>NC_045617.1:83870765-86556269 GCF_009829155.1 Mustela erminea
TCTCTATTTTCACGCTTATATTAAGTCATGAAATTGTAATACATATCGGATTTCACGCTGGGCAAAGGAAAACATCACAATCACAATGTAAATAACTTAAACACAGGTATCTTCTTTGAGTAAAGCACACGGGAGATTATGGTACTTATTTTAAACAAAATAATTGTGGACAACTAAAAAAAATTCAAACTAGTTTTATATATTAAAAAAATCTTTGACCGTGGGAAACCAATATAACCAACTCTTAAATTAGGGGGGGAAATTACACTTAATTTGTAATTTTTTAAAAGAAGGACATTAACATATCAGAAATTTATACTTATTTATACATGTATGAGTTTCTGGGTGGAGGTAGAAACTGGATAATGGGAAACAGGAAGGCTTTCAATGAGTACCTTCTTTTAAACTTTTGTATTTTTGAAACATGTAAATATATTACCTATTTGTAAAAATTTTAATGTGGAAAAAAAAGTACAGTTTGTGTGTGTACTTAGGAGGAGGTGCAACAAACGAAAAACGTGATTATTTCAAATCTCTAACCTACCAAATGGGACGAGCACTTTTCCCCCTTAAGTACAACAAAGGAAAAGAAAAAAGCAAAAGACTTTAGACAGGTGCCTTCCCCTCCGCTCCATCACTCACCTAGATTTTAAGCTCCAAGAATGTGAAAATTGAGGCAACTCTGGATAGCCTGTATACCCAGTGCCAAGCACATTGTAAGCACTCTGTAAATGTGTGTGTGTGTGTGTGTGTGTATACATATATATAAAATGTGCTAGAACATAGCTTTCTAAAACCCTTTCTACCAGCAATTCATCCTTCACGCTACTAAAATTCAACAGGGATTAACACCTACTCTGTACAAATTCTAGGTGCTTTTGCCCTCATAGAGCTTATATTCTGGTGCAAATTTTTTTAAATACAGGGAGTAACTTTTTGGAATGGCAATCAGGAAATACCTAGACAACTCTGAAATCTGCATACCTATTGGCAGCAATTTCAACTTCAAAGTATTCTATAGCAAAATTTACAGATTTGCCTAAGGATCCAGTATGTGCAAGGGTCTTTATTCTAGTATTTATCATAACAAAAACAAGAGGCAATTTAAGAGTCCCTTAAAGAGGAAATGACTAAAATACAAAATAGCAATGATGTGGGAAGCCATATTAACAAGTGAAAGGAAAGCAAATTATAGGAAAAAATATATATACAGTATGATCATGATCCTGTTTTTAAGAAACAGAACATTAAAAAAAAATGTTTATACATTCACAGAGAAAGATGTAGGTCATCCAAAGAACTATTTACTATTTCTACAGGAAGAGGTGGATTTCATTTATTCTACACACTTCTACACTGCTTGGATTTAAATTTCAATTTATCTTGTAACTTAAAAATGTTAACAGGTGAATTCAGAAATTACTTACAAGTTGAGGCCTGACGAAGTAGAATTTTGCCATACACGGTGGGGAAGATGACCAGAGAGCAAAAGCAGCACCTGAGAACCGTGTTCTGCGGGAAAATAGCATGGCCAAAAGCAGAAAGTTGACAGAGAACTAGGGCCTGGACCTAGACTACTGGTGTGGGGATAGCAGAAGATGTAGCTAGAGAGCTAGGTAAAGGCCAGATGAGAAAAAAAACAAAAACAAAAACAAAAAAACACCCTGAATGTCAGACTACAACTAATCTGATATTGCTGTAGCAGTAAGAAGTTACTTAAGGTTATTTGTCCTACTTCCAAAAGATAGGACTATCTCCAAAGAGGCAATGGAATCAATGGGGCTAAAGAACCGAGCAAGTGAGGCAGACAGACCAGGATCCAAATGAGGTTCCCCTACTTACTAGATATAGGCGTTTGGTCAAATCATTTAATCCGTGAATTCTGTCGTTTCCCCTGCTAAAATGGGAGAGAAGGTGGAATAACACCTGCACGATTTGAGTTGCTAAGTGGATTAAAATCAGTGAGATGGGGGCGCCTGAGTGGCTCAATGGAATAAAGCCTCTGCCTTCGGCTCAGGTCATGATCTCAGGGTCCTGGGATCGAGTCCCACATCGGGTTCTCTGCTCAGCACGGAGCCTGCTTCCCTCCTCTCTCTGCCTGCCTCTCTGCCTACTTGTGATTTCTCTCTGTCAAATAAATAAATTCTTTAAAAAAATCAGTGAGATGCTGTACGTCAGGGGACGGGAGCAAGAGGGCTGGTGCTCAATGACACCGCTCTTTGACAGTGGGGAAATGTGCTTCTTCCTATGCCTTCCTAGTAATTTGGTTATCCAGCTGAACTATTTACAACGTTAGTAGTTACAGATCTGCCCCTTTCACTACACTGCAAGGTCCTAAATGCAAGGCGGCGTGTCTCCTACAGCTATATCCTGATTCCAGTCCCGACGTCGCCTGCTTGTAGACCCAATACACGCTCGTCGAACGAAGGGATGAATGAACCAGGGCGTGGAAGGAGGGCAAGCAGGAAGCTGTCGCTGAGGTTTCAGAGCGAGCCGGTGCGGAGCTAGGACGCGGGCGGTGGCGGTCCCCATTCAGCTCCCAGGCGACCCCCACGGCCGTCCCTGCACGCTTCCCCACGAGGAGGCCGTGCTCCCGGGGGAGTGCACGCGGAACCCAGACCCGCGGCAAAGCCCGGGCTCCGCATTGCCTCAGCCAGCCGAGCCCCAGAGGTCCCACCCCTCTCACCTGGTCTCCAAGTATACGTTGGGCGGCTGCCAGGAGTCTGGGGGTATCGCCGCCATAGCGCAGCCGACGGAATCTTGCAGCAAAGCTACTTCCGGTGTTGGTTCCCGGGGACCCTGCGCTACTGCGCGCACTTCCGGTCTCCGTCGTTCAACCTTTGCGATGCCAAGATTTGGGGGACTGAGACAAGGATGAAGAAGGATCCCCCTTCCAAGGCCGGGAAGCTGGGATGCAAGACGAGAAGAAGCTGATGGCAAGGACGGAGAAAAGTGCAAGCTCCATCGTAGAGGTGGTCTCTAGGTTGAAGAGACCGCGACACTCTCCGGACGCTCTGATTGGTTCGTTCAGGCGTGGAAGGCGGGAACAACCAGCAAATCTGCACTCCGATTGGAGTTTACATCCTAACTTTCAATTGGCACGATTTCCTAGTTCCACAAAAGGGCAAGGTCCTGAAAGGGGATGGGAATGAGTCGCTAGTCTCTGACATTTGTAAGGCGCTGTACAATTTGCGTAACACTACACTTACTCTTATCTACTCCACAAAGCAGTCCTGTAAAGAAGATAATATTGTTCCCATTGTTCAGTTGTGAAAACTGAGACCCAGCGATGAGATGACTTGCTCATGTGTCCATAGCCATACAGCGAACCCGAGCCTCCAGCTTCCAAAGAGTCAGGGAGAGTGGAAGGGGAAGGGCCAGGGAGAAAATGAGGAGGAAAAAGAGACAGGAGAACGAAGATCAAAGGGATGAGGGCTAAAGCAGGGCTCAGAGTGACTGGCTGGGATAGATGGGGTAGAAGGTTGTTGGGAGGGTTTGTTCAGGACTAAAGAGAGGCAAAGTAGAGGTCCTGTGAGGTTTGGAGGAAGGACGAGAAGGAAATGGGGTAAGTAATCAGATGTTTTAGATGCGTTGCACACTAGGTAATAATAATGTTAGCCAATGAATTCTTACTTTATGTCAGGCATCGAGTTAAGCACTCGTGTGTACTTTCACATGGTTAAAATCAAACACAAATGGCGACCAGACTTGAAAATCTCCTGAGCAGGCAAACTAGTTTAGTCATATAAGCAAATCTTAATTTAGCTTGTTCTGTATAATAAGCAAAACTTATCTTGGACCACTTCTTGTTAACGCCTCTGGATATCAAAAAGGAAACTTAAAAATGTTCTCAAAATGGATGTGAAATAACTTCTTGTAACTCATCCCCATCACTAGGGAAACTCTGATATTATAACAGATCTGAAGAGTAAAAAGCCACTGCCTCCTCTCACGATATGAAGTTCTTCATGATAATATACCTCTGAACCTCTCATCCCATATTCAGTTTGAGTGGTTCCAGTTTGCAAACTATTTTTTGTGCATGATGAACTTTTCCTAATTACTATTTCAGTGGTGCAGTGGTTTTTCTTCTGCTATTTCTGAACTTTTGACAACACTTCAAAACCTTATGAGATAGCTATTACTATTCTCTTTTTCCTTTAAGGAAACCGAATCTTACAAAGCTTAAGTAACTTGCTCAAAGTACTACAGCCGTGAGCCCCCGTGTTTAACTACAGTTCAACCTTAGCTCCCGTAGTTGTCAGGTAGGAATAAAGGTATATTCAATGTCGTAAAGATCAAATTGGACAGTGAGCAAGCCGGGCCCCCTCCATCTCTGTCCCCTTCTCGCAGAGTACTAAGAATAAGGTGTTCAGGTTTGTCAAATGAATAATGGACAGAAAGTGACATTTTAAACTGACAAGTGCTGGGTAATGTATGGTGTAATAAATTTTACACCCTCTGCAGTCTTGTGTTCATGTCCACTTTGTGATCCTTGAGCTGGACAGAAAAGTGATCATCATTCATCTCTTCTGTCCTCTGTTATTTGAGTTCCCTTTCTCTGGGCCTTGTGTAGTTCCTTACTATATATTTTGTAAGGCTTAGGGCACAGTGAGAATGCACCAGGATTATACACAAGAATAGGTCAGTGTCTTGCTGTCTCATTCCAAAGCCCTTCCTCAAGAGACTCAGTATTTGTTGGCCTTTTTGTCCCCAAGAGAACATTGGATGACTACACGGAAGAACTGACAAAGATTTCTTTTCTGAGTTATAACCAATAGTCCACATGAAATTACTCAGAGTAGCTTATATGTACTTCATCTAGTCTGTTAATCTTAGTGTGTCTTCTGAAGAAATGTGCTTTATTAAAAACAAAATTATAAACTTCTACAGAAACATTACTTTTTGGGCTAGAGAACTGAAGATCATCCTCTTTCTCCTCCCTATAAAGGATACATCATCAAGACCTGTCAATTTTTTTTTCCCAAGATAACCCAAAGTATATTCCTTCCTTCCTACTCCCACTGATGTTTCAGACCTTTAACATCAGGATTATTTTAGAAGCCCCCTTGTAGGGTTCCCTGCCTTTTGGCTTTTCCCCCGTAACCCATCCTAAGCACACACAGCACTGGCCCCTCAATGGCTTCCCCAGCCTGATTTCCTACCATTTCATCCATGTCTTAACCAACTATACCACCCAGGCGTCTCTTATTTCATCCATGTCTTAAATGTGCCAGGGGCATTCCCATTTCAAGGCCTTTGCTCAGGCCATTCCTTTCCTTGCAAAGCTTCCCAAACCTCACCCGTGCCTTTGTCCCAAGTCCTTCAGGAAACCTCTCTCCCCTTCCTGTCTCTAAGTAGACTTTCTCCCATCTTGGTTTTTAATCCTGTGCCACCTTTCAGATTTATATGGCCATAATAGAACTCTGATCATGTCACAACCCTGCTCAAAAACCTTCAGTGGCTCCCCACCACCCACAGATCAAAGTCTTAGCATCAAGTTCTTTCTGGCTATGCCAAGCTGATCTTTAAACATTGTTTCTTCTTCTATAAGTAGCCTTGGCCTCACTCAGATTAACATTCTAGGTTCTTCAGATGTGCTCTTATCTTCCCTCCTCTGAATCTTCTTACTCCCATATCTTAATGCCTGAAATTTCCATTCTCAGCCTCCAATATCTGAATCCTTACAGCCACTTCCAAGATCACTTTTCTCCCTAAATCTTTTCCTGGAGCACCTACCAGCCACTATGCACTGAGGAAAATAAAGACGAGTCACAGACATTGTGCGGCCCCAAAGGAACTCACATCCTACGAGAGACAAATACAGCTACAAGGGAGTGGAATGAGAGTTATAATAAAGAAGCACATGGTACTTCCTGACCTCTGGTTGTTCCAGAGCTGGCTTTGCATAGTCAGAGATTTTTCTGAGAGTGATAAACTGAGCTGAGATCTGGAAAATGGTAGAGTTGGCCAGAAGCCAGGAGAGTTCTCTTTGTAGATCTGAAACTTTATAAAGAGCTTGGGAAGTCAGAGAGTTTTTCTTGGGCCATCCTGGAACTGAGTGTGAGGGAATCATAGAGGATCTTAGAACTTGATTCTGAGGCAATAGGGACATGTGAAGTGGCAAAATCAGATTTTGTACATTGAAAGTTGTCACTCAGGCTGTGGTATGGAGACTGGCAGGAGGGGCCAGCAAAAAATGGGCTTTCTTGAGCCTGTGGGCTCCCCAGAGTATTTTTTTTTTAAAGATTTTACTTATTTATTTGACAGATAGAGATCACAAGTAGGCAGAGAGGCAGGCAGAGAGAGAAGGGGAAGCAGGCTCCCTGCTGAGCAGAGAGCCCGATGCGGGGCTCGATCCCAGGACCCTGGGATCATGACCTGAGCTGAAGGCAGAGGCTTTAATCCACTGAGCCACCCAGGCGCCCCTCCCCAGAGTATTTTTAAGATTTCATTTATTTGATGGGGTGCCTGGGTGGCTCAGTCATTAAACGTCTTCTTTTGGCTCAGGTCATGATCCTAGGGTCTGGGATTGAGCCCCACATTGGGCTCACCGCTCTGCGGGGAGACTTCTTCTCCCTCTACCACTCTCCTACTTGTGTTCCCTCTCTCACTGTGTCTCTCTCTGTCAAATATAAAAATAAAATCTTTAAAGAAAGATTTGAGCGGTGGGAGAGAGCTTGAGCGGTGGGAAGGAGCAGAGGGAGCAACAGACTCTCTGCTGAGCAAGGAGCCTGATGTGAGGCTCCATCGTAGGACCCTGAGATCATGACCTGAGCTGTGAGGACAGATGCTTAAGCATCTGTTATTTGAGACACCCCAGAGTATTTTAAGTAAAAATTTAAATTCTGAATACATTCAGAAAAATGGACAGATCCTGTGTGTAACAGTTCAATTAATTATTATGAAGTAAACCCACCACTAAATCAAGAAATGTTTCCAACTCCAGAGAAGCTCCCCCTCCCAATCAGTACCCCTTCCCCGATGAAGGTAACCACTTTCTAAGTCCATAGATTATTTTTCTCTGTTTTTGAAATCTACATAAATGAAGTCATGAAGTATTTTTTGTATGTCTGTCTTCTTTTGCCTATCATTTTTGCAAGCTATTACCATGTTGTATGCAGTGGCTGTGTAGTATTCTGTTGAACGAATATGCTACATGCCTTACATATTTCATTCCTTTTATTTTATTATTATTATTTTTTTTAAGTAGGCTCCATGCCCGGCATGGAGCCCAGTGCAGGGCTTGAACTAATGATCCTGAGATCAAGACCTGAGCTGAGATCAAGAATCGGATACTCAGCTGACTGAGCTACTTAGGCGCCCCTATACATTCTATTCTTAATGGGCATTTGGAATATTTCCAGATTGTGTCTATGACAAACGGTGCTGCTATGAATATTTTTGTATGTATCTTGGTGCACTGTATGAGAATTTTTTGGAGCATATTCGTAGTAGAATTGCTGGGCCATAAGTTATATGTATATTGTAATTAACAGTTAACCAGACTGTTTTCCTAAATGGCTATAGCAATTTACATCCCTACCAGCAGCATGTGATTTGCTTTGCTCCACTTCCTCATTAATACCCACTGTTGCTAGTAATTTCCACTGAAGCAATTTTGGAGCGTGTATAAGATCTCATAGTCATTTCCCTAACAACTAATGATTAGTGAAGTTGAACACTTCTTTTTTTACACGTGTATTTGCAATTTAGGTGTCCTCTTTTGTGGTATGATCTTTTTGTATTCAGACCTTCTGCTCATTCTTCTCTTTGGCTGTCCAGTTGTCTTTTTTCTTATTGGTAGTTCTTTATGTATCCTGGACGCAAGCTCTTTGTTGGTTTCTTTCATTCTATAGGTTATCTTTTTCGTTCTCTCAATTGTGTCTTTTAGTGATCAGAGGTGGGTTTTGTAAATTTAATGTGGTCCACTGTGTCTTATCTCTTACAGAACATCTCAATTCTGACTAGCCACATTTAAGTACTCAGTAGTCACTTGTATGGCCATGGTATTGGACAGAGCTGCTCAAAAGTTTTCTTGTTTTGCTTTTCTCATGTAAAGCTATAATGCTCATAGAACTTATGTCGGTGTGTGGTGTGAGATTGGAGTCACGTTTCATTTTTTCCTATATGGATATACAACTGACCAAAAGCTATTTATTTATTTATCAGAACTATTTATTGAAAGCATTATCATTTCCTCATTCCTCTGTTGTACCTCTCTGTCATGAAGCATGTGTCTATAGATGCGTGGTTCTCATTTTGGTCTCTCTGTTCTGCTTAATTAGTTTTCTTATCCCTGCATCAGTATCACACTGCCTTTATAGTTAGCTTTATTAGTCTTATGTCCCCCAAAATGGGTCCTTGATTAAAGGCCATGCACAGGTGGCCAATGAGATTGTAACACACACAGGAAACCCCACAGAGATGCTAGGTGACCAACTGAATTACAATTTACCCTAGTAGACATTTGAATCAGCCTATCACCTTGGTCAGAATTGGTGCCCAAAAGGTGCCCAAAGGGCAGGGCCCATACTCCTTGGTAATTAGGGAGACAGTATGCATCTCCCCACTGATTGGTCGTCTCCACCTGGCCTGACTCACCCTTGTATTCGGGCTTTGTTACCTGGAGCTGGTTTCTGGGACTTGTTTTTAAGTCAGTCCCCTGGGGGAAGGGGAGCAGGGACAGTTTAAGGGTTAAACAAGGTGGTTGTTTAACCTCAATGGAAGTCTCTGGTTAAATAGGTCCTTACAGTCTGGACTCAGTAGCATTTTGATTGCAGCTCTCTAAAAGAAAGCATTTAGGATCTTGGCACTAAAGACAGGGCAAAATAAGGAACCTGGGTTCAAATTGTGCCCACAACACCCTTTGTGTAATCTTGAGCAAATTAACCTTTCCAAAAACCTCAGCTTGGTTGGTATGAGATAAATGTTGTTGGGCATCAAGAAGGAAGAATTTACTTGGCACTTCAAGGTTCTTCCAGCTGGACAAAGAATCAAATTGACCTGCAACATAATTAACAGAGGAAAATCAAATTTAGTTTCATATATGCAGGGCGCGCGTGCGCACACACACACACTCCAAAGACAGCCAACATAAGGCTTATAGGAGACAACCTGAGCTAAGGAGAGGGGCAAGGATCTGGGGATACAAAGAAGAGAAAGGCCCCCTTCTATTAGCAGGAAGGTGAGAGGAGTTGTTTGAAAAACAAAAGTCGTCCTGTAAATTTCTCAGGTAAAGAGGAATCTGCGTTAATAGCTATCTTCTTGCTACAGGCAGGCAGTTGATGGGGAAAGTGGAGAGCTTTTCCTAAAAGTGCTGGATTCTAATTGCTTTTGGTTCAAAATAATCATAATGCTAAATTCCCCCATCCTGGGGTGGCCTGACCTTGGCCCCGTACAGAAACTATTTATATGATAGAGTAGTTGAATTGATTTCACGAATACAAAGGGCTTGGCAATGTCTGGCAGAGTAAGCATCAATAAATATTCAGGAGTGGACTGAATGTGTGTTAATTTGAGTGATTGCTTGTCTTTGTTTTAAACGAAGAGCTCCCGGAGACTTGCCCCCCCAATTACCTAACCCTCCCACTCCCGCCCCTTAATGCCTAACACGCTGCTCGGCACGTAGTAAGGGCCTCAATAAAAGCTTGTTGAATGGGATCAGCGCAGCTGCGAAGCCCTGGTTGAGCGCAGCCAGAGGACAGACCCTGGCATGCAATGAAAAGAACCCGCACGGCAAGAACCTTACGCCAGGGGGAGCAGGGGCCAGTGCCCTCCAGATATCGCGGGAGTTCGCGCGCGCGCTCGGCAACGTCACGGGTTCTGTTTCTGACGGAAGCGCGGGGCGTGAAGAAGGAGCTTCCCTAGGGCGCGCGGCCTCGCGGTGGCGCGGGAGTTGCTTCCGGGTTGCGTGCCCGGAAGCAGGAATTGTCGGCTTACCCTCCTTGCCGGCGGCTGCTGTCCCCGAGGCGGGGGGAGCCCGAGAGGGCGCGGGCCCCGCATGTGAGTGACTGGGGCCCGAGGCCGGGAGTGGGGAGGCCGCGCTGTGACAGCCTCACCGCCGGGCCCGTCTGTGACATCCTCGCGCAGCCCCTTGCCCCTGCGCAAGCCCATTTCTTGAGCCTCAGGTGCTTCGCAGACTGCCTGCACCCCCGGCAACTTTCCCCTCATACCACCCACCCCCTCCCCAAGCCGAAGTGGATTCCCTTAAGATCTCTTTTCTTTCTTTGGCTCCGAGAGGCCGAGCAAAGTGAGGTCGACTCTGCTTGAACCTGTTTGGCAGGCGTCACGTTGGTGTCCAAAACACGATTGACGCCTCGAAGTCTAGATTTCACTGCCCTTTTGACGGACTTCTGATTTTTCTTGTATATTGGGAGTAGATTCCCCGCCCCTCTTCGAAACATCTTTTTGTAATTGTTACCGGTGGAAGCTTGCCCTGTGTCAATGGAAGTCCCTCTTCTTGGATTCCCCACAAGAGATTGAATACGTGAGGATCCGCGGTGTGGAATAAAGACAATGAGAAGAAAGGTAGTAAGCACAAAGCGGTTTATTAAAGGACAGTACACTCAGAATGGAGTGGGCAAGTCTGGGGTTGGCAACTGCCCCGAGGCTACCAGTTTTTTTCCCTTTTAAGTAAGCGGGGTCATGAGTGTGGACAAGGTAGTCTTTAATGGAGACTCCTCCTACCGGTGGGGAGGGAGAACTTTTGCTCTACAAGGTTCCTGCTGGACCGGTCTTCGGTCTTCGCTGTCTTCCCTTACCAGCGGGGGGCAATTCTGAATGCAAACGTAATATAATAAATTCTGGGGTTACCCTGGGGCAGAAGTTGAACAGCAGAGCACAAGCTCTGCACCTGCTGCTGTTGGTCTTGTAGTCCTGGAAAGTTGGAAACCACAAAACCAAGATGTTTGCCCTCAGGTCTCTAAATGTAACCCATTTATTGCTGCCCTTGCCTCCAGCTCGTATGTAATAGCCTACTCTGCCATTCCCCCTTCAAAGACGAGGTCCTGAAATCTTTTTTTTTTTTTTTTAAGATTTTTATTTTTTTATTTACTTGAGAGAGAGAGAGTGAGAAGGTGAGAGAGGAGAAGGTCAGAGAGAGAAGCAGACTCCCCATGGAGCTGGGAGTCCAATGCGGGACTGGATCCCGGGACTCCAGGATCATGACCTGAGCCGAAGGCAGTCGTCCAACCAACTGAGCCACCCAGGCGTCCCGAGGTCCTGAAATCTTTTAAGTGGGGGCCCGAACTCAATCTTCTGTAGCTGCTTCCTTCAGAACATGGCAATGTTTTCATTAGAGTCCTAATATGCTCTCTGGGGCATCAGGCAGTGGTTTGAGATTAAGGGGGAGTGGGGGCTTGTGTCTTGGTCTTAGAAAGCTTGACTACTCTGGTCCAGGGGCTATGGTAGTTTTGATGTTCACTTGACAGGGGCTGATACCCTTGTTGCAGTAAGAGCTGAAGCTGGACCTGTCTAACATGAAAGGAGATGAGATGCGTTAAAAGGTGAAGAAGACACAGTCCAAAAAACAAAAGAAGGATCATGCAAAGGAGAGGTCCTGTGAAGAAGGGAAATATCTACGACCAAAAGAAAGGACCAAAAGAAAGGAGGCGGTGGATGTACCTGATAGGAGATGGGAAGTCTTTTAATACTTCTTGAACAAACCCATTGTTTGACATAAAAACATTATTCTTAAGCTAATGCACATTATACCCCCTTGGGCAGAAGCAAGGATATTTAATGCCCTTTGATTTTGGAGGACTACCCCTGAGTTGGTGGTCTAAGGTTGCCAAGACTTGCATACTTTTTTGAATGGATTTGCCTAATTTTTTTTTTAAGATTTTATTTATTTATTTATTTGAAAGAGATCACAAGTAGGCAGAGAGAGGAAGGGAAGCAGGCTCCCTGCTGAGCAGAGCGAGTCTGATGCAGGGCTCGATCCCAGGGTCCTGGGATCATGACCTGAGCCGAAGGCAGAGGCTTTAACCCATTGAGCCACCCAGGCGCCCCGGATTTGCCTAATTCTTGAGAGAATTGGGAAGAAAGGACAGTCCTAGTGATCCCTGTGGCCGATCCTGTGGCTGTTTCCAGGAGGGTCCCTAGTAAGAGGAGTGTAAGGACTTCCTGCTTTGGATATGGATGTTTCAGTTACAATAGAGTGGGAAACTCTTTGAGTACTTCCTATGAGGGTTACATCTGGAGCTAACCAGGTAAAAGAACAAGTGCCCTTACATCCATTTGGAAGGGCTAGGTATGTCTGAGTTACACAGAGTCCCTTCTGAGGATGCAGGTAAGCCTTGGTTAGGATAGGAAATAGGGCACCTGGGAGGTGCAGTTGGTTGAGCGTCATACTCTTGGTTTTGGCTCAGGTAGTGATCTCAGGGTTGTGAGATAGAGCCCTGCACTGGCTCCATGCTCCGCTGAGTCTACTTGGTATTCTCTCTCCCTCTGTTCCTCATCCCCTCCTCAACTCAAATAAATAAATCTTTCAGAGGGGAGGGAGAAGAAAAAATAAAGGGACTTCCTCAGAGGGAGTTCTCCAGTGTCCAGCACTGGCCCTAAAGGGGACCGAAGCCAATATGAAGGCAGGCAAGGGGTAATGACTAGATGTTGTACAGTTGTGATGGGCTGTTCAGAAAAGAGGTGGCTTCAGTGAGGATTCCAGAATATGTCCTAGGAGTTTTTCCAGTGGGAGATAGGGCTGTTGGTAGGTTGTGTTGAAGAAGGAGATTATTTGGGCTGATAGATGGCCCTGACATTATTGAGACAGGGTGGACCCAATGGGGGGCTTGATGGTGAATTTTGGGGGAAGGTTAAAAGTGGGGTATTTTAACAGTGTTAAAGTAGTGATCAGAAACACTTTCCCACTTTCCCTGCTGAAGTTAGGTTGAAATGCAAGGCACTGAGAAAAGGGAATAGAACCTACTGGAGTCCCAGATGATGAGCTAGTACTAACATAGATTGGGAAGGTCATATCAAAAAGTTTGAGTTGAGTATGCAGCAGTCCCACAATAGCAGGTATTGGGAGGGGCCTCTGAGCATTTAGGATTTTTCTGCTATGTTCTGTGACCTTTCTTTGGAGGTTTCTTGCACTTACAGGGGGCTACAAAGTCCATGTTTGTGTCCAAAGACAGGTATAGGTGGAACTAGTGGGGCTCTTGTTGGTGGCCCACAATGAAGCAGGTACAGGAGTTATAGTGGCTAAGTGGGGTCCCACACATATCCAGCAAGAGGAATTGGTGGTCTTGAGATAGCACTGAACAGTGTAAGTGATGGGCTAAGGGGTTAGAAAGTTGCATTCTTGTGTGGTCCAGGGCAGTGTGAGAATTATCAGGCAGAAGAAGTGAGTGTGGTCAAAGAGGTACCCATGGATTTCTTTAAGGGTATAGTCTTAGAAGTCCCCTGGAGGAACTTTGACCACACTAAGGTATTGGATATAACAGAATAGAGGATTTTAGGACTTATCTGAGATGGCCCCTTTTTGAAGAGTATGTTCAGAGGCATCGGGGTCATCCTCTTCGTTAGAGGTCAAAGCAGGCTTGACTCGGAGAGATGGATCCAACTGGCAGTTTCTGGGACCTTGATGACTGATATAGGGTAGGGCTGAATAAAAGAACAGTAGAGGGTCCCTTCCATAAAGGAGTTAGTTGGGATCCAGGAGATCCATCTTTCCAGGATTTAATTAGGACCTCATCTTCTGGTTGGAGTGGGGAGGTTGGGTTTCAGTGGTGTGGCTTTGGTAGGATCTGTTTTTCCCATAGAGCCTCTCGAAGGCGCTAAGTGAATAGAGCCCTGTCCCAAGAACAGATGAATTTTAGCTTGGTGAGTTGGCCATTCACTCCCATAACCAGACAGGAGTTGAGAGAAAGCTTATACATAAAAGAGGTTAAGATAAAGTAGGTGGCTCCCATGTCCAAAAGAAAATTAATTGTCCTACTTGCCACATCAAGGGTCACCTGAGCCCCATTGCAGTGATGGAAACAGTGAGTTGGGGAGCCTATTGGTGCCCTAGGGCTCCTCAGAGTGACAGCTAGTGGGGATGGTGGTGACAGAAGGGATTCTGAACCTCTGGTTCTCCCACTAGAGGGGCAGTCTCTCCTCTAATGTCCCATCTGAGGACGTTGAGAACAGGCCATGTTATGGACTTAAGGACATTCATCTCTCCAGTGTCCCTTTTTGCAATGGTAGCAGGGTCCTTTTGGTGTCTCCCTTTTGAGGGGTTGACCCTAAGGTGATGACTGCTGTTGCAAGGCCAGCAGGAATTGAGCCTGTCTCTGATCCTTATGTTTTTCTTTTCCCTTTTTTTCCCTCCTGGTCCCAGCTATAGAACACCAAATTGATCACCTTAAGGAGTTCACAGAGCTTGGGGTGTCTCACCTTAGGGATAACTTTTGGAGTTTCCTCCTTACATTGGGGGTGGTCTGAGTGATGAGTCGGCCATTAAGAACTATAAGAACTGGGATCAAGGTTGGTTTGTTTAATTAGTCTCTCTTAGTCTTTCCATAAAGGCTGCAGTGTTTTCTTCCTTTCCCTGGCTTATGAGAGCCAGCTTATTATAATTAATTGGCTTTGATTGGCATCTTTTCATTCCATTTGTTAGATAGATTGTAAGATGGTCTCGGGACCATTGTCCTTGTAGAGTCTCATAGTTCCAGTGAGGATCTGTGACTGGCACTGCCATGGTATCTGGCAGAACTGTGAAGTTTATCCCCAAATTGGGTGGCAGACTCCCCAGTTCCATCTCAGTCTGCCTTGGAGAAAGTCTGATTGAGAATGACCACTGTGTCCTTCAGGACAGATCAAAAAGTAGTGCCAAACTGATATGTAAGTGTCAGGGTCCACAGAAAAATCTCCCAAGTCCTTTTGGACTTGGTGGAGATCACTCATAGAGAATGGAGTTTGCACCCACATGGTGGTTCCAGTTGGACCAGCCATTTCCTGGAGGGGACACAGAATTGGAAGGGGCTTATTAGGACCTGAGGGGGTTGGTGGTCCCAGATATGGGGATACTGGATCATTGTTTTTGGGCTATGGTAGGGTTTGGTGGGGCAGTGGGGCTTGGGAAACCTCCTCTGATGGTGGGAAGGGGGCTTACGGCTTGGGTCTGTGAGGAGAACTAAAGAGGACAGCTCGATATTGCAGGTTTTGAAAAGCCTAGGGTTTGTTTAAGGAACATGAAGTCTTAGATCTAAAGGATCTGAGACCTCTGTCCTTAGTCTCTACAAGAGAGGTCTAGCTATAAGATGGTGTTAAAAGATTTTTTCTTAAGAGAGCAAGAGAGAGAGCATTAGCAGGGGAGAAGGCCAGAGGGAAAAGGAGAAGCAGACTCCCCGCTGAGCAGAGAGCCTGATGTGGAGCTCGATCCCAGGACCCTGGAATCATGACCTGAGCCGAAGGCAGATGCTTACTGACTGAGCCACCTAGTAAGATGGTGTTATAATCCATTGTCCTATTGGGGGGTCCTGTTGCCCCATCTCTTCATTTATATTGGGGCCATGCTGTATGCAGAAAAGATGAACGGTTTCCTCTTTAAAGTTTGGGGGTCAAACATTCCAGTTAGCAAGGAAGCATTCCGGGTACATCTGACAACCAGTTTCCCAGTTTCCCATCTGTAAGGGGATAGCAAAGAAGAAGAAGTGGACACAATATTCCAAGAATGTCCCCATTGGAATGTTGTGTATCTGGAAGGGAGATGGCCTTCCTCCGTGCCTTTTTTTTTTTTTTTAAAGATTTTATTTATTTATTTGACAGAGAGAGAGAGATCACAAGTAGGCAGAGAGACAGGCAGAGAGAGCGCCCCACTAAGCAGAGAGCCCAATGCGGGGCTCGATCCCAGGACCCTGGCTTTAACCCACTGAGCCACCCAGGTGCCCCTTTCCTCACTGCTTTGAAGAGCAACCCTGAGGGTGTCCCCCTAGGAGAGGCCCACTGCCTTAATTAATATTACTATAGCCTCTCGTTTCTTTACCTGCCTCCTCGCAATTGATGTGCCCATGAGGGAGGGCATTGGTATATTTTATGGTTCCTCTCCCCGAGTGCCAGGATATGTGCCCTGGCCCTCAACATCTATGTAGTTCCATTTACGGATTTCATCCCAGGGTATTAACTTGAGTTTGAGTAGGTACAAAGATTTGCCCTTGCCTTATTGGAAATAAACTCCCACACGATACCGTGATAATCATGCACCCACCTGGGATTTAAGTTTTAGAGGTTGATTGATTGAAACCATCTTTCCAGAAAGGGGGTGGGGGGGCACGTGAGGAGGTCTGATATGAGGCAACAGAAAAAGTAGAACTCCTGGTTAGATGGATCATCCAGGAGGCTGAATGAGTATGAGGATGGACGAAACTAGCAGGTGGGACAGCATGTCCTTGGGTTTTGAGGGTCACACAGTGAGTGATGGCAGAAGAGGTGCAGGAAAGGAAGAAATGCAGACAGTAGTAAGCAAATTGCAAAGTGAGTGAGAACTGACATCCGAGAAAGTAAATCAGACATGGGTCCTCTAGCCCCATCGGGGTGAGGACTATCTTACCTTGTGCTGGAGTTACCGATGGAAGCTGGTCTTGTGTCAATTCAAGTCTCGGTTCTTGGATTCCCCTCCAAAGATCTGTATGAGGATCCGCTCTCGAATAAGGACACTAGGAATGTACCAAGCACAAAGCATTTTATTAAAGAATAGTACACTATCAAGATGGAGGAGAGGGTGATTTGACGACTACCGCAAGGCTGTAGGGAGCACTTCCTTCCTGTGGCGTAGAGCTGTGGAGGAGGTCGTCTTTAATGGAGGTTGCGTCCGACTCTTTAGAAACTCCTACTACCCGTGCGGAGGGAGAAATTTTGCCTCTAAAAGTTTTCCACTGGAACTATCAAGGCCGCCTGCCCCGCCCCGCCCCCGGGAGTTAGGCAGCGGGTGAAACTGCAATGCAAACGCATCACAATGACATTTGGTCTGCTAGCCCGGTAAAGTTGGAAGCCACAGGGTTTGTCTTTGTTTTAGACGAAGAGCACCGGGAGGCTTTAAGGACTTACCCCCCCAATTACCTAACCCTCCCACTTCCGCCCCTTAATGCCTAACACGCTGCTCGGCACGTAGTAGGGGCCTCAATAAAAGCTTATTGAACGGGATCAGCGCAGCTGCAAAGCCGGTTGAGCGCAGCCAGAGGACAGACCCTGGCATGCAATGAAAAGAACCCGCACGGCAAGAACCTTACGCCAGGGGGAGCAGGGGCCAGTGCCCTCCAGATATCGCGGGAGTTCGCGCGCGCGCTCGGCAACGTCACGGGTTCTGTTTCTGACGGAAGCGCGGGGCGTGAAGAAGGAGCTACCGTAAGGTCCGCGGCGTCGCCGGTGGAGCGGGAGTTGCTTCCGGGTTGCGTGCCCGGAAGCAGGAAGTTGTCGGCTTACCCTCCTCGCCGGGCGGCTGCTGTCCCCGAGGCAGGAGGAGCCCGAGAGGGCGCGGGCCCCGCATGTGAGTGACTGGGGCCCGAGGCCGGGAGGGGGGAGGCCGCGCTGTGACAGCCTCACCGCCGGGCCCGTCTGTGACATCCTCGCGCAGCCCCTTGCCCCTGCGCAAACCCATTTTTTGAGCCTCAGGTGTTTCGCAGACTGCCTGCACCCCCGGCAACTTTCCCCTCATACCACCGCCCCCTCCCCCCAAGTCGAGGTTGACTCCTTTAAGACCTTTTCTTTCTTTGGCTCCGAGAGACTGAGCAAAGTGAGGTCGACTCTGCTTGAATCTGTTTGGCAGGCGTCACGTTGGTGTCCAAAACACGATTGGCGCCTCGAAGTCTAGATTTCACTGCCCTTTTGACGGACTTCTGATTTTTTTGTGTATATTGGGAGTAGTCCTCCCCCCCACCGAACATTTTTTTCTAATAGTTGTTAAGGAATTTTCTTTAAGTGTGGACTTGGTATGTGGTAACAGTAGCATCTAGGGTTTCAGAAAGTTGTATGATTTGGTTTATTGACCCGATGAGCTGTTTGTAATCACCTTTTAGTACAAAAATCGTGTTCCGTAGTGTTTTAAGACCGTTAACCCTGTTGGCGCACCTTTTCATGTTTAAGAGCCTGCACAGCCTTGGTATTCGCGAGTACATTGAAAGTGTACAGTTTACACTATATATATACATATACATGCAGGTATACATATATGTATACATATGTACATATACACATACATACACATGTGTACATATAACGTGTACACTTTATAATAGAAACTACTCCCGAATACTTACTATTCTGACTTCTTCAGGGTGCTCATTTGGTTGTTCCCATGGTGGAATCTTCTCCCTTAATAAACGTGTGTATTTGAGTTTATCACACTTTTTTTTCTAAAGAACAACGAAAATACAGCTTTTGCTACATTGAAGTTTTGACTGAAGTTCACATAGTCCAACTTGCATACCAAAGAGTAACCCTGTTTGCCGTCTTAGGTCTTTCTGCTTTGGACCAAAACAACTTTCAAGACCCACTTTGAATCCCTAGTCCTCTAC
Organism: Mustela erminea; assembly: GCF_009829155.1. NCBI lineage: Eukaryota > Metazoa > Chordata > Mammalia > Carnivora > Mustelidae > Mustela > Mustela erminea. The sequence continues at coordinate 83,889,263 of NC_045617.1, forward strand.
AGCTGCCCCACAACACCACAGATTGTCTAAATGGGAGGTTCCTAAACTCATCTAAATCCTTCTTAGGTTGATGTATTTTTAAGAATAAGAAGAATAGGGACGCCTGGGTGGCTCAGTTGGTTAAGCAGCTGCCTTCGGCTCAGGTCATGATCCCAGCGTCCTGGGATCGAGTCCCACATCGGGCTCCTTGCTCCGCAGGGAGCCTGCTTCTCCCTCTGCCTCTTCCTTCCACTCTGTCTGCCTGTGCTCGCTCTCACTCTCTCTCTCTGACAAATAAATAAATAAAATCTTAAAAAAAAAAAAAAAGAATAAAAGGTAAAATGAATCAAGTATTAGATCAATTAGTTTGGGAAAAGAATGATCACTTTAGTCCTTTCTATAAATTTGCTTAGTAGACATTGATCAGTTTTCATGTCCCTGAGGTGAATTTCATGTGTGTTTTTAGTTTCTTCTGTTTCTCCATTATTCTTGCTTTCAAGTGTTAAATAACAAAAATTCAAATGAGCAAATTTAAAGGTATAATTGGCTTTATTAATTCATTAGTCAGGCAGCATCCCATCTAGCAAGTAGAGGGGAGCTCCTAAGGGGTACAGAAAAGGAAAGGTTTTTATTTATTTTTAAAAAGATTATTTATTTATTTATTTATTTATTTGACAGACAGGGATCACAAGTAGGCAGAGAAGCAGGCAGTGAGAAGGAGGGGAAGCAGGATCCCGCTGAGCAGAGAGCCCAATGTGGGGCTCGTTCCCAGGACCCTGGGATCATGACCCCAGCCAAAGGCAGAGTTTTTAACCCACTGAACCACCCAGGCGCCCCTAGGAAAGGTTTTCAAACATTGAGGGAGCACCTGGCGGCCTCAGCTGGTTAAGCATTCAGCTCTTGATTTTGGTTCAGGTCATGATCTCAGGGTTGTGAGATCTATCCCTGTGTTGGGTTCCGCACTCAGCAGGGAGTCTGCTTGAGATTCTCCCACTCCTCCCTCTCCCCCGCCAGCGCACGCATGCATGCTCGCTCTCTCCCTCCCTCCCTCCCTCTCTCTCTCAAAATAAATAGGGGGCGGGCCTGATGGCTCAGTCCGTTAAGCGTCTACCTTCTGCTTAGGTCATGATCCTAGGGTTCTGGGATCAAGTTCCGAAATCTCCGGGCTTCCTGCTTATCGGGGGAGCCTGCTTCTCCCTCTCCAGATTCCCCGTGCTTGTGTTCGTGCTCTGTCTGTTAAATAAAAAATAAAATCTAGGGATGCCTGGTTGGCTCAGTGGCTTAAAGCCTCTGCCTTCAGCTCGGGTCATGATCCCAGGGTCCTGGGATCGAGCCCCACATCGGGCTCTCTGCTCAGTGGGAAGCCTACTTCCTCCTCTTTCTCTGTCTGCCTCTCTGCCTACTTGTGATCTTTGTGTGTCAAATAAATAAATAAAATCTTTAAAAATAAATAAGTAAAAATAAAAATATCTGAAACATAAATAAATAATCTTTAAAAAATAAAGGTAGAGTAGAATAAAGACTTTTTTTTTTTTTTTTTTTGCAAGGTCATTCACCTATGGGAAATGGGAAGAGTTTTATCAGTAAATTTTCTAGCACTGACCAGAAATTCCATGTTGGCTGGTTAAAGTTCTGGGGGGGTTGAAACTGCAGTTAGATTAGGTGTTAAGTTTTGGTTTACTGACTTTACCTAAGGGACACCATTTTGGGCCTGTGATTTTCATCCTCTCCCTTTTTTTTTTTTTTTTTTTTAAAGATTTTATTTATTTGGGAAAGAAAAAGCATGAGCAAGGGGAGGAGCAGAAGGAGAGGGAGAAGCAGACACCTTGCTGAGCATGGCAACCCCCCCCCCCCCCAATGTGGGACTTGATCCTAGGATCCTGAGTTCTTGACCTGAGCTGAAGGCAGACACTTAAACAACTGAGCTACCCAGGTGCCCCTGAGATTTTCTTTTCAACAAAAACAATGTAGTGTGAGGAGACATGGAAATAGGTATAATATAGAGTGATTGAGTGTCTTTAAGGTTCAAAGGACAAAAATCAAGGCAGGAATAAGGAGTTCACTCATTGGGAATTTATGGGAGCTAGACTTTGTAGCAGAGGAAATTACTTGTGCAAAAGCAAAACGATGTGAAATGGTATGGCAGTGAAGCATGTGAAGAAGGAATGAGAAATGAGACTGAACAGGTAAGCAGTTGACCAGGTCATAAAGGGCCAATGCTAAGTAATTTGGGCTTCATCTTATGACAATTACTAAGTATTAAATTTGGGTATTGGGACACATGTTTTACATTCATCATCTTATGATCCCTAAACAACATTTTATAAAATAATGAAAACTCTGAGGCTTAGATTAAGATTTATTTTATAAATATATATCTATATAAATACATAGATTAATATTTATTTTATAAAATGCTATGGCTACACAGTAGATGGAAGATCAAGTAATTATCCATCTTTTCCCAACTCCATTTGCCTTCTTAACCCACTGTCTACACTGTTGCATAGCAGGTCATGGGGATTCAAGAAAGTTGCTTTATTTTGTTTGTTTGTTTATTTGAGAGGGGTAGAGAGAATCTTAAGCAGGCTCCATGCTAGGCCTTGGGTTTTGATCTTGATCTCACAACCCTGAGGAAATGACCTAAGCCAAAATCAACAGTCGGACACTTAACCAACTGTGCCACCCAGGAACCCCCTCAAAGAAGTTGCTTTATTTGTTTACTTATTTTAAAGATTTTATTTGTTTATTTGACAGACAGAGATCACAAGGAGGCAGAGAGGCAAGCAGAGAGAGAGAGAGACGGGGAAGCAGGCTCCCTGCCCAGCAGAGAGCCTGGTGTGGGGCTCGATCCCAGGACCCTGGGATCATGACCTGAGCAGAAGGCAGAGGCTTTAAACCCACTGAGCCACCTAGGTGCCCCAAGGAAGCTGCTTTAAATAGATGAGTAACATGAACTAATTTGTGTTTCAGAAAAATAATTTGTGGAGAGAGTAGAGGACGGATTGGAGAGGAGAAAGAGGACTGGAAGTGTAGCAATAAAGTATATCTTTGTGAAGGTTCATGGGAGAGTTATTGAGGGCCTTAACTGCCATTAATGTAGAGCTAAAGGGAAGATGATGAAGGCAACTATACAGGGGGTGGAATTGAGGATTTAGCGATTGGTTCATTGGTGGTGATGAGGAAGGTGGAAGAGAGGTTTTAAATCTGGAGAACTGGTGTTTCTGTTAATTACAAAGCAATAGAGTAGGAGAAATGGGTTGCAGGGAGGAAAATAGTTATGGACACATTACATATAAGAGACAGTAGGAAATTTCGGCCATGGTGTCTGGTAGGTAGGTAGATGGATGGGTCTGGAGTTCTGGAAAGTTGTAGACTGGAGAAGAGATTTGGAATCACTAATAGATGGCAGTTAAAGCCATAGACGGGTATGAGAAGATCAAGGACAGCTGTGATAAATGCCACATTCAGGGGTATAGTCTCTGAGAAAAGAGAAGTATGCCAAGGTTTGAGAGCACTTGAGAGAGAAAATAGATAGCAGCAGGTTCTGCAGAGAGGTCAGGTAAAGTGATAGTTGAGAAAACATCCAAAACCTTTGGACTTGGCATGTAGAGAGCCATTGGTGGCCTGAGTGAGAGCATTATTGGTGTGAGCAGGGCAGAAATATAATTTCAAGAGGTTAGTAAACAAATGGAGATCTGAGAAAAAAGGTGAAGTGATGCCCTCCCCCCCCTTTTTTTTAAAGGAACTTGGCTCAGAAGGGAGGGAGAACTTAAGCACTGGAATTCTAGAGAGGAAGCGTTTGTTGTTTTAATGATAGAAACTAGAGAAGGTGAGGATAGGACCAGGGAAAAATAAGTTTTAAAATGGGATGGGGGTTATTGCTTCAAATATATTCCTATCATAAAGGACAAAAAAAAAAAAAAAAAAAAAAGGCCAAGTTCTGTTCTAAATTAAATAGACCAAAGAGTCATGACAGCTAGTTGTGATTTGTGATTGTTGATTGGATCTTGGGTTTCTAAAAAACTATATAGCCTTTTTTTTTTTTAACAGAAATTTGATTATGGTGTGGATATTAGATAATCTTAGAGAGTTATTTTAGTAGGTGTGATAATTTTGCTTATGATTAAGTAGATCAGTGTCCTTGTTCTGAGGAGACGCATGCTGAAACATTTAGAAGTAATTTCATGATGGGTTGCAACTAACTTTTAAATGATTCTGGCAAAAGCAGAGAGGAGACAGATAAAGCAGATTTGGCCAAATGTTAACAGTCAGTCTAAGGGAAGGATATACAAGTGTTTATTGTAGTATTTCCGTTTTTCTGGAGGCTTATAATTTTTCAAAAATAAGCAGCTGGAAAAAGTGGAAGAGACATATTTTCAGTGAGCAAAGAAAGTGTCAGACTCACCAAGTTTCACTGGACAGAGGTGTCCAGAAAGAGGACTTAGTCAAATGATGATAAAACTGCAAAAAAGTAGGTGTGCTTGGGTGGCTCAGTTGTTCAGCAGCTGCCTTCAGCTCAGGTCGTGATCCCAGGGTCCTGGGAAGGAATCCCGTATAGAGCCTGGCATTGGGCTCTCTGCTCAGCGGGAAGCCTGCTTCTCCCTCTCCCACTGCTTGTGTTCCCTCTCTTGCTGTGTCTCTCTCTCTTAAATAAATAAAATCTTAAGAAAAAAAACAACTGCAAAAAACTATTCCGTCATTTGTACATTTTGAGCACTTTTTACATTTTTAATTCCTGCTCTATTAAATCCCATTGTTTTAATATTCATCAACTATTTTTTCTTTAAATATTGTATTTGTGGGTGCCTGGGTGGCTCAGTGGGTTAAGCCTCTGCCTTCGGCTCAGGTCATGATCTCGGGGTCCTGGGATCGAGCCCCGCAAGGGGCTCTCTGCTTAGTGGGGAGCCTGCTTCCCTCTCACTCTCAGCCTGCTTCTCTGCCTACTTGTGATCTCTGTCTGTCAAATAAATAAATAAACTCTTAAAAAAAAAATACAATTAAAAAAATAAATAAATATGATGGAGATTTTTTAGTGGTTTTTATTATACCGAAGGCCGCATTTTTTTCATTTTAGTAGAACTTCTTCAGTTAATGGGAATCCCTGGATAAAATAGAATGGAATCTGTTCGTAACACTAAGGAATGGTTTTATCATACTGCATAGCTAGCACTAAAGAACCTGGTACTGAAAAAAGAAAATTTAGTATCGCTTGGGATATTGTTCCCACTATTGAAGATTATGACATATTTATTTACTTATTTGTTTATTTGACAGAGAGAGATACAGTGAAAGAGGGAACACAGCAAGGAGAGTGAATGGGAGAGGGAGAAGCAGGCTTTCCGCTGAGCAGGGAGCCAGCAGGGAGCCTGATGCAGAGCTCAATCCCGGGATCCTGGGATCATGATCTGAGCTGAAGGCAGACACTTAATGACTGAGCCACCCAGGTGCCCCTGGGACATATTTAGATGGGCTTTTGAAACTTTCTTTTTGAAATACAGCATTTTCCCTTTCATGTTTTAGCTAGATGCATCAGAGATGCTAGATGCATCTCAGAGTTGCCTAACTGGCACAGCTGTTTAGTTTGGTAAACCGAGACCCTCCAGGGTGATGTCAAATCAGTGTTTGGGACATATTTATAACTCTAAAGGAATTCTGTATTAGACAGGACAAAGCAGAAGTTGGCATTAGGTCTGACCTCTTTTTTTTTTTTTTCTTTTTTTGAAAGATTTTCTTTATTTATTTGAGAGAGAGAGTGAGAGAGAGCACAAGCAGGGGGTGGTGGGGAGGAGATGGAGAGGGAGAGGAAGAAGCAGGCTTCCTGCTGGGACCCCTATGTGGGGCTTTATCCCAGGACCCTGGGATCATGACCTGAGCCAAAGGCAGACGCTTAACTGACTGAGCCACCCAGGCGCCCCTTACTCTGACCTCTTAACCTGTTTTCTACTTTAAATATTTTTGTTGATAAGTTCTGTCAGGGTCATTCTGTCAGCTGTGCCTCTGTCTTTTTCCTAGACTGAGACCCAGAAGGAATTGTGGAGAACATCTCATCAGAGTTGTCAGTGGCTTCCTTCTCTTCCTGAGATGCTCCTTCAGAAGCTAACAGCCTCCTGGCTTACTTCTCCCCTCACCTCCACCCCGGCCTCCCTTGAAAGGAGAATTCCTTAACCTCAGCACTCTTAACAGTTTAAGTGGGACAGTTTTTTGTTATAGGGGGCTGTCCTTGTAGGATGTTTAGTCTTTACCCACTAGATGCTAATGGTGCCTTTCCAGTTTTGACAATCTAAAATGTCTCCAGGGGCACCTGGGTGGCTCAGTGGGTTAAAGCCTCTGCCATCGGCTCAGGTCATGATCCCAGGGTCCTGGGATCGAGCCCCGCATCGGGCTCTCTGCTCATCGGGGAGCCTGCTTCCTCCTCTCTCTCTGCCTGCTTCTCTGCCTACTTGTGATCTCTGTCTGTCAAATAAATAAATAAAATCTTTAAAAAAAATAAAATAAAATAAAAAATAAAATGTCTCCAGACATTGCCACATGTCCCCTGGAGAACAAACTCTTCCCCAGTGGAGAACTGCTGTCTAAAGCAGTGTCTCCTAATTGGGGGTGTGCCTTTAATCAACAGGGAAGAGTTTGAATACTTCTGCACCGGGATCCCACTCCCAGATGTTCTAGCAGCTCCTTCTGTCCAGGGTGGTGCATGATACCTTGATTTTCATAATTCTGCTGGTGACCCTGCCTGTGCCCTTGCAGGTCTAAGCCACTGTTAGGAGTCAAGCTCACTCTTTGGAACATCCCTCTGTGGCAAAGCTCATTCCTGCCAGAGTTGGGTCTCTCTTTCCTTCTGGAGGTAAAGGAATTGCCATCAAGGCTCAGCTGATTTCAGTCAGTCCCCTCATGCTTGATATGTAGCCATGACTCTGTTTGATTTTTTTTTAGAGGACAAAATTTTTTATTATTATTTTTTAATACAAGTCCTTGTGTTGAGGACTTTCAGATCACAGCAAGGAGCTGCTTTGTTAGTATGAAATCCCAACCCAAAGGGGCATTTTTTGTGTATGTTTAATTAACATATTTGCTAGATGCCAGTACCCCTCCAGTGTGACCATAAAAAATGTCTCCAGACTTTCCAAATGTCCCCTGTCCTGAATCACCCCCAGGTGAGGACGACTGGTCTAACCAAAGCCAAAAGGAGGGCTTATTATGAAGATCCCCATATGCTCTTAGAAACTTTATGAAATTATTAGTAATAATCCATCCATAACTTGGGAAGTGTGTCAGAATCTCAAGGAAGAAGGATGTACAGTTGGCAAAAATATATTCAGTATTGTAATATCATTGTATACTTGAATTACAAAGGAAACCCTGTTGTTTTTACAATACAAACTCTGGGTTTGGTGAGATGTTTATGTGTATTAAAAGTAAGCAGAGGTTTACGGAAGGTTGTGAAATTGTCATCAGAAATGATGGTAGTTAGTTCTCCTCACTTGCGCTTTTGTTCCTTTCAGAGTTCTCCTAAAGGCACAATAATGTGATGTTCTCTGCTGCCTGAGGGCTACCTGTATGTGCTCCACCTTCCAACACTTTCAGATTTTTTATTGGGATTTTTTCTCGTATTCTCACTGCTCTCTTTTCTGGCCCTTTACTAAATTTTAATGGATTTTGACTGGATGTTGTTGGTAATTAATTATGGTTTGTTTGAACATTATCCTTGCTTGCTTAGAATGTCTGTTAATTTCAACAGAAAAATTCTCTCTGGAATCACTAGTCACAAAATCATGATGTAAAAAATATTATTATAAGTTACTGCTTTATTTTTCCAGGAAGCATTGTAGTTTCTCACTTTTCCAGTTCTCAACCACTCAGTTCTGATAATTGAGGGACACGGTATTGTGGTTTCTGTACTGCCAGCTAGGAGTAGGAAAATACTTGGTAAGGGAGGCAGCATGCATAAAGGTTAAAAGCATCAACCCTGATGTCAGGCACACTTGACTTCACATCCCAGCAAGTTATGGAACCTTTCTGAGCTTAGTTTCAATATTTGAGAAATGGGATTAATCACACTTACCTTTTGGCAAAACTGGAAAGCAAAGAGAGACAAACCAAGGAACAGACTCTTTTTTTTTTTTTTTTTAAAGATTTTATTTATTTTTCAGAGACAGAGGGAGAGAGCGCGAGCGAGCACAGGCAGACAGAGAGGCAGGCAGAGGCAGAGGGAGAAGCAGGCTCCCTGCCGAGCAAGGAGCCCGATGTGGGACTCGATCCCAGGACCCTGGGATCATGACCTGAGCCGAAGGCAGCTGCTTAACCAACTGAGCCACCCAGGCGTCCCCAAGGAACAGACTCTTAACTATAGAACAAACTAACGGTTGCCAGAGGGGAGGTTGGTGAGGGAATGGCGGAAATAGGTGAAGGAGATTAAGAGTACACTTACCTGTGATGAGCACTGAGTCACATATACAGTTGTTGAATCATTATATTGTACACCTGAAACTGATAGAACTGTATGTTAACTATATTGGAATTAAAATTAAAAACTTAATAAAAAGAAGTCACAGCTACCTTCTGGGATTGCTGTGATGATTTACAAAGATAATGTTTCTAGAGTGCTTAGCATGATGCCTAGCATATAGAATGGCATAACAGGAAGTGGTATAGCAATGCAATTTGGCATAAGTCCTTAGTTTCTAATGAATTGAATTTTTTCTAATTCCTGAAGTCTTCATCTACTCTTAAAATTTTATTTTAATTTTTTTTTATGATTTTATTTATTTATTTGACAGCCAGAGATCACAAGTAGGCAGAGAGGAAGGCAGAGAGTGGGAGGAAGCAGGCTTCCTGCTGAGCAGAGAGCTCAATGCGCAATCATGACCCGAGCCAAAGGCAGAGGCTTAACCCTCTGAGCCACCCAGGCGCCCCTACTCTTAAAATTTTAGAGCTAGAGGGGACTTTGAAAACCTCCTACTTCACAGTCCTTTTATTTTTTGGATGAAATAGACCAAGTGACTTAGCCAGATCATAGCAGTGTAGTGTAATAAATGCCTCAACAGGCATATGTTGAAATTCTATAAATACAGATTTTAAAAATGTCTTTTTGGAGCTTTAATTTATATGCTGCGAAATTCACCCATTTGAAATGTACGATTTAGTGTACATTTTTAGTATATTCACAGAGTTGTGCAACTATCACCACAATTTAAGTTTAGAACGTTTTTTGTCACTCTAGAAAGAAACACTGTATCTACTAACAGTCACTCCCCGTTCTCCCCTCCCTCCCTTGGATAACTACTAATGAATCTACTTCCTGTCTCTATAGATTGCCTCTATTCTTGACTGTTTGCATTTTATTAATGAAGTCTTATGTTATCTTTGTGACTGTCTTCTTCCATTTAGCATAATATTTTCAAGTCTCACCTGTGTTGTAGCATGTATCAATACTTTATTCCTTTTTATTGTCCAATATTTCATTGTGTGGGTATACCACATTTTATTCATCCATTCAGTAGTTCATGGACATTTGGGTTGCTTCTATTTTTGAGCTATTATAAATAGTGCTGCTTGGATATTTGTATGCAAGTTTGTGTTTGGAAATATGTTTTAAATTCTCTTGGGTTCATACTTAAAAGTGGAATTACTGGATCATACGATAACTCTGTTTAAATTTTTGAGAAACTCAAACTTTTCCAAAGCAGCTGTACCATATTCCCACTAGCAGGGTTCCAGGTGCTGAACATCTTGCCAGCTTATATGATTTCTTTATTATAGCCATCCCTGTGGTTGTGAAGTAGTGTCTCATTGTGGTTTTGATTTGTATTTCCCTGATGACTAATGACATTGAACATCTTTTCATGAATTTATTGGCCATTTGTGTATCTTCTTTGGAGAAATGTCTATTCACGTTCTTTGTCCATTTTAAAATTGGGTCGTCTTTTTATTATTGAATTGTACTAATTCTTTACTCTGAATACCAGTCTCTTATCAGATATATGGTTTGCATATGCGTTCTGCCATTCTGTGGGTTGTCATTTCACTTTCCTAAAAGGTATCATTGGCAGAACAAAAATGTTTTATTTTAATGTAGTCCAATTTAGTTTTTCTTTTGCTGCTTATGCTTTTCCTGCCTTATCTAAGAAACCATTGCCTAATACAGTGTCGTGAAGATTTTCCCCCATGTTTTCTTCTAAGGGTTTATAATTTTAGTTCTTAAGTTTATGTCTTTGATCCATTTTGAGTTCATTTTTGTGTATGGTAGAAGGAAGGGTCCTATTTCATTCTTTTGCATGTGGATATCTCGTTGTCCCAGAACCATTGGTTGAAAATATATATTTTTAAAAAGATTTTATTCATTTATTTGACAGAGAGAGAGATCACAAGTAAGCAGAGAAGCAGGCAAAGGTAGGGGGAAGCAGTCTCCTTGCTGAGCAGAGAGCCCGATGCGGGGCTTGATCCCAGGACCCTGAGATCATGACCTGAGCCAAAGGCAGAGGCTTAACTCACTGAGCCACCCAGGCACCCCGAAAATACACATTTCTTTTTTTTTTTTTTTTTTTTTTTAAAGATTTTATTTATTTATTTGACAGAGAGAAATCACAAGTAGATGGAGAGGCAGGCAGAGAGAGAGAGAGGGAAGCAGGCTCTCCGCTGAGCAGAGAGCCCGATGCGGGACTCGATCCCAGGACTCTGAGATCATGACCTGAGCCGAAGGCAGCGGCTTAACCCACTGAGCCACCCAGGCGCCCCAAAATACACATTTCTAAATAGAGTTTACCCATCCTTTTATCTGAACCTTGAAATGAAAGCCCGTATGGCCTAATAAAAACACTGAGCAAGAGCAAAGACTTTGGGGAAAGGATTTAGCCTCATTAGGTGTGGGGGGTTTCTCCCCTCCCCCAGCCAGTTCCTCAAAGACTAGATTCCCTGCCTGTTAATTCACCATTAGAAGTCTGTTTCTGATTCAGTTGGTTAGGGTTGAGGTCCTGGTATGAGCGTTCATTAATAACTGTCCGGGGCGGAGTGGGCACCTGGGTGGCTCAGTGGGTTAAAGCCTCTGCCTTCTGCTCAGGTCATGATCCCAGGGTCCTGGGATCAAGCCCCAAATCAGGCTCTCTGCTCAGCGGGAGTCTGCTTCCCTTCCTCTCTCTGCCTGCCTCTCTATCTACTTGTAATCTCTGTCTGTCAAATAAATAAAAAAAACTTAGGAAAAAAAAAAAAACTGTCCAGGTGATTCTAATGTGTAGGCCCACTTCATAACTAGTGAACTAAAGGGCTAAGAGTCATAAAGAGCACCAGTCAATTAGTCCCCCAGAGGCTCTGCTGGAAGGGGAGATAGGCTGAGGTGCTCGCTGGCTGGTGGCACTGTGGGCCTGCTTTTCTCCGCTGACCTCCAGGACTGTTGTCCTCTGCTCTACAGGAGGCAGCATCTCCTTAATAAAAAAAATTGAATTGTATCCTGTCAGTGCTTTTTGGGGTTATAAGCACTTTGGGGATGAGGTATGTGAGATAAGAGGACCTCTACATTTAAGGGGGAAAAAGACCAATAGAAGAGAACATAAATCCCAAGCCCTATTTTTCCTTCTTTTCTTTTTTTTTTTTTTTTCTTTAAGATTTTATTTATTTATTCAGGGGCGCCTGGGTGGCTCAATGGGTTAAGCCTCTGCCTTCAGCTCAGGTCATGGTCTCAGGGTCCTGGGATTGAGCCCCACATCAGGCTCTCTGCTCAGCAGGGAGCTTGCTTCCCCCTCTTTCTCTGCCTGCCTCTCTGCCTACTTGTGATCTCTCTCTCTCTGTGTCAAATAAATAAGAAAAAATTAAAAAAAAAGATTTTATTTATTTATTCATTTATTTGACAGAGAGAGACACAGCGAGAGAGGGAACACAAATGGAGGGAGTGGAAGAGAAAGAAGCAAGTTTCCCGCTGAGCAGGGAGCCCGATGCTGGGCTCTATCCCAGGACTCTGGGATCATGACCTGAGCCTAAGGCAGATGCTTAACAACTGAACCATCCAGGCGCCCCTCTCTTTTTCCTTCTATAAATAAAGGAAATACTTTTTTTTCTTTTTTTAAACACAAGCAGTCTTTTAAAGAACTATTTGACTGCATTTTACAAATGTTAGTTACAAGAGAGTATTATACTTCGACACTTTAGTTTTTACCTTTTATTCTCTGGCTACTGTGAAACACTTTGGCTTTGAAGTAACTATGAGAACAGATTGAATTTTGAAATTAAAGATCTCAGGTCTTTTAAGTATATAAAACACGAATAAAAGGCTCTTTATTTTCTAAAGTCGTGTTTGTGGAAAAGCATGAGGACTGCAACGTACAAAGTCTGAAGACCCAGTGCTGTAGTTTCCATGTTGCCTGAAATTCTTGCTCTAACAATAACAAAGAGTATCAGCATGTTCCGCACAGTAAATCTTGCTTTCAGTGATTAGTTCCTCCTCCTGTGTTGCTAAAAGGCGTATCGGATGTAAATGCAAAGAAATAAGATCAACAAGACTCCATGTTGTGTTTCTTTTTATTTAAGTAAGTTACTGGTAACAGACCTCTTGTGATTGGTTTCAGAAAACATTTTGGTACTAGTGTTTCAGAGTCCCATTTCATTTATTTATTGTGCTCTTAGACTATCATTCCTCAAAGTGTTTGGGAACGAGTACTGGTCTGTAAACCATTTGTTACTATCCCACAATTAAGAAACACCTAAAAGCTGTATGCCACTAACTTGACATTGTCTAGACATCGATTTTGTTTTACAAAAACTTTGGCCTGCAGTGGATTAGGAAAAACACAAAGCTGGTCCTGCCCCCACAGATGGTCAGGAAGTGCTGTTCTAAAGGAAGGAGCTTTGAGGAGGAAGTACTTGAAAGAAACCATCTTTGTTTTTACATTTATTTTCTTTCTCCCAGGGATTTTGTATTGGAAGACATGGATCTCGCCGCCAGTGAGCTCAGCATTTATGACAAACTTTCAGAGACTGTTGATTTGGTGAGACAAACAGGCCATCAGTGTGGCATGTCAGAGAAGGCAATTGAAAAATTTATCCGACAGCTCCTGGAAAAGAATGAACCTCAGAGGGGGCCACCCCAGTATCCTCTCCTGATAGCTATGTATAAGGTAAAAATGTGTTCTGATGTGGAGATACCTTATAGAACACAAATTCTTCAGCTTTCTCTCCAAAAACTACTGTCCTCTGATTCCACCACTGAACCTTAGTTTTTCTGTGAATAAATTGGCCTTTGCTATCATTACCATGTGTTACTAGGAAATTTGACTATTTTGTTAAATATCCTAGATGGAAGCTATATGTTTATAGTTAAACTGTATTTGTGTGTATTTTAAACTTTTTTTTGGTATAATTTTTCATATGATAGAAGCTTGATAAGCTTTGCAGTCCTCATAGTTCTCAAAATCAAACTTTATTATTATTTTTTAAGATTTTGTTTATTTATTTGACAGACAGAGATCACAAGTAGGCAGAGGCAGGCAGAGAGAGAGGGGGGAAGCAGGCTTCCTGCTGAGCAGAGAGCCTGATGCGGGGCTCGATCCCAGGACCCTGGGATCATGACCTGAGCAGAAGGCAGAGGCTTTAACCCACTGAGCCACCCAAAATCAAACTTTAAATGCTTTCAGAAGTGGATGTAAATGACTTGTTTATGAAAATGGATTAGTTCTAAGGCACATTGGAAATAATAGAAGAGGTGGGGGTTTTTCTTGGCATTAAAATATTTTTTTGCTGGACAATTATTAATCCTTTCCCTGTCTTTCTTTGTAGGTCCTTGTAACCCTGGGATTAATCTTGCTCACTGCCTACTTTGTGATTCAACCTTTCAGCCCATTACCACCTGAACCAGTGCTTTCTGGAGCTCACACCTGGCGCTCACTCATCCATCACATCCGGCTGATGTCCTTGCCCATTACCAGGAAGTATATGCCAGAAAACAAGGGAATTCCTCTGCATGGGGGTGATGAAGACAGACCCTTTCCAGGTAGAATGCTGCATTTTACTACTTCTGAGAGACAGCTTTATTGACAGTATACGATGGGAAAGGAAATAACGTGTATTGACATCTAATGAGAGACACTTTCCCTATTTTGTCTCATTTAATTCAGTGGGGACTGATGGGTTTTATTGCCCCTATTTTTCAGATTGAGAAACTGAGGCTCAGAGAGATTAAGAAACTGAACAGAAAAACACTTCTGGGGGAGCCAAATTTCAACCCCCTCCAATACCAAAGCACACGAGTGGAGATGAGTGTTTCTGTTTATAGAAATGATCTGAATGTCGTATTCTACCCTCTTCTCTCCTGTGCTCCCTGTTCATAATAGGCATTTTAATAAATAGCTCTTGATTTACTTAAAGCATATGAGTCAAGCTTGCTTTTAGCCATATCCTCTAATAGTCCTTGCCTGTTGGACTAGGTTTTTGTCCCACTTTGTCATGGTCTTTTAGTTTAGTCTTTTCTGTCTCGCAGTATGCTTATTTCATGCTCCTAAGCGAGTTCTGCCAATAAGTTGAATTTAAAAAGCACTTAACTTAGTAACGGTGCATCATTGATGCCACAGGAATTTCTGGTCTGACGCATCATTTGAGCACTTTCCTTCTGAGAACAACATAACATGACAAGACTTGAAATTTACTCTTTGAGAAACAACGAAGGGGATTTTGTTATTTTGGTGGTGTTAATCTTATTTGCCTGTATGAAGGAATATGTAAATTAATTTCACAGATGGATTTCAGAACTTTTTGTTTAACCGTGTTCTGAAACCTTTAGGTTCCAGCATAACTGTTTAGGAAGTATGTTCTCTCTTCATTTTGCTTTCAGCAAAAATTTCCTAGTGGAAACTACACTTTATAATGCCCTATATAAGCCAAGACCTAATCAGTCATAAAAAATCACTTGGATTGAGTCTTCTTTGAAAGCTATTTTTGTACACTTGAGGGAGGAAATTATGGAAAGATTTCCAAAATTATACTAAAATCAGAGGAAGGGAACATTACAAAACAAAAAGCCTTGTGAGTTGGGTTTTTTTTGTTGTTGTTAGCTCATGTATAGAAAGTTTTTAATTCCAGATATAACTTCCTTGTATTTATTGGAAGGGTTGTTTTTGAAATCTCAACATCAAAGCTTTAAAAAAAAAACAACAACACCGTTTCCAATACCCTATCACGGAAGGTCCAGAGCACATGGGGGAAAGATCCAGAAACTTGTTAATCAGGCCAGCCTGTGCTGCATCCTCACATGCATCAGCCTCCTTTCCAGTCTCCCTCTCACTGCCTCCCTCAAGGCATCTTCTGCTGTTTGGCACACAGAGATGAAGTCAGCAGTGTTTAGTCCCAAATTGATGGCAGTTTCTTTCTTTCTCCCTTTCCTGTAAGAGATTTCCGTAGGCTATTGAATTAAGAAGTGAGAGTCATTGGACCACGATTGCTTATTCTCTAAGTCAGAGTCTAGTAATTCAAAAAACCTTAGTGTCTCATCCACAAGCCTAACTACTGGGTCCACTCCAAATGAATATTTGCCTTGCAGATGGAAATAAAATGAGTCCTTGGAGCTCAGTTGTAAAGAGAGAGCATTGGCAGGGTGGGGTTTTAGCTCTCTAATGTTGTTGACTCTATTAAAGTGCTGCTTTTACTTGTAAACGTGGACATTGATGCACCATATTTTCCTGTGTGTGATCATTCTGGGAAGCGGTGGCCATGTAGAATGAACAGCATTTTGCATAGCATTTGGAAGGAAACTTAAGAATGCATAATATTGTAAGAGGTAAATAGAAACATATTGGGGAGAATTAGGCACAAGAAATAGGAAGTGCTGGGCCTGTAAGAGGGCTAGAAAAGAAATACAAGGTATCATTCCTAATGTCATACCAAAAAACAACTGCCTTTTATTCAGGATTACTTAGTGATACCTTTGAAGTGAATGTAGAGAGACTGGCAGGGCAGATTCGGCTCCCTGAAGGAAAGCCTGCTGGCATATTGGGGCTGCCCTGTCTGTCTAACTGTCATCTGTCCCCCCCCCCACCCAGTCCTCTGACACTCCTTGCAGTGGCACCTTGGGAATGACCAAGGGCAATGGTGGGAGCAGTGCTGATATGCCCCAGGCAGCACTACCAGTGGTGCTAGGTTTCCTCTTGACCTCTGGTATTTTTTCCTCTGGACTCCACCCAGGGAACAAAAGGCAACAGAAGTGGGATTGTTTTTCTAGGTTCCAGGCTTGGATCGGAAACCCTGCTCCTGAATCCTCTTGATGGGAAGGAGCTAAGTGACTCTCCAGTGACTCACATCAACCTCCCACTCTGCAGCAGAAAATAAATAAGCTGACACTTCCTTAGTACTTATCTGATGCCAGGCCCTGTTCAAAGGGTTTTCCATATATTGCCTCATTTAATCTTTACAATTTTCTTGTGAGGGAAGTCCTGGTTTTATGCACGTTTTAAAGATGGAGACACTGAGGTACAGTGACATTAGGTCACTTGCTCAAGGTCCCATGACTAATAAGTCACCGAACCATGATTTGAACCCAGACATCCTATTCTCAGAGTCTAAGCTCTTACCTTGTACTGGGAGTTGTGTGTAGCTACACAGTGTACCTGAAGAATCTAGCTTTAAGTTTGATTTGGGGGGAAAAAGAAAAGTTTGATTTTGGAGTTCTGTACTCTCTCTTAGCTCAGCAGATGCTTCCTCTCAGCTCCCGAGTGCCCAGAACAAGGTTTTGCATGTGGTACTGCAGATCCAAAGATAAGCCAGGCTCTGGGTGCTTTAGAATTTTCCTAATCTAGTCTTTTCCTAGGTATTCAGCCCCGCTCATCTTCCTGGTCTGTACCCCTATGGGTAATATTTTACTTATTGTTTGACTGAATCCTTTATCTTACCAACCCATAGTTTTCTTTCACAATCTCAGTCTTAGTTCTTATTTCCTCTCCAGCCTCTTATCTTCATATTCACTTTTATCTTACCAGCCATCCTCTTGGCTTTCACCCTTCCATGGAATCACGGAGTGATTTAGAGCTAAAAAGGAACTTTAGCGTTGATCTAGTGTATAGCCCTATTTTTTTAAAGAGGAAATGAAGGACAAGAGAGGTGAAGTAACTTGCTTACCCAGCTAAAAATACCAAACTGGCACTTGAACCTTTGTTTCTTAACTCTAATGTAGCATTCTTTCCATCACACCGCACTTATGGCCCGCTGTCTCTGCCCTCAGCCAAGCCAGGCTCCTGCATGTTAGGTCCAATTACTTTGTTTACTTGGGACGTCTATAATTTTTTTTAAGATTTTATTTTTAAGTAATCTCCACATCCAACATGGGGTTCAAACCCACAACCCTGAAATCAAGAATCGCACGCTTTCCTGAGTTGAGCCAGCCAGGTGCCCCTAGGCATCTATAATTTTTAATTATGACATCCATTTTTACTGAGGAGGCCTGGGATAGTTCCCATATACAATGAGAAAGTGTCTCTCTGGATCTGTACTGCATAATTGGAACTTCATGTCATCATGAACTTTCAAGGAAAGGTTGAAGTAGATCCAACATCAAGGAGTTTTGAGAATAGTAGATTATTCATGGACTTAGAACTAAGGACCTAATCAGAGTCTAAGCCAGTGCCCAAAGATGAAATTCTCAGACCTCAGGGAATGTCCCATCCTCTTATTTGCAAAGAAAATTTGATGTGATAATAGCAACTGTGTGATGCACTTTCTGTATCAAGCTCTGGGCCATGTATTTTCTCAGTCATCACAGCAATCACAGAGTGGTTACCGTTTCTATGTCCATTTCTTTTTTTTAAGGTTTTATTTATTTATTTGACACAGAGATCACAAGTAGACAGAGCAGCAGGCGGGGTTGGGGGGGAAGCAGGCTCCCTGCTGAGAAGACAGCCTGATGTGGGGCTTGATCCCAGGACCCTAAGATCATGACCTGAGCCAAAGGCAGAGGCTTAACCCGCTGAGCCACCCAGGCACCCCTTTATGTCCATTTCAAAGATGAGGAGACTGGTGTGCCCGGGATTGACTGTTATAAAAGTCTCACAGTTAGAGACCATGTTTTTAAACTGAAGTCTAGTTGACACACAATATTACATTAGTTTCAGGTGTGCAGCACAACAAGGAGACAAGTCCCTATGTCA
Organism: Mustela erminea; assembly: GCF_009829155.1. NCBI lineage: Eukaryota > Metazoa > Chordata > Mammalia > Carnivora > Mustelidae > Mustela > Mustela erminea. The sequence continues at coordinate 83,907,355 of NC_045617.1, forward strand.
TGCTGTACTCACCACAAGGGTAGCTACCATCTCGCACCATACAGCACTGTTACAGTACTATTGACTACATTCCCTAAGCTGTGCTTTTCCTCCCGGTGACTCATTCATTCCATAACTGGAAGCCTGTGTCTCCCAGTCCCCTTCACCCATTTTGCCTATCCTCCCTCACCCCCTTTTCTCATGGCAACCATCAGTTTGTTTGCATTTATGGGTCTGTTGCTGCCTTTTTATTTTTTCGGTTCCACATGTAAGTGAAATCTATTCATCTTTGCCTGACTTACTTCACCTGGCACGATGTACCCTCTATCTGCGTTGTTACAAATGGCAAGATCTCGATCTTTTTTTATGACTGAGTGATATTCCTCTGTGTGTGTATTTGTGTGTGTGTGTGTGTGTAGTACTTCTGTCATACCTTTTTAAAATATAAAATAGCTAGTATACAGCACCTGGGTGGCTCAGTTAGTTAAGTATCTGCCTTCGGCTGAAGTCACAATCCCACGGTCCCGGGGTTGAGTCCTGCTGAGCAGGGAGTCACCTTCTCCCTCTACCACACCCCCTGTTTGAGATCTCTCTCTCACATTCTCTGTCTCTCAAATAAAAAATAAAATCTTTAAACAATTAGCTAGGATAGGGAGGTTATTTGGAGTAAGGAAACCTTAGACATTAAAAAAGTTAGGAAGTGACTATCCAAATTCCACAGGGCTTTATCTGGTGCTGCAGGGAGGGGATAGAAGAGAGGACTGGGGAGAGGTGAGATGTAGCATGCAAGGGGGCTGAAGAAGAGCTGTGTACTGGAATGGCCTAGGGTGGTCTGCTCTGTGCTGTTGGCTATTTTCCAGGGTATGATTTTGCTCACTTTGTGGTATGATGGTTCCAGCCAGTTGTATAGAGAACACATCAGATGAAGCCTTTTCAGGTAGATGGAGGCCAAGTGGGGAGTCTGGGTACTTCTCCTTTTGTTGTTGGGGATTTTATAGGAAGGGGAGGAAGGAGCCCCAGCCGTGCACCCCCTTATACACCCAGACAATTCACTACCTGGCCATTCATCAGTCACTTCGCACCAAAATATAAGCACATTCTTTATCCACCTTTGGTGATCTCAAGGCTGTAGAGAGATCAAAAGTAGCTCTCCCTCTTGAAGTTTGGCTTCCTTAATTCAGATGGATGGCATAAGCTACCCCATTCCAATGATCCATTTTTCCTCATCGTTTTCCTTCTTTCTTTGCTGGCCACCAGCCTGACCAGTGTCTCTGCTCCTGTCAGGTACCACTCCAGAGGCCTGCCTTCTAAGATAACCGAACTCTACATTTTGTAGCTGATACTCTGAGCTTAAGTTTTCATAGTCCCCAGCAGCATTTTTATTTATTTGGAAAATATATAAGACACATACAAAGACAATAAAGGGGTATAAGATTTTTATTTTTAGAAATATAGTTTTAGGGGCACCTGGGTGGCTCAGTGGGTTAAAGCCTCTGCCTTCGGCTCAGGTCATGATCCCAGGGTCCTGGGATCGAGCCCATCGTCCAGCTCTCTGCTCAGTGGGGAGCCTGCTTCCTCCTCTCTCTCTCTGCCTGCCTCTCTGCCTACTTGTGATCTCTGTCTGTCAAATACATAAATAAAAATCTTTATTTAAAAAAATATAGTTTTAATAAAGAGACTTCTCTCAGTCCTTCTAACTCCTCCTCCCACCCAACCACTGGTAATAATTTGATATACATACTTGTGAATTTTTCCATGGCTATACAGATAGGTACACTTAACATATATAAATATATTTTGGTACATACCCAGGAGACTGACTTATGTACATACTTTGAGCTAGTACCATAGGTTGGGTGCCTTAATACAATAGAAATTCATCCTGTTCCAGTTTGTAGGTGAAGTCCAAAATCAAGATGTTCGTAAGGCTCTCCTCCCTCCAGGGAAGGTTCTTGTTTGCCTCTTCCAGCTTTTGATGGTTGCCAGCGATCCGTAGTGCTCCCTAGCTGTGGTAACATTTCCCCATCTCTGCGCCCACCTTTACTTGGCCATTTTTCCTCTGTGTGTCTTTGTGTGGTCCTCTCATCTTCTTATTAGGGATAACAGTTGGAGTAGATTTAAGGCCCGCCTTACTACAGTATGACTTCATCTTAATTAGTTACATCTGCAAAGACCCTATTTCCAATTGTGGTCACATTCTGACTTTCCAGAAGGACTTAAATGGGGGGGGCGTTCCTATTCAACTGAGTATATATACCTTTCCAGATTTTATATTACTCCATTCTGTGAATATTCCATCATTTAAGTTTCTACAGAGTTTTTTTAATCTTTTTTTTTTTTTTACTATTATTTTAAAAATGCACCTGGGACTTTAATATATACATATCTTTATATACATGTACTATTATTTCTGTAAGAGATTCTTAGAAGTCAAACAGCTGGGGGGCGCTTGGGTGGCTCAGTGGGTTAAGGCCTCTGCCTTCGGCTCGGGTCATGATGGCAGGCTGCTGGGATCAAGCCCCACATCGGGCTCTCTGCTTGGCGGGGAGCCTGCTTCCCCCTCTCTCTCTGTCTGCCTTTCTGCCTACTTGTGATTTCTCTCTGTCAAATAAATAAATAAAATATTAAAAAAAAAAAGTCAAACAGCTGGGTCAAAAGGGCATGCACATTTTGAATTTTAATAAATACTACCCAGATTTTCTTCATAAACTTATATCAGTGTATACTTTCATTAGCAGCATATATGCAGTGATACTGTCATTGTTTTGCCAGTTAGAAAAACCGAAGAACGATGTCTTGTTTTAAATTGCATTTCTTTGATTATTATGGAATTGGATGCCTTTCCATTTGCTATTTATAGGCCGTTTTATTTATTTTTTCTGTGAATTACTTGTTTAGTCTTTGCCTGTTTAACATTTTCTAATAAATAGCAGTTCATTATATATTAGAGATATTCTTTGCCTCATATGCAAGTATTGGTTGAATCTGTCCATGTTTTCTTCATGGCATCTTGGTCTGTGTCTTGCTTAGGAAGCCTTTATTTTCCCCCAAAATTATAAAAATCATATTTTCCTCTAATTATTTTTAAAGTTTTGTTCTATCCACTTAGGTCCTTATCTAGAATTTATTTCCGTGTATAGTGAAAGGTAGAGATCAAACTTTTCTTCCAAATAGGTTGCTATTTGTCCCAACATCATTTACTGTATATCCATCCTTTCTTCACTGAATTAAAACTGACCTTTATCATAAATTAAATATTCTCATTGTGTGTATGTGGGTGTATATACTGGATTTGTTGCTACATTCTTACTTGGTTTTATTACATTTTTTTGTCTGTTTATAAGAATACAGTTCTCATTATTTGCTACGGTTATGTTCTGTAAAGTCCCTATAAATAGTGAATTAGTGAATATTGATCCATTGCCTTTAAGGGAAATCATAGTTGTGCTCCTGAGAGTCTCTGGCCACATTTTCATCAATTGATGAATACTTGACTTTGTTTTATGTATGTTTTTGTTTAAAGATACCTTATTTAATACATATGTTGTTAATTCATTAACATTGAATTCACATTCAACAACGCAATAACTCATGCCTAAACAAAGCTTATCTAACACATATATTTTCTCTGTAAGGCACATCACAGTGTGCTTGCACTTAAGAAGGCTAGAACTTTAGCACTATGCTTGGAAGCCTTTTTTTTTAAATTAACTACTTGTCGAGCAGTTTTGGGTTTGTGTTCACAGCAAAATTAAGTAGAAAGTACAGAGAGTTCCCATATACCACTGTCCCCACAATGCATAACCTCCTTGGGAGCCATTCTAAACAGCAAAATCGTCAATAAAAGTGCAAAAAAATGTAGCACCAAATAGCAAAAAGAACACTCATTTACAGCATGAGAGGTGAAACAAAACGGCCAAGTGTCACCTTCTTCTACTTCAGCTAGGATTTGCCACTCTGCATGGCTGAGGATGACTGCAAAAGCACCACAAGAATTGATTGGGGTTACAAATAAATTTCAGGGAGTAGGCAGATTCACAGATCAGAATCTGTAAATAGGATTGACTGTACTCTTTTAATTACAGTCACTTTATAGAATGCTACTAAGTTCTTATATCTAGATGAGCAAGATCCTTATTTTTTTTCAAGAATTTATGTTAAAAAAATTATGTTCTTTAAGTTCAATAATAGACAAAAGAGGGGCACCTGGGGGGCTCAGTTGGTTGAGTATCTGCCTTTAGCTCAGGTCATGATCTCAGGGTCCTGGAGGGGTCAAGCCCTGTTTTAGTCTCCCTGCTCAGCAGGGAGTCTATTTCTCCCTCCCTCTGCCCAACCCGGTTCCCCTGCCCCCCCCAACTCTCTCTCTCTCTTGCTCAAATAAATAAAGCCTTTAAAAAATGGGCAAAAAATCTGAATAGACATTTCTCTAAGAAAGATATGCAGATGACAGGAACATAAAGTAGTGCAGCTGCTTTGGAAAACAGTTTAGCTGTTTCTCAGAAAATTAAACACAGAGTTACCAAATGACCTAGTCATTCCGCTCCTAGGTATGTACACAAAAGAATTGAAAACACATGTCCACACAAAAACTTGTACGCAAGTATTCATGGGAGTGTTTTCCGTAACAGCCCCAAAGTAGAACTGTCCAGCAACATATGAATGAATAAACAAAATGTAGTATATCCATGTAACAGAATATTACTTGGCAATAGAAGGGAAAGGACAACTGACACAGACTGTAGCATGAATGAACCTTGAAAACATTAGGCTAAATTAAAGAAGCCAGACACAAATGACCATATATTGCACAATTCCATTTATTTGAAATACCAGAACAGGCAAATCCAGGGAGACTAAAAGAATAGTGGTTGCTTAGGGCTGGCAGGAGAGGGGTTAGAATGGGAAAAGTGTCTGCTAATAGGTATAGGGTTTCTTGTTAGGGTGATGAAAATGTTTTAAAATTAGATAATGGCGATAGTTATTACAACTCTGTGAATATACAAAAGCTACTGAATTATAAAGTTTTTTTAAAAAGATCTATTGATTTGAGAGAGAGTGGGAGCGGGAGGGAGGGGTAGAGGGAGAGGGAGAATCTCAAGCACACTCCCTGCTGAGTGTGGAGCCCATCTCCAGACTCAGTCCCAGGACCCTGAGATCATTACCTGAGCCAAAATCAAGAGTCGGCGTCTTAACCTTGACTGAGCCACCCAGGTGTCCCTGAACTGTACACTTTAAATGAATGAATTTTATGGTCTAGTAATTATATCTCAGTAAAGCTGGTTTTTTGTTAGTGTTTTATCTACAAAAAGAAAGCAAAATAATGCCACTTCCCTCCAGTCCTGCCCCTCTTCATGCCCCACGTGGAGAGAGGCTTGCTTGAGCCGTCTGGTGACTCATGAGCGGTCAGGGGTGAGGGTCGTCAGGTCCACTATCTGCCCAGGGTCCATCACATAGGCTCTTACTGTACTCTGTAATGGTATCTGGGCCTGAGGGGGCCATCCTCTGTAGATCTGAAGCAGCGACCAAACTTTGTAAGTTATTTGTATTACCAAGGACGCCTCTGGCCCTGAAATTCTTTCCAGAGTTAATCTGGGGAGGGGATGGATTACTGCCTGTTGTTGTTCTCACACATTTACTCTTCTAGATGAACTTCGGAATGGTATTGTCACAGCCTCACACCACCCCACCCCATCTCACCCCACCCCACCCCACTTTCACCAGTAAGAACTCTGATGGGAGACTATCCAAGTTCTGATCTTTGGGTAGACTTGGCCTCTTTTTAATATTTAGTCTTCTATCCTTGATCATGGTATGATATGTTTATTTATTCAGGTCTTATTTTATGTCCTCCAGTCAAATACTACAGTTTATCTTTTTTGTGAAACTTACTGCTAGTTATGAATGAGGCCTTCTTCCATTTCAGTTTTGCAGTGAGAGGAAGAGGTAATTGATGTTCTTGTGTCTAGGTGTGTTTACCTTACATCCTGCCACTTTATTCAGTCCTCTTTGTAGTACTCTAGTCTCTCTTTTTCTTTCCCAATTTTTCCTTTCCAGGGTTTTCTTCCTCTACCTCTTTTTCAGGGCACCTCTACCTGGAAATCCCAGGAGTGTCTAAAGCTCCAAATAAAACTGAAATTCAGTAAGTCACAGCTAAAATGATCTCTCTGTGCCCTTAGGTTCAGAACTGCTCACTGTTAGCCCCTAGCCCTTAAAGCATGTTTGTATGCATTAAGAGAAGATGCCCCTTTCTCTGGGCACTTGACTCTTATCTACTGGAGAAATTGCCATAATTAACTGATTCAGTTGGAATAGGATTCATGCCTATAAGAAAATGTCATGGTGAATCTGCAGGTCTCCAGTGTCTCCTGCACCCGGGCCCCCTTAGGCAAGGCATGCTCGGGCAATCTCAGTGCACAGCATTCTTTAGATCTGTAGATTGTGCTGTCACTGCCTCAGTTTACCTCTCATTATATGTCACCTCTCGTCACAGTACAACCTCCGCCCCCCCCCCAAAAAAGGACAAAAACAAAGTACAATCCAATGTTCCTCTTTCCAGCCTCTCTCTTCTCAGACCCTCTAGTTACAGCCCAGAATAACCTTCCTAAAGCATTGGAAACCCTTACCCAAAGGCCTTTGCTGGTTCCTTGTTTTGGTCAGAGTCAGAAGTACTTCACTCCCTGGAGGCCCTCATCATAGCCATGCTACTTTTCCTTTCTGCCGCCTCCCGGTCTTTGGTCTTCCCTCCACACTCTGGTGCCTTGGTCACTGCTGTCGCCTGTCACTCTCTGCTTGCTCATCTGTAAAGGGAGAAGAGCAGCACTTCCTCAGTAATTTTATGGTAAAAAGTAAACGATAGAGCATGTGAACATGACCAGCATGGGGCCTAGCATTTAACATGTCGATGTCCTTTCTATTCCTTTCTTAGAACTCCCTCACAAGGACTTTGGAAAGTGAAATGCTATATAACATGTTATGATTACTTATGGCTCATTGTATGTCTGTTACCCAGAGTGCTTGTATTTGGGCAAGAATTCATCGTATTTGACCTATAATTAGGAACATTTGAAAATATTCCAGAAGAGGTGCACCTGGGTGGCTCAGTTGGCTAGGTGTCCGACTCTCGATTTCGGCTCAGGCCATGGTCTCAGGGTCATGAGATCAAGCCCCATATTGGAATCTGTGCTGGGAATGGAGCCTTCTCTCCCTCTCCCTCTGCCCGTGTCCCCCACTCATGATCTCTCTTTCTCTCTCTCTCTCTATCAAAATAAAAAAAGAAAGAAAGAAAATATCTCAGAAGACAAAAAGTCTAGGGGCACCTGGGTGGCTCAGTAGGTTAAAGCCTCTGCCCTCAGCTCGGATCATGATCCCAGCGTCCTGGGATCGAGCCCCGCATCAGGCTCTCTGCTCAGCAGGGAACCTGCTTCCCTTCCTTTCTCTCTGCCTGCCTCTCTGCCTACCTGTGATCTCTGTCTGTCAAATAAATAAATAAAATCTTTAAAAAAAAAAAAAGTCTAACTTTGTAGCCTCAGTGTGCCCCCTGAAACAGGTGCCATAGGAAGGTTCCTGGCTGTGCCTGGAGGCTCCTGGCAGGATAAGGATGCAGCAGAGTCCCTTAGCTGGCAGTCTGTCCACGACTGAGGCACATGAGGAGGGGAGGTGCCAGCCACCTCAAGGAAACACAGATTCTCTCTGCAAGAGATGGAGGGGGTTTGGAGGGCACCCGGGAAACAAGCTGAGAACAAATGCAGTCCTTCCCTGGTGGGGATTTCCTCCACCCCACTACTGTTGCCTTCAGAAAATAGGGAAAAAGCACTTGCTGTCGACTGCAGCAAATGTTTTGGTTCAGAGAATTGACTTCATTTCAGCCACATTTGGCTATTTGTCTTTTGTTCTAGACATTCTCCTGATTTGGTTTCCATTGGGTTTGAATCTGAAACCATCTGTGAAAATATTGGATCCAATATCATAAGCACATATCTCAGAGAACACAGATGAAACCCAGAGTGGAACAGAAAGCAAACAAGAAATAATGCAATAACATTAGAAACAGAATAGTGTCAGAGGGAAGGAACAGAAGGAAACTGAGAAGCGCTGCATAGAGAGAGGGAGCCAACCTTTCAGCAGAGGAACAGCCAGAGAAAGGGGTCTGAGCTGGGACAGAGTGTGTCTTTTTTTTTTTTTAAGATTTATTTGAGAAAGAACCTGAGGAGGGGTGCTGGGAGCAGGAGCAGAGTGAGAGAGACAGACTCCCCGCTGAGCACAGAGCCTGTCTCGGCCTGATCCCACAACCCCCAGATCATGATCTGAGCTGAAACCAAGAGTCTCACGCTTAACCAGCTGTGTATCCAGGTGCCCCACAGACAACTGTTTTAATGGGCACATACAATTTACTTTGTACCAGAGATGGGCTCATGAGAAGTCCTATTTCCTCTCCATCACTTCTCTCTGCCTTCTTTTCTTACTCTTCTTTCCCAGGGTCATCCTGACCTCCACTTGGAGAAGACATGCAGTGGGGCTCATCACTGATGGTGGGACCACCCTTCCTGCCTCCCCAAGTGCTATAGACTTTCAGACGTTTGGGTCACTGGTTAGAAAATGGGAGAGCTCTATCTCCAGCCCCACATCACTGAATATCTTCTCCAAATGGTTGATGTTGTTGATTTGACTTAGGAGATACATGTACATATTAAAAAATATTTTCCATGAAGTGTGGAAGAATATAGAGAGGAACATTCGTCTCCTGCCCACCCCTATCCCGTGCCCTCTATTCCCTCCCCAGAGGCTACTTATTCCATATGTACCTTTTCAGAGGTCACTCCTAGCTTTTAAATGATTACATCTTTGCTTTTTCCTTTTGTTGCTGAGGCTGAGGATTTACCTGCTGTGTTCTTTCTGTATCTGCCTTCTCCATATCCCTTCCTCGCTCAGATTTTGACCCTTGGTGGACAAACAGCTGTGAGCAGAATGAGTCGGACCCCGTCCCTGCCAACTGCACTGGCTGTGCCCAGAAATTACCCCTCAAGGTAATGCTCTTGGAAGATACCCCAAAGAAATTTGAGAGACTCCATCCTCTGATGATCAAGGTGAGCAAGAAGCCTCATTCTCCCACTGCTAGGCTATTTATTTAATGGCTAGCAAGCATCAAGCTCTGTGACATACCTGAGAAGGAATCCCATGTTTTGTTTTGTTTTTTTGTCCCACTTTTGTTTTCTGCCTTGCCAAGACCGGACAGCTCTTGTTGTCCAAGGAGCTTCAGCATCTTCTGTGCCAGTACCCTGAGGTCACGGAAGGTTTCAGCGAAGGGTTTTTCAACAAGTGGTGGCGCTGCTTTCCCGACCGGTGGTTCCCATTTCCTTATCCGTGGTGAGTGTGGGAAAGGGCACTTAGCCTGCATGCGGTAGGAAGGGGGCTGAGCAGATGTCCAAGCAGTACTGGCTACCCAGACCCTCCCTAGCCTCGTACTGGGTAAGCACTCTTCAAGTCAGATGAAAGCATCCTGATTTATTTCTGAAGTCATGTTTAGTGTTTTTGTTTATGCAGACTGCTTCCTGAGTGTTGAGGGCTAGAGAGAAAGCATGAAGAACAGAAGGCCAACTTCATTTCCTGGCACTCGTTTGTGCCGGGCTGTGTGCCTTAGTGCTTAGCGTCTGGTGTTCATTGGTGATGCTCATAATCGCTCTGGAAGTAGGCACTATCATGGTCATTTTTCAGATCAGAAGTGGGAATCAGGTTAAGAACCTTGCTTAAGGTCACCCAGCCAGGCTCAAAACCCAGATCTGTCTCCCACTTCCTGCCTTTGTCCTTCCTATAGAAGACACGGTCAGGGCACCTGGATGGTGCGTCAGTTAAGCGTCCAGCTCTTGATACCGGCTCAGGTCATGATCTCTGGGTCTTGAGACTGAGCCTCCCATCAGGCTCCGTGCTCATCAGGGAGTCTTCTTCTCTCCCTCTTCCCCTCCCCCTGCTCACACTCACGCTTCCTAAAAAAATAAAAAGTAAAATCTAAAAAAAAAAGAAAACATGGACCATTTCTTGGGGTGAGGGTTGCTCTCTAGAAAAAAAAAAAAAAAAAAAGGAAAGCCAGTTTCCATCTAGAACCATTCCAGAAGAGAATTAAAATGCCTTTTTTTTTTTTTTTTTTTTTTTTTTGGTCTTTTTGTTAGATAATTTCTCAGTGCTTTGGTCTTTTTTAAAAATTTGCCATTTATTTGCCTGTTGAATACTCTGGTTTAACCAGTCAGCTTCCCACTGCATGCCATACCACCTTAGAAGAAAGTTCGTGATTTTTGCCTCCTCCTCCTCCCTTCTGTTCTCCCGCCTGGCCTGCTGTTAGTTACTTCAATCTCTTTTCCAAGATAGAATGAATGGACTGTTTATTTTCTTCCTCTATATGTTGTTTTAGCTGGACTTCATAAACACCCCACCCACGTGTACAAATTGCGGCTGTGGAGTTACGTGTGTACCAGTGCATGTCACAATTAATTGATTTGGCATGACTCTTCTTCATGGACCTAATACTTAAGATATTGTCCTGATACTTTTCCCTGTTAACCCACCGCCCACAGTTTTCCCACCCTTGCTTAGCTCTCTGTTAGTCATGGAGATAGAGGCTGGCTTGCCCAGCTGAATTACTTTTGTCTCTTTCAAACTTTTACAGGAGAAGACCTCTAAATAGAGCACGCATTTTACGTGAGCTTTTTCCTGTTTTCACCTACCTGCCATTTCCAAAAGATGCCTCCTTAAAAAAGTGCTTCCTTCTTCAACCGGAACCTATTGTGGGTAGTAAGGTAGGACACTTTGAGAAGACTTGGGTATAGAGTTTTCCTCTTTTGGCACCTGGGCTGATGTCATAATCCCTTGCTTCCCTGCATGTCAACTCAGAAGGTGAATTGAAGGGACACCCACATAATCTAAAGTTCTCTCCATCTGTTGCTAGCAAGGAGACCTGCAGTGGCCCACCCTTCCACGAAGACGTGCTTACAGAAAGTCTCCTTACCTTGCAAATCTGTTTCCTGCCCTTGACACCTGAGGTCAATCTACTTTTCTACATTAGGAAATAAAATCCTGAAATTTAAAGGGACCCAAGCATGCAGTTAGTTTGACTTCCCTACCTCAAAGTAGACAGCAGCAAAGCTGTAAGCAGCTCAACTTACTCATTTTGTGGATGGGGCCACTGAGCCCCAGAGACGGTGATTTTCCCAAGGACACAGCAAGTTAATAGGAGGGCTCTACCCACCCACCCCCTATTCCCAGGTTAGCTTTCCCCAGAAATAAACAAATGAGAATCTTCAGGTAGAGAACCTGAAAAGCAAAAAGCTTAAGAAGTTTAGGGATGAAAGGGTTGCCAGATGTGCCCAAGGCAGGCAGACCAGTTTAGGTAGCAACACTTCTTACTTACTTACTTACTTCTTACAGTCCACGGCCAAGTACCCAGAGCCCACATTACCTCTCTGGGGCCATCTGTTTTGTGTTGTGTCTGTTTACTTTTCTCTGAATTGCTCTTTTGTTGAATCTCATTCCTGAGGAAGGTTTTTGAGTTTAGATTGGTTTGGAAGAATTAATAGGATGAAATTTCCCAAACTGTGACCCCTATCAACTCTGGCTTATGTTTTCAACCTCCCAGTACTATTGTTTGGCTCCAAATTTGCTGAATCGTGGTAAAGGAATTTCAAAGCCTATAAAAACAATCATTTTGTCTAGAAGTAAGAACTTCTGTCTGCCAGCATTAGGGTGGAGGTGCTGGGCTCTTGCCTCAGATTTTAAAGAAGATTATTCTGCTGTCCCCGGCTAGAACTCAGGGCCCTAGTATGATTTCATCTTCATAGTTATGATATAATTCTGGGCGAGAGCTTTTATCTTTATCTTGGTTTTCCCACTTGAATCTGAAGTTAATTTCACCAGTCTGCTTAACAAGAACACAGAGGATCCAGCCAGAAGGTAAATACTAAGTTACTCAGATGCCTATCAGAGTCATCGTGTGGTTCCCAAGCATGTTTTGGGAAGGGGAGTGGTCCAAAGAGGCAGAAATCCTGAGAGTCTGGTTTCTTAGAGCATCTGCTCCCCGCCCTGGCCCAGGCTTTCCTTTCTCTACAGCCTCGTTACTCCACCCTGTTGTCCACATCCCTGGGCCCTGCAGCCCGGTAAAGTCATATGTCTGTGGAGGCAGTCTTGGAATAGAAATTGGGCAGTGGAGATCCGATTGTAAGAGGCACTGGAGGAAAGAGGTGAGAGCCTGGCTTCCAGGCCCACTTCACCCAGTCTACAGTGTCAACTGGGGCCTGGCCCGCTCCATCCCGTTGTCTGTTTCTTCCCATCCTGAGGGTAGAGGCACATGGTCCTGCCCCCTCTCAGGCCTGTATGAAAAAGAGCTACATCTACTGGGTTTGGTGTCCTGGGATTTCTTCAAGACTTGCAGGTGTCTGGGCCTCTGCCAGTCAGTCATAAGCCACTTGTCCTCCTTAGTCCTCCTCCTGTCATGACTCTGGCAATTGAATGGCTCTGGTGTTGCCATGGAAACAGCATTCTGGCCAGGGCCTGTGGGCGCAACAGAGAGACCAGGGCTGGGGACAGGAGAAGATAGGGCCCAATCCAAAGCTCTGGAGGGCCCCAGTGCTGAAGAGAAAACCAGGATGTGGCCCAGAGAGTCAGACTTCAGATCCTTGTTTTCTGTGGGCACAGAAAGCCTTTTCCTGGAGGGGATAGGGAAAGGAGGCCCTAGGGGTTTTCTCTCACCATCTAGGTAGGAAGAAAAGCCTGAGCAAGACCAGCCTGACCTCTCCCTTTGTCTCTTCTCCTTGCCCACATCAACACCAGGGTTCACAGCCAGACCTGGCCCACATCCTGTTGGTGGCAGTAGTCTGCCCTCCCAAGTGAAACGCTCCTGTGGGGGCGTGGAGCCTGGCTGCCTTCTGAGGGTCTGAAATCTAAGGCCATTCTTACTGCCATTAGTTTTTCATCAGTAGTGTGATATATCTGCTCACCCAGGTCTTGCCCAAGAGTGTAAACTTGAACTTCTTGCTGCTCAGTTCTCCTCCAGACCCTGGCCGTAAGAAGTAATATTCCATGGAACATTGCACAAAGGAAAGGCAGGCCATCTCTTTCTCTGAAAAGTCTGGATCCAACCAGACCCTCAGAAGGTCGTGTACTTTGACCAGTATGTGTTGGCCTCACCTAGACTTATTAAATCATACATAGATGATTTGCCTTCTACCTGCTTTGGAGCTGTGGTGAGAAATAGCCGTGAATTATGAAGCTCATGCTAGATCTGCATTGCGGCTGGTGCTAAGGATGTCTCTTTAGCAGAACCCACAGAAGAGATCTCAGTACCAGGAGATAGGGACGCTGAGTCCCTGGTCTCAATACCAGGAGAAGCCAGGTTTAGGAGAAACTAGTTTGTTTTAACCCTTCGGACATAATTGTGAATGGTGTCATTGGTTCTCTTTTGCTTTTTGCCCAGGCTGCTAGAAAAGTCAGAGCCATATATATAAAAAAAAATATATATATATATATAATATTTGTATGTTAATCTCCTGTGCCACTGGTTTTTATTTTGTTTCCTTTTCCTTCTCCCATGTTTTTTTTTTTCCTTCTTTCCAGATGTATAGGATGCATGACCTGTTCATCGTTGGCAGCGGTGAGGCCATGTTGCAGCTCATTCCTCCTGCCCAGTGCCGAAGACACTGCCAGTCGGTAGCAATGCCCCTAGAGCCAGGGGATATTGGTAGGTGCCTCCGCCCCGGGTGGGACAAGGTCAGTCACAGGATCTTTGTAGTTCTTAACTCAAGAACTATCTTGAGAATTGACACAAAGTTTCAATTAGGTAGAGTCAAAAATAGCCTTCTTTTATGGACAGAGTCAATATTTATGCTTTAGGTGGAACACTAGGCTAAAGAAGAAATGTAGCACAGAGAAATGCCTTCTTGTATATACATTTAGAATGCATGATGTGTCTGTCGGTCTTAGAAGTTTCCAGTGAGAATGCATTATAGAAAATACTGAGAGCAATCCTTTATTTTTCAGATGAGGAGCTTGAGACCCCAGAAAGGAGAGGTGACCATCCCAGGTTCCCATCAGCTAAGCAAAGCATTGAGCTTTATGTGTCTTCTGCAACAGAGTCAGGCCAGGGGGAGGTACAATTCTAAATTCGAGGAAACCCTTTCTGTGCCTGTTTTGCTCATAAAACAACACAAGCAGTGTGCAAGGGCAACAGCCCCGTGGGGGTGTATTACCTTCCCTGTGGCTTCCACAGCCAGGGCCCCCCTTCACTGTCATGACTCACCCTTGGCTCCATGATTTCCCAACTGTGGCCTGTTCTGTGCATTATTTTCTAAAAATTTGTTCCAAGAAAACAGGTCTGAATCAACTGCTGTCCGTAGCAATCAGTTTGATGGTAGAGTTTTCTTGGCAGAAGCAAATACCAAGTGTCAAAATTGCCCTCTCTGTTCCTCCTGTCTCATGAAGCCTAGGGGAAGCTTAGCACCCATGACAGAGCCCAGGCTAGTTTTCCCAACTGATTCCTTTTCATTTTACCTCCACAGGAGACCCTGGTCCCTGCTTCCCCTCATTTGGAAGTGGGGTTTAGACTGCAAACTATGACAAGCTTTAATCCACGTTACATAACTTGTTTTAGTTTAGAAATGAAAATAACGCGCAAATTAAGCATTAACTGATAATGGAGCACAGCTGGCCTGGCCTTTGGGAATTACTGCAAAAAAGAGGATTTTTGTGTAGAAATTGTTCTGAAGCTATTTTCCTGTAGTGGAGGTGACCCTTCCGTGAGGCAGGACTATTGCACAAGTCTGTGTGGCATTTGGGGTTGAGTGTGTAGTGATGTTTGAAAAAGCTTCTGTCTTCTGTTCTACAGAAGTCTGACAGTTCAGACAACTACAGAAATATCTCAGTTATCCAAAGTTTAGGTTTCTGGAGCCCACAGACATCTAGAATGCCAATTATAGAATTAAGGGGAATAAATGGGGGACAGGTATTGACCAAAGAAGCTTTGAGCATCAAAGGCTGGTGGGAGTAGTGCAGAAAAGCCTCAGATCCAGAGCGTGATCAGCTGCTGTGCTCTGACTGGCTGATTTGCTGACCGGAAGGAAAGGAGGCCTATGGGTAGCAGTGTCCATGAAAGGCCAGCCACGGGACAGCAACTGGGGAAGGGATAGGGGCTTGACTAGAACCAAAGGAAGAGGGCAGGTCTGGGAGAAGAACGGGGTGGTGGGGGTTAAGGAGGTCAGCAGGCTTCTGAGCAGTGGAAGAAACAGAAGCCATGGCTGCAGCTGCCACAGTTAAGGACAAGAGGGCCTCCTGGGTGGCTCAGTCGGTTAAGCGTCTGCCTTCGCCTAGGTCATGATCCCAGGGTCCTAGGGTTGAGTCCTACATCAGGCTCCTTGCTCAGCAGAGAGTCTGCTTCTCCCTCTCCCTTTGCCCCTCCCCCTGCTTGTGTGCGTTCTCTCTCTCTCAATAAGTAAAGTCTTTATAAAAATACATAAATAAAGACAAGGACAGGAAAGCAGAACCTGACAGCAAAGGGGAATAATTCAGTGCTGCTTGTAGGATGGGGGCATCTCCAGCACCTTTGGGACCCTTAAGAATCGCACTGGTTTTCTGGTTTTCGACAAAATAAGTGTTGTCCTCTGAAGGCTGAGGGGAAGGGGACAGGGACACATGTCACCAGAAAACCTGTGCTGAGAAGCATTTTCAAGAATGATATAGGGGTCAGGCCTCAGAGGCTGACATTGGTGAGCCCGCACATGTGCTGTGATTGAGGAGTCACTGCCCATGGTGACCTTTCTTGAGTCACCAAGTAGAAGTTGAATTCTGTTCAGTGCTCTCAGTTTAAAGATAGGTAAGGTACATCATACTCTAGAGATTATTGAAGTATTCAAGTTTTTAAAGCTTTTAAATTTATAGCAGGTCACTGTTTCCTGAAGAGTTCTTCAGATCACTCATGACCTGGGGGTGGGAGCACGAGCCCCTTAGAAAGGCTCTTGGCAAATAGGGCTCTTGGGTCCTTTAATTTTGGGAACCGTCTGTCTTGTCATTACATAGTACACATTAGTGTACCAAAGGCTCCAGAAGCCTTGATGGAACCTAGGTTTCTCAGACTGACTTGACCATGGAACCCATTTCCCTTGGACTATCTTTCAGGCCGATGCTGTTTGCAGAACATGATTTAGGACATGCTGGTTTGAGCTAATCTGGAAGTTCTATCATGAGACAGTGTTAAAGATCACAGGAGGAGAATTGAACTGGGGGGGTCCTGCTCCCCCTCGGAATTCATCCTGTCTTCTTGCTGATAAAGATGACATGGGCCTGAGAATTGATGCCCAGCTCCAACCTCATCTGGAACATCCTGTCCTTTTAAACCTGTTGAACTGAGTCCTCGTTCCCCCAGCAGGTGGTGGCAAGGAGGCACTTTGGTTCACAGTGACTCCTGCCGGATGTCAGTTTGCACAGAGGCCCGAGCACTGGGGGTGTTACTCGAGGCAGACCTGCCTTGCTCCTGCCCACAGGTGTGCCTGGTCCCTGACATTTACCTGCTGTCCTATTGCTCTTTCTCTATAAGGTTATGCCGGTGCCACACACTGGAAGGTCTACGTGATAGCCAGAGGGGTCCAGCCTTTGGTCATCTGTGATGGAACCACCCTCTCAGAACTATAGGAAACAAGAACTGGACAGAGGAACAACTTCGAGAGCTGGAGATCAGATTGAAAGGGGAGAAATAAAAACGATGAAACCACTTTCCAAGGTCACTTAGTTACCTGCCCTGTGCATGCGTGTATGAGCCAGCCATATGCTGGAGGCCATGGCCAGAGCCTGGCCCTCCCGACTCTTCCAGTCTAGTTGCTTGGCCAAGACTTTGCCAGTACCTACCTGTGAGGGATTGGGCTCTTCTATCTTCCACACCTTTTGGAACCGCAGCCTTGAGGCTGCCCCTCAAGCAGGAAACAGGATTGGTGCCTTCCCTTACTTGCATGGCATGATCCCTTCTGCTGGCTCCCTGGCCACAGAGAGGGCTGCCCGCAGGTCCAGACTTCAAAGCCGTCCCTCACCAGGTGGTCCTGCTTGTCCTGTCTTCCTGGCCACACCACCCTGTACTTCTGTTGAAAGCCATGGCTGATTAAAGAAGTCATTGCAGTTTCCCCAGCAGCACAGAATCTAGAATCCATGAAACAGGATTAAGTAATCTCATTGCACTCAAGAAAAGCACCGCTTTCCTAGTGTCCATGACTCTTGGAGTTTCAGTGATGCCAGGTTGGAGTGTGATTATAATTGAAATGGTAATTCCTAAGGTAATACTTGCCTCCATTTGATCAAGTTCTTAGGCCGACCCCCACCCCCACCCCTTCTCACTTGGCTCGCAGAAGCTGGACTCCCCGTCCTCCCTCGCTGGCAGGTCTAGAGCCCTGGACTGTTGAGGCGGCACAGCTTCTGTCAGCTGGGTTGGTTTACCAAGTGTCTTCGGAGGGGATGAGTTAGAGTCCTGGCCTGGGGAGAGGGTGCCTCCCCGGGTTTGATCTTTTAGGGTCCAGCTTTCTGCAGGGGAGATGTTTTACAGATGTGTCAAGCTGATGTTGTAATATGGTTGGGGAAGGAACTCCAGACCCAACGTGTTTGCCAGCTGGGTGTGCAACTCTGGGATCCTCTGTCTTGAAATCATTTCTTTCTCCTGGGAAACAAGGTGAGGTATTTTTATCGTTTGTAAAAATATAAAGCTATGTTCTTTCAGTTGGGTGATTCCCTATGCTCATTGTTTTCTCCCAAGTGCTTTTAATATGTATTAATCAAATGGTATAAATAAGGGCATACTTTTCTTCCTCTTTTTTCCCCCCTTTATTCACTTCCTTTATTGATGCTGCTATTTTGATACCTGGCCTCTAGTCACGCTGTCGCCAAGCTGAAGAAAAAAGCCTGACTATGGCCCTTGGTTCTGAATCGCAGGAATCAGATGAGTACAGGGTTCATGGCAGAGTGGATCAGAGGCAGACAGTGGCGAGAGAAGTGGTGTGACTCCTTGCAGGATCCTTACTCTGCATCCTTGGAGGTGGCCTTGGACCTTATCCCTGGGCTCTCTGTTAGCACATCTCCTGAGTGGCGTTGGGGATCAACAAGGCACTGAAAGTCTTGTTTGTAGGCCTGTAAAGGACAAGAATGGTTCACAGAGCTCAGGGTGGAACTAATTGGCCTCTATGGACTTGAGTGAAATTAGGATAAATGGTACCTGAGGGAATTTTTCCTTAAACAAGTCTGTGCCTTGTGTGGGTTAATACAGGCAAAACAAAATTTTTTGTAGATACAAAAGTCATGCTGCTAAGCAGTTATGATTTAAGAGGTTTTATTTCAGAGGGATCATCTTGAGGCCAGCTTTGCGCAAGCTTTTAGGCCTTTGCAGTGTCCTTACCCCTGCTGCGCATGGAGAAGAATTATATGTAAACAAGTTCTTCAGAGTTTTCTTCGTTTGGGCCCTTTGGGTTAACAAACGAGAGGGTTTCCTAGAAGAAAAAGAAACTTTTGGTGACTGAGATTTCTGTTTTGTCTTTATGAATTATTACCCTGTGTTCCTTCTCCATTTCACTCCTGCCCTTCATACCTTCAATGTTCATAAAATATCCGCTTCAGCTCAAAACTTTGAAAACTGAGAAACCCTTGTATGTGTTGCTGTTCTGAGGTCTCTCCTGGAAAGTCCCCTAAGCCCCTGAGCTGTCTACAGTTCAACCAAAAAAATGGTGTAGCAACAAAGAAGCAGAGATTTTCGTGCATTTCCTACTCTAAACTTAAAATCTATCCTGTTCAGAGTTGAAGGTCAGTTTCTGTTAAGGGGGGAATTTTCTGAAGAGAGTTTTCCCCTCTTAATTACTGGATACGTAGAAGTAATTTGCCTTCTTCTCAAGGCAGTTCTGACAAGCAGAATACAGGAATGGCTTCCCTCAGGAATGGCCTAATTGGCAGCCCGAGGCCTTGTGTGAGGGTGCTGCTCACCTAGCTCTCGGCTTTTTGGGGAAGTGACGGAAGTCCCTCCATGTCATCCCGTGTGCAGAAGAGTCATCAAGATGAGGTGGAAGGGTGGGGGGCAAGTATACTTGTCCGATATTGGTAACACATTATACCTGTTCAGGCTTATAAAAAGAGGCAGAACTTACCCTCTCCCCACTCTCAATTTGTTTAGGGAAGGGAGGGAGTAAAATAATATGGTTTTGAGCATAGACTCTAGGGGCACCTGGCTAGCTCAGTCGGGGAAGCATGCCACTCTTGATCGTAGGTTATAAGTTCGAGACCCATGTTGGGTGAAGAGATTACTTAACAATAAAATCCTAAAAATTAACAAACAGAATCTTCGTATTTGGTGAGAAACAAAACAGTTTTAAGAAATGGGCAGGTTGGGCGCCTGGGTGGCTCAGTGGGTTAAGCCGCTGCCTTCGGCTCGGGTCATGATCTCGGGGTCCTGGGATCGAGTCCCGCATCGGGCTCTCTGCTCAGCGGGGAGCCTGCTTCCCTCTCTCACTCTCTGCCTGCCTCTCTGCCTACTTGTGATCTCTGTCTGTCAAATAAATAAATAAAATCTTAAAAAAAAAAAAAAAAAAGAAATGGGCAGGTTATGGGGCGCCTGGGTGGCTTAGTGGGTTGAGCCTCTGCCTTCTGCTCAGGTCATAGTCTCGGGGTCCTGGGATCGATCCCCACATTGAGCTCTCTGTTCAGCAGGGAGCCTGCTTCCCCCTCCCTCTCTGCTATTTGTGATCTCTCTCTATATATATCAAATAAATAAATAAAATCCTTTAAAAAAAAAAAGAAGTGGGCAGGTTTGGGCTCGTTTTCTAAGGATAAGAATAGTAATATTTGTCCAGTCCCTTCTAAGAGGGCCTCAGTCTCCGTGGTCTCCTTTAATCATTACTTAGTCCTGTCAAGTAGATGTTAAAGCTTCATTTTTCGGAAAACCTGGGCTTAGAACAGTTACCTGCTGGTCAGTAGGTAGTTGGTTTTGCAACTCAGTTTCGCTGCCTCAGCACAGCCTGGTGCCCAAGAACCAATCTGTGGGTATAATTGCCTGGGGCGTGTCCCCACTGGGTCAAGAGAACCTCGGGGTAGGGTCAGCAAGTCAGGAACTCTTCAGGGTTTGTTTTCAAAATTGTTTTAGAAAGGGAACAGAAGAGGATCTAACCAGATGACTTTTATAAAAATCCTTTCACTTTCTCCCTCCCCATTTGAAAACTTTAGAGTGAGCGTGGCTGGAACACAACTGTGTCCAGCCATTTTCCCATCACACATGTTTCCAGATGTGTGACCAGAAGAGGGACTTTGCCCAGTTCTAGTTGTGGCTCCCTTTAGAGTTTACCTCACTTGTTTTTCAGCTCTCCGTTTTCTCATCCCTTCTTCCCAAACCCAGCATAGGCCTCTGTGTAGGAGCAGTTCGTTTTTTAAAAAACTGTCAGTCTCCTTCGCTGCCGCTGATGGCCTCACTCATTTTAATATAGTCTGGGATGAGAGTTTGTTCCTTAACCAGTGGCTTCCATAATGAACATTCAAAAGCCCAAAGCAAATGTTCATTTTTCACCTAATCCTTGCCTGCAGGAGGGGGCCAAGTTGTAGGGGAAAGAGCCAGAGCTCTCTGGTTGCATGAAGAGAAGTGATCATGACTTTTTGAGAATCAGTTCTTAATCAGAAGGGTCTTTTAGGCTTTTGAGCTCTCCTAGTGATGGAGGAGAAACTCTCCTGAGTTCACAAGTTCACACTCAATAGCTTTAAGTGGTAACCCATCCCTGACTAAAACTTGTCAAAGGAAAGCAATGCAGAATGTGCTTTAGATGGCATTTCCCCCCTTTTTTAAATTTTAAATTTGGGTTAACATACAGTGCAGTATTGGTTTAAGTGGCATTTTAGATTGGGATTCTCTCTGTGTTTGGAGCTACGCATGTTGTACACAGCGCTGACAGGTGTTGGGACCAGGAGGCCAGGAAGGGGCCAGTGCTTATGGGGATGACCCTGTAGCGAATGAAAAATGGGAGGCTCTGGATATAATGCTGTGTCACCATCAGCATGCGTCTCCCCGGCCTCCCCATCCCCAGTCTCCCGATATCTTCCCGAAGAAGCAGCTTCTTCCACAAAAGCATATCCAAGAAGATGGACAGGTGCTCCCCTGTTGTGCACCACACCCAAGTCGGCCCACCCTTGGACACAGTATGGTTTTATGCACTGGCCTTGGTGAGAAACTATCCAGCCAGCTTGTCTCTCGTCCAGGTCCCTTAGTGTCTGGTTTCCCTGCCCTGCATAATTTAAGCATTAGAGCTAAGTACATCTGTCATTCTCCTCTCTCCAGAGACTGGGAAATGTCCAGAGCTTTTCAGAAGAGTGGAGAGAAGAAATATTATGTAACTCCTAGAGTAGGCCGGGAACCGTCCAGACATGGTAGGACTGGGACTGAGCTGGAGACCACTCCCCCTCCACTTTGTGTGTCTTTTAGTTGGCGTGGATCCAAGCGTGAGCTCCAGCTGCAGACACCTGAGCAGAGAAGGGAAACCAGACTAGAGTCAGACAGAAACTGGGGAGTCAGGCCATCAGGGTGTGCCAAACTTTATTTACATTTCCTCACAACAGCCCTATGGGATAGGGGAGGTCACCCTGTGAAGCCACCTTTACTCAAAGATCAGCTGTGTCCCAGCCTCCAAACTCTAGCCCTTCAGGACACTTTTGGCCCTTTCAGGATCAAGCTCTTGCCCACAAGAATTCATGACAGGCTCAGACAGACACAAGGCATTCCCAAGCCCCTAGTCTCATCATGACTGGCAACTTTGCCCCCAAACTACTTCTCATAGTGTCCCCCCTCAGAAACATGCCAGCTGTGATCTCTTCCCTTTCTCCTGCAGAAAGGTCAGTAACAGATGCCTAGGCTGGGGGAGCAGACTGGAGGGCAGAGCTAAGCCAGCAACACCTGCTCAGCCTCTTCCCTGCCCAGGGATAGGCCTTGGGATAGCTGCTGTGCATCTTCAGGGAACCAGGGAAGGTCCTGACAGGCAGAGGGAGACGGATACCTGTCCCAACCGCGCATGTGTGCTGTTCTAATATGTGTTCGGTGCAGAATGTTGATGGTTACTTAATGTACTACAAACTTGTAAAGACTTCTGCCATGTAAAGAATGTATGTAAATTAAAGTTTTATGTAATGAAAGCTCTTACTTTTGCAATTAAAATTGTGTATGTTGGTTGATAAGAACTTTCCTATACTTGGTGTCATTCTTAAATTTCCAGATTTTTCTTCCCCCATAACTCAGGAGACATCTAGCCACATCGTACTCATTAGGCAGCCCTGAGGTGCCTTCGGGAGCCTCCCGGTCACCTGTCCCTGATGACCCCAGTCCTCTCTAACATTCTCTCCCAACTTTCCCAGATTTCTCTTTTCTTCCTATCCCTGCACTTTGCCCAGAAATCAAATGAGACCCTGGGTGCCTTTTTCTGTCTCCCAGCCAGCTGCACATGGTCCAGATGCCATCACAGTGTCACCTCCCCTCTGGATGTCCTTGGTTCTCGAGGGAGGTCAGCCAGGCCCCTGCTGGCCCATGGGAGCCAGCTGCCACTGATCAGGGCCACTCTTGGCACTCAGTTAACCTTATAGTGCAGGTTTAAGTTAAGTCATTTTGTTGTGTTCACATTTTTTGTGTGATTTCTTTCTTAACTACATACAAGCTTTATTTAAATGCATGACTAGGACTATTTCTTGGGGCTCCTGGGTGACGCAGTCAGTTGAGTGTCCAACTTTTGGCTTCAGCTCAGGTCTGATCCCTGGGTTGTGGGATCAAGCCCCACGTCAGGCTCCATGCTCAGCGCAGAGTCTGCTTGACATCCTCTGTCACTCGCCCTCTGCCCCTCCCACTCATGCGCTCTCCCTTTTCCTCTCTAAATAAATCTAAAAAAAAAAAAAAATTTCTTACATTACATGCTGCTTAATGTCCTTACTTTTTTTTTTTTAAGATTTTAATTATTTATTTGAGAGAGATCACAAGTAGACAGAGAGGCAGGCAGAGAGAGAGGAGAAAGCAGGCTCCCCGCTGAGCAGAGAGCCCGATGCGGGGTTCGATCCCAGGACCCTGGGATCACGACCTGAGCCAAAGGCAGAGGCTTTAACCCACTGAGCCACCCAGGCGCCCCTACATGCTGCTTAATGTCCTTACTTTCCTGCACTGCTTGTTGCGGACTTCGCCCTCTCCCCCACATTGCTCACCCCATTCCTGTGTGTCTTTTCACAGTTTCTTCCATGCTCTCTAATTATCATCAAAATCAAGATTTTTATCATTGCTTTATCAAAAATCCAATCATATTACAGACACTTCATTTCTTGCTTTGCTTACTCAGTACCTCCCAAAGTTCTCTTTAGTCAGCTGGCATAGCTCTAATCCTTTCTTTTTAGTGGTGTGGATATGCCATCATTTATTCCACAGTTCTCTTATTGAGGCTAAGTTACATCCTGCTCAATGATTATTTGAATTATAAGTCAAGAAGTTTGGAGTTAGTTTTAAAAAACACTTTGTTTTTAGGGGGCACCTGGGTGGCTCAGTCTTTAAGCGTCTGCCTTCAGCTCGAGTCATGATCCCAGAGTCCTGGGATCGAGTCCTACATCGGGCTCCCTGCTCAGCGGGAAGTTTACTTCTCCCTCTCCCACTTCCCCAGTTTGTGTTCCCTCTCTCACTGTGTCTCTCACTGTGTCTCTGTCTTTATTTATTTATAAATAAATAAATAAAATCTTTTAAAAAAGAAAAAAACCTGTTCTTTTACAAAATGTATATCCATCCTTCTTTGCTCCAGCTAATATATGTTCTTCAAAAATTCAAAACTCTGGGGTGGCTGAGTGGCTCAGGCAGTTAAGCATCTGCCTTCGACTCAGGTCATGATCCCAAGGTCAAGGGATTGAGTCCCACATTAGGCTCCTTGCTCAGTGGGGAACCTGCTTCTCCCTCTGCATATGGCTCTCCCTGCTTGTGCTCTCTCTTGCTCGCTCTCTCTGACAAATCTTTTAAAATTATTTCAAAAATCGTCACATTCCACAGTGCTATTCATTTACCTACTTGAAAGCTCGACTTCAAGAAAAAAGTGGGGAGGCCTTAATTGGATGTGGATAGGTGACCAAGTCACTAGTTTTCAGTCCCCTTCTCTCTTTAGCACTTGACACTGACTCAGAGAAAACATCTCCTTCCCTTGGCTTCTTTGAGACTCCCTTCCCGAACCTTCTCTTTTCCACTTCTGTCTCCTTTGTAGCATTTTCTTCTGCCAGTCTCCAAAATGCTGGGCTCCCTTACTGGTCCTGCCTTGAACTCTCCTCTCTTCACACTCCCTGGGAGAGATACTCTCCCTTAAGATCTCGACTCCGTGTTGTCCTCTTCACCCAGGGCCAAGTCCTCTCCAACCTACGTGTGCAGCCCACACTTCCTGCCTGAGTCCTAATTTGTACACCTGAGTGTCACCTGAGTGTTACAAGCTCATTCCATTCCTGAAGCGCCCCTACTTCCCTGTGTCCAGAACGACTGTAGCAGCCTCGGAGGGCTCCTGTCTTTTCTCTCAGCCTCTGCTTCTGATCAGGACCAAGGTCTGGAGAGTTCTGCCTCCTGTTGCCTATCCAGCCGCACTGCCATGGTCTCGGTTTAGAGCCTTGCTTTCTACTCCTACCTAGACTCTGCCGGTAGTTGCTTGTTTCCCATGCACATCCCACCCTCTCCATTCACCATCCACAGAGCTGCCACAGTGCCCTTGCTAAAGCACGTGCCCCTTCCTCACTCAGCATTCCTCCGTGACTCCATTACCCACATGATACGTCCCGGCCATCCCCTCTAGTCTCATTCCACTGCTCCTTCACTGTGCCTCACCTCTACTGAACCATCTCTGATTCCTGGAAACATCTAGGCTGATTTTTCTTTCTTTTTTTTTTTTACTCACAAAACTTTATTTTTTAGAGCACTTTAAGGTTCACGGCAAATTTGAGCAGAAAGAGTTCCTATAAACCTTCTGTCTGCCCCCCTCCGCCCACCCCAACCCTGCCAATACAGCCTCCCTCACTACTGGTGAGAGTGGTACATTTGTTAGAATTGATGAACCTATGTTGACACATCTTTATCACCCAAAGTCCACAGTTTACTTTAGGGTTCTCTTGGTGTTACACATTTTATGGGTTTGGACAAATGTATAATTACATGTATTCACCACTATAGAATCAAACAATAGTTTCATTGTCGGAGGATTTAAAAATCCTCTAGGCTCTTCCTATTCATCCCTCCCCCCGCTAACCCCCCGGCAACCACTGATCTTTTTGCTGTCTCCAAAGTTTTGCCTTTTCCAGGATATCAGATAGTTGGATTTACACAGTATGTAGCCTTTCCAGATTGGTTCCTTTTACTTAGTAAAATGCATTTTAGTTTCCTCCATGTCTTCATGGTTCAATAGATCACTTTTTTTAGTGCTGAATGATTATCCATTGTCTGGATGTACCAGGGTTCATTTATCCATTCACCTACTGAAGGACATCTTAGTTGCTTCGAAGATTTGGCAATTGTAAATAAAGCTGCTGTGAACATCTGTGTGCATCTCTTCGCATGGACATAGTTTTCAATTCTGTCAGATAAATACCTAAAGAAGCATGAAGAATGGATCATATGGTAAGAGAAATGTTTAGTTTTATAGGAAACTGCCAAACATTCCCAAAATGGCTGTACCATTTTGTATTCCCACCAGTAATGAATGAGTGTTCCTGTTATACCACACCCTCACCAGCCTTTGGTGTTGTCAGTGTTCCAGATCTGGGCCATTCTAAGAGTTATGTAGTGAAATCTCCTTGTTGTCTTAATTTACAATTTCCTGTGACAGATGATGTTGAACATCATTTCATATGCTTGCTTCCCATCTCTGTAGCTTCTTCGCTGAGGTGCCCATTCAGGTCTTTGGCCCACTTTGTAATCAGGTTGTTTGTTTTCTTACTGTTGGTTATTAAGAGTTCTTTGTATATTTTGGATAACAGTCCATTGATTGATTGATTGATTGATTGATTCATTCATTCATTCATTCATTCATTCATGTATGCTCTACGCAGAGTAGAGCCCAATGCAGGGCTTGAACTCATGACCCTGAGATCAAGACCCAAGCTGATACCAAGAGTCAGATGTTTAACCGACCAAGCAACCCAGGCCCCCCAAGATGTATCTTTTAGAAACATTTTTTCCCACCCAGTGGTTTTTCTGCATTCTCTTGACCTTGCTTTCTGTACTACAGAAATTTTACATTTTAATAAAGTCTAGCTTCTCAATTGTGTCTCTCATGGATCATGCCTCTGGTGTACACAGAGTCCTCACTGTACCCCGGGTCATCTAAATTCTCTCATATATTATCTTCTAGGAGTTGTATAATTGTGTGTTATACATTTAGGTGTAGGATCTGATTTTTCTGAAGGGTGTAAAGTCTGTTTAGATTCCTTTTTTTGCATGTGGATGTCTGGTTATTTCAACACCATTTTTTGAGAAAATTCTTACTTTATTGTATTGTCTTTGCCCCTGTGTCAGAGACCAGCTGCCTGTATTCATATGAGTCTATTTCTGGCCTCTCTGTTGATTCTGTTGGTCGTTTCTCTTATTCTTTTGCCAATACCACACTGTTTTGATCACTGCAGCTTTCTACTTAGTCTTGAAGTCAGGTGGTGTCAGTTTTCTGACTGTGTGCTTTTTCGATACTGTGTTGGCGAGTCTGGACCCTTTGCCTCTCCATATAAATTTTCGAATCAGGGACACCTGGCTGGCTCAGTCAGTAAAGCATGTGACTCTTGGTTTTGGGGTGGCAAGTTCAAGCCCCACATTGGATGCAGAGGTTACTTTAAAAAAAAAAAAATCTTAACAAAACTTTGGAATCAATTTGCCAATGTCCACAAAATAACTTGCTGACATTTTGGTTGGGGTCATGTGGAATCTGTAGATCAAGTTGCATCAAGCATCTGGGTTGCTGTTAGTTTGAAGTTATAATTCCTATCCCATGATAATATTTGTGAACTTCGGTATGTCCTTTCTATTGCTCAGTTTGAATTCCAGCTTAGTAGTGCACATTCCTCCAACATGACACATGTCCTTTAGGCTTTCTTAATAACACCAACTGACAAGCCTCCAGACACCGTGTTGAAGACATATTTTATCACTCATTTTTTCCAGAATAATGACTTTATTATTTTTGTCAAAGTGATACATTCTTCTTACACAGAATTGAAGATAATTCACATGATCATATGCAAATATCCACCCAGAGATAATTAGTAACATTAGATGAACAGTATTCAAGGCATCCCTAGGATGCTTCTAGCTAGGTGAGATAGAAATGCTTTTATTAAAATGGAACTAGCCATGCTATTTAAAGAATAAAAACAATTTTATGTGAATCTAACAGAAGAAAAAGAAGCTGAAGTAGGCATTTCTTCTTCACAAAAAAATGTTAGTTCCTAAAAGGTCTCTCTAAAGTTAAGATTATGAGAAACATCAAGAAACCATAAGGATGTGTTGGATGCCTGGGAGGCTCAGTTGGTTAAGCAGCTGCCTTCAACTCCGGTCATGATCCCAGCGTCCTGGGATCAAGTCCTGCATTGGCCTCCCTGCTCCATGGAGAGCCTGCTTCTCCCTCTCCTTCTGACTGCCATTCTGCCTACTTGTGCTCTCTATCTCTGTCAAATAAATAAAATCTTCAGAAAAAAAAGTTTGAATCTTAAAAAAAAAAAAAAGAAGCTTCAATGATTTTTTAAAAGATTTTTTTATTTATTTCTCAGAGATGGAGAGAGAGAGAGAGTACAAGCTGAGGGAGCATCAGGCAGAGGGAGAAGCAGGTGCCCCACTGAGCAGGGATCCTCATGTAGGACTCGATCCCAGGACCCTGGGACCACAACACAAGCTGAAGGCAGACGCCCAACCGACTGAGCCACCCAGGCATCCCAAGAAACTGGAATGATTTTTAGTAAGATTTTCTAACTGGGCTCCATGCTCAGTGGGGAGTCTGAGGATTCTCTCTCCCCCTCTCCCTCTGACCTTCCCCCTGCTCACATCTCTCTCTCTAAAGATAAAGAAATAAAATCTTTTTTTAAAAAAAGGTTTTCTTTTTCAATGGCATGGTTCAAGGCTCTCAAGATGAGCAAATCACTTGCCTCACGCTTGCCTTTTCTCACCTTCTCCGTTCCTCTGCTTCTCCTAATTTGTGTTAATCTGTGCGTATATTGATATTCTCAAAGTTTACACATTGCCCTCTGCTCTGAAACGAATTCACAGTTATGTAGCACTCATCTTATACTGAAGCTGATTTGTGACTCACTAGTAGTACGTTCGCTGTCATTTTTTCATCTTTGTATTGTTTTCAGACTCTTAATTGGCTACATTTCATCATAAAGTTCCTCAAGGATGGCTCACGAAGGCTGTATTTTCTGTGTTTGAGAATGTTTCTGTGGTTTTTATACTTGAATGCAACTTGGCTGAGTAAAACATTCTTGCAACACACTTTCTTTTGCTTGGAACTTTGGGGACATCTTGCCATGGGCATGTAGCAGCATTGACTGTTGGTAGGGACAAGACGGGCCAGTGTCAGAGTCCCCCTTAAAATGAAGGTGATGTTCTTCCTCCTTTTTAATTTGTCTGCCTGAAGAAGTCTAGCTTTCTCGTTCTTTGTTAGTTTTTCCTGAAATAGTGTGCTCTTTTTTTTTTAAAAGATTTTATTTATTTATCAGACAGAGAGCGAGCACAGGCAGACAGAATGGCAGGCAGAGGCAGAGGAAGAAGCAGGCTCCCTGCCGAGCAAGGAGCCCGATGTGGGACTCGATCCCAGGATGCTGGGATCGTGACCTGAGCCGAAGGCAGCCACTTAACCAACTGAGCCACCCAGGCGTCCCTAGTGTGCTCTTTTGAATTGCATTTCCATTCTTTGGGGGGAAGATGCCTCGTATATTTTTTTTCTTCCAGTTTTATTGAGAAATAATTGAACTGCATCATGTATAGATTTAAGGTGTCCAGCATGATGGTTCGATTTACAGATATTGTGAAATGATTACTACAGTAAATTTAGTTCACATCCATCTATCTCTTGTAGATACAAGAAAAAAAAATTCTCCTTGTGATTAGAACTCTTCAGGCCTAGTCTCTTCACAACTTGTATGTGTTCTTTATGAATACTTTTTCTTTTCCATTTGTGGGGTTTTTGGTTTCAAATTCTATGTTTATTCCTTTGTTTCATGGTCTTGATCTTTTACAACTATGGTGTTCTCTCTGTGTAATATTTTTTTAAATTTCCCATTAATTCTCTCAAGCCTTCCCTCTAGATCAATTTTTTTTCAGCCATATCCACTTTCGTATTATTTCTGATGCATTAGTTTTATGAAAGTGCACTCAGTTTGTTCTCTTATCTTATTCTGTCATTTCCTCTTTGCTTACTTTCTTGAAATCATGTCGTTATTTAATTTTTCTATAGCTCAACATGCTCTAGGAACTTTTTCTGTTCTTTTTTTTTTTTAAGATTTTATTTATTTATTTGACAGATCAAAAGTAGGCAGAGAGGCAGTCAGAGAGAGGAAGGGAAGCAGGCTCCCTGCTGAGCAGAGAGCCCGATGTGGGGTTCGATCCCAGGACCCTGGGATCATGACCTGAGCTGAAGACAGAGGCTTTAACTCACTGAGCCACCCAGGTGCCCCCTTTTTTCTGTTCTTTAGATGATATTTTCTTCTAGACTTGGTTTTCATCAGTTATATATGCGTGTTCCTGTCTTTCATTTTTTTCCCCATGTATTTGTGTAGCTACCATACCCTTTTTTTTTTTTTTCCTCAATGTCTTGTGCTTAAAGTGGCTGCTCTGGCCAGGAAATCTTTTCTATGTACTCTGGGTATATTCTCAATTCCAACAGCATCTGTGCCCACTGCTAAAATTAACAAATGTTAACATTTTATCATGTATTGGAGCACCTGGGTGGCACAGTGGTTTAAGCCTCTGCCTTCAGCTCAGGTAATGATCTCAGGGTCCTGGGATCGAGCCCCACATCGGGCTCTCTGCTCAGCGGGGAGCCTGCTTCCCCCTCTCTCTCTGCCTGCCTCTCTGCCTACTTGTGATCACTCTCTGTCAAATAAATAAATTAAATCTTTTTTAAAAATTTTATCATATATTAACCAAGTATTGATCTACACAACTATTTAGTACTTGCTACAAAAGCCCCATTTTTACTCTTTCATCACTGAGGACTCTTCTCACCAGCTAGAGCTGAGACTCTCTATCCTTCCCTTCCTTACCTCAAGTTTTCTTTACTCTGTCCTAATCAGAACTCATATTTTCTTAACTACATACCATATTCCATTTTTTCTTGTTTAAAGAGGAAAGAAAAAAAATCTTGGGGCACCTGAGTGGCTTAGTTCATTAAGTGTCTGCCTTTGGCTCAGGTCCTGATCCCAGAGTCCTGGGATGGAGCCCTCAGATGGGCTCCCTGCTCAGCAGGGGGTCTGCTCTTCCCACCCTCACACCTCTCTACCATGGATGCTCACTCTCTCTGTCTCAAATAAGTAAACAAAAAATTTTTAATAAGAATCTTATTTTCTGCCCACTCCCCAAGAGAAAGTACTGAAAAACGATGCTAACAAAAATCTAGTAAATATAAAAAAATACAGCAAGCATACTTGGGTTCCCACATGATGTGTCTCCAGAAGAGAAGTGTGAGCCTATAAACAGGCATTCCTGGTTATAGGTGTTGGCCTTTTGGCAGAGCCTGGGGAAGCCTCCACGGCAGTGACGCTGGGAGCTGAGGGCTAGGCCAGCGCTGTGGCGGTTGGTCCTCTCACCTCCAGTTTCCTTTTCAGGCCTCCAGGAAGCCAGCCAGTCCTGCCTCTCACTCCTGGTGAACGCCAGCCTTACCCACACATGTCTCCATTCCACAGCTGCGTCCACACTAAGCTGCAAGGGGAGTGCGGACAGCTGGGAACTGAGTGGACTGCAGTTGCCGGCAAAAACCAGGCTGGGAGCTCCCTGAGGGCAGGCTCTTCACGAGCGTTTCCTGATGGATGCTGCAAAGTGAAAAATTCTCCTGGAGAAGGTGAGGCCCCAAGCAAGGCTCTCACAGGTATGAATGGAATTCTGTATGTGAAGTAGGGGCAAGAAGATAGACATTCCAGCATAAGATGGGAGTCTGACATGGAAAATGAAAGCACAGAGGTGGGAACAGCAGGATGTGTGCAGAGGATCAGAAGGAGGTTGGCAAACACAGAGTGTTATAGGGTAGGCCGGGTCATGGGGGCCTGGGTCCAAGCAGAGGAGTTGAGCTCTGATGGGACAGGTGATAGGAGCCATTGGGTTCCTAAGAAGGAAAGACAGATGGGAAAGTGGTGTTTGAGAATCATCAGCCTTTGATTTTCTTTTGGATTTGATTTTTACTTTGATTTACATTTGGCTA
The DNA here is from genome assembly GCF_009829155.1 of Mustela erminea. Lineage (NCBI taxonomy): Eukaryota > Metazoa > Chordata > Mammalia > Carnivora > Mustelidae > Mustela > Mustela erminea. The sequence goes on from NC_045617.1 coordinate 83,938,746, forward strand.
TTTAAACTTCAATTAATTAATATAAAACATGCAGTTCTTTAATCACACCAGGCCCATTTCAAGTGCTTGATAACCACATGCTGTTAGTGGCCACTGTTTTGAACAGCGCGGATGAAGAACACATCCACAGAGTCCTTCGGACAGTGCTAGTGTTAAAACATACAAGCTGTATTCATGTGTGTAGATACGGAGTGTTTAGTAAAAGTTCAGTGGAAATCATGCAAATAGCAAACAACACATTCAGACCAAGGTTATGTCTAGTAGGGTGAGAGTGCTTGCATCCAGAAAAGGGACGCTGGGGGCTTCCATGTTTTATCTCTGGAGCCAGATATTATTATCTGTATTTATTTTATTATCTTTTCTATTACCCAGATGTGGGTGATGGCTGTTGTATTGGATGGCCTGGGTCAGATCCTGCTAACATTTGTTTTTTCTCTTTCTTCCTTCCCTCCTCCCTCCCTCCCTCTTTTCCTTTCTTCCTTTTACCTTTATTATCTTTTTTATTATCTATGCTTTATTATCTATACTTTTATTTTTATTTTTTTTAAGATTATTTATTTATTTATTTGACAGACAGAGATCACAAGTAGACAGAGAGGCAGGCAGAGAGAGAGGAGGAAGCAGGCTCCCTGCCAAGCAGAGAGCCCGATGCGGGACTCGATCCCAGGACCCTGAGATCATGACCCGAGCCGAAGGCAGCGGCTCAACCCACTGAGCCACCCAGGCGCCCCTATTATCTATACTTTTACTATGACACGGTCATAGTAAAAAATTTTTTTAAGATTTATTTATTTATTTATTTTAGAGAGAGAGCAGCAGGGCGGGGCAGAGGAATAGAATGTCAAGCGGAATGCCTACTGAGCACGGAGCCCGTCACAGGGCTCGATTTCACCACCCTGACATCATGACCTGAGCAGAAACCAGTCAATGCTCAACCGACTGAGCCGCCCAGGCACCCCATAGTAAAACATTTCTAAAGGAGCCGGGCTGGACATTGGCACACTGAGATGGAGACTGAGCGTAGGACAGAGAGGAGACCGAAATGGCTAGGATTTCTTGCCCGGGAGACTGGGCGATGGGGCTGACTGTGGGGACATCTGACCTTCTTCATTCTATATCCATGCCATCCCATGTGGGCCATTCAGCTGTTCTCTTGTCATCACCGGGGTCCTGGCCTCATGGACACTCTGCTCAGGTGCTCTTGGCTGTGGTTACCTAGCATCCTGCCAGCTCTGATGGGGTCAGGCACAAACGCCTGCACGGGCTGGCCTCCCCCTGGTCATAGACACCTATAGGGTGTCCCTCCCGCTTGCCCAGCCACAACCCCCACCACTCTGACCACATACCTCTTCCCACAGGCTCCCCAACCTCAGCTCCAAAACCAAACCAGGACCCATACTCCTAAGGATGTTACCCGACCCTGGATTCACCTCTAGGTGGGTGTTGAGCCCAAAGACACAACAACACCAAAGAGCAGGAAAAGGAAGGCTTTTATTTCTGACAAGTCAGGAGGACATCAGGGATCTTTCCAAAGCAGTATCTCTGCAAACAACACTGGGGAACATTTTTTTTTTCATTTAATTTTTTTTTTCATTTAAATTCAGTGAATGAACATATAGTGTATTATTAGTTTCAGAGGCAGAATTTATTGATTAATTCCATTGCACAGAACACAACACTGGGGAAGTGTTAAGCTAAGGGTGCATCCATATTCATGAAGGGGCTTGCACAAAGGGGAATTCAGCATAGAACTGGGGTAAAAGTCATCCTAAGTCAACAGGTTTCAGTTGATTAAAGTCATGAGGATCAACAAGGGTCAGCACTAGTTTCTGAGTACTCAAAGGGGTTCAGATCCTTTCTGAAGGATTGCAGCAGGTCCATCTTCCTGTCCAAAACAGTGCTGAGGGGCGCCTGGGTGGCTCAGTGGGTTAAAGCCTCTGCCTTTGGCTCAGGTCACGATCCCAGGGTCCTGGGATCAAGCCATGCATTGGGCTCTCTGCTCAGCAGGGAGCCTGCTTCCCTAGCTCTCTCTCTGCCTGCCTCTCTGCCTACTTTAAAAAAACAAAAACAAAAACAAAAAAACAGCACTGAGAGTTTTACCCCTGATTTCTTGTCTCTACTATGGTGAGGCTATCTCCTATCCTGGTAGGGGCTATTTGTTCTTATGTTCCTTTGTTCCCTTAAAAGCCTTAGCCACTGAGGTCTGTTCTTCTGTAATTTCTACATATCCCAGGAAGTTCTGCAAGAAACATGCTTAGGCCAGTAGGGCTGGTAGCACTTAGATCACAAAATGGCCGTGGGCCTAAAATGACTTCTCCCGCTGTGTCTCGTCTTCCAGGGACCCCTAGCCCTATCTGCCTACTAAGTACCTCCTTGAGGTATATCACTCTTCCTTTTTGAGGGGCATCAGGCCAAAGATCATTTTTCTGTAGCTGATTCCTGCTGAGAATGGTTGTGTGGTCTCCCCAGCTGGAAGAGTGAGACTCTCACTAAAGCTGGACAAGTTTTCAGCAGAACAAGCTGAAGTTGCATTTGTGACAAGGTCTCCTGGGAGTCTGAAGATGCACGGGCCAAATGATGGAAGTAGGACAGTAGTGTTAAGTGTTAACAGGGGTCCATCAAAGGTCATAACCATGAAAACGATCCCCCAAATAGACAAAAATTGAGTCCCAGGGCCACGGCTCAGCTTTTTCCTAATATTTCTGTATTTCCTTTCTTTTTTAAAAATTTATTTATTTCTGAGAGAGAGAGAAAAAGAGAGCAGCTGGAGGAGGGGCAGAGGGAGAGAATTTTCAAGCAGACTCCCCACTGAGTGAGAAGCCCAATGCAGGGCTCAATCCCACAACCCGTAGGATCACGACCTGAGCTGAAACCAAGAGGCAGATGAGCAACGGAAGGAGCCACCCAGGCGCCCCTATTTCTGTATTTCCTTTTATGCCCTCTAGGCTTTCTTCAACTTGGTGAGAGGTATTGATGTAGAAACAACCTTCTTCTCCCTGGAGAGCACAGGAACCTCCTGCTTGGGCTGGGATGACATTGAGGGCCCTTCTATTTTGTGATACTATCTAAGACAGAGAACCGAGGGCAGTTTTCTGGGGTTCTGTTGTCACTACTATTGCTTTCCAAGATTGTTGAATAAAAATGGATATATATTTCTGATGGACTTTTCTAATTCTGGGGTCTCAGTGAACCAAGAAAGGGCCATACAGGTAGTATGACCAACACCGTTCTGGTCTATTATGGGGTTGTTTGTGCTTAAAATACCATACAAGTCCCTTTTAGCCCAGATCCCCCGACCACACTCCTGACACATTTAGCGTGGGGTCTAGGCATGATCCCAAGTTAGGGATAGGGGCTGTTGATCCTAGGGAAGTCATGTTATAAACCTCCAGCAGAATAAAGACCACCATACAGAACCCTCCCTATTTTCGTGGGAGGGTAAGCAAGAGATTTATTCCACAGAGGAAGAGGTAACCAGTACCCTTTAGGATGTTTGCTATGGGGTCCCCTTGGGCCCAGATCCAAGTATGATTATTTTCTGCAGATCAAGTATCAGTGTTTACAGCAGGGTCCCTGGGCTTCCAGAGATCTATACCCTCTGTTTTTGTTCCAGGCATAGAGTCATCTGCACAAAGGACCGGGAAGACAGGTGCGGGCTCAGCGGCAGATTAGGGTAGAGCATGAGCTAAGGGATTGGACACGAATGGGTGGAATTGGTCAGGTCATTTTCAGGGAACCATTTACAAGCTGCCAAGGGTTACCAGACTCTAGATTCACTCCCATTTGGATTAGCTCTGATGAACTCTGCTTCCCATTTTCCAGAGGAGTTGTATTTTTTATTACCCGAAGCAAGGCTTGCAGTGGCCTTATACTCAGTGTTTGTATTTACTGGAACTAGAGAGTGGTCAGTGGGATTTTACCACATAACTGCAAAGGGAAGCTGGCAAGGTCCAAGCAATGGTTCCCATTTACATAGACTGCACATGCATATGGCAGCACCGAAAGGGAAGGTGTGTACCATTCCCACTAGTTTGTGCTAAGTTGCATCTGATTCTCCTGTCTATGGAAGGGATCCCAGAGGCGGCCTCCCCTTTACTGAGGAAGTTATATAATTATATCTATTGGCTTAACCTGAACACTTACGAAGATCTCTAGCAGGAGGGATATCTCAATATTTGGCTCATCCCCAGTGTGATTCTGTTGAGCACGCAACCAACAAGAGGAAAGGTTATCTTTCTTTGCTAAGCTTTCTAGGACTGGCGAGAGAGGGCCTCCATAGGTTCCAAGATGTTGTCCCGTTAACAAAATAGGAGGAAAGGAGCCATTTCCCATGAAGACTTAGGCTATAAACTTACCTATAGTTTTCTCTTAGGAACTGAAATCCCTTTGAAGAGGGCCTTGAGATTTTTCTGAACAAGGGTTTGAGAACTAATACTGGTTCACAGCTGTAGCTTGCCTGGTCCCCTTCTCTGCTGCCTCATGGAGGCTCAGCTGCTCTTTTGATTCTGGGATGGTGGTTGCAACTGAAGGGAAGAGTGAGTGGCCAGTGGTGCCAGATTAGACCCATTCCATATGGGCTTAGTTGAGCTAAAGCTGTTCCTATTTTCCACGTCTTTACATTTACCCTGTGTCCTAGTTCATAAGGATGAACTGGAGACTGGAAGCTTAGGTTGGCATGGCAACCTGGTCTGGTCACAACTTGCCCTCACTGTACTATTTGCTTGTCAGCATTTTCTGTTTCCACATCTACTTCAGGCCAGGCCCTGTTCATCCCTGGGAATGGTCTCCCATTCATCATTTCAAAGGGACTGAGTCTTTTCTTTCTTTGGGTTGAAGCTATGGGGTATTTATTGGGTTTAGCCACGGTTCATGGGATTCTTGGCAGTTTCGCCAATGTCTTTTTCAAGGTCTGATTAGCCTGCTCGGTTTTGCCTGAAGACTTGCAGCCTTCCAGGCAACATGTGGTTTCCTTTTCTTTTTTTTTTTTTTTTTTAAGATTTCATTTATTTATTTGAGAGACAGAGAATGAGAGAGAGCATGAGCTGAGGGAGAGGCAGAGGGAAAGGCAAACTCCCCACTGAGCAGGGAGGCTGATGTGGGACTCAATCCCAGAGCCCTGAGATCACAATCTGAGCCTAAGGCAGATGCTTAACCGACTGAGTCACCCAGGGGTCCTGCAGTTTCCATTTTATACCAAAGGAGTGAGAAACTCCCACCAGCACCAGGTAAAGGCTGGCCCCACTGTCACTTAGAATTGTTCCAGGGGGCCCCAGCCTAGCAATACTATTCTGTAGGAGGGCTTTAACTATTTCCCCAGTTTTTCCTCTTCTGCAAGAGAAAGCTTCAAGCCAAGCCAGTAAAAGTGTCAGCCAGGATTAGGAGACATTTTTTTTTTTTTAAGATTTTATTTATTTATTTGAGAGAGAGACAGTGAGAGAGAGCATGAGCGAGGAGAAGGTCAGAGAGCGAAGCAGACTCCCCATGGAGCTGGGAGCCCGATGCGGGACTCCGGGATCATGACCTGAGCCGAAGGCAGTCGTCCAACCAACTGAGCCACCCAGGCGTCCCTAGGATTAGGAGACATTTAAAGCCACCTGATGCAGGAGGCATCCCAGCAAAATCTTCTTGCCCAGCCTCCCTCTGTTGGGCTCCCCAACGCTGCACAGCCCTCTTGAGATGGGGCAGAAGGCCTAGTATTGACATTGTCTTTCTGGTGGTAAGCACACTGGCTCACGGCTCACGAGTCTCCTCTCCTTCAGAGATTAAGTGTCCTTACCACCTGACCTTGGGGCACCTGAGTGGTCATTAAGTGTCTGCCTTCTGCTCAGGTCACAATCCCAGGGTCTTGGGATCAAGCCCTGCATCAGGCTCCCTTCTCAGTGGGAAGCCTGCTTCTCTCCCAACCCCCCTGCTTGTATTCCCTCTTAAAAACAACACCAACAACAACAACAACAAAACCTGACCTCTGTCTTAGATATCTGGGCCTTTGTCTTTGACACTTTATACCCCCTCTCTCCTAGACAATTCAGAACCTTTATCATATTTTGATCCGAGTTCTCCTTTGATGGGATGGCTATAAGAATGTCATTAACAGATTGGAGGACCATCCCCTTTTCTAGGTGCAGTCCTCTCACATGCTGACCCAGGATCTCCCCAGAGGAGTGCCTGGTTGGCTCGGTTGGTGGAGCGTGCAACTCTCGATCTTGAGGTTGTAGGTTCAAGCCCCACACTGGGTGTGAAGATTACTTTAAATAAAATAAACTCTTTGAAAGAAGAAAAGGGGGCACCGGGGTGACTCAGTTGGTTAAGTGTCTGCCTTCAGCCCAGATCACAGCCCCAGGGTCCTGGGCTTCCTGCTCAGTGGGGATTCTGTTTCTCCCTCTCCCTCTACCCCTCTCCCCTGCACACTGTCTCTCACTCTTTCTCTCTCAAATAAATAGGTAAAATCTTTGAAAGAAAAAATTTAAAAATTAAAAAGAAGACCTCAAAAGTCACGGAGGTGTTTAACAGGCAATACTACTGCCCTTTTTTTTTTTTTTTCCAAGTGGAGATCTTCCCACTCAAAAGCAAACAGCTCTTGTGAGCCCCCATTAGGGATGTATTGTACGGAAAAAGGCATCTCATAGTTCAGGATGGTTTAAAACCTATCGCTTGGGAGGTGAGCACAAGGTTGGGACAACAGGGTGCCTATCCCATGTCGCCTCATTTACTGCCCTTAGATCCTGGTTTCTTCACAGGTAAAATCGGGGAGTTGCAGGGAGATTGACAGGGTCTTACTAAGCCTTGACCTAGCAATTTATTACTGGATCTAACTTTTTCTCTGCCTCTGGTCGGAGGGAGCATTGCTTGACTCTCAGCCAGAGATCCACTGAGTTCCAGAAAACCTTCACAGGCTGGGCTTTCACAGCTCAGCCCACTTTCTCTTCTGCCCAAACCTCTGGCCTCCTCTGATCAAGGATGGGGGTGGGAACAGGTGCTGGCACAGGGGGCTCTTCACTGAGGAGCCCCAGAAGTGTAGCCCCCCTGTGCTCTGAGCCATTGATCCCAACTTGATCTTTGTTTAAATGTACAGTGGCTCCCAATTTGACCCCCAGATCTCTCCCTGCCAGAGGGATGGGGCCTTCTGGAACACACAAGAAGGAATGCTTTAAATGTTTCGAACCTACTTCACAGGTCAGGGGCTCCAAAATTTTTCTTATATTTCTTATATTTCCCTTTCCTGAAACCATTTTGATGTCCCCTCTTGGAGAGGGGACCCTTTCAGGCCCTCGACACTAAAAATATGGCTCTTGTAGCCAGCAAAGATTCAGTTGCCTCTCCTTCTGTCTGAGGGAACCCAGGGCTCCGTGGGGGAGATTGGGGTGGTGCTTTGGGGAGCCCCCGGACCTGTCAATCTTAGTCCTCAGTTCCGGGGCGCTGGAAGGAGGAGACTTTAGCTCGGGCCCTCCCTCTGGGAAGGGTCAGGGTAGCCCCTTTTCCGAGGTCCCACCTTTCTGCAACAAGCACACTGGTTAGTTCCAGCTTTGCTGGGGCTCTGCAGTCCATGCTAGGGGCAGGGGGTACTCACCCTCAGTGTCTTCTGCAGGGTCTTTCCCATTTTCTTCTGGATCACCTGGAGTGACCTGCCACGCTGTTTCTCCTTGCTTCCTTTTCTTCTTCTGTCACATCCCGGTTATTGAAGACCCTACAGGCCACCGCAACCCCTTGGGAGGTGGTGGGGTTGAGTCCTATGGCAGTCTTTTGAAGTCTGTGGTGCGTATCCTGAGTGCTCTGAAATGTGAGATAGATGTTTTTACCACTGTCCTTCCTGGATCCTCAGGATCCAGGAGGGTGTGTTACCTAAGACAGTCTGCAATCCTCTCCAAAAAGGCAGAGGGATTTTCATCCTTTCTTTGTTGTATGTCGCCTACCTTGCCCCAGTTCACTGGCTGAGCTGGCAGCCCTCATGCCTTTCAGGGGTAGGTTCCTATCATGTTCTGGGCTTTCCCTATCCCCTCAGGCATTTGGGTCCCAGTGAGGGTCTGCGGCTGGCCTAGACTCCTCAGTGGGGCTCCAAATCACACTGTCTGGCTGGGTAGCCTGCTGCTTGTCTGCTTCCTCCCCAGCTCTGAGCAAGACAGCTGCCTTCTCTCCCCCTTGAAAGCAGGGCGGTTAAATGCTTTGAATGTCACCCCAGGCAGGGTTATGGTTCATAAAAACAGCACTCATCAGATGCACAGACCCCTCTGGGCCTGCCCTGAGTCCTTGAGTATCCAGTCTCCGGGTGTACAGGTCTGAGATGGAGAAGGACTTGCACAGTGCTCAAATTGCCTTTCCCATCTGGGACCTGTGTCAGAGGGCAAGAGTTCTCTTTCTGATAAGAGCCACCACTCCTGATGGTGGCAGGGCTGAGCTCAGACGGTCTGCCATTACTCTCCCTGGTCTGAGTAAGGTGGAGGCAGTTTAGATGGGGGAGGAGAAGAAATAGGGCAGATCAGGCAAAGACTCGGGATCTGGAGGGGACAGAGTTGCAGATGGGGCTGAAGACTGGGGAGCTGTTTGGGATCTTTAGGGCAAAGGGAAGTCTAAGAGGTCTTCAGGGGTCCCTCCAAAAGAGCATGGTCTTACCTTTGAGTTAGATAGTTGGATAGACTTAAATCCACATCTTCTGCAATGGCTTATTCTGGTGGAAGGCCATAAAGCATTGTTCACAAGGGATGTCATCCCACTTCTCTTCCTTCTTACAAAATTGGTCTAATTGAAATATGCTATTATAATTTAACAAGCTGTTTTCTGGCCACTTCTCCTGGCCTCCTACAGAGGCCAGGCTGGATTACAAAAGAAAACTAGTTTTCTTTGTCATTGGGGTATACCCAAAAAGCTTGCAATGACTCAGGAGGCCCCCTAACAGGCTGTCTGGCAGGATCGATGTTTGGGTCCCCTTATCCTTGGATCTCTGTAAAGGATTTGTCTCCAACTGCCAAGAGATCTATAATAAGGGTTAGTGGAGACACAGATTCGGCTGCTCTGAGCCCACTGAAAATTTCCTTCTCCAGAAAGCTGGTAAGTAAGCTCTTCCAATTGATTATTTATTTTTACATTTTATTTACTTATTTGAGAGAGATAGTGAATGAGAGAGAGCACAAGCCAGGGACGGGTAGAGGGAGACGGAGAAGACGGCTCCCCTCTGAGCAGGGAGCCCAACACGGGGCTCGATCCCAGGACGCTGGGATCATGACCTGAGCCGAAGGCAGACGCTCAATTGACTGAACCTCCAGTGGATAATTAAAAAACAAAACAAAAACCAAAAAAAAACACAACCCCCCCTTTCTTTTTTTAAAGATTTTATTTGTCAGAAGAGAGAAAGAAAGCACAAGCAGGGGGAGTGGCAGGCAGAGGGAGAATCAGGCTCCCTGCTGAGCAAGGAGCCTGAAGCGGGGCTCAATCCCAGGACCCTGAGAACAGGACTTGAGCTGAAGTGAGACACTTAACCAACTGAGCCACCCAGGCATCCCTCCAATAGATCATGTAAAAGTGTATTCTCAGGTCATTCAGGTTTACCACACTGGTGCCTCTCTACAAATACTTCCCAGAACCTGTGATCTATCTCACTGAGGCCTTCGATGATCAGGCCTCCCAAATCAGCCTCCAGGACACAGGAAGATGGGGAAGTTTACAATCTCTAGGGGTTGAGAGCAGGTTGCCCCAAGATGGGCCACTCTGGCATGAAGATTATTTTGAGCTGAAGGCAACTGAGATTCTACGGGCTCAAAAGAAACCCATGCCCTCCTTTAATTACATAGAAGAATCTATATTGGGGGTCTTTCCCAGAATAAGGGTTATTACCAGAGATAAATTTTCTCTGCATCCCAGGGCAAACATCTAACTTACCAAACTTCTCTCCTTGTTGCCCTGTGAATGACATTCCTTTCCTTTGAAGTCCCAGACCCCTACCCCTTTCTCCTTAGTTCAGGATGACAAATTGACCTTATTTTGCTTTGCTGTCTTGGAATTTTCTGTGTCTGTGTGGATTCCCCGTATGTACCCTATTAAATTCAATTTTTTTCCCCTGTGAATCTGTCTCATGTCAACTTGATTCTTTTTTTTTTTTTTAAAGATTTTATTTATTTATTTGACAGATAGAGATCACAAGTAGGCAGAGAAGCAGGCAGGGAGAGAGGAGGAAGCAGGCTCCCTGCTGAGCAGAGAGCCCGATGTGGGGCTTGATCCCAGGACCCTGGGATCATGACCTGAGCCGAAGGCAGAGGCATCAACCCACTGAGCCACCCAGGTGCCCCATCAACTTGATTCTTCATCCACCTAGAAGGCCCCTGGATAGGGGACAGTAATTCCTGCTCCCTGACAAATCCTTCAGACTCTCTGAGCCAATCTCACCAGACCAGATGAACTGCGCAGACTCTGAGTCCTTCCTTTGCCCCCTCTTGAGATGGGAGCAGAGCCCTAGAGCTGGTTTGTGGTGTAACTGCCATTCACCTCTCTGAAGGGACTCTGATTAAGATGATCAGAGCCGCCGCTGAGTCCATTCATGGTGTCGAGGTACAAGGACCCAACCAATCAGGGGCTGAGAGGGATCCTTCTGTGCCCTTTTCTGCAGCTTCCCCGGCAACAGAGACGGCATTACCTGGGTAAGCTGCCTACCTTGTCAGCTGTTGAGAGCTAGAGGACCCACAAAGGGTTAGGACCTATCTGGGTCATCAAAATTCGTTACCCCAAATTGGGTTCCCTTCTTGGTGGGTGTGAAGCTCAGAGATACAGCCAAGCCAAAGAGTGGGAAAAGGGGAGTTTTCCTCAGAACACGGGGAATGTTTCCCAAAGCTGTGTCTTTCCAGAACCGGGGAAGTTTGAAGCCAAACGTGCATGCATAGTCGTGAAGGGGCTTGTGAAATTTCAGCAGAGAACTGGGACAGAGTCATCCTGAATTGACAGGTCCTAGGTGATTGAAGACGCAGGGACAGCACGTCAGCCTCATCAAAAAGGGCCACTAATGTACCATTAGAGTCCCAGTGAGGCCTGGGACAGCTGTGCTCCGGCAGGAATTTGTCTGCGCCGGGAAGCCAGCAGCCCAGGGGAGGTCCGGGCCAGGCGCCCAGCCCCAGGAGGCCACGGGCTCCAGGCCGCACGCTTTGGTCATTGGCTGAATTTGGTCTGTTGGGGGAGAGGAAGCCTCTGTGTGGCTGCGAAGAGCTGGGACCTGGTTAATATTTGGCGTCAGCTAGGCAGCCAGACCCTCCTCTTTGGGATAATACGTCCTAGAGCCATGAGACCCCTGACCAGATTAGTAGATCCCATTCAGCCCCTGCTGAGGCACCTGGAACATCTTGCCTCTTTCGGCCTGTTAAAACAGTTACCATTTGCCAAGCATTAAGTGTTTGGTCTTCGTTTTTATGGAATCACCCCAGCAATACTGGAGTCAGGTATTAGGATCTCATTTTACACATGTGAAGTCTGGGGGTCAATGACTCTGCCACACCTAGTGAATGACAGGTTTAGCACCTGGATGGGTCCAACTGCTTCTGCCTCTGAACCCCCTTGACCTGCTCTTTCTGTCTTCCTCTGGTGCTCTGTCTGCCTCCCTGGCCTCTCCTTGGGTCTCCCTCTGTGTGACTCCCTCCTCCCCTTTCTCCTTCCTGATCACCAGAGGTGGGCGTGCATTATCTTTAATATATTGGTCCTATCTACAGAGGCAAGTTTTGAGCCCACCATGCTTATTTTTAACTGAGTTAAATCATTCAAATGCCTTTTTCTTTTTTAACTGAAAAACACCTAAGCCAAATTAAATAGCTTCTGCTATTAGAAAAAATCTGCCTAGTCCCAGTTTACATTCCACCCTGTCTTGGCTGGGCTTGAAGAATTCCCCCAAGGACAAAGACCTGGGCCCTGTCTTGAAATGGGGACCCTGAAGCACAGAGGTAACTCACCGCCCAGAGAAGGTGGGCTTCCCAGAGTGGCCTGGAGGTGCAGGTACGGTGGTTTCCAGGTAAGTGAGGGATGCGCCTTCAGGAACTCGGGCCTGCCAGCTCCCGGGAGCCAGGTGACCCTTCCATGGTGGCTCCCTTCCCTGGGGACACCCCCCACACACCCCACCATCTTGGGAAGACTGAGGAGAGGGGTCTTGAAACTCCTTCAGAAAGGAAGAACTCTAAGGGGCTGGCAAGGTTCCCATACACAAGTATCACTTAGTTTGAGGCAGGAGTGACAGGAAGGAGGTGTTGGGACCCAGGATTTGGGGGTAAGGGGAGGTAAAGACAGGGAGCTACTCCACAAATTGGGAAAGTGCCAGGTACTGTAGAGGCAGGGGAATAAGAGAGGATTCCAGACTCCTGAGCAACCCCCCTCCCACCACAGAAGCCCCATAAGGAGAGTAGTGACTAGCCCTGGGGGAGCCCATCCCCACCCATTCACTCCCCAACAATGCTGGGCAGAGGGGGTGTGGAGGGATTCGGGTGAACTGCCCAGGTGGTCCCTGACAAGCTGCAGATCTCGCATGCCTTACTCTGGGCTGAACAGAGTAAGAATCAAGATGAGGGAAACCAGAAGAGAGGCCATACTTTGATTCAGGACAAAGGGGGAGTAGTGGGGGAAGCGTGTTCGCAGCTGCCCAACCCATGGGTCTGAAAAACCAGGACTCCACTTTCCATGTGAGCTGGTGGCCTGGGGTATAGGGGAAGAAGCACAAATCAAATGGGTGTGATGGAAGGAGGCCTAGAATCTTCTTCTCTGTGACCCCCTAATTCAGGACTACCGCCTTCAAATATTTTGAGCAGACTGGCTCCCACCCTTGGATATCGTTCTCTGATGCTCTCTGAGACCCTTGCCTGTCTTTTAAAAGGATCTCTGTTTTTCTCACCATCTGCTCCTCCTACTTTGGATTCACTGTGATGGAGTGAAAGTAAAGTTTCACTGTCACTGTACCATCGAGTGGCTGGGATGGGGTTGGGAGGGGTGTCGTCATTCAGCACCAGTGGCCTTTTGTTTCTTGCAAAGAACGAATGTGCCAACCTGGGCGCTTGAGTGGCTCAATCAGTTAAGCTTCTGCCTTCAGCTGAGGTCATGATCTCAGGGTCCTGGGATTGAGTCCCACATCAGGCTCCCTGCTCAGAGGGGAGCCTGCTTCTCCCTCTGCCTGCTGCTCCCCCTGCTTGTGCTCCCTCTCTCTGTCAAATAAATAAATAAAATCTACCCAAAAAAAGTGCCAGGCTAGCCTGACTCTGACACCGGAACCCTAATAAAAGAGAGAGCTGAGTTACAATGGTGAGAATGGGAACTAAAAGATAACATTCAAAATACAAGAAAAGGCCCAAAGGCCTTGCGCCCAAAAGCCAGTGAGTCACCCTTGTCCCTACGACTCCCAGGGGTTAATAGGCTGATGTCTGACCTTGGGGACTGGCCGAGGAAGCTATACACAGCCCTTCACTGGCATACGGGAAAAACACTATGAGTGGTGGTTAGAAAGATATGAAGCAAGTTGGAGAAATTATTTGCAACAAACTATCTGGGGGACAAATGTCAAGAGCCAATAAGGTACGGGTGCTACTGTTGCATTAAAGAAAGAAGAGTGAGAGGCGCCTGGGTGGCTCAGTTGGTTAAGTGACTGCCTTCAGCTCAGGTCATGATCCCAGGGTCCCAGCATTGGGGTCCAGGATCATGTCCACTCAGCACGAAGTCTGCTTCTCCCTCTGACCAAACCTACCTGTGCTCTCTCTCAAATGAATAAGTAAAATATTAAAAAAAAAAAAAAAAGTAAAGGAGAGAAACATACTAGGACTGTACTACTGAAACTATCAGAGGCAAAGGACTGGTTTGTTTTTATAACATTTCCATCCATCACAAACCAACAGTTTGGTAAAATACGGTAAAAATAAGTGACAAACACATCAATCAAAGGACTGGTCTTTTTAAAAACTCTCAAGGCGGGTGGGGGGAGGTGGTACCTGAGTGGCTCAGTCAGTTAGGCAACTACCTTTGGCTCAGGTCATGATCCTGGAGTCCCGGGATCAAGTCCCGATTTGGGCTCCTTGCTTGGCGGGGAGTCTGCTTCTCCCTCTGTCCTTCCGCCTCATGCGCTCTCTCTCTCTCTCTCTCTCTCTCTTATTCTCTTCCTCTTAAATAAATAAAATCTTTTAAAAAATAAATAAAAATAAAATAAAAACTCTCAAGGGAAGTGTGGGTTGAGTGTCCGATTCTCGGTTTCAGCTCCAGTGGTGATTTCAGGATCATGGGATTGAGCTCCTTCTCAGTGCAGAGTCTGCTTAGGACTGTCTCTTGATCTCTCTCTCAAATAAATAAATTAACCTTGAAAAATAAACTAATAAAAACTCAAAATTCAACAGTGGAAAAACACCGAAACAATCCAACGAGAAATGGGCATTAGACATGAACAAACCCCTCACCAAAGAGGATGGCACGTAAGCACATAAAATCACGTTCACTCCCCTTCTCTACTGGAAAATGCAAATGAAAACCTCATGAGGCCTCACTACACACCTATCAGAAGGGCTGCAGCAAGGGGCGCTGGGTGGTTCAGTCAGTTAGGCATCTGCCTTTGGCTCAGGTCACGATCCCAGGACCCTGAGTTCGAGCCCTGCATCAGGGTCCCTGCTCAGCAGAGATCCCGCTTCTCCCTCTCCCCCGCCTCTCCCCCTGCTGCTGCTTTCTTTCTCTCTCGGGCTCAAATAAATAAATAACATCTTTTAAGAAAGAGAGGGGTGCTGCAGCAGGTTCCTGGGGCTGCAGAGCAAATTACCACAAACTGGGTGGCTTCAAACAACAGAAATTTATTCTCTCACAGTTCTGGAAGCTAGAGGACTGAGATCAAAGTGCTGGCAGGGCCCAACTCCCTGTGAAGGCCAGGGAAGAATTCTTCCTGGCTTTTCCAGCCTCCTGTGGCTGCTAGCAATCCTCCCATTCCTTGGCTTGAGGCTGTGTCTCCCTGCCTGTTGTCACATGGCCTTCTTCCCTGTGTGTCTGTGCCTTCCCACGGCCTTCTTGGAAGCACACCAGTCACTAGATTTGGGGCACACCCTAATCCCAGATGACTTCTCCTTAATTTGGCTGCATCCTCGAAGACCTTATTCCCACCCAAGCTCACACTCACAGGTACCGGAGGTTAGGAGTTGAATATACCTTTGAGGGGGCCACGCACAATTCAACCCACAACAGTGGCTGGAATACAAAATAGAGTCAACCACAAATGCTAACAAGGATGTGAAGAACTAGATCCTTCATGCACTGCAGCTGGAGAAGAGTCTGAATGTTCTTATAAAACTAAATACGTACTTACCATACATCTCAGCAATCACGGTCTTGTGTGTTTCTCTCAGAGAAACGGAAATTCAGGTACACACAAAAATCTGCACGAGATGCTCGTAGCAGCTTCATTCCTAGTAAATAAGACACGGAAGCCACTCGAAGGTCTCTCGGCCAGTGAAAGGGTTAAACAAACGGGGTGCATCTCTACCAGGGACTAGTGCTTGGCCACAGGAAGGAAGGAGATGCTGACACCTGTCACAATGTGGCTGGATCTCCAGGACACTTAGGCTCAGTGAAAAAGCCAGTCTCAAAAGACTACATGCTATGTGATTCCATTTACATGAATTCCCTCCCCCTTTTAAAGATTTTTCTTTTATTTATTTGAGAGTGAGAGAGAGACAGCATGAGCAGGGGGAGGGATGAAGAGGGAGAAGCAGGCTCCCCACCAAGCAGGGAGCCCAATGCAGGGCTCAATCTGGGGACTCTGGGACCATGACCTGAGGTGAGGGCAGATGCTTAACAAACTTAACAAACAGATGCCCCCATTTACGTGACTTCTTAAAATGATAAAACTTTAGCTATGGAGAACAAAGTCATGGTTGCCAGGGACAGCGTTAGGGGTGGCGTACAAGACTTTTAGGGGTAGCAGAAGAGAGCTGTTTTAAGTTCTATGTCTTGGTTATTGAGAGGCCTACAGGATCTGAGAGCAAATTGCACAGAAGGACACACACAGACACCTGCACGCACACACACATACATGGCTAGTCCGTCATCCAGTTAATAGTACAAGTACGGAACCAACATCAGTTTCCAGATTTTGATATCGGGCCACGGCTACAGAAGATGTCACCATAAGGGAAAACTCGGCAAAAGAGTTGTGGAATGCTGTGTTATTTTTGTAGCTTTCTGGGAGTCTATGATTATTTCAAAATAAAAAGTTAAAAAGTTAAGTATTGGGAAAATGAAATGAAAAGCTGATTTGCAAAAGATAAGCACCGATTTGTAAATCACAGATTCCACAGATGCAGAACAACTACGCTGGGTTCCTGCAGGAGTTTCTCAAGGTTTTCTGCACCTGCTGTGCTGAGGGGCAGTAACAAACATCTGGCAGTAATGAACATCTGGCACAATGGCACCGGGCCACAGACCACACTTGGAGGAGCACCTGCTCAGAGATAAGAAGATATTAGAGGTGGAATGTTTTCCCTTCTTTGGCTTAATTATTTTGTGGTGGAGATATACTGCTGTTTGAAATGAAACTTGATTTAAAATATGTATTGATAATAACTCCATAATAATAATAATAACAACAATAATAATAAATATATATTTATATAAATTTCTGTTTCAAAATTATAACTTTATATTATTAAATTTTAAAAATAAAATATTTATTTCCTCCCGATGCTGGTTTATTTATTTTTTTTCCAATGCTGGTTTATAGATTAAAAGCACAGTTGATGTAAACCACATCCAGCCCTCAGTGTGCCTGGTTCTGTCACCTGTCCCTCCCCCTCCTTCCCTCTCCCCTTCCCCTAACTTTACCTCCCACCCCACCCCCCACCCCTTCTCTCTCCCTGGGCTGTAGGCCCTCCACCTCCGTCTCTCCCGCTCTCCTGCTCCCCCTAGTGGCAGGTCCTGGGCTCTTGCCCCACCCGCCCCCAACACCAGGGACAGAACCTCTTCAGAGAGGTTCCCTAGTGTGTGGTGATGATGAGACCCACCTCAGAGCTGTCACATGAGGAGTCAATGAGATCACCCACGTGGCAAGGGCTCTGAAAACCTCTCGGGAATGTGCACGTGCAGAGTGGGCCTTTCTGGCAGCACGCCCTTGTCCCCCAGGCACCTCCGTGGTCAACCACTAGCTGTGGTCAACCTCCCAAGTCTTTGTTCCCAACTCACCCTTCCCTCTCAGGGAAACCAGGCTCCTCCTTCCTCCTTCTCCGCCCCCCCGCCCCCACCCCCACCCCCAATTCACCCAGCCCCTCAGGGTTACATGTGTCCTGCTCTTCCAGCTGCCCAGGGGAAAAGGCGAGCAAAGCTGCTGTAATTGTTGATTTTTTTTTCCCTCTGCTACAACTCGAGGCCCTGTTAATTCTCCCACTTGTAGTAGTAGTAGTAGTAGTAGTAGTAGTAGTAGTAATGAATACATTCATACTGGCTAACTCAGTGAGCACTTAGAAGGTGCCAGACACTATTCCAAGACCTACCTGTGTATTAATTCATTTAATGCTCCCAACCAACCCTATGGGGTGGGTTCTGTTCTAAGCCCAATTTACAGATTAAGAAACTGAGGCCAGCAAGCAGGGAAATAGTTTGCCCAAGGCTAACTAGCTAGAGAGCACCACCCTCTTCTCACAAAGCTACCCATGTTTCCTGGCAAGCCTCCTCCTTCATGGCAGTGGGGACCTGGCACTGCCCAGCAGCTCTGGGAATCTTTGCTGATCGAATGAATGAGGAGCAAGTGAAGGCTGCCCAGTGTTATGAGCCTACAGAGCTGTTCATCCCTGCCATCGAGGGGCGAGGCAGAGGTCTCGGGGGTGGCCACACAGGGCAGGCTGCCTGCTGCTGCCTGGAAGGCAACTGAGAACCTTGTCCTTCCCACCTCTGTCCTGCCCCTTCCAGGCTGGGTCTCAGCACTTCACTCCCTGGGAAATTTTCTTGTAAGTTTTCCTTCTTTCTCTCTCAAGCCCAAGCTGCTGTCAGGCGCTTGCCACCTTCTCCTGTCCCTAGAGAAATATATCTACCTCGCAGCTCATCAGCTAATCACGCTGGGAAAGCAGCCCCTGCAGGCTGGGCCGTGCTGGGATCTGATCACTCCTACCCTTCTCTCCTCTGCTCGGACTTTACCCCGAAGGGTCTCCTCTTTGCCGCAGACTAACCCATTTTCCTGAACTCTTCAAATTCTCTCCCTACCAAGCTCCACTCTACCTCCTAAATCTCCCTGCTTCCTTTTCCAGCTGCCTATTTATTTCCTTTTATCATTAATATAATTATTTGAAAGTCTTCCAGATTGTTCTATTTTCTCAAAGCTGGGAGACACAAATCCTCCCACTTGTGTTGTAAGCTGCTGCTCACAGCAATTCAGCCCCTCACGTGTTTTATAATTTCTGATTGTGCACTTAAGCTGGGGGCTGTTTCCCTCGTGAATGGACCAAGTGGCCTGGGTGATGAAAGCTCCCTCCAGACATCATTTTACCTTATTTCTCCCAAGACTACTCCCACCATCACTACTACCACTACTCAATATCCATCCCACTCCAGACCAATTTAAGAATTCCCAAGTTTTGGGGAGCCTAGATGGCTCAGTCGGTTAAGCATCTGCCTTTGGCTCAGGTCATGATCCCGGGGTCTTGGGATCGAGCCCTGCATCAAGCTTCCTGATCAATAGGGAGCCTGTTTCACCCTCTCCCTCTGCCCCCACCCCTGCCTACAAGCATTCTCTCTCAAATAAATAAATAAATAAATAAATAAATAAAGAATTCCCAAGGTTTGTCTGTGGTAAAAAATGCACACCATAAAATTTACTATCTTACCCATTTTTATGCACAGATTTCAGTGGCATTAATTACCTTCACATTGTTGTGAAGCATCACCACATCTGGTTCCAGAACTTTTTCATCTTCCCAAACTGAAACTGTACCCATTAAAAAATGACTCTTCATCTCCCTCTCCTCTAGCCCCTGGAAACTACCATTCTACTTTCTGTCTCTATGAATCTGACTCCTCTGTGTCCCTCATATAAGTGGAATAATACAATATTGGTCTTTTTTGTGTTTGGCTTATTTCACTTAGCAGAATGTCTTCAGAGTTCATCCATGTTGTAGCCTGTGAGAGGATTCCCTTCCTTTCTTAAGGCTGAATAATATTTCATTGTATACAAGGATCACACTTTGTTTACCCAATATTCATTGATGGCCATTTGGGTCCTTTCCACCTTTTAGATATTGCAAATAGTGCTGCTATAGACATTGGTGTGTCACTCTCTGTTCGAATCTCTGCTTTAACTTCTTTTGGATATATATCCAGAAGTGGACTTGTTGGATCGTAATGTCACTTTGTTTAGTTTTTCTCAGTAACCACCATACTATCTTCCAGAGTGATTGCACCATTTTACATTTTCAGCAGCAATGCACAAGTGTGTCAATTTCACTGTATATTTGCCAACACTTGCTATTTTGGGGGGAGCGTTGTTATAATAGCCATCCTAATGGGTAGGAAGTGATATCTTATTGTGGTTTTGATTTGCATTTCCCTACTGACTGGTGACTTTTCACATCCTTTTTGCTCACTTGTATATCTTCTTTGGAGAAATGTCTGTTCCAAGTCCTTTGTCCATTTTTTAAAAAAGATTTTATTTATTTATTTGACAGACAGAGATCACAAGTAGGCAGAGAGGCAGACAGAGAGAGAGAGGAAAGCAGGCTCCCCACTGAGCAGAGAACCCCCCCCATGCGGGGCTCGATCCCAGGACCCTGAGATCGTGACCTGAGCCTAAGGCAGAGGCTCAACCCACTGAGCCACCGTGGCGCCCCCCTCTTTGTCCATTTTTAAATCAGATTGTTTGGGTTGTTTTATTCTTGAATTGTAGGAGTCCTTTGTATATATTAATCCCTTATCAAATATATAATTAGATAATTTGCCCCTGGGCCTACTTCCCTTCTAATACACTCGCCTCAGAACTCCTGCCGCATCAGCTCACTCATCCCTCTGCTTTTCTGTTCTCTCTTGATTTCTATAACACATACATTCTATTTCCTAGATATTCAGAGCAGGAAAGATCCCAGTGTCCCATTTCCAAAAGAGCACCTCAAGCCAATGCATTCACAAAGGGTATGCAGAAGCTAACATTTTATCCATTGCGAAAAGCCCTATTCCAGGATACAGCTAGAGTGGGAAACACTGCGGTCTCTTCTCCCGTGGGCAGGAGTCCTTCCTCCCCTGGGACTGGTTGCTGGCCAAGGCCATGCCCTGTGGGTAGTTGTTGTCTACTGTTTCTGAGTGGCAAGTACCGTCCTGGGCACCTTACATGCATTTGACCTCACTTAATCCTCCTTTCACCCAGTGAGGTAGGTACTATTACTCCACTGATCTGATTAAGAAAACTGGCAAAAGCCCAGTCAGCAAAGGAGCAGAACCAGGATTCAGGTTTTGGTTGGCCTTTTTAAGCAAATACATCCTGTCTTCCCCCATCCTTCCATAAGCCAACTCCAGCTCCTTCAACCTGCTCAGTCCTCAGGGGTAGGGTCCACGTGGTTTTTGTCCTCATACTTGTCCACAGCATCTAGTGGGTGCGACCTGGGTTACTCTATTTTGCCCTTGAGGACCTGTCCACAACTCAGGAGGGACAGGGGAACGCACACAGCACTGGGCCTGAGCCCCTGTTACCAAGAGAAAGGAGGCTTTTGCCAAGGACTCGGAGGGGAGATAAATGCTGGGAGTGGACTCAGCTCTGGTCAGGACCCAAGCACCCAGCCCTCCTGGAGACGCTGTGTGAGCCGGGCCAGGCCTGCAGACGGCCCCTCCCCGCCGTCTCCAGCCAGGGTGGTGCTTGTGTGGGAAGGACTTTAAATCCAGCTGCCAAACCCCTGGCCGGGAGAGGCTGGGAGGACTGGCCACCATGCACATCTCCTGCAGTCCACTGCTGCTGCTGCTGCTGCTGGCCGCCACTGTGAGTCCCAACGGCGCCCTCAGTGATGATGAGAAACGTGCATTGGTGGAGCTGCACAACCTCTACCGGGCCCAGGTGTCCCCACCTGCTGCGGACATGCTGCATATGGTGAGTGTGGTGGCCAGGGGCCACTCACCTGCCGGAACTGATGGGGTGGTGGGCTGGGTCCCCCAATTCCTCCCACCCTCAAGCTGAAGCTATCTCTAAGACTCACCTCTCTGATCAGTGACAGAGACATTATGTAATTCACAGGTTCCCAGAAGTAGCCCCATTCTACAGATCAGGAAACTGAGGCTGAGAGGGACTTACTGCTCCCTCCAAGTCACACAGCTGGTAGAGCCAGGCCTGGGAGTCCCCAGCTTTCCACTCAATGGCCCCTTCCCCAGCACTCCTAAAATGCCGATGCACCTCATAGGGGGGACATAGGAAATTCCTAACACCTTGGTAAAGACGGTCTTTCAGATGCCTTCCAAGGCAATGAGGAGAGGAAACAAGGGGAGGGAGTAGGAGGGGTCCTGGCATAGGGTAGGAGGGATGTATAAGGAGGTGGCAGAGAACAGGAATCAGAAGCAGAGAGGGCTCAGCATCCCACAGCTGCCATTCTGTCTCGGTCATAGGACAAGACCTCCGATTTGGGGTGGGTCCCTTAACCTAGTAAGGACCGTCAGTTCTGCATCTGTAAAATGGGTCACCATTAGAGCTACATGGACTATATGGCAACAAGGACTGAATCTCCCAGATAGAACACTGATGGGGTCCGGGGATGAAATCTCAAGAAATATATGTATAGGAGGGTACATTTATAGAAGGTTTAAAAACAGGTAAAAACTACTACTGCACACTTGTGGGGACACATGCAAATGTAGTAAAGATACAGAGCCATGCTTACAGGTGATGGAAGCCAGATTTGGGGCGGCGGTTACCTCTGTTCAGAGGGAGAGTTATTTGACAGTAGGGTTAGGATGGGATGTTTAGGCTCAAGAATAAAAGAGAGAAAGGGCGCCTGGATAGATCAGTTGGTTAAGTGACTGCCTTTGGCTCAGGTCATGATCCCAGGGTCCTAGGATCCAGCCCCACATCAGGCTCCCTGCTCAGCGGGGAGCCTGCTTCTCCCTCTCCCTCTGCCCCTCACGCTGCTCATACGCTCTCGCTCCCTCTGTCTCTCTCCCAGTCTCTCTTGCTCTCTCAAATAAATAGAATCTTTGAGCGGCGCCTGGGTGGCTCAGTCATTGAGCTTCCGCCTTCGGCTCAGGTCATGATCCTAGAGTCCTGGGATCGAGTCCCGCGTCAAGCTCTCTGCTCAGCGGGAAGCCTGCTTCTCCATCACCCTCTGCCTGCCTCTCTGTCTACTTGTGATCTCTCTCTGTCAAATAAATAAATAAAATCTTAAAAAAAAAATGGAATCTTTGAAAAAAAGAGAATCAGAAATTCACCTCCTTCCTGCTCTCCCGGAGGGCTGAGCTAGCCCATCTTCTCTGGTGACCCTTGGGTGCCCTGGGAGGCTCAGGAACAAGGTCCAGGGACCCCATAGCTAGTGTCCCAGAGCAAGGTCATGCCTAGGGGAATATAGCAGCGCGCCTGAGGGTCCAGGATTGGAGTTCCAGCAGCTCTGCTCAATCTGGCCAAGTGACTCCGGGTGGCTCCTTTTACGTTCGAAGGCTTCCATTTCCTGATCTAGCTCTTGTGACTGGCAATCCCTACGCTGAGAGTCAAGGAACGCGTCTAGAAATGCACTCAGCACCACCATTCAAGCCCTGTTGCCTGGCAACCAGGAACTGCGGACAACAGACACGGAGCACTGGATGCTGGTACCAGCTCTGCCAACAGCTCCCTGAGTGAGGCCTGGAACACAGTACTGAGCCTCAGTTTCCCCATTTGTAGTTCTCCGATGCCCTTCAGTCTTGTTGACTGAGGCTGGGGGTTACCCACCCAGGAGCTGCTTTGGGGACAGAGCTGGACCCTGGTGGTGAGGTGACATTCTGGGAAGCAGTTTGGATACTCAGGGGTTATGCTGCAGTCCAGTGGGAAGTGATGGGAGGAGGGGACAGACTGGAACAAGCCTCAGCCTCAACCTCAGCAGTGGCAAATACAGAAACTGTGGGGCCAGGTGGCTTCGTTCAAATCTTGATTCTACCATTTACTAGCTGCATGACCTTTGTTAAGTTACTTAACCTCTCTGTGCCTCAGCTTCCTCATCTGTAAATTGAAGATGATGACAACATAGTAAGTCCCTTGTAGGATGGTTGTGAGGGTTAAATGAGTGAATATGTAGAAAGCATTTAGAACAGTGTGTGGCATCCAGTAAGTATTACACAGTATTTGATTACCAAAAGAGGGAATGGATCCAGGGTAAGGCCTGTGGCAGTTATCATGAACTCTTTTCTCTCCCTTAGCTATCACATCTAATCGTCACCACCTTTACCTTCCAGAAGGTTCCATTTTCCTTGAATCCTACTCCCCCATCCTTGTCCTTAGATAAAACTTTTATTACTTCTCCCAAGGACTCCTAGAAGAGCCTCCACCTGCTTCCTCAGCCTCTGGCCTCCGCTGCCCAAAATGAACAATCCAATACCCAGGCTTGACCTTGCTCAACACCCTTCAGTGGCTCCCACTGGCTCCTGACAGCCTCAGGATAAAGCTCCAGCTTCTAAGAAGACTCTCTCTATGTGTTTGGCCCCTGCTGACGCCTCCAGCCTCCTCTCCTGCTCAGTTTCTCCCTCCATAACCTCAACAGCTTGTCCTTCCCCAGCCAAAACATTGTCTTTCCCTTCTGTCCTCCCTTTGCTCATGCTGTGCCTTCTGTTCCCTCCACCTGACTAATGCCGCCATTACATTAGCTTAGTGCCTCCTTCTCCGCCCTCAGGTTGGGCTAAATGGCCTCCTCAGTGCCTCTACACCACCCATTGCAAATCTGTCATTGACCACATCATGACCCAATCAGCAGTTTACGGCAATGTGAACTTGGGCATCTCAGTTCTTTCTCTTAGTTCCAGGCTAGCATATTGCCCCGGACTGCTGAATGAGTGAATGAATGGACTTGTTTTCAGACAGTGACCATGTGGCCAGTGTGGGTGGGTGCCATGACTCTCAAAAATCCCTGTGGTTTCTGGAAGACTGAGAAGCCTTGAGACCCACAGGAATGACTCTACTAATGGGACTCCACGCATAGAGTCGGAATAGGAATCCCAGCCAGGCTCTGTAGGGAGACTGCTTAAAGCAGAGTTTGTCTCAGTCATCAATAGCAGACTAATGTCTACTGAGCACCTGCTATGTGCCAGCACTCTGCCAGACACTGGGACCACATCACTGTCTTACCCCAAAGGAGCTCACGGTTCAGTCTGGAGCGCTGCAGGTCATCCTGGATCCCCCGATCCTAGTCCCCCACAGCCTGCTGCATTCCCACTCCCCAAACCCGCTTACTACCAGAGTCTAAGAGAACTTCAGGGAACAGCGACAAAACACGCAGGGAGGTAAAGAGATTCACTGCTGTCACAAAGTGGGGTGGTCCCAGCCCTATGTTCCCATCCGCACTCCCAGGCAGCTGTTCCCGAGAACCGTGTGTGGGTGAGGAGCCACACTATCCCCTCCTCTCACGGTCACCCAAGCTCCTGGCGCTCTGGAGGCTGTCTGGCTCCCACAGCTGGCTGGGCCGCCAGAGGGTGGAGCAAGAATTGTTGCCAGGCCATCCATTTCTCTTGGAGAGGCCAAGGACAGAGCTTAATGGGATCCAGGCCTTTCTCGTCAAACCTTTGTTAATCCTTCTTCCCACCCACACTGGGCCTGTCCTCCCAGCCAGGGACACACAGAACCTCAGAGGTCCCTTAATCTAACATGCTCCCTCCTGCTGCCTCACCTGAGGTCCCCCCTGGAGAACACTGCCTTTGGGAACTGACAGCTCCTTGAGACACCACGGCTCTGAAAATAGGCCTCTCGGTGGGTCATGCGGAGACACAATCTTTTTGGGGAAAGGGTTTTTCAGCTGACAAAAGTTGAGACCACCTGGGAGGGAAGCCTGGAAATGGTAAAGCCGTGGAGGCTGGGTGACCCCAAAGGAAGAGTGGGACCTGAGTGGGGAATGCTGGCCACCCCCAAGTCATATTTATGGTGTGTGTGGGTAAGGGGGTGGAGGATAGCAGGATAGATAATGCAGCCCTTGAACATCTCATTGGAAATTCTGTGGTCTTCAGAGCAGTCAGGTGACTCTGGGAGGTAGGCAGGGCACAGCTGCCCTCCTTTCATATAGAGGGATATTAATATTAATTAATGATAACACTGTCACAAACATCATCTGATTTATTCTTCACAAAGCCCCATGAGAGTTCAGAAAGGGTAAGCAATCTGTCTAAAATCACACAGCCGTTAAATGGTCCCAAGTTTAGCCAACTCCATGGCCTAGGGTGGAACCCTCCCAGCTCCCCCGCAGAAGCCCACCAGGAGCATAGGCCTGTTCCTGATCACGGCCAAGAGTTACCCAGCAGGAAGGGAGGGTCTCCGGCCTCCAAAGGCCCCCAGGACACCTTCAGGCTTCTTTAATCCCCAGAGTCGGGGGCATCCCCACCTCCCTCTCCACCCACCTCCACCGTCTCCACCGAGCCCGAGGCCAGGTGTTGCTCACCTCTCCGACCTGTCCCGCAGAGGTGGGACGAGGAGCTGGCCGCCTTCGCCAAGGCCTACGCGCAGCAGTGCGTGTGGGGCCACAACAAGGAGCGCGGGCGGCGCGGGGAGAACCTGTTCGCCATCACGGAAGAGGGCATGGACGTGCCCCTGGCCATGGAGGAGTGGCATCACGAGCGCGAGCACTACAACCTCAGCGCGGCCACCTGCGACCAGGGCCAGATGTGCGGCCACTACACGCAGGTGCGTGCCCGCAGGGTGGGCGGGGCTACACAACGAGTGGGCGGGGCATCACAAGTCGTGGGCGGGGCCGCACTAGCCGTGGGCGGGGTGGGCGGGGTGGGCGGGGTGGGCGGGGTGGGCGGGGTGGGCGGGGTGGGCGGGGTGGGCGGGGTGGGCGGGGTGGGCGGGGTGGGGCAGGGGCTGCCTCTCCCTTTCCCAGCTCCAAGATCAGGCAGTCCCCGCTCTAAGGCCCCGAGATCCTTCGTAGAAGTTTCGACAGGAGCTCCTGTGTTGTCCAGGCCTCTGACGACGCCTGCTTCTCAAACTGCCTAAACGGTTTTCAGCTGACTCTTGAAGAAGCACAATCGCTTGAAAATCTAGATGGCCCCTCTCGGCCTCCTCTTACTGAAGGAACCTGAGTTAGGTGTCGCAGAGCCAGTGTCGTGGATGATTATTGTTCTAGGAATACTGACTGACCTCTAAGCGGTCCTGTCCTCCGGCCTCAAGCAGGGCTGTTTGCCCCGCGGTAATTGCCCTCGGCTTCTGGCTTCTCTCACTGTCCCTCTTCCGTCATTTCTCATGGTGTCTGCTTCTAACCTGCCAGGGTCCGATAAAGCAAATAAACAATTGTGTGTTTAAATTTTCTTCTGCTTTTAAAAGCCATGTGTAAAATAAGAGCAAATCGTCACCCAGTGAAGGTTTCAGGGAGCCTTCGAGATCATTCTCTGCCCCTCGAAGTCACTTCTTGCTTATGTCAGGGTTCTCACTGCACTTTGAAAGTTGGAGTTTCCAGATAAGAGATGCTGGGTGCGGGTGCTGTAGGGGTGTGTATACGTGTAGGGGAATTAACAGTAGTGTTATTGAATTCTTGTTCTTCTCCACCCAATGCTTATTGTTCAAACAATAACAGAACAATTTTTTAAAAAAAGAAAAAGGAAGATCGACCTTCTTCCCACCCATATCCACCAATTCCACTTTCCAGTGCTTCTTTTGAGTGGTATTTTTAGTGCTAATCTTTGGGGAAGGAAATCTTGACATCATCCATCCAAATGAAGAAGTTGTGAGGGCCCAGCAGCCCCTCCCTATCCCCTCCCCTCCATACCCTCCCACCTCTCACACCCCCGGCCACCCCCAAAACACACACACACACACACAGACACCCTCCTGCAAAGATTGCTGTCAGCGCCTGGCATGCTCAACAGTGGTGTATCCTCAGCTAACTTAAGCAGGAAAAAAAAAAAAAAACCAGTCTGGGGGATGTATGCAGAATTAGTAGCTGGAGCCAGATCTCACAACAAAAACTTGCCTCTGTTTTCGTGACTCCTGAACAGACCCGGCTAGAAATAGCAAGGAGAGTCTGCTGGTATAAGTCCATCGTGGTGCACAAAAGCTGTTTTGCTTTTTAAATTTTATACTTAAGACAGAATTCATTCTAGCAGGTAGGAGACCCAGACTTAGAAACAGCAGAGCAGACCCCTGCTCACTTGTGAAGCGGGAGGAAGTTCTATGTTCAAAATGGTTCCTTCTGTTCTCTTCCTTGGATTTTTGTTTGTTGCTGATATCTAAGATTCTCACGTTTGAGATTCATTCCTTTGGCTATACCCCTTGTTTAAAATGCACAGGAAGTTGTAAAAAAAAAAAATTTCACAGGAGGAATTCATGAGGGTATATACTAAGGGAATTTTTTTCAGAGAAAAGCCTGGTGAAATAGTGTGTATGGTTCAGGACAAATTCTTCCCAAACTGCCTGTTTACAGTTGTGCCTGAAGCTGTGTGTCCTCAGAGACTTGGATTTGACAGGTTGTAGGGATCCTCCCCTCCCCACCCATACAAGACTGGTGTCCCACCCAGGCTAAACTGTCGGGTTTGCTCTTCTTCAGCTGGTCTGGGCCAAGACGGAGAGGATTGGCTGTGGCTCCCACTTCTGTGAGAAGCTCCAGGGTGTTGAGGAGATCAATATCCAATTGCTGGTTTGCAACTATGAGCCCCCGTGAGTGCCCAGGGAGCCCTGCGGGTAGAGGATGGGCAGAGCCAAGGGGAGGGTTGAGCTGGGCAGTCTAACAATGTGGGAGGGGGCTAATCTGGGGCCTGAACCCCATATTCTTGGGGGGGGGTTGTGAGGGAACACATGGGAGTCTGCTCTCATCGGCCCGGCAAGCTAGTTGGGAGCAAGACCCAGGGGTACTTCCGACCTAGGTATGTGTATGAGGGATCGGGACAGGGGTCTGTAGGAACTGCCCCGCCCCCAGCATCGTCCTCGCTTCCCGCAGGGGGAACGTGAAGGGAAAGAGACCCTACCAGGAAGGGACTCCGTGCTCTCTATGTCCCTCTGGCTACCGCTGCGAGAACTCCCTCTGTGGTGAGTTGGGGGTAGGGTGGGGAGGAGTAGGAAGGGGTTGCGAGGGAATTAGAGCCTTCAAGGACTCCCGGAGCCGGTGCACCGGCTGGGGCGGGAAAGGGAGAAGGGGGGTAAGGAGAGGGCTGGTGAGACTTGTCCCTTGGGGACCCTTTGCGGGCCCACTCTCTCCGAGTTCCCAAGCCCACTTCGCCTTCCCTGCGCAGTCACTTTGGCGCCCAGTCATTTAAAGTGGTCGGATTTCAATCATTGGAGCGGAGGGTAGAGGACGGAGGCCCTCAAGCTGCGGGCGAGGTGGGCGTGGCCGGAGGATAGGGCTCCCCCGGGGTGGGGTGGGGGCTGGTAGTGGGCGTGGCCAAGTGTCCTTGAAGGGGACAAGCAAGGGAAGTGGTGGACTTGATACGCACAGGCATCTAGCTGGAGATTCCCCTGAAAAAGTAGTTGTGTGAGTGCCGAGAGCAAGATTTGGACAAAGAGGTGGATAAAGGAGACATTGTTTTAGTGCTACAATAAAATAACAACGTTGTAATAAAATAATATTACCAATGAAGGATATAGTCGCTGGAGGGGATGTGTGTTTGCTTGTCATCGTAGGACATTTGGTCGCCTCGCCTTGACTGTGGTGGGGTGAGGGAGGTGGAGTCCGCTGTAGCACTAAGGCAGGGCCTTGTTTCTTGTCAGAACCCATCACAGACCCAGAAGAGGCTCAGGATTTGCCTCACCCGGTAACCGAGGCCCCAGCTTCCCAGACAACCCAAGCTTCAGGCTCTAGGAAAAGCAGTGTCCCTTCTTTCCTGGCAACGGAAACTCCATCCTCCTTGGTAACAGAGGTCTCAGGCCCCCTGGCAACCAAGGCTCTACCTGCTGCAGAAAACGCGGCCCCATCTTCCTTAGCAACTGAAGATTCCCTCTCCATGGCAACAGAGGCTCCACCTTCCTTAACGACTGAGGTCCCTTCCTTCTTGGCAACTCACAGCCTGTTCTCCCTGGATGAGGGGCCAGCTACCTTCCCCAAGTCGACCCATGATCCCATCTTCAAATTGGCAGACAAAGAGGCCAGCAGGACAATAGTGCCCTCCAAGAGCCCAGACAGTTCTCTGCACCCCAAGATGTTCTTGACAGGGACACGGGAGCCACTGCCCCACTCCCAGAAGGTGGGCAAGGCTGAGGCCGAGTTGCCTCCTTCCAGTGAGGTCTTGGCCTCAGTTTTTCCAGGCCAGAACAAGACAAGAGAGCTACCGGCCACACTGGACCACATGGGACACACTTCCTTCAAGTCCCCCAATGCCTCTGCCACTGCTAATGTTGTGGGCGGGCGCACCCTGGCTCTGCAGTCATCTTTGCCTGGTAAGGCATGTAGTGTTGTCCCACCTTCCCTCCTTGTTGCCAGAAGGTCATCATCTTGCCTCCAGCATCAGTGTTGTTGGCTGTACCCACTGAATAAGAGCTTCCTCCCTGGTTGCTGGGCCCCCACTTGCACGCCTGGCAGGGAAGGCGGGAGGTCAGGCAGAACTGTGTCCATGCTGAGACAAAGCTTCTCTCTCCCCACAGGTGCAGAGCCTAGTGTCAATTCAGGGCTGAACTCGGGCCCTGGTCACATCGGGGGCCCCCTTCTGGGAATGCTGCTGCTGCCTTCCCTGGTCCTGGCTGGAATCTTCTGAAGGAGTCACCACTCAAAGGCAAGGGCTGGTGGGGAGACCCTGGCCTAATGCCCACTCTGGATCATCTCTTCTCCAAGGAAGAGGCCACAGTTTCCTGGGCAGGTCCTGCTCTGTGGCCCAGAAGCCCCCCTTTAACCCCAGCTTCTGACCAGACTCCAGGCCAGTGATCTTGTCCCCTCAGGAGGCCTCTGTAATGTCCACTCCTGGCACTGCCCCAGGAGTGCCTCTGCCTCTGTGGAGGTCCAGGCCTCAGCTAGCTGCGGATTACTCTGGGCAGTGTTCCTGTGGCCACTTGTGCTCAATCTCCAGTTGTCCTGTGGCCGTGGTTCTGCTCTTCCAGGGACAGAAGATCTCAGTGCTTCCCTGAAACCCCTTGACCCCTCCTCGTCCCCTGGCTTCTTCCTTAAGCCACTGGAGTTTGGGGCTATTCCCAGGAGTACCTCCTGCCTTCCCAGGCTGAAGAGGTCAGCTGTCCTCCTGCCGTCGACTCCCCACCACCCTGCCTCTCCACTGAAGATGCTTCTTGGCTGAAGGCCCTCTGAATGGACAAGGCTGCAGGGCCTGTGCCTCATCTGCAGACACACCGTGGGGGCACAAGGCCGGCCACCTGGCCCAGACCCCTCCTGCCCCTCCCATCTCATTCCCTGGATGGGTGGGGATTCAGGGGAGATCCCTGCCTACTAGGCTTGGGACTCTGCCTCTGCAGGTAGCTGGCTCTCCCTGAGTGCCCCCTCCCCCTACTCGCTGGTGTAGCTGGGGAGGGGTATTATGAGGGGCAGAAGGACAAGCTCCAACTGAATGGGGTTCTACATGGTGGCGGGGGGGGGGGGGGGGAGGGCAGGCAAGGACCAGGAAAGGGAAGCAGTCCCTGACTCCCGAATAAAGCCTCTGGAAGAGTACCGAGTGTCTGTGCTTATGAAGACTGGTGGGTGAAGGGGTGGCTCTTGGGGATGTCCTGAAGAGGTTCCCTTCCAGCACCTAGCACCTGCTCTGTCTTCTACCCACCTCCTCTCCCTACACCCTCCACCTAGTTCTTTGGGGCACCTTTTCCTTCCTTTAAACTGCTCCCCTCCCCTACTCAAATCTTTAGGCAGCGAGCAGGAAAGAGGGAGGGCCAAGGGCTGACTCCCCCATCTCCAGGGGTCACCGGTGGAGGCTTCGTTGGGTTTTAGACCCCAAATCAAGGAGAGGCACACAGCCTTTTTACAAGGTGCTGCTGCCCAGGCCCAGCTGGTACACCAAGCCAGAGACTTTGCCAGCCCTGGGTGCTTGGAGGTGTCCCGAGGAAGGGTTCTGGAGTCCCAGACACACTCCCCTAGAGGAGCACAGGACTGTGCAGGGTGGGAAAGCACGTGTGTGTGTGTGTGTGTGTGTGTGTGTGTATGTACATGCATGTAGGGCTAGCAGCAGTAGGTGACTGAGGGCAGGCAGCTTGGGACCGAGGTGGGGCTGGTGGGGATGACAGAGTGACAGTCTCCAGGTCAAAGCTGGAATGGGAGCAAACAGGAAGCTTGCAATGCAGGGTGTGTGTGTGTGTGTGTGTGTGTGTGTGTGAGAGAGAGAGAGAGAGAGAGAGAGAGACAGAGACAGAGACACATAACGTATTAAGAGACAACCTAATGATATAAATTAGGATATCTCATGTAAAATTCACCCATTTAAAGCGTACCATGCAATGGTTTTTAGGATGGTGCAAGCACCAGCAGTCAGTTTTAGAACATTCCAACAGCCTGAAAAGAAACCCCATCCTTATTAGCAGCCCCTCTCTGTTTCCCCTCCACCCCAAGCCCAAAACCACCACTAATCTAGTGTCTCTATGGAGTTGTCTGTTCTGACATGTTGTATAAATGGGATCATACAGTGGGCAGCCTTTTCTGTCTGGCTTCTTTCACTTAGCATAATCTTTTCTAGATTTATCCATTAGGTAGCACATGACAGTACTTTATTCCTTAGTCCCTTGTATAGAAT
This sequence comes from Mustela erminea, assembly GCF_009829155.1. Classification (NCBI taxonomy): domain Eukaryota; kingdom Metazoa; phylum Chordata; class Mammalia; order Carnivora; family Mustelidae; genus Mustela; species Mustela erminea. Next base: position 83,970,486 of record NC_045617.1, read on the forward strand.
ACATTTTATTTATCCGTTTGTCAGTATCAAAGGGTAACTGCGGATCCTACGGTCACTCTGTGGTGAACATTTTTTTAGAACTGCCACACTTCTTTCCAAAGTGGCTGCACCATTGCACATGTGCACCAGCAATGCACGAAGGCTTCCATTTCTTCACATCTTCTCCAACACTCATTATCTGTCTTCTTAAAATTATAGCCATCCTAGTTGAGTGTGAAGTAATGTCTCATTGTGCTTTTTTATTTTCATTCCCTGATGGCTAATGATGCCAAGCGCATCTTTCCACGTGCTTTTTTACTGGCCTTCTGACTACGGAGAGAGGTCTATTCAAGTCTTTTGCCCATTTTTAAAAAAAGATTTAATTTATTAATTTTTTTATTTTAAAGATTTTATTTGACAGACAGAGATCACAAGTAGGCAGAGAGGCAGGCAGAGAGAAAGAGGAGGAAGCAGGCTCAATCCCAGGACCCTGAGATCATGACCAGAGCTGAAGGCAGAGGCTTTAACCCACTGAGCCACCCAGGTGCCCCTTTTTGCCTATTTTTTAACTGGGATACTTGTCTTATTATGAGTTGCAGGAATTCTTTATGTAGTCTAAATACAAGTCCCTTATCAGATATGTAATTTTAAAACATTTTCTCATTCTGTGAATTGTCTTCTTGATTTTTCTTTAGGATATCTTCTGAATGCAGTCTTCAATTTTGATGATATCCAATTTATTTGTTCTTTTGTTACTGTACTTTTTGGTGTTACATCTAAGAAACCATTGCCTGATCTGAGGTCACAGAGATTTGAGCCTATGCTTTTTCTAAGAGTTTTATAATAGTTTCATTTCTTGTCTTTATGCCTTTGATCCATTCTTAGTTGATTTTCATATGCAGTGTTAGGTGGTTGCCCAAGTTCATTCTTTTTTTTTTTTTTTTTTTAAAGATTTTGTTTATCTGACACAGAGAGAGAGATCACAAGTAAGCAGAGAGGCAGGCAGAGAGAGAGGAGGAAGGAGGCTACCCGCTGAGCAGAGAGCCCGATGCTGGGCTCTATCCCAGGACCCTGAGACCATGAACTGAGCCGAAGGCAGAGGCTTTAACACACTGAACCACTCAGGCACCCCCCCCCCCCAGTTCATTCTTAATGCATGTGAATATCCAGTTGTCCAAGAACTTTTTGTTGAAGGTGATTCTTCCTCCATTCACTTGTCTTGTTGCCTTTGTCCACAATCAATTGATCTTAAATGTGAGAGTTTATTTCTGGATTTCTCTCAATCCTGTCCCATTGATCTCTAGGTCTATCTTATGCCAGTATCACACCATCTTATCATAACTTTGTAGGACATTTTGAAATTGTTAAGTGTGTGTCCTCCAATTTTGTTCTTTTTCAACATTGTTTAGGTTATTTTGGATCCCTTGAGTTTCCATTTGAATTTTAGTGCCAGCTTGTCAAATTTCTGCAAAGAAGTCAGCTGAGATTTTGATAGGAAACTATGTATTCTGCCACCTAGGTCTTCCAGTCCATGAACAAGGGTTATCTTTCCATTTATTGAGGTCTTTACTTTTGTTTAACAATATTCTGTAGTCGTATAAACTGTGTGGGCTTTTTGTTATATTTGTTCATATTTTATTTTTGATGCTATTATAAATGAAATTGTTTTATTAATTTTATTCTTTACTTTGTTCATCTGTGAATGTAAAGTATGACTGATTTTTGTGCATCAATTTTATATTCTTTGCCCTTTCTGAGTTCATTTATTAGTTATGGATTCTTTAGGATTTTTTAAAAAACATTATTTATTTGAGAGAGAATGAGCAGGGAGGAGGGGCAGAGGGAGAGAGAGAAGCAGGCTCCCCGCTGAGCAGGGAGCCCCATATGGGGTTCGATCCCAGGACCCTGAGAGCATTACCTGAGCCAAAGGCAGAAGCTTAACTGAGCCACCCAGGTGCCCCAGAATTTTCTATCTACAAGATCATGTCATCTGCAGAAATAGTTTTACTTCTTCCTTTCTAACCCTGATAAATTTTATTTCATTTTCTTGCCTGACTGCCCTGGCTGGACCCTCCAGGACAATGCTGAGCAATGGCAAGAGCAGACATCCTTGTCTTGCTCTTGATCTTAGAGGAAAAAAATCAGGGTGTTCATCATTCAGTCTAATGTTAATTACGGGTCTTTTGGAGATGCCATTTATCCGGGTGAGGAAGTTATATTCTTAGGTTTTTGAATGTTGTTGTCATGAAGGGGTGTTGAATTTTGTTGAATACTTTTTCTGTGTCTATTGAGATGGTCATATGCTTTTGCTTCTTCTTCTTCTAAGTATAGAGAGTATTACGTTTTTCAGAGGATGACCCAACTTACGATCCTGAGCACAGGGGTCCCTCCCTTCCTGGGCTTGTTTTCTCAAGCTAGCCCTAGGTCAGTGAGGGAGTCAGGTGAGACTGCCTCTGAGCAGAGCAGGCCTGTGTAAGGCCAAACCCATCTTCTCTGGTTTTGGGGTGAGCTCTGCTTGCCTCCTGAAAAGCAAGAGCATCTGTGGCCAGCCCTCAGGACACCCTCACATGAAGAGGACCCACCTAAGACCAGAAGCAGGGACCTCTTTGGAAGTTCATTTTTTGGGAAACGACATGGTGTCCCATGTCTTGTTGTCAGGCAAGGCTGTGACAAATGGGCAGAGAGGGGACGTGTCAGCACAAGCCCATGGTAAATAGGAGGGCACGTTCAGAGGGGAAGGTGGCTGGCACTTTTGAGGCTTCAAGGACCACAGTGGGGAGCACTCTGCTCCAGCACTCTGCCACACAGCTCTCAGGTATCTGGGGACTGACAAAGCAACAAGGGCTACACTAGGACCCAGCAAAGGCCACCACTACCAACATAGGCTTCACCACAGGGGGCCCCAAAAGGCCTACCAGAGGACTCCCCAGCTTTGTCCATCAGAATTGCTTTTTCCAGGAGGAGTGGATGGAGACTAATCGCCGACGAGGACATTCCCACTCCTGTCACCCCTCCTTTTGCTGATGGCTCAGCTCCCTTCCTACCCCAGTCCAACTCGATCTCCTTTCTCAGCTAAAAACCCTGCCACTCTAGTTTCCAGGACTTGACAGTGAAATACCAGGTGCTCCAATGGTAGGTGAGACCTCAGCCCTCAAACACAGAAGAGTCTGGCAAAGGGGGCATTTACATGCACAATAACCACATCTGTATATTCACCTGAAAAACATTAGGGGTAAAACCTGTACTTTGCTCAACTAAAAACTGAGAGCATCAAAGGGATTTTCTCACCATTTCTGGTTCTGGTTCTTGCCGTTCTGACTTGCAAGTCCCCAGGGACTACTTGGCGGCAGCACTGGTTCTCCTCAGGGTGACCTGCCACGCCCACCCATGGCCCACTCTTGACCAGAGGTGGCCTCTCCAAATGTCTGAGGGGATGGCTGTCAGAGGGGCTCTTCAGCGCCAGCCCAGCTCACATTCCAGAGTGCCCTACATCTGGGGGGACCACAGGAAGGAATCAATGGAAAAAATAGGATTCTAGGGCAGAGCAACAGGAAGAAAAGTTGCCCCCACCCCTACCAGTGGTCAATGCTGGGGGGAAACCACAGTGGGCTGGAGAAAGATCACATGCTGGGAGACAGACATGCCTCTGAAAGGCCTTCCTTCTCTAAAGAAATGGTGCCAGCCAGGCCCGGCCTGCTTACCTAACTCACCTGTGCTCCCTCCTTCCCTTGGCGATTCAGCCATCTGAAGAGAGAATGGGACCTCAGAGGCCTCAACTGGTGGTCCCTCACAGGACGCCCACACAGGCATGCTCCTGCACCCCGAGGGACCAAAGATACACAAAGGAAACTGCCCTCAAGTCAATGGCTACTAGGGCCCCTGGGGAAAACTGGTTCAGCCAAAGCACCGGGGGTGGGGGGACTTCCCTGGGGGTGACCCACCCCAAAGTCACCAGACCCCCAGCTCTCCGAAACCACTCCCTTAGAGCAAGGGCAGAGAAACATTCGGGGAACCCAGCTGGACCCCAACTGGTACTCAGACCCCATCAGATGGAAAACCAGAGGTCCCCAAAGGAGTTCCATCTGTAAGTTCTGCCGGTTTTACAAACCTGGGTGTTGGGCAAATGCAAATTAAGGGAGCTGTGCCTTTTCCAGAGAAGGCAGAGCTCAGTCTTTGGCTGGGCCAACTCTCCCCCTTCTGCTGTAACACCATGACCACGATGCCAAACAACTCTCGGCACAACCTGAGACTGTCATGGACAAGCGGGGCTGAGCCAACAGGGGTGCGGGGAAAACTTTCTGACGCCAGGAGGGGTGTGGGTGGAAGTTTCTGATGCATGGGAGGGCATCACAGGCACTGCCTTCCTGCTCGTAGGCCTATGCCCTTGCTGTTGCTCTGTAACCTGGCACCCTGACCTTGTCTGATTCACGGGATCCTCCAATGGCCTCCCCCACGGCTGATCTATGCCAAGGCCCAGCACTTCTCATCCCCAGGCTAAGCCACCTGTGACCCCTTCTCACACAAGCACAGGGGCCGAGGAGGACCCCACGGACAGCTGCTACAGTCATAAAAATAACACGCTCCCCACCAAATTCCAAATCACCACCAATACATTTTATTTGAGGGAGGGAGACAAGGTCAAATCTTATCGGGAACTTTTAAACCGAATAGTATGAGAGACAGCGGCCTGCCTAACTTCCGGGCATTGACAAGCGCGCAGGGAAGCATATCCCACACCTAAGTCCTTACCATGGAAATGACCAGAGGAGCGTTTGAGGAGGGAGACACATTCAGAGAAGTCACATGATTTCCTTTCAGAAGGTGCCACCTTCGTGTCAGAGGAGTAGTGTTGAGAAACATGAAGGTAGTACCTAGCGGGAGCTTCCAAGCACAGGCCTGGACATGATGATGGCCTCGTGCAAGGGGCCCAGGCCCTATTTACAAAGCAGAAGAGCAGTGCTCGCAGCTGAGCTGCAGGATGATGGCTGGGGGTGTCGTGGATATGAGTGCGGTGGGGAGTGGGATCTGACCCAGTGAGCCTTTTCCCATTCTAGCTAGGCCTTCATGAGCCACTCTCTGGCCCCTTGCACAGGGCAGACTCGGCAATCTGTGAAGGAAGGGGGTTCTGCCTCAATTCTCCAGCCTCACCCGCACCTTCCCAGGTCTAACGGGTAACCCATCCCCTGGGGGCAGTCTCCCCCCCAACCTCCTCTCCTGGACAGATACACGGCAAACGTGGAAACCAAAGCCCTGCTAGCTGGAGCACAATGAGGTGTTGCTGGGTCGGACTCATCTAACAGGTGCCCGAGATGACCACACCCCACCTGTGGTGGCCAGGCTGAGACACTGTGTTTTTTTCAGGGGATTCAGGTTACTCCAGGGCAAAGCACGATCCTGAGGACACCCGGCGGAAAAGCAAGCTGGAGCCGCGGAAAAGCTGGCCCTGGATTGGAAGGAACGGGTGAGTCAGTGACCAGGGAGGTCACACTTCTCGTCCCGCCCCAGGGCAAGGCCAGCAGGAGCCAAAGCAGGGGACCAGCGGCTCAAAGACCCCAGGATCGGGGGTGGGGGGCGTAGGCTGGCAGTCCTAGAGGGCAAGGTCAGAATATGCCCTGTACTGAAGTACGAGGGGTCAGTTCAGTTCCCGTCGAAGTGTGACCAGTGTTGCTGGGGCTAAGAGGAGACTCATTGCCCTTCTGGCTTCAGAGACTTCTGGGACTCCCTAATGCCCACAGGACATGAAGGAAGGAGCCCTGACTCAAGCTGCTGTGAAGAACGGGGTCTGCCTCTTGCCCCCACTGCTTCCCTCCCATCCATCCACTTCTGAGCCCTGAGGCCTGTTGGGGTGCTGGTTTGACTTCAAGGCAAACCAAGGCTAGGCCAAGGCAAGGGTCTGCCCTGCGCCAGACGCCTGCATCCGTGACCTCTGGGACCATGGGCTCCAGGCCGGCAGGAGGGTGATTGGGCAGAGAACACAAAATCCCAAGACTGGCACCCACGCCACGTGGCCCAGCTCAAGCCTCAGGTTCTCCCGGGCAGTGGGGATGTCTTGCAGAAGCGATGGGTTGGCCTCAGACACGGCAGCCAAGTTACTCAAGGGCTAAAATATTGGGCTTCACCACCTACTCCGTGGGCTCCCTCAGAGTTCTCCTTCTCAGAATCTTTTAAGAGTTGAAGAAAGGGAGACTGTCTTTCGCAAAATCTGTAAGTAAATTCAGATCTAGCGCCCTCCCATCCTTTCTAAAATAAAGTGAAAATTTAACGAAAATGCCTTAAACCAGGAGTCTGTATTCTTAATGCACCCTGTGACAACACTGGGCCCCGAGACAATCTCTCATCTTTCCACACAATGCAAAGCCCTCAAAACCATCTGACCTGACTGGTGTGGGGGAAGAATGGCGGGTGGGGGGGGGGGGGGGGGGAAGACACGCTTCTGTTGGGAACTTGCTTACCTGAACGCTCAGGTATTTCCAGCAGTGGATCCAAGACTTGAACACGGGGGAGTACGGGGGAAGCCCGGCCTGCAGCCTACCCAGGAAGGAGAGCACATCAGACCCACTGAATAGGGGGAGATGGCTCAGCCAAGGAGGAGCGCTCAAGGTACGTCTTGGAGCTGCCACCACCCACATCCCCGAATCACAGGTGCAGCCTGGGGCGGCGGGTGGTGGGGGTGGCCAGCCTATGCACAGACCAGGCAGGAGAAAGCAGAGCACTGGGGACAGGCTGAACTGGATGCCCTGTCCCCCACAGCCCCGCCAGGCTGCCTGGAGGAGGGGCGCACACCTACCCGCAGTTGTTCACAGCCATGAGGTCACCGACCAGCAGGAAGGGATAGGTCAGCATGCTCACTGCAATCTGAAACCCAAGGAGACCGGAGTGGCAGTGACCCCACAAACACCGTTCCCGACTCAGGGAGCAAGGGCATACTGTGCCAATACCCTACACCCGGGCCTGCCTCTAGCCATCACCAGAGACAGCCTCCCAAGCCCCACTCGGGCCCGTAGGGAAGGAGAAAGGGCAGCCGGCTGAGCCGCTGGCTTGACTTACCCCCATCACAAATTTGGTATAGCTCCGGATGGCCAGGGCCTGGCTGAACTGGAGACAGAAAGGAAGACCAGTTTGTTACGGGCACTGTGGGCGGCCCTTCAGAGAAGCACTCTGGCCCCATGCTGCCTGGTCTGGGGCCCCCCAACCTGACCCCATACACTGGCCTCACACCCTGTCTGGGCTCGGGGTCCCCTCACACCACAGCAGATATGGTGTTCCCTTCTAGGGCCCTGCCAGTGGCTTTGGTGGCCTTGGAGCCAGAGCCAGAGCCAGAGCCAAGAGAAGGCCTGAAAGGCAGAAGCAGGGGGAGCAGAATAATAGGACTCCCGAGATGGCAAGGAGCAAAGGTGCAGACCCCGTTAAGTAGGATCATACCAGCTGCTGGCCTGTGCACCCCACTAAGCTGTGAGTTCCAAGGGTCTGGCCTGTGTCTGCCTTGATCAGTGTCCAGGGCTCAGCACACACTTGATGCTTAGTTAAGTGCTTACTGAGTGAGAAAACAGACACCCACCCAACTCCCCAGATGCAGAATCCTGGTCTTGCAGCAAAAGGGGAGGGGAAACTCTCAACTTGTGGCCATCCCCTACCTTACCAAGCTCTCACCCCCTTCGGACCCCAAACATCTGAATCCTACTTTGCCTAGAAAACAGCCCCTCTCTAGGAAGGGGGACCTCCCTGTGCCTCAGCCTCATGCCACATGGCCATCCCAGCAGGTGGACACCCTGCAACCTCGGATGCAGCCTTGTCCAGCCCTCTGTGGGAACGGCAGCCTCATTTGAGCCTTTAAGCCACACACAGAAGAGCACCTGAAAACCTCTTTCCATAAAGCTGGAGAAAGCCAATCAGCTGTGGGACACCACACCCCCCAGGGCCCCAGCCTTGCTGTGTATGTGATGGCAGCAGCTCCCCCATCCACGAGGCCCTGAGAAAGGGGCAGACCCTGGGTATGTGGGAGCTGATCTCCAAGGAACCAGCTGAATTTGCCAACACTGAAAGGCCAACAGGACTCACCTACCCAAGTCAAATGACCAGACCCAACTTCCCGCTGAGCAGAGGGCTCTCAGCTAGGGTGGGGACATTCCTCACCACACAGACACATACCCAGACACAGACACATACAGACCATGAGCCCCCACCCCACCCCACGAGGTGACTCTGACAGACAGGTCCCCAGCTCGCTTATCCTCCTGGGGCTTGCAATCGCGCTGTTAGAATGTCTAGCTCCCAGGAATATCCCGCCCATCACTGCTCCCAACTCGTCCTGGTTCAGGCCGAGCCACTCAATCCGTCAGGTCTCTAGATACCTTTCTTAAACAAGCACCTTTTGGCATCTCAAAACTAACGCTTCCCTGTGCCTGACCCAGCCTGCTAAGGACTGTGCAGACCAGGCTGTATAGATAGACCACTGCTACCGAAATCATGGGGTACATCTGCAGGGACACTTCCCAGGCAACCTAGAAAGCCTCAAGGCCGGGAAAGACCTAGTCCCAACCCTGTTGGTTCCTAGCCAAGTGCTTCAGGAGAGCCTTTCAATCTCTGGATCTCAACTTTTTACCAGTAAAATGGGACATTACACCTGTACTGTTCCCTTCACAACTGGGGTGCTGTTGGGATCAAATGTCGTAATATTCACATAAGCATAAAACATCAAGCAAAAGTTAAAGGGTTATGGGCTAGTCTGTATCCTGATTTCTGGATTCACTGCTGGGTCATCACCTTGGAAAAGCTGGAGTCTGTTTTATTTCTAAAGCTGCCCAAGGAGGGGCACTCCATGAACTCCTCCAGGTCTGGTTACAGACCTTGAATCTCCTCTCTCTTGAGCCCACTCTCCTCAGAAGCAAAGCTGACCCCAGCACAAGAGGTCCTTTTAGGGGGCGCCTGGGTGGCTCAGTCAGTTTAGTGTCCAATTCTTATTTCAGCTCAGGCCACGATCTCAAGTGTCCTGGGAATCGAGCCCCCTGTCGGGCTCCGAGCTCAGTGGGGAATCTGCTTGGGACTCCTTCCCCCTCTGACCCTCCCCCAACTCGTGCGCGTGCGTGCTCTCTCTCTCTCAAACAAGTAAGTCTTTAAAAAAAAAATAAAGGGGGTCCTCTTGGACCACTCCCCAGAGACCCTCTCTAGCCCTAAGGGCCTGGTGCTAAGGATCGCAGGGTCCTGAATCTGCCCCAGACCCTGGGTATCAGCAGTACATGGAAAATTGACAAGTCCTTGTTCCAACCAACCTGGGAACCTGGATTCTGGTCGTTTCCCAGCCCCCCTGGGGTGTCACTCACGCTGTCATCCACCAGGTAGGCATTGATGAAGTGGGCCAGCAGGTTACAGCCCCACAAGAATACCACATCTCCCAGGAGGTGAGGGATTAAGCCGCTAAAAAACAAGGTGAGCAAAGATAAGCTGGGGGAGGGAGGGGGCCATTTCTTGGGGGCTCCATGCCCAGGAAGGAGACAAGGATGTTCCAAGCTCAAAACATCAGCATATCCAAAGTATAGCCTCAGGAAAACAGCCTCCAGGGGCCATGTGGGCGGCAGCTAGCCACACCAGGAGGGAGGGGTTCTTTTCTTCATGGGGGTGGGGTGTTGTCACAGGCCACATCTGAGGCCACAAATTAAAGTCTCACAAGTGGTTTTCTAACCACAGAGATATGAATGTTGCTAAATCTGGGATTTTCAAATGCAGATTAGGAAATAGCGTCTACACATTTATATTTTCTCCTGGACTCTTCACCTAATCCACTCCCACAAAGCACTTGGCTTGATGCATCTGTAGTCTTCACCCCTAGAATGTTCCACTGAAGACATTCTATACAAGCTTCTGCAAGGAGGGCTGACTGTTAGAAGAGATGGCCTTCAGAAGAAACAGCCCTTCAAATTGCTACAAAAGACCCCGAAAATACAGGCAAAAGGCCAGACGGAGATCAATGAGTCCTGCGTGCTGCTGCTGTTTCTTTCAATGTGTTTATTTGCTTGTTTAGATACAGACTGACCTGGAAAACTCTCCAGGAGAAGAATGATACTCTTGGGAGGTGTGGCAGAGAGTTCTGAATATGCGCAACTCTTATTTCAAAATATTTGAAGAGTTCAAAAGGATATGCGCCATGATGGAACTAGAGGGTATTATGCTGAGCGAAATATGTCAGAGAAAGACAATTATCTCTGATATGCTCTCTCTGATAGGAGGAATTTGAGAGGCAGGGTGGGGGATTTGGGGGGTAGGGAAGGAAAAAACGAAACAAGATGGGACCAGGCAGGGAGACAAACCATAAGAGACTCATAATCTCGGGAAACAAACTGAGGGTGGCCGGGGGTGGGGGGTAGGGAGAGGGTGGTTGGGTTATGGACATTGGGCAACGTATGTTCTACGTGAGTGCTGTGAAGTGTGTAAACCTGGTGATTCACAGACCTGCACCCCTGGGGCAAATAATACATTATATGTTAATAAAAATAATTAATAAAAAAAGAATATGCGCCACACATCGAGGTGATAAGGGATATGAAGAAACTGAAACTTCTCAAATGCAGTGGCCAATCTTGATGCCTCCACCTGTGCTCAGACTAACCACTCACAGGCGTTCTGGGGCCTTCTCAGTGTGGGAACACGTACAGGTGTCACCTGGACCACACACACGTGAAGCACTACAGAACCCAATGAGCAGGCATGTGTCAAGTCAGAATCCCTTCATACCCGGGAAGAGGGCTCTATACAGTGAGTGTGAAAACAACCAGAGGTGGTGACATGTCGTTTTATGTTCTGATGTACCCTTTAGGCACACATATACTTATCCACATAAGCTTATATGTATGCATACGTATGTGTACATATATGTGTATGAATATAAGAGTGTGAATGTAGGGGTGCCTGGGTGGCGCAGTGGGTTAAAGCTTCTGCCTTCGGTTTAGGTCATGACCCCAGGTCCAGGGATTGAGCCCCACATCGAGCTCTCTGCTCAGCAGGGAGACTGGTTCTCCCTCTCTTTCTCCGCCTGTCTCTCTGCCTACTTGTGATCTCTGTCTGTCAAATAAATAAATTAAATTCTAAAAAACTGTGTGTGTGTGTGTGTGTGTGTGTGTGTGTGTGTGTGTGTATCAAGGCCCGGCGGTCCTAGCACTCCTGACATGGAGGACCAGATCGTGCCTCGCTGTGGGGGGCTGACCTCTGCACTGCAGGACGGCTAACAGCATCTGGGGCCTCTACCCACCAACTGCCAATTGTGACAACCAAAAGCCATCTCCAGACATTTCCAGCATCTCCTGGGGGCAAAACCCCTCCTGGTGAGAACCATAAACACACATGTGCACCTACATGGTCATTTCTTGGTTAATTGAGACCCTATATAGAAACACCTGACCAACTACAAACCAGTGAATGAACAGGGAACCCCATTATCCAGTATGTTACGTACGTAACAGCATATTGGTCCCAGCCCAGACCTTAACAAGGCAAAAACAAAAGACAGCTGTCCGGCGTGGCTCTGGGGTCTGCTTGTGGTTTATTCCATCTGGACACGCTCTTTTCAGTATAAGCTTTCTGTTTTAGAGGTGACCTGAGGTGGGCGTCAGACACCCAGGAGGGCGGGGGTCTGTGGGCCTCGGGAGGCGATGGGCCCCTGCTGATGGCTGCTTGGCACAAGGACAGGCAGCAGAGTCACGTGTCCTGACCTTCCAGAAGCCGGAGACCAGATCATTTCGTGCAACACCCACCATGTTAAACACAGTAGCCCAGCTCAGCAAGATCGGCCCGCTCCCATCCCCAGTGCCAAGGGACAGGGTCTGGCAGAGGGCCAATCAGTCTGTCTCCCCGCCCCCCACCCATCCCAACCCTGTGTGCTGGACAAACAGTACCATGTCTATGCGAGCCGTGATCTGCAAAGGGCCGAGCAGCTTTGGTCCCGGTAATCCGTGGCTCACACATGCCACGGAGCTCTACGGAGCCGGAATGCAGCTGCGCGGGAGGGGCAGAGCCCCGTGGTTAGTCTGAGTCTGGCGGCTATGGCCTGAGAGGTTGAGAAGGTATCTGTTAGTAGAGCCATGCCACGAGGCCAGCTATGAGGTACAGAAACTCACGTACACAAAGAATCCCAGCAGACCCTCCTCTTTGAAAATCTTCCCGATGGAGCTCAGCACACCACTGTGAAGAATGGAAGGCAGGGATATGAGGTCCCCCAGTCACCTTGGAGCTCAGCCCCTGGTGAAGTGGGGAGCCCACCATACTGCTTAGAACTGAGCCGGCTAGTCCTGGCCTGGATGGGGACATGGGTGGGTTGGGGGAAGGCTCTGTTACCAGGCAGAACCCAAGCAGCGAAGAGGGTGTTTGTCTCGGGGAGAGGGGTATTTACAGTTCACAGAGATGGGAAAGCCTTCACCCCAGGAGAAGCCTAGCGGTTCCCTGCTGCTGCTTTCTGGGGATCTGGTGGAATTTGGCCATTAGGCTTCCAGTCTGGGCTACTGCAAAGACAACAGCCTTTCTGTCTGAAGCAGCCTTCTGGCAGAGAAGGCCTGCATGCCCGACAGCGGGACAGCAGGAGGGGTAGCAAGTGGGGACCCACTTGCCCATGGGGCAGAGAAGGAACAGGGGGCCCTGCAGGAGACCCTGGAACCAGATAGCCCAGATGCAGCCTGGGAAAAGGCACCACCCCCACCCCCAACCCCCAGCAGAAGCTCAGAGATCAAAGGACAGGCTGCTGCCTTAGGTATGAAATGCAAAGGAGGTTCAAGAGCCGCCTCTGGGACCTGGGGCTAGTGATGCTGAGCAGCCTGTCTGTCCTACGTGGACCTCCTCCAAAGCCTAGGCAGCAGGGGAAACCTAAAAGAAAGCTGGAGATGGTGGGAGCCAAAGCCCTAGTGCTGGGCTGCTCCCGGACCCCTGCCTTGCCAGGCCCCACAGCCCTTCTTCCTGAATGCAGCTTGGCCCACCGGGGCTCTGAGCTGCATCCTCCCCTCCCGTTCCTGTCGACCACCATTACATTTCAGTTTGGGACAATAGGCCAATTTCCCACTAGTCAACCCAAAATGGGGCCATGGCAGTGGAACCACAGGATGGCTGTAGAAACAACAGAAACCAGGAACTGAAAATCTTAGGAAGGGTCCCAGAGACTGTCCTCCTGCCATGTGCCTCTAGCCTCCTCCCACTGTCCTGCACTGAGCTTTAGGGGGCCAGGTTGGGCAGAACTGCCACAGGGAAGGGCTGCGGCCCCACAGCTACATCCCCACAGCTCCCAGCTCAGGGCCGGGCACAACAGATGCTGGGTGAGTAATGGTGAACCACTGAGGGGACGGGCCCACGCCCACAAGGGGAAAGCCTCTTAGCAGAAAACGAAATGAGCTAAATGGTTTAGGGCATAAATGAGGATCCAGGAGGGAACCCTAGCTCAGTCCCGGGGGCACAATCTGAGCCAGCTCTGCTCCCACTCACCCCCTCTACAGGGCTGCCAGAATCAGCCAGGGCAGCCCTGGACACGCGATGGAGAGGAGCAAAGGCCCGGGACATCGACCATGGCAGCCCCTGCCATGTTCCCCTGAAGCTAGCATGAGACCGAGGGCAGAAGAGGGACAGCACCTGACCCCAGCGCGGCCTGTCCCCGCAGACTCTGAGTGGCCGCTCCTACCAGTTCTTTAGAATCACCCACCTGTACTTGGCCTCCCGTCCCACAAATTGGACCATGCAGCGCATTGAGATGACTGAGGAAAAAGAAACACACAAGGGTGACATGGTGGCCAAAGCCCAGGGCAACCCAGTGTGTGTGTGTGTGTGTGGTGGCGGGGGGGGTTGCCCGCCGCCGTGGCCACCGTGCATGGCCTGTGGCAGTGCAGGAGGGCAGGAGGGCCTCAGGGATTCCCATCATACCCCATGACCATGGGATCCCGTTTCTTCTGCCCAGGAGGGCCCTGGCTCCCTCTGGACAAGACTCCCTGCCAATCTCTCCTCAGTGCGGTTCCAGGAAAGGACCCCCACACGACTGTACTTCCCAGTGATCCACCACCGCCTGCCTGGCTATGGCCCATGAGGGGTTATCCCACAGTGGAGAAGCCGTCTCCCCTGGGGTGGCTCACCATGCAGGGGGTGGGCCAGCATGCGGGACACACACTGCATCATCATCTCGTAGGAGGTCTGGAAGAAAGCAGAGGGTGGGGACGCGGTTTGCCCTCTCTTGGGACCAGGCACTCCCAGGGAACCACAAGCTCTTCCAAGGGAAAAACTGGGATCCCACAGCTCCCGGTGGGGTCAGCCAACCTGGGATCACCCCACTTATCAGCCAACCCCCCCTTCCCTCCACCGAGGAGTGCTACTGGGTCTTGCACTAGACCCCATGATAGCCAAGAGGCCTTCTGGTATTCTTTACGGTGTGCAGACAGGGTTCCTTCCATGTCCTACCCACATGTCCTAGCCACGTGTGTGTGAGCGTGCACGCACACGCGCACACACACACGAGGAGCCAAATCTGTGTCTCTTCAATGACCTGGCCCACTCTGCCGTGAGAAATAATGAGACTGCCCTCCCAGGGCCCCTCCCTCTCCCAGCTCCAGATACCCACCTCTTTCACTACTTTCTTCAGAGAAGTCTTCATGTCATCCTTGTTGGAAACCTGCTCGATTTCATCTGGAGGAAAAACCTGAGATACAAGAAACAAAGGAGTGGGGCACGTGGCTGGCTCCGTCGGACAGCATGCAACTCTCAATTTCAGGGTTGGGAGTTCAAGCTCAAGCCCCACATAGGCGTCATGCTTACTTAATTAAAAACAAAACAAAATAAAACAAAGGAGGGCCAAAAGCAAAGTAAGCTATATCTTTTAAATGTCATACTTAAGAGACAGCGATAGCAGGAACCAGCTCCTGCGATTTTCCCTGCAGCTGGGTCCACCTCCAGTAACTCCAGGGCTGGAGCTCCAGGGGCTGGGGGAGAGCCCCTGCCGGCATGGTGTCACGGTTGTGGGCAAGCAGGAGGACTATGGGGCAGGGCACTTCCCAATCAAGGAGACACAGTCCTGGGCCACCAGGGTGTAGAGCCCTGGCTACGGTGCACACAGCTACCTCTGGGGTTGGCAGGGAACTTGGGGGAACCTCAGGCAACTGCTCCTGGCTTCACCTCAGGCTCACCTTCTTCATACTGCCCCGGGTCACCGTGGAGAGGGCGTTGGACATCAGCCGGGGGCTCAGGCCTCGGAAGAGCCCTATCTTCCCATCCACCTGCACGATGTACTTGGCTATAAGAAAGCAGAGATGGCCGCATCACGTTTGGGGCCAGACAAACTCACTCCACGTCACACTCACTCCCAGACCAAATGTGTCCTATTCCTTGGTCACAGAAGGAACAGCTTTCTATCCAAAACTCCAGAAGTAATTGAGCCCCAACTCCAAAGTCTTCTCTAGCCCATTTTTCTGGGTAAAACCTTCAGAATGTATTTTCAACCAACAAAGTCACATATTTTAACTTTGAAGAAATATTTGGCTAGCTGGGATATGGTATTTTAATGCAGCAACTTCAGTGCTACAACCCAGAAATCACTTCTGTTGCTCACAAAAAATGTTTCTCTTGGGACGCCTGGCTGGCTTGGTCAGGGGAGCATTCAGCGCTTGATCTCGGCTTCATGTGTTCAAGCCCCACACTGGAAAAATAAATTAATTTTTTAAAAAATGTTTTCCTTGGGGGCAAGAAAAAAAGGGAAAAGGCAGAGAGTGCCCACAGGCAACGATGAAGTTTGCAACCTAAGGGAGGAAGAAAGGGAAAAAGGAACAAAGAACATCCCCTGAGCACACCATGGAGAAGGCTGTCCTCATCCTGTCACTGTCACTGTGCTGCACCCAGGCTCCCACCTGGTACACATCAGCATTTATGAATCACAGCAGGGGGTGGGGAGAGTAGGTGGGGGTGGGGGGATGGGACAAAGCTAGTGGAGAAGTAACCAAAACAGGCACCAGTGAACTGTTCTATAGAAAAAAACATAAGCAGTCAGGGAACTTGGACCCTACCTGAATGAGTCAGTGCTTTTTTCTTTCTTTTTAAGATTTATTTATTTGAGAGAGAAAGTGAGAGCATGTGAGGGGTCGGGGGAACAGATGGGGGCAACAAGCAGAGGAAGGACAAGTAGACTCTGCACTGAGCGTAGAGACCGACGTCAGGTTGATCCCAGAACCAGAGATCATGACTTGAGCCAAAACCAAGACCATGACTTGAACCAAAACCAAGCTTAACCAACTGAGCCACCCAGATGCCTCTAAAGATTTTATTTTTTTTTTAAGTAACTTCTGCACCCAATGTGGGCCTTGAACTTCTAACCCCAAAATTGAGTCACGTGCTCTACCAACTGAGCCAATCACATGCTCTATCCAAAGTTCCATTATTTTAATATAAACTTTTAAACTATGTTCAAAAAGGTGATGTATTCTTTTTATTTTTTAAAGATTTTATTTATTTATTTGACAGAAAGAGATCACAAGTAGGCAGAGGCAGGCAGAGAGAGAGGGGGGAAGCAGGCTTCCTGCTGAGCAGAGAGCCCGATGCGGGGCAGGACCCTGGGATCATGACCTGAGCCGAAGGCAGAGGCTTTAACCCACTGAGCCACCCAGGTGCCCCAAAGTGATGTATTCTTATAAACCTGCATACCTAGAAGAGAAGCCAGCAGAACTTTCTCCCAGATACCGTGCTCCCCTCCCAGACCCAACTTCAGCTCCTTAGCACCACGCAGTGGCAGAAACCAGCAAAAGCGCCTTTCTCTCCACGGCAACATGTCCGCCAACCCAACAAATTCAATGTCACTGCTAGAATAGGCTTTCAGTGGGGCCAGAGAGCACCTGTTCCCTGCATATGTGGCTTTCTGAGATGAGCATGGGGCTGGAAAGAGAGGAATAGGAGGGGACCGGACACTGGGTGACATGGCAGGGTGCCCTGATTGACAGAGTGAACAGGCAAGAGGAAGGTTTGTTTTGGAGGAGGCGAGCTCCAGGCAGCAAGAGAGGCAGGCAGGATAAAGCCTCAGTGTGATCAAGAGTGAGTCACTTAGCCTCTTTCTATCCGATCTGGCCACCAGTAAAAAAGGAGAAAGGATGGGGTGCCTGCGTGACTGAATCAGTTAAGCATCTGCCTTTAGCTCAGGGCATGATCCCCAGGGTCCTGTGATCAAGCCCTGCATTGGGCTCCCTGCTCAGCGGGAAGTCTGCTTCTCCTGCTCCTTCTGCTGTTCCCCTCTCTTGGGCTCTCTGACTCTGTCTCTCGCTGTCAAATAAATTAATAAAATCTTAAAGAAAAAAAAAAGGAGTAAGGACCCCTTTCCCCCTCATCTCAGAGGTAATTTAGGAATAAGAGCAGAGAGAAAGGTCTAAAATATCCCTACGGCCCAGCCAAGGCTCAGTCATTCCAGTGTCTCTCTGCAGTCCCTGGAAAAAACTCTCCAGGCTGTTACACCAAAGAACATCATGACAGCTGTGGCACTTTCCATCGCAACCTAGAGAGGAGTAGATGTTGCCTAGATAGGAGACAGCTGAGCCGCCTTGCTCACATGAGAGCAGGCACGGTTATCTTCAACTGCCCAACGGCTGTCTGTTTACAGCATCTGGATGGAAACAACATTTCTCTACTCAGGGTGAGTGGGGGCACAGAACTCTGCTCATCTCTTCAAGATGCAAGATGTGGGTCAAGATCCCTTCACCCTGAGTGCTTTCGGGAAGCACTCTGTGACACGAGGAGAGGCAGTCTGGGTTCTGACCCTTGGTCCCTCGTACGGCCAGAGCACGCACAGAAGCCACCAGGAGGGGCTGGCAGCTCGCTGCCTCAGCTTCCCACAAAACCCGTGTTCACTCTGTACCCTATAGCTTCTCCATGCAACGGTCAGTGTGCCTGCCCACTTCTGTGACCTCCCCCTCCCCTTCCCAGACTGTTTCTAAATAAAACCAAACATGAACACACTTTCCCACAAAAAGACATGTCTGGCCTGGCCATGGGCTCCTCAACACCATGGTGGCAAAATGGAAGAGAGCCATGACATCAGATTCTGCCAACAGTGTGTGGAATTAAAAAGAAAAAGGCAGGGGGCGGGGAAGGGGCGCCTGGGTGGCTCAGTCAGTTAAACGTCTGTCTTCAGCTCAGGTCATGTTCCCAGGGTCCTGCATAGGGTTTTCTAGTCAGCAGGGTGCCTGCTTCTCCTTCATCCTGTGTGCATGCTCACACTCTCTCTCCAGCTCTCATTCTCCTTCAAATAAGTAAAAAATACAAAGTAAAAAAAAAAACTTCAAAAAAAAAAAAAGAGAAAGGTGACAGGAGGCAAAGCCCCAGGTTATCTGGCAGAGAGGTTTTCAGAGATCATTCTGGACTGACCGAACAGGTATGAAGAGCAGAAGTGGAGGAAGCCTGGGGCAGGGGGGGAGGTCATCAGCCCAACTGTGAACATGGAGAATGAGGGCACATTTAGAGAAGTCCAGTGAGGGTGGGCACTGGAAGACACTGATGGTGCACTGGGACAGCCTGAGCCAGCTGGCGCCTGGAGGCCTGGGCATGAGCAGTAAGAGGCAGCCAGGTGGGCTCAGCAGCCCGGGCCGAGCTCTCCCAGGGTGGGCCTCTGGGGAGAGACCTCTTAGCCAGCAGAGCCACAGCAGGAACTATGGGATGCTTGACGAAGGGTCTGGATAAAGAAGATGCCACGGCTTCGCACACCAGGAGCACGGGGGCCAGCAAAGCAGTCTGCCAAGCTCCAGCGGCCGCTCAGGGCAGGCCGGAGGTGAACCGCAACGCCCTGGGCACTGGCTGCTCTGTGCCTAGTGTGGGAAGAGGAGTAGAAACAACATTTCGAGGGGGGGGAAGAGGAGTAGAAACAACATTTCGAGGGGGCCCCACCGCCTGGGGAATGCAGGGGAAAGAGGAGGAAGGGAAAGAACCCAGGAAGCTGCTGGAAAAGGCCTCCTGCTGGTGTAGCAGCAAAGCAGAAACACTGGTAACGGGGCCAGAATGCTACGAAAGCAAAGGGAAACCTCCCTGGACTCCCATTTTCAGGCACAACTTGGGATGACAGGGGCCAGTGTCCAGGAGCTACAGGCGGTAGAGCTGGACCAAAGCTATCCTGTTTACCTGCTCCCACCCTAGCGAGCCGCTGTCGCTGGGCACACTTCAACCCCTTCCGCCCCCCTTGCCCATCGGACACGGGGTCACGCTCCCCTGCATGTGCCCTGGGGTCAGCTGGGCCTGCTCCCGGCTGACGTTTTGTCTGTGTGGGCTTTCCGGCCTGGGAAGCAGACTCACCATAGGTGAAGAAGCTCGGCAGATAGAGGACCTTCCTCCCCAGCACATTGGTCCCAATGGTGGGGGGCATTGGCTCATGACCCACCTTCAGAATCAACAAACACAAAAAGGAAGGTCAGATTCCACTGTTGATCCGGCTCATGGCTGCTCATGCCCCCAGGCCTTTGCCTCTTCACCCACACATTCCAACGGCGCTCCTGTTGGGTGTTCTCCATGGCAAAACGTACCAGAAATGTCATTGGCAGTCTAGAACCATCAGCATCACACAGGCTCCCAACCAATGGAAACGTCTAGTCCCAGACCACACCCTTACCATAATCCAAGTTGCCCTGTCCCCCAACATTCTCACCTTCAGATTCCAGACATTTCCAGTGCAGAAAGCCCCCAGGCCCTTTTATGTACTTTGAACCCTGCACTCATCTCAGAATAAATCTCAGGTAATTCCCATCTCTGGACTAACATTTCAGTCCAATCTCAATCCCAAAGGCACCAACACCCAAACACATTAAACCCCCATCTCGGTCCCGAACTTCAGACGGCCCACCTCCGAGTAAGCCACCCCAGGGTGTACCCCACACTCAAGTTCCTGACTGCCCCCACTGGAGAGGCGGACAAGTCTGTCCCTCTGGCTCCCAGGCACAGCAAACTGTTACCTCCAGTCCCGGATGCTCCTCAAACAATTCTTCATCTGTGTTCTAATCTTGATTACTTCATATCCCTGTGACACAATGACCCCTTCATTTCTGTAGGGCTATCGTAATTCTTGCTGTATAGACGCTGGTTATAATTATAGCACCCGTTAAACTCATGGGGGAGAGGAGAGGACACAGCCACCCACACCCCTTAGGGGTGGGGGTGTCTCTCCTGAGGTGTGAGGCCATTTATGATGCTGCCAACTGTTGAGGAGAGAGACTCTATGGCCAGGCAGGAGGCAAGGTATTTAGACCAGTACCTAAGAGTGGTGCGAGAAGTCCCCTTCCTGGGCAGGGGGCCAGAACACAGCCCTGTCCCTCACAGGAAGGCAGTCAAGCACCTGGACCAGAGCAGCTCTTTTTGGATGTAGCAGGGAACAGAAATGGCAAGGCTGGAGAGCTCTGCCTTAAAAACTGGACTAGGTATGCTTCTAGTGTTTTCCTGGTCCAATTTCGTCTCTTCTTTACCTTAGTCAAGTGTTTTGAAAGTTCTGGTTGTCACTTGGGGACGTCATTCTGAGCTACGTGACAGATCACTGACTGTACATGAAGAAACTCCTCCATGATAGCCACCTTCTTTTCGAAAAAATGAAATTGTAGCCCAGGGGAGTTGAAGGAAAGGGATGAGCCAGCTGACCCAAGCTGTTAGCCCTCCCCCTCTAGACCTTTCCCCTTCTCGGACAAATGGTCAAAGATGTCAGAACCTCCCCTCCTCACTGGAAAACCTTTAGTTTTGATTTTGTTCCTTCCATAGGTGCTATTCTCTTTACACTCTCAACTCCAAGTCTGAGCTACTACTGTTCTGTTGCTGTCTCAGTCTAGTCACCATCTGGGGGTCCTAGCAATTCCACCTGCACCTTTAAATCTGCTGTGTCCCTTCACCCCAGAGCCCCCAAATCTGCCGAGTCTATTTAGCTTCCACCTGGGGTTATCAAAGGCACACATCTCAGCCCCATTCCCTCATCCCAGTTTCCCTTCTTTGTGCCCAAGTCACATGCAGCCTAGTTCATCCCCAGATCTTTTAAGCCAGTCCTCCCCCAGCCAGAGCTGCAGCTCTGCACCCGACACTGGCAGAGCCAGTTCCTCACCCTCAAACCTCCAACTCCTGAAACTTGACTTGGACGAACCCCGATCCAAGACTCCATGTTCTTGTCCACTTGATCTAGCCAACCCCTGAATCTGCCACTCCAATCCTGCCACTTGCCTGCCCCCAGACTGAGAGCTGCTGTTTTGCAAACTATGCCTGATTCCCAAGGTATACTTCACCCTGAAACATGTTACACTCAGCACGAGCTGGATTCAGATCACAAAGATGACCTCTGTCACCCCAACTGGGGGCACCATCCTTACCCATCCAGTTCTTTTCACCCTCTAGTCTCCCTCATACCCAATTCCCTCTTCAAATCACTCGTATTTCAATGCTCTTCTCACTGTACACCAAATCCACCATGAAGCCCCTCCTCACTCCGTTCCTGTGAAACCCCCTCCCCGCTCCCACCAATTCCTGATGTACTCCAGCATCCTCTATCCCAGAGACCCTCCTAGCTGCCACCCTAAAAACCCAGCCCTCACCCAATCTTGCTCTGTCAGATGAAAAACTCAGCTCCCGGTACCCTTGCTTCTCAGGTAACATCAGTTCCAAAGCCCCACTTTCTCTCCCAAACCTGTAATCTCTACTGCTGAAAATGCAGCCCTAATTCCTTAAGAAAATCAGCTCCCAGATCATAACCAAATACCAGTCTCAATCTTCCCCCACCAGCTATTTTCAAATCTCAGTCATCGTAAGATGCCAGTCAGGCATTTCGTGTCCCTGACTGAATCTCCTCATTCCTTGTCATGTTCCCAGTCACACCTAAAAATCTACTGCTCCATTCCTTGGACCCCAGATTTCAACTGCTCCCATGCCAACTGTATCTCCCACTCTCTCAGTCCTGTCACAAAGACAGTAAATCTGGTGCCCATTCACTTCAACTCCAACCTCAAATCTTGGTTGGCCTCCATGTCAATTTTTACCCCCTCTATTCCTTCCCTTCCTCACTAGAAAATTCTAGGCGAAATCTTCAGTTATCAGTCGTGGCTGGAACCACCCCTATCTAAACAGTGCCCATCTCAGTTTTGTCCACCTAATTTTGCCAAATGCACTCCTTCCACCAGGCTTCCTTCCAGCTCAATCTCTCCCTTTCTCAAGCAGCCCACTTCATCTGCAAGGCCTTGCCCGCCACCACCATACACCAAGGGCCCCTACATGGCTCCATTCCAGAGTCGTCCTTCCTTGGCCGCAGTTTCTGCCAGCCTCTACCTATCCTGCCACAGTATGTCCCACCGGCCCCTTCTGCCCAATTCCAAAGGTCCATAACCCATTCCCCCCCATACAAGGACTGTAAGTCCCATCTCTCGACCCCAGGTGTGACTTTCATTTTCTCTTCCAAATGCGTCATCTCTTTCCCCCTAAAAGCCTCCTCCTCCTCGGTCTCCTCTCCAGACAAATCGCCATCACACCCCTCCCCCATTGCGTCGCCCTATCTGTTCCCCTCCCTCAAAACGCGTCACCCTGACCCCTCCTCCCACCAAATCTGTCGTCGCCATCAAATCCAGAGCCCCCTTCTGCAAACGCATAGCTCTCCCCTGCTAAATCCTTTGCCTTCGCCCTTTCCCACTAAATCCCCTTACCATTAAATCCACCGTCTCCTCCCCATCGCCCCCGCTTCCCCGAGTCTGATGCCCTTTTTTCTCTCCTAAATTTTTGGCCCTGGCCTCCAGTCCTTTGTCCCCTCAAACAGCTTTAAATCCATCTCTATCAAATCCCAAACTCCTGCTACCCTCCCACTTAAGTATGTGCTCTTCATCTAAATACTTTTGTCTTGGCCCCCAATCCTCCTCCCCGCCCATTCGCCAAAACTTCCCGCCCCTCCCCCCATTTCTGTTGCTTCTTTACTCGCCCTAAAATGCTGCCCCTTCCCTCCTATTCTAAGTACATGGCCTCCGTTCCTTCATCCTCCAAATCCCTCTCCCCATTCCTTCGATCCCTCCCCTGCACCCACCAAAGTCCTTGTTCCTTCCATTCTCTCCCAAATCTGTCCTTTCTAGCCCTTCGCCCCCTTTCCTGCACCCCCAAGTCCCTCAACGCTTCCTTTCTTTCTCACTCCTTCATCCCACTAAACCTGCCGACATCGCCCCATCCCCAAATCCGTCGCCATAGATTCCCTGCCCCCATCCTCTTCCAGATCCCGGCCTGTCACCTTCACATCAGCCCCCACCTCCCTGCGGCGCCCTGGCCGCGCACCTGGATAAGCAGCTTCACGTAGAGCAGCGGGTGGCTGAGCGCCGTCACGCCCGCTCCCAGCGCCACGAAAAGAGCCTCGGTGGTCGGGGCGTTGTCCCCGGAGCCCAGGCCCCCGGACGCGCCGTCCATCCTGCGGGCGGAGGGCTGTGCCGCAGGCCGAGGGTGGCGGGGGTGTGCACGGTGTGCAGGCGGCGGATCGCGAGCCCGAGCCTCGACCCCCGCCGCCGCTCCACCGCGAGCTCCAGCTCCTGCTCCGGCTCCCGCCATCCCCGCGGCACCGCCGCGAGCCCAGGGCGCCACTTCCGGGTCCGAAGCCCCCATGGCGCGGGGCGGCGAGGTCACTCCCCGTCACGTGACGGAAGGGCGTCCCGCCCCTAGCAGGCGTCAAGGGGCGGGGCGGGGCCGCACCACTCACGATTGCGGGGGAGCGCGGGTGTGTGGCGCGGCGAGTGGTACGCGCCGGATGTGGCTTTCGGGCGCAAGTGGTGACTGACCCCACGCTGGGTTGCAAGCCGGGGCTCAAGGGGTCGCGGGCGGGCCGGGCCGGGGGTTCCGGAAGTGTGAAGCATGCCGCCTGCCGAGGCGCTCCCCCGGGAACCCCCCCGAAGGCGGCGGGGGCGGGGCTCGACGGCTGTGCCAGCCAGACGCCCCCAGTACGGTCTGAAGCGCTTCCAAGCCCCCTCCCCGGCTTGGTGAGTTTTCTCCGCAGTTCTAGGCCCGCCCCTTTGCGGGCCGGAGCGCAGGCACTGACGCCTGCGAGGCCTCCTTCCCCAGTCTGAGCTCCTCCTAGCTCTCCAGTCTTGTCTTGCCTCTTTATCCTCCCCGCTGTGCTAAATTTAGGAGCCCTTTAGCTACTATGGTCTCCCTCTTTTGTAGCTGAAGAACGTTCCTTAGAGCCCACGGTTAGGAATGTATTTTGTCCTAAAGTCTTTGAGTATCTCCCTCACTACGGGGTGAGTGTTTTAATCCATCTTTAAATGGGAGGATGCACAGGCACTGAGTTAGGCAACGAAAGTCTAATATTTAAATGGGTAATGATAACTGGCCTTCCGCTCACACTCGCTATATGCCAGGCATGTTAAAGTGCTTTGCAACACGTTAACTCAAGAATGGTCGTGGAGGGGTCCCTTGGGTGCCTCAGTCGGTTAGGCCTCCAGCTCTTGACTCTTGATCTCCGCTGACGTTTGGATCTCAGGGTCGTGAGTTCCAGCCCCAATGGGTTCCATGCTGGGTGTGGAGACTACTTTAAAAACAAACAAACAAACAAACAAATCCTCGTGATAGCCCCGCAAGGAAGGTATTTATTACATTAAGTACCCTGTCCCTGTTTGTAATCATGCCCACTCTCAGCCCCAACAACACTGCTGGTAGAGGAGGTTCTCAGTAAACGTTTATATGGAAAAAATTGAGTATCCCAGAGTCTGCAAGGACACAGCGCAGTGGGGGCATCTGGTACTTACTCTGTGTTCTTCGTGGGAAGGTTCTTTAGAATAGAGGTATGCCTTCTGACCCCTTGGTCCAGGCTTCCTGCAGGCTGCTCTGACTCTCTTCGTGTCTTTCCCCCTAACAGCCACCCCCCCCACTTGCCACTCCTGACAATAATTACTCTATACATTGCCCACATCCAAATCCTGCCCATCTACGTCCCTCCCTTCTTCTCTCCCTTCCTTGGGCTCTCTTACCCAGGCTCTTTGTGGTCTCAATCACTACAAAGCTTTGTAGCCCTTTCAAGTTACACGTTTTCCTCTTCAAACACAACCGTCATCAAAACTACCTTTAGCTCTCAGGAGCACTCTAAATGACTTCCCTTTGCCTGGATTCGGATTTAGCTTTCTTAACAGAAACCTTAAAATCAGGTTCATTCACAGCCTCGGGTAACATCACAACAGCACACTAAGTCTCCACCTGGAAGTCAGGCTCTGGATGGGAAGAAGTGGGAGAGTGGGCTGGGAGGGGAGCTCCTCTCACCTTACTTCTGAAACTGTAGCACAAACCTCCTTTTTTGGGCTTTTCCTCACCATCTTTCTCCACCTGTTTTTCCTTCTGAACTTGACTGGTGTTCACTGCTAGGCCTTTTACTCTGTCTCACTTACATGGTCACCAACTTTTTGTGTGTATTTGGTCCTTTGAGTCTGTGCCTCCTGAAAAGCAGCTACATTGTGTTGCATTGTCTACAATGTAGCTGCCTTACATTGTTTTGTATCTTCCTCCCCACCAAATAAGGGAATATGGGGACATACATACAGTAAATGTTGAGTAAGTTGGTTTTAAGTGTTTGAACAATTTCCCTAAGCAAAGACATTAAAGTAAAAAATAGATCAGCCAAAGCAATTATATCTCTAGGGATCTGAGCAGAAGCAAATGCAAATTGCGCCACAACTCTATTTCTACAACCCAGGGCTCACAGGGACACCAAGAGGAACGGAAAGAAAGTCCTCACAGTAAAAAAAAAAAAAAAAAAAAAAAAAAAAAAAAAAAAAAATTACAAACCACTCCAAAACACATTCTATCATGAAAGTGAATGGGCAAAAGGAGGATTAGTACTCCCAGGAACTAGACATAATAAGACAATCTGGAAGAGACTATAAGGGGAGGGGGAAGTATTTTCAAATGAAGGCAAAAATAGAGACTAGAAGTACTGGGGAAAAGGACAGTGTGAAAAAAGAACAGGGATATTTGAAAGGAAATCAAACAGATGATTTAGAAATGAGAAGTATACTTATAGAAATGATTGAATGAAAGAAAATCTTGCTCAGGGTTCCATCTACTAAGCAACCTAGAACTCTTACTTAGAGCTATACTTAAGTACTTACATTTAATAGTACTTAGAACTATAAAGCAGTGAGCTCTGGGCTGGATTAGTGGCCCCCTGTGGTCCCATGACCATCTGCAATTACTTACCAGGCAGCATTGTGGCTGCCTGCTTTCCTGTCTGTCTCCCTTATTAGACTGTAAATTCCTTGAGAGCAGGACTGGCCTATTCATGCTGGCACAGATCCCAGCACATGGTAGAAACCTATCAAATGTTTTCTAGAAAATGAATCAATAAGCAAAAATACTTTAAAAAATTGTACAGGGGCATCTGGGTGGCTTAGTGGTTAAGCGTCTGCCTTTGGCTCAGGTCATGACCCCAGGGTCCTGGGATGGAGCCCCTGCTGGGGCGGGGGGAAGCCTGCCTTTCCCTCTCCCACTCCCCCTGCTTATGTTCCCTCTCTCGCTGTCTCTCTCTGTCTCTCTGTCAAATAAATAAATAAATACTTTAAGGTAGATAAATAAATAATTGTACAAAGTTATTATGGTAGCACCACTTACAGAATGAAAATTTTAGGAAGACCCATATGCCCCAAAGTAGGATCAAACAGCAGAAAATTAACAAGAAATAAGACTGCTGTAGACCTTGAGAACTGCCAAGTATATAAACCACCAAACCCTGGAGTCCTGTGGGGAACTATTGTTACAATGAAAAGAGAATACTAAATACTAAGTACCCATTGTTGCAGCTAGGTTGACATCTTGCTAACCTGGTTAGGACTGAATTTGACATGATGCTAAGGTCAGGCCTCACCCAGGGAGGGGCAAGGCACACCGGATACTGGAGAATTTACCCAGCTTTAAAGAAAATGGGGTTGTTCTAGATGTAGGCTCCCTGTTTACTAGTTCTGGGTGAGAACATTCTGGCCGCTGTCTCTGTTCACTCTGGGTGCGGGTGGGTGGGGAGCACGGGCATGGAGCCCTGGGGTTCTGTGCAAAGCAGGTTGGTTACCTTGCTGGTGTAGGGCTGCTTCCACCCAAGGAGTTAGGGGCTTCTAATTAGCTAGTAACTGCTACGAGGACTCTCTGAATTAGGGGAGCAGAGAAGCATGCTAAGAGAGAGCCACCCAATTCAGGAAACAACTCTTGTTCTAAAGTATGCCAAAAGAAGTTCCATTATAACTGACCATCTCAGGAGTTCCAGCGTATTGTGCAGGTCACCAGGAATGTATGGGCGTGAGGAATCACTAAGCCTTCTGAAGGAAATAGGGGAGACAACTTTGGGACTAACAGGCCCCAAGGCCTTGGGATGAAATGCACAAGAGCAAAGAGGGGAATTAGGGCCTCTGCACTGTGGGGAGATGGAGCATCTCATTGAGCTCGTGCTCACACCGGTGTCAGAAGATCAAATGCCTTCTTGCTCTGTGCTCTGCCCTTTGTGCTCTGCTCAGGGGAGAACGGTGCATCTATCTGAATCTCGCAGCCAATGTCAAAACGTCTATTTAATCCTAAGAGGTGGGGAGAAGTTTCTTCTGCAGTAGTCCATAAAAATCAAACATGATTAGACCCTTGTCCAGAGTTTTGGGTGAATCTGGTGATTGAGATGATATCATCCAGGGGCCCCTGGGTGACTCAGTCAGTTAAGTGGCATGATCCCAGGATCCTAAGATCGAGCCCCAGGTCCTGTTAGCTCCCTGCTTAGCAGGGAGTCTGCTTGTCCCTTTCCCTCTGTCCCTCCTCCTGCTCATGCTCTCTCTCTCTCTCTCTCAAATAAATAAAATCTTTAAAAAAAAAGACAGAGAGAGAGAGGTGATATCATTCAATGGGAGACTATCCAGGCCTGCCAAGGAAAGAGCTGTTGATACCAGGCAAAGGCACAGATGAGCCTCAAAAACATTAATCTGAGTGAAATAATCCAGAAACGAAAGAGCACCTGCTGTGTGATTCCATTTACGTAACGTTCTCAACCAGGCAAAATTAATCTGCGGCGATAAAAATCAGAACAGTGGTTACCTATGGGGGAGGAATGGCTGTAAAGAGGCATGAGGAATTTTCTAGGGGGTAGAAACATATTCGTCTCCCTTGGGGTGGTGATTACACACATGGGTGCACTTGGGAAATCTCACCAGGCTGTTCTCTTAAAACTTGGGCATTTTATTGTATGACCATGATTCCTTAATTGAGGAAAAGCTATTTCAGGGCTAAGATTCTAGTTTCCTCTTAGTAGGTATCTAAGGGAAGACACTGCCTGAATGTCAACTGCAGACATGCATGTGAATCCTTATGTAACTAGAAAGACAACATGACTGACTCCCTTCTCTACTGCTTCCCTACCAGCCCCTGGCAGAGTCTAAATCCTTATATGTAGTAGCATGCTGGTCAGTTCGAGAACAGGTTCTCTAGGAAGAAGAAAAAAAATTCCGATTTATAGCACCTGTCAATTCATGAGGTGGAAATACTCTCACTGTGACTGATTTCAGGCTGTTAATGTGACATGTCTCTGGGCGTGGAGTTGGGAAGAGATAGGTGTGATTGACTGGTGCAAGCCAGCGGGAAGGGACTCCAGCATAGGGCAGCAACAAGCCTTTCTCATGAAGCTTCTGGGGAGCCCCAACAGACCTGAGCGAGCAGCTGTTCAGCATTGTGTGGTTCGGGAACCAGCAATTTCCTCCTACCCTGCATGTGAAGGATGATAGACACTGCCCCAAAGCGATCATGTGAAATCCTGAGCCCACCGTAACGGGGGTCAGTTTTGGAAGATTTGGCAGGTCAATGACTTTATCACCGGGGTTAGCAACGTGTTGGCAGCATCGGGATTTTCTTCTAAGTGAAAGGATGGGTTATTTCATTTAAAATTCCCGAATTTGGGATGCCTGGTGGTTCAGTTGTTAGGCATCTGCCTTCGGCTCAGGTCATGATCCCAGGGTCCTGGGATGGAGCCCCACATCAGGCTCCCTGCTCCGCCGGAAGCCTGCTTCTCTCTCTCCAACCCCACTGCTTGTGTTCCTTCTCTCACTGTGTCTCTCTCTGTCAAATAAATAAATAAGATATTTAAAAAAAATAAATAAAATAAATGAGTAAATTTCCCAAATTTAAATTCTCTTAGGGGAAGAACCAGAACAAAATGGGACACCAGGAGGCCTGCATTCTATCCTGACGAGAGTTCCTCTTGTAACAGAGGAAAAGCTGTCCTCAGGAAAAGCCCAAGGTTACTCCAGTTTGTAAATCCTAGTTGAGACCATGCCTCCTCTGGTTTGCTCTTTGGTAGCACAGTGTGTGTGTGTCTGTGTACGGTGGGCTGACGAATGCCCATGCATGATCACAGTTGCCCCAGTTGGAGGAAACAGATGCCATTTGGCATCTTGGAGTACCTGTGCTCACTCTGGGTGCTCAGCAAGACTTGGCACATCGAGGGATACCAGAACACAGGCAGGGCATTACCTGGATCCCTGGTAATGCCTGGTTAACATTAGAATCACTAAAGGAGTTTCACACACAAAAAAAAAGGTACATAGTCCTCAGCCCAGACAGTTGACTAAGAATCTCTGGGGATGCAATCTGGAAATTAAAATGTTTTGAGGTGCCTGGGTAGTTCAGTCAATTAAGCGTCTGACTCTTGATTTCAACTCAGGTCATGATCTCAAGGACGTGGGATCAAGCGAGGGGCTCTGTGCTATAGGCATGCAGCCGGCTTGAAATGCTCTTCCTTTCCCTCTGCTCCTGCCCCTCCCGTGTTCACTGGCCTGTGCGTGCACTCTCTCAAAATAACAAATACATAAAAAATAAAATAAAATGCTTTGAGAAAGCCGTACTGGTGATTCCAGTGTGCACCTCTTCTTTTCTTC
Source organism: Mustela erminea (assembly GCF_009829155.1). Classification (NCBI taxonomy): domain Eukaryota; kingdom Metazoa; phylum Chordata; class Mammalia; order Carnivora; family Mustelidae; genus Mustela; species Mustela erminea. The sequence continues at coordinate 84,000,305 of NC_045617.1, forward strand.
AAGAAGCACTATTTAGGGTGACTTTTTCTTGGACTAAAGGAAAAGTCACACACAGTGACCAGCGGTCCCTCCTCTGGTTGTAACTCCCATTCCTGCCTGCAGTCAAGGGGTGGGACAGCAAAGGAGGCGTGGCTAACCCCACCCCCGCTGCTGAATGGAGGGGAATATGGATCTGGTCCAGAAGACTGGGGCTGGGGTTCCAGCAGAGGACAGAGGCAGAATGAGCTTTGGTTCACAGTGCACGCAACTGAGCGCCCTAGAGCTTCTGCCCTGTGAGAAATCAAGAGGGACAGAAAGTAAAAATTCCCCTTGATTCTTTCAACCAGTATTTATTGAGCACATACTATGTGGCTAGTCATTGTTGTAGATGCTGGGGAGTAAGCAAAAGAGACAGAAATGCCTGCCTTTCTACCCTGACATTCTACTGAGGGAGACAGAAACTACACATAACAAAAAAATCAGTATATGAGAAAGTGAGAAGTGAGGAAAATAAAACAGGAAAGGGGGACTGGGAATGTGTGGTGGGGTTGCAATTTGGGGAGGGTGTGGGAAAGAGGAAAGGCCTTGGTGAGAAGGTGACGTTAAAGCTGAGAATTGAAGGAGGTGAGAGGGTGAGCCATGCAGGTATCTATTTGGCAGAAGAGAGGTCTAGGAAGGAAGAATGACAAGTGCAAAGGCCCTGAGGTGAGCATTTGGCAATTTGAAAGGCAGAGAGGCGGCCAAGTGCTTAAGCCGAGTGAGAAAGGGAAGAGTGGTGGAAATGAAGTCAGGGAGTTGGGCCTTATAGACCATTGGCTGTGGACTTGGCTATGACTCCCAGTGAGACATAAACTAAATATATCACTAATGTAGACCTATGAAAGGGAGCCTTCGAAGATAGTGGGGAAACTAAGACAAGAGTAGTGGACGTTCAGCCAGCTCTCTTTCAGATTTGCCCTGTGAGGGTCTGGGGAAGGTGGTGGCTCACTCCTGTTGGAGCCCTCAGAAGAGCATAGGGTGGGGAGACAGAAAACCAAACCCAGAGAAGGCAGAAGAGTGAGGAAAGAGAATCCTGTACTCTCACGCGACCCCTTCCCACATCCTCAGAGTGTTCTGTGGCCAGCTCAGGAACGATCTGGGGAGGGCTGACCATGCAGCAGGCCCTGTGCTCATTTCTGGGGACACAGAGACAAACAAGCCGATGTCCTGCCCTCTCAGGCTTTCGTAAGGACTAAGGCCTCAGGCAAGCTTTGGGCCTATCCTTTGTCTTCTTTTCCCAGGTTCCTAGGATGGGGGCTCTCTGCTGAAGGGAGGAAGGGAGAAAGCTGGTGGGAAGAAAGGAGGGGTTCGTGCTGCCGTTTGATGGGAGAACTGGATCGGAATGGGCTCCTGCGTGGTGGGTTACGAAATAGCACTCCCGATGACGGGTAAAAGAAAGCTTAGTAACAGAGCAAGTGCAGTAGTGGGGGGGCTCTCACAGGCAGAACCGAAGTGCAGGAAGACCTGAAGAGGCAGCTCATGTCCGGAAGCAGGTCGCGGAAGAAAGGTCGCCGTGGGCAGGGCAGCTGGCTATGCAGGAACAATTTGTTCTCTTTATTCCCACCCAGAAACCTGTCAGTCCTCTCCAGACTGTTTGGGTTTCTCTGGGTACTGCAGCAGAGGCCCCAGTGGTCCTCGAGAAGGGCCACAGCCGTGTGGAGATGAAAGGAGTGACCCAAGCTGTGAGGCCCCACATGCTGGCGGTGTGCTCACACTCCGGGCGTGTCCTCAGATGCGGCCTGGCACGGTTCCTGGGCTCTGGCTGTGCCCGGCTGGCTCCCTTCTAGTGCCTCCTGCCCAGACCTGGGCCTTGGCTCTGTGGAGGGGACCCCCTCCTCCCCCAGAAACACAATCCCTCCCTCTGCTCCCTCCCAGCCTCCCAGGGGCCTCCCTCCTGCCTCCTGTACCATCGGGTTAGCCCAGCCCCACCTCTCCCTCTTGGTTCCCAGCTTCCCAGGCTGCTTCCCTCCCCACCCCACCTGATGCCTGCCTCTGGTGACCTTGAGTCCTTCCTGAATAGTGGGGTGCGTGCCAGGGCCTGGCACAAACGTTGCCCAATCCCCGAGAATGCCAACTTTGAAACCTGATCGTTCGCACGCTGAAAAAGAAAGAGCTGTTTATGCTGTACGCTGACGTCCTCGCCGGCCACCCACAACAAGGCTGACACAGATTTACTGTCTCGTCCTCCAGCCGCCTTGGCGGCCCTAGGGCTGCTGCTCTGCTTAGCACACGCTGATGGATGTGTTTGCTTTGGTCTCCCTGTGTTCCCCTCGGAGCGATCTACCTCTGTGTAATGACACTGTGAGGCCCGAAAACATGCAGGATTCCCGGACCAGACTGCAAAGGGGCAGGGGTATACAGCAGGCAAATAGGGGAGACTTTCTGGGAAAGGTGATGGGCAGGAAGACAGATAGCCACCTGAGGGCTGGCCCCCACAACCGCTGAAGCGGGCAGGCGGCAGCACCGAGTCCTCCTACAAGAGAGCTTTTGTGGGATTTCCAGCTGAGGGACAAGTGGGAAAATTCTGGCTGTTTGGGAGAGGACAGGGGAGCCGAGTCTTCCTACAAGGGACTTTTGCAGCTTTCTCCCCCTAAATCAGGGACTGGCAATGAAGGGCACTGACACTGCTGGTGTGGCCTCTGCCCTTCCATGCCCCCAACTTGGACAGCACCCCCCCCACCCCGCACAGGGCCTCCCAAAGACCGGTAGTGTGGTAGAGGACAAATTGGGGGACAAAGGGGGCTGGGAGGTGGTGTGCACGCACGGGTTGGGGTGGCAAGGCCGCATCAGCCTCAGGAATGGGTTTCAGCTGGCTGCCTGCGTCTTCCCTGGAGCCCCACAGCCTGTCACAGGCCATTAAGCTCTCAGCAGGTGCTGTGCTTGACTGAGGCTGAGTGCAGGCGGTTGGGGGCAAGGGGGAGGCTTGGGAACACACTGCTCTGTCCCCTCCTGGGCTTTAGCTTGCTAAAGATAAATGCTTCCCCCCGGTGTCTTCATTTCCCCCTTGAAAAAGCTATACCCTCATGCACCCCTGGAGATTTCCCGTGTATGTACATACATATACCCAAATACCGCATACATACATACATACATACCCCCCACACCACACACCGCACGCACAAACATATCATGCACACACACACACATCACACATATACCACACACGTGGGCCCGTGTGCGCACACACGCACACATAGCATCCAGGTCCTAAATTCTGACACTTCTTCCCCAGTAGCCCCCACTCCCCGAATGCCCCCTGCTGCTCCAGGGCTGCTAGTGAGAGCTCCTTTGGATGCCTCCAGACTGTGCACAAAGCCCTCTTTTGCAGCCCAGGGCAGAGCTGTTGAGACAGTCAGCCATGTGACTGCCCAGCCCAGCCGTTCCTGCTTGGGTATCCCTCCCTGCCTGTGTCCCTCCAACTTTCCCCCTATTTGGGCTGCAGGGCAATGAGCTCATCCAGCCTCCTTAGGGCTTGAAAGCAGAGGAGAGAAAGCACGAGACTTACTCATGCCAAGGACCACAAGAGCCCTGAAGCGGAGAGGTCGCCCGCACTCAGAGGGAGACGTGTTCATGCCCAGAGGCTCAGGGACTCCCCTGCTTAAAACTCTATACTCACTCCCCTTGGTTCACAAGCATCTCAGCTCAGCAGAAAAAGCCTGCCAAGGCCAGACCCCCAGGCTCCCCTCAGCCTGTGTCCCTCCTTTCCCCAGCTCCTGGACTCTCAGATGTGCTGGACTGTTTGCTCTTCTTCCCCGTTTAGCCTTGGTGTCTGAAGTCCGCACCCCTTTCCTTTGTACATGCTGTGCCTTCTGTTTCTTTTTAATATTTTATTTATTTATTTGAAAGAGAGAGAAAGAGAGAGAGAGAGCATGAGCAGCAGGGAGGGGAAGAGGGAGAGGGACAAGCAGACTCCCCACTGAATGGAGAGCCCGACAGGGGCTCCATCCCAGGACCTCGAGATCATGACCTGAGCCGAAGGCAGAGGCTTAACCCACTGAGCCCCCCAGGTGTTTCTATTCCTTGTTTTGAGAGCCTTTTCCTACTTTGTCTACCTGGAGAATTAATTCATCCTTCACCCTTCAGTTTGCCTCTGCCAGGAAGACTTCCTTCATAGTACCCACTATTCTCTACAGACTTTGATGTCCCGTCTTTGGGACCCTCATTCAGAGCATTTCTCACATTATATTTTAGTGGTTAACAGGCCCATCTTCCTAATTAAACTATGAGCTAAGGGGCAAGGGACTGAGTTTCATCTATAACTTCAAGCCTAATGCTGACACACAATAGGTGCTCAAGAAATACTTGGTAACTGCGTGGGTGCCTTAATAATGTGGGGAAGAAGACATCAAAGTAGACAGAGACGCATACCGGGTCTCTCAGGAGGAAAAGGAATGCCAGTGGTAGGTAGCAAGGAAGGCTTCCTGGAGGAAGTGAACAGAATGTTTCCAGGGAAAAGGAAGTGATTGGTCAAGGCAGCAGGTAACCATAGCAAAGGTCTTTGGTCAAGAGCAAGAATGTTGGGGCACCTGGGTGGCTCAGTCATCAAGCAGCTGCCTTTGGCTCAGTTCATGATCCCACGGTCCTGGGATCGAGCCCTGTATTGGGCTCCCTGCTCGGCAGGAAGCCTGCTTCTCCCTCACCAACCCCCCTGCTTGTGTTTCCTTTCTCGCTGTATCTCTCCCTGTCCAATAAATAAATAAAATCTGTTAAAAAAAAAAAAGAGTAAGAATGTTTGTAGCCCTTACACGTTACTCTCCCATTTAATGTGCACACCCACCATGGGAGAGTGACTCTGTCATGATCTCCATTCCACACATGAGGAAAAGTGGAACTCACTTACTGGCCTTTGCAAAGCAAATAGGTTGGATCTGACAAAAGAAGCAGAGCAACAGGGAGTGATAGAGAGTGTGGGATTTGACCTTCTATGACAGGAAAGCTACTTAAAGAGCATTTTAAGCTCTTTAAGCCTTTCTTTTTATTTTTTGACAGAGAGTGTGGAGTAGGAGAAGGGCAGAGGGAGAAAGAAAATCCCAGGTGGGCTCCATGCCCAGCGGGAGCCCAACCTGGGGCTCGATCCCATGACCCTGAGATCATGACCTGAGCCAAAATCAAGAGTTGGACACTTAACCAACTGAGCCACCCAGGCACCCCAGGGAAGCTCCTTAAATAATCCATGCCTCTGAGTGAGTCTAAGCTCCTCAGGTGGGCAGTGGGGGCCGGAGGTGGGTGTGAAATGGGGGGAGCAATAATGAACTGAACCAGTGAAAAAGCGCTGCGGGTCTGCAGGAAGGGCAGGCTGCCACCTCCAAGCCACCAACCTCGATGACCCAGGTGACCTGCAGGAGCAGCCGGCACCATTGGTCCTGGAGCTAACCAGCCAGCTGTCCCGGGAACTGGACAGGTTGAGGGACCTGGGTAGAGAACCCAGACCCCCTTCAACAAGTGTGAGCTACACTGGCATGGCCTCAGGAGCGAGCACAGTGGCAGCAGCCCCTCCTGGATCCATGGTCAGCATTCTAGAACTGTGGTTCAGCTCAGTTTGGGTGACATGGCACAGAGTCACCACTCAGGGTCCCATTCCAGACCTGATGAAATGGCCGGGAAGGTTAATCAGAGCCAGACTGGGAGGGTCTGGAAGGCATACCAAGGAATTTGGGAGTTTTTCTGGCTTGGAGTTGGCAGTGAAGGTGGGCCGTGCCTCTGGTGATGTCCTGAAGGTGCTGGGTGTCCTGAGGCTGAGGGGTGCCTCTGAGCCCAGGGTAGGTTCTGAATGGGTGGTGCAGGCTGTGTGTTGCTGAGGCCACAGGCCCTGCATGGAGCCTCGGGAGGTACTGGCAGGTGAAGAACAAGCCGGGGAGGAGGAACATCGAGGAGCTGAGGAAGTGGGGGCCAGGGATGCAGAGCCCTGGAGGATTGTTCTGGGTGCCGGCACCATGACTCTCCTTCCTGGGCCGATGCAACTCAGATGGCACCGGTGTCACGTTCAGAGTTGGCTGTCAGATGTCCCTGTGTCCTCTCCCCGCCCCACGGGAGGGGCAGGTCATGCTGCGGCCTAGATTGAGCCTAGATTCCACTCTAGAAGCCCAAGGTACTGGCAGCTGAGGGCTGAGACAAGCCTCTGGGCGCAGGGTGTTGTATCTGTCCATTCCATAGGACTCCTGAGGCCCTTCTATGTTCCGGACCCTGAGCTGGGCTGGGGATCCAGGCCTGAGGACTTGCCCTGCCCACAGGGAGCCTGTGTACAGTCTGGTGGGAGGCCGAGGAAGCAACTGGGTCCTGCAGTCTAGGGAAGAAGAGAACCAAGAAGAGTCCTCCCCAGACCTGGAAACGTCCAGGAAAAGTGGCAGTTAAAGATGGATCTGAGCAAAGCCCCTAGATTGAACCACCATGGACAGGAAATCCAGGGGTCAGCCCTGCAATCAGCAAAGTCCTGACCGTGGGACCTGTAGGGCTAGCAACCCAGTGTCCTCTGAGTTGTATTGTGTGGGAAAACAAAAAGAGTGAAGTAAACCTGTGAATGGGAAGGGAGTTCATAGGTGGGACATTGTAATCTGTAGACTTTATTTGAATCCTGATTTTTTTTTATTAACTTATCTCTACCCCCAACATGGGTCTCGAACTCATGACCCCTGAAATCAAGAGTCACACGTTCCACCAACTGAATCAGCCAGGAGCCCATAGCTCCAAATTAAAAAAAAAGAAAGAAAAGAAATGATGATGGATGAGTCTGCTCAGGCTGCCATAACAAAATACCACAGCCCGAGAGGCTGAAAAAGAGCGTGAACTTATTTCTCACGATCTGGAGGCTTGAAGTTCCAGATCAAGGCACTCGCGGTGTTCTGTTTCCGGTAAGGTCTCTCTTCCTGGTTAGCCTCCCATGGCCTCCCCTCAGACGGTGTGCAGGCTGTGGGGAGAGGTGGGCGTGAAGAGATTGCTCTTCTTTATCTTAGAAGGCCACCAATCCTTAAAAGGACCTCCTTCATATGCCCTCATTTAAGCTTAATTACTTCCTAAACGCCCTGTTTCCCAATACAGACACGCTGGGGGCTAGGGTTACCAGATGAATTTTGGGGGAGGACTCAGGCCACTGGAGATGACATTTAGGAGGCAACTGGATCTTTGCTGACTCAGTTTTCGATTACATCAAGGAATTACTGGTAAATATCTCTTGGGGTGTGGAAATGGTAGTACTGTCTTATGTATAGGCATATACATGTATGTAGCATATGTGTGTATGCATATAGGGACTACTATTATCATATATGGATGTGTGCGTATTATATATATATATATATATTTCCTTATCTTTTGGATACACACCAAAACATTTATGGGAGTGATCATTTGACATTGAGTATTTGCTTCCAAATAAGGGGGAATGAATGTGGCTGCAAATGAGGCAGGACTGGCCATGAGTTGATGGTTGTTGGGTCTGGGTTATGGGTTCATGTGAGTGCATTATGTTATGCTGTCTACTTTTGCATGTGTTCTAACTTCTCCATGATAAAATGTGAAAACAGAAATTGAGAAGGACTGGGGCACCTGGGTGGCTCTGACCTTCTTGAGCATCTGCGACCTGATTTTGGCTCAGGTCACAATCTCATGGGCGGTGGGATTGAGTCCAGTCCCATCCTCCCCACCCCCCACTCCCACCCTTGGGCTCTGTGCTCAGCAGGAAGTTTTCCTGAAGATTCTCTCCCTCTGCCCCTGCCCTCACATGCTCTCTCTCCCTTTCTCTCTCTCAAATCAATAACTCTTTAGAAAAATGAATAAATAAATACAATCTTAAAAAAGAAAAGAAGTGGAGAGGATTGGTGAAGTTTAGGGTTGGGGGAAGTAGTCAGGCATCTGCTAGAAGAAATTGTTCAGGCGAAGCTCTGAGCTGGTGGGGCAGGTGGGTGTATGAGCCCCTGGGGGTTTACAGGTGCTTGGGCATGAAGCTGTGCCATCCACGTCTGGGATCCAGATGACTAAGGCCCAGTCCCTAGGCTTTGAGGACAAAGATGAGTCTCAGTGGAGCGCCCTGCTTCAGGACCAGTGAGACTGGAACCCAGTGGGAGAGCCCTGAAGGGCCAGTAAAGCTGTAAGGGGGATTAGGAGATGGGCATTTGTTGTGGAAGGGCTGGGAGACCGGGTGGTAGGGGAAGCTTCCAGCAGAGACAACCCGGCACGCTAAGAGCAGGGCAGTCTGGGGATGATGAAGCAAGAATGTGGTCATCCGGATTCTCAACCAAATCTCTGTTGGAATTGTAGGCAGGCTCACCTTTGCTTTGGACATCTGACTTCTTTTGTGTCCTCACTGGGTGACTTTGGTCAGGTTACTTGACCTTTCTGATCTTCAGTTTTTTTCTTTTGTGAAAAGGAGGTAGTAATGGGGCTGTCTCATAAGGTTATTGTGGGATTAAATGAGAAAATGCTTGTAAAGCACTAAAAAGAGTGTGCGTTAGCTGTTATTATCAGAGTTTCGGGGAGGAAGCTGCTCTCCCCTGGGGCAAGCAGGTGGAGACAGTAGCCATTAAAATGAGAGCCCAGATGGGGAGGTGAGAGCAGCTCTGTACTCCTCCCTGCTAGCCCTTAACAGGTTTGTGATCTATTTTTAATTTGAAAAGAGTGGTTTCCTCATAGAGTGAGCGACTGGTCAGATGCAGAAAAGAAGTTGCTGAGAAAATCTCAAGTAAAATCCACTGGGCCTTATGAGAAATCGTGACTGGTCAAGATCAGCCATGGGAGGGCTCCAGAAACTGCCTCTGGGTCCCGTTGCCCCCTTAGGAGCATAAGGTCAGACCCTGTGAGGGAGGGTGGGGCCTGAGCAGGCTCCTCCCTCCTGGAGGAAGCACGGGCCTTTCCTCTTCGGGGCTGTGGCTCTGGGACCACTTCCTCCTTCCTTACTCTGAAGCTGGGAGCAGGCCTACTGAGCCCTCTAGAACGACCAGGGCTCATTCCAGGATGCCTTAGCCCCTCTGTGACCCCAGGTGAGGGTGGCTGAGGGAGCTGATTGGAGGCCTCCCGCCCTGTTTCAGGGGGTAGCTGAGGACCACCATGGAGGCCTGCAGAATGGAGGGAGAGAGTAAGGAGAAGCTGGCATCTGTGTCCAGTCTGGTGACCGTGTTTGAAAACAGCAGGTATGGGGTGGTGGGGGTGGCAAGGGTCGCCAGAGCCAACTGGTGGGCTCCCTGTAGTTCCATTGTCCAGCCCGGGCCCCCCTCTGGACAGCCACCACCAGGCCTGGAGCACAGGCCCTCCCTGTCTCCATGGTTAAGGATCAGTACTCGGGCCACCTTGGTCCCCCCACAGTGAGCAGTTCTCTCTCTGGGCCCATGCTGGACACCTCCTCCTGTCTGGGCTGTGCCTGGATTCCTGGTAGCATGGAGGAGTATGGTCAGGCCCCAGGAGCTGGGCAGCAGGGAGGGTGTGTGCACAGATGTGTTGGGGACAGTCCAGAGGTGTGTAGTTGAGTGAGTGTGGGTGGGCCCCACAGTGCTGGGGCTGCAAGACTCCACCCTTGCCTCTCCCTCAGCAATGATAGTGATGCTTATCAGACACTCTTTATAAGTAGGACAAGCGTATAATTTATCATTCCAATCAGGGCACAATTAAAACTGGAAGTGGATGCCATTGAATTTTTTTGGCGGAGGGAAGGGGGCGAAAGGAAAAGCTGAGTCTGTACTGGGCGAACCTGGACGGATCAGCAGCCTACGATTGGGACACTGTTCCAAGTGACTCGTGTGACTTTTTTCCTTTAATTATCAAACAGCCTCCCGAGGGTAGGTCTATTTGTAGTCCTACCTTCTGATGAGACTGTGGGTGTACAGAGAGGCAGGGAGGCTCAAAATGCTTCAGGTTCATGGATAGGGGCTCCCATCTGAAGGGAAAAAAACTGGGCCGGATGTGTGGAGGTTACTGGTGGCCCTGGCGGTGTGTGTGTGTCTGTGTGTGTGTGTCTGTGTGACATTAATCTACTCTGCAGGCTTTTCTTTTCTTTTCTTCTTCTTTTTTCTTTTTTTTTGAAGATTTGATTTCTTTACTTGTCAGAGAGAGGGAGAAAGGGAGAGCACAAGCCGGGGTTGCTGCAGGCAGAGGGAGAAGCAGGCTCCCCACTGAGCAGGGAGCCCGACGCTGGAACTCGATCCCAGAACCCCAGGATTATGACCTGAGCCGGAGGCAGATGATTAACTGACTGAGCCACCCTGGGCATCCCCCTGCCGGTGTCTCTTATACCCAGCACTGTGTTAAAAACTGTTGTCGGTAGCATTCTCTGGAAATAGACTCTAAGGTAGAAATTTGCTTCAGTAGATTTACTGGGGATAGTTTTGGGAATGACACTTGTCAGTGCAGGATATAGCACTGGGAGAAGCTGAACTGTGTATACTTGCAACAGAGGCCTCAGCCTGTCCCAAGGAGCTCTGGAGCTGAGATTTCCATCAGGTTGTTCTATTGAGGCAAAGCCAGGGGTCTTTGTACCCCCACATGGACTAGTCATTGGATATGGACTTGACCTGGGATACACAGCATCACCCAGGAACTGTAGTGGACGCAGGAGCCGTAAGAATGATCCCTGCTGGGAGGATTTCTGTCTTTGGCCATTAAGCTATGGAATCACTGTGATGCCAGGTCACAGACAATAGATTTCCCAAGAGGAGCCTAGATTCTGTGCTGAGGGCACTCAGAACAGAGAAAGACTTCTGTGGGCTTCTCAGTGGATGTGGCACAGTTGTGGGCCTAGAAGGGTGGTTCATCTTCTTGAGCTCCTGACCTTACCCCGCCTCTCCCAGAGTTCTTTACCAAGCACATTCCAGTTCAGCACCGAGGACAGCTCTAGGCACACCCTTCCTGGCCCACCATCCATCCACCCCTTGGAGTGTGGGGAGAGAGCACCACCCAACTCTACAGGCCAGGCATGCCCAGTGGAGACCCTTGGCATGTGTGTCAGGCCCAGGCAACACTGCAGACCAGGATGGGGTCAGAGGAGGCCTTGTCCACAGGGTGAGAGCCACCCTTTATCGGGTGAGGACCCCATGCCAGCAGCCTTGGCTTTGGCTTTCTTGTGAGGGCTCCCCAGCACCTTAGCTGATCTGAAACTGAGGGGTGAAAAGGAAACAGAAGCTGGCCTGGGGCACTTGGAGGAAATGCAGAAGCTGAAACCAAATGTAGAACAGAAAGCCAGAGACCCAGCTATTTCCACGGGATGAGGAACCAGGCACCAGGGTGCCAGACAGGGGTGGAAGAGCCCATGGGGAGCCGTGAGGACTGGTTTCCAATCCTCTCTCTACCACCAAACAGCTGAGGGACTCGGGGCGGACATGTTGACCCTCCGGACCTGCTTCTCCTTAACTCAAATGGGGAGGGGCAGTTTATGGTGAGGTCTCAGGAGCCAGCATGCCTGATCTGGATCCCATCTTTGTCACCCCAGCTTTGTCACTAATGCTCTCTGTACCTCAGTTTTCTTAGCTGCAAAACCAGGGTCATGAAAACCTTTCTCAGAGTTTTGGAGACTTTGTACATGTCTGGTCTCTCCATCTACCAGCCTGTCTGTCTCATTGCAAGCCTTTCCATACCAAAGAAAATGGGGATAGCCCAAATCGTGGGATATATTCAGTGAGGGTGGCCTCTTTTATCTAAAGAATTTAACTAGCCTGTGGACCTAGTAGTAGGATAAACACACATAAAGCTACACAAAGAGGGCATTCCTAGAGGAACAAGGAAACTGCTTCCAGACTGCCTTTCCCCTGCCACTGGAGATGTAGAGGGCACGGTTCCCATGGAAAAGCCCCAGCTTCAGCAACTCTGCCCTCCCTATAGAGTGTTCCATGGCTCCCACCTCCTCTCCATATGTAAGTTACTCAGATTTTAGGTAGGGCCTTTCCTGCCACAGAGACTAAAAAACAGAGTTGAGATGTACAGGTGAGGGTGATCTGGGGCCACTTAGAAAGCACTGCATACAGATGAGGGGTTCCTCACTGCATTTTAAAGAGGGAAGTATGTTGTTCTCCAGAAAACAAAACAAGGCTAAGCTGACTCATTTTGAAGACTGGAGTTCCCTCCAAGAAGATGTTGGGGAAGGAAGTGGATGTTTTACTTAGCAAATTCATTCTGAGTGCAGGGGCCACTTCATACCTGTGATTTGCATTAATCACCCATAATCCCCACCCATAATCCCTACCCATAAGGATAGAAGTGCTATCCTTCTTCCTATTTTACAGCCAGGAAACCCTCAAATCTGTTTTGTTCACCTCAGGACTCCAGGTGCAGCATCCAGAGTCTGCAAGCTGGAGATCGAACATCACTGCCCTGGGGGCAGGGCTCCCCCACCTGCAGAGCCATGGAAGGAGCCCAACCTTGGGGAGACCCTGCAGGGGTCCGAGCCCAGGATGGTTAGCAGGCGGTACCTGAGCTCCCTGAAGAACAAACTGTCCAGTGGGACCTGGAGGAAATCTTGCCAGCCTGGGACCGACCCTGGGCTAGGGACACAGGTGCCTGAGGGCTAGAGCAAAAGTGGGGAGCTGGGGGGACCCCTTCACTGACCTCCTCCCAGAAAATTCTCCCCCAGCCAAAGCCAGCACTTTCCTAGGCGGGGGTCTTATGTCACCAGAGATCAATTGACAGCTAGATTCTCTCCTCTTAATGGCCTTTGGTTAATGCCTACAGCGCACCCCACTGTTGGCATCATTGCCGTGCCCCTCACTGAGGGAATCTTTTAGGCAAGGACATGAAAACTCAGACAGCTTAAAGAACTTGTCCGAGGCCACGCAGCTTAGAAGGGTCTCCATTTTGTGAACTGGTACCCTTCCCAAGTGTGGCCTCAGTTTATCCACCGAAGAAGGCAACAATTCCAACTAGAAATAGAGGCTAGTGCAAATGCTGCCGTTAGACTGATCCTGGATAGGTCACCTGCCCAGTCTGGGTGTCGGTTTGATTGTCTGTGGAGTTCAAGCGCTAGGGTGCATGATCCCGTACACCCTGGAGCCAGACCACCAGGGGTCATGCCCCAGCTCTTCTGCTTTCTAACTGTGTGACCTTAGGCAAAGCACTTTTAAAGTGCCTCTTTGTGCCGTTCCCTCATTTATAAAATGGGGAGGGTGATCATGTGGTGGCTGAGTACAATTTATTATTTCTCACAAATCTCTGGGTTGACTAGAAAGCTCCCTATGGTTCTTCTGTTGGTCTCACTTGGGGCTTGTGTTAGCTAGCTTGGGGCTGCCATGACAAAATGCTACAAACTGGGCGATTTACCGGAAATAGATTTCCTTACGATTCTGGAGACTGGAAGTCCAAGATCAAGGTGCTGGCAGGGTGGGTGTCTGGTGAAGGCTCTTGTCCTGGCTTATCAATGGCTTTTGTCTCACTGTGTCCTCATGCACATACTCTCCTGGGGTCTGTCCCTACTCTTCTAAGGACACCGGTCCTGTTGGATGAGGACCTCACCCTTATGACTTCATTTAATTGTAATTATCACCTCCAAGGCCCTATGTCCAAATACAGTCGTATTGGGGCTTTAGACTTTCAATGTTTGGATTTGGGGAGGGGGACACAATTCAGCCCATGATAGAGTTTCTCCCATGACTGCAGTCAGATGGTGACCAGTGCTGGAATGCCCGAGACAGCTCAGTTCTCAAGCCCGGTATCTGGGTAGGGACAGTAGAAGCTGGGTTCAGCTGGGGTGCTGGCACAGCAGGGCCCTTGGCTCTCTCTCTGACTGAAGTCTTTGGGCCTCTCCTCTTGATATGGCCTCTCCATCAGGGCAGCCAAATTTCCATATGTGGTGGTTCCTGGCTCCCAAGAGAACATAAGCTTCCAAGAAGCTTCCAAACCTTTTAGGCCTTTGGACCAGGTCTGGCACAGCCCCACTTCCTGCCCCATTCTTTGTTAAAGTGATCCTGGCGCCAGCCTAGATGCACTGTGGGAGGGCATGAGTGCCGGGAAGTGGGCGTTCACTGGGACATCTTTGGAGACTACACCCAGGGTCCCCATCAGAGGAGATCAAAGCTGTCTCTCTCCTTCTCCTTCTCCCCCTTGACCCGCCTGCAGGAGCCTGAGGAAAAGAGGATCGTCCAGGAGCTCCTGGAGACAGAGAAGGCCTATGTGGCCCGCCTACATCTGCTAGACCAGGTCAGGGGCCAGAATACTGCCCTGTCCTGCTCTGAGCCCCAGCACCCAGTTCTCCTCTCTTCACCTTCGCTCTCCCTTATGTGTACCTCACTGGCGCTGAGAGTTAGGACCTGGCATGTGATTCGAGGAAGTTTCAGTCTTTCACCCCCATTGGCTGGAGTTGGGGCAGAAATGAGGATTTAGGGAATTGATGCCACCTGCCATTCCAGCCCTGGTGCCCAGGCCGGCACCTCGCATGTAGCAGAGTGCACGTGGCCTTCCCTGCTGCGCGCGCACAGAGTCCTCATCTGTCACCCCCACACCCAACATCCTCACTGTTATTAGACTTCACACATTCTTAAGAAGCCCCAAGCCTGAGGGTTAAATATTTGTGCATTTGGAGCATGATCCTTAGCTTGGTGAAGCCCAAGACCTTGACCGACACGAGGTGGGCCCATTTCTGACATTCATCAGCAGCAAGTCCCTGAGCCTCTAGGCCTTCATTTGCCCATCTGTAAAGTGGGCAGAATACAGCCCTTTCTGTCTCTTCTTGAGGCTGTTTCAAGGATGATGGGAGGCTGAAGAGGTGAAAGCATCCCCCAGACCACAGAAGGGCCCGGAAAGGCCCCAGGCTGTGCCTGTCTCCGCCTGGGCGGGTGTGCGGGGTGGGGGTGGGGGGCTCTTCTCGGCCATGGACCTAGTGACTGGCGGGCACGGCTGCAGGTGTTCTTCCAGGAGCTGCTGAGGGAGGCCCGCGCCAGCAAGGCCTTCCCTGAGGACGTGGTCAGGCTCATCTTCTCCAACATCTCCTCCATCTACCAGTTCCACGCACAGTTCTTTCTCCCAGAGCTGCAGCGGCGGCTGGATGACTGGTGAGAGGTCCTCTGTGAACACCTGAGCCCCCATGGCCGCAGCCCAGGCCGGGACAGGGTGCAAACCCCCGCGGCACTGGCTTTGGCCTGTTCGGACCCCTGCTCCTGCTGATGGAGATCATCAGCTCCCCTGGGCTCAGTCTGTGTTCACAGTAAGGGGCTTGGACACGTGGGTGCTAAGGGGCTCTGTGTGTGTGTGTGTGTGTGTGTGTGTGTGTGTGTGTGTGTGTCCTGGGGAAGGGGGTGTGTC
The DNA here is from genome assembly GCF_009829155.1 of Mustela erminea. NCBI lineage: Eukaryota > Metazoa > Chordata > Mammalia > Carnivora > Mustelidae > Mustela > Mustela erminea. The sequence goes on from NC_045617.1 coordinate 84,015,530, forward strand.
GGTCCCCAGCAGGCAGAGGGACTTCAGAGCCAGTGGAAAGAGGCAGAGCTAACTGAGGGCTTCTGACATACCCGGCCTTGGGTTTCATACCTATGAACTCACTGATTCTTCAAACCCATCTCCTGTGCGGTGATGCAAGGAACTGTCTTCATTTTCAGAGATGACCACTGAAGCATTTGGTGGAGGAATTACTTGCTTCATATATTTTGCTAAAGAAATGCCACAAGGACTGGGGTGTCCTTTAAAATTCTTCAGCAAAGAGAAATGTCCATAGTTGTTGAATTCAGAGTCGGATTTATAGGGCCTCATTATTATATTCTTTTTCCTTCATGACGGCTTAAAGTTTTTCATGATAAAATGTGGGTTGGTTTTTGTTATTTTTATTTTATTTTGAAGATTTTTAAAAAGATTTTGTTTATTTGAGAGACAGAGAGAGTGAGTAGGAGGGAGAGAGAGGGAGAATCTGAAGCAGACTCCACTCTGAGCTCAGAGCCAGACAAAGGGCTCGATCCCATGACCCTGAGATCACGACCTGAGCTGAAACCAGGAGTCGGACACTTGACCAAATTCACCACCTAGACACCCCTGGGTGTTTTGTTGTTATTGTTTTAAAGATGACCTTATGCTTACCACCATTCCTGTTTTTTTTCCAATGGGAGAATGGAGATGCAGAGAGGTTAGGTGACTTGTCCAAGAATGCACAGCTAGAGTAAGTGGAACAGTTGGGAATCAAACTCAGGAAGGCCAGCTTCAGGGACCGTGGGGCCCCTCATCGCTTTGCTGTCACAGCCCCTGGGCTGACCTTCAGGCCCTACATGATATGACCCTGCATATGTTCTTACCCCTCTGGGGCTGTTCCGTCATCTCTAAGATGGGCCGATGACCACCCCTCACAGAGGTGTGAGAATTAAATGGGGTGAGACCCGTGGCGTGTCTTAGACGGTGCTTGGCTTCTGGCCCTTGCTGCCATTACATCAGCTGCCTTAAGTGGTTTCGGGATGTGCAGTGGGGGCCCGACGCTATGCTGGGTCTACGGGTGGAAGAGAGCAGCATCTGCCCTCGGGGCTCAGTGTCTGAGGGGGCTGGACCCCACACATGTGGGTGAGGGTGATGAGCCCCCATGCCTGCATCCAGAAGTGCAGGGGAAGGACTGTTTTGGGGGGTTGTGTGGTTCAGAGAGCCTGGCCTAACCTGACCCTGCCTGAAGTCGAGAGAGGAGGTCCTCTGGCTGAAGGCAGTACGGGTGGCCCTCTTCCAGGACAGCTACCCCCCGCATCGGTGACGTCATCCAGAAACTGGCCCCATTCCTGAAGATGTACAGTGAGTATGTCAAGAACTTTGAGCGAGCGGCTGAGCTGCTGGCCAGCTGGACTGACAAGTCTGCCCCCTTCCAGGAGGTGATTACCCGCATTCAGGTGAGGCTGGGCAAGGGCTGGGGCCCAGCCTGCACCGCCACCCTGGTGGGTACTGGCTCAGATTCCCCGAGGGATCTGAGGCACCTCCCACTCAGCTGCTTGCACAGGCTTCCCACGCCAGTCTGCCCCACCCACTCCCCCCCCCACCCCCGGCCATCTCAGCAGCCCGCTCTGCCCTTCCCCACTCTCAACCCACACTGTTCCTCCTCCCATCCCTCCCCAAGAGCAGCGAGGCCTCCAGCAGCCTGACTCTGCAGCACCACATGCTGGAACCTGTGCAGAGAATTCCACGCTATGAGCTGCTGCTCAAGGAATACGTCCAGAAGCTGCCAGCCCAGGCTCCAGACCGGGCCGATGCTCAGAGTGAGGACACCACCCCCAGGAATCCACTGGGCTAGGGAGGCCTGAGCCACTCCCCTTTATTGACTGAGCACCCCATCAGCTATCAACATTGATTGTTGGTACTTCCTAAACGTTTTCTATACCATTAGCCATTTTTTATAGCCACTAAGGCCCAGAGAGATCAAGCAACTTGCCCAAGGTCACACAGCCAGAAAGGAGCCGAGTTGGGATTTGAAGCTATGCCTATATTATACCAAAGCCCGTGCTCTTTCCACAGCACCCTCTGGGTCTGGCTTGGTTTGGGAAGGAATGAGTTGGTCACAGAAGCCCAGTGCCTAAGCCCTATCTTTCAGTGGCTTCCAGCCTCTCCACTCTGGGTGAGAAATGGCAGCCATCACACAGTCATCCTGTGTGCTGGCCAGGATTCACCTACATACTCATAGCAGACTCTCGGGCCCCTTTGTTAAGCCTTAAGGACTTTCTGCCTCAGCCCCCAGCCCCACATTTTCAGGAGACAATTCTGGCCCTGTGCCCTCCTTCAGAAGCACTGGACATGATCTTCTTGGCCGCTCAGCACTCCAACGCAGCCATCACTGAGATGGTGAGCAGCTGGCCCTCAGGGGTGGGACCAGCTGGCATCCCCAGGGGCCCTGTACCTCCTCCCTGCAGCTCTCAGCCACCCCACCCCCCAGCCGTCCAGGTCGCTATCCATTCATCCCCTCGGCCTCTGCTGTCCTCCCCCTCACCTCCCGTCCCTGTCCACACAAGACAAACCTTCCAGAAGCAGGTGAGCCCTGCCGGGCCTTGGCTCAGGGTGCTCCCCCTGTCCCAGGAGCGGCTGCAGGACCTGTGGGACGTGTATCAGCGCCTGGGCCTCGAGGATGACATAGTGGACCCCTCCAACACCCTGCTCCGCGAAGGTCCAGTCCTCAAAATCTCCTTCCGCCGCAGTGACCCCATGGAGCGCTACCTTTTCTTGGTACGAGGATGCTAAGTGGCCCGCTCCCCCTGCCCTGGAGAGGGCGGTCCAGGGGCCACTCCCCACCAGGTCCTGCCTGCCTCGTGTCTGCCTGGCACCACGGGAGAGGCAGGGAAGAGCCTGCTTCTCTGGGCGTTATTGCTTTGGCACCCGGTGACTTTAGAAAAGTCACAGACTAGGCCTCAGGATTTCCAACTGAGGGGTTTCCCAGGTAGGCCCTAGGAAGCAACAGAGGCAGAATTGGAACCCAGTCTGTTAGGCTCCAAACCTTGCGATATTAAACTGCTCTAGGAACTTTAAACATTAAACTTGCTCTAGGAACGCAAAGCGGGAGAGAATCAGGTTAGCTGGTGAGAAGAACTACCCAAATTGGCACTCACGAAGCCGGGGGGTGGGGGGTGGGGGGGGTGGGGGGGTGGGGGGGGCGGTTCTCCTGGAAATCTGGCAACTGGTCCTCCCTGGAGGTCTGGAGGAGGGGGCTGTAATGTCCCATGAGCTCCTGGAGCCCTGAGCCCCCATGAGAAAGGCCTTGTAAGTCTGAGGCCCACAGGCAGGGCGACTCTTCAGTGACCATCCTCGTCAGATTGGAAGCCAGATAGACAGCCCCTTCCTCATCACACCTGCGACTCCTGGGAGCTGACCTGGAGCCTGGCGAGAGGAGAGGGAGGCGCAGGGGTGCTCCAGCTCTGCCTCCCCGTCCTTCCTGCCCTGCTGCCCACTACCCACTCCCTCACCATTCCTTGTCTCCGGCAGTTCAACAACATGCTACTCTACTGTATACCCAAGGTCATCCAGGTAGGCGCCCAGTTCCAGGTGAGGACCCGCATCGACGTGGCCGGAATGAAGGTGAGAGGCACCCCGTCCCCTGACAGTGCCGGGCTTCTTCCTGAGGCTGGGATCGAGTATGGGGAATGGCAACAGGGTCTGCCAGGTTCTCAACCCAGGAACCCAAATCTGGAGATCCTGGGCTAACATGGAGATGGGAACGTTTTGGGGTAGGAGCTCTCCCCTGTGGGGGCGCACAGGCCTGACCCACTCTTTGGGACAGTGCCCTCCCTGGCCTGACCTCTCTCTGCTTTCCCTATCCACTGCCCCAGAGCTCTAACAACTTTAATATGTGCACGAGGCCCTGGGAGTCTTGTGAAAATGCAGGTCCTGATGCGGTTGGTCTGGGGCGGGACCTGAGACTCTGCATTGCTAACCAGCTCCCAGAGCTGCTACCACTGCAGGCCACAGGCCACAGTTGGAGCAGTAAGGGTCTGCATGGTCAGCTCCACCGCTAGACCGTGTGTGTCCCCAGCCAGAGATGGCCACAAATGCGTGGGGACAGCAGCCCATAAATAGTGTCCACCTACTGGCTGGTCCCTGTGGATTGGGCCCTGCATCACCCCATCAGACTCTCATGTATCCCTATAGTGAAGGAGTTGTTATTTTCCTTTGCCTGTTTCTTTTAAAAATAACACCTTTTTACTTTAAAGCATAGATAATACACATCCCCAAATCAAATATAAAAAGCGCATACAATGAGAAGTCTCCCCCCAACTCTAGCCCCTAGTTCCCTTCCAGGAGACAGACTTTTTGCTTCTTCGAAGGCCTTCTGGAGGTAGTCTTTGCAGACACCAACTAATAATATATTTATTATTGCTTCTTTACTTACGTTTCGCATAAATAATGAAATCGTTTTCCAGAGACACTGTTCTCCACTCTGCTTTTTTCACTGAGTGCTAAGTTCACTAAGTTCACTCCAGGCTAAGTCTGGTGATTGTTCACGTCAGGACATTAAGAATGGCCTCACCCTTCGGTGGGTAGCTGCAGGGTGTTCCCGTCTGTGCAAAGTACTATAACCCATTCAGCTAGCCGGCCACTGAGGGACAGCTAGTCGTTCCCTGTGAATAACTACAAAGGAATAACCAGGTACATGCCTGCATGTGGGTCTATCTGTAGTTAGTCCCATCAAAATAAATAAATAAATAAATAAATCCGGAAATAAACTGTGACACATCTAGACCACGGAATATTGTTTGGTGATACAGAGAAATGAGCTACCCAGCCATGGAAAGGCAGGCGGGAAACTTCAGTGCATTTTGCTAAGTGAAAGAAGCCAATTTGAAAAAGGCTACACGCAGTGTGGTTCCAGCTGTCGGACACTCCAGAAAAGGCAAAACTATGGAGACCGTAAAAAGCTCGGTGGCTCCAGGGGTTAGTGGGGAGGGAGGGACACGCAGGTTGGGGGATTTTAAGCATGGCGAAGCTGTCTCATGCTTCACTGGAGTGATGTTTGGCCAACCCCCCAGAATGTACAACACCAAGAGTGAATCCTAATGGGAACTGCAGACTCTGGGCGACCATGATATGTCCTTAGAGGTTCATCAGTCCTCACATATGTCCCCCTCTGGTGGGGGATGTTGATAATGGAGAGGTTCTGAGTGTGTGGGGGTGGGGAGGGTATATGGGAAATCTCTGTATCTTCCTCTCCATTTTGCTGTGAACCTAAAATTGATCTAAAAAAATTAAGTCTTTTTTTTTAATTAGTTCCAGGGGTAGAATTTAGTGATTCATCAGTTGCATATGACATCCAGTGCTCATTCCATCAAGTGTCCTCCTTAATGCCCATCCCCCTTACACCATCCCCCAGCCACTTCTCCAGCAACCCTCAGTTTGTTCCCTATAGTTAAGAGTCTCGTACAGCTTGTCTCTCCCTCTGTTTTCATCTTATTTTGTTTTTCCTTCTCTTCTCCTATGTTCTTCTATTTTGTTTCTTAATTTTCACATGAGTGAAATCACATGATATTTGCCTTTTTCTGACTGACTTATTGCGCTTAGTATAATACCCTTTAGCTCCATCTCCGTCGTTGCAAATGGCAAGATTTCATTCATTTCCATGGCTGAGTAATATTTCAATATTATATATATATTCTATATATATATATATATCTCACATCTTCTTTATCCATTCATCTGTCAATGGACATCTGGGCTCTTTCCATAGTGTGGCTATAATGGACATTGCTGCTATAAACATCTGGGTGCATGTGCTCCCTTTGAATCACTATGTTTGTATCCTTTGGATAAATACCCAGTAGTGCAATTGCTGGGTCGTAGGGTAGAATGATCTCTAACTTCTTGAGGAAGCTCCCTACTATTTTCCAGAGTGGCTGCCCTGGTTTGCATTCCCACCAACAGTGTAAGAGTGTTCCCCTAAAAGTCTTTTGAAAGGAAGCTGAGGCCCAGAAAGGTTATAATTTGCTTGGCGTCACACAGCAAATCTTGGTTTGAGCAATCATACCAGGTAAAACAGAGTCCAGAGTCCCTGGACAATCACCCTACTGGACTGTCTCCTCTTTAGGCTTCAACTCAGAGGCACAAAGCTTATGCAGAATTGCAGGCATAGTGGAGTAAGTCAGGGTGCGGGGGGGACTTTCTTGACAACTCTCTGATCCCTCCTGAGCTCCAGTGTGTCCTGAAGGTTGGGGCTGGGAGAAGTGGAGGTCAAGTCCGGCTGATCTTGGTGTGCTTCCATTTCTCCCATCCGGTCTCCCTGTCACTGCCCCCCACCGCCCCCGCCCAGGTTCTGCCCCAGGAGGGAGGTGCAGGCAGGAGTTGAGCCAGGACCCTCAGTCCTCTGGAGAACCCCTGGACCTCGAGACCCCTCAGCAGGGAGGACCTTGTCTTGCTCCTGACTGGGCTTACATGGCATTTTAAGCCCAATCAAGGGCCCGAAAGTGGGGTGCAGCTTGAGCATGATGAAGTCCAATGGGGGGACCTGAGCTCCCTGTGGGGATTCTAGCCTCCTCCCCACACCTGAGCTGCCTGCAGTCTTTTATAATTGTAGCCCTTCACCCCGTGGCATCCAACTGCCCTTCCTGAGTGGTCAGAATGTCCCAGCGGCGAGGGTGTGTGCAGGCTTGTAGGTCTGGGAGCCTTAGTGAGTGAGACTGAGAAAGGCAGGTTTATGGAGAGCAACAGACAGACAGAAACAGAAATGGAGACAGGCAGCCCTGTCTTAGGGCTGGCAGAGACCCAGGTGTAGAAAAAGAGAGGCGGAGATTGACAGATAGAAAAGCCAAGAATAGAGAGATCAACACAGAGTCCTAAAGAGAAAATACACAGAGACAAGACCGAGAGCATCAGTGCGTGCCGAGTTCCTGGCTCCTGTCAATCCCAGTGAGCACATTTCCTGCACAGAGTGTCGAATGCTCCAGCAGCTGCCCGGCACCTTCTCCTGAAGGGCCCAAGCTGAGCCAGGGCAGATCTACCTGCCCGCCATCTGCATGGGAGCCATTTCCCAAGTCTGCGGTCTGAAGGTAGGTCTGGCCTTTGACCACCATGATGGTTCCCACTGGCCTATGACCCTCTTGGCCTCCTCCTTTCTGGATAGCAAGGAAGCCTAGTTCTCAGCAGCTGATTCTCCCAAGGTCCCTGTTGGTCCTAATGTTGTGCCATCCCGCACAAGGCCAGCCTGGGAAGAAGGAAGGGATGCAGGCACATACACACCTGGAGTTTCCATGTACAACTGTGTAGGTTGGGCACTGCACAAGCACATCTCATGTAGGATGAGCACATCTCATCCAAGCAGACATTCTGGACTGTTTACTTAAAATTCTCATTGTCCGGCAGATGGCAGTCAAGTGTCTCGTTCCAACAAAATCTGAATATTATGCAGTTTGCCAACAGATGTCAGTAAAGTGTTTTGAAGAAGGGGTGTCTCTTTCTAATTAGCACAAAGGCACTGTATGGGTTAGCAGGGCCCTGAATGGGCCCAGACATGGGGAGTGGTCGAGACTGGGCACAGCAGACCCTGGAAATATCCTCTAGAAGCTTTCATCCTGCCCTTCTACAGAGGGGGGTTCTGGCCCCTCTGGTTCCCCTTTTTCTTTTCTTTTCTTTCTTTTTTTCTTTCTTCTTCCTTCCTTTCTTTCTTTCTTTCTTTTTTAAATACTTTATTTATTTATTTGAGAGAGAGAGACAGCGAGAGAGGGAACACAAGCAGTGATAGTGCAAGAGGAAGAAGGGGGCTTCCCACCTAGCAGGGAGCCTGATATGAGGCTCAGTCCCAGGGCCCTGGGATCATGACCTGAGCCGAAGGCAGAGGTTTACTGACTGAGCCACCCAGGCGCCCCTGGTTCCCCCTTTTCTATTAAAAGCATCATATTTCTTTTTATCTCTGGGCTCCAAACCATAGATTTCTCTTTTCTTTCCCTCCCCCCTTTCCCTCACCAATTAGTCATGGAGTCTTGCCAGATTTCCCCATATTGTCCCCCAGAGAGAAAGTTTCTTGCTTCCCAGGTGCAGGCTGGTCTGTTCCCCCCAGATCCAGCCCTTCTCTGTGCCTTGCACACAGCCGCTAGAGTGACTTTCCTAAACACCTCTTTCCACATCACAGGAGCTTCTCCATGTTTCAACTCTCAGAGCCTCCCCATTACCATGGGTTCAAGTCCAAATCACATCAGGCACCTTCTAGAGGGAACAGACCAACTCTAGGGTAGAGCAGCCCTAACATGAGGAAGGACATATCCAGAGTCAGTTTCCCTGGGACACCGTGGGCCGGCCTGAGGGTGTGCAAAGGCCTGGTTGCCACAGGGCAGGGAGCCAGCAGAAAGCCTCAGGTAACAGGTAAAACAACAAGGTTCCCCACACCAGAACTCTTGTCTACGTGTTAGTTTCCCCCTGTGACTCTCCACTCTGGGAGAGGTCTACGTTTACGGGACTCTGGGGTGAGGTGGAAATAGATGTTTTTCTGCCTTCCCCTGGGAGGCCCAAACCCTGAATTCAAACCCTCATTCTGTCCTTTAGCTGCTGTGTGAGCTCAGGGGGGTCTCTTGCCCTCTCTGAGCCTCCATCTCCACATCTCCTAAATGAGGGTGGTAGCATCTCTCTCCCAAGATTACTGTGAAGATTTTCTTTAACTTTTTCTTATGGACAGTTTAGAGCCAAGAAAGTAGCTCAAAGAACTTGTGTACACTCATCACCTGATTTCAGCTGTTGTCAACTCAAAGCCAGTCTTGTTTCCCCAGCGTCCCCCTCCTATTCCTCTTTCCACCGGATTATTTAAGAACAAAGCTCAGACCCATAATCATTTCACCTATAAATACTTCAGTATGTGTCTGAACAAGATAAGAACTCTTTTTTTTTTTCTATAAAAGGTGACAACAGGACCATTATCACATCTAGCAAATTAATACTAATTATTTAATAATACTAAGATCCTTTGGTTTTCTTTGACGTGTAAATGCCTTCTCACAGCTGATGTGTTTGAATCATTTGGGATGTGTTTCTGACATCCCTTCTAATCCATTACACATCCCCTCCTTCTTCTTTTTTCTCATGTTTTAATTGAAGCAATCAGCTCATTCTCCGGGAGCATTTCTCATGGACTGGATTTTGCTGACTGCACCCCTGAGGTGTCACTCAACATGTCCCATGGTCCCCCGCATTTCTTGTAAACTGGCAACTAGCCTAGAGGCCTGACCAGATTCGGGTATGCGAGACCATGACTGGCTGCCACTGCCCTCAGGAGAAGTGTCGCAGCTAAGAATTAGGGTTGATTGGCGGGTTCAGCAGTACGTGTTAACTGAGAACATGTATGGGGAGCCCTGAGCTCAGTGGCTGGCACATAGTAAGCATTTCTCACCGGCAGACTTCATGATGGCCATGGACTTGAGGTTCTCAGACAGGGGAACAGTGAAAGAAGTGGGGGGAGATGTCTGTCAGATCCCTGGATTGGGCATCCAATTTCTTCCTTCACTGTATGGGATGAAGAGTCTTATTCTAGACCTTAGGTCTGCTCTTGAAAAAGCTCTGTCCCCAAACCCAATTTATGACCCAATTTCCATCTTTGGTGAATCCTTTGAGAAACTGTCACTCCTACCTTACACAGAGTCAACTTAGCTGCCGCTGAAATTCTAGGAGCCTTGACATCCTGTTTGCTCAGGTGCATTTACTTGGCTCCGCAGATTTGGGGAGGCCATGGAGAAGGTCCTCATACCTGTCCCTCAAATTTGAATTGTTCCTTGGGCACGATCCACAGCCAACCACCCCACGGTGCCTGGAGGGACGGGGTGTGACAAGTCTGAACGAGTCATCTCCCTCTCATTCCCGAGCAGGTACGGGAGCTGACTGATGCAGAGTTCCCCCACTCCTTCCTGGTGTCGGGGAAGCAGCGCACTCTGGAGCTGCAAGCCCGGTAGGCATGGAGCTGAGGGCTGGGCCAGGCGGGAAAACCGGGAGTGGCTGCTCTCCTCAACACCTGTGTTCACTTTCCGAGCAGGTCCCAGGAGGAAATGATTTCCTGGATACAGGTACCAGAACATTCCAGGGCCCCTGGGGTTCTGAACCCAGCCTAACCACCCAGGTCAGGGGTGGGGGGAGGGGGTGTGTGTGCGCGTGTGTGCACACATGCCCAGCTGCTCCCTGTGCTTCCTCAGGGGTCGCTCTGTGTTAGTTTGGAATGAGACCTGGGTTGAGATCTTGCTGCCTTTCGCTGCCTAGCTGGGTGGCCTTGGGCAGGTCACATAATGTCCTTGAGGCTCAGTTTTCCCATCTGTAATCTGGGGCTAACTGTTTCTCCTCCCTTGAGTCAGCTGGGTGTGTTTAGAACCCGGCACCCAGCACCCAGAACCCAGGAGGCTTCCAGCAGTGTCTGTTGACCGAATGGGTGGATGGACAGAGGAATGAGCCCTCCCTGCCACTCCCTAACTGCCTCCCATGTCCCCTTAGGCCTGCCAAGCAGCCATTGACCAGATCGAGAAGCGGAATGAAACCTTCAAGGCTGCGGTCCAGGGCCCTGAGGGAGACACCCAGGAGCAGGAAGTAAATGAAGCCTTTGCCTTCCTCGTGGGAGCCACCAGTCTTACACAGGCGCATTCCCTCTCTTGGCTCTGCCTAACCCAGCCCGCAGGGCAGGGGAGTGTCACCCACTGGGACTGATTTAAAGGGACCCAAGAAAGCCCACCCACCCCCACATCAGAGATTCCGTGCCAAAGGTTCTCCCATTAGCAAAAATTTCCTTTGGGAGCCTCTTTATGCAATCCTCCCTAGGAAGAATTTCATGTCTGTGTAGCTCAGGCTGTGGGGGGAGGCAGGTTGGGGATGAAAGTGCCCATGAAACATTAATACCAAGGGGAGGTGGGAGGCAGGTGGGGTGGGAGAGGGAGAGTGGGGGACTTGACTTCCACTCTGAGCTCCGAACTCTGGCTTGCTGGGTGTCTTTGCTGAGTCCCTTGACATCTCTGGGCTCAGCTTCCTCACCTGTGCAAAGGGAGTCATATGAACTGATCCGTAGTATAGTGCTTGCCGCTTCGAGCGGAAGCCCCTGGGAAGCAGGTGGGCAGAAGGCCCCCGGGCCTCTGAAGCCCGGGGGGTCAGAAGGGGGTCCTGAAGCCCCCACCTGACCGCCCAGCAGCTGCAGTCCGAGGAGCTGGGCCTCCGGGCACCACAGTGGGTCCGGGACAAGATGGTGACCATGTGCATGCGTTGCTGGGAGCCCTTCAACGCCCTGACGCGCCGCCGGCACCACTGCCGCGCCTGTGGCTACGTGAGTAGTCCTGCCAGCACCTGTCCCCTCACCTGTCCCTCGTCTGCCTCCACCCTCCCAGCCCAGGGCCCCTCCGGTCTCCCCACCAACTCTGCCGGCCTGAACCCATGCCACCCAGGGGCGCTGGGTGCTAACTCAGGCCCGGATATGTGAGTGGCCTTGTTTGGATCTTACAATGTCCCCCTGCGACCCAGCGGCTTCTGTGATCCCCGTTCTGCACATGGGGAAGTGAGGCTCGCAGGGCTTAGACGAGGTGCTCGAGACACCCTGTGAAGTGGCCCTGTGCGTTCACCTGTTTTTACCAATGCTTCCTGAGAGCCCCAGACCCAGCCTGGGGAGGTGGTCTCCCAGTCCAGGTGGGACGTGCCCCCAGCAGTCCCAGCACCCCACTAGCCCCACGCCTCTCCTCCCGTCTTCTTGTGCGACCTTGGCTCTCGGGCCCCTCCTCTCTGGGAAGTCCTTGGCCCTCCAGCACCTGCTCAGTTCTGCGGCTAACTGTGCCTCAGTTTCCTCATCTGGGCGGTAAGGATTATAATAACTGCCTTCAGGGTGGTAGTGAGCTCCTCCTTTCCTTCCTCAGCAGTTTTGGGTGGGGCTCGCTCAGAGCGGCAGTCACCAGCTGATTGAGGAAGGAACCTGTCCCCTTCTTGTATCAGCTCAGGCCTGGTTCCTCGAGGCAGATCCTGCTTTGCTTTTCAAGCACCTGCTGCACTTGGGCTGTTCTCTGTGGACCCAACAACCCCCCTCGGTTTACTCTGCAAACAGAGAAGCCCTTTACGGCCTCAGTCTTTAATGACCTCCAGGAGACAGGAGACCAGCTGGGCAGGGAGGTGTCCCCAAAATGCACTCCATGGCAGTTGGGGCACAGAGTAAATTTCAAGGACTGGGAACACACCTGTGTTCAGACGTAAGTGAGGCGTTCTATCAGAGCCAAATAGAAAGGATCCGGGGATTAGCCACTGTTCTTGGTGATTCACATCTGCAAATAAGGGTTGAGTCAATTCACGATTGCAATTTGGTAAGTAGTTCCTAAAACATTATTTAAAATAGTTAAGAAATACAAAAAAGGCGCATAGAGTCACGATACCTGTGACCTTCAAGGTACAGGGAGGAAATATAACATTTTGACAACTGAATGAAATGTATGATCTTTGATTGAATCGTGGATGGGAAAAACGAAACCAGCCGCAGAGGCCCTTATTGGGAACTTTGGGGAAAATTTGATCACAAGCAGTAGTAATCCTAGATGGATGTTAAATTTCCCAAGTGTGATCATGACATAATGAGCAGGCAGGAAAATGCTCTTGTTCTTACGCAACACCAGCTATTTATTTGAGGGTATGGTGTCACAATCACTGTAATTTATACTCAAATTGTTCAGAAAAAAAGTACATTGATATATAGAGAGCAAATGTGGCAAAAATGTTAACAATTGGAGAGTTTGGTGGGGACAGTATCATTGCAGTGTTCTTTTGACTTGTCCGTAGGTTTGAAATTTTTCAGACTAAAAAGCTGGGGGAGGAGAAAATAAATATACACTAGCAAGTTAAAAAAAATTTAAAGCTCAATAAAATGAAATATTCCCAAGGTAGTTAAAGCCCCCTATGTAGGGCTCTGTGAGATACCCCTGGCCCAATTTCAGGATTTCTCCTGCCTGCACCGACCTTTGTATTATGTGAGTCATCTTTTCAGTCATTTGGGTGCCCAGTTTCTGTTTCCCCACCTGCCAGACCGGAATCCTGGTGAGGGTGGGGCTGGCCAGGCCTTCTCCAGTGGGGCCCTCCCACGTGCTGTGTTGGCCACCCAGAGGAGCCCCCTCGTCTCTGTGTCTTGCCCCCCATTTCCAACCCCACATCCTAGACTCACGGTGACACCCCAGTCTCCCTGGAGGTTACAGCCTACACCCCGCCCCCCCAAGCTTCTCTCCGAGTCTTGCCAGGCCTCTTTCTCCTGGCTTCCTGGCATGATCCGTGTTGGTCTGCCTGGGGGCTTTCTCCTCGCTGGGCCAGCAGGGGGAGGGTGGGGGGCATTCCCCCCAATGCACATGACAGATCTTCCTGGCAAAAACAACCCACCCTTCATTTTTATATTAGAACACGCTTGACTCTAGGATTGCATGAGTCTTAAAGCTAAACCATGGAACTTTAAATACCTGTCTTGTCCCAGGGAGGGCCAGCTGCTGCCTGTGAGCGGAGGGGCCCTAGGGAAGTCACTGCCCCCCTTGCTATCAGGGGAAAATGGAAGGGCCAGTGCTGCCCACCTGGTGGGGAGGCTGGGACAATCAGAGGAGATGGCAGAGGGGAGAGAGAGCTTGGAGAAGTGAATTAGAGGCAGGGGTGTGTGCAGGGAAGCCCCTGGGATTAAGAGCTGCTCTCACAAAGGGGGAATCAAGACACACCTGTGCGGGGGGGGGGGGGGGGGGGCCTGCGGAGCGCAGCTGGGAGGAAGCTCTTGAGCTCCCAGCTGGGGGAGCGCAGGGCCTGAGCTCTCCCCTGAAGCCATGGCCTCCAGGCTGGGCCTCTGCCAGCACAGGGGACCACCTGTCTCTGCCTCCATTCCTCTCCTGAAGTTTGCTTTGTGTTCCTCCTGTCCCCAGGGGCTCTCATGCCCCCCACCATCTCCCAGGTACCAGTGCCAAGGCACCAGTGCAGCCCTCCTCTGCCTCACCTCAGGCCCCAAGCCCCTCTTTCCCCCTCCTCGCCCAGGTGGTGTGTGCCAAGTGCTCTGACTACCGGACTGAGCTCAAATATGATGGCAACAGGCCCAACCGCGTGTGCTTCCACTGCTACACCTTCCTCACTGGAAATGTGCTCCGCGAGGACAAAGAGGACAAGAAGCGGGGCATCCTAGAGGTGAGCGCAGAGGGCCTCCAGTCAGCAAGTGCTGGCCCTGTCCTTGGTGCTCAGGACCAAGCCAGCCGAGGTCACACTTGCCATCCTTCTCTCTGCCTATGGTCCTGGGGAGGTGGGGAAAGACCCCCCATGCCTTCCAGCTGAACACAGCTTCCGGGGTTCACGGCTATGCCCCTCCACGGACCTCTGCCCACTTTCCAGTCTTCCCCGTTCCCTGCTCATGCCTTCCCCACCCAGGAGGCCACACAGCCCTCTCCCTGCTCGGGTCCCAGTTCTGTTCCCTGGGGCAACTCACAGGTGATTAGCCCTCCCAGCACTGCCCCAAGCTCAGGCTGGCTGGGGCTTGACCACAGCTCTGCCACCCACCAGCTATGTGACAATAGGGCCCTGATGGGACCTCTCTGAGGCTCAGGGACAAATGACCCCTCCTTGTAGGGTTGCTGCAAGGACTAGAAATGGTGATTGTCAAGCCCCCGGTCCAGTGTCTGACACAGAGTGGGTGCTGCATTCCCCGATAGCCCAACAGTCTCTCTCTCTCTCCCTCTCTCTCTGGTTTTTAGAAAGGGTCCACGACAGGGTCCGAGCAAAGCATCATGTGCGGCTTCCTGCAGCTGGTTGGGGACAAGTGGGGCAAGAGTGGGCCCCGAGGCTGGTGTGTGATCCCCCGGGACGACCCCCTCGTCCTCTATGTCTATGCTGCCCCTCAGGTAATGCCACCGCTGCCTCCCAGACCTTGGCCTTCTCATGGTATGTGTGTGTATGGGGGGTATTGTTGGCCCCATATGCCAGAGGAGGAAACTGAGACCCAGGGAGGATGGGTTCCTTCCAGTCAGAGGGTTAGTGGCTCTCAGAGCTGGGCCTAGACTCCAGGTCACAACAGCTTTGCCCAGCGGGCAGCCAGTCCTCCTCCATCGTGATGCCCTCCCACCAGTCCACTGTGCTTCCTGAGTGTTTGGGGAGCAAGAGGTGGGTATGTGGCTTTTACCTTCAAATTGGCTGCCCCACGTGCTGGGGCTGAGCAGAAAGACAGTGGCCCATGGCTCTCTCCTCCCCTCCTAGGACATGCGGGCTCACACCTCCGTCCCCTTGCTGGGCTACCAGGTGACTGCGGGGACCCAGGCTGACCCTCGGGTCTTCCAGCTGCAACAGTCAGGCCAGCTTTATACCTTCAAGGCTGAAACCGAAGAGCTGAGGGACCGCTGGGTGAAGGCCATGGAGCGGGCCGCCAGTGGCTGGAGCCCAAGGGGGCCCAGTGATGGAGACCTGTCCGATTGACCCCCAGCCGACCGCTCTCCCCTTCAGGACCCGACTCGTGCCTGTGGCTGACCCTGTGGCATCTGTGATCCACTATTCCACGTTGAGCTTTCAAATAACCAATTTCCAGGGGCACCTGGCTGGCTCAGTCTGTAGAGCGAACAACTCTTAATCTTGGGGCCATAAGTTTGAGCCTGCGTTGGGTATAGAGATTACTTAAAAAAAAAAAAAAAATTAACTTTAAAAAACAAACAACCAATTTCTAGTCATTGGCGCCCAGACAGTGTATCTTGATCTGGGATTCAGAAAATGTGGGTCTGTTCCTTTGGGGAGGGGGTGACCAAGTATCCCTGTTTGCCCAGGGCTGAGGGGTTTCCCGGTTGTAGGACTTACAGTGCTAATACCTGGAAAGTCCCAGATAACCCAGGACTGTTGGTCACCAGTATGGTTCGCCACTGGGCTGTACATTAGCATCACCTGGGAAGCTTCAAACAAAACAAAACAAAATAAAACAACGAAGGGGTGCCTGGGTGGCTCAGTTGGTTAAGCGTCTGCCTTCAGCTCCAGTCATGATCCCGGCGTCCTGGGATTGAGCCCCACGTCAGGCTCCCTGCTCAGTGGGGAGTCTGCTTCTCCCTCTCCCTCTGCCCCTCCCTGCCCCACTCATGCATGCTTTCTCTCTGTCTCAGATAAATTTTTAAAAAACTTTAAAAAAAGATTTTTTAAAAATCCTAAAAATTTAAAAAATACCAATGCCTATATCCATTACAAAGATTGTGGATTTCATTGGTCTGGGGTGAGGGAAGCACAGGAATGCTTTAGGAGTATCTTCCTGAGTCTCAGCTTGGACTACCCAGATGAAGAAGAGAGCAAGCAAATCGGCAATGGTCGAGCACCTGTTGAGTGCCAGACATGATAATAATCAGAATAATAAATAATAAACATCTACTGGGCCAGGCACTGCACTGGGTGTGTACTGGACTATCTCATTTCACTCTCAGGAGTTGCAATGCCCATTTTCCAGATGAGGAGACTGAGTCCCAAAGAGATTTAGTTATTGGCTCCAGGTCCTATGGCTGGTGGGTGCCAGAGCCACGTCAAAGCTCTTTCCATCAGGCAAGCAGAGAGGGGAGGAGAGTGGGAAAGAGGGAAAAGGTGGAGGAGGAGGAGAGGGCAGGAACACGCTTGTCCTGCACAGGGCTCCCAGGTGAGGCTGCTTTTCCCAGAGGGACCACTAGGGGGTAGCAATGATCCCACCGTGGGCCCTGACACCCTGAGCCCTTTCCATCAGGCCCCCAGCTGGGCTCTGCCCTTAAAGAAGGCAAAACAGGGGGAGCCTCTGGGTGGCTCAGTGGGTTAGGTGTTTGGCTCAAGTCATGATCTTAGGGTCCTGGGATCCGCCCAGCATCAGGCTTTGAGCTCAGGGAGCAGTCTGCTAACATTTCTCTTTTCCTCTGCCCCTCCCCATGCTCGCTCGCTCTCTCTCTCAAATAAATAAATAAAACTTAAAAAAAAAAAAAAAGGCAAAATGGATGAGCCATAGATCTTTGCTCCATTCCCGGCCCAACAGTTTGCCTGCGCCCAACCTGAGGCTACCTCCCTGCTGTAGGGTATTTTAAAAAGCCCAAGAAAACCTCATTGGCACAGTCTCTCTGGAACCAGCCCAGCCATGAGTTCGTTCTTTCATTCCACAAATATTTGTTGAGTGTCTTGATAGGAGCCAAATGCAATTCCTGCACTGTGGAGATAGCAGTGAATGAGACCGACGAAAATGTCTGCCTTCATGGAGTTTATATTCTTACACAACAAAATAAATACATCATCAGATGTGATGAGTGCTTAAATAGAGTGACAAATCATCCCAGACTTTCCTAGTTTTAAAACTGAAAGTTCTCAGGGACGCTTGCCTGACTCAGTTCGTGGTGCATCCAACTCTTGATCTCAGGGTCGTGAGTTCAAGCCACACGTTAGGTGTAAAGATCACTTAAATAAATAACTTAAACAAAACAAAACAAAACACCGAAAGTTCTCAGGTTCCAGGAAACGCCTTGGTTCCAGGCAAACCAGAATAGTTGGTCACCCTAGTGGAAGAAAAGAATAAGACAGAAAACAGAATGGGGGTCTGTGTGTGTGTGTCTGTGTTTATGTTTGTATGTTTAAAGGAAAATTAAGGAAGTCCTCACTCAGAAGATGTTTGAACAATATCCTAAATAACCTTTAGGAAAGGGGCGCCTGGGTGGCTCAGTGGGTTAAGCCTCTGCCTTTGGCTCAGGTCATCATCTCAGGGTCCTAGGATTGAGTCCCACATTGGGTTCTCTGCTCAGTGGGGAGCCTGCTTCCCCCTGTCTCTCTGCCTGCTTGTGATCTCTCTCTGTCAAATAAATAAATAAAATCTTTTTAAAAAAAAAATAAATAATCTTAAGGAAAGAAATAAGAAAGGAAGCCACACAGATACCAGAGGGAAGTGGGTTCTGGGAGGAGGGAACAGTAAGTGCAAAGGTCCTGAGGTGGAATCCTAGCTGGCACATGTGAAGAACCATGAGTGTGGCTGGAGCAGTATGGGCAGGAAAGAGATAAGAGAAGACATCAGATAATCCCTAAACTTGGGGTGAGGTCGGTGAAGACAGGTGTTGGCCCCGCTGAGGGCTGAGTGAGATGGAGAGTCACTGGGGTGGAGGGGGGCATCTGATTTGTTTTGACAGACTCCCTCCTGCTGCTTGTTGCATTAGACCAAACGAGGTGAGGGTAGAAGCAGTTTTGAAGCTGTTGTGGCAATCCAGGTGAGAGAGGTGATGAGAAGGGACTGGATTCTGGACTTATTCTAAAGGTAGAGCAGAGATTCCCTTGCAGAGTGAACATAGTGAGACAGGAGGAAGGAACCAAAGACGACACTGAGTGAGGCCTCTGACCTGAGAGCATGGAGGACAGAGCTGCTGCTGACCCAGATGAGGAAGCCCTGGGAGGGGGAGCTTGGGGAGCAGCAACACATCGGGTCTCTGCCGCGGACAAGTGACAGCTGAGGCACCTGCTCACGGCCCTATCCGGTAAGTAGTTAGGCATCTGAGCCCCAGCACCTGGTCTGGGCTGGGGATGTAGACATGGGAGCCATCATCCCCGAGATGGGTTTCAACGCATGCGTGAAACAGAAGGAGACCCAAGTACTGAGCCCTGCAAATCCCAAATTTTTTAACCGTGCACATGCCAGAATTCTGAACTTGCCCAGTATGCTAACCTCTTGACCCACAGTTACAGTGTGACAAGACTCCTGGACATTATTTATAATAGTTCCCCCAAGTTGAGAACTACATCTGTCCGAATGAGGAGATCGAGGCCTGCAAACTTACACTCACGCAGAGGGACTCATAGACAAACTGCTGAGTCCTCGCAGGGGGAACGGCATGGCTGCTGGACGAGAAGGCTTGAATCTTAGTGTGCTGCCTTGGGAAGACGGCCATGAGGTGTTCAGTGAGGAATAACAGCAGAAGGAGCTAACACTTTTTTTTTTTTTTTTTAGATTTTATTTATTTGAGAGAGAGAGCGAGACCACATGTGGTGGGTAGGGGGAGGGGAGAGGGACATGCAGACTCCCCACTGAGCACAGAATCCAGCCTCGGGGCTCCATCCCAGGACCCTGGGATCATGATCTGAGCCGAAGTCAGAAGCTTAACTGACTGAGTCACCCAGGCGCCCCAGGAGCTAACATTTCTATGTTCTCACTGTGTGCCAAGCCCTGTACCACGGTCTTGGAGGAGATTATTTCATTTGATTCCGTAATAACCTTAGATGTAGATAGAATATTCGGATCTCCATTCTACAGATTAGGAAACCGAGGCACTCTTGGTTGAGTAACTTGTTTGTAGTCACAGAACATGGGAGAGAAGGGGCAGTATCCCAAGCCACTGTGTGGTGGAACATTCCAGTCCTGCTTGGGTGAAGACAGCCATATCTGCACCATCTAAGGAGCTACCCAACATACTTTAGGAGTGGTTGGTTTGCTTTCTTCTTTAGATGTTTCTGCGGTATTTGGATTTTTTCCCTCAATAACATATATTACTTCTATAATCCCAAGAACAAAGACACTTTCCCATGTTAAGGGGAAAATAAGGGAAGGAGCCAAGGAAGACTCATCTGTTCTGTCCTACTGAGCAGGGTCGCTAAGAGGTCAGTGCTGGAGCCCAGAGGCTGCGAGCCCCAGAGGCCATGGGGAAATGCTACCTGGAAACACCCAGTGGGAGTAGGGTCACTTGTTAGTCCATGAATGAGCGTGGAGACACGGAAACGTGTAGTTTCCAAGGAGTGGGGGGGTGGGGCCTGTGCTTACTTGGCAGAACTTGGGGTCCCATCATGGAGAGGGTGCCATCCTTGAGGATCTTCTCCTGGTAGCTCAAATGGTCCAGTGGGACTCAGGGGAGCCCCTGATCTCTCCTGGCACCTTCTCACCCTGGACTCACTTGCTCACTGACACTGTGTGTACCAGGCTCTGGCTGCACGGCAGCAAAGACTCTAAGGGCTTTGGATTTCTTCTATGAGCGGTCCCTACCTATAAAAAGCTGGAGGCTCCCCTAACAGTCTGGCAGCTCTTGTGCCCATGCACCCCCACCCTGTGGGGGAGGAATTCAGGAGGGGGGAGGGGTGGCTGGCCAATGCTAGGGTGGGGGCATCTCTGGAGGGCGGAGTGGACCCAGGCACCCCTCATTTATTCATTTCTTGCTGTATCAGTGCTGGAGTATTTCATGATGCAGTGAGCACTTGGCACTCATCATCTCATTTCATTCCGTAACCGCCTTTTGACGTCATTTCAAGCAACCACGTTTTGCAGATGAGGAAGGTGAAGCAGAGCAAGGCCAACGCTAAATAACTTGTCCACGGTCACCCAGGCTGTGAGCCAGGAATGAATGCAAATTAAAACCCAGGCCCATCGGATTGCACAGTCTGACCCCAGCTGGCACTAGGGGGCAGTATTTCCCAGAGGTTAGCGGGTCCGGACCGCCGCACAGCTCCGCCACTTCCTGGCTCTGTGGTCTTGGGCAAGGCTTCACTACTCCGTGTGGGGGTTTCTCCACCTGCCAAAGAGGGATAACCATGATCCTATCTCTCTAGGGGCTAGGATGTAACTGAATGAATATGTGTCCAGCCCTCAGCGCCGTGGTGGCCACACGTGATTATTATAGGCTTTCACGGCCATTGGCTCTTTCCCACATGCCCTGCAATGCACGTTATTATGGAGGACCCGGGGATATCAAATCGAAAAAAATCACAGCTCCTGCTCTAAGGGAGCTCTGTGTCTAGGTCATTAACATCACTTGGGAAGCTTTCCGCAATAGTTCCAATGCCCAGACTGCACCCCTAACTCAAGTAAGAACCCCTGAATTTGGCTGGGGCCGTGGCGTCAGAATTTTTGAGCTTTCTGGTGATTCCCATAGACAGCCCCCTCCGAAAAGGCAGTTCTTGAGCCTGTGAGCTCTGGCTCTGGTCTCTAAGGGGTTAGGGGTGGGGCTGGGGGGGGCGGGGGTTAGGCTGAATGGGGGTGTGGGAAGTGGCCTTCCTGTGGCGCTAAATGAGTTAGATTTATTGAGGTATAATTTACATACAGTAAAATCCACCCCTCATCATATCGTTTTATGAGTTTTGACAGAAGTACAGTCCTGTAACTACCACCATGACGAAAACAGAACAACAGCTCCAACGCCCCAGAAGTTCCCCAGTGCTGCCCCTTCGGAGTCACCCCTTCCCCTCACACCCAGTCCCTGGCAACCACTGACCTATAGTTCCCTTTTTCAGAATGGCGCATAGACGGGACCACACGCTATGTAGACTTTTGGGTCTGGCTTCTTTTCAGAACCATGTATTTGACCCTCATTCCTGCTGCTGCGTGAATCAGCCGTACTCCCCTCCAGTTTGTTTACACAGTCACCGGCTGCGGGACGTTTGGGTTATTTCCAGTTATTCCGGCAATTAGGAATAACGCTGCTGGGAGCTATACACATTCACGCTCAGGTTTTTTGCGTGAGCACACATTTTTTACCTCTGGGGTAAATATCTACAATTGGATCATGGGGGGCGCCTAGGTGGCTCAGATCATGATTCCAGGGTCCTGGGATCAAGCCTCATGTCCTGGGGCACCTGCTCGGTGGGGAGCCTGCTTCTCCCTCTGCCCCTCCCCCTGCTCATGCTCATTCCCTCTCTCTCAAATAAACAAATAAAAACTTTAAAAAAATAAAAATAAAAATGAAATTGGATCACTGGGCCACAGGGTAAACAAATGATTAATTTCTCAGAACGCGCCAGCCTGTTTTCGAGGGTGACTGTACCATTTTGCATTCCCATCACCAGTGATGAGGGCCCCGCCTTGCTCGAACCTGTCCCAGCATTTGGCACAGTCCGGGTTTTGTTTGTTTTTAATTTTAGCCACTCACGGGTGTGTGTCGTGCTTACAATCTTTTTAAAGTTTATGAATGTATCAAAAATATCACATTTTACACCTTTTTAATTTTTTTTAAGTGAGCTCTTCACCCAACCTGGAGCTTGTACTCACAACCCTGAGATCAAGAGTCACATGCTCCACCAACTGAGCCAGCCAGGCGCCCTGTGTTATAGACCTTCAATCTATATAATTTTTATTTGTCAATTATACCTCAATAAAGCTGGGGGTGAGTTTATGGATCTAAAAAAAAAAAAAAGAGCATTAATAGCAAACATTTTGCAAACTCATAATCATTTAAGCCCCTACTATGTGTCAGGTAGTATCCCAATCCTTCCGATTAAAATCCTAGGAGCAGCTGGTAGGGTGGGAAGGGTACCCAGAAGGGTGTGAAAGACTGAAATGCGGGCTCTGTTGTGGGCTTGCTGTGGGAGGTTGGGCACATCACTCAACCTCTCTGAGCCTCCATCTGCTTATAACAACTGGGTTGATCAATGGCCTCTTGCAGATTTGTTGTGAAAACCAAAGGAGAGAAAGCAAGGAAACTCCTGGATCACAGGAGGATTCCAATAGCCGGGAGTTGTTACAAGCTTTGTTCTTTATGTAGCTAAATACCCGCAGTTTTATTCCAGCAGCAAGTCTGGTTGCTTCTACCTTCATATTCTAAATGGAGCCCCTCCTCACACGTCACACCACCACTCTGGTCCAAGTCTACGCCTTCTCTCTGGGGGAGCGAGTCACAAAACCTGCTCTCCTTGCTCTTACACTTGTTCCTGGTGGTCCTCCTCCAAACAGCGACAAAGGAGTTCTTCGAAATCTGACCCCCCACCCCAACCCCTACTCTGTCCAGGGTCCCGGTCCCTGCCCTCTAGTGGCATCATCAATGGAAGTCAGTCTGCTGCCTCCCTCCCACTGTCCACCAGGAGAAATCTCCTGCCCTGGAAACTCTCCTCCGGGGATATCTGCATGCCACATCGCTTTACTTCACTCAGGTGCCTGCCTCACGGGATGGCTCCTGTCCCTGTCTTACCTAGAGCACCTTGTCGGTGCCTTACTCTCTCAGTCATGCTGCCATTACACTGCTCCACCTGGTTTGCACTAAGACTAGTATTTATCTCCACCACTAAAAATGTGGTGCCTGGATGGCTCAGTCGGTTAAGCATCTGCCTTCGGCTCAGGTCAAGATCCCAGGGTTCTGGGATTGAGCCCTGCGTTGGGCTCCCTGCTCTGCTGCACTGCAATCACATTGGCTCCATCAGGCCACAAACAGGGTGGATGCTGCTTTTCTTCCATTGAGGTGAGTAGAGGTCAAAGAGGTGAAACTGTTTGTTCTGGGTCATGTCCCACTTCTGCGGACTTTCTTGGGGACCAGGATGAGGAGCCCCTAACTCTGACTGTGGTCTCACACCTTGGCCTTTTCCTACTGCTGCCTGCCTCTCCCCCATGGCTGGACCGCCGGACCCCACTTCTTTTCAAAACTGGTCATGGCGAGCATATTTACACTATGGAAATTGACAAATCAGCCCTTCTTAAAAATGAACAACTCAGAGATGCCTGGGTGGCTCAGTCGGTGAAGCATCTGCCTTTGGCTCAGGTCGTGATCCTGGGGTTCTGGGATCGATCCGCGCATCAGGCCCCTTGCTCAACGGGGAACATACTTCTGCCTTTGCCTGCTGCTCCCCCTGCCTGTGCACTCGCCCTCTCTCTGTCAAGTAAATAAATAAAATCTTTTCTAAAAAATGAACAATAAACATTTTTACCATTGGACATCCAGTCTGGCATCCGGAGAAGATGAGTGAAGCCATTTGTCTGTGACTGGAGCTTACAGCCCTCTGGGTGGCCCAGATGCCCGAGCCCTCTGTTTTCTCCCTGGCCTGGCCTCGCACTCTCTCCCGGGCTGGCTGCCAGCTGGAAACAGAGAGCATCTGGAAACAGTGAGCCTCTGCAGGTTGAAGGCCAAGGTGGTGATGAAGGCGCCTTCCCCCGGCCCTCCTGACCTGACCCTGGCCTCTGCCTGGCCACCTGCCTCCCGCTCTCATTGTCTGAGCTGTGGGAGGACATGCTGCTGCTATTCTGCCTCTGGGTTTTTTTCTCACCCTCTTCTCTCCACAATTCTCTTATTTCTCATCCTTGCCATTCTCCTCATTTATCTGTATCTTTGGGAATAAAAGTAAGAGCTAAAATAAGAGCTACCTTTTTTTTTTTTAAGGTTTTGTTTATTTATTTATTTGAGAAAGAGAGAGCATGAGCAGTGGGGAAGGAGTGAGGGGAGAGGGAGAAGAGCCAGACTCCTGGCTGAGGGCAGAGCCCAACGTGGGGCTCGATCCCACGACCCTGAGATCATGACCTGAGCCCGAACCAAGAGTCGGAAGCTCAACTGACTGAGCCACCCAAGCACCCAGGAGCTAACTTTTTTTTTTTTTTTTAAAGAGCACTTACATGTGCTTTCCCCGCATCAGCTCACGTAATCCTCACACCAACTCCATCGTACAGATACGAATAAGGAGGCTCAGAGAGATTCAGCAACTTGCCCCACATCACAGAGCAGGGAAGCAGAGCTGCCCCCAAGATGCTCTGTGACCTCTCTGGGAAGCAGCAGTAAGCACATCAGACTTAGAATTTTAAAAACATGGTGTTGAGGAGCACTTGGGTGGCTCAATCGGGTGCTCAAGCGTGCAACGTTGGCTTAGATCACGATCTCATTGTCATAGGATCGAGCCCCATGACACTCTTCTGCACAGAGTCTGCTTATCCCTTTGCCCCTCTCCGTGCTCGTGTCCTCTCTGTCTCTCTCAGGTGAATAAATAAATCTTTAAAATAAAGGGGGGAGGCGCCCGGTGGCTCAGCGTCTGCCTTTGGCTCAGGGTGTCATCCCAGGGTCCTGGAATCGGGGCTCTCTGCGGAACAAGAGTCTGCTTCTCCCACCCCCTCTGCGCCTCCCCTTGCTCATGTTCTCTCTCTCTCTCTTAAATAAATACAATCTTAAAAACAACAACAGCAAAAAATAACCGGGCACCTGGGTGGCTCAGTGGGTTAAAATCTCTGCCTTCGACCCAGGTCATGATCCCACGGTTCTGCGATCGAGCCCCTCGTCCAGCTCTCTGCTCAGCAGAGAGCCTGCATCCTCCTCTCTCTCTACCTGCCTCTCTGGCTACTTGTGATCTTTGTCTGTCAAATAAATAAATAAAATCTTATAAAAAAATAATAACCCCCCAAAACCATGGTGTTGGGTCCTGGTTCTGTCACTCCCTTGTGACTTCAGTCTAGAGGCCCCGGCTTCCTTCCTCATTCATAAAATGGGATGACCAGCACGTGCCCCATCCATTCATAGGCTTGTTTCAGGGTCAAAGGATACGTGGGTGTAAAAGGACTTCAAAACAGTAAAATGCTGAGTACATGAGTGGGTGATTAGCATATAGTTCTGTTTTCCAATTTTCCTTTTCTCTTGCCTCTCAGAAGGCTTCTCTGCCTTAGTTGTGCCAGTGCGCCTGGTGCCTGGGTAGAGTCCTTCCCCGATATGGAGGCACTCAGGGAGGTGCGACTTCTCTTCCTCTCTTCTCCACTGGGCTCCTATTTCCTAAGCTTTTCAGGGACACTCCCACCTGTCCCCTTCCCCCATTACCATCAAGCACACACTCAGAAGGTAGATGGTTCGCCCTAGCAGACATCTTTCTTTTTTTTTTAAAGTATCTTATTTATTTATTTGAGAGAGAGAGCGCGTGAGCAGGAGGCAGGGTTGAGGGAGAAGCAGGGAGCTGAGCAGGGAGTCCAAAGCAGGGCTTGTTCCCAGGACCCCAAGATCACAAACTGAGCTGAAGGCAGATGCTTAACCAACTGAGCCACCCAGATGCCCCACCCTCGAAGACTTCTGATGCTTGGATCCTGACCAGCACTGGAATTAAGTCCACGAGTATGTCTTAGACATTATAGTTGGAACCAGTCGGAAATTATGCTTCATTTTTTAAAAACTGGAATAAGGACACTTCCCAGAAACACACCTACTTTTATGGAGCAAGGTAATAAATCCCAGTCTGACTTGACTTGTCTTTTTACAAAATATATTTTGATTTTTTTTTTTTTCATGAAAAGACATCACTGTTTTGGAAATACAGCTTAAAAGAAAGTGCACAGATCTTAAGTGGGGTGGGTGACTTTCCATATTTGCTCCATATTGCTTTCCACATCACCACTACTCAGATCAAGACCCAGGACATTTCCAGCACCCTGGAGGGCTGCCTCGTGCCCCCCAACTCAGGCAATATATGCTCCCACGGTATTGATTTATTTTGGTACAAAGTTCAAAAGGGACAAAGGAAAAGCTGAAAAACCTCCCTCCCATCCTGCTGTCAGACACCCAGTTTTTTCTCCAAAGAGTCAATATTACTGGGTTCTTATAAATCCTTCCAAAGAAAAGAGACAGATGCACCCACACACAAACATACGAAGTTATGTTATCTTGTGTATGATCCTCTCCTTTTTATACACAAAGTACTTAATGATGCAATTGTTGTGTGCCTTGTGTTTCTTGTGGTTTTGTTTTTGTTTTTTTAACTTAGCAATATACTTAAAACTCTAGAATCATTTTAGAGATTCCCTGTGGCTCAGTTGGTTAAGCATCAGCCTTTACCTCAGGTCATGATCCCGGGGTTGATCAATCCCTGGGATTGAGTCCTGAGTGAGGCTTTCCACTCAGTGAGGAGCCTACTTTCCCTCTGCTTATTGTTCCCCCTGCTTGTGCTCTCTCTCTCTCTGTTTCTCTGACAAATAAATAATAAAATCTTAAAAAAGAAAAACCACTAGAATCATTTTAGTAATAGCAAATTAATGTCTTTACCAAAAAGCTGCCCCTTAAAAAGCCGGGTTTATATAAAATCCAAACTTTTATTACCAAATATTTCTATGCTCTACCTTACAGCCCTGTGAAGGTCCTTGGGCAGCAATTCCTGTTACTAAATCAAAAAATACAATTCAGGTAGGCAAAGATGGTTCATGGAACTTTTTTTTAAAGATTTTATGTATATATTTGACAGAGAGATAGAGAGCACAAGTTAGCAGAGCAGCAGGCAGAGGAGAGAGAGAAGCAGGCTCTCTGCCAAGCAGGGATCCTGATGTGGGGCTCGATCCCAGGACCCTGGAATCATGACCCGAGCTGAAAGCAGCTGCTTAACCAACTGAGCCACCCAAGCGCCCCAATTCATGGAACTTTTCACAGCCCACCCTATAAACCATCTTGGGAGGTTCTGTCGTATTGTTATTAGCTTTCCCTTTCATAGTCCTTATCGATAACAATATCATGAGTTTACAGTCTCAAGAACTTACCAGCTCTAAAGGACCTGTGTGAAAGACCAAACAAATAAATAAATAAAGTGACTAAAATTTGGAACATAAACTGTAGAATATCTCAAAGGCCTGAATTAATAGAGTTCATTAGTTTGGGATTAATAAAAGGGAAAAGAAATATTTTGTATTTTCAGCTGCATTAAGCAGTTTTCTCGGGAAATTGGTCAAGAGAATCCACTGGCAATGTAGGAACTTCCCCAGAGGGGAAGGCAAGTCAGCCCTGCCAGAGGGCAGCTGAGGGGGCTGGGCTGGGCTATGAGTTCCAGGAAGCAAAGTAGGGTGCAGTCAGGAGCGGGAAATCAAGAAGATAATCCAAATCAAAGTCTTCAGAGGCATCAGCAAGGCCAAAGAGCACGAACGGGGCCCCAAACCAAGACACAGCCAACACGCAAAGCTTCAGAGCTGGACGGACTGTGAATGGAGTTAAGAACACAGGAAGGCACCAGGTTGTTGCCAAGAGTGAGGCCAAAGCTCCCAGCCCTCTGGATGCACATGTGGAGTGTGTGGATCCCCGGCATGGACTTCCTGGAGCAGTGTTACAAGAATGGCCCCTAACAGAATTAGCCCCACCCCTGTGCGCATGTCCCTTTGCAACCTGACTGCTCTGTTTCTGCTGTCCCGGGTGCAATCTGCTTCTCCTCCCTCTCGGTCAGAGTTGACCTCGCCACTTAACTTTGATCAATAGGATGTGGCAGGATTGGTGGTGTACAACATCTGAGGCAGGGTCCTGCTTTCTATTTTTTGGAATGTTTCTTTTCTTTTTTTTTTTTTTTTTAAGATTTATTTATTCATATGAGAGAGAGAGTAAACAGAGAGAAAGGGAGAAGCAGACTCCCCGCTGAGCAGGAAGTCCAACTTGGGGTGGGATCCCAGGACCCTGAGATCATGACCTGAGCTGAAGGCAGGTGCTTAACGAACTGAGCCACCCAGGTGCCCCACGGAGAGAAAGGCTAGGCATCCGGACTGTTTTAGACTGCCCAAGTGAACTGAGCAGTCAGCCGACTGCAACTGCATGAATAAGACAGCAGAGGAACCACTCCAGCCAACTCACAGACCAAGAAATAATCAAGATCGTTGTTTTAAGTCATCACATTTGGGGATGGTTTGTTCCACAGCAACAGATAACTTATAGAGCCCTTCACCGTTGCACGGTTACTACGTGAATCTACAAAGAGTCTCTGTGTTAGGCAAGCTCAGAATGACAAGACCCAGAAATACATATATCTTATGTGTGAATAATTATATTCTCTGAATCCCTTCACATGTAATTTAATGTCCTGACAATCCAGCGAGGAAGAGGAGTGTGGCCTAACTCTGTTAAACATACAAGGAAAAGGTGGCATGGAAAGATTATATGATAGTCCCAGGGTCACTGAGCAAGTTAGTAGAAGTACTATTATGGACTGACATGTGTCCCTCCCCACCTCAGATTCCTATGTTGAAACCCTAACCTCCCATGTGACTGTATTTGGAGACAGGGCCTCCAAAAGAGGTAATTAAAGTTAAATGAGGTCGTAAGAGTGAGTCCCAATCCGATAGAATTTGTAAAAAGGGGCACCAGGGATGTAGACACATGGAGAATAGGTCATGGGGGACATAGCAAGAAGGTGCCTGCAAGTCAAGGATGGAGGCCTCAAAAGGAGCCAAGTCCTTCTGACACCTTGATCATGGACCCCCAGGCTCCAGAATGAGGAGAAAATAAATTTATGTGGTTTAAGCAACCCAGTTTGTGGGTTGTGTTAAGCCCAACAAATTGTGTTATGGTGTTATGGCCCAACAAATAGTGATACTCAAATTCAGGTCTTCTACTTGTTTAGTAGGAATTTTTTTACAAGAGTAAGAAACAATTTCTTGCGTATCAAACTGGCCAAGATTTTTTAAAAGATAAACTTAATTGTAGTAAGGATGTGGAGAAATGGACTTTTTCAAACACCACTGGCGGGAGTCTAAGTTGGTACAACTTTCTAGAAGGAATCTAGTAACAGATTATCAGAGGTCTTTAAGATGCAGTTTTCAGGGCGCCTGGGTGGCTCAGTGGGTTAAGCCGCTGCCTTCGGCTCAGGTCATGATCTCAGGGTCCTGGGATCGAGGCCTGCATCGGGCTCTCTGCTCAGCAGGGAGCCTGCTTCCCTCCCTCTCTCTCTGCCTGCCTCTCTGCCTACTTGTGATCTCTCTCTGTCAAATAAATAAATAAAATCTTTAAAAAAAAAGATGCAGTTTTCATAGCAAAATATTGGAAATGGCGTATGGCAGATTAAATTTTCTTTCTTTTTTTCTTTCTTTCTTTCTTTTTTTTTTAAGATTTTATTTATTTATTTGTCAGAGAGAGTAGAGAGCGAGCACAAACAGAGGAAGCAGCAGGCAGAGGGAGAAGCAGGCTCCCTGCTCGATCCCAGGACTCTGGGATCATGACCTGAGTCGAAGGCAGACGCTTAACTGACTGAGCCACCCACCTGTCCCCAGTTTAAATTTTCTAAATGGAAGCACTGGGGCGCCTGGGTGGCTCAGTTGTTAAGTGTCTGCCTTTGACTTGGGTCATGATCCCAGGGTCCTGGGATCGAGTCTCATGTCAGGCTCCCTGCTCAGTGGGAAACCTGCTTCTTCCACTGCCTCTGCCTCTCCCCCGACCCCACTCATGCTCATTCTCTCTCTCTCTAAGAAATAAACAAATCTTCTATAAAATAATATAGAAAGATGAAAGCACTGATATAACTCATTTCCCATGCTCTTGTTACAATGGGATGTTAGCACTCCTCCACTGAAGGGCAGGGTCTCTTCCCTCCCCTTGAACCTGACAAACCTATGTAGTTGCCACAACTAACAGAATACAGTGCAAGTGAACATGTGTGACCAGGCAGAGAGGAACTGAGGCTGCCAGCCTTCCGTCAGCACCGCCTTAACAGTTACGTGAGTGAGTAACATTGTAAGTGGATCCTCTGGCCCCAGCTGAGTCTTCAGATGACGGTAGCCCCAGCCAGCATCTGACTGTGGCCTCATGAGAGACCCCAGTGAGGACCATCCAGCTCAGTCCTCAAATTTCTGATCAACAGAAAACCTAGGAGAAGATAAATTTTTATTTTTGTTTTTTGTTGTTGTTTTTTTTTGTTTGTTTTTGGTCAGTGGGTTTTGGAGTCATTTGTTCTACAGCCATATAGAATTAATACACAACCTAGATGTCCATCAACAGGGGACTATTTAAATATATTACAGTACACGTTTATCATGAAACACCACTCAGCTATTAAAAAAAATGAAGAGACTCTTTATGTACTGACTTGGAAAGTTCTCCAAGATTATTCGTGAGGTGAAAAAAGCAAAGTGCGAAATCATATATAAAAGATGCTACCATTTGTGAAAAAAATTATGTATATAGATATATGCATAGAGAGAAATGTATATATATGTACATATGCATATATCATAGAGAATACACCTGTATTTTTTAAAAAGATTTTATTTAGTTAGTTATTTGAGAGAGAGAAAGTGAATGAGAGAGCAGGAGCGGGGCTGAGAGGCAGAGGGAGAGGGAGAAGCAGGTTACCCACTGAACAGGGAACCAGACATGGGGCTCGATCCCAGGACCCTGGGATCATGACCTGAGCCAAAAGCCTATGCTTAACTGACTGAGCCACCCAGGCACCCCGAGTACACACCTGTATTTTATACTTGTGTGTATATATATATATATACATCCACACATATTATCTATCTATCTATCTATCTATAATTTATATATATGCAAAAAAACTCTGGGAAGAACATAATACTTCAGTAATAGTGATTGTCTGTGGGTGGGGAGGAGTTGGGTGATTTGAGAACAGAGGTGGGGAGATGCCTTTGAAATTTTGAACCTTGTGAATTTATTAAAAAATCAATAAAGTGTAAAATTTTTTAATTGTGCTATTCTCTACAACTCAGAAATTTCACTTCTTAGTAAATAATCATGGCAAGGATTTTAGCTAAGAGGATGTTGTCACTGCTTAATTTAATATCAAAATGGGAGAGGCACCTGGCTCATTCAGCTGGAGGAGTGTGCGACTCTTGGTCTTGAGGTAGTGAGTTTGAGCCCCACGTTGGGTATAGAGATCGCTTGAATAAGTAAATAAATAAGCTTTAATAGTGTGAAAATGGTAAACCACCCAAGTATTCAGCAATAGGAAGTTTGTGGAATGGCTTACGCCACTCTCATAATCTGCCACCATCGAAAATGATGCCAGAGAGAACAAGTCAGGGCCACGGTGAAGGGATCATGATATTGTAATTGACAAGAAGTTATGAAATGGTATGGCTTAATCTTATCTTTAAATTTAAGTAAATCTTATCTTGAATGTAAATTTAAAGGTAGATGGAGATCAAGATACTTGGATAGCTACAGAAGGAGAAACTAAAATGTTAACAGTGATTATCTCTGGGAGGTCTGATTCTGGTTAATTTTGTTTTTCTCCTGTTTCATCTGTGTTTTCAACAATAAACATGTGCCAAGGTTATAAAAACACAAAGGCTAAAAGTTTATGTGTGTGTGTGTCTCTCTCTCTTTTTTTAAGATTCATGGATGATTCTATAAATAGCAGCTCTGGGTAGAGAATTTGAAACTTTGTTTTTAAAAAGGGCAGTTCTTCAAGAGGAAAGGTCACTAGACTTTCATCATTGGGTAGAGAGATCGGCCCACTGTGTTAAGAAGTTCTAGCATTTTGGCTACACCACTGACCTCCTCCCAACTCACTGGCCAGTGGGAGCCACGTCCAGCTGCTCTGTCCCCAGCTACACCTGATCAAAAGTGGTAGGTAGGGGAGGCTCCAGAATTTCTAAAGGAAGGTGGTTATCCCTGAGGAGTAATCATGGGATGAGTCTCCAACCTACATTGCCAAAGTCAGAACACTGTTTTCACTTCATTTGTAGGTTAAAAATGACCAAGTGTAGGGCTGAATGGTGTCCCCCCCACCCCAAAATTTGCATGTTGAAATTCTAAACCCCTAAGACCTCAAAATATGACTATATATGAAGATAGGTCTTTACAGAGGTAATTAAGAGGGCTTCTGACTCTTGTTTTCAGCTCAGGTCCTGATCTCAGAGTCATGAGATCAAGCCCCACATCAGGCTCTGAGCTCAGCACGGAGTCGGCTAGAGATTCTCTCTCTCCCTCTCCCTCTGCCCCTCCCCTGCTTGCATGCATGCTCTAAATAAATAAATAAATAATCTTTACAATTTTAAAATAAATAAATTCTTTTAATAAATAAGCAAATAAATAGATAATTAAGGTAAAATGAGGTCATATGAGTGGGCCCCAATCCAATATGACAGGTGGTACTTAGAAGAAGAGGAGAGACGCCTGGTTGAGCATCTGCCTTCTGCTCAGGTCATGATGCCAGGGTCCCAAGATCGAGTCCCGCATCGGGCTCCTTGCTTCTCCCTCTGCCAGCTGCTTCCCCTGCTTGTACACTCTCTCTCTCTGACAAATAAAAGGATAAAAAGAAGAAGAAGGAGGAGGAGGAGGAGGAGAAGAGGAGATGAGGACACAGACGGGCACAAAGGGAGGACTGTCTGAAAACCCAGGGAGGAGAAGAGAGGCCTGGGTAGAAACCAGCTCTGCTATTACCTTGATCTAAGACTTCAAGCCTCAGGGTGGTAAGAAAATTCATGTCTGATGTTTAAATCACCCTGGCGGTGGTTCTTTGTTATGGCAGCCTTGGCAAACTAATACACCAAGTTTCCTACAGATACACGTTT
This sequence comes from Mustela erminea, assembly GCF_009829155.1. Lineage (NCBI taxonomy): Eukaryota > Metazoa > Chordata > Mammalia > Carnivora > Mustelidae > Mustela > Mustela erminea. Next base: position 84,048,393 of record NC_045617.1, read on the forward strand.
ACGTAAGGTTGAGAAAATGCCCATTGTCCATAGTGAAGACTATGATCTTTGCTAGTAGCTCTGAGGTACAGAGCTGATGGTGATTATTGGGGCCCCCCTCGCCCCTTAGTGCCACCTCTGCTGGCTACATGTTGGCATCCCTGACCTTTCCAGTAGGCAGAGGCCCAGAAATAATCCTGGCATCCATCCAGCCTGGGGGTTCGAGATGCGGCCTCCATTTCCCTGCCAAGGCTGCAGCCCTTCGTGGAGGGGCAGCCTGGCCCTGACGTCCCCGCAGGATCTTGCCAGTCCCCTCTCCAGGGACCATGTGGGACCCTGACACTCCTCCCAGAGGGAGCCTTCCTGGACCAGTACACCACCTCCACCCCAGAGGGCCTGTCTGCAGAAGTTCATCCCACTCACCGTCAGATCCTGGAGTACAGTGGCTGGTCTGGAGGGAACATGGCGTCCCAGGGACTGCCCTTCGTGGGGCTCTAAAGGCCCTAGGCATTCTTGGGGCGCCTGGGTGCCTCAGTCAGTTCAGTGCCTGACTCTTGATTCTGGCTCAGGTCATGATCTCAGGGTTGTGGGATCAAGCCCGGCATTAAGCTCTGTGCTCAGCACAGTCTGATTCTCTCCCTCTTTCTCCGCCCCTGCCACTGCTCTCACAGCCTCTCTCTCATTCAAAGAGATAAATGAATCTTAAAAAATAAAAATAAAAAAAAACCCACCCAAAATAATAGTAAAGGCCCTGGGCCTTCTTACTCTCAAAGCCCACATCCCTCAAATGCATTCAAATGCATTCACGTGTCACATTACACATAATTTGCATAAACTGTAGAAGCTGGGTTGCAATTATCTAGTTAACATTTTGTAGACATTTAATCATTTCTTCTTTACAATATGCTTTTCTCGTTTCGGCGCCGGTAACAATCCTCACTGTGGCTCAGGTGTTTCCATGGATGTTTGAAAAGCTGGCTGGTCCTGGGCATCACAGCGATGGACACATTTGTTGGCGGTTCCCAGGACCCCTTCCAAGGAGGTCCAGCGTGCACTGGGTGTGCCTGACCCAAGAGGAGCCCCCCAGGCACCCAGTGTCCAGTTGCAATGCCCCAAACCCCTTTCGGAGTTGGAGGGCAAGAGGCCTGCCCATTTTCCCAGCAGAGCTGGCCTCTTCCTCCTCCTTAAACTTGCTCCTTGGTGACCTTGTGCCTTCTCTTGCTTCCAGCAGATTTGCCCTGGGCTGGAAAAGCCAAGGGCTAGGAAGTCCTTAGCCATCATAGAATCCAAATCTACCCCCCATTACAGAGATGAGAAAACAGGAGTCCAGAGAAAGGCCAGTCCTCTTCAGGAGCACACCTATATTTTTGTGGAATTTGAACACAGAACTCTGCCCTAGGCTAAGATTGAGATTTTGCAATTACTCAGGAGGAACCCTTGAAGCAGGGTCTTTCTACCCTTCTCTGACCATTGCAAGTCCCGGCTTTGCTGTCATCCCAGGCCAGTGGTTTTCTCCCAGCTGTGCTGTCTCTTATTCTCAACAGCACCCCCTGGGACCTCAGGGATGGCGGGGACTTTGCCCCAGGTGCTGCATGTCAGATACAAAACAGGATGCCCGGTTACACTTGAATTTCAGATCAACAACATTTTTTTTTTTTTAGTATAAGGATATCCCAAATGTTGTTGTTGATCTGAAAATCGAATGTAACTTGGCATCCTGTATTTTTATTTACTAAACCTGGCCACCCTCTGAGCATCCTCTTTTCGTTTGGGTCAGGCCCTTCCGACCAGCGGTGCGAATTTCCTTGCCACCTCACCAGTGTGTGTGTGAGTCACGCAGCAGCGGACCTCCAGGCAAATGTTTTTGAATGGAACAGCATCGCGGTTTGGGGGATTCCCCCCACTGTCCCCATAACGCATGTGCTGGCAAAGAATGATGCCCGTGAGAGGAAAATAAAAGAGGGCCACAGGAGTTCCTCCCACCTTAGGGACAGTCCCCAGCCACGCTAGCGCTGGGAAGGCGTCTCTCATTCAGTGGCTTGCGCCTCACCTCTCAGAGAGGCACGGCTGCTGGGAGACTCATTGGGATATCGGCCACGGGATCTTTCCAGCCAACCCTCTGAGGGCCTGATAGCCTTCCTTCCCCGCCTTTCTGAGAAAAGGTCTACCAGGAAGAATGGGCTGGTGGGCTGTGAGCTGGGCAGGTGGCTTGACCTCAGGGATTGCGACGGTATCTTCATCAGGGGGTCACTGTGGGTAATTCAGGAGGAAATTAATACCGAATGCTTGGCTTCCCATCAATGGTGGCTATTGTTTGAATACTGTGAGGGCTTTTGCTTTACCCCCCAAGCCAGTGGTTCTTCCTGAGAAGGCTTCTCTCAGTTCTCTGGGCTCCCACAGTTTGACCTCATGAAGCTTTGGGCATATCCCCTGGACCAGAGTCGGCATTCAGCTGACATCATCTGTCAGTTCATGGGGGTTAGATTTTTCAGTTGCCCAGCAGAGCCCTGAGGAAGCAGGACTCAGAAGAGGTTGGCTTGGAGGGTTGAGGAGATAAGTTTCCTATGCTGGTGTCCCTGAGGGAAGGCAGGCCACATTTGTGCCTGTCGGGGGGAGCCGGGAGGGAGCCTGGGGTTGCGTCCCTGAGGAGGAAGAAAGGAGGGGTCGTGGGAAAGGGCCTGAAAAACACACATCCTCACTTTCCTCTTCTGGAACTTCCGATATCAGGCCAACAAATGAGCATTGGTTGGAACTGAAGTGGGAAAGCTCCTGAAGTCAAAAGGTCTCTCCCTTTAACAACTGGCTCTGCCAAGGGCCCTCAGGTTGGGACACTCCGGCTTCTTAGAAAGAAACTGAAAGCCCTTAGGAGAAACTCCACCACTTCCCCTTCCTCAGTAAGAGGAACTTGGAGTTGCCCTGACAGGAAAGCCTTGGTGGGGTTTCTCGGAAGCTGCGACTGCTTCTCTACTGAGGAAAACCGCAGGCGGGGGGGGGGGGGGGGGGGGGGGGGGGGGGGGGGGGGGACAGGCTGGGGGCCAGGCCAGGGGCCAGGCCGAGGGCCACTCTGGTGGAAAACAAGCCATTGACAAAGTCATGGCCTTTGGTTAGGCTCCTAAGCAGGACTGGGGAGCTGCCACATTTTCTCTCCATCACCAACCACCACCCCTTCCCAGGGATCTTCACGCTGTTCCCCTCCCTCTCAGCTGCCAGGTTCCCTCCCCACTGCCAGCCCCCTCCCCAGCCTCTTAACCTAATCGCCCTTATGTCTGTGCTCTACGCCCCCTACTATATTCACCACCTTTCAAAACTCATCCATCTAGTTCCCACCCCTCAAAGAAGCACTGACCCTCCAGTAAGGGCCTTGGGGGTATCCAGTGAGCACAGGGAGTGACATTCTGGAAGAGACCAAACCCTCTGTGCTATCTCAGATGACCTACTGAATAGAGAAAGGGCAGGTAGTGGTCACACAGGGATGCCTGACTTAACAGTAACTTCTGTTTGCCCCATTCATTTCTAGACTGGACACAGACTTCTCTCTGGAGACTGGGGTGCCTCTCCCCCTCTCAGACATACCCAGGGGCAGCTGCTACAGCAACACGAAACAGTATGCAGGCACAGATCACGTCCAGGGCCCAGCCCCAGGAGAAGCTGAGACAGCCCCAGGTCCTAAGTTTTCGTACAAATGCGTCCATATGATACCGCCCCAGAATTTGGCCAGAAGGCCCCTGATGAAAACCTCGTACAGCTTCCCGCTGCCTGGAGGACAGAGTCCAGGCTCGGTGGCCTGTGCGTAAGATTCTTTGCCAAGGGCCCCAGCTGTCCTCTCCAGCTCCTCTGAGCTCTGATCCGATGAGCCCCTGCCTCCGTCACCCAGCTATCTCCAGCTCACATAAGACCTAGCAGGGCATGGATTTCTTAGGGAAGTCTTCCCTGCTCCCCATCCCAGTTCAAATGGTCTAGGGGCTGCCCTTGGGACCTCACTGGCTGCACCACAACACCTTGTGACCTCTAGTCTCTTGACCATCACCCAGGCTGTAGGATCCTAAGGGACAGCATATGGGGGCTTGGCGTATCTCAGGAAAGGTTCTGGGAGGGAGTAAGTGAATAAACGAGGGAATTTAGTGTTAGCTGCCAGGCCGTGTGGCTGAGAGCCCCACGTGCCCACAGGCCCAGACATCCACGTGTGGATGTGGACGCCCACGTGCAGTGGGAGGAGGCACGTGCATGCCTGTCATGGTGTCCCCGAGAGGTGTGTCTGTGGGTCCCTGCGTGCATACGCCAGCATCAACGACGGTACGCTTTGAGCCAGCAGGTGGCGCTGCGCCCTTCCGCTGCAGGGTCTGTCGTCCCTGACCGGCCCCGGCTGTCATCACAGAGGGGCCCGCAGCAGGCACCCAGAGCAGCCTCCTTTATCCCACGGTCAGGGGCGTGGGGGCGGGGACCAGGGCTGCTGGGTCTCACGGGGAATCCAGTCTGGACTTCCGGCTGAGCAGCCAGGGCCCTGACTCCACAGCGCCCAAACTCCGGTTGCGCAGGGCCGCAGCCCTCTGTAGGCCTCATGCCAAGCCGGACCTCACAGGAGAGCCTGAAGTCCAAGCAGCTGCAAGGCAGAAAGGTTAGGATAAAAGCATGGGCTGAAAGTTCCAGCTCACCTTCTGGCTGGCTGTGTGACCTTGGGCAAATCCCCCATCCTCTCTGAACTCATTTCTTCGTGAAGTGGGAATCGTGCCAATTTGTGAATGAGAGAATCAGTGTAAAACATAGGCCACAGTGGGGTTGTGCCGCAAGGCCACAGTTCTGAAAGTAACCTTGGAAGGTTAAAACCCACATAGCGGGGCGCCTGGGTGGCTCAGTGGGTTAAGCCTCTGCCTTCAGCTTAGGTCATGGTCTCAGAGTCCTGGGATCAAGCCCCACATCGGGCTCTCTGCTCAGCGGGGAGCCTGCTTCCCTCTCTCTCTCTCTCTTTCTGCCTACTTGTGATCTCTCTCTCTCTGTCAAATAAATGAATAAAATCTTTAAAAAAAAACAAAAAACAAAAAAAACACATGGCTTGGTCGCTCCTCTCCGAGGGTCAGATTCAGCAGGTCTAAGGTGGGGCTTCTGAGTTTTTGCAACGCTAACAGGCTGCTGCCGCTGTCTGGAGACCACACTCTGGGATCCCCTTGGGTCCGGGATGCTCCCAGGTTATGGGCTACAGGGGCCCCAGGGAGGGAGGAGGGTGACCTGGTCAGTAAGAAGAGGTTGGTTGGGTGGGGGGCTCTGGACCTGGCTCCGTTTCCTCCTCCAGCGCTGAGCAGTCACCCTGGAGGAGGTAAGACCTGGGGCCCACCTGCCAGATGTGAGGACGGCCAAGCGCCACATGGCCACTACCTCTCTCCCTTGAAGGGATGGGTCAGTTGGTTCTCTGCTCCTGGCTTGGCTGTCGCTATGCTTCCTGGGCTTCTGAGAACTCACATTTCCTTTCTGTCTTTTTTTAATACTGCTTTTGAGTCAAATTATCATAAAGGTGATGCACGTCCATCTGAGAGCATCAGTACAATGCAGAAAGGCATAAAGAAGAGATGGGAATTGTGATCCAAGATCCGGTCACTCAGAGACCATCACTGCCAACTGATTACTTCTTCTTCATGTTTTCACGCTTCATGTGCGATACTGTGTCTGCCTTGATGTAGCAGTCATCTTGTTCTTTCCCATGAAAGCGCTTAGGAAACATGAATTTAAGGACAGGGCAACAGTCTCAGTGAAGGTCTTTTTTTTTTTTTTTTAAGATTTTATTTACTTTTGACACAGAGAGAGAGATAGAGAGGGAACACAAGCAGGGGCAGCAGCTGGCAGAGGGAGAAGCAGGCTCCCTGCTGAGCAGGGAGTCCCACAGGGAGTCCCATGCGGAGCTTGATCCCAGGACAATCCCAGGACACTAGGATCATGACCTGAGCTACGGACTGAGCCACCCAGGCACCCCTATTAGAAATACTTTTAGGGGCGCCTGGGTGGCTCAGTGGGTTAAAAGCCTCTGCCTTCGGCTCAGGTCATGATCCTGGGGTCCTGGGCTCGAGCCCCGCATCGGGCTCTCTACTCTGCAAACAGCCTGCTTCCCTTCCTGCCTCTCTGCCTACTTGTGATCTCTGTCTGTCCAATAAATAAATAAAATCTTTAAAAAAAAAAAAAAGAAAGAAAAGAAAAAAGAAATACTTTTAGAATGTCCTGAATGTGACCCTTTCTCCCCACTCCACTGCTACCAACCTGGCCCATCTCTGCCTGGGTGACCACAGCAGTCCTGTCACTGTCTCCCTGCCCATTCCACGCTCTTGCCTCATTGGAGTCTCTTCCCCACAGCAGCCAGACAGATCTTTTTAATCATTTTATTTTTTTTTAAAGATTTTTTTTTTTTAATTTGACAGACAGAGATCACAAGCAGGCAAAGAGGCAGACAGAGTGAGAGAGCGCGGGAAGCAGGATCCCCACGGAGCAGAGAGCCCAATGCAGGGCTCAATCTCAGGACCCTGGGATCATGACCTGAGCCGAAGGCAGAGGCTTTAACCCACCGAGTCAACCAGGTGCTCCCAGACAGATCTTTTTAAAACCTAGCCCAAACATGTTTGACCCTCATTTCAAACCACCTCAGTGGCTCCTATGTCACCGGGGGTAAAAGCAAAGACCTTACTATGACCCATAGAGGCCTTTAAGGATTTGTGCCTCCTCCACTCCCATGGTCTCCTTGACCTCACTCCCTGTCACTCCCCACTTTACCTACTTGGCTTCGTGGTGCTCCTCAGAACACCCCATGCACACTCCTGCCTCAGGGCCTTTGCACTTGCTGTTCTCTCTGCCCAGCACATTTCCTCAGATACCCTCAGGGCTCCTCTGTTCAAATGTCATCTCGGAAAACAACCATAAGCAAATATGACTTATTTTGGAAAGGCCTGCCCTGACCACATGGCCCCAAATAGCACCCTGGCCGCTCTTTGTTGCCTTACCCCATGTCATTTTCCTTTTGGAGTACCACTCACTTACCTGATTATTGTCTGCTTGCTGCCACCCCAATGCCAGCTTGAGACAGAGCCCCGCACATAGTAAGACCCTGTGCAACGTTGCCACCCAAATGAATGTGTGAGGAGAGGAAGAAATTTGGGACGGGGCACAAGAGACCTCTGCACGGGAACTAGGAAACTGGAATTCAAGATGAGCCCTTGCCACTCGGAATCACTGAGGCCTTGAGCAAGTCAATTCACCTCTTCGGACCTTGGTTTTGTCATCCATAAAATGGGCAGGATGATGCCAGCGAGGCCGGCATCCCACGGCTGAGGATTACATGACAAATGTGGGTCAGTAAAGCACAAGGCAGCCATGCGCAGCCTGCCCCTCCCCTGCGAGCTCTGCCCAACACCCTCCCCAGAGCACTGGTGGATCCCTCCACGGAGATGTGTGGGAATGAGTGTCCTGCTGGCATGTGTGAGCACGGTGTACCGAGCGGACTGCTGGCCCCCTGCCCCGTGTGCCCCCATATCTGCACTCACCTACCTGCCCCGTGCCCAGCCGCCTACTAGTGCCCCTTGGACATCTGGTAACTGACCAACAAATACATCGTTGAAGCTCTAGATGCTTCACTGTGAAGCGAAGGAATGAGGGTGGGGCTTTCAGACCTAGACACAGGCTGGGGCCAGGTTCTCTGGGCTCTGGGGCAGGGGGGCATGCCGGTGCCTTAAAGACCCTGACTTGAGAGGAAGGGAGGGACTGAGGGACAGGCTGCCTTCTCCCTGGGATAGGGCCCGGGCAGCTTTGGCCCCAGACATCTGCCACACCAGCCACATCTTCTGGGCTGCTGGGCGGAGGCCTGGCTCCCCACCTGCATTCCTCGCTCTGTCTCCCCATGATCTCATCCTGGCCCTGCAGCCGCCCACAGGCCAGGAGGCTTTGCCCCACTTTACAGATGAGGAAATGGAGGCTTGTGGAGATCGATGCCCTGCCCTGGGGCAGTCTCCTTGCCTGGGCCCAGGGAGGCACGCTGGTGGGCGCACGGCTCCGAGGGGGTAGGGGGTGCAGGTGGGATGCGGTCAGGAGGACCACTTCACACTCTCCAGTCAGATATGAAAAGCCCCCATAGATCCCACCCCCGTGCTTAATCAACTCTGGGCAGTTGGGTGGTTGACCCACTGGTCAGGCGGCAGGGGCGTCCAGCCAGGCCCAGCTGCCTTTCTTCTGCAGGCTCAGTGACCCACACAGGGCTAACTGACAAACAGGCCCGGCCCAGGAGGGGTGTGGGACGCAAGGAGCGAAACTCCTTTTAGGAAGGAAATCTTGGAGCCAAGGTTGAGAAACTAGCGTCTGGCCCCGGCCTAGGGGTGGGGGAGCCCAGGTGAGCCGACTCAGTCCTCAGGAATGGGTGGGGTCTCAAGGGGAGGCGGGTACTTCCTCCAGCCCCAGCCCGGGGTCCTGTTCAATCCTTATTTAGGAGTTTCCTGGCGACAGGCAGTGACCTGTCGGCCGCCCGTGTGGGAAGCAGCTTGGCGTGGCCCTCACCATCTCATTAGTGGTGACTCACCCAGGACTCACCTGGCTGTCAGGGACCTGTCCCACTGCCCGCCAGAACCAGCTCGGCCGGCCCCCTCGCAGGGGCAGAGACCTCGTTCCATCAGCCCGCTGTCCTCCATGGCACCTGAGGCAGAGCCTGCCTGGCACACAGTCAGAGCTCAGAATCCATTCATTCAACCAACAGATATTGATTGAGGACCTACTGTATGCCAGGCGCAGTGCCAGGTGCTGGGAATATGGAGTGAACCAGGCAGACCCAAATCCCTGCCCTTCTGGAAGCCACAGTCTTGTGGGGAAAGACAGACGGTAAACAAATAAATAAATGAATCACACGAGTTCTTGAAGATGGTGAGTGCTAGGGAGAAAAGGCAGAAAAGAGTAAGAGATGGAGGTTGCAGTTTTAAACAGGGGATTCTGGGGAAACTCTCTGAGAAGGTGATATTCCAGCAAAATCTGGTGAAGATGAAGATAAGGAAGGGAAAAAGGTATACCAGGAACAGCAAGTACAAAGGACCTGGGGTAAGAATGTGGGGGTGGGGGACTTATTGAAAGAACAGCGGGGAGACCAGCCTAGCTGAAGCAGTTGGCCAAGGTGAGAGTGGTGGAAGACAGGGTCAAAGAGGTAGGGGCAGTTCAGACTGTGCAGGGTTTTGTAGGCCTTTAAAAGAACTTTGGCTTTTACTCAACTGAATTCTGTAAAAATGCTCCAACTCCCCACCCTCACCCTCCTGCCAGTGGAACCCAAGACCAGCTCCCCAGAGCAAAGTGAAGGGTCAGAGATGGTTTTCCCGGGGAAGGGTCTGGAAGGATGAGTTTGCTGAGCTGAGCATTGCTGCCTGTGGAGGATGTGTGAAGAGGATGATGCTTGTTTGGGAAATAAATACCTACTGAAGAGGGATGTTGTGAGGAAAGGAAGAAAAGGGAGCAGAGGCCAAGCAAGAAAGGGAAGGCCAACCTTGCCCAGCTGTCTGCCCCAAAAGTCTGTCTTTCTGTACTAATCTGAAACATACCCCATCTGACACTCTGCTACAACCCCTCTCTCACCTCTGGGCCTTTGCACATGCTATTCTCTCTGCCTGGGAATCCTTGCCATCCTTTGCCTGGTGAACTCCCACTCATCCTCCATGAAGTGGTCCCTGAGATCCCAGAGTAGATGCTCCTCCTCCCATGGGCCCCACACGCCCCTGAGGAAGCGTTTTCACACTCCGTCATATCTGACTGAGGGATCTTTCCTCCCCATGAGACCATGGCCGTGGCCTGTGCTGGGGTTTGCTCACCTTTATATCCTCTGAGCCCAACAGAGTAGGTGTTGAAACAGAAGAGTGAATGAACAAATGTTCACCAGGATTTGGATCCCTTAGAGGTTTTGGAACAGAGTGACAAGATTAGATTCACATTTTTGGAAGATGACACTGACTCAGTTTGTGTTGAGTGTGGGGGGAATTGGAGGAGGGTGACAGCTTACAGGCTACTGCAATAGTCCAAGCAGGTGCCAGAGAGAGGTGAGGAAGGACAAAACCAGGATGTTAGACACTGGAGATGAGAGGAGGATCAAGATCTAGGATTTTTTCTTCTTTTCTTTTCTTTCTTTCTTTTTTTTTTTTTTTTAGATTTTATTTTTTTATTTCAGAGGGAGACAGAGAGCAAGAGAGGAGTGAGGGGCAGAGGGAGAAGGAGAAGCAGACTCCACGATGAGCAGAGAGCCCAATGCGGGGCTCGATTCTGGGACCCCAGGATCATGACCTGAGCCGAAGGCAGATGCTTAACTGACTGAGCCACCCAGGCATTCCTAGGAGAAGGATTTAAAAGGGACATCAACACTGGCCCTGGACTGATGAGGAGGAAGGAGTAGAGGGTAGACTCCTCCTTTTTCCCTCTTTTTTGTGTCCTTCTCTCTGTCCACCCATGGACACCTACTACTTCCTCAGATGCAATATAGCACAGTGGTTATGAGCCTGACTCTGGGTTCATGATCCTCAAGTAGCTTAATTAAATACGTGGTGCCAATTAGGTGTGTCATCGCGTGATGTGGGACGCCTTAGAGACCCAGCTTGGTTCTCCTCCAGTGCCTCCTTTTGGAGTTGTACCTGATTTTATTACCAGTTTTCATCCGAATCCACTGGGGAATGAGACGATTCTGCTTTTGTTTCTTGGCCAGGAATTGCTTGATCCTGAAAGTCTTGTGAGAAGACATGGTCAATTAACACCGCGCAGCACACAGCAGGATGGCAGCGAAAAAGAGAAAGCCTGACTCTGGGTTCAAATCCCACTTCCACCACATACTTGCTATGTGACATCAGGGCAGGCTGGCTCAACCTCTCTGTTACTCAGTTTACCTACCTGTAAAGCAAGGATGACAGCTAAGAATTAGTTACTGTATTTCATTAATCCTAAGATTCCTATTTTAACATTTCTGGAATCAGGGAATCAAAGACATGACATGGAGTAATTACCAGCATCATTTTTTTAAAGATTTTATTTTTAAGTAATCTCTACACCCAACATGGGGCTCGAACTCACAACTCCGAGACCGAGAGTCACACACTCCACTGACTGAGCCAGCCAGGTGCCCCTAACTGGCAGCATTCTTTAGTGGTAGGTGCATCAATAATGGTGAATTTGAAGATCGATGAAACCTTAAATATGATGGAACACAAAAATACATGGAGAGATTAGGACCTGGCATGTTATAGGAGCGAAATAAAGGTTAGCTGTTGTTATTACTATCATAATTTGCTTTCAGGAGTATTGTTCACAGCAGTGACAAAAGCTCCATCAGGGTAAAGAGAACTCATAAGTAGATGTAAAGGTGAAAATTTTTTAGTAATTTCCCCCAAAAAAACACCCAAGGTCTAACACTTCCTCTGAAAGATCCCACAGAATTCTGCCAAAGTTCCAGAGAAAACTTCAGAAATTCCTCCTGTACAATGGGGACCAGAACTCCTGGCTCCCTGACCGGCAGGGGGAACCAGGGCATGTCCCCAGATGACTTCGGGGGTGTTCCCTGTGTCCTTGTGAATTTTCCTGAGTCACCATAACTCACTGCCCACATTCAGGGCTCTGCTACTTTCGGACCAGGAGACTGATGCCCTGGGATCAAGAGCCGTCCTCAAACAAAAGTGTGATTACAGAGCGTTCCGCACGGGCCGGGAACCGTCTGCCACTCAGGAGCGCGGGGTGACCCTCACCGGTGTCTTATTTTTGGCTTCCCGGGTTGGGTTCCTGCCTACTGACTTGGCAAATCCTGGGTGACTCGCCTTGTTTTCTCTCCTCACTTAAATACATGTCTGGAAAAAGCCTCCACCCCCACAGACACTGCTGCGTGTGGAAACGGTGACAGGCCTAGTGGAGGAGGAGAAACCAGGCGGCTGAGTCTTGGAGCCTCCCTCTCAATGAGGGGGAGAACGGCTGGCCCAGCTGCTGGGGTTAGTGACACTCCCAGGCCTGTCTCCTGCCCCTTTGGGCTCAGCCAGGGCCCCCATCCCAAGCTCTGATTCTCTCCTCTTCTGTCTGGGTTGACAAGAGAACTTCTCGGCCACAGACACTGTGTCAGGCTCACGTGTCAAGTCTCTGGTTTGCAACCCAGGTCAGGAGGCTGTCAGCCTGAGAACACAGGAACCTGGGGACCCACAGGCTCTGTGTGTGTGCTGGGCCTCGAGGGGGTGGGTGAAAGTCTCCTGGCTCCTGCTAGCTCTCAGCCGGTTGGGAGGCGGGACACTCCTCCAAAGAAAACAAGGCACCAAGCCATGGGTGGTGGGTCTCTCTGGAGACCCTTTGACCAGGACGACTGCCTTCCCTCCTGACACCCAGACGCCAGGCCAATCATCTTCCAATATCACAGCCCACCCCTGCTGCCCTCACGCTGATGGCATCTTCATTCCAGAATGCTAGCTCCCCAGCAGATCTGTCCATTCCTAAGTTCTAGGGAACCTCTTCTCCGGGCTGGAACAGGCACCGGGCTGGTTTCAAAGCCTCGTACTCCCTCCTATTTATACTGGGAAGTTGGAATGGACAGGGGAGAATGCAGGGCTCCTCCCATGCCCAAAAGTCCAGCCGGAGTCCAGAAGGACAGGTGGCATTGCAACGGGGCTGGAAGTAATGTCCCCTCTTCATCAGCTCTGCCGTGCTTTGATCAGAAACGTCTTTATTTTACCTAAAGGTGCTTTGCAAATCCCAACCCTCTCCACTCCAGATCAGTATTAAAATGAGCTGTTTCCTTGTCTGTTTTGTCCATTAAAGTCTAACTTTCTGAAGGCAGGGTGGTGTCTGATCCACCCTTGATCACCTGTCCCCAGCACAGTGCTGGCACACAGTAGGCATGTCACGAACACATTGAAAGAAAACACCTGTGTGCAATCCCTCCCTGATGCCTATATCAGCCTGGAGAGACAAACATTATCATTGCCACTTGTCATCCCCATTTTAAAGATGAGTAGAGGGACACCTGGGTGGCTCAGCTGCCTTCGGCTCAGGTAATGATCTTGGGGTTCTGAGATCGAGCCCCGCATCGGGAGCAGGGAGCCCGCTTCTCCCCCTCCCTCTGCCCCTCCTCCAGCCTGTGCTCTCTCTCTCTTGCTCACTCGAATAAATAAATAAATAACCTTTAAAAAAAAAAAAAAGAAAATAAATACAGATGACTAGACTGGGACTCAGGGAACTAAACAGCCTTGTCTGTGGTCTCACGGTTAACAGGTAGCAGATCTGGGCTTTTAACCAACGTCTGTCAAACCCCAGAGCTTTCACTCTTTTTTTTTTTTTTTTTTTTAAAGATTTTATTTATTTATTTGGCAGAGAGAGTGAGAGCACAAGCAGGAGGAATGAGAGAGGAGAAGCAGGGAGGGAGCCCGTCACTTAGCTTGATCCCAGGACCCTGAGATCATGACCTGAGCTGAAAGCAGGCACTTAACCGACTGAGCTACCCAGGTGCCTCAAATTGTTCCATTTTAAAGATAAGGAAACTGAGATTCGGAGAAGTTCCATAACTTGCCCAAGACCACACATTGAGTAAGTGGTGGAGCTGGTCGTGTTTGAATCCTGATCTTATCTCGCTTTCCAAGCCATGCACTGACCGCTGCGGACGCCATCTCTTTTTGGGAGACACCGCTGACCCAGCTCAGCAGCACAACCAGCTTACGTTCTCTTTCAGCAGGGCCCCTATCTGGAATTTTCTCTTGTTTGTCTCTTCTGGGCAACACCCAAACTTTCCATCCAGCTTCCCAAGCATGGGCTCCTCCTGCTCAGCACCCCGAGGCAGGCCACCTCTTTACTTGGCCCTCAGTCATGCCTTGAGGCCCCACAAAGCTCCTTCAACAAAGCCAAACAGCCCCGGCTCTGAACTTGTCAACAATTTCCTCACCAAATTTCTTCATCTTGAGAGAGATGTCAGGAGTACAGTGGTGAGAGGCCATTGAGAAAGGTGACAGGGGCCACATGAGGGGATGTGGCCCCCTGAGAGGACTTTGTTTCTTTTGTGGCATCTTTTGAGCCAAAGCAAAGATAGCGGCAGGCTTGGCCTGCCTTCATGGCTCACGTGTGTACCTCTAAAGCCACAGGCCACTGGTGACAGCAGCTCTCAGCAGGTCAACAACATTGGTGTCCTGGCCGCACTTTGCTTGGTTCTCCAAGGATGACAAAGAAAACACACTCCCTTGACCAATACTGGGTGAATCTTGTAATCAGACTCAATAGGAGTCTTGTTGGAGCGGTGAGAAGAAATTATAATAGTTTATAAAAAGGGCACCTATTACTCACACCCATTAGGATGGCTACTCTTAAAAAAAGAAGAACATCACAAGCATCAGCAAGGATATGGAGAGATTGGAACCATGGTGCACTGTTGGCAGGATTGTGAAATGGGTCAACCACTAGGGATAACAGTCTGGAGGGTCCTCAAACAATAAAAAAACAGAACTACCGTATGATCCAGCAATCCTACTTCTGGATATCTATTTAAAGGAATTGAAAGCAGGGTCTCAAAGAGGTATTTGCATACCCATGGTTTTTCAGTGTTATCCTCAATTCCACCAAGAGGGTAAGGTAATCCAAATGTCCACCAAGGATGATTGGATAAACAAAAAGCAGTCCATGCATACAATGAAATATTACCTAGCCTTCAAAAGGAAGGGAATCCTGTCACCTCCTGCAGCATGGATGAACCTTGAGGACATTAAGCTAAATGAAGTAAGCCAGACACAAAGAGGCAAACACTCCACGATAACACTCCGCTTACAGAAGGTAGCTAAGGTGGTCAAGTTCACAGAAACAGAAAGTAGAATGGTGGTTAGCAGGGCCTGGGGGGAGGAGGAGAAATGGGGAATTGTTGTTGAATGGGTATAGAGTTTCAGTTTCACAAGATAAAAAAGTTCTAGAGATTTATTGCACAATAACGTGAATATACTTAACACTACTGAACTGTATACCTACAATGCTGAAGATGGTAAATTTTACGTGTTTGGTTTGTGTGTGTGTGTGTGTTTTAACCATAATTAAAAATAAATTAGGGGTACATGGGGAGCTCAGTCAGTTGAGCATCTGACTCTTGGGTTCAGCTCAGGTCATGATCCCAGTGTTGTGAGATCGAGTCCTGCATGGTGTAGGGCGGTGGGGGATCCACGCTCAGCAGGGAGTCTGCTTGTGATTCACTGTCTCCCTCTCCCTCTGCCCTTGCCTCGACCCCGAGCACTCATGCTGTCTCTCAAATAAATAAATAAATCTTTAAAAATAAATAAAGTTTATAAAAATAAGCTAAAAGCAGGGGGGAACCTTGCTAATTTCCTCACTTTGGAGATATTTATTATACTGACTGTGCTAGGCCCTCTAAATGCGTTATTTTCACCCTTACCCTGACTTAATGTGGCAGGCATTTCTTTTTCACAGCCTAGGAAATTGCAGCCCAGTGAAAGAAATGGACTTATCCACAGTCTCTTGGAATTTATTGAGGTGAAGAAATCCATTTGTGCTCGGGTTTGTCTACCTTCAAACTGGGGCTCGCGCTGCCCCATGCTCATGACTGGGGGAGTGTCTCCAGATTTAAGTGGCCGGTCACTGACAGAAAGAAGACAGACTTTTCAGGACCTCTGGGTGGCTCAGTCAGTTAAGTGTCTGCTTTCAGCTCAGGTCATGATCCCCGAGTACCAGGATCTCATCCAGCTCCCTGCTCAGTGGGGAGTCTGCTTCTCCTTTTGCCCTTCACCTCACGCATGTGCTCTCTCAATAAATAAATAAAATCTTAAAAAAAAAAAAAAAAAAGACTTTTCATGTGAGTGTTCCATTTCCCCAAATTGTGCAGAAGTTCCTTGCTGAGAAGCTACAGAGATCTTCTATTTCTTGACCTGCTGGGGAATTAAGTCAAGTACTGAGCACACACAGTTAGTGGGGAACCAACACTTGAGAACTAGCTGAGTTTTTCAAACTTCTCAAAGCACCAGAAGGGGTCTTCACAGAAAATACGATTTAAGCACTTTAGCTCGCAAAGCATTTTCACGTACTTCAATCTCTTTGCTCCCAACAGAA
Source organism: Mustela erminea (assembly GCF_009829155.1). Taxonomy (NCBI): domain Eukaryota; kingdom Metazoa; phylum Chordata; class Mammalia; order Carnivora; family Mustelidae; genus Mustela; species Mustela erminea. The sequence goes on from NC_045617.1 coordinate 84,064,416, forward strand.
TCCCTGGGCAAAAGAGATCTCTATCATCTCCATTTTACAGAGGAGGAGGGAAGCACAGCTCAGACAGAAACGTTCAAGGTCCCACAGCTGGGATTGCAATTACTGGAGGCATGACTTAACAGGTGTCTTAGGACCCTGAAATCTGTGATGCTTCTGCAGGCGGCCTTGTAAAGTTAGGGCCAGGTGCCCTATCTCGCTCAAGGCTCTCTGTTGATCGTGTGCAGCACTCACCTGCTGACCCAGAGGGTGGGCCTTGACCTCCAAGGCCAAATAAACTCTGGACAGACCACGTGAAGGCTGGACGTGCCTTTCTTGAGACTGTAGCTGCAGCATCAATACTTAGCCAAGTACCATGTGCCAGTGAGTGAGAGGCCGGGGTTATTCCCAGCCCCAGGAAAGCGCTGTGTCAGAAGGGGTGTGGCCGGAGTCCAGCTAAGCAGGGAGGCTCAGAGGCTGGCTCAGAGGAGGGAGCACAGAAGAGGTTAAGCTTGGGGAGATAGCTGAGGCCATCATATCGATGGGAGACGACTGGGTCTGCCCCCCAGGGGTCAGAGATTCGTCCAGAGGGGCTGGAGCGAGCAGAGCAGAGGACCAGTGCTTCTTTTTTGTTCTCCACTCTATTTCCCACCTTCTCACCAAGTGTGAGCAGCTGCCAGCCCAAGCATCCTGGCCCTCCAGGGAGGGCAGGCGGTGGCTTGCAGGTGGGGACAGTGGCCAGCCACATCTGTTTTGGTCCTCTCATTATGACATGTTTTCCCTGATTCGAAAGCATCTCTTGTTCACGACAAAAAAAAATTTGAGGACTACCAAAAAAAAAACCACATATGTGCAAAATAAAAATCACCTGTGATGCTCTTTTTTTAACTGTTAAAAAGGACAAAAATTAAAGAGCAAATACCCTTGTGGTGGTAGAGTCAGTAGAGCTTCCGACTCCTGGTTTCTGCTCAGGTCCTGATCTCAGGGTCCTGAGATGGAGCCCCATATTAGGCTCCCAGCTCAGCACTGAGTCTGCTTGAGATTCTCTCCCTCCCGCTGTCCCTCCCCACTTCAAAAAAAAAAAAAATCAAATGCCCTCTCCTCAACCCCAACTGTCCCCTCCCCCACATACCCAAGGTCATCAGTGCTGGCTGCCTGATAGCCTTTGTTAAGGCTTCTTCTCTCCTCTTCCCTTTGGAGGAAGGGATTTTCCCAGGACGGAAAGCAAAAACTCTGTCACTGTTGTCAATAATGATGTAAACATCCATTTTATTCTAACTAGCTGGTAACAAGGTACCCTGCCTAGGAAGTGTCCTGACTGTCCACTCTGGATTCTTCTACCTCCACCACCTCTAGCCACCCTTACAACCTCCCCCGTGAGGAAAACCAGAGGAGGATGTCTCTGGGGTTTGACTTCAAGGCAGCCAGGAGGCTTTACTGTCCTCCAAACACCTATGAGATCACTGGCACTGGACATTCCACTGTTAGGATGTCATAACTTCAATAGAAAGCTTCATTTTCCCTGAAACTATAACTCCCTCATGGGAACTATGAATCTTTTAAAAGCGTGGAATAGACAATGTGTTGTAAGGTTTTTTTTCTGAGGACACAGTTTTGGGTTTTGCCAAGATGGGGTGGGGGGGTTAATGATAGTTATGTTGGTTATTGTGGTTAATGATAGTTATGTTTTCTTTTCCTAATTACAAAATAACACATTTGTTGTAAAAATGTAGAAAAAGAGAAGAGCATAAATAAGAAAACAAAACAAAATTTGCTCATATACCCCGAAAATAACCACCACTACTATTTTTTCTTTAAAAAACTTCTAGTTTTTGCCCATATAAATTATATATGTATAGATAAGTGTACACAAACACATTTGCATACACACATATAAATAAGCCAAATCGGCATTTAAAAAAATATTTTACCACGTCATTAAATATTCTTTGTTTGCCTAACTCTTAATGTATACCGGCTCACTGTCTCATAAATAGACCCAAATACAGCCCAGTGAGCTAGTCCCCGCACCGCTTAACAGAGGAGCTTGTTCTAATTTTTCTCTGCTCTCTCCAGCGCGGCGGGATCCATCCTCGCGGGGAATACTGCGAGCTGGTTTCAATGGCAGGATCAGGGAGCATACGCAGCAATGCCAGCATCCCGGGCCAGGGGCCACGGAGAAGAGAGTGTCGTGCACCCGGGAAACTTGCAGATCGCGGACAGAGGGCACGTCCACCTTCCCGGAATGCGCAGCTCGGCCCGCGGCTGGCGGTCACTGGGTGGCACGTGAGACATGACAGGCAGGTCCTGCTTGCTGGCCAGCTGACATACCTTAGCGCTGTCCTTCTTCTATAAAAATAGCTTGCATTCTCCGATGGACAGTCTGCACTATTCTCTCTGAGGGCAAGCCACAGCCGGGGCCCCCACAGGCGCAACCTCCCGCAGCCGGGTCGCAGAAGCCCACACCCTGGCCACCATGGTCCCCGCCAAGATTTGGCCTGACACAAATCTGCCATTTACAGGCTGGATGTGCAGGAGGGGCCTGTGGGAGGGGCAGCTCAGCATTCAAATTATGCCTGGGGAGGGGGGCCTTCTAGATTGGACAATGGCTTCCCAAGCCGGCTCCCCCTCACAGGGATGCTTAAAAAAAACAGGAACTGCTAAGTGGGCAGAAGGTGAAGGCTACTTGAGGAGAAGGCAGTGGATAGGAGCCAAGAGGTGGAAGCCGGGAGGCAGCAGGAGACATTAGGTAGAGAGTCCATGACCATGTTTGGTAGAAGAGTCCAAGGATTCCAGAAGGAGGACCCAGTTGTACCAGAGGGCTACTTTCTGTCTGATGAGACTGCCTCCTGGGCTCCTTACCTTCCCCGAACAACTTTATTATAAAGCCTCATGAGGCGCCTGAGGGGCTCAGCCTATTAAGCATCCAACTCTTGGTTTCGGCCCAGGTCATGAAGTCATGGGTTGTGGGATCGAGCCCCACATCAGGCTCCCTGCTTGGCTTGGAATCTGTTTGGGATTCTGTCTCTCCACAACCCTGCTCATGCACTCTCTCTCTCAAATAAAGAAATCTTTAAAAAAAAGAAAGAAGGGGCGCCTGAGTGGCTCAGTGGGATAAAACCTCTGCCTTCAGCTCAGGTCATGATCCCAGGGTCCTGTGATCAAGCCCCGCATTGGGCTTTCTGCTCAGCAGGGAACTTGCTTCCTCCTCTGTCTCTGCCCGCCTCTCTGCCTACTTGTGATCTCTGTCAAATAAATAAATAAAATCTTAAAAAAAAGAAAGAAAGAAAAGGAACGCCTAGGTAGCTCAGTCGGGTAAGACGCTGCCTTCAGCTCAGGTCATGATTCCAGGGTCCTGGGATGGAGTCTCACATCGGGCTCCCTGCTGAGCAGGGAGTCTTCTTCTCTTTCTGCCTCTGTCTGCCACTCTGCCTGCCTGTGCTCTCTCTTCCTCTCTCTCTCTCTCTGACAAATAAATAAATAAATAAATCTTTAAAAATAAATAAATAAAATAAAAGTTTAAAAAAAAAAGGAAATTTTAATAATACCTCATCCCTGGAAGTAACCATGGGCAACCCCGTGTCCCCTACAGCCTGCAAGGCCCGTGTCCACTGCACATGCCTGGACAGCAACTTAAAGTTTACAGGGTGCCTTCCCAGCCATTCTGTCATCACGATGACCTGGAGAGGGAGAGCAGCTTATCCCCATTTCACAGGTGAGGAAACTGAGGGGATCTGAGTCTGCTGGCAGGTCAGGGAGCAGATACTCAGAGCCAAGGCTGCTGACTCCTCATCCAAGCTTTTCTCACCACACCAAGGGGCATCTCCTCCCCTCCCCCTCAGATGTTCTCAGACGCTGCCGGAGTGCTATCACCAGACCCCTCTGCTGGAAAGTGAACTAACCTCAGCTGACTCCATGTGTTTCAACTTGTCTGTTCATCTCGATGTTTTAACACATGAGGACTGGGCTCACGGGTTTTCTCGCCCATAGTGCCCAGCGCATGGAGGATACAGCAGGTGCTTCATAGCAGCTGATGGTTCCCAAAAGCAGTTTTTCAACAATGTAGAACCCACATCCCACCTGAGAGTCCAGAATGGACTTCTCAGCAGCTTTGAAAAATTCCCCTGGGAGTCTGATTACATTCCAGTTTGAAAATCAGATACACAGGCGGCTTATCCAGTCCACTCAACTCTCAAAGACACATCTATGAACCAGGAAATAAGCAAAAAATATGTAAATAAGTAACTAAACCGAATCTCATAAATTCCATGCACAAAAGCTAAAGCATGTTTGCCTTTAAAACAAAAGGCAAAACAGAACAAAAAACTGCATATGCCTCACTTTGTGCCTTTATGCCCTTATTTTACACGTAATTCTAATGAGGCTGATCACTTGGATTCTCAACCCAATATATTGGAAGCGTGCAAAGGAACAGGAATGAGAAACTGAAAGCTGATAGTTTGAGAAAGGAAGTTTCAAAACAGTTACAAACATCAGTAATCATAATTGTGCCCTTTATCAAGAGGATTTATCAAGACAAGGTTCATTTATGTACGACAGGAGGATACACAATCCATTTCAGAAAGAACTTCTAAAGAGAATGGTTTGGGTGTCTAAAGCAAAGACAGCCAGGACATCTGGCTGGTTTAGTCCATGGAGCAGTGTGACTCTTGGTCTCAGGGTTGGGTGAGTTCGAGCACCAGGTTGGCTGTAGAGATTGCTTAAAAATAAAATATTTTAAAAATATATTTTAGGGGTGCCTGGGTGGTTCAGTGGGTTGAGCCCCTGCCTTGGGCTCAGGTCATGGTCTCAGCCCTGGGATCCAGCCCTTGCTCAGCAGGGAGCCTGCTTCCCCCTCTCCCTCTGCTTGCCTCTCCGCCTACTTGTAATCTCTATCTCTCTGTCAAATAAATAAATAAAATCTTTTGAAAAACAAACAAATAAATAAATAAATACTGTATTTTAAAGGGAAGAGTTCCAGTTGTCCTGAAGATTGACCACCTGTGAAGAAGGAACCCAGTCCTCCCTTTGTGCTCCATTGTTGTCAGTTCTGCCCAGAACGACGGCCTCATTGCACTGCACTGAGAAGGTCCATCTCTCCAAAGTGTGTGTTGTGCAGTAATTAACAGCATGAGCTCTGGAACCAGATTCACAGGGTTCAAATCCTGGCTCTGTCACTTCTAAGCTGTATAACCTTGGGCAATTTAGTTAATCTCTCTGTGCTTGTTTCCTCAGCCATCAAAAGAGGATAATAATAGTACCCTGCCCCCGCCCCCATGTCCTGATCAGGTATGTATAGAGAGCTCTTGTGCATGAGCGTATTGAGAGCAGGGACTGAGCCTTACTCAGCTCTGTATCCCCACCTGTCCCCTAGCCCCTTACTCCTCAAAGTGAGGTCCAACAGCAACTGGGAGATGTTAGGATGCAGAATATCACACCCAGCCCTATTAAATCAGAACCAGCATCTTAAAGATTTTTGTGTGCACATTAAGGTGTGAGAAGCTCTCAACGAATACTGCCAAGTGAACAAACAAAATTTGGCATTATTTTATATAGAAGTCCCAGAAGCATCCAAGGGACAGAGATGAGGGAGGCGTGGGGGTGGGGGCAGGGAGCTCCAGGGGAAAGAAGAGGAACTCAGTAAGGAGAAAGTGGGGGAGGCTGGGCACTCGGAAGGACTTGGTTCAGTCACTTTCCCAGCTCTGTAACCCTGGGCCTCAGTATCCCCATTTGTGAGATGGAAGGGCTAATGCCCACTTTAGAGATTGTGACCAGAAGTCATAAGTACATAAAACACCTGCGTCGGGGGGGGGGAGGGGGTAGGCTGTCATTATTCACAGCCCTCCACCTGAAACCCTAAGGTCCGACTCATGTGGGTTTTTAGAGCTTTCCAGATGGCTGAAGGGTCAAGTGACGCCCATGCTGACGCTACGTAACACCCCAGCAGGGTCTGGGGCAGTACCTTCAATTAAACTCAGCAAAGTTTCCGTGGTGAAATGTATGAGCAGTAAGAGACATAATAAAGACTTTAAATAACCTCATGGCAGGCAGACCAGATTTGCAGCCAAATCAGTTTATATCAGGCTCATTTTTTTTCAAAGTCTGGTTTCTAGAGCTTGCAGATTTCAGAAGTGCAGAAGAGGGAGTGTGAACCTAGATGACAAAAGAGGAGGGGCAGCCCCAGTGGGGACTATGGGGAGAGCCTGTCCGTCTTGAAGTGGGGTGCAGGGAAGGACTGAGCAGTTGTCTGCTTGCAGGGGTGAGGAGAGGGCAGAAAACAAGCCAGTAGATGTTTTGGAGATGGGAGGGAACCTGACACATGGACTGTAGGAAATTGTCAAGGCTAGGGTCTGAGCAAGAGTGTGACCCCGTCAAAGACAGAGCAAGAGATTGATCAAACTTGTCAACAAACAGGAAGAGGGCATCCTGGAGTCACCTCTTGGCCTCACTCAAATTTCCCAGCCTAGAAGGAAAACCCCAGCATGCTCCACCCCTTTCAAAAGCACACAGGGAAAAGATTTTAATTTTTTTTCTTTTTTAGATTTTAATATTCTATTAGACCACAAGGGACAGCCCATAGGGTCTTATCAATTACATAGGTACACATAAAATTATCATAATGTAAACAAAACATAAGCATAGTCAGAGTTTCACTGTGTGCCTGGTGTCATCAACAAGTTAGATATGAATTATTGTTCCATTTTACAGAGGAGAACACTGAGGCTAAGATATCCTAAGAAAGTTCAGTGTCACATGGTTTGTTCAAATGCCAATGCCCGAATGACTTCCATTAAACCACATGCTCAGGGAACCATTCTGGCCAAAGAAAAGAAAAGAAAAGGACAAGTCAGAGGGCTGAGGTCTGGGAGAGGGATCATCCCCCTCCTGCAGCCTCTGAGACGCGCCCCCCCCCAACTTCGGACTGGTTTCCTTCACCTTTCTGAGTTCTTCTGATGTTTTGGATGCATCTCTTATAAGCCCCAGATGGTTTGTCCTCTTTCCATTCTGACAATCTGTATCTTTTTTGGGGAGCAATAAGTCCATTTATATTTAATGTAATGATTAATGTATATTTGGGATTAAATCTACTCTGTGCTTTCCATTGGTTCTGCCTGTTCTGTGGGACTTTTTTTTTCCATTCTATTTTTTTTTCCTTCTCTGGATTTTTTATTATTGTTATTATTATTATTATTATTATTATTTGCCATTGAATGTTTCCCTCTATTAGTTTGGAGGTTATTCCTCTTTCTCTATTTGGCCCCACCCTCAATGTTTTGAGGATTAGATTAGACAGATTTGAGGTGGATAGATAGATAGATATAGACAGATAGATATGAAACTGTTTTGTATCTCTAGTAGGATAGCTTGTGATGATCTTGTAAAAACAAGAGCTTTGGAGTTAGACAGGCCTGGGCTGGAATCCTGGCTCTAGCACTTTCTATTTGTGTGCTCCTTTCTAACTGCCTTTCCCCAAGTCTCAGTTTCTCTGGCTGTAAAGTGTGTAAAATGTCACAGAGCTCATTGTGACACTTTAGTGAGCTAAGGGATGCCAAGTGTGCTACCCAGGATTTGGCACAGAGAAAAGGTTTGATATTCCCCTGTCCTCTCTGGGTTTTGCTTCTCTGCATCCCGGAAGAACTGGCCCTGGAAGGGAGCTGCTTAAGAGCCTGGCTGCACAGCTGGGCTTGACCATAGGAACGCTTCCCAGAAGGAGTCCCTCTGCCGAGAGATGTTCCCAGGGTGCAGCCAGTCTGCAGCATCATCGATGACGGACAGCACCGCCTCAGTCTGGGAAGTGGGAGGCTGTTGGGAAATTCTGCTAAAACGCGGAAGGGGGATGGGTTGTATTGATCAGCGTCCCAGGGGAGCCCTGGGAAGGGGGAGGGCTCCCCAACAGTGTGTATGTCTCCAGCCTGGCCAGGGAAGGGGGCCTGACCGGTGAGCCAAAGCCTCCCCTCCTGGGAGGCAGGTGTGTCCTCTTGGAGAGCAGAGCGGTGACTCACCAGACTGCCACAGCTCGTTATAAATATCCCCCGAGACACCTAACTCCCTCGGCCCTGATTCTATATTAGCACAAGCATCGCTCCATAATTCCATAATTAATAAGGTTTCCTAGGCACCCCAAGACTGGGAGAGGGTGTCCCAACCTGTGGACACAAATATTACAAACTATATGTGAACTGAAAAATAAGTTTGCTTTCTCTCTTTTCTATTTGCTTATTTCCAAATCAGCATCGTGGACATTTTGAGAAGTGAGGGCCAGCCAGATGTCCCCTACTTGAATAATGTGAAAATGTTCTGATGGACCCAGTAGCCCAAATCAATTTCCCTTAACCCATTTGGGGAAACTGAGGTGCAGGGGGGTGGGGAGAGCACCTAGATGGAAGAATATGGCAAACAGTGGCTGAGTGGGAACTCAGGGTTCCTGCCTCCCCCTTGCTTCAGCTCTCAGACTCTTAGATGTCTCACCTGTGAAGAGAGGCACCAGTTCCTGCTCTGACCACTGCCTGGACACTGAAGGCAAGAGAGGGTGAAAGTGTCCGGGTTGTGGGAATCCAGCCCGTGGAGGGGCTAAAGAACACAGGGTCCCTTTGTCTGGTCCCTCCTCTTCATTTTCTCTTTCCGGACCAGTAACTTTCTCTGTTTCCTTCTATGACACCTGGCGGTCAGTCACTGGGCACAAAAGTCCTGATAACATGATTAGAGATTGCACTTTGCCAGAAACAACTCTAGGCTTTAATAATAGTAGATGTTATTGACTGTATATACACTATGTGCTAGGCACTGTTTTTCATTCAGTACCTCATTTAACCCTTTAAGTCTGAGCTGTCCAATATCATAGTCACAGCCATATGTGGCTATTGAGCACTTGAAAAGTGCCTAGGGCCACTAAGGAACTCTGTCTCTGTCTCTCTCTCATATATATATATGAGAAACTACTTTTTAAAAAGTAGTTTCCACAACTAACATGGAGCCCAACTTGGGTCTTGAACTCACAACCCTGACATCCAGACCTGAGCTGACATCAAGAGTCAGATGCCTAACTGACAGAGCTACCCAGCTGCCGCAAGGAGCTACATTTTTAATTTAATTTGATATAATTTTAAATTTAAAAATTGATAATTCAGTTCTCAGAAAACTTCGAAGTATGTTTACAGCCATTTGGGTATGTTAGTCTACTATTTCAACTGTAAGTTTTGTTGAAGTCTAACTACAGATTAAGAATTTCCTTTTTTTAAAAGATTTATTTATTTGAGAGAGAGAGAAAGGTGGGGTGGGGGAGGGACAGAGGGAGAGAGAGAATCCCAAGCAGACTCCCCACTGAGCGTGGAGCCTGATGTGGGGCTCTATCTCACAACTCAAGGATCTGATGCTCAACCAACTGAGCTACCCAGTGGCACCCAGGTCAGATATTTTCAGTGAAAATTTAGTGTCCAAATTGAGCTGTGCTATCGGATGTACAATCCACACTGATTTCAAAGATTAATATAAAAAACCATGTAGAATACCTCAATAACAGCTTTTATATTGATGAACGTTTATATGACAATATTTGGCATATATTGGTTTAATAAAAAGTGTTATTAAATTAATTTTACCAGGGGCGCCTGGGTGGCTCAGTGGGTTAAATCCTCTGCCTTCGGCTCAGGTCTTGATCCCAGGGTCCTGTGATCAAGCCCCACGTCAGGCTCCCTGCTCAGCGGGAAGTCTGCTTCTCCCTCTCCCACTCCCCCTGCCTGTGTTCCCTCTCTCACTGTGTCTCTCTCTGTCCAATAAATAAACACAATCTTTAAAAAATAATAATAATAAAGTAAAATAAAATGTGGCTCGTAGGGGCACCTGGCTGGCTCAGTTGGTAGAGTATGTGACCCTTGATCCTATGGTCATGAGTTCAAACCCCATGTTGGGCATAGAGTTCACCTTAAAAAAAAATGTGGTTAGTTGAACATTTTAAATCACATAAGTTTTGGAAAAACCAGCAAAATCTGAATAAAGTTTGTAGTTATTTGATAATATTGTGTCAATGTTAACTACTTAGTATTGCCAAATGTACCTCAGTTATGCAAGATGTTAAGCTCAGGAGAAGCTGGGTGAAGGGTTTACTGAAACTCTGTACAATCTTGGCAACTTTTCTACAAATCTAAAATGATTCTGAAATGAAAAGTGTAAAACACTCCCCCAATTACATATGTAATTACTATTGGAGAAATATACAGTACTATTGTTTTTTTTTTTTTTTTAAGATTTTATTTATTTACTTGAGAGAGAGAGAGAGAGTATGAGCAGGGAGGGCAGAGGGAGAGAGAGACTTCCTGCTGAGCATAGAGCCCAGCCTGGGTCTCCATCCCAGGACCCTGAGACCACGACCCAAGCCAAACACAGATGCTTTAACAGACTGAGCCACGCAGGTGCCCCAATACTGCTTTATTTCTATCACAGAGCTGAAAACAGTTCTCGAAGAGATATTATCCTCAGCAATGAAGAAACCCCGTGTTCAGCAGGGTAAGTAGTGGGATTTGGGGCCCTGTTTGGTCAGAAGTCTTTGAGCTTCTACATGAACAAGTGGCACCAGTTAGAACTCCCTGAGAGTTTTCCCAGGGAAACTATTGTGAGTGGACCCATTGCTAAACCACCCACTGTGATGGGCCAGCCGGTGGGTGGAGAGGAGGTGGGAGATGGGGAGCAGAGGCAGGGGAATCTGGAGGTTCCTGTGATAACAGGGACCATGAGGTAGGAGCCAGTCAACTTCTAAGGCCGTGGGACAGAGGGGAGGGGCAAGGGCTGAACTAACGGGCTTTCCAGTTCAGGGACTGGCTGTTTCATCTCTGCCTCACTTTGGAAGGGATCTCAAGAGCGTCTGCAGCTGTCTCAGGGAAAGAATCAGCAAGACTGCTAAATCCCTAAATTAACGGGCCCCAAAGGCGACAACTAATGATACCGCAGGGGCAGAGCCTGGGACCAGCATAAGGAAACGGCAGTGACTCTTCTCCAAGCCTCCCAGCCTGCCACCCCAAGACTTGGCCACCAGAAGCCCAGGCAATCCCTGTTACTATCATTCGTCCTTTGCAGCAGGTCCTGAAGCTATCCTATGCTCCCCACCCTGGCAGGCCCCCAGGACCCAGCCCAGGCCTCCCAGAGGGCGGGAGGGAGAGAGAGAGAGAGAGCGCGCCGGTGAGCGCACCATGCATGGGGTCCAGAGGCCCTGCCCCTCCTCCGGGCCTCCCCCCAAGCCCAACGTGGGAGGCAGCAGGGGGCCTGGGTCTCCCCGGCCAGGGAGGGCGCTGCTCTGCTGGCTCGCAGAGGCCAAGGCCAGCCTGGCCGGCAGTGCACTGTCTGCGGCCAGCCGCCCACCAGCTTCCCACTTCCAGATGCCTCGGAGCGCGCCGGGCGGCCCTGTCCTGACGTGCCCCTTCCCCTCTGCTGCCCTGCCTCGAGCTTCTCGGAGAGGCGGCCAGATGTGCCGGCATTGGTGCGGCGGTCCCTAACGAGGTCCAGATGTGCGGCCTGGCCGGGCCGGTGGCGCTACCAAAGGAAAGGGAGGCCCTGGGAGGGAGGGGCCCGGCTGCAGCTGGACTCAGCGGTGCTGGAAGAGGAATGCGCTGGGAAGGATTCCCATTGGAATGCGAGCTTGGGATGTCTCCTGCCTAAATAAGGGCCTGGCCTCTCCTGGAGCTGGAGGCCAGGCAACTCTAGGTGCCGCAGGGCCGCGGACGCGCCTTCCGCGGTCCCAGGATCCTCGACAAGCTTTTCTCTCTTCTTTCTTCCTTTTTTGCTTCTTTTCTTCTTTCCTTTCCTTTCCTTTCCTTTCCTCCCTTCCTTTTTCTAATTATGAAAGATACAATTAGAAAGATACAATTATGAAAGATACACAGCAATGAAAGGCAGGTTCATAAACCCCAAAAAAGCTAAAAGATGGAAAAAAAAAAAAGATAAAAATCATCTATCATTCTACAACCCCAACCACCATTAAAGTTCCGGGGAGCGTAGGGCTGTATTTTTTAAAATACAAATATTTCCTATGTTAGTTTGTATCAGTTGTGCTGCAGAGACTCTCACTCGGCTCTTCCCACGTGGGTCAGATATCTTGGTCCCACAGAACCCCCTAGAGCCATTCTGCTATTAATAGGAGAGTCCCTCCCCACCTGCTTGCCATGTCCTGACTTAGGCCAACTTTAAATGGGCTTCTTTTCTGGAGGATTTCTCTGAGTCTTTAATTTACCAATGTACATTCTGAATCATCAAGAGGAGCCTGGCATTTCCTAAGCATATGTCACTGTGAAATCCCTTGAGGGATCCTCTTGAGGCTTGGGTCTGTGGAATGTCATGTAGGAGATGCTGTTCTGTAATATCCTTCATCCGGATGTATCGAAACCAAATGCATGTGTCTGAGGTCTCCCTCAGTGGGCGGGCTTTATGGTTGTCGCCCATGTATTGTTATCCCAAATAGTTCTGCGATGGCCATCCTCGTGCTCCCCCTTTGTCATACCCAGAACATTCCAAGAACTAGGACGGTTGCCGACATGAAAGGTCGTCTTTAACTCTCAGGTTCCAGGGTCCCGTTTCTTTTGCCCCAGTTCCTTCCTCAGCTCTTTCAGGACAGCAAAAGAGTTTACCCCTCTACCACAAAAGGGGGGCATTGGAGAACGTGAGGAGTGGGGTCCACAATCTTGAGCACTCATTGGGCCTCGGGGATTACAGTGAAAAATAACTTTTCTTGGACTCTTGTAAGTAACCCTGTAACATCCGTGAACAACTACTCTTCACCAAAGAACTGTTGCCACCACAGAGTAAAACCATATTTGGGGTACAGAGAGCTTTTTACTGGGTCCCCCAGAAGGCTACATAGCCCCAGTGCAGCATGGGTACCTCAGTGATGGAATGATGCCGCTACTTCCAGTATTTGACTGGACGCATCGTAGGTATGTCAGAAGTGCAGTCCAGAGGCCTTGTCGTTGACATCTCCCTCCACATCATTTCACTCCGTCCTCACAACACTCTGTGAAGTAGGGAGTGACAGGCTCCATAAATTTATGCCACAGATGAGGAGACAAAGACGCTGGGCAGGAGACTTGCCCAAGGTCATACAACTAAGTAGTGGAGGGGAACTAGGCCCCAGCGACCCCACTCCATGCCTCTGAGCCACACGTCACCTTGACATCTGCAAGCTGCTGCCAGCAAAGAATGCCTTCCTGCCTTTACTTTGGGCTTTATTGACATGGGACACAGGGCACAGGGACACAGGGTGTGTAGCTGGGAGGTGGGGGGATAGGATCCAAAAGGTTTGGAGCCTGAGATCTGCACGGCGAGGCCACTGCTGGTGTGTTTCCTTGGGGCAGAGGAAGAGGAGGACAGACATGAGCAGTGAGCTCATCAAAGAGGAGGAATATGGCCCCCCCACAGGCCCCACAGATCTTCTGCACCTTAATGGCCCTGGAGCCAGGCACAAAGTAGGTGCTCTGCACGGGCACCTGAATGGAAGTTGTAACCCCCTGCCCCTGGGAGAGTCTGTTCTGGGCTCAGCCCTACGCGGGGGTCTGTGTGTATTGTCTTCCTGCCCACCCCCAAATCTCCCCAACACCTTAATCCTAACCCTCACTTCTCTTCTTCATGCTCCTTCTCTCCACCTAAATCTCTGTCTTGTTTGCCCCTTCTCACCCCCTGCCCCAACAGTCACTGAGAATCTGTCATCAGATTCTGGTCCCTCAGAGATCCTGGGCCAGAGCTGAGGGGCTCTGACTAAGCACTACTTGGGTCCTCAAGGGCACCGTCCAACTGGGCTCTTAACCTTTTTTGTGTAGCAGATCTCTTTTGAAAATCTAAGCAAAGACAGGAATCCCAGAAAAAAACCCAAATGCGCAGGCCCATGATGAAGATTTGCCTTCAATGTCAGAAGTTCACGTGCAGATCGCCTGAGCGACCTGACCAGAGATCTGGCGTGAACACACTCCAGTGAAGGCGGCTGCTTTCTGAAACCTTCTGTCAGCACTAGAGCCTCATGCTACCCAGTAAGTGCCCCTCACCCGGGGCCCCTACCTTATCGGGAACTAACGGGTCTGCCATCCCTTACTCCCAGTTTCGAAATCCCCAAACTGCCTTTTTTTTTTTTTTTCATCATAAGGTGTTTTATGACAAAGCCTGACCTGATGTGAACTCATTTGGCAGCAAAATGGACCTCAACTAATGTGAAGCTATTTACAGCCTTTGTTTCCACCAATAGGGTGTGAACATTAGTGGACTTCGTTCAGCACTGTTTCTGTGTTTACCGCGCTGGGGCTGTTTTCCAACACCCAGACAAAGTGAACCCATCATGGCTCCTCTCTAAACTATGAAAAATTCCGAATTCTTGGGGCACCTGGGTGGCTCAGTCAGTTAAGTGTCTGCCTTCCGCTCAGGTCATGATTCCAGAGTCCCAGAATCGAGCCCCATGTCAGGTTCCCTGCTTAGCGGGAAGTCTACTTCTCCTCTGCCCTCCCCCACCCTTCTCTCATGCTCGCTCACTCTCTCTCAAATAAATAAATAAACTCTTTTTTAAAAAAAATCTGAATTCTGAAACCTATCTGGCCCCAATGGTTTTAGGTCAAGGATTGTGGGTCTGTTTTTACAAAATTTTCCTTAAACAAACTTCACAGGCTTACAAGTAAGAGGAGTCAGACGCAGAGCATAGATATGGTATAATCCCATTTATAAGAAGTTGAGGAACAGAAAAAGAAAACTGACGGAAATCAGAACTGAAATTATCTCTGGGGAGAAGACCGGATCAGGAGCGAGCATGATGGAACCTTCTAGTGTGCCAGAAATGTTCTGTACCTGAGCTGCGTGGAGATTACCTGGGTACATGTACACGTAAAAATTCACAAGCTATACATTAAACATTAAAGTTGACTGCACTTTGCTATAAGTCTGCTATACCTCAAAATAAAAGTAGAAATATAAATGATGGGAATATATTATCTCAAATTAAGCGATAAGCTTCTCCGCTTGGCACCTCACCCCACCCTATGATGTTTTTGAACATCAAAACTTAATGTCATCTTAATATATGTTTGGATTGTCTTTAATCCTGAAAAGCAAGTTCAACACAAAAGTCAAATTTAGTAAACAGTTTTAAAATACTCCAGTGTGCCTTCCAAAAGAGCCCATCCCCAGAGTGTGTCGTTGCTTTGAAAGTACCGCAGGCAACCAGCACTCAGGGCCTGCCTCCCTTAAGTGAGAGCCTCTCCATTTACATGACCCCTCACAACACAGCCCCAGGACAGTTCCCAGCCCTGCCGCCTCCAGCAAGGCTGCTAGAACACACTCCAGCCAGGGACTGAGCCCAAATCCAGGCCTGGCGTCCTGGCCACAGATCTGCCAAGTCAGAACTTGCACCCAACCAACAGTATTCTTTAATTGCATCTGATTAGCTGGAATTTGGAGTTGATATCTGAGAACAGAAGGGCACAAGGGACTCCGTGATTAAACAGGTCAGATAAGCATATATTACTGAGAGCCATGAACTGCTTTCCTGTAGCTTCTTTCCCGTAGCTTGCTCATTGCTCAACACCTGCTCACGGCCTTGCCCTTTGACACTCACCCCAATCGCTTGCCCACCTCCGCTTTCCCTCCCATTTCCTATCTGCACCCCCACCCCCCAACCCCAGGTCAGAGCTTGGCTCCACTGGGGCCTGGCCTCTGTCTGCTGCTCCACTCGTGACCAGGGTCAGCCCATATGCCAGCCTTCCCGTCTCCAGCCAGAAGGCACCGGTCTAATGGCCTCGGGCCGTCCTCCGCAACCTCTGATCCTTTCAGGAACAAGTCAGGGTATAAACAAACAAACAGACCCACTTGAGCTTCCCCTCATCTTTCTAGAGCACACAGTCTAATAGAAAAGTCTGTGCTGATGGATAGATTCTATACCTGTGTTGTCCCATTCGATAGCCACTAGCTACTGAAGCAACACTCACTGTGTGCCTAAGTACAACTTAAGAACTGAACCTTCTCTTTTTTTTTAAGATTTTATTTATTTATTTGACAGAGAGAAAGAGATCACAAGTAGGCAGAGAGGCAGGCAGAGGGAGAGGGGGAAGCAGGCTCTCTACTGAGCAGAGAGCCCAATGCAGGGCTTAATCCCAGGACCCTGGGATCATGACCTGAGCTGAAGGTAGAGGCATAACCCATTGAGCCACCCAGGCGCCCCCTAAATCTTTTTTTAAAAGATTAATTTATTTATTTGAGAGAGAGAGAACTGGGAGAGGGGTAGAGAAAGAAGGAGAGAACATCAAGCAGACTCCCAGCTGGATGCAGAGCCCGATGTGGGTTTGATCCCAGGACCCTGAGAACCACAACCTGAGCAGAAACCAAGAGTCAGGCATTCAACCTACTGAGCCACCCAGGTGCCCCAGGGACTGAATTTTTAATAAAAAAAAAAAAAAATTTGGCAAGGGGGGTATCTTGGTGTCTCAGCTGGTTAAACATCTGTCTCTTGGTTTCAGCTCAGGTCATGATCTTACAGTCCTGGGATCGAGCCCACATCTGGCTCCGCACTGGACAGTGTGTGCTTAGGATCTCTCTTTCTCCTTCTGCCCCTCCCCCCACTTGCGCCCTCTCTCTGTTAAATAAAATCTTTAAAAAAAATTTTTTTTAAGTGCACAGTCAGTTAAGTGACCACCTCTTGGTTTTAGATCACATCTGGATCTCAGGGTCGTGAGATCAAGCTCCCCGTGGGGCTCAGAGCTCAGTGCTCAACAGAGTCTGCTTAAGATTCTGCCTCCCATTGGGCACCTGGGTGGCTGAGTTGGTTAAGCCTCTGATTCTTGATTTCAGCTCGGGTCATGGTCTCAGGGTCCTGGGATTAAGTCCCACATCGGGCTCTGCCCTCAGTGTGCAGTCTGCTTGCCCCTCTCCCTCCCTGTGTATTCTTTCTCTTTGCACTCTTTCTCTCTCTTGCAAATAAATAAATAAAACCTTTAAAATTAAAAAAAAAAAAAGATTTTCTCTCACTCTCCCTCTGCCCCTCCCTCCTACCACTCCCTCTTTTAATTAAAAATTTTTAATTAAAAATGTTTCTAATTTAAATGTAAATATTATATGTGATTAGTGGCTAATAGTGGGCAGTGCAGCTCTATAGAGAGAGACGGGTTGAGGGTCTGATACTCCTTTAACCAAGCCCAGCGCCCTGGTATCTCAGGAAAGTGTTGTGTCTGCTCTTCAGAGATATCCAGCCGCCGGGTCTGTCTTCTTTCAGAATAATAACTGGGAGCATTTGCTGAGCCCCTACAATGAGACTGACATTTTGCAGAAGGAACCCAGATGCATTGGTCACCTCAAGGTCTATGACAGCATTCCAGAGCTCAGGATTCTAACACAGCTTGGAAAGTAACACAGTAGGTCTTTTCTGAAAACCTCCCAAGGAAGCACAAGGGGGAGAATTTATCACCAGACGGACTTAACTTCTTTGTCCCACTGTTCAGCCCTGCTGCTCTGGCCCTCTCCTCCCACACCTGCACAACCAGTTATGGTTCTGTTGGCCTATCTACCCTTCCTCCCACTTCATCCTTCTCTTCCTTTCTTCTTCTCCTTCTTCTTTCTCCTTCTTCTTCTTCTATGTTATTTATTTATTTGAGAGAGAGAGAGTGAGCAGGAGCAGAGGGGAGTGGGAGAGGAGAAGCAGACTCCCTGCTGAGTAGGGAGCCGGATGTGGGACTTGATCCCAGGACCCTGGGATCATGATCTGAGCAGAAGGCAGATGCTGAACCGACTGAGCCACCCAGGCGTCCCTTTTATTTCTTTCTCTTTCTCTCTTTCTCCCTCCCTTCCTTCCTTCCTTTCTTTCTTCCTCCCTTTTTCCCTCCCTTCCTCTTTCTTTCTTAGCTCTAAGCCCAAGGTGGGGCTTGAACTCACAACTCCCAGAGCAGGAGGTGCATGCTCTATTGACAGAGCCAGCCAGGTGCCCCCACCCATTTTTATTTTATCCCTGCTCCATAAGGTCACTAGTATCCCCAGTTTACAGATGAGGAAACTGAGGCACAGAAAACTCAAGGCACACAGATAGTGAACAGAAAAATCATGAGCTCAGAGTTGTGAGAATCCTAGGACAACGTGAGGTCTCTCCAACCTTCCTTGGCACGCCTTACCCATGCAGAGAGCAGGCCACCTGTCCTCACTCCGACCATCGACCCATGATCAATGGCTAATGGACAAACCTTTCCTCACTAAGCCAGCTATGCAAGTTCCTGGGTCCTCCCCCACACCCCAGGAAATTGTTCCGTCTGAACAGGAGACAAAGGCTGAATCCCAACGAGTGACTCAGTGAGGATCTCAAATCCTAGTTTCTCAGCCTAAATTTCAAGGCTCATCAGGACAGGCTGAGCTTCCCCTCCCATCTCCTCTGGGCTCTGCCGGGGCCAGCCTACTCTCCAGCTCATCCTGACTCAGCTGTCCATCCCACCAGGCCCTTCCCACCACTGAACAGCAAGCTGCTCCATTTGCTGGTTAATTATGGTAAAATATACACAACACAAAATTTACCACTCCAACCATTTTCAGGTGTACAGGTCTATGGAAAGACATTTCACTTATGTCCTGGTTCAGCTGTCACCACCAACCACATACCTCCTCTAAGTGGAATCATATAGTATTTGTCCTTCCGCGTCACTCCATATCATGTCTTCAAGCTCATCTGTGTTGGAGCAAGTGTCAGAACTTCATGTTTAAGGATGAAGAACATCTGTTGTATACATAGACCACATTTTCTTTATCCGTTCATCCATCAGTAGACACTTGGGCTGCTCCCACCCTTTTGGTTATTTTGAATAATGTCACTATGAACATGGATATGCAATTATGTGTTTGATTCTCTGCCTTCCATTCTTTGGGGTCTACACCCAGGAATGGGACTCTCGGATCATGTGGTAATTCTCTAATTTTTGAGGAATTGCCATTCTATTTTCCACAGCTGGTGCTCTACTTTTACTCTCAACCCACGCTCCTCTGGCAGTTTCCATATTAGCCAGCATATTAGCTGTCACGCTCAAAAATGTAGGGCTAAACTCATTGCTTTCAACCCCAGGAATGCAGATCAGTCTGGAGGAAACTCAGTGGTAGTGTGCCGTGGGGTTGGTTTTGACCCGGCTCATTTCAGTGTTTATATTAGAAATTCCGGGGCACCTGGCTGGCTCCGTTGGAAGGGCATGTGACTCTTGAGCTCGGGATCGTGAGTTCGAGCCCCACATTGGGTGTAAAGATTACGTAAATAAATAAAACTTACAAAAAAAAAAAAAAAGAAATTCCAATAAAGGTATGTAGGTCTATAGTGACAGGAAGAAGTGATACAGCTATAAAACGAGCTTCTTGGGTGCCTGGGTGGCTCAGTTGGTTGGGCAACTGACTTCAGCTCAGGTCATAGTCCTGGAGTATCAGGATTGAGTCCCACATCGGGTTCCCAGCTCCACGAGGAGTCTGCTTCTCCCTCTGACCTTCTCTCCCATGCTCTCTCTCACTGTCTCTTTCTCAAGTAAATAAATAAAACCCTTAAAAAAAAAAATTAGCTTCTCTTCATTGAGTACCTCAATGGGCCAAGCACCACACTATGTTCTTTTATGTATCATTTAATTGTCACACTTCTATAAGATCGGAAATAAGGACCCACTGGGACTTCTGGGTGGTTCAGTCGGTTGAGCCTCTGACTTCGGCTCCAGTCATGATCTTGGGGTCCTGGGATCGAGTCCCATGTCCAACACCCTGCTTAGCAGGGAGTCTGCTTATCCCTCTCTCTCTGCCCTCTCATGTGTGTGCGCTCTCTCTCAAATAAATAAATAAAATATTTTATAAATATTTGTGCCATAAATAAAATCTTAAAAAAAAAAATAGGGGCACCTGGGTGGCTCAGATGGTTAAGCATCTGCCTTTGGCTCAGGTCATGATCCCAAGGTCCTGGGATCGAGTCCTGTATCAGGCTCCCTGCCCGGTGGGAAGCCTGTTTCTCCCTCTCCCACTCTCCCTGCTTGTGTTCCTGCTCTCACTGTCTCTCTCTGTCAAATAAATCTATAAAAATAAATAAATAAAATAAAAAATAGTGACCTGCTTCACAGTTGAGGAAATCAAGACTCAAAGAAGCTGAGTAATTGACCCACCCTGTGCTTCCAGTCAAAGGAATCAGACCCCAGAGTGCATGCTCTTTCCAGCACACCATGCCATCTCCTACTCGATTGCACCAACAAAATGAACATGAAAAAGAGTAAATGACCTTGATACAATTCACAGTAAAGCTAGAGGACACCTGGCTTGTTAAGCATTCATGACATCAAAAGCTCGGCATTTCTGCTGAACTTCAAGGACCGTGATCAAACTCTTAAAAGAGATCACATAACCCTGGGCTCCCCCAGTGAGTATAGTGACCATATTCAAGGGGATAGCTCTCCTGCTGGGCACCCCACCAGCCACTGACATAGAGAGGATGAGGCCAGTTCCAGATAGCAAGTTCTCTAACCAGCTTTCTCGAGGTATCATAGACATATAACAAATGGCGTGTGTTTAAAGTATACAGTTTGAGAAGTTCTGCCATATGTATAACCTGCAAAACCATCATCCCACAGTTTCCTTGTGCCCTTCCTAGGGCTTGTCCCCCTCCACCCTGTCTCCACAGCCCCCAGCAACCGCTAAGGCGTTTTGGTCACTATTGATTCCTTTGAGCTATTTACAATGTTGTATAAACAAAATCACCCAGCATGGAGCTTGTTTGTTTTCAGCTGGCTTCTTTTACCCAGTATAATTATTTTGAGATTCATCAGAGTTGTTAAGTATAGCAATAGGTTTGGTTTGGTTTTTGTTTGTTTTGTTGATTAGTATTCCTTTTAAAAAAAAAATTTTTAAGATTTTATTTATTTGAGAGCGAGATAGGACGCACAAGCAGGGGGAGTGGCAGGCAGAGGGAGAAGGAGAAGCAGGGTCCCCACTGAGCAGGGAGTGCAACATGGGCCTCTATCCCAGGACACTGAGAGCATGACCTGAGCCAAAGGCAAATGCTTAACTGACTGAGTCACCCAGGTGTCCTTTTTTTTTTTTTTAAGATTTATCTGAGATACAGAACCCAAGCACGGGGAAGGGTAGAGGGAGAAGCAGACTCTGTGCGGAGCAGGGAGCCTGACTCGGCTCGATCCCACAACGTTGAGTCATGACCTGAGCCAGAGGCAGATGCTTAACCGACTGAGCCACCCAGGCATCCTGCAAACCAGTGTTCCGTTGCATGGATATACCACAGTCTGTTTACCCATTCCCTGCTCACGAACATTTGGGTTGTCTTCAGATCTTGACTATTACAGATAAAGCTGCTATGAATGATCAGTTGTCCTTAAATGGACAAACGCTTTAATCTATCTTGGGAGAAATATCTTGCAGTTGAACAGCTAGGCCATATGTTTAACTTTTTAAAAAACCTGCCAGCTCTTTGTGGAAATCCCTGTCCCAATTTCCATTCCCACTGGCAGCTGGAGTTTGAGTTGCTCCAATGCTCACCAGCACTTGGTAGGGCCTGTGTTTGAATTTGAGCCATTCTAGTAAGTCAGATAGTGAGTTTTTAAAATGGTCATGTGACCGGGGTGCCGGGCTGGCCCAGTGTGTGGAGCAGAAGACTCTTGATCTCAGGGTTGTAAGTTTGAGCTCCATGGTGGGTGTGAAGCATACTTTGGAAAAAAGGATGGGGCCCCTGGATGACACAGTGGGTTAAGGAGCCAACTCTTGATTTTGGCTCAGGTTGTGAACACAGCGCTATGGGATTGAGCCCTGTGTCCGGCTCCAAGCTCTGCTGAGAGTCTGCTTGAGGTTTCTCTCTCCTTCTCCCTCTGCTTCTTCCCTGGCTCGCTTGTGCTTTCTCTCAAATAAATAAATAATCCCCCCCACCTTTTTTTAAAGGTGACATTACAGAGCAAAAAGTATATAGGAGAAAAAGCTAGAAGGGGAAGGATCCAGAACCAGGACCCACAGAGAACTGGGAGGATTTGGTTTGGAAAAAGATGGAGATCTTAAATATCAGAAAAAGGGATTCAGTTTCCATGTTGTTTGAGAAGATGCCCTAGAACCTGCAGGAAAAGTCATGGGCAGAGAGACTTTGCTTCACCTGCAGACCTTTCCATACAGCCTCTCAAAGGCAGAATGGGTGTTTGAGGAAGTGGGATCTCTGTCATTAGAAGGTTCTGGTGCCGGATTTGGAGCTTTTTTTCTCTCAGGGAGGGTCAGTTCAATTCCGTTCACCTTGGTTGAGCACCTACTATGTGCTGTGAGGGGATGGGATGAAAGGATACAAAAGCAGACGTTATCACGTCTTTGCCTAAATAAAGTAATTAGAGCTCGGGTGAAGCTATGGGCAAGGGTGATGGGAGGGAGAAGGAGGTGGCGCTTCCCAGAGGAGGCAACATTGACCTGGGTCTCCCGAGGGCAGTTGGATGTTCTAGAAGAACTCCTAAGCAGGGTGGGAATGTGGACCTTCCAGTTTCCACCAGTCTATGATGAAGCTGCATAAAAAATACATACATACAAACAAACGTACATACGTACATATGCTGGAAGTCCATCAGTAGGGGCCTGGCAATGTAAAGGAAGGTCTCTTCTTAAAATGGAATAACATTCATATGTTACAATACATACATACAATACATACAATCTGGGGCATGATTACATAGGATACAAAATGATCTCCAAGATACAGAAGTGAAAAAAGCAAAGTCTAGGGGCGCCTGGTGGCTCAGTCGGTTAAGCGTCTGCCTTCAGCCCAGGTCATGATCCCAGGGTCCTGGGATCGATCCCCACACCGGGCTCTCTGCTCAGTGGGGAGCCTGCTTATCCCTGTGCCCTTTCCCTGCTCATGCTCTCTCTCTCTCTCAAATAAATAAACAAAGTAAAAAAAAAATCTTTTAAAAAAAAGAGAAAAGAAAGGTCTAGACACTGTGTATGGTGAACTACCATTTGTTTAAAAGGGGTGTGATGAGCTAAACACACATATACACAACAACAACAACAAACACATACACAGTTTTATTTGCATAATATCTTAGACTTCTCGTCTAGTAACACAGGTTGCTTTTGAGAGAGGAAGTGGCCGGGAGACAGGTGTGGGAAAGAAACTGGCTGACATGCCCTTCCGTGTCTTTAGAATTTTAACTCTGTAAGTGAATTGCCAAGAAAAATAAAATTGAAACTAAAAATGTAAAAGGCACCTGCTTATTTCAGCACGTTTTCCTGGAGTGCCTTCCTTGGCCTTTTCCTTCCTGTTCACGTCCCTCCATTGAACCAGGCGTGTGGACAAGTCTTCCCCTCAGGGGAGGCCCCCCCTCTATTTCTTTCCTCCTACCCCTGCAAGGCATGCATCAGCCAGACCAATTTTTCTTGAACATGAATGTTCATTAATGTGATCAACTTGGTATCTTGTAAAAATCCGGATTCTGATTCAGTCACCTTCTCTGGCTCCTGGGATTCTGCATTTCCAAGCGGCTCCTGGGGGAGCCAATCCTGAATCTCCTGACCACGCTCTGAGCAAAGAGGGGCGAGGGTTCCATGTGCTCCGTGGTAAGGCTCATGGGTTAAGTACTGACAGGTCTCCAGAAGCCACACTGCTCCGAAGAAGAGAAAGGGGTACGATGGTGGGGATTCTGGGGGAGAAAGAGACCTGTCCATCCCCAGGCTGGGCTGAGCCTGTTAGCACTGCCAACAGAGTGCAGACCACTGACCATCACCCTAGGTTTCCACCTCCACCTGGAGCACAGGCTGACACCCCCCACCCCACTGCCTTACTTAAAGGGAGGTCCAGACAGCACGTGGGACCGCATGGGGCCTCAGAGGGAGCTGGAAGGGAAGATGCCTGGGTTACAGCACTGCGCCCCGCACGGGGCCACTTCACCAGCCACTTCACCCTCCCTCTCTTCCTTCCTTCCTCTTCTTTCCTACCTTCATTTTCTTCCCTCTTTCCTTCCTTCTTTCTCTACCCATAACGTGGGGCTTGAACTTACAACCCCGCAATCAAGAGTCACGTGCCTTTCTTAGTTCTGATGGGCTAAAGGCAGCTCCAGGCCACCCCCTCTCATGCCCTCCCTGCAAATTCAGAAACCAAACCAAGCCTCCTCCAGAAAATGAAACCAGACAGCAGCTGGCAAAGCCATTCTCCCTGGGTAAAAAGCAGATGTCTTGAATCCAGGTGTGGAGGGACCACCTGGCCTGGCAGAAAGCCGATGGGCCTCCAGTGGAGCTCTCCTCCCTTGCCAGGACGAGTACTGCCCTGTGAACATGGAAGTCGACCTGCTGAGCGCCCCACCACACCCCATCCCCCCGGGCGACAGGGTAGTTTCCTAGGCCACACACATGGCTTTCCCTGATGAGGCATTTTTTTGTATGACAAAACCCTGCTCTTGCCCACTGCCAGAGAGAAGTCAGTCTGCTGTGAGTTCTGGAGGGAAATCAACAAGAACATTCCCTCAGCGCTGACATCAACCCGGGCTGAAGCAGCACCCACCCACCCTCCCAGGGACCCCTGGAGAAATGCCAGGAAAGGCACCCCCTTCTCTCCACACCATCCCCACCCACCTCCCCACTGCCGGGGACCATGCTTAAAATTGCACCATGAACATTCATTCTTTGGGGATGAGAAATGGCCTCTCTTAAAATACTCCCACCCACAGGAAAGGTAATACACTAAGCTGTTGTCAGTCATCTACACCTCAGTGTGAATTAGTTGATTAGTCCTGGAATGTTTCACCTGGAATGGGTCTGGTCCAATCCCTCTTTTTGCAAGTGAGGAAAACCTCATCCCAGAGCAGAGGTGATGTCCCGAAGGACAAGCAACAAGGGGTTGACCCAGTAATGGCAGGGAAGAGGTGGGAGGTAAGGATTGTACAGGGGTGACTGGGGCAACAGGGGACCCCCAAAGTCATTGAGAGGAGCAGGGGCATCATCAAGCTTGCACTTAAGAGTTGAACTCAAGGGGCGCCTGGGTGGCTCAGTGAGTTAAAGCCTCTGCCTTCAGCTCAGGTCCTGATCTCAGGGTCCTGGGATGGAGCCCCACATGGGGCTCTCTGCTCAGCAGGGAGCCTGCTTCCTCCCTCTCTCTCTGCCTGCCTCTCTGCCTACTTGTGATCTCTGTCAAATAAATACATAAAGTTTTTTTAAAAAAAAAAAAAAAGAGATGAACTCAGAGCCACACCAAGGTTTCCCCCAGGAGAAGGTAGGAGACCGAGTCAGAAGCCAGTCTCCCTACCCCACCCCACCCTTGAACATAAAATTTCTTTTAAGTCTCTGGTTTTATCTTAGAGTTCATTCAGAGGCAACATTCTACACCAAAATATATTTTGGTTTTCATATAAAAATAATAGGACAAACTGGTGGTTGCCCAAGGGGAGGGTGGGGGATGGGCAAAAAAGTGAAGAGGTACAAACTCCCAGTTATAAATTTTTTTTTATTTATGTTATGTATTTATTTATATTTTTATTTTACTTATATTTTTAAAAGATTTTATTTATTTATTTGACAGAGAGAGAGAGAGACAGTGAGAGAGGGAACACAAGTTGGGGAGTGGAAGGTGGAGAAGCAGACTCCCCACTGAGCTGGGAGCCCAATGTGGGACTTGATCCCAGGATCCTGGGATCATGACCTGAGCCGAAGGCAGATGCTTAACTGAGTGAGCCACCCAGGCGTCCCTAAAAAAGAGTTTTAAACAGGAGCACCTGGGTGGCTCGTTAGTTAAGTGTCCGAGTCTTGATTTCAAGCTCAGGTCATGATCTCATGGATCCTGGGATCCAGACCCATGTCAGTTTCAGAGCTTAGGGAGGAGTCTGCTTCTCTCTTTCTCCCTCTCCTTCTGCCCCTCCACAATCTCTCTCTCTCTCAAATCAATCTTTTCTTTTAAATCTTTAAACATAAAATTTTCTTTAAATAGTTAGATTGAGGGGCTCCTGGGTGGCTCAGTCATTAAGCGTCTGCCTTAAGCTCAGGTCATGATCCCAGGGTCCTGGGATTGAGCCCCACATCGGGCTCCCTGCTCAGCAGGAAGCCTGCTTTTCTCTGTCCATCTGCTGCTCCCCTGCTTGTGTTCCCTCTTTCGCCGTGTCTCTCTGTCAAATAAATAAATAAAATATTTAAAAATAAATAACTAAATAAAAATAAAGAAATAAATAGTTAGACTTATTTAGCCAGATATCACTTTCCACTTGGCCGATAGGCTGAGTTTGTGTTTCTGGGGAAGACATCTGGATGGATGGGATGGGGTGAGGAGGTTTCTCACTGTATGCCCCTTTGCCCCTGCTTCTTTATTTTTTATTTTTTAATTTTGAAGTAATCTCTACACTCGCTGAGATCAAGAGTTGCATGCTCTTCGCACCTTTTAAAATTTTGTGCCCTCTGCAAATATGACCTGGCCAAAAAGTTAATAAAATTGAAACTTAAAAGAAGGTAGGTGGGTTGGTGTAGGGCAAGACAGACCTTTTTGCTCTGATGGGAAAGAATGAAAGCAGGAATGTATGCATGCTGGACCACTCTCATATTCAGCCACACGTTCGCGTTCGATGTGCGCCCCTGTACCTACCAAGGTCTGCTCTGGGGAGCTAGCCCCTAGCCAAGGGTGTGGGGAGTGGGGGAATGGCACGCAGGCTACCTCACCTGGGCTGACTCTGAGAGGCTGGGTCTGAGCGGCTCGCTGCCTTTGAAGGCCTCGCTGACTCAGACCAGGAGCTAGATTTTTTCCTTCCCAGTCTGGTGACCTCCTCACACCACCCCCTTAAGCACTGCTCAATAAATAATAGTAAAACATGGGGCGCCTGGGTGAGCTCAGTCGGTTGGCTACCTTTGGCTCAGGTTATGATCCCAGAGTCCTGGGATCAAGCCCTGCATGGGGCTCCCTGCTCAGCGGGGAGTCTGCTTCTCCTTTTCCCTCTGCTGCTCGCCCCGCTTGCGTGTGTGCTCTCTCCTAAATAAGTTAAAAAAAAATCATAGTGAAACAAGAGCTGCTGCCCACGGAGTTGCAGTTTGTGCCCAGCTCTGGTACACAGACAGCTCCTTCAGCCTCACGGCCGCCTCACCAAGCAGCCGCTGTCACTTCAGCCATGTGGTAGACAAGGACTCGAGAGTCTGTCAGCGCTAACCTCGCCCACTGTCATACTCTCTAACCCAGCCAGGGGCAGACAGAAGATTCGAACCAGAGGCACATGCATACATACCCATTACCGTTTATTAAACGCCTGTGTGCTGAGCCACTGTGCGCGTCGCTTAGAGGTGTTTTTACGAGGTCATCTCACCCACCTGCGTTGAACGCAAGAAGTGTCACTGAGGGAGGGGACTGTCCCTGCCCTGGAGAAGCTGACCATCTGTGTCAGTGTCTTAGATGACCACAACAATCCCTCCATCTGTGCCACACTCCACAGCTTTCAAAGCCCTTGATCTATCTCATTTAATCATCTTGACAATCCTGCCAAATCATGTTCACAATCTCTGCTTCGGGATGAGGAAACCCAAGCTCTCCAGGTCACACGGGGCTGCCCCCAAGATCATCCAACCAGCCTGGGGAGGAGCTGGAATCTGACCTCAGGTCTCATGACTAGGTCTCTGCGGAGCAGGGACAACATGCTGCCTCCACAGCCTGGGCTCAGTGGCTTCCAACCCGCTCCGGCGGGAGGACTCCCTCCCCACAGCTTGGAAATTGTTGCAGTCCTGCAAATGAAAGGGGCTGTTATTTAGGGTTTTAGTCAACCGGGGAAATTCACAGTGGAAAAACGACCAGGGATTCAGCACAGCTGAAAAGCAGTAGCACAGTCATACCCAGACATTACTTATCCAGTCGGCAGACGATATTTGGAATACAAATAGACACCGAGACTTCTTGCAATAACCCTGCAGCCCCTGGGCAGGCAGCAGCTGGCTGAGACCCCAGTGCTGGAGCGGTTCAGAGGAGGACGCAGCTCCCAAGTCCTCTCGGTCAGAGAACAGTGTTGTGGTGGGGGGTGGGAGTGGCGGGTGATATTCAATGGCATTGAGGAAAAATAGCATGGGGGGGGGATCGTGGGGAGCAAAGGGGCTTGGGGAAGGCCACAGAGCAGTGGGGAGGCTCGCAGGGTATATGGATGTGTGTGTATTTCTTTTGGAGGAAAAGGTTGACTCTAGATGTTCAAGAGCCATTAGAGAGAGCCGTTGGGTAGGAAGCAGACCAGAAGGGGAGAGAGTGGTCTAGAAGGGAGATAACGTAAGAGGTTTGAACCTGCAATGAAATTAACTTTCAAGAAACAAAGAGAACTAACATCCAAGGCTGTGGTAATGGGTTCTCACTTGTCATTGAGTGACTGGGTGCCATACCCTGGACTATGTAGGCCTCTAAGCTTGGTGATCGTTCACTCACAGTTCCAGAATCTGCTGCAGGCAGTAGGGTACAGCAGTGAAGCTCATCGATGTTAGAACTCAGAAGCCCCAGTGCATGTCCCAGCTCTGTAAAGGTCTCAGGGCTTTAGCTTCCTCACCTGTAAAATGGAAGTGACAATAGTACTTGCCATGTTGCTATTTTGAAAATTAAGCCCAAGAGCACATGTTAAATACTGAGAACAGAGCTGTCCTAGAATAAACGTTTGATATTATTCCTGTGAAAAAGCTTTTCCCACTCCACACCGATCATACCCCTCTCCCCTGCACACTTGGATCTCCAAGCTCTTCTGCCACTTTTTTTTTTTTAACTTATTTGTCTATTTGTATGTGTTTCTTGATATTAAACTGTAAACACCTGGCACATCATGGACATTTATTAAGTGAGGAAGGAAGGAAGAAAGGAAGGAAGGGAGGGAGTGAAAGAGGGAGGAAAGGGGGGAGGGGGGACGAAAGGGAGGAAGGAAGGGAGAGGGAAAGGGTCCTACCTGCAAAAGCTTATAATTTTACTACCGAGGGGCGCCTGGGGGCTCAGTCGTTAAGTGTCTGCCTTTGGCTAGAGTCATGATCCCAGGGTCCTGGGATCAAGACCCACATCGGGCTCCCTGCTCAGCTGGAAGCCTGTTTCTCCCTCTCCCACTCCTCCTGCTCGTGTTCCCTCTCTTTGCTGTGTCTCTGTCAAACAAACAAAATCTTTAAATTTTTTTTTTTTTTTTTACTATGGAATGGGGCACCTGGCTGGCCCAGTCTATAGAGCATGCAACTCTTGATCTCGGGGTCATGAGTTCAAACCCCAGGTTGGACACAGAGTTTACTTAAAAATAAGCTTACTGTGGAAAACTGGGATGCCCAGGTGGCTCAGATAGTTAAGTAGATGCCTTTGGCTCAGGTCATGCTCTCTGGGTCCTGGGATCGAGCCACACATCAGGGTTCCTGCTCAGTGGGGACCTTGTTCCCTCCTCCCTTTACCCCTCCACCTCAGTCATGCGCACTCGCGCGCGCGCTCTCACACTCTCTCTCTCAAATAAATCTTTTTTATATTATTTATTTATTTGAGAGAGAGAGAGTACAGGCAGGGGGAATGGTAGAGGGAGAAGCAGGTACCCCACTGAGCAGGGAGCCTGATGCAGGGCTTGATCCCAGCACCCAGGGATTATGACCTGAGCCGAAGGCAGACATTTAACCCAGTGAGCTACCCGGGTGCCCCTAAATTTAAAAAAAAAAAAAATTTTTTAAGTTTACTACAAAAAGTCATCAAGGTGAAAAGAAACCATATGATCTTCATCTTCTATAAGCATATCTTCAGACCCTTCCCACAAAGCCATGGGGAATGGAGTTTACAAAACTCATATAAATTGCAATTCCAGCCTTCATGGAACTGACGATCTATGCTGGGCGATGGGACAGGACATGTGAAAAATAGCTGTAGAGCAAGGCTGTGGTACTTGCCCGCCGAGGGACGGTCAGAACCGCTGGCAGTCAATAGCCCGGAGAAGGCAGAACAATATGGGATGAGTCACAAGTGTGTGTCATCCTTGCTCAAGGTGAAATAGGGTTGTTGGGTAACAATAGGAAAATGTCACAAAGCCGGAGGAGCCAGTGCACGCCTCAGATTGGGGGGCACAGCCTTGGGTGTAGGGTTCACAGGACGAGAGAAAGAGAAGGCTCTGCGGGGGTGGTCAGGGCAAGCTTAGTGGGATGGTGGCTGGGATCAAACTCCAGAATCAGGGTCCCGTGGAACTCTTACTGGCTTGGAGCCCCAAGTGTTCAGAGTTGGCCTTCTATCTTCCCTGTGCTGTGAGCTCTCCTAGATGTTGATTTCTGGTAACTTTATTTATTTGAGAGACAGAGCACGAGCGGGGAGCAGGGGACACAGAAGGGGAGAGAAAGAGAATCCTAACCAAACCCCCTCCTGAGTGCGGAGCTCCACTGGGGCTCAATCTTATGACTGAGATCATGACTTGAGCCAAACCAGGCGCCCCTCTGCTAACTATTATTATGCAAGTAATATGCTTTCGGAGAAGAAAGGAAGAGGAAGAAAAGGAATACAAAGAACCCAAGAGGAGAAAATAACCTATTAGTCCCATCCCCCTCTGCCAAAAATTCACTCCAAGTTTTGGTGCCTGTCCATTCATTCCCCCCCTTTATGTACCCCCCTACCCTTCAAGCTACCTATTCTTCCATCCGCCCATGTGCATCAGAGTTTTCAGCTGCAAACAACAGGATCCACTCTAACAGAAAAGGAATTGATTAAAAAACATTCAAGTGTCGTCTGAGTGGCTCAGTTGGTTGAACGACCAACTCCAGATTTTGGCTCAGGTCATGATCTCAAAGTCCCAGTATCAAGGCCTTCATTGGGCTCTACACTCAGGAATCTGCTCCAGATTCTCTCTCTCTTTTTGGCCCTTCCTCCACTCACGTGCTCTCTCTCTCTCAGATAAATAGAAAAAAAAAAAATCTTTAAATAAAACAAAACATTCAGAGGCACCTGGGTAGCTCAGTGGGTTAAGCCTCTGCCTTTGGCTCAGGTCATGATCTCGGGGTCCTAGGATCAAACCCTGCATCAGGCTTTCTGTTCAGCAGGGAGCCTGCTTCCCCCACCCCCTCTGCCTGCCTCTCTGCCTACTTGTGATCTCTCTCTCTGTCAAATAAATACATAAAATCTTAAAATAAAATAAAACATTCAGTGGCTCACAGAAGAATCCAGAAAGGAAAATATTCAGGCTCAGAAGTCAGAGATGATGCCCAAACCACCCCATGGTACTTTGCTAGTCAAGCCATGGCAGCTATCAGCATGAATTCTGCAACTTGCTTCAACTCCCCCTCTTCAACGATGGTAGAAACTGGACCTCAGAACGTCCCTCCCGTTGCTCTGAAGGCCAGATGCCTCCTCCAGCCCCCTTCCCCGGGATGCCTGCTATCTCTTACTGTCTTCCAAAGCAAAACCCATGTGGTTGCATCAGATTGGTGGAGCCTGGGTCATGTGCAGACACCTGAGCTGCAAAGGGGTCTGGGAAAGGAAATTTCTGGCCTTTACCCTTCAGAGGTGTGAAATTGATGAGCCAGGGAAAACCCACAGGCACCAGAAAGTTAATCAAAAGTTACCGGTGGGGGCACCTTGGGTGGCTCAGAGGGTTAAAGCCTCTGCCTTAGGCTCAGGTCATGATCACAGGGTACTGGGATCGAGCCCCACTTCGGGGTCTCTGCTCAGCGGGAAGTGTGCTTCCCCCTCTCTCTTTGCCTGCCTCTCTACCTACTTGTGAACTCTGTCAATTAAATAAATTAAATCTTAAAAAAGAAAAAAAACGGTACCGGTAACCATAATGTATGGCAAATGTCCCTTACACTAGGCATTGTTTTTCTCCTCACAACTACAGGATGGCATCAGTTTCATCAGTCTCTGAATCTCCAGGGCCTGGCCCAAGGTAGGCACTTGATACATGAGGAAGGAAAGGAGAAAGAGAAGGGAGAGATCACATATGTACACGTTGCTTTACTAAACAAGATTGGAGGAAGACCTTGTGTTAATAGAGTCCACTGGGCTCCCAAGGCCTCCTGTGGATTCTGAAGGAAGGAGACTCCCTTGCCCAGCATGCAGGTACGAGGCTGTCCTCCCACCCCCGTCAGACTCTTGCTCTGCCCCTGGCCTGTAGCATCTGGACCACAGGGAATGATGTCCTGGGGAGTCACTTACTTCTTGGTAGCCCACCTGTTGGCCTAATGTCACTCAGGCTGTCACTGAATCTCCTTCTCTCCCCAATCCCAGAGTTCGTGAGGTTTTAAGTGGTCTCTGAAGGCCAATCTGCTGCAAAGGCAACATCCGAGGTCTCCCCAAGGTGATAAAGATCACATTCAAGGCACCACATTCAAGCGGCTCTATTAAAATCAGGCTCGTTCTTCACGGTCAAGGTGTGCTGTCACAGAATTATATGGGTCCTGGCTTTTAGAAGTTTATGCTGTTGTTTAATTGTTAAGAGGCTAGATACACATGCTTAAATGACAAGCTCTCTTGCTGCCAAATAAGGTAGGAAAAAGTCGCGAGCGCCTAGCTCTCAGGGCGTGGGGATGGCCAAGCCTCACAGGCTGGGTGAGAGGAGGTGAGGGAGAGGAGAGAGGAGGGGAGGAGAGGCTGGGGGATGAAGGGGTCCGGGAGCCGCCGCTGATGGGCATTCTCCCCTCACCCCTCCAAGCAGGTCAGACCCTGTAACTTCTATGAATTGCTATAACATCGTGAACCCCTCCTCCTTCATGGCTGAATGTTTCGGTGGTTATCTGGTTGTCCTCTGCCCCCTGCCCTCCATCCCGGACCTGGCTGTGGTGACCCAGGAAGGTGCTGGGTGGGCAGAGGCTGGTAGGGACCAAGTCAGGGCGAGGCTGCAAGGAGGGCGAGGCTGAGACCCATCACAAAGCCCGTGTGAAGCCTCCCCCTCACACTCCTTTCCCCCAGGGAGGAGCTGCTGATGTGTTTCTGGAGTGTTCAATCCAATTAGTGCCCTCCCCTGCTCCAAGGAGGGGCCCAAGCCACCACTCCCCTCCCTGAGGTGGAGACGGGCTGGCAGGGGGTGCCGAGGAGGTCTGAACACCCTGACCCAGCTCCTCCTGGCAGCGCTGCTGGCTCGCTGCCACGCAGAGGCTGCTATGACAGCGCCCGTTTCTAGGCGACTGTTCTGGGGAATGGTCTGTTTTGGCAACCAGAGGGCCCCTGGGTAAAGGGGGCCGCTGGCCGCCGCGCATTTGCATAGCAACCTCCTCTCCTCCCGGAGCCGGAGCTGGGTGCTGCTCCATGGAGGGGGCCAAGCGGCTGGGCGGCTCCGGTCAGCCGCAGCCCCTGCCCTCCACCCGGCCCGGCCTCAGCCAGCAGGCCCACCCGGTGCAGGTGCCCTCCCTGCCTCAGCGCCCCCTCTTACCTCTCGGGGAGGTAGAGGCTGCCTGCAGAGCTAGGGCATTTCCGGAAAGGCTGGTGCCCTAGGGAAGTGGGGAAAGGATGCTTGGGGACCAAACACAGAAACGGGGGTGAAATACCATCTTTTACAAAGAGTCAAAGTCACATGGCTTGGTAGCATCGAAATGCCTTCTGGATAACAGGGTTGGCTCACCACATATTTAAGTGACCCACCCCCCAACCCAGCAAAGGAAGCCCCAGGGGGTACTCAGATCATGTCATTTGGATCATTACACTGCAAGCGTATGTGTGAATTCGGAAATGGGTAGGCCTGGAAAAAACATTTGTTACCTAGAAAAATCAGGCAGTGATATTCCTGGGAAATAATTTCAGATACTTGCAGGAGGAACTTGGTGGCACAGTAGTGTCTGCATTTCAGAAGAAACTGAAAGGGAAAATAAACAAGATACTCCAGGAGGACCCCCCCCCCCCATCCTGCACAGACCCACCCCAACCCCAACCACATCTGCTATCTTGAGTCTGTGATGCCAACGGAGATACCAGGCTCTGAGCACACAGACAGTAACTGCCCAAGGACACATGCCCTGGGCTGGAACCCGAGAAGGGGGTTGGGCAGGGGCAGGTCACCTCAGCTGAGCGATCACATTCCCTGGCAGCTGTCCAAGGGGCAGCTCTGGCTGCACCTGTTTGTGGGGAGATTTGCTTTTATCAGTGTTGACACAGCAGCCTGGCCAGGGAGTAGGAGAGTAATAAATAAATGAGAGAGGGAGGGTGGGGGGAAAGGCAGGAGCCACTGAGGCGAGGCAAAAATGCTGAGGTCTTTTTTTTCCCTTGTTGTATGTCAGCGCGTTCAATCCAGTTTCCCCACCCTTGAAATCTCTGAGGATCGTGGACTGGCCTTGGCATGGGAGCTCTGGGTCTTAAAGGGATAGAATTGCAGATCGGAAGCACCTGAAGATCCTTGTGTGCCAATGTCCCTCACCGACAGATCTCAAGGTTACTTGGTATCCTCACCTGCCACTTAACAGTTTGTCAGGAAGCTCGGCAGGAAGGGATTTCCTTCCTCCCACTGCCAAGTTTCAGCATCGGGGAGACAAGTATGATTAAAGTGTTAGGTTTAGGAGTTAGTCAAACCTAGGATCAAACCCCGGTGCTGTCTAGCTGTGTGATTTGGGGTGCGCTAACTAACCAGTCTGAGCCTCAGCTCCTCCCCAGAAATGGGGGAACAAAACAAACTTCTGCCCAAGGAGGCAAGTGAGGACAGAAGCTAAGGCTTAGAATAATCCCTCCATATATATGTTCACTTGGTTGCTCTTTTTTCATTTTTTAAGATTTTATTTATTTGTTTGACAGAGAGAGATCACAAATAGGCAGAGAGGCAAGCAGAGAGAGGGGAGAAGCAGAGAGAGAGAGCCCGATGCGGGGCTTGATCCCAGGACCCCGAGATCATGACCTGAGCAGAAGGCAGAGGCTTAACCCACTGAGCCATCCAGACGCCCCTTGGTTGCTCTTATTACCTATCAACAGCAAGTTTTTCTCAAGTTTTTCTCGAAAATGTCCCTCCCCCCACAAAAAAAGAAAAAATAAAAATAAAGATCTGTTCCAGAAATGGCAGAAAGAACCTGCAATGTGACGGGGCCAAAAGGGACCTCTTAGTTTCTTGGCTTTGCTTCCAGTCTTCAGGGGCTACAAAGCAGCTCACCTCCATTCTAGTCCAGTTCGGTGCCTAAGCGGGATGCAAAACACACCTGGTCATCAGAAGCTGCCTGACCAAGCCCAGCAACAGTTTGTAACAATTACCGCAGTGAGTCACTCCTGCCTTTCCGACACGGAGGCAGCTAAGAAGGCAGGTTGCTGCTGTCAGACCACTGAACTCTAACCCCAGCCTTGGCAGCTCCCAGAGACAGGTTATTTAACTTTCATAAGACTTGGGGCACCTGGGTGGCTCAGTTTGTTAAAGCCTCTGCCTTCAGCTCGGGTCATGATCCCAGGATCCTGGGATCAAGCCCTGCATTGGGCTTTCTGCACGGCAGGGAGGCTGCTTCCTCCTCTCTCTCTGCCTGCCTCTCTGCCTGATTGTAATCTCTGTCTGTCAAATAAATAAATAAAATCTTAAAAAAAAAAAAAAAAGACTTGCTCTCCTTGGGCGCCTGGTGGCTCAGTGGGTTAAGCCTCTGCCTTTGGCTCAGGTCATGATCTCGAGGTCCTGGGATCGAACCCCACATCGGGCTCTCTGTTCAGCAGGAAGGCAGCCTCCCGCAGCCCCCCCCCACCCCGCCTGCCTCTCTGTCTGCTTGTGATCTCTGTCTGTCAAATAAATAAATAAAATCTTTAAAAAAAAAAAAAAAAACTTGCTCTCCTTATCTGTAAAATGGGCATAATAAAGAACCGCAAGCTTGTCTGGAGGATTGAATGCATGAAAAAAGCATGTAGTGAGGGCAGAACCCAGAGAAAGGGCTTGCTTAATCGTGTCCGCACTGGCGGTCATTTGCTGTCTGATGAATAAGGCCAGGGACTGTGTCATACTCATCCCTGTATCCCCAGGTCCTCAAACAAAGCCTGGCGTTGAGTGGAGTCCAGTAACATTTGATGAATGAATGAATGCAAGGCCCCTGCCCTCAAGAAGTTAAATCTACCCAGGAAATAGAAGGTGTAGGAGGCAGCAGAGGGTTAAAAGCCATTCTACCAGTCCCGAAGCCCCAGAGGCAGACGGTCCCTTTGATCCCTGTTTCATCTATCCAGGATGCTTTCAAGAGAGGAAAACAGGAAGTATCCCTGATAGCCCAGCCTCGCTCTGTGTTTTTTTTTTTTTTTTTTTTTTTTAAATGATGAGGGGTGGGGGGAGAATGGTCCTCTGGGTCACATTTTGCCAGTAAATCAGCCTCCTTCCTATCTCATCCTGGGGCTTCCAAAGGGGCAGATAAATAGCTTCTTGCTCAGTGCTGAGAGAGAGAGATGTGGTCCAGAAATGGCAAAGCTGACAGGTTGGGGTTCCTGAGCTAAAGCGTCTCTTTTGCATTCACTTCCTCCCTCCCTCACTGTTGAACAAGTGCCTGGCCTTGATCAGGGGACCCTAGGGTTACAGCTCAGTGTCTAGTGTCCAGGGTATAAACTGTCCAAAACAAAGGACAGTGAACTCAGAGAGGATGGGCCGAACACGGAAAGGCGAGAACGCTCCAAAGGGAGATAGCCACGTGATGAGCAAGCAGTCATAGGAAAGAAAAACAGAGCGGAACAAAAGAAAAAAACCTGGAGAATAAGTATTTCAGAAAAACAAAAGAAAGCTGCTGCTTCTTCTTCTTCTTCTTCTTCTTCTTCTTCTTCTTCTTCTTCTTCTTTTTTAAAGTTTATGTATTTCTTTTTAGTTAAAATAAACATGGGGCTCGAACTCACAATCCTGAGATCAAGAGTCACATGCTCCTCTGACAAAGCCAGCCAGGTGCCCCAAAACATTGTTTCTACGAATCTGCAGCTAGGGTTGTAAAGGCCTTGTAATAGGATAACTGGATACAGAGGCTGTGCAGAAGGCCATCACTTCTAGGGACACAAAGGATGGCAAGAGTGCACAGAAGCAGGGAGGGGAAGAAGAGCTTAAGACTTCAGATCCGACTCTGACCTAGCCAGCCCGAAGACAGCAGGTGCTACCCCTCAGAGTGCTAAACTCACATCCGTGTTTGTTTCGTAAGTTCAGTTATTTATTTGCCCATGCTGGACAGGAGAGAACCTTCCAGAAAGGTGCAAATATTCTATATTGGAATAGAGATATAGTTTACATGGACAAATCTATTTCTCCATGTTACACAGTTAAGCCTTCTGCATGTCTGTGTTTGTAAATTTCACCCAGGAAAAGAACTATACAAAGTAACCAAGTGGGAGGGGCTGGAGGTACAGATGAAAAAAGAGACAGAACAGTTAATGACAGACTAAGCATCCGTGGGGGTTCATTATATCATTTGGTTGACATTAAATGTGGTTTGAAGTTTTTCATAATAAAAAAGGGGTTTTTTTTGTTTTTTTTTTTTTTAAGTGCCTATAACATGTCACTGGTGTCCTTAAGCAAGTCCCTTTTGGGTTATCAGCGAGGCAGCTGAGACATAATCTCTTTTCTTACACATTAGGAAACAGAGGTGCACCTTGACTTGCTCAAAGTGTTCTCAGATATCCCGCAGCAGAGCTGACGCTGAACTATCAAGCCGGAGCAGTGCCCTTCTGACCTTTTCAGCCGTCACCCACTTGCGGGGAGTCAGCTGGAAGTCGCCCCCCACCCCGGGCTGCCTTTGCAACCCTCAGGCCCAGGGAGGTGCTGGGAGGCCGCATGGGCTGGAAGGAGGGTCTGTAGGCTGCAAACCCACTTTGCTCTCCAATGTTTTCATTCTGAAAGGTAATCCTGAACATTCGAAGAATTCCGTTAGGTCTCTTAGCTGTGCTTTCCAAAAGCAGAGAAGGAAACCTGGACAATGAAAGATTTCCAGTCACCAAGAGTTGAAAGAACAAGAGGCCCAGAGTCCTAGCTCAGTGGCCAACAGAGGTGTTGTCTTAGGGTGGTCCCCTCTCTTGCCTTGGTTTCCACTCATCTGTAAGACAAGAGCGAAGAAGGGGTGCCTGGGTGGCTCAGTCGGTTAAGCGTCTGCCTTCCACTCAGGTCATGATCTCAGGGTCCTGGGACAGAGGTCCTCATCAGGCCCCCTGCTCCGTGGGGAGTCTGCTTCTCCCTCTCCCTCTGCTGCTCTGCCTACTTGTGCTCTCTGTGTCAAATAAAGAAAATCTTTTAAATATATATATATACATATATGTATATATATACACTTTGATTAAAAAATAATTTATTAAAAAAAATAAGATTGCAAAAAGACTTTGGGGTTCTATTACTTTATGGGGTTGTCAGAAAGATCCCAAGAGGTGTGGCTAGGAAAAGTAAAAAGAGCAGTAGCAAGGGGTAGCATTATGGGGAAGCAATGAGGCTTTGGCAGGATTCTTAAATAACTTTTTCGGGTGTGCCTTAAAAAAAAAGACTTTTTGGGGGAGGAGGAGACACAACATTTATGGATGTCTCTGCACTAGGCCAGATGTGGTGTTCTGCTTTCTCCATAATATCTCATTTACTCTCAAAATACCTTATGGGGACTCAGGTACTATGATTTTGCTCATTTTCCAGATGAGGAAAGAGGCACAGAGACCCTTAGGCTGCTCAAGGCCAGACAGCTGGAATGGGCCAACCCAGACCTGGAGCGGGGCTGTCCTGTTGGGGGAAGGCCACACCCTCCTCTGAGGGCCGGGTGGCTGCCAAGGCTCCTGGTCACCTGGGCGTCAGACTCAGCATCAGGAGACCCAGCCTCAAGTTCCAGCTCAGCCGCTTATTAGCCCCGTGACTGGGCCGAGTCACATGGCCTCCCAGACCCTCCGTCTCCCCAGCTGTACCCCAGTGATAAGAAAACCTACTCCACCTACCTCTCCAGAAGGAGGTGAGGATTCCTTGAAATCACTGATACTGCAAGGGTTTGGAAACAGCTGCAAAGGGCAACAGAAAAATGAAGACATCACGATTATTTTTTCAGAGACACATTCCTGGCTTATCACATGGGGACATTTCAGCCCCTCATCCACCCCTCCCCCCAGTCCACCCCCAAGCCCCCAGCGGTGGTGGTCAGAACCGGAGGCCTGGGTGTCTCTTCCAATACTATTCTGGTCCAAAAGTGGGGAAGAGAGGCATCTCAAACAGTCTCAGCTCCAGGATTCCCCGAAGAAACATAGTAGAGTGTCGGCTTCAGACTCCGCCTTGGGCCCGAACTTCAGTGAAGGCCCCTTTTCCTGTTTGTCGTAAAACAAACAGGCTTTCAGCCACTTGGGCAGGATTGAACTGGCGATCGGCCCTAGAGATAAGTGGGTCACACTCCGCAAGCTCACAAGGGAGTAATTTGTACCCAAGAGCAGCTTATCATTTATATTTTTGAATCCAGGCCCCCAGGTGGCTCAGCTGGTTGGGTATCTGCCTTCAGGGTGGGTCATGATCCCGGTCCTGGGATGGAGTCCCACTTCAGGATCCCTGCTCCCTGGGAAGTCTGCTTCTCCCTCTCTCCGCTCATGCTCTCTCTCTCTGTGTCTCAAGTAAATAAAATCTTAAAAAAAAAAAAAAAAAAGGTGGTAAAAAGGTGAAGACAGGACGTTTCAGTTTATCTGTTTTGTATACCCTTCATTCCCTTCCTCTGTGTACCTGAGGCCCTTAGCACAGCCCGTCACAGCAGAGCACAGAGAATGTTCAAGAAATGAATGGAATTAGGGGGAAAGAGTTCTGGGGTTTACAAGCATCCTGGAAGTGTATGGCTTTTCCAGGGGTTTTGTGCCCTTTTGTTATGTGAAGCCCACCCCACCCCAGACACTCACTGTCCACCCACTTCTGCTGCTTTCAACTCTAAGCTTAGAGGGACCATGCATTTCTAAACCTCAAATCAGGAAACAAGGGCTGACCGAGTATTTGAGACCAGGAATCTATATTCCAGAAGGATTTGTGCCCTTTGTTTTGCACTCGAATTTGTAATAAGTATCCTCCTTCTGCATTTGGCAGACTTTGCTCAGCCCAGTTTGCCCATGGACAGTCTATCTTACAGAGATAAGGCTGAATCAATACATATAGGGAGATCCCGGGGACTCATCAGCTGACCTTCTAATTCACTTGCCCCGTGGCTTGGTGGTGGTCCTCTGCTAGGCTACCATGTACTACTCAGCACAGGTGAAGTGGATAACCGAGTAGGGTCAGGATTGTTCCCAAGGGGAGAGCTCTCGGGTGCTGGGTGGGGCAGGAGGAGCCTCGGATTGGATTCCTGCCCCATGTCTGCTTCTAATTGGTGGTGTGTCCTTGGGGACGTCGCTTCTCTCTGGTCTCACTGAGAAGTGAAGGGGTGTGGCAGATGGCACAGGCTCAAAACCTGACTGACATCTTGCAGTTCCAGCCCTGGGATGTGAGAATTTACCCACATACTCTGCTTTTCCTCCTGCAGTTTGAGGATAAACAGTCTGGCTCCTATCTAAGGCAAACACCTTCACTGGCCCCTGGATCCCATCTCCTCCCTCTAGCAATGGTCTCTCCTCACCCCTGCATCACCTGTTTTTCCCTCTTCGCTAAATCATTTAAAACAGCATATTGATATATTTAAATGTGGGCAACTGGGTGGCTCAGTCAGTAAGGTAAGCAATATCACTAACCCCTCATGCCTTTCAGCTCAGGTCATGATCCTGGGGTCCTGAGATTGAGCCCCACGTTGGGGGTCTCTACTCAGGGAGGAGCCTGCTTTTCCCTCTCCCCCTGCCTGCTGTTCCCCTGCTTGTGCTCTCTCTGTGTCAAATAAGTAAATAAAATCTTTACTTTAAATATATTTAAATGTGCTATAGTTCCACCCATCTTTAAAAAAGTCTCTCCTGGGGTGCCTGGGTGGCTCAGTGGGTTAAAGCCTCTGCCTTCGGCTCAGGTCATGATCCCAGAGTCCTGGGATCGAACCCCGCATCAGGCTCTCTGCTCAGCGGGGAGCCTGCCTCCCCCTCTCTCTCTGCCTCTCTGCCTACCTGTGAACTCTGTCAAATAAATAAATAAAACCTTTTAAAATAAAATAAGAATAAAAAAGTCTCTCCTGACCCTACTTCCCCTCCAGCTTCTCTCTCGGGCAAGTTCAATCATTACACAACTCTGTTCAAACTGCTCTTTGTTAAGGTCAACAGTCCTACCCCCTACCCCCTCCCCCGCCGTGCCCTGTCCCCCGATGTGATTAAACCTAAAGGTCATCGGTACTCTTCATCTTACTTGACAACGAGGATCAGCTGATCATTCCTTCTCCTTTTGACACTTGTTTCTCTTGGCTTCCAAGACACTACATTTTCTAGGTGATTCTTCAGGGTAGGTTCTCCTCATTTCCTTCACCTCTAAATGTTAGAGGCTCCTGGGGCTCAATCCTGTATCTGTATTCAATCTTCACCAACCCACCGATGATCTCATTCAGTCCCATTGTGTTAAATGCCACGTGGCTTAGCCTAGGTTCCTCTAGAAGCAGAACCCTAACGAAAGGTTTGCGTGCAGGTAGTTTATTTGGGAATAAAATTCCGGGAGCAGAAATGAGGGACAGAGTGACACAGAAAGAGAGAAGAAAAGATAAACCAAGTCAAGAGTGCATTATTGAGCTGACCACCACCACTATGGAATACAGACCCTTTTCTCTACAGACGCTTCTAAGGAGATTCAGAACTGTCTGTCAAGGGATAAAAAGGGATCCACACTCACCCCTCAGCTTCCTTCCACCAGTGGTTAAGGGCGGCCCCATGAGCATCAATGCCCTCATAGTTCTGAGTTATACATATGGTGGCACTGAGGGAGTTTCCAGGGTTGTCCTACAGTCACCCTTGTACAGGAAGCAAGAGGTACACAGAGAGGTAGGGGGGAGGCACTTGTCCATTCATACCCATGGCAAATCTGCATGATATAAAGCTGGGGGAAGAGTCAGGGCCAAGAGAATTTAAGGAAATGTCTGAAATGCCACCTGTAACGCAATGGCTCTCAGCTTTCTACCTCTAGCCAGAGCCTCCCCCATTAAATTCCAGACTCGTGTATCCACTGCTTATTCCAGATTTCCACCTGGTTGTCTCCTCAAAACCTGCTCCATTCAGTCTCCCCCTCATTCCCCACCCCCCACGCATTTTCATTAATGGCAACTCTATCCTCCCAGATGTTCCTTCCTTCCAAAGCCAAGACCTTGGACTCATCCTTGAGTCTGCTCTACATACAATCCATCAGTAAATTAAGCTGGCTTGACTTTCAAAATATACCCAAAATCAGACGACTTCTAACCTCTACTCCTTGCCCAAGCCACACCGCCAGCCCTTGACGGGATTGCTGTCATTATCTGCTCAGGAGCCTTCCTGCTTCCTCACTTACCACTCACATCTCTTCTCCATTCTCTGCAGCGGCTAGTGAGTGTTCTAAAATACAAGTCAGATAATGTCGCTCCTCGCCATTTCCTTTCCCCTTCCCTGCTCTGTATTTCTCCATCACACTTATCACTATCTGACATAACACAGACCTCCCCTATTTACATATTTACTCTATTATTGTCTCCTTCTACTAAAATAACAGCAAGCATTTTTGTCTATTTTATCCCCAGGACCTAGAAAGGTGCCTGGTACATGGGCAGAGTACAATAAATATTCATTGACTAAAGATCATCTAGTTTAAGCCCATGCACTTGGCACATGAGAAAACTGTAGCCCAGAGAGATATGACTAGGCTAATTACACTGCACAGCCTTTTTTTTTTTTCTTTTCTTTTGCAAGGCCTTCTTGATGCCTCTACTGGTGTTCTGAATAGCTGGTCTCCATTTTCAGCAACATT
Organism: Mustela erminea; assembly: GCF_009829155.1. Classification (NCBI taxonomy): domain Eukaryota; kingdom Metazoa; phylum Chordata; class Mammalia; order Carnivora; family Mustelidae; genus Mustela; species Mustela erminea. The sequence goes on from NC_045617.1 coordinate 84,107,027, forward strand.
AATCCTTAGTTATTATTATGGATGTTGCCGTCTAGCCAATCTGAGTAGCAGTCTGTAGTCAGGCTCAAATGCACCTCCACGAAATCACTAGAGAACAATCCCAAGGCATTGGAAGCGTAAGTAATCCAAGATCATACAGTATAAAGGCAGCAAGCAACAACTGAGGGGATTCAAGGTGAGGGAGAGTCTCGGGGGTGTTTTGAGAGAGAAGTGCAACACTGAGATTCCTGAGGGAAAAAGTGAGCATTTCAGGTGTGGGAGAAGCAAGGGCAAGGAAGACAATATCACTAACCCCTCATGCATGCCATTCTCTGCCCCTCCGTTCAGCGGAGTGGAATGGCCAGTGTGAGATGACTTTGGCATTGACCTGGACGGGTAGTTGTACTCGGCTATGTTCTATCTGTGTGATGTGGGCAAGTTACTTAATCTCGCTAAACCTACAAAATGAGGATGATGTTCCTGACCCCATTGTGCTGTGAGCATTACATGGAATAACATAAAAAGGAACTTAAAGGGGCGCCTGTGTGGCTCAGTGGGTTAAAGCCTCTGCCTTCCGCTCAGGTCATGATCCCAGGGTCCTGGGATCGAGTCCCACATGGGGCTTTCGGTTCAACAGGGAGCCTGCTTCCCTTCCTCTCTCTCTCTGCCTGCCTCTCCGCCTACTTGTGATCTCTGTCTGTCAAATAAATAAATAAAATCTTTTTAAAAAAAGGTACTAAAACAAAAAAAGTACTTTGTAGAATGACGTGGACAAGCAGTAAGAAAGTAATATCAAGGTTCTTGCTATGACTCTTTGAATGGAATCATGGGAGTGTGCAGCAGTAAGTGTCAGGTCTGATCAGGAGAACGTTGTGACTGGCATCAGGCACCATTAAGACGCAGAGGCCAGATAATGGAGGACACTGAATACCAAGGTGGAGTCTTGGCACTGTGATGTTAATAAAGGATCTTTTTTTTAATTGCACAAGGACTTTTTTTTAAGATTTTATTTATTTGAGAGAGACTAAGCGTGAGCAGGGGAGAGGGCGGGCAGAGAGAGAGAGAAGCAGACTCCCCAATGAGCAGGGAGCTTGATGCAGGGCTCAATCCCAGGACCCTGGGATCAGACCTGAGCCAAAGGCAGACACTTAACTGACTGAGCCAGCCAGTGTTCCCTGGTCAAGGATCTTGAAGGGAACACACAAGACTCAGTACCTGTGATGAAGACAACCTGATGCCCAGAAGACCAACCGAAAGGAGCAGGCTGCCGTCACCTAGCCCCCTGCAGGGCCCTGTTCATCTCCACCACTGTTCTTTCTCATCCTGTTGCAGGGACAGGTTTCAGGTCTTTGTATCTCCTGAAGTTCAGGACACAGTCATCCCTACTGTCAGAGCACAAGGCCTGGCCCATAGTCCGGCTCCCGGAGCATTCATTTTAGTCTCACTAACCTACACTGACCGCTATGGGAAAAATTCAAGTCTGTGATGATGGAAGCCTGAGTGGGGATAGTGGCCATGGGAATGGGCAGGGTCAAATCACAGAAAACCCGGGGGAGAGACAGTGATTGTTGCAATTCTTTTAACACAGAAATTCAAGAAAGCACAAGGGCACGTGGGTGTCTCAGTCAGTTACAGAGTTAAGCGTCTGCCTTAGGCTCAGGTCATGATCTTGGGTCCTGGGATGGAGCCCTGAATCAGGCTCCCTGCTCAGTGGGGAATCTGCTTCTCCCTCTGCCTGCGGCTCCCCCTGCTTGTGCTCATGCGCTCTCTCTCAGATAAATAAACAAAATCTTTTAAAATAAGCTAATTAATTAAATAAAACATGAAGTGGTGTTAGTAATAGGCTTGTGATTAATTCCCCTGATCCTATTCTGCTCAATTCTTCATTTAAAATTATGAGGGGACTGTCTCTGAAGTTTTCAAGCTAAGTCACTTCACAAACACTTATACAAGAGAATTAAAGACCTCAGGGCTTTAGGTCAAGTGACTGGTAGGCGAGTGGCTGGTCTGCAGCTCCCAGGCCACAACAGAGAATAATAGCAAGAAACCAGAATGTCTAGGCGCCTGGGTGGCTCAGTTGGTTAAGTGTCTGCCTTCGGCTCAGATCACGACCCTGGAGTCCTGGGTTCAAGTCCCATATCGGGCTCCTCCTGCTCTGCAGGGAGCCTGCTTCTCCTTCTCCCTCTGCCTACCACTCCCCCTGCTTGTGCGAGCTCTCTCTGTCAAATAAATAAATAAAATCTTAAAAACAAAACAAACAAAAAAAACCAACCAGAATGTCTGAGCCAGGCCTTGACCACCCCCAGGTGAGTGAAGGTGCCCATGGTGAGATTTCGCCCCCTTGCTGCTGTAGGAAGCTACCACCAGGCGCTCCACTCCTCACCCGGGGACTAAAACCGAAGATTGCCCATCTGAACATTATAAATTACCATTGTCAGAACTAGAGCAGAGATAAGAAAGACATTCTTTTAAAGGGCTCAGTGGCTCTGGGAGGCTAGGTAGTCCTGAAGGAATTTGGGCATACATTAAAATTGCAAGTTCCCAGGCCCCACCCCAAACCTCCTGAATCCCGATCTGTATTTAACAAGATTCCCAGGTGATTCCTGAGCAGATTACAATTGTAAAGCTGCCATGAAAGGGAGGGTCAGAGACAAGGAAAAGGAGGAGTCACGAAGGCTCAGGTGGCCCGTGTGCATCCAAGCACTACCTGGCCAGAGAAGAGGGTCTTGGCCAAAAGGCTGGGGATATTAAGGTCCATTGGTAAGGTCATCCCTGCTGTGGGGATGGGTGAGACTGGATACCCAGGCCAATGCTCTTCAGCTTCCAGGTCATCTGACCGCTCCTCGCAATAAACCTGTGCTCCCCAAACCCTACTCCAGTTACCACTTGGCTTCATTCAACCCCTAAGACACAATGTGCTGGGCATGTTGATGCAAAGATATTTTTGCATCTGACAGACATTTTTCTAGTTGAAAACTAAACTGGCATCTTCGATATACAAATCAAACCAAGTCAGGAGTGCCTGGGTGGCTCAGTGGTTTAGCCTCTGCCTTCAGCTCAGGTCGTGATCTCAGGGTCCTGGGATCCAGCTCCGAATCAGGCTCTCTGCTCAGCAGGGAGTCTGCCTCCCCCCTCTCTCTCTGCCTACTTGTGATCTCTCTCTGTCAAAAAAATAAATAAAATATTTAAAAACAAAACAAAAGACAAATCAAACCAAGTTAGAGGAGGGCACACTTCTGGAGTCTGATCAACGAAACTGGGTGATAATTAGACAGCCCTGTCCCGAAACAGCCCAGTGAGCCAGCAGGCTTCTTCCAATAACCATATCTCATCTCCACCCCGCCCCGATCCTAGAATTTCTACCTGTGTCATATAATTTGGCTCAGCTAGTCCTCTGGCGTCACTGGGCTGAATTCCGCACTACCACCTGCTAAGTTCCCTGAGGGCAGCCAAGGTCCTCCACAGAAAACAAACCTGAAAGGATCAGTGGCCTGGGTGCCAAGAACTTAAACCCAGAAAGGAAAGGAAGTGCCTGCAATAGAAGAAACCACCATTTCTTGTCTGGGGAGTATTTCGCTGAGGTTTTGGCATGGAAAAAAAACAGGAAGCAGAGTAAATGTAGACCAGTGAGGGAATCGCTAGGTGAATTAAGGCATAGGTATATCCCGAATATATCCAACATGGTGCTATGCAGTTATAGTCCACGCGGATTCCGTGTAGTAATCTGGAAAACACTCCTGATATATATTCTGTGACCATCAGAGTCTCAGCAGGAAACAGATGGCACAATCAAAATGGGGAACTTTGGAGAGAGCTTAATAAAGGGACTATTTGCAAAGGTGTGAGCCCCATTTGGAAAAACAACAGAGCAAAGGGGAGCTGTTTCCATTTCCAGGCAGTGTCTGAAGGGGTAAATGGGGCCCTTAGAGGAACAGGGGGAGAGAACTATCTGGAGAAAAGCCTCGCGGGGCCCCAGCCAGAAGCTGTGGCCTTCTTCCGTGGACTCAGCTCGTCTGCGGGGACCTGGAAGGGAGGGAGGTGGGGAAGGAATAGGTCTCAAACCCAGCCAGAAGCCAGGGAGGCAAAAGGGCACCCAGCAGACCGCTGGAGTGCAGAGCAGGGTGAAGGCGTTTGGTGAGAAAAACCTGCAGGAGCAAAGGATGGAAGATGCCCAGCACCGTGAATTTATGGGGAGGGCAAGCAAACCACGAGGCGAAACTGCAGTCCGGATACTCCAGAGATGTCAACACCACATACGCATCAGAGAGATCCAAGGGAAATCTACCCAAAAGGCAATCATGACCGTAGGAAGACACTGGGGACCGGACTGCGGATTTTGGTAAGATGGAGGGTTGTTGACTTTCAACGACTGAGAACGTGGCTACGTTCCTTTTCTAATCAAGCGCAGTCAATAGAGGCGAGCTGAGGAAGAGCGTCTAGGGAGGGGGTGGGGTCAGGCAGCCCTTAGGGGCACCTTCTGGTATCCTTTCCGATCGCTTCGCTGAACCAGAGGGAGAGCAGACTTGTGCAGTCAGAGAGCAGGTTAGTGGCAGGCTGGGAGGCAATCTGGATGGGCTCTCCCCAAACCCACGCAGGCTTCCAAGCGCTCCTCGCCTCTCCATTCGGCCCCACGCCACCCCTCCGCGCCTCCCCCCTCCTCAGCCCCCTCCCCCTTTTCTCTGCTGCGGCAAATCCTTGAGCTACTCGGAGACTCGAGACGAAGCAGCTCAACAACCTCACACCCTTAATCTCACTGTCTGAATGATAAATCCTGCAGGACAGCTCGTTCCATTCAAGCCCTTCACACTCTCCTTTGAGTAGCTGGGTGGTCTCTTCCGCCGAAGCGGGGGCTGCTTGCCCTTCCTTCCACTTAGCATTCCCCCAGGAGTCGAGGACTTCCCGGGAGCCAGGCATTCGCCTCCAAAACAATATCCAGCTACGACACGGCCCTCCCAACCCCCTTTCAGGGCCAGACCATAAAATAAAGCCGCGTGGGCCTTGCACCCCTGGACAGAATCCTTTGTCTGGGTTGGAAACAGCCTGAAAAGATGAAAGGGGGCCTCCACTACGACCTCTTCACCTCTTGTTATCTTGTGCCCACTCCCTTTAGACTCTCTGAGGCAGACAGCAGCATTTTCCCATGGTCGCCGGGGTTAACAACGTCTTAGCAGCTAGCAGAGAGCGGAATGTGAGGAATGTACCTGCCTAAGGGGCGATTATTTTCATCAAGGACAGGCTGAAATGGATAATGAGGTCAAAAACAAACGCCATCTCTTTCTCAAAGCACTCTGTAAAGAGAGGCTATTAGATATAGTTCATTAGCTAGGGGGGTGGGGGATAGAGAGCTACTTTTTCGACCGCTTGAAGAGAGAGGAAGGCATTTTGCCAAGCTGAGATTCTTTCCGGGGCGGGGGCGGGGGGGGGGCGCTAAGTTTGGATGCAGATTCAAGCCTTTATAGATCTGAGTTTCAGGTACCGGCAACAGGTGACATCTGGACTGGAAAGGAAGATTTGCAGAAGAATGTATCACAATGACACAAGTGGGGTCCGTGGTAAAACACACACACACACACACACACACACAAAACACCTAATACCCCAAAATCGAATTTGGAAAACTGACGAACCAGAGTTTACATGTCAAAATACAAAAATACATGTATCATGTGTTAGCATCTTCCTACAATGGTCCCCTTCCCCATCATCGCAGTTCAGGCACTAACTCCCCACCCCCACCCCCAGATTTTATCATGACTTGTAAACTGGAACCTCCTCAGCCCTTTCCCTTCCAACCCGTCCTGCATCCCCACACAGGCTCATCTTAAACCACATGTTATCTGCACCCTCAAAAACCTTCATGGCTCACCAAGGCGGAATATGGAAAAAAGGTATGTGCTTCCCTTTTTCTTGATATCACCACGAAATGGAAATTTAAACTCTATGCCATGTAAAGCTTTTCAAAATCGGAGCCTAAGTAACTTTCAATTTGGAACAGCCCCCTCCCCCACGCTATCCCCCCACCACACACATATTTCAAAGACCACTTGCCCATAATAACCCCCAACTTTGCAACCGAGTTCTCAAGGCAAATACCCTGGGCTGTGTCAGTGGACAATAAACTCTTCTTTGGGGTTAATTTTCCCATGGCAAACAAAACAAAACAAAACAAAACAAAAAAACGGAACTTCAGGCTCGGCTTAATTTACGCACAATCACTTGCTGGAACACCGTGGCGAGGTAAAGGCTGAAACCAAACGGGGTGGCCTCCCAAGACTCGCCCTTCAGACAGGAGGGGCCTGGACGTGAACACACAAACAGACATGTGAGAAAAATGTGCACACCTCCAAAATAACAAATCCACAAAGTAAAGGGAAAGGAACCAATCAGGAAGATAGGCTGCAGTGGGTAAGAGTGTAGGTGTTTCCTAACCTGGGCGAGTCTCTTCACGGCTCCTGGGCCTCAGCTTCCTCACCGATAAAATGGATTGTTGTTTTAAAATAGGAGATGTAGGAGCGCCTAGGTGGCTTAGTCGTTAAGCATCTGCCTTCGGCTCTGGTCATGATCCCAGGGTCCTGGGATCGAGTCCCGTATTGGGGTCCCTGTTCTGCGGGGAGCCTGCTTCTCCCTCTCCCACTCCCCTTGCTTGTGTTCCCTCTCTCGCTGTGTCTCTGTCAAATAAATAAATAAAATCTTTTAAAAAATAAAATAGGATATGAGTAAAGCACTTAGCAGGCTGCATGGCATACAGTCGGTAAGTTCTATGAATGTTAGGTTTGATGACGATGATATAGACGAACACTTGCAAAAGTTCTTTGCAGAAAAAAACAAGTTCCCTGACCAGGCTTGTGCTCACTCAGGCTTTGTACCTTTGCCCCAGCTCCTCTCTGGGTTTGGAATGTACTCTCCCCTCCTCCTATCTCTGTTCAAAGGACACCTTCCTGGCCCAGCCCCTCACTCCCAGACCAGCCAAAGGAATTCCTCCCCCTATTAAGGGACCATAGCTCCATGATGGCGTTTCTCACTTTGTATTAATAATGACTTGCTTAGATGTTGGTCTCCAGAGTTAGAATATTAACCTCTAACACTATTATTAGCTTTGGAATTCTCAGTGTCCAGCACAATCCTAGATCTAACTCGCCCATATGGGTGCTTTAAAAGTATCTGTGGAAGGAATGCACAAAGAAAGAACAGAGAAGTGGCCGTACATTGTGTGGTTTCACACCAAAACCCAGCCACCTCATCCCTCCACTGTCAGACCCCTGCAGACACCTGTTTGAGAGAACTCCCGCTCCTAGAGTCTCCCTGGGACCTAGGAGGGCATGACTGCATTTTCAGCTGTTGTCTCCACCCCACCTTGCGTGACCTGCTGACCAGCTGGAGATGCCACAAGGAGCATGACTCGGGGTGGCCAAAAGATGGTTTTGTCCCCAAATGACAGAATTCAGTTACAGGTTAGTGCCCAAGCTGCTACTGTAGGAAGTGCCTGCAAATCGATCCGTAGAACTTAGTTTACCAACACCAACAACTCGGTGGGCTGGCATTCTCTTTAGCTCCCAGAAGGCTCAGAGGAAGAAGGTAATAACTGATCGCTTTCCATTTTTGTCCACTAGTCAAGAAAGGCACAAACGATCCTGGTTCTTCTTCCTAATTCCGAGTATTCATCAAATTCAAGGGGACAGATGGTCTGTGGTCTTGCAATAGGACAAAGATACTGGGTCCTCATGGGAATAAAGCCGGTGACCTCCAGTTCATTAGCACCTGTGACATCAAAGCAAACTTAATGGGCCCCAGCCAGAGCTTTGGGGCTGCTGGAGACCTAACACAGGGAGGTAATACTGGAGAGGGGATATAAGACGTGATTATTATGGGACACCTGGGTGGCTCAGTCGGTTACGCACCTGCCTTCCACTCAGATCACGATCCCAGGACCCTGGGAAAAAGTCTTGCATCAGGCTCCTTTCTTGGCAGGGAACCTGCTTCTCCCTCTGCCTGCCGCTCCCCCTGCTTGTGTTCTCTCTCTCTCATTCTGACAAATAGATAACTAAATCTTTTTAAAAGGAAAGAAAGAAATGATTAGTTATGAAATGATCCCGTTAGATTCACTTTAGAAATTTACCACATATTCACTGTGGGAATATGCAGGTATGTAAAGGTAAGTCAGAGGATGGTGGTAGGAGGATTAAATGTGACCACGTAACCTGCATGTAGTGAGTAACACCTTATTAAAAGGTAGTGGAAAGGGGCGCCTGCTTGGCTCAGTGGGTTAAGCCTCTGCCTTCAGCTCAGGTCATGGTCCCAGGGTCCTGGGATCAAAGCCCCGAATAGGGCTCTCTGCTCGGTGGGGAGCCTGCTTCCTCCTCTCTCTCTCTGCCTGCTTCTCTGCCTGATTGTGATCTCTGTCAAATAAATAAATAAAATCTTAAAAAAATAAAATAAAATAAAAGGTAGTGGAAAGCTCCAGACATACAGCCGGAGTAGTGGTGGTCCAGTAAATAAGCAGAAATTAGGAAATGTGCACGCCTGTGGGTTAGGAAGGGAAGGGAAAGGGGAGGATCCCTGCTCTAGGAAAAATGCTGGTCTCCAGGCAAGGCAGGGGAAAGGACTGAAGTGAAGAGATGGGTGTCAAAGGTGATGAAGTCATCTATCACTAAGTCTGGGAGTTCCCTGCTCTCTAACAGTCCCCACCTTCCTCTTTTTTTTTTTTTTTAAATATTTTATTTATATATTTGACAGACAGAGATCACAAGTAGGCAGGAAGGCGGGGAGCAGGCTCCCCACCGAGCAGAGAGCCCAATGCAGGGCTCGATCCCAGAACCCCGGGGATCATGACCTGAGATGAAGGCAGAGGCTTTAACCCACCAAGCCACCCAGGTGCCCTTCCCTTTTTAAATGATTTTATTTATTTATTTATGTCTCAGAGAGAGAGAGCCCAAGTGGGGCCGCAGCAGGCTCCCCACTGAGCAGAGCGCTATGTGGGACTCGATCTCAGGACCCTGGGATCATGACTTCAGCCAAAGGCAGACACTTAACGTACAGACCAACCCAGGCACCCTATATTTTAAGTTCTTGAGGGAAATCTTGGACATCATCAAATCCCACCACACCATTTTATCAGGGAGGGAATTGGGGCCCAGAGAAAAGGATAAACTTTGCCCCAGGTCATGGTTCTAGTCCTGCCTCTGCCACCAAGGAGCTGTGAGGCTTTGGGCAAGTCACTCTCCCTTTCCCAGCCTGTAGTTTCCTTCTCGGTAAAATGAGAGGTTTGCAGTATTTAGAGATCGAAGTTGCCTTCTACTGACTTTTGCTGTATTAAAATAATAGTTCTGGGGCGCCTGGGTGGCTCAGTGGGTTAAAGCCTCTGCCTTCGGCTCAGGTCATGATCTCAGGGTCCTGGGATCAAGCCCCACATCAGGCTCTCTGCTCCGCAGGGAGCCTGCTTCCTCCTCTCTCTCTGCCTGCCTCTCTGCCTACTTGTGATCTCTGTCAAATAAATAAAATCTTAAAAAAAAATAATAATAGTTCTTTCTACCGCTCTCAAGTGTAGACATCGGATCCCTCCCTTCCTGTTCCCCAACACCCCCCACACACACACACCCATCTCACACACAAAAAGTCAAGAAAGACATGTCTGGATACCTTTTGAGCTTAATTTTAATGGAATGATAGTTTTCAGTGGGGGTAAGGACAAGAAGAGAGTGGTCCCAGAGAAGAAAGTGCCAGATGCTGAGTGTTCCTGGGTGCGTGCCCAGTCAGTGTGCCCAGCCCCTATGATCCAGTCCCGGCAGGGCCAAGTGCCGGCAGCACAGCGGGGATAAATAAGGCCAGCGATCACCCCTTACATGGCCATCCCCGAGCTGCCCGGAATCCCTGGGATTACGCAGACTTCTGGAGGACTTGGAGCAAGTGCACATCACCTGCTGTGGCCACAAGTGTGCCTGGACTTCGGCAGCCTCCGTCTTGTGACTGAGGAATCTTTAAATGGAAGCTCTGAGCTCACAAAAAAAGAACATGTCTCCCTGATGTCACACAGTTGCTGCCAATTCATCAGCTCCAGTTAAAGGTCAGAGAGGGGGAAGCCACTGCTCCAGGGTCCTGCGGCTGCTCCCTGGGATGGGGCTTCCCTTCCAGCAGGCTTTCCGCCAGCCACCCAGGCCGGGCCAGCGGTGGAAGCCGAGCTGAGGGCTGTTTGCATTTCCAGGGCACGCACAGAGGCAGTCCTAAGGCCTGCTTAGCTGCTGCTGCTGCCTGTCGCAGTCCTGAAGCTCTTCATCTCCAACCCCCGAGCCCCCCACCTCTCCCCCCCACCCCCGGGCCTCTCCAGCCGCTGCCCTCTCCAGCAGTCACGGCACACCCTGGAACCTAAGGGGCCTTCCCTAGGATCGCTTCAAGGATAAAAGCAATTTGGCACAGAAGTTCCTGGGGTATTTGAATAACTGAAGGCAGTTTCGAAGGGAAGAATAGGATTCCCCGGATTCCAGGATTCCAGGTGACAGCTCACTCCCAACGCTTCCAAGGAGGGAGCTTTTTTCAAGTTCCTTAACCTCTCTGAGCTTGCTTCCTGACTTGGAAAATGAGGCCAAGAATACTTAACCTCACAGGGTTTTCCTGAGGAGTCAATGTGAAGCTTGGCTACAGGGCCTGGCATGTTGTAAGTGCTCAACAGATGTCAGCTTGGAACTGAGACACGCAGAGAGAACTGGACAAATCATTTCATCCCTGAGTCTTCACTTCCTCATCTGTCCAATGGGGATAATAAGCATATGTAAGTGAGAGGGTCGCTGCCAGGATTCTGGGAAACACACAGCAATGAACAGAGCATCAAAAACAATAGATGTTGGCCACTGGAACTCGCCTCTCCATCAAACTGGGATCCACAGGGAAGGCCTACTGTAGTCGTGATAAAACACCTTCTCCAAGCCTGACACAATCCTCGGCCCCCTACGAGTCATAATCCAGAGTTAAAGAGGAGACATGGGAAAAACGTGTATATGGTTCAAACATAAGCACAGAAAAAAAAAAATTTAATTCGTTTTTAGAGCTTTCCCTTTTGGGGGGACTGTTTTCAAGTGTGGCCTAAGTTTCTAAGGAGAAGAGAAAGATGATAAAAGTTACATGGGTGCAAGAGAGAGGATTCAGTGGGGCGACCACAGGGAGCCGGTAGATGGAACCACAAGTGACATCAAGGAGGAGGAGGAGGAGGCTAAAATAACTGAGTAATAAGATAGCAGTAGATTTCTCTAGAACTGGAAGGGACCCCAGACTAGTTCTCTACTTCAGATGTAAAAAACGGGGCACCTGGGTAGCTTAGTCGGTTAAGCAACTGACTTTTTTTTTAAAGATGTATTTATTTGAGAGAGAAAGAGAGAGAGAAATAATGAGCAGGGGGAGGGGCAGAGGAAGAGGGAGAGAGGGGAAGCACACTCCTAGGTGAGCAGGGAGCCTGATGTGGGGCTTGACCTCAAGACCCTGATATCAGGACTTAAGCCAAAACCAAGAGTCGGAGGCTTAACAGACTGAGCCACCCAGATGCCCCAGGCATTTGACTGTCATTCTCAGATCAAGTCTTGAGTGCAGAGTTGTGAGTTCAAGCCCTCCCTGGGCTCCAGGCTGGGTGTGGAGCCTACTTTTTAAAAATATGTATTTTTTTTTAAGGTAATAAAGGTAAAGAACAGACCTGGAAAGACAGTCTGCTCAGAGAGGGTCACCATGCTTACCCAATGCTGACTGATTGCGGTTCTCCTTCTTGGGCACCCTGGGTGCCCCCAAACACAGACTGCTGCCTCAGTGACTGACTGGAGGCTGCCCTCTCCTAGCCAGTCTGCTGCCAACCCGAGATCCCCCTCCTCCCTGGCATCTCCCATCCTTTGTTTCTGGCACAGGGATGTCCTGGGTGAGGCTTTTCTTCAGAGCTCCTCAGTCCCTCTCAGGATGCTCTCACAGTGTCCCCAGCAGGTGAGCCCTGGCAGTCTCTTCCTGTGTCTTTCCGGTCAGCCTTAAGACAAAGACATTCAAGGCTCTTGGTTTCATATTTCCACAGGCTATTAATATTTTAATGACAAGACCTAGAGAGTCAACATAAATATATCAAATTCTGTAAACATTTCTTGAGCCTCTGCCTAATTACCAGACACTACTCTAGTCCTTCTGCTTTCTCACAGCTAGCCTATCAACTTCCCGGAGGCCTCAGATAAGAAGCCCTCGAGAATCACAGCAAGACCCTCCACATCCTCCTACCCTTCAAATCCTGCCCAAAGACCAAGTATTGTGAGATCTTTTTCTGTCTCCCACACGTGCTTCTCCCTCCCTGTTTCAACTGGGCACCTCACCTCAGTCCTTCCTAGTCTGTACCCCTGCATAATCGCATCTTCCTTGAAAGCCTCCTTCATCACATTATCCAACCCCCCCCCCCCACTCCATCCAAATCCTTCAATGGCTTCCCCCCAGATTTCATTCAAGGTTTTCAAACTCTCTGGAGAGGGATTTACTCAGAGAGCCCTGCTTTACCCATGCCAGGGGTTTCAGGGGAGGAAGGAGGAGGGAATCTGGGTATCAGTCTGTGACTAGAGGTCTGTGTACCCAGCAGGGCTTTAGCGCAATGTGGCCAGGGCAAAAATCTGAATCATAGTCAATGAGGGCAGCCAAATTCCTATCTGGGAAATCAGGGCAGTCTGAAGGGTGAGGCCAAGCCGTAAACAGAATGAGTAATGAGGTCAGGAGCTGGTGGGGACCAGAATCATGTCTAGATGCAGTTTAAGGAAACGGAAATGGTACAGGACTGAGGCTGTGGATTGAATTATAAGAAGGTATGCTGCTCTATGCGGGGATGGGGGCGGAAGGAGCAGTCCTCCAAATCTGCCCTTCCTCTGGCCCTGTTCTTTGGGTTTCCACGTGTGTGGAAATGCCTTTCTTCCCTGCCGCCGAAGTTTCCCACGCTTCCCAGGGCCCCAGCACTGCCAAGAGACTTGTCCAAGGTAGTGTGGTGGAGGATGGGGAAACAGAGCTCCGTCTCCCACCTCACAGGGGATGTGCTAGGGAAGCAAGCTTAATCTCATATTCGCAGGTTCGGAGACTGACCTCACCTCTCCACATCTCAGATGCCTCATCTGTAAAGCGAGGACAATAATAACACTACTTTGTAATAGTGTTACATAATAATAAGACTACTCTGAGGATTAGCCAAGCAAATATTTGTAAAACGCTTAGAACAGTGCTTGGCACTTAGTAAATGCTGTATAAGTGTTAGTTAAATAAAAATAAGGTGCACAGCTGGTAAATAGGGCCAGTACTCAAAGTCAGTTCTAATTTTAACATTCGAGTCCTTAGATCCTCCACTCAGGTCAACAGCAGGTTATGATGGGCTAAGCTGACTATAGGGCTTTCAAAAATTAGTTTTCGTGTCAACTGAGAATAGAAAAACACGCTGTTGGCTTATTTTACTTGGGCACAATGGAAATATCACTCGAGTTAGTGCCCTTTCCTTTTCTAGGAAACCACTAAGAAATCCAGAAGGACCAGTTAAAATAAGTTTCCATCCCAAATTTAATAAACCTTTCAAAAAAAAAAAAAAAGTCAAACTCAGAAAATGACTGAGTTCAGAAAAGAACAGCATAGGAGCACCTGGCTGGCTTAGTCGGTGGAGCAGGGGACTCTTGATCTCAGAGTTGTGAGTTCAAGTCTCAAGCTGGGTGTAGCGACAACTTAAAAAAAAAAAAAAAGGATCAGTGTATACTAGGGTAGCTGGGTTTAGTCTGGCAAGGGTCAAGGCTACAGCTCTCCTAGGAGAGGTAGCCAGAGAGCAGATAACACAGAGGAAGAAACATTGTATTTATTTTCCAAAACTGTGGGGGGAAGGGGTATGGAAAAGAAAGAGGAGAGGGAGAACATGAGTGTTTCCTCTGCAAGATGATTAAAAAAAAAAAGGGACTGAGTGTATTGTTCAATAGCTCAGTAGCAATTCAAAGATACTGCAAACGGCTGCTTGCTTTACCAATCTATCAACCAGAAATCTTTATTAACTGAGCCTCTCACTCGACTACAATATGGCACTAATAGATGTTTGAAAATGACGACCTCGATAGAAGGCAAAATCCTAAACAGCTTTCTGAAACAAGAGAGAGAAGATGAAATGAAGCTTGGTATGGTTTGCGACAAGTGTATTTTATTGTATTCTAATTTTTCCCAAACAAGCAATATTTTTGTCATTTTGTACGGGGTGATTTATACGCCCTCTGTTAACTCTCTATCCACCCTAACAATAGGTTGCCTGATTAGGATTGGTATCAGGGTTTAATAAATATTCCTTTTCTCTGAACACACTTTCCCCATTACTTGCTTCCGTGTTCCCTCGCCCTATTCTTGATGCCTGTCTCTGCCAGAACGTGACCCAAAGGGTTCTCCACTACCTTGAATCTTCCCCAAAGGAGCTGTCCCTGGCCTTCCCAGCCAGCTGACCCTGGCTTTGCACACTTTCATGCTGGGGTGGAATTTTGAGGATGGCGCTCTCTTTCTCTTAAGAGCCCGAGGAAGGACACCAGCCCGGGTAGAATGCAAGGGAAGAGCACAGCTCTTCGGAGGTGAGGCCTCGGGGCGCGGGGCGGCGACAGCTGAGTGGCGGGGAGCACGTGGCTGTCCTGGAACAGAAAGAGAGCCGCAGGGACCGCCCCCGGGACACCCGAGACACAAAACAGAACCCAGCTCGTGCCCGCCGGGCCCCGGATCGCTCAGGCACGGAGGAGGTTCTCCCGCCTTTTCTAATTACCTTCCCATTCCTGTCGCGCCCCTCCTCGGCCCGCACTTCGGGCTCCGCATACCACAGGGGTTAGACACAAATACAATCCATACATGGACTCCATCCTCGGGTCACAGCGCTTGCTTACCAGCGCGGACGGCCGATGGCCCGGGCGCTCACCTCCCTTCCCCACCACCGACTCTGCTGGTAAACACCAGTCACTGGGTAACACCCTCAATCAGACGCCTTGGGGCTATTATTCATCACCGACTAACCTTCAACCAACTCCATCTTCACAGGCCTCCCCCCAGAAGAGAGGAAATTCCACAGCTCTGAGGTGATGTGAAACGTGTTCTGCACGCCCCGGCTCTTTCTTTCTCACTCTCCCCAGCCAGTTCCCAAACTGGGTTTCCCGGGCCCCCCTGGACGCGGTCTTCCCCGGTTTCCCAACCCCCTCCACTCCTTTCCCTCTCCATTTTACACACTGTAACCTGATAGGCTGGAAATGCAGCCTCTTTCATCTTCCATTTCCCACATCCTGAAAGTCCGGAGAGAAGGAGCCCACCCAGATAAAGGCATTCCAAGTATGTGCGTCCCCATCCCCCTATAACTCCATTCACAAAGCAGATTACTAAAGGCCCGGGGCTCCCGGGAGGCCCTACGCCCCTCCCCCATCCCGGCGCCCCAGCACCCCCCACCCCCACCCCCAAGAGTTTACTCATTCCAGGCCCTCACTCCTCACCCGCACAAAAATCTAAGTCCACAGGCCTAGAACCAAAAATTAACTTTTCCCTGGACTCTGATCCTAAGGGAAGCTTTCAAACTTCACTCTGATTGGGACTGCCGGGGCTGGAGATTCTGCTGCCTACCCTTCATCTGTCCCGGAGTTAGCATTTCTAGATAAGAAGGCTCAGGGAAAATGTGTCTTTGGACCAGGGGGAAAAGATACAAGTGTAACATGTGATGTTTCAAGAGGACTAACTCGTGTCTCCGGGAAAGATCACAGACTGTTCTAATCCAGAGACATTTCCTTCCAACAGAAATTGTTTGGAGGCCAGAGGAAAAGATGCTTTATTTGAGGGGATAAGCAGAGAACGGGTGTGTGTGGGTGTCTGTGTGTCTGGGGAGGGAGGCTCTGGTAGCATTTTTGTTTAGAAGTTTCTTGAGTCCAAATATCCTACTATAGTTCTTCACCACCTGGAAATGAGTGATTATAAAACATGCCCCCAGCTAACGTCATTAGTTCCCCTGTCCTGAGTTGTCACGGATGGGGAAAGGGAGGGCAGGAGCAGCCTCCCTGACCTTAACCACAAAGGTTAGGAAGTACCCCCCCACACCTTACCCCCAAATACCACCACCACCACCACCCGGCCAACAATCATCCCCTTTCACTATGGATGATAAATTCTCTTATCTGTCCTTCAGAGAGAATGGGAAAAACACTTGAATCTGTACCAGGTCTGGTATAATCAGTTTTCTGAGTTTACCAGTCATTGTGTGAAACAGGATTTCCCGTGTCAAAGAATGCCCCCCAATCCTGGTACCATGGAGTATATTGAATAAATTATAAACCATATTGTCTTTGCAACTCAGGAGAGCTAACGTGCTTGATGCACTAGCATGGGCCCGAAAATACGCTCAAATCCTGGCCCATGTCAGTGTGTTGGGTCATGTATTCAACAGATCTAATGATTACTTAAGAAGTCCCTTGGAATTCCAAGAAGAATTCAAGAGCCCAGACCTGGGAGATGCGGTCATGATGATAAGAAATTAGACTGTGGCGGAACAGCCACATGGCCCTGTGGTGCTAAGGGGAAACGCGTACTGCTGCCCAGCTCCTGGACTGGCCCACGTTTGCAATCTGCAGTAAGGCAACCTGTTCCCTGTACCATGCTGCTAAGAGGCCAGCTCCATGGGCTCGGCCTCCTTAACCAACAGCAACACAAAGGGGTGCACTGGCCGCTTGCAGCTCTGAGCAAGTATTACTCTCTCAGAGCCTCGGTTTCCTTCTCTGTAAAATACCAATTTCTGCTAATCCAAGTGTGAGCCCCAGTCCCACAGCCAGGCTTTACCTGGGAGCTAGCTAGCAAGGCAGAATTCCACCCCACCCCAACGGATTGCATTTGAGCAGGATCCTCTCGTGATTCCTGGGCACCTTACAATTTGAGATGCTCTGGCCTTAGCCTCAGGACCTCGGGGGTCCTCTTTCCAGTTCTGGAATTGTCCAATCTCATGAAGTGGTTTCCAGAGAAGTTTTTCTTTGCTGATAAATGGTTTTTCTTCTTTCTTACACCTCTTTTCTTGGCGTAAGTAAGTAGGTCTTGGGAGACTTACTGTCTCCCCTGCCAAGGAACTCCAGTTTCAGTAGGTATTGGATTTGCCTGAAAAGCTTGTATAAAATGCAGATTCCTGAGCCCCATCAAGAAACACCGACTCAGTGGGGGCCAGAGAATCTGCATTTCCACCAAATTCCATGCATTTCCATTTTTATTATGGAACATTTCAAACATTTAAAAAAATAGACAAAATAGTAATGATGAGCAATCGTGTTTCAAAATCCAGCTTCAACAATGATCAACTCAAGGTCAATTTTGTTTCACTCAGATCGTATTTAAAAAACGATTGTGGGGCGCCTGGGTGGCTCAGTGGTTTGGGCTGCTGCCTTCGGCTCGGGTCATGATCTCAGGGTCCTGGGATAGAGCCCCGCATCGGGCTCCCTGCTCCACAGGAAGCCTGCTTCCCTCTCTCTCTCTCTCTCTCTCTCTGCCTGCCTCTCTGCCTACTTGTGATCTCTGTCAAATAAATAAATAAAATCTTAAAAAAAAAAAAAACCGATTGTATGTAGACCTTCCCGGTGTTCTGAGTTCCCCCTCATCTAACCACCTCTAGTCCATTTTTTAAAAAAAGTAATCTCTCTGCCCAAAGTGGGACTCAAACTCATGACCCTGAGATTGAGAGTCACGTACTCTGTGGGCTGAGCCAGCCAGGTGCCCGACCTGTAGTCTCTTAAAGCTCAGCTTGTTCTCCTTGAGGGCAAGAGTTGTATGTGTTGTATTGTCTTGGAGTCCCTACCACCCGACACTGCCTGGCTCATGTAGGCACTCAGAAAATGTACGCAATAGTGAATTAAAAAGAACCTTAAAGTAAAATATATTACCGTCTACCTGGATGGTTTAAGATGGAGATAATTGGGACCACCCGATCCCCCATTTCTTTTCAATTATTTGCCTGTGATGCCTTTTTCAGTTCGAGAAATTAAGGCCTCAAAATACATCTCACCAAAGTGAAAGAACTGGCGGGAAGTTTCCAGAAGTCCTTGTTGACATCCGTTTCGTACTGGTTTCTACATTGCATAAACGATTTTTGTGTTTGTGTGTGTGCGGTAGGAAAAAAGGTAGGAAAATAGCTCTGGGGAACGAAGATATCATCTCATGGCCTGTTTTACTCTTTAACCTGGTAATACGTCTCTTTAGAGCTCCTGAGGTATTCAGAATATCCTGTCCAAGGCAAGGTCTTCCCACAGTGGTGAAAGGCATTCAAGTTTCCTAGGTGGACAGAGCCATGAGATCCCAAAGGTACAGTCCTGCCCTTTCCGACCATTTGTTCATGGTGAGGCTAGATCTGCGAGCTCTTTCGGACTGGTGTGCTAAATAATACCGGGGAGAGTGCGAGAAGAGGCAGGATCCAACGGAGAAAAGCTCGGCAGTTCCAGAACTCAGCACAACAATCAAGGGATAAAGCGGTAATTAGGCCTGATTATCATGCAAGGCAGCCCCGGTTAAATTGGAATGTAGCCGGAGAGACGAAAGGCTGGATGGAGAGTTTGCTATGCAGGAGACATGCTTTGATGTCTGCAGGGAAGGTTGTGTTTCATTCAGCCCTCCAACCAACCAAAAAAACGTTGCAGGAGCCATAAGAAACCTTCTAAAATGCAGCAGACGGGAAGCTGGAGTGGAGAGCAAGGGGCTGGGTCCGAGTTCCCCTCGTGTGTGTGTGTGTGTGTGTGTGTGTGTGTGTGTGTGTGTGTGTGTGTGTACGTGTACTTAGATGCCTTAGATGCCTCTTTTCTCAGATCTCAGATTTGCTCCAGCCTCTTGGATATGTCAGAAGATGGGAAAGGAGAAAAGGAGCACACGCTCCAGCTACTAACTCACCGTCTGGGGCTTAGCACAGTCATATGCCAAGGAAAAATGTGTTGAAGCTCGCGGAAGCCTTTTTACCTGCTGTGGGGAGAAAGCAGAAGAAAGGGGGGTAAATGACTGGGTGTCCGGAGAGGAGGCCTTGAACTCTGCTGACCGTGGCAGGCGGAGTCATCGGAGTCTGCCAGCCACCAGAGCTTTGTACCAACTTATGAAGGAAGAAGAAAATGAGCCAAGAAAGTAGGTTAATCTCCCAGAGAAACACAAAATAGGTAGCAAGTACCATTTTTACACCTTTCCCTCTTTAATTGCTTCCAACCCAGAGCTGTGAAGCCCAAGGAATTCCTTCTGTGTCCTTACCTTACCTTGTAGGGGTATCCCCGATCTAACATGGTGTTTTTGTACCTGGGCTTGATGCTCAGCTAGGCGCCCTCCCCAGAGCAACCCACAACTTTCCTTTCCGTGCAAGGGATTTTCCGTACAACTTGGAATTGGGAGAGATCAGCTTTTTATCAGCTTTTGACTAAATCACTGACGGGAAAACAATAGTCATGTTATTGTTCTACTCATTCACGGGGTGTTCACTGGAGGAAGTGGGATGTACAACCTTGATTTTGCATGAAGACTGTCCGTGGAAATACAAAAATGCAACATGGGAGAGTAAATGCAATTTCTTCTTCTCAGAGGTTTCCAAAATAAGATCCTCTCGCCGCTATGGCATACCACCCAGACACGCAGTTCAATATTACTTTTCAAAAGAGATGAAGGAAGTTGCTGATCAAGTTATCTTGAAGGAACCAAAGGAGCGTGGATTCCATATACAACACATTGCTTCTTTGGTTTATCTCAGTTTTTTCCTCCTCTGTTCCAAGAGACAACCTACAGAATCAGCTGTTTTGCTGTGATTTCTTCTGTACCCCCATTTTACTCTTAAGAACTGCATAAAATAATAATGACATGTATTTACCATGCAGGAAAGAAACCATGAATAACTAAAGGCACAACATCTATTGCTTCTATCACTACTGGCATTGCTACAATACTTGAGAAATTGTGTGAGTGAAGGATGATTCTCTGATGTAACAGGCTGTTCCTTTTGTCCCCGTCCCTCCTCCCCCCACTACCAAACAGTGTCACTTGATTTAGGAGAAACTTTACTCCATCCCTTCTATAAAATTCCCTGAAATTACTCTTGTGGTGTGCAGCATAAATTTAGGATAAATAAATTGCACAAGACTGAAAATACCCTTTCAGCTATCTTATTTTGTATAATAAATGAAAATGAATTGTGGAGTTGTGTTTTTACTCAGCATAAAAATTAAGAGAGAGAGGGGGGACAGGGAGGAAGAAAGAGTCTTAGCAGCTGTGTGTTTTGTGTTTTTTTTTTTTTTTTTTAAATAAGAAAATAGCATTCCCCAGAATTTCCAGTAAAACCCTTAAGATTTAGGCAGTTCATCCCTAAAGTATGTGTGGGATGCTGGGAGCTCCCGGCTTTTCCAGGCAACCCCACCCCCCCCCAAAAAAAACACCCCACAAAAAACAAAAGCAGATGGCCTGCATCTGAACGGATCAAACTCCCAAGGGGCCAGAGCTCTCGGCTCTAAATGCTAATAGAGTGAGTAATCAGAAACCTACATTTGGTAAATTATTTATCTTATCTCTGGAACTCAGCAAAGCACAGAAGACAGCAACTTCTGTAGAAAGATGTTGTTGGTCAAGAACTCCAGCTGGAATTTGTACTTTTACTAGAAAAGGGAAAAGTTCAGAGACCAGTATGGCTCATGAAGCAATACTTTTTTTTTTAATGACCAAAGGCAAAGCCAAAGAAAACTGACATCACAGTTCTGTGGAACAGGTCTGGTTCATGTTTTGTCTAATGGGCCTTACGTTCCATCTGTATTAGGGTAATGGCAAAACAAACCAACAGATATTAAGGATCCCTGAAGAGAAGGGAGTAGGTTCCCGCACTCCCCATCTCTGCCGGTCCCTTGTGAAAGGCAGCCGGCCAGGGTAACTAGCATCTGAAACTTGAGCTTCCGGCATCAGAATCACCTGGAGGGCTTTTAAAACTCAGATTGCCAGGCCTCACCCTCAGAATTGCAAATTCTGTAGGCTTGCAGGGGTGGGGCCTGGTAATTTGCATTTCTGCACTTTTGAACAAATCTTTGTACCACATTTTGAGAAGCACTGGCCTGGGGGGCGGGGGTGTCTTTCCGCAATCTGGTTTGGTTCCTGTAGAATCCAAGTACTCTTCCTCAAATGAAATGTGTAGATTTGCAAGCTTCAGGGCTATAATTGGAATTTTGACATGGAATTAGCCCTAGTAATGAATCTTAGCCCTTTCACTTATCTTACAAAATATATTAACTTGATAAATCAATCCTATCCATGATGAACATTATACTGATA
This sequence comes from Mustela erminea, assembly GCF_009829155.1. Taxonomy (NCBI): domain Eukaryota; kingdom Metazoa; phylum Chordata; class Mammalia; order Carnivora; family Mustelidae; genus Mustela; species Mustela erminea. The sequence continues at coordinate 84,128,282 of NC_045617.1, forward strand.
GCATATACACTTGCTTTGTGTCCTCTGTAGTCCCATGCACTTTGGGGTTCAGTAGAACCAAGCAAATGAAAAACTAAAGGCTTCCTGTGAATAAATATGGTTGCATAATTTACATTCATAATTATAAACACCTTAAAAGTTTTATTTTGTGTCTGGATACAACTTCAATGGTTCGTTCATATTGTGAACTCAGTTCTGATGGACTCAATTGTGCAATCACAGGAACTCAATTCCTTTGCCTTTGCTGCTCTCCTTCACACAACAAATACATTTGGAGCATGTACTGTAGGTATGGATACCAGGCGACAAAAACATAACACAGAGTATCAAATCTAAGGGGAGATGAGACCAAATGATACAAACCACATGGATTAAAAGAATTCCCCACCAAGTGTTATAGTCAGGTAATGCTTTCACAGAAGGAGGCACTTGAGTTGGGTCTGTTCAAAATCCTTCTGTGGCTTTCAGTCACCCTTCAGATAAAATTCATATTTGACAGAATGGCATACACAACTGTTTATGATCACCTATGGTTAGCTGCTCAATGAGATTTCTCTCCACTCCTTTTACATCCCAGGGGCCATACTCAGCGGCAAAGTTCAAGTCTGACAATGGGGGGTTGCCTGGCAGGCTCATTCAGAAGGCCATGTGACTCTTGTTCTCACCATCCTGAGTTTGAGCCCCATGTTTGGTGTAGAGATTACTTACATAAACGAATAAATAAAAACTTTTTTTAAGAAGCTAACCAAAAGTCTTTTCTTGTTAAAAATTTTTAAAAAGTCGGTTATATGTAAATTTCAGATGTAACTGACAATTAATCCTCTGTCGAGCACCCTCCCACTTTCTTTTTCCAGGGCAGACTAAACTCTTTAGAAGGAGTGTTTTGGGGGGCAACTGCAAATGACTGCCTCATGATCCTTTGAACTTGGCTTCAATGAGCAGTTAGTTGTGTACACAATGAGTTTCACCATCCTTACTCTGTGATTTTCATGACAGTGCAGATCCAACTGAAAAATAACCATTTTCTTAAACCTCACGGCAATGCAAACTTTACCTCTATTTTAGGCTTCTAAAATTTTGGACCCTACTCATGATACAGTGGGGTTTTTTTCTCTCATGCAAATTCATGACTCTGGGTGTTGACACATGCCGTTCCTTCATGCTAAAATTTGAATTTCCCTATCCTGTCCTTTGACTGTTGGATTCCTCTCTTCCTATTTATGTGTCATAAATAGAAAAGGCTACCTCCTCTCCAAAGCCTTCCTCGACCCTGGAGATAAGGTTTGGAAGGTGTCAAAACTTTCTTTGCAGACTCCTAACTCTAGTTGATGAGGGAGCAGGAGGCTGGCTGAGGACAAAGCAAAAGCTGGTGCTGGGACTTCATCATAGTCACTATAAAATAAGTGTTTGACCACGTGAGAGGTGCTTTTTAAATGTTTGTGAAGAAACAAGCCAAAATAGAGAGAGGCAGTGTATAAGCAAAGAGAGATGGGAAAATGCAGGTTTGATATTGGGGACAGCAAGTTCCATCCTGCCCTTACCGTCTCCTCACATCTTCGGAAAAGAAAGACATGGAATTACAGCCAGAAGACCTCAGAATGGTTGGGTTTTAGTTTCCTCATCTGTAAAACTGGGATAATGATAGTACCTGCCTCACAGAGTGGTTGGGTTGGGGGTGGGCAAAGTGTTTGTAAGGCACTTAGCACTCTTCTTGGCACATAGAAAGAGCTCAGTAAATGTCAGCCATTATTAGCTCCATTAGATGAATTCCATACTTTTGTGGAGCCGTCCAACGGCTCACAAAGGTGATGTTTCACAGGTACCTGAGTAAGTAATTGGGATCAAACTATTACCCAGATTTAGACCCAAGATATAGGTGGCATTTTGGGGCTTTTCCATGTTACTCATGATTCTGAGAGTAAACAGTTCAACAGTGACATCTCCTGGGACTGAGACTACCCCAAAGATACGGGTGGGGGAAGGAAGAGGTAGGGCATGATCTGTCTTCATACCAAAATGGCTTCCTGGAGAGAAATAGTTTTGTTTTGAGCTCTCCAGGGGCCATGATGAAGATCAAATGAAGGGAAGTTCCAGAGAAACAGTTTTAATTTAACATTTAAAAGCTTCCCAATAAGTATAGCTATATGGCACAGGCTGCCTTGTGAGGTAGTAAGCTCCTTTTTAGGGAGGTCAGCAGGGCTTGAATAATCAGAAAGGATGTTCAAGGATCCTCAGCTTTAAGATTTTTTTTTTTAAGATCTTATTTATTTATTTGACAGAGAGAAGTCACAAGCAGACAGAGAGGCAGGCAGAGAGAGGGAGAAGCAGGCTCCCCACTGAGCAGAGAGCCCAATGCGGGGCTCTTGATCCCAAGGCCCTGAGATCATGACCTGAGCCAAAGGCAGAGGCTTAACCCACTGAGCCACCCAGGCACCCAGCTTTAAAATTCTTGATTCAGGAATACGAAAGACTATTAAGTTTCTGTTCCAACCATGAACTTGGGAGTTCAAAGACTTGGCTTCAAACCTCATTTCCCATTTGGCTGTGGGATACTTGCTTAACCTATCTTTGCCTCAGTTTCCTTATCTGAAATGGGGATAACAACACATATTTTCCTTAGTATCAGAGGATTAGATCTTTTTAAATATATTAATATTTGAGCACAGTTACTATAGTTCACACCTGATAAAAGGCAGCTATTTTTATTATTAGGTTCAATGTTCTGTCATGTGTGTGGTCATACAAATTTATATCAATATCTAGGATCTTTTTACCTGAGAAGCTTAATTGTCTATTATCAGTCCTTTCTCTGTGTTTGCATGTCTGAGCTCACTCATTTTGATTAATCTAGGCACTAGCCATTCAGCTATTCCCAGAGATTAGGTGGAGAAGAGTTCACCTCTAAGCCCAGAGAATGTGTGCTTTCTGGGTAGGTTCCAGAGTAAATGCCCTTTTCCTTTAAGTGACATAAATAGTCTAGTCACTGTTTCCAAGCTCTGCTAAGAAGAGGAACAGACCTGTTTCCTCTAGTGTTCCCTGAGTGCTGATAACTGGATGCCAAGGAGTTGGCCAGATCATGTGGGATGGGCAGCTGTCTACATGGTGTAATTTAAGGGGTTTGAGGAAATCCCCCTGCTTAAAATATCTTCCCCCAATGGCTGGGACACATGCCTGAAATGTATGACTTACTCTTCACAATGAGGTGCTGCTGAAATCAATTGTTATCCAGGAGGAGACTGACATTCGGCCATTACCATTCATTAGCACCTCAGTTTAAATTAATTTATCAGGGGCGCCTGGGTGGCTCAGTGGGTTAAAGTCTCTGCCTTTGGATCAGGTCATGATCCAGGGTCCCAGGTGGGGCTCTCTGCTCAGCGGGGATCCTGCTTCCCCCCCCCCCCTCTCTCTCTGCCTGCTCTCTGCCTACTTATGATCTCTGTCTGTCAAATAAATAAATAAAATCTTTTTTAAAAATTTAATTAATTAATCAATTAATCAGATTAGTTGGTTGACTATCCCAAAGATAAGCAGGCACAAGATGAGTTAAGTTTTAGTGAGGGAAGCTGATCCCAAAGGGTCTGACGTATGGGGCACTGGGCCACTTACACGAGGGGCTGTGAGGATGGTAAGAACAGTTTGGGGACAGCAAGGGAGGTCCGAGGTGAAAGGCAGGAGAGGTAAAATGTTGATGGGGGTTGGAGAGGTTCCAAGCACTATTCCAGGATTTCTCAATTTGAATATTACTTCAGTAGAAGACATGTTTATTATTTATTTTTAAGTAATAGCTATACCCAATGTGGGGTTTGAACTCACAACCCCAAGATCAAGAGTCATATGCTCCACTAACTGAATAAGCCAGGCGCTCCAAAGACATTTTTTTTTTAAAGACTTTATTTATTTGACAGACAGAGATCACAGGTAGGCAGAGAGGCAGGCAGAGAGCGAGCAAGGGAAGCAGGCTCCCTGCTGAGCAGAACCCGGAATCAATCCCTGGACCCTGGGATCATGACCTGAGCCTAAGACAGAGGCTTTAACCCACTGAGCCACCTAGGCACCCCGCTCCAAAGACATTTTAAAAAATAACGCTTCTTTTTCCTTTAGGATTCTTTTCTTTTTTATCTTTTTTTTTTCTTTTTAATATTTTATTTATTTATTTGACAGAGAGAGAGAGATCACAAGTAGGCCAAGAGGCAGGCAGAGAGAGGGGGGAAGCAGGCTCCCTGCCAAGCAGAGAGCCCAATGATGATATGGGGCTTGATCCCAGGACCCTGAGATCATGACTTGACCCAAAGGCATAGGTTTAACCCTATGAGCCAACCAGGCATCCCTCTTTTCTTTTTTTAAAGATTTTATTTATCTTAAGAGAAAGAGAGAGGATGAGTTCTGGGGGAGGGGCAGAGGGAAAAGGAGAAGCAGGCTCCCCACCCAGCAGGAAGCTGGCTGTGGGCCCATCCCAGGACCCCAGGACCATAACCCGAGCTTAAGGCAGATGCTTAATCAACTAAGCCATCCAGGTGCCCCTAGGATTATTTTCTTAGATTATTTCTGCAATATGAAATTCCCAGGTTAAAAATTTAAAAATTTGGGGATACCTGACTGGCTCAGACAGTGGAACATGTGCCTCTTGGGGTCAGGGTTGTGAGTTCCAGCCCCAAGTTGGTGTAGAGAGGGACCCCCCACTCAGGAACTCCCTGCTCAGTGGGGAGTCTGCTTCTCCCTCTCCCTCTGTCCCCCACCCCAACGCATGTGTGCCTGTTCTCTCTCTCTCCCAAATAAATAAAAAATATTTTAAAATAAATAAATAAATAAAATTAAAAGTAATATTTTGATCACACAATGCCAAAATGCTATAGAACCCCCAGTTTTTTGTAAGTGTACTTGGCCTAAAATGTGTTTGTATAATCTATATAATTGTCCCTGCAGAAGGTCATTCATTCATTCATTCCACCGAAAGTTGTTGATTTTACAGCAGATGCGGGGTGCCATAATAGGCAGTGGGGAGGCAAAACAAAATCAGCAATCCCTACCTTCATACAGTCTAATTGCTCATCAATTTGAGATAATTTAACTAATCTCGGGTGTTGCCTCTTTCCACTGCATTCCAGACATTCTTATCCTTTTATTCCCCCATGACTCTTCAAATTCTCTTGAAAAATACTTAATCTGTCATTTTATACAGTCTTCTGAAGAAGTACCATAGCACTATGTTTGTTAAGCCAATTCGAACATGACAGTAAAATGTTGCTGTAATTCTCTTTCTCAGAGAAGGCCAATCTGAATAATTTGGTTAATTATCATTTTTAAGTCACCATATACTGAGGACCTATGAAATACTTGCCAATTATTGAGTTATGTCTAGGAGGGAGCTATTATTAGCCCCAAATTACAGACAAGGAAACTGAGTCTTTAGAGGTTAAGATTACACAACTTCTAAGTGGCTGAGTCAGGATTGAAACCCATCTCTGTCTGACTCCAAAATCTGGGCTCCTATGGAGCATGAAAGGGTAATTTCTTAAACAAACACTTTAATGGCTAACATCTAAAGATGGTTATAGAGTCATCTAAAAATAAGATTGTCTTGTCATAGGCTTGGATGGGAGTTTCTGGATTTCAGAGCCAATATTTTTGTAAATTTTTTACAAAGTATATTGGCTGAGAGGCGCCTGGCTGGCTCAGTCAGCACGGCAGGCAACTCTTGATCTAGGGGTTGTAAGTTCAAAACCCACAATGCGGGTAGGTTTTCCTTAAAAAATAAATTAAATTAACTTTTTTAAAAAAGCAAATTAGTTGTCCAGGTACGTAACAAAGTACCATAATCTGGTGGCTCAAGCAACAAAAATTCATTTTTATCATGATTCTGGAGACTAGAAGTCCGAGATCAAGGTGTTGACAGGCTTGGTTTCTTCTGAGGCCTCTCTTTTTGGCTTGGAGATGGCCATCTTCCCTTCTTTGGCTTCATGTGGTCTTCCTTCTGTCCCTAGGTCCTTATCTCTCTCTCTCTCTTTTTTTTTTTTTTTTTGTCCTAATCCTTATCTCTTCTAAGAAAGACACTACTCATATTGAACTAGGGCTCACCCATATAACCTCATTTTACCTTAATTACCTCTTTGAAGGTCTTATTTCCAAATACCCATTCTGAAGTACTGGGAGGTTAGGAGCTCAACATATGAATTTTGACTTGGGGAAGATGCCATTCCAGCCCATAACATAAAGTGAACTAAAGGTGCGAATCATTACATGAAGAGAGGTGGATAAGGGTATGCTTACCATGCCTTTTATCTTACTTTAACTGTGTTCACTCCTATAGTTGTTTAAGAAATACTTATGAATACCCACTATGTTCAAAAATGGATACTAAGCTAAGAAAAATCTGTGGAGGACACGGTCCCTGCCTTCCAGGAGTTCACAATCTCTCTGAGGTGCCATTTAGAGACCATAGGTTCTCAAGCTCAAAAACACATCAATGTCACCAGGAGAGTTTGTAAAAATACAGATCACTGGACCCCGCCCCTAGAGTTTCTGATTCAGTGGATCTGGAGTGGGCTCAAGAATTTGCATTTCTACCAAGTTTCCAGGTGCTGCTAGTTTGGAGAGACCACATACTTTCAGAACTACTGAGCAAGACATATGAAGATCACACGTGACGTATACAATTGAGGCAGCACAGGTGCTCAGAGGGCAGAGAGGGGCCATTTTCTGTTTTCATGCTAAAACAGCTGAGGAGACAACTGGGAAAGTCCCTTTGCACCTGAAAATTACCCAGAAAAAGTTTTAGCATTGAGACCTTGACCTTGGAAACATATTATGGTAAGAAGAGAAGCATTGTCTATACCATTAATTTGCTACTTGGTAAATACTACCTTTTATTACTAATTATATCTCTATAAGAAAAGAGAAAGTGCCTAGGGGTAGCAATCAAGGTTGGGCTCTATCTTCACTCTGATAATGCTATGGGAACTTTGGCAAAGTTCCTGTCTCTGAGATTTGGTTTTGATCATCTAGAAAACTGAAAAGATTTTATGAGAAGATATTTAAGTTTCCCTACAGGTCAATCTCTGTGATTCTCTATCTTGCCTTACCACAATAAAAAGATCCTTAACCAGGAATTAGGACCATACCTTTTGTCTCTATGCATCTCAGTGGTACTTAACACAGTACCTTGAACACAGTAACTGTTCAGCGAATGTCCTATTGACTAATTGACTGAATCACTCAGAACCAAAGTAAGACCCAAGAGATTCTTGTCTCACTGCTATAAAGATGACAGCTTCCCCTTACCTTAAGACTAACCCTTACCACACAAGCTTAGCTGTCAGAAGCTCTGGTTTTCAGCAGCCATTCTTCTTTGCCACTACTCACTTACAGGGTTAATTTCCAACATTGTTTCAATCCCCATTCATTTCTCTTGGGCACAATATTGAAGGAAATTATCCACTGATTCCATTGTCTTCCATTCACTACCTTGCTTCCTGATTTTATTTACTCTGGCTCATGGAACTCTGCTTTGCGTATCACCTGTTATGCACAAAGAGCTGCCCCTAACATTGTCTGTCCTCTTAATCAGCATATTTTCCATGAATTACAGCTTGTGACTCTCTCACCTGTGGACCTTGAACAAGTTATGTGACTTCCTGGGTATAATAATTAAGAGGATTAAAGAAAAAAGATAAATATGTGTACCATACAAATATCTATGATACATACTATGTATATGCCATATATAGGGCATATGTAGTGATTAATTAGAATAGTCCTTAGCACATAGTAAATGTTTGAGTAATATTAGATATTACCTCTGTACATTTGCCTATACCTACTTCTTTAAGCCTTTGGTTTAGGAACCTGGCAACCTTAATTTATAAAAGCGCTTTTCTGAGAGGGGTGCCTGGGTGGCTCAGTTATTTGGGTGCCCAGCTCTTGGTTTCAATTCAGATCTTGATCTCAAGGTCGTGGGATCAAGCCCCACATTGGGCTCTGTGCTCAGTGGGGAGTCTGCTTGAGATTCTCTCTCTGTCTCTCTCTCTCTCTGCCTTCCCCCAGCCGAAGTAAGGGAATACATCTTCAGGGAAGAAAACTACCTTTTTTTTTTTTTTTTTTTTTTAGTATTTCATTTATTTATCTGATATGGAGAGAGAGCAAGAGAGGGAACACAAGCAGGGGGAGGGAGAGAGGGATAAGCAGGCTTCTGGCAGAGCAGGGAGCCTGATGCCCCAAAAAGTACCTTTCTGAGAAAGGCAGAAATTTACTCTGAAGTCTGCATTTTCCAAAGAGCAAACAGTCACTTGTCTTTTCATTATAATACATAGTGAAAGTGGCAGGGGCAAAGATTAAGGCAGGAGACATTCACAGGATCTTATGTGTTTTCTTTTGGGTTTAATTCAATTTAGTATTTTTAAAAAGTGTCTATTTAGGGGCACCTGGGTGGCTCAGTTGGTTAAGTGTCTGCTTTCGGCTCAGGTTATGATCCCAGGGTGCTGGGATCGAGCCCCACATCGGGCTCTCTGCTCAGCGTGGAACTCCCTTCTCCTCTCCCTCTGCCTCAGCTCTGCCAACTTATTCTCTACCTATCAAATAAATAAATAAAATCTTAAAAAAAAAAAATCGTCTGTTTAGTACCTCCCGAAGGGAGGTGCCTGATCTTAAAAAGTTTAAAATGTAGTCTCTGCACTTGAAGAGCCCATGATTTCATTGGGGAAACATGGGTCCTTTCATGGCAGACACTCGATGCTCCCTGCTTTTAAAGATGATGCTGTGATGACAATCAAAGCTTAGATAAAAGAATATGATTCTGTCAGATCACTGGTACAAATAATTGCTGTGCATTTAAGAACTATCGACTGGAAGACCAGGAAAAACTGCAGGAAGGCCAAATGGACTTGAGTTAGTCAAAAAGGATAGACTGAACTTGGGGATACGTATGTAATTTGGGCAAAGTATGCAATCAGCATTGCCTTTACAGCCCTGCACAAGAGGACTGGCTTTTTGCCAATAGAAATCCCATTCATAAGAGTGACTTCAGAGATAACCCTCATGACTGCCAATGATAAGTTTGAGTCTCAATTAGTGAGTGACTATCTCTCTAATAAAGTAGCATCACTGAATATAGAAACAAGCTGAACTTATCCAGGGAAAAGTAACATCATTTCTGTAAAGAGGACAACATAGGGTCACCTGGGTGGCTCAGTGGGTTAAGCCGCTGCCTTCGGCTCAGGTCATGATCTCAGGGTCCTGGGATCGAGTCCCACATCGGGCTCTCTGCCCTCTCTCTCTCTCTGCCTGCCTCTCTGCCTACTTGTGATCTCTCTCTCTGTCAAATAAATAAATAAATAAATAAAATCTTAAAAAAAAAAAAAAAAAAAAAAGAGGACAACACAGCTGGGGCACCAGGGTGGTTCAGCCAGTTGAGGGAACCAACTCTTGGTTTGGCTCAGGCCCTGATCTCAGGGTCATGAGAACAAGTGCCTAATAGGGCTCCATGCTCAGTGTGGAGTCTGCTAAAGATTTCCTCTCCCTCTTCTTCTGCCCTTTCCCTAATTATGTGCATACTCCCCCCACCCTTCTCTAAAACATAAATAAATAGATCTAAAAAAAAAAAAAAAAAGGGAAACACAGCTCATCCTAGAGTGAGCAAGGCTGCAGTTAGACATTTTTTTTTTTTTAAGATTTTATTTATTTATTTGACAGAGAGAGAGACAGTGAGAGAAGGAACACGAGCAGGGGGAGTGGGAGAGGGAGAAGCAGGCCTGCCGCTGATTGGGGAGCCTGATGTGGGTCTCCATCCCAGGACCCTGGGATCATGACCTGAGCCTAAGGCAGATACTTAATGACTGAGCTACCCAGGCACCCCTGTACTTAGACATTAAAAAGAGTTTTTGACAAAGTTATATATTGAGGGCCATAAAAAATGGTTCCCTGTGTGTAATACAATTCTGGGTTTGGCTGTGGTGAGCTTTCCATGTTTGTTTTAGCAGCACCCAACCTAAAAAAGAGAGCTAAAACAGAATTGGAAAAGAGGAAGTATATGTTGAAAATGTACGTTTCTCCAAATTGTCAAGTAGATTTCATCCAAACGTGTTAATGCATGTCTTCTTCCTCATGTGGATCTTGAACACCTTATGTGTCGGCCACAGTGTAAGCTATTATTCCTAAACCATCAGCTTCAACAGATGATTTGAATAGAGAATCTTCCTGGTTTCTTCTTCAGTAAAGACTGAAATAAAGCCTACATCTTTTTCATCTCTCTCTTTCACTTTTTGCATCATGACATCAGGAGGTCCTACTGATTTCTCCCTCTGGCTTTCTGCTTTTGATTTAAAGAAACTTTTTTCACTTTAAGATTTATTTATTTATCTTAGAGACAGAAAGAGTACGAGCAGGAGGGGCAGCAGGAGAGGGAGAGACAATCTCAAGCAGACTCTGCTCTGAACACAGAACCCAACAGGAGGCTCAATCCCGGGACTCTGAGATCATGACCTGAACTGAAACCAAGAGTCCAAAGAGGCACCCTTGACTTATTTAAAGACACTTTTGTTCATTAATTTCTCACATTATAGGGAATGCAAAAGAGCAAAATACAAAGCATCTTTTGCATTACTGAGCCTGTTACTGAGCCTATTCCCTCTTTCCTTCCTACTTGTTCATGTCTTACTCATCCTTTAAAGATTTTTTTTTTTTGACAGACAGAGATCACAAGTAGGCAGAGAGGCAGGCAGTGAGAGAGTGGGAAACAGGCTCCCTCCTGTGCAGAGAGCCCGATGTGGGGCTCCATCCCAGGACCCTGGGATCATGACCTGAGCCAACGGCAGAGGCTTAACCCACTGAGCCACCCAGGTGCCCCTCTTACTCATTCTTTAAAATCCACATTAAGTTCCACATCCTCCTGGAGACTTCCTTGACTTCTAGCTCCTCTGAACCCTGCCCCTGTGGATGATACTCTCAGAACTTAATCATAGAATACCTTGTTAAATCCCTTAAACTAATCTTGCATTCTTTGGAAAAGTGAAATGTTATGGCCAGTAAGAGATGGTTCCACCACGTGGCCTTCAGCAAATTACCTTTCTTAGTTTCTGTTTATCTGTAAGCCAGTGAGGACAGTAAAACTGCCCATGCCATAAGATTTATATAAAGATCCACAGAAAGTGCTTAGAAAAATGCCTAGGACATCTTTGACGCTCTAGTGTGGGGTGCTATTCAAGTGTCTCTTTCTGTCCCTTTCACCAAACCTGTGTTCAGCACTTAGCCTTCATGTTCAATGAAAAGGTGGTTTCGGGGTGCGTGGGTGGCTCAGTTGTTAAGTGTCTGCTTTCAGCTCAGGTCATGATCCCGGGGTCCTGGGATCAAGCCCTGCATTGGGCTCCCTGCTCAGAGAGAAGCCTCCTTCTCCCTTTCCCACTCCCCCTGCTTGTGTTCCCTCACTTGCTGTGTCTCTCTCTGTCAAATAAATAAATAAAATCTTAAAAAAAAGAAAGAAAGAAAGAAAGAAAGAGTGGTTTCTGCCCTTAATATGTTTATAATCTATTTGTACAGACCAAACACAGAAAAGTAAGACTGTTTACTATTAAACGACAAATGAGATATATAATAAACATGCTTTCTCTGGGATCTCTCTGAATGCTTAACAAGATGTAACACGAAGTCTTTTTTTTAAGATTTTACTTATTCCAGAGAGAGAGAGAGAGAGCACAAGCATGAGCCGGGGTGGGGGAGACAGAGGGAGAATCAGACAGCCCCCCTACTGGTCCCATCATGACCCAAGCAGAAGGCAGACACTTAACTGAGCCATCCATGTGCTCCTATCATGAAATCTTTTTGAGCAACTTTTTTTTTTTCCCACTTACCTAGATTCACTCTGGCTTTTCCAATTTTTAAAACAGCAATTTAATTCTTTTTAAAAGATGGCAGACAGGGTGCCTGGGTGGTTCAGTGGGTTAAGCCTCTGCCTGCAGCTCAGGTCCTGATCTCAGGGTCCTGGGATTGAGCCCCACATTGGGCTCTCTGCTCAGCGGAGAGCCTGCTTTCCCCTCTCTCTCTGCCTGCTGCTCTGCCTACTTGTGATTTCTCGCTCTCTGTCAAATAAATAAATAATATCTTTAAAAAAAAAAAAAAAGATGGCAGACAATCCCCTCCCCAACATCCAAATATGTGACATTCTCTCTCTTTCTTTCACAAACACACACACACACACACACACACACACACATCCCACACACACATGATGGCCCCTTTTCTTCATCAGTTAGACATGCAGGATTTTTATTCGTGTGCTTGTCTTTTTGATCTGAGGCATACATTTTCCTGGTCTTTTAATAAGGTATTTTATAACAGTTTCCAAGCTTCCTATAGTCTTTATACATTCTTAGCTACTCTTTTTTGTTTTGACCTATCCAGTAAATACTTAGGAACTATAAAATCTTTGTGTACAGTGTCTTCAATAAATATTGATTATTTTTACTCAAATTTTCAGTGCTGAATATGTAAAATTCCAAAAATAAATCTAGGTTATTTTTATTTCTTTAAAAAAATGAATTGGTAATGAATTTAAATATACTTTGCCAGATAATAAAAACACTTTCTTTCTTCAGCTTTGCTTAGGAAACTGAAAACTAAGAGATTTATAAACTTGAAACAAATGTCACATCTTGTCAAGGACAAGAACCAGTTCTAAATTGACTGCATAGATTTCCTGACCCTTCTGAAGTTGGGACAGTCTGGTCCCACTTCTACCATGTCCACCACTACCATGATTATTACAACTTTAAAAAGAGGCTTTACTTCAGTCTTAAAATTTAGACTGTTCCATGTCTTACAGTTTGTAGTATATTTTTACACATATTCCACACATATGAACTATATGTGACATTTAAATTTTTCTAAATAACCTTACTACTGTTGATGTAATTGGAGTTATTTTTTTTTTTTAAGATTTTATTTATTTATTTGACAGACAGATCACAAGTAGGCAGAGAGGCAGGCAGAGAGAGAGAGAAGAGGAAGCAGGCTCCCTGCGGAGCAGACAGCCTGATGTGGGGCTCGATCCCAAGACTCTGGGATCATGACCTGAGCTGAAGGCAGAGTCTTTAACCCACTGAGCCACCCAGGTGCCCCCGGAGTTATTTTTAAGTTATAGGAAGCAGTTGGGTTTCTCCAAATTTCTTCCTTTCTTTTTATTTCACCAAATGAGGAGAGAGTAAAATAAAAAATAATGGTGTTTCACAGTTAAACTTAAAAAAAAAAAAAAGTAATTCATACACCTGAAACTAATGTAATATTGTGTGCCAACAACACTACAATTAAAAAAATATATATATATATAGTAATTATTTTTTCAGGAGTGAAATAAGAGATGCAGATCCAAATTATTTCTACCCGATTAATTGCAAATAGCTCATAGAGAAAATGCTATACAGACCTAGTTATTATATGAGTGCTTCAACTAGACTCAGATGTACTTCAAAAAAGTGTACAGGCATCCCTTTCAAACTTACTTCTTCCAAACTTCTGGGATTACAGAAATTGCTTAAGTCATTCCTTTGTCAATGACTTGATTAAATCTGTATCAGGTGGACTATGAAAACCACCTAAGGATTAATGTGGCTATTGTTCAAATTAACATTAACAAATTCTTCCCTTTCCAGAGAATTGTAAGCATGATTATGGCCTATCTTTCCAAAAGCACTTGTCATTTAATTATTAGCGGGTTTTTCTGATTCTTTGTTAGATTCCTTGAAACAGCAAAGGCTGTGATTGTTCTTATTATTAAAACTACATTTTGATGAATAAAAACATCAAGTTCCCTACCCTCAAAGAGTAATTTTTAACACAAAACATACTTGAATGTTTAATAATTATCTTTAAAAGCAGTTTTAAGTAAATAAAAGCTCTTTGCCAAGCAAGGTCCATGTTTTGTAACTTCCAGCTGTGAAGCAGTCACCATATAAAGCAGACATATTAAATGTTAATCACTTTAGCTCTACCTAATTAAATATTTAGCCCTACAAAGATCTAGAGAAAGTGAAAAAGGTTGAACTTGATTTAATGTATACAATTATTTTGAATCACATTCTCTCCCTGGATGATTATAATCAAGTGATGTACCTAGTATTTCACCTTAGAAACCTCCAAGGTGCAAGACCATTCCCAAATCATTATTGTCACAAACACAATCATCATTATTGCCATCACAGCTAATGCTTATTAGAAGCTTACTCTGTGCTGGTCTACGAGCTTTACATGCAGACTTTTATTTGCTCCTTACAATAGCCCTATGAGGTAGGTGCTATTATCTTCATTTAGAGTCTAAAGCTTAGAAAGGTTAAGCAACTTTAAAAAAGAAAAGAAAGGGTTAAGTAACTTGACGAATATCAAATAACTAGTGGGTGCCAGATCCCAGATTTCAAAGCAGGCTAACCAGGTTAAACCCTTTGCTCCTAACCTCTCCTTTATTTTGCCCAAGCCCACTTAATTCATTTAAATTTGGTATAAATTGACTTTAATCATGACCTGACTTTTTTGTTGGGACTCATTTTGGTCTTTCCCTTCAGTACACATGTTGTCCAAGAAATGCTGGACAAGAGAAACATATGTCAAGGCATAGGGAAACATGGTATAAATAATTGAAAAAGTTGATTAACAAAGATTTGAAAAAAATAAAAAGCCAAACCCATGATTGTCGGATGAGTGGAGTAGATGGTGAAGAATGCTTGAGTTATTCAACAATCAGGTCCTCCTCAAGGATGGAAAGGCTTTAAATAAAAATGAGGAGGTAAGGGCATCCTCAGAACAGGATGAATGCCTCTGCAAAGGCAGAATGTCTGGAAAGTGCTAGGTGAGTGGGAACCTGTGGGGATTGCCCAGTAGGGACTGGAAAAGGAAAGGGAGGATAGAGGGGATTGGAAGTGCTGGGTCACATACATTCACACACGATGTCTTACTCAGTACCAAGGACAGTTTTAGACCCTGACAACAGGAAATCGTTGAATACTCTGAGTTGAATTTGGGTCATTTCATCTCTTCCTCCTCTAGCTGTTGTATGACCTTCTGTCATCCTACTTATGTTTCATTTTCCTATCTGTAAAAAGGGAATACTTTCTTTTTTAAGATTTTATTTATTTACTTGACAGACAGATATCACAAGTAGAAAGAGAGACAGGCAGAGAGAGAGGAGGAAGCAGGCTCCCCACTGAGCAGAGAGCCCAATGTGGGGCTCAATCCCAGGACCCTGAGATCAGGACCTGAGCCGAAGGCAGAGGCTTTAACCCACTGAGCCACCCAGGCGCCCCAAAAGGGAATAATTCTTGTTCTCTTGGGTTCTCTCCTAGTCATCAAAAATGAGAGTTAGGCCATAGTACACAAATAAAAGGAAAATGCAGTATTTTATAAGATAGATTCCTAAAAGCTGTGAAATATCTAGACACATCTTTATAAAATGAGCACCGTAGAAAACTTTTAATGAAACATTTAAATTCATTAATGATTGCAGCTGTAACAGATCCTGGAACCTCATTTCTCCTTTAAGTGGTAGGAACTTGAAAAATACTAAAATGGGATGCAGTAGGCTTTCAATTACTTAGGCCACTGACAATCCAATTTATGGATTACATAGAATTTTAATTCACTCATTTCACACGTCGTTATCAACTCTACATGAAGTTTAAAAGGACAAAGGATGAAAATGGAATTGGCCAGTTTTCCATGTTATTTCCATGGTGGGGCAGAGAGTCGGGGGATTTCCTTTGAGACAAGCCTCGGTGCAGCCAATAATTGCTAGTATTGCCAGACTGGTAATAACAGGCTGATGAAAAGGTGAATACAACGCGAAAACTCTGATTAAATCAAGCGCACCCTCCCACCCTCGTTTTACAGGAGGAATTTTCCTCTCTCCCGCCCTCACAGAAGGGGCTGAGACAGCATCTGGCATCATAATACCAACATTTGTTTCGTGGTTCCTCTTTACCGGGCACTCTTAACACACACCACTTCTTAGGAACCAGGATTCACTGGTACTTTTCTGCATTTTTTTACAAAAACGTCGGCTGGAGAATCTGGGGGTTGCTTTTTCACCAGCTGTAAGAACCGCGATCTGGACCCCTCCCCCGAAGAAGCCGAGCTCTTCCCCAGTTTTATTCCAGGCCTGTGACACCTCCACTCCCTCGGTGAAACCGCCGTGACTCACATCTTGCAGATCCTTAGCCCCCACGCGCCCCCAACACACAAACCCCGAGAACCCAACCCGAGCCCACAGCGCCTCGTGAAACCCGCCCAAGCCGACTTGGAGGTCTCGGGTCTGAGTCACACAGAAGGACCACCCTCGTCGGCATTCGCCACCCCCCTCCCCACACAGCCCCTCACACCCCGGCGCGACGGCCGCCCCATCTCCCCGCCTGACACACCGACGCCCGTCGCCTCTGCGCAACTTGTTATGCTCCAGCTCGAGCCCTTGACCCAAAAACCTCCAAGAAATAGAGAGCCGCAGAGCCGGCCTCCGGCGGCCTTTGATGGCTTTGTTATTGTTTGGGTTTGAATCGATACGCCCCTCCCCATCCTTCCTCCCTTGCCGCCCGACACCCAGCTCCCGCCTCCCCTCACGCCCCGCGCCCCTCCCCCTCCATTTTGGCGCCTTTTCCTTCCCGCCACGTCGTGGCGGCGTAGAGACCATTCTGACCGCGAGAGCGGGGCGGGGCGTGGGCGTGGCGCGCCGCGTTATGCAGATCAGCCGGCTTCTGGTTGGCTGGAAACGGGCCGGCGGGGGCGGGGCCGGGGCGCGGCGACGGAGCGCGCGGGGCGGGGGCCAAGGGGAGTCGCCCTGTCCCGCCGCTTCCCCACCCCCTCTCCTCCCTCCTCCGGCCCGGCAGCCCGGCTAGCCGCCTAGGCCTCCCGGAGAGGCCCCGCCCCATCCCCGCCCGCCCGCGCGCCCCCCCACCCGCCGGCGCGCTCCGCCCCTTTACTCCTGGCTGCTGGGCGAGCCGGGCGTCTGCTGCAGCGGCCGCGGTGGCGGAGGAGGCCCGAGAGGACTTGGCGGCAGCGGCAGCAGCTACAAGCTCTCAGTGCCGCGGCGCTGCCGCCCGAGCCCCACGAGCCGCCCACCCCGCTGCCCTCGGCGCTGCCTGACCCCGCCGGCGTGTCCGCCAGCCACCAGCCCCGGCAGCGCCCCCAGTCGTCCTCCGACTCGCCCTCGGCCTTCCGCGCCAGCCGCAGCCGCAGCCGCAACGCCACCCGCAGCCTCAGCCCCAGCCTTAGGCACAGCCACCGGCACAACCCCAGCCCCAGCTCCTGCTGCAGCTCCTCCAGACACAGTTCCTACGCCGACACCCTGGAGGTTGGGATGCTCTTGTCCAAAATCAACTCGCTTGCCCACCTGCGCGCCGCGCCCTGCAACGACCTGCACGCCACCAAGCTGGCGCCCGGTGAGCACCACCCCCCCAAGCCCAGGATGGCTAGGCGGCTGGACCCCCCAGCGTGGGAACTGGGGGCTCTCGGGCCGGCACTGAGTCTCCTGTGCTTCCCTCTTTACTAGGCAAGGAGAAGGAGCCCCTGGAGTCGCAGTACCAGGTGGGCCCGCTACTGGGCAGCGGCGGCTTCGGCTCGGTCTACTCAGGCATCCGTGTCGCCGACAACTTGCCGGTGAGTGGGCGCCCCGCCGTGGGGAGGGCGCGCCGGGCAGGGGGGCGCCCTGGTGTGCTTTGGCCCCAGCGAGAGGATCTCATGGAGACTCTTTGGGGGTTTTTTTCAGGTGGCCATCAAGCACGTGGAAAAGGACCGGATTTCCGACTGGGGAGAGCTGGTGAGTGCCTTGGAGGGAGCGACCCCTAGGATGGGTGGGGTGAGGGACACCCTCCGACTCCCGCTCTAACGCAGCCCCCTTGCCCCTGCAGCCCAATGGCACCCGAGTGCCCATGGAAGTGGTCCTGCTGAAGAAGGTGAGCTCGGGCTTCTCCGGCGTCATTAGGCTCCTGGACTGGTTCGAGAGGCCCGACAGTTTCGTCTTGATCCTGGAGAGGCCCGAGCCGGTGCAAGACCTCTTCGACTTTATCACGGAAAGGGGGGCCCTGCAGGAGGAGCTGGCCCGCAGCTTCTTCTGGCAGGTGCTGGAGGCTGTGCGGCACTGCCACAGCTGCGGGGTGCTCCACCGCGACATCAAGGACGAGAACATCCTCATCGACCTCAATCGCGGCGAGCTCAAGCTCATCGACTTCGGGTCGGGGGCGCTGCTCAAGGACACCGTCTACACGGACTTCGATGGTGAGCCAGGCTTGGGAGGGAGCTGCCGGGGAGGGATCTGCCCAGGTGACTTGGCCTTGCCTGGAGGCCTCGGCCGGCTTTCCTCTCCGGCCCTTTGTAAAGGTCACCGGGCCGTCTGGCTCGATGCTAGCAGGGGTGGGGCGAAGGAGAGCTTCCCAGCGTAGTAGAGCCGGAGATTTCGAGCCAGCTGAACCTGTCATGTTTCTGGCATGATTTTATTTTTTAAGTGGAATTCAGTGGGTTCCAAGCTTTCCCGATGAATAAGAGGTTGTGGGCAACCGGCCGTAGCCCAGATTTCTGAAGTCTGACCCAGTTTCCCCGCCAGTAAAAGGATGTTGGGGGGGGGGGGAGGAGAGAGCGGGAGAGATGAAAATTAATGCCGGTTTTGTAATTTTTGTTTTGTGCTAAGGGAGTTTAGTTTTGTGTAAGGTTAGTTTTTAAAACTGCAGTTTTTCTACCCCTTTGATCTAGGGCCGGGTAAAGGAATAGAAACCGTAGTTTCACTAAATAATTTATTTTGATGGGCTTATTCTTTATTTTTTGGCGTTGCGGGGTGAGGGAGTCGGGGATGAAATGTTGTGAAATAAGATCTCTTGTTGGTTTGAAAATTAGTTGGGTGTCTCCGCAGAAAGGATGAAAACCTATCCTAGGGAGGGGCTTGGAGCGGGTTCTTTCAGAAAAGATGGAATTGAGAGCCAGAGATCAAAGCAAAGGAGGGTGGGTCATCATTTGAGCGACTTAACCTAACAAACGACAGCCTTTCAAAACTTGTGACTGGGGCTTGTGGTTTGTGTTTCTTTGCCCTTGGAGGACGCTGGGTTGGGCTGCATTTTTTTGTATTTAACAGTTAATGGCTGGCCGGGTCCTCCCTTGTTTTTTCCTTCGAGTCTTTGCTGCCCCCTGGTGAGCACAAGCGGGATGGCCCCCCACTTTTTTTTTTTTTTTTTTACTACCCAAAGTTTGTAAACAGGAATCACGTGGTCTGAAACCCGCTCTACAGCTCTACCTTCCCAGTAGTGAGGGGAAGAGAGAGGGTGTGGGTGTCTGCCTCTGCACGCACAGGGTGGGGAGGAAGGCCTCCTAAAGGGCACCCGGACTTAAGTTACAGTATATTGTGTAAGGGCCCTGCACTGGGTCCTATCTGAGATCAGAATCTCAGCCAGGCTCCTGGGCCACCTTAGTGCAGTTTAAGGATAGTCTGTGGGCTGTCTCCCGTGATTGTGTGCAGACACTCCTCCCTTCACCCCATTGTAGGTGGTCCTACCACATACACCCCTCAGGCTTTGGGTTTGTGGCCAGCCTGTTTGTTTTTTGGAGCAGTTTATAAAGAAATTTGGTTTATGGTCTGGACTGCTGGGTGGGGAATGCTTTGGGTCCGAGAGATGCCACTCTTGCACTCCTTTTAGCCTAGCGGGGGAAATGGAGTTAGCCCAGACCCTGTCCTGGAAGAAGTGAAGTGTTTTGTTTCAAGGAGTCCGTATACCACTGAGTGTGTGAGTTGCTTTGTTTAATTTTTGCTCAAAGCTTGTGTTTTCCTTTTCTATTCCCCTGGCTCACAGGGACCCGGGTGTATAGCCCTCCAGAATGGATTCGCTATCATCGCTACCATGGCAGGTCGGCAGCGGTCTGGTCTCTGGGGATCCTGCTGTATGACATGGTCTGTGGAGATATTCCTTTTGAGCACGATGAGGAGATCATCAGGGGCCAAGTTTTCTTCAGGCAGAGGGTCTCTTCAGGTAACTTTGGGGAAGCGCCTTGTTGAGGAGAAGCAAGAGTCACAAGGCAGGCAGTCCTCAGGGGACAGTCTCTGCGTTTTGCAGAGCTCTGCCTTTCCAGAGGATGCCGCTGCCCTTGGCTTAGCAGAGTCCTGGGCCAATGAATCTGGAGAGCCAGTCCTCAGAAACTGAATGGTTTGCACTTGAGCATTCCTTGAGAGGTCAAAGGAAGAGCATGTGTGAGAATATTTAAAAAAAAAAAAAAATCATCTAGTTTCACTGAAAGGTTTTTTTTTTTTTTAAAGATTTTTATTTATTTATTTGACAGGCAGAGAGAGGCAGGCAGAGAGAGGGGGGAAGTAGGCTCCCACAGAGCAGAGAGCCCAATGTGTGGGGCTTGATCCCAGGACCCTGGGATCATGACCTGAGCTGAAGACAGAGGCTTAACCCACTGAACCACCCAGGTGCCCCTCACTGAAAGATTTTTTTTTAAAGTACCCACAGTCCTCATCTCTCAACTCCTGGCTGTTTTGCCAGGGAGTGAAAAGTTGAGGGTTCTTTGAGCCTTCCCCCGAAGGCAGACTCTGAGGTTCCCGTGACCTCATTGTGGGTGGTGTTCATATTTGTAAGCTGTAGGTGAATTGAATCACCTCATCATGCTCACTGATGTCTCATCAAAATCCCTTGTCATCATTCTTCCTATTTCTGGTGAGTGGGTGTCGTGGGAAAGGCCCTGGCTATTGAAGTTTAAAAACCACAGGTTTAAGAGGGGAGCTGTTTTTTGTTTTTTTTTTTTTAGCTGAAAGCAGCTTGGAGGACCTAGATCTTAGTGAATATCTTCCATTGAAAAATAGCTAGAAGGTTCCTGGTCTCTGTTGGACGCCAGACTTGTTGGCCCCTGGGAAGCAAATTAGCAAGACCTTTGCATTGCAAAAACGAGTTGAGTCATTCATAATCTCTCTTGCTTTCTTCAGAGTGTCAGCATCTCATTAGATGGTGCTTGGCCCTGAGACCATCAGACCGGCCATCCTTCGAAGAAATCCAGAACCATCCCTGGATGCAAGATGTCCTCCTGCCCCAGGAAACAGCTGAGATCCATCTGCACAGCCTGTCACCAGGGCCCAGCAAATAGCAGCTTTTCTGGCAGATTCTCCCCTCCCCGTCAGATGCTCAAGGGAGGGGAAGCTTCTGTTTCCAGCTTCCCGAGTACCAGTGACACTTCTCGCCAAGCAGGACAGGGCTTGATAACAGGAACAACATTTATAACTCATTCCAGACCCCAGGCCCCTGGAGGTCGCCTCCCAACAGTGGGGGGAAGAGACTCTACTCCAGGTGTCCTAGGCTTCAACTCCTCCTGTAGATGCTCTCTCCTTCTCACAGAACGTCCAGCAAGCACTGCTGGGCTCTGCAAACTCCCGGGGGTGGGGGGGTGGGGGGATCAGAACCCTGCCATGGAACTGTTCTCTACATCACGAGTTCTGCTGAATGCCGCGATGGGTCGGGTAGGGGGAAACGGGTTGGGGTGGGATAGGACTAGCACCATTTTAAGTCCCTGTCACCTCTTCCGACTCTTCTGAGTGCCTTCTGTGGGGACTCCGGCTGTGCTGGGAGAAATACTTGAACTTGCCTCTTTTACCTGCTGCTTCTCCAAAAATCTGCCTGGGTTTGGTTCCCTATTTTTCTCTCCTGTCCCCCTCTCCCCATCCTTCATATGAAAGGTGCCATGGAAGAGGCTACAGGGCCAAATGCTGAGCCACCTGCCCTTTTTTTCTGCCTCCTTTAGTAAAACTCCAGAGTGAACTGGTCTTCCTTTTTTGGTTTTTACTTAACTGTTTCAAAGCCAAGACCTCTCTCTCTCTCTCTCTCTGTCTCACACACACACACCACACAAAATGCACAAACAATGCAAATCAACAGAAAAACTGTAAATGTGTGTACAGTTGGCATGGTAGTGTACAAAAGGATTGTAGTTGATCTAATCTTTTTTAATTTTTGCCTTTAAGTTATTTTACCTGTTTTGGTTTGTTTGTTTTTTTGGCTTTTTTGTTTTTGTTTTTTGAAAAGATGCGCATTCTAACCTGGAGGTCAACGTTATGTATTTATTTATTTATTTATTTGGTTCCCTTCCTGCTCCAAGCTTCCACGGCTGCTGCCATAGTTTCTTTCCTCCTTTTCCTCCTCTGACTTGGGGACCTTTCGGGGAGGGCTCGCTCTGTTCGTAGGGTGACGGGACTCAGGCGGGACAGCTGCTGTGGCTCCCTGACTGCTGCCGGGCCCCTCGCTGGCCTGACCTGAGTGGGGACGGGTTCCGAGGGGCACGGGGAGGGGCATCGCTGACTGGTGTATATAGGATAGCTATATGAAAGGCAGTTCTGGATGGTGTGCCTTCCGGATCCTCTCTGGGGCTGTGTTTTGAGCAGTATGTAGCCTGCTGGTTTTATCTGAGTGAAATACTGTACAGGGGAATAAAAGAGATCTTATTTTTTTTTTTTTATACTTGGCGTTTTTTGAATAAAAACCTTTTGTCTTAACTTGTGGCTTTTAAGTGTTGTCCGTGCAGAGGCATGCTCACTTACTAAACTCTTGGGAAGCTCCCACAGGACTTGAAGCTCAACTCTGGTTCCCTGCACCAGGCCACCTGGCAGCCTGGGTAGCCTATACCTTTCTGAAGTCAATGTGTGGCCGAAGGGTTGGGGGGTGGGGTGGGTGGGCAATCTTGGCTGGACAGAATTCGGCCCGAGTGTTCCAACCTCTGTTGCCCCATGCAGATTCTAGAACTGCAGTAGCACAGCAAAGGTGGCTGTTTCCCTGTGGCGCAAGTCGCATTTCAGGGGAGAGCCAATTGTCAATGGGGTAACGGAACTATAGAACATTTCCATCCCTGCGGAAAGTTCTGTTGGAACAGGGCTGACCTCGAGATAGCAAACAGCTCTATTGCTAAACTGAGTGGAAGCTTTGTGCAGCTCTCTTTCCCACCAGCAAAATGTTTGGGGCAGATAGACTAGACACGTGTTAAGCTTACTGAAAAACCAGATACCTGTATTACTCTCAGTTCCTGATTCAAGTTCCCTTCACCTTTAGTGTGGGGTTGAGTCATTAATAGCAGATGGGTGGAAATGTTTTTGACCTAAGCAGACCTGGGTTTTCCCCTCCCATGTGCTTTACACAGCTTATAATGGGGAGTAGATGAAATAAATGTTAGCTCTGCCCTCTTCTTACTGCTTGTGCTGGGATTAGTAATTTTGGTCTGTGGTTTCTCTACAGGAATCTGTTGAAGTCCCTTGTTCTTTTTGTGAGAGTATATTTTAAAAATTTTTTGAAGTTGGCCCTACCCTAATGTGCGGCTCGAACTCACAGGACCAAGAGGCGCACTCTACCGATAACCACCAGCCAGGGGCCCCTGTGAGGGTTTAGTTTAAACTGAATGGGGGAACCTGTGAATCCACTTTAGTGCACGTGGCCTAACTGCATGCTGATTGGCAGCATGCTAGAGCCCGTACTGCTGTTAATTTGCATATTAAGTATTAGTAAATGTTGGTTTCTTTTTTCTCAATAAGCCTCAGTAGCAGTTCTAACATTTTTTCTCTCCTACGGGTCATCCGCATGCCCTCTTCCCCCGCCTCGTGCACGCGCACACACCCTTGGGACACTGGTGAGAGGCTGTCTGGTCAGGTTACTGGAGGGGCCAGGTAACTCCTTCTCACTCGTTTACCCTTAAGTTGGACCGGATCCCAAGCCCTAGGCAGGAGAGAAAGGAAGGATTTCTCGGTTTGGGAGGCTGATTTCCCGAGTTCCTCTTTTCTCCCCACCCCCACGCAAGCATACACACCAACTCCCAGTCTTGTGGCACGTGAATGTTTTATGCCTCAGCCTTTCCAGTAAAGTTGACACTTGAACTATAAAGTTGCTCCAAATTCTAACGAAATCTTGCAAAGCCCCACCCATCGCTCCCTTGAAGTGAATTTCTGGCAAGTTTCCCCATCCTCTTCTGAGACTGCTAGGGGTGATGGAAGACAGTGTCTCTTTGAAAAAATGCATATTGTGCTCCTACTGGGTGCAGGATATGAGGGGTTGTATGGGAAGGGTGAAAGCACGTTTAATCTCCTCTCTGCCAGCTGACAATCTAATGTGGAAAGGGAGTCGATGACTAATACAACTAAGGCCACAGGAATACAGGGGGAAGGGTGGGGGCACCAATGGTTATGAACATGGGCTTGGGACTCACTCTTTTCTTTTTTTTTTTTAAGATTTTATTTATTTGACAGAAAGCACAAGCAGGGGGAGTGGGAGAGGGAGAAGCAGTCTCCCTGCTGGGCAGAGAGCCCTATGCGGGACTCAATCTCAGGACCCTGGGATTGTGACCTGAGCCAAAATCAGACGCTTAATCAGATAAGCCACCCAGGTGCCCGGGACTCACTCTTTAGCTTTGATTCTACCACCTTCTGCGTGAATCCCTTGGGCAAGTTCCTAGACCCCCTCACACTAATCTCTAACTAGAGATAATCCTTGATTGGATTTTTAGGAAGATAGAATTAAATAACAGGAGTGTTGCTTGCGAACAACACGATCATCTCCCACTTAGGGATGCGTATAGCCGTGGTCAGAGGACTGAGATGGAGTGGGCGATAAATTTCCAGAGTCAGGATAGTGGTCATTACTCTGGAGAGAAGGAAGGGAGGCAATGATTTGGGAATGGTTATCTGCACAGGGGTCTTTGACTATTTGGGCAATGCTTTATTTCAGAGGTTAGACGATAAAGATTAAGGTGTTTACATTATTCCTTTTTTTTTTTTTTTTTTTTAAGTAGGCTCTAAGCCCAATGTGGGGCTTGAACTCACGACCCTGAGCTCAAGATTCTCTCATGTTCTACCAACTGAGCCACCCAGGAGCCTCGATAAATTTTAAAAAGTAACGAAGAAATTTGTGTTTATCACCTAGGAAGCAGGAAATGGAGTTATGACTGCCCTTGGCGGAGGTGATCTGGGAAGGCTTCAAAGAGGAAGCACCATTTCAATTGCCTCTGAAGAATGAGACTCAGTTTGTTCATCTGTAAAGTGAGCACTGAGCATGCAGACTGAGTTAAGAAATCCAGAGAGGCCAAGTTTTCTCCCTATGAAAGCAAGGATCAGCAAACTCTGGCCTACTGACGGAGCCTGGCACAGCACCTGAGACTGTACAGCCCACAAGCTAAAACTGGGTTTTATATCTTTAAATGGTTGAAAAGCGATTGAATGAAGAGTAATGTTTTGTCACGTGGAAGGATGACATGAAATATAATTGTCAGCATTTGTAAATAAAGCTTACCCATTTATGTGTTGTCCAAGACTGCTTTCCTGCTACAATGGTAGAGCTGGGTAGTTGTGACCGAGACTTTATGTCTGGCGAAGTGAAAAACATTTTACTATCTGGCCCTTACAGAAAAAGTTTGCTAACCCCTGCAGGGGACCTACATTTTTCATACAACTTAGGCATAATAGCTACCGTTTGTTCAGTATCGACTGTGTGCCTGGCACCGTTCCACATGCTAATCTTACAACTCTCCATGAGGTAGATTACTACTTATCCCCATTTTACAGATGGGGAAAACTGAGGTGCAGAGCAGTGAAGTACCATGTCAAAGGTCACAAAGGAAGGGACAGGTCAGAATTTTGACCCAGGAGATCCATGTTCATTACCATCCTGTGAGACTGCCACTTAGAATAATGTTTGTGTGCTTAGTCATCTCAAGGTTCCTTCAGGGCCCAGGATCTGGAGGTCAAGGCAGTTGTTCCCCAGACTTCAGAGAGTCGGGTAAGCAGTTCAATTGTGTGGAAATATTCATTGTTGGCTCTAGTGAGCTCTCCTTCTCTGCAGCCTGAGTGGGGAGGAAGAGTTGGAGGCGGTAAAAGGCAGAGAAAGAGGAGGGGGGAGGAGGGCGGGTTCGGGGTGGGGCGGGGGCACATTTCTTGTAAATGTTGCTCAGCTCCTTCAACTGCTCTGCTGGTTCTTGGAAACCCTCACCACAAAGGACCTATCGACAACAGTGTTAAAGCAGATATGGCCTCATACCCCAGTTCACTTCCTGCCCAGCCTTGCGTTAGTAACCCCATTGCCAAGAGCAAGGTTGCAGTGACCCCTCGGCAGTGCTGTGGGAGGAAGTGCAAAAATATGCAGAACTGGGGTCAAGCTCAGGGGACAGTCTTTATTTTTATTTATCATTAACAGGATGTCTGATGTACAGAATTGGATTAATCGTAATCCTTGGTTCATGATATGTTCTTGAGGTCCAAGCGTGGCCTCCTGTTATTATTAGATTTCACTGGACTGGGTGAAGCCCCCCCAACTCGAGAAGCAGACATCCATCTATCTAGATGATCCTCTCTTCATCCCTTCCTTGTCTTTCCCTGATGCATTCACTCTCCTAAATTTTGCCTTTAGCAGTCTCTTACCTCTCTTTAAAAATTTTTCGATGTTATGAGCACATGTTCCTACATTATGTAATGTTGAGTTTTGGGTGTCCTTGAACTTTATTGTAAGTATCATGTATGTATGTAGTGATCTGGAACTTGTACTTTTCACTCAACACAGTGTTACAAAGACTCACGTGTGTGGTTCATTTTCACTTCAGAAAATTCCATTTTATGGACAGGCCTTTTGATTGTGGTCAGTGAAGGCCACTCTTCTGTTGTTGTTGTTTGTATGCTTTTTGTGTTTGTGCTTGTTTGTTTGTTTTTGTTTTATTTTTTAAGTAGGCTCCCTGCCCAGTGTGGAGCCAAACATGGGGCTTGAACTCACCACCCTGAGATCAAAACCTGAGCAGATACCAAGAACTGGGCACTTAACTGAGTCACCTAGGTGCCCCCAGTGGAGGCCACTCTTTAGGGGAGCCATGGGTTAAATCACTTAGGCGGTCAGCACACACAGCTAGGTGTGGTTCTTGCCTAAAACCCCAAGACGAAAGCCACAGACTGTGTAGCCATTCCAGATTTATCCATGGAGCATCTACTATTGTACCTGGCAGAGGGCTGAGAACTCCTTTCTTAAGCATAAGTAGCTAGAACCAGACTTCCCTCCTCAGCCCGCTCTAGGGTTCAACACGATGCCAACAGACAAGTCTCCCAGCCAAGTGGAGATCTGATGTTGTGTGGGATTCCCAGGAGATCTCTGGACATCGCAGTGGCTCTTGTGCACGTGATGTGATGTGTGTATGATGTGTGTGTGGCGGGGTTGGGGTGGGCAGTGTAGACGTGGTGTGCGTGTCTGGCGTGATACAGAGATGACGACATGGTGTGGCGGCGTACATGTGCAAGTATGTGTATCTTTGGTGTATGTGCTGAAGCGTGGTGTGTGTGTGTATGTTGGTGTGTAAATACAGTACAGTGTGTGTGGTGTGTATATGTATGGATACGTGTGTGCTGCTGTATAAACACGTTCATTCTTGGAGTTGCTACCTGCTTATCCCACTTGGGCAAGAGTGCTGTTTGTTTCTTTTCTTTCTTTCTTTCTTTTTTTTTTTTTGAGAGTCCTGTTTCTTCCTTCTGTGGCCTGGCTGCCTCCTTGATCTCCCTCTGCCCCGAATCTTCTACGCAGGCTTCTCTAACTTCTCTTCATCTCTTATCTTCTGCCTGATCTCCCACTCAGACCCTTCCTCCAGAACCACCCGTCTAACTCTCTTCATTCTTCCCAGCTCTTCCTCCACATGGCCCATCCCAATACACCTTTGAGATCCATCCTTGCAATCTTCATAAAGCTTTTGGCCCTGCCCTCCTCCTTAAGACTCTGACTCTGGTTTCGTAATCCCGGGTTTGCCTTTGACCTCTCTGCCCCTTCGGCCCAGTTTCCTCTCCTTCTTCTTGCCTTGAAACTAACTGCTGCTTTCTTTCCCTTCCTCACCGCCCCCCCTCCATCCCCATGTGTGGGTCAGGACCCCGGCAGGAAACAGGTGGGGGCACATTTGTGTCCTGTGCAGGGAGTGTGAAAAAGAGCCATGCACGAAGGTGTGGGGCAGGTGTTGGGAAGGGTGCACTGCTGTACCCTGGAGCTAGCGACGGTAGAATTACCTCTCGGGCCTAAGGGTAGAGAAGGGAGCGGGCATTGGAACCACACCAGTATGTAGAAAGCCTGCCCTACAGGAGCTGTGACCTTTCTTCCAGAAAAGCGGTCCGCCTGTGGTGACCCCACACGGAAGGCCAGGGAAGTAAATGCCCCGGCCTGCTATCTCTTTCCACCCTCTGGTCTCCTACCAGGGCCTCCCACTCCAGTTGGCTGAGCTCCATGGGGTGACAGCAGGCAGGGAGTCTCCTGTGGGGCTGTCATCACAGGTCAGCCTCTTGGGGTGCAGAGCAAGGTGGAGAAGTACGTGTGGGGAGCAGCTCTGGAGAGGCGAAGGGAAGAGGACTGCAGCACAGTCGAGGCAAGATTATGCCTCGTCCCTGAGCCTCACAGACCACCTTCTCTAGGATGATTCCCAAGAATCCAGGACATACCTCCCTCTGAGCTCCAGGCCAGGGGATCAATAGCTTCCAGATACACAGTCGCGGGCTCCCAGGAGCCGGACATCTTACATATCCATCCATCCATCCATCCAACCATGTATAATATTTTTATTTATACACACATATTTTAGATTTATTAATTTATTTTAAAGAGAAATATATATTATTTAAATAAATATTAATTTATTTAGAGATTTAATAGTTTATTAATTTATTTTATCTAAAACTAAAAAATTTTAGATTTATTAATTTATTTTAGAAATAAATTTATTTAATTTTAAGTAAAATTAATTTATTTAGAAATTTAATTTATTTAGAGAGGGTGGGGGGAGGGGCAGAGGGAGAGAGTTTTAAGCAAGCTCCACACTGAGCATGGAGCCTAGTGCGGGACTGGATGTCATGACCCTGAGATCACAGACCAGAGCTGAAGCCAGTAGTTGGACGCTCAACTATGCAGAGTTGAGCCACCTAGGCGCCCCTATATATACACAGCTATTATCTACATAAACGTCTATAGGGCAGAGCACAATTTTTGGTAACTCTTCCCTCTACCACTTTAACAATGTACTATTGAAAAGTTTCCATTTCAAGAACTACAGATAAATATAATCATTTTTATATGGCCATAATATGAAAATACATTATTATTTTGTGTAATTTCCAATTTTCTACTATTATATATGAAATATTCTGTTACCAGATAAGGCTTTGACAGAGATTAATTGTTTAGGCCAATCCTTTTTTCTTCCTTGGTGATAGAACCTCTGATTTTTAGTTCATCATATGGCCTTCCTTTATATATGTATATACACATATATATGAATATATATATTTAAAGATTGTATTTATTTATTTGAGAGACAAAGGGAGCATGGGAGGCAGAGGTGAGCAGAGGGAGAAGCAAACTCCCCACTGAGCAGGGAGGGAGACATGAGGCTCGATAGCAGGATCCTGAGATCATGACCTAAGCCAAAGGCTGACACTTAACTGACTGAGCCACCCAGGCACCCCAACATATATATTTTTAATTTTAAAGTTTCTTTTAAAGATTATTTATTTATTTATTTATTTATTTATTAGAGAGAGAGAGAGAGAGAGCACAAGTTGGGAGGAGGAGCAGAGGCACAGGCAGAGAGAGAAGTAGGTTCCCGGCCAAGCAGGGACCCCGATGCAGGACTCAATCCCAGGACCCCGGGATCATGACCTGAGCTGAAGGCAGATGCTTAACTGACTGAGCCATCCAGGCATTCCTATATTTTAAATTTTTATTTTATTTTTAAAGATTTAATTATTTATTTATTTGTTAGAGGGGAGAGAGAAAGAGAGAGTGCACAAGCAGGCAGAGTGGCAGGCAGAGACAGAGAGAGAAGCAGGCTCCCTGCCAAGCAAGGAGCCGGATGCAGGACTTGATCCCAGGACCCTGGGATCATGACCTGAGCTAAAGGCAGCGGCTTAACCGACTGAGCCACCCAGGCGTCTCCCTATGTTTTAAATTTTAATAAATTTTTTTTTTTAAGATTTTATTTATTACATTAGGGAGAGAGAGAGAGAGAGAGTGCACAAGCAGGAGGAGAGGCAGAGGGAGAGGGAGAAGCAGACTCCCACTGAGCCTGGAGTCCAATGTGGGGCTCAATCCCAGGACCTGGAGATCATGACCCGAGCTGAAGTCAGATGCCCAACCATCTGAGCCAACCAGGTGTTCCTAATTAAAGTTTTATTATTATTATATTTAAAGAAGGCTCTCTGCCCAATGTGGGGCTTGAACTCATGATGCCAAGATCTGGAGTCACATGCTCCACCAACTGAGCCTGCCAGGCACCCCAATATGGCCTCCTTTAAGAAGGAAGACTAACTTCTTCAGATTTTCTTGCAGCTACCTGTGGACACATAATAAAGTTATGCCCAATGAGCTGATTCCAGGAGAATTTCTTAAAAGAAATCTGGTGTGCCCCCACACCCCAAGAGGAACGGAGGAGCCTTGTGACAAGGTGGAGGACAAGGGAGGCAGGTAAGTAGACACATGTGACAGGCTCCCTCAGGCCACTCCATTCTCTAAGCCCTCGATGCTTTTATTTCACCAGAAAAATACTTTTCCCCTTTCAGTTGGTGACTTGGGGAAAATGTGTGGTACTTTAAGTATACTTTCACTGTGTCTTGGTGCCAGCATCTGTCTGCCTTCACAGGCCTTGTGACACGTCCTCCCAACTTCATAATACAAGTCAGTTAAAAAGAGAGATTTGAGGGGCGTCTGTGTGGCGTAGTCGGTTAAGCTTCCAACTCTTGGTTTTGGCTCAGTTCGTGATCTCAGGGTGGTATTGAGCTCTGGGGAGTCTGAGACCATGGCTCTGAGCTCAGCAGGGAGTCTGCTTAAGTTTCTCTCTTTCCCTCTGCCCCTCCCCCGCTCTCTTTCTCTCTCTCTCAAGTAAATAAATATAAATCTTTTTTAAAAAGTGAAAGTGATTTGAAAAGAAAAAGAGATTTGATATCAAACCCATTCTCATTTATTTACATCAATCCCAGGGAAAGTTATAAGGTAATATGAATAATTTAAGATGAAAAATAAAATGTATACTTGGCTCTGAAATGTGTACCATTTAAAAAAATATTTTATTTATTTATTTGAGAGAGAGAGAGACAGTGAGTATGAGCGAGGAGAAGGTCAGAGAGAGAAGCAAACTCCCTGCAGAGCCGGGAGCCCGATGCAGGACTCGATCCCAGGACTCCAGGATCATGACCGGAGCTGAAGGCAGTCACTCAACCAACTGAGCCACCCAGGCGCCCATGTGTACTATTTTTAAAATTAATTTATTATTTTTTTACACAGAGACAGAGAAAGAGAGCGAGTGCAGGAAGGGCAGAGGGAGAGAATTTTCAAGCCAACTTCCAGCTGGGTGTGGGGACCGAGGAAGGGCTCCATCCCATGACCCATGAGATCATGACCTGAGCCAAAAACCACGTGTGGGATGCTCAACCAACTGAGCCATCCAGTCACCCTGGAACGTGTCCCTTAATCTAACACATTTTTTTAGAAAAAGATTTTTATTTATTTATTTGCAGAGAGAGAAACAGCGAAAGAGGGACACAAGTAGCGGGAGTGGGAGAGGGAGAAGCAAGCTTCCCGCTATGCAGGGAGCCGGATGCAGGTCTCCATCCAAGGACCCTGGGATCACAACCAGAGCTGAAGACAGATGCCCAACAGCTGAATCACCCAGGGGCCCCACTTTTTTTTTTTTTAATAAAGTAAGTTTCCAAGGAAGTTAAAAAATTTTTCATTTATTTATTTGACACAGAGAGAGAGAGAGACAGTGAGAGAAGGAATACAAGCAGGGGGAGTGGGAGAGGGAAAAGCAGGCTTCCCACTGAGCAGGGAGCCTGACGCAGGTCTCCATCCCAGGACCCCAGGATCACGACCTGAGTCAACCAGATGCCTAAGGATTGAGCCACTCAGGCGCCCCGATCTAGCACATTTTCACTGATGGAGATAGGAAAAGAATGAACTTTTTTTTTTTTTTAAAGAGTTTATTTATTTTAGAGGGAGAGAGAACATGAGTGAGGGGAAAAGCAAAGGGAGAGAAACAAGCAGACTGTGCTGAGTGCAGAGCCTGACTCCGGGCTTGATCCCATGACCCTGAGATCACAACCTGAGCTGAAATCAAGAGTTTGACACTTGACCAACTGAGCCACCTAGGCACCTCTAAACTTTTCTTTTTTTTAAACTACTGAGGGATCACTTACATATACTAAAAAACACCCTTTTAATTTAACTTAAATTTTTAAAAGATTTTGTTTATTTATTTGACAGAGATCACAGGTAGGCAGAGACACAGGCAGGGGCAGGGGTGGGGGGCGGGGAACAGGCTCCTTGCTGAGCAGAGAGCCCGATGCGGGGCTCGATCCCAGGACCCTGGGATTATGACCTGAGCCGAAGGCAGAGGCTATAACCCACTGAGCCACCTAGGCACCCCTTTAATTTAATTTTTAAAAATTATTTATGTATTTATTTGAGAGAGTGAGTGAGCGAGAGAGAGAATATGAGCAGGGGCAGAGGAAGAGGGAGAAGCAGACGCCCCTGCTGAGCAGGGAGTCCGATGTGGGGCTCAATTCCTGCTTAACCCACTGAGCCGCCTAGGCGACCCAATAGTGTCAATTTTAGGTGCGTGATTGGATGTATTTTGACAGAGGTACACGCCTGTGTAAACACTGTCACAATCAAGGTACAGAAAACTTCCACCACCCTCAAAGTTTCCCTCGGTCCTTTGGCATCAATCTGTCCATCCCACCCCCACCAGCCCCAGGCAACCACTGATCTACTTTCTGGCACTATGGATTAGTTTTGCCTGTTCTAGAATTTCATTTAAACGGTGTCATACAGCATGAGCTCATTTGTGAGGATGACCATTTATTGGGAGCCTAGCATGTGACAAACGCTTTACAAGTGTATAATCATTTCCCTTTCAGAAATCAGAAAACCAAGACTCAGGGATTAAATAATTTACCAAGGTCACATGGCTGAGAAATGACTGAGAGTAGAATTCAATCTGTCTCCAAGTTTAAGGCCTTTCCTTATTTACCACACTGCCCCTGCCGTCAGTTTTACAGAGATCCTTAACGATGACTATGTTAGGGGCAGACACAAGGTCAAGGTTTACCATCTTCTGGAAAAACAAGAGTAAGACCCATGGGACACCTGGAGAATAGACAAGAGGATACCTAATCAAATGCTAAAATAAATTGTAACCAAGGACCAAAAATATGTTGTCTGCTTGGAACAGATACAGACTGGAGGCCAAAGAAGAAAATGTAGGCTAAGGGTGTCAGGTCAGTCTCCATGAGGCGGAGTTACCTATCACCGCAGACATTTACTTCAGACAAAATCTTGGAGCCGGGCTGGGAAAATCTGACTCTGGTAAGGGTGCAGGGCCGGACAGATCTTGGGTCTTCTTCCTTCCTGTCTCATCAAACCCGTGTTGGAATCCGAAGTTTAGAAAAGCATCATTTAATAAGGCAAACACAGATCTTTTCCCCAAATCCCAGAACGGTGGCAGGAGGAGGACATCTGGGATATGGCAAGGAGTTTAAGGACAGGAAAAAGCAGCACAGATAATTCTCCAGCTTCTATTGGGTCATGTTTCAAAAGTTTGTTTGTGTATCGTTTGTTTGAAATTCAACCCATCTTCCCAGAGAAACCGCATTACAGATGGATGTTGGGCACTCATATCTGACCTCAAATGCTGAGTTAACACACGAGGTGGCCAAAATACCACACAAACACTATAAAAACAATGCTGGGCCGATTCTAGAACTCAGACAAAACAGTGGCTTGTATAGCCTCGTACACTTGAGCTGTTGTCTAGACTTTCGTCCTATCTGGTCTAGGGATCTACTCCCCCATGTCCCTGGTCCCGGTCTATATGCATTCTACCTCAGCCCCAGGCCACCTCCCCACCCCCGCCTTGCAAGACAGAACAGTCTTCCTTTTTTCAAGCTGAAGTTTGTTTTCTGCTACCTTCCACTCCTTGCTCCTAGCTCTGTTCTTAGACTCTGTATGAATGATCACTTGCTCATATGACAAGTCTTCTAAATGTTTAGGAATGTTCATTTTACTCTTTTTTCAACTTTTCTGTATGTTTGGCCTTTTTTGTCATAAAAAGTAGGAAATTTGGGAACAAATTTCAAGTGAGTAAGTATTTTCAGTAAGTATTTTCTCTTTGAAATTGGCAAGGACAGAGTCTAGTCATCGGGGAAAATTATTGGGCTCCTTAAAAAAAATGTGACCACAAAAGTACCCAGCTAATCAGACATCTGTCAGGGGCTAGTACAGGGCAGAAGAGGCAGCCAACTTCAACACTTACATGACTCATAAAACTCAAGACAAAAACTATTTTAAAAAAATTATATTCAATTAATTAACATAAATGTATTATTTGTTTCAGGGGTACAGATCTGTGATTCATCATCCTTATATAAAACCCAGTGTTCATTACAACACACACTCTCCCCAGGGTCCATCACACAGTTACCCATCCCCTCACCCCCTCCCTCCAGCAATCCTCAGTTTGTTTCTTATGATTAAGAGTCTCTCATGGTTTGTCTCCTTCTCTGGATTCACCGAACCCTTTTTTCTAGGATGTTGTAAGGAATATTTGAGACCATGTCAAAGAAGTCATAAGGTGGGCCAGACATGCAGAAGGTGCTACTAAATACTTTTTCAGTTCTCATTTTTCATAGTAGCTGTGTTCTGCAAGGTCGCTGTGAACACTGAACCACACTGCTCCTAGGTGAACACAGAGTCAGGTTCCTGTGAGCCTTTGGTAACCAACATTCTATGTGTGTTTCTGTTTTAAGATATCCGATTTGGGGCACCTGGGTGGCTCAGTGGGTTAAGCCTCTGTCTTCCACTGAGGTCATGATCTCAGGGTCCTGGGATCGAGCCCCGCATTGGGCTCTCTGCTCAGCAGGGAGCCTGCTCCCCCGCCCCCCCGCCTGCCTCTCTGTCTGCTTGTGATCTCTGTCTGTCAAATAAATAAAATCTCCAAAAAAAAAGAAGCTTAAAAAAAGATATCTGGGGCGCCTGGGTGGCTCAGTGGGTTAGGCCGCTGCCTTCGGCTCAGGTCATGATCTCAGGGTCCTGGGATCGAGTCCCACGTCGGGCTCTCTGCTCAGCAGGGAGCCTGTTTCCTCCTCTCTCTCTCTCTATGCCTGCCTCTCTGCCTACTTGTGATCTCTCTCTGTCAAATAAATAAAATCTTTAAAAAAAAAAGATATCTGATTTTATATATATATATATATGTATATATGTATATGAACTCATTCACCTTGAACTCATGGCCAACAACCTCATAAGTCACGTCTGAGGGAAGCTTATCTAACACGTGTGTTTCCTATGTGAGGCGTGTCACTTAGGGACACTGCATCACCACAGCTGGGACAGATTTAAACAGCGAAGTCACCAATACAAAGCACAAAAATGTGAAAAACACAGCACTAAATAAATATACCACAAATACTGACTTGTTATTGTATTGTTTTCTTTTTTTTGCATGTAACCTTTCTTTTTTTTTTTTAAGATTTTATTTATGTATTTGACAGAGAGAGATCACAAGCAGGTAGAGAGGCAGGCAGAGAGAGGAGGACGCAGGATCCTCACTGAGCAGAGAGCCCAATGTGGGGTTCAATCCCAGGACCCTGGGATCATGACCTGAGCCGAAGGCAGAGGTTTTAACCCACTGAGCCACCCAGGCACCCCTAACCTTTCTTTTTTATGTTTTATTTCTTCGGAAAAAAACGTGAGGTAGGCAAGGGAAATGGGTTTTTTTCCTTCTTTTATTTTGTTTATTTTCTTATTCTTTTTTTTTTTTTTTAAAGATTTTATTTATTTATTTGACAGAGAGAGAGTACAAGCTGGGGGACAGGCAGGCAGAGGGAGAAGCAGGCTCCCCACTGAGCAGAGAGTCCGACTTGGGGCTCCATCCCAGGACCCTGTGATTGTGACTGGAGCCGAAGACAGCCGCTTAACCAACTGAGCCACCCTGGTGTCCCTATTTTCTTTTTCTTTTTTTTCTTTTTTAAGTAATTTCTACACATGACATGGGGCTCAAAGTCGTGACCCTGAGATCCAGAGTCACGTGCTCCACCGACTGAGCCAGCCTGGTGCCCCAAGGGAAATGGTCTTATCCCCGTGTTATAAAGGTTTAGGGTGACAAGACTTAAGTGACAGAGATAAGACTAGTGCCAGAACTTCTCCCTTCTGTTCCAGGACTTGTCCACTGCAAGTGAGTTTTGGTTTCAATTCCCACAAAGTTTCATTATTCAAGCCCCACCTACCTAAATTTTGAAATCTTTATATTTCCAGTCATCTGAATCCTCGGTGAAGGAGGTCATTTGTTTCTGTAATGGTTGATTGATCTGATTTGATTTGATTCTATTTTAATTAATTAATTAATTAATTTATTTATTTTTAAAGATTTTATTTATTTATTTGACAGAGAGAGATCACAAGTAGACAAAGAGGCAGGCAGAGAGAGAGAGGGAAGCAGGCTCCCTGCTGAGCAGAGAGCCTGATGCGGGACTCAATCCCAGGACCCTGAGATCATGACCTGAGCCGAAGGCAGCGGCTTAACACACTGAGCCACCCAGGCGCCCCTAATTAATTTATTTTTTAAAGTATTTTTAATTTTATTTTATTTTAAAGATTTTATTTATTTATTTGACAGAGAGAGCGAGAGCATAAGCAGGGGGAGCAACATGCAGAAGGAGAGGGAGAAGTAGGCTCTCTCTCTCTGAGCAGGGAGCCGGATTTGGGACTCAATCCCAGGACTCTGGGATCATGACCTGAGCGGAAGGCAGATACTTTAAGCGACTGAGCCACCCAGGCATCCCAGCGATGATTGATTTATATTAATATGTACTCATGGGTATTTATTTTATTCCATGGGTTATAAAATCCAATAGCATTGTTAGTTATTTCATGGCTTGAACTGCTCTAGCCTTGGTCATTGGGAGTGCTTTCAGGTTGGTTCTTGCTCCTTTCCATGAGGCACCCCGCCATCCTTTCCTGAGCACTTTTTTCTTTTTTAAGATTTTATTTATTTGAGACTGAGCAAGTGAGAGTAGAAGTGTGTGTGGAGGGGGGTGAGGAGCAGAGGAAGAAAGAAGCTGATTCTCCGATGAGCAGGGAGCCCGATGCAGGACTTGATCCCAGGACCCGGGGACCATGCCTGGAACCGAAGGCAGATGCTTAACCAACTGAGCAACCCAGCTGCCCCTCCTGAGCACTGTCTTACTTTCTGTCACCAGAGGATGCTCCGGGCTCATCTGGGGCTTTCCCTTCCCAGCTCTGGAATCAACCACTGCTCCAAGGAACCTTGCTTTCTTTCACTGAGGAAAGGTATTTAAAACGCAACCTAGGCCCTGTATGTGCTCCACTGTGACAGGGGCGTCACTGCTTCTACACCTCCTCAGGGGTCAGAGCTTGGAAACACATGGAGGCAACCTCATCCACACATGGACACAGAGCCATGCTCACTTTGTGTCTATCTAAGATCCCAGTTAAGGAGCTTTTCAGGAAGGTTGCTCCTGTCTTCACGATCCAATATATGGTAGGTTTACAACAAATAAGGTTTTTTTTTTTTTTTTTTTAATTTTATTTATTTATTTATTTGACACAGAGAGAGAGAGAGAGAGAGAGAGAGACAGCGAGAGAGAACCCAAGTAGGAGGAGCAGGAGAGGGAGAAGCAAGCTTCCCACCAAGCAGAGAGCCCTATGTGGGGCCCGATCCCAGGACCCCAGGATCATGACCTGAGCTGAAGGCAGATGCTTATCTGACTGAACCACCAAGGCATCCTGGCAGCAAATATTTTCTGATTTGAATTGAATTAGATAATTAGAGAATAATGTGTTACAGAAAAATGTTTGAGGATTGAAAGAGAGAGCAAGATAAATAAATCCTGGCTGACTGGCGACATGGAAGGGGTCCTAATCTGGGGGTCCCTGGCTGGCTCAGTGGGTAGAGCATGTGACTCTTGATCTCAGGGTCATGAGTTCAAGGCCCACACTGGTTGCAGAGTTTACTTTAAAAGAAAAAAAAAAAGTCTGGAGGGTTCCAGGCTTGGACAAAGAGATCATTTGTTTGAGGACCAGCTCTTGCCACTTAGCTCCAGGACCTTGCACCAGTTACCTAACCCCTAGGGCCCTAAGTTTCCCTTTCAGTTAGAAGAGGGAGTAAGTGGGCTAAGTGATCCTTAAGATTCTTTTCAGTTTGGGAACACAAAACTTATCACATTTCTCACTTGCTTAAAACAGCTTTTAAGGATAGGGGGTTTCTCTCTCTCTCTCTCTCTCTTTTACCACAAGCCAAAGTAATAAGTATAATTTACAATATGGCCTTGTGTGTGTGTGTATAGAAACATATACATATATGAACACGTGCATACATGCACACATATATGTGCACTAGGGATTGGTCTGAGATAATGTAATAAAAATGTTCGTGTGCCTTAAATAAGGTAGATATTAACTTCTATTTCACATAACTTGACTTCTCTTTTATAGTCTGGGGGTGTTGTACTTTTCAAGGCCCTAACACACTCAACGCAGAGCTTCTAACTCTGGGCGCAAGGTTACTGCTCCAGTTCCTACCATCACGTCTGTATTCCAGCCAGTGGGAAAAGGGAAGGGCACAAAGAAGTCAATTCTTTTTTGGAACGTGCTGCATTGGCCAGAACTTACTAACATGGCCACACCTGACAGCAAAAGAGGCTGGAAAATGTAGTCTGGGCAGGCAAGTGTCAACACTTGAGTATCTGATATTAAAATTCAAAAGGAGAATGGATTGATGGAAAGTTTGGGGTATGTGCTACTCTGTATACAATTGAAATAACATTTTCATGAAACGGTACTTACTCTTTTTAAACATTTTTAAAATAACCCCTTTATTATTATTATTATTATTTTTTAAGATTTTATTTATTTATTTGACAGAGAGAGAGAGAGCACAAGAAGGGGGAAAGGCTGAGGGAGAAGGAGAAGCAGGCTCCCCGCAGAGCAGAGGAAGCCCCATATGGGACTCGATCCCAGGACTCTGGGACCATGACCTGAGCCAAAGGCAGTGGCTCAACCAGCTGAGCCACCCAGGTGCCCTAACCCCTTTATTTTTTTTAAGTAAATTCTACCCCCACCATGAGGCTCAAACTCACAACTCCGAGACCAAGAGTTGCATGATCTACTACCTGAGGCAACCAGGCACCCCTAAAATGGTACTTACTTTTAAAAATTTTTTTGGTATAGTCTTTTTATTTCTACTTTCAGAGAAAAAGAGGAGTGGGGAGAGAGGCAGATGGAGAGACAGTCTCAAGCAGTCTTCATATCCAGTGTGGAGCCCAGCATAGGACTCGATCTCATCACCCTGAGATCATGACCTGAGCCGAAATCAAAAGTCAGATGCTTCACCAACTGAGCCACCAGGCGGCCTGCTACTTACTCTTTTTTTTTTTTTTAATGATTTTATTTATTTATTTGACAGACAGAGATCACAAGTAGGCAGAGAGGCAGGCAGAGAGAAAGAGGGGGAAACAGGCTCCCTACTGAGCAGATAGCCCGACGCGGGGCTCAATCCTGGACCCTGGGATCATGACCTGACCATGAGCCAAAGGCAGAGGCTTTAACCCACTGAGCCCCGCAGGTGATCCCTAGTACTTACTTTTAATACAAAAGGTATTGTGTCTATTTATTCTTGTCTATTTCATTCAACTTTCTTTTCATTTTTAAAAATACTGGTCTTAAACTACTAAATCAATTTCACATACTCAAATGGGTTACAACCCTCATTTTGAACAATGTTTCCCCTGAGCACGAAAGCCCAAACTCCTTGGCACAGCGTGGTGGTCTCTTCAAGACATGCCTGCCCCTCCCTCCGCAGCCTCCCTTCTGGCTGCCACCACCGGCTCAGCCCAGCTGAGCTCCCACACCCTCAGACACATCTTCGTGTTCCCCACCTCCTTGTCTTTGCACTTGCTGTTCCCTCCATCTGGGATGCCTTCTGCCCTTCCCTCAATCTGTGCCCACGCCAACCCCACCCAAACTATCAGCCTGGCAAACCATCTTCATTGTTCAAAGCCCAACTGGGAGAAGACTTTTCTTACCCGGAAGTCCCCTGCGGGGTTGGTACACCCTTGGGCTATCTCTGCTTCCCCCTGCTTGGAAGCCCTTCTTATCCCCCATCACAATTCATGTTCTTAGCTGGCAGCTTCCCCTCCTACCTATGAGCCTGTGAAGGGCAGGAAGACAGGTCTCATTCACCTTTCTAAACCCAGCACCCTTCCTGACAACCTGGTCTGATGCACATGTGCCGGATTGACCGGAAGATGGAAGATTTCTTTCAGAGGAGGGGAACACAGCCCTGACCCTCTTAGGCTGAGTGACTTCTGTCTTTGGTTTGCTCTCATAACACTTTCATGGAGCCTCACACACTGCCCGGATGCCAGTAGCTTTGCCCCTAGAGGCTCTGGAGCTAGGTTGCCTGGGTTCAAATCCTGACAGTGCACTCTAAGTGTGACTCTGGAAGAGTGACTTATCCTTCCCGGGCCTTAGTTTTCTCATCTGTAAGATGGGGAAAACAATATGATTCATGTCATAGCATTGTCGTAAGATTTCAGTTAGTTCATTCATTTGGAGGCGTGCCTAGCAGATACCTCCCGGCATTCACTATTTGGTCTAGTGACTATTTGCATCACTCCTTACTAGACTCTCAACCTGGAGGGAAGCTTTGCATCTTCTTCGGTGCTTTTTGTACAGGCTTGCCTAGCGTAACACCCCATAAGGCTTGACTTTAACTGGCAAGTCACCTGGAAATTCAGAGACATATCATTTCCCTATCTGGTTAGCCTGTGGGAATTATAATAATGGGCAGGTCAATGAACATCTAGCCAAGTATAACCTACTCAGGGAAAGACAGCCAGAGGAAACCAAGCCTGCCACATCTACTTACTTTTTTTTTTTTTTTTTAAGCAATTCAACAAGCACGGTAGACAAAAGGAAACTTGTGGACTTATTTATTAAGACTGCCAACAACAAAAAAGACTGCCAACAAATGGGTGCCTGGGTGGCTCAGTTGGTTAAGTGTCTGCCTTTGACTCAATCGGGTCATGATCTCAGGGTCCTGGGATGGAGCCCTACGTTGGGCTCCCTGCTCAGTGGGGAGCCTGCTTCTCCTTCTCCCTAGGCTCTTCCCCCTGCTTGTGCTCTCTTGCTCTCTCAAATAAATAAATAAATAAATAAAAATAATAAAAAGATTGCCAACAGTTCTTTGACCAAGATGGCACTATCCTGAGGTGGTGAAGGGACATGTTTAGTTACAAGCAGGGAGTTGGCTCTGTGCTGGGAGACAGGAGGCAGGGTCCGATGGACACTTGTCTGTTAATAGAGAGATCTCTCAAGGGTGAGCACTGGGTCTCCCAAACACCCGGATCACTCAGGACCCGCTGCAGGAAAGCAGAGACCACCACTGGTGTTTGAGGCAGAAAGGAATTGCGTATAAGATACTGGTTCCTTCACAGTCTTGGACAGGTACAAGAGGTTTGATGCTGGGCCTCTAGGATAACCTCTGGCGTCACCCTGCTAACCTCTGGCCAAGGGAGTACCTGCTGCTGCCTGCTCAGGAAAGTGGGGATCAGGAGAGGACCCTTGGAACTGGTGATTTCCAGAAAACACAAGAACTACAACCCAGGGACTGGGATAGCAAAGTTCACTTTGTTATTCCATAACCTTGTGGACCAGCAGCACCTTTAATTAATTAATTAATGAAATCTGAGTATAGTTGACACACAATGTTATATTAATTTTTGGCGTACAATATAGTAATTCTACACGTTTTCCAGGGCGCTATGCTCACCATGAGTGGAGTGACCCTCAATCACCATACATTGCTCTGACAACATCATCGATTATCTTCTTTGTTCTACGCCTTTTTTATCCATGACTTATTCATTCCACAACTGCAAGTCTGTACCTCCCTCTCCCCTTCACCCATTGGTCCATTCCGCCATCCCTTTGTCTCACTTCTGTCTTCCCAAGACCACACTCTGGGTCCAGTCTCCAGGACTATAGCTGCAAGGGAGTCCGGAACATCGGTTTTGGGGTTCCACTCTGAGACACAGGAAGGCACATCAGAGCAGTTGAAAGGAACCTAAGACCAGGTGAGCCACCATATTCCTCCAGGCCCTCACATGCTATGCTTCAGTCACTGGTCTTCTGACTGGTCTCTGAAGGTACTACACTTGTTCCCCCGGCTTAGAACTTTGCATTTGCTGCTCCCTGTGGTTAGAATGTCCTTCCCACAGACCTTTCCAGTCCTTATTCAAAGGCCTTCTAGGTGCCCCTCTCCCCTGGGTCTCGGGGCTGTTCTGGAAACAATCATAAGAGGCAGCAATTCCTAGGATTGGTAAAGTCTCACTATCTGGGATGAAGGGCTATTCTATCACCTTGTTTCATTTTCTTCTTAGTACCCATCACTAGATGAAATTATTATTTTTTTTTCCAAGATTTTTTTTTTTTAAAGATTTTATTTATTTATTTGACAGAGATCACAGGTAGGCAGAGAGGCAGGCAGAGAGAGAGGGGGAAGCAGGCTCCCTGCTGAGCAGAGAGCCCGATGCGGGGCTCGATCCCAGGACCCTGAGATCATGACCTGAGCCGAAGGCAGAGGCTTTAACCCACTGAGCCACCCAGGTGCCCCTTTTTCCAAGATATTATTTTTAAGTAATCTCTACACACAAAGTGGGGCTTGAACTCACAACCCTGAAATCAAGAGTCATACACCCTTCTGGCCAAGCCAGCCAGGCACCCCTGAAATCACTGTATATACTTACAAGGTCACTTGTCTTCCATCCTTAGAAGTTTCATGAAAACAGCAATTTTGTTTTCTTCTCCCCTGAAGCTCCAGCATCTAGAACAGGGCCCGATGTGCAGCACATGCTAAATAAACATTTGTTGAATGACCCACTGAGGATAGAGATAACATAGCACTTTGCACTTATCTCCATTACCTGATTTATCATATCATATCATAATTACTTCCTTGCATGTCCCCCTTCTTGCTTCAGGGCTGGGACTGCATCTCCTTTTTTATTTTTGCCACACTTCTTGACACAACGCCCAGCATACAGTTGGCAAATCATGCATTTTGATGAATGAATAAAAGAAGAAAGAAAGAGAGAGAAAGGGAGAGAGAGAGAGAGAGAAAGCATGAATGCACATGTTTAGGGAGCATTGAGGTGTGTTCCAGGGTGTCTGCAGGTGGGGAAGGAGGATCCTTTCTGTACAAGGTGATACAATGATAAATAAAATCATGTCAGTCAGGGGCACCTGGCTGGCTCAGCTGGTTGAGCATTCCACTCTTATTTTTGGCTCAGGCTGTGATCACAGGGTCTTGGGATCGAGCCCCTTGTTAGACTCTGAGCTCTCGGGGAGTCTGCTTGAAGATTTTCTCCCTGTGCCTGTTTCCCCCCACCCCATGCTCTCTCTCTCTCTCTCTCTTTCTCTCAAATAACTAACTAACTAAATAAATCTTTTTTTAAAAAAAATTATCTCAGTTAGTTCAGAAAATGCAAGAGATCCTCAGATCAGAGGGTGGAGGAGGTGGGGTCGGGCAGGAGCTCAGCCTGGACTGAGGAAGGAAAACGGAAAGAGCCGGGGATGCTTGGATTGGAGTCGCAAAGTGTCTACTTGCAGAATTGAGAGGACTTCTAGTGGCTTGGGCACTTTTTACAACTGCTTGCTCCCAATCCCTCTGAAAGGGATCACTTTTTCCCCTAAAACTCTGAGAGGCAGGACAGCTCAAGTTCCGGTCTCCACATCATTCCTAGACTATGTCTTAACAGCATCATGCTGTTGGGGCAAGAGAAAAACCAAGCATCCCCTCATCCCCTTTTATTTTATTTTAAATATTTTATGTATTTACTTGACAGAGAGAGAGACACAGCGAGAGAGAGAACACGAGCCGGGGACACAGGAGAGGGAGAAGCAGGCTCCCCACTGAACAGAGAGCCTGATGGGGGGGCTCGATCCCAGGACCCTGGGACCATGACCTGAGCCAAAGGCAGATGCCTAACAACTGAGCCACCCAGGCACCCCTAGTTTTTTGGGTTTTAAAAAAAATTATTATATAAAAGATCTTATTTATT
Organism: Mustela erminea; assembly: GCF_009829155.1. Classification (NCBI taxonomy): domain Eukaryota; kingdom Metazoa; phylum Chordata; class Mammalia; order Carnivora; family Mustelidae; genus Mustela; species Mustela erminea. Next base: position 84,172,386 of record NC_045617.1, read on the forward strand.
TATTTATTTATTTATTTATTTAAACTTTTTCTTTTTAAGCAATCTCTATACCCAACTTGAAATCATAAGCCTGAGATCAAGTCTTGCATGTTCCACTGACTGAGCCAGCCAGACACCCCTAAACATCTTTTACAGAAGATGCCTTCTAGTGTTTCCCCTTTTAAGACATATTTCTTTTTTTCCTTTTTTAAAAAGTTTTTAAAGTTTACGTATTCATTTGTCAGAGTGAGAAAGAGCACAAGCATGGGGAGCAGCAGAGGCAGAGGGAGAAGCAGGCTCCCCACCAAGCAGGGAGCCAGATGTGGGGCTCGATCCCAGAACCCTGGAACAAAGGCAGACACGTAACAGGCTGAGCTGCCCAGGCATCCCTTGGGATGTATTTCTAAGGAGGAAAGGCAACCTTGGTAGGAGGCAGAAGCAACTTCTAGAAAAGCACAGTCTTTGCCTTCGATTCAGGTCCTGGTCCCAGGGTCCTAGGATGGAGCCCCACAGCAGGCTCCCTGATTGGTGGGAAGCCTGCTTCTCCCTCTCCCACTCCCCCTGCTTATGTTCCCTTTCTCACCGTGTATCTCTCTGTCAAATAAATAAACAAACAAACAAATAAATAAATAAAATCTTTTTAAAAACATGGAAAAGCATAAAGCCTGAGCACTTTTTTACCTTTTTATATCCTTATTTTTGTTTATTTTTTATTCTTTTAAAGTAATCTCTACACCCAGCTTGGGGCTTAACCTCACAACCCTGTGATCAAGAGCTGCACAGTCCACTGACTCAGCCAGCCTGGTGCCCCCAAACCTTTTTATGTCTTTAACATTTAAGCTATTTCTGGGGTGCCTGAGTGGCTCAGTTGGCTGAACCTCCAACTCTTGATTTTGGCTTAGGTCATGATCTCAATCAAGGTTGTGAGCTCGAGCCCCGCAGTGGGCTCCTCGCTGGAGGTGGAGCCTGTTTAAGATTCTCTCTCTCCTTGGGGCGCCTGGGTGGCTCAGTGGATTAAGCCGCTGCCTTCAGCTCAGGTCATGATCCCAGGGTCCTGGGATGGAGCCCCGCATCGGGCTCTCTGCTCTGTGGGGAGCCTCCTTCCTCCTCTCTCTCTGCCTGCCTCTCGCTGACTTGTGATCTCTGTCTGTCAAATAAGTAAATAAAATAATCTTAAAAAAAAAAAAAAGATTCTCTCTCTTCCTTTCCCTCTGCCCCTCCCATTCCCCTTCTTAAAAAAAAAAAAAAGTAAGTTGTTTCTAACAATCATCAGATAATTGTTTGACTCAGCCTTTTACATATACACAAACACACAACATGTCACAAACACAGACACATAAATATGCACACAAACCACAACATACACAAACACACCCGAATACTCACATATACAAACGCGGACACACAAACACACACAGTCACATGCAAAAAATACATACACAGAAAGCCCTTGTTTGTGAAACGAAATTAATATGGTCAGAAGGCACTTGTAAAACCTATGTCTAGGGAAGAAAATCATTATTCATTTATTGAAAAAAGTAAGCATTTTAAATTTTTAAAATTATTTTTTGTTTTTATTTTTTTAATTTTTATTTTATTTGTTTTTTTAGCCATTTTTTAAAAGATTTTATTCATTTATTTGACAGAGAGAGATACAGCAGGAGAGGGAACACAAGCAAGGGAAGTGGGAGAGGGAGAAACAGGCTTCTTGCTGAGCAGGGAGCCTGATGCAGGGCTCAATTCCAGGACTCTGGGATCATGACCTGAGCTAAAGGCAGACGCCCAATGACTGAGCCACCTCAGTGCCCCTATTTTTTATTTTCTAAAAAGATTTTTATTTATTCATTGGCAGAGAGAGACAGTGAGAGAGGGAACACAAGCCCCTGTAAGCATTTTATTTAAAAGATTTTATTTATTTATTTGACAGACAGAGATCACAAGTAGGCAGAGAGGCAGGCAGAGAGAGAGAGGGGAAAGCAGGCTTCCCGCAGAGCAAAGACCCTGATGATACGGGGCCCCCAGGACTCTGGGATCATGACCTGAGCTAAAGGCAGAGGCTTTAACCCGCTGAGCGACCCAGGCGCCCCTGTAAGCATTTTAAAAAACATTTTATTTACTGAAGTAATCTCTATACCCCATGTAGGGCTCGAACTCACAACCCCAAGATCAAGAGTCACATGTTCCTCTGACTGAACCAAATTTAAGCAGTTTTTAAAAAATATTTTTAATTTATTTGACAGAGAAAGAGATCACAAGTAGGCAGAGAGAGGAGGAAGCAGTCTCCCTGCCGAGCTGAGGGGGGTTTCACTGAGCAATCTGTTCACGTGAAAGTCTCAAGAGTCAGGGGCTGGCTCTCAGAGGCCTTTATTAACCTCTTATCAGGTGGGCAAAAGGATTGGGAAAATCAGCAAAGCATCAGGCCATGTGTGAAGACTAGGGGTTGGAAGACACCAAAGAAAGGGAAAGAAAGGGCTTTGAGGGCTGCCTGGGTGGCTCCGTGGGTTAAGCCTCTGCCTTCAGCTCAGGTCATGACCCAGGGTCATGCGGGACTCAATCCCGCATTGGGCTCTCTGCTCAGCAGGGAGTCTGCTTCTCCTTCTGCCCCACCTATGCTCATGGTAGCTCTTTCTCTGACAAATAAATATTAATTTCTTTTTTTTAACTTTTATTTTATTTTAAGATTTTATTTATTTATTTGACAGAGGGAGAGGGAACACAGGCAGGGGGAGTGGGAGAGGGAGAAGCAAGCTTCCTGCTGAGCAGAGAGGCTGATGTGAGGCTCCATTCCTGGACCCCGAGATTATGACCTCAATGGAAGGCAGAGTCTTAATGACTGAGCCACCCAGGCGTCCCTCTGACAAATAAATTAAAAAAAAAAAAAAAAAAGAGAGAGAGAGAGAGAGAGCGAGTGAGGTCTTCAAGGGCTGAGGAGAGTAGCAATTGATGTGGACAGTTGTGAGGGAAATGAGGCAGGGCGAATGGGCACCTAGGCCCTGAGGAAGAAAGAAGAAAAGCAGATGGAAACATCTGACATGTCTCGAAACCAGCGGGGAGATGTGAATCCAGAATGAAGTCTGCCCTCCATGAGCCATGGCTGCTAGGAGAAACTCAGAGTTAGAGGTGACAGCAGTAGGGTGGGAAAGATGCTTAGAAATATTTAGTGGTTGTGTGCTTAAGAGCAAATGCCTCTGGGAACAGCCAGCAGGGACCGTGGGAAAAGGGGAGACCCTCTTCTCTCTGGGGAAGTTTGTGTCTGCTTGCTTCCTCTTGACACTATCGTCCCCCATGCAGATCTGCTTCCTTCACCCTGAGGTAGCTCTACTATCCCAGGGGTATATCTGTACCTTCTCAGGCTGCCACCCTTTTGGGGTTTTTTTTCTCCCTCTCTTCTCACAGCTCTTCCAGCTATAGCTTAGGTGTCTCCTCCTCCAGGAAGACTTCCCTGACTCTCCAATCTCCAAGAGTTAGGACTGCTCCTATGGCCCCTAGTGCTTCCCTCAGCACCCACCCTATGGGTCTACATGGCCCTGAGTGACTCAATACTCCCTAGGCTGGGAGCTTCTTGAAATGCAGGCTGTGTCCTACTTTCTAGGATATTCCCCAGTTCCTCGCTCAGGGCCTGTGACACAGCAGACACTCAGTGAGCCTAGAGAAGCAAGGGAGGATGGAAGGCTGGAGATCTTCACGGCGCTGGGGCAGGAGGGGGCGGCGGTGACAACTCTCGGAATAGGTCCTTCCCAGCAATACCTGCACTGCCTGAAAGGCTTGTTTTAGGCTTGGTGAGGTGCAGCTGGAAGACGAGGTGGTATTTCTGGTGTCAGCAGCCGGTGCAAAGCAAAAGAGGGAAGGAGGAGAGGGACAAGGAAGCGGAAATTGTATCCCTTGTGAATATTTCCCACCTGTAACTTTCTGCAGGCTCCAGAAGTAAGAGAAGAAAGAAGGAAGAGGAGGCCGAAGAGCAGTAGGACTTTGCCTGTAGACCATAACCACCAGGTGGAACAGGGTCGATAGTTGCTCGTTCTATTCTGCTGCGGGTCTGAGTCCGTTCGTTTCACAAATATTGATCGAGCACATGCTATGTGCCAGGTGTTGTTCTAGGTGCTGGGAAAACAGCAATGAGGAAAATACGGTGCTCATATTTTGGGGGGGTAGAGGAGGTAACTATCTATAGTAAGTCAGGTGATAATATGTGTTATGAAAAAAAAATAAAGCAGGTTACAGAGGGATGACGTGGGGGGCGGCTCGGTTCATGTAAGTTGGTAGGGAGAACCTCTCCAATGACTTTTAGCAGACATCTGGAAGAAACAAGAGAGAAAGCCAGTGGGTATCCAGAGTGAGAACATACTAGTCTGAAGGAACAGCAGGTGCTAAGGCCCTGAGGCTGCTGTGTGCTGGGTGTGGAGGAGGACCTTCAAGGAGGCCAGTTTGGCTGCAGCAGGAGGAGGAAGGAAAGCAGTTAGGAGGGACATGAGAGGGATGACAGGCAGCATTTCCAATGTCTGGAGGTCAGGGAGATGAGAAGGGCTAAGGAGGCAGTTGGTGAATGGAGAGTGACCGCCCTGGTGTCCCACAGACCAAAAGAAAGAGTGCTGTTTGCAGGTCAGGGAGGTCAAAAGCCATGGAGCAGTCCAGCGAGAGAAAGCTGGACTCAGGACTGGGCTGTGTGGAGGCCACTTTACCAACAGCAGACTCAGTGGAGTGGAATGGGTTCTAGAGACACTGGGAAGCTGAGGTGGGGAGGCTGGTAGATGACAATGCTTTGAGGAGCCCTAGTGTAGAGGGGCGCACAGCCTTGTATCTGACCATCTTAAGCTTCCTGGCATCAGGTATCTTAGCTGAGCTGATTCTTGGAACTCTTCTTCCCTCTCCACTTCTTCTGCACACTGGTCTCCTGTCTCCCATCCTCTGCTCCCCGCCACCCTCTTTCCCCTCCCCGCCACCCGAGATGAGGGATTAGCGCCTGAAGTCAGCCCATATTTTATTTTTTGTTCCTGGTACCAGTCAAGGCATGCCTTGTGAGACTAGGGCGGGACGCACACTATTAGTCTTCAGCCATCGTTGTCTTGAGACTCCCTAAATCCCTCATCTGCCACCCCTAGAGGATCTGCCTGGGAAGGCAAACAGCGTTAAGCAAAAGCTTATTGATGACTGCCATCTGGTGGTCACTTTAGGAACTGTCCTGGATCTAAATCTGGGACCTACAGGGTGGTGCGAAGAGTTGAGTGAGTTAGAATAGCACCAGGCACTTACTGTCATTACGCTCGTGGTTTGGAGGAGTGTGTTTAAAATAAATGTGTCCCTTGACTTCACTTCCAACATTTTTTGAATGAAAAGGAAATATCCTAAAAGGAAGTCTCTCTCTCTCTTTTTAAATCTTGGTCAAGATAAGAGCGCTTCTCAGGGGACCAAGTAGGATATTGTGTATACAGTAAGATGATCAAGATTCAAATGCTGATCTTGCTAGTGTGTGACCTCGATCACATCGCTTAAGTGCCCTGAGTCTCAGTTCCACCAAACCATAAAATGGGAGCATTAGAATTAAAACGATACCAGGTAGAGAACGAAAAGAACTCTCAGTAAAAGATGCTTTCCTTTTGTTAACAGTAGCGGCATACCAGCTCTCAATGCTGAGAGTGTATTGCTCTAACGTAGTGGTTCTTGGGGCACCTGGCTGGCTCAGTTGGAAGAACATGCAACTCTTAATCTCGGGATCATGGGTTCTAGCCCCACATTCAGTATAGAGATTACCAAAAAATAATGAATAAACTTAAAAAAAAAGTGGTTCTCAACTGGGGGCAATTTTGCCTTCCGAGGGAACATTTAGCAACGTCTGGAGATATTCTGGGTTGTCACAAGGGTGAGGGGATGCTACTGGTGTCCAGTGGGTAGAGGTCGCAGATGCTGTTAAACATGGTCTAATCCAGGGAATAGCCCGCTACAGGGCAGAATTACCCCATCCAAAACATCAATAGTCCTTAAATGGAAAAAATCCTGGAGCTTCCTTAAATGTGGATTCTTCTTGCCATGTTATGGACCGATATGACCATACCTATTGGAAGAATATGAGAGGAGCAGAGTGATACATGAAGCTGGAAAGGGATTCCTTGTACAAGTATATGCAGGAGCAAAATGAGGCTCCAGGTTACTGCGCTCTCCATGATGGTAGCCATGAGCCAGCCATATGTGCCTATTGACATGGAAGTTGAAATTACTCAAAATGGAAAAAAATTTTTAAATTGATCCCTGGGTTGTAATCGTGACCTTCCAAGTGCTCAGAAGCCATAGGTGACTAATGGACAGCACAGATATAGAACATTTCCATCAGCACAGAAAGTTCTATAGGACAGGTACTGCCCCACAAGGGGTCAGCAGAACCAGGCATTGGTGGGACAATCCCACCAATGGGAGAAAAATAAGAAACTAAGGATGTGCAGAGAGAAGGGGATCATGAGAAGTGACAGCATATGCCCATGAGATGGTTAAGCAAGAACAGAGGTGGTGTTTAGTAAAAGGCGAAAACAGGTCACACACAGGTTTAAAACAGGTTACACACACGTGCACAGTAATTGGTCTATGCAACCCACCCTCCCCCAAGAATACTCTTCAGCGCCTAGAACTCAGGAACGCTGAGAAGTTGAGCGGAATCAACAGAAGGCAGGTTAGGGAGAAGGGAGCTATGGCTGAGGAGCGCCATCCCTTTCTTCCTCTTCTTCTTGGCAGGGTTCAGTTCAGCTTTCGGTACAGCGTTCCCATCCCAACAGGGGACCACGAATCCATTGTACTGACGGAGGAATGCCTGCGGCGAGCTATTTTGCTTAAAATCTTGGGGTCCTTGTAAAGGACGTAGGCATGCCTAATGAGGAAAGGCAGACAGAAGAAGTGCAGGAGCATACGGGAGATTTGGAAGATCCAGTACAGGTAACTCAGCTCCTTGAACTGCTCTTCGATGACGCCATGGATTAGTACGACCATGGAGAAGCTGATGAGCTCATAGGCAATGATCCACGTGGTGTAGCACAGCAGCCCCAAGTACTTGTTCCAGTGGGTACAGTAGATGAGCAGCAGGCTGAAGGCGATGGTGAGGGTGCCTAAGACAAAGCTGATGCTTTTCTTGTGGGTCAGCATCCAAGACACGACATCAGATTTTGTTTCCTTGTAGATGCTGACTTTGTCCTCGAAGCCGATGGTGGTAATGTGGTTCAGGTCAAAGATGAGGAACTGGATGCTGTTCAGGGCAGAGAAGATGCCCACCACGAGGCAGAACGTTCTGTCTTTCATTTTAGACGTGTTTTATCACGGCGTATGCTGCAGGGGGGTAAAAATAATGGAGGTCCATTACAAGATGGTAGAATTAGCCCTCGATAAATTCCTCGAGCCAGTGATGTAAATGGGAGAGTTTAGAGTAGATTGACATGTGGACAGACAATGGGCCCATGGTCCAGGGACAGGGCATCTGGCTCCCAGCTTGGACCTAACGAGCTATAGGTGATCACGTCACTGCCAAGTGAAGGCCTCATTGGCCCAGGACACTCCTTAGGTAGTTCCCAGCTCTGTTTGAAAGGCAGCTGTGCTTTAAAGTGGCAAAAAGGGTGTTCCTGTAGGTGCCAGGCTGGTGGGAATTAGAAAGCTCCTACATCTGGAACGATGAGGGAGTCAGTTCTGGGCTCTTCTCTGGGATATTTGTCTCTCTGATGTCAGGAAACTAGCATGGTTCCTCAGGGGCCTGGAATCATCCCTGCATTTTTTTTTTTTTTTTTTTTTTTTGGTGGTAGCAATTGTTGCACTGTGATAAAATAAGCATAACATAAATTTTTACCATTTTAGCCGTCTCAAATGTACAGTTCAGTGGCTTTAAGTACCTTCACACTGTTGGGCAACCATCCTCACCATCCATCTCCAGAGTTTTTTTATATACTCCCCAAGAAAAGATCCTGTACCTATCAAATGCTGACTCTCCGTGCCCCTCCCCCCAGCCCTTGTTCACCATCATTCTACCTTCTGTGAATTTCACTACTCTCGGTCCCTCACAAGATGCAGGGGCAATCATATAGTATTTATCGTTTTGTGCCCAGCTTCTTTCATTTAGCATAATGTTTTTCAAGTTCATCCCAAATAATTTTTTGAAGGATATATTTATTTGAGAGAGAGAGAGAGAGAGAGAGGATGCATAAGTAGAGGGAGGGGCAGAGGGAAAGACTCTTCAGTCAGACTCCCCATTGAGCATGGAGCCAGATGCAGGGCTCCATCCCGTGACCCCTGAGATCAGGACCTGAGCCAAACCCAACAGCAGGGTGCTTAACCAACTGAGCCACCCAGGTGCCCTCAATGTCCTTCTACCTCATTCCCCACTATTGTGGCAACTCTGGCTAAGGGGACACCCCCATCACTCCACTAGGCTTGTTATTTACTCCTTGTTTAGTGACTTGCTGGATTATTTTGGTAAATTATATTCTTCTCCCTTGCACCTCAACACCCCAAAGGGTGAAGCTTTTTTTTTTCCTTTTAAGTTCTCTCCACACCCAACGTGGGGCTCAAACTTACAGCCCCGAGATCAAGAGTTGCGTGCTCTACTGACTGAGCCAGCCACGAGTCCCATGGTGTGAAGCTTCTGATGTTGTTTATCAGGGAGGGGCAGCTTAGGGTGTGCCCAGAGCCACTCTAGGTTGACAGCGGTTTTGGAATTTTGGAAAAGCTCTCTTCCCTCTTTCTTAATTATACCTAAGTTGCTCAGGTTTAATAATTGCTGGCTTATTGCTCTATTATTTTCAGTAATGCCCTAGGGCATAAGTTGCTCTATAGACTAATTCAATCAAATTCAAGCTCCTTCTAAGGAACAGTTTCAGAAAGTCAGTGTTTGGTATTTTTTTCTGACCCCAGGAAGAGAGCTTCTCCTAGCTATTTCTTTTTCCATTTCTCTCCTGAAAACTAGCTGGCCTACAGTTTAGCCTGTATCTTCATTGGATTACACATTTCCTACCAAGTGAATATGCAACTCTTGATTGCAGGGCTGTTGCAGGTAGGGTTTACTTTTTTTCCGTTTCCGTTCATTTATTTAATTGAGAGAGAGAGAGAGAGAGAGTAGAGAAGAAACGCAAGCAGGGGTAGTGGGAGAGGGAGAAGCAGGCTTCCCACCGAGCTGGGAGCTCCATGTGGGGCTGGATTCCTGGACCTGAGCGGAAGGCAGACAGGTAACGACTGAGCACCCAAGTGCCCCAACAGGTAGAGTTTACTTTAAAAAAAAAAAAAAAAAAAGGAAGACCCAACTATATACTGCCTATAGTAAGCATACTTTATATATAAAGACAGAAATTGGCTGAAAAAAGATGGGAAAAGATATACTATATCAACACAAATCAAAAGAATACTGGAGTGATTGCTTTAATATCAAATAAAGAAAATTTCAGGGCAAAGAATAATCTCAGCAAAAAAGAAGGTCATTTCATAATGATAAAGGGGTCAATTCATCCGAAGGATATAACAGTTCTAAACATTTATATACCCACTAATAGAGCTTCAAAATACATGAAGCAAAAACTGATAGAGTTATAAAGAGATATAGACAAATGCATGATTATAATCAGAGATTTCAATACATGTCTCTCGGTAATTAATAGAGCAAGCAGACAGAAAATTAGAAAAGATATTAAAAGACTGAACGATACCATCAACCAACTTGATCTAATTGACATTTGGAGAACACTGCCCCCGACAATAGCAGAAGAAATGTTCTTTCCAGGAGCGCATGGAATATTGATCAAGATAGAACATACTCTGGGCCATAAAACTGTTTTCAGTAAATTTAAAATTATTCAAACCATTGAATTGAATTGAAATTGTTACAAATAATTAACAGAAAACTTTCTGGAAAATTCTCAAATATTGAAACAAAGTAGCACATTTGTAAATAACCCATAGATCAAAGAAAAAATCCAAAGGAAATTATAAAGTATTTTTAACTGACTAAAAATGAAATATAACATATCAAAATTTCGGTGAAGCCATTAAGGTAGCACTTGCGGGAAATTTTATAGTACTAAGTGCCTATATTAGAAAATAAGTCAGGTCTTCAATTAATGACCTCAGTTTCCACTTCAAGAAAAATATAAAAAGAAGAACAAATTAAATTCAAAGTAAGTAGAAGAAGGAAAAGAATAAAGATCACACTGAAAATCAATGAGACAGAAGACATAAGGAAGAGATAAAATCAATGAAACCAAAAGCTGGTGTCATTAAAAACTTAAAGCCTCTAGTCTGGCTGATCAGAAAAAGAAAAAGAGAAAAAAAATTTAATATCAGGAATGAGAGCAGTGACTTCATTGCACATTCTACAGATGTTAAAAGGATAATAAGGGGGTTGCCTGGGTGACTCAGTGGGTTAAGCCTCTGCCTTTGGCTCAGGTCATGATCTCAGGGTCCTGGGAGAGAGCCCTGCATTGAACTGTCTGCTCAGGGGGAGTCTGCTTCCCCCTCTCTTTCTGCCTGCCTCTCTGCCTACTTGTGATCTCTCTCTTTCTGTGTTAAATAAATAAATAGAATCTTTTTAAAAAGGGATAATAAGGGAGTATTATGAATAGCTTTATGGTAATAAACTTGACAACTTAGATAAAACGGGCAAATTAAAAGACACAAACTAGGGTCACCTGGGTGATTCAGTCAGTTAAGCGTCTGCCTTTGGCTCAGGTCGTGATCCCAGGGTCCTGGGATGGAGTCCCATGTTGTGCTCCCTGCTCAGCGTGGAGTCTGTGTCTCCCTCTGCCCCTTCCCTCACTCGTGCTTTCTTTCTCTCTCTCTTTCAAATAAATTTTAAAAATCTTAAAAAAAAAAAAAAGATACAAACTACTAAAGCTTACTCAAGAAGAGATAGATAACCCCAGTAATCTTTTTTTTTTTTTTTTTAAAGATTTTATTTATTTATTTGACAGAGAGAAATCACAAGTAGTCGGAGAGGCAGGCAGAGAGAGAGAGAGAGGGAAGCAGGCTCCCTGCTGAGCAGAGAGCCTGATGTGGGTCTCTATCCCAGACCCTGGGATCATGACCTGAGGCGAAGGCAGAGGCTTAACCCACTGAGCCACCTAGGCGCCCCTTAAAGATTTTTTATTTATTTGACAGAGAGAGATCACAAGTAGAGAGAGAGAGGAGGAAGCAGGCTCCCTGCCTAGCAGAGAGCCCGATGTGGGACTCGATCCCAGGACCCTGAGATCATGACCTGAGCTGAAGGCAGAGGCTTAACCCACTGAGCCACCCAGGCAGCCCTTATATCTGTTTTTTAATTGGATTTGTAGTTTAATACTTCCCACAAAGAAAGAAGAAATAAATACCAATTAACTGTACATAAACTCTTAAAGAAAATTGAAAAGGAAGAAATACTCCTTTCTATGAAGCAAGCATTACTCTGATACCAGAATCTGATGAACACATTATAAAAAAACTACAGACTAATATCTCCTATGAACATAGATTCAAAACTTCTAAACAAAATTGAAAAAAATCTAATTCCACAATATATTGAAAAGAGTATACACCATGACCAAGTAGAGTTTATTCAATTCCAGGTATATTCATGTTTGGTTTATTTTTATTTTTTAATTTTTTTAAAAAGAATTTATTTATTTATTTGACAGACAGACAGAGAGAGAGATCACAAGTAGGCAGAGAGGCAGGCAGAGAGAGGGGGGAAGCAGGCAGGCTCCCTGGTGAGCAGAGAGCCCGATGCAGGGCTCGATCCCAGGACCCTGAGATAACCTGGGCTGAGGGCAGATGCTTAACCAACTGAGCCACCCAGGCACCCCCTAAAACTTGTTTTTTTAAAAGATTTTATTTATTTATTTGACAGAGAGAGAGAGAGAGAGCACAAGCTGGGGGAGCGGCAGGGAGAGGGAGAAAGCAGACTCCCTGTTGAGCAGGGAGCCTGATGCAGGACTTGATTCCATGACCCCAGGATCATGACCTGAGCTGAAGGCAGACACTTAACTAACTGAGCCACCCAGGCACCTCTTCATGTTTAGTTTAATGTTTGAAAATCTATCAAAGTAATTTACCATATGAATCATCTCAAAAATAAAGACCATATGATCATGTCACATGGAAAAAAATTGACAATACAAAACATTTGTTCCCGATTTTTAAAATCCTTTAGCAAACTAGTAATAGTAGGGAACTTTCTCAACTTGATATGGGACAGCTACTATGAAAAATCTACAGCTAACACCATAATTAATGGAGAAAGACTGAGTGCTTTCCCTCTAAAATCAGGAACAAGACAGTAATGTCTTTTCTCAGGGCACCTGGCTGGCTAAGTCAGTGCAAATCTTGATCTTGGTGTTGTGGGTTTGAGCCCCATGTTCCGTGCAGAAATTACTTAAAAAATAAAATCTTTAGGAGTGCCTAAGTGGCTTAGTCAGTTAAGTCTTGATCTCAGCTCAGGTCTTGATTTCAGTTTATTATATGTTAATTATACCTCAAGAAAGCTATTAAACAAATACTTAACATAATGCCTAATGGGGTGCTAGGTGGCTTGGTCCATTGAGCCTCTGCCTTCGGCTTGGGTCATGGTCTCAGAGTCCTGGGATTGAGCTCCCATCAGGAAGCATGCTCAGTGGGGATCCTGCTTCTCCCTCTCCCTCTGCCCCTCTCCCCTTGCGCTTGCTTTCGCTCTCTCTGGTGCTCTCTCTTGCTCTCTCTCAAGTAAGTGGAGAAAATCTTCTTAAAAATGCCTCATGTTTGAAGTAGAGATTTGCTCAATTTGTCTTCCATCCTGGCTTAAACTGCTTCCGACAGTTTCTGAAACAGAATGCAAAGTGACCTTTTTTGATCTATGGTTAAGTGTAGTCTTGTGCTCTCCTACATGACTGGCTTGTTAAGTCATCAACGGTGATTTTGTTTCTTACACTAAACTGCGAAATCCTCAAGGTTGGGCCTTGTACCTTGTCCTTTTTTGTATCCTACCATCAAGGCCTGCACTGTGACAGACATAGGACAGTTTAAACAAAACCCTTTTGGTGAACCGAGTGCATATCACGCTCTTTGACAAATCTGGGACCAGAGGGACTTAGGACAGAAAATGAAGAATGATTTTCACCATTTTTAATGCTTTTACTTATCTGGAATATAGCATAGAGGGCATAGCAGGAAAGACACTGGCACAAAGCTATCCCAAGCCACCACCGGTATCCCTTGTGCCCCAGCTGCCTGAGATACAGCTACAGATTGCCTGCCCCAGAGTTGAAGTAGAGAGCTGGGGGTTGAAGGCGGAGGAAGACATATGCCAAGGTGAAAGGACTGCCAGCCTGCAAGTCAGCTTCATTTCATTCCCTTGCTGTCTTTATTTTGAAGTCTGAGGTGGTGCAGACTGGAAAAGGAAGGAGGAACTCAAGGAGCTGATATAAAACAATGTCCTTTATTAAACACCCTCAATGAGCCGGTGGTCCCATTTCTGATTATAATGACATTTCTCTCCACGTTCCCCACCAAAAGGCGGCAGTAGGAGCAGAACACATCAGCAAAAGTGAAAGAGAGGGAGCTAGAACTACCCTCAGAACCTGGGATTCCTGCCTGCGGCAGGGGGAAGGGTCGGGGAGAGGCAAGGGCAAACATTATCCACTATAGTGGTGGGTAAAGTCGATGATCTTTGATTTCCGTCGTAGGAACTCTCCATTGCCTGAAGAAATACGTCTGTTGTAGGAGATTATGTTGCCCTGGCTTTGACCTTTATAGATAATGTGGGCATAGGAGATGACATAGAATATCCAGAAACAGTGCATGAATATACGGGACAGCAAGCCAAACCAGCGCACGACCCTGACCTCTTCAATGACGGAGACATTGTTGGTAAAGATTTGAACTACAATGTTTACAGTTTCATAGAAAATGATCCAGATAATATAGGTCACTAAGCCCCCGTATATTTGGGCATAGACCGAGTATAGGAGGAAGCAGCTGATGATGATGGTCATGAAAGACAGGAAGAAGACAACATTGGAGGTCCAGCAGATAAAGAAGTGCTCTACCAGGTAGCCTGCACTGTTGGTGTGTGCCTGATGTTCAATGCAATCTTCACTCTTTATGTATTTCTGTTCGAAGATGAGGTACATGTCAGTGGCCACGATGGTAAAGACCCCCGATAACACGGTGCCCATCTTGGCAGTCATCCCAAACCAGTGCTGCTGTTTCATGCTGAGACCTCCTGTGAAGACAAACAGGATGCAGGACAGTTCCGGTTCCTGCCGATGTGGTAAGTGATCAGGGTTTCTGCCTCCTGCCCCAAAATTCACCCTGGAAATCCCATAGAGAGAGAGACAGAAACCAGGAAATAACAGCTTTGGGAAGACATCAGATTCTAAAATCGCTTGGGACTGTGAGTGGGGAGGAGGGAGGATGCAGTCTGGGGCTGGGGGCAAGGAGTGGATAAATGAGAGAAGTGGTTCCCAACCTGGGCTTCTCGTTAGAATCACATCAAGTACCCACGCCCAGGCTCCACCCCAGAATATTCTCTGAGTTCAACCTAGAAATCAGTATTTTTCAAAACTTCCTAGTGATTTGCATAGATAGCCAGGCTTGGAAAACCCAGAGTAGAAAAAGTGGTTTAAATTATGCTCTGGGCTGCCTGGGTGGCTCAGTGGGTTAAGCCTCTGCCTTCGACTCAGGTCATGATCTCAGGGTCCTGGGATCGAGTCCCTCGTCGGGCTCTCTGCTCGGCAGGGAGCCTGCTTCCTCCTCTCTCTCTCTCTCTGCCTACCTCTCTGCCTACTTGTGATCTCTCTCTGTCAAATAAATAAAATCTTAAAAAAAAAATTATGCTCTGATCTTTCCTGGCATTCCTTAGGCAACTGGTGCTGCCCCCTGAGGGGGGAAATTGGCTGCACTTGCCAGACCTTGAGTGCAGGTGTCTCAAGAGAAAAATCAGCAGTACAATAGCCCTGCCTGTGTGAGGAGTTGATGAAAACAGGTGGGCATCAGCCGGATTTCAGCAATCACTCCTGCACTCCATATCAAAACTTAAAGAATACAAAGAAAGGTATACTTGAAGGGAAATTTACACCTCGAGGATGGAGTAGCCTAATAATAGAAAAGAAAAAGCAATAATGAGCTGTGTGTTCAGCTAAAAGACTTAAGGGGAAAAAAAACAACACAACATTAGGAACAACAAAAAAATAGGAGAAAAAAATAGAGTGGAAATCATTGAAAATAGAGAGATTTCTGATTGGGTTATCAGGACCAACCTGCTGCTTAAAACAACTAAAAATGCTGGATAAAATAGTTTTAAAATATTCTTTTAAAGATTTTATTTATTTATTTGACAGAGATCATAAGTAAGCAGAGAGGCAGGCAGAGAGAGGAGGAAGCAGGCTCCCTGCTGAGCAGAGAGCCCGATGTGGGGCTGGATCCCAGGACCCTGGGATCATGACCTGAGCCAAAGGCAGAGGCTTTAACCCACTGAGCCACTCAGGCACCCCTAAAATATTCTTAAAAGCACAGAAGAGCTGGCGAAGGAGGAGGTAGGAAGCCAATCTCGAGGAGACGGGGAGAGGTAAGCAAACGTGAGAGTCAAGTTTGCTCTGAGGACATGTACAAATCTGAGCAAGCTTTGCAGGCGTAGCATGAATGAAATCAAAGCTCAGGGCCCGCCGAGGTGGGGAGTCACGAGAAAGCTTCCTTGTATTAATCATGGCTCCCCAAAGGGCTGAGGTGAAAGGTGAATCAGAAGTAAACCTGACCCACAGCTTTCTCTCAAGAGACTCCAAAAAAGAGAACTTAGGACAACACTGAACTTAAGGGGAGAAACTCTCCTCAGGACATTGAAACCATAGCTAGACTTTTTGTCCCTTTGTAGCCCAAATTATATGAAGTATTCAAAAAAGGTTATAAAGGGCACCTGGGTGGCTCCGAGGTTAAGGGTCTGGCTCTTGGTTTCTGTTCAGGGTCATGGGATCCAGCCCCACGTGGGACTCCATGCACAGTGCCGAGTCTGCTGGTTCCTCTCCCTTTCCCTCCCCCTCTCAAATAAATAAGTAAATTAAAATCTGAAAAAAAAAAAAAAACCTCTTTAAGTTACAAATCTAGTTTAAATTAGGTCTGAACTGGCATTATCTCTAAGTTCCTGGCAGAAGCAAACGCAAATCCAAATAGTCTCTGGAGATCTGCATCTTTGTGCTGGTCCTCTCAATGGGAAGCTTGCTTCTCCCCTCCCACTCCCCGGGCTTGTGTTCCCTCTTTCGCTGTGTCTCTCTCTGTCAAATAAATAAACAAAATCTTTTAAAAAAAAAAGATTTTTTAAAAGAGATTTTATTGGGTCACCTGGGTGGCTCAGTGGGTTAAAGCCTCTGCCTTCGGCTCAGATCTGATCTCAGGGTCCTGGGATTGAGCCCTGCATCGGGCTCTCTGCTCCTCGGGGAGCCTGGTTCCCCCTGCCCCTCTCTCTGCCTGCCTCTCTGCCTACTTGTGATCTCTGTCTGTCAAATAAATAAATAAAATCTTTAAAAAAAAAAAAAAGCTTGCCTTAGGTCAGAAACATTGTATTAAAAAAAAAGAGAGATTTTATTTATTTATTTGACAGATAGAGTGAGAGAGCACAAGTGGGAGAGCAGTAGAGGGAGGGGGAGAAGCAGTCTCCCCACCTAACAGGGATCCTGATGTGGGGCTCAGTCCCAGGACACTGGGATTATGACCCAAGCCAAAGGCAGATGCTTAACCATCTGAGCTATCCAGGCACCCCTTCTTAGCATAGTTTTTTTTTTTTTTTTTTAAGGTTCCTCTATGTTGTAGCTTATATTAGAATTCCCTTTGATCACATTTATATAAATAAAAGGTAATACTGAAAATATATGTGGAGACAGAAAATCATCGAAAATAACCTAGCAGATTTGAAAGAGAACCAGATAGAATTCTTAGAGATGAAAAACTTAAGACATGAAATTAAAATTTTGGTGGGCATATTTGATAGCAAATTAGACACAGATGAAGTGATAATTAACCAGAAGATAGGTCAGGAGACATTATCCAGACTGTAGTACAGAACGACAAAAAGGTGGAAAATATGTATGAGAAGTTAAGAGATAGGAAGAATATAATAAGATGGTCTGATGAGAGAGAGAGAGAGAGAGAGGGAGAGAGAATGAGGGAGAGAGAAAAAGAGAAGAAGGAGGAGGAGGAAGGGGAGGAGAAGAGGAGGAAGTAGAAGCAGAAGAAGAAGGAGGGGGAGGAGAGGGGGAGGGAGAAGGAAAAGAAAAAGAGGAGGAAGAAGAAGAGAAGGAAGGAGGAAAAGGAAGGGAAAAGAGAAGAACAGCGTAGCATATTTGAAGAGATAACAGCTAAGTATGATATTGTGATTTATTATAAGAAATACATATTTGGGATGCCTGGGGTTCAGTCGGTTAAGCATCCGACTCTTGGACTCTTGGTTTTGGCTCAGGTCATGATCTCAGGGTCGTGAGATTGAGCCCCATGTCCGGCTCCATGCTCACTATGGATTCTGTTTAAGATTCTCTGTGCTCCACTCTCCCACAAAAATGATGAATAAATACACCTTTTTTCTTAAAGATTTTATTTATTTATTTGACAGAGATCACAAGTAGGCAGAGAGGCAGGCAGAGAGAGAGGGGGAAGCAGGCTCCCTGCTGAGCAGAGAGTCCAATGCAGGGCTCCATCCCAGGACCCTGAGATCATGACCTGAGCCGAAGGCAGCAGCTTAACCCACTGAGCCACCCAGGCGCCCCAAAATAAATAAATCTTTAAAAAAAAGAAATATAGGGTGCCTGGGTGGCTCAGTGGGTTAAGCCGCTGCCTTTGGCTCAGGTCATGATCTCAGGGTCCTGGGATCAAGTCCCGCATCGGGCTCTCTGCTCAGCAGGGAGCCTGCTTCCTCCTCTCTCTCTCTCTGCCTGCCTCTCTGCCTACTTGTGATCTCTCTCTGTCAATAAATAAATAAAAAATCTTAAAAAAAAAGAAATATATATTTGGTCTTCATCCCCAAACCCTCCCTTGGCACTTCCTAAGTATTGAGAAGGATAAAGGTGTCTTTTGTTCTGTTAATGAGTCTGCTGCCTCTATCCTTCTCCCCTGCTCAGGCACGTGCTCTCTCTCTCTCTCTCTCTCAAATAAAATCTTACAAAAAAGAAAAGTAGTTGATAATCACGTAAGTCTTTGTTATTTGTGAAATGTTCTGAAAATAATACATTATTTCAACTAAGTACACCACTATAAGTGATTCTAATTCCATCTTTGAATAGTGACATTTTAAAAAACAGATTTATTTATTTATTTGAGAGAGAGAGAGAGAAGAGAAAGAGAGAACAAGCAGGGTGGGTGGAGGGGTAGAAGGAGCATGAAAAATTTCCAGCAGACTCCCCACAGAGTGTGGTGCTTGACACAGGGCTTGATCTCATGACCCTGATATCATGACTTGAGCTGAAATCAAGAGTCACTGACTGAGCCACACACACACACCCCTACATTTTTTTTTTTTTAAGTAGGGTCCACACCCAGTGGGGCTTGAATTCATGACCCTGAGATCAAGGGTCATATGCTCTACTGACTGAGCCAACTAGGCACCTGGAATATTGACATTTTAAATGCTTTTAAATGAAAGATATCTCCACATTGATTTTTACATGAACTTATACACTAGAAAAATAAAACATTATTAATATGACAAAATATCGTAAAAGAGGTTACTTTTATCCTTCCACTTCATTTTAACATTATCCTTTTTTAACTGATTAACATTTATAATGTTTAAAAATATTCTTCATTTTTTAGTCCCTGAACTAAACTTTTTTTTTAAAGATTTTATTTATTTATTTAACAGAGAGAGAGAGAGAGAGAGCACAAGCAGGGGGAATAGCAAGCAGAACACGCAGAGGGAGAAACTGGCTTCCCGCTAAGCAAGGAGCCTGATGCAGGACTCCATCCCAGGACCCCAGGATCATGACCTAAGCTGAAGGCAGCTGCTTAACCAACTGAGCCACCCAGGCGTCCCTGAACTAAACTTTTAAACTTTTATTTAACTTGAGAGAGTCTTATTTGACAACCTGTGGATCAGTCTAGTTTTTTCTGAGTGGTCTTTATGTAGGGTATCAGCAAGTACATTTCCGGGGGAGCACTGCCCTCCCAGGTTCATGGGATTGGGGGAGCAAGTTAATTAGTCACATTCTGAGCTATCAAGGGTATCCTGAAAATACAAGGGAAGAAACAGATTTACAATTTGTAAATTGGGAGACATCAAGGTTAAGAATAGCAAATTTTCAAGTCAAATGGTCAAAGTTCAAATCTTGACTTTTCCATTTACAGTTTATTCTCTCCAGGCCTCAACTTCCACATCTTTTTTTAAAAAAAATTCATTATTATTATTATTATTATTATTTTTTTTAGTAATCTCAGCACCCAACGTGGGGCTTGAACTCACAACCCAGAGATCAACAGTCATATGCTCTTCCAACTGAGCCAGCCAGGCACCCCCAGCTTCTTTAAATTGGTATATTTGTTACTTTTCTTTTTTAAACTAATTTTACTAGTTTGCATAAAAAACCCTAACCTAACCTTTACTAGTTTGCATAAAAAATCTTTGCATAAAATACCCTAACACTTAATAGCCCAAGACAACCACTTATTATGCACATGGTTTCTGTGGATGAACTTTGGACACAATGTGGGGTTAGCTTAACACTGTGTGTGATGAGGAATTTGGACAGGGGACATCCAGGATGACTTAACACCACTAGCAAACTTGAGGGGGCCTCTTCTGAAGACTCATTCACTCACATGTCTGGTAATTGCTGTGGGCTGTCAGTTGGGGGACTGGGTTCCCCTCCATGGGGTCTCTCCATGTGGGCTCATGTAGACTTATTATTATTATTATTATTTTTTAAAGATTTTATTTATTTATTTGACAGAGATCACAAGGAGGCAGAGAGGCAGGCAGAGAGAGAGGAGGAAGCAGGCTCCCTGCTGAGCAGAGAGCCCGATGTGGGACTCTATCCCAGGACCCTGAGATCATGACCTGAGCCGAAGGCAGCGGCTTAACCCACTGAGCCACCCAGGTGCCCTTATTATTTTTTTTAAAGATTTTATTTATTTATCAGAGAGAGAGAGAGAGAAAGAGACCACAAGCAGGGGGAACACTAGAGGGAGAGGGAGAAGCAGGCTCTTCTTTGAGCAAGGAGGACCATGGAGGACTCGATCCCAGGACCCTAGGATCATGACCTAAGCCCAAGGCAGATGCTTAACCAACTGAGCCACCCAGGTGTCCCTATATCACCTTTTCTTAACTGAGCCTTTTAAATCCCAAAGCATAGCTTCTACTGTACTTTATTTTTTGGAGTCACCAACGCTGGCCTGTATTCAAAAGAAGGGGAATGAAAACCACATTGAGATACCACCTTACACCATTCAGAATGGCAAAAATTGACAAGGCAGAAAACAACAAATGTTGGCGAGGATGTGGAAAAAGGGGAACCCTCTTACACTGTTGGTGGGAATGCAAGTGGTGTAGCCACTCGGGAAAACAGAGTAGAGGTTCCTCAAAAAGTTAAAAATAGAGCTACCCTATGACCCAGCAATTGCACTCATTTACTCCAAAGATACAGATGTAGTGAAAAGAAGGGCCATTTGTATCCCAATGTTCATAGCAGCAACATCCACAATAGCCAAACTGTGGAAAGAGCCAAGATGCCCTTCAACAGATGAACAGATAAAGAGGATGGACTATCACTCAGCCATCAGAAAGGATGAATATCCAACTTTTGCACTGACATGGACAGAACTGGAGGAGATTATACTAAGTGAAATAAGTCAAGCAGAGAAAGTCAGTTATTATATGGTTTCACTTATCTGTGGAACATGAGGAATAGCATGGAGGACATTAGGAGAAGGATGGGAAAAATGAAGGGGGGAAACCAGAGGAGGAAATGAACCATGAGAGACTACGGACTCCGGGAAACAAATTGAAGGTTTTATTTATTTATTTTTATTTTTAAAAAGGTTTTATTTATTTATTTGACACAGAGAGAGACAGTGAGAGGGAACACAAGCAGTGGGAGTGGGAGAGGGTGAATCAGGCTTCCCACTGAGCAGGGAGCCCGATATGGGGCTTGATCCCAGGACCCCAGGATCATGACCTGAGCCAAAGGCAGATGCTTAACGACTGAGCCACCCAAGTGCCCCAAATTGAAGGTTTTTAGAGGGGAGGGGATGGGGGATGTGTTAGCCTGGTGATGGGTATTAAGGAGGGCACATATTGCATGGAGCACTGGGTTTATACACAAACAATGAATCATGAAACACACATCAAAAACTAATGATGTACTGTATGGTGACTAACATAACATAATAATAAAAAAAAAGATTCACGGAACTTTAAAAAAATGAACAATTAAAGAAAAAGAAAGAAGGGGAATTAGATTCTGCCTCTTGTGGGAGGAGTGTTAAAGAATTACCTGGGTATGGGGGATTCCAATTATACCGGGGCTCTTAATACCAATTCTCAGATTTGCCAGGTTGCCCAGGGAAGCAAAAGTGATCAAAACAAGGAAATATTCAGCAGTGATCTAACATCCTTCACCTCTCTCCCATCTCCCCAACATTCCTCTTGAATGAAACTAAGGGCTCTGTGTGCTAAGCCTATCATCAAATCAAAGTCTTTATTGGTCCACTTCTCTCTGGTAGCCCAATGGAAATAACTGACAACATGAGACAAATCATTTGCAAAGCATGATTGCAAGTCTTGCAGAAAGAGGCGGGATCTTATGGAGCCATTAAAAAGGATGTAGAAAAATTGCTCCAATCCCACAAAACTACTAGCAAATGGATGTGATAGAGTTAGACCAGTTATAATCACGAAAGAAAAAAATCTATAAGCATGTAAGAGGTACTCCAATAGAGAATGGTTTGAGGATGAATACAACTGCTCTGTATTCATACAATGGTGTGTTAAGTGGTCATCAACATGAATGACCATAGCAATGCACAACAATATGAATGAATCTTAGCAATGTAACATTTAGGGGGAAAAGTACCAAGAGAAGATACACAGTCAGAAATAGCTATAAAAAGGCACCTGGGTGGCTCAGTTGGTTAAGCGTCTGCCTTCTGCTCAGGTCATGATCCCGGGGTCCTGGCAGTGCTCCCACTCTCTCTATCTCATAAATAAATAAAAACTTTTAAAAAGATTTTATTTATTTATTTGACAGACAGAGATCACAAGTAGGCAGAGAGACAGGCAGAGAGAGAGGGGGAAGCAGGCTCCCTGCTGAGCAGAGAGCCCAATGCAGGGCTCGATCCCAGGACCCTGGGATCATGACCTGGGCCGAAGGCAGAGGCTTAATCCACTGAGCCACCGAGGCGCCCCAGTAAATAAAATCTTAAACAACTTTAGGTATATATTATACACACATGCACACATAAATTTTACGATGATATATATAGGTGCAATAAAACTATAAAACTGTCTAAGGAAACTATATAAGGAAAGCAGAGGAATGACAGATTTCAGTTTCTAGACGATGGTCACGTCAGGCCAGGGGAGGAAGCAAAATGGTTTGGGCAGACCAGGCAGTCAGATCCAAATTACTGACAAGATCCTAGTTTTATTTTGGTTGGAAGATTTGAGGGTACTAATATTTATTTATTGTTTATTTTTAAAATATTTTATTTATTTATTTGACAGAGATCCCAAGTAGGCAGAGAGGCAGGCAGAGAGAGATGAGAAAGCAGGGTCCCCAGGACCCTGGGATAATGACCTGAGCTGAAGGCAGAGGCTTTAACCCACTCAGCCACCCAGGTGTCCCGAGGGTACTAATATTCAAAAAGTAAAAAAAGAGTCATGGCTGAACCAATGAGGAATACGTCATGAACCAAGGATTATGATAAGTCTGTGATTATATGAGGAACGATAAAAAATACATAAAACAAGGATAATAACAGCATTTACCTCTAAGTTACTGTGGGGATTAAATGAATTAATATATTTAAAATACTTAGAACAGTGTCTGGATCCTAGTAAGCTTCATAGTGTAAGTATTTTTGCTATCATTGTTTTTTGCTTTATGCCAAAGTGTAACTCCTTTTTACTATGGATATAAAGCTAGTATTTATTAAGCAGTATTGTAGCAGACACCATTAGCTTCGTTCCCAATATCCATTTCTTTCTTTGCTAGTAGAGGTCTTTTTTTGTTTGGGATAGCAATGAACCTAGATACAGGCAAAATATCTGCTTTTCTGGATGCTTGCTTATATGGGACACAATTCTAGCCAACAACATACAAGCAGAAATCCACTGGGGAGTCTATGAAAACTTGTGCTTTTCCTGATAAAAGAGGGTAATGTGGCTGATACCATCTCTACCTACATCCTCCTCTTTCCTTTCCTTTTTATATTTCATTTTATTAAGTAATCTCTACACCCAACTTGGGGCTCAAACTCATGACCCCAAGATCAAGAGCTGTATGTTCTACCAACCAAGCCAGACAGGTGGCCCAATTTCCCTTTTCTTTTTAACTTGGATATGGTGTGATGCCTAGAGTCTCTGCAGCTTTTTTGTTACTACAAGGCAACAGGCATGAAGACAAAAGCAGGTCTGCTAGGCATATCAACACTGAAAGAAAGAATCTTTTTGCATTTTATTGCTTACCCCTAAAGTTGAGCATTCTTCTTAGTATTGATAAATGATTTTAAAATCTCTGTTTAAGGGGCGCCTGGGTGGCTCAGAGGGTTAAGCTGCTGCCTTCGGCTCAGGTCGTGATCTCAGGGTCCTGGGATCGAGTCCCACATCGGGCTCTCTGCTCGGCTGCTCGGCGGGGAGCCTGTTTCCCTCTCTCTCTCTCTCTGCCAGCCTCTCTATCTACCTGTGATCTCTCTCTGTCAAATAAATAAATAAAATCTTTAAAAAAAAATCTCTGTTTAAATAAGTCTAGGAAAAAAAATTTTTTTTTTTGAAGTAGGCTCCATGCATGGAGCCTGATGTGGCGCTTGAACTCATGACCCTGAAATCAAGATCTGAGCTGAAATCAAGAGTCAGAAACTTACTTGACTGAGCCACCCAGACACCGCAAAAATCATTCTGATGAGTAGAAAATTAAAATTCCAAGTGATAAGAAAGCTTTGAGGCATAATTTAATTCACAGTATCATTCCCTCTAGTGGTACCTGAAATAACAGTACATCTTACAGTTGATGGGATTTTAGATTTACTCAGTGATGGTAAGAATTTTTTATTTTTGATTCCTCTCATTGTTTGACTTCTGATCCCAGCAGAAGACATTGTTACTAGCTCCTTTCATCTGGATCTCTTGCATTATTGGATTGGGGGAGGAAAATAACAGTGACAAGGAGCACCTTTTACTTTTTTTTTTTTTTTTAAGATTTTACCTATTTATTTGACAGACAGAGATCACAAATAGGCAGAGAGACAGGCAGAGAGAGAGGAGGGGAAGCAGGCTCCCTGTCAAGCAGAGAGCCCGACGAGGGACTCAATCCCAGGACCCTGAGATCATGACCTGAGCCAAAGGCAGAGGCATTAACCCACTGAGCCACCCAGGCACCCTTTCTCTACTTGACTTATTTCACTCAGCATAATCTCCTCCAGTCCCACCCACGCTGATACAAAAGTTGGGTATTCATTCTTTCTGATGGAGGTGTAATATCCCATTGTATATATGAACCACATATTCTTTATCCATTCGTCTGTTGAAGGGCATCTTGGCTCTTTGCACAGTCTGGTGATTGTGGCCATTGCTGCTATGAACATTGGGGTACAGATGGCCCTTCTTTTCACTACATCTGTATCTTTGGGTAAAATACCCAGTAGTGCAATTGCAGGGTTATAAGGTAGCTCTAATTTTAATTTCTTAAGGAATCTCCACACTGTTTTCCAAAGTGGTTGCACCAACTTGCATTCCCACCAACAGCGTAAGAGGGTTCCCCTTTGTCCACATCCTCTCCAACACTTGTTTACTGCCTTGTTAATTTTTTCAGCTGCATTCAGTCTGTCACACACTCAAACCCTGGAGGAAATTATGGGGAAGGGGCTCCACAAGGGTATAAATAGCAGGAGACTGGGATTATTTTTTAAAATTTAATTTAGGGGCGCCTGGGTTCAGGGATTCATCGGTTGTATAGAACACCCAGTGTTCATTACAGCATGTGCCCTCCTTAATGCCCATCACCCAGTTAACCCATCCACCCACCTACCTCCCGTCCAGCAACCCTCAGTTTGTTCCCTACAGTCAAGAGTCTTCTATGGTTTGTCTCCCGGTCTGATTTCTTCTTGCTTTATTTATCACTCCCTTCCCCTGTGATCCTCTGTTTTGTTTCTTAAATTCCACATATGAGTGAAGTCATATGATAACTGTCTTTCTCTGATTGACTTATTTTGCTTAGCATAATACCCTCTAGTTCTATCCACGTTGTTGCAAATGGTAAGATTTCGATTTTTTGATGGCTGAGTAATATTTCATTAAATAAATATATATATCAATCACATCTTCTTTATTCATTCATCTGTTGATGGACATCTGGGCTCTTTCCATAGTTTGGCTATTGTGGACATTGCTGCTATAAACATTGGGGTACATGTGCCCCTTCGGATCACTATGTTTGTATCCTTTGGGTAAATACCTAGCATTGTAATTGCTGGGTTATAGGGTAGCTCTATTTTTAACTTTATGAGGACCCTCCACACTGTTTTGCAGAGTGGTTGTACCAGCTTGTACCAGCAGTGTAAGAGGGTTCCCCTTTTTCTGCATCCTTGTCAACATTTGTTGTTTCCTGACTTGTTAATTTTAGCCATTCTGACTAGTGTGAGGTGATATCTCATTGTGGTTTTAATTTGTATTTCCCTGATGCCAAGTGATGTTGAACATTTTTTCACGTGTCTGTTGACCATTTCTGTGTCTTCTTTGGAGAAAAGACTGTTCATGTCTTCTGCCCATTTCTTGATTGGATCCTTTGTTGAGTTTGGTAAGTTCTTTGTAGATTTTGGATACTAGCCCTTTATCTGATAAGACATTTGCAAATATCTTCTCCTACTCCTTTGGTTGTCTTTTGGTTCTGTTGACTGTTTCCTTTGCTCTGCAAAAGCTTTTTATCCTGATGAAGTCCCAATAGTTCATTTTTGCCTTTGTTTCTATGGTCTTTGGAGACGTGTCTAGCAAGAAGTTGCTGCAGCCGAGGTCACAGATGATGCTGCCTTGGTTCTCCTCCAGGGTTTTGATAGATTCCTTTCTCACATTTAGGTCTTTCATTCATTTTGAGTCTATTTTTGTGTATGACATGAGAAAATGGTCCAGTTTCATTCTTCTACATGTGGCTGTCCAATTTTCCCAATACCCTTTGTTGAAGAGACCGTCTTTTCTTCCACTGGATACTCATTCTTTCATGCTCTGTTGAAGATTAGTTGACCATAAAGTTGAGGGTCCACTTCTGGGATCTCCATTCTATTCCATTGATCTATGCGTCTGCTTTTGTGCCAGTACCATAATGTCTTAATAAATACAACTTTGTAATAGAGCTTGAGGTCTAGAATTGTGATGCCACCAGCTTCTTTTTCAACATTCCTCTGGCTATTTGGGGTCTTTTCTGGTTCCATACTAATTTTAGGATTATTTGTTTCAGTTCTGTGAAAAATGATGATGGTATTTTGATAGAGATTACATTAAATGTGTAGATTGCTCTGGGTAACATAGACATCTTAACAATATTTTTTCTTCCAATCCATGAGTATAGAATGTTTTCCCATTTCTTTGTGTCTTCCTCAATTTCTTTCCTAAGTGTTCTATAGTTTTTAGGGTACAGATCCTTTACCTCTTTGGTTAGGTTTATTCCTAGGTATTTTATTGTTTTTGGTACAATTGTAAATGGGATTGAGCCCTTAATTTCTTTTCTTCTGTCTCATTGTTAGTGTATAGAAATGCAGCTGATTTCTGTGCATTGATTTTATATCCTGCCGTGTTGCTGAATTCCTGTATGTGTTCTAGCAATTTTTGTGTGGAATCTTTTGGGTTTTCCACAAAGAATATCATGTCATCTGTGAAAAGTAAGAGTTTGACAACTTCTTTACTGATTTCGATGAGGAAGCAGGGATTACTGAGGGCCAACTTGGAATGCCTGCCACAACTGTGTATGTGTGTGTGTTTGAAAAGCATAAGGTTAAAACAAGACAGTAAACAATTACAAAAACACTAGTAGAAACAAAATACCAAATGATTATTACTAACTCACTCTTCCACCAAAAATACATATGCATACTTGTTTTAGGACATATTTGCCATCATTTGGTGTTATTATTATTTTTTATAGTTTTATTTATTTAGATAATCTCTAAACCCAACGTGGGGCTTGAAATCATGACCCTGAGATCAAGAGTCATACACTCTACTGAGTGAGTAAGCCAGGTGCCCCATAATTTGGTATTTTTATTTATTATTTTTTAATTTTTAATTTTTTGTTATTATTATTTAATTTTTTAACTTATTCTTTCCATTCAATCTATATAGTAGGTGAAAATTCCTATTTAAAATATTTTACTCTTCAGGTCAAATATTGTAAAAGTATTCATTAAGCATTTTTATTACTTTTTACAAGTTATTATGTCCTTTACCTAATACTTTCATGTATTAAGAAGCTATTTTTAAAAATTTGTATGAATTCTTTTTTTTTATGAATTCTTTTTTTTAAAAGATTTTATTTATTTATTTGACAGAGATCACAAGTAGGCAGAGAGGCAGGCAGAGAGAGAGAGAGGAGGGAGCAGGCTCCCTGCTGAGCAGAAAGCCCGATGCGGGGCTCGATCCCAGGACCTTGAGATCATGACCCAAGCCGAAGACAGAGGCTTTAACCCACTGAGCCACCCGGGAGCTCTGTATGAATTCTTTATATAATAAAGGTATTACTCTTTGTTAAAAAAAAAAAATACAGAGGTGGCCATGTAGGTGGTGGGTGGCTGTTGAGACCCAGCAATCTCCAGTGGTAGAGCTGCGGGAGGGGAGCAAGACCTCAAGATGCATGTCTGGGTATTGTATCTGGGGAGGAATGAGGCCTCAAAAACTAAGAACTCCCCCCTTTAGCAAATTTGAGTCAGGCTCCTGAGTCCTCTTTCTTTGTCATTGTTAAGATTTTATTTGTTTTATTATTTATTTTAGAGAGAAAGAGAGAGGGCAAGCTGGAGGAGGAAAGTGGGAGAGAGGGAGAAAGAATCTCAGGAAGACTCCATGCATGCCAAGTGCAGAGCCCAATTTAGGACTCACTCATGACCCTGAGATCATGACCTGAACTGAAACCAAGAATGAGACACTCAACCAACAGAGCCACTCAGGCTGCCCTTCCTGCGTCCTCTTTTAGACTAGGCCCTGACCTTAGGCTCTGTCCTTGACCTGCTAGGTCCAGTTTTAGTAAGAATGCTGCTAAGTGAGTTGAGTAAGAATTCTCCACCCTTGGTATCTGATCAGAATACCCCTAGCCTTGATTTTGCCTTGGTAATTTTCCATCCACTGACCCCCACCCTGTTACTTAGCTCTAAGTTGTACTTAGAGTTGGGCTCCATCTCTCTCTCCTACTACAAAACCTCCACTGAAAGTGGTCCCTCTTGAATGAAGTCATCCTTACAGTCTTTTACAAGTGTTGTGAAAACTTTTTTCAACACCTCAGTGAAGTAGTCTATGTCTCACATGGGACTAAGATCAGGAGATGGGGGCCTTCAAGGCTCCATTCTGTGGGCTTGCATGAGGTGCCTCTCAGCACCTCTCACAATGGCCACCAGTAAGAGGCTGGCCCCTAATTCCGACACCAGGTTTTACACTTGGAATCTGAGGCATCCTTGAGAGCCAGAGGAGCCCCAGTGATATAGATTGGATTTTCTTCTAGCCTGCCAGTATCAGGCCAATTTAATTAGATTTAAAAAAAAAAGAAAATGGATGCTTTGTATATATGTGAACTGGAGTTCCTAGAGACACAGCTATATATTCTTGTAAAAAAAACTATCAGTTTTTTAAAAAGCTATGGAGATAATTTATGATCTCTTCTCATTCCCTTTTCCATGGCTTTATAAACACAGAATTAATTTGTACCATAATTGAACACTCCCATGTAAGAAGCAGCCTTATTATTATTATTATTTTTAAATAATATAAAATCTGGGGCACCTGGGTGGCTCAGTGGGTTAAGCCTCTGCCTTCAGCTCAGGTCGTGATCCCAGGGTCCTGGGATTGAGCCCCACATTGGGTTCTGTGCTCGGTGGGGGACCTGCTTCCCCTTCCCCCTCTGCCTGCCTCTCTGCCTACTTGTGATCTCTCTCTCTCTCTTTGTCAAATAAAAAAATAAAACCTTTTAAAAAATAACATAAAATCGGACTCAGCCTTCTTCCTCAAGGTGTTAGGGAAAAATTCTATCTCAATCAGGTTTTCGTTTTGTTTTTTTTCCCCGCCCACTCCCTCTTCCCTGTTCCCTGCTGGACTCACATAGAACTAGCTCTCAATTTCACCCAAACCTGGAATCTCAGGGGAGGGGTCTGGACTTCAGGCTGGTATGGTTACTGTGGGAGGCTTGATGTTCAAGCCTCAGTGGTCCCACTGCTCATAGCCCTGAAGGCTTCGGCTTAGAGCTTAGTCCCCAGCCCATGGACCACACAGCCAACCCATCAGACATCCCAGGGTCTGGGAGGGAGTCAAACCTAGGCCCTATGGTGGGCAGAACCAGATACCTCCTCCTCCTCCCAAGGGTAGGGAAATCCCACTGGCTCCCTTCTTCCTCAACTTTTCAAACTGACATCCCCTATCCACCCTCATAATCTAGGTCTCTGCCTTTGAGAGCCTAGAGCTTCCAAAACACAAGTCTTTCATCACTCCAATGGAGAAAGAGATGGGCAGCTGTCTTAAACCTACAAAGAGAAAATGCCTGTGTCATACCTCAGTGGTGAAGCAGCCAGCAAGCAAGGAAACCAGCCCCAACTCTACATGAGGTAATGCTGACAAATCTCACTGCCACATACAAAGTTCTCACCGTCTGACTCCCATCCAACTTTCCAGGGGCCTCTCTGAGCATTTCTTCTCATATTTAATGCACTCACTTCCTCAAATATCTTTATCCACCTGGCTCATCCCCTCTCATCTCTTAAGGTCATTTGAATCCTCAAAAAGGTATCAGGCTGTAGGTTCTCTTAGCCTTTCTTTTATGGTCATAAGCCGACTGCTGTGGTGCCTTGCACCAGTAACCCAACCAGGACTGTGCCAGTAAGCTGTCTTTTATGTTTGTCTGTTTCACAGGAAGGAAAGCATTTCCCAGAATCTCCTAGAAGCCTGCCCTTTATAGCTCACTGGTCAGAACTGGGTCACACGGCCATCCATATTTGCCAGGGAGGCTGGGGAAGCCACTTCCTGGCAAAACTGAGTAGGATTCCCATAACTGGCTTAGCCATACCATGATTGATGTCCAGACTGAGAAAGCAGTTGCCCCACCCCTCCAAAACATCAGTCCCCTTAGCAAGGAGAAGAAAGGAAATGGCTAATAAAGTCTCCCATAGAGATCTTGCTCCATTAATTACTTTTCTTCTCCACTGACACGGCAGGAAACATGGCTATCTATTTGCCCCTTCTTCCACAGAAGCAGAATTTTTAGGTATGCACATGGTTGGCCAAAATAAGTTTGTTTTTCCCAGCAGCTGAGTGTGGTCACATGACCAATTCCTAAGAATGAGTTGAAAGGGGAATAAATTAATATATTTTTTTAAGATTTTTTTAAAAGTAATCTCTATACCCAACATGAGGCTTGACTCACAACCCTGATATCAAGAGTCACATGCTCCACGGACTGAGCCAGACACGCGCCCCAAAAAGGGGAAGAAATGAGTATAAGCACCAGATAGTAAGGAGAAAGTCACGTTTTCCCTTTCCCTCTTCCCAGTGGTTGGAACATCGATGTAGTTGGGAGTCATCTTGGACTCCCTGGGCAAGGACATAGTGGAGCACAGAGAGAAGGAGCCTGGCCTCTGAAGATTTCACAGAACACAGCTACCACACTAGCTCAGTCTTTTATGTGAGAGAGAAAAACTGTAAACTTCCCTAATGTTTAAAGCATGGTTATTTTGAAGGCATACTTTGTCCTGATAAATACAACTACTTCTAATCCCCTGCCTGAAAGTAGGTTAAAATCTCTCCTACCTCAATATCTCCCTTGACCCTATTCTTTACATTCTGTGTTAAAGAAAGCAACAGACAGACACCAACTGTCGCCTGATTTAAGCAGAAAAGGCATAGCTCACAGATTGTGGAGCGGGCTGGTTATCTATTGCCACAATAATGCCACGCAAACAACCACAGAACGCCAGTGGCTTGCTAACAATGAACAGTACTTAGTTCAAAAGTCCATGGGGTTTGGCTTATCTGGGACTGGGCTGAGCTGGGCTCTCTCAGCTGAACTCACTGAAGTGTCTGGGGTCAACTGGTGGTTGGCTGGACAGTTCTGTTGATTTTGGCCGAGCTCATTCTCATGTCTCAGGCTCAACTGGTTGTTGGCTCATCTAGGATGGCCTCAGCTGGGATAGCTCAGGGAGACTTGGCCGAGTGCCGTGTGTCTCTCAGCATCCAACAGGCTGGCCTAGACCTATTCTAATGGCAATGCTGGGCACAGCAGTGACAGTGCTACAGAATGAATGTTTATAGCCCCCCATAATTCACAGGTTGAAGACTTAATGCCCAAGGTGATGGTATTAAAAGGGGGGTCCTTGGGAAGTGGTTAGGTAATGAGGGTAGAGCCCTCATGAAGAAAGGAAAGTGGTCCCAGAGCAATTCTCCCTTCATTTACCACATGAGGACACAGCAAGATGTTGGCAGGCTGCAACCTGGAAGAGGGCCTTTACCAAACCCAACAATACTGGCAGCCTGAACTTGGACTTCCAGCCTCCAGAACTGTGAGAAATAAATTTGTTGTCTATAAGCCCCCTGTGATTTGCAACCACTAGCACCTATTTTTCTCACTCATGCTTTAGGCTGCATGCTAGTGGGTTTAGTTCCAGGTTCCAGTTTGGGGTTTTGTCCGCTACACATGTCTCTTATCGTCCTTGGACTGGCAGCTCTCAGGGTCTGCTAGGATGGTGAATGGTAGGAGTGCAGCAGGGTGAACAGAAAGACGGGATGCCTCTTGAGGCATACTGTCAGTTTTGCTCACATTCCATTGGCCAGAACTCTAGCAGGGAACTTTGCTCCATCCACTGCCATGACTGCAAGGTCACAGAACAAGAGGGAGTAAAGAACTGATAACCATAGTCCAGTTTACCACAACTCTTCACGGGGTTCTGTCCCCCTGAGCCATCTGGGTCCATAAGAACTCTACAAATGCCAAATCAAATAGAGAGTTTTCAGAGGATGGGGAGCAGGCATGATACCCGGTCATGCAGTGTATTTTAGGGCATGGTTAGGAGTGTGGATTTCGTTCTAAGTGTAGTGAAAGCCATTTAATGGTTGGATAGGTGACAATGTGGCCTTTCTACCATGCAAATATGGTCATGCCATGCCCCTACTTGAACTTTCAGTGATTGTCACATTGTCTCAGGGAAAGGTCCTGTAGCTCTCATAGGGCATTAGAAGTCCACCGTGATAGGTAGGCTCTTGCTCCAATGTCTACTATCACTGCACCCCATTCTTCGCACTCTTTATAACAATAAAGCACAAAGTAGTGCTACATAGGTTTCATTTCAGTTTGGACTCTCCCAGGAGTGATCCTGAGACAAGGACTTGGGAGCAAGTAGTTGATTTGGGAGGTGATGGAAACACCAATGGAGAAGAGGTAGGAAGCAATACAGGGAAGGAAGATAGCCCATTAAGAGAGAGCTATTAAGCCAACTACAGGAGTTTAATCCTATTAAGAAACTGTGGAGCACATGCCTCAGAATTATCCCATCTGAGGGATGAAGGAGCTGGGGAATTAATACACCCACTCCTGAGAGTTGGTTGAGGGCTACTCCCAGGAGGAGTTAACTCCTAGGCACTAATAGTACACCATGAGTACGGGCAGTATGTTTTTATTTTGTTTTGTTTTATAGTTTTTGAGAGTTGAAAGGAGAGACTTTGGGCAAAGAGAGCATATATAGAGAGGTTGAGCGATATGGGTGAGGCATCGACAGTGTTTCCTATGTGATTTCCCAAATGCAACTTATCTTGTAGACTTTCTTAGGTCTGTAAATGTTTCATCCTGCCTAGGATGCTTTTCCCTCCCTCTCTACCTGCTAAACTCCTACTCTTTCTTCAAGACCTTTCCCATATCCCCAAACAAAGAGGACCACATTCCACCTTATTTTTTTTAGGACTTTAGTGCACACATATATTTTTATTATTTATGAGACTGCTTAACTTAGGAGCCTGACTCTCCTACCAGATAATACATTTGTTGAGGGTGGGAGCTGTATTTTATGGTTTTTGTTTTTTTTTTTAGGTTTTATTTATTTATTTGACAGAGAGAGAGAGAGAGAGACAGCGAGAGAGGGAACACAAGAGGGGGAGTGGGAGAGGGAGAGAGCAGGCCTCCCTCTGAGTAGGGAGCCTGATGCAGGACTTAATCCTAGGACCCTGGGATCATGACCTGAGCAGAAGGCAGACGCTTAGTGAATGAGCCACCCAGGCACCCCCACAGTTCTTAATATAGTTTGATGCCTGGAATATAGTAGATGCCCAATGCTAGTTGGATGGAATGACTAATTTCTATCTACAGACAGAGTCTGGCAAGGATCTGATGGAGTGCTACATTGATCCGTGACCAACCTGAGGTTAAATAATAACCATTTTTGTGCTCCTTTATCATCTCCACGACATTACCCTTTCTTCATTCACCTAATATGCTCCTCTTCTCTCCTCCTATCCTGACATCAAAATCTGCTCCTTAATACTTCTTTCATAACGAAGGAGGATAAAACCAGGAGATAGGAAACCTGAGTTCCTGTTCTTCTTTGGCACTGACTGATTTGGAGGTCCTTGGGCAAGTTTCTTCGTCTGAGCTTCAGACTCCTCATTTGTAAAGTGATCTTGAATGTCCTTGCCACCTATGAAGGGGCTCTGTAAGAATATCTCTAGAAGGATGACATACGAGGAACTGTCAAGAGTGAATGCTGCTAAAAAAAAAAAAAAAAAAAAAAAAAAAAGAGTGAATGCTGCTGGGAAGGATGAATGGGCATCTAAGGGTCAAGGATATGAGAGAGACCAACTTTCTCTTGATATCCTATGTTAGGTTCCTAGGACCGTTGTAACAAGGTATCACAAATTTGGGGGCATAAAACAATACAAGTCTTTCTCTTACAGTTCTGGAGGCTGGAAGAACAAAATTAAAGAGTTGGCAGGCCCATGCCCTCTCTGAAGATTCCAGGAGGAATCCTTCCTTGCCTCTTCTGGGTCCTGGCTGACTTCAACTTCTACTACCATAGTCATGTCACTTCCCCCTCTTCTGTCCATGTCTTCTATCTTGTCAGGGGTTTAGGACATTGGTCATTGGATTTAGGACCCAACCAAGTAGAGGATGATGATCTCATCTCAAAATTCTTGACTTTCTTATTTCCACAAATACCCCTTTTCCAAACAAGATAACATTCACAGGTTTCAGGGATTTGGGTGTGGACATATATTTCAGAGGCCACCATTCAATCTACAACACACCTATCTGCATGCTTTGAATTGGTGACATGTACAAATTGAAGAAAAGAAAGAAGGAAAGGAAAAAGGCAGGAAGGAAACAAGGAAGGACCCCACTGACAGAATCATAGGAGATTTTTTTCTAGGGTTCTTAAATAGTTCAAATGAAGATGGGCCACTCCTGTTATTGATCACAAGCCCACTAATTCCCAAGTCCATGATTTCTTTTCAGGAACTCCCCGTTATTCCAATCAGCAAAACATTTGCTTTCAATACAAATTTCAACCCAAGAGAGTGGGGAGAAAAAGGAAAGAAGAAAAGAAAAGAAGAGGATTGATGTGACTGAACAGATATTATGTGACTGAACAGAAAAATGAAATAAGAAAGGAAAAGAAAAAAGATTTATATGACTGAACAGATTACTATTTTTCTGCTTCCTGTTCAACCCAATTTTGAAGGCTTTAGCTTTGAACTATCTTTCTCCCCCCAGTTTTTATTTACTTTTGAAATCATGTCATAGGAAATGAAAATGGAAGTTTTACCAAAACAGGTAGAAATATAAAGTAGGACAACCACTATGAAACACAATGAAAAATTATTCTGCAAAACTGAACATTTGCATGTACTCCAGACCAGCACTTCCAATCCAACACTGATATCCTAGAGAAACCCTTCCACTTGTCCACTTATTCAGGATACATGGATAAGAGCGTTAATAGCAGCAGAGTTCACAGGAGCACAAAATATGAAGCAACTGAATGCTGCTCAGTAGTAGTAGAGATAAACTGTGTCATTTATAAAATGGAATATTATACAGCAGCGAAAATGAGTGAATGCTTGCTATACTCCCCAACATGAATGATAGCTAAATCTCAAAACCCGGGGTACCTGGGTGACCCAGTCGTTAAGCGTCTGCCTTCAGCTCAGGTCACGATCCCAGGGTCCTGGGATCAAGCCCTGCATCAGGCTCCCTGCTCAGAGGGAAGCCTTCTTCTCCCTCTCCCTCGGCCCCTGCTTATCTTCCCTCTCATGCTGTCTCTCTCTCTGTCAAAGAAATAAATAAAATCTTAAAATCAATCAATCAATCTCAGAACTTTATTGCTGTCCAATAGCAGCAAGCAACAGAATAGCTACAATACCATTATGATAAACAATATATTAAGTTTACAAACATAAGTGGAAAACTATAAAGAAAACAAGAGGACAGTACAAAATACCTTTTTCTTAAAGATTTATTTATTTATTTTAGAGAGCATGTGAGCAGGGGCAGGGGCAGAGGCAGATGCAGAGGGAGACAGCAGACTCCCTGCTGGGCCTGGAGCCTGAGCAGAAGCTTGATCACAGGACCCTGAGGTCATGACCTGAGCCAAAATCAAGAGTCCAATGCTCAATTGACTGAGCCACCCAGGAACCCTGAGGTCAGTACAAAATTCTGCAAAGTGGTTGTATCTGGAGTGCGGGGAATGTCCAAAGGAAGGAACACCCTCCTACACACACACAGCAAGAGGCTTTTAAGGTACTGCCGATGTCCTATTGCATAGTGTGTGGAGTGGGTCCAGGAGTGCAAATGTTATTATTCATTGAACTGTACGTATTAGTTTTACACATTCTCTTGTGTATACGCTATATTTAACATCCCATGAGAAAGACCTACCATAGGTGAGGATAAGAAGACATGAAAACTCTACTCAGTCCTCTAGGTTGAATATAAATTGGAAAAAGCTTTTTGGAGAGCATTTTGCAATGTACAGTAAAGTGGACGTTGTACATATTCTGTGATCTAGCAAGTGCCTCTCCCAAGTATTTCATAGAGACCTAAAAGCAGTAGTTTTCAAACTTTCTGACAATCACCTGTCATTAGGAAATACATTTGAGGGGTGCCTGGGTGGCTCAGTGGGTTGGGCCTCTGCCTTCGGCCCAGGTCATGATCCCAGGGTCCTGGGATCGAGCCCCACATCAGGCTCTCTGCTCCGCGGGGAGCCTGCTTCCCCCACTCTCTCTGCCTTCCTCTCTGCCTACTTGTGATCTCTCTCTATATCAAATAAATAAATAAAATTTTAAAAAAAGAAATACATTTGACATTACAATCAAGCACACACTCATGCACACAAACACATATCCATGTAAGTGTGTATGAAGTTGAAACAAAATTTTTTCCAAACACAGCCTATCTTTTTTTTAGGTTTTAAAAAATTTATTTTTTAAAAGTTAACATGTGCATAAAAGGAAACTGAAAAACACAAGAAGCAAAGAACAAAGTCATCCATAATCACAAGCAATTTACAATTTGACTTCTAGGTCCCATGTGTGTATCTACAAAAGTAAGCATTTTAATGTAATTAAGATCGTAGTTATGTATCATGCTTTTTTACACACCATGAATATTTACCATTTCAAAGTCCCCAAACTATGAGTATTTCGATAACCAAGAATACACTATATCACTATATCAACTCCATCTGAAAGAAAAAAGTGTAATTCCACCTTTCTCGGCGACAAAGATTTCAGAGAGGACAAAAATGGCAACAGGCCTCTAGATAAAGATACTGGCAGGGTTACCATTAAAATACAGCATTCCCTTAATGTTCAATTAAAACAGACATAAGTGAGAGTACACAATGTATAATGCTTCTAAAAGAATTCATTATCCAATCTATACTATTCAAATATTAGCAACGGGGTATGTTTCCATTGAATCACTTAATGTTTTCCTATAGTACAGCCAAAGAGATGCACACACATTAACAGTTATTACAATGTAAGTATGAACGCATCCGCATACAGCTCTCCCTCTATACTTCCTCCAGCCCCTCTGCTGCCAACCTAGTAAGTCCTCACATTTCTGAGACAGCATAACAATTCCATGTCCAAGATGTTTCTTTTCTATCAATGATAACAAAAAGAAACTTATAAATTGGTTGATTCACTAGCTGTACATTTTATCATACATTGTCATCTCAAGACATCCAAAAAGCTTAGATGTTACAAATAATGACACTTGTCCAAAACAAACACAGGTACTTCATCAAAATCAAACACGGCCTATCTTTATGCCATGCAGCACACTCTGATCTTTTCTAATCCCACCTATTGTTTTCAAAAATTGAGATATAATTGACATATAACATTGTGTAAGTTTAAGGTATAACTGTTCTTGTCTATTCTATTTCATTAAAGGTCCCAACTTGCAAATTCATTTTAACTCCCTAACAGTTCACAGACTAATTGAGGTAAAAATACCTCACTAGAGAGAATTTTGCACATGGTAAAATAATGTCAACTGAGGGACGCCTGGGTGGCTCAGTTGGTTAAGCAGCTGCCTTCGGCTCAGGTCATGATTCCAGCGCCCTGGGATCGAGTCCCACATCAGGCTCCTTGCTCAGCGGGGAGCCTGCTTCTCCCTCTGCCTCTGCCTGCCATTCTGTCTGCCTGTGCTTGCTCTCCCCCCCAAATAAATAAAATCTTAAAAAAAAATAATGTCAACTGAGACTATTCGAAATTAAAAAAATTGGGGACAACAATTGAGGAATATTCATAGAATGGAACTCAATATTGCAGCTCAGATAAATAAACTGGAGCTCCATTTATCAACAGAATACTGAGCAAGAAAAGCTAGTGGCTGAGGCTTATGTACGGTGTGGTACTATCTATAAAATTTCAAAACATGAAAAACATGCTTATAGATAGCCACATATACAGTAAAAATTTGCAACATATATAGAAAGCTGAACACAGAACTCAGGATTGTGGTTTCTTTCTTTCTTTCTTTTCTTTTTTTTTTTTTTAAGGTTTTATTTACTCATTTGAGAGAAAGAGAGGAAGAGCACAGCAGGATGAAAGGCAGAAGGAAAAGCAGACTTCCCACCGAGCAGGGAGCCCAATGTGCACTCAATCCCAGGACTCCAGCCTCATGACCTGAGCCAAAGGCAGATGCCCAACCCACTGAGCCACCCAGGTACCCCAGGATTGTGGTTTCTACTGGAAGAGAAGGGAGAGAGGGAAGGGAACAGGATCAAGGAAGGACAAAAAAAGGGACTTAAATTTTATTGTAGAGGTTTTGCTTTTTTTTTTAACCTTGCTGTTATATGTTTATTCTTTCTTTATTTTTTAAAAAGATTTATCTGTTTCTCCAAAAGAGAGAGAGAGAGAGTGTGTGTGCAAGTGGAGGGGGAGGGACAGAGGGAGAGAAACCCAAGCAGACTCCTTGCTGAGCACAGGGCCCTACATGGGGCTTGAGTCGGGGCTCCATGGGAGAGCTCAATCCTACAACCCTGGGACCATGACCTGAGCTGAAATTATGAGCCCAATGCTCAACCAACTGAGCTACCCCTGCACCCTTATTCTTTATTCTTTGTTGCGGGAGTTGGCAAACTACCACCCATGAGCCCAATCTGGCAGGCTTTTTTTGTATGGCCTGTGAGCTAAGAATGGTTTTTACATTTTTAAATTGTTGGGGAAAAAATTGAAAGAATAATATTTCATGTTGTGAAAATTACATAATGTTCAAATTTTTGCATCCGCAAATGAAGTTTTGTGGGAACACATCTACAACTATTTTATTCTCATATTGACTGTGCTTGTTTTCATGCTGTAGGGCAGAGTTGAGAAGTTGCAATAGAGATTGCACGGCCAGAAAAGCCAAAAATATGTACAGCCTGGCCCTTCACAGAAAAAGTTTATCTACCTCTAGCTAAGTATGCAATATACTTTTCTTCTTAAGATTTTATTTATTCATTCAGAGAGAGAGCACGAGTGGGGAGAGGGGTGGAGAGAGAGGGAGAGACTCTCAAGCAGTCTTTGTGGCACACAGAAGCTGACCCAGGGCTAGATCTCATGACCCCAAGATCATGATCTGAGCCGAAAATAAGGGTCAGACTTTGACTGACTGAGCCACCCAGGTGCCCCATCGACAAATATTTCAAGACAATGAAAGATGTGGTAGCATTAAAGAAAAATTCTGGAAATAAAAGGACGTATATTTCCACTGCCTACCAAAATTTCCTTACCTTCCTCATTTTCAGTCTTTGACAAAACCCATCTTTTCTGATTGAAACTAGGCAAAGACATTCTTGTATTCTGCTTTTTCCCTGCTGTACATCATTTCATAAACCTTTCTGATGTGCTATGAGGTGTTCAAACTTGCACGACTTAATGACATCGCATGGTTCAGGTTTGTAAACTACACATCCTACTTTGTGTAAGTACCATGTCATATTTAAACCTTTGCATTCTTTTCATTACCCCCCGCCCCTTTATTATTGGTCACAAGGCACAGAACATCTTTATACACAGAGATCTATCCCCCTCCTTTTGGCTTTCTTAGAACAAATTCCTAGGAATGAAATTCTTAATCTTCCCTCCATCCTTCAAACTGTAACCACTCTTCCTCTCTTTACTCAATTACCTCTTGTTTCTTCGGTCTTTTGCTTATCCCTTTGCCTTCTCTAATTTAGCTGATCTCTTTCATTTCACTCTTTCTAGAGGTTGTCTAGGTATCAAGAAAGCTCTGTTGCCTTTAGTTCCCAGATTGACCTCACCATCCCTTTGGTCACCCAACATAACATTCCATGGTGCACTGGAGAGTTGCTTCTTTTTTTTTCTTTTTTCTTTTTTAAGATTTTTGTTTATTTGAGAGAGAGTACAAGTGGAGGGGAGGGGCAGAGGGAAAGGGACAAGCGACTCTCCATTGAGCAGGGAACCCAACATGGGGCTCAGTCCTGGGACCCCCAGATCATGATCTGAGCCAAAGGCAGAATGCTTAACTGACTGAGCCATCCAGGCGCCCCGTGTGAGTTCTGCTTCTTGCTCACCTGTCTTAACCCTGCCTGGTACCATAGTGTCCACTCCACTCCTTTGCTGAGGTTAAAGTCTGCCAGTGATCTCTTCGTAACTAAGTCCAAAGGATTTTTTATCTTCCCCAATCGAGCTCCTTTCTAATGTCCTTCAAGCCTTTCTCTCTCTCTCTCTCTCTCTCTCTCTCTCTCTCTTATTTTCCCCTGTAAGTCCCTACTCAGAGCTTATCTCCTCCAAGGAGCTTTCTCAAAGGACTGGGATACACCCACCTCTTTTGAATTCAAATGCAACCCACAGGTGACTTATTCCCTTGACTCTACTTTGTCCACAATTAGTTGTTTTACTCCCCTTTGAGTGAAGATAAAGGTAAGGAGGGAGAAGTTAAAAACTTGCAGGCAGGTAACACTGAAAGTCTTCTATTTACACTTTCAAAATAATCACACCAGGGGCACCTGGCTGACTCGGTCAGTAGAGCATGAGACTCTTGATCTTTGGGTCGTGAGTTCCAGCCCTATGTTGGGTGTAGAGATTACTTTAAAAGATAAAATTTAAAAAAATCAAAACCTTGGAATAAATTCAAGGGTCTCAGGTCATACTGTGCTAGAAATAGATCTACAAAGTGAGGTCCAAAAATCAGCTGCATCAGTGTCACCTGAGGGCTTATTAGAAATGCGGGATTATAGACTGTAGCCCAGACCTGCTGAATCAGGCTTTTAACATCATCACATGTACACTAAAGTAAGAGAAGACTGGTCTAGGGAGACAGCAAGTCTCTGCACTAAGGGCTTGCATCAAAAATGCTCCATGCAGGCGGCTGGGTGGCTCTGTTGGTTAAGCAACAGTCTTTGGCTCAGGTCATGATCCTGGAGTCCCAGGATCGAGTCCCGCATCAAGCTTCTTGCTTGGCAGGGAGTCTTCTTCTCCCTCTGATCCTCCCTCTTCTCATACTCCCTCTTTCTCATTCTCTCTCATTCTCTCCCTCTCTCAAATAAATAAAGTCTTAAAAAATATATTTTAAAAAAGTGCTCCAGGGACCACTTGGGAGCCTCAAACCAGTAATTTTCACCTCCGGTCTGGCAGTTTGCTGTGAAAGTGATTTGGCTCCTACAGCTATCACCCCTTTGATGGACATCTGCTGATTAGGTGGGTGGCCTTTCTCCCTACCATTTTAGGTACAGCTTCATTTCTCTGAAGCTAAAAGTTTGAAGAGGAAATCTTTTCCAAGATCGGAAGGTTGCTCTTCAACCAAGAGCATAGGGAAGCTTACAGAATCTTTGGTAAAGTGGACACATCCTACCAGCCATTAGAAAACATGGTTTCTATTAACTTTTTAAACAAAAAAATTTATGAACAACAGAGAACCAAAAGACAAGAACAATTTATATTTTTCATTCTCTTAGTACACGTTAAGTGCTTGTGCACTATATGCCAAGTTCTAGTCTAGGTGAGAAGGGCAGAAAACAAAACATAAAAGCCCTGCCTCACTGGAGCTTACATTTTAGGTGATGGAGATAGACAACAAAAATAGAGTGGTGGAGACTGTTGTTAAAGATGAGTAGTTGGGGGTGGTGGTGGTGGTGCCTGGGTGGCTCAGTCAGTTGAGTGTCTGACTCTTGTTTTCAGCTCAGGTCATGATCTCCTGGGTTGTGAGGCTCTGTGCTCAATGGGGAAGTCTGCTTAAAAATTCTCTCCCTCTGCCCCTTCCTCTGCATCCCCCCCAAATAAATAAATAAAATCTTAAAAAAAAAAAAGATGAGTGGTCAGGGACAGCACCCCCCATGTGAAGGCACTTAGGAATATATCTAAATGAGATGAGGGAGCAAACCATCCAGATATTTGGGGGGAGAGAATTTCAAGCATAGGAAGTGGCTAATACAAAGGCTTTGAGGTGGGAATATGCTTGGAGTATTCAGGAAGCAGGGAAAAGGCCGACAATTATGGTTGGAGCAGATGAAGCAAAAAGAGAGTGGAACCAAATCATGTAGGGTCTTTGAGAAGCTTGCATTTTTATGCTGTGTGATGGAGTCATGGTACTGAGCAGAGGGATGACACAATCCGACTGACATTTTAAAAGGCTCTCTCTGGGTGCTGGGTGGGGAATAGACTCTAAGGGGACAAGAGTGTAAGCAGGGAGGACTGATAGGAGGCTGCTATAAAAATGCGATTGATTTAGATTCTGGTGATGATGACAGTGGTGGTGAGAGAGGACCCAACAACCTCAGCTTCCTTAATAAAGACTAAAAATTTACCAACAGATGACTGATGAATTTTTTTTGTTTGTTTGGAAAAGAATCTGTCTTAGATGTAGAAAACAAAGAGCAGATTAAACAATGCTAACAGCATCCCCTGGGAATCCACGTTATTTAAGATTTCACAAATGATTAGGAAAAAGGAATACTTTGAGACATTCCTAGATACACAAATTATACTCTGCTTTCCACATACTGAAATGTCAAGTCAATGGGGAGCATCTTCTGGAGCATTTCTAAAGTGATGTGAGTAGGCTGGAAAGTGGTGGGTGACTTGCCACATGGACAAGTGTGAGGCAGCTCACATAGGGGGAGACAATTCCGATGATTCCTTAAAGATAATGAACTCTGAACTGCCTGTCAGTTGCCACCAAAGAAAGGGATCTAGAAGTTGCTGTACACTATTTCTTTGAGATGTCAGCTCTTGTAAAGCCCTAAATGCCAGCAACAGTTCTGGCTGTTCAGATTAAAGATAAAACATCAGCTTCAACAAAAACCACAGGAAACTTCTCCTGGAGCTCAGGGAACAGTGCTGGTCACTACATTCTAAGAAAAAGAAGAGGCAAAGAAAGGCAGATGAAATGATTAAAAGGCTAGAGGGGCTTTTGTTTGGTGGATTAAATGCCCATAAAAGTGACTATCAGAGAGAATGAAAGTCTCTGGAAGCTTGCCACATTAATAGAAAGTGAAAACAGCCCCTTTCATACAATATCATGGTTGTAAAATTAGGGCACAAAAGAAGTTTGAAATGGGGGTAATGTCTATATAGAAAAAGGCCTTTGGAGGGCATATGTTCTCTTTCAGACAGGGGGTCGTTAGATGTTCTTCAATAAGTGGAAGGGCCTCTTGCAGCAGTAAACGAAAGCGGGGGTTGGAGGACAGCAGCCCACCTCAGCAGTTCCTTCCCATCACGATCACTGCGGTATACAACCACAGAAACTCAAAAAGAGCAAAAAACACCAACAAAACATTCAAAGGATTCAAAATGCTATATTAAATCTCATTCTGGGTCAAAACTAGATTGAGAATAAATTCAAGGGTCATAGATTAAAAAGGGACATTGAAGATGTTTGAGGATGTATCTTCAATCTCTGTGACTGGAGCCTTGGAGATACACTATGTCCTCACAAGAAAGGTCGACTTGGTAGTCTGAATCGGATGGACAAAATAAGAACATACCTTAACACTGTCTGGTTCTCATAGTCAGAAAGTGGCAGTTAATGGTGAAACAGGGATTATATCATTTGAATTTTGCCCACGGCATACAAATCCTTTAATGTGATCAGTTACCAGAGGTGTGGGAGACCCTTAAGAACCAACCGTTACTCACTTGTTGAACAGTTAGCAACCCCGGTCTACTGGATCCGTATTGATCTTCCTTCATAGATTAAAAAAAAAAAAAAAAAAAAAAATCGGACCCCAAACGGAACGGGGAAGTGTGGGGAGGATAATAATCAGATTGTCGTTGACTGAGATCTTAAAGATGGCCTGCAACCAACACACGGGCCCTTCTTTTTAGGTGAAAGATTGATGTACATAAATACATATACTGTCTCTTTCCAAAAAGTATTAGGCTCAGGAACCTCATCTTCCCCGCCCCCAAAACACACGCACACAAACCAAACAGTACCCTTTCCTCCTTCCCATAGGTCCCTTTCTTTACCTGCTTCTTCCACTCCTGGGGTTAGGGAACTTTCAGTCCCGCCTCCCTGCTTGCACAAGCTCCGCCTTTCCCGGTCCACCTGTGTGCCCAGTCCCTGACGTCACCGTTAGGCTTCAGCGGCCTGCAGGATTCCGGCTTTCTATTCGTCCGTCTGACCACGGCCGGCGCAACTCACCAATGGCAGCGGCTCTGGGTGGGAGGGTGCCCACATCCAAGATGGCGCCCCCAGGAGCTGGGAGCGGGTGACCGGCGGCAGGGAAGCGGCCTGGGTTGGCCCTCCGATTGCGGGGTCCTGGGGGCATCTCGCCGGGTACCCCCCTGGCCCGCCTACAAGGCCTTCCCCGGCCAGAGCAATGGCCGCCGAGAACAGCAAGCAGTTTTGGAAGAGGAGCGCCAAGCTGCCGGGGAGGTAAGCCCAGGACGCCGAAAGGAAGAGGAGATTGGACCAAATCCTTCCAGATCCTAAGCCTTAAATCCCGCGGCCCTGGGGCGTCAGCAACCCCGAAAGGCTGGTTTGGGGA
Organism: Mustela erminea; assembly: GCF_009829155.1. Lineage (NCBI taxonomy): Eukaryota > Metazoa > Chordata > Mammalia > Carnivora > Mustelidae > Mustela > Mustela erminea. The sequence goes on from NC_045617.1 coordinate 84,217,185, forward strand.
ACCTGGACTGGGGGAGCTGGGACTGCCTGGTGGCGGCGGGTCAGCTGTCGGGCAAAGGAGCGGGCAGCGAGCTTTGGGAATGACTGGGTGTGGGAGCAGACCAGGGTCTGGGGGCGGAGGGCGCTGGAGCGGCTGCCCTTAGCTGGGAGGTGGCCAGAGTCCGGGCGTAAGGGACACTGGAGTTGGGTGAGTAGCCAGTGTCGGTCCTGGGTTTGGAGGGTCATCCCCAAAGCTGCCTCTCACTTTAAATAGAACTCCTTCTTGGGGGTCTCCACCACGCACAGGTGGTTGTTTGCATAAGGATGGCCCCTTCCGTTGCTCCCCCAGATCAGTACGTGCAAATCTTTATCTTGGACTCCCAAAACGTTCTGGTGGGAGCTTGGAAGCGTATCCAGGGTGACAGGAAAAGTGAGGAAAATTCTCAAGCTCGACCTTACTTTATCTTGAGTTGACCACTTCCCATTAGGAATTACTACAGAGTGACTCAAAAATCGAGGTTCTTTCTTTAGCATTTTTCTGTGGATTTGCTCAACCCCAAGTGACCTCCTACCCCCCTGCGTTGTCAAGCTCTTCTTGTGCAAATGCACGAAATTCTTTCATTCTTCAGTTGTTTAGTTGGAGAGCAGACCTTCTAAGCTACTCACCCCCCTTTACCTTTTTGATGTATGTTGAGAGCTTAGCATTTTACATCCTTCAGTCCGCTCTTGGTTTATAGTTTCAGTTTATTTTGGCCAGAGCCCTGAATATAAGGAATGTGTATTTTAGTCGTGAATTTAAGATTTCTGCTAGCCATAGGCTACTTGGTGATGAAATTCACGTTTGCTTGTGCCCCACATGCTACCTTTCCTAATTGATTCAGGTCTTTTCCCTCAGGGATAATCCTTTGAATTTGTGTGTGTGTGTGTGTGTGTGTGTGTGTGTGTGTGTGGTTTTGTTTTGTTTTGTTTTTAGTAGCAAGACAGAAATTAAGGTCAGTGGTGGCTATATAGCAGTCTTATTTTACTTAGGATTCTATTAGACATATGGAGAATGGGAATCAGCTTTTAGTAATACAGTATTAAAATAATGCAAGGGAATGCAGGAATAGCTTCAGATTAAAGTGCTATGGAATGACAGTGTTAATATTAATGCTGAAGACTTCTATGTTTTTAGATAGGCACCACTTCCTGCCAACTGATTCCTTTTCCTTCCTGGTCTAGTGAGCTCTCTCTCCAGTCTCACAACTGCTGTTCTCTGGGGCTTTCCATTGTGAGATCATTAAATTTTGACATCCTAAGGTTGTAATCAGAATAAGAGGGAAAACTGTTAAATCAGGAAGCAGCATTTGAAATGCGGGACATGGCATGGTCTTTTGTGCCTGCTGACTGCTGGTTGTTATTAACAGTATTTTGTTTTCTATATTTCCTGTTTTGGACTATAGGAAGAGCCCGCTTTTTTCAGAGTATCACTTTTGTGAGATAGGAAGAGGAGTCTTTTTAGTTTCTTGAAGTTTCTGGCTTCCTTTTTCATTTTGAAGAGGAATATTGAGGAATAGAGGAGAAAACATTTGAGTTCAGAAGGACTTGAGTTATTACTTGGATTGTCATACCTATGTGATCAATGACAAATGACTTACTCAATTTCTCAGGGCCTCAGTTTCCTTTTCTATAAAATGAGACTAAAAATACCTTCCTCAGGGTCACTGTGAGGACCAAATTAAACATCTTATTTGTAAAGAACCCAGGACAGTGTTTATTTAGCACATTATAGTTGCTTGATAAATACTAGTTATGAGAATTCCTGTTGTTATTAGAGCAAGTAAACATTTAAAAGAATGTTTCTCAAGTCCTTACTGGGGCACTATTTATTTATGTTCCTTGTTTATCTTGAGGCACTAAAATGTTGCCACAATTCATAGCAGTCTTTAGTACCTTGCTGGTTGAAGAGAACTATTGTTTAGTTCTGTGCTTTTAGTGGGGAGCCCTAGCAGCTGCTGGGTATGGGAGAAAAAGTTTTTTTTAGATAGAAAGTGCTTTGATTTAAGGAAAAGATTAGGGCATTTTCTCAAGGATAGAACTTTGGCATTTACATTCTTTCAGTGTTGAAGAAAAACTTTCTCCTGAGTGGGGAAATGACATACATGGCTGTTTCTGGGTCCATGGCAACCTAGAAGTGAAACTAGTTTTCTCTACAGATTGAAAGGTAAAAATTCAAAGTGATGGCAGTTACTTTCAGTTTCTTTGGTTGTGATCTAGCAACCTTAATGACAACAAGTAGGCATTCTATTTAGTAAGTTAGCCTAAACTTAAAATGAATTAAGCATCCTTTTAAAAAATAACAGCTTTATTGAGATATAATTCACATGGCTATAAAAATGCACCCTTTCAAAGCGTACAATTCAGGGGTATTTTGTATTTTCATTTAAAGTATAAATGGATCCAGGCAACCATCACCACCAATTTCAGTTCATTTTCAAAGTGTACAAAGTGTACAATTCAGGGGTATTTTGTATTTTCATTTAAAGTATAGATAGTTCCAGACAACCATCACCACCAATTTCAGTTCATTTTCATCACCCCAGAAAGAAACCTTGTGTCCATATCCTCACCTCAGCCCCTGGCAACTAATCCTTCTGTATGTATAGATTTACCTATTCTGGACATTTGATATAAATGGAATAATGTGACAAGAGGCCTTTCATGATTGGCTTCTTTTATGAAGCATAATGTTTTCAAGGCTCACCTGTGTTGCAGCATGCATCAATATTTTGTTCCTTTTTATGTCTAAATAATATTCCATTGTGCAACTATACGTCACTTTGTTTATCCACTCATCAGTTGATGACATTTGGGTTGTTTCCACTTTTTGGCTATTGTGAACAATGTTATGAGACTCATGTGCAGATTTTTGTTGGATGTGTGTTTTCTATTCTTTTGAGTTAACGTAGGAGTGGAATTGCTGGGTTATTTGGTAATCTGATGGAATTTCGCATCTTTTAAAGTTCTCTCAGTTATTCATGGGAACCTTATGCGCTTATTTATTACAGTAAGTGGTTCTTGTGTAGATGCTTAGAAAGATAGGGGACACTATATACTATGTGGTTAAGCATGCTGGCTCTGGAAACTCACAACTAATAGATAAAAAAGTTCTGGGGATCTTATGCACGACATAGTGATTATACTTAACAGCACTGTATTATAAACATCAAAGTTGCTAAGAGACTGGGTCTTAATTGTTCTCACCACAAAAAAGGAATGATAATTATGTGACTTGACAGAGGCGTTAGCTAATGCTAAGATGGTAAACTTTAAAGTTACACAATGTTATTTGTCAGTTATATATCAAAAAAAAAAAAGCAGACTCTGGAACCTGACTCCCTGGGTTCAAATCCCAGTTCTGCTACTTTCTAGCTGTGTGACCCAGGAGGGCAAGTTTTGTAACCTCTCTGTGCCTTGCTCCATCTCCTTATCTGTGAAATGGGAGCAGAGTACCTACCCCATAAGGCTGTTAGGAGGGTTAATGAGATAATGCGTAGAAAGTGCGTACAAGGTGCTCAATAATAGTAGCTCTCATGAAAGCAATAGTTGTGATTGTTGTAGTTCCCGTTTCGTTTCTCCCCCTTGCTTTAGTTTCTGAAACTGGAATTCAAACACTTTGATCAGTGGTGTGTCTGGGGTTTCCAGTAGTCTTGGGTTAAAAAAAAAACAACAACAACAGAAAAACAAAGTACCACCTAATTGTTCATGAGGCAGAGGGTTAACAGAGGCACAGAGAAGCCTCATGCAGGGCAGCTGTGGCTATCAGGTGATCATTATGGACAAGGAGTATGACTGCGAGCCATCATCCTCAAACTTCAGTGAGTTACCTGGAGGGCTTGTTGAAACGCAGATTGCCAGCCCCATATCCAGAGTTTCTGACTCAGTAGGTCTGGGGTGGGACCTGAGGCTTTGAGCTTCTAAGGAGTTCCCAGATGATAGTGCTGCGGCTAACCCGAGGGCAGCACTTTGAGAACCACTGGGATAGGAGCCCTGAATTAAATGGAAAGAAAGCTGAGTTCCTGTGTTGGAAGCTCTTGTCATACGGATCTTGAATAATGCATGCATCTCTGCTTGACTGTCTGATAGGCATCTCACACTTAACATATCCACACAGAACTCTTGATTTCCACATCTGCCCTCTCCTGCAAAGCCGTTCATTCGGTCTCACTTAGTGGTCCCACGGATCACTAGATTCCTTGGACCAAAAATCCTAACATTTGGCTCTTTTCTTTCCCTTCCTGCCACACCTAGTTCGAAAGCAAATCCTGTTGGCTGCTTATACTAGGCCCTGAATCTGAGTTGTTCTCACCACTTGTACCTCGACTGCATGGATCAGACTGAGTCCTCTCTTGCCTGGACTGCTGCTGAAGCCTCCTGCTTCTCTTCTTGGCCCTCTGCAGACCTCTCTTTCATTTGTAATTAGAATGAACTCCAAACTCTCAAGTCTTCTAGGCACTTCGTGTTGGAAAGAGAGGCCAAGTTAAAGACTTTGATATTTATCCTAAGAGCAGTAGGTTGCCATTAGAAGGTTGGTGGGGGCTGTGACACGATCACATTCCCCTTTATAAAAATATTCTGGCTGCCCTGGGATGCCTAGGTGGCTCAGTCAGTTAAGTGGCTGTTTTTGGCTCATGATCCCAGAGTCTCTGGGATTGAGCCCCACGTGGGGCTCTCTGCTCAGCTGGGAACGGGCTTCTGCCTCTGCCTTACTTTCCCCACCTCCCCCCACTTTCTCTCTCGCTTACTCTCTCAAATAAATAAATGAAATCTACAAAAAATATAAAGTTACTAGTTTCAACTCACATCAGTCGATATTTCTCTTCGCTTTTTCACTCACAGCAGGCATGAGTGGTAGGTAGGAGTAGATGGTATGGAGGCCCTGAAGGTGGGCTTTTCTATCTTGTGCTTTGGGAAGTAAGGAGTTGCTGGCCCCGTGAACATCTCAGTGTCATGAAATTATGGAATGTTAGAATTTGACTTTAAGGCCACTGCATGTAAGGAAACTAAAGCCAGAGAGGGAAAGTGACTGGCTCCAAATCACACTGCAGAACTGCAGATTTCTTGATTTTGGGTCTGGTGCTCTTTCTACTACTTCTTCTGCCTTCCCTCAGTCTCTGCTAAGATTAGGACACCTGTTGGAGCACCTCCTCTAGTCCGGGGGTGTGGGCGTTTCCAGCGAAAAGATGTAGATAAGACCCGAAATGGGAGAGACAGATGTGAGCCAAAGCCAGGCTCATTTCCCACATTTTGATTTCCAGTCCTTCTGGGAAGGGCTTCTGCGTTTCTTTCTTTCTTTCTTTTTTTTTTTTTTTTTAAAGATTTAATTTATTTGAGTGAGAGCACATGCGCATGTGAATCTGTGTGCATAAGCAGGAAGGAGGGGCAAAGGGAGAGGGACAAGCAGACTCCCCACCAAGCACAGAGCCCAGCACGGGGCATCCCAAGACACTGAGATCATGACTTGAGCTGAAGGCAGATGCTCAACCGACTGACCAGCCAGGTGCCCCTGCTTAGGCTTCTCCTTCTTTTTAAGCAAAAATGTTTATTATTTTTTAAAATTTTATTTATTTAATCTCTACACCCTACCTGGGGCTTGAACTCATGACTCCAGGATCAAGTCACACTCCTCTGAGCAAGCAGGGTGCCCCAAAAGTGTTTATTGTTAAAGTTAAGAAGCTCTCTTTAGCATTAAATGAAGTTGAGAAAAGTGTCTCATCACTTAAAATTAGGAGGCTGTAGATTTTCAACTAAAACCTCTGTCATTTGGTTATTTTCCATAACGTGCACTCATGGTTATTCTCCCAGCCTGTCTGGGCAAGCATGTTATATTACAACCTATTCTTACCTTGGAAATGTTTTACTGATAAAGTAAGTGACTAGAAGGTACTAAATTATTACCGAAAGAGGGTAGAACCCCAGCTCTGGAAGACTTCCATCAAGTGAGTGTGTGAACCCAAATCAGTTGCCAGCATGTTTGGCTTTAAATCAGATAGGTCTGTTCCCGTGTTTGCATTTGATCCTTTGTCAGCGCTAAACAAACACCTGTTGATTTTTCCAACCGAGGGTTTTTGCACTGTTGCAACTGTGCAAACCTGCTGTGCCAATACACCCCGTGGTGTTGGTTTTATTAAGGAGAATGTCGGAGGCTGACCAGGACTTTTGCTGTTTTGTCTCTGCTGTGGCATCTGCTGTGGCATTCATTTCTCCTCATATGCTTTGTGCTTTCTCCAAGATCCGGGCTTTGATTCTAGTGTTGAGGTCTTGCGAGCCACTAGCCAGCCAGAGCAGAGGCCTGGGGTTTGTAGAGCGTCCGTCTTCACTCACTGTTGTTAATAAGTGCCTGCTGGGGTGTGTTGCACTCTGCCAGGTGGTGAGGGGACTGCAGAAAAAGACATGGTGTCACCACTGCTCTCTAGAAGCTGAAAACCTGCTTGGCATCGTGGCTTCCCCTGGTGAGGATGCTGGGTATCATTGACTCTCTGGTTTCTCCACTACACATATGTTACTTTGTAATCAGAAAAAAACTGAAAAGTGCCGCTGGGTGAAAACACTGTTGAGAAAAGCAAGATATGGATAGATAAGTAGTGCACAATCTCTTGTGTACAGTTTTAAAATGAAGCAGTATTGTATGGTGTTTATGTGTATGTGAATGTGTATAAAAGTATAAAAACAGATGGGAAGGAGTTCATACACGCTTCAGGATTGTGGTTATCTCCTGGGGAGAAACTGCAGTGAGGACTTCAGGGGTCTCCCCAATGCTTTATTTTCTTAAGAAATGTGACACATGTTAAAATTTGTTAAATCTGTTAAAACCTGTTAGATTTGTTAATAAAGTGCTTTCTACACTTGTGTGGAGCAAATGTTTTGTTTTGTTTAGAGGGGGCAGGGAAGGGCAGAGGGAGAGGAAGAGAGAGAATCTTAAGCAGGCTCCATGCCCAGGACAGAGCCCAGGGCAGGGCTTGATCTCACAACCTTGAGATCATGATGTAAGCCAAAATCAAGAGTCAGATGCTTAGGGGTGCGTGGGTGGCTCAGTTTTTCGAGCATCTGCCTTTGGCTCAGGTATTGATCCCAGGGCCCTGGGGTCGAGCCCCCCACCCTCACCCCTGGGTTGGGCTCCCTGCTCAGTGGGGAGTCGGGAATCTGCTTCTCCCTCTCCCCCTCCGCCTGCTTGTGTACTTTCTCAAATAAATAAATTTTAGTGTATGTGCTGCCAAAGCAAGAACTGTCTCTCAAATACATAAAATCTTAAAACGACAACAACAAAAAAAGTCAGATGTTTAGCTGACTGAACCACCGAGGCACCCCTGGAGCAAATGTTTTTTAAATTTTGTGTTGGAGAGACCAGTTAGCCAGTCATGAAATTAAGTAATATTTAAAGGAGTATTTAGGGATACCTGGGTGGCTCAGTCAGTTAAGTGATTCTTGATCTCAGCTCAGGTCTTGATCTCAGGGTCGTGAGTTCAAGCTTGGCATTGGGCTCCATCCTGCGTGTGGAGTCTACTTTAAAAAAGAAATCGCAGTTATGATTACTAGTCAAAATAAGTCATGTGTATAGTGTGGTACCGTTTCTATAAAGTTTTAAAAAATATTTTATTTGTTAGATAGCGATAGATAGCGAGAGCCTAAGCTGGGATAAGGGTGGGGGGCAGGGAGAGGGAGAAGCAGACTCCCTGCTGATTAGGGAACCCAACTTGGGGCTCAATCCAGGACCCTGGGATCATGGACTGAGCTGAACGCACACGCTTAACCAACTGAGCCACCCAGGCGCCCCTGTATAAAGTTTTAAAAACCTGGAAAACAATATATTGTTTAGGGATACAAACATGGAAAATAATGTAAAAACAAAGATGAGGGTGAGGAATGGCAGATGCAATAAAGTGGTTTCCGAGGGCAGGCGGGAGGGGTGTGTAGCATTTGAACTCATAATGTCTCATTTCTTATGTATGTATGAGTTGAACACCAACCTGGGTGTGTCTTATGTTATGATCTAAATTGAGTTTATTTTTAAAAAATTATTTACTTATTAAAAGCAGTATAAGCCCGGGATGCCTGGGTGGCTCAGTGGGTTAAAGCCTCTGCTTGTAGCTTCGGTCATGGTCCCAGGGTCCTGGGATCGAGCCCCCATTGGGCTCTCCGCGCAGCGGGGAGCCTGCTTCCTCTTCTCTCTCTGCCTGCCTCTCAGCCTACTTGTGATCTCTGTCAAATACATAAATAAATCTTAAAAAAAAAAAGGCAGTATAAGCCCTGATTTATATGTATTTTAGGGAATCAGAGAAGGCATGGGTGAGTGAGTGCTAGGGGCTAGTGTCAGGGAAGATCTCATGGTTGAGGGGTGTAGATCTGGAAGGGGCTGTTTCAGATTGGATACGATACTGAAATGGGAGAAGAGCCTGATTTAGTAGCTAAGATACGTTTGGAAGGCAGAGTGGAGACCAGCCTGCTCTTGAGTGTGGTTTGGGAGGAGTAGCAACGGTTCGGACTGACAGGTGAATTATAAATTCCAGGAAATTGACCACCTTCATCACCAGGCTTTTAGTCTGTCTTCATTTCATCTTTGTGATCATCTTGGTTTCTCTTCTAATGTCTTTCCTCTCCTTTTTGAGATTCAGTAAACTGATTAATTAAAGTGTTCTAGGTATAGATACATCATGGTTTAGTTTGAGAGTAGGTTAAATTCAGCTTGGGCTCTGATACCTTTGCTGAGGAAGTCCATCACTTATCTTGGCATTTCTGGCTGTGCAGCACGTTGGGGTTGACATATCTAAGAAACAGTCTACTGTGATTTTAAGATCCCCTTCCTGGATAGTAATTAATGGCCTTTGGCCTGTAAGCCTGCACAATTAGGATTGCCTTTTTTCTGCATGGATTACTCGCAGGTGGTAATACCCTTTTAAAAAAGAGAATCTAAGGACCCTCTCTTTTTTTTCTGCCCATTCACCTAACCAGCCTGTTGAAACCTTCCTGCAGAGTTTATCCTCTGATCTTTATATTTTGCTACAAAGAGGCTTGTAAACTTGGAGAGCTCAAGTGTTGTCATCCTAAGAGTATTTGCAAACCTTAAAATACAAATCAGTGACCCTTGTAAAAAAGTTTTTACTTTCATTCCAGTTAGTTAACACAGTGTTATATTAGTTTCAGGTGTACAATATAGTCATTCAACACTTCCACACATCACCTGGCGTGCATCACATCAATGCATGCCTTAATCCCCATCATTTATTTAACTCATCACCCCCCACCCCGTAACCATCAGATATAACCATCAGTTCTCTATAATTAAGAATCTGTTTTTTTGGTTTGTCTCTTTCTCTTTACCCCTCTTTTTTCATTTGATTTTTAAATTCCACATATGAGTGAAGTCATACGGTGTTTTCCTCTCTCAGACTGACTTAATTTGCTCAGCATTATACTGTCTGGCTCCATCCATGTTGTTGCCAATGGCAAGATTTCATTCTTTTTTATGGCTAAGTAATAATCCATGGTATATATGTACCACATCATCTTTATCCATTCATCAATTGATGGTACTTGGGTTGCTTCCATGTCTTGGCTATTATAAATAATGCTGCTGTAAAGGTAGAGGTGCATGTATCCTTTCGAATCAGTGTTTTTGTATTCTTTGGGTAAGTACCCAGTGGTACCATTGCTGAATCATTGGGTAGTTCTATTTTTAACTTTTTTTTTTACAAAAGTTTTTATTTATTGTTTTTAGTAATCTCTACGCCCAATATGGAGCTTGAACTCACGACCCCAAAATCAAGAGTCTCATGCTCTTCCTACTGAGCTAGCCAGGTGCCCCTGTTAACTTTTTGAGGAAACTCCAAACTGTTTTCCAGTGGTTGTGCCAGTTTGCGCCCCCAACAACAGTGCATCGGTGTTCTTTTTTCTATACATCCTCATCAACATCTGTTGTTTCTTGTGTTGTTGATTTTATTTTTCATTTGATTATTTTATGTTTTTCAAGATTTATTTACTTATTTGAGGGGGGAAGCAGAGGGAGAAGGAGAGAGAATCTCAAACGGACTTCACACTGAGCATGGAGCCTGATGCGGGGCTCAGTCCCAGGACCGTGGGATCACAACCTGAGCTGAAACCAAGAGTCAGACACTCAACTGACTAAGCCACCCAGGTGCCCCTTGTGTTGTTGATTTTAGTCATTCTGACGGGTAAGAGGAGATATCTCATTGTAGTTTTGATTTGTATTCCCCTGATGATAAGTGATGTTGGGCATCTTTACATGTGTCTGTTGGCCATCTGTGTGTCTTCTTTGGAGAAATGTCTGTGCCTGTCTTCTGACCATTTTTAAGTTAGATTATTTGGTTTTGGGGGGTTAAGTTTTAGAAGTTTTTTTATATATCTTAGATACCAGCCCTTTATCAGATATGTCTTTTGCAAATATCTTCTTTCATCCATACGTTGTCTTTAGTTTTCTTGATTGTTTCCTTCCCTGTGCAGAAGCTTTTTATTGTGATGAAGTCCCAATAGTATATTTTTGCTTTTGTCTCCCTTGTCTCAGGGGACATATCTAGGAAGAAGTTGCTATAGCTGATGTCAGAGTTCTGTGTTCTCTTCTAGGATTTTTATGGTTTCAGGTCTCACATTTAGGTCTTTAATCCATCTGGAATTTATTTCTGTGTATGGTATAAGAAAGTAGTCTAGTTTTCTTTCTTTTGCACGTTGCCATCCAGTTTTCCTAACACTATCTGTTGAGGAAACTGTCCTTTTCCCATTTTGTGTTCTTTCCTGCTTTGTCAAAGATTAAGTGACCATGGAATTGTTGTGGCTTTATTTCTGGGTTTTCTGTTCCACCCATCTATGCCTTTTGGGTTTCTTTGTTTGTGTTTTCATTTTTGTTTTGTTTCAGCTTTCTTTCTCTAAGTCGGACTCTCCCATTATTCTTTGATCTCTCATTTTCTTTCTTCTTTTCCTCTGCCTACACAACTCTGTAAACTGTTTAAACATGTTAAAGTTGTATTTATTTATTTTTTTTATCTCTGTAGTAGTGTATGTAATGGTTTGTTTGCAAATTACTGAATAACCTTTTGGAAAAGTTTGGGGAGTTAGAGATTCTTAATTGCTAATAATTAATTGGTCATATCCATAAAGATTGTACATAAGAACATTCTCACTGGAATTTTAGTAGAAATCAAAATGAAAATGATTGAATTGGCTGCATTTTTACTTAACAGCAACTTTAGGATCACATCTGTTATGTCAAACAAAGTACTTGGTAACCTTGTTCTACTTTCTAAGTGTTGGGTAAAGAGTAAATTACCAAATGGGAGGGAGGAGGAAAGCCAACATTTCTTGGATGCTGAGAGTGTACCAGGCAGCATTCTGATGTTTGCAAATCTATCTCATTACCTGCTACTGTTACTACCTGCCTGGAATTGGCTAAAGGGCTTTTTACCCATTGTCTCATTTAAACCTCCCAGTCCTCATAACATCACTTTAAAAAAATTTTTTTTTAAATTTTAAAATTTTATTTATTTGACAGAGATCACAACTAGGCAGGGAGGCAGGGAGGGTGGGGGGAAGCAGGCTCCCCGCCAAGCAGAGAGCCCCATGTGGGGTTCGATTCCAGGACCCTGAGATCACGACCTGAGCTGAAGGCAGAGGCTTAACACACTGAGCCATCCAGGTGTCTCCTTAAGATCGCTTTATTTATATCTTAAAAAGGTGGTTACCTGTACATGATACTAATTCAGAAAGGCACAAAAAAGTGCTTAGTAAAAACTCATCTCTCTGCTGCCACGTCCTGTAGTCCTCCAGTTCCTCTTCCAAAACCTTGCCACTGGCGTCTTGTGTATTTGCTCAGAGATACTCTAAACCTATGTAAGTATGCAGATGTGTTTTATTGTAATGATTTTCCACAAAAATGGTGATATGCTATGCATACAGCTCTGCATCTTTTTTTTTTTTTTAAGACTTTATTTATTTATTTGACAGACAGAAATCACAAGTAGGCAGAGAGGCAGGCAGAGAGAGAGGGGGAAGCAGGCTCCCCGCTGAGCGGAGAACCCAATGCGGGGCTCGATCCCAGGACCCCAGGATCATGACCCGAGCCGAGGGTAGAGGCTTAACCCACTGAGCCACCCAGGTGCCCCACAGCTCTGCATCTTTTATTAGTGTTTTAGAGTTTGTTTCATGTCAGTGGGTATAGAACAGGCCTCATCCTTTAACAGATACACCATAATTAACCAGTCCCCTCTTAGTAACGATCCTTTTTCTTTCAATAGGCAAGTTTGACCTTTTTCGATTTACTGGAATGACTGATACATTTTATTGTAATTCTGTTTTTAATATTTTCTTTAAAAGAAAAATCTTGGGGCACCTGGATGGCTCAGTCGATTAAGTGTCTGCCTTTGGCTTAGGTCATGATCCCAGGGTCCTGGGATCGAGCCCCACATTGGGCTCTCTGCTCAGTGCAGAGCCTGCTTTTCCCTCTCCCTCTGCCTGCTGTTCTGCCTACTTATGTTCTCTCTATCTCTCTGTCAAATAAATAAATAAAATCTTAAAAAAAATGAATGAATGAATGAATGAAAAATTTTTACTGTGGGGATTGTACTTGCTTTGGGAGGTGGGGTTGCATGTGTCTATGCTGATAATTGGGGAAATTTGTGTTCTTATTCTAGTGATTGCATCGGTAAGTATAATTTTATACCATATTTCTTGAGACATCTATTGACTGCTTACCATGATCAGTGATGAAATTAGTATATTTCCTGCCCTTTCCTCCCCCTGCTTTTAGTTGATTATATTATTTCTCTTAGTTTTGTTTTATATCCTAAAACACAGTTATGCTTCTATTACTTGAGCATTCAGCTTTTAAAAATTTTTTTAATTTAAATTCAGTTTAATTAACATGTAGTGTATTATTAGCTTCAGAGGTGGAATTTGGTGATTCGTCATTTGCATATGACATCCAGTGCTCATTACCTCAGGTGCCCTCCCTCATGCCCATCACCCCGGCGCCCTATCCCCCCACTCACCTCTCTTGAGCTATCAGCTTTAAGTAGCTTTTGAGCTTTGTCAGTGAAAGCTGAGGAAATCAACATACTTACTCATTCTGTCCTATGTCTCATTTTCACCTTTGCCAATTACATTGTTTTTACATTCTCTTCTCTAACCATAAAGCCTCAAATTTAAGAGTTGGTTGTCAGACAAAATCTGCTCAATGCTCTGCACCAGTCCTTTTATTGCAGTTTCTCCATTTAGCTCATTGTTCATTGAAGTTTTTCTTCTAGCAGTTTCTTCAGGAAGGAGTCAAGGAAATCCTTCTTCCTGAGTTCTTACGCGTTGCAACATATTTTTCTGTCACCTTTGTATTTGAGCAACAGTTTGGCTGGATATGGATATTGTATTCTCTAGTCACTCTTTTTTTTAATTATTATTACTGTGACCTATCACATGGAACAACCATGCAGTATGTAACTTGATGAATAATCACAGAGGGGGCACCCCAGAAGCACACTTGTGTCTGTTCTCAATCACATGTCTCTCCTTCCCTCCAAAATAACCACATCCTTTTATGTTCATTGTTTCTTGCTTTATGATGTTACTACTATGGGTGCATCCCTAGATGACAGAAATCCTTTTGCCTGTTTTTGAAGTGTATATAAGTAGAATCATACAGTATTTACTTTTGTACTATTTGCTTGTTTTGCTCAACATGACATTTGGAAGATTCATGTGCATTACGATTTGCAGCCCGACTTCGTATGTTTATGCTGCTGTATAATATTTGATGATACGAACATATTACGGTTTATTTCCTCTTGGACACTTGGGTTATTTCTCGCTTTATGACAAAAGGAACTCTGATGCTATAAATAGTTTTGTATATGCCTCCTGACACACACATGTAGGTATTTCTCTTAAGATCCAGATTTGAGGGCAGCCCTCTCAGCCTCCCTCCCTCTTCGGGAGCCTTGCACTATCACTTTACCATCGTTCAATAAACCTTGTTTTGCTGCCCACCAAAAAAAAGGTATAGATTTGAGAATGAAAATACTGGGCCTCAGGGCATGCATATTTCATTCTTCCTGGATATGGCCAAACTGTTTTTGGAAGTGAGTTATATCACCTAATACCCCTACCAGCCATGAGTGAGAGTCACTTGGGTCACCCTTCCCTTGGTATCTTGTGTTGCTTCACTGTCTTTTAGTCCAAGTGAGCCTTTGGGGTAGGTGATGCTCCCATGTCACAGATGAGAAAACAGGGTCAAGGTGGTCATGTAATTTCATGCCAGTTTACAGAGGTGGTGGGCGCCGGAGCTGGCATTCAAACTATGCTCTCCCTAGCTCCAAAGCCTGTTACCTTTCCATGCTGCCTTCTTTACATATAGAACTTCCAGTGGTCAGGTGTGTAAGGCGCTGAGGCCCCAGTGGAAGATGAACATTCTCCAGAGAGTTGATTGATCGATTGATTTTTTTTTTTTTAAGTTTATTTAGGTAAGCAATCTGTGCATCCAATGTGGGGGTCAAATTCACGACCCTGAGATCAAGAGTCGCATGATTTACTGATGAGCCAGCCAGGTGCACCCCGAGACTTTTTTTTTTTTTTTTTTCATAAAGTTTGCTATCCTTTGGCGTGGATATGGTTGTTCTTGGAGGTAACCTGTTTCTCAAAGTCCCTTCCAACTTTGTGACGCAGATGGTATTTACCCAACATGTTTAGCTTCCTGACAACTTGCTGCTTTCTTTTTTCTTGCTTTTAGCATCCAGCCCGTGTATGGAGCACAGCACCCACCTCTGGATCCTCGGCTCACCAAAAAGTAAGTCAAGATATTTTTCCATTCAGGCATATACTTCTTTTTTTTTTTTTTTTTTTTAAGATTTTATTTATTTATCAGAGAGAGAGGGAGAGAGAGCGAGCACAGGCAGACAGAATGGCAGGCAGAATGGCAGGCAGAGGCTGAGGGAGAAGCAGGCTCCCTGCTGAGCAAGGAGCCCAATGTGGGACTCGATCCCAGGACGCTGGGATCATGACCTGAGCCAAAGGCAGCTGCTCAACCAACTGAGCCACCCAGGCGTCCCCAGGCATATACTTCTTTTAAAAAACTCCTGAACCTTCCCCTGTTTTTTCCGCAATGACAGCTTCTGCTTTGATCTTTTCTAGCTTCTCCCCTGCTCTGTTTTGGATCAGAAGATAAGCAATCTTCTTATCTCTAAACAGTCTATTACTAAGTGGGAAACTAATTCACATCAGAGATTTTGTTTTCCTACATCGGAAGCGGGTGTATAGAGGGTTTGGTGTTGGACTCTGTTGTAGTGGAAGGATCTTTATTGATTAAATATGGTCCCCAAATTGGACTATTGATGACCTTCTTCTGGTTTCTGGGGTTCATTGCTTCTGAATATGTGTAGGTCTGCCACCTGTTCCTTACATTTTATGAGAACGAGGGCAAACAGAATATAACTGGAAGGCTGGCATTCTTCAGGTCCTCTTTTTCTCTGACACCCTCAAAGAAACCCAGCCATACAGTAGAGTTAAAAGCTCCCGGGGGATTATTTCTCTAGTAAAATTCTAATGGATTATTTTCAGACACAGTAGAAATGCTGGTTAAATCCCAAGATGTGTGGCTGTGTATTCCTACCCCCACTTATCACTTTATCACTCCTTTCTCTCATGGGCTGTCATTCAGCCACAGTGAATTTAAATGAGGGGATGGGTCATCTTCTCAGATTTTCTAAGAATTTTGGGTTCTAGCTCTGAGTATGCTAATCTTAGAGACTTATTTCTAGGAAAGCTTAGTTTGTAGCGAAAGCTGGGTGATTTGAGAGGTATAGGAGACCTAGGTTTTCATCCTTCTGGGGACTGTGTAATAGTACCTACCCTTTTTCCCTTCACAGTCAAGGAAGGAGTAAAGATTATATTAAAATACTTTGGGGGCACCTGATTGGCTCAGTGGGTTAAGCATCTGCCTTCGGCTCAGGTCATGGTCTTAGGGTCCTGGGATTGAGCCCCGCAATAGGCTCTCTGCTCAGTGTTGAGCCTGCTTCCCCCTCTCTCTCGCTCTCTGCCTGCCTCTCTGTCTTCTTGTGATCTCTCTGTCAAATGAATAAAAATAAATAAAATAAAATACTTTGAATACCCACAAAAATACTGTGTCAGATGTACATTATCAGTATTTTAATATTTTAAAAAGTAACTTAGCAGAATATGTGGTGAACTTTCTGTAATTCTGTCAACTCTTTTTAGAATTTTTTAATTTTTAAAAATTAAAAATTAAAAAAAAATTTTTAAATAAAACTATTTATTTATTTATTTATTTATTTATTTGACAGAGAGAGATCACAAGTAGGCATAGAGACAGGCAGAGAGAGAGAGAGGGAAGCAGGCTCCCTGCTGAGCAGAGAGCCTGATTCGGGGCTCGATCCCAGGACCCTGAGATCATGACCTGAACCGAAGGCAGAGGCTTAACCCACTGAGCCACCTAGGCACCCCCCAAACTCATTCTTTTTGCAAATTTAGCCAGTGTGTGGAAGGTACAGTCCTCTGAATTACTGTGGAAGTGTGACTGCTGTTATTTTCTGTAATGCACAGTTTTTATACCAGAAACCACTAGACTGTAAACTCTTTGAGGTCAGGGACTTTGTTTTATTCACCATTCTGCCGTTAGTACCTAGAACAGCATGTGGCACTTAGTAGGCACTGAGTAAACATTTCTGGAATGAAGGAGTGAAATCACTGCATTTACTTAGTCCATGGACTTTACTTCAGTGCCTCTAGTTCATACCTTGCTATTCTTGGGGGCGGGGTAGGGGAGCATGTTTTCTGTGACATTCCCATTAAGTAGAATGGATCCTGTTTCTTGGTTTTACCAGTAATAGACTATCTAGTCTGTTGGCCAAAGAAGCAGGCATGACTCAACAGTCTCCCTGCCCCTGCTGTTTCTTGCTCAAGAACCATAATTTTATTCAGCTATTGAGAAACATACATAGAGTAGGTATCCATATTAGTTGAAGCCTTCAATAATAATTTCTTGGTAATCCCAGTGACTGGCCTACTGTGGGCTCATCTCATTGGTTCTGGAAGTGAGATATAAAAGAAAGTCTCCTGAAGGAAGGTACTGGGAAGGATTTTCTTGTTTGACCAGAGGGATCATTTTGTGAAGAGAGCCTCTTCTTGTCTACACGCATGTTTCCTGCTTTCCAGTGTGGTAATGGGAAAATGAGATGCTGAAAGCTTCAGCAGCTACCTTGTAACCTGAGGGACTGCCAAGAGACCCGCAGAGACACCTGCCCGAGTGTCCTGACATCACGGTCTTGACAATTTCAGCATTGTAGTTGAGTGTTCTGTTCCTTGTAGCCAGTTCTGTTCATGTCCAGGATTTGTTGATCGGTAATAGATCCATTCCAGCATATTTTATAATGGGCTTTGATAAATACATAGCTAACCTAGAAATCAGTCTGTCCTCTCACACGTAAGACAGCAGAGTGTACTGTCCTGTTTTATGTTCGTGTCAGAGTCACCACACCGTGTGTGCATCTGTTACTGAGTGAGTTTTCCTTGATTCTCTGTTGAGGCCAGGTCTTGAGGAATTTTGCCATATCCCAGGCTACCAAGACACATTTTCTCCACTTTTGTTTTCCCACCTATTAGTTATATAAAACCACCAATGTTCTCCCTGATCATTCATCAGAGTTGCAATCAGACTTTCAATAGAAGTAATCACTTAGCTCTGTGATTTGGGAGGAATGTAATTGTCACTGAATAAATTGCTTCCCCTTTTCATGCACATGGAGGTCTGTTATTAGTGCTCTGCAACATGGGACAGCATCTAGGTCTGCACGGACCATTTTACAATTCCAGATTGTTACTATAAAACATTTATCGCCCTTATTTTAGTACCTTTGTTGGGACATTTTTATTACTTTCTCCACTACATGATTATCGTTCCACTTCAGACTGCCATTAATTACTGTGTGGTTAATCCCCATCACAGCGGAAGCCTTTACGCTGGCTCTTCAATCACCTAAACTGCACAAGCCGAGTATACCGTTCCTTGTCTGGATATAGTGACTTCAATTTGCCAAATTATTGCCATTAGTGATCAGATTGCCTGCAGTAATTTTTACAGCTCAAATAAAACTAGTCTTACTGCAGAGTGGCCCCATTGGCCACTCGATGGTATGACAAGCTTCTAAATTTATTGTTTTCTGAATTGATGCTAGAACATGATAGGTCCTAGTTCCGAGTTACAACACTAGTTCACAGGAAGCCATGCTAGTTATTCTGATGACTGGGTGGATTTGTATGTTACTGAATAACCCCCACTTGCTTCACTCCCCTTACCAGTGTCAGATGTTATTTTTCTAAATAAACTCGTATCCTGTTTCTATTAAGCAAGCAACCCTATCAGCAAAACAGTGTAGTATCCATCAGATTACAGAGTGATTGGTCCTTTGTTTCCTAACCAGTGGGACCTGCAGCCATTCTTGCTCAAAATATCCTTTGGGTTTTGTGTTCCCACTTAACAAGTTACCATTCACCAAACAACTGAAGTTTCTCTCAGATGTGCTATTTGTTAAATTTTTCTGAGTTTCAGGGTCATGTGCCCTTCTTGAGTCTCATTTTCTTCACCACCTTATAGCTCCATGGTCTTGGGCAATTACGACCTCTCTGATCTTTAGTTTCCCCATCTATAAAATAGAAATAATAAGACTGATGTCAGAGTTGTTGTGAGGATTAAATGAGGTCTTTACGAAAGTACCTTTAATTTTTAATTTTTTTTTTTTAGATTTTATCTTTATATAATCTCTATACCCAACATGGCACTTAAGCTTATGTCCCTGAGATCAAGACTTGCACACTCCACTGACTGAGCCAGCCAGGTGCCCTCAAAAGTGCTTTTTATTTATTTTTTTTAATTTTGAAAAAGATTTTATTTATTTATTTCACAGACAGAGATGACAAGTAGGCAGAGAGGCAGACAAGAGAGAGGGGGAAGCAGGCTCCCCGCTGAGCAGAGAGCCTGATGCGGAGCTCGATCCCAGGACCCTGGGATCATGACCCGAGCCGAACGCAGAGGCTTAACCCACTGAGCCACCCAGGTGCCCCTATTTTTTTTAAATTTTCTTTTTTTATATTTTATTTATTTGACAGAGAGATAGGGAGAGAGCACAATAAGCAGAGCAGCAGGCAGAGGGAGAGAGAGAATCAGGCTCTTTGCTGAACAGGGAACCCAGTGCAGGGCTTGATTCCAGGACCCTGGAATCATGACCTGAGCTGAAGGCAGCCGCTTAACTAACTGAGCCACCCAGGCACCCCTCAAAAGTGCTTTTTGAATGATAATTTGGCATTCAATTATAAGGAGGTATAATGAAGATCTCTGGAGAGGCCATCTGGGTTGTAAGATTAATGTAGATCTGTTTAAACAATCTTGGCTAAACTTTGAGCCACCCTAATGGTGTCTTGGGTTGGTTATAAATTTGGGGGGACCTTGTTAAAATGAGGCAGCCTCTTATCCAGAGGTACCCTTAGTCAGCATTACCTGGATTGGTTTTCTGGTTGTGACTCCTGATGTCAAAAGGGAAGAGAGAGACTTCTCCAAGGATTGTATTCTTGGATGTGGCTTCTTCCCATTCTGACCACCAACATACTCATCCTGTTCTGTGTACACAGGAGGTGATTACTACAAGACGAGAACATTGGGACTCTCAGCTGTGCACACTTGGGAAATTAAAGCTGTGGTGTTATGTGCTCAGTTCCCTTAACAACAACTCTACCCAGGCCACAGAGCTTACTAGACCTCTTTTTCTAGGCGGATTAGTTAGAAAGAGTGTATGCAGGCTCCCAGGTCAGGTAGACCTAGATTTGCTTATAACCTCAGTAAGCCACAGTTTCCTTATCTGCAAATGGAAATAGTAATGATAATAATAGTACTTCGTAGCCTTACGAATGAGCTTTCATCAGAAAATGGGTGTATATAGTAGCATAGAACCTGGCACCCCGTAAATAGCCAATACATGTTAACTTTTGGGTACGTGTAAATTTATATTATCTCCTCCAGAGAGAACAGAATTGATAAACATGAAAACACTTCAGCCCCGTCGTTGCTGGTCTAGACTTTTTGCTTTCTCTCAGTGGCAGCCTAGGTACCTTTTCACTTTGAAATGCCTCTTTGGTTCTGTGAATGGTTCTCACCAACCTTCTGTCCTCAGACTCCTACCCCTTTAGGAACCCCCTCCCCCATGAAGGCCTCTTCCTGAGGACAGAGCTGACTTTTTTAACTGGTTGGTTGAGTTTTGGGCTTTGTGGAATAGGTATCCCTAAAGTGATTTCTCAAAATGGTCTGCTTGAAATTTCCGTTTTTCTGTCACAGGGAATGACATTCTTTCCTCCCTTCTTTGCTCTGTAGTGTGCTGCAGTATGTCCTTCCAATTTCTATTTGCAAAAGTCTTCATCAGAGAAAATTCCAGTTCTTAATCTTAATAGTTGACTTACACTGAATCTTCATCTGCTTCAAAAAATATAATAAAATACTTGAAATGCATAAAAAGGTGTAAAGAAAAATATAACACACCCTTATGTACGCACCACTCAAATGATTTACATTCTTCATTCTTATAGAAAGCCCAATGCTCCACACGCCATCTCTTGGTGTGGAGTTTTAACCCAGGCCACGGTATGCGCATGCTTCAGCCAGTGTTCATTCAGCATCCAGCCAGTTCTTTTGCCAGAGTTAAAATTCAGCTTCTTGATTTAATGGCTTATTTTTAAAATCCTCAAAATATCAAAAGACTATTTAGGATGGGTGCCTGGCTGGCTCAGTCATTAGAGCATGCAACTCTTGATCTTGGGGTGGTGAGTTCAAGCCCCACGTTGGGCGTAGAACCTACTTAAAAGGGGGGACATCCAAGTGGCTCAGTCAGTTAGACATCTGACTCTTGATTTTGGCTCAGGTCATGATCTCGGGTTTTGAGATCAAGCCCTGTGGCAGGCTCCACGTTCAGCAAGGAGTCTGCTTGAGTTCTCTCTACCCCTCTCCCAACCTGTGCCCTGCAACAGGCACATGTGCATGCTCTTGCTCTCTCAAAAAAAAATAATAGTTATAAGTATACAAATACAAATAAAATAAAAAAGCAAGAGACAGTATTTAGGAAACAGCCAGGAAAAAACAGTAGTGAACCTTGGTATCCATACCACTCCATATCACTCTTTTGGGTTCATGATGTGCAATCTTGAGGTAAACATTGCCTCCAAAGAGGAAAACAACAATAACCATAGACTCCTATGCAGTTTTTTTATTGATGCACATCTGCCTGTTTGTTGTTCTTTTTTTAAGGTTTTATTTATTCATTGGACAGAGAGAGCGCATAAGCAGGGGAACTAGAAGGCAGAGGGAGAGGGAGAAGGAGGTTCCCTGCTGAGCAGGAAGCCTGTTCCTATGGGGACTGCATCCCAGGACCCTGGGATCATAAGCTGAGCCAAAGGCAGATGCTTAATCAACTGAGCCAGCCAGGCGACCCCTGCCTATTTGTTCTTGACAGGGGACCTTCTGAGGTGTGTACTGCAGGCAGTGGGTCCTGCATCCCTCTCAACAAAGGAGAAGCGGGCATGGTGACAAGTCCTTAACATACAGCCTCACCAGGTCCGCAGAGGAGTAATTTGCCTTTTCTGGCTCACAGATGGATTTTTGACAGCATATATTCACAATGTGTTGCTCCAGTTTTATTTTCTTTGAATTGAGCTCGTGTTCATTTCTGATTGTTCATTCAGTAAGTTTATAAATACCCTTACTTTAGGGATTGCTGAAAGCCAACAATCTTATCCACTGATAAATAAAAATATTATGCTCACTGTAGGAAACACGAATAATTCAGAGGCCTATAAAAATGAAATTAGATATCACCTATAATTCCACAGCCTAGTGATAAGCACTGTTACCATTGTGATCTATTATCTTACTGGTCTTCTCTATGCATGTACTTTTTTCTTAATACAGAGATTATAAAAATATTTTTGGTTCCAATTTTCACTTTATTGAGATCATTTTCTAGTGTTATTAAATAGCCTGTAAGATGTGCTTTTCAGGGGCATTATAACATTTCGTCTGGTGGCTGAACTGTGATTTATTTCATCATTTCCAATTTCTAGATGTTTATGTTGTTTTAGTCTTTAACCAAAATAAGTAACACCATGATAAACTGCCTTAAAGCCTCTTTGACCCTCTGGTTATCTGTTAGTATCAGAGATTGCAAACCGTTTTAGGGCTTATGGTATGGTATGTTGCCAAATTGTTTTCCAAAAGGCTGTACAGTATACCCCCCACATCCGGCAGTATCAGATGATCAACACTGAGGAGAACTGCTCTTTAGAGCTTTGCTAACTGAGCAGGTGGAAAATGGTATTTTGTTTCTGGGGTGCCTGGGGGGCTCAGTGAGTTAAGCCTCTGCCTTTGGCTCAGGTCATGATCTCAGGGTTCTGGGATTGAGCCCCACATCGGGCTGTCTGCTCAGCAGGGAGCCTGCTCCACTCCCCCCACCCCCGGTCTGCCTCTCTGCCTACTTGTGATCTCTGTCTGTCAAATAAATAAATAAACAAACAAACAAATAAATAAATAAATAATCTTAAAAAAAAAAAAAGAAAATGGTATTTTGTTTCCGTCACATTTAAACTGCTACGTCTTATAATCTAGTTTTCTCTCCTGTATTTTGTGTGATGTCCTTTCTTTCTTTACTCTATGTGAGACCGGTGTTTGAAAATAATGCCTCAGTAAAATCTTACTCCCTTTCTGATGCTAATAGTAGGGACATTTGATGAACTGTATGAGTTATCAGACTGTATTAATCAGTATCAATAACCATTATCTTTCAGAATAAGCATTGGACTCCTCTAGTGAGATGAGATGGTTTATTAGGCCCCCCACCTCTGCCCAGGAGGAAGAAACAGCTCCTGGAAATGGGGGAACTTCTGCTCTTCTGGCAGAGCTTTGTTTCCCTGCTAAAGTCATTGTGCGTTGCCAGAGGAAACAGAGGCATTTAATGATGTCTTTACTCCAGTGCATTCCAGTCCCCAGGTGTAAACTTATACAGGGTTTGGGATTCAAGAGATGTTAGACAAGACTGAGTTAGAAATGTCCCAACCAGCATCCAACTCTTGGTTTTAGGTAGTGATCTCAGGGTCAGGAGATCAAGCCCTGATTTGAGCTCTGGGTCAGCATGGAGTCTGCTTAAGATCTCTCTCCCTCTCCATCTGCTCCTCCCCCTACATGCGTCTATGAGCACGTGCACACTCTTTCTATCTAAAATAAATAAATCTTTTAAAAGAAGAAGAAATGTCCCAGCCACTTAGTCCCCTGGATCCAGAATAAGAGCCTGCAGATGTTAATGGGGAGACATAAAGAGGAAAAGGTCAGGGAGGTAGTAATGGTCTGCGTAACTCTTAGAGCTAGGCTCTCTTTCATCAGTGAGCTAATGTGGTATTTCCCAAACTTTATTATGCACCATATTTATAGTTTTTCTGCCACAGTCTGTACTGTTATTTACCAAATGGATTTAAAAGAATGAACTCTTTAAAAAACTCAGTTAGATTTATATTTCATTATTTTTTTAAGGATTTTATCTTTAAGTAATCACTACACCCAGTGTGGGGTTGAACTCACAATCCGGAGATGATGAGTCACATGACTCACTAAATGTGCCAGGCAGGTGTCCCAGATTTGTATTTTAAAGTAAACCCTATCACTTCTTTAAATTAGAATTAGAGAGCTAGTTATCACTTGCCAAAAATGGAAAGTAACTTTAGAAAAATAAACACAGTAAAAAACAAAACAATCCTTTTTTTTTTTTTTTCTTTTTGGTCAGAGAGAGAACACAGGCAGGGGGAGCAGCAGGCAGAGGGGGAAGCAGGCTCCCTCCTGAGCAAGGAGCCTGATGCAGGACTTGATCCCAGGACCCTGGGATTGTGACCTGAGCTGAAGGCATACCCTTAACTGACTGAGCCACCCAGCCACCCCAAAACAATCTTATTAATAAAATTCAAAGCTATCTGACGTTGCTTACGAATATGTGGACCCTGAGGCTGCCCTCTCTTTGTTAAAAAATAGTCTTCAAGACCAAGTAGCACCAAATGAGACCATCTCCTCTAGGCTAGCAGAAGGGCTTTAACAGAATAAAAAGGAACAGCTCATTCATTCTGGAGCTCAGTGTTTAGTGCTGCATACGGACCTACCT
This sequence comes from Mustela erminea, assembly GCF_009829155.1. Lineage (NCBI taxonomy): Eukaryota > Metazoa > Chordata > Mammalia > Carnivora > Mustelidae > Mustela > Mustela erminea. Next base: position 84,241,387 of record NC_045617.1, read on the forward strand.
AAAATTATCTCTGGTTCTGCCAGTGGTTTCTTTTCTACTCTAAGCAATAGTTCAGGTTATGTTGCCATAACAGATTAACTCTGGAATCTCAGTGTATTGACACAACAAACGTTTCTTCCTTGCTCATGCTACGTGTCCCAAGCAGAGTTGAGTGAGAGAAGGGGGCAGGCCCTGCTCCTTGCGGCCACTCTGCTTCCCAGGTGAGGGAGGCACCACCCTCTGCCCCCCACCTCCAGCCCGTTACCATGGTAGAAGAAAGCTTACAGAGAGAACTCACACTTTTCTTGTCTGCTTCGGCTTGGCAGGGATTACCTCACTTCTCACCTCAGCGCTTTGGCTGGAACTAGTCATCTGGCCTCCCCTCAGTTGGAGGGGGCTGGGAATCGTAGGGGAGCACATGGGATATTTGGTGAGCATTGTGTCTTTGCTGCGTCTGCCTCTGGAGCATAGTGCTGGTCCAGACGCATCTAGGTAAGGAGTGGGTGCGAGTGTTTTTTTGTTTGAGAAAGGAAAAGACTGTGTACGAGGTAGTTTGTCATACTGTTAATATTAAGCAAGTGAAGGTGGTCACATGTGTCCTGTGTCTGATCATTCCTTGGTGACGATGTCTCCTTTCTTAAAGCTTCATCAAAGAACGCTCCAAAGTCAACACAGTTCCGTTGAAGAATAAGAAGGCCTCCAGCTTCCATGAGTTTGCCCGGAACACCAGTGATGCTTGGGACATTGGCGATGACGAGGAAGAGGACTTTTCCTCCCCTTCTTTCCAAACTCTAAACTCGAAAGTTGCTCTGGCAACTGCAGCCCAAGTCCTGGAAAACCACAGCAAGCTGAGGGTGAAGCCAGAGCGCTCCCAGTCGACAACATCCGATGTTCCCGCCAGCTACAAGGTCATCAAGTCCAGCAGTGACGCTCAGCTGTCCAGAAATTCCAGTAAGTCCATCCTGCTCCCCTCCAGAGCTTCAGCCTTTTCAGCAGAATGCCTTTAAAATAAACAGATTTTCTTTAGGGCATCACTCAGATCTTTCATTGGCTGATAATCGTGAGAACTTGAGTCCCTCAGACATCAGTGACCTAAGAGGTCATAGGCTGTTTTTGCTTCTCCCACCTTAATGGCTCCCTGGGGCTTCAGTTCCTGACCCTCGGAGTTGCCTGCCATTCTCTTCTTCCTTTCCCAAACTTCTGCAGTTTGGTTGCTTCACATTGCTGTAGACATGGTCAGGCTTAAGAATAAACGAACATATGTAAAACTGCTTGTGGCTGCAGACGTTTGGCACTGTTGGTTGGCCTCCTCAGCCCTGGGAGCTGTCACTAGCATAGGGCTGACATTTCCCTGTTCCCGAGGGATGGAGCAAGGTGGGCCTGAAGGCTCTGGGTCACAGCTCCCTGCCCATCAGGTTGGGTGGGGTGGGAGGAGACACCCCTCCTGTTTCTTTTTTTCAGCAACTGGTCAAGGTGATGGTGGCTTTATCCGATGTTTGGGGACTGTCACTGTACTCCTTTAAGCATCCATGGCTGTATGTAATGTTGCCCTAAGGGGTTTTGTGGAAGCCAGTCATTCTGAGCTTGGAGGGGGAAGTTGTCATCATTCCAGTGAAAGTTAGAACAGCTGGCGGGTAAAGGGTGAAAAGGAAGCAGAGGAATGGCAGAGTCCTGGAGTGTGTCTGACTTGTGTTCTAAGGGAACAACTTCTGCAGTTTCAGAATAAGCACGTGGTCGTGAAATTAAGCCGTAATGCCTTTAAAATTATTCGACAGCCACTTTCCATCACTGGCCCGGGCCCCAGGTTGAACCTTCAGGGCCATGCCCACATGGGTGTTCGCGGTTAGCTGATGGAGGCCCATAGCTGTAGGCTCTTGGAAGTGTCTTTGTGCTGTGACTGAGGGTCTCCAAGGGTCCCAGTGTGAGGAAGGCCCAGCCACAGCCTCCAGTGAAGGTGCTGCACATATGCAGCTGGGACCGTCCAGAACATTCCTTTCATGGTCCCTCCTGTGAGCCTTATCCAGTAGTCTGATACCAGAGGGACACATAGGTGGCTCAATCCACTAAGCAGTTTCTTTCACCTCAGATCTTGATCCCAGGGGCCCTGTCGAGTCCCGCATCAGGCTCCCTGCTCAGTGAGGATCCTGCTGCTTTCTCTCCCTCTGCCTGCTGCCCTCTGCTTGTCTTCTCTCTGTCAAATAAATACATAAACATCTTTAAAAAAAAATCCGTGCTATCAGAAGTGCGCATTGCTCTCAGCTCTGCAGTGTGTGGTGCGCATTTTCTAGGCCCCATGTGACACGAGGCTCCCCAGCCGAATACCCTGTGGCAGGCATTTCCGTCAACCCTCTAGTTGTGTGTGTTCCTCATTTAATTCTGGTTGTGGCTACTGCTTTTTAAGGCCCAGACAGTTAAAGAGTATGGAACAGCCATGGAAGGACAGTCAGAATTTAAAACAAAAACACTGAGTTTTCTTTGGGGTAGTAAAATAAATAAGGGTTTTTGGAGGCACACAGACCTAAAGTGGCATCTCAGGTCTTCTCACTAGCAAATCACCATTCACCCCTCTGAGTTGTAGTTTCTTCCTCCATAAAGGAGTGCCAGTTCTCTACCGTGTGTTGTGAGAATCCAACGAGAGAGCGCAGGTAAATGTGACCCGCCCGATGTCTTACGCGTAGTGAGGACTCAGTCAGTGTCAGTCCTGTACCACTAGGTTAGAAATGTCTAGAACCAGACATATGGTTCTGCTCGAGTCTGTGCTCCTGTTCCTTCAGTCACATCCCAGCAGGCTTAAAACCTGGTTCCTCTGGGTGGGAAATGTGGGAGCACAGAGGAACTTTAGCCTCCCCAGACAGAATTGCCTTGGGACAGAGCTTCTCACCTGGTGTTCGGGGCACGTGGGTGGGCCGAGAACAGTTTTGAGTGGTGCCACTCCTCCTGTTCCTCTCAGCCCTTGGGGCTCCCGCGTGGGGGTTGGGGTTTCAGGCCAGCAGCCACCTGTTTTTATCACACACGCTTTCCCGTGTCATTATTTCTCATGTGCTCTGTGATGTGGAAAGGGAAGGCAAACATGGCCTCAGGCTGTGTTCCCCCCAAATGCAACATTAGGCATGAAGGAACATTCTAAGTTGAGGCAGAAAGAAACATTTACTTGCCCTCTAGAGTGGCCACAAAAGTGCTCAGAGTTGCTCTGGCATCCAGAGTCTCTGACAGCATGGAAGGCGCCTCGGTAGGGGGTGATCGACAACCCAGCCCATCCTCCCTCCTTTGGGTGTCCGGCCCCGCCTCAGCAGGCACCTTCGGGCAGCACAGACACGGTTTCGGCAGAGGGCCTGGTGCCAAGCTGCCAGCGTAAGGCTCGTTCTTGTCCATCCTCCACATGCCACCCGGTCTCTCTTTCACAATCGCAGGTGATACATGCCTGAGGAACCCACTGCACAAACAGCAGTCCCTCCCTCTCCGACCCATCATTCCCCTGGTTGCCCGCATCTCTGACCAGAATGCGTCTGGGGCGCCCCCGATGACTGTTCGGGAGAAAACCCGCCTAGAAAAATTTCGGCAGCTTCTCTCCAGCCACAACACTGACTTAGGTGAGTCCCTGGGCACCCCCCGGGCGAGGTAGGAGCTCCTGGTGACTGGAACTCTCCCAGAGAGACCTGGAAGCTATTGCTCTTTATTCTTCCTTCTTTTACTTTTCCAGCATCTCCTGATCTGGTGCCCATTGCAGTGACATGCAGGTATTAAGTCAGAAGTATGTTCCTAGGAATTAGGGACCAAATTAGGTGGGACTGGATTCTGTGGCCCGTAGACCATAGTGCAACTCTCCTGGCTTTGGTCTCCCCTTCCTCAAGGCGATTCGGACTGAAATCCACACTCACTGGGCTTCCTTTTCCCCTCTAAGTCTGACCTCCGAGCTGACCGCTTCACCACTGCGGAGCCGTGTCTTGGCCACTGTGCTGCTGAGGGCTGCTGTTGGGGGCTTTTTCCCTGTGCTTGTCAGTAGCCGCTGGTGCTGGTGGCGGCGGTCTTTCTGGAATGGTGGGCGGAGTCAGGCAGTGCCGGCTGAGGTTCGTTTTAGGGCCCTGTGGGAAGAGCACATCCAACACAGCTGTTCTCTGTTTGCAGATGAACTGAGGAAGTGTAGCTGGCCAGGGGTTCCCAGGGAGGTTCGACCTGTAACCTGGAGACTCCTGTCGGTGAGTTCTACCCACTGTGTAGAGAAGCGTGAGCCTCACACAGCCCTTCTTACCTGCTGAGGTTAGTCTGGACACATTCATCTTACTGCATAGACTCCTCCGGTCCCACTGGGTACGGCAGATCTGTGGGACTGTTGTCTTTTTCCTGTGCGTGGATAAACGCACTCTCGCAAGCTTATTCACACACGTATAGAAGAGCACAGCTTTTCCTGTAGTCACAATCTCACGTTCTCAACACCAGGGAGAAAGAGTGTAGTGAGCTGGGAATCCCAGCACGTGTTTGGGCCAGCTCCCATGTTCCCTGGAGTTCCCTGCTCTTCCAGCAGGGATAACCAGAGCAGTGGAGAGCTGCTCTGTAGTTGTGGGGCTGAGAAGTGGGCCTCCCGCAGAAGCCTGCACTAGCCCCGCTTTTACTAAGGACAGAGCACTGGGCCAGCCCCTGGGGTAGGGACGCTAGGATTTCCTGAGCTGGTCACATTCGCTCATTCATTAGTCAGGAATGGTTAAGGGCCTGCTGTTTGCCAGGCGTGGTGCCAGCTGCTGTGTGGATATGAGGACATGAATAAAACACTGTCCCTGCTCTCCAGGCACTGGCCGGGGGATGTAGGACCTAAATGTCCTCGAGAGGAAGGGCCACTCCCCTGAGTTCTGCCCCCTCCCGCAGCCGTGTTACCACTGCCTGGGCCACCTCCAGGAGGGGCAGATGCTGTGAAGAGGAGGTTTGGTGAGAACAGAAGGGGAGCAGGAGATGCAAGAATGGAGAGTGGGGTCTAGACCGGGGTGAGGAGGGAAGTTGGCCCGGAGCTTTGGCGAGGCGGGAGGCCGCTGCTAGGAGCTCTGTGTCTGTGGGTTGTCACTGCTGTGTCACAGATTCTGTTCAGCTTCCTTAGCTGGGAATTCTGACTGTTACCATGAAAAAGGTTATGTGACTGGCACAGACGTCCACGGCACGCTACCAAGGTGCGTCACAGAGGGGGCCGTATTGCTGGGATTCTCAGACCTGTTACCTTGCACACATACAGCCCTCAGAGGCCCCAACTTGGGTCCAGTTCCCTCCTGTTGACCTACATCCATTGCTCAGCTGAGCCAACTCCGGGAGCTCTTGAGTACTCGCCAGCAGAATGTGCTGCACACGTGGCGCGGGGCCATGGGGTAACTAACCCTGGGAAGGCTGGCCTTGCTTCATCTGCCCACATGCGGGGCTCGTTGAAGGAGGAGAGGGCAAGCACTGGGTGGCCAGACCCAGGAAGGGAGGACTCTTGTCCTCTTGGCAGTTGTCCTTTCATTCCTTCGACAGTTTCCAAGCCACTCCTCAGGCTAAGATAAAAAATTAAAGATTCATGCAACCAGTGTGTGTCTCCATCTGACCAGCAGTCCTGTCTGTAGGGCTATCTCCCCGCAAACACCGAGAGGAGGAAGTTGACCCTGCAGCGCAAGCGGGAGGAATATTTTGGCTTCATTGAGCAGTATTATGACTCTCGAAATGAGGAACATCACCAGGATACCTACCGACAGGTACAGTCATCAACTTTTTTGGTTACTAGTCATAATTTTCAGTGTGTCTCCTAGGAGTACTGTTGGAGTGTGGGATTTCCAAGTCTACAGGCTCTGGTGTGTTCATTAGGAATTAAGTTTATTCCCAGAACTGCTTCCCCTCTTTCTAATGAGTAGCTCTGATTTTAGCCATTTTGAATAGATTTTTTTGGCGGGGGGGCATTAATCACTGGCAGTGCTTCTCAAACTTTATTGTGCATGCAAATCACCTAGGACCTTGATTAAAAACCCACCCAAGGATCATGTTAAAACACAGATTCTGATTCACTGGGTCTAGGATGAGACCTTCACTTTGAACAAACTCTCAGATGCTGCCAAGGCTGTTGGTCCTCAGATCGCAAATAGTAAGGGTTTTGGAGCACAGAGTGAAAGATGAGCTCGCTCAGTAGTCCAGGCCCTCTGGACTGTGTGACATCAGTATGTCCTTCTGGCAGCGGCAGCGCCCTCTCAGGCCCCTGTCTGTCAGTCTGTCTATAGGACTAGCTCAGCAGGGAGTGCTCCGTCACCCTCATAGTGGTCCCCACAGCCTGCCAAAAGAGAAGGGAAGGAAAGGGGGTGGGGGGAAGGCCGGTGCTGGCAACTGTCCTCAGCAAGCCTCAGGAACTGAAGCAGCCTCTGTTGCCACTGACACAGTCCTTGGGGTCGTTAGACTGGGTGCAGAGAAATCCTGAAGCAGAAATCGACCATAGTGACTTCTTTGGTGATAGAAGTGAGGACACGCAGTGCCAGTTACTGAAGGCCAGCTTCCTCGGGTTCCCTGTCCTGGCTTATTAGCACAGCCATCAGAGCCCTTCCAGTCCTTGGCGACTGTTGATGAGTAAGATTCTGAAGGAGAGGTCCCCATTTCGATCACACCTGTTGAGTATGTGCCAGCCCAGAGTGAAACAGACTCCAGAGCACCAGGAAAAAGAGGCTGATCCTCTTAGGTTGTGAAGCCTATTGCTAGTTGATATAAGCTGTTGCTGTCATGGGAATGTATTCCAGATGGACAGGTGGGCTTCACTAGACTTTTTTTGGTGTGTCTGTCAGTGCTTTCTCAATATAAAGTGTGGTCTCACTCTTACTCACTCGATTCCCTGTTCCGAAGAAAATAACTTCTCAAAAGAACAAATCGGCATTTGTGTTTTTAGACCTGACTTCTCTTTTTCAGATTCACATTGACATTCCAAGGACGAATCCACTCATTCCGTTGTTCCAGCAGCCACTAGTACAGGAGGTGAGGGAAGCACTTAATGTTCTGGGCCCTTCTCCCCCTTTAGTGCCTTGTGTTCAGATATGGAGCTGTGGTGCTTGCAGGGCACGTTCTTGGGCTGTCTCGCCGGCTCTTCTTAACAAACCCAGGGGCCAGGTGGAACTTTGGGAAGTGGAGGGACTTACCCAGAGTCTTACAGCTCCCTGGTAACAGAATGAGACTTGAGCTCGCACATTAGAATTCCTAGCCCTGTGTTTGCTCTACTTTATCAGGCAGGGGTGGCATGGGTCTTTATTGTGGTAAGTATACATAACATGAAAGGTGCCATTTTAACCATTTTCAAGGGCACAGTTTTGATGCCATTAAGTACATTCACACTTGGACAACCATCACCACCACCCATCATGAGGACTTCTTTCCATCTTCCCAACCTGAAACTCTACACCTATTAAACAGTAATTCTTCATTCCCCAGCGACCACCATCCTATGTTCTGTCTCTGTGAATTTGAATATTTCAGGGACTTCAAATAAATAGGATCATATAATGTTTGTCCTTGTGTTACGGGCTTATTTCACTTGGCATAATATCTTCAAGGTTCATCTGCATTGTAGCATGTGTCAGAATTTCCTTCCTTTTAAAAGTGAATAATATTCCTTGTGTGTGTACAAGACATGTCGTTAATCCATTCGTCCATCCATAGACAGTTAGATTGCTTCCCCCTTTTGGGTATTGTGAATCATGCTGCTATGAACATGCGTGTCCACACACCTGTTTGAGTGCCTGGTTTAAATCCTTTTGGGTGTTTGAAATCCGTTCGGGAAGTTGAATTAGTAGTGGTATCGGAAGACCTAACAGATTAGTGAAGCACATGGAAGGTCTCATTGGGACTATTATTTTTTGACCCAAGCAGTAATTATAACTTCCTTGAGATTAGGGATTTCCTTAACAGCTTCGCAGTAGCTAGGACACTGGGTGTAAGTGCTCTCTGAAATGAACTCTGTTTTCACTTACCCTCATATAGAGAGGGATGGTGATAATATGGCTCAAGATAATAGTCTCTTTGACTTTAGGTTATATTCATAATTTTACTGGTGGGACCCCTCATGACTTACCAATAGCATAAAGAAGATTTTGAAGGTGACACCATTATGTTACCTCCAGATTCAGCTCAGGGGAAGCTAAAAAGCTACTGAGGATCCTTAATTGTCTTCCATCGTTCCCCACAGCTGAGCCTGGCTTATTCCACACTTTTATTTATTTATTTATTTATTTATTTTCATTCCACTTAATTTGGAGATGTTCAGCTACTTCTCTTTTACCTGTGCGTACTTACTGTAAACTTGGAGACAGGGAAAGTAGTTTGTTTAAAATACTCTTCCTAGTAGTGGAACATGAATATGAAGACGAAAACTCAAAGTATATTCTTTCCATTTTTTCTTGAATCATCTTTCCATCTAGCAGGCTATAGTCAAAGAGTATGACTTAATTCTTGAAATGCCAGCCAAGGAGCAGAGAACTAGTACTGAATATTGAAAGACTTGCTTTGCATATCTGAAAGATACTTGAGAATTGACTATAGCAAGTCAGAATTACCCACACGAGTACAAGAGGTACACGAAAAACCTTTAGGGATTATCCTCTTTCCTCCTCTCTGCAAGGCAAGATTATCCCGGGCTGTCTGTCTGTAATGAAGATTCCCTGGTCTCCCTGGTAACCAGGCCTGGTGCTCTTCAGTTCCCTTGTCTTCAGCATTTTCACTTCTATGTGTCTGCGCTGTCCCATCCTTACTGGAGAGGGATTCTCACACGTCTCCTGTCTGTGAACCGCTAGCTTCCATGTACTTGGCCACTGTTAAAACCAGTCAGTTGGGATTTGTGTATTCACAAGGAACTGAGTAGAAGCCCTGGTGAGTCCTTCAGACCTAACAGAGATGCCCGGGCAGACAAAGGCCACAGGGCAGGACCTCCTTTAGATCTTCCTGAACGTGGTGGGTCCAGTTTGAACTTCTGTTTCAAGGAAGGAAGGAAAGAATTTAAAAGGGCCTCCATTGGCATGTTGGGCCTCACACAGATGAGGATGCCACACCCTTCCCTGGGCCCCAGAGAGCCAGTGGGCAAGTCTAGTGGAGGCAGAGAGGCCAGCTCGGTTCCAGGCAGGGCTTGGTTCTCACTGCCTGTAAGGGCAGGAGTGTTGACAGTGGGTGTGTTTCTCAGCTCCCTCTGCCAGCTGGAAGGCAGATGCAACATGGGGGCTGGGAAACGGCCTTTACTGTGTCTCCAGATTCTCCACTTCTCTCCTACCCTGGCTCACCAACTCTAAAACCGTACAAGCATTTCCTTGCTGTTGTTCTCCCTGGGGGAGAGGGAGGTTCTCCCTTGCACCTAAACTCAGAGAAGGCCCTCTGCAGTCTGCCCCCAGAGCCCATGTGCTGTGGAGACCCACTTATCTCTCTTGCCCCCTGCTTGCAACCACTGTCAGCTCTGCCATCCCTCTCCTGTGGCTCCCAGAGACATGAGGCAGCCCAGTCAGAGCCAGTGTAAAGAATGTATTGAACTGGGGAGTTGTAGTCACCAGGATGAAGTCAGGAGACAAGTAGCATCAGAGAAGACAGGGTAGGGGACACTGAGAGGGCCTAATGAAGGCAGAGGGAGTGTAGCTGAAGGGGGCAGGGCCAGACTCTGAAAAGGGACCTGAAAGATTTTTTTTTTTCTCCCCACTGTAGGTTCTGGTCTCCTGTGGCTAATATTCTTATCCCCAGCAGCTTTCCCATGGAGGCCCAGGCTGATTTCTCTGTTTGCCAAGTTCCCAGCTGTAGGATTAGGTTATTTGACTTCCTGTCCCCAGTGAATGTCTGGGTTGCATCCTGATACACGAAGTGACTTCCAGCATTAAAGGTCTGTCACTGGCTCCTGGCTGCACTCTAGAAGTACATCTAGGCCTACATTTCTTTCCATCTCAGTGGGGAGAAAGGAGCTTGTGGTGGAGAGGGTGTTTCCTCTCCACATCCTGTGATAATAAAAAAAAGATTTGGAAAAGGTATTAGTACTTAGATGTTCTACCATCTTGCTTCTGGATATGGAGAGCCAGTGGTTATGGGAGTGTGGTGGCCTGGTTAGTCCATGCATGGCAGATCTTCTCCTCAGTCCTTTGTGTCATTGTCCTGCCTTTTCTCACTTGTAGATCACAGTGACTGCCTACTGCAAAGAGAAATAAAGGGCAAGAACGTTCCACCCCTGCTTAAAAACAGCCAGCTTCTTACAGACTTCCTGCATTTTTGTATACTTGGTTTGTCCCACAGTAGTTCTAGAATTTAATAAAAATTTGGGCTCATCCCTGAGGTACATTGTGAGGTAGGTAACTTCAGGGAGAGAGTGTATCCCTATGATTTAACAGTCATGTCTTCTTTCTCATTTTCCTAGATCTTCGAAAGAATTTTGTTTATTTGGGCCATCCGACACCCTGCCAGTGGGTATGTCCAGGGAATTAATGACCTGGTCACTCCGTTCTTTGTCGTCTTCCTCTCAGAATATGTGGGTAAGAAGCATGAGTACCAAGTTGAATGAACTATTGCTCTTTCTGATCTGCAGTGTGTTTCTTTTGCCCAAGAGTGCAGCCAGGAGGCATGTCTTGCCAAAAAGAGATCATGGCCCTCGAGTACACTGCTAAACATATTTTGACAGCAGTAAGCAGCCTAGAATTCATTTCTCTCTTGAGATGGCCACAGATCTCACCCAAAGGACCTGCTTTGTCACAGAAGGGCCAAATGGATACCTTTATGTTCTGCCATACACAGATGGTTCAGTGCTTTATTTGAGGCCATTTTGGGATTGTTTTGAACTTGTCTCAAACACAGGCCCTCCTTCACGAAAGCTGAATTTTTAGAGTGTACATGAGGTTTTCACACTTGAGTTCACATACTGTATCTTAGCAGCGGCATGTGGCCACGTAGGGGAGGAAAGCTGGGGGCACCAGAATCCAGCTCACATTGGAGGTAGCAGAAGGGGCCTAGGAGAGCCCCTGGACCTCTATTTCCCTCCTCCTCCTTCTCCTCTTGCCCCATTAGGTGTTCGTCACTTTGGATAAAATGAGTAGATATTATGCGGGCGATTAGGTTTTCTTATACCTCCAGCCTCCTTCTCCAGCCAGGCCTGAATTAGGTGGAGTCTTGAAAGGGGTGAAGGATCCTCCCCTTCTCCTTTTGGTTTCCTCTACTGCTTGTGCTTAGAGACTCACCGGAAAACCCATCTGTCATGTTGGTTCTCTCAGCAAGTTAAGGGGGAGCTCTTGGGGGAATCAGAACATTGGAGGCAGCCTCAGAACACCATTGTGTCATCCCCTCATTTCACCAATGGGTCATGAGATGCCATGCCTCCTTATTGGTGGCAGAGCGAGGACTAGATAGGCTCTGGAGGCAGTGGGTTATTGTGGGTTTTGGAGGAAGCCAGTGCTGGAGGGCAGGGGGCTAATGAGAAGTAGACCAGAGTAGAGCCCCATGGAAGGTGAAGAAGTAAAAATGTCTCACTTGATCCAACTCGCTCCTTGTTTTCTGATGGGCCTCAGCGGATGGTGTTTTGGTCTTTTATGAATGAGGCACTCTGAAAAGTAAGGCAACTGAATGACACCATCTCTTGTCCCCTTCAGTGGCAGCAGCCACGGCAGACCTGGGAGTTAGGTCACCCTTGCTCACTCGACCAGGGGATCCTAAGCAAAAGAAAGACGAGTTAAAATGTACCTACCAAAAGCATATAAATAAAGCTTTTGCTAGAGGCCTTTTCATTTTTCCTTCACATTAATAGGTCAGCTTTCAGAGGCAGCTTATTTCTGCACGTTTAACTTTATTAAGAGTGGTGCAGCTGATCAGTCGGGATTTGGGGGTTGCTTCTTGCAATAACACTTTTCTGAAATAGTATTAAAGGATGAGCCTAGGAAGGTATTAAGCCATTCGCTAACGGACATTTGAAGTGTAGATGCTGGCATGAAATCCTGGTAACAGTGTCAAGCCAGTTCCAAATAATCCGCAGCAGCTGCAGTTCTAATTGGATATTTAATTATCCCGTTAGCTGCCACTTAACACTTTGTACCAAATTTTCCTCTTCTTCCTGTAGGCACAATGCTGTTGGTTCCACCGATCACCCTGCTTTTCTTTGATAGATGTGACTGCATTCTGATCTTAGTACTTGTCAGCCCGCCTGCTGACCTATGGTCTTTATGCATGGGCTTCTCCGCCCTTCCTTGGGGCCAGTCTTGGCAACGCTCCACCCAGTTTCACTTCTGCGACAGACTTCAGAAGGGTCTTAGTACCTCCTCCTAGACTGAGGAAGGTGGGGTCCATCCATTTTTTTTTTTTTTTAAATAAAAACTTTAAATAGGTTAAATTTCAGACATTTGTAAAGGTAGAAAAATATCATACCACTAATCTCCATATCTCACCTGGCTTCACCAGCCAGTCTTGTTCCATCCCTCCTTCTGTCCATTTCCACCCTTTCCTCTTTGTGAATTATTTGGAAGCAATGTCAGATATCATATTGTCTCATCCACAAATATTTCCGTATGTACTTCTAGAAGACAGTGATTAAAGAAACGCACAGCCATAATGCCCTATTACAGCTAAAAAGTTATAATAGCTTCTTGGTATAATCTAATATACAGTAAGCATTCGTATTTTTCTGATTCTCATAAATATGTTTAATAATTTGTTTGAATTGGGTCCACACGTTCTAATTGGTTGGTGTGTCTCTTAAATCTCTCTCTTAGCCCATCAGTTCCCATCCCTCTCTTCTCCCCTTAGGAGTCTGTAGCTTTCGCCCTTGTTTTTCCAATTTTCAGCCTGGGGCTTTGCCATGCCAACCAGTAACACCCTGGTTCTTAAGCACTTTACTGTTTTGCAAAGCACTTTGACATACTGTATTTCATTCAGTAGGCCCCAATATCTCTTTAAGGTAGGTGTATCAACTCACTTTACAAGTGAGAAATCCAAGGCTCAGAGATTTAATGAGCTTTCCAGATTCATACCCAGGTCTTTTGACCTTAATACGTGTCCTCTTTATATGATTTAGTGGTATTTTGACTTAATTCCCATTCTTCTAATGGCTCCTTCTGCTCCATTCTGTGCCCCAAAGAGGACAGTACATTTCTTACTGCCCTTTGCCTTTAAAAAAAAATGTGGTAGAAGTACATGCTCATTAAAAAAATCAGAACGGGGCCCTGGGTGGCTCAGTCAGTGAAGTGTCTGTCTTTGGCTCCGGTCATGGTCCGGGGGTCCTGGGATTGAGTCCCGCATTGGGCTCCCTGCTCAGCGAGGATCCTGCTTCTCCCTCTGCCTGAGGCTCCCCCTTCTTTCTCTCTCTCAGACAAATAAAATCTTAAAAAAAAAACAAAAAACATTTTCTCTGAAAGAGAGTCCCAGGAGTGAAACTGGTAGTCCTTCCTAAAAGCATGCCAAACAGTGCTACTAAATCACATTCCAGAGACATTTGTACTCCAACCACTAATGTGTGGGTGCACTGTTCTTCACATCCTTAGCAAAACTAGATACCTAAATCTAATTCTGTTTCACCAGTCTGGCAAATTATCCGTGGTCTGTGTTTTAGTTTTTGTTCCACTTGCTCTCCTCCAGTGAGGGGTGCACAGTAGCATTTGTTTCTTTGCAATCTGTTCAAATTCTTTACCATTTTTCTCTATTGGATTGCTGGTCTTGTTGTTTTGTAAGAACCTTTTGTAAATTAGATATAGTCATCCTTTATTTGGTATGTGTGAAAAATACTAGGTCCCACCACATGATATTGCTAAAATTCAGCCGTTTTTACCCCTACTCCCCCAAAATGGGAATTTTATATGGCTCAACCTAATATTATTTTTCTCCAGGACCATCACTTGTCTTTTAACTTTGTTTATTGTGTCTCCTTATGTAGAATTTCCTAATTTTATGTAATCAAATCTGCCCATTCAGCAGGTGTTAATGAGCTCCTGTTATGGGCCCCGGGAGAGAGACCAAGCCAACAAGCGAGGCCCGGCCCTTTAGTGGAGGGGCTGGCAAACGACTAGTAAATCAGCACTCAAAAACTGTCGGTTTTGAGATTCAGTATCTTGCTTAGAAAGTCTTTCCTTGGGGTGCCTGGGTGGCTCAGTGGGTTAAAGCCTCTGCCTTCGGCTCAGGTCATGATCCCAGGGTCCTGGGATCAAGCCCAGAGTTGGGCTCTGCTCAGCAGGGAGCCTGCTTCCCTTCCTCTCTCTCTGCCTGCCTCTCTTCCTAATTGTGGTCTCTGTCTGTCAAATAAATAAAATCTTTAAAAAAAAAAAAAAAAAGAAAGTCTTTCCTTCCCCACCCCAGTATTACGAAAATGTGCTCCCGTGTTTTCTTCTCTTCTCTTGTGGGCTTGTTTTTACATTTAGCTTTTAAAATTTCATTATTAATTTGCTTTCCCGTGTGGTGAGGGTTGAGATTAAAGTTCCTGTGCAACCCAGTGGTTCATTATTTCAGCACAGTTTATAAATAACCATCCTTTCTTTGCTGCTATGACAGGCCTCTTCATAATATAATACTAATTCCTTTATTTACACAGCTCTACTTCTTTATTCTGTTCCATTTATCTCCATTTCTATGCAAGCAGCACACAGCTTGGGGTTTTGAGATTTATAGTGTGTTTTTGTCATTATTCCAGGGCCCTTTCATCATCCTTTTTAAAAACTTATCATGGCTCTTCTTCCATATGAACTTTATGTATCCACCTTTTTCTTTTTTTAAATTTATATTTAAATTTATTAAATTTATAATTATATTTATAATTAAATTTATATTTAATATTAGTTTCAGGTGCACAATATAATGTTTCAACACTTCCACATGTCACCTTGTGCTCATGACAGGTGCCCTGCTCAATCTCCATCACCTGTTTCATCCATCCTCCGCAACCCCGTCCCCTCTGATCACCATCAGTTTGTTCTCTACAGTTAAGAGTCTGTTTCTTGGTCTGCCCCCTTTCTCTCTTTGCTTGTTTGTTTCGTTTGTTCTTAAATTCCACATGAACAAAATCATATGGTATCAGTCTTTCTCTGACTGACTGATTTCGCTTAGCGTAATACCCTCTAGCTCCATCCTTGTCATTGTAAATGGCAAGGTTTCATTCCTTCTTATGGCTGAGTAATATTCCATCGTGTGTATACATACACATCATCTTCTTTATCCATTCGTCTATTGGTGGACACTTGGGTTGCTTTCATATCTTGGCTATTGTAAGTAATGCTGCTGTAAACATAGGGGTGCATGTATGCTTTTTAATTTCTGTTTTTGTATTCTTTGGGTAAATATCCAGTAGTGTTATTCCTGGATCACTGGGGAGTTCTACTTTTAATTTTTCAAGGAATCTCCATCGTGTTTTCCATGGTGGCTGCACCAGTTTGCATTTCCACCAGCAGTGCAAGAGGGTTCCTTTCTCCCCACATCCTCACCAACACCTGTTGTTTCTTGTGTTGTTGGTTTTAGCCATTCTGACAGGTGTGAGGTGATATCTCATTGTGGTTTTGATTTGCATTTTCCTGGTGGTGCGTGATGTTGCCTTTTTCATGTGTCTGTTGGCCACCTGTGTGTCTTCTTTGGAGAAATGTCTGTTTATGTCTTCTGCCTACCACATGAACTTTAGAATCAACTTGCCAAATTCAAGAAGTAGGAACCTTTTAGAATTTTTATTGGAGTTACAATAAACTTACAAGTTAAGTTTTGTGGGCTTTTAAAAATTGTAGCATCTTTATTGAGATGTAATTCATATACCGTATAATTCACCCACTGAAATGTATAGTTGAGTAGTTTTTAGTATATAGAGTTGTGTAAGCATCACCACAATCAATTTAGAACATTTTCATCAACCCTCCAAAGAAGCCCTGAATCCTTTAGTCATCACTCCCAAGCTTCCCATTCCCTCTACCCCTAAGCAATTGCTAATCTTTGTCTCTATGGGTTTGCCTTTTCTTGACATTTCATATAAATGGAATCTTACAGTATGTGGTCTTTTGTGCCTGGCTTCTTTCACTTACCAACCACATTTTTGAGATTCATTCATGTTGTAGTCTCTGTCAGTACTTCCTTCCCTTTGATGGTCATATTCCATTGCATGGATATACCACATTTTATGTATGTATTCATTAGTTGAGGTTTATAAATTAAGTTTTAAAGAAGTAAGGCATTCAGACTTCTCTTCAGCCTCAAGATCTTTCTTGAACAGAGATGCAACATTGTTTGTTGCCTTCAGGAAAAATTCTTGGGTCACCTAGCTGGCTCAGTCAGTAGAGTGTATGATTCTTGATCTCAGGGTCATGAGTTCAACCCCATGTTGGGCATAGAGTTTATGTTAAAAAAATAAAAGGAGACTAATTCTCCTGTCTGGGTAATAATGCTGCTTTTCTTCCCTTCTCTAACGGTGTCATGTCCTAATAAGGAGCTGCTGTAAAGGCTCTTACTGTGACACTCTCTAAGCAGGGGACCTCAGATATCTTCTGCCTGTGGGATAAGCCAGACTGTTGCCCTGTCATCCTGGGCAGGTCCCACCAGGTAGCCTTCCCCCACTGCCCCATCTCCCTGAACTGTAGCATGGAGGATCTGCTCTATCAGAGCTTCTCCTGTATCTCTCCCTGATCTGCTTGGTCCCACCACTGTCACTTCTGTTAATTAGCACCTGGCCTTATTTTGTGGTGTGTCATGTTTGTTGTGAAAGTAACTCCCTCTGAGTTGACAGAGAAGTTGTCTCTTGCTAGCCTGGCCCCCAGGCAGCTTCTTTATCTGCTGAAACCACCTGCCCATGGGGAGGTGGGTCCCCTACGGATAAGGCAGCAGCGTGGTCACACTGGGCCCAGGGTGATTGTGCTAAAGGAGACACTGGGCCTGTGACCCCCAAGCCTGCAGAGGACCTCCAGATGACTCTCATCTATGAGAACTTTCGGGCTCAGATGATATTACTGATCTGGCTATGAACATAGTGGTCCAGTATAACCGATAGTGTGGCCATCATCAAAATAAATGGCTAAATGGCAACTCTTCAAGGGATACATATGAAGCAATCCTGCAGAAGAGCAGAGTTCGTGATCTTGTTTTCAAAAACAGAGTGGTGTCTGCTGGTTTCTGTCAGTAAAAAATGAAACAGTATTAAATCACTTTCCCTTGTCTCTTCTGTAGGAAGCGGTATAGTGGGATTTCCATTTCAAGTTTTACTTGAATCATGTGTTTTCAGAAGCATCATAGCCATGGAGCCCCCAGAAGGGAAGTCTTTCCCAAACCTCTGACTTTTGAGTCCAGTTTCCTGCGTGACATTTCCACTTGGATATGTTGTAAAAGATCAGTTAGGGCTAGCGTGGCTACGTGTGACCAGGAACCCCAAATAATAGTATCTTTAGAAGATAGAAAAGCGTATTTCTCTCATATGGAAAGTTGAGAGGTCAGTAGTCCAGGGCTTGTGTGCTGCCCTAAGATATCAGGGACCCAGGCTCTTTTGTCTTATTGTGCTACCATTTTCATTCAGCCTCTGGTTTCTTTCTTGCAATCCAGTATAGCTGCATGTGCTCCAGCCATCACGTCTGTATTCCATCTAGTATGGAGGAAGAAAGGAAGAAAGGCATACTCATTCCATTTAAGGACACTTCCCAAGGTTGTATATGTGCTTGGGTTTGGATCTCTTCGGTCTGCACTGAGTCATATGGCCATAGCTAGCAGCAAATGAGGCTGGAAACCGGGGTGGCCAGTACCCTTCACCAAGAAGTAGAGGGGAATAATTATTTGTGGACAGCCTGCAATTTCTGCTACCCTGAGGCTCCTCAGCCTCCATGTTTCACCAACTCCTTTTCTCCCCACACCCGGCCATGCTTTTCTCTTAATAGGCAACATTTCCTGAATCCTGAGTCAGAAATGGTAAGAACTGGGCATGAGTTTCAACCTTCTATATCCAACGAGTCACAAAGCTATGATGATTTTAAGTTCTCAGTGTTTCCTGAGTCTGCTTCCCTCTCCATTCTCCTGTGACTGCCCTGGATGCTGAAATGACCAAGCGTGTTTTCCCTGCTCCGGTTTTCTCTCTTATACACCGTTCAAACACAAACTTGTCCATGCAGCTCCTCTGCGTAAGCCCTTTGGTAACACCCTGTCACATACAGATTCAAGCAGCCAGGTTAGCTAGCTCACGCAAGGCCCTGTGGGATCTGTTCCTTTCCCACCCCTTCAACTCAGCTGTCCCAAATTGACACGTATAATCTAAAGCCTGTCCTGCACCCTTTCCTTCTTCTCCCCTGGGCGAATCCTCATGCATCCTTTACAAAAGGAAGCCAGCCCTTGCCCTCGCCTTGCCTGCATCACAACAGTAGTGCTCCTTCCATAACACTGTATGTTTCTTTTGTAGCCCTTCACCACGCTGGTTATGGTTTGTGTTGTCTTCCTGCTCTCTGCCACCAGATTGTAGGATTCTCTGATACCAAAGACTACTTTAAATATCTTATATTCCCAGTGCTTTTAGTCTGATGTCCAAAACGGGCCTTCCATACATGTCTAGATGAATGACAGAATGAAAATGTCACTGTAACTTTGTAAGACTTTCGGGGATTAGTATGGCTTTGCTGAGGCTGGCCACCAGAGGGCAGTGAAGTACAATATTTCGATGCTTTGCTGAGTTAGCCAGAAGTTTTCTCTCTTCTAAGAGATGGATAGCAAGTATTCATTGAGCATCTATACTGGGCACTGGGGATATGACCATAAGTAAATCAAGTAGACAAAAATCAGTGGCTTTTACTTCTAGGTGTTTATTCAATGAAAGTTTCCAAAAGACTGTACAGTTTCCTAAAGACCGCAACTTTTTTCGTATAGACAAAAATTGGAATCAACCCAAATAATCTGGAACAGGAAAATTTCAATGGATTCGTACTCAGCAATAAAAAGAATGAACTATCAATAAACACAGTGTGGAAGAAACTATCCCCAAATCACTGTTGAACAAAAGTCAGATACCAAAAAATTATACATTGTGTGATTCCATTTTTTTAAAAGTTTTTGTTTTATTTACTTATTTTTCAGAGAGAGAGAGAGAGAGAACAAGCACAAAGCGGGGCAGCATCAGGCAGAAGGAGAAGCAGACTCCCCACTGAGCAAGGAGCCCGATGTGGGACTTGATCCCAACACCCTGGGATCATGATCATAAGTCAAAGACAGACGTCTGACCAACTAAGCCACCCAGGCATCCCTGTGTGATTCCATTTTTTAAAAATGGAGTTCAGAAATAATCCATGGCAATAGAAATCAAAGCAGTGGTTGACTGGCTAGAGACTGGGAAGGGGCATGAGGAAATTTCTGGGATGCTGGAAATGTTCTCTATTTGGACTGAGGTGTCTCTTACACAGATGTATATATGGGTCAGAACAGACTGGGGGGGCACCTGAGTGGCTTAGTCGGTTAAGTGTCTGACTCTTGATTTCCTCTCAGGTCGTGATCTCAGGGTCACATCGGGCTCTGTGCTGAGCATGGAGTCTCCTTGAGATTCTCTCTTTCCCTCTGCCCCTTTCCCCAACCCTGCTTGTACACATGATCCCTCTCTCTTCCAAAAAATAAAAGGGGACTGTGCACTTATGTGTAGTCTACTGTATGCAAATTATACATAAAAAGAAATTGCTTCATAGAACCTGACTTCTGATGAGCAGAAACAGATAATGAATAAAATCACAGGTAGTTTTTGGTAGATTGTGACGAGTGATATGGAGAAAAATAAAGCAGGGGTGATGCCCTGTTGGCAAGAGTGGCGACAGGAGCAGATTTCAAACAAGGCAGTGAGCCAGGGTCACACTGAGGAGAGGACAGTGGCGCTAAGTCCTGAAAGAGGTGAGGGGTGAGACATGCAGTTACTTTTTGATAGTACTCAGATTTTCAGAGAAAAGGAGTTGTTGGTTAGAACTCCCCCCGACCTCACATACTCAGCGATCATGGACTCTGCCACCATGTCTTGGTCCCTGGCTCTTGGGGTTGTACTCCAGCTCGTGCTCTCTGTTCCCAGGAGGCTTCCTTCTCTTCCTCATCTCCTACTCTGTGTGTGATACCCACCCTGCCCATCCTGTTCCTCCCTGTCTTGTGAGGTATGGAGGCCAAGGATGAAACTGGACAGACCTCTGTAGTAATGATGGGTTTTCATTATGGGCTTAAAGGACATTCTTTGTTTGCTTTTTAAAATATAAACTTTATATTGAAGAATAATATACTTTTTAAAAAGCACATATCTCAGGGCACCTGGATGGCTCAGTCGGTTAAGCATCTGCCTTCAGTGCAGGTCATGATCTTAGGGTCCTGGGATCGAGTCCCACATTGGGCTCCTTGCCCAGTGGGGAGCCTGCCTCTCCCTCTCCTTGCCTGCCGCTCTCTCTGCTTGTGCTCTCTCTCTCTATGTGTCAAATAAATAAATAAAATCTTTAAAAAAATAAATGAAAAGCACGTATCTCCTACATGCACAGCTCAATATATTTCCTCTGAATAGCCAGCACCTGTATCAAGACATGGAACATTTCTAGCACTGCTGAAGTCCTCCCCCCGGCCCCCCACCGCCATGTTTCCTTCTGGACCCTCCTCCCTCAGAGGTGACTACTTCACTGACATCTAACACCCCGCTTAGTTTTGCCTGTTTCTAAACTTTCTATAAATTAAATCATATAGTAACAATATTCCATTTTCTATCATAATGCTGTTGGTTTGGAGGGAATTGGGGAGTGTGGTTGTTGCGGAAGTTGTTAGCACTCCCCTTATTTAGATGCTTTCCTCAAGATGCTTCCTGGCCTCATCTTCATAGATAAAGTAAGTAATCTTGTAAGTGTCAGTGGGAGGCTCTTCCCAGCGACACACATCTCTTGGGGCAGCCCCACCAGAGGGTTGAGCTGAACCACTTTCAGCTGACACTTGAGAGTGCTGTGTGCATGTGCTGGGATGTCCAGGGCTGGATGGCCTGTCTCGCAGGAGGGAAGTTCTCCAAGCTTATCATCTGGGGGACTTTCAGACCCCGCCTGATCTCCCCCTGGCAGTGAGCTAAGTGGCATGTGCGTGCCTGCCTGCTGGCTCTGTCTCTTTGGCATCTGATCCAGAATAAGGGAGAAACTGTAACCGAGGACAAGTTTTGAGAGCTAACATATGCAAGATGTTTAAGCCTCGATGAAAAGCCTCTGAGCAGCTGACAGTGGGGGCCCTGGACTCCTTAGAGCCTGTTCACATCCACGGTGTCTTGGTGCCACGCCGCCTATCTCTGTGGGTGGTCTCTGGACAGGTCCTAGAAGAGGAAGTGTGTGCTGGACTTGGCCCTTCTTTTGCCCCTTTAACCTGAATACTCCTGTGGTCTGTTTTTATACAATATGGGGTCCAACAGCGTGTGCCGAGGGGCTGAGTTAACCAGCAGTCATGAATGTTTGCTAAATAAAAGTAAGAGTAATACAGGAACCTGAGGAAAATGGAGAAAATGTGGCAATATGTTAGTTTTTAAGAATAATTTTAACCAGGGTATCATGACACATGTATACTGAGGCTGCTCCCCAGCCGGGGTCACATATCAGTCTGAGTCAGTCCTTACCTTGTAGTCACCTCACTGACTGATAGGCACAGTGTCAGGAAGGGCTCCCTGGTCAGCCCTGAGACAGCATGCTTCCTCTTTCACAGTCTGTAACACGATCCTCATGGAACAGAACCACCTCCCTGCATGTGTCTGCTCTGTAGGAGCCTCAGAAGTCTTTCCCCTGACCTTCTCCTTGGAGGAGACCAACTCTCTTCACTCTTCTTCTCTTTCAGGTAGTTTGACCTTCCACGGATTAGCCGGGAGCCCTTACACCCTCTCTATACGAGGGTTTTCGGTGGCGTCCTCATCCCACTGCTGCCATCATATACTTACCTGAAAATGCTAGATGAACAGTGCTCAATAGTACATTTTAAAAAATTTATCTATTAGGGAGAGAAATCACAAGCCATGGGGAGGAGCAGAGGCAGAAGGAGAAGCAGACTCCCCACTGAGCAGGGAACCCGATGTGGGGCTCGATCCCAGGACCCCAAGACCCAGCCCGAGCCAAAGGCAGACAGACGCTTAACTGACTGAGCCACTAGGCTCCCCAATAATACATTTATATAGCACTTAAAAATGATTACATGCAGGTGATCAGATGAATTCCTTGACACTTTCCTTAAAGTGGCATTTTCCTGGATGAGATATTTAAGTTCTTATTTTATGAGGTTCTTTAGATGTATGGCCCTGATTTTATTTTTTTCCTTTTATCAGTTTACTTTTGTGTCCTGAAAACATTACATAAGGTATTCTTATGTGTCTAGTCTTAAAAAAATAAAGATAGGAATCAGGTAAACCAGAGGCTTCGGGACACAGGCTGCAGTCTGATGCCTCGAACCTTCTCCTGTCTGCCGGTCGGGCTGAATCTTTCTGACCCAGCAGATCACAAAATCTAGAAATTGCCCTACAATCACAGATGGTTCCTAGGAAGTGCCTAGAGCAGCAAAGAGACAAGTTACTCTTGTCAGTTTAAGCACAACCAGTTCTTCCCAGAGCTGTCGGGGAGTATTTGAGGCATATATAAGGCTGATTTCAGGCCCAGGACATGGAGTTCTCAGGAAAATAAACACTCGACTGAAGTCACCACTCAAGTACATTATATCCGCTAATAAATGGGCATGTTCTCGTCAAGCCCGGAGTGGGCAATTTGATTCTTATAAAGGGCTTTTGGGCTTCCTCTTTTTGGATGCTTTGCCTTTTAAAATAGCCATAAAATATCCTTAAAATCTCATTGCCTCCAGTCTGGGTCTTGGCTGTTGCTTGCTTTGTAATGACAACCAAAGACGCTGCCCTCATTCGAGACTGCCTTGCTGGCATGGTTTCCCATTCCAGCTTCAATTATATGTTGAATTTTCTCAAGTGGAATGTTTAATGATCCTTCTGAACAGACTGTTTATGCTGAATGGAGCTCTTCAGAGAGCATTTGGGCCTCCCTTTCTCGGCTGCTTTTTGCCGGTGCACTCAGCTCACAGTTTTTGACTGAATGTGTGAATTTTATCCTCCCAGCAGGCAGAACACTAGAACTAAACTGTCCTCCCACTCCCCGAAAGGCTGCTGAACTCACTGTCTGTGAAAGCCAAGGGCTGATGGGCAAGCCAGGCATCAGGGCACCACACGGGGAGACAGGAGCCCTCCAAATCAGCAACTTGTCTCTTGGTTCCTTTGCTCCCTGGACAGCTCAAGGTTTGGAATTGGTAGAGTTACTGAGAGCGGCATCTTACCGACTTAAGACTTCACGTTGTTAGATTTTCCTCCTTTACGCCAATTGGTGGAGATGGAAAGCTTTGAAAATTTACTTATTTTTTAAGGTACGTGTTGGGATTAGATTAGGTTTGGCTGCAAATAACAGAGATCCAAAATAACAGGGGCTTAAAAAGAGATAGAAGATGATTTGTTCCTTGTTTAATGACAGTGACACTAGCTAACATTTAGACAACGCTGCTTTTGTGCCAGGTTCGGTTGTCAGCACCTTTGTGTATTAACTTACCAGTGGGATGTTACCACCTTAGCAGAGGAGGCATTGAGCACTAAAGTCAAGTCCTTTGCCTGAAGCCCCATACCTAGTGAGTGACAGCCAGGGTCTGAGTCTGGCCCCAGAGTCTATACTCAGCCCCATACTGTTGTGCCTGACAAAAAACCCACAGGCTGCCAGGGCTGGTCCTTGTTCTCAGGGACCCAGGCTCTTTCTTCCTCGTTGCCCTTCCCAGTTTTTTGTTTTATTTTTATTTTTATTTTTCCACTGCAGTGTTCCAGAATTCTAGAGTGCCCAAGTTGGAAAAGATTCCTCAAATTCTTACAGAGTGCTGGATGTTCATTTGGGGAATGTGTGTGGGAGTAGCAGGAGGGGTTTTTGTCTGGAGCCTTTCTTGTGGATTTCACAGTTTTCTTATAACCTCTTCTCTCATAAAGAGGGGGCTGCTGCTTAGGACGGTGGGTTGGAGCAACCACAGTCACTCAAGGAAACAGCACTGTCTTCACACACTGCTGACCCGGCCCTGGAGAGTGGGCTGGCGGAACTTGTGGGTCAGGCTTGTCTGTGGTAGTGGGAGTTGGAGGTGCCCAGGAGTCCATCCCTGGGGTGGGGATGGGGTGGATATGTAAAGTGGTGGAGGCATGTGTGGAACGAGGAACCTCGGGTACGCACAGCACCATGGGAGCATCTCAGAAATATAATACGGAAGCAAAGAGAAAAAGGAAGATTCTGAACTGGGACTTAGAGCTCAGTGGTATTTATCTAAATTCATAGTATGTATGTGGCACACAGTAAGTGTTGAAGTTAGGGGAGAAAGATATTTCTTGGAAGGTTTTTGTTTTTAATGTGATTTCTCTAGTGGACCTTTATATATTATCTGAAGTCTTAGTTTCTGCAAGCTTAGTGTTAGTTTACAAAATCTTTATTGGTGATAAAAGGCAGGTGTAGTCAATTGTAGTGAACCCCTTTTTCCTAAAATAATGTGCATTTTTTTTCCTGACTGTAAAAATTATGCTTATTGTAGAAATTTTGAAAAGTCTAGTAAAGCTTAAAGAAAATAAAAATCTTTTATCCCTACTACCTAGGGAATAAACACTGTAAGCTTTGTGATGTATGTTGTCTTTCCTCTATGCTTATATAAGCACACATAAATATTGTATGTACAGTAGTTGAGAGTATACCATAAATAATTTTGTATCTTGCTCTTTTCCCTTAAAACTGTGACTTTCCTGTGTCATTACAAATTCTAAATAAACTTCACCTAAAAGAAATTGTATTGTACCTACTATGTGCTAGGAGCCACTGTTAGCACTCGGCATGGATTAACTGTGGCCGCACTTTGAATCAGACTTTTAGGTTGTTTCTAGCATTATAGCTTTTCTCACAAAGCAGCCCACCCTCCCCAGAAGGGTTTTTCTAGCCCCTGATGTCCATTAAAAAGTGCTGTTTATACAGGATGAAAATCCGAGAATTGTTACACATTGTCCCAAGGGGGTTCAGTCGTAGGTCTTAGTAATAATTCTCGTAAATGAAAAGGGCTAGATTCTGAATACATTTTGTCAGATGCCTGTGTCTCTGCAGCACCAGGGACTGCAGTGAATGTCCTGTTTTCAAAATAAGGCTCTAGGTTTAAGGAGAAAAGCTGCTTTTGTCACAGAACTCAAGCCTGAGCATTTTCACGTGTGGCCTTGGCTGGGCACACAGGACCTGTGGGTTAAGGTGGCCCATCGTGGCAGGCAAAAGAGCCTTTCTTAGTACTTCTACTTCTGTGGCAGAAAGGGAACCTCCCATGGCCTTTTCCTTCTTCAGGGTTCTAGAAGACTCTTGATGTCCCCACTTAGATCTCTGACCAGAGAGACTACCTCTCACTACCGTTAGTATGGGGTTTCCATGAGAAGCTAATAGATGCTCTTCTTTACAAGAGGTCCCATGGCTAAGGAAGCCTGGAAGTGTTGGATAAATAGGTTTAAACCAATTTACTTAATGTAGAATTTGTTATAACTCCTCACGTCCTTCTGTATGCTATGATCTTTGGGAATCTACACGATGAAGATATGTGAAACACCATTTCTCAACCATATTCGTCCGTGGAACCCCCTTGTTTTGGAGTATCCTATCGTTTTGATATTTTATGGAATCCCGTTAAAGAACTACCAACTTGGTGAAATTAAATCCCAGAAGTCCCCACAGATTTGGGCCATCTGCTGTCATGCACTCATCTTCACTTCTGAGTGGTGTGACAGTAGGTCTGCCTTGTCAGAATATGGAGATTCGGTCTTTGAAATGAACCACGGGGGCCATATGGTTCCCAGCTTTCTCACTATATATACAAGTGTGAGTATGCCAGACAGCTTACTGAATTTCTGAAATCAAAGAATTTTTCCAGACCATCTCCAAGGGTCTGGGTATAGCTCATTGAACATGAGGCCTGAAATGCCTTTTTCTAAAACTGAATGAACAAAATCAGAAGAGAAAAGTATGTTGGACCCAGTGGGACTGGTGTGAGAAGTGGCCTGTTCCATGCTGTAATGAGCTTCTCAAGAACTTTCCTGGAACATGCTTGCCCACCTGACCAGGGGAGGAGGAGGGCAGGCCCTTGTTCCTGGGCATCAGGTTAGCCTAGTTCTCCCTTGGGCTTAAGGACACCGTTGAAGATACTAGACTCTGTCTTTCCCCATTGTTTAGAGAAGACCTCTGGACTTTCTTCACCTTTTGTTTTACAGAAGAAGATGTGGAGAACTTTGATGTGACCAACTTGTCTCAGGACATGCTTCGAAGCATTGAAGCTGACAGCTTTTGGTGCATGAGCAAGCTGCTAGATGGGATCCAGGTGAGCCGGATCTGCCCTTGTAGGTGACCTGGGTCCAGGGGCTCCCACAAGCCTTCAAGTACCTTCTTACCCTTCTGTAGCAGGCAGGGTCGCCATCCAGGATGGCTCTTCCTGCTTTCGGTCTACCCATCTTCACCTCTTTTTTAGCTTTACAGCTTTCAAAAAGGCAGTGGCCTAGCATCCCCTGGAGTCTGAGGAAGTCTCTGTGTTCCCCTGGCTTTGTCCTCAGAGTGTGCCACTCCTTTCCACTCTACACCCTGAGCCAGGTGGTGTGCCCCATATTACGAGGCTCTGTCAGGTTCTCCCCACACCCTGCTGTTCTGTCGATTCCTTTGTTCCTCAGAACACTGGTAGCAGCTTTGGAAAAACCGCCTGTGCTTTTCAAACGTGTTTCAATGAACTTGAGAATGGTAGCACGCTTTGGAGTCGCTATTCATCCTGGCCTCTCTATCATTTGCAGGATAACTATACCTTTGCACAACCAGGGATCCAGAAGAAGGTCAAGGCGCTAGAAGAGCTTGTCAGCCGGATTGATGGTAGGTTGGGGAAGGGGGAACTCTCTGGCAGTAGCACAGTATGATTCTGACACAAGCCAGTGGTGCCGGGGGCCTCTCCTCAGCCCCCTACCTTGCCACGAGCCTCCCCAACTCTGCTGTTGGCGGCACTGCATTCTTCTGCATCTTGGTGGGAAGGGGGAGGGAAAAACTTGCTGGCACCTCAAGTTCTTTCTCCTCTGTTTTTTGTCACCAGGTTTGTCAATTCTCTTTCAGCATCTTCCTTCACATTCACCTTTTTTCCTCCCCCTTTCCCCCGCTTAACCAACCCCCTCTTTTTTTTTTTTCCCCCAAATTCACCCTTACTTCTCCATTTCCCTAGCCACAGCTCTGGTCCAGCATGCCTGGATTTCTATAGCTTCCTTCTAGAAGAACTTGCCTCCACATTCTTTCCTCTTCCAAACCTTCTGCCACACAGTTTCATTGTTCAAAAGCACTGTCCTGGTCCTGTCTCTCCCTTGCTTGGAAGCCTCCTGTGGCTCCCCATTGCTTTCATTTAACAGCAAGCCTGTAGTCCAACCTTGTCCTTGACATGGTGACATCACTTAGGACTCCCAGGCCTGCTGCATGGTCTTTAAGTCTGGCAGATATCTCGGCAGGCCTTTTCCACAGCTCCCCATGACCCGTTTGAGCTGAGTGGGGAGCAGGGAGGGAGACATAGCTCTTTCTAAAGTAGGGTGTCTTTGAGGAGCAGGAGCCTCACAGTAATTCCTTGGCTCTGACATGGGATCACATACTCTAGAGCTAAAAGGCAACTTGGGAAGTCATGATGAAATTGAGACCCAACAAGAGACCTCAGAATTAAGTTTCATAAAGATAGCCTAGAACCTCACATCGAGATCTTCTGCTAAGTGGGCTCTATAGCACCAGCCAAGTGGTAAAGCTTTTTTAGGATTCCACCAGATACTACACAACTAAGAAATGTCATTCCTGGCTTTTTATCATGGATTTTGTGCTTCACCAGAGCAATGTCCCCCATCCCCAACCCCATCATAAACTGTATATCTTTCTGTCTTCCCCAGCTTCTCTTTTCCCGAAAACCTTCCCCGATTTGTTCCAGTTTCCTTTTATGACTTAGGATCTCAGTCTTCCTGTCTTGTTTGCTGATTTGCAGTTATTTCCAACACATTGTCTATAGGATGTTTTTTCCTCTTTGTTTCATTGCCCCTGACCCAGCTGTTAGCCCCAGTGCAGGGCCCATATCCAGCTCTCCTGCATCCCTCCTCCCAGGTTGCAGAGGGCCGAGGTTGCAGTTTCTGCCACCGTCTGCCGTCTCCTTGTTTTTTTCTGCCCTCTCAAATATCTGATCAGTAAAGGCATAGTACTTGAGGATATGGGATTTATAAATGTTATGTCTTTATTGTTTCACTGAGTTATAGAAGTAATACGCATTAGAAAAATTAAAACAATTTGGAAAAACACAAAATAAAAAATAAACATCCTCCCCCTTCCTTAAATTCTATTCCCCAGAAATAACCGCTGTTATTAGTTATTCTTTCAAAAAATTATATTATGTATTTACCACATGCCAGGTGCTGTTGTAAGCACTTTGGTTTTCTCATTTTGTCCTCCCCCAAGCCTTCAGAGGTATAAATGATTATCAGCATTTTATAGATTAGGAAACCAAGAAGGATAATAATTTTTTTTTTTTTTTTAATGCTGTTGAGCACTGTTGAAAGGGCTGTCATGAGAACAGGGATCGGTTGGTTTGGGGTTGTTCTAGTGCGCCGCACAGACACGGAGGGTGGGAGTCAGGAGGATCTAGTTTCTACTGAACACAGCGAAGCACCTGCTGGTGAATCACTTAATACATCAATGGGAGAGGTTGCCCTTGAGGGAGCCAGTGAACGTCTTTCTCTGGCAGTGTTTAAGTACCCGCTGGCTGCCATCTGTAGGGCTGCTGAGGAGGAAGTCAAGGTGACCCCCACAGTTCTTTTCCATTCTGGCCTCTCCTCTCAGGAGTTATTAGGGTCAAGCAGCCAAGTGGACCTCACAGCTGCCGCTTTCTGGTGAGAGCAGGCCTGTGAGGGAAGAGAGGTACCCAGAACATGGGTGTTGAAATGGTCTCGCTGTGTGTGGGGCTGCGCTAACCAGGCAGCATGGCTGTGAGATGGTGGGAGCAAACATAAGGGATGGTTCGATGTCATTCTGGCCCCTCCGTGCCTGGTGCCCCCAGGAGGAGCAGGGAGAGAGACTGCCTTTGTGTTGTGACCCTCTCAGGGTCCAGTCCTCTCGGCTGAGCCCTTCGGGCCAATGATGCTTGCTGTTTCAGAGCAGGTACATAATCACTTCAGGAGGTACGAGGTCGAATACCTACAGTTTGCCTTCCGCTGGATGAACAACCTGCTCATGCGGGAGCTTCCCCTTCGCTGCACCATCCGCCTGTGGGACACGTACCAGGTATGAAGGGGCCCCAACCTGCTCCGTGCCGGGCTGTGCCCGGAGCGCCCCACTCCCCACCCTGCTGGCGTGTCCTCCTCGGGAGTTCTCCCACCACCTCCTTCTGTGTCTGCCTCAGTCTCGTGGGCAGGGCCGCTGCAGGATCTGCTTGGGCCTCTGTGTGTGTCCAGACATGAAAGGAGTGCTGGGCTGCAGCAGGATCGAAACCAAGAGGCCCAGAGCCGGCCCCTTATCAGGGCTTGGAGACCTAACTCTTCTTTCCCTTCCCAGTCTGAACCAGAAGGGTTCTCCCACTTCCATCTCTACGTGTGTGCAGCCTTCTTAATCAAGTGGAGAAAAGAGATCTTGGATGAGGAGGACTTCCAGGTGAGTGGCCACGAGCCCAGCCTGGGCCAGGATGAGCATCAGAGCGGAAGTTACCCCGTCCATGGGGCTGCACAGATAGACGGGGCCACGGCAGGTACATGGCTGGGAAGAGAGAAGCAGACAGGCTGCTCAGAAGAGTCTGCTGCCCTGGTGGGCAGAATGACCAAGTCAGTGGGCCCCAGAGTTCTTCAGTGTGGGAAGGGTCTTAGAGGGCCAGAAACGCTGCAGAGCATGTAGACAGGATGTTTCATTTATTCATTGACAAGCATTTGCTGAATGCCTGCTGTGTGCTAGGCACTACTGAATGCATAGGATGTACTGGGAAGTAAGTCAGAGATCTCTCTTCCCACAGAGCTTATATGCTAGCTGGGAAGAGACTTAACAATAAACAAGAACATAGTAAATTAAACAAATTGTTAAGTGATTTTTTTATTTTTGTTTTTTTGAAGTAGAGCAGGATAAAGAGATTATTAGGTGGTAGACAGTTTACAGTTTCAAAACAAGTAGGGTAGGCTCACTGAGAAGGTGACGTTTGAGCCAAGGCTCGGGGATGGTGAAAGAGTGAGTCATGGACATCTGGGGCGAGAGTGTCCAGGCAGAGGGAACAGCCAGCACAAAGGCCTGAAGGCAGCAGTGTGCCTGGCTACTTATCGAATCACAGTGGTGGCCAGTGTGGCCTGGAGCACAGGGGTCCAGATAAAGAAGAGGAAAAGGTGAAGCCAGAGAAGTCACAAGGGACCCAGATCACAGAGGACTTCAGAGCCGCTATAAAGTTGGGCTTTTACTCTGAGTGGACGGAGAGCCCTAAAAAGGCCTTAAGCAGGGAGGGACAGGATCTGACTTAAATCTGACACAGGTGGGAGCAGGGAGATCCCAGGACCCTGGGATCATGACCTGAGCTGAAGGCAGAGGCTTTAACCCACTGAGCCACCCAGGCGCCCCTGGCTAGATGGTCCTTAAAGCCAGGACAGTAGATGAACCCTCTAAAGAGGTGGGTGTGGACAGAGGAGAGGAGAGGTCTGGCCTGAGCCTTGGCACACCTTCTCGAGGAGGCCAAGGGGGTGGCCAGGGAGAGTGGGGCAGCGTCCTGGAAGTCTGGGCTGGGGATGTGAAGAAGACTGAGGGCGTGTGTCAGGCAGTAGAAATCTTGTCCGCTGCTCCAGGAGGCCCAGGGAAGGGGGAATGGGGACTTGGGGATCGTGGAGACAGACTCTAAGACTCTGCCGGGCAGGGACAGGTCTGGAGCTGCTCACGGTCGTTCTCACTGGGGGCAGCTGGGGGCTTTTCTTTCTCTGCTTTGCACATTTTTGAATGGAGGGGTTTCCTTTTTCTTTCTTTTTTAATGGACATATGTGTCTTTTAAAAGTAGGGGGGGAAGAGCCAAGGAAGGTCGAATGTTCTCTGGAGTTCTAGCTAATAACGTAGGTGTTCTCAAGAGCAGCAGCAGCTCTCCGTGACCCTGAGCTGTGCGTCTCTGTAATTGGTGTGAAGTGGTTGAAGAACAGAAGTCTGTTCAGCGGGTGGATGGAAAGACAGGCCCCGACTTGCCCGTTAGGACTTTGGAAGGAAGAGGGGAGGGTAGGCTCCTGGGAGTGGACACCAGCTGAGGTAAGGGGGCCACAGGCCACTGTTGAAAAGCCTCGGCTTCTGCCGCCCAGCAACATAGGTGACGTCCTAGGATAAATGAGCACCAGGGGCTGGAATGGCCGTGAGCTGGGGTGAGCGATCAATTTTGATAATGTACTTGAGGTAGAGCAGGATATCGAGAGCATGAAGTCTAATTTAGTTATCAGGAGCCAGGCGCAGAGGGCCTTGTCACGGGTGATAGACGTGCTTCCCAGATTAGCTCAGAGAGGTGGAGGTGATTCCTGGAATGGCTTTTAGCACTTCCCAGTATTGGCAGAGCACAGGACCATAATAGTCGATGCCTTTAAAACTACGTTAGACATAGAGATATTCTTCTTTACTGGGTCACATATTCGATTATCTGCCAGATTTGAGGTCCTTTTGCAATAACCCACAGAATGACCCTGAGGATTTCTGCCTGCTGCTGTGTCAAGACCTCAGTTGGTCTACTCAACTAGTGTCGCCTCTTCCCTTATAGAAGGGGCAGTTAAACTGGATAATCTGCAAGGTTCTTCCTAACCCCTCCGTTCCACAATTTTATGGCTCAGAAAAGAAAACACATGCCTGGCTATGTTAAGATAGGCAGGTGGTGTCCTTTAGGAGACAGAAGCGTGGTGCAGTCAGGGGAGCAGGGCACAGGAGCTTCGTGGGAGATCGTGAGAGGCTGCCTGTGAGCTTTGCAGAGGAGGGCAGGTACAGCCTGACTGCTAACCAGCCCCCCGGAATGAAGTCACCTGAGCTGTGCATCTCTGTAATTGGTGTGAAGTGGTTGAAGAACAGAAGTGGGAGCTCTGGGAATCAATGCTGGGATCCCAGGAAGCCAGACTGGCCCAGCCTGGATGAGAGAAGTTTTAGGGCTAAAAGCTGCGGTGACTTGGTGCACCTGGGTGGCTCAGTCAGTTGGGTGTCGGACTCGTGGTTTTGGCCCAGGTTATGATCCCAGGGTCCTGGGATGGAGCCCCATCCCAGGGCTCTGTGCTCAGTAGGGAGTCTGCTTGAGATTCTCTCTTTCCCGCTGCCCCTACCCTTGCTCACTTGCTCTCTCTCAAATAAATAAATATATTTTTAAAAAGATATTATTTATTTATATGACAGAGCACAAGCAAGGGGAGCAGGAGAGGGAGAAGTAGGCTTTCTGCTGAGCAAGGAGCCCAGATCTGGACTCGATCCCAGGATGTGGGGATCATGACCTGAGCTGAAGACGTTTAACCAACTGAGCCACTCAGGTGCTCCAGTAAATATTTAAAAACAAACAAACAAACAAACAAAAAAACCTGCAGCAAAATAAAACCAGGTGAAGTCACTACAGATACGAAAGTTAGGGTTGCGGCAGTTTCAGCCAACTAGCCATTTGTCTCCCTTAAAGAGCAGGGAGGACAGGGCCCCTGTAAGGGGCGGCCAGTGGGGGAGTGTCAGGGAGAGGCAGAGACCCTCCTTCTAAAGGTGGGGACTCTGTAGAATAGCACAGTGGGTAAGCCAAAGTCTGTGGAGCCAGGATGCCTGGGGTCAAATCCCCGCTCTGCCACCTCTCTAGGTGTGCAAACTTAAGCAAATGACTTGATTCTCTATGCCTCAGTTTTCTTACCTGTGAAATGGGGATAAGAGTAGCTACGTCCTAGAGCTATTACGAGGCTTGAACACTTAATACATGTGACGTGGTTAGAATGGTGTACCTGGCCCTTAGCCTCAGAACAGGACACTTACTGTCACTACTGTTATTGTTCCCTGAAATGTACTCAGTGAAGTGAAGACCAAGCCTTAGGAACCCACATCTGAGTGGTGTGTAACGTACCTGAGTAAACCATGCTAGGCTAATCCTGGGTGAAACCACCAAGCTGGATGAAAAAAAAAGCCTGGAAAGGGGATGTCCGAGGGCACAGGGGCAAAGAACAGTGTCGCAGCTGTGGCAGAAGCCCCCAGAAGGAAGAGCACCTGCTTCTCCCCGGCTGAGCATATCTGGGCTCACACTGCCTGGGAGAGGGGACCAAGAACTGGCGACAGGAGGATCACTTGCAGATGGTTCCTTCCTGAGTCCTCTGAGCATGGGAACCTGAGACCTCTGTGTGTGTGCACAGGTACCGGAGGGCAGAACGGCCTGACTTCTGAGCCCAGGGCTCCCTTTTTTTCTTTCTTTCTTTCTTTCTTTTTTTTTTTTTTTAAAGATT
Source organism: Mustela erminea (assembly GCF_009829155.1). Lineage (NCBI taxonomy): Eukaryota > Metazoa > Chordata > Mammalia > Carnivora > Mustelidae > Mustela > Mustela erminea. Next base: position 84,274,772 of record NC_045617.1, read on the forward strand.
TTATTTATTTATTTGTCAGGCAGAGAGAGCACAAGCAGGGGGAAGGGCTGTGGAGCAGGGAGCCTGATGCAGGACTCCATCCCAGGACCCTGGGATCATGACCTGAGCCAAAGGGAGATGTTTAACTACTGAGCCACCCAGGTGCTCAAGAGCTATGGGCTTCTTGGAATGAGACCTTCTAACAGCGCTGGGAGTATGGGGGTGGTGGTGCTCAGCAGTTCTGGCCCTCAGCCTGGGCTGGTATAATGGAATAATGATGAAATGTTGGGGTGAAGTTTTATGGCATTGTTTTTATGGGTCAAAATGGTCAGATACTGGCAATGTCATAAGGTTCAATCTAATAGTAACTAAATCGTAGCACTTTTAGTGTTCCGAGTACTAATCTAAATGCTTATTTCTGTTAATTTAATCCTTGCAATAGCCCCAGAAGGTAGGTCATAACTACCCGTCCCCATTTTACAAATGAGCAAACTGAGTCCCAGTGAGATTAAGTAACTAGCCCAAGTTCACCTAGGGGGTCAGTGGTAGACACCCAGAATCCATGCCACACACAGGCATTGTACTCTCTGGCCTTGGGGCCTGGCCAGGCACCTCCTGGGGCTCTTGAGCTGAAATCATACAGTAGCTACTCAAGGATCCCAGGCAAGGATCTGCCACACCCCCTCCCCCTCCCCAAGCTTCTCCCCCTCCCACACTCACCCTCTTCTTTCTCCTCTCAGGGTTTCCTCTACCCTGCACCACTCCTCACCTTTCATTTTCGATCCCTCTCAGGCTTTCTTCTCACAAAGTAAATGTTTAACAAAAAATTGGTTGTTTTAAGACTGAAAAACAAGTGCTCCAAGGTCCTCCTTTTGATCTACCATTCTGGCTCCTGGGTTTTTGTCCTTCTACTGCCAGAAGGATCTGGGACCTCCTCATTCCTTTTCAAGCCCTCCCTCCCGGGGCTCAGAACCATCCACACTCCTCTCTGTGGGAAGGTGGGGCCCGAATGACCACCAGGCCTGAAGGCAACGGAGTTCTGGGCACAGGCCCAAGTTGCTGGAGCAGAGGGTGTGGGCTTCTGTCTGTGAAGTCCTGGAGCCCCGCCCAGGCCCGGAGAGAGCTGTCAGACTACAGAGTCACCAGCGCTGGAGGGGCTGAATGTCAGCCTCAGGAGGGGCTGGTGAGGGGGGACTCCCCTGAAACCAGGTTTTTATTTTTTATTTTATTATTATTTTTTTAAGATTTTATTTATTTGACTGATAGAGATCACAAGTAGGCAGAGATGCAGGCAGAGAGAGAGAGAAGAAGAAGCAGGCTCCTCGCGGAGCAGACAGCCCAATGTGGGGCTCGATTCCAGGACCCCAGGATCATGACCTGAGCTGAAGGCAGAGGCTTTAACCCACTGAGCCACCCAGGCACCCTGAAACAAGGTTTTTAAAAAAGTGGTCTCTCTCTTCCACTTTGAAATAATTTTATGCTTAATGTTGCAGAAATATTCGAGTTCCCAAATAGCCCACCCATATCCACTTAGGGCTTATATGCCATACTATAATTACCCAGCCAGGAACTTCAGGTTGATAAAATATTAGTAATCTGTAGACCAGTTTTCCCATTAATGTCCTTTTTCTGGACCAGGATTCAATTCAGGATCCTTGCCTGGGACAATTCCTCAGTCCTTGTCTTCCTTGACAAAGAAGATTTTCAAAACTTCTGAAGAGTACTGATTAGTTATTTTATAGAATGTCCTTTCCTTTGGGATTGTTGGATGTTTTCTTCTGATGAAATTGAGGGTCATGCCTTTTGGGGAAGAAACTGCAGAGGTGATGTGTCCTCAGGCTATGCCGTCAGGAGGTACCTGGTGCTGGCAGCCTGCTGCAGGGCTCAATCCCAGGACCCTGGAACCATGACCTGAGCCGAAGGCAGACACTTAACGACGGAGCCACCCAGGGCCCCCTTCTGTTGCCCTTGATCACTGGCCTGAGGTGGGTCTACCAGGCTTCTTCACTGTAAAGTTACTATTTTCCCTTTGATAATTAATAGGTTTCTTCTGGGGAAACACTTTGATACTATATAATTTCGCTGTTTCTCATCATTCTTTCATCCACTAATCTTAATATCCATTAATGGTTCTTGCCCGTAACAGTCATTACTGTGATGTTTGCCTAATGGAGATTTTCTATTTTTACCACTTCTTCTGTATTTATTAATTACCATTCTACTCTAACAGAGAGCTATCCTTGCTCTCCCCTTTATTCATGCAAGTATTTATTTATATCAGTATAGATTCATGGGTGTTTATTTTATTTCATGGGTTATCCTACACTGTCATTATTTTGCTATTCAGATTGTCCCAGCTTTGGCCCTTGGGTGTTTCTTCAGGTTGTCTTTTTAACCTCATCAGTTTTCTAACGATTTTATTTATTTTAGGGGCATCTGGGTGGCTCAGTCCGTTAAACGTCTGTATTCGGCTTGGGTCATGATCCCAGGGTCCTGGGATCAAGCCCCATGTCAGGCTCTCTGCTCAGCTGGGAGTCTGCTCCCCCTTCTGCTTCTCCCCCTCTTTGTGCTGTCTCTCTCTCTCTCTGTGTCAAATAAATAAATAGAATCTTTTCTTAAAGATTTTCTTTATTTTAGAGTGCATGCACGTGCATCAGCAGGGGGAGGGGCAGAGGGAGAGAAAGAATCTCAAACAGACTTCACGCTGATTCGGGGCTTGATCTCAGAATCGCCAGACCACAGCTTGAGCTGAAATCAAGAGTGAGATGTTCAGCCAGTTCAGTCACCCAGGTGCCCCATGATCCCATCATTCGTAAAGCATTTCCTTACTTTCTGGTGCCATGAGATGTTCCCAGCTTATTTTTGCTTTGCTCCACCTTGGAATCAACCATTCTCCAAGAGGCCCTCCCCCCTTAAGCCAGTATTTTGCCACTAAAAAATATTCAGAGGTACCGTGATCACTTTGGAAATAAGATCGTAGGAAAGCATGTATGTGAAGTTCAAGAACAGGCAAGATTTCATGGTTTATATCAGGTCGCTGGTTGTGGAGGGAGTACTGACCGTGGAGGAACGTGAATCTTCTGGGGCCCAGGAAGCGTTCTCTAGCTTGATCTGGGTGGTGGCTACATATGTAAAAATCGTCCAGCTTTACACTCGAGATTTGTGTAGTTATGTAAGCAAGCTATGCCTCACTGAAAAAGTTTAAAAAAAAAAAAGACAGCAGAGTGCATGCATGATAGGAGAAGGGCACGTGATTCAGTTTGCAGTGATGCCTCCATTGAAAGGTTGGGAGGAAAGTAAATGATGGAGAAAACACACTAACACTAAAATCCTTCTACTAAATAGACAGTTGACTATGTAGAAATTACCCCAAACGAAATGGATGCATGCTTCCTTTCTCACATAGGAATCTTGGTATGAAGTGAGGATCTTGATGTTCTTTGCCTCCTGGGTGCTTGAAGGGAAAAGGGTGACCATAGGATTTAGGACTGCTGGCTGCAAGGGCAGTGGCCTCCAAGAGGCCCTGTGACATTGGGGGTGAGGGGCGTCGGCAGTGACGGTGGCACACCCTGCATTGGTGGCCAGAGAGAATGAGGTCTGCTGTGGACGTGAGCACCTTCATCGTAGCTGGCAGGTCTGCTACACGCAGCCGTGCCCTGCTGAGGGGACTGGGTGCTTCTCTCCCCCAGCTGCAAGCCTCGAGAGAGCTCTCTCTGCCCACGGAGGCCTATGGAGGTCTCTTGTTGCCACCACAGGCCTTTGAAGGAGGAAGTGAGCAACAGGGATCGTCTGCGGGCGGTGGGAGGCCCACTCAGCCCTTCTCAGCACTTGCTCCTGGCCTGCGCTTTGCTGGGGGCTGTCTCCCTGGCGGTGAGGCAGGGAGAGGACTTTGCAGCTACGGCCAGTCACTCAGAGGTCTGCCGTGGAAGAGCTTTCCTGGCAGGCGAACAGCCAGAGCAAAGACCCCGCAGACATCGGAGGCTGAGGTATTAGAGGAGGGAAGAGGCAGAGAGAAGGCAGTAGGGCTGGAGTGGCACAGAGGGGGAGGACAGGGCTGCAAGAGAGTGCTGTGAGGAGACTGTGCTTGACCTGAAATCAGGGGGAAACTTGGACTCCCTTTCCACATCGTATCCATAGCCTCAGCCCGAAAGCCTGGCCCAGGAATGTTCACTTGCACTGCCAGCTCCTTCTGGAGATGGGATGAGGACGGACGCTTCGGTCCCACCCCAGATGGGCAGCAGAGTGAACTAGGGAGTCGCGGGGGTGTATGCTGCACTGATGAACAACAGAGCATAGCAGCAAGAGGAGACTTTCCTGCCCTGTGGCCAAGGCTGAAGCTGAAATGTTAAAAGAGCCTGGAGAGCCATAGTCATTCCAATACATGGTTTTATTCCGACACCCGGTGGCAGAGTACACCGTCTAGGGCAGGTTGTGAGCATCTGACTTTAGGCGAGGCTTCTCAGAGCAGATTAACCCGTGAAACCCAGCAGGACTTGAGACGGTCGAGTGAGTTCTGAGAGTGAGGGAACATGTGGCAGGCCCTCTGTGGGTCAGCACACCACCAGTTCGCGACACCAAAACAAAAAGGGCTGCTAGGATGGAGAAGGGCTGCACATCCGAGAATTGAAACTTCAGTGTGCATTCAGAAGAACATGAGTTATGCTGAGTTGTGGGTACTTGGGGAAAAAAGTGTATACGGGACACTTGTGTGGGCCAGGAGCACAGTGGCCAGTCCCTTCCTTGCCTGTGAGCACTCTAGGGGACACTTGGTGACTGTGGATGAAGAGGACAGGCAGGTTCTCAGCAGCAGTGGCATGCCCGGGGTCTTTGATCCAACCTGCTCCATCCGCGTCCCAGAGCTGCAGCAGCTCCTAGAAGAATGGAATGTAGTAGAGCAAACCCAGGTTCAGGTGAGCCACACTGAGAACACAGCGGCGTGGCCTTCACGCCCCCACTCCCGCACTACAGCATGGCCACCTGTGTTGGTCTGTCGGTCAAGGTCCGGCTTCTGCAATCCCTACCCCAGCATTTCAAGAGGGGCATGCACATGACACAGGGGGTCCATGCCTTGGAGCATGCAGCGTACAGACAGTAAGGTAAGAGCGGGGCAGCGACTCTGGAGAGTGCCCTTCTGCTGGGGGTTTTACACCAGGGCCTTCTGGCCTGCTCCTGAACCTGGCTTCCAGCCCCCAGCCCCACCCAGGGTGGGCTCATGGCCTCAGTTTCTTGAATCCCTGATAATGAGAAACCAGCATTTTGTATTTTGTAATAAACCCTTTATTTATATTAGAAAGAAAGAAAAGGAAAGGAAGAAAGAAAGAAAGAAAAAATTTGTGCTGAGTAAAGTAACCCACAGGAAGCCTGAAAACTATTCCACCATAAGAAATAAGTCTGGGAAAAGTGTGTGTGCTCGAGTCAGAGAGAGAAGGCCTGAGTGAGGAAATGCCTGCCCACTCGTCCCACACCTGAAAAAGTCCTCTCAGGAAAAGCAGCCTGTCTGAGAGACCAGAAGAGCCTGGGACCCCACAAGATGTCAGGCAGGTACCAACAAGGCCTCAGGCGACTCCAGACTGATTTTGAGAAGCACCGTGCAGGGGACTCCAGGGACTAATAATCAGAATTCCTCTACATAAAAAGGAAACGAACGAGGGGGTCAGCTGATGACTCTAAAGCAAAATGGTGGCTGATCTGAGAATCCTCTGCTTTCCTCCTATGGAAAAAAGCCTTGGAGATGATCTGGTTTTGAAAATGTCTTGTGTGAGGCAGGGTGGACTTGTTCAGTGCAACAGTGCTAAGCCTACGAGGTGTCCCAGGCCTAAATGACCAACTAACTGTAAGTAAATCCCTTCAACCCAAAGGCACCCACCCACACTTCTGCAGGAACTCAAGGGTAGGGTTTCGGAACATTGTCCAACGCAGGCCTGATCTTTAACAGACATCCCATGAATTGTCAGTTTGAATCCTGCCCAGAAGGGTTCACAGGAAACCCTGGGAACCTAAAGATCTTTCACCCGAAGCAAGCTGGTAGAAGAAAGGGCATGGTCGCTAGACATAAAACAAGCCATTGAGGGGGACTCAGCATGGCCTTTTCTGATGGGAAACTGGCTAAACACACTTTGGGAGAAAACCAGTGAATAAGTTCAACTCAAAAAGTTTACGTTCAAGGATATGTTTTGTAAAGCTTATATTGTAGCCAGAAGAATTGTTTTGCTACTTCACTGATTCTCAAAGTGGGGGGTTTGTTTTAAAGTACTACTTATTTGACTAAGAAAATATTTTAACATTTCTGAATATACTTTATATTCACAAAGGATGTTTGAATATTGCTAAGTGATTCTACACACAGTATCCTATTTAGTGTATATTTTACGTGGTCTTTAAGTTCTTCTGTTCTTCTGCTGTTTATCATTACATGTCCTGTCTTTGGTCGTGCTGGGTTCTCATCACTAAATAAAATCAAGCAGCTCTTCCACATTTCCCTCAAACAGCCTCTGCTATGACTTCCTTTCTTTTTGATCCTGCTACGATATGCCCCACTTGTCTTCTCACTACAGGGCAAGCAGTATATATTATAGTGGTTATGAGTGCAATCTCTAAAGCCAGAGTGCCTGGGTTCAAATTCCAGCCAGAGCTACTCTGTGGCCCTGGGGCAAATTTCTTAATCTCTGAGCCTCGATTTCCTCATCTGTAAAATGGAGGTAATATTACGCATTTCATAGAGTTGATGTGAAGATTAAAGGAGTTAATAGCACATGTAAAGTACTTGAAACCCCATCTGGTATGTAATAAGTGCTCGGTATATAATAGCTGTCACTGTAATGATTATTGTCCTTGATGTTCTCCCTCTTCAGTTCTTCCGTCTATTGGACATACCTTTTCCTTACAGGGTTTCTTTGGTTATAACCTCTATCCCTTCTCCTTTGGCCCCCTTACCTAATTATTGTCTCCCCGCCCCCCCCCCCCCCCCCCCGCCATGCCTTCAGTTCCTTTTCTGCCATATTCCTTTTCCTTTAGGATCTACGGATTCTCAGCCCATTTCTAGGTCAGGCTGTTTTTTTTCCTGCTATTTTAGCCATTTCCAGCTTTTCTTTGGTCCTTTCTCATTAATTTGGCGCTGCTCTCTGCTGCTTGCCCATAAGCTATTTTGTCATCACTATAGTGTTTCGTTTGGCTGCATGTCATGCATGGTGCTCCCATGAGTAGGCTTTGTAACAAATCTTCAGTTATTCCCTGCCCCAACGGTATCTTTTTTCTGTCCCTATAGAAAAGCACCTGATTTGTGATTAATGCTTTCTTCCCACAGCCATTTGGTTTCTACTTCTTTTCTTCGATCCCAAATTTATCAATGCATTGGGCAGTGTTTCCCATTGTTCCAGCACTGATACAGGATCCAGTTCCTAGAAGTAGCCACTAGGTGGCAGAGTGTGTCCTCACTGTGCGCCTCACTGCCTGGAGGCACACAGGGATGTTACCTTGGCCAGGGTTAGAATTATTTCAAGGCTTCGGGGAGGTTTCTAGCAAGGTTAGAGGAATTGGCAGTTACAGGTAGATGCTCTCCTCTGCTAGAGAGATCACTCCTTTGTTATCAGTTGTCCAAGCATATGCATTCATTACAGAAAATTTAGAAATATCAATAAGCAAAGAGAAAAAGAAAATCAAGTACCTGAATACTTATCACACGAAGGTGATATATTTCCTTCCAGGCATTTCACCATGCAAATCTATACAAATAAATACGTGCTCTGTGTATATAACCATTAATGCAAACATTTTATGTACTCTTCACTTTACAAAATACAGTGGATGTTCTATCATGTCAAAAACTGTAAATCTAGGGCGCCTGGGTGGCTCAGTGGGTTAAAGCCTCTGCCTTCGGCTCAGGTCATGATCTCAGGGTAATTGGTTGGAGCCCCACACCAGACTCCTGCTCAGCATGGAGTCTGCTTGAGATTCTCTCTCTCTTCTTCTGCCCCTCCCCACTGTGCTCTTTCTCTCCCACTCTCTAAAATAAATAAGTCTTGGGGCACTTGGGTGGCTCAGTTGCTTGAGCATCTGCCTTTGGCTCGGGTCATGTTCTCAGGGTCTTGGGATCAAGCCCCATGTTGGGCTCTCTGCTCAGCAGGGAGCCTGCTTCTCCTCCCTCTGCCTGTCACTCCCCCTGCTTGTCCTCTCTCTCTATCAAATAAATAGATAACATTTTAAAAAATAAATAAATCTTTTAAAAAAGGATATTTTATTTTATAGATTCACCTTAATTTATTTAATGAAAGGTCACTGTCCGTATAGCATCTAGGTGTTTCTTACCTTGGGATCTCACTATTAGGCCTGCATCCCAAATATGCTTTTATTCCTTTAAGAGCTTTTTAATCCCCCACCTGGTTGGCTACTGGAAACCTTGAAGAATTGTGGGTGCCAGATCCCACCCAGGTTACTAGAATCCAAAACTCCAGGGATAAGGCTTGGGCCCAAGTATTTCTAAGAGTTCCTATAGTTGATTCAGCTTTTGCAGCCTGGTTGGACAGGTAGGACCAACACTTAAAACTCCAAGAGTTTCGTCGAGACTCCCAAGTTCCCAGGATTTTCTTGCTTATGTTCTGGATGAGGCTATGCGTGTACCATTCCTTCAGCTCCCCTTCCATGGTAGGCAGGGGTTGATTCTGAGTCAATGAAGTATGTCCTCAGGAAATAGGATAGCAGTTTGACCTCACCCAGCAAGCTGATTGAAAATGGGACTGAAACTCTAATTACAAAAGCAGTTTGTACCAAAAAAGAAGAGAGAAAGAAACAGAAAAATGTTTTCCAATGAATAAAGTGTAATGTACAATGTACATTACAATGTACAATGTAATGTAAAATGTAGTATTTGTGTTAATATGGATACTTGGGTGTTAAACTGACCTCCAAAGGGAAGTATAAGAATTTTTAAAAATTTGACAGAGAAGGTGAACACAAGCAGGGGAGCAGGAGTGGGAGAATCAGGCTCCCCACTGAGCAAAGAGCCCATGTGGGGCTTGATCCCAGGACCCTGGCATCATGACCTGAACCGAAGGCAGACACTCAACCAATTGAGTCACCCAGCTGCCCCAGAAGTATAAGAATTTTTGTTGGCTGTGGTGTGAATCAAAAGAAGGAGAAGCTACAGGAGCAAAGGACTTTAACATGGGGTCTGCATTTAGAAGTTAGGGGATCCGTAGAAGTTAATGGAAACATAATTTCAGCTTTATTTTCAATAACCCTAAGGTCAAAGTTAGCATTTCCTACAATAGTGAATGTAGCCAAGAGAGCACAGTAATATTTGCAGTAGCTTCCTTTGTCACTTATTACTGGAATTTTCCTATCCTATGAAGTTGTTAGAGGTAGCTCAAAACATTGTGTTCACTCTTACTTTGAAATAATGGTAGGTATTTAATCTGCCATTAGATGTTATTGTAGAATATATTAATAAAGCACATCTATGGTGATATCATAAATTTGTTTAAAAATATTTCGATGACTGTTTCGATTTAACTGGTCTCCTTTGTGATGCTATGTATTTTATGTATTTAAAACCATCATTCTGAGAAGGGATCCATAGGCTTCTCCCCATAGCTAGAGTCTGAGGTACAGAAAGGGTGAGGACCTCTGTAATAGAGAGTGTGCCAGAATTAGAATAAAAGTTGGCTTCCAGGGGAGGATGCTGGCAAAAAGATGCAGTACCTTTTCCCGTTCCAGTGGGGATGAGGACACTTGCGGGAAGGGATCGGAAGCAGGAGGGAAGAGTCAGAGGGGCCAGAGGCCAGGAGTTCATGGGGGAGGATATTGTGCTCCAAGGGCAACTTTTTTTTTTTTAAGGTGAGATTGAAAACAAAAACAAACAAGGTAGACCTAGAACAGAGGCCAAGAGAGAGGGTTGTTAACCATGAGAAAAGCATGCTGCAGAGATGTTTAGATCTGATAACAGCGCTTTTAAAAAAGCATCTGAGTGGGTTGAGTGACTATCACTAGTAATTGAGTGATGGGTCTGGTCAAATGAATTTCAGTAGCACCGATGGGATGGCGAGGGGTGGTTACCTGCAGGGTTTGGGAGAGAGAAGGCAGATGCCAGCCACCAAGGTGGGCGTGGGGGAGGAGCATGAACATACAGATAAGAGTGCACCGTGATTCCTTTCTCATTGTGTTCTTCCCGGGAGTCCACCACCATTTTGACTTAAGGCTTTTGAGTTCTGTTCTCAGGCCTGTAGATCTCAGGGAAAAGGTTTACAAAGAACAGTATTTGTTCGATAAGAGTATTCAGTGCTGGTGGAGATCTAGGGAAATGAGCATTTTTCTAGAATGCATTTTCTGAATGAGCATTAAGTACCTTTAAAATGTTCATGTTCTTTGACACAGTAATTTCATTCCTAGGAATTCAGCCCAAGGAAATCATCGAAAATGTGGCTCTATGCACAAGGCTGTTCATTATAATTTCATTATGATGAAAAAACAGAAATAATTAAGTACTCAAAACAGGAAGATGTAGAGTAAATTATGGTACATCTGCGTCATGAGAAATTCTTTGGCCGTGAAAGTATCTACAAGGAGTTTTTAATATTAGAGGAAATGCTTATGATAAATGCTAAATAGATTCAAAATTATATAGAGAAAACATCTCAACTGTGGAAAATGTGCAGAAAGGGAGTGGAAGGAAATATGCCAAAGTGTTTAAAAGTGACTTCCTCTTGACTATGAAGTTATAGGTAATTTATTTTCTGTGTTTTTACTTTTTACTAAAAACTACCACAGAGTGTGTATTTCTCTAGAGAAAAAGTTCCACCACACAAGTAATATATAAAATCTTAACTGTTGGGGCACCTGGGTGACTCAGTTGGTTGAGCGTCCAGCACAAGGCCCTAAGATAGAGTCCCTTCCCCATATCTCTGCGCTCAGCAGGGAGTTTGCTTGGGATTCTCTCCCCCTGCCCCCCACATCCCATACTCACACTCTCTTTCTGTGAAGTGAACGAATAAGTCTTAAAAAAAAAAAAGTTATTGTAAAAATTGAAAACACGGAGCTCAAATGATACATAAGTATAATGGGAAAAAAATAAAAGTCCCCCGAAGTGTTAACAGTTTACCTCCTCAACTTCTAAATTTTTTATATACACATGTGCATACACTTATACCAATATATTGTGTTTTCTCATTTATCTAAGTGGAATCATACTATATTTTTCTACAGCAGTTTTCTTTTTTACTCCTAAAAATGTCTTTGTTATCTTTCCACATCAGTGTGTGTAGTCTGACTTCATTTGTTCTTTGCCGCCTTGTATTTCATGATGTGGATAACCGCAGGGTGCCTAACAAGTCCACACTATTTGAAGCCACTGTGCATGCAGCAAAAACCTTCGTGCAGAACTGTGACTATTCCCTTAGGACAGGGACACGGAGGTAGAGTCGCTGGATCAAAGACCATGCACGTTTATCGTTTTGGTAGAGACAGCCTTTGTGTGTCGAGATGATACAAACTTGTCTCCTGGAACCAAGACCCTAGAACAGCAGTGGCTTGAAACTAGGTAGTTGTTTACTTGTTCAATTCCTGGCGTAGGTGTAGGTGGTCCACGGCTAACATTGCACCTCCAGAGTGGCAGGGATGCGGATCCCTTCTTTTTTTTTTTTTAAGATTTTATTTATTTATTTGACAGAGATCACAAGTAGGCAGAGAGGCAGGCAGAGAGAGAGGGAGAAGCAGAACCCCTGCTGAGCATAGAGCCAGTGCAGGGCTCGATCCCAGGACCCTGAGATCATGACCTGAGCCGAAGGCAGAGGCTTTTACGCACTGAGCCACCCATGCGCCCTTCTGTGTTGTTGCTCTGCTGTCTCGGGCACGCGGCTTTCATCTTACGGTCTGGGATGACGGTATCTGCTCCTCCATTCATATCCACTTTCTGGGAGGTGGGGAAGGAGAGGTCTAGGGCAGAACCCAGAACTTACACTGTCCCTGAATTGGTATCTTCATCCTTTTGGCCATCCATAGCAGTGAGGTGCCCCAGGCAGGAGCAGTGTGCACAGCTAAGTGTCTGTTTCCAGAGGAAGAAATCTCATAAAGCACTGGGGAAGGTATGTGCTATGGTGAGTGCTGTGAAGTGTGTAAGTCTGACGATTCACAGACCTGTACCCGTGGGGCTAATAATACATTATATGTTAATAATAAAAAAAAATGTGACTCATTAAAAAGAAAAGAAATCTCGTAACAGATATGCAAGACCTTTCCACTGAAAACTGCAAAACATCACTAGCGTGTCCAGATCAGCTCAGAGCAGGCTTTTTAAAAGTCTTCCCAGCATGGGGGTGGGCCATGGGCTCTTTGCACGTGACCTGTTCGTATTTCTCATCTGTTCTTCTCTCTGGTGGCTTTCTTTCTCTCTGATTAGTAGGTGTTCCTTTTTTATTATGGATAGTATTGGAGTACAGATAGTATTTTGATAATGGATTTGGTTTTTCAAAGATGTTACAAAATATTTTCTTATAGTCAGTTTCTTATCCTTTAACCAGGTTTTTGGCACCTTTTGACATATTGAAGTTACGTGTAATCAAGTCCACCCATCTCCTTTATGTCCCTGGGTTTTGTCTTGCTATTATAACTTTTATAATCAGAAAAATAAGAATATCCAATTCAGAAAGAGAGACGGGGGTTACCTGGCTGGCTCAGTCGGTAGAGCATGCAACTCTTGATCTCAGGATTGTGGGTTCAAACCCCATGTTGAGTGTAGAGATTACTTTTTTCAAAATTAAAAATTATTTATTTATTTATTTATTTGAGAAAGAGCACTAGAGAGAGAGCAAGCAAGCACAAGTGGGGGACAGAGGGAGAGGAAGAAGCAGACTCCTCACTAAGCAGGGAACTTAGTTCAGGCTTGATCCCAGGGGTCATAACCTGAGCCAAAGGCAGATGCTTAACTGACTGAACCACCCAGGCACCCTCAGGTATAGAGATTACTTAAAAATAAATTGTAAGTAAATAGACTTTAAAAAAGGGGGGAGGGAAGAGATAAAGAACATGAAGCAGCAGCAGCAGCATGGGGAACTAAATTACAGAGACAACCTCTCAATTTTCTTTTTATTCTAATATCCTCTTTAATAGACCGTCTCTCTGGAGCTGTTTGAGGGATCTGGGTTTTGAGAACTGAATAGGACCAAGATAGGTAGAGAAGAAAAGAGAAGGTCTCCTAAGTTAAAGGAACAATATAAATTAAACCTTCGAGGCACAAATAAATCTGGCTGAAATGGACCTAACTAGAAAGGCATGTGCATTGGGAACATAGGAAATAAGCTGGACAGGTAGGTTGAGAATGGTCTTTGGAGAATAGGGCAGCAGCTTAAAACAGTGATTAGAAGTGAACACTGGCATTAGGAGAAATATAGCAAATGAAAAAGGATATGCAATTATGCATATGCATAAAGGGATTATTTTTAATAAAGGTGCGGTTTTTTGGATAAGGTTTTTTTTAAAGGAAGCAAATTAAGTGTCTAACAAAAGGCAGATGGTTGAGTAAATTAGGGTATAGCCACATGATGGAGTACTAACACTGAGAATAGTCATTTTTGAAGGCTGCATGGAAAAACACTAAAATTACAGTAAAAGAGTGTGATTAAAAAGCATATAAAAATCATAATGATGATTACAGCTATTTAAAGAAATATGCTTGTGAAAAAAAGACTGAAAAGGAAAACTTGGAAATAAAGAGAGGTATATTTGGATGATGAGTGATTATTTTTCTTTTTCAATATCTTAATATGTTGGTGTCGTTCTCTGTAATATTTTCAAAAGAGGCAGGTGTTAGTGGATATGAGAGAATCAACAGAGGCTTTTCAGGGCTTCCTGAAGGTGAACTGGGAGCTGGGGACGGAGTGCTGCTTGGGAAAAAGGAGCCTGACCCTGTGGGGTGTGTGATCCAGGAGGAAGGGACCTACCGGTCCCTTGGTCTGTAGTCCTGGGATAACCAAACTTTTCTTGCGTTCCAGGGTCTCCTAATGCTGCTACAAAACTTACCTACGATACACTGGGGCAACGAAGAGATCGGGCTGCTTCTCGCCGAGGCCTACAGACTGAAGTACATGTTTGCCGATGCCCCTAACCACTACCGCCGATAGGTGCTGTCTCCCCAGGGGGACCCAGACTGTCCCCATCTCTGATGGCAATCTGATCACTGTGGCCACCGTGCGAGCCGTGGACTCCGGCCAGGAACCACTCCTGCTGTAAAAAGCTCCCATCCGCCGCCCAGGTCTTAACTTTTCGGCGTGCCTGTCCACCACTCCATGTCTCTGGATGTGTTTCTCGGACCACTGTCAGTATTCCGTGATGCGTGGATGGGCCCAGCTCTGGGAGACGACTGGAAAGGAGGTACAGGGTTGTCTGCCCCTTTAAAAGAAACTGGACTAAAGAAGGGGAAGGCTCAGGGTCTCAATTCACATCGTCCCTACATGGACTGTCTCTCACCTCCCGGCCCCAACTGATGCCATTGCTTTTTGTGACATAGTTTGATTTGATCACAGGTCAAAAAAAAACGCCTTATGTTTTCAGAAGACTCCTGCTCCCTCCCACCCCCCCCCCCCCCCCGCCCCCCCCCCCCCCCCCCCCCCCCCCCCCCCCCGCCAGTTCCTAGCCCTTCCCCTTCTGCCCTGGTCTGAGCCAGTGAGGAGCAGCTTGAGACTGTTCTCACATAGAGGAAGCGCTGATGCCTGTAACTCTGGGAAGAGGCCTGCACCCAAGGGCTAGGGATGTCATTTTTCCTTTTCTCCCCAGATGTGCGTATGTGCACCTGCGTTTGTGTGTGTATGTGGGCATACACACCCATCAGCATTTAGTCACGTGTCTGAGTTTCTGTGTCCAGACAGACTAGCCCAGTCGCCACCAGCTGGGAAGGGCCCTGGTGACCAAGCATACAGGCGTCCCTTGAGGATCAGGGCAGGGGAGGGAGAAGGGGCTTTACACCTCTCCAAACCCTTTTCCCATGATGACCCACTCCAAGATATTATGTGTAAATTGTGTTATTATGTATATGGGTAAAGATGTACAAATATATGTCCTCTTTGTAGCAGATATGATTTTATATTTATAATGTGCATCAACATGTGAAAGCAATCTCGGTCACTAGCACAGACGAAGTTGCCAGGCAGGTGGCTCTGGCATCTCTAGGTCGGGTTCTGGGTGCCCTCCTGTGCAGGGGAGGACAGGCGTCTGCCAGAGCAAGCATCAATGAGCAGACAGACCTGCTTTGACAATGGGTGGCAGCCTTCCCAGCATCAGTGTCTCAGAGTTTTTCTCTTCCCTCCCCACTCTCTCCCTAGGTCCTTGTGGAGCATCTGCCCCACTCCTTCCCCGCGTTGGGTAGACAGAACCCCCCACCTGTCCCCCAGAGAGCCTCCCAGAGAGGTACCCACAGAGGCGGAAGCCCTCCTGCATGTTTTCAGCCCCTCCCTTTCCCCAGGAGGCTGGGGGAGATCTTTTGTTTTTTTCATTTTTTCCTCCGGGCAGCATCCTATTCAAGACAGAAGCTGTGACTGATTCATCAGTGCCAAGGAAAGGGGTTTTCTGCGTCTCCCTGGGGTTTGGGGCTCTTCTCAAAGAGAGGCATCCAGTGTCCCCGGCTGTCACCATCATACCCCTCACAGCTCATGAGAGGGGGGCGCATGTTTGATTTTGGGAGTTCCATAGCAGAGAGGTGGCAGGGGCGGGGGCAGGAGGAATGGTGGCGAGCAGCTGTCCTTCTGGGAAGCCGGTCAGTGTCCCTGGTGGGTGACACCCTTGAGTCTGCCAGTGAAGCCCCACCATGCTGGCACGTTCCATTTCTCATCTGGAGCTGTTTCTCAGGCATTCTTCCTAACCCACCCCCTACCCCTTCAGTGTGCCTCAATAGTTTCCTTCACAGAGCGAGAGGGTTGTGACCCTCCCCTCACCTGGACTAATTAAAGAAAGACACTCGTGTTCCCAAATGGTGGTTTTATTTTTTTAGTTTTTATGTTTGTATGGAAATTGTGGATAAAGTGAAAGGATTGTAAATAAATAGTGTATTTCCTCCTCCACTGCTGATTTTTCTCCCGTGAGTTTGTGTAATCTAGAACCTAGGGCATCCCCTTTTCTCAGCTTTTTCTTGCTGAGATTAGTAAGTATGGGGGATGCATTTGCTGTAGGGCAAGCGGAGCACCAAGAGAAAATCCGAAGGCAGTCTCAGAGGACTGAGCCCCCACTCGGGGAGGGGGTCCTGTGGGAGATACAAAAATAAGGCATGTGGTGCCCAACCACTAACGTTTACACAGCACATCACCGTGTGCCCGGCAAGCCCTGCGATGACCGCTGGGGCGGTTTCTTCACCCAGAACTTCTTCCTAGGACACATCTGAGAGTGTCTCTTGGTTTCAGTAATTAGGAGCTATATTAGGATTAAATTCAGCAACATGCAGCAGAAGCCAAAAAGGAACTGTGGCTTACACAGCAGAGGAATTTACCAGACACCTGGGTGGCTCAGTTGTTAAGGTCTGACTTCAGCTCACATCATGATCTCAGCGTCCTGGAATCATCAAGTCCCGTATGGGGTTCAGGGCTCAGCGGGGAGTCTGCTTCTCCCTCTCCCTCTGCCTTTCCCCCCTGCTCATGTTCTGTCTCTCTCCCCCAAATAAAATCCTAAAAGAAATAATAAAAGGGGGGTGGTGTGCCTGCATGGCTCAGTTGGTTAAAGCGTCTGCCTTTGGCTCAGGTCATGACCCTGGAGTCCTGGGATGAGCCCTGTGTTGAGCTCCCTGCTCAACAGGAAGTCTGCTTCTCCCTCTTTCTCTCCTCTGCCCCTCCTCCCTCTCCTTCTCTCTCAAATAAATAAAATCTCTATTAAAAAAAAAAAGAAAGAAAGAAAACCAGGGCAATTATTTTCCCCTCCCATTAAAATCCAAAAGGACGTCGCCCAGGGCTAGTATAGTAGATCTGAATCACAAAATCTTTATGGACCTGGATTCCTTCTCTGGGTCTTCATGGGGAAGATGGAAGATGGCAATTGGTGCTCCAGCCACTGCATCCACTTGACAAAGCAACAGGATGGATAAAGAAGAGACCATGACAGGAAAAAGGAATGAAAGAAAAGTGTCAGTGTTTTAAGGAATGTTCAAGAAACCTGCCCCATAAAATCTCCTTTTACAACTCACAGACAGAACTTAGTCCCATGGTAGGTCACACCTATTTGAAAGGGAGGTTGGAGGATTAGTCTGGTCCAGGCAGCCATAGGCCTCACTCAAAATCAACAAGTGTTGCTCTTGACAGTTCTACGTATTGTAAAGAACTTCGGAGGAGACATTTACCATGTATGTTTCTCCTTCATTCCTGAAGCTCCAGCTTCCCGTCTGAAACTGATTTCCCTTCTGCCTGAAAACTCTTGAGCAATTCTCTTAGTGTTCCTTCATCTGAGAATTGTCTTTGTTTCACTTTCAGTCCCAAATATGTATTCTCTACATACAGTTATTTCCTTTTGGCACTTTAAAACTGTTGTTCCACTGTCTCTTCCGGTTTCTGATGAGCACGCCACAGCCTTTGAAATCATTGTTCTATACATTTTTTATTTTTTAAAGACTTTATTTAATAGAGAGTAAGAAAGTGTGAGAGCGAGATGAGAGGCAGAGGGAGAAGCAGGGTCACTGCTGAGTGCAGAGCCCAACACGGGACTCGATCCCAGGACCCTGGGACCATGACCTGAGCTGAAGGCAAACGCTAAACTGACTGAGCCACCCAGACGCCACACTGTTATATATTTAACTCATTATTTTTCTCAGACTCCTTTTTAAAAAATTGTGACAAGATGTATATAACAAAGCGTGTCATCTTGATCACTTTGAGGTGTACAATTCAGTTTCAAGTGCATTCCCGTGTTGTACCACCATCACCACCATCCATCTCCAGAACTCATCTCGTCTTGCAAAACTGGAACCGTACCCAAGAAACAACAGCTCCCCATTTCCTTCTCTTTATGGCCTCGGCAACCACCATTCTACTGTCTCTAGGAAATTGACTACTCTAGGTAACCTATGTAAGTGGAACAATACAGTATTTGCTTTTGGGGCTGGCTTATTTCACTTTGCATAATGTTCTTGAGGTTCATCTATGTTGTAGCATATATCAGAATTTCCTTCCATTTTTTAAGGCTGAATTATACTCTGGAACATGCACGTACGTGCGCACGCGCACACACACACACACACACACACACACTTTGTTTCCATCCATCTGTTGATGGTCGGATGAGTTCCTTTTCTGGCTTTTGAGAATACTGCTGTTATGAACACGGGTATATAAACATCACTTAACGGGGACCCTGAGTGGCTCAGTCAGTTGAGCATCTGACTCTTGATTTCAGGTGAGGTCATGATCTCAGGGTCCTGGGATTGAACCCTGTATCAGGCTCTGTGCTCAGCAGGGAGTCTGCCTCTCCTCCCCATTTGCCTGTGCTTGCTCGCTTGCTCTCTCTCTCTAAAATAGATATATTAAATAAATAAATATCACTTAGAGATCTTGCTTTCAATTCTTTTGGGTATATACCCATAAGCAGAATCGCTGGACTACTTGGTAATTGTATTTTTGATATTCCGAGAAACTGCCATGGTTTTTCTCAGATTGCTTTTTAGATTTTTTTCTTTGGGTTTTAGAAGTTTGATTTTGTGTATCTGAGTGTGTGTGGGGGGTGTTGTTTGTATTTGGAGTTGTGTTTGTAGTTTGTTGTGTATTTGGAGTTTGTTGCATTTATCCTGTTTGGGGTTTGAGATTCTTTTTTTTTTTCCCCAAGATTTTATTTATTTATTTGACAGAGAGAGGGCAAGTGTACAAGCAGGGGTAGTGGTGGGCAGAGGGAGAAGCAGGCCCCTCAATGAGCAAGGAGGCCCATGTGGGACTTGATGCCAGGACTCTGAGATCATGACCTGAGCCAAAGGCAGACGCTTAAGCGACTGAGCCACCCAAGCACCCCTTGGGGTTTGAGTTTCTTGAATCAGTAATTTTTTTTTTTTTATTTTTAAAGATTTATTTATTTATTTATTTGACAGAGAGAGAGATTACAAGTAGGCAGAGAGGCAGGCAGAGAGAGAGGAGGAAGCAGGCTCCCTGCTGAGCAGAGCCCGATGCGGGACTCGATCCCAGGACCCTGAGATCATGACCTGAGCCGAAGGCAGCGGCTTAACCCACTGAGCCACCCAGGCGCCCTCTTGAATCAGTAATTTTATGTCCTTCCCCAAATTTGAGCTCTCAGCTATTCTCTCTCTCTCTCTCTTTTTTTTTTTTTAATTTATTTATTTGTCAGAGAGAGAGAGAGAGCACACAGGCAGGCAGAGTGGCAGGCAGAGGCAGAGGGAGAAGCAGGCTTTCCACCGAGCAAGGAGCCCGATTCGGGACTCGATCCCAGGACGGTGGGATCCTGACCTGAGCCGAAGGCAGCTGCTTAACCAACTGAGCCACCCAGGTGTCCCTCAGCTATTATTTCTTCAAATATATACATATTTCTCTGCTCCAATCTCACTCCTCCCTTGGGATTTCAATGATATGAATGTTGGACCCATAGTTCCTCAAATTCTGTTCTATTAATTCACTATTTTTCCTTTCTGTTCTTCAAATCAGGGACTTTCTCCATCTCTCATTAAGTTCATTGACTCCTTTTCTGTCATCTCCATTCTACTATTAAGCCCACATAGTGAATTTTTATTTCAGATATTGTGGTTTCAGGTTCTAACATTTCCATTTGATCCTTTTTTATAGTTTGCTTCTCTACTGAAAATTTCTATTTTTTCCCCTTCATTTCAAGTGAGTTTACTTTTGCCACATGGAGCATAATTATAATACCTGTTTTACATTTTTGTCTGGCGGTTCTAACATCTGGGTCATCTTGGGGTTGGCATCTTTCAATTGTCTTTCCTCTACAAATGGACCACCTTTTTCTAGGTCTTTGGGTGTTGAGTCATTTTGGATTGTATCCTGACATTTTGAATAGTACATGTGAGAACTCAGTCTTCTCCAAATCCTCTAGAGCAAGGGTCAGCAAACTATGGCTTATGGGCCAAATCCAACCCTCTTCCTCTTTTTATGAATAAAGTTTAATTGAAACACAGCAGTATTTGTTCGTTTACATCTTGTCATTGGCTGCTTTGACTACAACAGCAGAGTTGAATAGTCCTGATAGGCTGGATGGCCCTCAAAGCTGAAAATATTTACTATCTGGCCCTTTATGGAAAAAGTTTGCTGATCTCTGCTCTAGAAAACATTGACTTCATTTTGTTTTGTTTTGTTTTAATAGGCAATCTACCCAGTTAGGTTCCACCTTCAAGTTTTCTCACATCTGTGGGCCATTGTTCCAAGGTCATTTCGGTTTTTCAGAGGTTTTGCTATGTTGGGTCTGTTTTGACCATGCAAAACTTGTGCCAGTTCATACACAGAATGGACTCCCCTTCTCCAGCTGGCTTCTTTTAGGATTTCCCCTATATGCTCTGGCTCTCTGGTGCTCTGTTTCTTTCCTAGTCAGCCAGAATGACAGTGCTTCTCTGGAAATTTCTACTGCCCAGACTAGTGCTGTCACTGCCGCATAACTGAGTTCTGCCCTTGGGGCAGGTCTGGGAGAGACAGAAAAAGAACTAATTGTAAACCCCCACCCCCAACACACACTCTGGCTCCCAGGGCCACTTTTCCCAAGTCCTTTGGTCAGAGAGATGTGGTTTGTGACATAAGAAATATATATTTGGTTTCTGGGATGCCTGGGTGACTCAGTGGATTAAGCCTCTGCCTTCGGCTCAGGTCGTGATCCCAGCATTCTGGGATCAAGCCCCATACAGGCTCCCTGCTCGGCAGAAAGCCTGCTTCTCCCTCTCCAACTCCCCCTGCTTATATTCCTCTCTCGCTGTGTCTCTCTCTGTCAAATAAATAAATAAAATCTTTAAAAAAAAAAAAAAGAAGAAATATATATTTGGTTTCTGCCTCCAGTCCCTGACACAGAGCTCCTAAAACCCTTGGGATTTTCTGAGTGGTAGGAGCATCTTTTGTTCACCCCCCCTTTTGAGGTGACTCATGGTGAGCTCCGGGATAGCTTCAGGGTAGGGGGCTGGTCACCAGAAAGACCAAGCCATCATCATAAGTTTGGAATTTTCAGCCCCATCCTCTGGGTAGGGGAGAGGGACTGGACATTGAGCTAATAATCAATTATGGCTAAGTGATGAAACCTCCCTTAAAAGCCCTTACCACTCTTAATCTCACAAAACAAACTGAGGGTTGCCTGGGGGAGGAGGGTAAGGAGAGGGTGGTGGGGTTACAGACATTGGGGGGGTATGTGCTATGGTGAGTGCTATGAAGTATGTAAACCTGGCGATTCACAGACCTGTAGCCCTGGGGCTAATAATACACTATATGTTTAAAAAAAATCAAAGAGGGCGCCTGGCTGGCTCAGTGGGTTAAGCCACTGCCTTCGGCTCAGGTCATGATCTCAGGGTCCTGGGATCGAGGCCCGCATCGGGCTCTCTGCTCAGCAGGGAGCCTGCTTCCTCCTCTCTCTCTGCCTGCCTCTCTGCCTACTTGTGATCTCTCTCTGTCAAATAAATAAATTAAAAAAAAAAAAAACCTTTTAAAAAAAAAATCAAAGAAAAAAAATTTAGTTTAAAAAAAAAAAAAAAAAAAAAGCCCTTACCCAAAGAGGGGCGCCTCGGTGACTCAGTTGGTCTAAACATCTGCCTTTGGTCAGGTCATGATCCCAGAGTCCTGAGATCGAGTCCCAGTTGGGCTCCCTCATCAATGGGGAGTCTGTAACTCTTTCTCTGAGTTCTGTGAGCCATTGTGGCAAATTATCAAACCCAAGGAAGGGGTTAAGGGAACCCCCCAATTTAGAGCCAGTTGGTCAGTATACCAGTGACAACCTGGGGGATAGGACTGGCATCTGAAGTAGGGGCAGTCTTTGGGGACTGAGCCCTTGTGGGTTCTGTGCTAGTTCCAGGTGGTGTCAGAATTAGTCTAACTGGATGCCCACTGGACTGGTTGGTATCCAGGTATTCTTTTAGGTTTCTCTCAGTTTTTGCTGCCTCTGCTGCTGCGAGGCCCCCTTACCTGGGAGCACCTCTCGAGTCAAAGCTGTAAGACTAGACGGAAATATTTTGAGAAACTCACCCCCTACGGATAGTTTCTTCAAGCTTTGCGTCTCTCCCTAATTTGCCTGCTTGTTTACTTTTCAGAATTCTCAGGTAGTTCTATTTTGTCCAGCATTTTTGGTCATAATTAGTGGCAGAGAGAGATTTCAGTGGGCTTACCCCACCTTGTCTAGCACCAGAAATCCTCCGAAGGTTTTCGTCCACAACCTACAGTTGAAAACATGTTTTACATTGAGCCCAGCACAGAACAAACACAGACAAACAAATAATGAATGTTTCACTATCAGTATGTCCCCTTCATCTGTGTGCTGGCCTAGGACCTGTTCTGTTGTATTCCATTTTTCAAAAATGCTGATCAAGGCTCATTACTGAGTGTTAACTTGAATTTTGAAAAACACAGCTCTGCATGTGACTACTGAAATGGGAGAGAGAAGCCTGCTGCTAGCTGAAATAAACTTGAGCACGTTTCAACAAGTCCTGAATAATAAATATCACAGCTGATAATGCAATAAATTTGTAAGTCAAAAAAATGTGATGAGAATTGCATTATAACCTTGGATTATAGAACTCAAGGTTCTCTGTGTAAGAAACATTCCCACTCCCTCCCCGCCATTCCCCAACCCTAGACAAAGGTGAATTGAATTAGAGATTTCTATGTTTTTTGTAGTCCAAAAATAGCCAGCGCAGGGTGATTAGGATTCAGTTGTAAGTCACCCCAAGCTTATTTTATATTAGGCACCTGATACCAAGTATTAGTTGCAAAATAAACAGCCTGAAGCCAGCTCTGTAAGGAGAAGAAAACAAGGCAGTAATTATTGATACCTGATTCCCACAGCCTTCTTTCTCTCCGTCTTGCCTATCTTCTCCTTTCCTCCCTCCCTCTCCTCCTCAATAAAATCAGACGGGTAATAAATATTTGAAGTGGGTACTGATCCTTGGCAAGTTAAAGGATGCGGGCACTTAAAGTAACAGCCCAAGGCCCAGCCAAAAAGGAATGTAGCAGTTTCCTCCAGTACTACTTTCACGGACCTCTGAAACATCCACCTTTTATTTATTTATTTATTTATTTATTTGAGAGCGAATGAAAGAGAGCATGAGAAGGAAGAAGGTCAGAGGGAGCAGCAGACTCCCCATGTAGCTGGGAGCCCGATGCGGGGCTCGATCCCAGGACTCCAGGATCATGACCCGAGCCGAAGGCTGTCGCCCAACCAACTGAGCCACCCAGGCACCCTGAAACATCCACCATAATTACTGATTAAGCTATCTCCAGAATAGAATGAACTTGATGACTCATTATACCTACTTCCAAAATATAATAAACCTGATTAAAGGTATCAGAAATATCTTAAAACTGTGTACTGAAAGCGCTTTGTTTACGCAAAATAGCACTTAATACACAAGCTGCCCAAAGCAGATGGTCCCCTTTTCCCTCCTCACTTACTTCTGGTTTTCTAAAACATTTCCCTTTCAAAAATAAAAGGCATCGTTCCCCGATTCCTTCAGCGCAGAGTCTTACAGCTGGGGATGGGCAGAGAAGAGATGATGGAATGAGTAAGAAACAAGAGGGGCTCTTGAGTGGCTCAGTTGGTTAAGCATCTGCCTTGCATCTGCCTTTGGCTCAGGTCATGATCCCAGGGTCCTGGGATTGAGCCCCGTTCTGGGCTCCCAACTCAGTGGGAAATCTGCTTCTCCCTCTCCCTCTGATGCTCGCCCTACTTGTGCGCTCCTGCTCTCTCTTTCTTTGTCAAATAAATAAATAAAATCTTTTTTAAAAAATGAGTAAGAAAAAAGGAAGAGTGAGTGAGAATGTGGAGCCATGAACCCCCCCCCCCAACACACACACCCCAAGGCTGGATCACTTCATCCGGGATCTTACCTCCCCCCAGACATGCTGAAATCCTCCAAGTCTAGAGAACCCATCTGTGTTCACTGCCCACCCCACCCCCAAGATGACTAAATGCAACAGTCTATTGAAAAGTTGGCCTGTGATCTCAGGATTAGAGAGTACCAAAGAAGAAACAAAGGACTTCGCTAGAGATGCTACATCAAGAGTCCTTTCTTTGCTCGATCTTTTGAAAACATAATAAGAAAAAGTTCTGCCTCACCTCTATTGAACCTCACTGAGGGGAACCATGCTTCGAATCAATGGGCAGAGCCATTCCACCAAAATGGATCAACCCTTGCTCACAGAGAAAACTATTTGCTTTAGACGTTTTTTAAAAACCCATCTTGCTTACAGATGGGTAATAGAAGTCTAATATTGATTGAAGGGATTTCTAACTCTATAATAAACCAATTTAAGGAGGAGAAGACACCTTGTTTTCTATCTTTTAGACCAGAGAACATAGAGAAGACCCAGGGAGTGAAACTTTATACCTGCTGGACGTGGCCTCTGCAGCCGCTGGTGCTCCATCCCTCTACAATCATAGCTCACAGTGATTAGGTACTAACTACGTACCAAGCAAAACTACCTTATAGGAATTCACCAAATTAGTCCTCTTAACAATCCTACAAGTTGAGTGTTACCCTTATCATCGCCCTTCTCTTATAAATGCGGAAGCTGAGGTTTGAAGACAAGTAACCTGCCAAACATCTCCTGTCGAGTAAGTAGTTGAGCTAGGATTCGAACTCAGGCAACCGGGCTCCAAACGCCACACACCTCCACTGCCAGGAGCCTCTAAGTTTCCCACTCATCTAAGGGCTGACCTTACACAAAAGCCACAGAATGAGCAAAATGTGATCGCTTATACTCCACCCTTTCCCGCCACCTCTATTCTGGGGAGATAAAAAGAAAGGAAGTGGGAGAGAGGAAGAGGAAGAGAGGGCTTTGTTATGATCATCATTTCTGTTCATTAGCACGTGTTCTAAAGTCTGCCAGAGAGACCTAGCTGTCCACCAAAATTCATGCTCCCCTTTCTAAGGAATAGAGTGGTTCCTGGGAACTGGCTGATCAGCCAGGGATTAGGTTCCCCAACCTGTCTTGGAGCTAGGTGGGGTCATGTGACCAGTTCTTTCTAAGAAAATGTGAGCCCAGGGAAATGTATGTCACACTGGGGACAAGACAGTTAAGAAGCTGGTGTGCCTTCCCCATTCTATCTTCCCCTGGTTTGCTTTGTAGACCGCTGAGGACTCTAAGCCCTCCAGGATAAAAGAAGTCTGAGTTCCTGAACGACTCAGTGAAAGGCTGTCCAGGAACACCGGTGGACAATTAAGTGAGTAAGAAATAAACTTTTATTGTGCTCAACCACTGAAACTTGGGGTTTGTATGTTACAGCAGCTAGTGTTACCCTAACTAATATAGAAACAGATAAACCAATGACTGTCCAACTGCCTTCCCCCACACCTTTCCTGTTCCAGTTCTGTACTGCTGTAGAACAAACTATGCCAAAACTAAGTGGTTTAGCACAACCATTGTATTATGCTTACAGACTCTGGGGCAGGAGCTCAGGTGGGGCACAACAGTGGTGACAATTCAGGGATCACTATTCCACAAGGTCTGGAGCTTCAGCTGGAAAGACTCAAAGGCTAGGGGTGACTCACTACTGGGGGCTGCTATCATCTAAGGACACCTTCATTCCCATGTCTGCCAGTCAATGCTGGATATCAGGTGGGACCTCAATTGGAGCTGTTTGCCA
Source organism: Mustela erminea (assembly GCF_009829155.1). Lineage (NCBI taxonomy): Eukaryota > Metazoa > Chordata > Mammalia > Carnivora > Mustelidae > Mustela > Mustela erminea. Next base: position 84,300,491 of record NC_045617.1, read on the forward strand.
GAACATCTACTTGTGGCCCATTTGTGTGTTTGTTCTCTCCACTTCCTAGTGGGGACTGTGTTCCAAGAGCATCCCAAAAAGGCTGGGTGGAAGCCATATTATCTTTTATGGCATGACATCATTTCTGCTGGTGTTGCATGCCCACCCACATTTCTAGGGGAGGAAATGTAGATGCCATCTCCCCATGGGAGGAGTGTCAGTGTCCTGCTGTAAGAGTGTGTGGGATGGGAGATCTTGTAATTATCTTGGAAAACAGTCTGCCTTTCCATAGTTCTCTCCTCCCTTTTCCTCCCTTCTTCCTGCCCTGTGCTTCCTCCTCCTCCTCTTTTTTTCCTTTCCCACTTCCCAAGCCTTTCCACTGTCAACCCTTTATAACGTTCTGTTCAATTCACATTGAGTGTATGTAGTGAGACAGGTGTCAGACCCACAGATACAGAAAACACCCCTACTTCCTTCCCTGCATCTGCTCTCTCTTTCCCCTCCATGTTCCCTCTTGAGATGGGTATAATGCAAGGTTTCTCAGCCTTACCATTACTGGCATTTTGGACTGGATGATGCTTGTTGTGGAGCTGTCCTGTGATTTGTAGGATGTTTGCAGCATCCCTGGCTTCTCATCACTAGAGGGCAGTAGCACCCCTGCCCCTGTCAGGACAATAAAAAAAATGCAATGCTCCCAGATATTGCTACCTGTCCTAGGGGGGTGGGGGACAGCCCCAAGATGAGATTCACCATTATAAGGGAATAAACAGGGGTGCCGGGGTGGCTCAGTTGTTAAGTGTCTGCCTTTGGCTCAGGTCATGATCCCAGGGTCCTGGGATCAAGCCCCATATCTGGTTCCCTGCTTGGCGGGTAGCCTGCTTCTCCCTCTCCCATCCCCCTGCTTGTGTTCCTTCTCTCACTATCTCTCTCTCTTCCTGTCAATTAAATGAATAAGTAAAATCTTTTTTTTAAAAATGGGGAATCAACAGGGGAGACAGAGTTAATAAAACCCCCAAATCTTGGAAGGCAGTATCTCCAAACTATTTTGATCATGCACTCTTAGCAACAATAGAAGGGCTGAGGATACAGCCCAACATATGCATATTTATTTATTTGTATAAAGTCTATATATCCTCTGTGTTGTCCTTTTATGTAAGTATAAAATATCCACAAAAGTGGACTTTTTTAAAAGGATGGGATAAAAACGTAAGTAGATACCCGAATATATCCTTCCCACAAGCAAATGGCTCATCTTGTATACTATCTGGCAATGGCCAGTCCACCTTAAAGACCACTGCTGGGCCATATTGAGTACAGCCTTTGGGGCTAGACAGGTAAAAGCTCACAACTCTGGCTTCAGTTCCCAGGACTGCCATTAATGAACTGAGTTACATTTAGTCAGTCAATAAAAATGTCAGGAATACAACTGAAAATAAGACATCACTCTCAAGAAGCTTATGGTGGGGAGATCTTGCGCAACCCAATTGTCTCAGGTTCCTCATAGGTAAGTGGAGCTACCTGGCAGCATGGTAGTGAGGATCAAGTAAGGTAATATATGAGAAGCATATAATAGGTACTCATAAATAGTAACTACTAATTCACTGTAGGGCCATGAGTAGTAACAAAAGATTGGAAAGAGCCAAACTGTGTATCATTCAAGGACTGGTTGAAGAAACAAGAGTACTTCTGCACAACAGAGTACTACACAGCTGCAAAGAGGACGGAGGAATATAGATCTGTCCTGCAATGGAGTGATTCCTAGAATATGTTGTAAAATAAAACGAACAGGGTATAGGGGAGGGTCAAGAAGATGAAGCACAGGAGACTTTTAGGGCGATGAAACTATTCTCTATGATACTATAATGCTTGACAGTACACATGTGCCAAAACCCATGGAACTTTACAAAGTGAGCCTTAATGTCTATGAATTTTAAAAGATCATTGTAGGAGGTCAGGGGATCCTACAGAGAATGCAGAGCATGACAAAAGAATCTATGAAATAACTTCCTTGAAGTAGGTAGGGGGAAAGGGTGGCACCTAAGTAACTTTGGAAATGAGTGAAGTCTGTAAGACTAAAAGTCAAAGACCTGGGCATAAGTAGTGCATTCTAGTTCATAAAGTGTTTGCCATAAAGTGTAGGGGTTAACAATTCTGAAAACACTGTATGTATACTGGCAATGATGATTAGATAAATGGATGGCTTATGGTGGGAGCCAGGCTTTTTCAGTTTTAGAGTCGAAGGTTACAGATAAGCAAGGGTAGGGGGATGATCTGAACAATCCAGGGGCGAGGTGGTAATGCTTTCGAGTAGTAAGCCATCTGTATGCATATATTGAGCTTACCAATGGAGATATATGTGTTACTACACACATACATACCTACATACAACATAAGTGCATACATACATTTTAAACATTCATAGATACAGGGATATGTAGAAGTTAGTATTCATACAAATATTTACTTCCCTGTCAGCTGAGAGAACCTAGGAGCAGTAACAGTGGCAACAAGTGCACTTAGGGTCCAGGCTTGGTTTCTAATTCCATTTCCCAGTGGAATAACAAATTCCATTTCCCAATAAAAGGAAACAGGGCTCCTTGAGAACTGGTTGACTCTAGGCCTAGAACATCTTGTGCCAGAAAGTAAGGGTATGCTCTATAAAGCACAATGATGCAAGTATGTCAAAGGGACAATGTAGCCAAAGTTAGGAACAATTTGAGCAATAAAATAAAGTGGTATTGGATTATAAAGCAAAGTATAAAATAAGTATCCATTAGTCCATACCAATATGAATAACTGATTCAATAAATAAATGGGGGAGAAGAGATAAATCTCCCATGCAGAAGAATTATTATTATTTTTTTTAAGATTTGTTTTAGAGAGAGAGAGAAAATGGGCGAGTGGGGGGAAATGAACGACAGAGGCAAAAGGAGAGGGGAAGCGGACTCCCCTCAGAGCATGGAACCTGATGCTGGGCTTGATACAGGGCTCAATCTTGACCCTAAGGTCATGGCCTGAGTTGAAACCAAGAGTGAGACACACACTTTAACCCACTGAGCCACCCAGGTGCCCCTCCAATGCAAAAGAATTGTAAGCCATTTATATAGATACCCTGCTCTTAGGCAAGTGGAGCAGAACTCCTCACTCCTTTTTTTTTCTTTAATTTTTTTGTTTATTTGACAGAGACAGCAAGAGAGGAAACACAACCAAGGGGAGTGGGAGAGGAGAAGCAGGCCTCCCGCTGAGTGGGGAGCACCACACAGGGCTCAATCCTGGGATCCTGGGATCATGACCTGAGCTGAAGGCAGATGCTTAACAACTGAGGCACCCAGGCAGCTCAACTCCCCACTCCTTAAGTGTAGGCTGTGCGTGGTGACTAATTCCAAAAAGCAAAGTCTGCAAAAGGGGAGAGGAACTTTACAGAAGAGAAAGCTGACAAACACTACCTCAGCCAGATGATCAAGGTTAACATCAGTAGAAATAATTCATGTTGATAGTATGTACCCTCAGTATGATATGATGAGAATGACATTTTACCTCTATGGTCTTCCTCTCTAAAACCTATAGACCCAGTCTAAGCATGAGAAAAACATCAGACAAATCCCCGTTTAGGGACATTCTACAAAATACCTGGCCAGTATTCCTTGAAACTGTCAAGGTCTTCAAAAACAAGGTTCTGAGAAACTGTCACAGCCAAGAGGAGCCTAAGTGGACATGTCAATGCAATGTCAGGATAGCCTCTGGATGCACTTGCTGTTCCTGGATGGAATGCTAAGGGGGGATGGAGGCACCAAGAGACATATAATCCACAGCCTAGGGAAGCATTTGCATGAGTACAGTTGTGGCTCCCACCCATTTTCCTGACCCTCTTTGACAGCATAGTCTGAAATTCTTTTTCTTTTTAAAGATATTTATCTATTTATTTATTTATTTGAGGGGGAGTTGGGGAAGAGTAGAGGGGGAGAGGGAGGGACAAGCAGACTCCATGCTAAGCTTGGAGACAGTGTGGAGACCCTGAGTTCCTGCCCTGAGCCAAAACCAAGAGTCACGTGCTTGACCAGCTGAGTGCCCCTTAGGCCGAAATTCTTGACCTGACCACATCACACAGATAAAACTCCAGGCTGGGGTTGCAACTATGATTAGGAAATTAGAACTGAATTTGTATTCTACTCTACCATTTAACGTGTTCCTTGGAGAAGACGGCTAAACCTCTCTGTGCTTCTTTTCTTATCAACCTTAAAATAAGAATTACTGTTGTAACCACTGTCATCATAGCGTTTGTGGGGAGCATATAAGATAAAGTATGTAGGGTGCTTGGCCTAGTTCTTGGCACTTTGTTCTCAATGTTAGCCCTTTGCTGTTGTGCTTTGTATAATTCATTTAGTATATATATTTCCCCTGACAGAATTTAAGAAAATTGTTAACCAGGTATTGGAAAATGGAAAAGACAAGAGAGGGTATTGAGTTATGATGGAGATACTCTCTACAGGGAACAGCTACCACACTATGCTGGAGGACCCCCCCCCCCCAAAATAATAATAATTTCAGGTGGTGGTGGTGTTTTTAATAGCTTTATTGAGGATAGTTTACATACCATAAAATTTGTTCAATGGAAGTGTATGTAATGCTTCAATGACTTTTCAGTAAATGTATATAATTGTGCAATCATCACCACAATCCAATTTCAGAACATTTCTATCACCTTCCGAAATTTTTTAATGTCTGTTCTGCCTTTAGTCCTGGCTCCCACGCCTTGCCCCAGATAACTGATTTCTGCCTCCATAGATTTATCTAATATAAGTTTTGAAAAATTCTGTAGTAAAAGGATGTCATGCAAAACAGATGCTATTTAGGAAGTCTCAACACATTTTGTGCTCACTCGCTCCCTCTTTTCTTAAGTAAGCTCTGCACCCAAGGTGGGTCTTGAACTCACAGCGAGAGATCAAGTGTCTCTTCTACTGACTGAGCCGGCCAGGTGCCCCCAGACTTAACATATTTTTAAATTATCACAAGTTTAAAGTTGCTTTAAAGTTGGTTAAAGTTTCAGGTAACATGGAACTCATCATAAAGCAAAAAATATATATTTTTTAAAATTTTTATTTATTTGAAAGAGACATAGCGAGAGAGGGAACACAAGTAGGAGTGAGAGAGGGAGAAGTGGGCTGCGGGCTGAGCAGGGAGCCCCATGCGGGACTGGACCCCAGAACTCTGAGATCATGACCTGAACCCAAGGCAGACGCTTAAGGACTGAGCCACCCAGGCGCCCCGCAAAATCAAAATTCAAAAGGTGGGGGTGAGTAAGGTAAGAGAGATTCCACCTACCCGCGGCTAGGACTCGGGTGGAGGTTCTGGAGAAAAGCGGCTTCCGGACGACCCTGGTCCACCTGGGCCTAAAACACCGCACACCTGTGCCACCCTCGCCACCGCCTCCTTCGCGCAGGCGCAGTGACGCCGGTTTACTGGCGGAGCGGGCGGGGCGCGAAGCCCGAGCGGGTGTTCACATCGATCGCGAGCGCGTAGCGATTGCTTCTGTCTGTTGTTTAGGTATGGCGCCGGCGACAAGCCTGAGAGGCGGCGGGAACCCGGGCGGGGGTCTCGCTCTGTGCTGACGGCGACCCAGGGCTGAGTGGGCTATGGAGGAGCCCGGCTCGTTGGTTACGGGAGACCGCGCCGGTGGCCGAAGCTGGTGCTTGCGGCGGGTAGGGATGAACGCCGAATGGCTGCTGCTGGAGGACGGAAACGAGGTGAGGGGGAGGAGTCCTTGCGCAGGAGGAGGGGGTTGGAGGAAGCAGGGCCGGGAGGTAGTCGGGGCGTCCGGGCGGGAGGGATGAATGGAAGAGAGGAGGTGGGAGCCGGTGGGAGGGGAGAGATGTGAAGAGGGGTTCCTGAGGGAGAGGAGGAAGGGGTTCTGGTGCGAGCGGTTGGGGGGGTCGAGGTGCTAAGTGTTTGAAGGGGGGACGTGGGGACCGCTCGGGAGGAAAGATGGCCCCTCTGAGAGAGGCCTGGGCCTGCGGTGCGAGTTCGGGCGGGAGTCAGGGTTGCGGGAAGGAGCTGTTGGAGGGGCTGGGCGAGGGGTGGGCGTGGAGGATGTGCGGACCTGCTGGCGTTTGGAGGGGAAGGAGACGACTGGGTTGGAGAGGGGACTGAGACAGCCCCTGTTTGGATCGGACGGAGCCCTGTGGTGTCCGGCTCTGACGGCGGAGCTGCTCCAACTTACACACGGAATCCCGAAGCGCCCTGTTTCCGGGGTGGGGGGTGGGAGCGGAAAAGCATGAACTTTCTAGAGTTTCTTTTGAGAAAGACTGTGAGGTTAGGTCATGTCCTTCTAAAAGCCGTAAATATTAATGTAAAAATGTCTTCCTTTAAAACTCTTGAGGAAAATTGACGCTTTGGGAGGGTCCATTTTTATCCTGTGAGTCTTGGTACCGGCCGAGTGGCACCCCCTGAGGTGGGTTGTGGGTAGGGATTCAGAAATACTAGAGCTGCCTTCTCCAGAGGTCGCTTGTAATGTTTTCTAATGCATGAATGCAAAAAAGGAAAAAGAGGAAGGGTGAGGCACGGTTCCAGTTGGAGGCCGCTGGTGTGGTGCTTTAGAGAGAGTGATAGAAGAGGGAGCAGAGCGAGTTGGAGTGCTGTCAGCTCTGGAAGGAGAGCCGGATGGATCAGGGACCAGCTTGTGGTGGTGACTGGGAACCACTTGGGTTTTGGAAATAGTTTGTATGAAAAATAGTCTTTTGATTATTATATATGTTTAATTATATGGTTTTTCTATAAGCTACGTAGTCTCAGTTCAGTCTCCCAGATATTTATTATTTATGCTTTTTGGTGTGTTATGAGAGGGACAAATAATAGCGACTTTGCCCTCAGAGAGTTTATTGCTTGGATGGGGAAGACAGTTTTATACAGTGAAACGATCTGAGAGAGCCATGCAGGCTGTACAGTAAGTGCCAAGACGTGTATTATTTAGTACTATCCTAGAACAGTAGTTCCCCAAGTCAGAGATGGTAGTCCGGTCCAGCCTTAACTGCTAGGTTAGGAAGTTTTAAATGGTTCCTTGGCTGCTGTGATTTGAAGAACAGCAGGAAGACACCTCTTCCCCCAAATCTCTCTCCTATCCAGGTATCAGTGCCTGGAGTCCACATTAGGCACAAATTCTTTTCTTTCTTTCTTTTCTTTTCTTTTCTTTTTTTTTTTTAAAGATTTTATTTATTTATTTTAGAAAAAGAGAGTGAGAGCCCATTGGAGAGAGGGCAGAAGAAGAGAATCTGAAGCAGACTCCCTGCTGAGTGCAGACTTGACGTGGGGCTCTATCCCACTTCACAGGGCTCAATTCCACAACCCCGAGATCATGACATGAGCCAAAACTGACAGCTCGATGCTCAACCAACTGAGCTACCCAGGCACCTCTCAGCATACATTCTTTTAGCTTGAACATTGACCTTTCCCTGCCTGGCTTTTTCCAAAAGCATTTACCTTTGGGAAGTTTAACAAATGAAGATATTTACACCTAAATATTAGTAGCTATTCCCTATTTTGTATTGGGTTTGGGCTTTTGTAAGTATTACTTAATCTGAGCCCTGCAAGTGTCCCACACTCACACACAGCCCTATAAAGTACTTAGTCAGTTGTGAACATTCTTTCATATTCAGTTGATGTGGCCTAATTCATTACTTCTGAATAGCTTGATAGCACTGGGAGTGGAAATAGGAGTTGGGGGCAAAAAGAATTAAAGCCCCTGTAGCAAAAGTAAGCGGAATTGTAAAGTGTTCCTACATGTATTTTAAACCTTTGGATAATTTTGTGTAGAGCCACCTCTGTGGGGAGAGACACATACAAACCAAAGTGAATGATAAAGACATAGTAGGAAGACTGGCTTGCCTGGGGTGCTGTGTAAGAGACCTGCCAGGCCTGGGTGTCTGCAGGGTTGGTATTAGGAAGTAGTTGGAGCATAGCCTGCAGTGTGTATGAAGAGAGGTCTGAATTAAGACAAGAGATGAAGTCTAACTTATTTTAGTGGGCCCGAAACCATAGCACAAGGTGGTGTGCACAAGATTTAGGAGGTGTACTTATATGATTTAGTTATAGCAGCAGAATCAGTTTCCTGCCTTTCCAGTACCCTTCAAAGTCTCCTATTTCCCAGATGAAAGAATAAAACAAGGTTCTTCTCATTTCACTGGTGGGAATACAGCAGTAAATTGTCTGTCTGAATGGGTGTACTCAAACTTCCTTTTTCCCCCCCAAAGAGGCCTTTCGTTTGCCTTTTTTTGGTTTTATTTTTTTGTTTTTGTTTAAGTAATCTCTGCTCCCAAAGTAGGGCTCAAACTCAGGACCCTGAGATCAAGAGTTGCTTGCTCCACCAACTGAGCCAGCCAGGCACCCCTGTCCTTAAACGTCTTGAACCAATCCAGAGAGTTTGGGGGAAAAACAAATTAGGTAGAGATGTATTGTGAATTATCTAGATCTTACAGGTATCTAGGTCTTTGGGAAGAACCATATTATTCTTGTTTCTCTCTTTTTCTTTTTTTGTATTTGGTTTTCATGAAGCTTTTTTGCCCTAAGGTCTTGGAAAAGGGAAAGGATGGTTCTAGAGTATTTGCTGGCCATCTGGGAAAGAATAGGAATCATGCCCAGGAGAAATGAGCTAGCAACCAAGATGGGTAAGAACAATGGCTTGCAAAACTGTTGTAAATAGGAACAGCCCCCAACACTTGCATAGGTGGTTTGTTGGCACTCAGTTCCCATGGGAAATTTACTTTTATGTGCAAATAATGCTGAAATATCTGGATAAGCACACCACAGACTCTAACCTTGGTGTACCTAGGTAAATTATAGGACCAGACTATAAAGGGAATGACAAAAAAGAGTGGTTCCTTATTTCCCTGGATTCAGAGTCTGTAGGAGACTATTTCAGAAAAAGGCACTCATCTCCCTTTTCTGCAATACTTTTTCCAGACAGCTCTCAATGGCAAGCTGGCTGTCTCCTCTCAAGTATTAAAATGGCCTGTGGAGTACTTCCTTTATTAGAAATAAAGCTACCAGGGTACCTGGGTGACTCAGTTGGTTAGGCAGGTGAGTCTTGATTTCAGCTTAGGGTCATGAGATCAAGCCCCGTTATAGGCTCCATGCTCAGCGGTCTTTCAAATTTAAAAAAGAAAGAAAGAAAGAAAGAAAGAAAGCTACCTACATGGAAATTCTTAACTGTTCCAGGATGACAGATAAACCCTTAAACATTTCATCTCTAAAAAATTTTATAAATAAATAAATGATTTTAAGTGGGCTCCATGCCTCTCCTGGGGCTTGACCTCATGACCCTGAGATCAAGAGGTGTATGTTCTACTGGCTGAGCCAGCCAGGTGCCCCTAAACATTCCTTCTTTTTTTTTTTTAAGATTTTATTTATTTGACAGAGAGACCACAAGTAGGCAGTGAGGCAGGCAGAGAGATGGGGGGGAAGCAGGCTCCCTGCTGACCAGAGAGCCCGATGCTGGGCTTAATCCTAGGACCCTGAGATCATGACCTGAGTGGAAGGTAGAGGCTTAACCACTGAGCTGCCCAGGCACCCCTAAACATTTCATTTTTATCATTTATTTTTTAAAATATTGTATTTATTTATTAGAGACACAGTGAGAAAGGGAGCACAAGCAGGGGGGACAGCAGGCAGAGGGAGAGGGAGAAGCAGGCTCCCTGCTGAGCAGGGAGCCAGATGTGGGGCTCAGTCCCAGCACCCGGGGATCATGCCCTGAGCTGAAGGCAGATGCTGAACGACTGAGCCACCCAGGCTCCATATGTATCTCTTAAATAAATAAATAAATAGATAGATAGATAGATAGACTTATCCTTTAAATTTATATATATGTAATTAAATATCCTTTAAATATATAATATAGATATATTCAGGAGAAGTTGGATAGTAAATGGCATTTCTGGCAAACTGTTCAAAGAACTGAAGAACTGGGATGCCTGGGTGGCTCAGTTTGTTGAGCAGCTGCCTTTGGCTCGGGTCGTGATCCCAGGGTCCTGGGATTGAGTCCCACATCTGGCTCCTGGCTCAGCAGGGAGCCTGCTTCTCCCTCCCACTCTTGCTGCTGCTCTGCCTGCTTATACTCTCCCTCTAGTAAATGAATAAATAAAATCTTAAAAAAAAAAAAGAACTGAAGAACTTAAGTCAAATTGTAAGAGTTCCTGGCTGCTGCACTATAGTTTCCAGTGATAATAACCCAGTTTCCAACTTCTGACCTGAAAAGTGCTCATCCTTGAATCTGGGAGGACTCTGAGAAGCTCTTTATTCCTTTATTCACTCATACATATTTACTAAGCACTGTCCCAGGTACAGAAATACAGTGGTACACAAGATAGATAAGGTCCCTGCTTATGAAATTTATGTTTTAGTAAGGGGTGGGAAGTAGGTAAAGGAAACAAGATAATTTTGGATTGTGATAAGTGCATACTAACAAAATGAAGGAATGCAGTGGTGGGGGAGGGGGCAGGCAACAACTTTAGGGTAATCAGGGTAGGCCCTTGAGGTGTTGAAACTTGAAAGATGAGAAGGCATCCCTACAGATGTCTCAGAAGAGTGTTCTAAGTAGAGGGGACTGGAGGAAAGACCTTCAGGTAGTGGTGTTTCTGACTGTAATACGAGATAAGACTAGAGCTGTAGGGGTTGGGACATTCAGGCCTTATAGGCTATGGGAGGAAGTTTGGATCATTAATGTAGTTTGAAAAGAAGGGAAATGGTCTGTTTTAAAAATTTTGCATTACCACTCCAGCTGCTATGTGGAGAATGAAGTTGGTCGGAGTAAGGGAATGCAGGGCAAGAGTAAAAACAGCTGGAGGAGGTCAGGTTGTTTGGACTAAGGTATTGGCCATAGAGATAGAGAGAAGTGAACAGGTTTGGGTTATATTTGAATTACAACCAGTAGAATTTGCTGATGATTTGAATGTGAGGAGGTGGGACAGAAAAATCAAAGATGGCTCCTGGGTTTTGGGCTAAGCAGTTGCTTGGATGCTAGTGTCAGTTACTGTGATGGGAGTTTTAGGGGAAGCATTGACTGGGGGCAAGGAGAGTCATGATGGTCTTTGAGGAACTGAGGAGGACTGAGGACGACTGGCAGGATTCTGAAAGATTTTCAAAAAGAACAAAATGGGTAACTTTTAGAAAACCACAGGCCATTTGGCTTACTGTTCTTAGCTAAGGTTGTGGTATGGGTCATTATAGAGGTGGCTTGTACACCAAAAAGAAGCAGCAGGGGATTCTAAGATCTAAATCTCAGGAGAATTTCATTTTCTTCCTTGACAGGGTTATTATAAACTAGACTGGTCCATCAGAAAAGTGTGACAGATAAGAACTGAGGCTTCTTTGCAACCTTTTTCCAAGGCTCTCATGCTGTTCTCATGGATAAGATAGAAAATATGGACTTGATCCAAAGACTTTTGGTTGAATTACAACTGGTTAAAGGTGTACCCAGATAGTGTAGTGGAATGTTTACTAGGCTTCCCTGGGAGCTTTGCCTTTGGCTACCTCCTGTTTCAATCTTTATATCTGTGTCTTAAATGAATGTTTAGAAGGCCTCATATCAATATGGTGGATGAGTCAAAGCTGGAAGGGATATTGAGTATGTCTGATGGCAGATTAAAAATTCAGAAAGGTCTTGACAAGCTCATGTGATAGGCTGAACTAACAAGATGAAATTTAATAGGAATCAATGTAAGGTCCTGCACTTGAATCCAAATGTACCAACTAGTCAAGTATAGGACAGAAGAGACATGACTTAGCATAGCAATTCTTGGAGGAAGGTTAGACCAAGAAATTTAATCATTCCTAAGCCTGAGGATACATTGGCAGCATGATAGATCTGCTGTGAAAGCTAATGCAATTTATATGCCCCAGTGATGATATCTAGAACTGGGAAAGTGATGCTTGAATTTGACTGTGTTATAAAAATTATTTTTTTTAAATGTGATATCTAGGAATAAAAATAAACCAGGAGCCCCTTAACAGATGTATTAGGCTAGCAAAGGGATGTGAACCTATGTCATGGGAGTTAAGTTTGAAGTAGCTGGGAACATAGGGCCAAGAAAAGAGAAGACTAGGTGGACACTATATAGCTATCAAGTGGAAGGGGTATTGGAGATTTTTTCATGGTGTTCAGGGGAGAGCCGGAACCAATGGATGGAATTTATAGGAAGAAAGATGCCAAATCAGGGCCATTGAAAAACTGGAAGGACTGTCTTGTATAGAGGCTGTAGTTCTTGGCAGCATTAAAGACTAGTTGATGGGGGTATGTGGAAAGGATTCCTCCATCTCATGATGAAAACTCAGGGTCGTCCCAATCCTGACATTCCATGACTAACTTCACTCAGCTGTCTCTTCTTGTCAGAACTTCTTGCCTTTTTCTATCTGGTGGCTCCCGTGGTATCAGAAGGAGATAGCTGATACTCAGTATGGGTTTTATGAGGGTCTGGTTTCATAAGTCAGGACGTGTGAATATTGCTTCTTTTTTTTTTTTAATTTTTTTTAAAGATTTTACTTATTTATTTGACAGACAGAGATTACAAGTAGACAGAGAGGCAGGCAGAAAGAGGAAGGAAAGCAGGCTCCCTGCTGAGCAGAGAGCCCGATGTGGGGCTGGATCCCAGGACCCTGGGATCATGACCCCAGCTGAAGGCAGAGGCTTTAACCCACTGAGCCACCCAGGTGCCCCTGAGAATTGCTTCTTGACAAGATTGTAAAGGACCTCCCTTTCAGCAAAATGACTGATTGTCTTTTACGTTGTTGTCTTCCTAGGTGACGATAGGGCGAGGATTTGGTGTCACATACCAGCTGGTATCAAAAATCTGCCCTCTGATGATTTCCCGAAACCACTGTGTTTTGAAGCAGAATGTCGAGGGCCAGTGGACAATTATGGACAATAAGGTACAGGAATCTACAGATGCCTAATGACTTTTACTAAATTTTTGTTTATTTTTAAATCACTTTTTTTTTTTTTTTTTGCATAGGTAATACAGAATATAAAATTAAAAGGTTCAAAAGTAAATCTTCTCCCCTAGCCACCCAGTTGTCTTCCCCACAACCATTTCTGTATGCTGCTGCCAGAGATTAGGTTATACCAAAATAATTTCTAATGACATGAACATGTCCTGTCTGGGTGTGCCACTCCCTCAATACCTCCATGTAGTCACCAATCCAATTGGGGCAGTAGGTCCTGCTCCAGAAACTAGACTAAGTTACTGGAGGAATTGGCCTTTGTGAGTCACAGGTACAGAGACCTTGGGAAAAATCTGATGCATATTCTGGAGTACGCATACAGTTTAGAGCACTGGGAGGAGGAAGGAGCTGAGCTGACTGCACTTAGCTCCTCCCATTCCTAGTACCTTTCTATCAGAGCAACACTCCCACCCCCTCTTAAGTCCATTTTATATATTCATGTCTTGAGGAAGACTTCCTTTGAATACAGGACTTTCCTGCTTTAAACAGATTTGAAAAGCACTGGTCTGGTGTGAATACTAAGGGAAGTGAAATAGTGTGTAAAGCCCAGCAATTAGGAAGCACCTAAAGTGCAGATACACAAGCACACCCAGGGGTACTGTGGAAATAGAGACTGTGTGCTGAGAGAAATTCGAATGTTGACAGCTAAGTCATTAGGAAGTAGGAAATGTCTTCAGACACCATCTTACTCTGCTCTGGTGGGAAGGGTTGTACAGGTTTCTGTTAGAAGGAAAGGTAGTAAATGGTCTGAGACCAGTTCTGAGGTGTGTGTGGTGGGTGGGTGCAGGGGTTACCCTCACACCGCCAAACAACGCTTGAGACTCCAGCTCAGTGTCCTGCTATTCATCTTACTTCTGGTAGCGTGGGATTCCACAGGTTAGCACCTATGCTTCTGACTAACAGCTGTAGATTAGAGGCTCCAAGTATGCCAGTCACAAATCCAAGTTGTTTACTTGTACTTCTAACCAACTGGAAACAGTTGGTTCTAATGACCTCCTCCCCCTTTGGATTTGATTAATTAGCTAGAGTGGCTCACAGAACTCAGGGAGACATTTGTTTATGTTTACCAGTTTATTATGAAAGGCTAGGAACAAAGGATACAGATGAACATCCAGGCAGAAGAGATGTGTAGAGCAAGGTATTTGGGAAAGGGCATAGAGCTTTCATGTCCTGTCTGGGTGTGCCACTCCCTCAATACCTCCATGTAGTCACCAATCCAGAAGCTCTCTGAACCCATCCTTTTGGGTTTCTATGGAGGCTCTATTACATAGCACAGAGTTGATTAAATCTTTGGGCATTGGTGATCAATTCAATGTCCAGCCCCTCTCTCCTCCCAGAAGGTTGAGGGGTGGGACTGAAGTTTCAACCTTCCAATGATAGGTTTGCTTCCCTTAGCAAATAGACCCTACCATTAACGTAACCTGGGGCTGGACCAGGGTTGCCTCATTAACATACTAAAAGATAACTTTCTGTCTCACTACTTAGGAAATTCTAAGAGTTTTTAGTAGCTCTGTGCTAGAAACTGGGATAAAGACCAAATATGTATTTCTTATTATAATTCACAATATCACAGGTACCCCGCAGGCCTGCCTCATTTTGCATTCTTAAAACTGCTAGATTTAAGCTGTTGAGAAACTACCTTCCTGACTAGGATGAAGTTGAGTTGGCACTATGTTGAAGGAGAGGGTCTGAGTGTTAAGTAAATTGGTTTGGCACTCTTGGCAAGTCATTAGGAGTAGAATGGGAATCTGTGTGCTGTAAAGAGGGCCTCAGAGATGATCAAGTTTAACCTCTTCTGGGAACAGAGGAATCGGAGACCCAGAGAGAGAAATTGACTTGCCCAGGCCTTCTGACTGGTTGAGTGAGTGCATGAGCCAGGGCTCCAACTCAAATAAGTCTCTGCTATGTCCTATTGTCAAACACCTGTGAAGTACATTGATTTGCTCTATAGGTTTGCCCTGCTTTTGGAAAGTTCACGTTACCTATCCTACATTTTGCTTTTACAAAAGACCTGCATTGGTGCCTGTATTTGCTAATGAAAAGAAATCAGAAGAGGATTTTCATTTTTACAAAAAAAAAAAAAAAGGCAAAAATAGTATTTACCATTTGTTTTGCAGTGAGCTGTGATAGAGGCAGCACACACCAGAGCCTTGAGAGTGGCCCTGCTAAGCTCTTTCCCAGGGAACTACACTCAGCATCTCAGCATCAAGGTGCCATAGCTTTGAACTGTGTCCATGAGCATCTGTACTTTAATCTCGATTTATTTTGTGCATCCATTAGCAGGTGATGTCCTAAGGTAGCAGAAAAGCCTATGAGAGGTTATATTTTGAGTTTGGGAACAATAAAAAATTTTCCATATAAGTTAATGATAATTGCTTTGCTTTACCCATTGGGTTATGAAGAAAGGAGACATGGGAACACTCTACTTTTGGATATCAGGGGAAACCTGTACCAGTTGTAGGATTAAGAAAAAATTAATGATGCATATCTAAGTCATAGATGCCAGGTTTTAAAGGCCGTGCAATAGATTATATCAGATCACCTTAGGAAAAGGTGCTTTCCTTATCAGAATTGGCTGTCTGAGAAATGGGGTTGCAGTATTAGAAAGGTGAGTTCTCTCATGCTTCTGTCCTTGTTATATGCAGTACGGATGTGTTCCATTTATGGGATAGTGGATTTTGAGAGGTTGGGAAGCCACCAGCTGACTGATTTTAGTGTTCCTTGAACATCAGCCTCAGGGACACAGAGACAGCCCACTCCAGCCACAGATCATGACTGCTTCTGGGCTGCTTTCCAGCATTTGCCATGTACCCTTTCTTCTAGGGCTGTTGTTACCATGAGACTCCTCTTTTAGGGTTCAGACAGATAATGCAGAGCAAAGGCAGGCTCCTGATTCTTCCAAGTCTTTGTTGGCTTAAGCCTCTTAGCTTTGATTCCATTTGTGAGGTAACTGATTTTTAAGAGAAGCTGTGACTCGAGTGTTTGATGGAGCAACTGTTCTTACAGGTAAAAGCACCCCGCCGCCCCTGCCTTTTTTTTTTCCTTAACAGATGCTCCTTTACTTGTGACTTCTTTCTGGCATGATGCCTTGGCAGTCCTCTTCTTCTGATGAAGGATTTGAATTTCAGGTGCAGGACATTATTGTTAAGGTCATATTTGAAGTCACTTGCCAAGTCTTTTCAAGAGATAGAGATTTCTAGTAATTCAAAACTCAGAACTACATTCTCTCTTCATTAAGTGCTATCTCTTATATGCTGGAATGGCCAGAAAGTGAAAGCTTAAGTACAGATCCAAAAATTGCAACAAATGCAATTTTAGTTTAAATTGGCTTAAAAAAAATAAACCTTGGAGGACTGCTGACTCTGCACGCACAGAATGTTGTAGTTGTGTACATTTCAGTTGAAAAGCTCTTCAGATGGCTCATCTTATATATTAATATCAAGCTCTTTCAGAAAATTTGTTGTTTCAGAGTCAGTCTGAAATGCCTGGGTGGGTTTGCTTGCCTTCAGTCCTCCAGACTTAGGCGTGTTGTTTGAACGTTTCTCATTCTTCTCCTCCTCTCATGTTGTTGTTCGTCTGCTCCCTGGTGATTCCTACCTTCATGCTTCTATAGGCTCTGGCATTTAATGTCTCTGGTGAATTTGATTGTCTGTGAACAAACCTTCTTGCTTGGGACTGTTCAGCTTCTGGTCTTCCAGCAGCTAGAACAGTGGCTCTCAAACCCATTTCCAGTTTTTGGGCTTACCTAGGGTTCTTTTTAAAAAATTCTGCTTTATCACATTAAAATTAAGAACTTCCATTCATCAAAAGACACCATTCAGAGTGGGAAGGCAGACTCAGAGTAGAAGAAGAAATTTGCTACACACATAACCAGTGAACCATTTATGTTTGAATAGTACAGAACTCCAAATCAATAAGAAAAAAAAAGATAACCCAGTTTTAAAAATGGGCAAGAGCCAGGCACTTTACAAAAGATTATATCCAAATGCTCAATATCCTTGAGAAGTTGTTCAACCTCATTAGTGATCAGGGAAATGCAAATTAAAACCACAATGGAATACGATTACATACCCGCCAGAGTGGCTAAAATTAAATACCGGCAGTCACAGGCATTAGCAAGGATAGAGGGCAGATAGTCTTTTGGTAGAAGTATAAATTGGTACAACAATTTTTGAAAATTTTTTGGCATTATTTATTACAGTTGCACATATATATACACCTTCTGACAATATTTTCACTACCAAGGAAACAACCCAGGTATTCATCAAGAGTGGATACAGTTTTACAGTGAAACACTAGAATGTGAATGAACTCCTGTATCCAGTAGCATGGATTAATTTCACAAACAAGATTGAGTGAAAGAAGACAAACACAAAAGAATATGTATTATATGATGCCATTTATATAATTGTCCAAACTAGGCAAAACTAATGTGTGATGTTAAGCCAGACTAGTAGTCCCCTTATGGGGGGGGGAGGGCCTTAGTGACTAGAGGGAAGCAGGCATTAAGGGGTGGAGGGGTGGTCTGGATGCTGAGAATGTGGAATTTTTTTTAAACCTTGTAGTTACACGGAGATGTTCACTTTGTGATTATTCATCTAGTTGTACATTTATGATTTGTACACCTTTACGTTTGTATATTATGCTTTAGTATAGAATTTCTAATACTGGGACGCCCGAGTGGCTTAGTTGGTTAAATGTCTGCCTTCAGCTCAGGTCATGATCTCAGGGTCCTGGGATCGAGCTCTGTGTTGGGCTCCCTGCTCAGCAGCGATTCTGCTTCTCCCTTCCCTACCTGCTTATGTGCTCTCTCTCGCTATTTCTGTCTCTCTCGCTCAGATAAATAAATAAAATCTTAAAAAAAAAAAAAAAGAAAAGAAAGGCTTGAACACAGTTTGATTTATTTAAATCAGTGCATTTAAGATCATATCCTGGGCAGTACTCGATTGTTCTTGTACAATCATGGTATTTTCAACCTTTTCTTTGTGGCCTTATGAACAGACCTGACTCAGGGCTGTGCTCCAAAGTATACCACTAGATGTCACCAAGGAGTGGTGAACGGATAAACAGAGGGATTCAAGGGTACAATAGGATGGTAAAATATCGAGAGTTTCTTTTCTGGGTATAAAGGGCTCTGAAAGGAGACAGGTTACTGCAGAGAATCTAGTAGACGGTTTGCAATATGTCTTGAAAGTCTGCCCCAATTTTTTAGGGGTTCCTTATTTGCTCCAGACTTAGGCTGCTTCTGTAACCTTCTTTTATTTAACCTTCTCTTTGTCTTTGAGATTTTTCTTAAATATCTGTACCTTGGCAGTAGGTGGCCTCCTGTGTCATATTCCTTTCCCTGAGGACTTTTTCATGTGTATAATCTGTAATCGACTGTTATGCTATAGAACTGTTCTCAAACAGGTTCTTTTGGCCTCCCTACCCCTCCTTTTATCCCCCCCACCTCCCGCCTGTGTTGTTTCAGAAGTCAGCAGAACTGATCACTCTCATAATTTCTCAGGCTGAATATGAATAGAGAAGTTAGGAGAAGGTTGGCCAAGTAAGCCAGGTAAAGGCAGTGAGTTAATGTCAGTCTTTCCGCATGTATCTTGTTCATTTTTCTCTTCCTCTCTCCCCTCCAGCCACATAATATAAAATAAAAAATAAGGGCGTAATACCAATTCAGAGCTGAGATCCAGTCTCTAGTCTTAGTTCTCTGTGCCTGTGGTCAAGCCTCCATCCCTCATATTTGGGTTGATCTTTTCTAGCTGTGAGGAGGTAGCTGTAGTTACCAACTTGAACATAGTCTTAGTCCCAGTTCACATGTGACCTTCATCTCTGGCCTGTCTCCCAAAGACAAGTTCTTCAAATGGATTAAAATGCCCACTTGTCTTTTCCTTTCCTCCCTCCCTCCCTTCCAAATTTATTTATTTAAGTAATCTCTACCCCCAATGTGGGGCTCAAACTCACAACCCTGAGATCGTGAGTCTCATGCTTTTCAGAACAAGCCAGCCAGGAGTGCGCCCCCCCCCCCCGCCCGCCACTTGTCTTTTTAAACTTTAAATCCTGCATTTGTTTCAAGTCTGTTTTAGAACCTGTCATCTCTATTTAGCATCTCTTCTGTAGCCCAGCTCTACATGGTAGTCCTTTGCATTTATAGGCTATGCTGTGTAATCCCACATTTACTTATGTGTGCCCTCGTGTTTTCTTTTCCATAGTCAGCTGCTAAAAGTTGTTTTCATATCTTCTACTTTTGCACTGGGTATATTTACCTTGCAAGATGGTGAGCACGGAATTGAAATGACTGTTGATAAGTCGATTGCGCCAGAACATAATAATAGTAGTGAACACTTACATAATGCTTACCATGTGCCAGGCACTTTTCTAAGTACATTACATATGTCATCTCATTAAATCTACACAAACTCCATGAGGGAGGTCTATTATTATCCTTCAACTTATAGATGTGGTAACTGGGGTGTGGAGAGGTTAAGAAAGTTACCCAGAGTCACACAGCTATTAAGTGATGAAGCCAGATTACAAGTCTAGGCAGTGTGACTCCAGGGTCCATGCTCTCAACTCCTACACTGTGCTTTAATTTAAATCATTAAAGTAAATATTTACCAAGCATTTGTTATACGTGAGTCACTGTGCTCAGTGTCTTACATGTATTATTTCATTTATTCCTCACAGAGCAGTATGAGTTAGGAATTAAACTATCCCTGTTTTGCAGACAAACCGGAACATGGAGGTTAAGTAAATCACTGAAGGCCAGGCAACTTATAAAGCCAAGGTACATTTGGGCTGTGAACTCAAGTCTGTCTGGGCCAGAGCACCAGCTCTTAGCCACTGTGCTGTGTTCCCCAGTGGACCCCTGGTGCTGTTAATTGGGTTAGATCCCACCTGTAGTTTGACCCCAGTACGAGGTACCGATACATTCTTTTTAGGTTTATATGTACTGGAAGGTGCTTTGCTCATTCACCAATGTGTTGTGGGGGCCACATTCAGAGACAGTGCTTGTGTGACTTTCCTGGCTAAACCTACTTTTTGAACCTCATTGTTAGATGCTGCTTCCTTCGCTAATAGCCATTTTTCCAGTCTTGGGCCATCGCCCCCACTTTAGGTCAATAGGAACTATTCAATTGCGGTTTCTTTTAATGCTGCTGCATTTATTTGAGTAATTCATTGGCCAGTAATAAGGTGATTCCTGCCTGTTGTACGAGCAGTTCTCTATGGAGACATGAATGTGAAATATAGGTAAAAAGCCAAAGCTGTTTGAAGAATGCTGTTTCTAAGGGTGATGGTTTATGAACCTTTCCTATTTGTTCTCAAGGGTTTACCTTCTGAAAAGGCAGAAGGTTTTACAGCAGCAGGAGAGAAATTCCGTTAAGAGGAGGAAAATCATGAAGCTTACTTCGTCTTTCTTTCCCTTTCTCCAGAGTCTGAATGGTGTTTGGCTGAACAGAGAACGTTTAGAACCTTTAAAGGTCTATTCTATCCATAAGGGAGACCACATCCAGCTCGGAGTACCTCTGGAGAATAAGGAGAATGCAGAGTATGAATATGAAGTTACTGAAGAAGACCGGGAGAGGATGTATCCTTGTCTTGCCCCAAAGAATGACCAGATGACAGGAAAAAATAGGGGATTGAGAACTAAAAGGAAATTCAGTTTGGATGAATTAGAGGGTCCTGGAGCTGAAGGCCCCTCAAATTTGAAATCCAAAATAAGTAAAGTGTCTTGCGAACTTGGTCAACCAGTGAAGTCTCATGGGAAAGGTGAAGTGGCCAGTCAACCTGCTGAATATTTGGATCCTAAGTTGACTTCTGTTGAGCCAAGTGAGAAGACCACAGAGGCTCATGTTTACCCTGGTTCTGCAAAAGTCATAGAGCTTCATCATAAGAAGCAGAAAGCCTCAAACCCTTCAGTATCTCAGAGCAGCTTGGAGCTGTTCAAGGTGACCATGTCCAGGATTCTGAAGCTGAAAACACAAATGCAGGAAAAACAGGTAGCTGTCCTGAAGGTGAAAAAGCAAACCCAAAAGGGGAACTCAAAGAAAATTGTGAAAATGGAGCAGGAGCTACAGGACTTACAGTCCCAACTGTGTGCGGAGCAGGCCCAGCAACAGGCCAGAGTGGAGCAGTTAGAGAAGACTTTCCAGGAAGAGGAACAGCATCTCCAGGTACCACACAGGAGGAAAGGACCTGCCCGTGCTCCTCAGGGATGGGCAGGCTCTTGGTGAGCCTCTGGCCATAGCTCTCTGTTTCTGGGTCAGGGACCACGTCCTGAGTGCCAGGGACAGGAGATGGAATGGGAACTAAGGACTCTGAGATGGGAAAAGGGGTTGGAGTGAAATGTTATGGCTTCAGTATGATGGTCAAGAGCCAGAGCTTGGGTGCCGTGTTGGGGTAAGGTGGCTGGCAGAGCCATCCAGGACATAACTGATCTCAGGATGTAAAGCTGAGACCCCTGATAACTGAGGCAAGTTCAAAGAGAGGTTGGATGAAGTTCAGGGTGCCACAGAACCACAGTGCACTCCAGGTCATTATGAATTATTTTTCTTTGCTGTGTCAAAGCCAACCATATAGCCCCAAGACAGCGATGGGTCGGGCATACCCAGTTGTACCTGGCAACTTACTAGCTCTGATGGTTAGTTAACTCTGTAGCTAACCTAGGAAGCTAGAAAGGCAGAAAATGTTTTTGTTTCTATCCTGAGCAGGGGACAGGTATACTATGACTCAGTTGCTGAGCTGAGTGATAAGCCACCTTCCCCAGTGCCTTTAGGGGCAAGGTAGAATAATGACTGTCTTAGCTGTGTCAGAGTAAGACCAAATGTGTCCCCATCCCTGAGTCAATTGCTTAGATTGCAAGCTCTTGCACAAAGCTCCTAGGCTAGAGTTGATCCTGGTCCCTGCTCAAAATGTCAGTTCCCGTCTGGCAAGAAGCACACATTTACTCCCACCTACTTGTTCAGGTAATACTGAATGTCAAGAATTCCCCATTGTTGACTTAGAAATATAAAGGACCAATCAGGATTGAAGTGGATAAGCTTTTCTGTTTTGTTTACTTTGCTCAGGACAAGGAACAACCAGTAGTGTTGGCTTATTTCTGAACAATTTATAAGTTTCCTCCTAATCTCTGCTGTCTCCTTGAACTGGTAGCATGAGCAAAGGCCATGGATTAAACAGGTCTCTCTGAGGGTATGCAGTACTTGCTTATGTGTACTTTTTTGCTTCCCTTACCAGCCTGGACTAGTTTTTGAAGTCAGTAGAGGGAGTTCGTCTTTACATATTTAGTGTATGACACCTTCACCAGAGCAGAACCCTCTTTAAAAGCTAATATGTTCGGGAACAAGAGTTATTATTAATTAATATTTGTGACTGCTTTGATCATCCTTCAGGTGTCGGTATAAAATTTTTTTCTGTATCAAAATGGTAAAGGGAGAAAGGACTGGCTTAGAGAATTTCTAGGGTATTTGAGGGTCATATATAAATAGCTCATGGTGAAATATATCTAGTCCTTTGTTTATGAGCTGCATTTCCCTCTCCCACCAACTCCTAAGGATTTATTCTATTCCTACTACTTGTTCAGAAACTCATTTAACTGTAGCTGCTTCACACAGATTTATTTATTTATTTATTTATTTATTTATTCATTTATTTATTTATGGATCACTTACATTGCTTGGTGTACGATATTTGGACTTCAGGTGTTTATAAAGATGCTTAATAAATGGTTTTTGCCATTAATAAATCTTGTTGAAGAGATGAGATATATTATACACATAAAATAATCAGGACAGTTTTAAGTCAATATATATTTAAATTAGAGAATAATTTCCAGTTGGCATATTAAATGGGTAGGTAATTCTTAAAGTAAAGAGGGAAGGGTGCAGAGGTCTTGTACAAGGTGCTGGACATAGGGAAACAATGATGTGGAAGGCATCCACATCAGAAGGGGCCAATGGAGAAAATAGAGCATAATTTGCAGCAAGGAGGTGAAACAGTTTATGGGGTAGAAGTGGTGGAGACTCACACTAAGAGACAGGGCAGCCAGAATAGAGGGAAGAAGCGTGGCAGAACTTGTTAGTGTCAACCTAGGGGGTCATATCTGAGTTTAGATATTTGGTGGCTTCGAAGCTCTCAGTTTACGTCTTTCTGGGATTCACGGTGTTAGCCTGCCAAGGAGACTCAGTATTACCCCGGGGGTTCTCTCCAGAGCAACCTGAGTGGTAGCTTGAAGGTGACAGCTCTGAGGTGTGCGGTCTATGGGTAGTTCGCACTGCTCAAAGCCCCTACTGCCAACCGCTGGAAGTAAAACGGGAGATTCTCCACCTGCTCCCTGCCCCCTATTGTTTCCAGATGTTCACAGAAGCCAGACTGCTCTGCTTATTGCTAGATTTTGTTTCTTTTATCCTCCTCCCTGTAGGGAAGCCTTCCATTTTGTTTTTGGCTTTGCAGGGTTTGGAGAAGGAGCAAGGAGAAGAGGACCTGAAGCAACAGCTGGCCCAGGCTCTGCAGGAGGTAACTCGTCTCTTGCCACTGTACTGAGATTATAGTGGGCTGGGGCTTCCCATGGCCACTGGCTGCCTCCTCTGCTTAGCACACACCTCCATAGCATCTCCAGTGTGCAGACAGAGCAGCTGCTCACACCGTCAGGTCGGAGATTTGGCCTCATAGACATGCCAGACCTCAGCATGAAAACTTACATCTTAATCTGAGCAGATGTTGCTCTAGTGAAGATGGGACGGAGCCTATAGCAATTAGGAGGCTCTGAGGGGGAAGTGGCTGCACTTCCAGAAAGGTGAGGGCAGCAGAGGGGAATTTCAAGCTATGACTTTGCCACCAGGGCCTGCAAGGGCCTTTATTACCTCCCTGTTCCTGAGCTGAAGCCATCCAGAAACCATTCAAGAATGTTCCAATTAAGCGTTTTAGGTCAGGTTGAGAGAGGAGTTTAACAGTCAGGAAAACATAGCGATTTACTGAAAGGGCAAGGCTCACAGGAATAAAATTCCCCTCAAAGATTGCCAGTAATTTATTTCATGTAACTTGACTATCACCTAATAATTTTTTTAGAAGCTCTTTTGCATCTTTTAAACCTGCTTTACCTTCTGTCCTTTATGTTTTTATGATCAGTAGTTTGATGCAAGTTTTGTCGAAGATTAGTGGGATAGTTCAAATCTCCTTGAGAATAGTGAGCAACTGCATTAGAATTTGTTTAGGAGAATTTATCCTTATGTTCTTTTATTGCATATCTGACTCCCAACTTTCTTAGAGAGCTAACAGCCTTGTATTATTGTTAAGCTTTGAGGGAATGCCTGCCTTGATTTCCCTAAGGGTGTGCAAATAGCCTTGAAAAGAATTGGGTGAAAATTCAGTCTTTTTGGAATTTTATTTTCTAAGGTTGTTTATTTTCTAAGGTGGGAAATTTAGTAATGCCTCATTTAGGCATTATTAAATTGTATTGTGATATTGTTTTGATATTGACTGGAAAAGAGTAAGGTTCTGCCACTTGGAAATCCCCAAGGGATCTTTGACCACCTTGTACCCACAACTCCTCACCCTCTCCTGAGAGATAGGAAAACATTTAGCATGAGGTACTTGGCTTGTTTCTATTCATTAGACTAAAATGGGATACTTTGAGGTCATGGTTTATAACAGCATGCCTAGAGACATACCACTCTCTCAACTGAAGCAGTGGTTGTTTTGGTCCACCCTGTGAGTCCCTCTGTAGTAATTCTTTTTTATGTATTAGGCAGTTACAAAAACTTGCATTTACATAGAGCTTTAAAAATTTTCCCAAATGCTTTCATACCTGTTATTTTCTTTTTCTTCACACTGATGTAGGAGGGGTACCTGTTGTCCCATTTTATAGATGAGTAAGTTAGGCACATACATGTAATCAGTGGTCAAGATGACTACCCGGGCCTTCCGATATAACTGCTTTTTGTGGGAAGACCACACATTTTAAAGTTTGTTTCTTGAGTAATATCTTTTCAGAAATACTTAGCTTTTCCATCTTTTTTTCTCTTTAAAGAAACAGATTTTTTTTTTAAAGATTTAATTTATTTATTTGACAGACAGAGATAAGTAGGCAAAGATACAGGCAGAGAGAGAGTGGGAAGCAGGCTCCCTGCTGAGCAGCGAGCCCAATGTGGGGCTCGATCCCTGGACCCTGGGATCATGACCTGAGCCAAAGGCAGAGGCTTTAACTCACTGAGCCACCCAGGCGTCCCTCCACGTTTTAGAAGAAAGGATTTGAGAGAGGAGAATTAAAGTGCAAGCTATACGTAAGCATGAGGGTGCTCAGAAATTTTCATAGAGGTAGAATCTCTTGACATTCAGTGTAGGCAGTTAGTCACAGTGATTGAGCTGTTAGCTCTTGAGTGTGCCAGCTTCCAGAAGACACAGACAGGGTTCAGCCAGCACTGCCTTACAAGCACGTAGTATGTGATTTGTAGAATAAATAGGTTAAAGGGCTTTTTTATTTTCAACGAAAATGATAATCTAGAAATTCCAGTTCTCTCTGATTAATTCTTAAAAGCCCCTCCCAGTGCTGGATAGCCTCTGATTACTTTATCAGCTCTTGAACACTGGTTCTCAGAATCACTTGGGTGGCTTTTTTTAAAAAATGCACATTCCTGGGCCCCCAGCCAAACCTACAGAATCAGACTCTCTGGAAGGCAGTTTAAATTCTTTAGTTGATTTGGATGGCCATTGAGGTTGGGTTACTCCCAGAGGGATTAATGGATTTGAAGACCTCCCTCCCTACCTGCCCCCTTCCCTGAAGAAGACCAGCAGGTAAGTGGGCTGTCCTGAAGGAACAAAGGCATTCTTAAAATTGCTAATCCATTGATACCTTGAACCAAAGCTACTGATGGAGAGAGCAGGCTCATGTGTGGCTAAAAGGAAAGTTGCAATGTAAGCTCATCTTGATCGTGTATCTGCTGTGTTTCTGCAGCATCGGGCTCTAATGGAAGAACTAAATCGCAGCAAGAAGGACTTTGAAGCAATCATTCAAGCCAAGAACAAAGAATTGGAACAGACCAAGGTATTAGAAAGAAGATGAAGGTTTAGAATTTGGTTAGTACGTGCAACTCAGCATTTTCAACAGTGCAAGGTTGCTCTGGTGAATGAAGAGAGAGATTATGGTGGTTCCTTGCCTCAGGGGAAATAATCCGTAAAATTATTCAGGCCTGTGGAAGGGTCTGCCTGATGTTTTTTTCCTTCCCTCATTTAGAAGCGAAACACTGGGAATGAGACTCATCCTGCAGTCTCGTCCTTTGGCTGTGGTGGTAGATGCTCCTTCAGAATGTTTCGTTGACACAGGCTAAGAGGTGATACAGTCAAGAAACAGTTCGTCCTGATGCCTTAGGTCATTATTTCCCACATCACATCAGTGGGATTCTTAAATTAGGGGGTTTTGTTTGTTTGTTTGTTTGTTTTTATAAGATTTTATTTGTTTATTTGACAGAGATCACAGAAGCAGGCAGAGAGAAAGGGGGAAGCAGGCTCCCTGCCAAGCAGAGCGCCTGATGTGGAGCTCAATCTCAGGACCCTGGGATCATGACCCGAGCCAAAGGCAGAGGCTTTAACCCACTGAGCCAACCAGGCGCCCCTAAATTAGGGGTTCTAAACTCAGGTGCTCACCAGGGAAGACTGAAAGTAGAAGTGAGTGAAGTGACCTATGTGCAGGCTCCGCAGTAGGGAGTTGTGAGGACAGAGGCACACCAGCAAGGGGCACTCGCCACCCTTCTTGCCCACCTCTGTCCCCAAGAGGCAGCTCTTCTCTGCTGTAGCCAGTAAATGCAGGCCCACTGTTGTCAGAGCTTCTGACTTCTCCACAGAAGATGGAAATCCAAATGTTTATGTGAATTGTTTCAATTTTAAATATTAGCAACAAATTCAAGGCTTTTTTGTTGTATTTTTTAATACCATGAGGGCCAAACTAAACAAATCTGCCCCCTAGGTCCAGTCCACAGGCCAGCAGTTTGGAGCCTTTGACCTGAACTTAATGTCTGAGGTTTACTGCATCTCTCAGCCCACCACCCTTCCCCACAGACAGACCTGGAGCAGAGTACGGAAAAGAGGAGTCTAAACTTTCATTTGGCTTGAGATCCTTATCCTCTGTTTAAATCACATAGTACCTTCTTTCATAACTTCCAAAAACCACATCTTTTAAACCTAGCAATTTTTAAGTTTTTAGGGAACTTGACTCTAGTTAAAATGAGTCCAGATCCTTCTCTGCCCTAGGCAGTGTAACAGTCTTTGCTTTGATTAGAAGTGACAGTAAAAGATGAAAGACTAATCAGTTACTCATATATACCCTAAATGGCCTTACCTTTCTCTTCAGGGGCTCTTGACACTTCCAGCTTAGGGGATAAGGAGCTGACTTAAATAAATGTTTGCTTTAAGAGAACATACCTAGGATCCTTCCCAAAAAGTGTGTCCACAGCGGGGTCTGACCTCTTGGTGAAAACAGAAGGAAATTGGACTGCAGACCTTTGTAGGAGGAGGGGTGATAAGCATCATAAAGCTTGGATCCCGAAGATCCAGGAAGAGGCCCTCTTTCAGCCTCTTGCGTCCATGGAGTATAAGTATTATCCTCATTTTGTAGAAGAGGCAGCTGCAAGGAACACAGGGGACCTTATAAACTAATTTAGGCTTCCTGCCTCTATGGACTGTTTTTCATGTCTGCTTTTGTGTCCAATGAATTCTTGGATGCTTGGGATGATTTTATATCACCCCTAAACTGCTGTTAGTTATAGGATACTTAATGCCTCATTCTAATCTTGGGTGGTCAGTGGGGTGAGTATGCTATCTTTTGTTAGTTCTGGGAAAGGAGACAGAACCTACAATGCAAATACACAAAAAGTGGAGAGAGGAAAGAAAGGCAGACAGTGCCCTGTATTAGAGAGCAGTAGTGAGAAACCATAACTCCCAGGGAAAGGGTTTCATTCTCCTATTGCTGCACCAGGTTGAATATTTTACTTGGATTCCCAAATCCTATTCCAGATAGTTAACACTCCTCCCTGTCCTGTTGTGCATTCTTGTTGGTTCCCCCAAATGACAGGTGGGGTTGGGGTTGTGTGTCTTTGCAGGAAGAGAAGGAGAAGGTGCAGGCACAGAAGGAAGAAGTGCTTAGCCACGTGAATGACGTGCTAGAGAATGAGCTCCAGTGTATTATTTGCTCCGAATACTTCATTGAGGTAATGACAAGCAGTGGCTCGTGTCTTCTTGTTTCTCTCAACCCTGAACAGAGCCTCAACTGCACAGGTTCTGCTACAGGGAAACATTCTGAAGAGATTTTTATTCTAGGAATCTATTGTAGTTATTTGACCTGAAAGTGACCTCGAGAGGTGGCCATATCTCGTTTGTTTTTTGTGGTCTTCTTTACCTTTACTGATCTTTTTATTTCTTCCGTTGTTGAGTGTTTATTTGGTACAATCGCTATTTTTAGCTGCAATAAAGCCTTTATTTCTTTGTTGTTGGAAGAAAATGGGGCCACATGGCATTAGATTTTTGAAGTATCCGAGTAAAGCTGCTCAACAAAGCTTCTCTTTACTCTGAATGGGTGCAGAGCTGAGAGTGGGTGGGTAGTGCAGCCTTCAACAGGGTGGTAAATGTCACTGACGTGTGGTCACTTTGGGAATTCAGCAGCCAAGTGGAACATATTTCAGGGACACTCTGAGGCTCCCTATGAAAACAAAAACATCTAGGTTTCCATTTGTTATTATGTCGTATTTTTGCATTGACTTTATTTGTCACAAATTCTATCATTTGTGACCAGTTCATCTTACACCACTCATCTTAAAGTCAAGTTGTTAAAGGACAGTGCTTTCCAGACTTCTTTAGAAAGGAGAGTGTAGGCACACGCTCCTTCCTTCTCTCTGGTAGTCTATAGGGAGGGTGAGCGTATTAGCCTCCTGGGAAGGGCAGGTCTGTTTCTTTTGCTTGGATCCAGTTTGACTTCGGGTCATCGTTTCCACCATAGTTTCTAGTCATTTGATTGCCTACTTTGGAGAGACTCAGTGTGGCTTTGACAGGGCTCTTCTAGAGGAAGGCAAGGGAAGGGGCATTGGGCTGGGTGATGAGTTACCCCACCCGGAACATCTGCACAGACGTAGAAGAGACAAACAACCTGACCCGTCCCTTGTTTACCATAGACTGCCTGACCTTTTCACAGTCACCTCGTAAAGTCAGTGTTGAAAAGAGGTTTTATGTTAATCAGACAGGTTTTGAAGCCTGTTTGTGAGGATTTATCTCATATATTTAACAAAATATCTCCTAGTTGGCTTTCTGTGCTAGATTTGGCATTTGAAAAATGCGTGATTTCTGGTATTTTCTATCCTAAAAGCAGGAATGAAGACTTTAAAGCCTCAGAAAAACTTGTATCTTAAGAGATGTGTATAAACAAGTGTAATGAAGAGGACGGTTTATATTTTCAGAAGTGAAAAGGGCTCTGGCAGAAATTTGACCATTGGAGTGACTTGGAGGAGTTCCTCAGCTTTAAACTCCCTTCTGCTTTCCCTCCTCTCACAGACTTATTTACTTAAGGGTTCATTTTCAGTCACTGTCCGTGAACCCATTACATTTTTTCCATTTTTTTAGTTTCTTTTTCCCCCGAGCCTTTTTAATTGTCTTTATACATATTTTTTCTTTTTGTTTCTCTCTCTCTCTTTTTTTTTTTTTAAGATTTTATTTATTTATTTGACATACAGAGATCATAAGTAGGTAGAGAGGCAGGCAGAGAGAGAGGAGGAGGTAGGCTCCCCACCGAGCGGAGAGCCCAATACAGGGCTCCATGTGGGGCTCGATCCCAGGACCCTGGGATCATAACCTGAGCTGAAGGCAGAGGCTTTAACCCACTGAGCCACCTAGGCGCCCCGTCTTTTTTGTTTCTTTTGAGTATAGATGATGCTCCTACTGTTCTATATACTGAGTATTCAGAATGTGCTCCCCATTGTCTATTAAAATTGAAGCTCGGATTCACCATCAGCAGGTTATACATCTGTTTTCCATGAGAGAATTAGTGATGTATGTAGACCAAACATTCACACGCGTACTAGTCCTACTTGTGTCCAGTGACGTTTGTTTTCAAGGTAGCTAAGCCGCGTTAGCAGTGTCATCTGAGTTGGTGGAACAAGACAGACCAATCAGCCTATATCTATGAACTTACCTTTGAGAAAGAAGCTGAATGATCTGACTTAAAATTTCCCATCCTCAAGAACAAGTCTAATACCATCTGTAAGCCCTCTAGATGGAATTAGGGTTAAATTTCCATTTGGCCTTGGAAATGAACTCCTGTGCTAGATTTGTGATCACAACAGCCCTGGAAAAGTAAGCATGATGGTTCTGATGTGTGTGTTTGCATTCCCTTTATAGGCTGTCACCTTGAACTGTGCCCACAGTTTCTGCTCTTACTGTATCAATGAGTGGATGAAGCGGAAGGTAGAATGCCCCATTTGTCGGAAGGACATCAAGTCCAAAACCCACTCCCTGGTTCTGGATAATTGCATTAATAAGATGGTAGATAATCTGAGCTCAGAAGTGAAAGAACGACGAATTGTCCTCATTAGGGAACGAAAAGGTAAGTGGGTATGAATAAGAAGGTGAGTTCCCTCAACAGAAGACTGACAAACTTAAGCAGGTTTTTTTGGTTTGGGAAGAGATAAATGATTCTTAAGCTAAAGAAGAGGAGGGAGAAATGGGAAAAAAGAGAGTTAAAGGTAATGAACATTGTAGAAAGAGTTGAGGGAGAATGGACTTGCCTATTTGAGTAGTAAGAAAGGGGGAGACTTAATTGTATGTACCTTGGTTATGGGTGTGGATGGAAAACACAAGGTCAGAAGCCTCATTGTACTGATCACTAGATGGTGCTGTTGTCCAAGACAGTTCAGTTGCTGTCTAAGTGTTGGCGAAAACCTTGGATTGGGTACACAGTTATCAACAGGAGATGAACAAGTCAGAGATTGGCAAATTGGAGAATGCTTGGTGAGAATACATGTTTTATAGTAAGTCATAGCTTAATTACACAAACTGGATATGATGTCAGATTAGATAAATTTAATCTTTGGGAATTCTAATATGTTTACCAGCTCGTTTCCCAGTTGGAGAGAATTTGGATAAAGAGATTGGGGAAATGGGTGGGTAAATTCCCCTAATGAGCCATACTTCCTTGGTGAATATCCACTTATTCAACTAAGTGATCCCATCTCCCTTGGAGCTTGCTGTGTTGTGGGTTGCAGAGCCCCTCCACCTGAGACTTAAATGTTTTTGTGGCAAAAGATGCACCCTGGGGCAAGGCACAAGGAAGCTAATGGAGAGGAAAAAGGATTGGTTATTGGCCAGGGGTGAGAGCTCACAGAAGCAGGGTGGATCCAGTCTCTCTAATAATCCAGCACAGCACTACCTTGTGGGAGAGCATCAGAGCCAAGGTGCTGTGATGTCAGTCGGCTGCACATAAAGGCCAAGCAGAGAAGAAGACCCAGAAGCTCACTGCCCTTACAGGAGCTCCCTACCACCACCCGGCCATTGGTAACCCAGACTCATATGTGTCTCTGAATGTACCTGTCTCTAAGTCCAGAGAAACTTAAGCCCTAAAAGCCATGCTGCTAAGAGTAGGATCTGTCTGCTACTTCCTTCCTGCTAGCCCTTCAGTGGATGTTGGCCACTTTGAGTAAGGCCAGGAATCTGCCACTAAAATACAGGCATTTGTTCTGTGACCCTGGCACTCGGCTGGTCAGCCAAAGCTGAGGCAGCAAGCCTATGCAGAGCCAGGTGAAGTAGCTGCTGAGCGGGAAGTGGCCTTGAGCCTCTTCTACCAAGGAAGGCATTCTGACCTGTGGAAGGCTAGGACAGCCCTCAGGTGGTTCTTTGGAACCCAAGTGTTTTCCGTTGACAGCTATGTGCTCATAGATTTTGTCAGTTTGGGCCCTCCCAGATCTTTTACCTCACAGGAGCCACTAGATTCTGGCAGAATCCCGTTGCTTTTCCTCTCACTTCTCACTCTGTCAACAGTTATAGGAACAATACACACCACACAGGACTAAAAAGATACAGCATTGTTGCAGCTCCCACAGCACTCAGTCCGTGGAGAAGGGAGAAAGTCAGGGAGGCAGTGGGATGAGTTCCAGGCCAGGGTGCTGAGACACTGCAGAGAAGCAGGTGGTCAGTTTGGCCTGGGCAGGTGGAGGTACAGTAGGAAGCTTCATGGAAGTACCATTTGAACAGAGTCTCAAGGTTCCCAAGGCTGGTGCTTCCCAAGCAGAGGCTGCAGTGCAAATGAAGTGTAGAGGCAAGAGAAGCATTGCAGTGTTCCTAGCAGTGCCTCCTTGTGGCCCATAGGTAACAGAATGGCCACGTGGTGCCAGAGCAACGTGAGGACAGCCACCAACTCGGGAAGTGTTCCGCTGAGGTGTGGTAAATGCCTTCTGCGAGGGGCAATGACCCAGGACCCAGATTTAACCCAGTCAGCCTTCCAGCTGGAGTGTGCTGGAGCAGGGCATGAGGAACATGCACGTACTTTCTTCTCTGAGCCCACTGACTGGGTTTCTTCTCATGTGCGCAAGTGCCATAGATGGCTTCATGCAGCACTGGAAAGGGAAGGAAGAGCCCCGTGTCCTAAGTTCACCTCTGGCTCTCCTCACACAGAGTTACAACTGCAGAAGAAATCACATCAGACCCCCCCGCTTCTCCCTCCAGAGGATACAGAGGGTGCCTCTCTGCCTTTTTGGTAACCCTCGGAGCCTATTCATGAGCTGAAGCGGACTCCCCGCCATGCTTCCTAGCGGGAGGGGCGCTGACACTGGTCTCTGTTTCCGTGGTTATCGCAGCAATTGCAGCTCTGAGGAGTTCTCCACAGAGACAGAAGGTTCTGAGTCCTGATTTAGGGAAACGTGCCAGAGCCATCAGGAGCTCCACTGGTCTACAGTATGAGGTTTAGAGGAAATTCCCAGTTCAAATACCGACTTTCCTTGCCAATTGAAAGCTGCTTTAATCCCCAGTGCATGGGAATTTTTAAAAAGGACCTGACTTAGAATCTGGGAACCAGGATTGGCAGGCCTTAATTGTCAGAGTTTGGATACCACCAAAGGGCTGTTTGCCTCCCGGGCAGGGGTTGCTCTTACCACAGATTTGGGGAGGAGAAACCCTTCTGTCTGTGGCAGTGTAGGGTGCTAATTCTTCCAGGAGCAGCCCCACTCTAGGCCTTCCTGGCTGGTGGTTGTCTTGTAGTTCCATATCCCCATGGGAGGATTGATGCCACATGACTGATGAGCCACTGACCCTCATAAACTCTGTGAGGCCCGATTATACAGAGGAGAGGAGGAGAAGACTTGGAGACCAGATCCTGTGTTAGAAAAAGGATGCTCTGGAGGTGGGGCAGATAACAGACATCTAGTAAGTGCTTGTCACATGAATAACTGTGGCTCTCTGGGATTTTGACATGAAATTTTCTGAAGGGAAGACATTTTTTGACATTCCCTGCAGAGGATCTCCCTCCGGAGCTGGTGGGGTGCTGGAGCAGAGTCTTCTGTCAGCTACGCCCCCTCTTCTGTTTGTTCTGTTCTCATTAAATGTTGGTTGGTTGACAGAGTGTTAACATTCTCACTTTTAGCTTTCCCTAGCAGTTTCTTTGGGTTGTACTCAGAAAAGAAGAAAGCAGATTACCTAGAAATAAAATTGTTGGTCCTTTAGAAGAGTGATTTTCAGTCCAGGGGCTTTTTCAAGCTACATTCCCTGGCTCCCTTGATACTGTTACATTGAACCAAGGCTACTGGTGGGAGCATGCTATGGCCTTTAGGTATGCTGAGGTGAGAAGAAAGGTTTATGAACCACAGGTTTCCTGAATCTGTGACACAGAGACCCTTGTAGTGGTTGAGGGTCTCTAGGGAGATAGACTCAGGTCAGACCACAGGGCCTGTGTCTCTTGCCAGTTTCCTGTGGGCTCTGAGGAGAGTGATCTAGACATGGGACAGGAGAAACTGGCAGTCACCTAAGAAAGTATCTGCCTGCCTAGCTGCAAGGTTTTCCTTGATGATGCCCATCACCCTCTGCTGAAAGACAGAGCCTCATAAAGGAGTATGTGGGCATGGCCACAGTAATGGTATCTGGCAAGCTGAGCTCATCCACAGAGCATACTTATTAGCAAGTACTTTGAATCCACCCAGCCTTGCCCCTACACAGTCTGAAGGGTCGTACGCATGAAGTCAGCATGCCTGCCCAGCACAGGACAGTTCATCTAGGGGAAAATGGCTCTCAGCAAGGTAGCCACGGGCTGGGGTGTCCACAGGCATGCACGCAAATAGTTCGTAACACTATTTTTGACTTTTTTGACTTTTAAAGATTCTTCCTTTGCAAAATTATCATGGGATAGAAAATTAGTAGACTTGTTCCTAGAAACAGTTTTGTATTTTTCCATCACCACCTCCCATTTTTTCCCCTTATTTTTCCTTTCCTTCTCTTTTTTTGTCTATGGTCCTTCCTTTCCTTCTTCCTTGATGGGCGTCTCCCCCATCACCCTTGTGGCATCTCAGATGCATAGTTGGAAACAACAAGGGCAGCACAGGAACTGTCTCCCCAGTGGGGGAGGGGACCATGATTGGAGTAGAGGTCAGCTGTGGGATTAATTGCCATGTGTGGAGTAGCAGCCCATGATGGCCTAGAACTTCAGATTGCTTGCTGAGACTAGAGTCCTTTAGACATTTTTTTTTTTAAGATTTTATTTATTTATTTGAGAGAGAATGTACACATGCGCACAAGTGGAGCAAGGGCATTAGGACAGAAACCCAAGCAGACTCCTTGCTGAATGTAGAGCCTGAGGCACAGAGCTTGAGGCAGAGGTCCATCCCACCACCCTGAGATCACAATCTGAGCGGAAATCAAGAGTTGGATGCTGGACCAACTGAGCCTCCCAGGCGCACCTTTTGTCTTCTTAATGATAAAATAGAGTTATTTTGGTTCTCTAAAAAAATGGATTCTCCCTTCCCGAGCATGTAACTTTATGATTTCCTTTACAGACATACACTTTCAGGAACTTCTTATTATAGAAGACCACCTGTGTAAATACAGAGGAGTGTTATTAACCAAAGCAGATTTTCCTTGAGAGTTTCTTGGTTTCTACACTTAACTCTAGATGAACACAGAGCATTTTTAGATCTCCATGAACTAATCTCAGAGAGTGGCTGGGGTCACTGACTATGCTTCTTCCTCCCTCCCCCCATAGAATGTCATAGAATTAGGTGCATCATCGTTGAGGCTTCTCTGCACCAGCTGGATATATATCCTGCCCGACTGCCTGCCACTGTGATTTTTAAGAAATCTGATGAGACCAGACATGCTCCTATTCCTGGCTAAGACATCTGCTTGAATTGCTTTCTGCTTTCCTACTCTGGAGAGTTTGGACCCCTTTTACCCTTGTCCCATGAAACCTGAATCAGAACCAACCACAAAGAGTATCTCTTCCTTGATTCCTATCATCTGGGCCTTTCCTTCTCAGTTCTTACTAAGTGCCAGGTGTTGGGGATAAAAGTAAGCAGGGCATCAGAGGAAAAACTGCCTTTTGGATATAGCAGGAGTGTGGGACATTGATGACTTTATCTGGTACAAGTTTGGGGGGACTGGTGGGGTGAGAAGCTAGTTTGCCATGAATTGGAGAATGAGTGTGAGGTTAGGAAGTAAAGTAAGATAGACAAGTTCCTCAAGAAATTTGGCTACCACTAAGACATAGGGACATCACCAAGATAAGGCCATAGCTGGAGGAGGAGGTGGGATAAGAGGAAGTTTTTGTTTTGTTTTTTGATTTTGAAGACACCGAGAGATCTGAGTGTGTTTATTTGCTGAGCCTGTGGAGGAGGAGCTGCTGGGAAGTTGAGATAGTGGGTAGGGCCAGATTCTTTGGAAATGAGGAGAGGGCAGGACAGGGAATGCATAGAACAGATGGGGGAATTAGTGTCTAAAAGTGGGAGGGTACATCCTGTTATCTAGAGAGAAGGGTTTAATGTGGGAGGGTGGGCAAGGCGATTTGCTTGAGGAGAGTCAAGAGAATTTCTTTCTTGTGGCTTTTTTTATTTTTTGGTGTGCTACTAGGTGAAGCCTTAGCTGCAAGGGAGACTCGCTTAGCTCTCTCAGCTCTCCAAGGCTGCCCATAAGTGGAGAAGGGTAGGATTTTATAATCCTGTCGGTCCTCCTACCAAGTGTTCAGGACTCAGTCTCAGGGAACAGGACAGTCTCTTTGGTAGCTTTATTGTGCTCTTAGGCTGGGATCCCTGCTTCCCCGGATTGAGGAAGCAGAAACAGTACATAGCAGTAAATTATCCCTCCTACTCCTCCCTTTTCTCCTGTCCTTGCCTAGTGCTATGTATATAATTCCTTCGCTATGTATATAATTCCTTCGTCCTTCAACAGTGTGCTTTGAGGGCCAGCTTTGTGCCAAGTGCTGCTATAGTTTCCAGGAATAGAAAGAGAAGCGAAAATCTAGTAAGTTAGATGTGATTAGTGCTACAAGAAAAAGCAAGGGATCAGAGAGTGATCATTGCCATTTTTGGTAGGGCAGTCATGGAAGGTGGCAGAGAGAAGGCAGTACTGGAGTAAGGCCTTGGAGGCAGTGGCCACAGGAAGGGGGAACACTTTTGAGGGGGGGAGTGGAGGAGCAGCGAAGCAGCCAGTGTAACCACAGTGGAGCACACCATGGTGGCGAGGAGGGTAGCACAGAAGGACCTCAGGGTCCTTCATGGGCCTTGAACTCGTAATACTCTGGGAGAGATGAGGAGCAGGCTCTGAACAGCGTGACATGAGGATGGCAGCAGGGAGGCCAGGCCAGGGAAATACAGGCTTCTCCTTTAATTCTCTTTTCTTTCTCTTCCAAGCCAAGAGACTCTCCTGAAGACCACGCTCCAGGGGCGTTCAAGGGATTGCCAGGCAATGGGAGCTTGGGATGGTCTGGAGGATTATCTGTGGCCAGGTCTTGGGCTGCTCTGAGATAGAGCATGGGACGGAGCCACGTGGGACAGAGACTGAGTTAGGAAGTCCTCCTCATGAGCCTCCATGTTGGCCGGCCACGCTGCCACCGCTCTCTGAGGCCATGCTGGTACTCCCCGCGAGGGCTGCTTCCGGGTACTTGATAGACTGCTTCACTGTGTGTTGAATGGGTTATGTATTTCTGTTCTGCTTTTTAAATTTATTGTTTTTGTTACCATTTGGGTACCTCAGAAGCACGTCAGTTGACATTTGTTTTGGACAGGTTGGGTGTAACCCCTACGGCTGCCCCTAAAAGCCAAGGCAGCCTCTCTTGGAGAGGATGGCCTGCCTCTTTGTAAAAACAAGATGTCATTTCCTGGAAATAAAATGTAAAGCCTATCAGTTGCTCAGCTGGGCTTTGGTGTATTTATCTTCTTCCCTTCCAGCTCCCACATAGTCTCACAAGTAAACACTGACAGCTCATAAATTGCAACCAAGAAAGTGTCTGTATCAGATGATAGACTGAAGTGAATGTCAGCCTAAGAACCAAGCCCAAGATCATGGCCATAGCAGATGGGCTCTGTTACGGCCCTGACTGTTTTTCCTTTTCATTCCAGAGGTAGGTCACTGCTTACTTGGTTTTAGGACCAGGTGGCTTCCCCTCTCTCAGCTGGGATTCAGGAAGTTGTTCCTGAATCTATTTTATTTATTAATTTATTTAGTAAACTCTATACCCAGTGTGGGGCTCAAACTAAAACACTTGAGTTCAGAAGTCATACGTTCCACTAATGGAGGCAGCCAAGTGCCCCCAAATCTCTTTTAGCCAGTGTCAGAAATCAAGGGCAATGGTTTTATGATAATGTAATTTTATTTACTTATTTATTCATTCATTTATTTGTTTATTTGACAGAGACACAGAGAGAGGGAACACATGTAGGGGGAAGGGAGTGGGAGAGGGAGAAGCAGGCTTCCTGCCAAGCAGAGAGCCCAACATGGGGCTTGATCCCAGGATTCTAGGATCATGACATGAGCCAAAGGCAGACGATTAATGACTGAGCCACCAGGCACCCCTGAATATTCTGTTTTTAAAAGACAAACCAAAAACTAGCCCAAACTTTTGCATTATTTTGCTACAGGATGTTCTTTCCCTGGAAAGATATCTGATATTAAACATCATCTGCATTTTGCTTGCCTAGAAAAATACATGATAACTTTTCTGCCTACAGCACCAAACCACAGTATAGCAGAGCCCCACCACTGTGTAGTCTGACTCTAATTAAAGGCATGTTCTCTACAATGGAGCTCTAAGAAACTAAAGAGGGTTTGTTTCTGATTCTGCTTTATTACACAGATGAATGCAGCCAGCCTGCTTTGTGAAGTGCTTTGCAATGAGTGGCAGGTGTCCCATATATATCTGATTCTGTTAACCTAGAAGGGGCTTACTCTACCTCTAGGCATGCAATCAGACTGTGCCCAGGCGGGGGACTTTACCCTCTGTGGTTTTGATAGCTGGATACTTGTCATCTGCTTCTCCAATTGGAAGACACTGTTTTTACAGAAAGCCCTAAGACCCTTTGTTATCTATCTCCAGCTCTTCTCTCTCACAACTGTTTCCTCTGAGCGACTATCCAGGTAGTCACCACAGCTGCCAGAGTACCTGGGATGGGCAGTTTTCTCCAGCTTCCTGTTTGCTTTTACATTCTG
Organism: Mustela erminea; assembly: GCF_009829155.1. Lineage (NCBI taxonomy): Eukaryota > Metazoa > Chordata > Mammalia > Carnivora > Mustelidae > Mustela > Mustela erminea. The sequence goes on from NC_045617.1 coordinate 84,339,098, forward strand.
ACTCTAGATAGAAGCTCCCTGCTTCATATCTAAGGGCAACCTAGAAATTAGGGATGCCCTAAATGTCTCAACAACACATTCTAGGCCTCTAAAGAAGTCTAACAATTAACTATATTTGACACAGAAATTAAGAGAAGGAACATCTAACTTGCACTGTGGTCCTAACCTCAGAACCTACGAAAGTAAAGAGAATCATGTAATCACTTCCCCCCACCAAGAGATGCAGTCTTATTAATGGGTGCAGGACCTCATTTGAGCAGAATGCTGCCACTGGTAACAGTAGGCCAAGGGCTTGTTATTCTGAAGTTAAACTTCCCACTTGGTCAATTCTTTAAGCTTTTTCTATAAATGGGAGCTGAGGCAGTAGGAGTAGGGAGCTTCTGGGGAGAAGATGGGCCTTGTATTAGTGGTTTCATCAATTTAGAAGAACATACAAATCCCAGGAGAGGGTTGGGTCTGTAGTAGCTGCTCCATATCTACATGCTGTATTTCTCTTGTCTGTACCACCCAGGAGCAGTGTACCCACTAGGGGTTACCAGAGCTCACTACTTTAATCTCCATGCGTATTTCCTGCTTGTGTTTCCTTACCAAATTCTAAAGCAGATCCCCACCTCAGATCCAATTTCCAGACCCACTGTCTCCACTACACATTTCCCTTTGGCTTCTGTGAATGATTTAATCTGGTGTAACTTTTTTATCAGACAGTGGCCATTTGAATTCTGGATGTTTCCAGTAGATTCAGTGATAGTTATTGAATACTCATTTTTTGACTAGGTCCTGCTCTAGGTGTTTGGGGTATGGCACAAAAAAAGCTGCTGTGAGCCTACAGTCTGTTCTAGGAGGGGTCAAAAGTTTCCCAGAAAGGCTTTACTACATTCCTGTGGGAGGGGTTTAACAGTGCTGCCTATGGAGCTAGCATATGGGATGTGTCTTCACATTCCTCAGACGTCAGACTGGATCCACTCCAAGATATAAAGCTGAAATTTCATACCTTCAGGACCTCGGTCGCCAGAGTGTTTTCCATCCATTTGCCTCCCCTTAAGATGTAGCTCTCTCCCTGCTTTAGCCAGGGGCCGTCAAGGACATCTCTGAGGCAAGTTTGGGCCCTCGCAGCATGGGAGGCAGGCCCAGAAGACCCCCTCAGAACTGTATGAGACCATCATAGCCCTACGTAGGCAGTCACCTAGGTGACCACTGAGGGAGCTTCAAGGTGACAGGACCTCAGCCCAGGTAGGCACACCCAAATGTGTCTGAAGTAAGTATTGACAACACACTGAGCCTGGAGATGGGTGAGACCGGGCAGGTTTCTAGGACATGTGCCTTTGTGAGTTTATGCCTAGCTGTGAGGACTCTCCCGACCTATGACTCTTCTCAGCTCCTTACCTAGGCCTCTCCCAGTGGTGCCCTGACTCACAAGAACTCATTGTGTGTGTCTCTTCCTAATTCTACCTTCAGTGAGGCCATGTTGGTAGTTTGAAATCAGTCATGGTGAGATTATTTACATCATGGAAATATGGCAAAATGCCACAAATTGGAGCCCCCTCTGACCCCACAGGGATAGCCAGTTAAACATTTATCAGAATGTCACTGGTGTCTCCCCACACGGTTCCTAAGGCCTTCTCACCCTGGGTCTTCCCAGTTCTCATGAAAAAGCCACTAGTCAGGCCAAGAATGCTATTTCCTTCTGGCAGTCTGGAATTGCTCCAGGATGGCAGTGGTGTCCCTGCAGAGGCAGAGCAGCCCTCCCCACAACTCTAGGCCACACTTAGTCACCGTTGGAACCATGGACACTTTCAGAATATCCAGTTTTTCAAGCTTCTTTTGACCATCAGTCCCATAAACACTGGGGCTGGACCTAATCTTGGAAGCCCAGAGAAGGCAGATGCCATGCCACACCCTGCATCCCCACTTGATCAGCGACCTGAGTTCTCATAGTCATTTGAAAAAAAAAAAGAAAAAGTAATAGTACTGGGAGTCAAGAGAGCACAGGCACAGACTGAGGGGCATAGAAGTCTTCCTAGAGCATTAGACATCTAAGACCTGAAGGACAACTAGTGGTCACCAGGTTAAGGATGAGGAGAAAGTAGGGTGGGGGAGGGGAGAAGGAAGTATTCTGGGTAGAGATAAGTGGAAAGCCATGAAGGTGAGAGAGAGCATGGCCTCCTTGAAGAAGTGAAAGGCATTCTGTGTGAATGGATTGTAAAGTTTCTAAAAGAAAAGTAATAGTATTAGTTAATGATAGATAAGTAACATTGTTACCAGCACTTTAAAAGAATTAACTCTTGTTAATTCAACCATTATAATTCCATTTTGTTGAGATGAGAAAATGGAGGTCATGAGAGATCAAGTCACTTGCCCAAGGGGACACACATTGGTGGAAGTGAAAATGTAGCTGCCAAAGTGACCAGTCCCTAGTATGGAGTTAGGGCCTTATTCTAAGAACAGCGACCAATCATTGGAGGTTAGAATTGGGGAGTGACATTTTCCTCTGTTTGGGGAAGATCAATCTGGTTGCTGTGTGGTGGGTAGGTTAGATAGCGGTGGGAAGACAAAGGATCCAGGGAGGCCACTTAAGCAATTCCAGTAATTCAAGCAAGAGGTTAGATATCCTGAGTTAAGTAAGGCATTAGCAGTGGGGATGGGGAGAAGTGAAGAATTTCACAGATATTTAGCAGGTGTGTTGAGCAAGACTTCTGACTGATTGGATATGGGGATGAGGGAGAGGCTAGAGTTAAGGTGGTGACTCGGTTTCTGCCTTGGACAATGATCTCTGTGAGATTATTCACTGAAGTAACTTAGGAAGAGGAAAATGTTTGGGGAAACATATTGGTCAAGCATGAATTTCTGTGTGGGGATTGTTGAGTTTGATAATGCCCAAAAGAAAATTGCATGGTGTGAATCCCTATGCGTGCTAATTAGTATGCTCCCCTCCACAGTCCACACACATTTTAGTTTTTCCAGATACTCTTCTGGACATCATCCTCCATAGCAATGGCTAGAAATAAAGTAGTCCTAGATAGCTGCTTTTAGGAATTCAACTGTTAGCAGGTGGATTTGAGAATTTACCATGATGCCCGAAGGCAATCAGTGTGCCACATGATATCAGACCTACATCCATTCCAACATGCACTAAATTGGCTGTCAAGATAAATATTCGCAAACTGGGAGAGCATAAGTGCTGGAGCAGAAGAACTGTTGATTCAAGATCTTTCATGCAAGGGTGGAAAAATCCATGTGTGAAGTGTACTCAAGTAAGCGTTGTGGTTGACACTTGCGATTAAAAGAAGTGCCCTATCAAGCGATTGTATGAAATTGCTATCCACATCAGGCAGGACATGAGACAGCTACTGCTTGGGGATGGAGGAGTTGTCTCACAAGGGCTTTGAGATTTCTCCACCTAGAGCTGGGAGCTCAGAGGTGGCACCTGGACTGGTGATACAAATGTGTACAGATAGTGCCAGGAATTATAAGGGAGAATAAAATCCCCCAGGGAGAGGAGGCTGAAGGAAAAATGTCCCCAACAGAACACCGAAGACCAGTGATACAGAAGGGGAGCCACCTGCAAAGACCAAGTAAGGGTAGTAGGCAAACAGTAGGAGAAATAAGTGGTGGTATATCTCAGAGGCAAATGTGACAGTTAATTTTATGTGTCAACTTGATTGGGTCATGAGATGCCAGACATTTGGTCAGACACTATTCTGGGTGTCTGTGAGGGTGTTTCCGGACGAATTTAACATTTGAATCTGTCGACTGAGAAAAGCAGATTGCCCTCCCCTATGTGGGAGTCCCCATCAAGTTAGTGAGAGGCCTGAATAGAATAAAAGGCTGACCCTCTGTTAAGTAAGTGGGAGGTTCCTCCTGCTGGACTTCCTTGAGTTGGACATGGTTTTTTTTTTTCCCCCCATCTTTGGACTCAGACTGAAAGATGTGCCCTTCCTGGGTCGCTAGCCTGTAGGCCTTCATCTGGAATTACACCATCGGTTCTCCTGAGTCTCCAGTTGCCAACTGCAGATCCTGGAGTTTGTTAGCCTCCATAATCACATGAGCTATTTCCTTATACTAAGTCTTCTTTCTTTCTTCTTTTCTATCTATCTATCTACATACCTACCTACCTACCTACCTACCTACCTACCTACCTATATCATATTGGTTCTATCACTCTGGAGAACACTGACTCATACAGCAAGGGAACATTTCAGGAATTAGGGAGTGGTTAACAGAGCTGAAGCTTGCTGTTTGGTCAAATAAGACAAGAACTAAAAATATCAATGGGATTAGCATCCGGGATTTCATTGGAAGAGCTGTTTTAGTGACATGTGGGGGCAAAACAACCATTTGCTCTGCATTAGGAAGGGTGTGAAAAATAAGGACTCGTTATATTTCAGAAGGGGAGAAGAAAAAAATAGAATATAGTTGGAGAGGAAAGTCTGAAAATATGGTAGAGAGAGGTTGAGGGCTTTTCCTACTGATAGTTTGATTTATTCTATGAAGTTGGAAAGGATCTTTTCTGATCCGTGTGAAGGAAGGCAGAGCATTGGGATTGGACAGGGGAAGAAGATGAAGGTTTGAAATAGCTGCTGCAGAGAATAGGAGAGAGACCTCACCAGGGAAACACAGAATGATTGCTGGGTTTCATGGGGGCATGGTGACAAGGGGGGTCGTGAAATGTCTTGTGACACCAGTAGGTACTTTTGTGTGGTTCTCCTGGCATGGCTCAGCTCTGTCTGGAGAAAATGGAGCTGCGTGGATCCAGGGTTGGGATTTGATAAGAGGGTGCAATGGGGATGAAGAGGGGATGACGTAATAACCTTGGATTCAAGGCTGGTTCTAGTGGAAAATGAAGACATCGTGGAGGTGGTAAGTAGGAAGTAGATAAATTCAGAGCCTGGGGTAGATAATCTGTAGAGTCAACGAATTGGATCTGAAGGAGAGAGAGAGAAGTCAGAGAACTGATGTGTAGATTTAGTATGTAAGGGCAGGAACAGTTCTATAACCAAACATGGTTGTCCTCATTCCAAAATAAAATGATGAGCTTTGCCCTATGAGTACTCTCCTTTATGGAAATAATCTTGGATGTTTTTCTTATATATATATTATGTATTTTTATTTATATAATAAATTAATATTACTATTGTATTTCTATAATAAATTAATAATTTAATTTAACAAATTTATAATTTGTTACATAGAAATTAATAGAAGAGGGGTGCCTGGGTGGCTTAGTCATTAAGCGTCTGCCTTCGGCTCAGGACATGATCCTGGGGTCCTGGGATTGAGCCTGGCGTCGGGCTCTGTGGCAAGCCTGCTTCTCCCTTTCCTTCTCCCTGTGCTTGTGTTCCCTCTCTCATTGTGTCTCTCTCTGTGAAACAAATAAATAAAATCTTTAAGAAATTTGTATAAGAACAAATAATTCTAGAATTTGAATGGGACCACAAAAGACCCCAAATAGCCAAAGCAGTCTTGAAGAAGAACAAAACTGGAGGTATCACAATCCCAGATTTCAAGTTATATTACAAAGCTGTAGTAATCAAAGGAGTATGGTACTGGCACAAAAACAGATGCATAGGTCAAGGAACAGAATAGAGAACCCAAAAATAAACCCCCAATTATATGGTCAATTAATTTTCGATAAAGGAGGCAGGAATATGCAATGGGAAAAAGTCTCTTCAACAAATGGTTCTGGGAAAAACTGGACAGCTACAAGCAAAAGAATGAAATTGGACCTCTTTCTTACATCATACACAAAAATAAACTCAAAATGGATTGAGGATTAATGAGCTCAAAATGAGTTAAGGAGCAACAAAATCAAAATGGATCGAATGTGAAACCTGAAACCATAAAAATTCTAGAAAAGAGCACAAGCAGTAATTTCTATGACATTGGCCACAGCAACATTTTTTTAGGTATGTCTCCTGAGGCAAGAGAAACAAGCAAAAATAAACTAGTGGGAATACATCAAAATAAAAAGCTTCTGCACAACAAAGGAAACAGTCAACAAAACTAAAAGACAACATACTGAATGGGAGAAGTTATTTGCAAATGACATGTCCAATAAAAGGTTAGTACCCAAAATATATTTTTAAAAAGCCTGATACAACTTAACACCAAAAAAACAAGTAATCCAATTAGAGCAAAAGCAGAAAACATGAACAGACATTTCTCTAAAGAAGAGATACAGGTGGCCAACAGACGCATGAGAAGATTCTCAGTATCCACTCACCATGAGGGAAATGCAGATCAAAACCACAGTGAGATATCATCACACACCTTTTCTTCTGCATGGCTAAAATCAACAACACAAGAAAAAACGTGTTGGTGAGGATGTGGGGGAAAGGGAATCCTTGTGCACTATTGGTGGGAATGCAAACTAGTGCAGCCATGGTGGAAAATAGTATGGAGGTTCCTCAAAAAGATAAAAATAGCATTATCATGTGATCCAATAATTCCACTACTAGGTATTTACCCAGAGAATACGAAAATGCTAATTCAAAAAGATGATATGCATCCTTATGTTTTATAGCAGCATTATTTAGCCAAATTATAGAAGCAACCCAAGTATCCACTGACAGATGATTAGATAAAGATGTGAGCTAAATATGCAATAGAATGTTTCTCAGCCATAAAAAAAGAGTGAAATCTTGCCATTTGCAACAACATGGATGGATCTAGAGGGTTATCATGTTAAGTGAAATAAGACAGAGAGAGACAAATACCATTATGATTTCACTCATATTTAGAATTTAAGAAACAAACAAACAAAAGACAAAGAAGAAAAAGGAGACAAACCGAAAAGTGGACTCTTAACTATAGAGAACAAACTGATGGTTACCAGAGAATTGTTGAATCACTTTATTACATACCTGAAACTAACGTAACACTGTATGTTAACTGTACTGCAATTACAATGAAAACAAAACAAAGATTAGTAAGTGGGTCTCCTTACTAAATCCTAGGCACTTTCCAACTGGTGTTTAAACTGAGTCCTGAGGTAAGTGAGACTATACAGGCTCCATACACAGGCTTTAAGAGTAAATTCATCATTCCCTGTAGTTTTGTGGTTTTCCTAAATATAATCCCTTTGGTTTTCAAAGCCAGGTATGTTAGGGGCTCATCTCTCCTGTGCAGGACCTAGGGCTTAGTGCCTGGTGTAGAGCACAAACCCATTGCTTCTCACAGCAAAGTTTTGTATTTTTGCGATTCCTCCATATTTTGGATTCTCGTGCCTGGGGTGGGTTTTTTTCGTTTTGGCAAGAGTGTCTCTGCCTCTCTTACCTGTTTTGATGCTGCCCTTTTATCTTTTGTTGTGGAGGCTTGGGTCTTTTTCAGAGGAGATTATTCCACTTGTAGTTGTAATTTTGTCGTGTCCATGGAAGGAGATGGGTTCGGGATCCTCGTAATCTGCCATCTTGAAGCAATCCCCTGACATCATCTTACCATTGCTTTGCAACAAGTTTTGACTTTTTTGAATTGGAGGTCCCACTACTTTGGTCTCCTTTTTAAAGACTGACAATTTTAACTCCCTTGAATTTTCCTGTGAATTTAAAATCAATTTTTAAAAAAAATCAAATTTTAAAAATTTGTCAATTTTTAAAAAGGAGCTAGTTAGGGGCACCTGGATGGCTCAGTGAGTTAAAGCCTCTGCCTTCGGCTCAGGTCATGATTCCAGGGTCCTGGGATCAAGGCCCGCCTCGGGCTCTCTGCTGAGTGGAGAGCCTGCTTCCTCCCCTCTCTCTGCCTGCTTCTCTGCCTACTTGTGGTCTCTGTCTGTCAAATAAATAAATAAAATCTTTAAAAAAAAAAAAAAAAGGAGCTAGTTAGGTATACATAGGGATTGTGTTAAGCCTATGAATGAATTTGGAGAACATTGCCATTTAAACAATATTAAGTCTTCTGATCTGTGAACATTTTTCCATTTAGATGTGTTTACATTTCTTTCAATTATGTTTTGTAGTTTTCAGAGTCCATCTTTTGCACTTCTTTTGTGAAATAGATTATTTTATTCATTTTGGTTCTATTGTAAGTGGAGTTGTTTTCTTAATTTCATTGTTGGATTACTTATTGCAAGTGTATGGAGGGGCTTCTGGGTGGCTCAGTCATTGAGCATCTGCCTTTGGCTCAGGTCATGATCCCAGGGTCCTGGGATCGAGCCCTGTGTCGGGCTCCCTGCTTGGCGGGAAGCCTGCTTCTCCCTCTCCCTTTTCCACTCCCCCTCCTTGTGTTCCCTCTCTCGCTGTGTCTCTATCTAAATAAAAAAATAAATAGTTTTTTTTTTAAGTGTATGGAAATATAACTGATTTTTTTATATTGGCCTCATATCCTGCGACCTTGCTGAACTTTTTTAATTGTTCTAATAGCTTTTAATTTTCCATGATTTTCTATGTACAAGACATCTGTGAATAGAAGTAATTTTACTTCTGTTTTTCCCCAATCAGAATGCACTGTATCTCATTTTCTTGCTCTAGAATATCCAGCACAATTTGCTGGAAGATTTTATTTATTTATTTGAAAGAGAGAGAGAAAACACAAGTGAGGGAAGGAATAGAGGGAGAAGCAGACTCCTGGCTGAGCAAGGCGTCTGCCATGGGGCTGGATCCCACCCAGGACCCTGAGATCATGACCTGAGCTGAAGACTTAACCCACTGAGCCACCCAGGTGCCCCTCCACCACAACGTTTAATAGAAGTGGTAAGAGTGGGGCACTTGGGTGGCTCAGTGGGTTAAGCCTCTGCCTTCAGCTCAGTTCATGATCTCAGGGTCCTGGAATTGAGCCCCGCATTGGGCTCTCTGCTCAGCAGGGAGCCTGCTACCCCTCTCTCTGCCTGCCTCTCGGCCTTCTTGTGATCTCCCTCTGTCTTACAAATAAATAAATAAAATCTTAAAAATAAAAAAAAAAAGAATTGGAAAGAGTAGACATTCTATTTGATCTTAGGAGGAAAAGAACCAGTCTTTCACCATTAAGTAAGATGTTAGCTTAAGGGCTTTCGTAAATGCATTTAATCTGAGGAAATTACCTTCTGTTAGTAGTTTGTTGAGTTTTTATCATGAGAGGGTGTCTGATTTTATCAGATGCTCTTATCTGCTTATCTATTGAGAGAAGCAGGTAGCTTTTTCCCCCTATTACATTAATATGGTGTTTTGTATTGATTAGTATGGATGTTTAACCAATCTTGCATTCCTGGAATAAATTTCATTAGGCATGTATGTAACTCTTTATATGTTGCTGGATCCGATTTGCTACTTTTTTAAAAAGATTTTATTTATTCATTTGACAGAGAGAGACACAGCAAGAGAGGGAACACAAGCAGGAGAAGTGGGAGAGGGAGAAGTAGGTTTCCCGCTGAGCAGGGAGCCCCATGCGGGGCTCCATCCCAAGACCCTGGGATCATGACCTGAACAGAAGGCAGGTGCTTAACGACTGAGCCACCCAGGCGCCCCTCTTCCTCCCGTCCCTTCCCTTCTCTTCCCTTCCCTTCCCTTCCCTCTTTCTTTCTTCCTTCTACATTCATAAGAGATATTGGTGTATAGTTTTCTTGTCTTGCAATATCTTTGTCTGGTTTTGGTATCTGAATAATCCTAGCCTCATAGAGAAGATTCCCTCCTCTCCATTTGGAACGGGTTTGTAAAGAATTGTAACTAATTCTTTCAGCGGTTGGTATAATTCACAAATGCAGCATTTTGGAACTGGGCATTTTTGAGGAAGAGATTTTGACAATTGAGTCTATCTTCTACCTTGTTATAGGTACCTTCACATGGTCTATTTCTTCTTGAGTCAGCATTAGTCTTTGGTGTCTTTCTATGAAATTTGTTTTGTCTAAGTAAGTTAACTTTTTGGCATATACTTCTTCATCGTGATCTCATATAATTCTCCTTATTTCTTGGTGGTCAGTCATAATATCCCCTCTTTCATTGCTGATCCCAGTAATGTGGGGCATTTCTCTCACTCTTTTAGTGAGTCAAGTGGGAGATTTGTTAGTTTAGTTGATCTTTCTTTTTTAAAATTTTTTTAATTGATCTTTCATATGATCATATTTGATTTGGTCAGTTTTAGATATCATTATTTTATTCTCTTTTCTCTATTTCATTAACTTACACTCTAACCTTTACTTTTTTTCCCTTTCCTTTTGGTTGCTTTTCATTTAGTTTGCTCCCCTTTCTTGACTTAATGTGGAAGTTTAGGTAATCATTTTGAGAAGTTGCTTTTCCATATAGGCATTTACAGCTATATATTTGCCTCTGAGCACTGCTTTAGGAACACCATCTAGGTTTGGGTATGCTCTGTCTTCTACTAATTTCAAAATATTTTCTCATTTCCATTTTGATATCTCTTTGGCCTTTTGCTTATGTAGAAGTGTGTTGTTAAATTCTGCATATTTGTGAGTTTCCCAAATATTCTCGTACTTAAAAATAGAAGAGATTTGGTTTGTGTCACCCTGTTCTGAGGATAGAATCCTAGGTTTGCAGATTTTCAGGGAGGGGATGTTTCTCCTGCTGCTCACATGAAGAAGCTCTGGGCTTTATCTCTTCTCTGTGAAGTTCACGAGCCTGAGAAACCGAACCAAGATTTTTTAGATTTGAAAAATACCCTAAGGATCACAACAACTCTTCTGTCTAGCTTACGGCCCATTTATAAATTTTGGCCTAAATGATTATTCTCTTGATTGTTCTACTGCACTTTTTGGATGATTTGTGTGTTTTTTTCCTATTATTTTTAGTTGTTTTAGGAGAAGAGGCAGCCTTAAACTTAACTTAGTCTACTGTGTTAGTGGAAATGGAATCCTCAGTGAGTATTTTTCATCTCTACTATTTATTAGGCACCAGCGTAGGTGCTAGAGTGTAAGTCACCTAAACCAATGGTGATCTGGGTCTTCCGTGCACCAGCCCTGGTCGATAAACTGTTACTCAGACCACAGAAAGATACATACAGAAATTGGAAGTGAGCGTGAGCAAGGAAGCTCTCCCTTCTCCTGTCTGAGACTGGTCATTGCCAAGATAAAAATGAGCATGAATATCACATCATTGGATCTGCTAAAACACTGTGATCATTAGCTGTTCATGGACCAGAGATGAAGTGGGACAGTGTCTAAAATAGAGAAGTTTTTTAGACCTTTGTGGAAGCCACTAAAACCTAATAAAATTATGGACACTCTCCTCAGAAATATGTGTACATATAAAGAGATGTAAAATGTCAGCGTGTAAATGTGGATCATCTGAAGTGATATAGATCTGGGTTTTTAATCCCAGGAAGAAAAAAGGCTAGGAGAAGATGTGTTGAACAATCACTTCATGACCCAATGATGCTACTCCACTTACCTGTGAGTAGGAACTGGAGTGCACAAAAGCTGGACCCATAACAACCATCAAGGGAATATGTTGAAAGGTGCCATTTATGAGTCACTCCTTCATGCAAGAGGACTCGAATGCCTACAGTGTACCCAATTGAGTTCTAGTCTCAGATCACTCCTCCAAACGTGGAAATTTGTCCTTCTTTTCCACTCCTGCCCTCAATGTCTACTCCCAGAACTTGTACCTCTCTTCCCAAGTAAAGGAATTCCACACTTGAAGAATCTTGATGGGGCAGAGACTACCTCCATCCATAGAGAGGAGAACCCACTTCGCCAGTCCTGCAGTTGGACATGACATGAAGCGTCAATAGTCACATGACCACCGGCCAGACTTTGACTCAGGACACATGACAGACACATAGGGACAGCGTCCATGCACTAGGCACAGGTGGTTTGAGTGATGTCACAGTAGTGTCCTGCAACTGTCAGGGGCAGCAGCGATAGCAGTCCCAGCTGCAGGGTCCAGTGTCCTCCCTCAGGGGAGTCAGTGGTGTGGACAGTGGCATCAATACCCAGTAACAGGCACTGGCTGTATGTGGGCCCACCTCTAGGGTCCAGTGTGGATTCCGTTCCTGGCTGTGTAGCCTCAAGCCTTTATTGCGGCTTTCCTGGAAATAAAACAAGATCCTGTATACCCTCTCTCTTCCCTAAGTCTCTCTGTAACTGTACATATGTATCATAAGGAGTCAGAAACCCATGCAGGGAAGAGTTTCCAAGAGCAAGAATTCAGGCATATTTTTTTTTCCAGCTTTATAGAGATATGATTGACATACAGCATCGTATAAGTAAGTTTAAGGATAAAAACCTGTTGATTGATATATTTCTGTACCACAAAATGATAACAATTACAATCATAGCATTAGCTAATACCTGTATCATGTCACATAGTTACCATTTCCTTTTATGAGGTGTGAACATTTAAGACCTACATTCTTAGTAACCCCAAGATTTTACGTTGAGCTGATAAGCACTTCTTCAATCTGCCTTGCTTTGCCCCATAGGAGAGAAGATACGTTTCTCCCAGCATGTCTTGCATTTTTCTTTCTACAAAAAGAACATTTAAAGATTTTATTTATTTATTTATTTATTTATTTATTTATTTGAGAGAGAGAGTGCATGCCCATATGAGGGAGGGGCAGAGGGAGAGGAAGAGAATTTCAACCAGACTCCATGCTGAGTGGGAAACCTGACTCAGGGCTCAATCTCATGACTCTCAGATCATGACTTGAGCCAAAACCAAGAGTTGGATACCCATCCGGCTGAGCCACCCAGGTGTACCCCAAAAAGCATTTAAATGTGTCTATAAGAACTCTTCCCACAATGAGCGCTTTCACCAATGACTTCAGTGCTTCCCTACCTGGAGGAGCCCCAGGATTGCTTGTGGCTTTGTTACAAAATACTCATTCCTTTCCCCAGACCCATCATCTTAGAATGCTTGACAAGGGCCCAGGAATCACTTACGTAATAAGCCCTACAGGAGGGGCTGATGCATGGCCATGTGGGGATCCTGCTCCATGTGCTCGCTACTCCATGTGAGATCTGAAGACCAGCAGCAGCAGCACCAACCTTGTCATCAACCCAGGATCTCACGCTTTACTCCAGTCTGTTTGGATCTTCATAGTCTGGGAAATTCCTGTGCTCACTGAAGGCTGGGTCTCCCTGGTCTACGTGCCTTCTAGACGCACAACCAGCCTGTGCAGTGCACTCTGGGTATGCGCTCTGATCAGCCTGCTTAGCCCTGAGGAGTCCGGGGTTTGGACCTTTTGCTTTCTCTTCTATGGCCCTCGCCCCCCTGGTGACCTCATCTCTGCTGAAGACTCTAAACATCATTTATATGCTGTCACCTCCCAAATCTCCCCTGCACTCTGTATCCGCCCGCCAACCTGGCTTGGATTTCTAATAGACATAGTCAGTTTCACCATTTCTAAAGTGGATGACTGCGATGCTGCTTCCCCAAATGTGCTGCTTTCAGAGTCTTCCCTGTTTCCAAGGAAGGCACTCCACATTTCTACTTGCAGTCTGAACTACTGGATGCCCTCCTTGATTCCTTTCTCACCACCCAGAATGACTCCACTAGGAAATGCTGCAAAATCCATCTGTAAATATCTCCAGCAGCCAATCACTTCTTAGTAACTTCCTTCCTCTCAACCATGACATACAGCCCACACCCCCCTCCTGGGACACTGCACTGGTTTCCTACAGTTTCTCTGCTGGTTGCTTATCTTGCCCCTCTCGATTCTGCACAGCAGCAAAGAGGTGCTGCTAAAGAAACATCAGTCATGTTGATCTGTTCATTCTTGTAACTCCATATTTCACTCAGAGAAAACTCAAAAACCTTCTAATGTCCTCAGACCTCCATGATGAGACTGACCTCTGACCTCATCTCACCTGCTCTCTGCTGCAGCCTCAGTGGCCTCTTCACCCTTCCTTGAACGCAGGACATGCTCCTGCCCTAGTGTGTGTGCCCCGGAGGCTCCCTGCCTGGAAAGAACTCCCCCAGACCTCTTCTTACACAATTCCTTCATGTCCTTCAAATCTCTCAGAGGTCACCTTCTCAGTGAGACTCCCCTGATCCCTGGAGTAAAGAAGCCATCGTCCCCGTCCCAGCACAGGTGCTCTCTGGGTCACCTTCCTTACAGCTCCTGCCAACTTCCTAATTAAACCCTTCCCTTATGGACTGTGCTTACACAAGACACAGTTCACCTCTGAATGACCCTGGTTTGTACTGGGCACCACCACTTCCATGTGGACTTTTAGACAGTAAATACCATCCATGCATTTTTCTTCCTTACTATTTTCTCTATTAGAAGAATACAGTATATGATATATGTAGCATATAAAATATGTGTTAAGCAACTGTGTATTTTATTACTAAGCCTTCCAGTCAAGAGTAGGCTCTTCGTACTCAAGTTTTTGGGGAGTCAAAATTTTACCTGGATTCCTGACAGTACAAGCAGGCCACTGCCCCAATCTCCACATTGAGAGACAAGTGGGAGTCTGCCCCTTACCACTAGAATGTAGTCTTCCCAAGACCAGCACATTTTGCCTCTTCTTCGTCTCACTGAGCTGTCCTAGATGTAAACATAGTGTGTCCTATATGAGGCACATGACAATTATCAGTGGAATGAATGAGCAGATAGAGGACTCCCTCTTCTAGACGAGTCTCAGGCACAGCTCTTCCAAGGCAGCTCCCACCCCATGTCACCCACCTCACCATCCGGGCTGCCTCTCTCTTCTCACAGGGCTGCCCTCCCCTCCCACTCTCTGCTCAGGCCCTCCCCCGCTACACCATCTCTCGTGCACAGCACAGCACAGCACACAGAGTTCTCTTCAGAAACACTGTACTTAGGCTTTTTGTATCCTTTTCTCCAACCACACAGAAATCTATGTTTGACTCTGCTTTATAAATCTGTGAACTTGGAACTGAGCCAGCACTAGGATCACTAAACTAAGGGTGGGGAGAGAGGCCAGAGTAGCAGGGAAGGCAGAAACTAACTGAAGCTTAATAAGGATGATAATCTCTCAGATTCTTCTTCTCTCTAGCTCCAGAGTCTAAATAGTAATCCAGAAAACAGCCCTAGAGGAAGGAGAAGAGATAGATGAATCTGAAAGTTCATTCCTCCATACCAGAGAGACTCCTGTGTGCAGGGGCTGATCTAGGCCTATGGGAATGACAGCCCAAAGGACACCTGCTGCTATAACTGACAGGGTCACCCAAGGGAGAATGGGACAAGTATACAAGAGCAAGAACAGGCCTGATACTACAGAAACCATGAAACAAACACCCCCAAATGGGAGCTATGTTGTGACCCAGGCCTGAGGTGAGGCTGACCCACAGCAAGCTCTGGCTGCAGAAGTTCCTGGTGACAGGTGACGTCCAAGTCCCTGTGATCACAGGTCCTGGTGGGACAAGCTTCCACAGAAGGGGCAGGACAGAGAGCAGAGAGATGACTCAGCTGAAGAGTGAGAATGTCATGCCCATGATGCACCGAGCACAGACTGGGCACAGGCCCCGTCTCTGCTTGACTCCTCACAGCCTACTCCTACCCCCACCTGCCACAGACTCAGCACAAAAAACACACGGATTCTGGAAGGTTCTCAGTGCTTCCATTTATTTGCTGTCTCAACTTTACAAATTTCTTTTATTACCTCATCAGCCACACATGCCAAGTGCTAAAAAACATAAACTCTTATCTGGATTCTCATTTTCAATAGGGAAGTCATTTGTACTAGCCCAACACGAAATAAAGACAGGGATGGAGATGGTCCAGCCCAGCCTCTGCTGGAACAGGAAAGCACATCAGAGAAGAGAACACAGGTCAGTATGGGAAGGGGCCATGGTGGGCAGGGTTGACCAGCCTCCCCACCTCCTCACTTTATACTCATATGAACACAGACACATTCTGACACCTTTTGCATAAAGGGATTGTTGGTGTCACCAAGTGGGAGTGTGAATAAATCTTACAACGCTCAGTCCCCACAAGGAAGCTGGTCTCATACTGTGATAAATGATCATGTACAAATTTAGGTAAATCACATAAGAGCTGACATTCTCAACAGCCCCCTGCATGCTCAAATTGTTTCTAGTGGCCCAACCTTCCCCACATCAGGCCCTCCAAGGTCTCACCTCCAGTTATCATGAGAGACACACCAGAGCCCTGGCCTCTGTCATCATCTAGGGGAGAACAAAGAGGACATGGTCAGAGTCCATAGGAGATGAGACTAAAGGAGGAGCTATGGAATAGGTGAGCTCCCCATGGGGTCTTGTCTACACTACCCTGGGGTCTCAGGAATCACCCCCTCCATACTTACGTCCAGTATGAGAGTGGTTTCTTCTTTCATCTGTGGGAAGAAAACATCTTGTCAAAAGCCTGGAGAAGGCTGGGCCATGAGATCCTAGTCCAAGCTCCCTAGTCCTGATCCAAAAGGAAGTTTGCAGAATTGTGACTGAAGATCCAGAACAGGATGAGGAAACATGACAAGAAGTGTGGGGTTACTGGACCAAAAGACTTGCTGAAGGTCTATGCTAGGCAGGGACCTTCCTCCCTGCCCTATGACTGCTGGGGATCAGGTCCCATCACCAGAATTACCAAAATGAAAAATTTGTCCTTCCTTTTCATAAATGTCTTGCTATAGAGTGAATGTTAGTAATCAGCTCCAGACCGGGCAAGTACTTATGTGTGGATGGTACTTGACAGTAACAAGGCAGGACAATCTGCTACCTAGGAAACCCCCAGTGGGAAAGAAAACTCAGATCCCCCCACTCCATTCCCTACTTGAACACTTCTTCCTCCAGATCACAGCTCCAACCACACAATGACCACAGGGAGTGCCAGACCAGCAATGATCCAGGTGATGGGGATGGTGGGAGGAGGAGGGTCTGGAAAGGGAAAGGAACGTGAGGGGCCAAGACCTGTAGTAGGAGTCCTCACTTTGCCAAAATTCTCCAGAAGGTCTCTGCTTTCCCTGAGAAGAGGCTCTACCCCCAAACCCTCCTTACCCTATCTCAGGGTGATGGGTTCACGCAGCCCCTCATACTGCATGTGGCACTTGTATTTCTGCTCCTCTCCAGAAGGCACCACTATGGCCGCCCACTTCTGGAAGGTCCCATCTCCTGCAGGCCTGGTCTCCATAAGCTCTGTGTTCTGGGTCAGGTCCTCCCCATAACGCTGCCAGGTCAGGGTGATCTCCGCAGGGAAGAAGCCCAAGGCCCAGCACCTCAGGGTGACTTCTTTGTCAGAGATGGGGTGTTGGGTCATGTATGTGTTGGGTGGTTCTGAGGAAGAAGAATCAGAAAATCCACACTTGGGTTTACCTTTATGGGCCACTGAAATGGCATTCATGTGACCATCCTGAAGTGGACCAGGCAATTGGTTTGGATGGAAGAAGTACAAAGTCCAGTCACCTTTGACTGACCTTTGGGCCAGTCTTTGGGATCTTTTAATCCTGCAAAGTTCTAGAACAGAGGGATGGCCCAGGGTAGGACACTGTAGGTATAAGTGAAAAAGCACACTATTGGTCCTGACAATGTGTGGCTGGTGATTGAATCAGAAAACCCAGAGTCAGATGTCTAAAGATGTTCTCAGATGGAGAATATCTCCATCTATCTGGAATATCTGAGATATTCTCAGATGGAGGTTGTCATGGTTCCCAAGGTGGCTGCCAGGGTCAAAAGGAACTACTGATGTGTTATTTCAGGAATGGTCTCCACCTGCCTCCCTGGAGAGACTGGATTCCTCAATTGTCCTTTAGAGAAAAGTGATTCTGGGTGAGTCACTCAGTAGGAATATGAACACCAAGGCGGATCTCCCTCTCCTCACCCATTGGGTGGTTGGTATTCTGACCTTGAGTCCATTTTCCCTTTCTTTTGGGAAGCCAGCCCCAGTAGTGGGAGATTTGGGAGGTCCCACGGCCCCGGTACCCGTGCGCAGCAGCGTCTCTTTCCCTTTCTCCAGGTACTTGCGGAGCGACTCCACGCACATGCCTTCCAAGTAGCTTCTGTAGTGCTCTGCAGCACCTGCCGCCTCCCACTTGCGCCGGGTCATTTGCCCCACCGTGTCCGCAGCAGTCCAGGAGCGCAGGTCCTCATTCAGGGCGATGTAATCCACGCCGTCGTAGGCCAACTGCTCATACCCGCTGAGGAGTAGCCCGCCTGGCCCCAGGTCGCAGCCAAACATCCCCTGGAGGGTGTGAGACTCTGGCCCCGCCCCCGCGGTCTGCTCTCAGATTGTCTCCACCCCTGCTGGTGGACGAGCGACTAAGTCCAAACATAAAGTAAAACCTCTTGAAAGTTCGCGGTGCTCTCCTAAGGTCGGGGAACTGGGATTTCCACAGATTCGGCGTGGCGCTCGTACCCGGACACCCGGGGAGACCCCAGCCCGTCGGTGAGGATGGGGGTCGTGACCTGGACCCGGGCCCTGTTGCTCACCGGCCTCGCTCTGGTTGTAGTAGCCCAGGGCGGTCTGCAGGTTCACTTGGAAAGTCTGTGCGTGGTGCCTGGCGTTCTGGGTCTGCTGGTCCCAATACTTCGGTCCCTCCTGCTCCATCCACGGCGCCAGCGGCTCCATCCTCCCACTGGCAGAGTCGAACCTCATGAACTGCGTGTTGTCCACGTAGCCGACTTCCCAGTACTGGGGCTCCCCGCGTCCGGGCCGAGAAATACCTCAGGGAGGGGAAGCCTGCGGGAACAGAAGGGCTGAGACCCCGCCCAACGCTCCTCCCGGCGCCTTTCCGGGGGACCAGGTGGAGACTGCCGGGAGGGCAGGGGAAGGGGCACCGAATGGGGGAGAGCAGGGAGGGACAGGGGAGCACAGGCCCGGGCGGGGCCGGGGGCGGCTGGGGGTCTGGGGCGGGGGCTGCGGAGAGGCGCCTTCGGGGGGGGGGTCCCTCCTCCCTCCCCGGGGTCCCCTCGCTCCCGCCTGGCAGAGGCCCTTTCCTCCCGTCCCACACTCACCCGGCCAGGTCTCTTCCACGGCCAGTACCCCCTACAGCAGCAGGAGGAGGGCTCGGGGCCCCATGGTCCAAACCTTCAGGATCTGAGGTAGGTGCGTCCCTGTGGGTCTGGTGAGGACTTTAGAACCCAGAACCGCGGTGCCGCTGATTGGCTTCGCCAGATCCCCGACACCCAATGGAACTGAGAACTGCAGTCGCCAGGAGGACCAGACACGTGGTGAGAGGGATAAGTGAAACCCAGGGAGAGGGGAACTCTCCAACACTAGGCTTCCACGCCCTAGACACCAGACTTGAGAGGCAGGCCTTCCCTGGGACCTGCGACTTTGCCCTGACTCCTCTCTTACTGCACAGAGCGCTCTTTATCACCCAGTCTCCCTGAGTCGTGGCTGAGTCAGTGATTCTCAAACATTTTGATCACAGTCTATCTATATGGCCTTACAAATTACTGAGGATCCCAAGGATAATTTTGCATCTATGGGTTTTATCTATCAATGTTTACCATAGTAGGGATAAAACAGTGTTAAACACTTACTAATTCATTTAGAATCATATTAATGACCCATGACATGAACAAAAATATTGCTTTTATGAAAAATAACTATTTCCCCAAGGGCAGTGAGAAGAATGGATTTCTTTTTCTTTTTTAATTTAATTTTTTTTTATTTTTTATAAACTTATAATATATTTTTATCCCCAGGGGTACAGGTCTGTGAATCGCCAGGTTTACACACTTCACAGCACTCACCATAGCAGATACCCTCCCCAATGTCCATAACCCCATTCCCCTTCTCCCAACCCTCCTCCCCCCAGCAACCCTCAGTTTGTTTTGTGAGATTAAGAGTCACTTATGGTTTGTCTCCCCCCCCCATCCCATCTTGTTTCCTTTATTCTTCTCCTACCACCTTAACCCCCCATGTTGCGTCTCCACTTCCTCATATCAGGGAGATCATATGATAGTTGTCTTTCTCCGACTGACTTATTTCGCTAAGCATGATACCCTCTAGTTCCATCCACTTGCAAATGGCAAGATTTCATTTCTTTTGATGGCTGCATAGTATTCCATTGTGTATATATACCACATCTTCTTTATCCATTCATCTGTTGCTGGACATCTAGGTTCTTTCCATAGTTTGGCTATTGTAGACATTGCTGCTATAAACATTCGGGTGCACGTGCCCCTTCGGATCACTACGTTTGTGTCTTTAGGGTAAATACCCAGTAGTGCAATTGCTGGTAGTGCAAATGGTAGTTCTATTTTCAACATTTTGAGGAACATCCATGCTGTTTTCCAGAGTGGCTGCACCAGCTTGCATTCCCACCAACAGTGTAGGAGGGTTCCCCTTTCTCCACATCCTCGCCAGCATCTGTCATTTCCTGACTTGTTAATTTTAGCCATTCTGACTGGTGTAAGGTGATATCTCATTGTGGTTTTGATTTGTATTTCCCTGATGCTGAGTGATATGGAGCACTTTTTCATGTGTCTGTTGGCCATCTGGATGTCTTCTTTGCAGAAATGTCTGTTCATGTCTTCTGCCCATTTCTTGATTGGATTATTTGTTCTTTGGGTGTTGAGTTTGCTAAGTTCTTTATAGATTTTGGACACTAGCCCTTTATCTGATATGTCGTTTGCAAATATCTTCTCCCATTCTGTCAGTTGTCTTTTGGTTTTGTTAACTGTTTCCTTTGCTGTGCAAAAGCTTTTGATCTTGATAAAATCCCAATAGTTCATTTTTGCCCTTGCTTCCCTTGCCTTTGGCAATGTTCCTAGGAAGATGTTGCTGCGGCTGAGGTCGAAGAGGTTGCTGCCTGTGTTCTCCTCAAGGATTTTGATGGATTCCTTTCTCACATTGAGGTCCTTGATCCATTTTGAGTCTATTTTCGTGTGTGGTGTAAGGAAATGGTCCAATTTCACTTTTCTGCATGTGGCTGTCCAATTTTCCCGACACCATTTATTGAAGAGGCTGTCATTTTTCCATTGGACATTCTTTCCTGCTTTGTCAAAGATGAGTTGACCATAGAGCTGAGGGTCTATTTCTGGGCCCTCTATTCTGTTCCATCGATCTATGTGTCTGTTTTTGTGCCAGTACCATGCTGTCTTGATGATGACAGCTTTGTAATAGAGCTTGAAGTCCGGAACTGTGATGCCACCCACTTTGGCTTTTTTTTTTTTTTTTCAATATTCCTTTGGTATTCGAGGTCTTTTCTGGTTCCATATAAATTTTAGGATTATTTATTCCATTTCTTTTAAAAAGATGGGTGGTATTTTGATAGGAATTGCATTAAATGTGTAGACTGCTTTAGGTAGCATAGACATTTTCACAATATTTATTCTTTCAATCCAAGAGCATGGAACATTTTTCCATTTCTTTGTGTCTTCCTCAATTTCTTTCATGAGTACTTTATAGTTTTCTGAGTATAGATTCTTAGCCTCTTTGGTTAGGTTTATTCCTAGGTATCTTATGGTTTGGGGTGCAATTGTAAATGGGATTGACTCCTTAATTTCTCTTTCTTCTGTCTTGTTATTGATGTAGAGAAATGCAACTGATTTCTGTGCATTGATTTTATATCCTGAAACTTTACTGAATTCCTGTACAAGTTCTAGCAGTTTTGGAGTGGAGTCTTTTGGGTTTTCCACATATAGTATCATATCATCTGCGAAGTGTGATAGTTGTTTTTGTTTGTTTGTTTGTTTGTTTGTTTTTTAGAATTCAAAATCTTTAATAACAACGCAGGATCTGGGGTTAATTTTTGTAGCCTCGGCTGGCCCTCCGGCCTCTGGCGCGCTCGAACTTCCGGCCCTTGGATCTCACGTAGGGTTTGGTGTGGCTATGTGGGGTTCCGGGAGCCTTGCCAAAATGCCTGTACACCTCTCGGCCCTTGCATGGCCCAGACAGCAAGACGGTGCCACAGCCCTTGGGGGAGTCCAGGGCCAACTGGTCAAGGTGAGGATCTTGCCTCCAGCTTTGAGGATGCGGCTCCGGGCACGGCTGCTCACACGCAGCGCGCACACCTTCAGTTTGGGCACCTCCTGGACCCACACGTCATCTGTTATGGTCCCTACAACCACAGCGGTTTTGTTTTCCCGGCCGGGCAGCTTCATCTTTTGGATCATCCGGGAGAGGGGCAGAGGTGGCCGGTTGGTGCGACTCATGAACAACCTCTTCAACACGACTTGGTTAAAGGTAGAGTTGGTTCGTCTGGCCAGAAATCTGTACAACTTGACCAACAGCCTCAGGTAGATGTCCTGGCTCTTGGGCTCCTTGCGCCGAACCTTTCGGTCCTTGTTGTGCTGGATGTCGACTCCCATGATGGCGCCTCCTGCTTAGCCAGGTCCGGAAAGAGAGAACCCGAAGTGTGATAGTTTGACTTCTTCTTTGCCGATTTGGATGCCTTTAATTTCCTTTTGTTGTCTGATTGCTGAGGCTAGGACTTCTAGTACTATGTTGAATAGCAGTGGTGATAATGGACATCCCTGCCGTGTTCCTGACCTTAGCGGAAAAGCTTTCAGTTTTTCTCCATTGAGAATGATATTTGCGGTGGGTTTTTCATAGTTGGCTTTGATGATATTGAGGTATGTGCCCTCTATCCCTACAGTTTGAAGAATTTTGATCAGGAAGGGATGCTGTACTTTGTCAAATGCTTTTTCAGCATCTATTGAGAGTATCATATAGTTCTTGTTCTTTCTTTTATTAATGTGTTGCATCACATTGATTGATTTGCGGATATTGAACCAAACTTGCGGCCCTGGAATAAATCCCACTTGGTCGTGGTGAATAATCCTTTTAATGTACTGTTGAATCCTATTGGCTAGTATTTTGGTGAGAATTTTCGCATCTGTGTTCATCAAGGATATTGGTCTGTAGTTCTCTTTTTTGATGGGATCCTTGTCTGGTTTTGGGATCAAGGTGATGCTGGCCTCATAAAATGAGTTTGGAAGTTTTCCTTCCATTTCTATTTTTTGGAACAGTTTCAGGATAATAGGAATTAGTTCTTCTTTAAATGTTTGGTAGAATTCCCCCAGGAAGCCGTCTGGCCCGGGGCTTTTGTTTGTTTGGAGATTTTTAATGACTGTTTCAATCTCCTTACTGGTTATGGGTCTGTTCAGGTTTTCTATTTCTTCCTGGTTCAGTTGTGGTAGTTTATATGTCTCTAGGAATGCATCCATTTCTTCCAGATTGTCAAATTTGTTGGCATAGAGTTGCTCATAGTATGTTCTTATAATTGTCTGTATTTCTTTGGTATTAGTTGTGATCTCTCCTCTTTCATTCATGATTTTATTTATTTGGGTCCTTTCTTTTCTTTTTGATAAGTCTGGCCAGGGGTTTATCAATCTTATTAATTCTTTCAAAGAACCAGCTCCTAGCTTCGTTGATTTGTTCTATTGTTTTTTTTATTTCTATTTCACTGATTTCTGCTCTGATCTTCATGATTTCTCTTCTTCTGCTGGGTTTAGGGTTTCTTTCTTGTTCTTTCTACAGCTCCTTTAGGTGTAGGGTTAGGTTGTGTACCTGAGACCTTTCTTGTTTCTTGAGAAAGGCTTGTACTGCTATGTATTTTCCTCTCAGGGCTGCCTTTGTTGTGTCCCACAGATTTTGAACCATTGTGTTTTCATTATCATTTGTTTCCTTGAATTTTTTCAATTCTTCTTTAATTTCCTGGTTGACCCATTCATTCGTTAGAAGGATGCTGTTTAGTCTCCATGTATTTGGGTTCTTTCCAAATTTCCTCTTGTGATTGAATTCTAGCTTCAGAGCATTGTGGTCTGAAAATATGCAGGGAATGATCCTAATCTTTTGATACTGGTTCAGACCTGATTTAGGACCAAGGATGTGATCTATTCTGGAGAATGTTCCATGTGCACTAGAGAAGAATGTGTATTCTGTTGCTTTGGGATGAAATGTTCTGAATATATCTGTGATGTTCATCTGGTCCAGTGTGTCATTTAAAGCCTTTATTTCCTTTTTGATCTTTTGCTTGGATGATCTGTCCATTTCAGTGAGGGGAGTGTTAAAATCCCCTACTATTATTGTATTATTGTTGATGTGTTTCTTTGATTTTGTTATTAATATAACAAAATATAGTTGGCTGCTCCCACATTAGGGGCATAGATATTTAAAATTGTTAGATCCTCTTGTTGGACAGAGCCTTTAAGTATGATATAGTGTCCTTCCTCATCTCTCATTATAGTCTTTGGCTTAAAATCTAATTGATCTGATATAAGGATTGCCACTCCTGCTTTCTTCTGATGTCCATTAGCATGGTAAATTGTTTTCCACCCCCTCACTTTAAGTCTGGAGGTGTCTTCGGGTTTAAAATGAGTTTCTTGTAGGCAACATACAGATGGATTTTGTTTTTTTATCCATTCTGATACCCTGTGTCTTTTGATTAGGACATTTAGCCCAAGAATGGATTTCTGTTATATTTTCCAGTTTTGCAAGTCTCTTTCTTGTTCTTGTCTGTCTCATTAGAAGACCCCTGGACATTCAGATTTGCTTCTGCGCTAATTGTGTTGTTTTGGTTGAAGTATATGAAAATATTTACAGCCTTGCATAAATATGGGTGAATAGTATGTTTCATAATCTTTTCAGATAATTATACATAGTCAGGCTTGATACTATAACTACACAAGTTATACTTCCTGTAAGGTTATTTGCAAAGTAGCACCTGAAACAGTATCTCATTAACTATGTCTGTCTCTGTTAGATTAAAATCTATAGGCCCAACCTGTACACCAAATGGATCTTGTACTAATGCTTGATTTGTTTTAAAGTAATATGTTGTTTCACTAGGTATTATAGGTGTTCCTGTGTTTACTAGGCTGGAATCAAATTATCAAGATGTCACATTTGTTTTAATATTACCACAGATGCTGACAGGAAAGTTTGTCAGTCATGAGAAGCTATTTTTGATGGATCAAAAGTTTTCCAAAATTCTGATTTTCTCTCTAGAGTTTACATTTGGTCAAGGCAACAAGAACTGCTGTCATATGTGAGTTGATTTTAATGAAGGGGTAGATTGATGTTCATTTTTAAGAAACTGGTGACCAAATAGTCTAGCCTAAATAATCCAAGGTCTGGAAAGCATGGAGAGCAGTACCGTCCAAGACAACATTCTGTGTGGAAGGAATTGTTCTGTATCTGTGCTGTCCAGTATGGTGGCCACGAGCTTCATGGGGCTCTAGAGATACAGGTGACCCTTGAAATGTGTCTGGTGTGCTGAACAGCTGCATTTTTAATTGTTTCAAGTGGAGAGGAATTGAAGTAGCCATATGTGGCTCGTAGCTACCATGCAGACAGTATACATCTAGAACGCTTTTTGTTTTCAGGATTCTGCTCAAAAAAGATATTGTGAGACTCATAGGTATATGTATATTAATTTATCTTCAAATGGAAGTCATGGGTTTGTCTATGTGGGTCTGAGACATATGCTTATAATACAGCATGAAAGTGTAACTAATATGCATTATAACAGCTGAAGTGTACAGACATTAACCAGAACACGATGTATCACATCAAGGTCATCAGTGTTCAAAAATGCCCATCACTGGAGCTAACTGACATGTCTATTAGTTCAGGTGTCTTGTTGGTGCCTGTGTCCACGTGGTAAATATAGGAGGCACGTAAGTCTTCAGTGAGCCCAAGTGAGAATATTTATTTATTTATTTAAGATTTTACTTATTTATTTATTTGACAGAGAGATAGAACCAAAGAGCACAAGCAGAGGGAAAGGCAGAGGCAGAGGGAGAAGCAGGCTCTGCACTGAGCAGGGAGCCTGATGCAGAACTCAATCCCTGCACCTGGGATCATAACCTGAGCCGAAGGCAGATGCTTAACCATCTGAGCCACCCAGGTGCCCCTGAAAACATTTATTGAGCACAACATATATCAGATACCTTGGATATTACTTGTTGCAGTGAGGGAGAACTTTGGGATCCATGGGGCATCTTAATGTGAAGGTGTTGGAACCTATAAGGATATGGGCTTTGGATGGGTGTATTTTTGTTTTTGTTTTGGGGTTTTTTTTGACAGTTTATTTTATTTTTCCCATTTTTAAAATTTAAATTCAATTAATTAACCTATAATGTATTATTGGTTTCAGAGGTAGAAGTCAGTGAATCATTAGTCTCCTATAATACCCATTGCTTATTACATCACGTGCCCGCCTTAATGTCTAACACCCAGTTATCCCATCCCTCCGCCCCCCTCCCTTCCAGCAACCCTCAGCTTGTTTCCTATGATTAAGAGTCGCTTATGCTTTGTCTTCCTCTCTGATTTCGTCATTTTATTTTTTACTCTCTTGCCCTATGATCCTCTGTTTTGTTTCTTAAATTCCACATATCAGTGAGATCATATGATAATTGTCTTTCTCCTATTGACTTATTTTGCTTAGCATAATACCCTCTAGTTCCATTTTGGGTGGGTGTTTTTGAAGAAGATCTGTGGAAGCTGGGACTCACTCCTGATTGCATGTTGTCAGGATGTGTGGGCAATTCCATGGTTGAGCATCTCAAGCAGTCATGGTAAAGAAGCAGCAATTGCTCACATTCGCCAACAGAGGGAGATATTTGGTATTTTGTGGGTTCAGTGCCTTGTTTTGTCTCTAATGACACAAAGCGATGTCATGGTTTCAGAGTGTCCTTGTCTGATGCTGATGTTCTGTGAGATGACTGGCTTATGTTCCACAGGAGAAGAATATGGCCAAGTGGTGGGCATTAGCCAGCTTCTGACCACATTGAGGGCCAGATGTCAGTGTCAGACCAGTTCCTGATGTTGGAGGCTGCTGTTTCTTCTCCTTTAAATTCCATATTTTAAAGATTTTATTCATTTATTTATTTGAAAGAGATAGAGCAGGAGGAAGGGCAGAGGGACAGGGAGAGGTTCTCGAGCAGCTTCCATGAGAGTGAAGAGTCTAACAGAGGGCTCGATCTCTGACCCTAAGATCAGGTCCCAACCTGAAATCAAGAGTCAGATGCTTAACCTACTGATCCACCCAGACACCCTTTAAATTCCATATTTTAAAATAGCTACATCTTAGCTATAATTAAAAAAAAATAATTTAAAAATTAGTGTTTTCATTTTCTTTGGGTAAATACCCAAGACTGGAATTATTGGCTTACACGGCGATTCACTATTTTGTACACCTGAAAAAATAGAACTTTTTTTTTGTTATTGCATCTTTGACTTTAAAAAAATTTATTTTATTTTATTTTATTTCAACTAATTAACATAGAGTGTAATATTACTTTCAGAGATAGACTTAGTGATTCATCAGTTGTATATAACACCAAGTGCTCAGTATATCAAGTGTCCTCCTTAATGCCCATTACCCAGTTACTCCATTCCCCTACCCACCTCCCCTCCAGCAGCCCTCAGTTTGTTTCCTGTAGTTAAGACTCCCTTATGATTTCTCTATCTCTCTGATTTTGACTTATTTGTCACTCCTTTCCCCATGATCCTGTTTTGTTTCTTAAATTCCACATATGAGTGAAATCATATGATAATTGTCTTTCTCTGATTGACTTATCTTGCTTAGCCCAATATTCTTTAGTTCCATCCACATCATTGCAAATGGTAAGATTTCATTTTTTTGATGGCTGAGTAATATTCCATCATATATATATATATACCACATCTTCTTTATCCATCCATCTGTTGATGGACATCTGGGCTCTTTCCATAGTTTGGCTATTGTGGACACTGCCACTATGGACATTGGGGTACAGGTTCCTATTTGGGTCCCAATGTTTGTATCTTTTGGGTAAATACCTAGTAGTGCAATTTCTGGGTGGTAAGGTAGCTGATTTTTAACTTTTTGAGGAATCTCCATACTGTTTTCCAGAGTGACTGTATCATCCCCTATTCCCACCAACAGTGTAAGAGAGTTCCCCTTTCTCCATATCCTCACCAACATCTGTTGTTTCCTGAGTTGTTAATTTTAGCTATTCTGACTGCAGTGAGAATGTAAGGTTATAAATCATTGTGGTTTTGATTTGTGTTTCCATGATGCCTACTGCTGTTTAGCATTTTTTCATGTGTGCATTGGCATTTGTACATCTTCTTTGGAGAAATGTCTGTTCACGTCTTCTGCCCATTTCTTGACTGAATTATTTCATTTTTTGGGTATCGAGTTTGATAAGTTTTCTATAGGTCTCAGATACTAGGCCTTTATTGGATAAGACATTTGCAAATACCTTCTTGGGATACTAGCCCTGTATCTGATAAGATATTTGCAAATACCTTTTCCCATTCAGTAAGTTGTCTTGTGGTTTTTCAACTGTTTCCTTTGTTGTGCAGAAGTTTTTATCTTGATTAAGTCTCAATAGTTCATTTTTAAAAAGATTTTATTTATTTGAGAGAGAGGGTGTGCAAGCACCAGCAGAAGGGAGGGGCAGAGGGAAGAGGGAGAAGCAGACTCTTCGCTGAGAAGGGAACCTGATGCGGGACCTGATGCGGGACCCAATGCGGGACCCAATGCGGGACCTGATCCCAGGACCCTGAGATCCACAGCTTGAGCTGAAGGCAGACTCTTAACCAACTGCACCACCTGAGCGCCCAACCAAAAGTTCATTTTCACCTTTGTTTCCTTTGTCTTTGGCAGCGTGTCCAATAAAAAGTTGCTGGGGCCAAGGTCAAAGAGGTTGCTGCCTGTCTCCTTCTCTAGGTTTTTGATGGATTCTTGTCTCACATTTATATATATCATTCACCCATTTTGAGTTTACTTTTGTGTGTGGTATAAGAAAGTGGTCCAGTTTCATTCTTCTGCATGTGGCTGTCTAATTTTCCCAACACCATTTGTTGAAGAGATTGTCTTTTTCTACTGGATATTCTTTCCTGCTTTGTCAAAGATTAGTTGACCATACAGTTGAGGGTCCATTTCTGGGCTGTCTGTTCTATTCCACTGATCTGTGTGTCTGTTTTGTGCCAGTACCATATTGTCTTGATGACTGCAGCTTTGTAATATCACTTGGAAGTCCGGAATTGTGATGCCACCAGCTTTGGTTTTCCTTTTCAACATTCCTTTGACTATTCAGAGTCTTTTCTGGTTCCATACAAATTTTAGGATTATTTGTTCTAGCTCTGTGAAAAATGTAGATGGTATTTTGGTAGGGACTACATTGAATGTGTAGATACACATTTTAACAATATTTGTTCTTCCAAGCCATTAGCATGGAGTGTTTTTCCATTTCTTTGTCTTTTCCTCAATTTCTTTTATAAGTGTTCCATAGTTTTCAGAATACAGATGCTTTGCCTATTTGGTTAGGTTTATTCCTAGGTGTTTTATGATTTTTTGGTGCAGTTGTAAATGGATTGATTCCTTGCTTATCTTTCTTCTATCTCATTGTTAATGTATAGTTATGCAACTGATTTCTGTGGATTGATTTTATATCCTGCCACTTTGCTGAATTCCTGTATGAATTCTAACAATTTTTGGATGGAGACTTTTGGGTTATCCTTGAAGAGTATCATGTCATCTGTGAAGAGTGAGAGTTTCACCTCTTCTTTGCCAATGTGGAAGCCATTTATTTCTTTTTTATTTCTTTCTGTGTTGAACATAGAGACTGGACATTCCTGTCATATTCCTGACCTTTTGGAGCATTTATTTATTTTTTAAAAGATTTTATTTATTTATTTGAGAGAGAGAGAGCTAATGAGAGAGCCCAAGCAGGGGGAACTGCAGAGGGAAAGGGAGAAGCAGGCTCTCCACTAAGCAGGGAGCCTGACATGGGCCTCAGTTCCAGTACTCTGGGATTATGATCTGGCTGAAGGCAGATGCATAACCAAGAGAGCCACCCAGGTGTCCCTTATTGGAGCATATAGTCCATTTACATTCACAGTAATTATTGAAAGATACAACTTTAGTGCCATTGCATTAACTGTAAAATCACTGTTTCTGTTTATTGTCTCTGCTACTTCCTGGTCTTTGTACTTTGGGACTCTCTCTTTAATCAAAGGATCCTGTTGATATTTCTTGCAGGGCTGATATAGTGATCACAAATTCTTTTAGTTTCTGTTTGTCCTGGAAGCTCTTTATCTCTTGTTCTATTCTGAATGAAAGGCTTGCTGGACAAAGCATTCTTGGTTGCACATTTTTCTCATTTAGGACCCTGAATATATCATGCAAGTCCTTTCTGGCTTGCCACATCTCTGTGGACAGGTCTGTTGCCAGCCTTATGTTTCTACCCTTGTAGGCTAAGGACCTTTAGTCCCAAGCTGCTTTCAGGATTTTCTCTTTATCCCTGAAGTTTGCAGGCTTCAGCATTATATGTCAAGTTGTTGACCTATTTTTATTGATTTTGAGGGGGGTTCTCTCTGCCTCCTGGACTTGAACCCCTATTTCCTTCCCCAGATTAGGGAAGTTCTCTGCTATAATTTGTTCAAATAAATCTTCTACCCCTCTCTGTCTTTTCTCTTCCCATAGGACCCCAATTATTCTATTATTGTTTTGCTTTATGGTATTGCTGATCTCTCACATCCTCTCCTTATGATCCGTAGTTAATCTCTCTTTTTCTCAGCTTCCTTATTCTCCATCATTTTGTCTTCTATATCACTGATTCTCTCTTCTGCCTTGTTTATTTTAGTGGTTAGAGCCTTCATTTTTTATTGTATATCAGAAATAGGCTTTCTGATTTTGACCTGATTAGATTTTAGTTATTTTATTTCTCCAGAAAGGGATTTTCTAGTGTCTTCTATGCTTTTTTCAAGCCCAGCTATTATCTTTATAATTGCTGTTTTGAATTCTAGTTCCAACATCTTACTTATATTCATATTGATTAAATCCCTCCAGTGAATACTGCCTCTTGTTCCCTTTTTTGAGATAAGTTCTTCCATCTTTTCACTATATCCAGAAAAGAATTGATGAATGAGAGGGAGGGGTGCCTGGGTGGTTCAGTCAGTTTAGCATCTGCCTTTGGCTCAGGTCATGATCTCAGGATCCTGGGATCAAGCCCTGTGTCAGCCTCACTGCTCAGTGGGGAACCTGCTTCTCCCTCTCCCTCTGGTGCTCCCTCTGCTTGTGCTTGTGTGCTCTATCTCTGTCCAATAAATAAATAAGTTCTTTAAAAAGAGAGAGAGGGGGGCGCCTGGGTCGATCAGTGGGTTAAAGCCTCTGCCTTTGGCTAAGGTCATTATCCCAGGGTCCTGGGATTGAGCCCTGAGTCGGGCTCTCTGCTTAATGGGGAGACTACTTCTCCCTCTCTCTCTCTGCCTGCCTCTCTGCCTATTTGTGATCTCTTTCTGTCAAATAAATAAATAAAATCTTTAAAAGAGAGAGAGAGAGAAATACAAAAATAGGAAAAATGACACCAAAAAAATACACACTACACAAATCAGAAGAGAACAGAAAGCAAAAGAAAAGAAAAATGAGAATAACATCAAACAAGAAGTTGAACAGAACAATAAACTAGATTCTGGGTGTATTTTGGTCTGTTTTTTAGAAGAAACTAGATCCCAAAATAGGAAAGAAAGAAAAACTATATATATATATATATATATATATATATATATATATATATATATATAAAATAAAGTTGAATATAATGAAAGGAAGCCAAAATGAAAAATAAAACCATAAGTGTAAAAATGAAAATTAAAAAAGACTTAAAAAAAGAACAGATAGAGTAAGAAAATAGCTGAAAAGGAAAATAAAATATAAAATTGAAGAACTAAAGAATAATAATAAAAAAAGACCATGAATGCTATATACTTCTTTCTGCAAGATCTGGAGTTTTACAGTTCTCTTTGATCAGGAAACTTGATATTCACTGGAATTTCCAGCTGGTCTTCTGGGAGAGGGGACCGTTGCACTGATTCTCAGGTGTTTTTGCCTGGGTGGAGTTGTGCCACCCCTTGTAGGGGTCAGACTCAGGTTAAACTGCTCCAGAACCCATGTGAGGCATGAAATCCCGCAGCACCCAATCTCTAGCCTCAGAGCTGAACGTTCACACCCCAACACCCTTCAGTGTGTCCTCACAGAAAGGCAGTCAATCACTCTTATCTCATTGGTTTCTGTCTAGACTCTATTTAGCCAGCCCATGATACAGCAGTTTTGTTTTTGTTTGTTTGTTTTTGTTTTTTTAATGATTTTATTTATTTGACAGTGGAGAGACAGTGAGAGAGGGAATACAATCTGGGGGAGTGGGAGAGGCCTCCTGCCGGCAGGGAGCCCAATGCAGGGCTCGATCCCAGGACCCCGGGATCATGACCTGAGCTGAAGGCAGATGCCCAACCAACTGAGCCACCCAGGCATCCCATGATAGAGCGTTTTCATCTCAGGCATGTAACTCCGAACTTTATGGACTCCTGAGGTGTGCACCTGTGCCACTCTTCCCAGGGGAGGGAAGGGGGTCTCACTGTGCTTCTGCCTTTCGCTGCACCCCTGCTTGGAGACTGGTCACCCAGTGGGTCGCCACTTTGCAATATAATATATTCATAAGAACTCTTCATATTTGAGAATATAATCTTATGTAATCCTTAATCTCCCAGTCTCTTTTCTCCCTTAATCTCCAGCTGCAATAGTGGGAACAAAGTAAGCATTATTTTAAAAGGCTCTTACAAAAATCTTTGGTTCCTGTCTTTTTTTTTTAAATTTTTTATTTTTTATAAACATATATTTTTATCCCCAGGGGTACAGGTCTGTGAATCACCAGGTTTACACACTTCACAGCACTCACCAAAGCACACACCCTCCCCAATGTCCATAATCCCACCCCCTTCTCCCAAGCCCCCTCCCCCCAGCAACCCTCAGTTTGTTTTGTGAGATTAAGAGTCACTTATGGTTTGTCTCCCTCCCAATTCCATCTTGTTTCATTGATTCTTCTTCTACCCACTTAAGCCCCCATGTTGCATCACCACTTCCTCATATCAGGGAGATCATATGATAGTTGTCTTTCTCTGCTTGACTTATTTCGCTAAGCATGGTGCGCTCTAGTTCCATCCATGTTGTCGCAAATGGCAAGATTTCATTTCTTTTGATGGCTGCATAGTATTCCATTGTGTATATATACCACATCTTCTTGATCCATTCATCTGTTGCTGGACATCTAGGTTCTTTCCATAGTTTGGCTATTGTGGACATTGCTGCTATAAACATTCGGGTGCACGTGCCCCTTCGGATCACTACGTTTGTATCTTTAGGGTAAATACCCAGTAGTGCAATTGCTGGGTCATAGGGGAGTTCTATTTTCAACATTTTGAGGAACCTCCAGGCTGTTTTCCAGAGTGGCTGCACCAGCTTGCATTCCCACCAACAGTGTAGGAGGGTTCCCCTTTCTCTGCATCCTCGCCAGCATCTGTCATTTCCTGACTTGTTGATTTTAGCCATTCTGACTGGTGTGAGGTGATATCTCATTGTGGTTTTGATTTGTATTTCCCTGATGCCGAGTGATATGGAGCACTTTTTCATGTGTCTGTTGGCCATCTGGATGTCTTCTTTGCAGAAATGTCTGTTCATGTCTTCTGCCCATTTCTTGATTGGATTATTTGTTCTTTGGGTGTTGAGTTTGCTAAGTTCTTTATAGATTTTGGACACTAGTCCTTTATCTGATATTTTGTTTGCAAATATCTTCTCCCATTCTGTCAGTTGTCTTTTGATTTTGTTAACTGTTTCCTTTGCTGTGCAAAAGCTTTTGATCTTGATGAAATCCCAATAGTTCATTTTTGCCCTTGCTTCCCTTGCCTTTGGCAATGTTCCTAGGAAGATGTTGCTGAGGCTGAGGTCGAAGAGGTTGCTGCCTGTGTTCTCCTCAAGGATTTTGATGGATTCCTTTCTCACATTGAGGTCCTTGATCCATTTTGAGTCTATTTTCGTGTGTGGTGTAAGGAAATGGTCCAATTTCATTTTTCTGCATGTGGCTGTCCAATTTTCCCAGCACCATTTATTGAAGAGGCTGTCTTTTTTCCATTGGATATTCTTTCCTGCTTTGTCGAAGATTAGTTGACCATAGAGTTGAGGGTCTATTTCTGGGCTCTCTATTCTGTTCCATTGATCTATGTGTCTGTTTTTGTGCCAGTACCATGCTGGCTTGATGATGACAGCTTTGTAATAGAGCTTGAAGTCCGGAATTGTGATTCCACCAACTTTGGCTTTCTTTTTCAATATCCCTTTGGCTATTCGAGGTCTTTTCTGGTTCCATATAAATTTTAGAATTATTTGTTCCATTCCTTTGAAAAAGATGGATGGTACTTTGATAGGAATTGCATTAAATGTTGGTTCCTGTCTTTTACCTGCAACTGTTCCACCTACATTTGTCCTTCTTTTTGATTGTCCAGCACCTGAACTACTTAATTTTATTTGTTTATTTATCTATGTATTTATCTATCTATCTATCTATCTATCTATCTATCTAGGTAGGCTCCACACCCAGCATGGAGTCCAGCACAGGCCTTGAACTCACAATCCTGAGATCAAGGCCCGAGCTGAGATCAAAAGTTGGACACTTAACCAACAGAGTCACGCAGGTGCCCAAGTACTTTCTTATTTTTAACTAGTTTCCTTCCTTATGAAGCAAGGCCCACCTCTCCATGAAGAAGCTGAAAATACCAAATACTCACTTTTCCAGAACTCCTTGCTGCTAGAGCTATGTACACGACAGGGATCCACTAATTGAACATACTCAAAGTGTGAATGGGAAATGTGATGCAAAAAACCCAGGCCCAGCAGAAGTGTGGTTCTGGAAGATGGTGGCTCGTGAGTCCAGTTTCTAGAAACAGTTGTGGCAATCATGCTCAGCACTGTCCACGTTCAAGGGTATTTGCCGTGCAAGCTTTGGTGTGTGTGCCCAGATGCTAGGGGCAGTGGTGAGTTCAACAGACTGGTTCTGTGGCATGAATTTGGGGTATTATTCCTGGTTGCATAACTGCCAAGTCTCTTCTGAAATATCCTTTCAACCCTGTCAATGTATTCCTTCTCTAAGTAGTGTGCCTGAGTCAGAATGCTGACACTGCCTGCCTGGTTAGCCTCGGCTTAGTTCTATGAGCTTGCCTATATCCTTCCAAAACATTTTACTTTGATTTGAGTTAACATCAGGTTCCATTATTTGTCTAGGTAGCAAATGTGATGGTGAAAAGAGTATGAGCTGAGACACCTGGGTGGCTCAGTCGGTTAAATGTCTACCTTCAGCTCAGGTCATGACCCCAGTGTCCTGGGGTTGAGTCCCCCATCCGGCTCCTTGCTTAGTGGGAAGTCCAATTCCCCCTTTATGCCTCTATTCTGCTCATGATCGTTCTCTCTCTCTCAAATAAATAAAATCTTTAAAAAAGGAAAAAAAAAAGTATGAGTTTCCAGTCTTTTTTTTACTTTGTGACCTTTAGCCTGTTACCCTACCTCTTCTAACAGATAAGAGGGCACTTCCCACTCTGAGTGCTCTGGTTAAAGAATTCAGATGGCCCCTCAAAGGCCTGTACTGAGTAATGAACAACAGGTTGAACTGCTAATTGATGGTACCACTCCTTTCCCTTCCTTCCCCCCCCCCCCCACTGGGGGTTCTCTTTTAAGTTTATAACATTCTAAAGCAAATAAGTTTATCATCTCTTCCCTTCTACCATTTTCTTCCTCACAAACTTTGGGTGAGACTGGGAGAGAAGGCATTCCAGAAGCTAAAGGAGATGAGAGATATGAGGGAATAGAAGGAACTCCCTAAAAGCTCAGGGAGGGGCACCTGGCTGATTCATGAGACTTGATCTTGGGGTTGTCAGTTTGAGCCCCACATTGGGCATAGAGATTACTTAAAAAAATAAATAAAGCTCAGGGATCAAAGAGACAGACATGTCCTTAGCCTTACCCTCTTACAGATGTTTTCTTACAAGGAGCTTCCTGAGAACATACATACCACACATCTTAGAAGTTGGGACACGGGACAGAATACACAGGTGCTCAGTTTTCCTCCCCTGTTTTCAAAGTCTTTTGACAGCTTTCTAAGTAAGCTACTGGTGATGCTATTTCCCACTCCAATCCATCTTCCACTCCTTATCCCAAGGTGGTTTTCTAAAGTACACATGAGATCTTGTCTTGGCCACCTATGTTTCTGCTTGAGTCATGGGCAAATGACTTAAAATTTCCAGGTCTCAGTTTCCTCATCTGTAAAGTGGGGATAATAATACCTACCTTGTGGGGGGTGTTATGAAGATTAAGTGAAATGGTAAGTATGTAGCCTGTAGCATAATGCCTGGTGTGAGCTCTTGCTATTATTGTCATTTATTGTTACTGTATAGGACTTATATTGCCCATGTTGCAAAACAACCACGTGCTCTGGAGGTTATGAGCCCTTGCTAAGGAGTCAGACACACCTGGGTTTTAATTCCAACTCTCACACCTTTACCACCCAGATGAACTCAGGTAAGTAAACTAATCTATCTTCTGATTTTCTTTCCATAAAATGAGCATAATAAAATATTTCCTCCCAGGGTTTTTGTGAGGGTGAAGTGAGATTACATAAGCCTATCAGAATTAGGTTAGGCTACTCCAGGGCCCTAAATGAGCCATTTGCCCTCGATAGAAAGGGAGCTAAAGGGAAACTCTATTGTTATTAAGGAATCAGGCTCTTTCTTTTTCCTTCACTGTCTTTAGTGGTTGCTTGATAGTCCAGGACAGCAACTACCTGGGAAGTTTTGAGACTTCTCAGAGGTTCCACTCAACAACTTCTACTTACACATCTTTGGTTAGAACCTAGTCATAGTCATACCTAGCTGCATAGGAAGCTAGCATTATAATTTTTTTTCACTGGACAGATTGCCACCCAGAATGACATAGTGTTCATAGGGGAAGTGAGGCTTTGACCAACAGCTACATGAGTGAGCTTGGACATGGATCTTTCAGCCCAGTCAAGCCTTTATATGGCTGTAATCCTGGCCAGTTGCTCGATTTCAACCTCATGAGAAACTCTAAGCCATACCCACTGAGCTAAACTGCTCCCAGATTCCTAACCCCTAGACACAGTTTGAGGTAATCAGTGTTGTTTTAAGCTACTAAATTTGGGGGGCAATTTGTTATGCAGCAGTAGGGAAACTAATGCAATAGGTAATAAACCTATTAATAATAGCGTAATAGCTTAATAGCGATTATCTAGGACTTTATCAACAATAGAAACCACAACTATTTTCCTTTTTTTTGTTTTTGCTTTCTTTTTGTTTCTTTGTTTAAGTTTTTATTTTAAAAGTAGTTAGTTACCATATAGTGTAATTTTGTTTCACATGTACAGCATAGTGATTCAACACGTCCACCCATCACCCAGTGCTCCTTAATCCCCATTGTCTGTTTCTCCCATCCCCTCACCCTACTCCCCTCTGGTAGCCATCTGTTTGTCCTCTGTAGTTAAGAATCTGTTACTTAGGGGCGCCTGGGTGGCTCATTCGTTGGGCATCTGCCTTCGGCTTGAGTTATGATCCCAGGGTCCTAGGATCGAGCCTCACATTGGACTCCTTGCTCGGTGGAAGGCCTGCTTCTCCCTCACCCATTCCTTCGGCTTATGTTCTCAATCTCACTGTCTCTCTCTCTGTCAAGTAAATAAATAAAACTGTTTAAAAAAAAAAAAAAGAATCTGTTCCTTAAAAACAAAGAAGTCTGTTTCTTGAAACCATAACTATTTTCATATCACATCAGAGTTGCTGTAGACATTTCAAAATATTATTTCTACTTCTCTCAACTTCAGAAGTGCAGTATCATTAGATCTGCCACTAGATAATACATGATTACAGTCTTCCATCTACTTACATTTGTGTGCTGGTGCTGGCCAGCCATTGTGCAACTCTGCCTCTAGAACACAGTCTAGAAATGTGGATGAGCCACTTGAACACATGTCTAATAGTTTAGGTAACAGTTACAGAATATTCAGAATATAACAGTAACAAATTCTGAGGTAGCAGAGGTTTTTTTCTTTTCCTTTTCCCCTTAAACTCCCTTTTTGTATATTGTTTATGTTTTGAAATAAAGGCATGAACACACAGTATGTTGTACAGGTGGTATTTGTATACTGTTTCTCCTTAGAAGATACTGAACATTTAAAATAAGAAAACTGGAGGGTACCTGTGTGGCTCAGTCAGTTAAGCTCCTGCCTTTGGTTAAGTATCTGCTTTCTGCTCAGGTCATGATCTCAGGGTCCTGGGATTGAGTGCCATGTTGGGTTCCCTGCTGTGGGGATTCTGCTTCTCCCTCTCCCTCAGTCCCTCCACCAGCTTGTGCTCTCTCTGTTGCTCTCTCTTTCTCTCTCTCAAGGAAATAAATAAAATCTTTTAAAAAAATGACCTAATCTGAAGATTGGAAAAAAATTGAAGAAAAAAAAATAAATAGTGCTCTAAGACCTGTGGGGCAACATCAAGATTGCCAACATATACCTAATGTTTGTATCCAAAGAAGGAAAGGAGGGGAGAGAGCTAAAAGGGAAGGCTTTTTATTTATTTAAAAATTTTATTTATTTTTAAGATTTTTATTTATTTATTTGACAGAGAGAGAGACATAGTGAGAGAGAGAACACAAGCAGGGGGAGCTGCAGAGAGAGGGAAAAGCAGACTTCTCACCGAGCAGGGAGCCCTACGGGGCCCCATCCCAGGACCCTGGGATCATAACCCAAGCTGAAGGCAGACACTTAATGACTGAGCCACCCAGGTCCCCCAAGGAAGACTTTTTAAAAGAAATACTCGTCAAAAAATTGATGAAAACATGAATCTATATATGCAAGGATGTAGCAAACCTCAAGTAAGATTAATGCAAAGAGATCCATTCTGAGACACATCATAGTCTAACTGTTGAAATACAAAGGAAAAAATCTGAAAGCAGAAAGGGAAAAATTATCACATACAGAGAGCATCAATACCACTGTTGGCTGACTTCTCTTCCAAAACAATGGGGGCCAGAAGACTGCGGGATGACATATTCAATGGGCTGAATGAAAAATTCTCTACCCGGCAAAACTCCCCTTCAAAAAGGAAAGTCACATAAAGACATTTCTAGATAAAGATAGAAAATTTATTGCTAGCAGAGCTGCCTTTAAGTTACACAAAGGGAATTTGTTCAGACCGAAAAGAAATGACACCAAAAATGACTCGAATCCACAAGAAGAAATTAGGAGCACCAGAAATGGTTAGTATGTGGGTTAATATAAAAGATGAGAAACAGATTTTCC
The DNA here is from genome assembly GCF_009829155.1 of Mustela erminea. Lineage (NCBI taxonomy): Eukaryota > Metazoa > Chordata > Mammalia > Carnivora > Mustelidae > Mustela > Mustela erminea. The sequence goes on from NC_045617.1 coordinate 84,378,004, forward strand.
TCATTTCCTAACTATCATAAAAAACAGATGATAAAAAACAATTATTAAAACACTGTATTACTGTTGATGTGACATATAGGATAATAAAAATCTTGTAAAAAGCTGAATGATATAAAAAACAAGAACCATTATTTCTAGGAAGTCACAGAGAGCTATTCAACACCATGTGGAACAAAAACCAGATTCTTGGGAGGATAGAATTCTTGACCTTTGTTGCTATAATCCATATGCCTCTCTGAGCATTAGAAGTCCATAAAGGTGATAAAACCAGATCAAGTAGAAAATGTGCCTTGTTTTATAACTTATACATATCTCTTGAACATCATTTTACTTAACATACAAATTACTTATTTCTCCCTAGGTCATGAAAGACAATTTACTTAAAAATCATACAAAAACTGAGTTTCAAAAATGTCACTTGGAGCCTTAAAATAAAAAACAGTAGTGCATAATAACTGAATTCAATTATAACCACATGCATACATACATACATACATACATACAGAAGGAAAACTTCTTACAATAGAATACCAGCCATTAAAGTCAGAAGGAAGGACGTAGTTAGAAAGTCACCATTTAGGGGTGCCTGGGTGGCTCAGTCTGTTAAAGCACCTGCCTTCGGCTCAGGTCTTGATCTCAGGGTCCTGGGATTGAGCCTTGCATCTGGCTCCTTGCTTAGTAGGGAGTCTGCTTCTCCCTCTCCCTTCACCCCTCTTTCTGCTCATGCTCTCTCTCTCTCTCTCTGTCCCAAATAAATAAATAAAATCGTAAAAAAAAGGAAAGTTACCATTTAGTAGCTATCACAGTAAAAGTTGATTTAACCGAGTCATCATCAGATGCTAGAACTAGTTAGTAAAAGTTTGATGAGGAATAGAACACGGATATAGTTTCCAAATACTTGTTAATTGCAAAGGGAAAAATAGTAACTTTACAGTGGAGAAACTTGACAGACACAGGCGATCAAAGTTACCATCACTAGTAATGATACAAATTGACATCATGTTCCCCACCATTCCATACCATTTCTGCGGTATTCTTGTCAGAAGTATATAACTCCAATTCCATCATAAGGAAACATTAGACAAATTCCAACTGAGAAGTATTCCACAAAATAACTTTTTAAAAATGTCAAGATTATGAAGGACAAAGATTTAGGAACTGTTCCAGATTAAAGAGGACTAAAGTGACTTCATATAATTTGACAAATGATCCTGGATAGGACCAGAAAGGTTTTTTTCCCCAACTTTCCTGAGGTATGATTGACAAATAAAATCATAAGATATTTAAAGTATATGATGTGATGATTTGATATAAATATACATTGTGAATGGATTCCCCCATAATTAACATATCCATCACCTCACATATTTACCTTTTATTTTGTGAGAACATTTAAGTTCTATTCTTCTAGTAATTCCAATTATACAATACAATATTATCCAGTATAGTCACCATGCTGTACATTAGATCATCAGAACTTATCCATCTTATAACTGACAATTTCTATCATTTTAGCAACCTCTCCCTCTCGCTCCCACCTCCCAGGCCCTGACAATCACTTTTCTACTCCCCGTTTTTATGAGCTTTTTTTTTCCCCCTTTCTTTCAGAGTTCCCACATAAGTGATAACCTGTAGTATTTGTCTTTCTCTGCCTGGCTTCTTTCTTTCTTTCTTTCTTTCTTTCTTTCTTTCTTTCTTTCTTTCTTTCTTTCTTTCTTTCTTTTCTTTCTTTCTTTTCTTTCTTTTCTTTCTTTCTTTCTTCTTTCCTAAGATTTTATTCATTTATTTGAGAGAGGGAGAAAAAGAGAGAGAGAGCATGAGAAGGGTGACTCAATCCCGGGACTCCAGGATCATGCCAGAGTGGGAGGTAGTTGCTTAACCAACTGAGCCACCCAGGCACCCCCCTGGCTTATTTCATTTAGCATAATGCCCTCCAAGTTCATCCATGTTGTTGCAAATGACAGGATTTCCTCATTCCATCGTGTGTGTGTGTGTGTGTGTGTGTGTGTGTGTGTGTGTATGTAGAGTGCATTTTTTTATTCACCCCCCAAAATTATTTACTATAAAGGATTATGGGACAATTGGTGAAATATAAATAAGGTCTGTAGATTAAAATAGCATATCAATGGTAACTTACTGATTTTGATCATTATACTCCAGTTAAGTAAAAGATTACCCGCCCGTATTCTTTTTTTTTTTTAAGATTTTATTTATTTATTTGACAGACAGAGATCACAAGCAGGCAGAGAGGCAGGCAGAGAGAGAGAGGAGGAAGCAGGCTCCCCGCGGAGCAGAGAGCCCGATGTGGGGTTCAATCCCAGGACCCCAGGATCATGACCTGAGCTGAAGGCAGAGGCTTTAACCCACTGAGCCACCCAGGTGCCCCCAGATTACCCGTATTCTTATGAAATAAATACTTCAATATTTAGGGATAAAGAGGTATTGTGTCTGCAATTTACTTTCAAATGGTTCAAAAAATACATATTTCCATAGATATAAATGTGTATGTATTTTTGTATGAAATGATGAAAGAGAAAACTACGTATGTATAAAGAGAAGTATAGGTGTCAAATATATATAGAGTGAATGATAAACTAAACTAAACGTGGTAAAATGTGAACAATTGGGGGATATAGTCCAAGGTCTATGGCAATTCTTTGTATCATTCTTGAAAGTTTCCTATAAGTCTTAAATTATTTCAAAATTTAAAAAGAGGAAGCAAAGTAGATCAAATTTTTTATTTTAGCTTTATTTTTGTTATTTTTGACAAACCCAATTTAAAATGAAATGTCAAAGAAAAGGACAGATGATGAAGACCATGTATTATATTTCTTACTTGTATTTTGAATGTGTTGGAACACAAAGGCCAGAGTGGGGCATGTATATGCATACAAGTTAATGTGAATTGAGGTAGAATGTCAGCAAAATTCAAAGAGCATCTCACATGCGTCCAGCCTGGAAGGGCATATAAATGAGTTGGTGTCTCTCCACAGATATATCTCAGTACAGCCAGCTCCCTCTCTGTTTACTGTACACATGTGGGTACCATCAAGGAAGAATTCTTATTTTGTGAGTCCTTCTGGAAGCTCTAAAGGCTTTGGACATTTTGAGAATGGTAAAAATATTTTTTGCCAAATAAAACTTGGGAAAGAAAACCTTCACTTTCTGCACAGATGGAGGCCCTGAGATGCTTGGTAATGCATCTAATTTTGCTACTCTCAGGAGAAAGGAAACTTTTCACATCTCTCATTGTCTTTTTTATGCAGACATACACTGACAACAAGATTTTTCTCACAACCCTGAAAAAGAAGGTTTATCCGTAGCCCTACATGTCACCAACTTGGTCAGAGGCAGATCTTTGAGTCAAATGCATTTTAAAATTTGCTATAAAGATGAGAGCAAAAGATGAATTCTTTCTCTACCAGAGAGAAATTCACCGACCTTCATGAGAATATGCCGCTCAAGTGCTTTGTTGAACTAAGAGCAGAAGTTTTTTGTTTTTGGTTTAAATTTTGATTTAAATTTTAGTTAGTTAACATACAGTGCAATACTGGTTTCAGTAGAATTTGGTGATTCGTCATTTACATATAATACCCAGAGCCCATCACAGGTGCCCTCTTTAATACCCATCCCCCATCTAGCCCATCCCCCACCCACCTTCCTCCATCAACCCTGTTTGTTCTGGATCCTTAAGAGTCTCTTATGGTTTCTTTCCCTCTCTCCTTTTTCTTTCCCCCCTTCTAAGGGCAGAAGTTTTAATTTAACTGAAATTTTAAAAAGAGAGGGAAAAAAAATCTACCCTTGGAATTCGAGAAAAGGAATTTTATCTATGTATTGGCTTACCTGGCATCTACTTTTAACCGCGTGAATGAAACTTTCAATTCAATGCTATGAAGTCAACAATACAGATGCTTCCTAAAAAATTTAAAACACACCTGGTTAAGTAATTGCTAAAGAAGAAACTAGAGGACGTGCTTGTCTAAGATGGAGTTGTGATACAAAATTCTGGCAATTTCTTTGGAAAGAGAAATCTGCAAATTTCTGGAACACTTCAGAAGTCCTTCAAAAGTTATTTCTACCTTGATGGCTCCTAAATTGAACCATAGATATGCAATCCATTTCTTTCTTATATAAGCTGAATCAAAGATGTTAAGATGTTGACCTAACTGAAGATGAATTCATTGATCTTAGACCAAAAAAATAATTGAAATTTAACTCAAACACACTTGAAGAACTCTAGTATTCCTTGAGATAGGATTATTCTTGCCTTGATTTTAAAAAACACTCTAGAAGCTTTAATTCCATTTGTAGCAATACATCTTTATGAATCTGCAAGTGGGGATTCTCAACACTTCTGACTATCAAAAACAAAAATTAAAAATTGATTGAATGTTCAACAAAACATGAGTGTAAAGACCGGCTCGCAATTCAGTTTTCTTATTTAAGCTGGATAACAGCTTTCTCACTGACTTACATATATATGTTGTGTATGATATATATGGTAATTTTTTATGGAGATAAATTTTATATGCAGTTAAATCACAGCACTAAGTGTGAACAGTTTACGAATTTTGACAATGTATGTCCCTGTGTGACCACCAGTTCAATCAAAATGTAAAATATTTCTAGCACCTTAGAAAGTTCCTTCACACCCCTTTCAGTCAGTTCTGTTCCAATCACTGTTCTGATATCACCATTGATTAGTTTCAACTGCTCTTGAACTTCAACTGCTTGGCTTCTTTTGCATAGTATTTTATGTTTGAGGTGATTACCAATACAGCTGCTATGCACATTCATATGCAAGTCTTTTCATGTGCATATCTTTTTATTTCTCTTGTAATACCTAGAGGTGAAATGGTTGGGTCATAGAATAAGTTATGTCTAACTTCATGAGAAATTGCCACAGTGATTTCCAAGCAATGTACAAGAGTCCTGGTTGCTCCATATCCTTGTCAACATTTGGTTCTGTCTGTGCCATATATTTAACTTTAGCCATTCTAGTGGCTTTAAAGTGGGTGTAAAGTGGTGTTTCATTATGGTTTTTGTTGTTGTTTTTTAAAGATTTTATTTATTTGTCAGAGAGAGAGAGAGAGAGTGAGCACAAACAGGGGGAGTGGCAGGCAGAGGGAGAAGTAGCAACCCCAGCGAGCAAGGACCCCAAAGGGGGACTCAGTCTCAGGATCCTGGGATCATGACCTGAGCCAAAGACTGACACTTAACCAACCAAGCCACCCAGGCATCTCAGTTTTTGTTTTGTTTTTGCTTTTTTAGAGAGGGAGAGGCAGAAGGCGAGGGAGAGAGAGAATCTTTTTTTTTTTTTTTTTTTTTTTTTTTAAGATTGTATGTATTTGAGAGAGTTCACAAGTGGGGCAGGGGAAGAGGGTGAGAGAGAGGGGAAGCAGACTCCCTGCTGAGTGTGGAGCCCATCAGGAGCTCTATCTGACGATCCTGAGATCATGACCTCGCCAAAACCAAAAGTCAGATACCCAACTGACTGATCCACCCAGGCACCCCTCATTATGGTTTGAATTTGTGTGTTCTTGAAAACTAACAACATATAGTCAAATTGGGTCTTTGGTGTATGGTCCTATTAAGTTTTAACCCATGTAGATCTGCATAACCACCACCACAATCAGCATATAAAATAGTTTCATCATCCTAAATAGTCCCTCATGGATACCATTTTGTTTTATGATCAAACCTTGCTCCCCATCCCCTTCCATTCCTAACTCCTAACAATCTCCTATCTATTCTTTATCCCTATAGTTTTGTCTTTTCCAGAAGTTTATGTAATCACTGGAGTCTGGGTTCTTTTACTCAGCATTTAAAATTCTTCCATGTTGTACCCTACGTCAATAGTTCTTTTTTATTGCTTGCATGGCATTCTATTATATTGGTATATCATAGATTGTTTACCCATCCTCCTTGAAGAACACCTCAGTTCTTTCCAGATTGTAACAATCATGAATAGAGCTACTCACTATATAAACATTTGTATTTGGTTTTTGTGTGAACATAAGATTCCTTTATACAGGGGTGCCTTGCTGGCTCAGTCGGAAGAGTATGTGACTCTGGATCCTGGGGTTGTGAGCTCAGGTCCCATGTAGGATGTAGAGGTTACTTAAACATAAAGTCTTACAAAGAAAGATTCATTTATATAGGGTAAATAGATAAGTGTGACTTCTGGGTAATAAAGTGTGTATATATATTAAATTTATAAGATTCTGCCAAACTGCCAAATGAAACTTATTGAGATTGCTTGTGCCATTTTATACACCCACCAGCAACATATAAGAGTTTCAGTTGCTTTGTATCTTCACCACACTTAGTATTATGAGATTTAAAAAAAAAATTGTAGGCATTCTAATAGGTGTGGATCTAACTGTGGTTTTAATCTGCATTTCCCTAATGGCTAATGATGTTGAGTATCTTTTCAGGTGTTTATTTGTGATCCATATTTTTAAATTAACATATAATGTATTATTAGGCCCAGAGGTGCAGGTCTGTGTATCAACAGGCTTACACACTTCACAGCACTCACCATAGGACATACCCTCCCCAATGCCCATAACCCAACCACCCTCTCCCTACACCCCTCCCCGCAGCAAACCTCAGTTTGTTTTGTGAGATTTAGTCCTTTATGGTTTGTCTCCCTCCTGATCCCATCTTGTTTCATTTTTTCCTTCCCTACCCCCCAAACCCCCCCACTTTGCCTTTCAAATTCCTCATATCAGGGAGATCATATGATAATTGTCTTTCTCTGATTGACTTATTTCGCTCAGCATAATACCCTCTAGTTCTATCCACATTGTTACAAATGACAAGATTTCACTTATTTTGATGGCTGCATAGTATTCCATTTTGTGTGTGTGTGTGTGTGTGTGTGTGTGTGTGTGTGTGTGTATCATATCTTCCTTATCCATTCATCTGGTGATGGACATCCAGGTTCTTTCCATCGTTTGACTGTTGTGGACACTGCTGCTATAAACATTCGGATGCATGTGCTCCTTCTATGGATCATCATGATTTGGTGCCATTATCTATGAACTCATTGCCTAAACTAACATTATGAAGATTTCCTCCTATTTTTTTTCTAAAAGTTTTATAGCATTAGAGTTTATGTTTATATCAGTGATCTGTTTGAGTTTAATTTTTTTTTTTTAAGATTTTATTCAGGGGCGCCTGGGTGGCTTGGTGGGTTAAGGCCTTTGCCTTCGGCTCAGGTCATGATCTCAGGGTCCTGGGATCGAGCCCCGCATTGGGCTCTCTGCTCAGCAGGGAGCCTGCTTCCTTCTCTCTCTGCCTGCCTCTCTGCCTACTTGTGATCTCTGTCAAATCTTAAAAAAAGATTTTATTCATTCGTTTGATAGACAGAGATCTCTGTCAAATAAATAAATAAAACCTTTAAAAAAAGATTTTATTCATTCGTTTGATAAACAAAAATCACAAGTAGGCAGAGAGGCAGGCAGAGAAAGACGGGGTGGGGAAGCAGGCTCCCGGCTGAGCAGAGAGCCCAATTCGGGGCTCGATCCCAGGACCCCGAAATCATGACCTGAGCCAAAGGCAAAGGCTTTAACCCACCGAACCACCCAGGTGCCCCGAGTTTAATTTTTGTATTAAGTTGCAGTTTAGTTCAAGATGATGATAATGATGATTCTACATATGGTATTTAATTGGTGTTCTAACACCATCTCTTGAAAAGACAACCTTCTCTCCATTGAGCTGCCTTTGTCAAAAATCAATTGGCTATGTTTGTATGAGTTCATTTATTATCTTTATATTCTGTTCCATTGATTATGTGTCTATTTCTATATCATTGCCACCCTGCCTTGATCACTAAAGCTTTTTAGTAAGTCTTAAAATCATGGAGTATGAACTCTCCACCTTCTTTTTGAGATTGTTTTTGTCTACCCAATTCCTTTGCTTTTGCACATAAATTTAAAAATCAATGTGTCTATATCTATAAATTTTTCTGCTGGAATTTTTATCAGAATTGCTCTATATTGATAGATCTTTTAAGGATAATTGATATCTTAATTACACAGAGTCATCCAGCTCATGAATGTGGCATTTCTCTCTACATAAATTCTTTGATTTATTGCATCAGTACCTAATATTTGTTTGTTTGTTTTTGTTTTTGTTTTTGTTTTAGTAGACATACCTTGAACAAGGTTTGTTAGAATATTTCATTTTCTTGAAACTTTTGTAGATGGTGTTTTTAAAAATTTGATGTCCAATTGTTAATTGCTAGTACCTAGGAATGCCAGTTTATATCTGTTGACACTGAATTCTGCAAACTTACAAAACTCACTTATTAATTTAGGAAGTGTTTTGTAGATCCCTTGGAATTATCTGTGTAGATATTGTGTTGTGTGTGATTAAGATCCTCTCGTTCCTTCCTTTCCAATTATGTCTTTTTTCTCTTGCTTTATTATACTGGCTAGGACTTCCAGTATGATTTGAATATGTGTGTTTTCCTTGTCTTGTTTTTGACCTTAGGTAAAAAGCATTCAGACTTTTAAATTGTTAATTAGGATACTTAATGTACATAATAAGTAATATATAATAGTATATCACTACATTATATTATGATAATTGATATATGGTATATATTTACATATATATGTATATCATTTTAAAATTAGATTTTAGTAATAAATGAGTGCTGAATTTTGTTAAATACTTTTTGCACCAATTATTATTATGTGGTTTGATTTTTAAGTCTGTTAATATGATGGATTACATTGACTTTTTTTTTAAGATTTTATTTGTTTATTTGACAGACAGAGATCACAAGTAGATAGAGAGGCAGGCAGAGAGAGAGAGGGAAGCAGGCTCCCTGCTGAGCAGATAGCCTGATGCAGGACTTGATCCCAGGACCCTGAGATCATGACCTGAGCCGAAGGCAGCGGCTTAACCCACTGAGCCACTCAGGCGCCCTACCTTGACCTTTTTAATATTAATTATTGTTGCATTCTTGGAATACACCCTACTTGCCATGGTGTAGGATTTTTTTTTTTAGTACATTGGTAGGGGTGCAATAAAATGCAATAAAATTTACCTAGATGCATGGTTTAACTGCATCTTGGAAATTATTTTATGTTGCATTTTTATTTTGTTATTTTGTTCAAAATATTCTCTAATTCCACTTGAGATTTCTTTTTGATCCATAGGTCACTTGGAATAATTAAAATAACTACCAAGTATTTGGATATTTTTAAGTTACCTTTCTGTTATTGATTTCTACTTTAATATTACATAGAGAACTTACTTTGTATGATTTCAATTATTTTAAATTTACTAAGGTTTGTTTAATGATCCAGAATATGGTCTATCTTGGTGCACATGTGTACTTGAAATGTATTCTGCTGTCGTTGGATGAAGTGTTCTCTAAGTGTTTGTTAGATCCAGTTGGTTGATGAGGCTGTTCAGTTTTTCTATATCTTTGCTGATTTCTGTCTCCTGTCCCACTGATTACTGAGAAATGAAGTCAACAACCATAATTGTGGAGCTGTCCATTTTCCCTTTCATTTCCATCTGTCTTCACTTTTATTTTGAAGCTCTGGTACATACATACATGTTTAAGATTGTTATGTCTTCTTGATGAATTTACCCCTTTATCATTATACAAAGTCTTTATTTATTTATTTAGATTGTGTGTGTGTGTGTGTGTGTGTGTGTGAGAGAGAGCATGGGGAGGGGCAGAGGGAGAGACAGAGAATCTCAAGCACTCCATGCTCAGCACAGGGCATGATGTGGGTCTCAGTCTCAGGACCCTGAAGTCATGACCTGAGCAGAAATCAAGAGTCATATCCTTAACCAACTGAGCTATCCAGGTGCCCCATGCAATGTCTTTCCTTATTCCTGATAATTTTCCTCACTCGGAAGTCTACTTTGACAGATACTATTCTAGATCTTTCAGCTTTCTTTTGGTCAGTGTTTGCTTGGTATATTATTTCTTGATTCTTTTAATTTTAACTGACTCTTATATTTACTGAGTTTTTTTAGGTAGTGTCTAAGTTGGTTCTTGATTATTTTATCCTCTATAATTGATGTATTTAGACCATTGAGACTAAATACAATTATGATATGTTTAGCTATAGGTCTGCCATTTTGTTATTTATATTCTGTTTGTTCTATTTTCCATCCCTCTGTCTCCCCTCTCCTAACTTTTTGGATTATGTGATTATTTGAAATTTTGAAAGATTCCATTTTGTGAGAATAATAAGTCAATCAGAGAAAGACAATAATCATATGGTTTCACTTATATGTGGAATTTAAGAAATAAAACGGATGATCATAGAGGAAGGGAAGGAAAAATAAAATAACACGAAATCAGAGAAGAAGACAAATAATAAGAGACTTTTAACTCTAGGAAACAAGCAGGATTGCTGGAGGGGAGGTGGGTGGGGGATGGTGTACTGGGTGATAGGCATTATGGAAGGCACTGGGTGTTATGTAATGGATAAATAACTGAACTCTTCATCTGAAACTAATGATACACCATGTTAATAAATTGAATTTAAATTAAAAATTTGAATTTATTTTAATTAAATTTGAATTAAATTATAAAATTGAAATTAAATTATAAAAATTTAAAAAGTTTCCATTGTAATTGATACAGTGACTTTTTAAACTTTATCTCTGTGTATACTTTAAAAATTCATATTATATATTTTTTAAGTAAGAAATAAAAGTACATCCTCTCAAGTTACTTCTGACTTTGTTTTCTGATTAAGTGACAGTTATAAATACAGTAGGAAATATAAGACAGAGAACTCTGAATGTAATTTATTTACTGTTTTTCATTTGTCTACTCCCAAAATGGATTTGAGGTAAACTTTACTGGTGTTATACATTTCTTTGCATGCATTCAACTTACTATCTAGTGTCCTTTCTTTCAGCTTAAAGAATTCATTTCAGTATTTCTTGTAAGGCAGGTCTGATAATAATAAATTTTGCTTTTGTTTATCTGGGAATGTCTACATTTCTTCTTTATGACCCCCAACCCCCCAGTTTGGTTTTTAAGTTTTGCTGGGTATAGAATTCTTGGTTGACTGTCTTTTTCTTTAAGCATTTTGAATATGTCATCCTACTGCCTTCTGGCCTCCATGATTTCTGATGCAAAGTCAGCTGTTAATCTTATTGAGGTTCCCTTATGATCCCAGTTAACCTTAGTTACCTCCTAAAAGCCCTATTTCCAGATGCAGTCACATTGGGAGTTAGGGCTTCAACATATAAATTTTATAGAGACACAATTCAGTCCATATTATTATGGCAACAGTGAACTTGTCATGTCAGTTATTGTACTTTACAACGCTGGAATTTCTACTTTATTCTTTATTGATGTTCTCTATTTGGTGAGACACTTCCCTCATAGTTTCATTTAATTCTTTGGACATAATTTCCTTTAATTCTTTGAACATATTAGAATAGATGATTTAAAGTCATTGTCTACTAGGTTCACTTCTGGGCACTCACTGGTATAGTTTCTACTAGCTGCTTCTCCTCCCCCTTGAATGAGTCATACTTTACCATTTCTTTGTGTGTTGAAAACTGAATTTTGAAAATAATGTGACACTCCACCCAACTAGTTTGGTTTTGTTGCTATTTTTTGGCGGTTTCCCTGAATTAATTCTGTAAAGTTTGCACTCTTTGTCATGGCCACTAAAGTCTCTGCATGGTTAGTTTAATTGTCAGCTAATGATTGGACAGATTTCCTTAAATGCCTTGAACCAATAAATCTCCTAGCCTTTGTTGAGCTCTGTGTGTACATGGCTTCAGTGCTCTGACAGGCAGTTTATAACTAACTTTCCCTTTATCTTCACTTCCTGCTATGAAGAACCTCAACAGTAGGTCAGAGGTGAGAGACTAGGGCTTTCTCAGGTCTTTCCTAGGCAAGTGAACAGGCCTGCATATCCCTGTAGCCTTCTAGATACCTAGGAATATTCTAGGACTTTTTATTTATCTTATATATTTTTATTTTTATTTTTAAAATATTTTACCTCTTTATTTGACAGAGAGATAGAGAGCACTAGTAGGCAGAGCAGCAGACAGAGGGAGAGGGAGAATCAGGCTCTCTGCTGAGCAGGGAGCCCAATGTGGGGCCAGATCCCAGGACCCTGGAATCATGACCTGAGCTGAAGGCAGCCGCTCAACCAACTGAGCCACTCAGGTGCCCCATTTTAGGTCTTTTTAGAGATCCCTTTGGGTAACTCATTCCCAGATATTTTATTTTTAGATTTTGTTAGCTCCAACTGGTAATGCTGCCTCAGGTAATGGTTGTTGTTTATTATTTTTGATAATGCTTTGCAAATAGAATTGTTTGCACAGAGTAACCTCTGGATCAGATAAAATAAAGACATGCTCTGAGAAAGGAATTTTTCGGCAAACTGTCAACAGTTAAAATAGAGATAATTTTCTGGGGGGTGGGGCTTTGAAGGAGTTCCAAACCTGTTTTGTACTGCTACTTGCTGTTAGATTTGTGGTTTTCATAGCTACCATAGTTGTGATGTTGTTGGTTTTCAAGTCTACCCTGGAGTTGGTGATAGGGGAGTAGGAATGGGGCAAGTTAAAATGTCACAAATCTCATTGTTCTTACTGAAATCTTTTTTTCCTGAGGAAAGCCTCCTTCAATTGTTCTAAGACTTTGGTTAATTTCCAGAGTTCTGAAAAAATTGATTTTGACAAATCTGCCTGCATTTTCTTTGCTTTTATGAAGACTGTATTTTTAGAAGTCCTTATTATGCCATTCCAGAAATTGGAATTCCTAAATCTTTTTGAAGGGGTTGTTCTAGGGATTACAATATGTGTACTTAACTTTTCATAGTCTATTTATAATTAATATATTACAACTTTCAGTGAAATATAGAAACCTTATAGGTTACATTGCCCTCCCCCATTTATGTTATAATTGTGATACATAGAGTACACCTACATCCCTTGAAAACTCCACCAGACAATGTCATATATTTTGCTTTCAACTCTCATGTGAATTTTAAAGAACTTAAAAGAAAAATAGAGTTTCTATTATTTATCTAAATATTTGCCATTTTTATCATTCTTCCTTCATTCCTGACATTTCTGATGTGAAATTCACAGTTACTCTAATTGTCCTTTTTCTATGTGTGATACTCAGTTTTTCTCTGACTGTTTTCAAGATGTTTTCTTTGCCTCTGTTTTTCAGCAGTTTGATTATGATGCGTTTGGGAATAGATTTCTTTGAGTTTTTCTTGTTTGGAGGGTGAGCTTCTGGATCTGTAAGTTTATGGGTTTTCCCCCATCTTTTGGAAGTTTTCAGCCATTATTTCTTCAAATATCTTTTCAGCACCAAATATTTTTTTGAAGATTTTATTTAATTGTTTGAGAGAGAGTGTGCGTGAGCATGTGAGCATGTATGAGTGATGCAGAGGTAGAAGGAGAAGACGACTCCCCACTGAGCAGGGAGCCTGTGGTGGGGTTTGGTCATAGAACCCCAGGATCATGACTTGAGCTGGAGGCAGATGCTTACCTGACTAAGCCACCCAGTTGCCCCTGTTTTTCTTTTATTATTGAGTATTATATATTTTTTGGGTGTAAGTCATTTGTCAGATGTACATATTGTGAATGTTTTTCTCTCAGTCTGTGGCTTGCCTATTCAATTTCTTAATGGTGTCTCCTGATGAGCAAAGCCTTTTATTTTGGTGAAGCCTATTTTAACAATTTTCTCTTCTGATTAATGCTCTTTGGGGCTTTTGTGAAAAAATCTTTGTCTACTCCAAGTCTGCAAGGATATTCTCCTATGTTTTCTTTTTTAAACTTCCTTTTCCTCCTGTTAGTGCAGATATAATTGACATACAGTATCAGTTTAAAGTGTATAACATAATGAACTTAATATATGTATATACTGTGAAATGATTACCATAAATATGTTAATATCTATCACCTCACACCTCTTGTGATGAGAACTTTTAAGATTTACCTGTAACTCTCAAATATACAATATATTATTGTTCACTATAGTTGCCTAATTTTTTATTACAAGCTTTATCATTTTTGCTCTTATGTTTAGGTTTAATCTATTTGATTTAATTTTGCATATGATGTAAGGTAGAAATCAAGGTTCACCTTTTCTCTATAAATTTATCTAGTTGTTCCAGCACTATTCATTGATTTTACTCTTATGTATTAAAAACTAGTTTTATTTTTAATTTTTCTATTTTTAAATGCAGTATTTAATGCTTTACATTAAAATTACCAAAAAAATCACAAAATTTGTTAAATAATTCTTTTTCAATATAATTGATTTCCTTTGTAATTCTATATATTGTATTTTATGCCCTTCAAATTATTATTTTGAGAATGGGGCCATAAGCTTTAAGATTACCAAAGTTTTCCAAAAGATACATATTTTAAGAGCCCCTAGTGAGGTAGAAAAACGTTTAGCTTTAGAATCAAAGAGACCTAGGTTTAAATGCTCATTTGCTGCTTCCTAGTTCTGTGACCTTGGGCACATCATTTAGCCTTAATTCACTTTCCATACTTCCACAGATTCCATAAAGATTCCATAAATGTCTATTGAACACCTACTACTAGCCACTGTATTAAATCTTGTGAATCTTATGGATTTAATACAGACAGATAGAGATAATCTTTCTTGTATAAAGTTTACAACTGATGGGGCACCTGGGTGGCTTAGTGGTTTAAGCCTCTGCCTTCGGCTGGGGTCATGATCCCATGGTCCTGGGATGGAGCCCTGCACTGGGCTCTCTGCTCAGCGAGGGGCTGCTTCCCTCCTCCCCCTACTTGTGATCTCTCTGTCACATAAATAAATAAAATCTTGAAAAAAATAACGTTCACAACTGAGTGGGGGAAACAAATGAGTCAAGGGGTCATTACACAACACTGAGATAAGTACTTTGGTAGCAGAAGGACAAAACTATGGGAACTCAGGCATGGGATTCCCAACTGAGACTTACAGAGTCAGGAAAGATTTCCAGATAAGGTTGCTAAATACATCTCACAGTTAAGTGGGGATTAGCCAAGCAAAAGGGAAGAAGAGCTATCCAGGTTGGGGGTGGGGGAGGGTGAACCCTTAAGAGTAATGGGGATGGGGAGAAAGTACCAGTAACACAAGGCAAGGACTGCAGACCTTGTCCCCATCTTAAAGACAACCTAAGAGAAATGGGAAGTCATTGATGGGTTTTAATCATTGACAGGTTGTGAAAGAATCAGAATAAATTTTTAAAAATTTTACACTACAGGCATCACCACTGAAGACAGGAACAATGATTTGGAGATTATTGGGGAAATCCTGTCGAGAGAAGGCGAGTGCATGGGGTTGTGGCAATGGGGATGGAAAAGAATGTATACATTTGACAGACAATTAGGCGGTAAACTCAATGAAGTGTATATTGGAGGCTCTAGGAAATGAGGGAGATGGGGCCATCTCAGATTTCCGGTTGGACCAACGGATTAACGGTGGTGCCATTCACTGCAAAAAGAGCAGGCTTACAGGAAAACATAAAATCAGATTTTAATTTATCGGTGTGAGTGACTAAGTGAGGATGTTCCGCAGACTTTTGGCCATATTGGCCAGAAAATTGGAAGAGGGGTTTGGGATGGGAAGCCATCTGTTTCCATATGGTAAGATGGCATAGGCAGCATTCCTTCTCTCCTCCCGACCTTCGTTCAGCATCTACGCAGGATGTTGGGGATACAGCAGTGAACAAGGGGAATGGGTTTCTGACCTTAACCAGTTCACCAGTTACCTCTCTCAACTTGCTCTTAATCTGTAAAATGAAAATAATAATGAGATCAGGTGAAATGTGACGACACCCGCTTTTTAAATTTTTTTATATTTGTTTCTCGCGCCTAGAGCGGGAAGGAAGATAACTCGGTTACTTTTGCTTTTGTACCCTTCCCCCTAGGCTCTTGCGCGCAGGCGCCCTGGACGGCCCTGGCTGGGGGTGGGGCGGGCCCGAACCGGTGTCTTCTTCCCCGGGGCCCGGACCCGGCCGCGCAGAGGGTGCGGGCTGCCCGTGACGTCATCAAGCTGCGCAGGCCGCAGGGCGGGACCCGAGCGCGACAGCGCGGCCGGCGGACCGGGCTAGCCGTGGGGAAACGAAACTGAGGGAGTAGGCGGCGGCTCTGGCAGCGGCAGGGCCAGGCCTGGTGGCGGCGGCGGCAACGGCAGGCTGAGCCCCCCCCTCTCCGCTCCCAGGCAGCTCACCCTCTCCCCTCAGCGTGAGTGCCGACGCGCGGCCTGGGGGGAGCGAGTGGGAGGGCGGGCGCGCGGGCGAAGCATCCCTCTCCCCTCCACCGCTGCCTCGGCCGCGCACTGGCGGTGGTTATCCTCGCCGCCCCTACTCTCTCCCCGACTTCCTTCAACCCTCCTCCGCCCCCGACCTGCTCCTCCAGCTCCTAGCAGCTCGAGTTGCCGCTGACAAACGTCTCTGCGCACACATTCACACACTCACGTTGTTTTCAAATGAAAAGACTGGCCGGGAGAGAGAGGTGCTCATCTCCCTCAGTGAATAAGGGTGGCGAAACCGACACCTTGGGAGAGAAGACTGGAGAGGGGATTTGAACCCTTTCCTTGGGGAGTAGCAGGTACAACCAGGCCTTTTGCCTTACATGTAGAAGTTCCCTGCCTGGGCGCATTCTTCTGGCCTGTGTTGCTCACTTGAGCGGGGCACTGGTTAAGGTGTGCGGCCTTTCCTCTCGGGCGTCGGTTCTATCCAGTGGAAAATGAGAGTGTTGGAGTAGATGATTCGGAAGGCCTGAATCTAAGGTGGTTTGGGGAGGAGCATCAGTATCTCCTGCCTTTCACACAACTATTCACTCTCCTTTTGCATCCACCCCAATGCAGTCCACATCGAGTTTCCCGTGCTTGCAGTCTCCCAGAGTCGCTAAGAATCAGATGGCCCTTTTTGCTTCTGTTATGGGCATTTTTGGGGGGCATTTAAGAAGGTGGTTTAAAGTGAAACGTGGTTTTGCTTTCTCTTTGTTCAAGGTTCCCCGTTCTAACTTCCCCAGGATAGCCCCGGCCTGTGGCTAGTAAGAGGCTGCCTCCTTAGGATAAGATAATGCATTGGGTTGACAGGCTCAACCTTGAGCTGCAGAGAAGTGAAACATATGATTCAGGGTTTTGTGAGGTTGAGGGGGATCAGTGGTATCGTTGCATTCATTGCTCTTGCAGCTGTGATCCAGTTAAAAGTGTTTTGTACCTCTGCACCTCCCCTTCCTCAGGGAATTGCAGCTCAGCTGGCCACCCACCTGTTTGCTTCTATGTTTTGAGTTCTCTTTTCTGAGTCTCCTTATAGCCCATCAGTTGTGTGTAAACCACACTGTATTCACTACTACTCTCTCTTGTTCTTTAACTGGATCATTTCTTAAGGTTTCAGGATGGCATAATCACTTCATTCCATCTCATTTCCCGCTGGCCCCAATCATGCTTACCTCTCCTATACCTACCAGTGGGCATGGATGATGGTGACATGGTGCCTAATCATCTCCATTCTTTTTTCATGGAGATGTATTGGTGTTGTTAAAATTATTTTTACACCAGAGTTCATGATGTGGCTATCTCCAGTTTGAATAATTTTCCCAATCTTCTATTTCCTTAGTCCTGAGTCAACCACTGCTTCCATTCCTTATTCTCATTAAAATTTTTCCCAGTTCTTTCATGGTTTCAAACATCCTGAAATAAACCAAAACCAGCATTTGTATCACATTATGTAATTTCCGAATTGGTAAAATAATGATGGTGATGGAGCTATCATTCTGGGCTGGCCCCCTCACCTTGCAAATATTGGTTGATATTCACTAGATTTCATAGTGTCCAGTGTACATTGTTGTCACACATGGCCAGTGTTGCATGAAAATTATAGAATAATAAGTACCTAAGGCTTTTTCTCCCCTGTGGCTTGTAGAGTTGATCCATGATGTTTTGGTATGTGAAATCAAGGCCCTGAGGTCTCTGGGTCTGTGAGCACCACACATTTTCCAGTAAAACTAACAGCTATTATTGAAGACTAGAGGCTGGCTAGCATCCTTCCTGGACCTCAATTTGAGAAAAAGGCTATTCAAGTGCTGGCATTGGAAGCTGTTTGGAATTGCCAAATCCCATCCCATTGATGATTTATATTTTGGAATCCCTGCTCTGATCCTAGTGGCTCTAACAGGGGCAGCTGACTATCTGGATTTATGGTTGCAGTAACAATGAAGAGGAGAAATGATCCAGAATGCACTGCCCCTATCAAGAAACAGAAGAAAAGAGTTGCAGAGCTTGCCCTGAGCCTCAGTTCTACATCTGATGATGAACCTCCCTCTTCTGTCAATCATGCAGCAAAAGGTATGCTTGCCCACATGATGTGAGGCCGCTGGCCATCTGGTTGTTTGACTCCCTAGTGCCTGAATTGGGCAGAACACAGGCATCTGCCCCCTAAGGGAAGTTAGGCAAGTTCTACAGAGAGATGTTGGCTATAGCCTCTTTTTCCTTCAGCCCATTCTACTAGGAATGGGCAACTTGTTTTAAATAATTGGAATTTTTACAGTAGTACCTTAATTCTTTGGCTGGGCTTTCAGTAGGTGGCACTCTTTTGCTGCCTTAAACCAGTTGGAAGTCGTGGTGAGTGCTGAGTGCCCTGTGCTCTTAATTGCTGTTAATGATCCTGGGGCTCTTTCACAGGGGATAGGCTCTTTGCTGCAGTGATCTGGCCTAATTCCCCTCAGGTTTTTGCATTCTGATTTCTCAATTCCCTCAACTATTGTGATCAGAAACACCCATATGAATTGGAGCATCTCTGTGTTCACTGTTGACATTAAGCTCAAAAGAGTTCACTGATCTGGTTGAAACTAATGTTTTGCTTTCCCTGTTTTTTAGGGTTATGGACATATGCAGTGTCCATACATGGCTTTCTGTGAAAGAAATTGTAGAGTGCCTAGAAGCTTGCCTCAAATATCAAGCAGCTTTATTTGCATTTACCTTGACTTCCAGCTGTATTCAATTCCTAGGGGTGCTGCAACAAAGTACCACAAACTGGGTGGCTTAAAACAACAGAAGTCTGTTTTCCATAGTTCTGGAGGCTACATATCTGAAATCCAGCTGTCAGCAGGGCCATGCTTCCTTTGAAGGCTCTTGGAAAGAATCCTTCCTTGCTTCTTCTAGCTTCTGGTGGTTGCTGGCAATCCTTGGTGTTCTTGGTTTATAACAGCGTAACTCCAGTCTTTGCCTCTGTCTTTCCTGTGTGTGTGTCTGTTGCAAATATTCCTTTTCTTAAAAGGTCATGAGTCATTGAATCAGGGCCCACTCTAATCTAATATGACATTTTAAAAATTTGATTACATCTGCAAAGACCATATTTCCAAACATCATATTCCGTGGTGCAGAATGGACATAGCTTTTTAGAGGGACACTATTCAACCTGGTATGCCAGAAGTCTTGCATTTTGGAGCCTTTGCTGGATCATTGATCAATTAGAATGAAGTTTGGTAATAGATTGGTGACTGAAAGGGTGTAAAGCATCCTTTGAGAGTGGTAGGAAATAAAATTTACAAGTGGTAGGCAGTTGTAATTGAAGGGCAGTTACTCATCAGTTGTACTGAGAAGCTGGTTCAGAAAGGAGAAGGCAGTACAGCTGAAGGGTTTGGTGCAGCTGTGGTCTGGTTCAATAAGAGACTTTCTTATAACCTTGTGTGTGGAGATATGAGTCCCTTTAAAGTTGTCACAGTGGATTCCAGAATAGCTGAGAAAGGCTATCTGTAATTGAGGTACTAAGTAGGAAGGCAAAAACATAGTGGGTGTACTGGTTCTAGGGACTATTGAAGAAAGGGAGTTTTGCTTTTCACCTGGGATTTGAGCAGCTTGGTGAAGGTAGAGTCTCCTTAGGTAGAGTTCTGGATTATTGGGAGAGATGGCCTATAAGGAAAAAAAAGGGAGAGCATGTCTGGGAGAATAAATGTACTCAGGGGCTGGAGGTATCTAGTTCTAAGTGGATCTCAGGGGGCATATTCTTGTGGTAAAGAGAGGGCAACTGACAGGAAGAGGGAGGCATATGGTTAAGGGTCTTTTAAGGGAACCAGTCTGATTTAAATTTCAAGCTTTTAAAATTGACTGAATTGAGATTGTCCACCGCCCCCTGCATTTCCCTTAATTGTACCAAATAGCTTTAACCTTTTCTGGAAGTAGCACCATGTGATTCAGTTAGGATTGACTTGCTATTGTGTGTACAGAATGGAAATCTAAATGGCCAGTACCTTATATGCGCTTGGCAATAGGCCGTGTGGTACTTTTTTTTTTGTTTTTTGGTTTTTTAGAATGTAAAAGAGAGAAAGGGAGAGGGGCAGAGGGAAAGAAACTCTTAAGCAGGCTCCACGCGGAGCCTGACATGGGGCTCAACCTCATGACCCTGGGATCATGACTCGAGCTGAAATCAGGAGTTGGACACTAAACCTGCTGAGCTACCCAGGTGCCCCTCGTCCTTTTTATTTTTCCGAAAATGAGTCAAGAGGCAGAGGCAAATAAACAATGCTAGATTTCCCTGTTTTAGCTTACTTTAGCTTTTTGTTGTCATAAAAACTGAGGGTTGGAGTCTGATGTCTTTATCAGCAAGATTGCTCTCTGTGCCACTCCCCCTCACCCCATACCTGGCATGGAATAAATACTCGGTAGAAGGCAACAGTAGTATCTTTTCCAAGAAGCTTAAAATGTTTTACCTCTTTGATTTTGCCTATCCCTCCTCCATTCTATAGAAGATCATTTCATTAAGTAATTAGCATTTATATCATCTCTGTTCTGAATTGGCTTTTCTTTCTTTCTTTTTTTAAAATTTTATTTATTTGAGAGCGAGAGAACACGAGCTGGGGTTGAGGGGAAGGGCAGAGGGGCAGAGGGAGAGGGAGAAGCAGACTTCCCGCTGAGCAGGGAGCCAGACAAGGGGCCTGATTCCGGGATCCTGGAATCATGACCTGAGCCAAGGGTGCCCCTGGAATTGGCTTTTCTTAGGTGTCCCCTGGACAGTGTGCCCTGGTAATTTACTGTCTCACCAGAAGATATATATCCGCTGAGATTTATATGCAGCTTTCCTAGTCAAGTCATTGCAGTAAAGCAAATGTGTTCCCTTTTGCTTCAACCACTTCTACTTGGACGTACTGTTGAATAAGTGATTGAAAAACGCTCTTTAGGGAGTGCAAATAGAAAAACAAAAAATAGTAGTTACTATTTCTGTCTTTCTGAGCCTTATTTGTGCTTTCTCTGCTAGATCAGTGTGATGCCTCCTTAATAGATCTATTTAGTTTAATCAGTTTGTTTATTTTACTTTATCGACAAGGTAAGTGCGGTGCCAAGTCAGAGATTGACATCTGACCAGAGTAACGAAAAAAAGGGATGTTGTTGTGATGGCCACTGTGGGATCATGTGTTCTTTTGAGTATTTTAAGAGGAGTTTGAAGGCATTTTTAAGCCTAAATAAACTCTTAGAAATTTGCTATTGAAGTAAAATTTGCTTTTTGAAGTAAAAAGAGGCAGATAGGGGTCATTTTTTTCTTTTTGGTTGTTTCTCTCAGGAAAACTGTGGTCTAGTTTCCAAGACAATTTTCTTTTTTCCTTTTCTCTTTTCTTTCTTTCTTTTCTTTTCTCCAGTGTGGGCTCCTGGCCCTCCCATAGCGTGTTGCTTTGGAAGTTGCCAGGCCCTTTTGCAGGTACCACACTAGTAGTGCCTTTCCCTCTACCAGGTTTAATTCTTTGCTAAATAGGCTATTCTCCCTGAAACACCATTGCTTTACTGTCAGCCCAGATTCATGACCTTAATCAAAAACTTCCTTTATCGGTATCTGTTTAAATTGCTCTAACGAGTTACCATTTGTCTGGCATGAAGGAGAAATTGAGTCTTTTAACAGGAATGAGTATATTCCACAGCAGTTGTTAGGCAGGTTGTGATATTTATTAAAACCCATAATGTATTCCTCCGTATCTGTGTGCTGCTTACCTTGGCTATTAGTGGTTGGAGCTGCCTCTCCGTATGTGTT
Source organism: Mustela erminea (assembly GCF_009829155.1). Lineage (NCBI taxonomy): Eukaryota > Metazoa > Chordata > Mammalia > Carnivora > Mustelidae > Mustela > Mustela erminea. Next base: position 84,400,011 of record NC_045617.1, read on the forward strand.
GTCACTGTCATTTTTAATGTTGGCATGTTTGCTCCACTGTTCTGTTGCCATGTAAAAAATTTTTGCCCTGCTGTTCTGTTCCTATGTGAAAAATTTTGAACTTTTCTTCTTTAAAATGACTTAAGAGTAATGATTTCTATCAGGTAGAGAAGAAGTCTTAAATGAAAACTCTAAATAATGTTTTGGGCTATCTTAGGTTTTAGAAGGGAAGCTCCTGGGGAGGTAAATGGGAACGCCACCCAGCTTTGGCAAGTTCTTAATGAAACTAATCATTTTAATAGACTGACCTTATTACTCCTGTTAATTTATATTTTCAATACAAAATTGTCTGCTCAGTGTTTGCTGAATTCTTACCAGTCGTTGGAGATGAAATCTCCCCTTTAGTTATTGCTGCAGCCACAACAGTTGTCTTCTTTCCACCTGAAAATCATGGCCCCAAAGGCCCAGGCATGAAAATGGGCAGTGGCTGTGGCTGTGTGTGGACATCAGGACTAGTCTAGGCAACTTTGTCTTAATCATCAGACTAAAATCTTGCTTCAAATACCACATGAAATAAAAGACAAATAAGGTTTATCCAGCACACTTCTTGATCTCACAAAGAAATGCTTAGTAGGATGCATTTTAGCTTTCATTCACCTCACTCTCAGAACCTATACAGACATCTGTATGCTGGGTAACTCCTAGTGAAGGGTATGGAGTGGAAACGTCTCTGTCCCGGAGTGTGGTGCTGGTATTTTGCATTTAGGCACCACTGATTTGCCTAATGAGCCCTCCATCCAAATTTGGTTCTCCTTGTCATTTTGCTCCAAGAATGGTATGAAGACAAAGAAAACAAAAGATTTCTCTTTGATATCTGAGTGTGGTTTGTACCCTGCATGCGGAGGAATGATGTTCATACCATTGATGAGTGCCCACTACTGTGTCCTTAGGCAAACCTGACAGCCTGGCAACTCCACCTAGAGCTGGACGAAGGGCACACTCTCCTTTGATAAGGATACCAGGTTTTCCTAATCTTTTCGGAGGTGCACCTGTGAATCCCCAGAAAGCCGGTGAAAGGGATAGTAACTGATCTAACGTTGTAGCTTCTGGTGAATCAGGACCCCAGGTCCCTGGGCTGCACAGAAAGAAACTTTGGGACTGTGTTCAGGGAACCACCCACATTCTTGGCACCCCCCTTTTTCTGTACCAGTCAATATGGAAGTGACTGAATGAAGAGAGGCTTCATCTTTGGAAGTACGGTTCTTTAACATGTGGGCCCTCTGTTTTAGAACATGCCTCTTTCTCTTGCATGGGAGATAAGAGAGGAGAGACCTGGGGATAGTCTCGAGCCACTTAAGAGGTCTTTTCCCTTAGATCTGCTGTCCTCTCAAGCTTGGTCTGGAAGGGAACCAAATTCTTCTCAAGGAATGGTACTTTATTTCTTTATAGCTGTATTTTTTTTTTTTTACTCTAATTTTTCAAATGAATATATTCTTCTCACACAGAAAATGAAGAAAAGTGCAAAACAAAATAAATATAACCTCACCTCACAGTTTCCATGGTTACTCATTATTAATGTTCTGGGTCTTTCCTTCTGAGTGGCACTCTCTGGCACTCTGTGACATGTGCTGCGTTGGTCTGTGTAAGCAAGTCATCTCCTTAGGGAACTGGATAGCTTTCTAAGAGGAAAGGGGTGCCTGGGCGGCTCAGTCAGTTAAGCATCTGCCTTCTGCTCATGTCATGATCCCTGCATCAAGCCCCACGTTGGGCTCCCTGCTCAGTGGAGAGTCTGCTTGTCTGCCCCTCCCTGCTTCTCATGCACGCGTGCTCGCTCTCTCAAGTAAATAAATAAATAAATACCATCTTTATTAAAAGAAAAGAGGAAGGGGTAGATTTGGTGCCTTTTATATGAGGTTATTCTCAACCAAAATTTCTCCTTGCTAACTGCTTGGGAGCCAGAATGTTGGTTTTAAGTTTATTCTAGTTTTTTCCAATATGTTTATAAGCCTTTTCTTTCTTCTGCAAAATGTTATATCACTAAAAGGAAAAAAAATGTTTATTTTAGCTATCTTATTTTTGTGTTTTTAAAAAATTTTTATTATTTTAATACTTTCTTCATGGACCAATCTAAGTTATTTATTTAAGCCATCTCCTGCCATAAACAAAAGGATGGAAGATCAGTATTCTGGTCATCATTTGACACAAGTAAGGAAGGTGAGCTTGAGGTCCCATATACTTTTCTGGTTCTCATGCAGAGTCATGGTCCAAACCAGTGCTGTGGTCCCCGCTGGGTAGTGGTCCAGGTTCTCCTTACTCATTTTCATAGGTGGTTGGAAGTGGATTCATGTGAGAGTTATGGAATAGAGTGTGACTATCATCTCGCCTGGGAAAGGGCTTGGACCTGGTGCAGGAATGAGGTAGGCGATGAACTTGGGGCTCTCCATGCTCTCTGTGATGTGACTTCAGGAAGACGTTTAGCATACTCCCACATCGGGGAGCGCTATGAAGTAGGGGAGGGCCTTCCACATCTGAGCAGAGCCCTCCTTACCGCCATGGGTGCCACTGAACATGGATTACCCCACATGTGTCCCTGACTGACTTAGCAGCTCAGAAACCCAGGACCCACCTGCCATCACCATTTTCAACCTGGACCTTAGTTACCTGGTTTTTAAACTCTCTGAGAGTAGGATTATTTCTGTAGGAGAGAGGCCCATTGTATATACGATGGACCTTTTATAGAACATGGCCTGTCCTGGGGTGCCTGGGTGGCTCAGTGGGTTAAGCCTCTGCCTTCGGCTCAGGTCATGATCCCAGGGTTTTGGGATCGAGCCCCGCATTGTGGGGGGGGGGTCTCTGCTCGGCAGGGAGCCTGTTTCCTTCTCTCTCTCTCTGCCTGCCTCTCTGACCACTTGTGATCTCTGTCTGTCAAATAAATTAAAAAAAAAAAAAAAAAAGAGAGAAGAAAGAACATGTCCTGGGCAAAAGTTGTCTGATCAATTAAACAATACCAGACCCTTTACAGGTCTGACAGATATCGTATTTCAACCTACTGGCTGGAGGCGTGGGGGAATGGGAGTTCTTAAATAATAGTTCAAGGAAGGCCCGATTCTCTAAGATACAGGCATTTCATACTCATGCTTAAACTCTTTGTTATTGTTTAACCTTTTTAACAAAAGTTTAAAGACTTAAAATTTCTTTTTAATGGCACCAGGTTATAAAGCTGCTTTATTTAAAACAGTCTTTGTCAAAGTTTTAACACTGGAACAGAGTTAAATGTACCTAAATGAGACTTGAAGCTATTTTTCGTAGTAGTACAAATTCCGTCCTATGGGTATTACTATTTTCAAGTTTTTTCTTGTATATGAAACTGTTGAAAGGAAAATTTATGTTTCAATTCCTAGATTACTTTGTACATGCCTCCCTCTATAAACAAATGTATTAGTGATTAATATATTAAGGCTGTCAATCAAGACTTAAAATTTTTAAAAAATTCACTGTAATGAGTACTTAATTTTTTGTCGAATAGGAAGACTCAATCCAGGTGTTGGAGATGGAAAGTTGAGTGTGACACAGTTCTTTCTCTCCAAGAGTGACCCTGGCCAGTGGGATGGCATTTATGCTGGATGCTGTGCTGGTGGTGCTGCTGCCCCTGGAGCACAGTGTGAAGGAGAATTGGGCCTGGGGGGCTGGGGAGAGCATTTTGCTCTTCTCAAATGCTAACCCTGAACAAGTTTATGTTCTCATGGAGAAGTGGATGAATCAGTGCAGATAGGCTTTAGAATTATGATGCCATTGCAAGTTATGAATACCTGAATAGTGACCTTCATGGATCTTTGAAGAGTTGTTTTACACTGCTGCCTTTCCTCAACACCTCCCACAAGCAGCCAGGCTTTGACTCATCAACACGGAGAGTTTAGTGTGTAGGCAAGGGTGGTGATGAAAAGAGAACAGTTACTTCTATAAAATGTCACAGCTCATCTGTGAGCCAGCTCTTCGCTGGGGCAGACATACCCTCTTACCTGTGACTTTGAAGGACCGTGAAAACAAAGGAATCTAGGAGATTAAACAATGAGACTGTTAGTCCCGTGATAAAATTCTGAAAATGGTACTAAGTATCCATGCTTGGAAGGTGATGTTCAAATAATAAGCAGCAGAAATAACAATCATATCTTTAATAAACACATTTTGTATTTGACAGTATAATTTCAGACACATTATTTCATTTATCTTCATATAAGTCCATGTGGTAGGTAGTGTCATCTCAGTTTTGTAGGGGAAAAATTGAAAGAATGGGAAAGGACACCTGATATTTTGAGCTCCCATCATCTGTCAGGTACCATTAGGAACTTTCAGTGACTTGCCCAAGATAACACGGTAAGAAGTAGAGAATACATTTGACCCTGGCTCATTTAAAGAACATGATGTGTATAGTGCATATACTGAACACTAGTTGAATAAATGAAACTTGGACTTTTAGAGGCTACTTGGTGCCATAAATTCACCTGAGCGTTTTCTTTTTTTCTTTTCCAGCATCTACCACGAGCCTAAGTGGGTCTGATAGTGAGACCGAGGGGAAGCAACACAGCTCTGACTCTTTTGACGATGCATTTAAAGCAGACTCCCTTGTGGAGGGAACTTCTTCTCGCTATTCCATGTATAATAGTGTCTCCCAGAAGCTTATGGTATGTCAGTGCTTGTGTTGGGTTTCTAAAGCTCTACCAGTGGAGTAAGAGAAGGGAAATTGTATTGATGTGAAAAGAAGAAAAGCTAGGGCATGAGTTTTTCCTTTGCTTTCTAGTAGAGATTTAGTAGAGAGTGTGGCCCCTTTTTTAACAGAAGTATCTGTCACATTTGAATCACCCATGGGAAGTGGCTGTGCAGGCCGCTTGTCCTGTCCTATCCAAAGCTGGATCACCCTTCGGTCTCCTTAGTAATGAAAGCTTATCGTGAGTACATGTGAATGTGCTTCCCTACACATGGACGTGTGTGGTTGGGTAGAGGCTTCATCATGTGAGTTTTTGCTCTAGTGAGTGATCTTAAGAGAATGACTAAAATCCTGCTCACTCCATGTGCCCAAAAATAAATGAGAGTAGTACAGTCTTTAATATGACTTTGAAAAGAAGGTCCAGTTTTCCTTCCTAGCTTCTTTACCCCACTGATATACCACAAGAAGAAAGATGACTAGGAAGACCTGCTGGCTTTCCTGATAAAACTTCAGTGTAAGTGCACAAAGGTTAGGGAAATCCAAGTTTGCTTTCTGGCTAGCTTTAATATTACAGGTATTAACTCCTCCATTTTCATTTGGATTCATTAAGGAATGGGAACTGCCACTTCTCAGGTCATAGTCAGGATTCTAGTTGGGGGGCTGTAGATTTGGGGAAGTGGACAATGGGGAGGTTTGTGACTGAGTCAGCCTTTTTGTTTTGTTTTGTTTTTAAATATTTATTTATTTATTTATTTGAGAGAGAGTGTGGGAAGGGAGAGGGATGGGGAGAGGAAGAGAGGGTACCCCTCAGTCAGCCTTTTTGACCTGAGGAGAGATTTGTGGCTACTGTAGAAATTCTCTCCAGCTCTTGAGTTGGTAATACCCCTTCCAAAGGGAATATAGATCTTCAGGAGGGGATTACATTTTCTTAGGGTTGGGGTTATTTTATTAGACAAGGGTCCTTGGGCTTTGGGATTTAGGTCTCTGATTTTGGGGGTATATATCTGGGCCTAGTGACTCTAGAGTTTATGTGAGCTTATGGACAGTTGTGACACTTAAAAAAATATTCCCAGGGCACCTGGGTGGCTCAGTCAGTTGAGTGTTTCAGGGCAGGTCATGATCTCAGGGTTGTGAGATTGAGCCCCTCATTGGGCCCTGCACTGGGCATGGAGCCTGCTTGGGATTCTCTCTCTCCCCGCTCTCTCTTTAAGGGAAAAAAAAAAAAAAAGGCCCTTTTGGTGTCTTATGGTACTTATGGGTCCATACCTCAGTTTTACATGAAGTAAGTTCAAGTGGGCTCCTGCAAGCCCTCACTGTCTTTACATAATAAGGTTATTTGAGTGGCTGCGACTAAGGTCGAGTTGCTGCTTGAAGCAGTTCCATTGTAAATTATGTTCTCTTTACCAACTCAACTCTAGATCTACTCTTCACTTAATCAGAGAAATTAGCTGGAAGGGTAGTTGTGCAGATGTCCAGTGAAATTCATTAAGTGCTTTTGGTGCTTTTAATTACAGCTATGAGGTGCCTTCTCATTTATCCAAGTTCTGGTTGCCCTAGACTTTCACCTCCAGAGTAAATAGCCACTGCATGCACAGATAAACTGTAGTTACTTACTTATGCTTATTTTCTTCATTAGGCTAGAAGGAAAACTTTCAGCCTTACTTATCTGTATTTCTCAGAGTTTAGCATAATGTCTGACACATGGTAGGGGCTGAGTAAATGTCTGTTGGTTTATGCAAGTGCTCTGTTATTATCTCTTCATTTATATTAATGCTCTATTTTGTCTCTTTTTCAGGCCAAGATGGGCTTCAGGGAAGGTGAAGGATTGGGTAAATACAGCCAGGGTCGGAAGGACATCGTTGAGGCCTCTAATCAGAAAGGCCGAAGAGGCTTGGGTCTGACACTGCAGGGCTTTGATCAAGAGCTGAATGTGGACTGGCGAGATGAGCCAGAGGTAACTGGTGAGGGGAGGAGGAGACTGGAAGGCCAGCTTGTGTTTTCATGTGCATGGCTCTAAGTAGCCATGTTAACAAACTAGAAGTCTCCAGAGGCAGTGGGAATTGGAACTGAGATTTTACATGGAAGGTACTGGGGGTGTCCAGAATGGAAACAGAAGAGATATACTGAGCGAGATATGCTAGGCTGTGGATTTATTTTCTGTTAACGACTGTGAGTAGAAGATGCTGGAAGGCAGAGTTTGGTTCCACAAAGAACTTTAACAGATATGCCTTCCCACTAGTGGCTAAGGTACCTCGTAAGGCAATGAGTTCCCTCTGCTGAAAGGATTCAAAGCGGTTGAGTGAGGACCTGGTCCTCCATTGGGTGAGTGACTGGATTAGTTGCCCTCGAAGGTCCTATATACCTCTATGGCTTTATGACACCCGAGCTCTGTGTAGGTGTTTATTTATACTGTGTAGCTTTCCTGGTGTGGCTTTAGTCTGCTTATCTGCTTGGGTACCAGTTTGTTTGGACCTAACTACCAAAAGAGACTCCTGTCCTTTTTCATGGCACAGATGATGTTGAGATTTTACTTTTAATCATTGGTATATGTCCTGTCTTATTTCACAGAGAATTCCAAGTAGGTATAGTGAAACAACTAAAAATAATGATGAAATATTGCCATTATAGAGTTGAAGCTAGAGAAAATAGAACACAAATGTCTAGTCTTCTATGTAGCTGGTGTAGTTGAGCTTCATGTGTGGCTGTGAACTCTGGAGAATTGATATTTTATTTGTCTGTCTGATGTTCCAGTTCAGGAAAGAATTCCTGTGAATTGCACATGATAAAAGCCTAATAAGGCTTCAGAGTAAGATGCTGACAAGCCAGGAGCTAATGGCTTCTGGGGGTGGTCCTGCTGTGTTGCCTTGTAGTTTTAAGGAGATGAGACCAGCAGAATAGCAGATGAGACAGTGAAGAATAGGGTAAATATTTGTAATTGGGTCTTAGATGTAGGTTTTTAACCTCAGAAATTCTTGGTGCTTTTTGGGTCCTCATTTGTATGAAAACCAGTAAAGAGTCCCCATCCTCATAGTGGGGCAGAATTAGAACTTAGCTAAACTCAGAGTCTCAAATTTGCCCATAAAAATCTCTATTTTTCATGGAGACAGGCTATTGAAATTCCTTTTTGAGGCAAGGCTGTCCTAATTGTCATTTACCGGGTATTAATTTTTCTCCAACAAAAGATGCTCTATTTCTTGGTTAAGAGTTTGTCTTAACTATTAGTTGGTATCCACTTCTTTGAGGGAGAGGAATCTGTGTTGCCTCAGGTGACTGTCCAGTCACTACAGAGGAAGTGCCCGGTGGCTTCTATAGCGCAGGTTTATAGAGGGTAAGGTTTGACCCTTCACAGACAGCACTTTGCAGTCCTTTTTTCCTCCTAATGTTCATGCTTCTGTGGAGAAGTTGAGTCTGTTTACTCTCTCCAAAGGGACATCCCAAGTTTCCATGAGCTCTTTTTCCCATAGAGTATATAACTTATAACCATTTATAAATGGTTAAAGGTGATAGATTTGACTGGGGGAGGGGGAGCCGTGATTCACTGCCAGATTCATTGACAAAAGGGTTTCTGTAAATTTTCTTTTAAACTTTTTCTGTGTTGTTGATGGTTGGCTTGCCCTCAAGACCTTGCATTGTGTTACCATTTTATGCCTTTCAGAGCATGTAATATTACCTTTAATCACATTGCTTCAGTTTGCAACGGTGAATCTCTTCTCCATACTTGCTTGGGAGGCAGTGGGTAGAGCTGCCATGCAGGTTAGCCACCTGTTTAGGTTTTATAATCTGTGTCTCTAGTTCAATGTACATAGTCCTAGCTGCACATTAGAATCATCTGGGGTCTTCTTAAAAAAAAATGTGATTATACCAAATTTCTGCCTCTGACTGACAGAATCATATACTCTGAGGGTGAGGCCTTGTTATTAGTATTTTTTAAAGGACTGCGGAGGGGTATTTGGCTTGCTAAGTTGGTGGAGCGTGCAATTCTTGATCTTGGGGTTGTAAGTTCGAGCCCCATATTGGGTGTAGAGATTACTTAAAAATAAATAAAATCTTAAAAAAAAAAAAAGACTGCAGGTATTTCTTATGTATAATGTAATTCAAAAATTAAGAGAAAGCACCATTGAGATGCCAGTTTCTGCTTTGGGATTGACTAGGCAAGGAATCCTATTTGGGAATAACACTTTAAAGGGCATTGGAGATGAGACTCATTGCCATTGGGTCTTCCTGGTATAATTACCTTTTCATAGACTTATATCCTGTGTGTACTTCTCTGTGTCCCTAGTAGTCTGATTGTAGGTCCTTTCGATCAAGGATCATATCATTTTAACTGCATTCTGAGTACTTAGCCCATAGTACATGTTTATGAAATAATACTGGAACAAATGAAAAAAAACTTTGAAGGTTTGGGAAGTTTCTTAAGATTCAAACTGGAATTGTAGCTAGCCTTCCAAAGTTAACCCTCAGTCTCCTGGCTCAGTTCTCAAGTCTGACCAGCACATTTGGCCTCAGCTTCCTAGACCCTTCCATCTGTCTGAATCCCTTTTGATTGTTTTTGGGGAGGCCCTTGCAAGTTGGAGATAACTCTGATGGGCCATCTTCCTCGACTTACTTTCCTCTTTTCTGTTTGTAGCCCAGTGCCTGTGAGCAGGTGTCATGGTTTCCAGAATGTACCACTGAAATTCCTGACACTCAGGAAATGAGTGATTGGATGGTTGTGGGAAAGGTAGGACTTCAAGAAAAGTTGGCGCTTACCTCCTGACTTTTCTCCTTGAGTCCAGTGTGTATGTATGTATACTCATAGTGTAAGAAAAATGTGAATCTGACATTACTGGCAAGAATAAAGTTTTGTCAAGGTGGTGTGTCAAGGGGTTTACAGGCATGCCCCTGGGAGATGTGACAGCGTTTTTTTCTCCTAGTCATTTAACTTGCAAGGCAGCACAAAATGCATAACTTCTGTCTTTCTCATGGATGCTTTTTAGAGTAGCTTATTATACATTTGTGTATATTCTGATCACTGCTGGGCACTGTTCCAGGTAGATGAAAAGACACTGTCCCTATCCACAGAAAAATAATGAGGGAGTTGTTACAGAGGGAATTTGTTTAATCTCCTTCTGGAAAACTACGAATAAAGTACATAGCTACCAAATCAGTATGGTCTAGAGAGCAATTCTCCAAGTGTAGGGCCCCCTGGGGATCTCCCAAGACCCTTTCAGTGGCTCTACAGGGTCAAAGTTATTTTCATAATGATACTGGAAATTTACGTGCTTCTTTTCACTCATTCTCTCACAAGTTCCAGTGGAGTCTTCTAGAGGCTGTATCACAACCAGTAGAACGCAAATGCAGAGAGGAGAGTCTGGCCATCTTATGTTAAGCCAAATAGTAAGAGATTTGTAAAAATGAAAAACAGTGCTGCTCTTCTCATTAAAAGTTTTTTTTTGGAAATATAGTTATTTTTCATAAAAATATTTATGTTAACATAGTGTGTTCTTTTACACTGAATAAATTGTCTTAGTTTCTAATAATAAATGTTGCTGTGTATATTATCCCCCACATAAGCAAAAGCTCTTTGGGGTCCTTAGTGGTTTTGAAATGTGTAAAACCTGAGAACACCCAAGTTTGAGCATTGTTGGTTTAGAGATAGCCTCACTGAGCCATGAGGTTTGATTTGACACCCCTGTGAGGGTCTCTTGAGCCCTCGTTATCTCTGCTGCTACCAGGTCAGTGCAGTTGTACCCCTTACAGATCAAGAGGCTTCCTGGTTGAAGGACAGGTTTCTGTCATTTAAGGGCAGTCCCCATTCTTCTGCCTCCATGCTCTGGGGGCAGACAGCTTGAATGTATCCTTCCTGTGTGCTTTCTCAGCCTCAGCATTCATGAGTCTTGTATCCATATGGTGCTCTAGTCAGAGTGCCCAGGGGGCTGCTTCATCTCCCAGCCATCTGGAGTACAGCCAGAGGGGTTTAGGATTTTCTCTTTCCTGCCCCTCAAGGGTTGATGTTCTTGGCAGAGACTCAAGCCCCTTCTTGCTCTACTCACTTAGAACCCTCATTTCTCCATTCATTCCCCCAACTGCAGTCATACGTAGTCATTATCGATTATTTTCTTCTTTTTGTAGAGAAAGATGATTATTGAAGACGAGACAGAGTTTTGTGGGGAAGAGCTGCTTCACAGTGTGTTGCAGTGTAAGGTAAGGCCTGTGGGGCTGGACTATCTTGTGTGAGGGTATGTGCTGGGCTCTTACAGTTCTTTTGAATTGGTTGGGGGTGGGGGACTGAAGTTTAGCTAAGATTTTTCTTGGAGATGAGATGTGTGGCTTGCCACATTTCTCCAGTGTATCCTTTTCCTGGGGCCTTGTAGTATTGTGCTCTTCCTGTGGTAAGTAGCTAGTAAAGGTTCCACTTAACTTCATTGGGTCAGTCCATCACAGTCCTGAGGGGGTGTGGTGTAGTGAAAAGTTTGGAATGATTCTTTAGTGTCAGTAGACCTGAATTCACATCCTTGTGAATTTAGGCCCTTTGCAGCTTTCTTGCTGTGTAACCTTGGGTCAGTTGCTTTAGCTGCTCTGACGTTTCCTCATCTCTAAAATGGGGAGAAAATACTTCCCGGGATTGTTTTGAGAGTTAAATTGGATAGTCAGCATGAAGCTCCTAACATGCTGGGCAAATGTTAGTCTTTCCTTGATAGTTTTCGGTGTGAGTTTGTGTCAGGAAGTACATGACCCAGGGCAGGATGAGCCAGGGAAGCTCTGAGGAAGAAATGGGTTAGAGAAGAAGCCTCAGACCAGCCTCACAAAATTTTTTTTGTAGGCAGAGGGTTGGGAATATCCTTAAGGTGACTGGAACTCTGGTGAAGTGAGGCTTTTTTTTCTCAGGGAGAAAATAGAAGAAGGGAGAAGGAATCCCTACTGTGTGGGTAGGTGCCATCATAAAACACTGGTTTTGGTTTGCTTTGCCCTCTGAGTGAGCCTTACTATCAGTACTCTGGTCCCTTGGAAAGTTGCTGCTGGACTGGAGAAACAGATTTGTTCTGAGGATTTGTGATGCCAACAGATGGCCTTGTGCCTACCCACAGGTGCCATTTATTAACCATTTTGCAGGGATATATACCACTTCACAGGTGAGGTAGTTGAGGGTCTGAGAGATTGAGCAGTTTGTCTGGGATCACACAACTGGTCATTTCAGAGCTGGGATGCGGCAGTATTGTAGCTCTTCCAAGGGCTGAGATGGGCTCCTTAAGCTCTTAAGTCCCCTGTCCCTTCCTGGAAGGTGACGCTCACCTTAAGGTTCTGACTCTCCCTGGGCAGAGTGTGTTCGATGTCCTAGATGGGGAGGAGATGCGGCGAGCTCGGACCCGGGCCAATCCCTACGAGATGATCCGAGGAGTCTTCTTCCTAAACAGGTTTGCTGACATTGCCCACCTCTCCCTTCCCCTGACATCCACTGTTCCACCTTTTCATAGCTTTCCATACATCTGGTGTATTCAGTTTTGCTTTTCTGTCTTTGTTGCAGGGCAGCCATGAAGATGGCTAACATGGATTTTGTGTTTGATCGCATGTTTACAAATCCACGGGACTCTTGTGGGGTGAGAACAAAATTCTTTGTCTGAATTCATAGTGCTAAATGGGCTTATGCTTCAGTGGCCTAGAAATGGCCATTTGTGCAATGTCAGGAGACTATTCCTGCTATGTGAGAGAGATTTTGCTTTGATTTTCTCAAATTAGGTCCCATGGTGCATCCTATGGTCCCAGGGATGCTCCAGTAAGCAGTTGTCTCTAGGGCTTCAGGCTCAGAATTGTAGCCCCCAACTCTGCAGATCCTGCTGCTCACCCCAGGTGGAGGAGGGTAGGGCTTACAGCAGCGGCAAAGGGACATTACTGGGCAAAATCAGCAGTTGTGACATCTGTAGGCCTAGGGAGCAGGGAGGAGGAGGGTAAGAGATAGAGCGTGGGCCCTCCTTCTGCATCCATCAAACATGTATCCAGCTCCTACCATGTGCCGGGCATCAGGAATATAATTTTGAATGAGATAGGTGAGATCCCTTCCCCTGTGGCATTTAGGTTCTGGAAGTTCTGGTGGATTTGAGAACTGGCAAGGGTGTGGGGTGGGGATGTTTGTAAAGCCTTTCTGTGGAGGCCAGTTGCTGCCAGGATGAGTATGTAGTCTTTACAGTGAGCTTGTTTTCCAAATTCAAATCTGTGACATCATCTGATTTGTGTGCTGTGGCTGGAATGACAAGGGAGTGCTTGGGGAAATGTGACGTGAGTATTGAATGAAATGTAAGCATCTGGGTCCTTTCACTGGTCCATTTAAAATCAGTATCCTGTCTGAAAATCTAGGCTGTGTTGTTCAGTGATGGGTTGTGGGGCAGGAAGTATAGCACTTACATTGTAGGTGGTGTCACTTAAGTTCTCCCTTTTTTGGGCTTCAGCTGCCTCATCCCTGAAATTAGCCCTACTATCATGTCAGAGTGTTGAGGTAGCACCAGAGGCCTTTAGGATCTGTTCCAGTTCTAAGATCTGTGATTTCAGATGTGACCACTTTCCCTTTCTGCCGTTCTGAACCAGCTTTGTATCGGATCATAATTATTAGATTTTGGCCCTTCTCAAGAAGTGGTAGAGCAAAATGATTTTCTACTGATGATTTTCTCATTTCTCTGAACACAGACACACCATAATGATAGAGAAAAAGGAAATTTCATTCTAGCATTCCCTTCAGGGTTTCAAAGCACTTTCACTCAGTCCTAAAAGTTAGTTCTCTTTGACAGTGACGGGCTAGGAGCCAGCTGTTCCCAAACCTGTTTCTGCTTCACTCTACTTACACTAGGCCCGTGATTATCCACCCGCTAAAGGAACTTATTTTCCAAGTTCTTTAATGTTTCAGTTCCACCTCCCTTACTGCTTCCCTCCATGCTGGCAAAACTGGCATGTGGACCCCTCCAGCCCATAGTTATTTCTCTCCCCTAGGTCTCCCTCCCTGTTTTTCAGGACCAGCAGGCAGCACAAAAGGCCTCTTGGAGTTAGCATCTTGAGAAAATTAGGTTGATATAATGTTGGTTTAATTTTCTGAGCTCCAAATGATTTCCTTTAAACCCCTGCCTGGCAAAGGAGCTCTGTCAGGCTGCTGGGAAGCCACATCATTTTGGGCTTTTGATTGTAAACGCCTCCAGCAGCTGGGATCTGGTTATTGTCTTTTGCTGTCAGGAAAGCAAAGGAGGCACCAGGGTTGTACCATTCAGGTCAAGGGTGGAGATGTTAGTTACATAGGAAAAGGCAGCTGTGTTTGTAATGCTTCAGGCACCTTCTGGACCTGAACTGATTGTTACTGGCCATGGAGAATTGCCCTTTCAGAGATGTTTCTCTGCACTCTACTATAGGAAGTGATTTCTCTCCAGCCCCTACTCTTTTCTTCTCTCTTTTCATCTCTGTTTTCCCCTGAGGACCAGAGTGTGTTTTTCAGGTGAACATCGTGCTCTAGCACAGTCACCTGCAGAGACGGGAGTAGCTGAAGTGTTTGCTAGGGTCTCAGTAGTTCTTGGATCAGGCAAGTTTTAGAAGAACATGGAGAACTTGAAGCCTGGGCAGTGTGGGGAGGTGGGAGGTGGGGGCTATGAAGTTTTTCACTGGCATTCTGGTTCTGTGGGTTGTGGTAAAAGGAGAGAAGAGACTATGTAGGGAAACGAGTTATAAACAAGAATTGGAAGAGACAAGGGAAAGAAGGGAGTTTAGATTCTTTGGGGGTATGATAGCCTATAATAAACCATAACATTATGTGTGGGCTTTGTGTGCTTGGGAATGTTGCTGAGGTAAGTAGATGTTGTCCGTGAAGCCTTACAGGAGACAAAAACTTAATGTGGATCTTAGAATTGCAGTGGTATCTTAGAAGAAATTAGACAGCCCTTACAAAGTACCCACTGAGCATGAGTACTGCATGAGGTGATGGAAAGGGACAAGAATTTTGACTCCAAGGAATTTGATATAGTGAATATTATATCATCTTATGTTTGTTTAGTATTTAATTTTTATAACCATCTTTGACATATGGTACTTTAATCCCTCAATAGCCTTGAGAACCTACATTAGTCCCAATTTATAGTTGAGGGAGCTCAAGCTTAAAGGCGTAAATTGTATGCTGCCTTTAACTGCACAGCCCGTAAGTGGCAGAGGTGAGAACTCCAGTTGTCCTTTCTATGAAAAGACCTTCTGGCCATGACCTGTGAGGGCCACATGTCTTGAAATCAAAGAATGAAATCATACTTATGCCCTCTTTTTGGAGGTAATATTCTTTCATTGATTCATTTTCCTTCCTTCGCCCAGCCTTCCTGAACCAGCAGCTCGCTGGGAAAGCCTACAGCCTGGGCTAGGTATGGCCAGTGATGAGGAACGTTGTTTTTCCTCTTCCCAATGTGTGCAGGCCTTAAACTTGTGACTCTTGCCTCCTTGGCACTGTGCTGCCTAGAAAATGCTATGTAATGTTCTTAGTAAACGCCGTTAGATCTTTTTTTTGTGTGCAAATGAATATAATACAAAAATATGAATAATTGGTGGCTCGGGAACAAAGAATACTGGGCTAGATTGGTGGGAAAGAAGAGCAAGAACTGATATATCTCCGCATGCCTGGGTGGGCTTGTCATAGGATGATGAAGTTTATTTTTAGCTAAAGTCAGTTTCTCCAGAGACTTCTTCACTGTTTTGATGAAGCTGGATAGCTATCATCAGAGGCAGGGCCCTTTTCACCCAGAAAGTGATGAGATTGTGAACATTAGTATTTTCCATTTCTTTCTTTCTTTCTTTCTTTTTTTTTTTTTTTAAGGATTCTGTTTATTTGTTTGACAGACAGAGATCACAAGTAGGCAGAGAGGCAAGCAGAGAGAGAGGGAGATTCAGGCTCCCTGACGAGCAGAGAGCCCGATGCGGGGCTCGATCCCAGGACCCCGAGACCATGACCCGAGCCGAAGGCAGAGGCTCAACCCACTGAACCACCCAGGCACCCCTTCCATTTCTTTCTTAAAACCTTCCCCTAAAGCTTTCTGATCTTTATCTAGCAGTTACAGAACTCTGGACAAGTACTCAGCCATGACAAACCTATGGAAAGGGAGGGCTGAGCTGCCTAAGCTCCTTCTCGCTGGATGTTCCTCAGGGTCCTTTTTAGTCATTTGCTCTAGAGCTCAGCCTCTTCTTGTCACCAGTGCAGATGGCATATCCTCTGTGCCTTGGAGCCAGGTCGGGACAAGTAGAATTCACCCTCTACGACCAGGTGTATAGAAGGGAAACAGTATGGGCCAGTGCTGGGTTCAACTTAAATTTCAGATTAAGAGTTAAAAGGTACTGGAGTGACCAAACCTGTAATCCAGTAAAAATTTAAATGATGATTGTAATGTAGTTATTTCTGAGGTGGGCGGGCCCTCTGGGGGCTGCACACCAGTGTCTCCTTCACCCTCTGCCTTGTCGGCCTCCAGCTCTGCACCGCTGCCCCATGCACATGGCCTGCAGAGGTGCAAAGGCAGGAGAAGGGACTGCAAAAAGGAGGAGACTCAGTGCACTGTGGTATCTTGGATTGGATTCTGGGACAAAACAAAGACTAATAAAGCCCGAATCAAGTCGAATTTAGTTAATAGTGTACCAGTGTTGGTTTCTTAGTTTTGACAAATGGCCAGGTAAGATGTCAACAGAATTGGAATCTGGATGAAGAGTATATGAGAACTCTGTCTTTGCAGCTTTTCTGTAACTCTAAAATTATTCCAAAATAAAAAGTTAATTGGAAAAAAGTAGGGAGAGTCGAGAAGGAAGAGAAGGGAAGCAAAGGCTGTGGTTTGGAAAGGTAGGCCCTGTGATCGGGAGGGGGAGATGTTAGAGCCTCTCAGGCTTTGGATGGGAAGACCTGAGTCTAGCATTCAGGCTGACTGGATTCTGAATAAGCTTTCTTGCATGCAGGCTATGAACAGGTTGCTTTGTGTCTCGGTGTCTTTTTTTTCTCTGTAAGTGGGGGATACAGCATCTAGTCTACTCAGTGGGACTCTTGTAAGGCAGGATATGGTAAGGAAAAGACTCTGAGAAATCAAAATGCATGCTCAGATTCCTATTCAGATGCTATTATTAGGAGTCTGAGCTGGGCCCTGTGGTTGAGGGCACCAGGGGTATTTTGAAGTAGGGATGGGCAACTCCAGAGGGTACATCTCCTGGGTGTTGCGGCCCTGGCGGGAGCTCTACACTGTGCTTGTTGAAAGGCTCATTTTACTCCCCCTGCATTCTCCTTCCTGTTCCCCATTGAGCCAGACTTTTTCCCTTCCTCCCTTGTCCTCCACTTGCCTTTGCAGAAACCACTGGTAAAGGACCGGGAAGCTGAGCTTCTATACTTTGCTGACGTCTGTGCAGGCCCAGGCGGTTTCTCGGAGTATGTGCTATGGAGGAAGAAGTGGCATGCAAAGGGCTTTGGAATGACTCTGAAGGGCCCTAATGACTTCAAATTGGAGGACTTCTACTCAGCCTCCAGTGAGCTCTTCGAACCCTACTATGGTAAGGACACGGAGGAGGAGGTCCTGGGGGCAATGGGAGACTGTCCTCTGTGGGGACTCTAGGTCAGAAGCAGTTATTATCCACTGGGCATGTTTCCTTTACTGGGTCCCTCAGCCTGGCGTTTCTAGTCCATGTCTTGAAGATCTTGGTTCCCTCTAGATGGTCTCTTTTTACCCCAGGCCTGTAGGATGCAGGTTAAACACTCCACAAGGCAAACTCTCCTCAAAACCATATTAAATCCTCTTTTCTTCTCTTGTGGTGACAGGAGATAATGAAACTGCCTGATCTCCGGCTGAGAATTGGCAGAGTTATTAACAAATACAAACCCCATGCCCGTCTCCGGCACTGTGCACCGGGTGTGGAATGCACTGGGTAACAGACAGCTCAGCAGCCCCACGCAGTCCCCTCCACTCTTTCTTGATTGCTGTGATTTGGCAGCAAATCCCAAGTTCTTTCATAACGGTTCTTATTTAAAAATTGATACTTGTTTCTAAATGTCGGTACTTTATTATTTTATTTATTTATTTATTAATTAAAAGATTTTATTTATTTGACAGAGAGAGATCACAAGTAGACAGAGAGGCAGGCAGAGAGAGAGGAGGAAGCAGGCTCCCTTCTGAGCAGAGGGTCGGATGCCGGGCTCAATCCCAGGACCCTGGGATCATGACCCGAGCTGAAGGCAGAGGCTTTAACCCACTGAGCCACCCAGGTGCCCCCATGTTGGTGCTTTAAACACAACTTCAGTCTTGGAGAGGAAGTTCCTCTGTTTCAGTTGGTGACTCTTCACTGGACAACTCTTTTTGAATTCTGTCCTGTTATAGCAGAGCCTTGTTTTTGCCTCTTGGTCTGTCACTACAAGGCAGCTTGGCAGGACAGATCCTGCAGTGAGTTGCTCCCCACAGGGCCTTTTCTCCTGGTCCTCAAGGAGAACCTGTGTTCCCAGCCCCAGAGCGCTTATGTCCCAGCTCCTGGGATGCAGGGGGTGGATCAGCTGAATGTGAATCTTGTGCCCTGCCAGGTGAAGGTGGGATCGATGGAGATGGAGATATCACCCGCCCGGAGAATATCACTGCTTTTCGGAATTTTGTCCTGGATAACACAGATCGCAAGGGTGTCCACTTTCTGATGGCCGATGGGGTAGGTGGTCTTTTTTCCATAGAGTGATGCTTTAGGGATTTATCATGTTAGAGGCTTGTTTTGTTTTATTTGGTCCTTTGCTGCCCCAGAGGGTGGTGGTTCACTATTCAGATAGTAGGGATGTGTGATGTATGTTCTTATTCTTTTTGCACACATTTTCAGTGATTTTTTTGTTAACATTGTAATGTAACATTGTAATGTTGTGGACATCTTTGCTTGGAGCAAGTGGATTCCTAGCTCACTTCCTCAGAGGGCCTTGGTTGGCTGTAAGAGATGGTAGGTGAAAACTGTGACCACAATGGACTAGGCAAAAATGATTGGGAAGAACATATCCATCATTTGTCACCGGGGTGTGTTTCCTGGTAGAGGCTGTCCTTACACCCCTAAGCCTCTGGATGGCTGACAGATGACCAGAAAACCAAAGGCAGCAGCTCGGGGGAACCCACAGGAGGCTCTGGTTGGAGGTCAGTGGTTGGGCTCAAGTGAATATTCAGGGAGCCTTGTTCTTTGGGCAGCTGCTTGAGGTACAGAGGGCATCCCATTATGATGCTGCTGGAAATCTTTTCTCCAGAGGGCCACTACTTTCTCTAAGAGGAAGGACAGAGAATGTGGCAACTGTTCCAGTGTCACATGGCTAGAATTGAGAACCTCAGAGGTCCTTGGGTGGCCTCTCAAGCAGTAACAATGTGGAAAGGTGAAGGAACGGGCAGGATGCCAGCACAGGATCTGAAGATGCCCTGTCTTACCAAAGCATTGTGCATAGCAGGGAACAGCAGAGAGACAGGCTTGGGGGATAAAGGGAAGGGGGGCTGCTGCCGCTGAGCAGATGTGGGGGTCTAATGGTGCTTTTGAGGCCATTAGTGCCATGTGGCTGGCAGCCAGAGTGCAAACTCGAGGGTTGTCTTTCTGCTTAGGCAATATAGACTGGTGACATGGGCTTTTTTCTTTTGACCCTACAAATAGACATGCATTTTGAGAAAAATTTATAAATCTGGAGGACATGGCTAAACAATTTTGGACTCTGGGTCAGTTAGCTATTACCGTTGTAAGACTGAGTGAGGGAGACCTGGTCTGGCTGGAGCTAGCTTAACAGAGGTCAGCCTCCTTTACTTTTTAAAAAAAATTGTGATAAAAAACATACACAGTGTTCCATCTCAGCCATTTTTAAGTATACAGTTTAGTAGTGTTAAGTATGTCCCCCATTTTTTGAAACAGATTACCCTGCTTTTTTTCTTTTGTGAAATTGAAACTTTGTGGCCAGTAAACAGCAGCTCTCCTCTCCGCAGCTCCTCCAGCCACTGGCCTCCTTTACTTCTGTGTGAGCTTGACTCTCTGCTCCTGTTGGCATCTCACAGGCAGGGAGACCACTTAAGGAACAGGAAGGCACATTGTTTGAACAAACACCCTGGCCAGAGGCCCTGCCAGCTGGAGGGAGAGGCTCCATGGTCTTGAGACAGGAAGGGGGTTTTGGTCAGCAGAGAAATAGAGATTACTGTGACAAAAGTTGAGCTAACTTTTCTTCTGTCACCGTACTGGGGCCTGGTCGGTGATCAGCACAGTGGCTGAGTAAGCCCAGGCAGAGCCATCACACCACTCCGTGGCTCTTGGGATGAACAGGGTATTCTATTTCCTAGCTTGTAGTTGGCCTATGACCAGCCAGTATTTTGCCTCCGTCTTCCCTTACTCTTCCCCTGGATTCCCACACGGGTTTTACACTTTTTTGGACTGTCTCCTTGAAAAAGTAGACTTGGTTCTATCCCCTGGGAGCGATGAAGCAGAAGGAAGTCCCTGTTCTAGTAGTCAGGCCTGGGTCCTAGTGCTGACTTCACCCATGAGGTGCCATACAACTGTGCCAAAATAAATTAAACGCTGAGCTGTGTCTGTATCAGTCAGATGGTGGAAGTCAATGAAAACACTTGAAGACGTCTCAGAGAGGATGGGGTAGGGATGAATGAAGTCCTCATTGTGTCTCTTTCCTACTCCGCTTCTTACTCTCTCATTTCAGGGTTTCTCCGTGGAGGGGCAGGAGAACCTGCAAGAGATCCTCAGCAAGCAGCTGCTGCTCTGTCAGTTCCTCATGGCGCTGTCTGTTGTCCGAACAGGTGACACTTCTCAGCTGTCTCCCTGGCCTAAGATCCATTAGAGGCCCCGTGGGACAAGAGCATGTACAGGGCTTGGGAGTAAAACAAACAAAAAAACCCAGCTTAGTTCAGGTGACTAAATGAGGCTAAATGAGGAATTTAGGGGAGTACATGTTATAGAAGCCCCAGAAACCCCTCGAAAGCTGAGTCTTCCCCTTAAATTGCCTCCTTTAATGGGCCCAGGCAGTGGGTCCTTGGCTTTGTCATATTTATTCCCTGAGGTTACCTAGAACCCACTGACTGCTGTTGGTGTTTTTGCTCGACTCTAGGAGGCCACTTCATCTGTAAAACCTTTGACCTATTCACACCCTTCAGTGTGGGGCTCATCTACTTGCTCTACTGCTGCTTCGAACGAGTGTGTCTCTTTAAGCCGATTACCAGCCGTCCTGCCAACTCAGAGAGGTGAGGCTTTCCTCTCTGTTCTAATCAGACTAGTTGACTGCGGGTTAGCACAGCACATCCTCCTGCATCTCTGGCATAACTACTCAAGCTTCATTAAAACCCTGATTTTTTAAGGACGTAGTTAGAACCAGTAGGAGTCCAGATTCTGACCCTCATGGTTCTGTGGTGTGCCACTTCAGCCTCTGCCTCCTTCTCCACAAGCCTGATTCCGCACACTTAGGTGGGTGATCCTGGGCTTGGTCCAGGAAGGAGAAGGTGACCAGAAGAAAGGGCACCTGGAGGGACATGGGCTGGGCAAGGTAAAGCAGGCTGCCAACCAGAGGCACTGCTGTTATCTCAGTGGGGATACAGTACACAGTGCTCCTGCATGATGTGAGAGAAGTTGTGGCCAGTCTGAACTGCTGGGTGGCTTGTTAAAAACACAGGTTTCTGGGCTCCATTCCTGGAGAGTCTTTTAAGTAAGTCTGTAATTTAACAGACTCCCTGGTGATGGTGATGCAGCTGGCCCGGCATAGGGCAGGAACTGCTGCTGCAGAGGGTAGAGATACAGCCCAACATAAAAAGGAAAGAATTGAACTGAACTTTTGCAGCAGAGTCTCTGCTGTTCTTTGTGCATGGACTTAAGTCTCTTTAGCTTTATGACTCAGCAGGGAGTTTGGGGAGGAGGAATGTGGGGGAGAAGCCCTTGCTCAGTGGACTGACAGGGTCTCTTCCCCCAGATATGTGGTGTGCAAGGGCCTGAAGGTGGGCATAGATGACGTGCGGGATTACCTCTTCTCAGTCAATATTAAACTCAACCAGTTGCAGAACACTGATTCTGACGTCAACCTTGTGGTCCCCTTGGAGGTGATCAAGGGAGACCATGAATTTACTGACTACATGATACGATCCAACGAGAGGTAAGCAAGACCGGGTGTTTTTTGCTGACACCACTGGGGTATCAAGAAAGACCAAGAACGAAGGACTGAATGACTGGCTCTTAGTATCACTTGGTCAGTCCTAAAAAATTGGTAACTAGGATGAGTCTGCTTATTCCAGAGCTCCTTGGACTTTGAGGAGTTGGGGGACCCTCATCCTACTCCCATGCCCTGTTCCAGTGTGGCCAGTGGGAACCTGGTTGGTACAGCCCTGCCCATGGGAGCCTGAGGATGACAGTGAAACCTGACAGAGCAGCCTTGTCCTGTGTCCCTGGAGGCAGGAGCGACTGCTCTTGAATTGCTTCTGTTTGTGAAAGGCTGTCATGGTTGTTGCCTTGTGAAGCTCCCTGTTTGGAGACAGGAGGTGGCTAGGAAGCAAGGATGCAGCATGCTTTGGAAGTTTCTGGTATTAAAGCTTTTTTGCCAGTTCATGAATTCCCCAGTTGGGTGATCTGAATGTTGTTCTGCTTTGTTTTTTTTAAACCTTCTTTGATTCCCACCCTCCGTCCCTGCTTCTTGTTACTGGTAGTAATTTAAAGTAGTGACAGTTGGCTCAGTCTTCTAAGTGGGCAAGCTTGAGAGAAAAATTTTTGGAGGTATGTTGGAGAGTTGTATAGTAGCAGTGAATCGGTACAGGTGCTTTCTCACAGAGCAGACAGGTGTTGGAAAGGTCATTTCTAAGGGTACAGTCCCTTCTCCCAGAGAAGTCTAAAGGTATGGGTGGCCTTGGAGAATCACAGAAGAGGAAGTCTTTACCCATTTATCCATCATCCTGCAGTATTTTAACTCTCCACAGTACTGCCACCAAAGTGCTCTCATCTTGATGGTAATGGGAGGTACCAAGGTGGAGCAGATGCTGAGCTTCAGCATGTTATACATGAGGAAGCAGGCTGAACTGGTCTAGAGTCAGCAAAACCACGGCTTTGTAACATTTCTGGACTTCTTTTTGCTGAACTGTGTTGTCTGCTATGAGCACACGTGGACGCACGGCAGAGTTGGACTTCTCAGGGGAGCCTGGGAGGCTCCTGTCTGCCTTCGGCTCAGGTCCTGGGATCAAGCCCCACATCCCGCTCCCTGCTCAGTGCAAGTCTGCTTCTCTCTCCCTGCCCCCTCCACTCCACTCATGTTCTTTCTCTTACCTACTCTCTCTTGAATAAATAATCTTAAAAAAAAAAAAAAAGAAAAAAGAAAAGGAACTGGACTTCTCAATGCTCCCAAAAGTTCAGTGTTTAAGCAGTCCAATATCAAATCTGTTCTCTTTTCTTTCTTTCTTTCTTTTTTATTTTATTTTATTTATTTAGTTGACAGAGAGAGACAGTGAGAGAGGGAAAACAAGCAGGGGGAGTAGGACAGGGAGAAGCAGGCTTCCTGTTGAGTGGAGGAGAGCCTGAAGCAGGGCTTGATTGCAAGACCCTGGGATCATGACCTGAGCCAAAGGCAGCTACTTAACAACTGAGCCATCCAGGTGCCCCAGTTCTCTTTCTTTTCTTAAAAAGATTGATGTATACTTCCATAACTGAAATATAGATCTTTATGTGGACACTTCAGTCATTTTTGACAAATGCATATATTAATGTAGCCTACATTTCTATTAAGATTAAAAAAAAAAAACCAACATTACTGTAACCTCAGGAAATTCCTTTATGTTCCTGTCCATCAATCCTGAAGTAACCACTCTTATTTTTATCATCATAGGTTAGTTTTGGCGTTCTAGAACTTTGTATAAATGGAATCATACATAGACACTTTTGTGTCCATATTTTTTTCTCCCTACCATTGTGTTTCTGAGATTCTTTCTTGTAGTGTTTGCTCCTTTTCGTTGCTGAGTAGTATTCAATTGTATGGACTTACCAAATTTATTCTTTCTTGATGGACACATACTATATTTCTAGTTTGGGGCTGTTATGAATAAAGCTGCTAAAACACTTGTGAAGGGCTTTTGATGGACAAATGTTTTCATTTCTCTTAGATAAATATCCAAGAACAGAAATTCTAGATCATAAGTTAGATGTGTATTTAACTTTTTAATAATACCATGCAGTTTTCTAAAGTACTTATACCAGTTTGTACACCCTCCAGCAGAGTGTGAAATTCTGATTGCTCTACGTCTTTGCCAACATTTGGTATTGTTAGTCTTTTTCATTTTTGCCATTCTGGTAGAGGTGTAGTGTTTGACTGTTGCAGTTTTTTTTTTTTTAAATATATTTTTAAAATTGAATAGTGTATTAGTTTCAGGTGTACAACATAGTGGTTCAGTGTTTATATACATATATGAAATGGCCACTACAGTAAGTCTAGTTACCATATGTCACCATACAAAGTTGTTACAGTATTATTAACTGTATTCCTTATGCTGTACTTTATATTCCTATGTGTTATTTATTTAACTGGAAGATTGTACCTCTTAATCCCCTTCACCTATTTTGTTCATCCCCCCCAATTCCTTCCCCTCTTTCAACCATCAGAATGTTGTCTATATCTGTAAGTCTGTTTCTGTTTTGCTTTTATTTGTTCATGTTTTGTTTTTTCGATTCCACATATAAGTAAAGTCATATGGTTTTTGTCTTTCTGTGTCTGACTATTCACTTATTTTACTTATTATAGCATGGTAGCCTCTAGGTCCATCCATATGGTTGTAGATGGTAAGATTTTGTTCTTTTTTTCATGATCAAGTAACATTCTGTTATATATATTCATCTTCTTTATCCATTCATCTATTGATGGACATTCAGCTTGCTTCCATATTTTGGCTATTGTAAGTAATAGTGTGATGAACATAGGAGCACCTATGGGCTTTTCAAATTAGTGTTTTTGTTTTCTTTGGTTAAATACCTAGAAGTAGAATTGCTGGACTATGGTAGTAGTGTTCTGTGTTTTTAATTTTTTGAGAAAATTCTATACTGTTTTCCATAGTGTGCACCAATTTACATTCCTACCAACACTGCACAAGGATTCCCTTTTCTCCACATCCTCCCTAGCATGTGTTATTTTTCTTTTTCATAATAATCATTATGTGATATCATTATGTGGTATCTCTTGTGGTTTTGATTTGCATTTCTGTGATGACTAATGATGTTGAGGCTCTTCTCATTTGTTTATTGGCTGTTTGTATATTTCTTTTATGATGTGTCTCTTTAAGTCTTTAGACCATTTAAAAATTGATTTGTCTTTTTCTTAAATTGTAGGAACTCTTTCTATGTTTTGAATACAAGTCTGGTTTTGGCCGTGATCGTATAGTGGTTAGTACTCTGTGTTGTGAATACAAGTCTGGTTTCAATATGTGTGTTGTGAATATTTTGTTCCTAATGTGTGACTTAACCTATTTATTTTCTTAATGATATCTTTTGATAAGCAGAAGTTTAAAAAATTTTATCTTTTTAAAATTGTGGTTACATATACTTAAAGTTTACCATTTTGATCCTTTTAAAAATGTATAATTCAGTGGCATTCACATTGTTGTGGAACCATCAACACTGTATATTTCCAGAACGTTAATCATCCAAAACAGAAACTCTGTATCTGTTAAACAATAACTCCCCATTTCCCCCACCCCAAGCCTCTGGTAATCTCTATTATACTTTCTAGCTTTATGAATATACCTAGTCTAGGTACCTCATATAAGGGGAAATCATACAATATTTGTTTTTCTGTGTCTGGCTTATTTCACTTAGCATGTTTTCATGATTCATCATGTTGTAGCACGTGTCAGAATTTCAGTCTTTCGGGGCTAAATAATATATTCCATATGTATATACCACATTTTGTTTATCCATTCATCTGTTGTTGGACATTTGGATCATTCCCACATTTTAGCTCTTGTGAATAATACTGCTCTGAATATTGGTGTGCAAGTAACTGAACCCCCCCTTTTAGTTCTTTTCTGTATATACCAAAAAGTGGAATTGTTGGATCATGTAGTGAATTCTGCTTAAATGGCACAGCTACTGAAGAACTGCCATACTACTTTTTACAGCATCTGCCCCATTTCACATTCCCACCAGATTTCTCCACATCTTGATCAGCATCTGTTATTGTCTCTCTTTTTTTGTTGTTTTTTGGATAATAGCCATCCTAATGGGTTTGAAATTGTATCTTACTGTAGTTTTGACTTGCATTTCCTAATCACTAATGATATGTACATATTTTTATATTGGGCTATTTCTGTATCTTCTTTGGAGGAATGTCTGTTCTAGTCCTTTGTCTATTTTTTAATTGCTTTGTTTTCATTGTTGAGTTGTAGAAGTTCTTTATATATTCTGGATATTAATCCCTCATCAGATGTATGATTTGAAAATATTTTCTTTCCTTCTTTGCCTTTTCCCCTGTGTGTTGATTTTGTCCTTCAGTGTATAGTTTTTAATTTGATGTAGTCAATTTACTTTTTTTTTAATTGCTTATGCTTTTGATATAATATTCAGGAAGTCATAACTGAATCCAACATCTTAAGCATTTTGCTCTGTTTTCTTCTAAGAGTTTTATAGTTTTAGCTTTTTTATTTAGGTCTTTGATCCATTTTGAGTTAATTTTTGTAGATGTAAGGTAAGGGACCAACTTCATTCTTTTGCATGTAGATATCCAGTTTCCCCAACCCACTTGTTGAAATGACTGTTCTTTCCTCATTGAATGGTCTTGGTACCCTTGTTGAAAATCATTTGATCATATATGCAAGGATTTATTTCTGGGTTCTTTGCTCTGTTCTTTTGGTCTATGTTTGTCTTTAAGCTAGTACCACAGCTTTTTTGTTTGTTTTTTTTTAAAAGATTTTATTTATTTATTTGACAGACAGAGATCACAAGTAGGCAGAGAGGCAGGCAGAGAGAGAGGAAGGGAAGCAGGCTCCCCACTGAGCAGGGAGCCTGATACGGGGCTCAATCCCAGGACCCTGAGATCATGACCAGAGCCGAAGGCAGAGGCTTAACACACTGAGCCACCCAGGCGCCCCAGTACCACAGTTTTGATTACTCTAGCTTTGTAGTAAGTTTTGAAAGGAGGAGGAGGTGTGAGTCCTTCAATTTGTTTTTCTTTTTCAAGATTATTTTGGCTTTGGGGTCCCTTGAAATGCCATATGAGTTTTAGGATGGGTTTTCCTGTTTTTGCAAAAATTGCTGTTGGGATTTTGATAGGGATTGCATTGCATCTATAGATTGCTTTGGATAGTATTATCATGTTAACAATACTGAGTCTTCCAATCTATGATCACAGGATGTTTTCCCATTCGTTTATGTCTTTTTCCATTTTTGTCAGCAGTGTTTTGTAACTCTCAGTGTACAAGTCTTACAGTTCTTTAGTTTATTCCTATTTTATTTTTTTTTGACACTGTTGTAAATGGAGTTGTTTTCGTAATCCTTTTCAGATAGTTCATTATTAGTGTATAGAAATGACTGGTTTTTGTGTGTTGATTTTTGTATCTTGTAGGTTGGCCAAATTTGCTTATTAGTTATAATTGTTTTTGGTGGAATCTTTAGGGTATTTTGCATAAAAGGTCATGTTATCTGTGAACTGAGGTAATTTTACTTATTTTTCTTTCTGTTTAGATGCCTAGAATTTTTAAATTTTGATGATAAAATCTAATTTATCATTTTTTTCTTTTTGTTAGTGATTTGAGTTTTTTCCTTACACAGTCTTGGCCTACACTAAAGTCATGAAAATATTGTCCTGTTTTCATCTAGAAGTTTCATTTAGGTCTGTAGTTCACCTGAAATTAATTTTTGCATGTGGTGTGATGGTAGGAGTCAAAGTTCTTTTTCTTTCCCCCTATAGATACCCGTTCTAGCACATTTGTTAAAAATACATTCCCCTTTCCATTTAATTGCTTTGGCACTCTTTTTGAAAAAAATTTTCTTTTTGAAAATTATATGTGTGATTGATTATATTTAGAGCATTCTGTTCTATTCTATGAATCTGTTTGTCTGTCCTTTGTCATATTCTCTTGATGACTCTACCTTGAAACAAATTACCTTGAAGTCAGGTAGTGTATGTTCTCCAGCATTGATCTTTTTCAAGACTGTTAGCTAGTCTTTGTTTTGTTTTGTTTGTTTGTTTTGCAGTTCTATGTAATTTTAGAATCACTTTGTCAGTTCCTACAAAAAGCCTCCTAGAGTTTTGATGGAGATTACACTGAATTTATGAATTAATTTGGTGAGAATGGACATCTTAATAAAATTGAATCTTCCCATCCATAAATTAAAAAATGGCCATTTATTTAGTTTCTTTAACGTCTCTTAGCAGAGTTTTAGTTTTCAGTATAGAGGTCTTACATATCTTTTGCTAAATTTCCTTAAGAATTTTGTGCATTTGGATGTATTGTAAGTAGTATGTTTAAAATTTTATTTTCTAGTTCATTGCTAGTATGAGGAAATACAATTGATTTCTGTATACTGACTGTATCCTATGAGAATGTTTCATTTACTTACTGGTTCTATGAATTTGACTATTTCAAATACCTTATATAATTGGAATCATGTAGCATTGATCTTTTTATGACTAGTTTATTCCACGTAGCATGATGTCCCCAAGATTCATTCATGTTGTCTCATGTTGCTTAATTTTCTTTGTTTTTAAAATTGGAATAATACTCCAGTATATATATAAAGGAGTGCCTTGTTGGCTCAGTCAGTAGAGTATGTGACTCTTGATCTTGGAGTTGTGAGTTTGAACCCTACATGTGGTGTGGAGTTTACTTGAAATAAAAAATTTTAAAAAATACTCCATCATGGGCCGCCTGGGTGGCTCAGAGGGTTAAGCCTCTGACTTCGGCTCAGGCCATGATCCTAGGATCCTGGGATCGAGCCCCACGACCAGCTCTCTGCTCTGCGGGGAGCATGCTTCCCCCTTTCTCTGCCTACTTGTGATCTCTCTCTCTCTGTGAAATAAATAAATAAAATAAAATAAAATACTCCATCATAGGTATATTACCACATTTTATTTATTCATCTGTCAGTGGACATTTAAGTTGTTTCTACATCTTAGCTATTGTGCATAGTGCTACAATGAACATGGGGGTACTGAATCTTTTCAAGATCCTGATTTCAGTTCTTATTGATAAATACTCAAAAGTGGAATTACTAGATCATATGGTAGCTCTGTTTTTTTTTTCTTGTCTTATTGCACTGACTCTTCCTCCAATTTGATGTTGAATTGAAGTGATAAAAGCACATAGCCTTGCCTTATTCTTGATTTTAAGGATAAAGTGTTTAATCATTCATTATGTATGATGTTTCTGTTTTTTTTAGAGTCCTTTATCAGGTTGAAGAGTTTTATTCTATTTTGAGTTTGTTTAGAGTTTTTATCATGAATGGATGTTTAATTCTGCCAAATAATTTTTCTGTGTCTATAGAAATTATGTTATTTTTCTTTATTCCCTCAATACAGTTACATTGAGTGATTTTCAAATGGTAAACAAATCTTGCATTTTTTTTTAAAAGATTTTATTTATTTATCAGAGAGAGAGAGGGAGAGAGAGCAAGCACAGGCAGACAGAATGGCAGACAGAGGCAGAGGGAGAAGCAGGCTCCCTGCTGAGCAAGGACCCCCCCCCCCAATGTGGGACTCGATCCCAGGACGCTGGGATCATGACCTGAGCCGAAGACAGCTGCTTAACCAACTGAGCCACCCAGGCGTCCCCAAATCTTGCATTTTTGAATGCAGTTTGGTTATGAGTATCACTCATATATTGCTATATTTGATTACGAATATTTTATTGAATCTATATTCATGAGGTACATTAGTCTCTAAATCTGTATTCTCTGTTATTCTTAATGAATTAACCTTTTGTTATTATGAAATATCCTTCTTTATCTCTAGTAATACTCTTTGTCTTGAAGTTTATCTTGTTTGGTATTAATACAGCCACATCAGCTTTCTTTTGCTTAGTATTTATTTGGTTTGTCTTCTTATGTTCTTTTATTTTCAACCTGTCTTTGTCTTTGTAAATAACATATGCTTGGATTTTACCTTCTTATCCAGTGTGACAGTCTCTGCCTTTAAAAAAATTTTTTTAAATTATTTTTATTAACATA
Source organism: Mustela erminea (assembly GCF_009829155.1). Taxonomy (NCBI): domain Eukaryota; kingdom Metazoa; phylum Chordata; class Mammalia; order Carnivora; family Mustelidae; genus Mustela; species Mustela erminea. The sequence goes on from NC_045617.1 coordinate 84,429,817, forward strand.
TAATGTATCAGTCTCTGCCTTTTAATTAGAGTGTTTAGTACAGTTACATGGAATGTAATTATTGATATGTTTGGATTTAAATCCTCTATCTTGGTGGTTTGATTTCTGTTTATCCTGTCTTCTTCTTTTTGTTTTTTTTTTTGTTCCTTCTTTCCTTTTTAGGGGTGGAGGGTGAAAGTTTGGTGTTTTCCAATAGTCCTTTATATCTCCTTGGGTTTTTCCTTTTATATACCTTTTGTGTTATGTTTTAGCTGTTTCAGAGATTACAGTATGCATCTGTAACTTACCATGGTTTACCTTCAAAAATTATTCTATCTCATGAACAATGTAAGAACCTTACCATAGTAAATATACATTTACTTGCATGTGCATCTTCTTATTTCATATAAACCCTACTTTACTTTGCTGTTATTTTCATTTTAAATTGTAAAGTCCATATCATCTTTTTAAAGAGATTTAAAGGTACACATGCCTGTACAGGCATATTTCGGAGATAATGCGGGTTTGGTTCTAGACTACCTCAATAAGGTGAATATTGCAATACAGCAAGACAAATGAATTTTTTTGTTTCTCAGTGCATATAAAGTTTTGTTTACACTATACTGTGGTCTGTTAAGTGTACAGTAGCACTATGTTCAAAAAACAATGTACAAATATTAATTTAAAAACACTTTATTGCTAAAAAATGCTAAGCATTTGTCTGTGAGTTGTAATCTTTTTGCTGGTGCACAGTCTTGCCTTGGTGCTGATAGCTGCTGACTAAGCAGGGTGGTGGTTACTGAAGGTAGGGGTGGTTGTGGCAATTTCTAAAAATAAGACATTTGCCACACTGAATGATTCTTCCTTTCATGAACAGTTTCTCTGTGCATGGAGTGTTGTTTGATAACATTTTACCAACAGAACTTCTTTCAAAATTGGAGTCGTTCCTCTCAGACCCTACCACTGCTTTATCAACTAAGTTTAAGTAATTTTCTAAATCCTTTATTGTCATCTCAATAGTCTTCATAACATTGTCACTGGCAGTAGATTCCATCTCAAAAAAACACTTTCTTTGCCTATCCATAAGAAACAGCTCCTCATCTGTTAAGGTTTTATAGCATTTCAGATTCATCTTCAGGCTCCAAAGTTTGCTGATCACAGATCACCATGACAAATATAAAATGATGGTGATAATAATAATAATAATAATAATAATAATGAGTTTGAAATATTGTGAGAATTATCAAAATGTGACACGGAGACATGAAGTGAGCAAATGCTGCTGGGAATATGGCATCAATAGGTCTGCTCGACACAGGGCTGCCAAAAACCTGCAGTTCGTAAAAAAATGCATTATCTGTGAAGTGTGCACATCTGAAGCACAATAAAACAAGGTATGCCTGTATTTGTACAATTGTTTTTTTAAAGGTCCTTCATATTGACTGACCTAATTACCTGTTTTGGTGTTCTTCATTTCTTTCTGCAGACCCAGGTTTCTATTTGGAATCATTTCCCTCTGGCCCAAAGAATTTCTTTTAGCCTATTTTTGTTGGGCAAGTGTGCTGGAGTGATTCCTTCAGCTTTTTTCTTTTGATAATGTATTTATTTCCCTTTCATCTTTGAAGGATATTTTCACTGGATATAGAATTTGAGGTTGGCTATGTTTCTATTTCAGCACTTGAAAAATAATGTTCCATTGTTCTCTGCCATCCTTGTTTCTGATGAGATTTAGTCATTATTCTTAATGCATGTCCTGTGTCCTTTTTCTTCTGACTGCTTTCAAGATTTTCCCTTTATCTTTGTTTTTAGCATGTTGACTATGATGTGTTTTTGTATGGTTTTCTTTATATTGATTCTGCTTGGGGTTCTCTGACATTGGATCTGTGGATTGATTTCATTCATCAGTTTTGGAAAGTTCTTGGCTATTAGCAGTATTTTTGTCCTATTCTTTTTTCTGCTTCTGAGACTCTCCTTATTTATGTTGAACTGTTTGCTGCTGTCCTATAGAGCTTCAGTGCTGGTGGGTTTTTTCACTTTTTTCTCTCTTTATTTTTCAGTCCCCAGGTTTTACTGATCCTTTCCTCTATTTTCAGTCTGCTGTTAAGCCCATCAAAATCATTCTTCATCTATAATATTACTTATTTTATCTTTAGAATCTTTGTTTTTTAGAAGTGTGGTTTCTACATCTCTGCTGAAATTCTCTGTTTTACATGCACATTTTACATCTTTTCTGCTAGATCCTTTAACATGTTTTTCAATTATTTTAGGGGCCCTGTCTGATAATTCCAACATTCAGACCCTTTTCTGGATCTTGTGCTGTCAGATTATTTTTCTTCTTGCTATTTGGTCACATTTTCTTGCTTTATCACATGTCACATACTTTTTTATTTAATGCCAGACATTGTGTGTAAAAGAACACTGGGGATTAAAGTAGAAAGGGCAGTTGTTAGTATAGGGTTTAGTCTGTAGTTGAACTGGGTCTGGATTTTGTTGTTGCTTTATTTAGAATTAGTTCACTACTGCTATCAAATTTTTAAGGATGGGATCAGAACTTGCCTTTTAGCAGGACTTGGGAGCTGAGTATCTGCAGGGTTTGACTCAGTTCTGCTTTATTATAAGCAGGCCCCACGTAACTCTACCTTGGGGTTTGGTCAAGGGAGTTCTCTTTCAGATCTCCAGCTTCTGCCCCCAAAATAGATAGCACTGCTCTGGCTGAACTTCTCTTTTTTGGTAATCCTTCTGAAATTAAATCTTTTTTTTTTTTTCTTCTCCCTGTCTCTCTCTCTAGCCACTGTAGTCTGCAGATCAAAGCTCTGGCCAAAATCCATGCCTTTGTTCAAGACACGTAAGTGTTGCCCACTCCCCAGAATTCACCTATTTCAAGGGAAGATCTTTTCATTTTGCTCTATGCTCTTTGTTTATTTCATTTCAACAAATGTTTTAAAACATCTACTCTTTTATCTTTATACTCTGCTGTGGTCTGTGAAGCATGCTAGAGAAGTATATAGCATGAACCTTGCCCTCAAAGACTTGGTGTTTGTGTTTGGGTAGAGAAGAGTAACCCAGGAAAAGGATACAGCACGTGTTATTAATAGTGTGTCAGAGGAGGTAGAGTGGTACAGTATGAATAGCATATATGATGTTCAGGGGACATGGAGTAAAGAGTGGTCCAGAGAGGGGAGACAGGACTTGGGTTAAGAAAAACTAGCCCTCTGGTAGGGGGTGAGCAGAAGCTGATCCAGCATTCTGGGACATAGTCACGTCCACTGGGATGGACTTAATGTGGCCTCTCTCAGCAGAGGAGGAGCCAGAACATGCTGATGGGTCATTGAGAGAAGGCTGCATGGGGAATTCTGGCATCCAGGGTGATCAGGGAGATAGTCTCCCTTCCCTTTGTGGTGGAAAGGGGAGGTCATTCCATTTTGTGTACCTCTGAGTGCCCATCTTTAACGGGCAGAGCTGTGTAAGTGTTGTTAGTACTCTGAGCTGATGGCATTGTGGCCTCAGTGTGTCCACACACGTTTACTCATGTGGGCTCCCTATCTCTGGGGTCCTGAGGGGTACACCTCTTGGAGGTTTTAATCACTTATTGGCTTCATTTTCCCAGGACCCTGAGTGAGCCTCGGCAGGCAGAGATCCGGAAAGAGTGCCTTCGACTTTGGGGGGTGAGCATCTCCCCAGCCCATTGTTGCTCCAGGGCAGGGAAGCTGTAGACAAGAATGAATTGACCACCTTAGGACAATGAATTGTCACCTTAGGATATTAGAAAACGTCCGCCTACCCTCATGGCATTTTAGAGCTGGCTGTCTCAGCACTGACAGGAGTTACCTTCTTCAGCCTTTCACTGTCAGGGTGGTCCTACAGTTGGGTCAGAAAGGACAAGAATGGTGGGTGACCAGGCCTCATTTTGCTTCTGGGGCCCTGTACAGCAGCACTGGCCACAGTGAGCCCCAGAGAGAGGGAAGTGGCCTTTGTGGTGTACAACCACAAGGCCTGAAATCCGGCAGTGGCTGGATTACCCATCTCCACCTCCTGCTTTCTAGCTCCCTTTGTTAGGTGGCATTGTCTTTTCCTTTCTGGATCTGTCTCCTCGCCTGCATAAGCTCACACACAGCCTTTGTCCAAAGTGCATTTGAAAATCAAAGCTGGTTGCTGTCTCCTTTCAGATCCCAGACCAGGCTCGAGTTGCTCCTTCTTCCTCAGACCCCAAATCTAAGTTCTTTGAGCTAATCCAGGTAAGCTTGGTATCTGGGGAAAATAAAGTTGGAGAGGCCTAACTTTAGATGTGGAAGTATCACTGAAATGCTCCAGGCGTGGCCTCCAGATGGTTTGTGCAAGTACCTTCCAGGCTCTGAGGGGCTAGGCTGAGGCCACCATAGGTGGAATCTTCGGTGTCGGGTGATGCCTGAAGATGCTTGTCCTGAGATGTGATGTGCTTAGCATTCCCATTTGCCCGAAGGGTGGGGCTGACTATCACTCCTTGGCAAGTTCAAGGTCACATGAGATTTGCCTGCTGGGGAGACAGTGAAGTGTGGGATGATCTCAGGCTGGGGAGCTAGGTAGAGGGCCGGGGGAGGCTGTCAGGGGAGCTCCACAGTGGGGCTGGCCTAACCCTGGACTCCCTGTTCTGTTTCTGGTGAGCTGGTCCTAGAATTCTTCTGCCCTGTTTTTTTTTCTATCACCTGACTTCCAGCTTTTCTCTGGGCTTCATTTAAATCTGGCCCAGATCATGGGCCATTGTGCTGGTTTTATGGGATCAAGGACTGGGGAATGTGGTTCAAGATGACCTCGAAAGAGTAGCATGTGTACATTTTTCTAAATGGGGTGGAGAGGTCACTTAACTGCTCTCAGACTAACTACTGATGAGCCCTTGCCTTCAGTTTTATTGAAGGGTTGGCTTTTATATTCTGGTGACATTTCCTTATGGCTCTGGTAAATTGATCTGTACTCAGGGACTCGGTGTTCTTTCCCTTCCCAGCCTGTCCTAATAGGTCCTAAAGGAACACTTCAAGCAGATGGAATTAGATCCCAGTTAGTGCCTGGTTAGGTAGAGCAGGGGTGCAGGCGGGTATGTTTTAGAGAGCCAGTGCTTCCTGTCCCTCACCCTTCCCAGCCTGCCCCTGCCACCATATAGTCACCCTACTGAGCGCCTGTCTGTTCCCCCAACCCAGCCGTGTTTTCTCTGACCCGGGGCTGCAGGGCACCGAGATTGACATCTTCAGCTATAAGCCCACGCTGCTCACCTCCAAAACCCTGGAGAAGATCCGCCCAGTGCTCGACTACCGCTGCATGGTGTCTGGCAGCGAGCAGAAGTTCCTTATTGGCCTGGGGGTAAGTCTGCCGCTGGCTTCCCATCTAGTAGTTGGGGTATGGAACCTTGGTGTAGGTCTGTGGGTCTAGACAGCTGCTTGCCACGCTTGATGTATGTTCTCTTGGCACCAAGGAGCTGGGGCTTTGACCCCAGGGAAGATATTTCTTAGAGCTTCATTTTCTTCTTCTGAGTTAGCCAGGTGTCATTCAGCCATATTCAGTTTTTCATCCTTTCAGTTCACACATTTGCTTACTCATCACTGTGCATTGCTAAAGGGAACACTGCTTCTTTTCTTGTGAGATTAAGCTTCCTAGCCTAGCAGAATGGTCAGCAGGCTAATATGGTTTGCATTTCTTTGCAACACCATCCCTTGTCATCCTGTTTTGCTCTGGAGCCCTTGGAGTCTAAGATAAGGGAAAGCCTTGGCAATTATTATTATTATTTTTTATTTATTTATTTTTTTTGAGAGAGCATGTGTATGAGTGAAGGGGAGTGGGGGAGAGGGAGAGAGACAATCTTAAGCAGGCTCCATGCCCAGGACTGAGCCCAAGGATCTCGAGGCCCTGAGATTATGACCTGAGTCAGAACAGAGTTCGATCCTTAACTGACTGAGCCTGCAGGGGCCCCAAGCCTTGGCAATTCTGTATCTTAATTGGGTAAAGTCATCATTGCTTTCTTTCCATTCTGCCTTGTATCTTTGTGTAACTTTATCTCTGCTCCCTCACATACTTTGTGTTCTCTCACACTTGATCTTTTTCTCTTTTTACTTTCTGTACCCCCACCCCCTGCCCCCCGTTTGCTGGATCTGTCTGCAAGCCCACCTTAGAGATACATACACTAAGCTTGATCTTTTTTGACGGTCACTCATTGTGGACCTAAGCCTTTTGAATGGTGCCCTGAGCCTATTCTGTCCCACCAGAACCACCAGATCCCTATTGCTGAAGTATAATGGCTAATCTCTCCTAGACATTTTCTTCTGACATTTCCTAGCCCCATCAGCTTATAGCTGCAAACTGAAAGTCATTTTGAGAACTGAGTCTCTCACGCCTTGATCTCCATGCCTGCTTGAATGAGCCCTTTCTCTCTGCCCATAGAAGTCCCAGATTTACACATGGGATGGCCGCCAGTCAGACCGCTGGGTCAAGCTGGACCTGAAGACAGAGCTACCCCGGGATACTCTGCTGTCTGTGGAGATCGTCCATGAGCTGAAAGGGGAGGTCAGAGGTGGTTCTGCTCACGTGTTCTGGTCCTGCCAGCAAAGCTGTATAGCTGAGCTCCCCGAGTTAACTGGGTTATGTTGTATGTGGTGCTTGATGGGGCCCAGGGCTAGAGGAAGGTTTTGTCATGATTCTTCCTCCTCAAGTAGTTGCTGTAAACCATGCTATGTTCAGGTAGGAAGGACCACAGTCCCCATGTTTATAAGAAGGGATCTAGATCATTTTTAGGCAGTGAGGGCCCTAGTGGGCTTGCTGCTATTTTTTAAGCTGCTCATTTTGTTTTTACCAGGGATCCCTTGAGCTTTGGCCATTACAGCCGTACAGATGACTTTCAGAACTGTCAGTGAAAATGAAAGGTTGGGAAGCTAGGTCCTGGCTGGAGGGCCATGGTGGTCTCCTCTCCCTGGGTCCTAGGGTGCTCATCAGCCAAAGCCTCAGATCTGTGCCTGCTCAGAAGTCTGGGCCAATGTGGTGCTGAGAATGAGCTAGGAAGCGGGAGGGGGGCGGGCAAGAGAAATATCCTGTGTTTGGCATCCTTCCCTTCTCTGGCTCTAGGTAGAATGGAGGCCAGAGTGCTGGGGTGGGCCGAGTGGGCCCCAGGCCAGTTCCTGGCAAGGTGGGCAGTGTACTTGTCCTTCTAGGGTAAGGCCCAGCGGAAGATTAGTGCCATCCACATCCTTGATGTCCTCGTGCTGAATGGCAGCGACGTGCGGGAGCAGCACTTCAACCAGCGGTTTGACTTGGGCCCTGGGGAGAGAGGGCTGGGTAGGCCAGGGCAACCCTGTGGCAACAGCCTCGGGCTTGGCCCCTCCCCTGGGCCTTCCTTGCTGAAAGATAGCCTTAGTTTCCCTTCCCACTGGCCGGTTCCAGGGGCAGGGAAAGGAATTACTTTGGGCACTGCACAGGTTGCTAGGGCATGGGCCTTGATGGCCATAGATACCAGCACACCCTGTTTTGCCATAGCTGTTCAGATCAGAAGTGATGTTTGTGTTAAGGCTGAGTAAGATGATGTTAATCTTACAGAGAGAGGAAGGGTCTCTACAGAACATGTCTTAAGCATGGGTGGTCCCATTTCAGTCTGTTCATCTGGATTCCTTTTGTTTGTGGATGGGTGCCTGATCAGTTGTAGGCAGGGGACAAAAAGGAGGGACAGCTGACACTGCTGTGTTGCTGACGTCACTCCTAAGGTGGTTCTTCTGTTGGTATGCTGTGGTATCAGTGGCTTGGGGTGAGTGGACACATACAAGAAAGATGATACTTGAAGTTATAGTGGGCGGGGGGGACCAAATGCACCTCAAGGCACACTGCAGGAAAGCCTCCCAGGGTGGAGCCGAACCGGGTGTGGGAATCCAGAGAGAGGGCAGGCCTGCGTAAGGATGGCAGTGCAGGGTGGGGTGGGCTCCCTGGGGGTGGGAGGGCTGCATCTCAGAGCAGTTGTGCTGCACACTTGGAAGTGTTCCTTCATGGCTGCCATGGAAATGCTCTGGGGGCTGGGTGCTAGCGGAGGTGCCTTTGCTTGCCTCTGACAGCCTCTGTTTGAACTGTAGAATTCAGCTTGCTGAGAAATTTGTGAAAGCGGTTTCCAAGCCCAGTCGGCCTGACATGAATCCCATCAGGTGAGCATGTGGTCTCTCCCTCCCAAACCCGTTCCCCATTGCTGCTTTGTGGCCAGTGCTGGCTTCCCCATCCTGTGGGTGATGGGAGCGCTCAGTAGAGGGGACCAGGCAAGGTTGGCTTTAGATAAGACTACCCTTGGTGAGTGTGAATTGTTTAGGGGGGGAGGTTTGCTAGGATAGGTGTCTCCTTCGCCCCCGAGTCTCTCCCCATCCTGCCTGTCCCTGTGGGCCAACCTCCAGAGGAGAGCTTCATTCCTAGGGTGTAAGGTGTCTGCATTTAAGATGCACATGCTCCTGAGGGTGCTCACGAACCTTGTGAATCGCACGTTCACGCGCAAATGTCATTAGCATATCACCTGGCCTTTTCAATTTTTTTTCAGGTAAGAAAAGGGTGCTAAGGAAATGGGAGTTTTTGAACATGAAAAAGAGAAAGTTTGTTGCCACATTAGGTAGTGTGAAAGTTCCAGGCCCCTGAGGGAGGAGAGGGGGATGAGGACAGTCAGGGATTCAGTGGATGGAGAACAGACTTTCAGGCTGTGTCCAGGTCAGAGGTTATGACCTTCGGGGCTTACGTGACTAGAGACTGAGGTGTCTGTTTACACTGCATTTAGAATCTCCTGTTTGCCAGGTCCTGAGGGCCACCTTCCAGGGACCCTCCCTGTGTTGCTGGTGGTCTGGTTGCTGGGCTCCCTGGGGACCTTACCTAGTAGCAGTTCCAGAGATACATTCAAGGGCCCCTACCCAGTATGGTAAAAGGCCCGTTAGAACTGTTTGGAAGTAACTCTGCTACAAGAAGCCCTAAAATCAATGGTGACAGATCTGGGGATGAGCGTTGACCTTGGTGCTTCTGCCCATGGCAACAGGGAAGATGACCTGGGGTGGGAATGCTGGCAGGGACAGCTTTGTCTGCCTTACCTTGCCCTCTCGCCCTTCTTCCATAACTAGTTGTGCTTCCCAGTGGCCCGGGGCAGGCCGAAGGTGGTGTTTGGTAGCTCTGAGCTAGAGGCATGGCTGTGAGGGACAGCACCGAGCCAGACTTGGGTCCTCATTCTGGTGGGTCGGGAGTACAGGGGCCTGAAGCAGAGGACGAGGACAGGCACCACCTCCTGCCTCCTGCCAGACAAGAATGTCTGCCCCCTAGCCCCCAGGACCTTTGTCCTCTGTCCCTCTACACACAGGGTGAAGGAGGTGTACAGGCTGGAGGAGATGGAGAAGATTTTTGTCAGGTAAGTGACTCCCTTCGCTCAGGATTTGAGAGGAGTTGGGGCGGGGGATGCAGTGTTCTTTTTTTGCAGAGATGGGTTGCGGGGGAGGCAGTGAGTTGGGCCTGGCAGGCTGCCTCTGACCCTGCGGCTGCAGTCAAGAGCCCCCCAGCTGAGAGCTGATTCAGCACCCTGTCAGGAGGGGAGCAGGGCGGGGGTGTGTCAGGCAGAAATACGGGCTCACTGATGCTGTAATAGTTACGATTGTCCCTGTGAGGGGCAAAGCAGCAAGCTGCTCGAAATGCTATAAATCCCCGTTCCTGGTGCTGACAGAGATTGAGCCTGGGGTGGGGGGTACAGAACTGCTTCCTCGGATCCTTAGTGGTATGTGGGCTGCTGCAGTCTGTGGCTCTCATCCTGGGCCTGTGCCCACCGTGGCCATGGGAGCTGGGCCAGGCATCCGTGGTATTGTGTTAACTCTTTAGTGGCCACCGCAGTGCTGTAGGTGGTGGACTGAAGGCCCAGTGGCACCTCTGATCTCAGACTCTACCCTACTGGTATCACCCTGAAACTTCCAACAGCAGCAACAGAGCAGGGCCATCTGTCACTTTCCTGCCTCCACTGCTTAATCGAGAGTTCAGAGCTCGAGTCCTCCATCCAGCTCTGCACAAACTTCCTTGCTGTGTGGCCTGGAACCACTCCTGTCTCTGCCTCAGTTTCTTATGTTGAGCTGAGATAAAATGCCGTGGATGGTGAGATTTTGGTATTGGCTAGAGGCTAATGTGAGGGCGCCCTCACTCTCTCCTACTCTCCCTCCACTACGGACTCATACTTCCTGTTTACTTACCTTGGGGAAATCAGGTTAGAAATGAAGATCATCAAGGGCTCCAGTGGCACTCCGAAGCTCAGCTACACAGGGCGGGATGACCGGCACTTTGTGCCCACCGGCCTCTACATCGTCAGGACAGTGAATGGTAGGTGATGAGGGATAGTTCCCTGTCTGCTTCCTGCAGCCGGGATGACTGGCCCAGATGCTGACTGAGCCAGAGCCGAAAGCTGCCTGCTGAGGTGCACAGCAGCCAGGCTGGCATTTCCTGGAGGTGATTTTAGGAGAGGGGAGGGGTAGGGACTGCTTTTCCTCCCTGGGGATTGGGTTGGGGCTAGGGAGAGAGAAGCCCATTTGGTCTGTGCACAGATGGGTGTCCTCATGGCAGGAAAAGGGCCTTCTCGGGGCAGCAGCAGATCCAGAAAGTCAAGTTTGGCCATTTGCATCTTTGGTATAGTCCCTTTTTCCTCAGTGCCCTCTGGCTAACAGAGCCCTCTCTTTGCCAGGGTCCTAGAGTTGTTGCCCTGGTGGCAGGTTGGTAGGACTGGGGTGGGATTGCTGAGATGTAATTATCTAGTTGTTCTTGAGCCTCTTTGGACTGGTGAGGGAATGGAAGAACAGGAGTGCAAGACACACCCTTATGTTGGTCTACCCGTCCCCCATGAATAATGGATGTTCTTTATAACCTTTCCTTCTTCCTTCTGCCAGAGCCATGGACTATGGGATTCAGCAAAAGCTTCAAGAGGAAATTCTTCTACAACAAGAAAACCAAGATCTCTACCTTTGACCTCCCTGCAGACTCCATTGCCCCCTTTCAGTAAGTGGCCCTCCTCTGTGCCTTCCCCTTTTGCAGCTTCAGGTGCTCCTGCCAGGATGCCGGCCTTCTTGGGGCACACCCCAAGTCCTGAGAAAGATGGCTGCCCAAGCAGGGGCTCCCCTGTGCTTGGGCCAGGCTCCTCCCAAGGGTAGGGATGTGGCCCCCTTTTGCGTAGAGAGGCTCAGTGCGAGGCGAGGGATGCTAGGAACTGCTGTAATGGTTGGGGGTCCTCGGTGGGCGGGGCCTCACCCAGGCAGGGCATCTGCTCCTTGGAGCAGCCACTGTTTACATTACTTTCCAGTACTGGCCTGCTGGTGGGAACATACTGAGGGCCTGTAGCCCAGCCTCTTGGAACTCAGGGTCCTAGTCGTCCATCACAAGGACCCAGTGTCCATTTGCCAGATTGTTTGCTGACAGTAGCCAGCAGCCCTAATGTGCCTATAATTAGCAATTGACACTAGTTTCTGTGGCCACACTGTTTTAATAAAGCAGCACAGACAGATAAACCAGGAATATCAGTAATTGTTGGACACAATTAGCAGCCTCTTTTTGTTGGGAAAAGCGGATTCTGAAAGTCAGGGAGGAGGAGTTGGGGCCTGCTGGGTACCTTCTGGCCACCAAAGGGAAGACCCTAACCTGGAGTTAAATGGCCCCCCCTCCCCCCACTAGACCCGACTCTTAAGAACCAACCTTCTAAATCACAGTCGCCAGGGCTGGGGTGGTCTCTTGGTCCTGCACCACCTCAGTACAGCCCTCTGACTTCCTTTCTCTTCCTTCTTCCCAGCATCTGCTACTATGGCAGGCTCTTCTGGGAGTGGGGGGATGGCATCCGTGTGCATGACTCCCAGAAGCCCCAGGACCCAGACAAGCTGTCCAAGGAAGATGTCCTGTCGTTCATCCAGACACACAGCGCTTGAGGGCGTGGGGATGCCCACCCCTGCCGATTGACCTGTCGTTCTCTGAGTCAGGGCGCTCTTCAAGGAGAGGGACTGAGGAGCGCAGTCACTGCAGCCTGCCCATAAGGGCTGGGTGGTCTCCTCTCCATTCTCCCTGAAGAACTCAGTCAGGGACCTTCAGAAGACTCTGTCCCAGAGGCATTCCTTCTGGGACACCTTTTGAACTTCCCTCCCTGGAGACCTGCCTGCCAGGGCTCAGCCTGAGGATGCTGCTCCGACGGCGGGTTGGAGGTCAGGGCCCAGGGAACGTGCGGCCGGTGGAGGACCTGTCAGAGAACAGCAGGGTGTTGGCTCTGCCATTCTCTCCTGTATCCTGTAGACTCACTTTTCTGAGTTTCTTGCACTGCCCTGAGGGCGGCCATGCTTCTGCTCTGCCCAGCTTTTTATTGGGCTGACCCCAAGTGGGTGTAGGCCAGGGGCAGCTGCTGTACAAATCAATGTTTTGTTTCTTTGAACTTGCTCTGTTTTGATGCCAAGTTGGAGAAGATTTGGTCTCCTCCCCTGACCCCTGTCCTGGTCTTCCCTGGAGTTCTTAGCCGGACCTCTGATAGTCCCGCAGGCCGGGAAGGGAGGCTTATGGGCCACACATTCCTGACACTGCATCACGACACAGGTAGTGTCTTGACAGTGGGTGTGACTGCCTTCCTGGCCCCCACCCCCCTTTCAATCTAAACCTTGGGCAGCTCTAGAGGAAGCAGCCTTGAAGACCTGCCATTTTCAGTGCCCCAGAGCACTGGCCCCCTGGCAACACGGGGTACCTCTGGGGTTGGGTTACACCTGGCCCTTTGGCAATCATGGCACCGCCATTTGCCACAGCCACCTTGCTAACCCCTCCCTTCGTTTTTCTTGCCCAGTAGGAAGTACAGTCACTTTTGTTTGTCCTTTTGTGGTCACTCCATTTCCTCTGTTTTGGCAGAGGGGGAAGAGGGGAAGCTGGGCAGTAGCTCTGGGTGGGGGAGGGCACCTCTGGTTGTTTTTAATGGGAAATACCTCTCAGAGATGCTCCTATGGACTTCCTAGAGCAGCATCCCAGTGCTGGGCTGGTTTCCATGGAGATAAGGCACTGAGACTTCCCCGGAGGTTGGAACTATACCTGGGGAAGGGGGGTCTCCAGCTAGCATCCAGCCTTTCCCTCCCAGGTTGGTGGCAGCACCGCTGAGAAAGCTGTATTTCCACCCAGTTCTGGGTATATCGGTGTGTCTTGCAGAATCTTGGATCATTAAAGATAAACATATTTTTAATTCCTTGTGTGGCTCTATGCTGGGGCTGTTGCTGTTTGTCCTTGGTGCTGTGTGGTCTGGGATTGGCTTGGATGAAACTGCTTGGGCTGGAGAAGGGGGGAAGCTCTCTGCTTAAGAAGAGGGGGAAAAGCAGGTTGGTTTACTCAGAGCCTATGCAAGTTCCTGGGCCCTGCAGGCCTTGCTGCTTGCTTCTGGAGAGGGCCCCAGAAGAGTCCAGAAATTACGCAGCTCCTTTTGGAAGCAGCGACTGGAGAACTGAATGAACCTATAGCCCAGTGGGGCAGGGAGGCACCTTCCCCCCCTCCACATAAATCACACGGCTCACTCCATGGTGGCACTGTGACAATCCAGGATCAGTCTGTGTGACTAAAATAACAGAGGCGTCAGACCAATTAGTGTCACTAGACCGGAGGAAAAGGGAAGGAGAGAGGATTTCGCTGACCCCTAGCCAGCCTCCCCTCCATTCTGAGTCTGCACTGGAGAGTGCGAGGGGCTGCGCTTGGGGTTAGGCACGCAGATGCTGATGGCACCTCCCTCTCAGCTCAGGGCTAGAGCTTCTCTGCCAGCTCCACAGCTCTGGTGCTGGCCTCCCATAGCTTGCCTCTGCTTGGCTCCTTCCTTCACTCTGGCCCTGAGGGTCCTTCCTTGACATCTCATAGCCTTAGCTCCCAGGGCAGCTCCTTTCCTCGTTTTCACTTTCTTAATTGGTATAGTCTCCATGCCCAGCCCTACTGTGCTCTGCCTTGCCCCAGCCTCACACTCCTGACCCTCTTGGTCCTGGTGTGCTGGGGGTAGAGTTGGGGCAGCAGGGTATGTGTTTGCGGTTCCTGGCCCCTGCTCCGATCAGCCCTGCCATGACTGCTTCTCCCAGTGAGCCCTGCCTGATTTACTGGCCACTGTCACCATAAGTCTGTCCGGTCATTATCATGGCTCTTGCTGCCCATTCCCTCTGCCAGGCCTCACCAGCCCTGCTTGCCTCTTGAAGATGGATTAACTCCATACCCCTGTGGGACCTCCATCTGACCACTTCAAGTCCCCAGTCACCCCCTGTGCACAGGCTGCTTTTTTTCTGCCATAATTAGAGGCAGTGGCAGACTGGAGGACAAGAGAGCATGTTTGGTGGGTGCGGTGGACAGGTGGTGCCATGCCTAAGCCTTGGAAATGGCTCCCAGAATAGTTTTGGCTTTACAAATGCTTTCCATGGTCTTATTCCCCACTTTAAGCTGGGGACTCACCTTTGCAATGCCCCTTTCCCCCACTCCTGAGTTCTAAGCTAAGCACTTTCCCTTGAACATCTTTTCTTCTTGATTCCCGAGTGCCATCCCCACTGCCCTCCAGATGCAGTCAGACTGTGACATTTACTCAGCAGACGGGAGAAGCCTGGCTGTTCTTTATTGCCTTTCCCTTGGGCTGAGGGAGGAACCAGCACACAATCCTTCTGGAGACCCAGGCCCCACAGCAGGACCAGGGGGTGAGGGGCTGGACCGACAGGAAGCCCTGCTCCAGTCTGGGTTGGAGAGAAATTCTCCTGTGCCTTGATTGTCTTGAGGCTTGAAGGGCCGGGCTAGTAGTGACCAGGGGGCCAAGGTGAAGCTTGTGCTGACTGGTGAAATCTCTGGCTCACAGGGTCCAGTAGGTGTAGATGAGTGTCAGGAGGAGGAAGATGGCCACAGAGAGCAGCATGTTTTTCCGGTTCTCCTGTCGAAGCAACTTTAGCTCTTTCTCTGGGAGAAAACAGGGTGGTGAACAGATAGTCTGGGCCCATCTGCTGCTCGCCTCTGCCTCTGCTCTCTGGCAAATGCGTGTACACACTGTTGAGAGCAGAGGTGTTCCCACCCAGCTTCTCCACTTCTTTATCCACAAAAATGATTATCCTCCTTGGTCTGCCCAGATTCTCACCACCTTTGGCTGCAGATCCTGGCCCAAAGGCATCCCAGCACCCAGGGCTGCTCAACCATTCTTCAAATGCAGTGGAAGTGGAGGATGGAGTGTATAAGGTCATCAAAAAGGCCACATCTGATAGCCAAGCTAGGTGCTGACCTGGCATTACCAGGTGAGTGCTCCAGCCTGCCACTGCTGGCAGGGCATGGGCGTGGGGTGCTTTATGGTGCTCCTCCTTGCAGGGGGTCTCATCTGGCCAACTAGAAGCTCAGGGTGGCTGGGACTTTTTGGGCCTGACACTGGAGTAGATACAGGGTGGGGGCCACACCATCAGTGCTTCCAGTCCTGCCCCTGCTGCATGCCCAGCTAAGCAGGAACCAGGGATGCTAGAAGAAGGCAGAGTGTGCCCACAAGGTGGTTGGGCTCGCCTCTAGAGGAAGCCAGTCCTATTCTAGAGGAAAGGGCATCCATTCATCCCCTTGTGTGACATGCAGGTGGGTGGTACGTGCTACCTCTCAGGTAAATGAGGCTGAGGCTGCGATTATAAAAATTGCTAGGCTGGAGGCAAAATGGGTATCCCTCCCCTACTTGTGTGAAAGAGTGGGTAGGTACCTGGAAATCAACTCTGGGCAGGCCAGACTGAGACTGGGGCCTAGGTAGGGGGTGTGTGTGCACACACGTGTGTTATGCTTACAATGTTGATTCAAACTGGTCCCTCTGGGAGAGTCCCTATCATCTGGACTATTCTGGGGCTGATTCTTGGCAAGTCTGGTCTCTCAAGGGGAGAACCAATCCAAGAGGTCTGAGGAACCTCTGCAGACCATCTTCCTCTCAGGCTGGATGGGGTAGGGTTGGGGCCAGGAGGGGTTGGGGGGGGGGGGCCAGTAGTCGTGCTCCTGCCCTGCCCCCTCCTGGCTCTACCTGACTCTGCCCCCAACCCCCAGAAGGTGGCAGCATTGCTCCACCCACAGTAAGCCCTTCCTTCACCTCTAGGGTTTTCCTGGGATGAGGTGGGAGGCGAGAGGGGGGCGGGAGGGGGGAGCGGTACTGATCTCACTCAGTCTGGGTGGATGTGAGAGTCTCTTCTGGACCTACTACCATTTCCCTTCATCACACAGAGGAAGAACAGACCCATAAGCTTCTCTATCTCCCCTGGAACAAAGGAACAAACCTGCTTTCTTTCCAGGCTGCCAGGCTTAAGGAGGATTCCTAGAGCCTTGGCAGAGGGGTGGGGAGCTGGGGGGTGGGGGGTGGAGAGGAAGGGTGGGGGTGGTTCACGGGGTGGTGTGGGAGAGGGTGCGCTCCCTCCCAAAGAACCCTCTTGATCCCCATGACCTGATGGGCTCCCTGGACTATCTGTCCCCTCATGACCCTGGGACTGGAGGATGAAGCTGGTAAAGGAAGGGAACTTTCTTACCGTAGTTGGAGGCTTTGTTCATCAGGCTGTTTTTCTCCTTCTCCAGAGACTTCCTGTGAGGAAAGGAGTTTTATGGCTCAAGCCCTTTTCTTCCCATCTGAGGGGCAGCTGACACACGGGGGCAGGATGGACCAGGTGAACAGGGGCCCAGATCCCTAGTGGCAAGGGGCAGGGTGAAGGAAGCTCAGGGCCAGAACCTCAGGATAAATATGAGGGTGTGGGGGAAGATGGGAGTCCAAGGCAGATGTGTTACCTGGCCTCTGGGCTCAGCTCTGCCCCACAGAGCCTGGAGTTCACAGCCTCCAGGTCTCTCCGACACTGTGACAGCTTCTCCTCCAGTCCATCGATCTGAAACACACAGCACACCCAATAACTAGAGATGGGTGCTAGAGCCTTAAAACTTTCAAAAACAGGATCTTGGAATGGGGAGGAAGGAGCCTCTGGGAGTTTTCTTGGACAGTGCCCTGCGTCCCCTGACCCTGGCCCCCCAGCCTGTTTTGTTGTCTCCTGCTTCCACACAGTGGGGCCCCACCGGAAGCAGCTCTGGGTGGGGTGCGGTTTTCACAGCGGCCCTGCCCCTCTGGACCAAGCCTGGGTTGGGGGCAGACGGGACCAGTCCCTTAGTCAGCTCTGTCTCCCCAGCACACAGCCCGGCTGTGCAGACCACAGGGCTGGGGAATGCATCAGGCACCTGGGACACAGGCCTAGCCTAGAATGCAGTGAGGTGCTGCCTTCCCCCAGCGCTCCACACTCGTGAGGGATGGGGGGGATTAGACATCTAAGGGACAAAAAGCAGAAGTGTTTTTTGCACTGACCCACTTAAGGTGGACTTAAGTTGTTAATAATATGTATTTTCCCATGAGAATCAATAAAATAAATCCACTGAGTGTAAAAACAACAACAACCACACAGCTCAAAAACTTGTTTCTTTCTGACTTGGTTCTTGTGCAAAATCATTATCAAGGCAGCTGTAGCTTGTAGGGCAAAACAGCTAAGCTCCTCAAAGGCTGGCTGCCAAAGGTATAAGTTTTCCCATTTGTTTTGATTATAGTTTCAAAGCCGTGTTCTTGGGCAAATAATGTGAGTTGTGGGAAAATATTTTGTAAAATACTGGACTGGATCATCCAAGCCTAGTTCCTGGTATGATACATGTAGCTTTGGAAGTTCATCTGTGTCTGTCTGTCTCCAGGTGTCTTCATGTCTTTCTGGCCACCTCTCTCGGCCCAGGTATGTTCCATTACCTCTGCCCTGCTGGCGGGAGCCTGGGTTTCAGTGGGTGGGAAGGTTCAGAGGGCCCTGTGTCCCTTAAGGCAGCTGACAGAATAGTGCCTTGGGTGCCAAGGATGCTCAATTTTCCATCTGACTTCACTCACTCTCACCACATCCCTGGGAGGGATAGCAAATATGATCTCTATTTCACAAATGGGAGACTGGGATCCCAAAGAGAATGACTTTTCTGAGACAGACGGGAGTCCCCCCTCTCCTTACTGGCCTCAGCCAGTTCTTTAGCCAGTCCCTTCCAAAAAGGCCCCTGTGGAGACAGTAATCAATGATTACACGTATGGATCCCAGTGTTTCAAGTGGGTGTTTTGGGGCCCGTGTCAGAAGAGATGCACTTGAAACCTTCTGCCCTCTCCCTGGCCAGCACCTACCCAGTCACTTCTGGGTCAGCCACTTTGCCTTATCCTAAGGCCTGCCCCAAATGACACACCATCTAGTCCCTTCCCTACAGCCTCAGCTGGCTACCAACTCCAGCTCCAGAAGCTGGGCCCTGTGGGAGGGAGCAACTGAAGAGCCCTGAGTTGACTGCCTGGTTAACTGTATCATTTTTCTGCTAATTGGCACCAAACGTAGGATTGTCCTGGGGAACAGCCTTAGCAAGGAGCTGCGGCCTGGACCTGGGGAGGCTAAAGGCCATCTAGGAACCTCTACCGCAGGGAAATAAGCACCAGGCAGCCAGGCTCAGGGAACAGTAACAGCCTAATGTGATGGTCACTGGGGCTGGATGAGAAGAGCAGGTGCTTCAGGCCACCACATGACCCACTTGCCGTAGCAGGACCCTCAATCCAGCCCCTGGGGACCCTACCATCCCATGGTATAGAAACCACAGTCAGGGCACCAAATTCCACACTAGATCCCAAAGCTTTATTCTTGAAGCACTACCTACTCCACAAGGCCTTCTCTGCTGCCCTTGGCTGGAGAGGTACCATATCCTTCTCTTGGCAAATGAATTAGGCCTTCTTTCGTAAGGCTGACAGCACATTAGGTCATCCTAGCTATGAGCATCCAACCTCACCTTACCAGATTCTGGGAACCCCTAGGGCCTATGGTGTAAACTTGTGGCTCAGGGATCAAGTGTTGCCCAGTGCAGCCCATTCCACTTGTGTATATGACTGCCTGGCTCCTAAGGATGCCTGATTTTGTAGCTCCTATCCTAGAATGGTGGCCACCAGTCTCTCCTTTGTGGTCTCCAAAAAGGCCTGGCCTACTTTAGTCTTTCTGTTTGTAGCCTTGGAGGAATGACTCGGGTTGGACATGGATGAGCCAAGGAGCTAGGGACAGATCTAGACCTCATGTAGCAACTCGAGCCTGAAACCCTCCCCTAGTGCCCACAGAAGCCTGAAGAAGCTAGGAGAAGCAACTATACTCACACACAGATTATGTACTTTGTGGATAACCCAGTGCAAATCTTTAGCCTAGGTTAGATTTCTTCCTGCTGCCCCTTGGGCCAAGTCCTAGTTCACATGTCATTCTGGGGAGAAAGAAGCAGCTTGGGGGATTTCCGTCCCTAAACACCTTTGGAAGGCTACCAGGTGCCCAAACAAGTGGTAATTGGCCCAGAACAAGGCTGGGAACTCATGCTAAGCAAAATCTTTAAATTGAGGTTGGCAAACCACAAGTGGCCAAGCCAATCCGCCGTCGTGCTCTGGGCAGGGCCTGTGGAGCTGGCAGTTGGAGGCCTTTATCTGAACAAGCCCAATTTATCTGCAGTTCCACTGAATATCCCCACTTTCATTTACCACTTTTTAATGAGGCTTAAACGGACGAACACAAATCAAGGTTTTAGGGACTCAAGTTCTAACCTCCCTCTATGAATATTTATGTCCTGCTGACAGCTCTCTCTGATTCCCTTCTAAATAGCAAGTCCCCCCCCCCTTTTTTTTAATAACCCAGCTGCATGATGTGGGCTGAGTGAGGGGAGGCTGAGACTGTCAGGGAGCTCTTCAGCAGGCCACAAACCCGTCCTCAGAAGGTGACCCCGCTGGCAGTCAAATACCCTGCAGCATTTGCTGAAGCAGAAGCTGGCTCTCAAGCAGCTATAATAATGGATGCAAAGACTTAAGAGTGACCCAGCTACAAGAAGGTAGGGAGAGAAGGTCAGGATGCACCTTTTAGTTGTGCCTGGGGTCAGGAGTGGTGCCTACAGAGTGGGGCTGACTCAAATGGACCAGAAATGGGAGAGAGGACCCAGGAAGTGGGCCTTAAAGGAAGCCGCTCCTTGGGTTTTCAGTCAATTCTTGATGGCATTTATGTGAATTATGCACTTCACAGATTCCCCAGTGCAAATCTAGAGTCCTTGGGTAGCTTTCTCTCTGCTGCCAGGCTAAAGGCAACAGAGGACAATATAGCCAGCACAGGAGAGAGGCCACAGGGTTAGGGCCAGAATAAGAAGACAAATGTCAGGAACATTTTAAAAACACAGGGTCAAAGCTGGACAAGCAGCTGGGAGCCCAAGTGCGCAGAAGCCTGAAACTGCAGGTCCTGAGAAGTATTGTAGTAAGGAGGGTGGGCTGTAATCGGGTGCCTCAGCTTGCTGCTCACTTGCCCTCGAAAGGACTTCCTTAATTCTGTGCCTCATTTTATTCATGTGTAAAACGAAGTTAATGGTTCATATTTCAAAAAGGTTTTGTGAGGATGCTATGAGCCAACACATGTAAGGTGCTTAAAACAGTAAGAGTTAAATAAGTGTATGCTGTCATTATTAGCTGAGAATGGTTTTCACTGGATCTTTGGGGAACAGAAAGAAAAAAAGAAAGAAAAAAAGTGAGTTAACGTGACAAAGTAAGAGGAGACAGAGTGTGGGTGTGTGATGGAAAGGAATCTCCATTCATCACTGGCTGGCACCAGTGGCAAAAGGAGGCATCTAGCTGGGATATGGCTCTCCTCTGAGTCTACAGAGGGGTTTAGCAATGGGGTGAGGGGAGAGGGGGCCTGCAGGGTAGCCCATCCAAACAGAACCACCTCTAAAGGCTAACCCATCCAGCTGGCTTGGAACACAGCATGCTGGAACCTCATGTCCCTGCCTGGGGCTAAAACCAGGCTGGGCTCTTCAGCCAGCACCAACTTGCTGAGGATGGGCCTGGTAGCACCTGACGATGAGGCCCAGAGCAGCATCCAAGAGCAGACAGACTCAGGTGTGGTCTGGGCATGAATGGGCATCTGAGGAGACGTGGAATGGCAGGCAGGGCCTGGCAGACGGAGACCATGTTTACCCACACCATGGCTCTACAGGGAGCAGAAATGTGAAGCCCCAGGACTACAGCAGAAAGAGGCCCCATCAAAGAGATTGGACCAACTCTAGCAGGAAGAAGTTACACTCGAGGCCACAGAGGCTCCCAGGACTCCTGCTCAGCAGGATGGATACAGGGTCAACTGGCAGAAAGAGTGTGGCCGGCCCAAAAGAGCCTCAGGTACTGAGACTTTCCTGGAGCTACGGGGGGCAGCAAGGCTGGCTGTAACTGACTGTCATAGGCAAAGTGGTAACGGCTGAGGTGGGGACTGGGATGAGGCACTCATTCAGGCACAGTGTGGGAGTGAGAATGGATACCCTCAATGTAAAATTATATTATATATAATTATTAAATTAGTAATAAAACTACATTACACACACACACATAGTATTCAGAAGATCAAGTGTCCCATTTTTATACAGGGACAAAGAACACTGTGTCTCTCTGAGATGATGAGCAGGTGAAGCACAGCTACAAAGGGACACAAAAAGTCTGAAAGGTGGTGCGGGGAGCTTAGCAAACTCTGCCTTCTAGCATTGCACACAGAGCTGGGGAGTTGGTAGTTGTGAAAACTTATGCGCTGCAGTTCAGGGGACTGAGAGGTAGGTAGTAAATGTGCAGGGTGTCCTGGTAGGACAGTTGATTCATCCCAAGACCAGACCATGGGGACTGCTGGTCTGAGCACAGAAAGATGCAGAGTGGAAGGGAAAAAGTATATATGGCAGGGAGTGGGAGGAAGCTGAAGGTCCCAGAGGAGGCCCTGGAACGGGGATCCAGGAAGTCTGCACTCGATCAGGAAAGGCCCACGAGTGATTCTACTGCAGGCAGACTGAGAGCCACTGCCTTTCTGACCCAAGCACAGACTGGAGGCTGGGTGGTGTTGGGGGGTGCGTTTCCTACATAAGAATGTGAAGATCTGAGGTCAGCGGGGCAGGCAGTCAAGGTCAGCAGAGGCCCCACCCCAGCCAAATGGGACCGCTGATCCTGCTGGCAGGTGCCAAGAGAAGTGAGGGCTTTTTCAATTCCAGTCACCAGGGGCAGAGACTTCCCGCAGCCTTCCCTCTGTGCCCTTCGGATGTGGCTCTGAGTGCCGTGTGCTCCATGTGCTGTACCTGCCAGTCATGAGCCCTGAGCCAGCTAAGCAAAATCCCCTCTGCCACCTGAGTTGGGGAATAACACCTTATTCTCAGAGCTTTAGGGAAGTCTCCCTGGGGTCCTATAACGCCATAAAACCACTGTGTTAAGAGAAACTGTAAAATTCATCTGAAATCCCCGTGAGGCATCTTTTCGAGTGTGGAGCCTCCTGGAATTGAAACCCCGAATGAGGCCTCTTTGGAGACAGAGAACCCTAGTGCCAGCTCAAGCACGGATAACTGCCCAGCACACTGGTCAAATCAGGTCCCCTTGGGGTGTAGGGGGGCTACCCCAGGTCCGGCAGCTGCCAGGCCCTCGTGCACAGCTCATATCCTGCTGACAGGCGTATGCCACAGGCTGCCACTACCCTGTTGCAGGTGCTCCTAGTGAGGGTACCTGAACGGTGCTCCCAAGAGCCTCTCTCCAGCCTGGGAGGTGACTCCCCCACCCACCCCAAGCCACTGTCTAGGGCGAGGCTTTCTTCAGAAAAAGGGAGAAAGCACCCTCAGGACTTAGAGCTCTGGGTTACGCAGGCCACTCTGCTTTCTGGTTTAGGAAGTTATTTCCGGTTTTCCCAGACTTGCTCTCAGCTTCTGGCCACTGACTGCCAGAAGTTTCTGGAACAGGTTAACCTCAGGAGTCAGGCAGTGGTCATGGGGTTATATCCTACAGCTCCCTGGCCAGGTACTTGCTAATAAAGAGTCAAAACAACTTACAGAAGCCGAAATCCACCCAACATTAAATCACACTACCAGCAGTAGCCAACACTTCCATGGCATGTGCTATATGCCAGGCACAGTTCTCAGCACCTCATGCACAGAATGCTCACAATAACCCTATGAGGGGGTAGTAGTAGCATCAGTCAGTGGTCCCCCCCATCTGCTGGGAACAAAACCCCAATGGATGCCTGAAACCACATATAGTACTGAAATAAATAAATATAGTATATGGTATACATGGCACATATATGGTCTGTATGGTGTACATATATGGTATATCTATGATATATATATGGTTGTGTGTGTGTGTGTATATGTATGTTTTTTCCTATACGTACATACCTATGTTAAAGTTTTATTTATGTATTAGGTAAAATAAGAGGTTAACAACAATAGCTAATAATAAAACAATTATGGTGGCGCCTGGGTGGCTCAGTTGTTGGGCATCTGGCATCAGGTCAGGTCATGATCTCAGGGTCCTGGGATTGGGCCCTGCATTGGGCTCCCTGCTCAGCAGGAAGCCTGCTTCTCCCTCTCCCACTCCCCCTGCTTGTGTTTGCTCTCTGTCTCTCTCTCTCTGAAATAAATAAGGAAAATTTTTTAAAAATTAAAAATTAAACAATTATGACAAAAGGGTATATATAAAAGTTATGTGAATGTAGTCTCTCTCTCAAAATATCTTACTGTACTATATTCACTCTTCCTGTGCTGATGGGAGATGAAAAAATGCCTACATGATAAGGTGATATGAGGTGAATGATGTAGGCATTGTGGCAATATGTCAGAAGGGGGATCATCTGCTTCCAGGCTGAGTTGACTGTGGGTACCTGAAACCTCAGAAGGTAAAACCATGGGTAAAGGGGAACTCCTGTATTCACGTTTTGCAGATGAGCAAGCTTGGGCTATGGAGATGGAAGTCCTTTGTCCAGGGTCACAGGGCATACATGGTGGGCACTGGGCAGTCCAACTCTGTGCTGTTAGCTGCCACCCAACATACCTACCTACCTAAGCCTCTTAGCTCCTGGGAATAACCCCCAGTCCTTGTACTCCAGGCAAGGCAGTTTGTGCAGCTCGTGTAGGCTACCAATGTCTGCAGCAACTCTGCAAGGAAGGGGCTGTTTCTGTTTTAGAGAGGAGTAAACTCCCAGTGTAGAGATTTTAATCAAGGTCATGTAATTGGGAAGTGGCAGAACTGAGGGTCTGAATCTGAGGCTTTTCTGCTTCAGAGCTTATATTCTTTCCAACACTTCAAGCTCTTTCTCCAAAATCCCTCATGAAAACATTCATGACAAAGAAGGGTTCTGTGGAACAAAGTCATTCCACATCCCAGTCGAAGCCAATCTAAGCTTGTTGATCTGCTTTCAATAGATTCTCTACTCTGAATAATCTTGTACAAGGGCTTTGCCTGGTCTCTGTCCACGTAACAGATACTCTCTGTGAGGCAAGAACCTGACTGAAATCTGCTTGGAGACAGCAAGATGGGAGCAGGGTGCATATCCTTATGTTGAAGGCAACTACCCACCCTCCAACTTCCGGCTTCTCGAAGATCCCTGCCCCCCTACCCCCGCCCCAGATTGCCTAAACTGCCACAGCACCCTCCAAAATTCACACAAAACAGACCCAGTTTTGAGGAGAAAGGTGAGCTAGGGTAGGCTTGATAAGCCCTTCTTTCCCTAGTGGGTAGCAAGGCCTTTCTTTTCACATGCCAATTCACAGCCCTGAGAATGGTGCCAGCTGTTTTATCTCCAGCCCCAGCAGCCTAAGAACTGGATTTCTGGAAATCCACTCATTTTCACATGTCAGGGAGGCCCTAGGACATTTATTATAATGGGTAAAGAGGCCAGAACACCTTCCCAGGTATCTGTGGCAAGAGTGCTGGGGCTTTCCATCTGAGGCCATCAGGCCACACTGCCAAATCACATGAGGGTCATGGGCCTCGATTTCCCAGGTGACCAGCCTCAAACCCCAAAGGTCTTTTTGCCCTGACACTGCTGAAGGGATGTTTTTCTGTGGAGGAGGCTCAGGGCTCTGTGGGGACAGAAGACAAAACCTCTATCCATGTCTCCCCAAATCATCAGAAGTTTCTCTCCCAGGGTGAGCAGATGAAGACCGTAAACCTTCCCGGTTTTTAATCAACGAGTTATTTTCAGGAAAAGCAGAGAGCCAAAGGGCTTGTCATTTCTCTGGAGACTCACTGCCCCCTCCTCCACCGCCCCAGGTCAGGCACACAAGGGGCCCTGCTGAAACGCTTGCAAGCTCTGAGACCTTGTGAGACCTTCTGGCGTGCTGAGCAGCTTTACAAGGAGAGCCACGGCAGTCCTTGCCTGAAGCCTTCAGCTGTCCCTGGGCCAGAATGTTTGGGGTTTGTTTTCTCCTCTTTCCCCCAATATATATTTTTTGATAAATTAGCAAAAGCTTCTTCATTGCTGAAAGGCTCAAAGCAGTATTCAAGAACTGGCATCCACCCCATGCCTTATGAATTCATTAATTAAGATGCTGGCAAACAGCCACTCCACACATGCTGACATCCAGCCGTGTTAGGTAATGAGGTTTTAGTCTCCTGACCCCTGTCAAGTGGAATGGAGCCAGACACAGGCTGTCGAGAGAAATCACCTGCCCAATGGCAACCTGTCGCTTGCGCCTGGCAGCAGGTGAGGCTCATTTAATGGTCAGTGGCCCTTCTCTCGGCCCCTGGCCGGGTGGCTCCCCCACAAGGTGGTGTCCTACTGCCTGCCCCATGCTAGCCTCCTAACCCTGACCAGCGAACCACTCAAGAGGGCCCAGACGGCAAGGGCGAGGGTTCAAGCGCTTCCTCCAGCTACTCAAGCCAATTCAGTAAATATTCATTGATGGTCCACTAAGCTGCTTCTGCCCCTTGTCTCAGAAAATTGGTAGATGCCCCCCAATCTTGTGCACAGCCTGTGACTATCTTCATCTTGGTGCTGGAGGAGGTAACGAAGTGGATGTGACCACTGGTTGACCTGAGCACGGGACCAGGGCAATTGGAGGTTCCTCATCCCTCCACTGACCTTGGAATGTACGTTCTGCCCACTGTTCCCACAGTGGGAGCTATTCCAAGGACATAGTCTTGAGAGACCATGTGTTGTGGAGACCATCTGAACAGTATACGTGACTGAACCCAGTTAAGGCCTCTGGACAAACTTTGAAGATTTGGCAGGCGGGTGCAGAGATCTAGTCCTCTTATTCACTACCCAAGACAAGCCTCACCAGTAAGTTCCCTTGCTTATTAAACCTGCCACCTATCAACCTGGTGTGGACTGCCTCTTTCTTGGGTCTCTCTGTCCTCCATGGAAGGGGGCCAGTTTGCAAACCAACAACTTGGTGCTTCTGCCTCTCTATGCCCACAGAGAGCTTACAGCAGTGGCTTATACTGAGCAAATAATTACAATGTCAAGGTTATTTCCTCCTGTGCTCATCCTGCCTATGTAATTTTCTACCCTCAATTTATTACCTCTTTTTCTGGTAAGGATTCTTGTGAATTTAAATGACTCCCATTCACTTTTATCTCCTATAGCAAATACTATTAGTTGGCCAACACAACACTGATTCCCAATCCCTCTTCCTTTGCCCACTACAGAGGTTAGAAAAGCTAAAGAGATGCTTTCCCACACTCACTGCAGCCAGGGATGGTCATGATCCAGTTCTGGCCAATGAAATGTTCCAGAAATCAGCTGGAAGACTCCTGGGACATCTTATGCTTTGCTGATAAAAGGGACATTGGGTGCGTGGGTGGCCCCTTGGTTAAATGTCTGCCTTCGGCTCAAGTCATGATCTCAGGATTCTGGGATCGAGTCACACATTGGGCTCAGCAACCAGTCTGCTTCTCCCTCTGCCTCTGATCTCTCTCTCTCTCAAGTAAATAAAATCTTGAAAAAAAAAAAAAAAAAAAAAGAACAGTGTTGTAGTTCCTTTATTCTTCTTCCTAACTTAAAGTTGGATATGATGACTAGAGCTGTGGTAGCTATCTTGAGAATATGAGGAAACAGCTAAGAGAATGTAGAAGTACCAGCCTTGACCTAGCTTTTGAACCAATGCCAGTAGCCATTTACCTCCAAATTTGTTATGGGGAAGAAAGTATATTCCTATTTACTTAGGTCAGTTCTGTGCCTCATAGCCAAACATTTCAAACTGATAGATTTTTGTACTAGGGACCAGATCTAACCTAGTTATCCCCTTAAGATGTCAGCTAAGACAACACACATCTGTGAGGACACATTGGCTGTTGAAACATCTAAAGACACGAAGCTGAATGGTCTAACTGTGAAAGAAAATACAATGACCAAGTAACAGCTCATTACTATCAGAGTCACAAAAACAGAAACAGGAATTTACATCAGTCAAAATCTATCAGTTTAGACTGAAATGCAACTTTCCTCCTTCCACACATTAAAATCAGTAGCAAAGCTGGTGACTTTTCATCTGAATGCTCTCATTATTCAGAATTAACTCTCAGAAGCTAAACTCATAGCCAGTCTTTTCCAACTTTGAGATCTTACAGGGTGGCAAATGAGTTGAATAAACACACCTTGAGAGGAGATGTAGGAATGGAGGCTGCTAGGGGGTGCCTTGGTTGACCTGGGAGGTGACTGCCCAGTACAGCTGGCCCAAGCCAGCCCTCAGGGTGAGTGCTGCCTGCTTGGTAATTGCTTCATTACAACAAGTGGAGACTGTTTGCAGGTGCTGAGATTATTCACTTGTGGGGGTTTTATTGCACTCGTCAGATTAACAAACATTTTGATTAAATCACCACTTCATTGGCTCTGGGCACATGACTTTTAATAAGAGGACAATATCCACTGCTACTGAGCATCAGTGCACATTCAATACTTAGATCTGCTGGGGGGCAACGGAGGAACAGGTGGGGAGACAGCCAGATGCCAAGCTTTTCCTAAGGTGCACAGTTATAGATCTTGAATCTTAAAATATCAAAGCAAAAAGTAACCTTAGAGGGTTTTTTTTGTTTTTTTTTTAAACAAACTCTAGATAGTTACAAACGTAAATATCTACATTGGTACTGACAGGACTTAAGAAAAAAGGTTGAATGTGAACATACTAGGAGCGCACAGGCCCACCAGATTTAAAACATTTTAGAAACCTGTGTCAGCCAAACAAGACTTCTGTGACCTGTATTTGGATCATAGTCAATGAGCTTATAACCCCTGATAAAACTGAAGGCCATCATATATCAGAAAAAGAAACTAAGTCTGAACAAAGGGGCTGGACTTAACCATGATGGAATACTGCAAAAGAACTATAAAGACTACTAATAAGGGCACTGTTTGTTGATTATCTCCATCTTGAGCCTTGCGTGTGCTACATATTTCACACATATGGTCCTCTAAAAACCATACTTGAGTCTGGGAAAGTATCTCTTGAGCTTTTCTAACTTCTGCAGTGGAGGTGGGCAAAGGAAGAGAAGTTGGAGACCCACTGGCTGGTATTTCAGATATACTGTCTCCCCAAAACCACACTTGAGGTTACAAATCAAAACCACAATGAGAGGGGCGCCTGGGTGGCTCAATGGGTTAAAGCCTCTGCCTTCGGCTCAGGTCATGATCCCAGCGTCCTGGGATCAAGCCCCGCATCGGGCTCTCTGCTCAGCGGGGAGCCTGCTTCCTCCTCTCTCTCTGCCTGCCTCTCTGCCTACTTGTGCTCTCTGTCTGTCAAATAAATAAATAAAATCTTAAAAAAAAAAAAAAAACACAATGAGATATCACCTCACACCAGTCAGAATGGCTAAAATCAACAACTCAGGAAACAACAGGTGCTGGCAAGGATGCAGAGAAAGGGGAACCTTCTTATATTGTTGGTGGGATTACAAGCTGGCAGACACTCTGGAAAACAGTATGGAGGTTCCTCAAAGGTTAAAAATAGAATTATCCTACAACTCAGCAAATGCACTACCCAAAGGGTACAAATATTGTGATCTGAATGGGAACCTGCACCCCAATGTTTACAGCAGCAATGTCCACAATAGCCAAAATATTGAAAAAGCCCACATGTCTATCAACGAATGAATGGATAAAGATGTGGTGTGCATGTATGTATGTGTGTACACACATACACACACACGTGCGCGCACGTGCACGCACAGAGGAATATTATTCAGTCATCAAAAAGAATGAAATCTTGCCATCAGCAATGACGTGGATGGAACTGGAGGGTATAATTCTAAGTGAAATAAATCAGGGAAAGAAAAATACCCTATGATTTCACTCATGTGGAATTTAAGAAACAGATGAACATAAGGGAAAGGAAGGACAAATAAAATGAGATAAATATAGAGAGGCAAACCATAAGAGATGCTGAACTACAGGAAACAAACTAAGGGCTGCTGGAGGGGAGCTGGGTAGGGGGATGGGGTAACTGGGTGATGGGCATTAAGGAGGGCACATGATATGATGACACTGGGTGTTACATGCAACTGAAGAATCACTAAATTCTACCCCTGAAACTAATAATACAGTATATGTTAACGAAATTGAATTTAAATAAAGAATTAAAAAAAAAAACACTTGAGGTAAATTGCAATCTGCAGTAGAGACTACAGGCTGTCCACTAAACATGCCTGGCCCTTCTTCCATAGCCATCAAGCTGTAGCTGGGCATGTGGCCTCCTAGCCAATGAATGCATTTGGCATTCTTGCAGTTGGCTCCTTGCAGTTGGGTGAGGTCTCGAGTCTTAGCTCACATCTTTGCCAATGGAAAGTGGGCACTCTGGGCCCATTGTTATTATTAAGATTTATTTATTTGAAGAGAGAGAGTGCACATGCAAGGGAGCATCTGAGTGGGGGGAGGGGCAGAGGGTGAGAGAGAATCTCAGGGAGATTCTCCACTAAGGGAGGAGCCCAAGGCGGGGCTCGATCCCACAACCCATGAGATCATAACTTGAGCCGAAATCACGAGTAGGATACTTAACCAACTGAGCCACCCAGGTGCCCCTGCGCCCATGACTCTTAAGACAATGATGCTTATGCTTCTTCCACTCTTTCCTTGCCAGTGGATACATCAATGGGATGTGACTTAATTTCATTCATGAGGTGACATTAAGAAACTGAGGGATGGCAAGTCACAAGATGAGGGGACTATAGCAGAACCACTCTAGACCACGGATTGGCAAACTACGGCCTGGGTGCCAGATACAGTCCCCTGTAAAGTTTTATTGGAACACATCTACGCCCATTAATTCACATATTGTCTATGGCTGCCATTGTGCTAAGATAGCTATCTAAGCATAGTTGATGCTGCTTATTTATGGTAGCTATGTTCTATAAAGTTGCTGCCAACAATGAATTACCAAATACTGAACCAGGTTAGATTCCTATGAGCCTCTGGTCACAACAGTTTTATCAAGTGATCAATACAAAACCTGTGTTTTGTGTGTTTTTCTGTTCGGAAACTTTATTTAATATATATTACTGATTCATTAACAGTGAACTCACAGCCAAAAGCACTGTAACTCAACTCTGAACAAAACTGATCTAACATATATTTTCTCTGTAAGGCAAATATAGCCTTCTTGCACATTAGGAAAACTAGACAGCACTTTAGCACTACACTTGAGGGCCATTTTAAGCAACAAAATCACCAACAAAAAGCACACAAACACAAAAAACATGGCACTAAATAGACCACCAAAAGGACACCTGTTTATAGTATAAGCCGAAATAAGACGGCAGAATGTTACTTTGTTCGACCTTAGCTGTGCCTCAGGTGACTCAAATTTTTCACTGGTTTGTTTGTGAATTACTGCAAAAGCACTGCAAGTACTGATCTGGGGGTTACAAATACATTTTTAGCAGGAAGGCAAATTCACAGATACAGAATCCGTGAATAATTAGGATCAACTGTAGTTACAACAGAGACCATATGGCCCACATAGCCTAGAAATGTACTATCTGGCCATTTATAGGCAACATCTGTCAATCCCTGCTCTACCCTACTAGAAAAAATAAACTTTCTGAAGCCACTGAATTTTAAGGTTTCTCTACTTCAGCAATTATTGTGTCCTAATCTAATAAAGTCTATGCTTTTTCCACCACACAGTGCACCTCATTTTACCACTCATATTCTCTTTTAGAGGGAGGTTCATATTTCCACCAATCTTTTTTTTGTACCAAGTAGGACAATATTTCTTAAGGCGTGGTATTAAAACCTCCCGCATCAACATGGGTACATGTAGCTGGTTAAAAATGCAGATTCCTGGGAGTGCTCGGCTCGCTTAGTCCGTCAAGCCCCTCGCTGGCCATGGAGCCTACTTTAAAAATGCAGATTCCTTGTTGAAAATGTAAACCCAAGTCTTACTGAATTACTTGGGGTGGGAGACAGTTCAAGTCTCCATTTTCAACAAGCTCTGCAAATTATCGTTAATGCATTCTAAAATTTGAGAACTACTGAACTGGCAGTAAACTCCCAAGGAATATTACCCCGTATCTCCCTGGTAACTCTTGGGACAGTATCTGAGGGCACTGTATGTAACACTGAAGAAATAGGATGCCCTAGAGGGCAAATCACCTGTGCTGCGTCTCAGCTCCTCCACTGCTTTGGCCTGGGCTCTGCCTGAAACCTCAGTTTCCCCATTGGTTTAAAACTCTCACAGACTTGGGGTGCCTGGGCGGCTCAGTCCGCTAAACCGCTGTCTTCGGCTGGGGTCATGATCCCAAGGTCCTGGGATCTGAGCCCCACATCGGGCACCCCGCTGGGGCGGGGGGGGGTGGTCTGCTTCTCCCTCTCTCAAATAAATAAATAAAATTTAAAAAACAAAACAAAACTCTCACAGGCTTTTAGTGAGTACTGACTAGTGAGAATGCAAATGAAGTAGGGCACAGCGACTGCTCAATATGCCTCAATTTTCTTTCCCTTCCATATGCAGAACATTATTTTTAAGCTCTTTGGGAACTTCATCATTCCAGAATTCTCCATAAATTCCCATAATTTCCATAGTAATTTTCAGGCCACGAGCTTCAGTTACCCCAGGGGAAAAATTTCCCATCTCAGGGGATGTTTAAGTCATTTAGTAATACACTAAACAGTATGGGCTCTCTCACTTTTGGAGGGCCCTCATCCACAGATATCTATCGTTTTGGAGCGCCCTGTTCCCCAAGGGCCCGTCCTCTTCAGTCACATGTCTCCCCTCAGGGCCTCCTTATTTCCGGGGCCAATCCTCTTCGGGGCCTCCCCTTCACCTCCATGTCTCCTCCCTGTAAAGGTCCCTTCACCTCCGGTGCCCCCTCAGGCTCTCCAAACTCATTTCACCCATCCCGCCCCTCATCTTCGGGTCCCTCATCCGATGCTCTCACGCCCCTCGCGTCCCTCTCTCAAATCCGCGTCGCTCTCACTTCCTCCCCTCAGCCACTCCTCCAACCTGCAGCCGGGCCGTCCCACTGTACCGCGCTGCAGGGAGAAGGCAGCTAACGATGCGGCCCACCCCTGCTTGTCCCCTCACCTCCAGAGCGACGCCCAGATTCTCCCGCTTCTTTTTGGTCATGTTACTCTCCTCGATCCCCCAGTCATTATTGGACGCACCCTCTGGTGGCACCACGCATGCACCAACACCCGTACTTCCCTCTCATTGGCCGCAGAGACGGCGGGAGGCGGGGCTACTGGTGGTCGCGACCCTGTTGAGGGGGCGTGGCCATCTTGGCGCGGCCATGTTTATGAGGGGCAACCTGTAGTTTAAAATCTCAGATGAGGGCCGGGAGGGGATGGCTAGATTGGCTCCGGAGGAGTAGTCTCCCATCCTCCAGAGATGGAGGCGCTCCTTTCCTTCCTAGATGAAACCGTTTTACATCACGGAGACATTTTTTCCACCCCATTTTATCCTTCTGTATCCTTCGTCCTTTTAGTGAACACCCTACTTATTTAGAGGCTATCCCCCGTGCCTCGTTCAAATTGTCCCATGTTCAAGGGGCTTTTTGAAGCTCTGCTCCTCCATGAAGACCCACCTTGAGCCCTTTGGCCCCCTGGGCTCTCATAATGACAAATTGGTATTCCTTTGTTTTGGTTTGGGTTTTGGTCATGTGTTTCTACTCATTTTTATTGTTAAGAACCACCTACAGGGGCTCCTGGCTGGCTCAGGAGGTGGAGCATGTGACTCTTGATCTTGGGGTTGTGAGTTCAAGTCCCACCTGGTGTGTAGACGTTGCTTAAAAGTTAAATTAAAAAACAAAAACAAGGGGCGCCTGGGTGGCTCAGTGGGTTAAAGCCTCTGCCTTCTGCTGGGGTCATGATCCTGGTGTCCTGGGATCAAGCCCCAGGTCAGGCTCTCTGCTCCACGGAGAGCCTGCTTTCTCCTTTCTCTCTCCCTGCCTGCCTCTCTGACTACTTGTGATCTCTGTCAAATAAATAAATAAAATCTTAAAAAAACAAAAACAAAAAACAAACCTGCCTACAAACATCACAGAAAACTTGTAAATGAAAAACAACACCCTTTATCCTATCATTCTTTTTTTTTTTTAAGATTTTATTTATTTATTTGACAGAGAGAGATCACAAGTAGGCAGAGAAGTAGGCAGAGAGAGAGGGGGAAGCAGGCTCCCTTCTGAGCAGAGAGCCCAATGCGGTGCGCCATCCTAGGACACTGAGATCATGACCTGAGCCGAAGGCAGATGCTTAACCCACTGAACCACCTAGGCACCCCTATTCTACCACTCTTAATACAGTTCTTACCTTTGTTCCTGTGTATTCCCTTCTAGGCTTTGTCTCAGATAGAGTGTTTTACACTGTTGTAATCCTATTGTACAGTACACTGTAGACTTATGTCCTTGGAGATTTGGGGGTTTTTTGTTGTTGTTGTTTTGTTTTTAATTGACAGGGGAGAGAGAGAGACCACAAGC
Organism: Mustela erminea; assembly: GCF_009829155.1. Classification (NCBI taxonomy): domain Eukaryota; kingdom Metazoa; phylum Chordata; class Mammalia; order Carnivora; family Mustelidae; genus Mustela; species Mustela erminea. Next base: position 84,463,499 of record NC_045617.1, read on the forward strand.
TGGGGAGTGAAATAGGGAGAAGCAAGCTCCCTGCTGATCCGGGAGCTGGATGTGGGGCTCGATCCCAGGAACCCTGAGATCATGATCTGAGCCAAAGACAGATGCTAAGTGACTGAGACACCCAGACACCCCCTTCAGAGATGTTTTAATTGTGACCATATGATACAAAAATACTATGGGTATTTTGGCCCAGTTATCCACATACCCTAAACTGGTTTCCTGATGAACACCTTTACCACCTGTGATGTACTCTGTATTTTCTATTCCAGTCTATTTCGTTTTAAAAAAGAGTTGGTGGCAGGAGACCTATTAAGTTTATTTCATGACCCATTAATGGATACTGAACTGCAATTTGAAAGCCAGTCATAGGGGCGCCTGAGTGACTCAGTTGGTTAAGCATCTGCCTTTGGCTCAGATCATGATCCTAGGGTCTTGGGATTGAGCCCTGCATCAGGCTCCCTGCTCAGTGGGGAGCTTGCTTCTCTCACTCCCTCTGCTGCTGCGCCTGCTTGTGTGCATGCTCTCTCTTTCTCTGTCAAATAAATAAATAAATAAAATCTTAAAAAAAAAAAGCAGTCATAGACATTCTCTCATGTCTTTCAAATAATCTTTTGTGATAGCTGTATATACTGCCAGTTGAGTCACACCATTCTGGTATTGGACATTATTCTATGGGACATTACTTCCAAATAATGCCAAAGCAAACATCTTTGTGTATATAGTTCTTTAAGATAAATTCACAAATAAGTGGAATTATTAGGCCAAAGGATATGATACCAGAATGAAATGCCTTATTTTCTGATCAGCTACCTTTCTACTGGAGCTTGTGTTTCTGTGTGTGAATGATTAACCCTGACTCAATGTTTGGGGGGTGGAGGAGGACTGTTTTCAGATCTGTGTTCTCTTCTTGATAGAGTCATTGAGTAATGGAGCTGGAGGGGACCTGAGATAGCATCTCGCCTGGCCACCTGACTGAGGCCCATAGAGGGAAAGTGTAGTAAATTCTGTCTGAACAGGAAGCAGGCTGTTGAGTAGTTGTTTAGAGCAGTTCTCAGCTTAACACACCTGGCACAGGAAACACTTGCTCAAGAACATTGTCCATCAACTGTCAATCAACAGCATTTATTGTCAGAACACTCTTCACAGCATTGGTTCCAATCCCAGAAAAACCAGACTTTGTACTTCCCAATTATCACAGGCACAGGCCCAGGGGAGGTGAGAAGAGAGGGGAAAACACTGTGTTCTTTTAGAAAGTGGCTTCTCATGCGTTTGTTTGGCACCAAGAAAAAGCCACGGAGATCTAAGTGGGCTTCAATCCCTTTTCTCCCCCTGCTCTAATTCCCTTGTGAAATATTGGGCAAGCTGTTATCTTTTTCTGGAAGAGCCTCGGATTTTCCACCCAAACCTTGTCCCATGGTTCTGATAAGAGGACAAATAACTTGAAATGGGGCTGGTAGAAATGCACATGTGGGTTGTAGCGTAAGGGGAGTGAGGGAGACCGACCCGGACTCCCATCCCCAGCTCTGCCACTTAGCAGTGGTGTGATGTGGGACATGACACTTACATTTCCTGAACCATAATTTCCCAGGCCTGCAAAACGAAACAAGCTCATGAGACCAGGCTCGTAGGGTCATCGTGAGCATTATGAAGCCACTGGTGCCGTGCTTTGTGAATGACCAGCCGGGACTCGGAAGGACTGATGCTTCTGCTGCCAGCTTTCTGGTATAAGGTTTGCTTAGCAACTGTTGCCACTTGTATTTTTTTTGTTATTATTTTGATATTGGTTTTGATCAGCTTTGACACTGTTGTAAAATACCTGTTGTTAGGAGTTTGGGGCAAATACTTGGGTGGTTTCTTGCTATCAAGTGGGTTCATTGCAAAAGGCAGCCCCCAACCTACACAAGTGTCTCTCTGTGACGTCTCTCCACCTATCTTCTTGTCCTTCCTGCTGAGACCATCAGTCATGGGTTTTATGTGACCAGACATTACAGATGGCGTGATCCTGTGGTGCTGGGGAGGCTGAAAAGCCCCAGGTGACCCACTGAGGTCCTTTCGTCCCCCTGCTACATACAAAGACCAGCTTTGATTACCATGGGGGCCGTCTGACGAGCCTACTGCAGCTTGGCCTGGCTTTGTGCTATAAACTCTGGCCACATGCAGATCGATTACTGTGGGCTGTCTGTCTGTCTGTCTTTGTTCTCCAGTGGGCTGTGATTATGAACTGTCTGTGAGTTTTAGAGCTAAGTGTTTAAGGGATATAGGACACTGCCTTGGCAGACAGGAGAACAGGTTCATTCCTGGCTAGGCCGGGTTCTCACTGCATGACCTTGGGCAGATAAAGCCTCCTCTTCGGTTTTTAATTTCCTCATCTGTGAAATGGGCATGGGGACGGGGAGGGGGAATTAGACTGCTTAGACACCCTAAGATTCTGTTTTAATGACCTTGTTATATGTAAAGCATCTAGACATAAGGCGCCCTCCTTGGCTGTAAGGTAAACATATCAAATAAAAACCGATCATTATCCTCAAGATAGATTCGATCTAGTTAGAGAGTCAGACTGACAACATGAAATAGTGAACACCAGACATCATATAATTAAATGCCAGCTGTCTGGTACGTACTGTTGATGCATTAGAAGCTCAGAAAAAAAGAGAATGCTGTGGGCTTTGTGGAGATTATGGGTCTGGGAGGGTAGATGAGATTAGATTAGGTGAAGATGGGGAAGAGGGCAGCCCAGGTGGGACCCCAAGGGACTTCCTATGCCTACAGGGTAACCCTTTCAACTTTACACAAAATCACTGTGTAGGCTAGCCACAACACTGGCTTATTTGTTACAGAGACCCTTAGTCGATTTTTCCACCCCTTTGTGCATACTGGACTTGCCTGACCCGAGGGGTCCGGACCTGGACCCCAGCCTTCCCCTTCCCACCACTGCCTCGAGGGCACCTTCTCAGAGCAGAAGTCGGGGAGAATGGAATCATTCACTGTCAGAAGCATTTCAGGCAGGAAATGAAGAATTTCGTAGGTGGTTAAAAATACAGTGGAGGCTGATTTATGTTTGAATTTTCTTCCAGGACAGCAGATTATAGCCCAAGTTCTGAGGCAAAGGCAGCAGTGTCTTTATGGCCTGCTTGGATCAGTTTTATGTCTTGGTGATTTTTATATGTTTCAGCGAAACCAAAATGCTCGAACTTTTTTGTCCTGTACTTCACTGGGGAACTCATGTACCATTCCGTGCATCTGATCTCATTTTCCCAGAAAAAGAAAGCCAGAAGAGATGAAAGGGATGTTTTTGCTTGCTATTTTATTGGTATCTGGTTTTTAGCTAAATGAAATCAAATCATAAATGATGACTCCACATGAGACTCTGAAGTAGATGTCAAGTGACAGCATGAAAATGGAAGGACAGAGATCTAAATATTGTTGAATATGAATATTCATAATATATTGATATCCACAGTATCATCTTGATCAGATATGAGTGTCAAGATAAGCTATGAAAACTTTCCTGGTATGCTGTTATGTTTTTACTTTAATGGCTGCTATACATTTTGATCGTGCTTCCCATGTTTTTGTTCATGAGGAAGCTCAGATCTGAATTTGTTCAGGGACTCGGAGCATGGATTTCCATGTACCAGCATCTTCCCTGACTTTATTTTATTCTTCTACCCTTGTTTTCCCTTTGCTCTATCACTTTATCTATTTTTATCCCGCCGTACTGTGTGCATTTTAGTAAACTACCTCAAATCCTTTTTTGGAACACAAAGGAGCATAAATAAATCAATAAATACATCCTGTGTTTGTAAATATGGCACTTTGTTCCTTCTAAAGCAATTTTCACATCCATTAGCTCTGTGGGTCCCCACACATCCCTGTAAGGAAGTTGGGCGGATGCTGGATCATCCCTATTTTGCAGGCAAGGAAGCTAAGGTACATTTGTGAATGAAGTGGCTTGCAGAAAAGGACAGATCCACTCCCCCAACTCTCTAGAAGACCACCTGAACACCTCTGAAGAAAAAGACAAGAAAATGAAACTAACAGCCTACTAGGTGACTTTTATTAGTACATGTGGATTAGGAAGTTTGGAGCCACCAGCTGAAGAGTACACAAACTGGGGTGACCACTGGCTTCAGAGCTCTGCCCTGCCCCACCCAGAGTCCATATCTTTGTTGCCATCTCCACTGTCCCCCACTACCACATAGGTGTGGCACATGACCCAAGCTGGGCAGCCAATCATAGAACCACATGCTCCTGGCTGTCCTGATTGGCTCAAAGGAGAGGACACATGACTGAACTGGGCCAATGGAGTGCTTCAGTGAGATTCTTAATCTCTAGCTGGGAAATGAAATCCCATCTCAGCTCTAGTTATAGAGCTATTGAGATGTGATCCTGGAAGTGCTGTTGGCTGATCACTCTTCCACGAGAAGCAGCTCATGTGAAGTATGAGAGAAGGCAGGCTGCGAGCACAAAGAAACACCTATGAGAGTCAGAGAGAGAAAGTGCCCTGAGCTGGGAGGTTCCTCACCCTCACCCCCTCCCAAGAGGGAGGCTGATAAATCTCCTTTTTTGAGGAAGCTAGTTTGAGCTGAGTTTCTTTCATTCATAGGCCTAGAGATTTCTTAATTCATATATTTTCTAGACTTTTTTCCCTTTTTACTGAGGGAAGATACCCTGAAGTTCTGTTTCTCTGGAGTCCAAGTTTTGGTTTCGAAGGTCCCATGTCAGGAAACTCAAAGTTAATTTTGACCAAGGGGGCTTTGGCTCTGGTAATAATAATTACTACCACATTGTCATGCATTTGTCTATAGCTGGGCCACTGACAAAGGCCGTGGAGCTTTGTGGTTCAGAATGGCTCTGAACCTGGCTCTGTTGCTCATCAACTGTGTGAACTTGGGCAAGTTACTTAATCTCTGAGCCTCAGTTTCCTCATTTATAAAGAATGGGGATAATCTTAGTAGGTACCTCCTAAAATTCTTGTGAGGATTATGTGAAATCCTCCATTTTAGCATATAATGCTATGCCTAGCATCGAGTCAGCACTTCGTAAATGTAGTTCAATAATTTTGGATAATTTTACATGCAATATCCCTCAAACACTCCTGTGAGTGAGGCAGAACAAATATTCTCATATCTGTGTGGCTGATGAAGACTTTGATGTACCAAATGGTTATGTGGTTAAGTGACCCACCCAAGTCACATAGTAACTGGAACAGTCTGGGTTCTAGACCTTGGAATCACATCCAGAGTTGAAAAAAAAAAAACCCAGGGTCATCTCTTTAAGACCATGTTTACCAAAGGACACTGTGCTGGCTATTGTCAGGAAGCCAATTTAACTTATAAAGGGCGCTAACTCTCCAGGGACAAAGTCCATTAGAGAAGCCAAATTCTGTCCAGAAGGCTGCTTGGTGAGGACAGAAGATTGACACTGGAAAGATGCCCAGAGAAAGGACTGCTTAAATTGGCTTCCCTGGACACCTTCAGTCAGTGTCTGTCCACCCTCCTCTCCCTCTTCTTCCTCACTGTCAGCTCTCATAACCCCCACAGCTCAAATATAAGCATTCTAGAAGACACACTATCAGAGTCAGAAGGTAATACAGAGATGACTTGATCCCACTCAATCATTGAACAAATATCTGTTAAATATCTATTATGTGCAAGACATAGTAAATATAATGGTAAACAAGATACAAATAAGAAAACTGAGTCCCAGGGCGGGGGGTGAGGGGAGATGGCTTCGCTAAGGTCTATAGTGAATTTGCAACTTTATTAGATACCTTCCAGAGATATCCACCCACCTCACAATGATCCCCCTTGCCTGGGGTTTAAGTGATCTTACTTCCTCCCCACGATTGATTGGACCTGAGGGAAAACACCTGACTGAAGCTAAACCAATCAGATTTCATCACCCAAGAATGTGACTCTGGAATGAGATGCTGGTCTTAAGCCCAGAGAGAAAGGCACAGAAAGTGTCCTATCAATGCGTCCCTTCTTAGATCAACACTTGGGCCTCCCACCAGCACAATCCATCCCTTATAATACAGCCCTTTTCTTCATCTTGGGAATTTGGGAGTTATTTTTTTTCTTCATGTAACAAAAATAACCTAAACTAAGACTGTGGCCAAGAGTGGATTAAAACCCAAGTCTCCCTGCCCCCAGATCTGTGTTCTTTCCATCGCTCTGACTGGCAGCAGAGATGCATTTTCAAGGATCGCTCAGAACTCTGACCTTTGAATATAATCTTAGATATATCAAACACAACCATGCCATCCAAATGGGTTCTCAGAGTTTCAGGGAAGGGATCTCTGGGAAGTGCCAACTTCCATGATCTCTAAAGCAATTGCCTTGGGGGTATGTGTGGTTTCCAGAACAGCAGCAGAGAATGGTGATTAAAAGCTCAGGCTCTGAAGCCAGACTGCCTGAGTTCAAACCAGTCAAGGTCCTTCACTCACCAGCTGTGTACCTTGGGCGAGTTGCTTTTCTTGGTTTCCTCCTCTGATATTACCCCCATAGGGTTGTTGTAAGCCTCCATATATGTATAAAATGTTTAGAATATCGTGCAACAATAGTAAATTCTAACTATTTGCCATTATCTGCTTTTTTTTTAGATCACATTTTCCCACAAAATGTTGGGTTTAGCTTTCACTCACTTCTGTAGCTGCTGCTTGTCTCCTGAGATCCGCATTGGTCTGATCACATTTTCAGCTAAAAATCAGCAGCATTCAAAGCCCAAATCAGATACCCACATGAAAAGCAATTGGTCTCTGACATTTTACACACCTTGTACCTGTGATGAATCAGTTGCCTCAACTCGTACATTCAGGAGCTGACCAGCTTCATTAAAGTTTCTCATCAAATATTCATTCAACAATTATTTACTGAGTGCCTACTAAGTGCTGATCTCTATACTGGGGCTGGGATACAGGGGCTCTGTCTGGTGATAGACTAAAAGAGAAACACAATGCCATATTACTAGAAGTGTGAGAGGCAAGCATAAGGAGCCAGGAATGTGTTGAGAATGCAGACCTAGTTCCGACTAAGGAGTTAGGGAAGGAGGCTCAGAGGAAGGGACGAATGAGTAAGAGTTAGACAGACAATGCAATTTCACACCCATCAGATCAGCAGACATCTGACAAAACCAAGTGTTGACAAGAACGTGGAGCCATGGAAACCTGATACATTGCTGGTGGGGTGTAAATTAGTACAAAATTTTGGAAAACAAATCAGCACTAACTAGAAAAGTTGAAGATACACGGGTGCACGAGGTGACCTGTTACAAGCAGGTGCCTTGTTGTACTAGCCAAGAACTGGAAACAAACTGAATGCCCATTATTTTGGTCAGCTACTGTTGCAATAATGTTGTGTAACAATCTTAAAAAAATCTCAGTGACTACAGGAACAGGTATGCCCTTCTTGCTCATAGGATTTTAGGATAGCTGGGTGATTCTGCTCAGATTCATATCTGCTCCATGTCTCTCTCATTTGGAGACTCAGGCTGAAGGGATGACACCTTGCCAGGAACTTGTTCTTCTCACAGCAAATGGCAAGACTTCAAGAGGCCAAGCTAAACCACAGAGCTCTGTTTGCATCACATTCTCTAGTAACGTAATGCTAATGCAATATATCACTGGCGCGCCTGTTGGCACATTGCAAGCATGTAATTCTGTCTTGGGCTAGTGGATGTGTTGCCATTTGCTGGGACAGGAGAGCCAGGCAGAGATGTTAATTTAGGAAGAACGACAATGAGTTCAGTGGAATGATAACCCTGAAGGCTGGGCTCCAGGGTATAGGTGAAGGGATCACAGACGGGGTGGGAGGGCAGGTGGGTGGTTGAGGGGACCTGAGAAGGACATGGTAGATAGTACCCATCACCTACCCCATAGCTTTCCTCCTCCCTTGCTAAAAAAGCCCCAATTTTCTCCACCAGTCAATGTGTCCAGGTCCAAGATGAATCATGATTGGTACAAATCAATTAAGACCGTCTATTCCCTTCCACAGTGATTGGCTGAGGAGTAGACATGTGACCCCATTCTGGCCAATGAAACAAAAGGTCTGTTGGGTCTTCTGGGAAACTCTTTCCTCCATGATAAGAGACATATGGAAGAAGAAAATCTTCCTGTTTTCTCACTAAACACATGCATTTTTCTTTGTCCAAGACTTTCATTTCTACTTGGGAAGCTGTTGGGAGGGGGTGTGAGGCTTGAAATTGTAGCAGCCATCCTGTCACCATAAGGAGACACACTGAGGGTGACAGAATGAAAAAGACAGGAAGACGCTGGGGCCTTGGTGACATCTGTGAACTGTGAAACTAGTTTTGGGACCCACTACCTTCAGACACTTGTCCAGGACACAATATATATCCTTATGATCTATCTGAGGCACTGACTGTGGGGTTTTCAAATGCAACCTAAATGCACCCTAACTGATACAGGGGATTTGAAATTTTGAAATAACTCAAGTGTGGCTTGAACGAGGGAAACCAAATGCCACATTAAGGGCCTGATTGAGGGGAGGATCTTAAAACAGTCTCCAAGCCCCTCCACAGCTTGATCCTCCCATGAGCTCTGATGTCTCCTATTACTCTCCCTTGTGCACTCTACCCCAGCTATGCTGGCCTTTTGCTCTTGCTCAAATATGTCAGGCACTCCCACCTCGGTGTCTGTGTACCTGCTGTTCATACTGCTTGGAATGCTCTCCCTCTAGGCGCCTACATGGCTTCCTCTCTTCTTCCCTTCAGGTCTTTACTCCGAAGGCGCTTTCCTGATGAGATACCCTCTGGCACTTTCTTTAAATTGACCTCCCTCCCACATCCTCTTATTCTCCTTCCTTTTCCTCCATTATACCTCCTATATATTTTGCTTTTTTGTTTGTTTGTTTGTTTGTTGTCTCTCTACCTTAGGACATGACTCCATTTCATTCTCTGATGTATCCCCCAGGGCCTAAAATAGTGAACATAAGTAATAGATGTTCAATAAATATTTGTTGAATGTGTGAGTCAATGAATGAGTGAATGAATTTGTAGGGACTCCAGGGCTAACAAGAAGGAATCACTTTCTCTGGCAGACACCAGCAGTCTGGACTGATTAAGGCATGGGGCTTTGCTCAGAGGAAGGAGCAGAAAAACAGTAAGAGGGACAAAGATTTGGAAGGGCTTCTCTGGGGTAGAGTCTCTACCTCTGTGGTTATCAAGATACATGCTGTGGTGGGGCACCTGGGAGGCTCAGTTGGTGAAGCGTCTGACTTGGGGCACCTGGGTGGCTCAGTCATTTAGGCATCTGCCCAGGGTCCTGGGATCAAGTCCCGCATCAGGCTCTGCTCAGCAGGGAGTCTGCCTCTCTCCATCTGCCTCTCCTCCCCTTGCCCCCTCCTTCCCTGCTTATGCTCTCTAATAAATAAAATATTTTTTAAAAGGGGGGGTCTGACTCTTAGTTTCAGCTTAGATATTGACCTCAAAGTTGTGAGATCGAGCCCAGGGTTGGTATTGGGGTCTGTGCTCAACTAGAAGTCTGCTTGAAGATTCTCTCCCTCTGCCCCTCCCCCCTCAAATAAATAAATAAATAAATAAATAAATAAATAAATAAACCTCCACCAGAAAACAAACAAACAAACAAAAAAGACACATGGTGTGGTGTTTGAGAACGCGGACTATCCCAGGACCTGTATGTGGCCCTTCTGGCCAATTCCTCCTAGTACCTTCCCTCCTGGGTGCTGTTCCTGCTCCAAGCTCCTCCTCCTACCTGGGAGGCTTCTCTCACCCGGAATGCTGACCCTGCCACTGCTTAGGCACACTCCTCGCGCCCCCTGGCCCAATTTCCCCCTTCCCAGAATTGCCGTACACCGGACTTGTGTCCTCCCACTTCCAGAGTTCCCACACTTGATGTCTGTGTGTGTCTGATCTCTGGCTCAGCTGCCGGCCTCCCATCCTCTCCCCTGCTCCAGGGCAGCCCACAAAGAGGGGTGAGGGATGGGGGTATGAAGACACTCAGTAAACCAGTAGGGGGCGGGGGAAAGGTCCTGTTATTTCAACAAGACATATTTAGAGATAAGTATTCCTTTTGGGTATTCCATAAAATGGCACTTGCCCACCATCCTCCGTTTCTTCTGGTGAGGGACATATGCTTGCACACGTGTTGTCGCACTTACTCCTCCAAGAACCCTGGGAAGAGGGTGCTATGATTGCCACTTTCCAGATGAGGACACTGTGGCCCAGAGAAATGCAGGAAACTGCCCAGAGCTACACAGAAAAGAAACAAGCGGAGCTGGGTTTGAGGGGATCTGAGTTTTCCCAGGGATGAGAGGGAGAGAGAAATCCCTTCCCCCATTTCTGCCAGCTGCCTCTCCCCTCTCCTTCCCAGCCATAAATACCAGAACCTTCGCTCCAGGGGAAGCGAGAACCAGTTCTGTGTATTTGCAGTGAACAAAGGCTCAGGAGCTCTTCCTAAATGGCTTGCTGGAGGCAGCGGCGTTTTTATCTGTGGCCTCCCCTCTCCCTCGCCTCCTCTCTTTGAGGCTGTGAGGAATCAGAGAGATTCTGTCCATCTGTGCTGGATGCCGGCTCAGGCCTCGAATCAGCCAGATCACTGCTTAGCTGCCTCCACTCCCTGCTGGGAAGGTTCAGACTTCTTCCTCCAAATTTCCACTCACTCCTCCAGCCTCACCTTGGGATAAGAGTCCCTCCCGCTCTGTACCTGGAGAGCTGTATGGAGCTGTGCTGTGGTCACCCTGAGCACCCGGGGGACCAGGGGCCCTGGGGGGTAGCGGCAAAGCATTTTGGGAACAGAAGTCATTTCCGGTGCTGGGCAGGAAGTCTTCCCTTTGTCCCTCCAGATCTGAGTCCCACCTTTCCACACCCCGCTGCCTGGCTGGGAAAGCTGTTGTCTCTGGACACATCCAAGGGCTCCCCTGACCTCTGGCTTCCTATTGGGTTTGGAGGAAAAAGGGAGGACAGGGAGGTTAGGAACCCAGATCCCCCCAGTGAGGTTACCATGAGCTGGTCGCATCCCTGTATCCACAGTTACCCAGGCCAGGCAGCCCCCTCCACACTGCTCCTCCCTTAGGGGCTCTCCCAATTTCGCCAGCCCAAGGGTACAACAGTGTGCCTTGTGGGTTTCCCTACTCCGCTTGCACCTTTGCAAGCAAACTATCAAACTCCCCTCACCAGCAGGAAATGGGGGCTGCGAGGCAGCTGAATGAACCGGAGGGTGCTTCCGGGCCAATCCCAATGGAGGAACCCTTGGTGACCACAAGTGTGGGCTGGGCCACTCCATCTCCAAAGTGGACTGGACACCTGCTGCTGGGAGGGGGCAGCAAATGCTGGAAACGGCTACCTTCACATCTCCTCTGGGAATAGGAAGACTACCCTGATGGGTCCAGATTTCTGGACAAAGTGACTACGCAGTGAACAGTGATCTTCAAATGTTTTGAGCACATATCCCTGTGGATGAGACGTTTATTAGGATGTGCCTGTATATCATCCAGGGTTCCAGCAGGAAAGAGATGTCATATTCAAATTAGAGTGATCCAAGAAAGTTTATATACAAAGGAACCACTACGGACAGTGTGGTAAGGAGAGCAAAAGCCATCCTTCCGTCTGCTGGGGAGGGGAGGGAATGTCAAAATTTAGAGGGAGAGAGCCATCTGAGGTGGCCCCACAGGGAGAGAAGCCTGAAAATAAATTCCTTCACTGGCCTGTCCTCCTGTCAGCCCTTGCACTAGCCAGATCTTACCAGAAACCCCAGGGCAGGGTGGAGGAGGAAGGCCAAGAGAACAAGCAGGAGAGACATTCAGCTAGTCACCAAGTGCCTAGGGGACAAGCAGGAGAGACATTCAGCTCATATCCCCAGCAAATGTATGTTTACCTATTAATTCTAAACATGCACGCCTGTGCTAATGTATTACATGCATTATAAAGTACACGCACAAAGCCAAATTGAAAAGGATGAGATAAAATAGAAGTGGCACCCAGTAGATTCATGCCTCGTTGGGGTGTGAGCTCCCTGCTCCAATGAAGACTGTGTCTTCACTGTCCACTGTCCACTCCACTGTCCCCGTAGGAACATTCTGGGGTGATGGAAATATTATCCTGACCTGCACAGTGATTTTACAAGTGTACACATATGTAAAAACTGACTACACAGTACACTTAAGATCAGTGCATTCAACAGTACAAAAATCTCTCTCTTACACACACATATATGTGCATACATGCACACATGTCAGACCCTAGTGGGTTCCCACTTGTGTGCCATGTTTCTTCTAAAAGCCTGGGGCCTTTAGTTGTCAGGCTGCTACAACACTCAGCAAACACAGTGCGGGCCTGAGCTCGCTGCAGCAGCCTGTGGTTCCAGGCCTACTTGTCCCCCCTTTCTTCTCTTCTTTCTTTTTCATTCCTTTGCCTACACTGCTGAAGTGGCTGGGCCCAGGACATCTTCCTTGTGAGGAGGTCCAGCCGCCTTGTTTCCTCAGAGTAAAAGTCATAGCGCTTACTGGGCCCTGGAAGCTGCTCTAGGTGCTACATGTACTTGAACTCACCTAATTCCCACAACAACCTATGAACATTGATACTGTTTTTACCTTCATTTTACAAATGAGGAGACTGAGGCACAGAGAAGGGAAGTGACTCACACAAGGCCACACAGCTAGTAAGACGCAGAGCTAGGATTTGGCCCGTGGGTCTGCACTCCCCAGGCATGTACCTTCTGTTGGCTTCTCTGGGGCCAGCAAGGTAGCTGTCTTGGGCCTGATCTTTCTCCTCTGGCATTTCCTCCAAACCCTGTTCTCTTCCTCTCATGTGGTGATTGGTGTGGGATGAGTGCGGGCCTGAGCTTGCTGGGCAGTGGTATGCCAATTAATGAGGCAAGTGGCTCTGGAAGCAGAAGGCAGGCTCTGGGTCTGGGCCCTCTGTCTTTCCCCCTGGCCTGGAAGCGGGACAGATTTGTTTGCCTCACACCCTCACTCTCTGGGCAGGATGGCTTCCTCTTCTCCCTGACTGGCTGATCCTGGCCTCTGCCCTTTGCCAGCCTCCTCTCCACCCTCTGCGACACATTCTGCTCCCAGCCTAGCCCAGCCTGCCTCTAAGTCCTGTTGAAACCCCAGCCTCCCTCTGGAGAGTACCCTGCCCACCCCAGTCCACCTTTTGAATCTGGAAGCCAGGCATCTTCTTACTGCACGCTCAGGCGGGGTAGGAACCATGTCTGTCTCGCTCACTGTCACCACCTGGACACCTTCCTCAAAGGGACAGAGTGGGCACCCTATGACTGAGTCCGCAGAGGAATACTGGAATGTTCGCGAGTCTTGACGTGGTTCTATAAGCCAACGGCAGATCACCAGAGGTTGGTCAGCACGTGGACTGCATGATCAGAATTCTCCCTGTGTCCTGGGGTGTTTGGGGCTGGCATCTTCCCTCCCTTCTGAAGAGTGTTTGCTGAGTGTTGTAGCAGCTTGGCAAGACCCCTCCCCAATGGCAGCAGAAGAAATGGTGGGCCCAGGCTCATTAGCAGCATGAGCCATAGGCAACCAGGCAGCGCAGTGCTTACAAGGCCCGTTTTGCCGACTGTGGGCACGATTAGTGCCCATCCGGTGGGGGAGAGCCTGCTCACAGGGGCCTCCTTGCAACAGCCTCACGTCAGAAGGCCTCGGGCAGACTGAACTCTGTCACTTCACAAGACAGGTCATTTCCCTCCCCAGCTTCCAAGCCTTTACAGGAGCTGTTTTCTTGTCCCTTAGCTCTGTTGGTATTGAAGTCTGGGCGGCCTGACAGCCCTGGCAGACAGCCCAGAGGCCAGCGCCCCAGGCAGACACTCTCTCTGCCTTATTATTCAGCTTCAGTGGCCTCACAGCGATTGGGTGGCATTTGTGAGCACAAAAGAGAAGACACGAGGATTCTGGAGGGCCTTTCAGAAAAGGGCGCCGCAGGCTTCCTGGCTGGAGTTCTCTGGAGGTCCGATTGAGTCTATTTTCAGCTGTCCAGGCCCGTCTGTTTGCATCCTGACCCTGGCCCCTCGGCACTTTCCGGGTGGGGGATGGGGGTGTGGCTGCTCTGCTGCCTGGGGAGGGGGCTAGCTCCGAGATTTGTGCCAGAGCTGGAGTTCCGGTCTTCCCCAGGCACCAGCACCCCTACTTGCATACTTTCTCACAAATGGGGTCATGGGGGTGGCGATCACGGGGTCACCCGGCTTCCCTCTGGCTGCCGGCCCCTCCTCCTTCCTGCGCACGCCGCTCCAGGAACAGAAGTCCCTCTGCAGCCACTATGGCAAGGAGCCGCCAGTTGGCAATAAGGGGCCAACTCCCGTAATTGGTGCCTTCTGTGATTCAAGGCTCCTTTGTCACCCACGTCATCATCGTCCGTGGGACCCAGATCAAAGCTGCCGCCAGCTGTGCCCGAGCGTCTCTCTCGGCGGGAGACAGCGGGCCCATGGGAGCAACTGGGGATGAAGGTGAACTCAGGCTGCAACGGGGCTTTTCTCCCTAGCAGCCTCCGTCCGGCTCAGCTCCGGGCGGGTTGCCGCCCCCAGCCTTGCTTCGAGTCCTGGGGGCCAGGGCGGGGAACTTTGAAATTTCCACCCCGAAAGGTGCCCCGGTTCCCGGCATGCCCTGTGGCCGTCTGGCGTTGATTTGAAATCTGTTCGCCCGGGAGTCCCAGTTCGGCTCGGCAGACAGCAGTATTTGCTTATTAATTTGTTTATTGATTTACTGGGCTGTACTTGGGGCTTCTCCCGGGAAGAACTCCAGACGTGTGGGCCGCCCAGCAGCCAGCCATCAGTCAGCTTCAAGTTGGGGCTTAAAATGCCACAAGGTCTGGAGCAGGCGGGCCGGGAGCAGTTGCGGAGCCCTGGAAGCCGGGCCGGCCGGGCAGTGGGGCACCGAGGGACCTGGGAAACCGGGCGGGGGGCGGGGGGGGGCCGAGGCCAGCGGGCGAGGGGGTGGGCCCGCCGCCCGCCACGCCCGGGACAGAGGCTGCGGCGTGGTGAGTGAGGGGCGCGCTCTGCACCGGCGTGAGGTCGCACCCCTGCACTAGCGTGGCGTCGCACCCCTGCTCTGGGCCTCGCCCCGCCAAAAGGTTATTACAAATCCGTGGCCAGAGCGGGGAAGCGCGCGTCTCCATCAGTTCCAGAGGGGCCCTTCCCCGGCTCAGCGCGGATTTAAGAGGCCTCCTTCCCTAAGGCGGGGGATGGAGGAGGACCAGTCCAAGGTCTTCGGTGCCCGAAGGCACTCAGATTCCTGTTTTAGGACGGGTTTTCCAAACGTGCCGGGACTGAGTAAGGCAAAGGGTGTTTGTAGCAATGATTCTCTCAGCTCTTGCATAATAATACTACATTTTTTTTAAAACCTCTGAGGACGTCTGTGGCTTTGTCGCCTTTTCGAGGCATATGTTGACTACAGATTGTGGGAGCAGGATGGGAGGGGGAAGGGAGGGAGGGAAGAGGCAGCAGCATCTGAACGGAATTCTATCACGGATAAAAAGATCTCTGACAGAGAACTCAGTAAGAGCCAGGCGCGACTACGAGTGGGCTTGGGGGTCACGCAGACAGGCTCCATCATTTATGAGCCGGGCAACCTCAGGCAAGTTACTTCCCATCTCTGTGCCTCAGATTGTCTGTAAAATAACGGTGAGATTAGAAACTTCATAGAGTTGACCTGCCCGGGTAAATGGAAACGCCTAAGAAAAGCATTAATGTATAAATGGTCATTACATCCCTATTGTACAAACGAGATTAGGTACTGGAAGTTTCCTTTTGGAAATCTCCCCCCTAAAATGAAAGGAGGACCCTGTCTGAATAAATCCAGGTTCCCCTTTTCAGATGTGCCTTTCTTTCTGGCTGCTCTGGGTTTTGCTGCCCCCCTCCCCAAAGAGAACCTTCTCTCCCTTTCCCTTTAGGACCAAGATCAAAATCTCCTGGCATTGCCATAAGTAGGATGGGTGCCAGTATGAGCCTGCAGAGGATGCCAGGTGTGGATAGGCAGGGGTGTGCCAGTGCAGGTGGAGGGAAAGGGCTAAGAGTACCAATCCCTGTGAAGTCTGCAGCTTTGAGAGAATGCATAGGGTCTCAGGGAAGCACATAGGCTGAGGAGTCCCACTGCCCAGACTCCAATCTGAACCCTGTCATTCACTGCTATACAGTCTGGAGCAAGGGATTTAAATCTTCCTTCGCCTAATTTCTGCATTTGCA
Source organism: Mustela erminea (assembly GCF_009829155.1). Taxonomy (NCBI): domain Eukaryota; kingdom Metazoa; phylum Chordata; class Mammalia; order Carnivora; family Mustelidae; genus Mustela; species Mustela erminea. The sequence goes on from NC_045617.1 coordinate 84,479,664, forward strand.
AAGGAGATTCTAAGAGTGCTTGCCTCATCAGGTTATAGTGAGGTTGAGGGAGTTTATACATATCACATACTTGAAACACTAGCCACTTGGTACAGAGCTCCAGTCTTACTCCAACCAGGGTTTAAAACACTCACAATTCATCTGCCATGATTCCTACCCCATCGCTATGCACACATGGTGCTCAAATGACTCCAGACCATCCCTGTCCGTCAGCCATCGCCCCTTTGCCTTTGCACTTGCTGTTCTCAGCTAGGAATGTCCTTCCTCCCAGCCTTGGCCTGACATAGTCCCTCTCATCACAGTCTGACTCCACTCATTCTGGAAAACCTTCTTTGGTCTCTTGGGACAAAATTCCTTCCCCTTCCAGAGCTTTCCCCACTGTCTCCACCTCCACCATCTTGAAAACTCTTCCCCATTCTTTGAGAGGCTTTCCCCACACGCCCTCCTCCCAGCTGGATTGTGGTCCCCCATCCTCTGTGTACCCCCTATAGTAAGTACCCTGTGCATGTCTCTTACTACCTCACTCAGCAGAGCTGGTCTGTTTCCTTTGGTGCCTCCCCTAGTTGACTATGAACTTCCAGTGATGGGGGAGTCATCAGTTAGGATTGAGATGGGTTGCAGATAATAGCAAACCCTAAAAATACTGGTTTATACAATTTAGAGGTTTTAGTTCTTTCTTTCTTGAAAGTCTGGCATCCAGGGCTGATATGGTGGCTCTGCTCCATTGGGTCCTCTGAGATCTAGGCTCCTACCATCTTGTTGCTCTGTGACAGATGGCTTTCATGACCAATGTCCCTTCATAGTCTAACATAGCTGCTCCAATTACAGTCATTTTGTTCACTTTCCAGTCAACCAGGGGAAGAGTGAGTGCCACCTACCTGTCTGTTAAGGAAGCTCTCATTTGACACATCTCTTTTAAATATTAGTGGTCAGAATTGAGTCATGTGAGTATGTCTAACTGCAAGGGCAGCTGGGAAGTGTAGTCTTTTTTTTCTATTTAGCCCTATGACCTGCCAAAAGCTCCAGGAGTAGGGTAGAAGAGGAGAAAGGAAAGAAAATAGTTATCAGTCTCTACCATAGGGCCCTGGCTTCTTTCATTCCTATGTGGTACCCCTGCCACCCCATAGCACATTGCCAGGCAGAGAGTGAAGGCTCAGTGTTTGTGGAAAGCCAGACTCACATATATAGTCACAGAATGTGTGTTTGCTTTCCCCAAGAGTGGGCATGTGGCAGTCTCTGATTGATCTGTGTCTCCCCTCCCACCAACATTCATTCATTCATTCATACATAATTTGTTGATGTTTCCATGTGCTAGGTGGTATTCTAGGTGCAGGGATAAAACAGGAAATCAAAGAGATAAAAGTCTGCACCATTTTGAGCTTCCATCCCAGTGGCTTCTACAGTGATATGAAGCACTGGGCTAAGTGCTTTCTGAAGATTAACTCACTGTGGGGTGTGGAGGGGATGCCTATTTTACAGATGAGGAAACTGAAGCACAGAAAGGTCAATACTTGGTCAAGGTCATGCAGCTTGGAAGAGACAGAGCTGGGCTTATCATCTGCTAAACCCAGGCTTATCGTCTGCTGGCTACCACTTCTCAACACCTTTTACACTATGGTACTCTCACTGCATATACTGTGCTGTGTCCTGATTTCTGCACTTAACTCTGCCACATATATTTTACCATCATTTTCATAATCACCATTTGTGGTGATTCTTCTCCCACGTGACTACCTGGGAGAAGGTGGGGCAGAACAGCTGTGCTCTGCGTGTAGGGAGAAGGGAGGTGTTGTGGTCCCTGTGTGGGGCCAAGAAGGATCTATGTACATCTGATTGGGAGGGGCCAGTGACTAATAGGACTAGGGCCCTGCTGGCTTGGGAGACCTCTGCTCTCTACCCCTCTTTGATCCTCCAACTAGGGTCTGTCTTCTCAGCCCTACTCACTTGACCTTGCTCCTCAGGGAGGCCACTGGGCCTTCAGACTTCCCTAACTCCCTGACTTGTCCCATGACTGACTTCCAGGCCTCAGAGTTATCTACCCCCTGCAGCCAGTGGAGGCCCAAGTGCTCCCATGACCCCTGCCTTATGGACCCTGTAGAGCACATCTGTCTTCCCAAACTCTTCCTTAGCCCAGGGAGAGGTGAGGGGGAATAAGAGAACTCTGGGGGGTGCCTGGGTGGCTTAGTCAGTTAAACATCTGACTCTTGAGTTCGGCTCAGGTCATGATCTCAAGGTTGTGAGATTGATTCCCATGATAGGCTCCACACTGTGTGTGGATCCTGCTTAAGATGATCTTTCTCTCTTTTGCCCCTTCCTCGCCTCCCATTTAACAACAACAACCAAACAGAGAGAGAGAGAGAAAACTCTAGCATAAGGCAAGTGATACCAAACTTAAGAGGCTGGGCCCCACATCTCTCCCACCTCCCCCTTCCTCACCTCCTCCCCAATTACTCTCCACTGTGTTTCAGGGAGTAGGACCAAGGAGAAGGGAGCAAACCCTTTTTGAACACCGTTCTCCTTTGAGAATGTTTCAGGAAGGACCCTGGGGCTCAGGGAGTCCTGGTCTCCGGTGCTGTGATTCTGGCTTGATGGTGGCAGAGGGGAAATTGAAACTCTGCCCCTTGCCTTGTGGGCAGGTTGGAAGGGGGCAAAAAGTGGCTACCTATTTTGCAGATGACACTTCAAGGCCCAGAAACTGAGCTAAGCTGTGCCCAAGCCACAGGTAGCACAGTGAATAAAGGATGGAATCTGGGTCAAGAGAACTCCCGCTCCAAGGTAGGCCCCTCTGACTCCATCTTTGGCCCCACAATTTAGGTCTTTAAGACCCTAGAGGTCTCAAAGCACTTGTTGAAGCCTGTAGAAGTCCTCTTCTGGGTCTTGGGTCTTGACCAGATTGTGTGAAGTGCTTTGGGGGTATGCAAAAAGAAATTAAGATGTGATTCTTATTTGGAGGTGATGGTGGGGTGAAGGTTTCAATCCTGCTGGGGAGATGAGACTTAGAAATAGGAAAAATGCCAAAGACGTAGATATTTCAATATGCGGTAGTATCCTTCAGTGCCTTGGGACCCAGCACAGACTGAAGCAGATAAGAAAGCTGTTTGGGGGAGGGGGAATTGAACTGGACCGTAGGAAGAAGTAGGATTCAAACTCATAGACAATGAATAGAGAGATGACAGGAGGATGTGGGTACAGAGGTCACCCATGCCAGTAGAGTGTGAAGCCTGGTGTGAGAGGGGTGACCTTGTTAGAGAGAAGGAGGTGACAACACTAGAGAGCGGCCAGTAGTGGAGGGATTTGAAAGAGCAGCAGAGGTATTTGGACTTAATTCTGGAATCCAGGGAAGACGGCTCTTTGGCATCTGTGCTTCCTATCTCCCACCTCCATCCATGGCAGACCCTGCCAGTCAATCACTATACTCTCCCTGCCAAGCCCCACTGGGCCTTGGATCTCCATCCCTGCCTATGGGTTGCGACTGAGAAGCTTAGTTGCTCTGGTTAACTGGGAGCCACTGCAGGTTCTTGAGCAAGAGAATGAGTGTCAGAAAGGGTTTTGCATTCCTGGAGCCTGTGTGGGACGGCTTGTCCTGATCCCAATCAACCTTGAGTCATAACTGGGGTGCGGTCGAAGCCTCTGAAGATCACTTCAGAGGCTTCTGCTTTTACCCGCATAAACCCACCTGGTGCAGGCTTGGCCTCTGAGGAGAGGGCCCAGCTTCTCTCGTTATAGAAACAGAGAGAGAAGCAGTCACACCACTCAGGCGAGATTGAATTTTGAAAGAAGCCCTGGTTGGCTGCCCCCCTGCTGAGGGAGAGAGGAGGCCAGTCCAGGGCTGGGTGGGTGTCACCACCGACCCAGGTTCTAATTTAGTGAGTTTAAATGCACCTTTAAAATGCATAGAGGTCGGAGCAAAACCCATCTGTCATGGTTTTCAGGGTGCGAGGGATCCATCCATCCACCATAGCTATATATATGGGTGTGTTTGTGTGTGTGTGTGTTTCTTTCCCAAAAGTAAGTATTGATTCTCAGTGACTGTAAACAGGCCATAAGAATGCTCTCATGCATCTCATCCTCTGATTTCAACCATGCAGATATGACTCTGAGATGACATTCCTCCTGTGGTTCTGGTTTGTTTGTCATTGCTGGTGTGTGTGTGTGTGTGTGTGTGTGTGTGTGTGTGTGTGTGTGTATAGGGGTTGGTGAGAAGCACAAGGACTACAAAGGCAGGGATAAAAAGGGAGCCATTCTGTGTGCACGGAACTGCTGTGGACATCGAGTGCAGGTGTCTGTCATGAGTCTTGGAAGCCGGTGGGTGGGAGAGGATCTCCGACACACCTAGAGCGGGGAGCTGAAGGTCCGCTGCTTTGTAGGCCCCTAGACCCCCACTGCACCTCCAGGCTGTGACTTCATCCTTGGCTGGGGAGGCTTGCTGATAACCCAGTTCCCTGGTGAGTGCCAGGTCCGTGAGCAGCTGAGAGATATGTTTATTTCCTTTTAATGTTGTTCAGGGTTCAATTTACCCAGTGGCACGCTAGTAAATAAATAAGAAAACCAAACCTTTGACAAGGGGAAATATGGAGTTTTCCTCCTACATTCCTGAGTAATATCTCAAAACTTTTGTGACTCACGAGGGCCTGCAGTATTTGGCTAAAGGAGGGGAAAAAAAGAAGGAAAAGAAAACCGTCTTGTTTCTTATATATTTGTCAACAGCTTTACAGCAAGTGGAGAATATTCTATATGATGTGGCCCCATGCACCGTACGTGCTGACACCAGTTTCCCTGAGGTCCGTAGCTGTGTCTGAAGCCAGGGAAGTGTAACCTGCATAATTGTATCTCTGAAAAGGGGGCCGTTTGCTACTGCCCAGAACCCATTACCCACCAAATCTCCTGATACTAATCTCCCAGGCCTCCAAGATCTGGGCGTTGGGGGTGGGGAGTTATTGCACAAAAATCGTTCAAATGCTCCAGCTCGGAACACAGCGGCAGTTAAGGAGAAAAAAAAAAGGCAAATGAGGGAGAAGCTGTTACAGGCGAATGAGGCAGTAGGAGGCAAGACTATCGAGGTGAGAACAACTCTGCATTCTGTTATGTGTTTACCTGGAAGGCTTTGAGACCCTATGTGCCAAGTACCGGGCAAGGCACAAGGAAGGGAGGGCACAATAACACTAATAATGCAATCATGACACTGGTAATAATAAAGGGACCATTTACTGAGCAGGGGCTAGGTGCTAGACACTGTGGGGAGCATATTATCTCAATGTTGAGTAGCGAAGCTCCTTGTTCTCAGAGTTTATAATCTGGTAGAGGAGATGGGAGTGGATCTGCTGCCCACTGAAACTCCAAGGATATTTCTGGTCTTGGAGGATAGTTGGGAAAACCCCAAATTGTAGAATTCTTGTTAATTTTGAAATTTGGGCTCTGGTTGATGTTGGAAACCTCAGCCCCACCTCTTTGAGGGACTCAGGGCCAAGATAACTTGGAATCCTGGTAATTTAGTTTTTCATGGGAGAGCTGACCAAATTTAGCATGAAAGGTATGGGCAAAGGGGTGAGGAGGGGAGGGAACTAGGGAAAAATACTAGGGAGAGAAGGGGACACTCATGGCACAGAGAAAGGCAGGGGGCAGGAAGAGGGGAAAAGGGTGAGATGTCTGACCATTAGGGTGGTGAAATGAATAAAGCCTATGACATGCAGATGAAGGCTGGGTGAAGGCTGGGGGACTTGGAATCCCCCAGCCCTAGGCACAGTTTTGAGAAGGAGGGAGATGTGGGCTGTCGGCTGGCTGAATGGAAACTGTGTTCAGTGGTGGCCGAGGTCTTCTGCATCCTGAAAGGAATCAATGAAAGCGACTGAGAGTGAAATTGCTCCTTCAGTTGCAGGACAGAGTTTGAAGATGTGCCTCCCAGGGAGGGAGGGGGGAGAGGAAGGGGTTGTGAGTGGAATTCAAGGGGAAGCTGATGGAGGTAGATGGTGGTGAAATCACCATCCTCACCTGTTCTCAGCAGACTACCCTATCTCACACCTGGGGTGGAAGAAAAACACTGAAGGGGGATGCCAGGAACTGTCCAAGACCCCAGGTGCTGAAATGGATTCCCAGAACTAGATATTTTGGTTCATAGAAGCTGAGAGCCTCCTACCCAGTGGTTCTCAAAGTGTACTCCTTGGATCAGCAGCATGAGCGTCACCTGGAAACTAGCTAGAAATGCAAATTCCCAGGTCCCAGTCCAGATTGGACAAATCAGAATCTGTTTGGGGAGAGTGTGTGCAATAGCAATCTATTATTAGCAATCCCTTCAGGGTATTCTGAAGCACTCAATTTGGAGAACAACTGCTCTAACCGATAGCTTTTCCTGTTCCCAGTCTCAGGTCCCTGGCCTTTCCTCCACAGTCAAATCCTGTACACAGTTTTACCATGGCACTTGCCACCCTGCCTTTAAGGCATCTCTGTCTGCTTCTTCATCAGTGCTGAGGTTTATTTAGGAGGGGAGAGTAATGTTCTACTCCACTCTGAACTGCCAGTTCCGGGCACAGACTGGCACACAATAGGTGCATGCTAATTCTTGTCAATGAATGGATGGAAGGATGAATGAATGAATTCTAGAGAGGTAGTTAATGTTATCTTTTTTAGAAAGATCTTTTTTATTTGAGAGAGAGAGTGAGCACACAAGTAGGGGGAGAGGCAGAGGGAGAGGGACAAGCAGACTGAGTGGAGAGCCCGACATTGGACTCTATCCCAGGACCTTGAGATCATGACCTGCGCTGTAAGTCAGCCACTTAACCGACTGAGTCACCCAGGTGCCCCTAAGGTGACCTTTAAAAACAAAGCAATTGGGTTAATTTCTTGCTTAAAACTTTTCAGTGGCTCCCAATGCATTTAGAATGAAATCCAGCTCCTTACCATGACCTGTGAGACCCTTTTGTCTGGACCTGGTGGCCTTACGACTCTGATTTATCCTTCTGTCCCCCTCAGCCACTGCTCTCAGTCTTCCAGATACCCCAGGGTCTTTGCATGACTGTGCCCTCTATCTGGAGTGCTCATCACCCTGCTGGCAATGCAACAGGCTTTCTCTCATTTCTTAGACATTGACTCACATGACACCTTCTCAAAAAGACCTTCCTTGACTACCCATCTAAAGCATCACTTCCTTTCCCATTCCATTACCATCTTGGTTGTTGATTCAGTAGATTTTCCTCTTCATGGCACTAGTACAAATTCGTATTGAGGGAGATTCTCCTCCATCATTTCCATATGTCCCTTCCAAGGTCCCTTTGTATAAAGGAAAATCATCATTTATATAGAGAATCAACACTGCTTCACTTAAAAAGAAACTTTCCTATATTTATTTAGATTTTAAGTAAAATCATTGTGAATACTTAGCAAACTCAGCTTCAAGATGAGTTCCCTTCTAGTCATCTTGCTGCCTCTAAGTCTCTTTGGATGGGACTTTTGGAATAGCCATGGATCCAGCCCCTTTAATCCCATCAGTGGGAATTGTAGACTTAGGGCAAGTTGGGTCTTGTAATCTGGGGTGTTCTGTTGAGCAGGAAGCAAAAATGGGCCACCCAAAGAGGACATAGAGATTATGGCTGAAGACTTCAGTGCATTCAAAGAAATGAGGGAAGGATGGGTGCTTGGGACCAGGGCGCAAGTTCTGTCATGGTTAATCAGAGGCTTCCTGCCTAACTGGACATTGTGTTGCACTGGGAAGATTTCAGAGGGATGAAGGTGACTAAGATAACTATAATAATAGTAATTTTTTTTTAGTGCTTGACCCCATGCCAAGCACTGTTCTAAAAACTCACATTCAGGGTGCCTGGATGGTTCATTCAGTTAAGCATCCAACTCTTTATTTCAGCTCAGGTCTTGATCTCAGGATTGTGAGTTGAAGCCCCATGTTGGGCCCCACAGTGGGTGAAGAGTGTTCTTTAAAAAAAAAAAAAAAGAAAGAAAAAATAAACAAATAAAATAAAATAAAAAAGAAAGAAAAGTAAAAACACATATTCGGTTAATCCTTATAAGAATTCTTATAAGGTGGGTGTTCTCCCCCCCCACCCATTTTCCAGGTGTGGAAACTGAGGTACTAATAACCTTTCCAAAGTTACTCAGGTAGTTAGAAGTTGAGGCAGAAAATCTAGTTTGAGTCTTAACCATCATGCTCTATCGCTCTCTAATACTGATGCCAGCAGCACTTTGTTTCTACATAATCTCCCAAGCCTGTCCCCAGACTCTAGCTGGTTCTGAGAGCCCATGAAGTAGCCAGGGCAGGCACTTCGCCTCCATTTTCCAGGTGAGGGTGCTGAAGTTGGTGAGGGTAAGCAAACCACCAGAGGAGCCACAAAAAAAAAAAAAAAAAAAGAGGCAGAAGTGGCACTCACATCCCTGCCACCAAGCCTGCCTGCAAGAAAGCCGTGGGGGTGTTTGTCTTCCTACCACCCTCCGTCCATAAGCGCTGGCCCCAAGTAAGCAGAGGGCATTTGGGAGATGACACTGAAAGGCAGTAGGCAGACAGTGTTCCCGCTCCTTTCCCCAACCCACCCCCTCCCAGACGTAAGATATATATAGCGCCAACGGAGAAATGAATCGTGTGTTTGTCTGCAGCCCCTTCTGCAGATCCATCACGGAGCAGCGCTCAGTGCAGATTTTGCAAACAGCTTGAGATTACTGAATTAATTAGAATAAAATTAATCAAAACACCCACCACAAAGGAACCTGAGCGTGTGGAGTGTGACTTGGGTGAAGGAGGAGGTGCAGCAGAGAGATGGCACTGCAGCCTGCACTGGCGGGGCGCCCAGAGCCCACTGGGGCAGGCCGAAAGCCACTGGGGTGGGCTCTGATCCCTGCCGCCACTTCCACGTGCTCCCCAGCCCCCGTTTCCACACCGGCTCTAGAAAGGGAGAGGACACTGCCCCTTCTGTCCAGGCTGTACATTTGGAAGGGGCTGAAACTTGGGTCCTGGGAGAGGGTTCGAGATGATAAATGGGAGGGATATGTTAAAGCAGGGATAATGCAACAAATCAGAGATCAGAAGAGCTGGGGTTTCTGGGCATCATGATTCCAGTTGCCCAGAAGGCACAGTTTTGACTTTACTTGCCTGGGTTCAAAGCTTAGTTCCACCACTTACTAGCTATGTGACCTCAAGTTCTTCCTGGCTATATAATTTCTCTGAGCCCTAGTGTCCTCCTCTGTCAAATGGGGATAATAATAACAACTCTATTATGGTGTCTGGTATACAGTAAGTGCTATGAAAGTGTAAGTTGTTATTATTCTGTCTAACTAGTGAAGAGGCCCTGTCCATCTTCTTTCAATCTGGCTTCATATATCCTTTTTCTTCCTGCTGCCACTATCTCTCCCATTCATTCATTCATTCATTCCATAAACATTTATGGGGTTCCCCCTGTGTATCTGACATTGGACCAGAGCCTGGGGATGCAAAGATAAGACCCAGCCACTGCTTTGGGGGTTCCCCATCTAACAAAGGGGGTGTGGATGCACCTGATCAGACTCCTAGGGGTGTCAGAAAATGCTTCATAGAGAACTTTCAGCTATAACTCTACAGGTGTATAAGGGAGGAAAGGCTATCTGAGCAGGGGGAACAGCATGTGCAAAGCATTGTCACCAGAGTGACTAGACTAAAACACACATTTGATGAAGTCATGTTCTCATTCAAGAACCTCTAATCAGCCCTGTTAACTCACTGCTGTCCACGTCATCAGTGGCATGCCTTCTGTATGGGTTTCAGCCTTCTCTCCAAATCTACCTCCACTTAATGTATCCCTGTGTTCTCCAATTCCTAGTGCTCCCCCTGAGCTGGGGATGTACATGATAAGATTACTGTGGAACTTAAATGATTATGTGTATGCAGCAGGTGCTTCATAAATAAGCACCCCCCACACACACACTAAACTGCTGAGTCTGGTTCTCTTTATGCAAGCTCTTGCAGGAATCAGCTCCATGGAACCCAGCGTTTAGAGCACTGGGCTCTAGCCTGGAGCTCAGTGGTGCAATTTCTAGTCTTGGTTTTGCCTCTAACCGTATTCCTGTTCCTGCCCCCAAATGAATCCTCCCATTATTTCCTCATTCGCTGAATAAAAGGTCCCAGAGTTTCTTAATAGAGGAGCTGCAGGCATTCTGGGGGGAACAATTCTTTGTGAGATCCTTCCCTGAAGGGCAGAAAAGTTTATTATTTATTTATTTATTTATTTGACACAGAGAGAGAGAGATCACAAGTAGATGGGGGGGGGTGGAGGGGTGTTGAGAAGCAGGCTCCCTGCTGAGCAGAGAGCCCAATGCGGGGCTTGATCCCAGGACCCTGAGATCATGACCTGAGCCAAAGGCAGAGGCTTAACCCTGAGCCACCCAGGTGTCCCAGGGCAGGACAGTTTAGATCCTAGTAGTGCCCGAGGCATTGAAGCAACCAGAAACCACTCTTTATGGCCACATTATCAACCCATCCCTTCCTGCCCCAGGGCAGAGATCCCCCTTTGAAAAGCATTTTCATGGTCCTTTGCAGCCCTGTCTATCTCTCTAATGCCTAGCGGGACTCTGCTTGTGCACCCACATGGTGCCTAGAGGAGTTCAGGGCACATGATAAGACAGCAAATAGGGAGTCTGTGAGGCTGGGAGCAGCTGTGGACCAGGCTCTGGAACCACACCGAGAAATTTCAAATCTGGTTCTGCCACTTACTGGCTGTGTGATGCTGGGAAAACTAAACCTCTCTGAGCCCCAACTCTTGGTTCATCTGTAAAGTGAGAAGTGAGAAGTAAGAGGAAGTACCTCATAGTATTATTGGGAGTGTTAAATACGATAATGAATGTAAAGCACTTAGCCCAGAGCCTGGCGTGCAATTAAATGCTCAATAAAAGGTTTATTGGGTCATCTTAGGCAAAGTTGAATCTCTGTCACTTTTCTCATCAAACAAGCATAATAATGCCGCCCTCCCAGGGCTGTTGTGAGATCAAAGTCAGCAAGGCACATGCATGCCGGGCACAGTTGGCCCTCAGCAGGGCACATGGCTGATTCACCATGATTTGGAGATCAGTCTGGCAGCATCTTTCAAAATTACAAATGCACTTATCCCCTGGCCCAGCAATTCCATCTCTAGCTAATTTTCCTATATATTCCCAAGTGTGCAAAATAACATATGTACAAAGTCTGTGTTAGCAAAAGATCGGAAACGGATGGCCATATCCATCCATTGGGGATTGGTCAAATCAATTATGGGACATAAATACACGGGGATACTAACAGCTATAAGGGGAACGAGGAAGTTCTTTATGTACTCATATGGAAAGATCTCCAAGATATATTGTTCTGGGGAAAAAAGAACGAGGTGCTATAATGCCTCCATTTGTGTGCTTGTCTATCCGTAGAATATCTCTGAGAGGATTCACAGTAAATCAGCAACAGCGGCTGTTGTCTTCAGGGAGGGAAAGCGGAGTGCCAAGAAGGGAGGGAGTCTTTTTGAGTTTGGAACCATGTGCACATAAAAGCTATTGATAAGTATAAAACCTGACTTAGAACATCAGGGACTGTAATGAGCCCAAATCTGTAGTGAGGTCTTCTACTGGGGGATGGCTGTGAAGCTCGGTTCCTCCCATTTTGGGCATATGGCCCATTGCTCTTGCCTCCAGTAGGCACTTCTGAGACCAAGAGGGAGGCCCAGCTGGGGGCCAGGAAACATGGCCTCCCCTCTGGGCAGGCAGCTGCTTGGTTGGTCCGCTGCACCCTGGGAGGCCACCTCTTTTCCCCCAAGGGTCTCCACGTGTTTGCACTTAAACTGGGGCTTTGGTACCAAGCACCTGATGGCTCTGCCCAGGACTGTGCCACCCAAGGGCTCTGTGGGTGTCCGTGTGATTGGAAAAGGAGTCCTTAGGTGGCCTCTCAGTGGCTGCCAGGGAGGAAACTTCACAGATGGCTCTGGCCCTGTGCCCCTTTTCCCTGCCAGGAGCAAAGGAGCAGCCGCTGTAGCTCTGAAAGAATGAGGTGTCTGTCCCTGGAGCAGGATTCAGAGGCAGGCAGGTGGAAATGCAGGGGCGATGGAGTCTGACACACCTGGGTTCAAATCACTCATGTGATTTGGGGCAGGGTGTTTAACTTTTGTGGGCCTCGGTTTCCACATCTGTAACACAGAACGATCACACTCACTTCACAGAGTTGTCGCAACACGTGAAGGTCATGTCTGTTAAGTGCCTTATCTCAGAATAATAATTGAGGGAATGATTTGTGTGCAAGTAGCTTATCCAGAGGGTGATTCTGGGAAGCACCGGGAGGGAGGCAGAGGAAGGAGGAAAGCCAGGAAAGAGTGCATGGAAGAGCAGATCCCACCCAGGATCCTGGGTTCAGTCCTGCTGGGTCTCTGGGGAACCGTGTGGAACAAGCCTCAGAGTTGCCCCAGTGAGGGACAAGGCTGCTGGGGTATTTATACGCCGGCTTCTATGGTCTGGTGGGCAAGCGCTGCTCTGGGACACTTAAAGTCCTCACACTTCCAGCCTGCCTGGAGCTCAGGGCAAGCAGTCTGGGGATGGGAGGAGGGGAATCAAAGAAAGCTCTCAGGCAGAGGAACACAGGTCTTTGGAGCAGGAGCAAGTCCAAGGGCTACACATGGGATGAGTGAGTGCGGAGGGCATATGGTCGAGGCACAGATATCTGTCATGAGTGCTTTAGTATATGCTTGGCACTGCTTTAAGGACTTTACAAATATTACCACGCTTAACCCTTACTACAATCCAATGAGACAGATAGATTAAGATATTGAGGCACAGAAAGGTTGAGTAATTTGCCCAAGTTCACCCACCAAGAAGGGGAAGCCAGGATTTTAGCTCAGCAAGTTTGGTTTATTAGGCCTATAGGGACTTTAGAAACTGCCTAAGTCAACCCTTTATTTTGTGGATGAGAAAACTGAAGACCAGAGAGGGGAAGCAATTTGTCCAAAGTCACACAGCTAGTTAGTGACAGAACAAGACCTGACCTTGGATCTCCCATTTCTTCTCTGATAGCCCCTTGCTTAAACTTGCCCTTTTCTCCTCTGGCTTATCAGTCTCAAGGAGGGCCCAAGGCTCGTGGTGGTGGGATGGGGGCAGGGTGTGGAAGGTGGCATTCTGGAGAACTCTGGGTGCTGCAACACGGAAGCCAGAGTGCCATTAATCGGCTGGGAAGGCGAGCATGGCAAAATCAGATTATGATCTTTAAGAGGCGTGCTTTGAATCTCAAAATCAGCCAAGGAATCAGGACCCAGAGGAGGTGTGTGTTGCCTGTCCCTGCTTTTTAACCCCAGGCTGGCATCAAGAAGGAAAAGACGAGCTGGGCTCACTAGGGTGTGAAATTTCCTTTTTGTCTCCTGAGGTGGGGAGGGAGAGATGAGAAATTGCAATGCACCCGCGTGTAATTAAAGACTCTGGAATTTCTTGAGGATTATGCTGCTCAGAGACACGTGGAGGCTCTGGATGGTCTAGCTGGGCCCTGGCTAATGTGCCAATGGACAGACTAAAGGAAGGAAGGAGGGGTTCTGTGTACGTGTGTGCACACACACCTGCATGCATGTGCTTGAACTGAAGGGAAATCACAACTGACAAGGCATAAATTCACTCTTACAGCTTTGTACATCTCAGAAAAGCCAGAGCAGATGCTGGCTGTCCTTGCCTGGAGATAACCTAGAATCTTCACCTTTGGGCTGTCAAGGGGTGTCCTGGCTGAACTCTCATGGGTTGCTGCACAAGGTGTCCATGTCCTGGTTTGCCTAGAATGGGCTCAATTTTAGCTCTGAAAGGCCTACCTTCTGAGAACCCTCTGGTTCTGGACAGTTCTGGACAAGTCAAGATAGTTGGACCCCCTATGTTCAGTTTCCATCCTTGCTAAGGCTGGACTAAGAGAAGCCAGCTGGGTCAGAAGACTGGGCCTGTGGGGGCTGGATGAAAGCAAGGCCATAGGCAAGCATCCAAATCTGTCACCACCCTGGCTAAGTGTCCAAGTATGTCTCTAACTCTTGTCTTTGGTTCTCCTTGCCTTTATCTGGCTGCTCCCTCCAATCAGGTCACACTCATGTCAGAGGCCATTACTGCTCTGGAAAAGGAATCCCATCATTCCCTTGAGGGCCCCCTGAGCCTCACTGGTGGTTGGGTGTGCCTGGGAAGGAGCCTGGTGTGGGAACAGGATAGGACAGCACAACTTGAGATTGTCACTTTCCCTCTCTGGGCCCCAGTTTCAAATGGGGGGATTAGGATGAAAGATTTCATTCTCTTTTTTTCTTGTTCTTTCTTTCTCTTTCTCTTTTTTTTTTTTGAGATTTATGTTTAAATTATGAAAGCAATGCAATTGTTTGTTGAAAAAAATTGAACAGTACAAAAATCTAAAAGTAAGAGGTTAAAGTCCTTTCTCCATATCCCATGGGACAACCACTGTTAACAGTCTTTTTTATCTTCTCAGACATTTTCTATGCATATGCAAGCATGTGAGTATATATAGCCTTTATTTAAAATGTAACACCAATGAGATTGTTCTCTACATGCTATTCTGCAACTTGCTTTTTTTCTGTTTAACAGTATAGCCTGGACATCTTTACACACACACACACACATACACACACACACACATACACACACACTAATCTCCTTCGTTGTTTTTTATTAAATATCTTAATTGAAGTGTAATAAACATACAACGTTAGATTAGTTTCAGGGGTACAATGTATTGATTCTTGCCGACTGTAGAATATTCTGCTGTAAGGGTAACCACTGCTTGTTTAACGAGAACTGCTGGTTTGTAAGGGCCCTACCAGCTCCCAGGCTCACTGCCAATGTGAAAGAGAGAAAAGGGGAGCGTGGAAACGGATGTGGGTTGGGGGGGGGGATGGACATTAGCAGATTGTCAGCCAGGAAAGCTTGGTGTATGTCACATCTCTTCACGGAAAGATGAAAATGATTTGGAGAGGGCTGGGAAGGGAAGAGAACTCCTGAATCCAGACAATTAGGTGTGCGGTGTGGGGTTTTTGAAGAGACACGAAACAGCCCCTCCAGCACCTAAGCCGAGCAGGGCCACATACACAGGCTCTCTGCTAATGCAATGTGACAGGGCTGCAGGGCCTGATAAGTTTTTCCATTTCTTTGTCTTTCCTGAGAGAAGCTCATGATTATCACCTTCTAGGTCACCAGAAGCGGAGCGCAGAGGGACAGCGCGGCTCCGGCGCTTCCAGCTGGCTCCCATCAAGAAGTTCGAAGGGAGCCTGCAAATACATTTCCTATTATCATCTTTCCACCCCACGATGACTTTCCCCGGCTGGGCTGGGGGAGGGGAGGCGGGCAGCAGACCCCTCAGGAGGACCTGGGCAGGAATATTAATGCCCGACGACTTCCTAGCTCAGGGAGGCGGAGCGGCCGCGCGGCCCAGCCGGATCCTAGTCGAAGCCGGTTGCTGAGCAGCCCGTGGGAGGGACGGATCCGCCAGCAGGCTGCAGGGGCCGCCCAAGTCCTAATGAAAACATCTCCGGGCTCCTGGCAGGATGCCCCGGGCACACCGCTCCGGCCTCTTGGCCCACCTGGGAGGGGACAAGCGCAGCGCGCGGGCGACCAACGTGTCTGGATGTGCGCGCACAGCGACAGCGTTTTCCTCCCGGCCCCGCATCCGTCTCTCTGGGTCTAGATAGACAATGCCATCTCTCTGCCCACACCCCATTTGCTGGGAGACAGCCTGGGCTTCTGAATTTTTTATGGCTTCACTTAGCTTGGAGGAAATCCAGAGGTCAAAGCCGACGCAGACGCTCCAGTCACCTTGCCCGTCCGGGCGCGCAGCCTTTCCGAAACGGGCTCACCCATGGGGCCCTAAATTACGGCGATTACACTGCAATTCTCAGCGCGATATTACTTTGATACACTACCTGCTGCAGCCGGGACCGGGAGGCGTGCATTATTTACCACGGAGGCTGCCAGCGCTGCGCACCAGAGCAGCCAGCGCTCCGCGGGGGTCCCTCCTGCCCCGCCCGCAGGGTGCGGGGTCTTGACGAGGAGGGGACTGGAGCAGCCACCGTCTCGCGGAATGACCCTTTCCTGACTGCAGTAGACAGACCAGGAGAGGAACGAGTGACAGAAGTGGCAGCTTGCGATGAGGTTGGGGTGGGCGGGTGGGTGGGGATAGGTGCTGAGCCCCCGGCTCCTCCCGCTCTTAAGGGCACGTCTGGTCCCCTTCAGCCAGCCTATAGGCGTCTTTGTCTCTCGCGCCTCGGGAACCGCCCGGGGGCGCCGCCAGTGCGCACTGCTGGCTCCCGGACCCTGGCTAAGGGCTAGCCGCCCATTAACCCCTCACCCACGCTCGGCGGCTCCGCCCGTCGCGGCGGGTGGCAAGACGCAGGGAGACTGGGCTACCCCCTTTCTCCAGGTCGGTGGAAGCTGACTTGGCCGCCGCGGAAGCCTGGTTCCATCCTCGCTGCGGGCTGGGGACCGGAGTGGGGCAGCTGGCCCCTCTCCGGCTCCCCCATTATGACTTGGCATCAGCATCTAGATTGCAGGTTACTTCTGCTTTTATCCAAAGCGGTCCTTAAGGGAGATGGATTTCTGATTGAAATCCAGTCAATTGGCGCTGAGGCTCGAAGGGCGCAGCGTGAGCACACTTCTGGGGAAATTGCCCTGGGTCTGAGAGGAGGGGTGGAGGAGGGATCAGGAGCTCCGGGCCCTGCTCAGGCCCTGCTCTGGAGCGTGTGAGCAAGCTTCCTTTTAGTGCACTATCCCTAGGAGTTGCTCCTTCTCCCAGTGCCCTAGGATTGATGGAGCTAGAAACCTCCAGCAGGGACTGCTCCTCCACCCCCCCCCCCCGGGGGTTGGGGGTGTGTGTGTCACTGCATCCAGTCTTAAGCATGCAGACAGTGTGTGATTAATGAGGTCCAAGAGGAAATAAAAATAAATAAATAATTAAAAATGAGGTCCAAAAGGGGACCCAAGTCAGTGAGATGGGAGTGTCTGTTTTGGGGGCCGGGGGAGGGGTGGTGAAGGAGGATGGTCTGCAGTGGGTCCTGGTGGTCGGTTGGTTCAGATGTGGGTTAGTGTTGAATATTCTAATTCCTGTTCTCCAGGATTCATCAACAAACAGGGAGAGGTCATTGATCTCTACGGGACAAGGCTAGCTGGGGACAGCCCTACCATTGGTGCCTGGTGGAGAGGGCTGCCCCCAACACTGAGTGATGTGCTCAGGTCCTTGTTATCTGCCTTCCCTCCTGGATAGTGCCCCCACCTCTACCTCAGGCTTCTCTCCCTATCCAAGAGTAGCTGTAGAGCCCTGGGAAGGCATCTTTGATCCCCCACATCTCTCCCTCTCGTCCTGAAAGTCCTTGTTGTCCAGGTTCTGGACACTTTATTAAGCCTTCCTCTCTAGCAGAGGCTGACTTAAAATGTAAGTTCTCCTGGGAGGGGCAACTCTTTGAATCTTCAAGATCTTCTAGCGAGGGGCTTATTCGCCCATCAGCCACTGGAGAATGTAGGTGTGGAAGGGCTCCTGGAAGGAAGCAAAAGGCGCAGGAATTTTCCCATGCTTCCCAATTGCCATGGCTTGGGGTGAAAACAAGGAGACTGAGCGTAACACATTCCTGGATATCCCAGAAATATCAGGAGCTCCTTCTGCCTGCTCTTCCTGGGTCGACAAAGAACACATGTATCATCTCTCTGTCCACTTTGGGACTTGCCTGAGATGAACATATTTTTCAAAAGGAATCCCAGCCGCTGCTGGAGCAGATGGCTCTGTGGGAGCAGCCAAGAGTGGGGGAAAGAGCACTGGCTTGCAAGTAAGGAGCCCCAGGGCTGTGCCCTGCTCCTGCCCTTTGCGAGCCAGTGGCCATGTGACTGTGGGCAAGTCACTCCCTGGCTCTGGCCCAGGTTCCCTTGTGAAGAACGAGCAGGTGCTCTGTGCTAGGTGAGCAGAGGCCTGGCTCCCCTGCAGCAGAGAGGATGGAGCACCGTCCTGGCCAGCAAGGAAGGTTTATTTCCCTATTTATTTGTCTGTTCAGCTGCAGATGGCAGGGCCATCTTCCAGGCCCGCAGCAGTCACCGCTGCTTTCGTGCTTCTCTGCAGTAGCTGTTTGCCTGACTAATGGATTTAGTGGCCTCCTTGGCTGGGTCCTGGTCCCTGTGTCCTCTTGCCCATTTACCTCTGGTCCATCCCTGGGGTTATTAGGAGGAGCTGCCCTAGGGGTGGGGGGTGGATGAGACTAGGATATCCACCATCACTGACTGACCCTTGGGTTTGGAAAGGATCTTAAAGGCTTGGTCCAGCTACCAACTAATGCTTCGGACCCCTCCTCAGAAGCTCCGCCTTTCATAAGGGGAGGCTCACTACCTCTCCCCTGTCCAACTCTCTTAGAGAGTTGATCTTTTCCTGGAAACAAAGTCCAGTCCCCTGTATCTTCTCCCTTTAATTCTAGCCTTCTTCTTGGGGGACAGGACTTGGAAGGAGTGAATTCTGGAGGATTCACAGGACAGCCCTTCCGGGACGATGGGGTGGCCATCTTGTCCAACCCCACCCCCACTGTCCCCTCCCGGCTCAACCTGTCCAGCAGTGCCCAACACACGGCTGCAGTCCTCACACCCCTGCTTCCAAGTCCCTTCACGATCTTAGCCCTGACAAGAATTAATTGAGCTTCCAGGCTGATGGCAGAGGCCCTGGTCTTCAGGGAGCTCCCAGTCTGGGAGGTAGTCTTCCTAGGACCAAAAACTGACTAACGAAATTACACAGGTATTTGGGACTATTGAATTTCCAGCTGAGGTGGCTGCTGGTCCAGAAACCTCCTCAGAGGTGAGTGGGTTTAGTTATCTTCCAAGGAGAGGAAATTTCCAGCTCTCTCTGTCCTGCCCGTTCTCTGGGATCAGCAGATGATCTGAGGGGCGGTGCTGGGGCCTGCTCCAGTGCCCCCACTGTCCACCAAGAGGGAGAAAGAGATCCATGAGAGAGAATGTGCTTCAATTCTTCCATTCCCCACCCAGCCATCCTCGGCGGGGAGGGTAGGGGACCCACTAGGTTTGGTACCACAAAGATCTGGCATCTAGTGGCCATGTGACCTTGGGGAAGCCATCTGGGCATCTCAGATCCCAGAGATTCCATTATTTCTCCTGACTCCTAGAAGATATTCCCGGAGGAGCCAGTCTACACTGGCAGGGAGTGGGCCTTCCACATCTAGTCCCCTTCCACCCGCCCCCAGCTCTTAATTTATTATTAACTCTGGAACTGACTTTGAAATTATGGAAGACCATGTTGTTTCTTTCCTCAGCGTCTCTTATGGTCCCCAAGGGGAGGCAAGCTGAGAGTGCCAGATACACAAATATGCTGTGAAAACCCTGTGGATTTGTGGTTCTAGCAAGGGGAAGGAAATTAGCTGTAATAAGCTGCTGTCGCCTCACACGAAAGCCTCCAACACAGACCCATGGAGGGGCTCCTGGCCCCCTTCCTCAGCTCTGCCCGCTTCCCAGCCACTTGGCTGGAGTATTCTGTCTTTATGTCACCTGCAGGACAGTGGCCTGCCCCCCACCTAGTCCTGTGACATCACTGATGGAGGTTATGGATATCCCTGGGCCAGTGAGGAGAAGGAGAAGGAGGAGACCACAGGCACACAGAGAAGCTGCCCTGCCTCTCCCTGAGCGATTAGCTTGAATGGTGGTAGGAGAAGCAGGTGGGAGTCAGTTTTCATTCTCCTAGAATTACTGGACAGGAGAGTGTTATTTGGAAGTTTCTGAGAGGTGAGAAGGATTCATTGGGCCCCAAATAAAAGGAGCAGTAGGCGTCTGGCCTTTCCTTTTTCCTGTCCTGGGGAGAAGCAAGGTTTAAAACCTTTAAGTGACTACCCCATACTGGCAGCTGTGTGGAAGGCAGAAAATAGCCCCAGGCTCACAAGTTGGCCTGCTATGATCTGGCCTTCACCTTCCTCTTTGGCTTCTAGTTCAAAGAACATAATCACATAGCAGGTGTTATATAAACATTCATTGAAATGAGTAGGTTAGGTTCTCCAACTCACTTGCTGTGTGACCTCTGGCAAATCACTTAACCTCTCTGGGCTTTGGGTTTCTTACCTGTAAAACAAGTAAGGGCTTAGAACAGTGCCTAGAACATAGTAAGTACATACAGGGGTTTGGTTTTTTTTTTAAGATTTTATTTATTTATTTGGCAGAGAGAGAGTGAGTGAGCAGGAATGGGGGAGGGGCAGAGGGAGAAGCAGGCTCCCCACTGAGCAGAGAGCCTGATGTGGGGGCTCCATTCCAGGACGCTGGGACCATGACCTGAGCAGAAGGCAGGCGCTTAACTGACTGAGCCACCCAGGTGCCCCTTGGTTGGGTATTTTTATTGTAATTAGAGAATGCCTTTAAATGTTTCTCAGGAAAGGTGGACTTTTTGTTTTTACCATACTGGGTGAATCTTTGCTAGAATGATCAATTAGAAATGTATAATTTCTGGGGCACCTGGGGGGCTCAGTTGGTTAAGCATCTGCCTTTGGCTCAGGTCATGATCTTGGGGTCCTGGGATCAAGCCCCATGTCAGGCTCCTTGCTCAGCCGGGAGTCTGCTTCTCCCTTTCCCTTTCCCTTTTCCCTTCCTCCCCAATGCTCTCTCTCAATAAATAAATAAAATATTTTAAAAAAAGAAAAGAAATATATAATTTCTGAAATCCTAGAAACATCCAACAGGATGATCTTTAAGGTATGTTTCCAGCTAGAGTGTTGAGGGCTGAGGGGAGGGGTTGTGTTCCTGGTTAATCGAATATTCTGGTTGCTGAGAGTAGCCCATTCCCTTCGGTTTCATTCTCTTTGTAGTTGAAAATTTGTTTGAGGGCCCCTGGGTGGCTCAGTGGGTTAATCCTCTGCCTTTGGCTCAGGTCATGATCCCAGGGTCCTGGGATGGAGTCCTGCATCAGGCTCTCTGCTCAGAAGGGAGCCTGCTTCCCACGCCCGCCCCGCCCTGCCTGCCTCTCTGCCTACTTGTGATCTCTGTTTGTCAAATAAATAAATAAAATCTTAAAAAAAAAAATTTTATTTGAAACGCACCAACTCCTTCCTATGCCTTAGTCAGCAGGGTAATTAATATTCCTTTCTGCTGAGGCCTCAGTATATCATTGGAAAGTGCCCTGGTCAGGCTGTCTTGCCTCCACATCTGGCTTCTGCATCTATAAAATGGGGGTTGTGATCCCCAAGGAGAATCAGGTGGGATGGGGACTCTAAGAGAACTTTCTAAACTGTAAAGCCCCGGGCATCTGAGGGGGTGTATCCTCCTCCAGGAGCCTCAGCTGGGGACCCATTTCCAGGACAAGGAGTTACTGCAAGGAGTGGGGGTCCAGGTGATGGCTCAAGGCTGCTCGGTCTGGGACTTCCTCCCAAGTAATAGGATGTGCTCTTCCCCATGGGTTTCTGATCTTGCTTTATCCTAAAAGTCAAAACACAAGTCCAACTAATGGACAGTTCCATGAACTGGGATCTCGGAGGCTAGCTGTGTGCGTAGAAAACACTGAGTCCACATATGTGGCGTCCAGGTGGGCCCCGGTCTTGACCAGTGGTTTTCAGAGTTCATGCTCCGGTCCGGTCACCATCACAGGCACGGCGCGGGCACCGCATGTTCATTCCCTGGATGAGAACTTGTGGAGAACTACAAGTTAGATGCCATTCTAGGTGCTGGGAAGACAGCCACAAATAAGACTGAAAAGGTCCATGCCCTCGTGCAGCCCATACTGAGGTGGATAGAGACCGACATAAACAGAAAGCTAAATAAGAAGGGGGGTTTAGGTTGTGATGTGCATCTCAAGGGAAATAAATCTGTGGCGGCGAGGCCGCTTCCTTGGTCATGGTCAGGACAGGACAGGCTCTGTTGAATGGACAATTCATGAAACAGAGATTGCCTACGTCCTTTCTCTTGAATACAAATACTATTACCACATATAAGATAATGACAGTTGTTAATAATCACCCCTGCTCTGGGAAGGGCTTTGCACACTTTGCAAGAGTCATCTCATCTAGCCCCCACAATGGCCCCATTTTTACCCCCTCTTCATGGAGGAGCAAACTGAGGCACAGAGAGGTGAAGCAACTTATCTGACATCACACAGCTACTAACGAGTGAAACTGGGATTGGAGGGTTCTAGTGGATTTACAAATATTGTTGCTTTCGGGGACTGCAGTGTAAGTATTTGTAACTGTTGCTTGAATAGTTAACGCTCCATTAAGTATTCTTCATTCAATTTGACCCATTTTCAAAATGCATTTGGTAATTTGTAGTTTTATTTCATCTTAGTGAAGTAGGCCTCCCCTGGGAATCGGTTCAGGGAGGTTTGTAGCTCCTAGGGTGGGAGAGAATTCACAAAGCCCTGGGATAGGAAAGCTGCAAAGGCTGTGGAGACCATCTGGCCCAGGGCTCTTATTGTGCAGATCAAGAAGGTGAGTCCAGAGTGGGACACAAGTCCCGGAAAGACACACACACGCACACGGCACACCACACCCACCACACATTGTGTGTCCCGCTCCCTGCAGCCTCCCGCACGTTTTGAGGATCATGTCAGATTCTATTAAGAGTAACCAAGCGCAGTGTTCAAACACGGTTTCAGCCTATTTATCCAGGGACACGGCAGCTTTGGAGGCAGCAAACATGCCCATTTGTTACTATTTGCAAAGATGGTGTACACCAAACATGGGCTTTCTGTAAACAAATTAAAAAGTAATAAAGTGGCCCCATCTGCATACTAGAACACCATGCTTCCATTTTAATGAAGCTTGCTATTGCAAAGCCATTTTGATGGCTTGTCAAACATGCAGAAGCCCACGGCTGAACACGGAAAGGTGCTGTCATTCCTTTCTGAGGTCCTTTCTCCCTCCAGTGTGTGCGGGGCCCCTGCTGTGTGCAGATGGGACAGCTAAGGAGCTGGGCCCAGCCCCCAAACCGTACGCTAATGCTAGGGAGACCTGACGTGTGCCTATGATACAATTAAATTGTCCAAGTCAGATGTCACAAAACGGTCCACAGGAGCCCCTTGAACAGTAATGAGAGCAGTACTATTTAATCAGTGTTTACCATATGGCAAGGCGCTGGGTATCTTCTGCCTGCTCCTTTGAACCCCCCCTTCTCTGCCCTCTTCTTCCCTGCCTGGGGCCCCTGGGAGGCTGAGCTCTATGGGTTGCTTCCCCGGGGATCCAGGAGATCCCTCCCCCTGCTTGGTGTTGTCCAATAGGAGGTCGCACTAAGATATGGAGGAGGAAGGGGAGGAAGGGGGTGGTCGCGTTTGGGGCGAGATGCGGTGGCCGCTTCCTCTCAGCCCCTCTCCCACAGCATAGCTTTGTCTCCTGCTCCCCATGACCCCTTTCTCCCCAACTTCCTCTAGGCTTAGGGGGTGCTAATAGCTCCCTAGTTGTGCCAGTCCTGGGGTTCTTTCTGTGACATCCCTCACTGTTTTCCTCAACTCTGCCCACATCTTTGCAGGCAACCCCTCTGATAGACTCTCCTCAGTGGTTTGAATGAACCTTCTGCTTCCCGCCAGGACCCGGATTAACACAGACAGCCTGAGCTAAGCCTTTGCAGATGTGCTCTCCATCCCCATCAGAACAACTCCTTGAGGTAGTTGGCTCTTATTAGCCCCATTCACAGGTGAGGAGACTGAGACTCCACTTGCCTGGCTGAGGAAATGGCCGAATTTGAATCGAGTCTGTCAGTCAACAGAGATAAGCTCTTCATCACAGTCTCCCCTCCAGGAAGGGGATCAGCCCATCTGGCATGAAATCGTTTATTAGCAAACTTTGATTGAGCATCTGCTTGTGCCAAGCATGGTGTTAGGCACTGGGATTTAGTGATAATCAAGGGCTCCTTCTTCCTCTGGAGGATACCACAGCCTGATCTCTTGATCCTGTGGTTCTCAACCTTGTAGGAGGTTAGCATCACCTGGGGAATTAAACAGAATCAGTGTCCTGCGGTCCCACACCCAGGCAATGAAATCAGAATCCGGGGCAGTGGAGCCCAGGCATGTGTTTTAGGAAACTCCCTTGGTTCCCCCTGCCAAGGTAGAGCAGTGGAGTGAAGGCCACGTTTGAATATAATGGGGGGCCAGGATGCGATTGAGAAGGTTGAGAGAATCTGTGCCTGGGAGGATTTGGACAGGTAGAGAGGCTGGTAGACATGAGCCAACCAGGCTGGGGGAATAACTGTTGGCAATTATTCATTCAGCAAACACTAGATGGGCAGTCACTCAAACTGAAGCAATCTGTGTGGTGTGTGTGTAGAGATGGGCCTTCTGGCTCTCATAGCACAGGTGCTTCCCTCCGGTGCTCTGGAGATGGCTGGGCACTGGGGAGCTGTCCGCATTACCCCCTGCCCCTGAAGCCAGACCCAGGTCTGTGAAAACTGCTGGCTGCAACTGGGGCTGGGGCAGGGAAGGTGGGGTGCGTCCTGGACGGAACCCCCATCAGCCCTCCACTGCTGGAACAGGGACTCCACAGCTCTCGCTTGTCTTTCCACTTCCTGCCAGGACCTTTAATTCTCTATCTCACTGCCCACCTACCTAGATAGGATGACAGGATTTTTTTTTTTTTTAAGATTTATTTATTTAAGAAAGAGAGAGCAAGCACAAGCAGGGGAAAGGGCAGAGGGCGAGGGAGAGTTTCAATCAGACTCCTCTCTGGGGGCGGACCCTGACATGGGGCTTGATCCCACGACCCTGAGATCATGTTCTGAGCCAAAACCAAGAGTTGGATGCTAGCCCACTGAGCCACCCAAGAGGCCCAGGAGGAAAGGAATTGTGAGGTAAAGGGAACATCCATCATTCCCTCCCTAGAACACCCATGAGTCTTGTTCCAGAAGATACATGAGGTGGTATCCACCTGCCCTCAAGGAGCCCCACTCTGAAGGGGAGAGAAGCCCTGCCTCAGGGAGTCCTAGTCTGAAGAGTGACAAGCCCTGCCTCAGGGACCCCCATTCTGAGGGGGAGACACAGCCCTGCTCTCAGGAAGCCCCAGTCTGAGGAGAGACACAGTCCTGCCTTCAAGGATCCCAGTCTGAGGGGAAAACCCAGTCCTGCCTCAGGGAGTCCAGGTCTGAGGGGGCAGACAGAGTTCTGCGCTCAGGGATCCCAGTCTGAGGGGGGAAAACACAGCCCTGTCCTCAGTGAGACTCAATCTGAAGGGGGGGGACAATACCCTGCCCTCAGGGAGCCCCTAAACAAGGGAACAGAACAGTGACTGTTTCTTCAGAGAGCTGGATGTCTGAGTGGAGGAGATACCACACGTGAGGGAGCCTCTTTTGAATGTACAGTTGAAACAAAATGCCTTCTTGTTGGGGCCCTCGCTGGACTATTCCCAAAGACAACAGAGCTTCCTGGTTCCTGGTCAACAATCTGCTTTCCCCTTTAGTGGGGACCACGCTGATCTGTTGGAGTCTTGGGCCAACCAAGGGGCAGAGATCCTAAAGGACTGCCTCCAGAGGCCAGCCTGCTGATGGCGGGGGAATGACCAACAACAGATGTTCTTTCTGTTTTTCCCTTAGAAGTGGCTCGGAAAGTGAAGAAAAGTGAAGAATGAAGGAGGGAAAAGCATGAGCCAGGCAGGATAGCCTCAACCCAGACTTCAGGGACACCCTCCACTTGCCCCCTTCTCCCTCCACTGTGTGGCCCTTCTTCAATTATCCAAACTGTTAGTCATTAAATGCCCCCCCTCTCAGCCCCAGGGAGGCCATGAGGCACATCAGCCTCCTTATTATGAGTAGGCCCCCCATTGCCCACAGTGACACCAGACGGACCAGCCGCTGATAATGATGGTTGAACATTCACCATGTGCCTGTGATTGTTGGAAATCTTTATCGGTATTATCGTTTAATCCTTACAACAGCACCGGGAGGTGGCTTCTGGTGGTGTCTCCAGCTTCTAGATGAGGAAACGGAGGCCCATAGAGCAGAAACAACTTGTCCAAGGTCGCAGAGCTGATAAGCACGGGGGCTGGATGCAGGCGGGGGAGCCGCAGAGCCCCTGCCCCCACAGGCTCACTCCCGCTTCTGCTTCTCGAGGAAGTGTGCAGATTAATGAGGTGTGGACATGAGACCACGGCTTTGATAGATGGAGTCAAAGGAAGGAGGCCTCACCTCCATGCCCCTTTGTCTACCTGTCCGTCCCTGGGAGGAAAGGAATGCAGGCTGGAACTTCTTCCCGATTCTGCTCTCCTCTCCATCTCCTGCTGAGAGTCTGAGGGTTCAGGTCTTTCGGCCCTTCTGGCTCAGTGTAAATGGGTAGCCGGGTGGGTTATAAATGAACAGCCCTCTGACACCTGCAGGTCTGTCCAGCCCTGCACAGATGGCAACCCGGGGCGGGGGCAGGGAACTCTATTAGCAGCACGGCTGCATCAGGATCCAACGTAGGCCTCCTTTCTGCTCCCCTCCTGGAGAGGAAGGGGAGTCCTGCTGGCTTCAAGGTGGCCTCAGGCAGTTTCCGGGTGGTACACCCAGTTACTGCTGGAGGTTGGGGGCAGTAATTCAGAGCTGGGTCTGTAGGAGGCTAAACCACCACCCAACCAGGGACCCCTGGAGCTAGGATGTGTGCATCACTTACTCCTCAAACGGCCCTGTGTGGTAGGGCTGGTTGTTATCCAGTTGTAGTTTTTTAAAATAGATTAAAAGAGGTCAAATCACTTACCCAAGGTCACACAGTCCCTGCTAACTGCAGAGTCAGTGTCCTTCACCATGAGGAACTTGCCCTGCTGCCTTGCTGAGCCCGTCCGCACAGCTGAGCCTATGTGCTTCTGCCTCAGTTTCTTCTCTGAGCCTCCAGCCTCCAGTGGAAACACAACCCTGCCTGGAAGGCCTGCCTCTGAGTTTGGGGTCCTGACCCTTTTTGTCCAGCTCTGGCCCCTGTCTGTGATCTTGCTCCCCCAAGGGATTGGTTGTGGCTTCCTCAAATGCCTGCACCTGGGTCTGAGACAGAGTCTGGCACTGTGGTTCAGGGCTTGAGCCCTGAAGTTCCATTCCAGCTCTGCTGTGTGGTCCTGAGCAAGTTACCTAGCCTCTCTGAGCCTTAGTTTCCACACTCGCCAACTGGGGATGATAATTACCTATGGGGTGGCCAAGGGGGTCTGATTTTTAAATTAGCTTCCCAGGGGCACCTGGGTGGCTCAGTGGGTTAAAGCCTCTGCCTTCGGCTCAGGTCATGATCCCAGGGTCCTGGGATCGAGCCCCGCATCGGGCTCTCTGCTCAACGGAGAGCCTGCTTCCTCCTCTCTCTCTGCCTGCCTCTCCACGTACTTGTGATCTCTGCCTGTCAAATAAATAAATAAAATCTTTAAATTAGCTTTCCAGGTAGATGCCATGTCCACTAACATTTGAAGCCTCTTTGGGGAGAACCGTCGGGTTATAGACTTGTTTGGGTGAATGTCAGTCAAGGGAGATCAGATCAGCTAACCTTAAAGTTCTCCGACCTCTCACCCTTCCACACAGAACTCCTGCTGAGGAAAACTCTGGAAGTTCCCCTCCCTTCATTATGGTGCCGCCTGTGAGTGGGACCTTCCATGTTCATCCAAACTTCTCTCATATGACAAGGGGCCCCCAGGCATCCCTGGCACAGTGTTTCCCTCTGGCACGGCTTTGCAGGGACCTAGCCCCTGTCTGATACCAGCTGCGTGACGTTGGGGCAGGTGGCCAGCTAATTGCTCTGAGTTTCAATGTCAGTATACTTTAAATGGGGCAACAGAAACTAGGTCACGAGGTTGTTACTAGGACATGAGAAGTCTGGAGCCCATGGTCCAGTTGGGGAGACAGACTCATCATCAAATTATAATATAATATGGTAAGGGCCCAACTGGTCTTTATAATAATTTAAAAATACATTTATTGAGCGCTTACACGGGGTGAAAGTTGGGCTAAGCACATCACAAGACTCATTTAATCACCACATTGATCCCAAGAAGTGGTTGCTGTTATTATGCCCATTTCACAGATGATGGCGCTGAAGCCCAGAGAGGTGAAGTGACTTGCCCAAGGTTACACAGCCAGTAAGTGGCAGCCCTAGCACCAGGAAAACCAGAAGATGGGGGGAATTGCTCTACCTGGATAGGCAGGGAGGAGGATGGCAGAGGTCAGGAAGCCTGTTCTGGCTCCTGCTGCTGGTATAGAGTAGGGACAGGTCTCCAGAAAAACAAAGATGGGGAGCAAAGGCTCTACTGATTCTGATTCATCTCCCCACCTGTGAGCAGAGGTTGATAGAGGGTCACAGGCCCAGAGCTCGGTGAGGTGGGCTCTGTCTTCTGTCATCAGGTTGGGAGTCCCAGCTCTGAGAATCCCTCTTTGCTAAAGGCAATAAACCTGCCTTCTTATCCGCCCCCCACCCTTGCTAAGAGGTCCTTTCGTTACTCCTCAGTTCTTCTATCACCATCGCGCCAATAATCTGCGTCTTTATGACCAACAGCAGGCACATTATGCTGGTTAGGGATGCTCCCTTGCCTGGTGTTTGCCCAGCTTCTAAGAGGAGACCTGGGCCTCGTTCCCACTCCTCTGTTGCAGAGCTGAGTGGCTTCTTTCTTTTTTTTAATAGTTCCACTCCAGGAGTCAAGTCCCCTAATCTCTTTTCCAATCTTTGGTTACAACACTTTATTAATTCCATAGCCATATGGTGTGCAATAGGTCTCCTGGTTCCTGTGAGTCTTGGCTGTGATGAGAGGTTCCTAGAAGGTACTGACTAGATTGGGCCTGGGCGTGGGATGCTGATACTCACTGCATGTTGCTGAGTGATGTTTCCCGAGCTCACTGGCATATGCAGCGAACACTGAACCCTTCCCAGTGACAAGCTCAAGAGAAGTACATGACCTTAGGCAACTTACTTGACCTCTGTGGGCCTCAGTTGTCTCATCTACAAATTGGAGATAATAACAGGACTCACCTCCCAGCATTGTTGTCAGGAACAAATGAGTTCATCCAGGCGAAACAGCTTAGAAAAAAAAAAAGGGTCTCCACACAGCAAGCCTGTAGAGGGAGAGCTGCGTTGGCTGTGGTAGTAAGGGATGGGAAAGGACAAGGCTCAGGGACTGATGTTACTTGCCCAGGTGACACAGCAAGGATAAATTCACACTGGTTTCCTCATGCTGTTTTGTCATCCCTTCCTTCTACATGGACGGAAACGCCAAGTGTGGAGTGTGAAGCAGCTTCCCCAAGAGCACACGGCAGCCAGCCTGGGGCAGTGGGTGGGGGAGCTGTGTGTGTGGGAACATGTCATGCATGGGACACGTGACAGCCTGGCTCAGAGTCCCCCCCGCCACCCTGCCTTGCAGACAACTCACAAGGCACTTCCCCTCCCTGGGCCTCCAGTTCCTCATCTGTAAAATGGGTGAGGGAGTTGGCCGGACACAATGGGCTCCAAGGTACCTTCTAGTTCTATATCTGAGGGCTAGCGGTTGGATCTAAATCATAGATTTTTAGTGCTAGAAGGGACCCTAAATTTCAGCCCAGTGGTCCCAGGTTGTCCCAGAGCTATGAGCAGACCCAGACCCATTTTGGTTTTTTCAGTTTACATTTAAATTTGTCACACCTGTCTCTATACACTCTTGTCTCCCTGGTCCCTGAGCTGGTCTAAACCCCTCCTGGCTCAGAAAATAATAAACTTATTATGGCTAAATTAATTGCCCTCTTCTGTGTGTCAGGTTCTGTTCTAAGCCCATGTATATGAGCTCACAACACCCTTGGACTGTAGACGTCATCATGAGACCCATTTGACAGATGAGGAACATGAAGGCCAACACCCCCGGCAAGACTGAGACCTGTATATGGAGTAGAATTTAACCAAAGGCAAAACGGAATTCTCCTGATTCATTGTTCTATGCTCTTTACACAAAACTGTGCCTCAGCCAAGGCAGGGGGTTATTTTGGGGGGGGGCTCCTCTGGCCCTGACCTTTAAGAGGGTGGTAGGAGGGAGAAAAAGGGGCATGTCCTGAGCTCCACTCTCGTTTTTTCCACCAGACAAGCAGCCCTCCTACACCCCTGTCTCTCCAGGGGTCCTGCATTCTAGTGGCTGCAAAGGATCAAAACAGCAAGTTAAAAGCGAAAACCCACAGCATTTTCTTCACAATTCCCTCTGCTCCTGAGGAAGGAGGCACGCGTGTTCGCGGAGCTTTCAAGTTGTCGGGAACAGAAAACGGGACCCTTTCATGGCTCTTCCTCTGTGTTTGAGGCACTCGGTGCAAAGTGCTATTATTAGCATTGCCTTCGCTATCTGCCAAACAGGCTTCCTCTGGAAGAAGTAATTAAATGCATTATTTGGTGTAAAATAAAAGCACATACCCACATTTGCAGCCTCAGACACCATCCCATATTCATTTTTGCAATTTTTACAGCTAAGCCTCGTGGCTACATCTAAATAAGGCAATTAGCTCTGGGGAAGGATGGGATGGAAGGCAGAGGGCAGACCCTGGCGAGGTTTTAGCAGTCGGATGGGGTGGTTTGGCTCTTAAGGCTGGAAATGGGGAGTCTACCGCAGAGCGGGAAGGACCGGGGTGTCTGGGTTGGAGCCAGGCCGGCCCGGGCCAGACCCTGTGGCTAGTTGGAAATCAGAGGGTGTGGCCACTGGCCCTCAGATGACCTAGAACCCTCAGGGGACTTGGCCTTGGCCTTCAGGGGATCTGCCTCCTCTGAGCCCAGTGATCCCCAGCAAGAAGACCCTCTTCTCTGAATCTTATCTACTGGAGTCAGAAACTGGGCTTCTTTCAGCCTCCATATAAAATCTGTTTCCTGGCCCTGCCGGTTTGATTTACAAAATAGTCTCAAATCCATCTGCTTCTTCTACCGGGCGCCAGGGCCTTAGCGCAGATCCCGGTAGAGCAGAGGCGAGCTGGGGTTTGAACCGGACTCCACCATTACTTGCTGGGTGACCTTGGACTAGGGTTGGCAGATTGAGGAAACCAGAAAGAAACAGGATGCCCATGTGAATTTGATATGCAACATTTGGGCCATATTTATACTTTAAAAAATTCCTTGTTTATCTGAAATTCAAATTTAACTGCTCATTCTGTATTATATCTGGCAACTCTACCTTGGACCAGCTCCTTAACTTCTCAGCTCCCTCCTTATCAACGGAGGCGGATAATAAGAGTACCTGCTGCAGAGGTGGTACTCAGGGTTGAATGAATTAAAAATGTCAAATGCTGGGGCACCTGGGTGGCTTCGTTGTCAAGCATCTGCCTTCTGCTCAGGTCATGATCCCAGAGTCCTGGGATCAAGCCCCGCATTGGGCTCCCTCCTCGGCGGAAGCCTCTTTCTCCCTCTCCCACTATGCCTGCTTGTGTTCCCTCTCTTGATGTCTCTCTCTGTGTCCAATAAATAAATAAAATCTTTAAAAAAATGTCAAATGTTGGAACAGGATGGTAGGCACCCTCCACATTCAGTTAGTGTATTAGCAAGTGCTTCCTACATTACAAAGCCACAGATGTGTTATTTGCTACACCTCCCCTCCTCCCTGACTTCATCAGAACCAGCAGAGCAGCAAAGTCAGAGGAGGGGAAGGTGAGGGGAATGGAGGTTAGACCTAAGGGAACTTCCAGGCAGGAAGGGCTGGGGAGACCCACAACATGACCAGGAGCCATCCTTATAGTTCCTTTCTGAGCCCAGGAGCAGGCAGTTAATCTCACAGAGAGGGAAGGAAGGGGGGAGGTTTTGAGTCTGGGACAATTCCACCGACCCACAGGGTCTCAGAGAGAGAGATGCTAGTTCTAAGAGCCAGTGTGATTGGCAGCTGGGAGGAAGACAGAAGGGCTGGCCACCTAGAACCCTGGTTTGAGGGATCCTGGGAGGGGGGTCATTCATTCACTCAGCAAACATCTGCCAGGCAACAATAGGAAAATGCTATTTCAGGTTCTCTCCCCAGCTCCTGCCTGGGACGCCACCATTAGAACTTATCTCTGTGGGTGCCATTGTCTCCCTGGACTCCCTGTTAGCAGCCAGCACTCACAGGAGGGTGGGAGAGCTTGGCTGCAGGGCCCAGACCCTGGGGTTTGTTCACTTTGGCCCCAGCACTCCTCCCTGTACAATGTGGACATGCCTGTCTACAGGGGCTGCAGAGGACTCTGGATGGCTGCTGCAAGGGCCAGCCCTGTCCCCAGCATGCAGGTGGCCAGGAGTGCTAAGGTGTTGCTGCTGGTGACTCCGGGGCAGGGCAGATGGGTGGTGGGTCTGGGGCCCAGAGACAGCAACAATTCTAGGGTAGAGAACAAATGAACTGTGACTACACCAACCATGCGGCCCAGGCGCACAAACACCACCAGCTTGGTTGAATAAAGCCAGACACAAAAGAAGACGTAACATACGAGTCTATTTATGTAAAGTTCAGAAATAGGCAAAACAATACCGGCTGGCTGAGGGAGCACACAAACTAGAAAGAGATGCCAGAAGTGATTGCCTGGGGACCATCCCGGGGAAGAGGGACTGGGAAGGGCTCCACACGGTTGCTAGAGCTGGCAACATTCTGGTCCCAGCTGACTGGGGTGGGATTACCCTGGTGTTTGTTTTAAAATAATTTATTGGGGAACCTGGCTGGCTCAGTCACTGAAGTCGTTGCCTTTGGCTCAGGTCATGATCCCAGGGTCCTGGGATCGAGCCCCACATCCAGCTTCCTGCTTGGTGGGGAGCCTGCTTCTCTCTCTCCCTCTGCCTGCTGCTCAGCTTACTTGTACTCTCTATCAAATTAATTAATTAATTAATTAAATCTTTTAAAAAATAAAAGTAATTTATTAAGTGGAAACTTTGTTTCATGCCTTTTTCTGGATGTGAGGTTTATTTTTCAATGGAAAAAAAAAAGGTTATGGGACAGAGAGGAGACTCGAAGGGTTCTTGCTGGGAGGACCTGAGACTCGTGGTCGAACTTCTTCCAGAGAAGAGCCTCCAAGGAAAAAGCTAAAAGCTGACTTCTCCATGGCCTCAAAGTTAGACAGAGAAGCTGGCATGACACCCCTGACCACAGCCCTCTGGCCTGGGTCAGAATCATTACAGTTCCTCCCCAACTCTGTGCTTAGAGTCTACTAGGGCAAAGAGAAACCCAGGAACCATGCAGACCTCTGTGGTGCAGCGGGGGTGGGCGGCAGAGCTAGGAAAGTAGGGGTCGGGCAAGGGGAGGGATAAAGAAGGAGGGGGAGAGAGACAAAGGAACAGAGAGAGAGAGGGGAGGCAGGTGGGCACGAGGACCCCAGGTCCAAGGTGCCTATTCTATATTCTTAGCCCATCCAGTCTAATGACAGCTTTTCAAGCCCTACCCCCACTCCCTACCCCCACCCAACACCCCCTCCCGCCTCTGCCACTGAGCAGGGATAATTATTGGAGATAATGATCACCCAGGGGGATGGGGGCACTTTTCATTAACCCCAGATCTAGCATCTGACTGCGTTTCCCCAAGGAGGCTGACCCCCACCCTGTCAGCACCCCCGTTGGGCCATGCCAACGCAGGTCCCTCTGTCCATCTTTACCTTATTCCCAGTAAGTGACATTTAAGGGTGAGTTCTTCACTGGGCCATAATAGTTTATAAGCTGTGCAGCGGCAGGCTGTTCTGGGACCTGCGATGGGGGAGCAGGACCCCGCATCATCCGCGAAGGTGAAGGGTCAAGGGACGCTCGATCCCTCACTGAAGGCCTCGAACCGACAGTGAGGGCGCAGCCAGGGAAGTAAAACATTTTAGCGACCCATTCACTTTTCATTTCCTGAGTCACCGTCCCTGTCAGGAAAGGTGCTCCTGACCTCAGGCAGCCTGGAAACACAGGGGCCACCAAATGCCTTATTTCCATCCTCCCCTCCATCCCGCACCGGCCAGGGCAGGGAGCCAGCAGAGCCTCATGCCTCCCCAGTCTCCAGGCTGCTCCCCAAGTTGTCACTCTTCCAGGCACACACCCCTCAAAGCAGGACCCCTGCCCCCAGGGACCATTTCTTGTTGGTGTTTATATAGCACTTCAATCCGCCGTGTTTTCATGGAGCCTTCAACCCTTCAAGACCCCGCGTGCTAGCATCTGCAGAGGTGGGATTCGAATTCGGGCCTGTGGGGGACGGCTAAAGCCAGACTCTTCCTCCAAGGGCTGAGGTCAGGCGGAGAAGCTCACAGAGCTCGTCCTTTTCCTTGACTCCTCCTCACTGCCTTCCCCGCTTCCCTCCTGTTTGTCCCTCTCCAGCTCTCAGGCGTTTTCCAGAGAAACCGTTTGGTGAGTTGGGAAAACCAAATGCCACAGACCCTGATATCCAAGTCCTGGGGTTCAAATCCAGACTCCCCCACCAAGGGCTAAGCCTCTTTACTTCTCTGAGCTTTGGTTTCTCTGTGTATAAAGGGATTAACAGTCTTCTTTTTTCAAGGCTTGTTGTGAAGACCAGGATAAATTGTACTTTATAGGAGCCCTGGCCCAGCATAAATGCCCAATAAATGCTAGCGACGCAGGCAGAGCTGGCCAGCAGTCCGCCACATTTTCAGGACCCCCTTTCCAGACCATAGAGGGTGGAGTCTTTGGCTGAGAAGAAGCCACCCAGCCAGGGACCCCATTCTTTTGACCCCTTTCCCTCTAGGTGGGGCCACATTCCTAGTTCCTGCCAAGGGAATGTGGGCAGGGTATTGTTGCCTGTCACTTCCAGGCAGAAGGATCAACAATTGGGTTCACACTCCAGGATGTCTGTCCCACTCTGCTGACTGAACAGGGAGGAGTCAGAGATCTTTAAGGGGGCAGAGACACAAGAGAAAGCAGCCTGGGCCCTGACAGGCCTCATGGCAGGCCACCCTAACACTCGCGTTGGGCTTTGACTGAGGAAGTGAACTTTTATGACTCATCAGGCCATTGAGATATGGGGTGTTACCCACTGTTACAGCAACATTCCTCCATTCCCCACACCCTCCAGTCCCTGTGTCTGTCCCTAAATGTCTTTCTGTCTGGGCCCACGGTCGGCAGTCTGTGTCCCCTGCCCTGTGGCTACCACACGTCTCCAGGCCAGGCTGCTCCATTCAGGCCTTGTGACCCACTCCAGCCCGACCGCCCTGCTGTCCAAGAGGGCCCAGATGCAACTGTCTTTGTTGTCTGGCTCTGAGCAGAGTGGGGCCAAGTGCAGTCCCAGCCTCAGTAGACGCTGACAGGATAGTCTGGCCATCTGGGGATCTCGCTGAGTTGTATGGTCCCCTGGGGACGGTTTATGAGAATCCAAATCATGTTGGACTTTAGAAATCTCCCCTTCCTCCTAGTAGTGCTCAGGGAGAGAGGAATCAATAGCCATGGGAGCACTTAGCCTTGGCCTTCAATCTTTGCTTTCTAGTTTTCCATCTTTCAGGGGCAGGCCCTCCTGCTGCCTTCCTAGTGGTGGGCTGGGGGCCCGGTGAATTTGTACCATTTTCTGTGACAGTTCGTTCTCCCCAGGCTCTCTGGCTCCTGCCTGGCTTCTCCTGACCTCTCGCCACCTTTCCCTGACTTTTTAGCTCTGTCCCTCCCAAGAGAAGGCTGTGGCTCAGACACATATGTCCTCCTTGAAATAGAAGCATGGCAAGAGTCTTGGAGAGGTCATCTCTGGGGGACAAGCTTTCTCTCTGCCTCTGTCCTGGCAGCACACGAAGTCCCTAGAGGACACAATGGCAAATTGGATAAGCATCTTCTCGTGGCAGATATACTTACCTGGGGTTAGGCAGAGTTTCACACCGGCACTCCCGAATGCCGTCCTGAGTCATGAGCGCCTAACAGCAGAGATGGAGAACATCTCCCCTTCCCGAACTTCTCCCCGGATCTCTGCTTCAATTACCCAGAATCTTCAGCACACCCCTGCCACTTGGCCCACTCCCTTTCCCAGCTCGGAGCCCCTTGCCCCCACGGCCAAACCACAACTCTGCCTTTTCTCCTGAACTCAGACCCACGTTCATTGTCTAAAAAAAAAAAAATTTCTTTTTTTAAAGTTTTAAAAAATCTTACGAATAAAGAGCTAGCACTATTTCAGTTGTTGGCAAGAAGTCTTGAATGATCCGTTCAGGGAAGGTCACAGGTCCAACTTTAGTGAAGCCTGTGTCCCTTGTGTTAAGGGACACATGAGCAGCACTTACTGAGGCCATCTTTCCAGATCAGACCACAGGTCTGAGCGGATGTGGCGAGAGCAAAACTCCAGCCACCTTCACCCAGATGGCTCTGGCTTTCACGGATGCACTGAGGCAAAAGGCCTGAAACATTCTGTAGACTCATCTCCTAAACTCCTGTCTTCAGTCTCTTCTCCCTACAAATAAGCCTTCAGCTCGGATTTTCCTGAGGTGGTGTTGGGCTGTAGAAATTGGAAAACCCCTTTGTATGAAGAGCTCTGCCTCTAATGAGCAAAAATCCACAATCCGAGGAAGGCCAGCCCTGGACACTCCTCCCACTCCTGACAAGGCCCTGGCTCACTGCTCCCACCATTCTGGTCCTCCTTGGGTCTCGGTGTCCTGCTTTTAAGGCCTTTGCTGGACCATTCCCTGGGGGCTGGGGGTGGGAGTGGGGACTGTTTCCCCGCCCTCACCACATGCCACACCCACTCTTCCTCTTGGCTGGCCCCTTCTCTTTAGGAAGGTCTCAGTCACAATCTCACCTTTTGGAGAAACTCCTGAGCACCCAGTCTCCCGAAGACACCTCACCATCTTCCCCTTGCATATGACACTCTCTTCTACTGTAGCATGTAACGCGATCTGTCATTTACCAATTGCAGTTTATTTGGAGTCTGTCTGTTTGGGTTTTCCCCAGGGTCTCTGGGGCCTGGCAGAGCCCCGCACAGGTTCCAGGATTATTTGGTGAAGGAATGAATGAAGCTTCCATCTCTCCTCAGATCCAAGGCTCCCTGGAGGCAGGAATCTGTCTCTCTTCTCAGCCTGGGACCCCCTGAAGTCCCTGCACAGAACAGGGATGGCATCACCCCTCTGTCTCCAAGGAACCGCCCCCTTCCCATGAGCTTACTGCCTGGCCCCAAGCCCAGCCCCTTGCAAACAGCGACATCTTCTCCCCCATCCTAAAGATATCCCAGAACCCACTTTCATAGACCATTTCAATGAATGATACTATGAGTTAAAATCCAGGGCTATACAGTCATACACACACAAGCATACACGCATACACACGCTCACCCGGGACACACCCCTACCTCCACCCTGTAGCTCAACCATCTTTTCTGTCCTGCTCCTCCTGCAACCATCTCTCTGGCCCTGTCTCTGTGTCTCTGTTTCCACCTATTTCTGTCATCTCTCTGTCTCTGTTTTTGTCTCTGTCAATCTGTGTCTCCTTCCATCTGCCTCTGTTGCTCCGCTGCGTCTTTGCGTCTCTCTGCCACATTTTATGTTTCTTTTCTGCCTCTGCCCATTTGTGTCTGTCTGCTGGCATCTGGGGCCCTCTCAGGATCTTGGCTACAATCTGCCGGAACTCCCATCCCCCTGCCCCAGGCCGTCTGGGCTCCTCTCTGCCTCTCCACCCCCTAGCAGCCTGTGTCTCCTGCGCTAAGGAAACTCTCAAGGCAATCACAGAAAGAAGAAAGGGAGGGAGCGGGGAACTTGAAGTAAGTGGTAGGGTGTCGCACTGCATAAACACGCAGCTGTCCCTTTTATCTCTCCTCAGCAGCAGAGGGGAAGCCGGGGTTAGGGGAGGCTAGGAAGCCTGGGCTCCAAGAGGTTGTAGGGGGCAGTGGCCGAGAGGGACAGGGATAGTTGGAAGCAGCAGACCGGGCCTGCAGTCCAAGACAGCCCATGACCTCAGGCTCCCACAAGGGGACTTTTGACCTTGATTGCTAGGAACAGGGATTTGCGAGAGTCTGAGGAACAACAGGGTATGAGAAGCGAGAGAGTCACAGGAAGAGTCACTCACACCCATGTTGCGTCCTGGTCAGCATTAACGCTGCCTGCTAAAAAGTTCTGGATCTCCAGCCTCCTTGGGTGGGGCCCTCGGACCAGTTCTGACCCCTGAACAAAAGCAAAAGCATCACTCCCGGGCATAAGGATTTCATCACCAGTGCAAGACCTGCCAGAGGTCTTTCTTTCCCTCTGGCACAGGGACCAGCAAGGTTTGGAGTGACTTGGGTAGAGTCACGTGCACTATGAGCAGAGGCTGTGACAGACGGGTCACTTGAGCAAGAATGAAACCTTTGTGGTTTGAAGCTGCTGAGCATTTGGGGGCTTGTTTGTTAGTGCGGCGAAACCTTTCCCATCCTGACTGATGCAGTATAAATGTTGGAGACTGTGCCGATGTCTGTATATGAGTAGAAAGTGAGCAAGCATGTTTGTATAGGCATGACCATGTGCCTATATATATATATATATATTTATGGTGAGATATATATGCAAGCATGTGTGTTTATGGGCATGTGGGAGTACAAATCTCTGGATATTTTTGGTGCCCGCCCAGCAGGAGGCAAGGAAGGAAAGCTTCCCTCTGCTGCCTTCTCACCTCCTGTCTCATTTAGAAACACAAAGGGTTGTATCTTGGTCCCAGCCTGCCTCCTCTTCATTCTCTCAGCTTCCATCTACAAGTGTCTGCTTCCCAGCAGCTGCCACCCTCGTCCCTGTCCGGGAGCTCCCTGGGGGTGGCTCCTAGGGTGGCTCCCTCTGTGGGCTGCCCAGTTCAGAGCGACTGCTTCCAGGATGGGCCTGCGACCCGGGCCAGACCACTCAGACACCTTCTCTGAGTTTTTGCTGCTGGAACTAGCAGGGTAGAGCAACTTTTCCTCCAGGCCACACCTATCATGGAGGAATGAGTGGGTCAGTCAGAAAGAATCAGAGATGAGAGAAAGGAACAAGAGGGACCTGGAGCCAGGGCCACCCCGTCTGGCTAGTTACGTGGACTAGTGCATTTATCTGCGTGCTCACCAATGTTGTGTGGCCTGATGATCAGTGTGTGGACTCCAGGGATGACCTCTGTGGGCTGTGTGGCCTTCTGGCTCTCTGCCAATGGGGAGTCCCACAGGAGATGGAGGGAAGATGGGGAGTGAGGCTGAGGTGTTTAATCTCCTGACTTGCTGTGAGCTGCAGGGTGCTGGCTATTTCCCCCCATCCTAGCCTGTAACTCCAGGGCCTGCAGACCCCCTCCAGGGTCCTCTGGCCCTGGAGCTTCACCATGTCCCCTCCATTTCCTTACACCCTCTCCATACCTTTGCACCTTGTCTGTGCCTTTATTACACTCTCTTTGAATTACTGTTTGAACAGATCCCTGAGTTTCCTGCTAGACCCTGATTATGAATAAGATCCCAAGGGCCAAGTCCTTTGGGCAGCCTTGACGTTTTCTCACCAGCACCTTCGGGAACCACTCCATCCCCTCTTCCCTCTCTCCTTCACCAACCCCTCTCCCCTCTCCCTCCCCAATACAGTGCCCTACCAATTTCCTTCTTTTTCTGACAGTATTGTCTTGACCCCTTCTTTTTATTTTTATTTTTGAAAATTTATTATTGAAGTATAGTTTACTTACCTTATGAGTTTCAAGTCAAGTGTGCAACATGATTTGACAATTCTATACATTGCTCAATGCTCACCACAAGTGTAGTCGCCATCTGTCACCGTGCAACGTTCTTACAGTATTATTGACTACATTCCCTATGTTGTACTTTTCATCTCTGTGATTTATTTAATTTATAACTGGAAGTTTGTACCTCTAATCCCCTTCACCTATTTTGCCCAACCCCCTCCCCGCCTCCCCTCTGGCAAACACCAGTTTATTCTCTGTATTTGAGTCTATTTGGGGTTTTTCTTTGTTTGTTCATTTGTTTTGTTTTATTTTGTTTAGATTCCCCATATAAGTGAAATCATATGGTATTTCTCTTTCTCTGACTTATTTCACTTAACTTGATACCTTCTAGTCCATCCATGTTGTTGCAAGTGGCAAGACATCATTCTTTATTTATGGCTGAGTAATATTACATTGTATGTGTATCACATCTTCTTTACTCATTTATCTATTGATGGACAGTTGGCTTGCTTCCCTATCTTGGCTCTTGTAAATAATGCTGCAGTAAATATAGAAGTGCATATATCTTTTTGAATTCATGTTTTCATTTTCTTTGGCTAAATACCTAGCAGTGGAATGACTACATTCCCACCCATAGTGCATGAGAGGTCCCTTTTCTCCATATCCTCACCAACACTTGTTGTTTCTTGTCTTTTTGATAGTAACCATTCTGATGGGTGTGAGTTGATACCTCACTGTGGTTTTGATATGCATTCCCTTGATGATGAGTGATGTTGAGCATCTCTTCGTGTGTCTATGGCTCCCTCCCCAGGGCAGCTGTCTCCTCTCCCCCTTGGAGACCTACCACGCATTGCTAGTCCAGACTTCACCTGTGGGGCTAAGGCCAGAATATTCAACTACCCCCAAAGCATTGGTCTGCGCCCCCTAGCTCAGCATGCTCCCACTGGATGAGTTCCCTAAGTCTGTTCTTCCTCTGATATGACCGTTCAAAGAGCATGGCTCTATCTGCCCCACAACCAAGCCAGACACCCATGAGTTAGCCTTGACTTAAGCTTTGTTCACTCAGTCTCTATCCTTTTAGGTCCTGAGGCTTTGACCTCCAAAATACTCCTTGGCTCTCCCTTCTTACCTAACCCAGTTCTCACCACCCTGATGTAGTTCCCCAGCATTTCCCCCTCCCAATGGACTGTTGCAGTAGCTTGCTGACTGGCCTTCCTGTCTCCCATACCCACTACCTCCAACCCACCCGTCATATTACGAATCTCAGCTTATTACTCCTTTGTGCAGAGCCCTTTGGTGGCTCCCTACCAGGGAGCTTCTCAGATGGAGAATAAGACCTCCAGATCTGAGCTCTGCCTCTTTCTCCTGAAATTTCTTTGTAGACCCGCTGAACATTCACCCCAGGAATATAGTGCGTCTCTAGTCCTCTCATACTCTACCTCTCTCTACCTTTGCTCTGCCGCCCTTTCTGCCACTATCCCCTCTAACCTCTAGCTAACCCTGCATGATCCCTCCAGCTTCTTAAAGACCGTTTTGGTACCACTTCCTCCAGGCAGAGATAAAATAGCTAGATTTTCTTTCTTTTTTTTTTTTTTTTTAACTCAAGGGCAAAGAACTGGAAGGGGTACATGAAGCGGGATGGGGACTTGGCCATTGTTTGGAGGGGAAACCAGTTCATGAAAAAAAATGAGCCATGCTCTATTTTCTCTGTACTTCTCACATTCCTTCCTTGCTGCTTTCTTCAATTCTTCATGACTGAGAATTTCTGGCTTTGAGGATGGCCACAACCCAGCCGCTTCCAGGCTGCAGTGCACCGAGCTAGTTGCTTAACCTCTCTGTGTCTTGCTGGCTGGCCTCTCTGCAGAAGGTTCTCCAAGGTGATCTGTTTCCTGGGGGCCCTGGGGTAGAGTACTAAGTTGTTATTGAGAAGAGCTGTGGAGGCATGCCTTGGAGGCTGCTTGGAACTTGCAGAGGGCACAATGAAACTATGGGTTAAGCAATGGGTCTTTTTTTTTTTTCTCCCAGCAGTGATAGCTCCACCCCCAGGACCCTAACCCTCCCTGAGGCCCCCACTACTGGGGCTCATGCTCCTTCTGTCTCCTCCTATGCAGTTTTGCACCCCACCCCCAAGCTAGGGTTGAGAGAGGGCCATCCCAGATGCCTGTATTCCCCCAAAGCCTGTGTGTGTTTTGAAGGAGGGGTAGGGGTTGCTGGGAGGGACTGCTAAGCCAGAGTTAGGCTGTGACAAGTCCCTCACCCCAGCTCGGCTTCATCATAGCTTCAGTGGATAGGGGGTCTTATGGGTTCAAATCCCCCACCCCCAGTTCTCCCAGGAGTTTTTGCCTTGCCCT
Source organism: Mustela erminea (assembly GCF_009829155.1). Lineage (NCBI taxonomy): Eukaryota > Metazoa > Chordata > Mammalia > Carnivora > Mustelidae > Mustela > Mustela erminea. Next base: position 84,521,370 of record NC_045617.1, read on the forward strand.
TTGCAGAACAATAGCCTCCCTCCCTGTCTCTGCACCTCATTCCTGCTGGCTCTGGAGAGGCCCGCTGGGGCCCTGAGGACTGAGGGAGCAGAGATGCGGGATGGTGAGAAACGATTTAAAACCAGGCAAGAGGGACAAACGGAGGGAGTGACAGAAAAGGAGCAAACTGACTCGGCAGCTCTGGAAGGCAGGCGGGCTTCAAAGACTTGCACCGATCCTGGGGAAAGCAGCCCAGCAAGAAGCCTTTCTCCTGCCCTTCCTTGGGGAGCAGTTTTCAACGAGGGACATTATTTATGAAGAGAAGGAGACAGGGATGCGGGGGGAGAGGAGTGGGGAGGGGGTCACGTGGGCCCGGCCGTCATGGAAACAAACTCGGGCTCTGGCCCCCGCAGCAGCCAGCCGCCCGCACCCTCCCCGCCCCCGGCGCCGCTGCCCCCGCCGTGGGCGCCCCCGCGCGGCCACTAGAGGCGCGGCACCCTGCCGCCGGAGCAGGTGGGATTGGGGGTGCTACCCAGGGTGGAGAAGGAGTGAAGCGAGGGGGCCCTGAGCAGAGGGTCCGCCCATGTATTCGTCATCTCTCCGCACATCCATCACCTGTCCATGCGTCCTGGCTCCTTAGCTCACCCCCTGTATCCTGCGACCTACGGTGCATGCCTGGGCGGCGGCAACAGTGGCAGCGATGCAAGGTTCTGCGTGTCCATTTGTTGCCGTTGTCTTTCCTCCAGTCCCCTGTGCCCAGGAAGTCCCTCGTTGTGGATATCTCTCTGTCTTGTCTCCTAGCTACCGGCCCTGCCTCTGATTTCCCTGCCTATCTCGTATCAATCTACTACTGATCCTGGATCAGTCCTTGCAGCTGCCCTGGTGTCTCTGAAACTGTCTCCCTCCATCAATCTATACGTATGTACACTCTATTACTCCGGCAGCTGCATATACATCATGCAGGCCCCATTATCCATCATTTATCTGCATATGTATCATTCATGCTTCCAGCCATCTATTATCCATTACCTCTCTCGCCGTCTCTTTGATGTCCTGCACTCTGCCATCGGGGGTTAACACTGTCAGGCGAGCTTTCCCCAGCCCCAGAGAACAAAGACACCAAAAGGACAGGCAGTGAACAGAGAGGCCACTGGGGGTTTGTTAGGAGAGCTGGGGGCTCAGAGTTGATAGGGGAGTGGAGAGAACCGGGGATGTGTCAAGTGAGGCTGGTCTTTGGACAATTCCATGTGTTGTCTCGGTGTCCCTCTCTCCCACCTCCCAAAGGATCAGGAGGACACAGCAGGAGAGCTCTAGGCTAGACGCAGGTGGGACTTGTTGACCGAACGGGTGGAATTCTCTGGAAGAAAGGGTGCCCGTGAACAAAGCATCTGTATGGAGATGGTTCAGGTTTGGAGAGCCATGGGGTTGGGTAGAGATGGAAAGGGAGCTGTGAATGAGACCTTAGAGAAGCCCACTAACACACACACACACACACACACACACACACACACACACACACACACTTTGGGAATCACATGCGTTCACAGTCACAGATACTTTCCTTTGACTGAAGGATTCTTACTTCATGACTGTAGGACAAATCCCTGTGGGGCCCGTGTCTCACGTTGGTTTTATAAGCATCACTCCTCGTGTCGTTGATAATATTGCATCTTTTCCCCTGAGCATGGTTTCCTGGAGGAACTGGTAGACGGTGGTTCCTTTGTGTCTCTGGTTTTCACAGGTCCTGTTTCCTCAGTGCAAACCTCTCTCCGCCGCCCCACTGACTCCCCGCGCCTCCTCTCGCAGGCACAGAAGCTGCAGGAAGGGAGAAGGAGGGTGCCCTGGACAGCCTGGGCAGGGCTCTGTGGGATCCGGGTCTGTGTTCCCAGTTCTTCACACCTGGTAGAAAATGAGGCCTCATACAATGTCAGTTATAGGAGTGAACCCCCACCCCCACCCAGTTTGGCCTCATACAGAAGAGAACAGACAGAGGGGGTCAGGTGGCTCCTGCAGGGCCACCTCCCCTCAAGGCACCTCGCTAGACTCTGGACTTCTGAGGGGACCAGGAACAGCCTGTGAATGCAGGCAGGGGACAATGTCACTTTTACAGTCCCTTGGGGATTCTCGGCAAAGAGAGGACCTCAGGCGGGGCTTCTAGGGGAAGCTGGTAGGAAGGCCAGGTGCTCTGCAGACGGCTTCTCAGCCTTCAAACTTCAGGCGAGGAGAACAGAGCTGTTCTTTTTCCAGAGAAGGAAAGTGAACAACTGAAGTTCGCAAGTTACTTTAGTCTCTGGTTATTGGCGTCTGAGTTTGCCAGGAGTGGAGGGCCTGGGGGCGGGAGAGGCAGGGAGCCAGAGGCCTCCCCCTCCCGGCTCCAAGGGTAAAAAAGCACTTAGCAGCAGCACATAATAAAAGCAAATGTAAGAGAAAGAATATCCTAAGGATTTAATAAACTGCAAACAAAATTATCACGATTCTCTTCCTAGCCAGTTGAGTTTTCAGTGATTAAGAAAATACAATTTCCTATAATTAAATCTTAACAAGAAATGTTATTAAAAACACTCTGTCCCAGCCCCTGTAATAATTGCATGCTCCCCTAGAACAGTAAACAGAATTAGACTTTGCAGCGTACATGCTAATCCATGTGTCATTTTGATCAAATTTGTACTAATAATCTGTCTCCTTATTCTGAGAGAGAAGAGGAAGGCAAGAGGGAGCCAGGCCCGGAGGAGAAGTGGGAAGCCGGGAGTGCTGCTGGCTTTCGCCTCCATGATAGTGTGTTCAACTTATCCACCATGAGCTGTAAGCCATGCTCTGTGCTAAGCAGGTCACACGTATAATTTTACTTACTGCTCACACAGCCTGGAACCGTGGCTGTCCTCATTTACACACAAGGAGACTGAGGCTCAGAGAGGTCTAAGTTGTCCAAGATTGCTCAGAGCTGGGTTAGAGCCCTTGGAGCCCTCACCCTTATCTTGTAATACGGCTCTGGGGTGAGGCTCAGGCTTCCCTGGGACTGTGTGCTGTCAAGGGAGGACATTCTCTGTCCATGAGACCAGGACTGGCTTCATTCTCCAAAGGCTGGATGGTAGCTGGGAGGAACTTCCTCACACTGTGGGAGCCGGGGAGACAGCGGCATCTGCTTTTAGATGGTTTTTTTCTGGGGCACCTGGGTGGCTCGGTCGTTAAGCGTCTGCCTACTGCTCAGGTCATGATCCCAGGGTCCTGGGATCAAGCCCCTCATAGGGTTCCCTGCTCAGCAGGGAGCCCACTTTTCCCTCTCCCACTCCCTGTGCTTCTGTTCCTCCTCTCACTGTGTCTCTCTCTGTCAAATAAATAAAACAAAAATTAAAAAAAAAAAAAAAGAAATTTCTTTTCCTCTTGAAGTAGCCAAGGGGTGAAAGAGAACCCAGTTGAGGACCTAGGTGTGGGCGCTGGTGCTTACTCGATGTGGGGCGCCAACTCTGCTAATGGCCGTGGGGCACCACTGAGAACTCTTGAGAAGTTAGGAGGGATCTGGGTTAGGTGTGGAGGCGTGGAAGTCAGGACTGCCCCCCCGTACACATGTGTGAATGTACACATGATTTTTATGTTTGAGTGTGTATAAGTGCGCCGGATATGTATGTGCATGTGTTGGGCAAGGGTGTGAATGTGTGTGAGTGAATTGTGACCCTGTGTGCATGTGTGTGTGACTGTGAGCACAAGTGTGAGTGTGTATGTCTGTAATGTGCGTATACACGAAGGTGCATGTGGCTGTGTACGTGTCTGTGTAAGGACAGTGGGAGTAGGTAAGCAGTGAAAGGGCTGAGTGTTAGTACATATGTGGGTGTGTGTGATGTGTCTGTGTGAGTTTGTGTGTATATGCGTGTGCACATGCGCGCCCTGGGGCCTGTCCCTGGAGGAGGGGGATGGGCCCTGGCTCTTAGTTGACCTCAGCAGCCCCGGTCTCTGCGGCTTCATTCCCTGTGGAAGACAAGCCTGAAATTATCCTCAGCTCTCACGCTTGTGCACGCACACAGGCGCCAGAGCCTCATCTCTCACTCCCAGCCCACTAATTAGCTCTCCTAATTAAATTCCTGCTGGAATGAAAGGAGGGGCCTTCTCTTTCCCTGATTCTTAGGGGACCAGATCACGCTGACCTGGAAGTCCCCACCTGCTCCCCCCACCCCCACCCCCCAGCCCTTGCACCTGTTCGGAGGAGCCTGGGTCTGGGAAGAGGGTGAGAAGGAGGGTGCCCCACGGTAGGATCCTGTTCGGTGAACACTTACAACACACCTACTCTGTGCCCAGCACCATGCTGGGTGTTAGAGGGGAGCAGGTGGGATGACAATGAACAAGACAGGTGGAATTCCGTCTTTTGTTTTTTTTACAGAGAGAGAATGCGACCACAAGTGGGGGTGTGGACAGAGAAAGAGGGAGAGAGAATCCTAAGCACCTAAGCAGGTTCAACGCTCCGTGCAGAACCACCATGGGGCTTGATCTCACGACACCCAGATCGTGACCAGAGTGACATCAAGAGTCAGACACTTAACTGACTGAGATGCCCATGTGCCCCTGGACTTCTCTGTTTTGAGCCTCCTTCCCATGATCACCTTGCCTCTCGGTTTTGGTCTCATGTGCCATCCCGTCCCCTACGCCACCCCCAGGCGGCAACCTGCCTCTCCCATCTGATTGCTCTTGCTTCCTTGCAGAGAATTCCACTTTGCCACATAGCACGTGTGTTGGGTCTCCTTTCTCCTTATGGAAGTTTTACATCGACTAGCACCTCCTCCAGGGAGCCCTTCCTGACTGCAGCCCCAGCTCCCTTCTCCGCATACCTGTTGGTCTTTTGAGCACTGGGCGTTGGCATATGATGCTTGTTATGTCCGTTTTCCTCTTGACGGGTATGTTCTTTCTTGCTAATTAGAATTTTCACCCTTTGAAATCAGAGACATTGTCTTCTGCCTCTTCTCACAGATCTCAGCAGTGTGTGTAGCACGTAATGGGCGCTCTAAGAATTTCTGTGCAGGACACAAAATTAATACTTAGAAATCCATAGTGTTTCTATACACTAATAATGTTGTAGTAGAAAGAGAAGTTAAGAAAACAATTCCATTTACAATTGCTCTGAAAAGAATAAAATCCCTAGGAATAAACTTAACAAAGGAGGTGAAACACCTGTGATCTGAAAAGTACGAAACACCAATGAAAGAAATGGAAGATGACACAAACAAATGAAAAGACATTCCATGCTCACGGATTGGAAGAATTAATATTGTTAAAATGTCCATGCTTCCCAAAGCCATCTACAGATTCAGTGCAATCCCTTTCAACATACCAACAGCATTTTTCACCGAGCTAGAACAAATAATATTGAAGTTTGTATGGGCCCACAAAAGACCCTGAATAGCCAAACCAATCTGGAGAAAGAAAAATGCAGCTGTAGGTATCACAATTCCAGATTTCAAGATATCTACAAAGCTGCTGTAATCCAAGTGGTATGGCACTGGCACAAAAACAGACACAGAGATCAACAGAACAGAATAGCGAGCCCAGGAAAAAATCCACAAGGTTATGTCTAATGAATCTATGAAAAATAAAATGGCATGGATATCCAATGGGAAAAAGACAGTGTCCTGTGCTGGGAAATGTGCTGGGAAAACTGGTCAGCTACTAGACCACTTTCTGACACCAGATACACAAATAAACTCAAGATGGATTCAAGACCTATATGTGAGACCTGAGCCATAAAAATCCTAGAAAAGGGCACAGACACTAATTTCTCTGACACTGGCAGCAGCAATTTCTTTCTAGATATGTCTCTTGAGGCAGGACAATCAAAAGCAAGAAGAAACTATTGGAAATACATCAAAATAAAAAGCTTCTGCCCAGCAGAGGAAAACCATCCACAAAACAAAAAGGCAATCTCCTGAATGTGAGAAGATATCTGCAAATGATAAATCCAATAAGGGGTTAATGTCTAAAATACATAAAGAACGTATACTCCTCAACACCAAAAACAATCTGATTAAAAAATGGGCAGAGGACATGAATGGACATTTTTCCAAAAAGATGTACAGATGACTCATAGACACAATGACCAACAGACACATGAAAAGATACCCAACCTCACTCATCATCAGGGACATGCAAATCAAAACCACAAAGAGATATCATCCTTTACCTGCTAGAATAGCTAAAATTTAAAAAGACAAGAAATAAATGTGGGTGTGGATGTGGAGAAAAAGGAATCTTTGTACATTGTTGGTGGGAATGTAAATTGGTGGGGCCACTGTGGAAAACAGTGTGAAGGTCCCTTAATTTTAAAAAATTAAAAATAGAGGGATGCCTGGGTGGCTCAGTGGGTTAAAGCCTCTGCCTTCAGCTCGGGTCATGATCCCAGAGTCTAGGGATTGAGCTCCACATCGGGCTCTCTGCTCTGCAGAGAGCCTGCTTCCTCCTCTTTCTCTGTCTGCCTGCCTCTCTGTCTGCTTGTGATCTCTGTCTGTCAAATAAATAAATAAATAATAGTTTTTTTTAAATTAAAAATAGAAATACTATGAGATCCCATAATTCCACTGTCGGATATTTACCCAAAGAAATTGAAAACATTAAAAAGATATATGCACTCCTATGTTTATTGCAGCATTATTTATAATAGCTAAGATATGGAAGCAACCTGAGTGTCCATTGAGAGATGAATGGATAAGGAAGATATATATAATAGAATGTTACATCGCCTTAAGAAAGGATGAGATCGTGCCATCTGCAACAACATGGATGGACCTAGTGGGTGTTAGCCAAGTGAAATAAATCAGACTGAGAAAGAGAAATGCCATATGATTTCACTCATGTGGAATCTCAAAAACCAAATGAATAAACAAAAAGCAGAATCAGACCTATAAATACAGAGAAGAAACTAGTGGTTGCCAGAGGGGAAGGGGAGATGGGCAAAATGGGGCTAGGGGACTGGGAGATACAGGCTTCCAGTTATGGGATGAATAAATCATGGAATAAAAGACACAGCATAGGGAATATAGTCAATGGCATACAGGCATCAGGTTGTATGATGACAAACGGTGGCTACAGTTTTGGAGAACACAGAGTAACATAGAAAGAAGTAGAATCACTGTATCGAGTACCTGAAATTAATATAACATTGTGTACGAACTATATTCAAATAAAAGAAAAATTTTTAAAGAATTCTGTGCAGCGACTGGAGGAGAGAGATGGAGGAGAGGATTGCTGCTCACTGTTCTTGCCCCTGGGGAGCCCGGTGAGATGGAGAAGCCCAGACCCGTGAGTCTCAGAGTGGACAAGCCTTAGATGTCAGCTTGCCTAACATCTCCCTGCAAGCAAATCCTGAGATGTGAATTCTCGCCAGGTGACTTACAGTGGAGGGGGAGAGGAGGGGCAGGTGAGGCTGGGGGCCGGAAATCTAGGCAAGGGGGAAGCCTGACCCCACGGAGGCCCCAGAGCGGGAACAATACCCCATTGCTGGCCCCCTCTTATTATCGCCCTGTTGGACCGGCATTGGCTGTGAGGAGCCCAGGGTGGGTACGCAAGGAACCTCTCAGGTAGCTCAGACATCTGGGGAGGTAGCTCTGTTGGCTGAGAAGAGTTCTCTGGAAAAGGGGGTCACTGTGAAACTTTAGCAGCTGGGCTGGATGCGGAAGCCTGATAAAGGGGATCTGGGCAGGCACCGAACATCTACTACATTCCTCTAGAAGCCCTTCATGCTAGGCATGATTTCTGGGCCTGTCCCAAAAGGCTGGAGAATGGAAGACAGAGGAACACTTGTTCCCAGTTGTTGGCCCATGGGGGCACCACAAATACACAAGCACACGTTTGCACTGAATCACCTTCTTTCAAGAGCATGAACACATCGTGGTGTCCTTAGGCATTTATGTATATCTAGGTAAATTCTGTTCTGTTACTTTGCCCCAGCTTCATTTGCCCTCACTTGACCTCTGCATGGACCCTCATAAAGGACACTACCGCCACCACCAGTCCCTGCTGCACTCGGGCTGTCTGTACCTACCATCCCACTCCCTAACCTTGGCTAACATAAGGCTTTGCCCTGCAACAGGCTGAGAGGGGTCAGAGAAGCTCCAATTTTGGAGCAAGGAAGCCACAAGCAGGCAGAGAAATCTGTCACAGGGAGGAGCGCAGAGCAGAGAGAAGCGGTGCTTGGCTGAAGATAGGAGACCCTGCACTGCAGTACAGAGACTGGTTGGGACGAGCTGTGGTGTTCAGAACCTCAACCTGTTCTACTTCCCTGAGTTCAGCTGTGGTGCATCCCCTGGGTTTCTGTGAGGTGCCTGGAACTTCTTGGGGGAAAGTAAGAGAAGCCTGTAGCTCATATGGCTGATTACCTACTTGACAACATCCCTCTATCTTCCTCAGACTGAAGAACGCTGATTTCGTTGTGGGGGGCAACATGTTCAAAGAAGTGAACCCAATCTCTGGCCCTAAGAGTGAACTGTGGCTTCTATGCCAACCAAGAGACTCCCGTCCACCTTTGCTAGCGATTGGTTTGAGGGTGGGCATGTGACCTAGTTCTGGCCAATGAGATGCAGCGGGACGACAGCTGGGGGCAGGGTGGCTTTCGTGAATGACTGTTCTCCCTGATCAAAAGACATGGGTAGGAAAGGGTGCCCCTTCTTCCTGTCTTGAATGCAGTCAAGTAAGGGTGTAAAGGTGGAGACATGAGACAACAATTTAGGATAGAAAGTCAACCATCCTGAGGGTACTGAGGTGAAAAGATGGAGAGCGCTTAAGCCCTAAGTGACATCACGGAATCCTATCACTGAGCTGCTGAACGACTTTGGAAGTGCCTACAAAGAGACCTCCGTGCGACCCAGTTAAATGTCTTTATTCCTTATGCCTCTGGGATGTGTGTGTGTGTGTGTGTTTGCACGCGCGCGCGCGATGACAGATACTTTCTCGCCTGTCTAGATCCACTTTAGATCACTTCTCCATCTCCTCTTTGCCTCAGGAAGCTTCTGATTGTGTTTGGCTAACAGGGAGCCCTGGCAGAAGATCAGAAAGAGGGAGGAGAGAGACACTGGGGTTACTTATTCCCCCGGCTCTCTACCTGTAAGGTCTCCTTGGGCTGGCTGAAGACACTGCTCCTCTCAAGGTGGCCTGTTCTCCATGACTCTCTGTTCTGTGGGTTCCAGTCACCTCTCCCTGCTCCAGCCCTTTCAGCTTTGCGGCGGTGACAGCTCCGTTGCTGCCGACCCTAGGTTTCTTCACATTCCACCTTGCGGTCTCCCTACATCCCACCCATACCTTTGTAATCAATCCCTTTTTTATTATCTTAAGTGTGCTGCTTCTGGTTGAGATTTTGACTAACACACAGTTCTTGTAGCAACAAGAATTCTTAACTGATATGGCTGTTTATTCTCGAGCTAACTTGAATGGGTAACACAACCACTACAGGCTTGCTGGAACTATCTATACAACAAAGGGCCCTTCAGGATCCACTTGAGGCCCCTCCTATGATGGCTGTTCACAGCTGTTGTGGGGTGGGGGGAAACACCCATTTGCAGTTAGACAGACTTGGACATGGATCCCATCCTTGCTGGACTTTAGTTGCAGGACTCTCTCCAGGCAGTAGGAAAGCTCTATGGTTTGGAGATACTGTTTATAAAATGTCTATATAGAAAAAAATAGAGGACATTTTCAATACATTAATATATATTTCACTATGTCACTGGAAAGATCTTTAATATATTCTGTAAAGTTTTAAAATCACAATATCTGGCATTCAGTAAAAAAATTACTAGGCATGCTGGGAAACAGGACCAGAGCATCTCCAAGGAAATTTTTTAAAAAATTGACAATAGAAACAAACCCACAAGAGATCCAGATATTAAGGACTTTAGAATAGCTATGATTACCTATGAAACTAATAATACACCATGTGTTAATTAATTGAATTTAAATTAAAAAATAGAAAATCTATGATTAACATATTTAAGAAACCAGAAGAAAGTATGAAAAACACTTAAAAGTGGAACATTTCACTGGATCATAGGATCTATTAAAAAATTAAGCAGAAATTATAGAGCTGAAAAATAAAATAACTGAAATTAAAACTCAGTATATGGGTTTACCATCAGATTTAGCACAACAGAAAAGAAGATTTTAGGGGCGCCTGGGTGGCTCAGTGGGTTAAATCCTCTGCCTTCGGCTCAGGTCATGATCCTAGGGTCCTAGGACCGAGCCCACATCGGGATGTCTGCTCGCTGGGGAGCCTGCTTCCTCCTCTCTCTCTGCCTGCCTCTCCGCCTACTTGTGATCTCTCTCTGTCAAATAAATAAAGAAAATCTTTAAAAAAAAAAATTTTAACAAGTAAATAGAAATTCTCCAGACTGAAGTAAAGACATAGCTGTGTGTATTGTACGTTACCTATTGTGGAAAAGGTGTGTGTGTGTGTGTTTGTGTGTGTGTGTGTGTGTGAGAGAGAGAGAGAGAGAGAGAGAGGGAAAGAAAGAGAGAGAGAGAAATATGTGTTTTATTTGCCTATGGAAGCTTTGGAAGGATAAAAAGTCATTCTTCTGTGTATAGGAGACCTGGAGGATAATTTGGGATAGGAACAACTCTTTTCATTGTAAACTTTTATATATTGTTTTGCTTTTTTTTTTTTTTTTGAAGACTTTATTTATTTGAGAGAGAGAACACAGGCTGCGGAGGGGGGCAGTTGGGGTAAAGGGAGAGGGAGAAGCAGATTTCCTGCTGAGCAGGGAGCCTGAATCTGGGCTCCATCCCAGGACCCTGAGATCATGACCTGAGCTGAAGGCAGACGCTTAACCAACTGAGCCACCCAGGCATCCTATTGTTTTGCCTTTTGAGTATGTGAATGTACTACCTATTCAAAATAAAAATAATTTCACTTATTTTTCAGTAAGCTATAACTAGTATAATTTCTTTCTGAGGCAGTCTATTTCAATAACTATCTTAGTTCCCAAGTTAAACCCCAACCTACCTTTCTATAACTTACATGTATGATTCTTGTGTCACCACTAAAGAAAGGCATAGTGCAAGTTTACTCTACTTTCCATGTGATGTTATATGGCTCCCACCTCTCTCTTATATGTTCCAGCTAAATATTGTCGGCTGGTTTTATCGTTCTCCTCTCACGTGATTGCCAGGCTTTTCCATTTCTGGTCAATTTCTTCCAGACTGGTTAATATTTGCCAGCATACTTCTTCCATGATGGCCGGGACAGAACAGTTGAGTTGGGTTCTTACCACATTGGGACTATCACTTCCTTTGACCCTATGGTTTTATTCCTTTTAACGTCATCTAAGATGGAGCAAGCTTTTACAGCTATCACATCAAATGGTTAGCAAATTTTGGACTTACGGTCAGTTAAAACTGGGTCTTTTTCACACAAATTTCTGTTGACTTGAACACCTCCACCCTCTTCTGAGTTTATGCAGATGTTAAATACCAGATTACGCCCCCCCCCCCCAATCTTCAACATATTTTTATATTTTAGCCTGTCAAGACCTTTCCAAAACTGGATCCTGGCAGCTCTCAGTCATGGACAGTTTGGACAACAACTGTAAGCAAAATAGCATATATCTCTGTGGTAATGATGAACAAACACTTCAATTTTTTAAAACTGCGTTCTACATTCTCTTTCAAATTTATCCGGGGGTGGTTATATATCTTTCCCTGACACAAATGAAAACATGGGCAGGCCCATGATTTTTCTACTCTCTTAGGTGAGTGATGGTTTTGCAGCAGCTTTTTTTTTTTTTTTAAATAACAGCTTTATTGAGATATAATTCACACATCATAAAGTTCACCCTTTTAAAGTATACAACTCAATAGTTTTTAATATATTCAAAGAGTTATGGAACCATCACCATGATCAATTTGGGAACATTTTCGTCATCCCAAAAAGAAACTCTATACCCATTAGCAGTTACTCCCCTCCCCCCTCCCGCCACTCCATTCTCCCAGCCCTGGGCTATTATTACTCTATTTCTTGTCTTTATGGATTTGTCTTCTCTGGACCTTTCATATAAATGGAATTATACCATATGGTGACTTCTGTGGCTGGCTTCTTTCACTTAGCCTAATGTTTTCAAGGTTCATCCATGTTGTATCATGGGTCAGTATTTCATTCCTTTTGATGGCGGAATAATATCCCATTGTGGGTATATTCTACATTTTAAAATCTATTCATTAGTGATGGGCATTTGGCTTGTTTCTACTTTTTGGCTATTTTGAATAATGATGCTGTGAACATTCATGTCCAGGTTTTTGTGTGGATGTATGTTTCCATTTCTCTTGGGAGTGGAATCACTAGGAGTGGAATCACTAGGTCAAATGATAACATTAACTTTTTGAGGAGCTTCCAAACTGTTTTCCAAAGAGATTGCCCCATTTTGCATTCACTCTAGTAACATATGAGGGTTCCAGTTTCTTCACATCCTTGTCAACACTTGTTACTACACCTTTCTGATTGTGGCCATCCTAGGGATATGAGATAGGGTCTACAACATAGCAAGAACTCTTTCCAAGATGACCTCTTCATTGAATCCTCTCTTCTACTTTGTGTCTTCTTTACATGTCCTTGACTTGGCTGAGGGTGATTCACTTTATGAAACTGGTTCTGGAACATTTCCTTGGCAAATTCTGTATATAAGATCTGCCTTCGGAATTTCATTTTTATTGTACATCAGTGACTCTGTTGAACACTCAGTTTTCACATCTTGGCATGTGTGCAGTGCCCAACACATGGTAGGCACTTTATAAGGGTCTCCACTCTTCCTTCAGATCTCCTCCAGCTGCTGACAGAAACTGTGAGCAAGAGGAGGACAGCTCCATGTAGCCACTCCCTCCCATCTCAGTAGAACAGATGCCATGAAGGGCTGTGTCAGAGGCCTTGCCACAGGCAGGACCGTGTGTCTCTGTCCTTGCTCTCATCTGCGCAGCTTTTAGCAGATATCCCTGTGGTGGCAAAATAAAATAGAATGGCGTTAAGGACTCCATTCTGGCTCTGTCACTAACTCACTGTGGGACCCTGAGAAAGCCACTTTTCTTCTCTGTGCTTCTGTTGTCATATTTACAAAATATAGGGGAGGCTGGGATTTGATGAATGATAACAATTTAGCTCTAAAATACAATCCAGGGGCACCTGGGTGGCTCAGTGGGTTAATCCTCTGCCTTTGGCCCAAGTCATGATCTCAGGGTCCTGGGATCGAGCCCCACGTCGGACTCTCTGCTCAGCAGGGAGCCTGCTTCCCTTCCCCTCTCTCTCTGCCTGCCTCTCTGCCTACTTGTGATCTCTCTCTCTGGCAAATAAATAAATAAAAATAAAATCTTAAAAGAAAATACAATCCATTGGGGTGCCTAGATTTCTCAGTCAGTTAAGTGCCTGCCTTTGCCTCAGGTCATAATCCCAGGGTCCTCAGATCAAGTCCCGTGTCAGGCTCCTTGCTCAGTGGAGAATCTACTTCTCCCTCTCCCTCTGCTGCTCCCCCACTCTTGTGCATGCTGTCTCTCTCAAATAAATAAATAGAACCTTTATTTAAAAAAAGAAAACCAATCAAAGCTAACATTACGAATAATTATGAAATAATAAAAAGAAAAACATTTTAAAAATAAAATGCAACCCATTATACTTAGACTCTAAATGAAATAAAGATGGGTCCCTTGAATGGCTCAGTCAGTTAAGCGTCTGCCTTCAGCTCAGGTCATGATCTTGGGGTCCTGGGATCGAGCGCCGCAGCGGGCTACCTGTTCAGCAGAAAGCCCATTTCTCCCTCTGCCTCTCACCCCACTTGTTGTCTCACATCTTCTCTCTCTCTCTCAGTCTCTCAAATAAATAAATAAATAAATAAATAAATAACATCTTAAAAAGAAAGAAAGACGAACTTGACCCTTGCTTCTGGAGAGCAACCAGGGTTCTAAGAAAGCCCGGATGCAGATATGAGACACGAGTGAGGTTGTCGGGACAGGGCTGCAGATACAATGACGAACAGGAGTGGGATGAGCGCGGCCGGGGGTCAGCCTGGGGGTAGTCCAGCACGTGAAAAGAGGTGGGCAGCAGTGGAGGGACCTTCTAGGGTCCCGTAGTCACACAGCCGTCCTTGACCTTAGCTTCTAGAGCTCCTGAGTCTCACCATTGTCCACTGTTGGTGCCATTGCCACCCCAAGGCAGGCTGCCCGTCCAGCTGAGGACCGGTTTTTACAACCTGGAGTTGATTGTCAATGTTTCCTTGTCTGGTGGTACACTTAACTCTAAGTAGAGTGGGAACCCATGGGGAGTGTGTGTGTGTGTGCACGTGCATGTGTGTGTGTTTTACTTCCACCCTTCATTCCAGATAGTCTTATTCACTCTGGGCCTCACCTTATTACTCTTTGGCAGATGTCTCAGTGGCCTTAGGATACCTCTTCTTTATGTCCCCCGTACCCCTTGGAGAAGTATTTCGTTTCTGATTCAGCACACTCGGAGCTATGCAGTATCTGCTTAGCTGTGGGGGAGACTCTTGGGTCCCAAAGTGTCTCCAGACAGGCCAGCTGGGTCACAACACACACTGATGGGAGACAGAGAAGGGACTAATGTTTCTGGTACAACCACTCTGTGCCAGCCACCACACCAAGTGCTTCTCCTATTTTATCTCATTTATCCTCCCAGCAGCTGCGTAGGGAGATAGAATTGATGCCATTTCTCCAGTGAGGGAATTGGGCTCCAAGAGCTCAGGATTTTTCCCCGAGGTCTTCTTGTAGTTCAGGGGCTGCTCTCAGATTTGCAACTGGGACCCTCTAAAGCTTGTGGTCTATCCCCTATACCTCCCTGGTACACAAGTCTACCCCAGATTAACACAGAAGCCCTTTCCTTAAATTGGGTTCTTCCAGAAGCTGACCCTGCCAGGAGGACTCATGCACAGGTGAGATATTACAGGGCTGCTCACTTGAAAGTCCGGCAAGACGGGGTGAAGCAGGGTGGAAAAGAAAGAAGCCAAATACGGGCAGATTTCAGGCAAGTTTCTAACCTCAGAGTGATCCTGCAGGGTATTCTGGTGGGGTAAATCGCACCTCAGGCATGGTCCTGCTTCAAGGAAGGTTGCTGGCCTTTTTCCTCTCCCACCAGTCCCTGACATCAGGCTGCCTGTGTGTGTGTGTGTGTGTGTGTGTGTGTGTGTGTGTTCAGGGGAAGGTATGCGGACTCTCAGACACTTCCTGCTCTCCTTACAGGTGAGGTGTTCTGACAGCCCAAGGGAAACTGCTGGAAAAGGTCAAGGTGCCAGACATTAGCCGCAAAGCATACAGAACTTGGAAATGAACATACAGACCAGTTAAAGGGGTCTGAGGAGATCACAGAGGGACCCCCGTGGTGTCTGCCACACTTAGCTTCACCCAGTCTGGGGTGGGAGATGAGGCAGAGCACTGGAAGGCAAGTCTGGAGATGTTTGGTCTCATCCTGCCTCCTGGCACTGATTTTTTTTTTTTTTTTTAAATGATTCAGGGCTACTGTCCCTCATTCTGGGCCTTTATTTCCTCATCTGTGAAATGAGGGGCTGGATTAGATGCATTCATTTGTTCAAGAAATATGTCCTGTGTGCCTCCTGTGTACTGGTTGTCATCCCGGCTGCTGGGCAGACATCAGTGAACAGAATAGACAAACATCCCTGCCCTTGCGGAGCTCACATTTTCATGGAGAAAAACTGATAGGAACAAAAGAAATAATTATATCGTGCATTAAAGAGTATGAGTGCTATAAAAAAATAAAGCAGGGTATAAGGCATAAAAAGTTTTGGATTAGGATGGAGTTAACAATTTTAAATAGGGCCATAGAGGGTGACATTGGGGCAAATACCTGAAGGAAGTGGGGGAGTGAGCTCTGCAGATATCTGAGGGAATTTTCCAGGCAGGGGGAACAGCTGGTACAAAGGCCCTGTGGTAGGAGAATGCCCATGTGTTTGAGGAAACATCAGGGAGACCAGCGCAGCTGGAGTGGACTGAATGAAGGAAAGATGGTAGGCTATAATGTCAGAGAGGTAAGGAGAGGCCAGAAGACAAAGAGCTCCTAGACCATTGCAAGGGCTTACGCTGTTACTCAGAGTGAAATGAATAGTCCTTCTGAGCAGAGGAGGAAGGTGAGCTAATTTGTTGGGTTTTTTTTTTTAAGATTTGTTATTATTATTTTTTTTTATTTGAGAGAGAGAGAGGGTGGGGGAAGGGAGCAGAAGCAGACTCTCTGCTGAGCGAGGAGCCTGCAACAGGGCTTGATCTCAAGAGCACAACCTGAGCTGAAATCAAGTGTTGGACGCTTAACCAACTGAGCCACCCAGGCGCCTGTGAGCTAATTTGTTTTTAAAGAATATTTCTAGCTGCTGTGTTAAGAGTAGACCCTAGGAGGTCAAGGGCAGAAGGAGGGAGAGCAGTGAGGAGGCTTCTGGAGTGTCCCAGGGCAGAGGTAGTAGGGGCTGGGTCAGGGAGAGGGTGGCAGGGGAGGGGTCTGGATGGGTGTGGAAGTAGAGCCTATAAGATTCACTGATGGACTGACGGGGTAGAAGAGACAGAGTGGAGTCGAGGATGATTCCAGTTCTTTCTGTGAGCAAAAGGAAGGATTCTGCTGCCATTTACTGAGTAGGGAGAGACTCTGGGTTCAAGACGAGGAAAGGCCAGGGCTCAGGTCTGGTTATGTTGAGTTGGAAATTCCCATCAGACACCCTAGTGGAGAGGCCCACTAGGCAAACACGAATACGAGTCTGGAGCTCAGAAAGCAGGTCTGAACGGTGTCAGTAAATCTCCTAGTTGTTGACCGACAGGTGGGTTTATAGCAGGAGCCTTCCGGGAGCAAGTGCGGATGGAGCCGGGAAAGGCATCAGCAACTGAGCCCAGCACTGGGTGTCAGAGGTCCAGGGAGGCTCCCAAAGGGCATCTGGGGAGGCAGGAAGAGGAGTCAAGGGAAGGGAATGAGACTCTCTGGGCCCCTTGTCACTCCCACCCTCAGTTTCTAACTGGCATGGGCCCCTCTCTGGCGGGGCTCCTGACCTAGCCTCTGGGAATCTGGCCAGAACTGCCCATCTAAAATCCCAGTTGGTGTCTGAGACCCTTCGGTTTGGAATTAGCTTTTCTGAGGCCCCTTCTTCTCCTTTCACCCACCCCTTAAAAGGCACCCATCCCGGCCCCTCACCTAAAGCCCAAGGCACGAGCCCTGCTTCATTCAACCATCTAGGCCTCGGCCTCCACCTCCTTGACCCTCAGGGGCCGCTCCCGTCAACCCACATACTCACACATACTCATCACACTTTCACACTCACACAGGCACATGCACACGCGCACACACGCTTTTCTTCCTTAGACTGGCATTTCTCTGTCAGTGCTCTCGTCGGTCTGTCCTCGTCGTGGTCCTTCTGTCCTTGGCTCTCCGTCCTGGCCCCCTGCTCACCTGGAGCCGCCCGCCCCTCCCATCCCTCAGAAGACAAGCATGAAGTTTGCTGTTCGCACAGTCTCAACCCTAGAATGAGGGGCACCCTCAGGGCCCAAGAGCAGGGTAGCCGGGCTGGAGAGTGGAGCTTCTCCCCTTCATGCTAAGTGGGGTCACTTAACCCCTGACCTCAGCTCTGCAGCTGGAAGGAAGACAGGGCTCCCCCCCCTACAGAGTAATGGGTTCAAGTGGAATCAGTCAGGTAGAGGGTCTTGTAAACTGGACCAGAGGGGGCAGAAGTTGGCCAGGGAGCCCGGGGTCTCGTGGGCACTCTGTAACTCCCCGGTGCCACGTTTCCAGGGCCACCAGCCTCAGCGACCTGGAGCATCTTGAAACACTTCCTCCAGTGAAAAGATCAAGGGCTGGAGCTGGACGGCAGGCCAGAGTCCTGGCCTACAGTTTGCCCCAGAGCCCCAGTAACTCAAGCCCATCTGCCTCTCCTCCCCCAGGCCCCAGACTCTACATCCAGCCCCCATCCCATGTCTTGGGGTAAGGGAAAGTGTGGTGGGGCTGGGTCCCCTATACCCAATCCTCACCTATGTCTCCAAAGTAGACTTGCGCCTGTTTACCCTCAGCCCCAGATTCAAGAAAATGCTGTGAGAACACAGTGTGCACCACGGGGCATACCAGACTTGCTTCAGTCCGCCCCTCCCCCCAAGGTCTCCCCCACCTTCCCACACCCCAAAGCGTCAGTGCTTCCCCTTCCCCACCCCAACCCACCCTCCTAAACTGTCCCAGCATGGATTATTGCCCTTTCTAGTCAGTGTTGGGAGGAGCGTTAGAGGGGTCTGTTCTGACCTACTCTGCTTGTGGGGAAACTGAGGCCCAGCGAGAGGAGTCAGTACGCACAAAACCATCGTGCTTACTCACATTAAACCTCATCTAAGGAGGCCCCTCAATCCGCCATCCAGTGGTTTCCCTGCTGTACCTCAGCCTTGACTGAACTCCTGCTTAATTACTTACACAGGTCCTGTTTAAGGAGCACTGAGCTGGGAGTCGGAATATGGGTCCAGTCCTGGCTCTGTCAAAACTGGTGTGACCTCAGCTTCAGGGCCTGTTTTCTCGCTCTAAAATGGACTATAAAAATTTCCCTTTCAAGGCACCTGGCTCAGTTGGTTAAAGCATCTGACTCTTGATTTCGGCTCAGGTCACAAGGTCAGGGTCGTGAGATCAAGCCCCACATCGGGCTCTGCGCTGGATGTGGAGCCTGCTTAAGATTCTCTCTCTCCCTCTCCTTCTGTACCCCCAGTCCCAATTTCCCTTGCAGTTGGAAAATAACGGTTGCTATTTGAGGAAAATATAGACTACAACCAGCCCAGACCCAAATCTCAGCTGGCTGGTAATGAATGACACGAAAATGAAAACATCCTTAAACCAACACACCTCTTAAATCAGTACGAACAAATTAAAATGGCATAAGCTGATGTTGGTTGGGCTGGGAAGAAACAGGAATATTGGGTCGTAAATTCTGCCTGGATCTGTGGCTTGGGCTAGTGTTTGGGAGCCCAGTCCAGCAAAATGTAACAGCAGCTACTGCCCAAAAGAACGAGCCACACCTGTCAGCCTGGTAGGTTATCACACATTTGGAAAGAAATCTCAGGGAAATAACACAAATGGAGAAAAGTGATTTGCACTAATGTGATTACCTGGAATGTGAAAAAAAATTAGAAAAAGTCAATACTGATCATTATACCACGGAACTTATATGTGAAAGGACTGTCCTATACTGGGGCAGCCTTCCTGGAACCATCTCTTTCTGCTTTAGAAAAAAAATGAACAAGGTTCATGGCTGCCCAGAATGAGTATTCCATTCCCCAACGTCTCTTGCTTCTAGATGTGGCATTGTGAACAAGTTCTGACCAATGGGATAGAAACAGAACAGTCGGGGCCCCTGGGTGGCTCAGTCAGTTTCATGTCTGATGCTTGGTTTCAGCTCAGGGTCTCAGGGTCCTGGGATTGAGCCCCACTTCAGGCTCTGTACTCAGCGTGGAGTCTGCTTGAGATTCTCTCTCTCTCTCTCTCCCTCTGCCCCTCCCCTTGCTCGTGTGCTCTCTCTCTCTCTGTCTCTCAAATAAACAAATAAATCTTTATTTTTTAAAGATTTGAGAGACACAGAGAGAGAGCACTAGCAGGGGAAGCGGGAGAGGAAGAAACAGGCTCCCTGCTCAGGGGATCCCTCCCTGCGATCATGACCTGAGATGAAGGCAGACAACCAACTGAGTCACCCAGGCACTCCTAAATAAATTTAAAAAAAAAAATGAACAGTAATAGGTGACATATCATTACAGAGTTACCCCCCCACACACACTTCTTCCATATCCCACTGGTAGGAGCACAAATGGCATAGGGTTTCAACAGCCATCTTAAGCTATTTGGGGGAAACCATCTGTTGAGAATAGCAGAGTAATGTGAAAGAAGCCTGGGTTCCTCATTATCATGGGGTCACCATATCAGCCCCAGACTGCCTACTCCTGGAATTTTCACTTGAGGGATTGAAGTAACCTTGGGCATATAAGTCATGGTTAATTTGGGTTTTCTGTCACTGTCAGCCAAACTCAATTCTCACTGATGCATACACATAGGAAGAAAATATTAAGTGCAAAAGTAGAACATAAGAGTGGACTCTGGTCTTGGTGACGATTTTATGGATTTGACACCAACAGCAGAAAATTTCAAAATGGGATGATATTAAAAATTTAAAAATGGTATATCAAACTAAAAAGCTACTGCACAGCAAACTAGCAACAAAACAAAAAGGTAACCTACTGAATGGGAGAAAATATTTACAAATCATATAACTGGTAAGGCGTTAATATCCAAAATCTATAAATAACTCATATGACTTAATAGCAAAACAAACAAAACAATCTAATTAAAAAATGGGCAGAGGGGTGCCTGGGTGGCTCAGTGGGTTAAAGCCCCTATCTTCGGCTCAGGTCATGGTCCCAGAGTCTTGGGATCCTGGGATCAAGCCCCGCATCGGGCTCTCTGCTCAGCAGGGAGCCTGCTTCTTCCTCTCTCTCTCTCTCTCTCTCTCTCTGCCTGCCTCTCTGCCTACTTGTAATCTCTGGCTGTCAAATAAATAAATAAAATCTTTTTTTAAAAAGTGGGCAGAAGATCTGACATTTTCCCAAAGAAAACATACAGATGGCAAGAAACATCTGGATAGCTCTGTGAGTTAAATATCTGCCTTCGGCTCAGGTCATGATCCTGGGGTCCTGGGATCAAGCCCTACGTTGGGCTCCCCGCTCCGTGAGGAGCCATCTTCTCCCTCTCCCCCTGCCTCTGCCTCTTTCTCTCTATATATCTCATGAATAAATAAATAAAATCTTTTTTAAAAAAGAAGAAGAAGACATACAGATGCCAACAGATACATGAAAAGGTGCTCAATATCACTATCATGGAAATGCAAATCAAAACCACAGTGAGATACCACCTCATACCTGTTAGAATGGCTATTACCAAAAAGACAAGAAATAAGTGTTGGCAAAGATGGGGAGAAAAAAGAACCCTGTGCACTGTTGGTGGGAATGTAAATTTGTGTAGCTGCTAGAGGAAACAATATGGAGGTTCCTCAAAAAATTAAAAACAGGACCTCCTATATATGATCTAGCACTTCTACTTCTCAGTGTTTATCCAAACAAAGCAAAAACACTAATTCAAAAAGATATCTGCTCTCCCATGTTCATTACAGTATTATTGACAATAGCCAAGACATGGAAATGACCTAAGTATCCATTGATGGATAGATGGATGGATGGATGGATGGATAGACGGATGGGTGGATAAAGGGAATGCTGTATATGTATCCAATGGAATAGTGTTCAGCCATAAAAAAAGAAGGAAATCTTACCATTTGCAACAACATAGATGGACTTCAAATGCATTATGCTACATGAAACATCAGACAGAGAATAACAAATACCATATGATCTTATTTATATGTGAAATCTAAAAAACCAAAAATACAACCCCCCCCAAAAAAAACCCACAAAACTTCTGAATTTATACATGTGGAGAACAGACTGGTGGCTTCCAGAGGCAGGGGTAGGGGAATAGGAGAAATGGGTGAAGGGGGTCAAAAGGTACAAACTTCTGGTTCTAAAATAAATACGTCCTGGGAGATGAAATGTGCAGCACGGTGACTATAGTTAATAACACTGTATTGCATATTTAAAAGTTGCTAACAGAGTACATCTTAAAAGTTTTCATCACAAGGAAGAAAAATTGTTCTAATTACGTATGGTGATGGATGTTAACTAGACTTACTACGGTGATCATTTTGCAATATAGATGCAGACATTGAGTCATTACGGGGCACACCTGAAACTAATATAATGTTATATGCCAATTAGACCTCAATAAAATTTTTTTTTAATAGATGTTCTTCATGGATTATAACTACACAAACTACGCACTGGTGCAGAGAACATGACTGAGTGGGGACCCACCAATCATAGCGTGACTGGTGCTGATTGGGCTTTCTTTCTGTAAACCAGTTTCATTGTTGACTCAGTCAGGAGAAGGTGATCAGTAACTCCTAAATCACAAGGGCCGAAACAATCAGTTTAACTCCGACTCGCTCTTCACGGGCATCATGTGTCCGTGGAGAGACCCCCCTCCCGACACATAGTAGTCCCTGGGGAAATCAGGGTGAAGCCAGGCTGCACCAGAGGGAAGGGAAGAGCTCTGGCAGGTCTTGCACCAGTAATTAAATGCTCAGGTACTTGTCTGCTCACCATCCATTGGCCAGGACCAGACCCATAAGGCCACCCACCTGCTCGCCCACTTACCCACAATGAAGTCGGCAAGAGCCAATTCAGCATTAAGCCCAAAAGGCGGAGAGCTAGAAAAACTTGGCAAATTGTATTAATGACTATCACAGATGCATAATGAAGAAACTATAACAGTACAAACATTTGTGAAATCATTTTTAGAAGCTGTCCTTCCAGAAACAAAAGCTCTGTGCTTCTATGAGCCTTTGTATTCCCAATTAGATCGTAAATTCCTTGAGAAGAGAAGAAGAAAATAGGGTGTGCCTATCTCAGGGCGGGGCAAGGGCAAGAACTGTCATAGTCATGCCTACAGCTGACATGGTCACCGTGTGCTAGGCACTGTACATTCTGGTCATAGCACTTACCAATGCTCCAATGTTCTCTGCACCTTATATGGATTAATGCATTGAATCCTCACCAAAAACCCTGGAGGCCAGTACTGTTATTATCCCCAATTTACAGATAAAGACACTAAAGCACAGAGAGGTTAAGTGACTTGCCCGGGAAATCACAAGGCAGAGGCAGAGCCAGGAGCACAGGGGACCCTGTGTTTCTGCACCAACTCTGGAGGGCAGGAACAACAGATGGTGAAGACCGGCTCCTTGGCTCTCGGGCCTCACATTCAAGTGCTTTCAGCACTTTCAGTGGGGCGCCTAGGACAGGTGGAATGATGGCGCCCAAAAGTATCCACATCCCAACCCCTGGAACCTGGCAGTGTCACCTTATTTGGCAAAAGGGACTTGGCAGGTGTGATTAAATTAAGAACCTTGAAGTGGGAAGATTATCCTGGATTCCCCAAGGCGGGCCAAGAGTAATCACAATTATATTATAGAAGAGGAGAGAGTGAGAGAGGTGATGATGGAAGCCAAGGTGGGAGTGATATGACCACAAGTCAAGGAAGGCTTGCAGCCTCCAGAAGCTACAGGAAGCAAGAGCAGATTCTCCCCTGGAGTCTCCAGAAGGAAGCAGCTCTTTGAGTACCCTGATGTTAGTCCCTTAAGACTCATCTTGGACTCTTGGTCTCCAGAGCCATAAGAGCATAAACATGGGGTCTTATGCTACTAGGTTGTAGTAATTTGTTAAGTGGCAGCAAGAAAACTAATCACCCCACCTAGAAACTCCTACACTCCCCCCACCCAAGCCCAGACTCCTATGGCTCCTTGGGGTGGAGGCTGAGAAAGAGCTAGGAAAGAGCTGGGAAGGTTTGTCCCATTCCAGTTAACTCCGGACAAGCCCTGCTTTGCCTACCCTGTTTCAAGGATCCTGGGCAAATCCTGGCTCTGTCTCTCAAACAGGACTTCCCACCCACAGCCTTCCCCACCACAGTCCCCTATGTGCTAGACTGGCCTTTCCCTACACTCGGGCTGTGCCCCCATCACACCCCAGTCTGGTGTACTGCCCTCCCTCCGACCCCGGGCCAGGCCCTCGTTGTCTCTGCTGAGCTAGCCTGGGAAGGGGTGGACAAGTCAGGCGGAGGAACACAACCACAGAGAGACCCATTAGACATCAGCCAAGAGGCAAGCAAAAGTAGGGAGAAAGGGAGATGAAATAGGGGCGGGCAGGGGCGCCTGGGTGGCTCAGTCAGTTAAGCAACAGCCTTCAGCTGGGGTCATGACCCAGGAGTCCTGAGATGGAGCCCCTCACTGGGCTCCCTGCTCAGCGTAAAGTTTGCTTCTCCCTCTGAGCCCCCTCCACCTTGGCTCGATCTCTCTCTCAAATAAATAAATAACACCTTTTCAAAAGAAGTGCTAGAAATAGGGGAGGGCAGAGTCTCGGAGTCAGAGCAGGAGTGGAGAGTAGGAGAGGGACCTAGGGAGCTGAGACACACACCCAGCATGTCTGTTTCCTTTACCCATGACAAAAGCAGTGGTATGCTCAGGCAGAGAAGTAGTGGACATCTGGTTTACCGGAGTGGGTCCAGGCATCAGATTCAATTCCTGGTCCAGTCAGCTATGGCAAAGGCAAGCACTGCACCTCACGGCATAAAACCCACACTCTTCTTTGTGCCCTGGGTCAGCTCAGGCCTCTCATTTCCTGCTCCCACTCCCGCCCCTAACCCCACCCCGGACCACAGCCCCTCTGGCCCCAGCCCACTACCATCTTGGGGCCTTTGCAGCTGCTATTCCCTCTGCCTAGCACATCCTTCCTCAGATTGGGCCTTGGAAGGGCCTTCCCTAACCGCCCCCCCTTTCCAGAACAACAGCCCACTCCACCACTCTACATCTCCATTTTCCTCCATAGCTTTTCCCACAGCCTGACCCAAGACCACAGAGGGGTTTGTTTAATGTCCATCTCCCCTTCTGCAACACTGTGCCCCGAGGACCCCTGGGTCTCCGCACTGCACTGCCCAACCCAGTAGCCACGAGGCCCAGGTGCCCAGTTAAGTTTCCATTTACCTTAATTAAAAATTCAATGGAAATGAAGACCCAGCACCTCAGTCCCACAGGCCACGTTTCCAGTGCTCAGGAGCTACATGTGGCTAGTAGCCACCAGGCTGCAGAAATAAAGCATTTCCATCATCCTAACTTTGCGTCAAGAATCCCCTAACACAAAGTAGGTAGACATGCTGGGCAAGCTGCTGTGTCAACACAGTGGCTTCATCCAGAACAACTCTAATTATGAGACCCGCCCCCCTCCACCTCCCAGGTGCCCCTCACTCTCCCTGCCTGTGTCCCTCCTGCATCTCCCCCAAGCTTCTGGCTCTGCCCCTGAGCTTCCTCAGTGGGAAGAGATGTCCCTCCTGGTTCCCCACCCCCCCCACACACACCCCTTACCTTCCCTGACTGCATTTACTGGATTCTAATTACTTCTCTGTGAGCCTTCCCACAAGCCAGGAGCATCTGAGGAACTGGGAAGTGCCTTTTATCTCAATTGCTAGAGACGGCACAAAGGCTTCAGTCAATGTTGGCTCCCAGTGGGGTTTTCATCTTTGTCCATTCGCCATCCCCCTGGTGTCCACAGTATCAGATTCCCCATCTCCACACCAGGTCAGAGGACCCTCACCCCCCTCCCTGAGCTGGCGGAGCCAGGGGCTCATGCCCTGTGGTTGGGGGGGGGGTAGTGGGTGGGGGGGGTGCCTTGGAGCAGGACAGAAAAAGGTGGTCCCCTTTGACAATCCACTTTGAGTCTCCTGGTCTTTTTTTTTTTTTTTTAAGATTTTATTTATTTATTTGACAGAGAGAAATTACAAGTACACTGAGAGGCAGGCAGAGAGAGAGAGAAGGAAGCAGGCTCCCTGCTGAGCAGAGAGCCCGATGCAGGACTCGATCCCAGGACCCTGAGATCATGACCTGAGCGGAAGGCAGCGGCTTAACCCACTGAGCCACTCAGGCGCCCGTGTCTCCTGGTCTTATTGTCACATGGTTCTCTCCTGCAGTCTTAACAACATGACAAATCAACACGTGACCTTTAAAATTGTGGAAAAAGCTCTGTTTTTTTGGAGCATGTGCTCAGGGGAAGTCCTATGCTGCACCATGGCACACCCCTTCACATCCTGCAATTTAAGACAGGCCCCCTTGGAGAGTCCCTACTGCCCCTGCCTCCCTACCTTCCTCTGCTAGGATCCTGGCTCAGGAAGCCAGGGCTCCAAGTAGGGGCAGGGGAGTGGGGAGAGAGCAGGACCATGTGAAGGTAGGCAAGAAGGCAGCAGGTGGGCTAAGTGTCTCCCACATCCCTCACCTCTCCCACTCCATCCCCCACCCCAGCCGGCTCCATAGAGAGGATTCTGGGCCATCTGGTCTGGCCTCAGACTGTGCAGGGAGCCACTCGTGGCTCTTCCCCTTGCTTGAACCTCCCTAGACACTTCCACCTTGAGCTGAGGCCAGGAGCAGGGGGCTTCTACTCCCAAGTGATGCCAGCTGGGGAACCAGTCCCTCAAACCACTCAAGGGCTTGGAGGGGTGCTCAAGAAGGGGCGAGGAGCTTGGATGCACACTCATGATGTCTAGGCGTGAGAACCACTGCCCTTCCTTCCCACTGCTCCATGCTTGGGCTTAGGCGATCCAGAATTGCCTTTTTCCAGTGAGGCAAGAGTCCATAAGCCTTCAGCAGGTAGGGAACTGGGTAGAACTGGAAACCAGGTAGAATTGGTGGGGGTTAATGTGGGTCAGGGAAGCTCTGCTGGGGGAGTCTTCGGCGGGGGCAGGGGGCCTACCCTTCCTGATCCCCTGAGATACTGAGAGTTGGAGTGTGTGAAGCCCAGCTAGGCTGTCCCAAGCTCCTTAATGAAGACCCTCCATTACCCTCCACTACTCCTGAAGGCTGGATCTCAGGGGACACAGACTCCCTTGAGCTGGAGCCTGGGGAAGGCACTGCCAAGTCCCTCCCAATCCTCCCCTCCCCACTCACCGCCCTCAATCTCCTGGAAAAGCACCTGAGCCTGGGCTCCTAAGACTGGCAGGGACCATGGGTTGCATTCCTATTGGATGGAGGAGGTGGGAGGGTTGGGGTGAAGGGGGAGCAGGTCTTCCCTGTTCACTAGGCCTCCTCCTTTGGCAGAAGGGTGTTTGTCTCAGGTGGGACCTCAGGGGTTTCCCGTGACAGGTGTCATTCTCTCCACCCCCCTGTCATCCAGGACAGTAGCAGAAGGGGGCCACCCCAGAAACACAGGCTTCCTACATGCAATTCCATGAATTCTGGGGCCTTTTGTTCAGCATGCCAGAACGTGGAGAAATCCCGTTCTGCAGAGGTGGTAACTTAGCCTAGAGGGGAGAGGGATTTCTCCAAGGCCATGCAGTAAGTGAGAACCAAAGTCTCCCGCTGACCAAACTAGTTATTTGGGGGGCTTACAAATGAATGTAGAAGCCTGAGTGTGTGTACTTGCTCTGGTATCTGCACGTGGGGTGTGCGTGCTGGTTCAAACAGGTGACTAGGCTCTCTTGTGTCCATTGGGTCAGAAACCTGTTGTCTCCCCTCTATCAGACCTGCTGCTCCCACTGAAACAGGTACCTTCTTCGTGGTCGCATTCCCTCAGAAGCTCCCAATCACCCAAACGCTCCACTGGGACAGCAGACATCTGTCTATCTGCTGACCGCACAGCACCCACACTCCCAACATCTTCCTGGAATGTCCTAGCATATGACTCTGGCTGGGAGGCAGAGCTCCAGTCCATTCTGGAAGCCACAGGACTGCAGACAGACACCCCTCACTGGCCCCAGCAGCTGGCCTGTGGACACACAGGCCACCTTTGCTAAAGGATTTTTTAAAATTTAAATTCAATTAATTAACATATAGCGTATTGATTTTTTTTTAACCTAGGAACTTCTTTTTTCCATTAACAAACAGTAAGATTGACCTTTTTTTTTTTTTTTTTTTTTAGTGTACGGTTTTTTAAATTTTAACACACATAGAGAGATTCATGACCACCACAATCAGGATACTGAGCAGTTCCATTACCAAAACACTCTCTCATACTATCTGTTTGCCCAGGATCCTGACCTGGAAAGAGCGATATGGAGAAGTGGGGACCGTTAAAATTGTCCACAGCTGGCCAGTGTCCAGAGGCAGCAGTGTCCCCTGCCCTAGCTGGCCTGTCTCTGGACAGGACTTTGGCTGCCCACCTTCACCTGCCTTTCTTGTTTCTGGCAGTTTCCTGAGCCTTCCTCTCTAGCCTTCTCATCAGTTCAAGGAGCTATGATGTGTCCTCCCAATACAGTCCTCCCTTATATGAGTTGAACAGAGTTTTGGGGTTTTTTTAGTTGTTGTTATTGTGTTTTTTTATTTTGTTTTTTTTTGTTTCCAGTTTGCAGTGTGATCCTTGATGAGATCGGGTAGGACTGGGATCTGGGGAAGGAAACTCCCTAGAGATGTTCAGAGCCAGAAAAATATGGCACCTTTCAGGATTACCAGGGAAGGAGAGGTCCTGCCCTTGAGCCCTTCCCTGGGGAACTGTCCCTTGGCTAGTCATTTCTGGAGATGATGACAGAAAATAGAGCTTGTCTTAGCCTCCACGCATCCCCCCTTCCAGCCACCATGCATCCCCCCCCACAAGTAACTTCATCTCTTTTTTGCCTGGGTCTTAGGGACCCCATATCTCAGCCTGAGCCCAGAGACCAAAACAGCTGCCTTCCCTCATTGAAGAAGTGGAGCCCCCCCCAACTGAGAAAATCTGGGGGAGCGGGATTATTTTCACCTTGGGACCCCCCTGCAGGCTGGAGCAGGGGCGGTGAGGGGGTGATGGGGGCTGGGGGCGGGAGGGCTGCCCAGCTCCTCCTTCCCCAGGTTGGCGGGGAAGGTTTCCATGGAAACAGCAGCTCTGGTATCTCCTGAGATTTGGGGGAAAACTGGCTCTAAAAAAATCACCATCTTCGTTTCTAGGGGGAAGGCAACATAGCTTGGTGGAGAAGAGAGGGGCTTCAGCGCGAGGGGGTCCGGGAAAAAGAGTTGGTGTCCCCACAGGGCCCTGGGGGCAACCATCAGTGCCCTTCATCTCCCCCCACCCCCCAGTCCACTCCTTCCTGTGCTCAGTTTCTGCATCTTCTGGCCCTGAGAGAGGCCTGTCCCCACCTGCTGCGCTGCCTCCTCACACTGCCTCCCCATTACCTCTCCACTCCTTCCTTCACCTCCTGCTGGGGCAGAGCCCTGCCCTGGTCCCACCCTGCTCCCAGCACCCCTCCCTTGCAGCCTCACCTCCTCCTCCTCACAGTGGAGCTGTCCCTGCCCAGCCCCCAACACCCTGCCCCCCCCCCCATTACAGCCTTGGGGAGAGAACAAGACACATGCGTGGAGACTCTTGCTGGGGACTTAATCAAAGTGTCCACAGCTTCTCCTGTTCCTGTCCCCTCCCTGGGGAGAGTTGGGGGATGGGGACCAGTCTGAGTGTGATCAACCGAGGGGCAGCATCAAACACACCAGCCTCGAGGCATGTACAGACATGAAATCAACTGGAACACTCACTTTTAAAATGCCTTTTCTGACAGTTTTCCTCCTGGGCAGGGTCCCCCATCGCTGCCAGGAATCTTCCCGAATTCCTGGTGCTGCCACAGCCCTTGCTGGCCTGTTCCACAAAAAAGAACTCTCCCCTGTCCTTTCTACATTCAGGCCCCATCCCACAAAAATAGTCATTCATTCATTTAACAATGATTAAGTCTGCACTTACTTTGTGCTAGGCACTGTTATAAGTGCAGAAGACACAGACAGGACATGGGAGAGGGGAGAGGGGAGGAAACAGACAAAAAAACCCTAGTCCTTGTGGAACCCATACTTTGGGGAGGGAGGGAGGGTTAGAGAGAGAGAGAGAATAAACGAATAAATAAGTAAGCATCACGCCAAGCATGATGAAATGCTCTGGGAAAAAATGGAGCAGGAAGAGAGAGAAGGTTTGTGTCACAGCAGTTTTGGGGGGCAGGCTGCTATTTAAAATAAGGTGCTGGGCACCTGGGTGGCTCAGTGGGTTAAGCCTCTGCCTTAGGCTCAGGTCATGATCTCAGGGTCCTGGGATTGAGCCCTGGATTGCACTGGGGTCTCTGCTCAGGAGGGAGCCTGCTTCCCCCTCTCTCTCTGCCTGCTGCTCTACCTACTTGTGATCTCTCTGTCTCTCTCTCTCTCTGTCAAATAGATAAATAAAATCTTTTTTAAAAAATGAAATAAAATTAGGTGCTCAGGGAGGGTCTTACAAGGGTCTTACTGAAAGGTGATAGTTGGTAATGACCTGCAGAAGGTGAGAGGGATGCAGATTTCTGGGGAAAGAGCACGCCAAGCAGAAGGAGCAGCACCCACAAAGGCCCTGGGGCAGCTGTGCCAGGCATTTGCAGGGAGACCAGTATGGCTGGAATAGAATCAGCAAAGGGGAGAGCAATCAGAGATGAAATGAAATGTAATGGGGCAGGGTGGGTGGAACAGATGTTCTGGGCTTTTCTGACTACTGTAAGGACTTTTTGCTAGAGTATCAAAGACCCTGTCCTATGCAACCATATTTTGTGCATGCTCTGGGGCTCCTAACTTCAGATGAGAAGGACCATATAGACAGTCTCGGGTCTCCCACATTCTGATCACCCCCAGAGGAAGCCACAAGGGCCTGCCCCCATGGTTAATTCCCTGTGCCCCGCTTCCCACTTGGAACTGGACTCGAAAAGCTGAACATGGGTATGTCTGTTGGTCACATGTGGAGTATCTCAGGGGCCTCACAGCCAGGTCTCCTGGCCACTAGGGGCCTCTGCCCTTCGTTCTTTCCCTGCCCCCCCTGGCACCTGCGACTTGTGATGTCGCTTGTGATGTCGCGTGCTGCGGCAGCGTTTGTATAATTACGGTGATGATTTCACAACATGCGGCTTTCCCTTCTCTTATCACCTCCCAGTGCGAAATAAACCGTTCAATAATTAATTGACAAAGATGAACTTGTTGTCCTCAGCCGCGCTGCAAGGGTGGGGGTGGCCACAGCCTCCGCAGACAAATGATGTGAGAAGTAATTGCCCTAGGAGAGGAGGCGAGAGGTATTAAGATCAGATTTGCAAGGTCCCTTCCAAGAGCCCGTGGGCACCAGGCGCCAGCAACTGCTGGGATTTACGTTGCTAATTCATCACTAATTAATGTTCCAAATTGCTCCTGACAGGAGGGGAAATAAACGCAAAGGCGTCCGCAGAGATAGAGAGACAGAGGCTGGGAACAGAGAGAGACAAAATGGGAGTGGGGGTGGGGAACACGCAGTGAAAGAGAGAGAGAGAGAGAGACCCAGAGAGATGCTGGGGCAGGAGCATGGGAGCAGGGCTGCCGAGACTGGATTCTGGGTCTGAGTTCCCTGTCGTGTGTATGACCGAGACCAGCCACCTGTCCTCTCTGGGCTCGTTTTATAGTCATCAAAATGGGGCTGGGCAATGATCTCTGAAATGCCTTTTAGGGGTGGTATTGCTGTCAGTCCCAGCTTCAGGACAGATCCAAAAGGATTAAGAGTGTGTGTGTGTGTGTGTGTGTGTGTGTGCACGTGTGTGCCTGTATGTACATGCGCTCCTCTGCCACCACTCCGGTCCAGGGCCCCATTGTCTCTCGCCTGCTTTATCGCATCTGCTTCTGCTCCTGTCCCCCCACAGTCTGCTCTCTACAAAGCAGCCAGACAGATCTTTTAAGACAAGCCGGTTCAGGCCCCTCATCTGTGCCTTTTCATCTCACCAGTCTCCTTGTTGTTTCCAAAATGTATCAGCATCTACTGCTTCGGGACCTTGGTGTTTGCTGTTCTCTTGGCCTGGAAAGTTCTTCCTGCACATGTCCGTGTGGTTCGCTCCTTCTCTTTGTTCAGGTGTCCGCTCCTCTCGTCAGAGAGGCCTTTCTGGGCCACCGCATGGGGACATTCAGCCCCTCTCCCCCAGTTCCCATAGCACTTAGTACCCAGCGTATCCCTTCTCTGCTTCCTGCCCACCTCTCTGCTCTGGGATGTGAGTTCTGTGAGCTGGGCTGTCGTCTCTCACTGACGGCTCGATGAATCCCCAGCACCTGGATCAGCTCTGGGCACCAGGTAGGTGCTCAGCAACCGTGACTGAAAGAACGCCAGGTTTCTGTTTCAGAGAAGAGTAGGAAGTTGTCAGACACGGGAAGGACAAGAGCAGGCTGCCTGGGAGCTGTGCCCTTCGTTGCCTTGACGGGGTCAGCAAAGAGACAGGTCTCGAGGGTAACGGGGGACAGCGTGATGCCTGCTGAACCTCAAGAAGGCCCAGGCCCGTCCCCAAGCTTCTCTCCAGCCTGGCAGCTGCTGCCAGCAGTATGGGAATGTTCTTCCGAGGCTGGCTCCTTCGAAGGCACCAGCACCGGAAAGCTTGGGCATCCCTGGTGCCGCCCCCTAGTTTAGGAGGAGATGAGAGCCCATCCGATTGCAACACAATAGGGGTCAGTTAAGTAAAATGGAGTCTGTCAATCGAGTGGAAAATGAGGCAGGCATTTAGCAGGCTGAGATGAAAATTCTGTCGATACCTGAGCTGTGTATGAAATGTTGTTCTGAGGCCCATGAACGCTGCTGCATCAGAGCCACACGTGCGTTCACTCTTCCCACCACAGGTTTTGGAGCATTCACTGTGTGCTCAGCACCCTGCTGAGCCCTGGGGCCCCTGAGGCCCAGGTGACCAGGCTGGACCCCGGGCACACACAGCTGGTCCGGGAGGCAGATGTGCTCACTGGCAGGCAGCCGGGATGTGGTGTCTGTCTGCAGGAGATAGCAGGCCCTACATCAGATCCCTGGCCTGCCTCTCACTGGCCAGGAGCCTGGACAAGCACCTGAGGCTGCTAGAAGGTTCCCTCCTCCCTTGTGATGCTTGGGAGCCATCAGCACCAAGTCTGAAGCCTGAAGTAATACTGTGGGTCTTCCTTCAATACTCCCACGGATACTGACTACTATTAGACACCGAAAGGAGCAGTTCCAAGCACAAGTCTATCTCCTCCCTCTGCCATTTGAATGAGGGTGATAAAACCCGCCCCCTAGCATCCCAGGAATCCCTTAGCTCATCCTTACAAGGCCCAGGGAGTGTATTAGTGTCCTAGGGCTGCAGTGACTACGTACCACCAACCACCAGCTTAAACAATAGAATCGCACTGTCCCACAGTTCTGGGGGGCTGAGGGGAGGCAGTCAGAGATCAAAGTACCCGCAGGGTGAGTTCCTCCTGAGGCCTGTGAGCAACATCTGTTCCAGGCCTCGCTCTAGCTGCTGGGGCTTTCTTTACTGGCAATCTTCGGCTTTTTTTGTAGCTGGAATTTTCTTTTCTTTCTTTCCTTCTTTTTCAAAGTTTTTTTTTTTTTTTTTTTTTTTAAGTAATCTCTACACCAGCCTGGGGCTTGAACTCACAACCCCGAGATCAAGAGTCACATATTCTACTGACTGAGCCAGCCAGGTGCCCCTGTAGATGGTGTTTTCACATTGTTCTCCCTCTGTACATGTCTCTCTTCTCACGGCATAGTTATTTATTATTTATTAGAGATTTTATTTATTTATTTGTTAGAAAGAGAGAGAGAGCATGAGCAGGGGGAGCGGCAGGCAGAAGAAGAGGGAGAAGCAGACTCCCTGCTGAACAAGGAGCCCAATGTGGGACTCGATCACAGGACCCTGAGATCATAACTTGAGTCAAAGGCAGAGGCTTAACTGACTGAGCCACCCGAGTGTCCCTCATGGCATCTCTAATAAGGACACTAGGTACGTCAGATTTGGGGCCCACCCTGTCCAGTGTGACCTCATGCTCCTAACTAACTCTATCTGCCATGACCTTATTTCCAAATAAGGTCAGATTTGGAGGTTCTGGGATTAGGACTTCAACACAGGAATTTGGAGGGGGCACACCATTCAGCCCATAGCACTGAGCATCCGTGGTTGTTATGGGAGTCCTTGGGAGG
This sequence comes from Mustela erminea, assembly GCF_009829155.1. Lineage (NCBI taxonomy): Eukaryota > Metazoa > Chordata > Mammalia > Carnivora > Mustelidae > Mustela > Mustela erminea. Next base: position 84,554,868 of record NC_045617.1, read on the forward strand.
GGGAAGGTAGGGACAGGCTTCCTCAGGGAGGCAGTGCCTGGGGGTTGGGGGATGAGGAGGACGCACAAAGGTGGGAGAGTAGAGGAGATGGAAAGGCCATTCGGGCTGAAGACACAGATCAAAATCCAGCTGTCAGGGTCCAGATGTAAGCCGGGGCTGTTTAAATGGTTGTAAAGGTGATTTAAGTGCATGAAGTTATTTTTGTAGAGTCTAAAACGCAGGCAGACACCCGAGTAGTTTGGGGAGAGGCTGCACGGGGCTCTCATGTTGGTCTGAATTAGTTTCTCTCTGGCATCTGACAGCTTACAGTAGGCCTGAGAGCTTGAAGGGCGGGGGAAGGTCAGGCGAGAAGAGGGAGGGCAGGGTCATGCGGGGCCATCTGGGCCATCAGAGAAGGGCAGAGCCCTACCTGGGAGGTCTTGCTAGCTCTGCCTTTCCCCATGCCCCCAGCTGCACCTTTGTTATCCACATTTGTCTTCCAGGCCCTGGGTGGAGCCAACATGTCAGCGTCCTGGTAGGGCATAAACCGGGATAACGCTGCCTTCTCCGTGACAGCCGTGCCATCTTGGGCAAGCCGCCCCCTTCCCACTCAGCCTCCTTAGCTGCAAAGCATCAGATTGTCCTGCCTGCTGCAGAGGGATGCTGGAAAATCCTATGTGACCATCTGCACAAAAGTCCCTTCTAATCTGGGTCAGGTGGAAGGGACAGTGATTGCACGCCAGCTGTGTACATATTTTGTTCCGTCTTTTGAAAACACAGGAAAATCTCCTCACATTACAAGTGCCTTGGTCCTTCTCTTCCCGAACGAAGAATTTATCCTACAAACAGACTCTCTGTCTTTGATTGGGTTTCCTGGAAACAGTCTCTGAGGCAGGGATTTGCACGCAGGAGGGCAGCTGGGGAAAGAACGTTCTTGAGCTCCATACCTGCAGGGCAGTGAGGGAGGCACGAGGAGCAGAGGAAGGAGTTGAACGGCCGTGCTCATCCCACGGGAGCTCTAGGAGCAGAGAAGTCCCAAACTGAGGCATAGGAGCCTCGGAGGACCAGGTGGTGGATGTTTATGCCTCCGGGAGAGGGATGTAGCCCTGGGTAAGGGTCAGCAGACGGCTGTGCCTGAAGAGGTTTGTGAGCTGTTAGCAGCCAACACTCTGGCCGCTAGGAGAATGAGTGTCCAATCCTAAAGGAGTCTGAGCCGTGCATCATAATAGCCACTCCACTCACCCACAGGAGAACAACAGGTGCATGGTGATGTTCACGGCAGCCGTTTACTTAGCAGAAGATTGGACCATGTCCATGAAGAGGACCCTAGTTGGATAAATAATGGTGCAGCCACACAATGGAATACTATGCAGCCACGAAGAAAGCAGAATCTGGTATAATAGAGGACTGGTATGGAACAGTCCCCAAGACAGTCTGAAGTTTCAAGAGTAAGGCTTCAAATGGTATAAAGAGTATGCTAGCATTCACGTAAAAATGGTGGGGGAACCCCCTGGAAACATACTGTCGTGTGTAAGGATAAAATATCTCTGGTGAGAGTCGTAAATACTGGTAATGCGAAGGATTTCCAGGTTGGGAAACTAGGCAGTGGGGTCAGCAGAGAGTGAGAAACCCCCGTGTCCCCTTTTTTGTCTTCTGAATATTGAAATATGGCAATTGTATTACCTATTTAAATAAATGAAATTCTATTACCTAATTAGATATGCTCAATTAAATACTGTAAAAGAAATTCACTGGAGAGGTTTAGAAGAAGGGGGGATGGGGCCTTTCAGAATCCAGGAGCCATTTTGGAGGCCAGTGGAGGTTTTTTGAGGTATTTGGGGGGCCAGCAGTGGCTCAGCAGGGGAACCTTCCTCTGCAGGGAGCAGGTAGGTGAGGGGGCCCATTGAGAAGAGAACAAGCACCTCTCTCTAAGTCTGTGAAGGAAGAGAGAACTGCCATGCAGGTTCTGACCAAAGCCAGCTCCTTGCTGTCTGGGTGACCTTGTGCAAGGTCATCTAGGCTCTCTGAGCCTCAGTTACCTCCTCTGAGAGTGCCTCTATCTGTTAAGAGTCTGCCTTCCATTCAGGTCATGATCCCAGGATCCTGGGATTGAGCACCTTATTGGGTTCCCTCCTCAGCGGGGAGCCTGCTTCTCCCTCAGCCTGCTGCTCCCCGCCCCCCGCTTGTGCATTCTCTCTCTCTTTCTCTCTCTGTGAAAGAAAAAAAAAAGTGTAGTGTTGAGTGTGAGGAAAAAAAAAACAGAATTAAGGTCTATAGCACAATATCATTTATGGAAATTAGAAACACATTCTCAGGCAAGCCAACACTACATAGTTAACGAGAAGACATTCATATTCAAGGTCACATATTAAGTACATCAGAAGGGGTGCTGGTGTGCGAGAGAGAAGGAGGGTGGGGCTGCGGGTGGGACAAATTACCCCATGAGCTGAGTGGGGGAGGGTGGTTTTCTCCTGTCTTGGTCCCCACGGTCCGCACCCCAGATGAAGACCACTTTACAGGGATATCCCAAGGGCTCCCTGAGAGAATGTGCGAGGAATAACTGAGTACAGGGTCAGAACTTAAGTAAATCTTTTTAAAAATCAGAATCCTCACCTGGATTTTGTTATCTGGCTCTTCATTCTTTTGAAGTTCAAGAGGAGCGCACACGCCAGTGACTTATGTTTGAGCATCAGCCCCAGGCATAGCAAAGGGACCACAGGGAGGGAGTACAGAGCCGGGGTTTAGCCCGGTCCACCCGACTCCAAGGCCAGGACTCTTCCCCTCCCTATGCAACACACCCCTCGGCCTTTTCCGGAGCCTCGGAGGTTAGTGATGTACCTGTGGGTGCACAGATGACAGAGGCGGGGGCCTTAGGGGACTTCGATCTGGCTGGAGAGATCAACACGCTCATCTGCAGGGAACTGACATTAGAAGGGGACCTGAGAGCAGATCTGTCTTTTTCCTCTGGCTGCTTTTAGAATTTTTTCTGTTTGATGTGCTGCCCAGCGAGTTTCTCTTAATAGCCAAGGCCCATCTTCAGGAAGCTAGTTGAGGACCTGCTGAGCCCCAAACCCACAAAATTCAGGCAGCCTGGCCAGGTGGTCTGGATGAAGCCTTTTTTTTATTTTATTTATCCTGCTTTTCCGTGTGCTCTTGTCTCTGTGAATCCACATTTTTAATCAAAAAAGGAAAATTTCAAGCCCTTATAGTTTCAAACATTTCCTTTTCTCCCTTTCTTCTCTTCTTCTGAGACCCCAATTAGTCTTCTACACCTTGCAAATCCTCTCCCATCTGCTGTTTCTTTGACTTGCTGTGCTGCCATTGAAGCGAAGACTTCAGCTCTAGTCCCCACTTCACTAATTCTTCCTTCAGCTACGTCTCATCCCCTATTTGACCCAACCACTGAGTTTGCTTCAATATGAGGCCTATTCAGTCCTTTAAGAAATCTGTTTTGTCATTGCTCAGATGTTTGTAGAGCAATTTCTACTTTTCTAAAAATAAACTTTTGAAAAAAGTTCATTTAAAATTTTTTTTTTGTAATTCCTACACCCAGTGTGGGGCTCGAACTCATGACCCTGCAATCAAGCATGCCTGCTCTTCTGACTGAGCAGCCAGGTGCCCCTAGCCATTCTATTTTACACTGGAAAATATTTTATGCATAATTATTTTGTAACCAGTGTCTAATTATCCTAGTATCTGAATTCCTTGGGAATTCACGTCTATTGTTTATGGTTTCTTCTGGCTCTCACTCATGGTGGCTCATTTTTATAAGTGTTTGGCAAACGGTGACCACGAGGAGTTTTTTATTTTCCTCTTTTGCTTACCCCTAATCTTTGGGAATCTTGGGACTGAGTTGGAATGTTTTCCTCCAGAGACAATCTGAAATAGTTTTTGCTGGAAGCCAGAGGATGCTGGCCATCTGAATCCCTGCTTAAAGCAAGAGGGTCAGGTGAGTCTCTCTGCCTTCCCTGCTGTAATCCTGCCATAGAGCTGCTGTCAGCATGTTCCCTCAGAGAAGTCTGGAAGATTCCCCTTACATCTCTCAAGTTCCATGGCATTGATTGTGGTTTATTATGATTTGGGTGTTTGATAGACAGACGGCCCTTCGGAGTCTCTAGTCTATCTTGTTCCTGCCTGTGATGTTTCTAGACAAGAGATCCATGTCCAAGGGCTACAGGTTTTCAGAACAGCACAGCTGGTTACCAGGGACTAGGACAGTGGAGCACGATAGGGCAGGGGTAGGGATTGTTAAATGAGCAAAGTTTTAGACACCATCTCCCATCAGGGAGCCTGGTCCAATAGATCTGGGATGGGGGGCCTATGAATCAGCATTTTAACCACCGCCGCCCCCTACACCCATCTCCTGTACATTTCGTGTGATTCTGATGCCAATAGTACAAGTCCACTTCAAGAAGCTCTGGACTACAGCCATCAAAGAAGTCTTCTTGATGGAAGCTGGGTTTGACCAGTCTTAAAGAGGCTCAGTTGAAGGAGGCAGAGACAAGGACAGGGAATGGACAGACTAGTTTGCCCAAAGTGTAGAGTCCTGTCAGTGAGGCAGGGATGTGGGGAGAGTCCAATGGTGGAGGTCCCAAAATCTCAGAGCTAGGATTTGGGGCTTTATCTTATGTAATCTGTGGAGGACGGGAAAGGCCTTGGGGGAGGGGAATGCAGTGACAAGAGCAAAGTGGGATGTTAGGACACTCAAGTCAGGCAGCAGGGAGCTGGATGAATTGTATACCTACAGTTACCCACTTACTATGGAGAATAATTAACTAAATCACGCTGTTATTTTAATAGAGTTGTGGTTCTTTTTTAGAAAGAGAAACAGTAACTAGCAATGCTCACTGTTCTGGGCTCTTAGCTCCTGGGGCATGGGGGGTGGGGTGTGGAATAGGCAGATTGTCATGGCTTCCACAGGCCCTACAGTCTACCTGGCAAGACTGCAGGAATCTTGTGGGTATGGGGCCCAGTAGGTCCAACTAGCTTGCTGAAGATGGGCCTTGGTTATTAAGAGGTATCTACATATTAAGGTCCATGTTCCTACCTTGGACTCTGCAAGCCCAGAGGGTGCTAGGCTCTCATGTCACCCAGGATCCAGGCTTCTACCACCATGGGAACAGTTAAATGGTGGTAATGGTACACTGTGCTTATGGGATGATTTACCATCTACCAGCTGTTTTCACCCATGGTATCGCCTTTAACCCCACAACAATCCCAAGGCCCAGGGACAAAGCCAGTCTGTCCTCGTGCCTTCCTTTCCCATGGGTGGGAAGTCCTTCTTGCTGGCTGCCTGCCTCCAGTTCTCCTGCCACTTCAGTCTGGTGCCAGCACAAGCAGAAAACAATGGCTTCTCACTTGCTAGAATAATCTTCATGGACTCTGTCTAGAATCGGAGATATTTTGGATCCTGGCGTCTTTGGTCCTTCCCTGTGCAAAACTGACAGGCAACTGGACTGGGAACTCCCCTTAGACTAACAGTGATAGTTGTGCCTCCTCCTTTAGACTCTCCGAGAGTAGCAACTCTGCCTCACCTGCCTGAAACCAGTGACTTCTTGGGAGCAGGGCTTGTGCCTCCTCCCTCAGACTGATGGCTTCCTGTGGGCAGGCACTATGCCTCCTCCCTCGGACTGAGGGCTCCTCAGCATTCTCTCTTCAGTCCAGTCCCCAGGAGTTGGGCTGATCCTTTTTGTGCTTGGAGGAGAAAATTCTCTTGGTTGGCACTTTCCCTCAGCCCTGGGGACCTGGGCTTTTTGAGTTTGTCTGATCTAAACATTTAGGCTGTGTGACAGGGCAGCTGAGCCAAGAGTGAGTAATGGGGCGTTGTCCTTGACAACAGGGGGCAGCCCAATAATTCACCTATGGAGATGTGCGTGCACCTGCAGCAGGCCCGCTAGGCCTCGGATGGGATAGGCCTGTGGGGGCTACAAGGCCACCTCTAGGTCATTTCATCCCCTCCCTGCCTCAGCCAGGGTGCCCCAGATATGGTGTCCTTTATGCAGACAGACTTCCCTCTCCTAGGAGAGGGAAAAGTTCTAGAGGCTGGGAAGTATTCCCCAGCTCCAGTGGACCCCCTGCCATCGGATGGCACAATCCTTACCAGCACGTGCTTGCCGGCATGCCAAGCAACTCCATCCACAAGCTGCCCCAGCCTGTCTTCCTTAGTGTGGGCAGCTGGAGGGGAGGGTGATGCCTGTCCTGGGCTGTGCAAAGTTGGGGGCACAGCAGGGCCCATGTTGTGGTTCCCTGTTATGGGCTTCAAGCCATCCATTTGCTTCCCCGGTAAAGACTGGGGAGGGAGGCTTCTCCCTTTTCTCCCCTCCTGCTCCCTAACACCATCTCTGGAGCTCTTGACAAAGTGGCAGGATCTGGACTGGGAAAATGAGTAGGAAAGGAGCTATGGGGCAAGGCAGGAGTTTTGAAAGAGACAAAAATCCCCAGGAAGTTTGACAAAAGCATCAAAAGCCCCTTCCAAAGGAGACATTCTATGGCAAGTACAAGTGTTTAGTTCAGGTACACAGACAAGGCTCAGTGACTCATGGTCACTGTCGTTCATTGTTACATTATGATTCTTCCTCCCCCGTCCTCATCAACCCCTCCACATCCCTCCCCAACACACACGCCCCACTCAGCTAGGATCGGGAGCAACCACTTCATTACGGACTGCAGAAAAATGAAGACAGAACCAGGATTAGATCAAGCTTTTCCTCTCCCTAGAGAAACTCCCATACATTTACACACAGAAACATGTATAAGGTTTCCAGCGACACTAGAAAAGCAAAAAATAAAAATAAAAATAAAAAATTTTAAAAAAACGAAAAGAGGGGCACCTGGGTGGCTCAGTGGGTTAAAACCTCTGCCTTCTGCTCAGGTCATGATCCCAGGGTCCTGGGATCGAGCCCCGCATCGGGCTCTTTGCTCAGCAGGGAGCCTGCTTCCTCCCCTCTCTCTCTGCCTGCCTCTCTGCCTACTTGTAATCTCTGTCTGTCAAATAAAATAAAATAAAATAAAAAGAAAAGAAAGAAAGAAGCAAATAGGTGTCACGAATATACGAATACAAGAATGGATAAATAAATTGTGGCATAATCCTACAGTACAATACAGGACTATAAGGATGAATGAACAAGACCTACACATATAACATGGGTGAGTGGCAGTACAATAGTCTAGAAGAGTAAGTAGCTGAGTACAATGTGGTATCACTTATAAAATTTTAAGACATTCATGTAAATCTTCTATTTTACACTGTAAAATATACCAGGTATGGTTTGGGGGGATAAGCATATAAGTAGAAGTATAAAGAAAAAAGAGTAGTAGTATAAAGAAACGCCTAAGAAAAATAAAGCATACACTCAGATTAGTGATTACCTAGTCGTTACCTGGGGGGTGTGAGATGAGTGGGAGAAGAAATACAGGAGGAATAGAGAACTTGCTAAGATTCATGATCTATTGCTGAGTCTCAAATTATCACAAAACTCAGCAGCTTAAAACAGCATACATCGATTATCTCAGTTTGATATAATCATGTGGATTTTCTTCTTTGGTCGGCTAATATGATGGATTACATTGATTGATTTTTGAATATTGAGCCAGTCTGGCATTCTTGGGATCAACTCCACTTGGTCACGGTGTGTTATTTTTTTCATATCCAGTGTTGTATTCAATTTTCTAGTATCTTCTTCAAGACTTGTGTTTCTATGTTCATGAGAGATAGTGGTCTGTAGTTTTCTTTCATTCTGTCTTCATCGGGTTTGGACATTAGGGTAATGCTAGCCTTGTAAAATGAGTTGGCAAGACTTCTCCTCTGTCTTCTGGGAGCGATTGTGTAGAACTGGGGTTGTTTCCTTCTCTCAGTGTTTGTTAGGATTCACTAGTGAAACCATCCAGGCCAGAAGATTTCTTTCTTTTTTTTTCCTTTTCTTTCTTTCTTTCTTTCATTCATTTAATGATTTATAAAGATTTATGTATTTATTTGGGGGAGGGAAAGCAGGCGCGTGGGGGCGGGGGGGGCCGTGGGAAGGGAAAGGGAAAGAGAGAAAATCCTCAGACAGACTCCCCACTGAGCCCAGAGTCCAGAAGCGGAAGGGGGGGCTGGCTGTTCAATGCGGGCTCTATTCCAGGGCCCTGAGATCATGACCTCTGCTAAAATCAAAAGTCTGTCACTCAACAAACTAAGCCACCCAGGCACCCCTCTTTTTTCTTTTTAACAGGAAAAAACCCACAAAAGTTTAATAGCATATATGGCATGTAATATACGTATGATATATATATATGGCTCCGTGTGGGGGGCGGCAGGGGGGGACAGAATACCCAGGAAAACTCATTAACTTCCAGATTTTGTTTTTTGCAAGTTTTTAAATTACAGATTCAAATTGTTTAATAGATATAGAATAATTCTTCTTATTTTTATTGGGTGCATTTTGGTAGTTTGTGACTTTTAAGGGCTTGGTCTATTTTATCTATGTCAAGGGTCATCAAACTTATTTTGTTTGGGAAAGATAGGGAAACATTGGGGAAAGATAGAAACATTGTAGGCTTTGGGGGCCACCGAGTCTTTGTTACAACTACTGTGCTTTGTCAGTGTAGTGTAAAAGCAGCTCTAGACAATACATAAATGAGTGGATGTGTCTGTTGCATAAGTTTCCTAGGGCTGCCGTCACAAAATAGCAGAGATTGGATGATTTAAAACAACAAAAATGTATTCTTTCACAGTTTGGGAGGCTAGAAGGGCAAAAGCAAAATGTGAGCTGGGCTGTGCTCCCTCTGAAGGCTCCAGGGCAGAATCCCTTCAGGATTCTTCTGGCCCTGAGCATTTTTTGGCTTGTGGCAACATAAAGCACCCCCCACCCCTGTCTTTACCCAGTCACCACAGGGCCTCCTCTCTCTGTATCTCTGTGTCCTAATCTTCCTCTCCTTTCCTTATGAAGACATCAGTCATTTTTTTTTTAAAGATTTTATTTATTTATTTGACAGACAGAGATCACAAGTAGGCAGAGACACAGGCAGAGAGGAGGCAGAGAGGAGGAAGCAGGCCCCCTGCCGAGCAGGGAGCCCGATGTGGGGCTCAATCCCAGGACCCTGAGATCATGACCTGAGCCGAAGGCAGAGGATTAACCCACTGAGCCACCCAGGGGCCCTGACATCAATCATTTTTTATTTAGGGTGCATCCTCATCCAATATGACCTAATCTTAACTAATAATCCCTGCAAAAACCCTATTTCCAAATAAGGTCACATTCTGAGGTTCTAGATGGACATGAATTTGGCAGGGAGAATATTCAAACCAGTATAGCCATGTTCCAAAAAACTTCAGTGACAAAAACAGGTGGTGGGCCAGATTTGGTCCATGGGCCATAATTTGCTGACCTTTGAACCTAAGTTGTTAAACCTATGGACATAGAGATATTTGCAGTAATCTTATTATTTTATTTCATTTTTAAAAGATTTTATTTACTTCTTTGACAGAGAGACAGCGAGAGTAGGAACACACGCAGGGGGAGTAGGAGAGGGAGAAGCAGTCTCTCCACTGAGCAGGGAGCCTGATTCAGGACTGCATCCCAGGACCCTGGGATCATGACCTGAGCCAAAGGCAGTTGCTTAAGGACTGAGCCACCCAGGAACCCTATTCTTATTATTTTAATGTATGGATGTTGATAGTGACATTACCTCTTTCATTCCTGATACTGATTTTCCTTTTCTCTTTTGTTCTTTGTCAATCTAAATTGATTTTATGGATCTTTGCAAAGGACCAGATTTTAATTCAATTGATTTTTCTATATTGTTTTCCTGGTTTCAATTTCACTGATTTCTGCTCTGCTCTTTATTATTTACTTCTTCTCCCTACTTTGAGTTTCTTTTGCACCGCTTTTCTAGTTTCTTAAGCAAGAAGCTTAGATTGTTAATTTGAGAACTTTCCTCTTTTTTAACATAAGCAATTAATATTATAAATTTTCCTCTAAGCACTGCTTTAACTGCATACCATACATTTTGCTATATTTCGTTTTCATTTTCATTCTGTTCTAAACATTTTCTCTTTGATATTTCCTCTTTGTTATGAATTATTTAAAAGTGTGTTGTTCAATTTCCAAGTGTTTGGAGGCTTTCCAGTTATCTTTTAGTTTAATTGACTATGGTCAGAAAACATCCTTTGAGGGGTGCCTGGGTGCCTCAGTGGGTTAAAGCCTCTGCCTTCAGCTCAGGTCATGATCCCAGGGTCCTGGGATTGAGCCCTGCATCAGGCTCTCTGCTCAGTGGGGGGCCTGCTTCCCTTCCTCTCTCTCTGCCTAGCTGAAATCTCTGTCTGTCAAATAAATAAACAAAATCTTTAAAAAAAAAAAAAGAAGAAAAGAAAACATCCTTTGAATTCCTTTGAAAAATTCCTTTGAAAAAAAATTTGCTAACACTAATGTTCAACTTTTGGTATTGTCCTATAGACATGATTTTTTGTTCAGTTTTTCTCAGAAATCTTTTTAAATATTTTTCTGGGGGCACCTGGGTGGCTCAGTGGGTTAAAGCCTCTGCCTTCAGCTCAGGTCATGATCCCAGGGTCCTGGGATTGAGCCCCGCATCGGGCTCTCTCTTCTGCAGAGAACTGCTTCACCCTCTCTCTCTGCCTGCCTCTCTACCTACTTGTGATCTCTGTCTGTCAAATAAATAAATAAAATCTAAATATATATATATATATATATATATAAAGTAAATATATAAATAAATAAATATTTTTCTGTCTGTTGTTTAAACTGAATAACTATTCACCACCCAAGTTCAGTTACTTTTCCTCAATTATCTTCACTCTATTATTGAGTCTATCCAATGAATTTCTTTCTTTTTTTGTTTTTTTAAGATTTTATTTACTTATCTGAGAGAGAGAGCACAAGCAGAGGGAGCTCCAGGAGAAAAAGAAGCAGGCTTCCCACTGAGCAGGAAACCCATTGTGGGGCTCTATCCCAGGACCCTGAGATCAGGACCTAAGCTGAAGGCAGACACTTAAATGACTTAGCCACCCAGGCATCCCATCCAGAGGATTTCTAACTCAACCATTGTATTTGTCAATTCTAAAATTTCTATTTGCTTCTTCTTTATATCTTCTATGTATTTGCTGAGACTCTCTAATGTTCCATTCATTTCGAGAGTGTTCATCCTAACTTCTTGAGGCATAGTTATAATAGCTGTTTCAAAGTCTCTGTCTGATAATTCAGTGTCCATGTTATCTTGGGGTTAGCGTATATTGCTTTTCTTTTTCTCTTGTGAGTTAAGAGTTTCTTCATTCTTCATGTGCCAAGATATTTTGGCTTTTATCCCAGCTATTTGGGGTTTTGTTTAATCTTAAGAAGTGTATTTGGGTCTTTTTGTTAATAGGTAACCAATCAAGTCAGGTTTAGATTGCAAGTTCTGATCTGCCTTCTGGGGGCTGTGGCCCCAATATCAGTTTAGTTTTCAAAGTGTTTGTAATACTTTGATGGGCAGTCCCACGTGTGTGCCACCCAATGGTCAGTCTGGGACCTGGTGGTGATCTGTGCTGTAACTCAGTTCTTAAAGCCTGGATAAGCTGTTTAGGATCTGATCCAGGCATACATAACTCGGAGGTAAAGCCTGGAATTCACACACAACTTTATGGGATTACTCTCTTGACCTCCCTCTTCTCCATGATCCACCTGACAATTTCCAGATCTGCAGCCTCCCTTCCCAGACCTCCAGACAGAAATTGATGTTTTAGTTTCCTCACTCTGCTATATTCTTTCCACTGCTGTCTCTTTGTCTTGGACCAAAATATAGGAGGACAAAGAGAAAGAAAATAATAATGGGGATTCATCTTGTGCTCTTGGGATCACAGCTACGCTGGTGAGAGGTAAGAGCCCCCCCCCCCCAAGAGATTTAGGCCCCTCTCCTGCTGACTAAACCTTCCATTGCTGTGCTGCCATCATCACTGCTACTGGAGGATTGCCTGGGAGCCAGGACCAGAAAAAAGGATGAAAAAAATTTTTTAAAGCCAGGGGATTTCTCTTACTCTCAATAACCCATAGGGGTCCCCTTTTTCACTCCTTGGTCCAGAAATAGAAAGCTTCTCATGAAGATCTTTCTGCCCACACTCAATGTGCACTTCAGAGTTTTAGGCGGCCTTTAAGTCCAGGCAATACCAGAGAGATAAAAATTCTAATTCTTTCTTAATCCACTTGCCACCATTTATTTTTCAGAATCCTCTGGTACCTGATTCCTGAATTCAGAATTGATCATTTCATGCCATAGGGGAGACAAGCTAGGGTATACTCCATTTCCTCAGAACCAGAACCCAGATTTTTATAAAGGAAGAAAAAACAACTTTTGTTGGTGTTTGAAATTGCACCATTAGGGAACCTATCACAATGGCAGCCATCTTGTCAGTCTACGTCCAAGGACCATGTTGCCTGTAAACTCACCCAACAACCACCCAAGGCACAAGCTGCACAAACACATGTTGATACAAACACCCATGCCTTTCCCCTTCCCCACTCAGTCCCTTACTCACCCTCTTGTGTATTCAGAGGGAAAGTTTCCTTCCCCTTGAGACAGAAAGGGAGAACTCTCCCTTGCTACTGATTCTCCATCTTCCTGGATGATGGCTAGCAGGGGCCTCATGGCACGAGTGGTGGATCCAAGTCAGCACCGTGGAGACCTCCCAACACTCTCTGGGGAGGAGGAAGCTGAGAGCTGTGAACCTGGCTGAGCCCATGGGGCAGGGCTTTCCGCCCTGTCATGATTTAGTCACCTGTTTACTTGACTGTCTCCATAGCTGCAAAACTTCCTCAAAGGGGCTAGAGCCTTGTTCCCTGCTTATCTCCAGAGTCCAGCACTGTGTCTGGCATGTCAATAAAGGGATGATGAGTGGATGCAACTGTGAATTAATGAATGAATGAAATTGATATCCAATTCTTTCCCCTTGGTCCCTCTTCCCCCACTCCTTTCTTGTCTCACAGGGGCTAAATCAATTTACTATTCATTGAGCATCCTCTATGTGCCAGACATTTAGCATTCAATATCTCATTTAGTATCCCTATGGGGGAGGTAGTATCATTACTCTTTTAAAAAAAAACTGAGGTTAAGAAATTTGACTAAATCACATACTGAGTAAAATGGGGAACCCAAGATTTGACGCCACCATCATACCAGAGTCTGTTAATTATCCCCCTTCCAAGTTCATTCTTCTCATGTTCCCAATTTCAGCTGGGCACCTGGGACCATTAAAGACCAAATTTTTCAATCTCCTTTATAGCTACATGTGATGAATATGTAAGTAGATGGGTACAAGCAACTTCTATGGAGTGCCCTTAGAGGTAGGGGGCACTCACTTCCCTGTCCTTTCCTGTTTCCTATTGAGTAGTAGGTAGATGTGACTCACTGCTGTCATTCAAGCAGCCATCTGAGATCATGACACAGAAGCCACCTACTAAAGATGGTAGAACGACAATATGAAAGGGGCCTAGTGGGACGCCTGGGTGGCTCAGTTGGTTAAGTGGCTGCCTTCAGCTCAGGTCATGATCCCAGCGTCCTGGGATCGAGTCCCACATCGGGCTCCTTGCTCCGCAGGGAGCCTGCTTCTCCCTCTGACTCTGCCTTCCACTCTGTCTGCCTGTGCTCGCTCTCACTCGCTCTCTCTCTGACAAATAAATAAATAAATAAATAATCTTTAAAAAAAAAAGGGGGGGCCTAGAATGTCCAAGAAGTCCTAGAATGATATACTCAGACTTCAGTTATGTGAGAGAAATAAATATTCACCACAACCAAGTCACTAGTTTTGGGGTTTTTTTGTCAATCTGAACTTGACCCTATTTAATACCATTCCTTACTTGCATAAGGACAACAATCTCTAAATGGCCTCCCTGTTTCTTTCACTACAACCTAAGCTATCCTAGAAACCACCTCCCCCTACCTTTAAAGGTTGATTTATTTATTTACTTGAGAGAGAGAGAGAACAGGGGGAAGGTCAGGGAGAAAGGTCCCCACTGAGCATGGAGCCAGACCTGGGGCTCCAGTCCAGGACTCCAAGATCTTGACCCAAGCTGAATTCAAGAGTCAGCTGCTTAACAAAGTAAGTAACCCAGGTGCCCCCAAACTGCCTCCCTTTTAAACATTACCTCTTTCATGTCTTTTCCCAATTCATAATCCTTAAGTGGCTCTCTATTTAATTCCAGATTCTTTAGCCTGATCTTCAAGGCCCCATTATAAGCTGAATTTATCTTATCTCACAAGTCTCCACATGACTCTGTACTATCCAAACTGGCTTTATTGATGTCTCCATCACACACTGTCTTAGTCAAGGTATGGCAGCTACTCTAATAACCCTAACATCCCAGTGGCTTATCACAGCCAAGGTTAATTGTCCACTCCTGTCACAATCTGAGGTGATTGGTGGTGGAGTAGGGTAGAGTTCTGCCCCATACAGTCATACAGGGACACAGTTTCTCCACCATCTTCAAATTGCAATCTTCAAAATGATCATGCAAGGGGAGGAAAGAGGGTAGAGGATCATGCAGAAGGATTTATGGGAAGCCCAGAAGCAGCGTTCCTTACTTTCATCCATATTCAGTTGGTCAGAGATCAGTCACAGGACCCAGCTGATATGTAAGGGAGTCTGGGAAATGTAGTCTTTCTGTGACCCAAGAGAAAGGACACAGCTTTGTGGAATACAGAACATTGCCTCTGTCACACATGCTCTACTCTTTTCAGCTCTGATACCTTTCATATAGTCTCCATCCTACCTTGATGCTTCCCTTTAGTCTCTGCCAAATCCTCCCCATTCCAGGAAGCCAATTCTTGATCTCCTCCTTGATTGCTCTCTGCTCTGAATGAATAAACCACGGAATTGCCTGAAACATGCAAGTTAGCACAGGGTTACCTTGGCCTCAGTTTGTTTTATGTGTGCAGGACTGGACAGCATTTGTGGGACCCTACAGAGTCAAAGGTCATGACTTTATATACATAAGTTCAAAAATGTTGGAAGTGAACATCATCAGAAATGGTACATATTAAAACCTGATAGGTTGCAATAAGAACACAGCATCACTTCTTTGATATTCTTTCTTTATATGATACATTTTTAAAATATTTTATTTATTTATTTTAGAGACAGAAAGAGAGAATGCAAGCAGGGGAAGGGGCAGAAGGAGAGGGAAAGAGAGAACCCCAAGGAGATTGTGCTGAGCATAGAGCCCAACATAGGGCTTGATCCCACGACCCTAAGATCATGACCTAAGCTGAGACCAAGAGTCAGATGCTTAATGGACTGAGCTACCCAGGCGCCCCAATATTCTTTCTTGCCAAAGATGCATACCTTAAATCTGATCATGAGGAAACAGAAAAATTGAAATTGAGGGACATTGTATAAAATCACTGGTCTGCATTTTTAACGTGTTGAAGTTATAGAAGTCAAGGAAAAAGCAAAAAACAAACAAACAAACAAACAGTTCTAGAGTGAAGGAAGCTTCCCATGGCAGAGACATCACAACTAAATGCAACACATGATTCTGAACGGCATCTTTTTTGTTGTAGAAGACATTACAGGGACAGTCGTGAAAACTTGAATGGGGTCTGAGGATCGGATGGTAGAAATGTATCAGTATTAACTTCCTGATTTTGGAATGCAGGAGAATGCCCTTGCGTATAAGAAATACTCACTAAAGTGTTTGGAAGTGACAGGACATTAGTAGAATACTTCTGTGAGTTTGTTGTTGAAAATAAAAAAAATAATGGGCTTGGAGGAAAATGCTGATACATCTCCCAGTATGGGCAAAAGGGCACATTTCATAGACCAGCCTTCCGTAGTCCCTTGTGCCTGTCCCACTGGTCTCAGGGATAATTACCACTACTGCGGCTCCGGTAGCCACTTCCCTTCCTCCTTCTCTCAGAGAACCCCGGTTTTGTTGGGGCTCACCAGTGTGCTCAACCAGGATTCACTGGTTCAGGCCACACCACACCCCTCTTTGTCAGACATTGCAGGTTCTTGTTCCAGGTAATGGTGCACAGGTCCTTCAGATTAACCTTCCTTCTAAAAACAACCAAAAATGCTGGGCAAATATATTTTAAAGAATTAACTTAAAAGCTTAAAAAAAAAGGGTGCTTGGGTGGCTAGGTTGGTTGATCGCCTGCCTTTGGCTCAGATCATGATTCCTGGGGTCCTGGGATCCAGCCCTGCATCATAGGGGCTCCCTGCTCCTGCCTGCTTCTCCGGCTCCCTCTGCCCCTCCCCCACTCGTCCTTTCTCAAGCTCCCTCTCTTTCTCTCAAATAAATAAATAAAATCTTTTTTTTAAAAAGTGCAAAAAAGATGAAAAGGTAGCAGGAAATACGAAGCTAATTTTGAGAGGAAAGCTTATAACCAGAGAGGTAAGTACCAAAACTGCTTATCCTGAGGTTATTTGCAGACACTGTGCACTTGGGTTTCAGTTCAGGGGACACTTGAGATGATGGATACCGAAGTCAACGTCAAGATCTTCCAGGGGACTCTCCCTACATCAAGATGGTGCCTGAAAGGGTATGCCCTTGGGATAACAGTGTTAGGAATTGGCTTTCTCAATGCTGCGGGGATGACGGTATGACTCAATTCTTGCCAATGAGACATAGGGAAAATCTGCTGGGCAGTTTCTAGAAAGACTTTCCTCCCCAGCGAAAGGAAAGAGGGTGTGAGGGGATTCCCTTCTTCCCTTTCCTTCCACGCAGCTCTGGATGCTGTCTTGGGACGCTGTGATGTAGTACCCTGGCAGCCATCTTGTGACCGACCATGAGGCTGTGACCATGCTGAAGGTGGCAGAAAGAGGAATCTGTGAAGAGCCCAGTCACCTACCAATCCAGGAAGCACCCACTTCAGACTTTTTGCTGGAAAACATGTAGAGCAACTTTGACTCTCATATTCTATTCCTTCTAGTGGCATTCTCTTAACTGAGAAAAACCACAAGGTTTGCCTACTCTCACCTCTATCACTCACCCATCCTCAGAGTCACAGGGGCAGCCCATCTGTGAGTTCACTGGGTTCCCAGGCAGGACAAGGAAGGTCAGAGAAGACCTCAAGCCTCTCAGCCCCATGGGCTCAGAAAGTTCACAGCTGTTTATATGCCTCCATCTCCTCTGTCACAGGTTGATGACTTTCAGGGTGAAGGGGGGGATCCCACTCCCAGTTTCTGTTCCACTGCCATGCGGGATTTGAACACTCTCTGGGGCTCATTTGTTTGTTTTGTGAAGTGGGGTGATTGATCCTTGCTATACCTGTGCCGACATTATGATTTACCGAGAAAACCCCTTATCTTGCTTAAACCTCTTACCCCTTGCTTCATCACTTTTACTTTAATCCCCGGAACACCTACTCCCAGGAGATGGGTGTTCTTTTTTTAAAGATTTTATTTTCTTATGTGAGAGAGATAATGAGAGAGAGAGAGAGAAAATAAGAGGGGAGAAGCTAAGAGAGAGAAGCAGACTCCCTGCTTCTCCGGAAAGCCCCATGCGGGACTTGATCCTGGGACTCTAGGATTGTGACCTGAGCTGAAGGCAGTCGCTTAACCAACTGAACCACCCAGGTGCCCAGAGATGGGTGTTCTTCTTTTTTTTTTTTTTAAAGATTTTATTTATTTATTTGACAGACAGAGATCACAAGTAGGCAGAGAGGCAAGCAGAGAGAGAGGAGGAAGCAGGCTCCCTGCTGAGCAGAGAGCCGGATGCAGGGCTCCACCCCAGGAGCCTGGGATCATGACCTGAGCCAAAGGCAGAGGCTTCAACCCACTGAGCCATCCAGGCGCCCCGAGATGGGTGTTCTTAATACCCATTTTACAGACACGGAAACGGAGGCTCACTGAGCTTAAGTGACTTGCCCAAATTACACAGCTCATAGGTGACTTAATTCAGATCTGTCCAACTCTAGCTTATTGCCTTTTCTGAACACCCCACCCTCATCATGATGGGCAACTTCAGGGCTGTAGAAGTACATTTGGGCAGGAGCAATCAGGGAAGAATTCCTAGAAGAGGAAGTGAAGGCTAGCCCTTGAAGGCTGGGGAGGAATTAGAGACAGATGGAATGTTAAACACCCTAGAGGGAACTGAGCCTCCAAGCTTTGGAGAGAGAGATTGTCAGGGAGATGGGGCTGAGGGTATAGATAGGAGGCAAGAGGATAAAGTTGTGAAGGAGGGAGAATACAGCCTGGGGTTAAGCACCTCATTTCAAGAGCCAGAGGGCTGGATTTCCTCCCCGTCCTGCTACTTATCAGGTGGACGACTCAGGACAAGTTTTGGGTTTTTTGTTTTTTTTTTTTTAACTTTTCTGTCTTGGTTTTCCCATAGGTAAAATAGGTATGAGACTAGCATATACTTTATTGGCCTTAGCTACAATGATGTCTAGTACTCCGTGAGTATTATGATCACAGTCTTCCTTCTTTGTAGCTCTCCCCACTCCCACCCTGCCACCTGCAGATTTGTTTGGCCATTCTGGGGAGCCCCGCATCCCTCAAGGCCTTGATCTTTCTGCTCAAGACGCCCACTGCCCCTAGAATTCCACCCACTTGGGCTTCCTCTGACCCAACCCTCCTCCCCCTCCCCTCTTCTACGTGGGGGAATGAGAGAGATAAGAACCAGCAGCTTCAATTAAAACCGAGTCGCTTGAACAATAATGGAAAAGTAATTGAGCTAAATTGAAATGTAATTGGAAAAAAAAAATCTTGGCTTAACATGGATTTAGAAACCAGGCTGGGGGCAGGGGCCCCTCCATTCTCCAGTCTCCAAATCCCCTTATCTTTTCCCCATCCTTCAGGGGGCCCCATCACCTCTTAGTCCAGAGTCCCCACAAGCTCCTCCTCCTCTTCCTCCAGCTCCTCCCCCGCTCAAGGTTTTCCAAGACAATGCTTCTCAATGAGGGGCAATTTGACACACAAACTCCCATGTCTGGAGACATCTTTGGTTATCACAACTAGCAGGGTGGGGTGCTATTGGGTTAGAGATGCTGGGGATGCAAGGCACAGGACCACCCTCCACAGCCCAGAATTGTTTGGCCCCAAATGTCAATAGCACTAAGGCTGAGAAAGCCAGCCCTGCTCTAGCTAGCCACTCTGCCCAGGCCCCCAGCCCTCCACTAAGGGGTCTCTCATTTCCTCTCCTCCCTCCATAACAGGGAAAAGGGAATCTTCTATAGGTGTCCCCTGAAAACCCCAAGATCTCAACCCTCAGCAGAGGGAAGGGCAGATTGCCCTTGCTTTCTGGAGGCTACCTACATCCCCACCAGGGGAATTCACCCTGCTTCCTCTTTTGCCCCCTTCCTCCTCTCTGCTCCCTCCTCGAGTTCCCTGGCAGGGGCCCATTTGGAGGCCCAGGAGTGGACAGGATGGCCTTGCAAAGCTTCTTGCCATCCCCATCACTCCAAAAGGCCTCCAAAGCCAGTCCTCGGAGAGGCTCAACATACATTAGGATGTGAAAGCGTCCTTAAAGATCATCTTGACAAGTAGAAACAGGCCAGGAAGGGGAGAGCGTGCTCTGGGCTGGCAGGCGCAGAGCTGGGGTCACCCCAGCGGCCAGGCTTCTGGCTCCCGCCCCAGCCCCAGCCGTGGTGCTAGGCGCTGTGAGAGCATCGGGAGGGAGGAGCTTCTCCTCCCCCTCCTCCTCACGCCCCCTGCCCCTCTGTCCACACCTGAGAGTGGACCTGCCGCCCACAGAAACCAGGCCTGGCCCCCCTCCGCCTCTATCTTCCCTCCCATTTCTCCCCCTTTTTCAACCGCCCTCCCTTCCTGCTCGGTATGTGACTCCAGTGCGGGGGTGGGGACCAGGGGGGCCCCGGGAGGTGAGCGGGAGGTGCCTGTTTGGGCTCCCGATAAACTCAGGAGTCAGCCGGCGTGAAATGAAGAAATATGGCTCCCGGTAAATATTTATTTTCTATCAGAAATTAGCAAACCAAATGTAATTAAAAACAACTCTGTGTGTGCCTTCTCCACTCCCACCCCCAACCCCAAGTCTAGAAAATGACATCTCAGAATAGTGAATCATGAACACCGTGCCCTAATTAGCAGGCCGCCCCTGCTGCTGAGGCCGCCTCCTTCAGACTCCCCAGGAAGTGGCTGGGACCCCACGGGTCTCCAAGCCATTGAGGCCTCTGCAGTTCCCCTGGCTCTTCTGGCCGCAGTCCTGAGAACACCAGTCCAGAGCAGGAGGGAGTAAGGGTAGAGGGGAAGCCAAAGAAACCTCTCTTCGGGGAGTCTGATGAGGGAGGCAGAAGCCTGTCCCTCCTCCCCTCCTTTCTGCCTGGCTACCAGCCCTGCCTGTGTGGAGGCAGCTGGGGTTGCCAATTGAGAAAACAGCTTTAGGAAATCAGCTGAACTCGATTCCCTCACTGTCTAGCTGTATAACCTTGGACAAGTCCCTCTGATTCTCTGAACCTCAGTTTCCCCATTTGCAAAATGATGATTGCGAGGCTTACCTTGTAGATCCAGCAGATCTGTAGTGAGCCCCTACTATGTGCAGGCCACTATGGGGGTGGAGCAGGAAGCTGGAGTCAGCTCTCAGGACTCACATTCTGCAGGAATGGCAAAGGCACCAGTACACAGCAGGCGACCTCTGATCTATCCAGCAGGCTCTCTCCCACAGACTCCATTGAACATGCAGGCTGGCCGAACATGCAGACAGCCTGACAGGGCTGTCAACACTTTGGCTGAATGATTGAGCACTTACTTACTGTGTGCCAGGCATTGTGCTGGGTGCTGGCCCTCAAGGGTGGCTCGGCTAGATAGAAGCCTCGCTTCCAAGTCTAAGCCCAGTGCTTCCTGGGCACCAGGTGCAGGGAGGGCAGAGACCCCAGCTCCCACGGCTTTGTCCCTCCCCTTAGCCCAGGCTGGGGGTTGCTGTGCTCAATAAAGGTTTGAGACCCACCTTCTAGAAATGATTTTTCCCTCTCTTCAGCATGTCTGTTTAAAATTCACAGTGTCAGGGTGCCTGGGTGGCTCAGTGGATTAAAGCCTCTGCCTTCAGCTCAGGTCATGATCCCAGAGTACTGGGATCAAGCCCCGAATCAGGCTCTCTGCTCAGCAGGGAGCCTGCTCCCTCCTCCCTCTGTCTCTCTCTCTCTGCCTGCCTCTCTGCCTACTTGTGATCTCTGTCTGTCAAATAAATAAAATCTTTAAAAAAAATTCACAATGTCACACATGAAAAGAGGCTCAACAGCACTCATTTTCAGGGACATGCAAATCAAAACCAATGAGACAATGTGTCAATGAGACACTACCTCACTGTTAGAATGGCCAGTCCCAAAAAGACGAGAAACAACAAGTGTTGGCGAGGATGGGGAGAAAAAGGAACATTTGTGCCTGATTGATGGGAATGTAAATTGGTGCAGCTGCTGTGGAATATAGAAATAGAGGAAAAGAGAGGTCCCTCAAAAAATTAAAAATAGAGCTACTATATGATCCAGTGATTCCACTACTGGGCATTTATGCAGAGACGACAATGAAAGCACTAATTCAAAAAGATACATGCATCACTATGTTTATCGCAGCATTATTGACAATAGTCAAGATATGGAAGGAGCCCAAATGTCCATCAGTAGGTGAATTAATAAAGAAGATGTGGTACACACACACACACACACACACACACACACACAGGAATATTACTCAGCTGTAAAAAAGGATGAGATTTTTTTTTTTTTTTTTTTGCCATTTGTGACAACATGGGTAGACCTAGAGGATATTACACTAAGTCAGACAGAGAAAGACAAATTCCATATGATTTCATTCATATGTGGAATCTACGAAACCAAGCAAGCAAGCAAGCAAACAAACAAACAAAAAAAGCAGAAAGAGACCCATACATACACGTACAAACAGGTGGTACCCAGAGCAGGGGGTGGGGATGATGAGTGGGAGAAAAAAGCTTCCATTTATGGAATGAAGGTCACAGGGATGAAAGGCACAGCCTGGGGAACAGAGTCAAGGGGCTTGCACCAAGGTTGTATGGCTACAGATGGAAGCCACACTTGTGAGTACAGCGTAACTCAGAGGCTTGTGGAATCCCTGTGTTACAGATCCGAAACTAATGTAACCTTATCTGTTAACTAGATGTCAATTAAAAATTTTAAAACTTCTTGTGAAAAAAAAAAAGGACATTTTAACCTGAAAAATAATTCACCAAGTTCTCCTGCCAGTCCTGCGCACAGGGTTTCCGCAGCCCAGCACCTGGGATTGGTAACCCCCTTCTGGGGAACGGCCCACACTTGTCCAGCCATGTGATCCTAGTAGGTGTTTATCATGCCCCCTGCCTCCTCGGCCATGGATGATCAGATGAGGAGTGAGCCCGTGCTCAAAGTTGGCCCGGAATTCTCCCCTGGGATTCTGCAAACTGGGGCTGGGAGAGGTTCAGCTCCTCCTGGCAGAAATGCTATGGGACACGAGGCAGATCCAAGGTGCCTGCCACGTGGACGAGGCTCAGAGGGACTCTGGTCAATAGGTAGAGGACTTGAGAGCAGAGGGAAATGAGAGTTTGTGGCAGTGTGTTTGAGTGCTGGGTTCCAGTTGTCCCCAAGGCTCTTGTCTGCCTGTCCTTTGATTATGAGAGATATTCCAAGTCCCCTCACTTATTTATTTATTTTTTTTGTCTTAGCTCAATCATTTAAGCGGGGTTTCTGCCCTGTGCTCACCTTCAAGTCCTGCCCAATGCAAAAAATCTAGGACGCCATCTTTCCTCCACCTGCAGAGGACAGAAGGCACCAGACTTCCGGGATGGAGAAGGGGACATCAGGGGCTTTCGAGCCTCTCCTAAGAGTGCTTCCTGTTTTCTTTCCCCACAAAGAATATAATGAAAAGAAACTGCAGCCCCAAAGAGGGCAATTAGTGATCAAGAACTTCCCAGTGCCAGGAGCATGAGGCCCTTAGAAGCTGGGAGTGTTTATAGCCAGGATGTGTTAAGTTAGCGGAGCGCTACGTGGAGGAGAGGGGTGGTCAGGATGCCCTCTGGAGACCTGAGGCCTCAAGTGGGACTCAGCTACCCCTTTCTACCCACTGGCTACACCCAGGTGGCTAGGGGGGTACTCAGAGGAGGACAGAGGGCTGGGCAGGGGGCCCTCTGGGGAGTCAGCCGAGGTGCGGGGGTTGCTGGCTTCCTGTCTGATTGGGTATCATTTTACTCCATCCTTCAGACTGCTCAAGGAAAATTGCTTTCCTAATTGGCTCTTCTTTCAAACAAGCTGTAATGAGGCTAAGCTTCATTCCAAGGGTGCTTAGCCACCCTCTGGCATCACTGAATGCCATCTGCAGCTCCTGCCGTAGTCACTGACACGTCACGGGGGCTGGGAGGCAAGGGAGGGACACCCAGCAGCCTTGCCCTCCACTGGTCTCAGATGCCCAGACAGCTGCTCTGAGCCTGAGAAAGTGCAAGGAACAGGGAGCCTTGCCTACAGGGAGTCCCAGTCTGAGGCTCGTGATAGAAGCCCTTTAGAAGCCTCCAGAACTACAAGACAGTACAGCTCCTTCCCCGGTTCATTCATCTAAGCAACAAATACTTAATGAGCATCTATTATCTGTCAGGCTCGGTTTCCACCCCTGGACTGGAGACACAGCTGTGAACAGAAAGAATGGGCAGGAGTCCTTGCTCTCAGGGATCTCACAAACTACGAGGAAGAAACCATCACCCATCTCCCCCCAACCCAGCCCAAAGCCGCAAGCTTCCAGTCTGGAGGTGAGACTGGGGCTGCCTCGCAAGAGAGGCTAGCTATAGAGAATAGGGTGAAACTGAACTCCTATAACAGAGAATCCAAAGTACAAATCAGAAGAGTATAACTTTCTCAATGAATTCCGGGGTGGAGAGTCGCTCTCATCACCAAAAGGTAAGGCAGAGACTGGCTCCTTTTATTCCTCTAGGGAGAAAGACAGCCCCACTATCCTCTAGGCTCTGACCCGGAGTGGCCTCCATCACTTTTCCCTGCCTCCCGTTGGAGAAAGCTTGGTCCCGTGGCACACCTTCATGTAGGAGACAAGACCACTAAGGGCACTGGGGCAGACAAATGCTGCTGAACAACCCATCCCCACGACGAAGGGAGAATGCATTTGGGTTGTCAGCTCGCCATCTACTCCCGTGTGAGACTTCATTTCCCCTGCAATTCAACAAGGCCATCAGCTCCTAGAGCCAAGAATCCTGTCCCCGGCATCCATCCCCACACCTGGCATAGTGCTGGGCATCCAAAATACCTCTCTGTTTCCTGTGTCGATTCAGAAATAAAAAGCGATCTACTGATAAAACAAGAGCCATTTTATTCAACCCCAATCCTGGGACCAGTGGTTTGGGGCTGGTTTCTTGCCTAGGATCCCTCAGGGGGCTGTGGTCAGGATGGGGTAAGATGAATTCACACACAAGTCTGGATGTCAGTGCTGGCCGTTGGCTGGAGCACGGGACTCCAGTGTCTAGGAGGAGAGCCTATTCCTCCACGTGGCAGTCTCGGGGCAGCAAGAACATGCTGATGGAAGTTGCAATGCCCTTTAGGCGTAGGCTCCGCAGTCACTTCCGCTCTATTCTGCTGGTCAAAGCCAGCCTAGATTTGAGGGCTGGGGAAGAAGACTCCACCTCTTGGTAAGCAGAGTTGCAAAGAATGTGTGGCCATTTACAATCTACCATATGGTTAAAGTGATCATTCACTACATAACAAACCACCCCAGAACTTAGTGGCCCGAAACAGTGATAACCTTCCTTTTGCTCAGGAATCTTCACCTTGGGCAGGATTTGGTGAGGACAGGTCATCTCTACACCGCCCAGCACTAGCTGGGGTGGCTTGAAGGATGAGGGCTGAAATGACCAGAAGCACACTCACTCATGCGTCCAGGAGCTGATGTTGGCTCTCAGCTGAGCCCTCATGGGGACCGCCATCCAGAACACCTATGTGTGGTCCATCTGCGTGGCCCGCGCTTCCCGCCAGCATAAAGATGGGTTCCCAGGGTGAGCGTCCAGAGGCAGACACCCAGAAGAGCTGATTCCTTGACTCCTTGATTCTTCATCCGTTTATCAAACTCCTGTGGCATACTTGCTGTGTGCCAGATACGGGGTGAGAACCATTCATGCAGAGTCTCTGCTCCCCAAAGGAAATAAGCCACTTCACTAACCTGAGGGTGGGAGACTGACCTCCTTTCTTCAGAGGCATCTGTAGGGGCCCCAAGGAGAGAGATGCCAGTACTGATGCCCATCATACCCGAGAACAAAAAGAGTGTACATTTCAGCAGGCGGGATTCTCTTTAGAACCGAAGAAGGATTCTTCTAAGCAAAGATTTGTTTGAGGGACAAGTCCTCACTTTGCCACTGTCACTGTTCTCCCTTCTTCCTATAGGTCTGCTCTCAGAAGAAACTGGGTGAAGAGGTGGCAGGTGGGCCTTGAGTTGGCTCACCAAATAGAACGTTACTGGTGCTCTTTGCTTTTCAGTTGGGTTGAATGTCTGGGCAGAGCAGGTGCTCCCAAAGGTTTGTTGGATTTGAATATCTAGATTTACGTGATTCTCCTACCAGACCATGAGCAGCCTGAAATGTGGGGCCTTGGCTTTGGCCCCTGACACAGTCCTTTCCACATAGTATATATTTATACACGTTTGATGAATGAACAAGTGAGTAACAAACTCAATGAGGCTGCCAATTTCACTCTGCATCTGCTCTTGCTTTCTTATATATAATACTTATATACATATAGTGTAATATATACATATAGCATATGTATATATAATATATAAATATAATATAAAATATTATATATATATATGACTTATAGCTAGGCACATTGCCACTTAGAATGAAGCGTGCCTTTTCTAGACTCATCTGCAGCTGGGAATGGCCATATAACTAAGTTCTGGCCAATAAGATGTGAAAAGAAGTGTGAGGCATGTAACTTCCAGATCATACCTTTAAAAAAGAGAATGGGGCCCTCTCTTGCCTTTCCCCCTTCCCTCCTGCTGAAATGCGATGTGGTGGGGACATGTTATAATGTGTGGACAAGAGAACAGCCCAGGGATGGTGAAACAACAAGCTAGGAGGATCCTGGGTCCCTGACATCTTGGCGCTGCCCTTGACCACTTACTTATAGTCAGACTGTTCTGGGAGAACCTATTAAATTCAGCAATTGTTATGCAGGATTTCGGTTAGAACATCTGAACCTGTATTTTATCAATACAGCAAGAAGTTGAATATATACATGCATGAGTAAATTCATGAGAAAGTGAATGATTAGTTGAGTGAATATCAAAATTGTTGTTGTTATGGTGACAGTAAAAATACCTCATAATACCTCACCAACAAAGCTTGAACTGTTTCTATGAAATTTATTAACTCTATGAGAAGTGTGCAGAGTGTGGTTTCAGGCTTGATTCAACAACTCAACACTCATCAAGGACCGCAGGCTCGTTCCGCCATTTTTGCTTCACCATCTTCAGCATGCTAGTTTTATCTTTGGGCTTGGTGCCTCGTGGTCACAAGATGACTACCACCATTCCAGGCATCACAACTTCATGTAGTCATGCCCATGGGCAGGAAGCAGGGCAAAGGACAGAGTGGTGAGTAGGATTATCCTTCTCAGTTTCTTTCTTTCAATGGGGAGGAAAAATTTTCCCCAAAGCCCCCCTCAGACTTCTTTGTACATCTTATTGGTCAAAACTGACTCACAGGGATGAACTCTAGCTGCAAGAGAGGCTAAGAAATGAGTGCTTCAGTGGCTGAGTGGGTTAAAGCCTCTGCCTTCGGCTCAGGTCATTATCCCAGGGTCCTGGGATGGAGCCCTGCATTGGGCTCTCTGCTCAGCGGGGAGCCGGCTTCCCTTCCTCTCTCTCTGCTGTCTCTCTGCCTACTTGTGATCTCTGTCTGTCAAATAAATAAATAAAATCTTAAAAAAAAAAAAAAAGAAATGAGTGCTTCAGTTTTCCAAGCTCTATAGTGGGAGAGGGGCAAAAAAGAAGGGAGTGCCTGTGACATTAGTAACCAGCAGTGTCTACCACAGTGACTAAGTGGGTAAACGAGTCAATGAAGGATCAAACACTATGTGGTAAAAAATACAACTGTATCCTCTCCAGCCCTGGTAGTTAGGAGAACTCCCAGGGTGATGATCCAAGAAAGGAGAGGCAGACAATGAAGGGAAAGGGATGGCTATTCTCCTGGGGTTTAGAGGCAAGGAGATCAGAGTTGCTGGGGTCAGGGTGGATGGTATGAGAGGATGGGTCCAAGATGGAAAGGGTACCCGGAAGCTGGGCAGGGGTGACTGACAGGGCAATAGCAGAGAAAAAGAAACCCACCCTGGCCTACAGAGGATGTGATTTTTGGAAAAGGGCACAAGGTTCAGTCAAGCCTAAGAACCTAGACAGGGCCTGTGGGGACGGGCAAGGGAGCTGTATCCCACTTGTGGGCAGAAGCCCACAGTTGAAATATGCATTACAGGACTCCATCCTTGCCTAAACCAGAGATACAACCAAAAAGCGATTTTGGCCATTCGTGGTGGTGCTTTATGACCCATACTCTACCAAAACAGCGTGTAAAACACAGAATACTGAAAGTTGGAGCCTAAGGGCTCAAAGGAAATAATTCAATCCAAACTCCTTCTGTTTTGCAGATGAGAAAATCCAAGCCCACACGTGGGAACAAAAGAGAGTCCATGGCAGTCTGGACCAGAACCCAGACTCTGAATCCCAGTGTCCGCCCTTCCTTTGCGACTTTACGCTATTTCTCAGGATAGAGCCAGGCCTCCGTGGAGTGACTCAACCCTTCAGCCTGCAGTTGTCTAGTCCATTCTGGAATGTTGGGGGTGCAGAACAGAGCCCCCCACCCTTCCCCCATTCTGCCACCACCTTCCCCCCTACAATCACACAGGATGCAGGGCGTTGCCTGGCCAATGGGGAATGACCTGCCTGCATGGTTCCGAGTTCCAGGTAATTGCTCCCCTTCAAGCACACTGGGGGCTATTGTAGGGATGACTCTGGCTGCCCACTAGAGAGGGTGGTCAGAGGTCGCGTTGGATCTTGAAACCCTTGGCAGCATCTCCACGCTAACTCAGTTCTCGCTAGCCAGATGGGGCCGGGCACTGCCCAGGGCTGGAAGTAACAGACACTTCGGCTGGGCCTGGAGGCTGTTCCCATGGTAAGAGGTCAGTAAGAGAGAGGCAAGACGACAGATGTACATGGAGATCTCTAAAGGGTGGCCCAGGGCCAAGCAGGCCCCTGGGGCAGGGGCCAGTAAAAGCCTGCGGAGGAGGCAAGTCCTCAGAGCCAAACCTGCTCACCAGAAGTTGGGGATCTGAACTGAGAGGAGAGTCCTGGGCCCCCAGCCTCCACCCTGTCATCACTGTTCAACAGGCCAGAAGTCACTAGAATGCGGCAGACTCCTCCTGCCCAAGTCCCCAGGGGACTAGCCTGCAGAAACCACTCTGCTCTTCCAATTTTGTACAAAGAAAAGGGCTTCAAATTCCCATTGTAGAGAGAGAGGACATGGGGATTTTCCATTTTCACTGCACCTCATCTCGTCCCCATCTCTGGGGATCCCTTACCCCGGGGTCTCTGAGATGCCACTGCCCACTGCCTCTACCCTTCACTCCAGGAGAGGATGTCTGAGGCTGGCCATGACCTTCTTGGAATCTTCTGGATTTACTGGGCTGCGCCCCCACCCCCCACCTGGGCCCGATTGAACAGGACTTTTCTGATGCCTCTGGGAGCCACAGGGAACAGGACTCTCCAGCCCATCCTAGTAACTGCCACCACCGCTCCCCTCTCCCCACCATCCGGGCCATCCGCCCTGCAGATTGTGGGTCTCTCCTCCTTGGTCTTTGGCTCAGCTTCCGGGGAAACATCCATCCAACTCTGCCAAGACCCCTCTCTGCCGCAGCAGTCCCGGCTACCTCCCGACCCGCGATGCTGGCGAAGACCCTGGATCCCGGCGCTCCCTCCGCCGCCGCCCGCCCTTCGCCGCCGCCCGCCCTCCGCCGCGCCGCAGAGCCCCTCCCGGCTCCCAGTCTACACCTGCCAGGCCCAGGACTCTCCGAACTCTGGGCTGGGCTCCTTTCCGCCACCTGCCCGCCTCTTGCCGGGTTGGGGGGCCCAGTTCAGGGACCTGGGTGTGGAGGGGACGCAGACTGACCAGCTTTCCCTAGGCCTGAGTGAGGGGGCAGGGTGGGGTGGGGGGAACAGTGCTGGGGAGGAGGACAGAGACAGACAGATGCTCAGTCCCACACACACAGAAACAGGGCTATGACACGGAGGTGTTCATTTCTTTTGTGGGGGCCCCCTTTCTCTGCATTGCTTAGGAACACTCCACCCCCTCATTTCATTGAATCCCAGAGCTGGAAGAACCTTCAGGAGTTCAACGTCCCACTCCTCCCCCAACCTACAGGGAAACTGAGACCCAGATGGGGCTGCTTATTCGAGGCCACAAGCCAGATTTTGGGTCCAGGCGTCCCTGCCTCTCCTTAGAAGGCTCTTTCTAGAGGACTCCATCTGTGTCTTTCCACTTCTCTTCAGCCCTTCTCTCTGCCCCTCACTAGTAGAAGCAGGACCCCTTCTTTGAGGCAGGGATCAGAGATCAGCAGAGGCCTGGGTACATCTAGTCAAGAGTCTGAGTTTCCCAAGACGGGATCAGGAGGGAGACAAACCATCAGAGACTCTTAATCTCACGAAACAAACTGAGGGTTGCTGGGGGGTGGGGAAGGAGAGGGTGGTTGGGTTATGGATTTTGAGGGGAGGGTATGTACTATGGTGAGTGCTGTGAAGTGTGTAAGCCTGACGATTCACAGACCTGTGCCCCTGGGGCTAATAATATATTATATGTTAATTTTTAAAAAAAAGAGTCTGAGTTTCCAAGGGGGTTGTCTGCCTGTTGGGAGATGAGGGGTGGGGAGTGGCAGGCACAGAGGAGCCTGAAAAGAGGAGAGATCTTCTTCCTCCCTCCAGGTCCTCCCCTGGCTGCAGAAGACAGCCCACCAGCTTCCCACTGGGGGGGGGGGGGTGCTGATTGTCCACACACTCACCTTAGCTGGAGGGAGGCCCCCTTAAAATTGTGAGCGGGAGGGCGACAGCCGCACTGCACAGGGTTGCCAGTGACACAGGTGTCCCAAAGAGAACATGCACAGACACACACATAGTCAAGCCCCCACGCAGGGGACAGGTGTCGCTCACATGTGCATCAGGGTCAGGGGTCAGCCATATTTCCAACGTTAGTATTTGTGGCCGGATAGTGTTATTCTCCCCGGGCTCTTTTTTCTTCACAGTTTGGCTTTCCAGCTCCACCTCTTCACCCTTGGTCAACACAAACCAATTGTTCTTCTCCTCCCAATTGTCCGAGTATTTTTATTTGAATAAATCAGCAGGCAAAGATTTCAAGGCCTAAGTTCAAAGCCCTTTCCCCATCTCTGTGATATATGGTTGTACAAATAAGGCCAGGAACAGAAAATGACCTTTATTTCTAATCCATAGTCCTTGATGGCTTCTGGCTTTTCTTTTCTCAAGAAAATATTTTTTTCCTGGTTATTAAAAATCATACATGTCCATGCAAAAACAATCAGACAATATAGAAAAGTCTAAAAATGTGAGTCAAGAACATACGCAATTTCATCACTCAGGTAACCACAGATAATCCACTGACCATTCTTCTGGTCTTAAATGTGCGCACTTATACATGCAGATATTTTTGTATAAAGAAGTGAAATGGTGCCAGGCATCCTTTTTTCTTATCTGCTCTTCTGTCTCAGCAATAT
Organism: Mustela erminea; assembly: GCF_009829155.1. Lineage (NCBI taxonomy): Eukaryota > Metazoa > Chordata > Mammalia > Carnivora > Mustelidae > Mustela > Mustela erminea. The sequence goes on from NC_045617.1 coordinate 84,585,534, forward strand.
ATTACGGACCTCTCTAAATGGCAGCAGAGACACCCACTGCGTGGACATTTGGCACTCTCGGCCTCTCTGACTCATGTTTCACTCTACTTCTCACTGCCTCGCAGAAGAGAGTTGATTGGTGGGTGGTTGGGGGGGGGGCCCTCCTGAGAGCAGGATGCTTCTTAGGGCAGTGCACGGAGATGGAATGAGGCCTTGCAAAGTGCTGAGTCCACTCGGCTGAGCTTTGGCTGGTCTCATGGGGCCTGAGGGAAATGGAAGGCTCAAAACATTTTTAAAGACCAAAACGGCTAAAGAGACAGGGTGATGGATTCAGTGGTAGGATTTGCATTTGGGGGGCCTGCCAAGCTGACCTCAGAGCAGGGAGATGCGCTGGGTGCTGACAGGGCCTCATGCTCGGGAGAGATGAATTTAGGAGCAGCGGGATTGGGAAGTAATATGGAGAGGCTTCCACTTGGGGTTGGGGTGACTTCAAGGAGAAGAGTTTCGACTTTTTTCTTGGATTTATTTATACCCAACCAACCTCTTTCTAAAAAGGTGTTATAGTAGCTTTCCACAAAGGACATATGCAAAAAGGTCAGGCAGCTAGAAATAGAAAATCAGGACCAGGAACAATTTCCATCTGAAGTGGAGGGTTGCATGGAAAGGGCCCCGCTTCTCCCAGCCCCTGGGGATGAGCTGGTGAGAAAAGCAGAATGGCCCCAAAGGGGAGGAAGGAGAGGAGGAGATCTGGTTGACGTAAATGGGCAGAGTCTTGATTCATCTCCAGGTTCTTCTCCTTCCTAATTTTATGAACTTGAGTAATTACAGCACCTTTCTGGGCCTCAGCTTCCTTATCTATAAACGTGAAAATAAAAATGTCTGCATGATCGTAAGTTTAATATGAGACACTGTTCCTGTAAGTTAGCCAACCTACCTCTATAGTTTACACTGGGACTTGCCCTTGGATGGGGGTTCCTTTCATGGTGTAAACACTGCACAGCTGTGCCCCCTGGGAACAGATGGTCATTAGAGGAGGGATGAAAGAGGGGGGAACGAAGGAGGTACATTCAAGGTGCCTGCCAACCACTGCCCCTCCAAAGTGGGCCCACTCACTTTCAAGAAGCAGCAGGCCACAGGCAGCCATGTTTTCTAGGCCTGACTCCTTCCTCCTCCCCAGCTGGATCAGAGTGATCCCTGACCCAATGGTGGCCTGTCAACAGGTTGTCCAACGATGTGTATATGATTGGGCACAAAATGGTGGGCCAGTCCAAAGGGCCCTTTCTCTAGAGAGGCTGAGTCAGTGAATGGGAGTGAATGGGAGCCACCATTAGATGGTCATGGGGGAGAGTTAGAGCCAGGAAAGGAGCAGACACCATAAATCAGGAGAGGAACTGTGTGGGCGAAGAGAGACGTGAAAAAGGGAAAGTGGCTGAATCACTCCAGGGGCTTACCTAATGTTGTTGTAGCAAATTATCCCCAACCTCAGGGGCTTTAAATAATAATTATTTTATTATATCCCTTGATTTTGAGAGTAAGGAATTTGGGCAAAGCTTGACTGGGTGATTCTTCTGTTCCATGTGGCATTTGGCAAAGGAATTCAGTCAGTGGTTGGCTGATCTGGATGGCCCAAGGCAGCTCTACTCCCATATTTAGAGCTCTGGGGAAGGGGTTGGAAGTCTGAGCTCAGCTGGGGCAGTCCACTGGAACCCTTCCACGGCCTCCGTCTCAGGGGAGTTGGACATCCTACACAACCATTCAGGGTTCCCAGAGAGAATATCCCAAGGGACCTTAGCTGAAGCTTCAAGGCATTTTCATGTCAGAATGTCATCTTCTACTGGCCAAATAAGTCACTAAGGTTAATCTAGATACAGGGAGAAAGGAATTAGACTTCTTCTCTATAGGCAGGATAACAAAAGATTTGCAGCCATTGTTACAGGTGAGGCATAATCTCCTAGAGCTACCTTAAATCCAAAATGCCATCTGGCTGGAGAATCCCATCCCTGTTACACCTCTCGTGTTGGGGTTTCTGAGAGTGGCTGTCCCCTCACTACGATATCTTGCGATGATGCTCCTGTACTTGAATGAGTGAGCTTGAGTGGATCTCTCTTCCTTGTACACAATGAGCCAACCTAGAGAAGTGGTGATCCTAAGCTCTTGGAAGAGCAAAACTTTTTGCTTTTATGGTAGCAAAAAGTTACCCAACGTGAACTGATTAAGCTGAGGTGGGAACCCCTAGTCTTGTCACCTTTTAGAGCCTCAGTTTATCCATTGGGACCATGAAAATAAAATTTTCTGCTGAACTTAATCTGAGTCATTGTAACCAAGTAATGTGAGACTCTTCTTGTCATTTGTTTGATCTCATCCTAGTTCATATTATGAAACCCATGCCCTTGGTCTGGGGTCATGGAACAAATGTGCACAGGGGAGTGAACTTTCCCCATTACTGCCTGCCTCCATGACCTTGGCAAGCCATTTCTCCTAAGGAATATAGTAGTAGATGGATGAAATAGGTGATGTTTAAGGACCTCACAGCTCTAAAATTCTAGGACTCTGGGAGGGTCTGGGAAAAAGGAAAATGGTACAAAAAGATTTGGGGGCACGAGGCAGCTCATTGATGATGGAGGCAGCTCAAGTTGGAGTGCATAGTGCAGTTTATGGGGCCAGGAAGGAACCCAGACCCTGTGAAGGGAGTCGGGGGAGTGGAGGAGGCATGGGGGACTAGGGGGTTGAGAATGGAAAGCCAAGTTGGTACAGTGGTTGACCAGCCTGATTCCTCCTTCTTCATCTTTCTCCCCCTTCCTTGAGCCTTCTGTGGTTCTTCATCTCTCTGGGCCTTTTTATGTTCTATTCTGTCTTGGAAGACTCCCTCTGCCCTGGTAGGCTAACCCCAGTCATTCTTTAGGTCTTTCCTAAATGCTTCTTCTTCTTTTTTTTGCTATGTTAAGTTAACCACCATATAATATATCATTATTTTTTGATGTAGTGTTCAGTGATTCATTAGTTGCATATAAGACCCAGCGCTCATCACAACACATGCCCTCCTTAATACCCATCACCCACCTGCCCTATCCCCCCATGTCCCTCCCCTCTGAAACCTTCAGTTTGTTTCCTGGATTCTAGAGTCTTTCATGGTTTTTCTCCATCTCTGATTTCTACTCTTTCTCCCCTTCAGTTCTCCCTTCCTTCCCCTTTTATCCTCTGTGCTATTCTTTATGTTTCACATCTGAGTGAAACCATATAATAATTGTTTTTCTCTGCTTGACTTATTTCACTCAGCATAATTCCCTCCAGTTCCATCCATGTCGATGCAAATGATGGATATTCATCCTTTCTGATAGTTGTGTAATACTCCATTGTATATATGGACCACATCTTCTTTATCCACTCGTCTGCTGAAGGACATCTCAGCTCCTTCTACAGTTTGGCTATTGTGGACATTGCTGCTATGAACTCTGGGGTGCACGTGCCTCTTCTTTTCACTACATCTGTATCGTTGAGGTAAATACCTAGTAGTACAATTGCTGGGTCATAGGGTAGCTCTATTTTTAACTTCTTGAGAACCTCCATATTGTCTTCCAGAGTGGCTGTACCAGCTTGCATTCCCACCAACAGTGTAAGAGGGTTCCCCTTTCTCCACATCCTCACCAACACTGTTGCTTCCTGCCTTGTTAATTTTTGCCATTCTAACTGATGTACGCTGGTATCTCACTGTGGTTTTGATTTGTATTTCCCTGATGGCTAGTGATGTTGAACATTTTTTCATGTGTCTGTTAGCCATTTGTATGTCTTCTTTGGAGAAGTGTCTATTCATGTCTTCTGTCCATTTTTTGACTTGATTATTTGCAATATTTGTTTTTTGGGTGCTGATTTTGAAAAGTTCTTTATAGATCTTGGATGCCAGCCCTTTATCCATAATGTCATTTGCAAATATCTTTTCCCATTCCGTAGGTTGTCTCTTAGTTTTGTTGACTGTTTCCTTTACTGTGCAGAAGCTTTTGATCTTGATGAAGTCCCAAAAGTTCATTTTTGCTATTGTTTCTTTTGCCTTTGGAGACATGTCTTGAAAGAAGTTTCTGTGGCCGGTGTCAAAGAGGTTACTGCCTATGTTCTCTAGAATTTTGATGGATTCCTGTTTCACACTGTGGTCTTTCATCCCAAATGCCTCTTCCTTGAAGAAGTTATCCCTGAATCTCTAACCCAAATAAGAACCTGCTCTTACAGTCCTAATTGTATTCATAATGATGTGTTTCCTGGTGTAATTATGAGCTTTGTGTCCATCTTCCCCACTAAGGCAGGAGCCTCCATGAAGGCGAGATTTGACTAGTATTTCTTGAAGAAATAAATGAATGAAGACACTGGGTTCATTGGGCTGGAGACCAGAACGTAGGTCCTCACTGTCCAGGGGGCAGAGCAGGACCCATGATGGTAGATGCCAAGGAGAAGGGCTCTCCCCAGAGGTCTGAAAAGAGCCCCCCAGCCGTTCACTGGTGCCCCCTCCTGGCCCATCTGCCACCCACACACACAGCCGAACCCCGAGCACTAGAACACTGCAGCTTTATTGATTGAAACAACCGCGTCCGCAACTAGAGGTTACATTTGGGGGTTGGGGGGTGAAAGAGGGACAAAGGGGGACAGAGGCTGGGGTGGAGACAGAGAGCAAGGCAAAGGGGTGAGTACGGGGTCGTGTGACTAAAACAACCCCAATACCTTTCACCCATAAATGAGGGTCTCCTGTTGTGCTTTTACCTTGGTGGTGGGGTGGGCCTGGGCATGGAGGTGTTGGCTTTTCTCTCAAGTCTGGGAGGCCTCAGGGCTGAAGCAGTCCCCTCCTTCCCCTGCCCCTTCTCCTGGGTGAGCCTTGGTGAGCTCCCACCTGGGGCAGGAACGATGCTTGGAGACCGCTGGGGCAAAGGGACCAGCAGAGTTGAGCTGCGAAGGTGATTATGGGGGCAGCTAGGAGGTGGTGGGGAGGTGCCGGGAGCGAGGGCACTTCTAGTGGGTCCTCTGGGAAATGGATGCAGGTGACAGGAGGGAGGGGTGATGGTGGGCAAGTGACATGTCTCTGATCTCAGCTTTCTCACCTGTACCGTGGGGGCACTGGATTAGATGGTCTCTAAGGTCCCTTCCAGCTCTCATAGTTAAGGGCTCCCTAGGAAGGAGTGGTCCTTCTGCCCCAGTACACACCCTCACACATATACATAACACACACACACACACACACACACACACCCCTCACCCTAACAGACACACACTCTCACACAGCACTGATTAACAGAGAGGGTCATGCTATCTTGCCTTTGGAAGTATAGAGGGCTCCCCAGAGCCCAGAACCTCAATCTGTGGCCCTACAGGGACTCCCTGGAGAAGATTCATTCTTGGAACAGATCTTGGAAATGCCATCAAGCCCCCTGAGTTCAGGAAGAGGAAAACACAAGACTTTGTACCCTCTCACCCCAGCCCTCTTGGTCCGTACGGGGGAGCCCACAGGATGAGGACACCAGGACAGCGGAGTCCAGGCTCATGTGAAGACAGAGGGCTGGGGAGGGGAAACAGTCCCTTCTACCTGGGAGCCTAGGCAGTAGCTAAAGCCAGTGGAGGAACAGGGAGGCAGAGTCCACATGGCACTCAGGTCCGATCTGGGGTGGGAGGAGCAGTGGCCTGGGCTGAGAAGCCAGAAAGGGCTCCTAGAGCCCTCCCAGCAACATCTGTAACATCTGTACCAGTGCCTAGAGACAGGGCAGCTGGGCCAAACTCCCCTGGTGCCAGGCTGGAGGCATTGGCCCACAGTGTAACCACCCCAGGGTGGGAGCACCTGGCTTGCAAAGCTGGCTCCACCCCAAGGGGCTGTGTGTGACCTTGGGCCAACCCCCGCCCCTGCACCTTTCTCATTTACACAAGGAGCAGTTTGGTCTCAGGCAGTGAGAGCCTGAGCCCTGGGCTTCGGCCAAGCACAGGGAGAAAGGAGAATGAATGGGAAGGAAAGTATGGAGTATCCCAGAGAAGGCTAGGTAGGGGGAGCATCCCTGGAGGTGGGGGCGTGGTCTGAAGGCTTAGCTGGGCACCCGGGGCACCTGTCTGTGGTCCCAGGAGCAGCAAAACCCAGCTGAGACTCCCCCACTTCTGCCTGTACGGCACCTGGCCCCAGGGGTCTCCCCAGACATCAAACAGGGGGCAACAGGGGTGAATAAACCCTAACGCCTTGAGAGCTGACCCCGGACTCCCTGTTTTAAGGCCACAAAATGCTTCAGCCACCCTGACCTGAGGGCGAAACTGCCTCGGGGGAGATGCGCTGGATCCAGCCAGCCTGGTCTCCCCTGGGCTGGGGGTCTTCACAGGCCACCTACCAGCACACAGATGCCACCACCCACAGCACAGCCGACACTGACACAGAGGTGCTGACTCACAGGCAGACACAGGCACACCAACACTGGGACACATGAAGACTCTCCTTCCTTGCAGACCCCATCCTCCCACACACAGACCGGCACATCCTAAGAGTTCCCATCACACACTGGTAGTGTTAGTACACACGGACACCCACAGTCCCTTCAGACCTGCGCACACACACACACAAACACAAACAGGCACCAACCTCGCCGGTCCACACACGAGGACCAAGGACCTTGGTGCCCCAAGGAGGAGGTGCCCGGTGCCATTCCTCTCTGGATCTCCATACCCACCCCAGCAAGGGCACAGAGGAAGCCCCTGGCAGGTGATGGGCCAATGGTTCACATTCCTGGCTTCTTCCAAGGAGCTTTTAAACATTTCTGATACCACGCTGCATACCAGTCCAATTAAATTAAAACCTCTGGGGGTAGGACCAAGCATCGGTGCTTTCTAAAAAACACTCTGGAGGTTTGATTCTACAGCTGGGGCTGGAAATCACTGATTTATAGAATCCATTCTGCTGGGCAAAGCCCGCTCTGATTTCCCTAACAGGCCCACTTGTGCTGGGCATGAGGTTGGGATGGGCTGGGCGAGAAGGTTGGAAGGCTCAGAGGAGGAGCTCACAGTCTAGTTGGGGCAACAGACCCTGCACAGATGGGACAATTAAGGAACAATACTCAGCAGACGGGATGCAAGTGTGTTCTGGGAACCTGGAGCCACTCATTTTGGAGAGAGGCCTCAGATGGGCCAGCAAGACAGCCAGATTGGTCCGGGATCAGAAGGCCCCGCTCCAGGCCTGGCCCAGCCACCCCCCCAGCTGTTGGTGATGATGATAGCACAGCCCTGGCAGGGCAGTGAGATGGGCAGCCTTTGCACTGGTTCCCTGCCTGCCTCTTGGCACTGCCTGGCTTCCTTTGCTTGGCAGCTGTCCCCTCCGAATGCTCCAGGCGAAGCCCTATAACATGGGCCACCAAAGGTGCTTGCATTTCAGTAGGGTCGTCTGTAAGCTCTTTGTCGTCCTTAGGGGATGAAAGGTGGGGCAGTGGCAGGCAGCTTTGGCTACAGAGTAGGCTAGTACTACTCTGCAGTAGGCTACAGAGTAGGCTACAGAGTGCTACAGCACTCGCAGACATCCGTGTCACTCGTGAAGGGGAACATGCATGCTGACATCCACAGGCACTCACTGAGCCAGGGGTTAGGCCCAGCCTCACAAACAAATATGTGTAATTGCATGTGCAGACTCACATTGGCACCCACTCCTGCCCAGAGATGTACCTACAGTGCTACACAGACAGGCAGGCACACTCCTGCGCACGCACGCACGCACACACACACATGCACGCACACAGCCCCATGGACACGTGCCTGGAGACTCATCCTGGAAGGGGCTGGGCCTCCTCTCTCCCACGGATGGCAGGGCAGGATCTCAGGGGTGACATTGAGAAGGAGAGGGCTAGATTCCACCGTGCCCATCTAGGCTCCCAACCCAGAACCTGTGGACAGAGAGCCTTTTCACAGTTCCAGGCATGAGCTTAGCTCCAGGCAGCACGGAGGCCAGCCACTGCCCCGCTCCCTGCCCCAGTTCTGCAAACCCCTCCTTCACTGCCCCTGGGCAGGGAAGGGCTAGTGCTTTGCAGTGGAGGAGGAGGGTACCCCCTTTACACACATCCTCCTATCCAGCACACCCCTTCATGCCAAGTATAGAAGAAATGAAGTCTCCACTCTACTCCCAAATGCCATGAGAGCACGAATTCGCAAAAACAGGCCTTCTTCTCTACTCCTCTCAAAGTCAAGCCTCACCCCGGGGAATGGCTGGCCACCACCACCACCCCACCCCCACTCCTTTGAGAGGCAGGTGGGTGCTAAGGTTAGGCCTGCTGACCAAGGTGGGGATTGTGCTCTCAGGAATCCAGCTCCTTATGGGTGGGGTGGGGTTAGATGGGGCAGAAGGAAGGTATCAGTCTTCAGACTGCCCAGGCCCAAGACCCTGTGCTGGGTCACTTCAAAGGGGGTGCAGTGCGGGGAGGATATGACATCCAAGAACAGGTCAAGGGATCAAGGTGACCTGGGGTCTCCACCTTCCAGCCCTTGCCCTGAAAACAGAGGGCATGCAGCAGGTGTCTGGCCTCCCTCGCACTGCCCGCTGGAGCTCACCAGGTACCCCCTGGCCTCCTGTGACCCTGGCCGCCTCCATCCCGGGGAGTCCCAGAGTCCAGCCAAGGGTGGGCTCCTGAGTCGGTTCCCCTTCTGGCTCCGTTCTGGTAAAGCCAATGGTCTGAGGAACGAGGGAAGGTCAGAAACACACCACAGGGGCAGCCAGGACAAGGCCCACGTGGCGCCGAGGTCCCTGGGGTGGCGGACGCCATTCTGGCGAGTCCCTTGTCTCCGCAGAAAAGAAGGTGCTGGCAGGTCAGATAGAAACTTGTGCTTTAATATATCTCTGTGTGTGTGTGTGAGTGAGTGTATGCGTGTGTCGAACGACTGTCTCCAGGGCCTCAGCGCTGGGCCTCTGTCCTTGTTTTCTGCTCATCCTCGAAACCAGTGCAGGCCCCCTCCCTGGCAGGCTGGCCCTGCCCCTGGGCACCCCGGCTGGCGGGGGTCAGTCTTTGGTACGATGCGGACACTTTGGTGTGCCGGGGGCGGGGTGGGGGGGCCACGCAGCTCTCATCATCTCTGCAATGCCAAGAGGAAGATGACCATGGGCCCCCAGAGCTGTGGGTGGGGCTGGCGGGGGGCTCCACTGCCCGGCATCACCACCACTGTGACAAGAGAAAGAAGGGACACAGGCCAGGGCTCCGGTCAGCTCGGTAGGCCAGGGACTAGCAAGCTGCACCCTCTCTCTGGGACACCTAAAGGGGGACACTGCCCTCACTGCACATAGACACGCTCGTAAGCGCAGATGTGAGGTTGGGTGGTGTGGGGGATAACTTAAGCCTTCCAGGATCTTGCTCCGCAGCTCACTAAGTCATGGAGCAATTCACCTGACCTCCGTGGGCCTGTTTCCTCCTCTATAAAATGAATCTACCATCAGTGCCACCCCAGGGGCTCTTGTCCTCATGACCTGAGATTACACATATATGGGGTTTTGCACCCTGCCTGGTGTGTGGTAATCACTCAATAAATTCCAGCTGTTATGACAGCAAACACCTGGCACTGGGGGGTGGGGCACACATTTACATCTAGACCCTCCCCCACCCACACACATACACAGACATACCCCAAGGCAGGCACAGGAGGCATCTAGGTACTGTGATAACTCGGTAAGTTCACAGGAGGGCACAGTTTAGTCTTCTCATTGCCCTACAAATGCCCCATAACCTGAGCCAAATGTCCCACCCAAACACACCAGCATCTGTTCATGCAGTCACGGACACCCAGTCCCATCACCCAGTCGCTCTGAATCGCCATTCAGCCCTGACACCGACAGGTGCCTACCCATAGAGCCCGCCCTCCCAGATTTGGCTCCTCCCTCCCTCCCCATCTTGCACCTTTATTGGGATCCATCTGCTTCCGGGGACACTCTCCCTTCTTCAGTGTGACATCATCTATGGCGATATCCCCCAGGTAGCCAGAGCCTCGAACCCCCTCAAAAATAATCTGGGGTGGGGTCAGAGAGCAAAGAACAGGGATTAAGGGGTTCTGCCAGAGAGAACCCCTAACCCCTTCCCCTCAGTCCACTGGAGGCCCCCATACCCCTCAAGTTTCTCCCCAGCTCCTGGGAGGAAACCCGAGTCTTCCTCAGTGTTCCCTGGCCAGACCACCGGCCTGAGGGCTGGGAGAGCCTCACCTGGAAGGGCCCACTGGGGTTGATGGGCACGTGCGCCTGCTGCCACACGTTGCCCTTATTGCCACTGAGAGACCAGGCGTGTGTGTCCAGGGCCCCTTTGTTCCGGGACCGCACCAAGAGGTTGAGGGAGCCTATGGTGGGGATGAAGAGAGGGGAGCAGTGAGGATCTGGACGAGGCCCCCTCCCCCGCCACTGCCTGCAACACCAGCCCAGAACGGTTCACATCCCATTATGCCACGGCTCACAACACAGGAACAGGACAGAGAGGACTGCAGCGGGCTTCAATTCATCAGGACGCCTTGCAAATTTTCCTTTATTCCTTCCTTTCCTTTCTATTCAGCTAATCCCCCCACCCCAAACACACACACACACACACAATCCTCCTTCCTCTGGAGTGGAGTTGTCCCACGCAGTGGGGCCCATGACTGAGCGCAGAGCAGGATTCCCAAAGCACACAAGGCACACCCCAGGCATGGGATGATTTTTCCTAGAGGCACAGGAATGGACTTTAAAAATTTTGATACTTAGAGATATGTTTTGAGAAATGAATAAAGCAAGTCCTTCAAACTCACGATTTCTCTAATATTCACACTTTGGACAAAGCCAAGAAAATGAGAGGGAGTTGCTTTAAAGAGAGATGTTTGTATCTGTGCTACACAGGCACAGTAAACACAGAGGAAGTGAAACATTGAGGGCATGTGCCTGTGAGTGCTGAGCTCCTGTGCCCACAGCCACATGGGCCTGGAATTCTGGAGGTGCTGGGGACCTTGGAAAAGGGGGCGGGCATCGTGACTTGGCGAAGAGCACCCAGGCAATGTCATGCCCCTTCCCAGCTCCTCCAGCCTACCTCCAGTCCCCAGTGATGGGAAGGATCTGGCTCAGAGGGAAGGGGAATCAATCTTAGCGCCCGGTGGCTGGCATTTCCATGGCACTGCCCGGAGACAAAGCCACACCATCTGTGACACCAGATAGACAGACCCCCGCTGGGGAAGAGCCACCAAATGTTACCTGCCTGAGATGAAAGGAGTTGGCCAGAAAGACACCAGGTCTGGGGACAGCTGGTGCTGTCCAGCTGCCAGGTGGGCTAGGAGGGGAGGGAGGAGGAGGGAATGGGACAGCAAGAAACACAGACTTCCCCAGAGGCAGAGGAGGCCTGGGTGGGGACCCTCACCAGCAGATGGGCCCATCAGAGGACTGCAGCCAGCCAGAGTGGGCCAGGAGGTGCCACATAGACTTCAACAGACCCAAGCCCCAATACCTTTCAGGATCCTCACCGAGAGACTCTTCTCTCTTCCCCCTCCTGGAGCTCTTCCCCCTTCCTATCCCCCTCAATTGCCGTATCTTTTCTGCCTCCTCCACCACCCTGCCCCAAGGCCACTAATGGGGAACCTCTCTTTTCACTGCTTGAACAAAAATTGAATTTCAACCCCCTTTCCTGATGAGCCCATCAGCTCTAGGGTCTCCCCTGCTCAGGGGATTCCTGACCACCTTTCACAGCCTCAGCCAGGGCCCAAGACATGCAGCCTCCCTTAAGGGTGGGCCTGCTCACTACTGTCTTCCCTGCCTCCCTTGCCATCTGCAAAGCCAGAGGAAACTCCATGCTGGAGTCTGGACAGACAGACTCCAGCTCTCCCACCTCTGGGCTTTTGCTCAGCCTCTTCGCAATGCTGGAGACTCCCTCCCCTACTACATTGCCCTGGCCAAATCCTTCCTGTGACTTGAGGCCTCTCTGAAATGCCATTTTTCCCCCAAGAAGTCTTCCTAGGCTTGAGTTGGGAGTCCTCTGTGCTTCCCTAGGAACCCTGAATCCTTCTACTTCAGTGATCCAGGCCCAGATCACTGTCTGCTCTGTGGTGTGACAGAGCCATCCACATCTTCTCCTCCCATTGGGCTCTTTGAGGGAAGGTCTGCAGCAAATTGCTACAGGTTCTCAATAATTAAATGCTGAATAAAGAACTCTTTACCATGGTCCTCCCAACTGAAAGAGGACTTTCAGAGAACCTCATGGTTAGAACCTTAGACCTCCCTATCATTCATTTGTTCAACTAGCTGAGCCAGGCACTGTTATGTGCCAGGCACTGTTCTAGACGTAAGAGATATGTCAGTGAATAAGGCAAGGACCCCGCCCTCCTGGAGCTTACCTTCTACTGGTGATAAGCATTATAAAGCCAATAATGCAGGGAAAGGAATAAAGAGGTATTGAGGTGGGGATGTCAAGGGACTTCAGAGAAGTCCCTTGAATGAGGGGAAGTGAAGAATGTTCCAGGCCAAGGAACATCATGAGCAAAGTCCTCTTTGGCAGGAATCCGCCTCAAGTATTTCAAGGAAAGCAAGGAGACCAGTGTTCTCTCCAGCTGAGTGGGAGCCAAGGGAAAGGTGGTAGAAGATGAGGTCAGAGAAGGAGGCAGGGGCCGGATCAGACCTGGGAGGCCTAGAGGAGATGGTGATGAAAGGGGCAGAGCAGAGGAGTCACGTGACATGGGACAGGGGGGCCCCCTCCACAGCATCCCTACTAGAAAGCCCTCCTGTCCAGATCTGATGTTTACGGGGTCTTCCTTGGTTGAATTCAAATCTTCCGCTGGCTTCTATATACATAAAAAGTTCCTGGAATCCTGTCCCCAAATCCGCATTGATGGCCTTTGGGGAAGGGCTCTAGGTAGCAGGAGGACTGGGATGAGAAGGGGACTCTCATTATGAGCCCTTTGGACATTTTGACCCATACAGAATACATGGCCTGTCCCGTAAAGAAGTAAACAAACAAATACATGAAAATTTTAAAAGTTTGTCACTTCCTCAGCAGAGTTGTCCGTAACCAAGCCTCCAGCGTTGGTCTCTGTTACCAGCTGTTTGGCCCCTGTCCTGCTGTGGGCATGTGTCACAGTGGTCACTCAGTCGTATCTGGTTTAATTAGACATCTCTCTCCCACTTGATCATAGGTGCCAGGAGCATGGGACACTCCTCTCTCTGTTTGTTGCATCACCTGATGCCTGTCTCAAGAAGTGACGGCTGAATGATGACCTCATTGATTGAGGTGACTTCCCAGAAGGCAGATGCCCACCCAGCCTTAGGAAAAGGGACTGCCCCTCACCGGTTACAGAGTGGCACCCCCCCCAACCTTGAGCTTAGGGCTCGGGGGAGTCGGACAACTCAGGTTGCTGTGTGATCCCGGGGAAAATGCTGAACCTCTCTGATTTACATAGTAACACCTCCCTCACCTGGTGTTTGTGAGAGGTAATGGGACTACAGATGCAGAGCCCCCAGGATATCACCAGGCACCTGACAGGCGCTCAATACCAGCACCCTCTTAGCTGTTTTCGCCATCTCCTCCAAGGCTTCCATCTTGTCCTGCTGGAACCATTTTGTTTGCAGACTCAGGAAAACCTCGAATGAGTGGGCTCTGGCTTCCTCCCTTGCCCGGATTCTGCCTACACCCCCTCCAAGGATTTGTGATTTAGCCAAGCTGAGGAAGCCCAGGCCTCATATGGGCCCGTGCCAGCCTCCCGTGGATTCCATCTCTCCTCCCCACCCCAACAGCCCTTGGGCAGATGACCTGGTCCCCCGACTCACCGATGTGCTTCCCGTACATGTGGTAGAAAAAGGAGACGCAGTAGAACTTAGCACTGGCATTGTACAAGGGACTCACCAAACGGGCTCGGTCCCCCAGCTCCCGGGGCCTTGATGTCTCGATGAACATGTAGTAGCCTGTTGGGGAGGGGGGGATGCACCAACAGCCTCCTCCTCACCCCACCCAGCCGCTAACCATCTGATCCTTTCACTGCCTGAGCTTACTCTGACCCCAGGTGCCTCACCCATCCACCGCGTCCTCCCTGCCTCACCGGACAGCATAGGAATCTAGGCCAGGAGTTCTGAACCCTATTGCAGTTTCTCTTCTTCTGGGTCCCCATGAAGACAGAGTTGTGTCTCCCCGTCAAATTAGAGCTCTCCAAGAGCAGGGCTGTGGCTCCCTTCAGACTGGGGCTCCCTGAGGGCAGGGCTGTGTCTCCTCCCTCAGACTGGGGCTCCCTGAGGACAGGATTGTGTCCCCGCCTTCGGACTGGAATTCCCTGGTGCTACACACATACACACACCCCCAAAAACTGTCCTGCAGCAGTCCATGTCCTCACCCTCAGGGGTGCCACTGATGTCAGTGGGGGGACCAGTGTTGGGGGAGCGCTTGGGATTCTGGGTGAGGGCATTCTGCCGTGTCCAGTCAAAGTTGTCTGTCAGGTCCTGGGTGTAGCCACAGATCTTCTCATCTTCAAAGTGGCAGGTGTTGTCTGCATTGGGCCAAGGGTGGGGAGGAGACAAAGAAGGTCAGGCTCCTCAGGCCACCTGGCCCAGCTTCGCCCTCCCTGACCACCCTGAGGCAGGGGTCGTGCATCCAAGCCATGGGCCTAGGATCTCAGGGCTTGAGAAACCAGGCAACGGGCCCCTGACAAATTTGTTCCCCAGAACAGGACTTCCTAACCTTTGTATACCACAGACCTCTGCTATCTAGTGATGTCTAAGGACTCCACCTCAGAATAATAATTTTAGATGCACACAATGAAATACAGAGGGTCACAAAGGAAATCACTTATATTGAGATACAGCTGTCAAAATATTTTAAAAAACACGTTTGTGATATGATAATCAGTGGGCTTCTTTTTTATCTAATTAAATAACAAGATCTAGCGTTAGCTCTAATAACTGCGGAGGTTTCAAAGTCCCAATGGATGTAAATGATATTCAGAAAGGGCCGCAACAACTTTAAGGTGCCGTGCAAACCTCGGCTTTGTCCTGATGACAGGGTCACAGGTAGTGATTACACTACCCTGGCTTGTTGTCTGCAGTCGTCACTAAAGATGTTAAACTTCTGCCAGAATTTAAGAGAAGATAAAGAAGTAACTGTATGCCCTTCCATGTTCCAGGTTCATGGATGCCCTGAATTCTATACACAGATCCTGTGGGTGGGGTGGGGGGCTTCGTGGATCTCAGATTGAGGACCCCTGCTGCAGAGAACGGGGGATATGGATTAGTCTGGTCTCTCTGTTTTCCTTCTTGGGACAGTGATTCTAGGGATAGGATCAGGATGCTGATTGAGGAGGAGAGGCCTTGAGTTACAGATGTCCCCCACCTCTGCCCCCCACTTTTAAGCCCCAGAATGAATCTTGGATGCACTTGTCTCCAAGCCCAGCCCTGTTCCCTTTGGCTTCTCCTTCCAGCTGCTGAGCGCCTCCACCCCCATTTTCTCTCTGGGTATCTGCCAGGGTCCTCTCCACCCACCAAGGGAGTCTTTGTGTCCCCAAAGGGAAGGGAAGTGGGAGGGAGGTTTCTCACCTGACAGGTTGGGAGAGTTGATGGCTGGGAAAGCAAGCAGGAAAACCAAGTCAGAACTGAGGTATGGGACTGTATAGAGGGCGCCCAGGCTTGGGACCAGGGGACAGGGCTCCTGAAACCAGGACTGGAGGCCAGAGAGGCCTACCCTGCAGTGACAAAGTAGGACACTGCACAGCGGGGAGCTCCAAGCTCTGGAACCATGCGGGGAGGCTGGAAGGGGATCCCCTGGGGAAAAGAGGAGCCCACCCTTCCCACCCCACCACCACCACTACCACCTACGCTCTGTGTAGTGAATGATGCGGGAGGCCATGTCCCCAGCCCCGAAGGTGGTATAGGGCGTGAGGCGGACCTCATAGCTGTGGGGCACACGGAGGTCAGTCAGGATGTACTCCAGCAGCTGCCCCTTTTCCACGCGCCGCACTGGGATGGCCTTCACCATGGCGTTGTGCTGATTCAGCTGCAGATACAGGGTGTTTCCAGATGCCCAGATGGCCACACCCTCCACCACAGCACCGGCCCAGGCCCTGGTGTGACTTGGAGGGTGTGGTGGGGGGGCAGGGGCAGGGAGCAGAAAGAATAAAAACGAGGAAACCAGACCCTCAGTTTCCCCATCTGTGAGAGAGGGCAATCGCTCCTACCGCGCCTCCCTCCTCAGCCCATCTGAATAACACAGGATAGCAACTCGTATTGAACAATAAACGTGTGCTGGGCACTGTTCAAGGTGATTTGCCATTAGTAACCCACTTAATCCTCAAAATTCTAGTCTTCTGAGGCGGAACGTTATAATGACTCCCATTTTACAGATAAAGAAACTGAGGCCAAACAGATGTGGTTTGCCCTAGCTCACACAGAGCAGAATTCTAGCCTAGGCGGTCCACCCCAGAGCCACACTTTCACCCTCCACACCTACTGCCCCTTGGGCGGAAGAACCACATGGAATTAAACTTGACACAAGAACAGCATAGTCTGGCCTTGCATTCTAGAGACCCTGTGGAGAAAACTGCCTCCCTCCCCACCCTAAGCTCCTAACTCAAGAGTAGATTCTGTGTCTTGTGAGCAGAGCTAGCTCTGCCC
Source organism: Mustela erminea (assembly GCF_009829155.1). Classification (NCBI taxonomy): domain Eukaryota; kingdom Metazoa; phylum Chordata; class Mammalia; order Carnivora; family Mustelidae; genus Mustela; species Mustela erminea. Next base: position 84,602,080 of record NC_045617.1, read on the forward strand.
CCTTTCTTCTGTACAAACCCAGCAGACCCAGCCCAGTTTTCAGGGCAGGGCCCGGAGCATGGGGCCAGAGAGGGTCCCTAAAACCTTCCAGCTTCTGCTGCTGTGTCCAGAAAACTTTCTCTCTGGCTCTAAAGTGTAGTCTGCAAAGGGGTCAGATGTGTCCAAGCCCTGCCTCCAACCACTTCTCATGGTTTGATGGACATTCCCAGGGTCAGCCTGCCCCTCCTCATGCCTCCACCCCCGCCCCAGCCCTGTCCCCCTTGGCCCACCTGGCGGACACTGAGTCTGTAGTTGAGCAGGGGGTCCACAGCATCGGGCTCCCTCTGGGTCCACTGCAGCACATAGGAGTAGTTCTTGGACAGCTTGTGGCTGCGGGTGGGGTTGGGGGTGTCGAAGTAAAACTCCGGGCTGTAGGCTTTGGCTGAGAGGGTGGGGAGGGGGCGTGGGGCCGTGAAGGGTGGGGGATGGGGAGAGACACAGAAAGAGGAGGTGCGGGAGAGGGAGACAGAGAAAGATGGCAAGAAACAGGGACAAGGGTATATGGAGACAAAGAGAAAGGGAACATAGTGAAGAGAGGAGATGGTGGGAGAGGAGGATATTGGGGGAGTGAGGGTGGAGTAGGAGGGAAAGTGTGAAGTGGAGAAAAGGGGGATTGGGAATTCCAAGATGCGGTATTGGTGAGAACAGAGAGGGAAAGGCCAAGGAAAAAACGAGAGAAAAGAGAAATTTGGGAAGACACAGAGGAGGGACATTAGGGAGGGAAAGAGGATGGGGGAAAAGACGCAAAGAAGGGTCAAGGATATTGAGGTGGAAGGAAGAGAGGAGAAGGACACAGAGAGAAAAAAGATGGGGAGACAGGGGAAGTGTGGGAGAACAGGGGAGAGGGGAAGGAGGTGGGAAATGTCATAGGGGCCTCTGGCTGGCAGGGCTGGGGGGGGGGTGCGGCTGGGGAGTGACCTGTGGTCCTGGCCCCCTGTTTTTGACTGAAGAGATGCAAACAAGACCTAAAGGGGCACCCGGTTAGTTGGGGGCTGCTGGGAGAGCTGGGGATGCAGAAGGGGACAGGCACACCTGGGGTTCTCCTCCAGGGGCGCTGCCACCAGCTCTGAAAAGGAACCAGCTCTCCCTCAACGAAGAGAAAGGGGGTCAGAAACTCCTTTGGCCTCTATGCGTTCCCCTCAGCCCTCACCATGACCTCCGACCCTTTCTGACTCACCTATGCCTGCCTGCAGCCCCAAACAGCCCACCCAGGAATGACTTGAGATATGGGCTGACAGGGATTTCTGGGCACCAGGGGGCCCGAACCTCGGGGGTGACAGCTCAGGAAATGTGTGCTGGCTGGCCCAGAACCACCCACGACGTTCCAGAGAAGCTGTTGAGTCGTCTTCTCTCCTCTTAGCTACAGCTCAGGCCCCTCACATGGGGCCTGCAGTTAGGAAAAGATGGGGTCCTCCGTCCGCAGCCTCTGCGGCCAAGGACTAAGTAGGAGGGGCTTGAAATGTGAGGTCTGGGGTGGGGCGATGCCCGGGGCTTGAGTGAGCAGGTTTAAGCCTCGTGTGGGCGGGCCTGGACCGCACTTGCCCCCAAGAAAGAAGGAAACGGAAAGCTGGGATTGGACGAGGCTCGAAGGGAGCCTATGCCTCGCAGCTGGGGCCCAGGCGCGGCGTGGATGAGTCTTTAAAGGGAAGGGCCCATACCTGGCGCTCGCGGGTCTAGAAGAGCGAAGCCTAATCCCGGGGAAGTAGGGGCTTGAAAGAGGCAGGGCCGTCCGAGGCCAAGGGGAAGGAGGCTAAGCTAAAACAGGCGGGGTTTAGGGCACATAAAAGCGGCCCTTGAGAAGAAAAGATCCTACACCTGGAGGGGCTGTGAGTGAATTGCTACAGCCAGTCTAGAGGGGACCTAAAAGACGTCACAGTTTGGTGCAGGCGGCATGGGCGGGGTTTAGACCTGGCGTGGGCGGGTCTTGGAAAGGCAGAGGCCTAAACCTAGCGAAGGCGGGCTGGAAAGGGGCGGGGCCCAGGCAGGGTGTGGGCGGGGCTGGAGTTGGGGCGGAGCCTAGCCCCAGGTGGACGCGATTGGGTGGGGCGGGACCCACGGGACGCTCACCCGAGACCTGAAAGAGGCAGGTAGCAGAGCCCACGTCGTTCGAGATGCTGCATTCGTAGCTGCCGCTGCTGTCGCGGGTGACGGCGTCGAGGCGCAGTTCAGAGTGGTCGGGGGCCTCGGCGGCGACGGGGACAGCAGGCGGCGGAGGCAGCAGCTGCCCTTTGAAGCGCCACACTGCCGAGGCGATACGCTGGGGGCTGCCCCGCAGTAGCGAGCAGCGCAGCAGCACGGGCCGGCCCAGCGCTTGGCGCACATCCTGGGAGCTGGGCTCCACCTCCGGCGGGACTGGGGGCGGGGGCGGCGGTCAGCGGGGCCGGATGGGGCTTGAGGAGCGGCCCGATCGGAGGCAACGCACTCGACCCTGCTCCCGCACCCCCCAGCCTGGAGGGATCTCAGAGCTATACACATTCGTAACATAGACAGTAGCCGTGCTCCTACCTCCCTGACCTGCCCATACCCACCCCCTCCCGGCCAGTTCCTCCAGCCATGCTTCCCAGACTGGGCCTCTAGTCTTGCCTCGAATCCTTCGCTCACACTCCTCTCCCCGACCCTCCCCCACGTAGTGAAAAGCTGCATAACGTCGGGGTTTAGAGCAAGATCCCCAGAGCTAGATAGGTGCCTTAGGTTCAAATCCCAGCCCAGCTTCAAACTAGCCGGTAGGGCCTTAGGCAAGTTACTTATCCTGTGACTCGGTTTCTCTATTTGTAAAAATAAGGGAATAGTAGAGTCTACTTATAGGGCTGTGAAGGGTTAAATGAGTTCATGCTCTTAGAATGCTCTTAAAATGCTCTTAGAACAGTGCTTGGCAAGAGCTGAACGAGGTTTGTTAACTCTCATCCTTACCTTACACTATCATCCTTACACTATCAGCTCCCTTGAAGGTCTTTCAAACTCCCATTTCTACCTGTCAAAATCAGTTATTTCTTTGCTCACTGGGTCCCTAGGAATGAAGATGGGGGCGGGAAAGTGGAAACGTTGACAAGGGCCACAGACCTCCCATATTAGAACACGGGGTAGGGGGTGGCAGGGTTTTAGGCATATCAGCAGTACGTGGAGGGGATTGGTTGGACTGGAGGGTATAAAGGGGTGAAGAAGGGGCAGGTCAGCCCGTGAACCGGGAGGGACAGCTCAGAAGGTAGTCCATGTGGGGCGATGAGACTCACACTGCACGTTCAGCTGCACCTGGGCTTCGCGGGGGCGCACGTTGAAACCATTATACCGAGCCGTCTGGCAGCGGTAGGTCCCACTCATGTCGCGGCTCACGTGCTCCAGCCGCAGCTTCCCGTCCGGGGTCTCCTCCAGTGGCAGCCCCGAGGGCAGCAGCGCAGCCTCCTTGTCCACGCGGGACCAGAGCACCGGCGGCCGCGGCTTGCCTCGAACCTCGCACTGCAGCTCAGCGGGCGAGCCCTCCCGCACTGTGACCACGGCCCTTCCCTTGGGCACGCTGATGGTGGGAGGCACTGCGGTGGGGAGGCCGGCAGGAGCAGAGTTAGAGCTCCCGCTAGCCTCTGCTTTTGGGCTTCTGCTTTCCTCCCCCTAGGTCTTAGCCTCTCTTCCCCATCCCAGATGTCCCAAAGATCCCTCGGTATCTCCAAAACACAACACACCGCCCCCAGTTCTCTCCACCTCAGGGTCTCCCAACTCAGAAAGAGATTCTGAAGCCTATTCCTTCTTTCCCTTTAGCCCAACAAAAGGGGGTTTTCCACCTTTTAAACAGCTCTACCCACTGACCTCTTCCTTCAACCCCCTCTCTCCTGCCCACTGGCCCCAATCTAGTTAGAGCTTCCATTTGTCTTCTGGTGTGTTATCACAGATGCCTAGTCTGTCCCCCAACATGCTTACCCTTTCTTCCAAAGTCAGAGAATATCTGGAGTTTGGCAGGGCGCTCAGCCAGAAGAACCATTAAGTCTCCCAGCCTGGGTTAGGTCTAGCTGTGGCCACATGACTAAATTCTGGCCAATGGGATGTGACAGAAAATGAGGGTCCTCCAACGGAAAGACTGTGCCCCTCTTCTCCTCCTGCCTATGGGCTGGAATGCAGATTGATGGCTGCAGCTGGACCTGCCATTGTGGACAAGGGGGCCCACACTAGGGATAATGGAATATGGAGACAAGATGGAGCCCGGGGCCCTGAGGACTCGGAGCAGCTGAGCCATTATTCCAGCCTGGAGCACTCACTTTTATGAGGAAACGAAATACATATCTAGCTCATTTAAGCCGCTAGTAGAATTTTGGGATTTTCTGCTACACACAGCCAAACCCAATCCAACCCAACACAATGCCCAACTGGAGGGTCTTTTAAAGACTTCCATGGGTCCCATCCTACATCCCATCAAACAAATTAAAATGTCCTACACCAAATATAAATTGTAAATAACTCTACAAGGCAAGCTGAGGTCCGGCTTTCTGGTTAGGATCATTCATACTCTTGTAAACATTTATACATGTATTGGCTTTAATTGTACAGTTTTCTCTTTGTATTTTGGAGCCAATTAATTTGTTTTTCCAGGTCTAAATTATTTCCATAGGCTCTTAAATAGCTTCCATGCCCCAGGCATCAGGCTAATGAGCTAAATGGAGTAAATGGCCCTGCACCCATGGATTTCCCTTTTTCTAAAACGTCCCAGCTCCCAACCCTTCTGTGCCCCCACAGGCCAAAGGGCTGTCTCCTTCCTTTGAGGCTGCACTGCCCTCAGCTTAAAGTTCCAGAACCTTGGCTCTGTAAACAAGACCCTTGTGCTCCAGCCTCTGCCACTCCCCAGCCTCATCTTCTCTCTCCCATCCTGTATCCCAGCTATGGGATCCACTTGTAAGGGACACGCTCCCTGGATGTGAGGTCTTTTCCCTGTGCAAGAGTCAGGATGGAAGGGGCCTCCGAGGCCATCAGGTTCACTATCTCACAGAGGGGAAACTGAGGCCCAGAGAGTTAAAGAGGCTTAGCCAAAGCCAGCCAGCATCTTGGTGTAAAGGGCTAGGGACTGGAGATGAGATTCTAGAGACTCTCTCCAAAATCATCTGCTCCAAACTCCTGTCATTCTGTAAACCCTTCAGGGGTGGCTCTAAAGTCAAACTGTCTGGGTTCGAATCCCAGCTACACTACTTATTGTCTGTTAACTTAGGTGAGCTTCTTAAACTCCCTGAGCCTGTTTCTTCATCTCTAAAAACTGATGATGAACTACCCCCATAAGGTAAACCATGAAAGTGAATGAGATAAATATGAAATCATCAGAACAGAGTAAACACTCAATAAATGTTAGTCATTATTTCATTGTTGTTATTTATTATTTTTTGAATAAAGACCCAAATCCCTGCATTATGTGGTACCTGCTGACCCATCCACTCTCTTCCATCTCATGCCATTCTCCCAGCTGTACTTTGGTCCCCACACTTACCTCCCTCAGGGCCTTTGCACATGCTGCTTCTGTGGCCTCCCTTTTTCTTTTTCTTTCACCCTCCCTTGTTCTCTTTTGCCTAGCAAAGTCCTACCCCTCCCTCAGATCTCAGATCAAACATTCTATCTTAGGAAACTTTCCTGACTTGTGTATCACAGTTTGCAGTGATATATTTATTTGTGAGACTATCAGAAAAATGTTTGCCTTCCTGCTTCGTTCAATGCCAGCAGAACTCATTTTGCCCACCATTCTACCCAGAGCCTAGGACAATGCCTGGCATACAACAGGTGCTTCATAAATGTGTGCAGAACACAGAATCAACACAATCATGTTCCCCTCACTCTGATCTCCTTTCTCCAAACTACTGTGCCCACCTTCCCTCTGTGGGCCTCTCTAGCTCCCTCCCCTGCCCAACACACACACCCATGCCGTCTCAGCTGCCCACCTGTCTCAGAGGAGATGTTGACCTCGACGCTGAGGTCAGGCACGGGTGCCCCTGGGAAGGAAGCCACGCACAGGTAGGTGCCATAGTCGCTGAAGTGCAGGTCAATGAGCTCTAGGCTGCTCGTGACCGCAGGCAACTCAGGGTCATTTCGGGTCACCAGCAGCCTCTTGGACATGCGTGCCGGCTTGCCGTTCTTGAACCACTGGTAGGTCACCTTCTCCTGGGGTACCGCATCCACGTGGCATGACAGCTTCAGGTCCTGTCCCAGCTGTATGTTCTCACTCTCTTTGATCACATCTGGGGTGATCTGGAATGTAGCGTTCTTCATGGCTATGGGCAGAAGGGGAGGGAGAGGTGGCTGGGGCTGGCCCAGAGCCAAGGGTCTATGTCCCACCCCCATTCAGACCTGGCTTCTCTCCTTGAACTGCCAAGTTTGGAGGCTCCAACCCCACACAACCACCACCACCCCCAAGAGAAATCACTGCTTTGCTTGGAAATGATCCTGCTTGCTCAGATGCGTTTTTAAAAATTCAAAACAGCTGGCTGTAGAAAAGTAGGTTTATTAACTGTCATAGGTGCTCTTGACTGAACATGAGAGACACTGTTCCAAACCCTTGACGTGGTTTTACTCATCTCACCCATCCCACAGTCTTGCAGTGAGGCACTTAGCTGTCCCCATTTTACAAAGGAGAGAACTGAGACCCAGACGGTTTAAGTCACTTGCCCAAAGAAATAGCCAACCTTGAATTCAGACTCGGCCGGCACTCTTAAAACCTGCACTGCTTTATTTTTATTCTTGTTTTAAACCGTGAATATGCAAAGTACAAATTTTGGAAAGAGGTACCAGAATGTAATAGCATTTCTATCTAGAGAGTGGGGCTGAGGGGAAATTTTAATTTGCACATTTTTATCCTTTTGTACTGTTTGCTTCTGCAGCAACAAGTGTGTGCAATTTTTATAATAAAAGCCTAATACAATCACTTTACATGAAATTATATAAAACACAGAGTTTAGGGGAAAAGGGTCTAGCCTCTTTGAAAAATCTGAATGCTTGTGCTCGCTTCGGCAGCACATATACTGAAAAATCTGAATGCTGTCGGACATAGCCAAGAGTTAGAATTCTTCTCCTTCTTTTTAAGTAGGCTCCACATCCAACGTGGAGTCCAAAGAAGGGCTTGAACACCTGACCCTGAGATCAAGACCTGAGCTGAGATCAAGAGTTGGACACTGGGGGCACCTGGGTGGCTCAGTAGGTTAAAGCCTCTGCCTTCGGCCCAGGTCATGATCCCAGGGTCCTGGGATCGAGCCCCACGTTGGGCTCTCTGCTCAGCGGGGAGCCTGCTTCCCTTCCTCTCTGCCTGCCTCTTTGCCTACTTGTGATCTCTGTCTGTCAAATAAATAAATAAAAATCTTTAAAAAAAAAAAAAAAGAGTTGGACACTGAATTGACTGAGCCTCCCCAGGCGGCCCTAGACAGAATTCTCAGTAGTGGGTGCTAATTCGACTGGTCCCTGGTACAACAGCCAAGAACCAGGACTGGGCTGGGCAAAAAAGGCTATGTGTCACCCTAAGAGGGGACCATAAGTATGTGATATAAACTTCAATCTCCAGGTTTTAAAGGCCAAATGGAATTAGGTGGTAAAGAATATCTGACAGGAAAAAAAGATCAAAGAAAAAAGTAGCTATCAGCAACAATCTGGCTACGGTCTTTCTTGCTCTGATTAAGTAAAAAGCCACCCAGAGCTAGCTTCTTCTTGTGAGAAGAGTCAGAAAAGAGAATAGTTGGAGGGGGCAGAACAAAAAAGAGAGACCATTTCAGCAGAAGACTCTCCACTGGATTTGACAGAAGCTATACTTTATTTTTCAAGGGTTAAAGAGCTGCAAACAAGCCTGGATCTTTAAAATCTTCAAATAAATAAGCAACAAACAAACAACAACCTAAAGTTACTTCTAAGTCCGAAAAATTTCAAGTTTTCTCTTTAGGGGCGCCTGGCTGGCTCAGTCAGTATAGTATGTGACTCTTGGTCTCAGGGTCGTGAGTTCAAGCCCCATGTTGGGTGCAAAGATTACTTAAATAAATAAAACTTTAAAAAAAGCTTTCTCCTTCAAGCCCAGTAGCAAAATCAAGATCACACTGAGAAGCGAATGAGGCTGAGGTTTAATAAGGAGGGTGTTTATACTTCTTTAATTGTGCCCCAAGTTTTGTATCATTTTTACATTTAGTAATTACCTTCAGACTCACTGACACGCTTTGCAAATAAAGATTTGCATTTGGGGTATGTGCAAATTATGTTATTTTCATTTTAATTCTGTGAAAAATGTAGAAACCATTGTATGCTTCGGGAAGAGTCAGGAAATATCTCTTAAAGATTGGAATGTCCACATTTAGCTTTTGGCAGCCTCCATTTTCCAATCTAAGAAAAATGTAGGCAATCAGGATGCCTGGGTGGCTCAGTCAGTTAAGCATCTGCCTTTGGCTCAGGTCACGATCCAGGGTCCTGGGTTCAAGTCCTGCACTGGGCTCCCTGCTGCATGGGGAGACTGCTTCTTCTTCCTCTGCCTCTCTCTCTCTCTCTCATGAATAAATAAAAAGTCTTTTTTTTTTTAAAAAGTGAGTAATCTGGGGCGCCTGAGTGGCTCAGGGGGTTAAAGCCTCTGCCTTCGGCTCATAATCCCAGGTCACAATCCCAGGGTCCTGGGATCGATCCCCACATCACGCTCTCTGCTCAGCGGGGAGCCTGCTTCCTCCTCTCTCTCTGCCTGCCTCTCTGCCTACTTGTGATCTCTGAGTGTCAAATAGATTTAAAAAAAAAAGTGAGTAATCAATGCCAGCCCTTCCCACTTCTTCCATTGTTGAGATGACATTTGGAAATGTACATCACAAATAAAACTTTATACAAATTGTAGTCCTGCTGCCAGCAGACAGACCTCAGAATTGCAGGGAAATCAAAGTGCCTGGAACACGGCCCCTCAGCAAATCTTATCTACCAAAAGGAAGCAGACAAGCCCCTTTCCCAGTTCCCCAGTGGTTTCTGGAGGGCAGCCCCCCCACCCCCATCTGCCTCCCGAGTCCCTCCCGCCCCTTCAGACCCACGTACATCGCACCAGCAGGTTGACCGTCTTCTTGGCAGGGTTGCCCACGTTGTTGGTGGCTGTGCAGTTGTAGTAGCCAGAGTCCCGGGCCTGCACTGAAGGGATGCTGAGGGTGCCACTCTGGGCCAGAGCGCCCAGGGGCAGTGGGCCCGGCCCATGGGACCACTGCAGCTGGGGTAAGGGATCACCGCCTGTCAGCAGACACTGTACGGTCACATTCTCCCCCGGGTTTACCACCAGAGTTTCATTCACAGACAGCTTCAGGGCTGGTGGTGCTATGAGGACAAGGAGGTGGGGTCTTAGGGGACTGTGAGGCAGCGCTGAGGGAGCTGGGGGGGAGGAGAACCCATGGGCTTGGGGAAGGCCTGAAGGAAGACTGGGGAGAAGGCAGGGAGCAGGCAGAGGGGAGGAAGGGAGATGCTCATGGTGCGGTGCGTAGAGTCCTGTGTGGGGCGGGGCACTGTCTCCTAGCTGGGAAGTCAGCCCGGGTGGGTGAGGGGGTCGGGCAGGGAAGTCCTGTACCCGTGGTGTTGGTGAGCCGGAAGGTGATGGCCTTGTCCGGGATGCCACACACGTTGCGTACAGACACCTGGCAGGTGTAGCTGGCGTAGTCCTGGGGCCGCAGGTTCTTCAGCTTCAGGACCTTGGTCTCCCCCTAGGTAGCAGCAGTGCACTGGGGTGAGGGGCCTGCTTGGGTCCCAGGGATCCCACACACATTCACCCAGCACCATAGGCAGAAGCAAATTCCTCCTTTAATTCCCATCTTTCCAACCTCCACAGTTTATCCTTAGGGAGCCGCAGCCTGGGGTGGATGCTGCCCACTCCGTACCTTGAGCTTCTCTGCATCTGATGCTGTCCTGGGACACACTGGCCAGGACCAAGGCTTCAGTTCTCCCCCTCTGGGAAATGGGGGGTAAGGAAGGACTCCTGCTCTGTCTTACAACCTATGCAAACATGGGGCTGGCCCCCAGGCCATGTCCACACATTGAGCCTTGCCACCTGGGATAGCTACCTCGGAAAGCCTCCCCTGGTAGGACAGCGTCCTCACCACCTCCCGGGACTGCAGGGGTCTGGTGGGAAGTGCAGTCATCTCTCTGGCCCCAGCTACCACTGCACCTGCCCGAGTTCCCAATACTCTGCCAGCCAGAAGACTGAGGCATCACGTGCCTACTCCTGGTTGCAGGTGGGGGGGGGGGTGCCTTTCCTAACTAGCCATGACCCTGGAGGACATGTTGCCTGGGGGATTCTCCTGTCCTCCCTGACCTTTCTGCCCTGATTTCATTTGGCTCAGGATGTCTGAAGCCCAATCAGAATGTATGCCTCTGACATCAGAACAGAATAACTGGAGTCAGGGCCGTCCCTGGAACTCAGGATCATGAGACCTCAGTTTTCACATCCCCCTCCCCTGTAGGGTGCAGAAGGAAGAGTGTGGGGCAAGCCATGAGGAGACCAGGCGGCTACTGTCAATCCTGACCTGGGTGTAGAGGGGCTCATAGATGTCGACCCCATTGTCCTGGCTGTGAGACAGGGTGTCAGAGCCCCGCTTCCAGATGAAGCGGGCAGGCGGGTTGGAGTTGACAGTACAGCGCAGGAACACCGTCTTCTCCTGGTAGAAGTTGCCTCGAACATCGCTCACTGTCTGGTGCACCGTCAGCACGGGCTCATCCAGGTCTGCAAGGATACCACGCCGGGGGGAGTCAGGGCTGGCTGACCCAAAGGTAGGGGACTGGGTTTTCTGGCAGCCCCCGAGGAAAGCTAAGCTACTCTCAAGGGAAGCTTCCAGAGAGCCAGATGGTCTCCCAGCCCACAAGATAGACCAACCCATTAGAGGCAGGGGAATAGACTTAACAGCTTCCCAGCTGTCCCTGCCCCCGACCCTGCACGGGGGTGTCTTTCTTCACCTTCCCATCATGGGATGGAGAAAGCAGCTGCAGACTGGAAATCAGGACACTGGTTCAGATCCTGGGTTAGCTGCTAATTTGCAGTGTGACTTGCCTAAGTCCCTTCTCTCTCTGGGCTTGTTTCCTCACTGGTAAATTGGACTAGGTTGGTGGTTCTCACCTTTGTTTGCATGACAGAATCACATGGATACTTTTCTTTTCAATACCACTGCCTGGCATAGCTAACTGATGGTGTCAGAAGTCAGAAGAATGATTGCCTCTAAGGAGATTATTGACTGGGAGGGAACATGAGGGAATTTTCTGTGGTCCTGGAAATGCTCTTGAACTGGATGGTGTTTACACATGCATAGACATAAAAACTCATTGAACTGTACATTTAAGGTTAGTGTACTCTATTGGATGTAGGTTAATCCTCAATTAAAAAAAAAAAAAGTTTAAGAAAAGATCCCAATGTCTGGGCCCCATACCCAATTACATCAGAATCTCTGGAAGTGGAACCAAGGCATCAGTAGTTTCTTATAAAGACCCCCAGACATTCTAATGGACAGCCAGCATTGTGAACCAAAGGTACCCACATTACACAGCCTAACATCCTATGACAAGTGTCCCATCATTCTGTCCTCACACAGCCCACTTGGACAGAAGTCATAACAAAGGCCAGGGGTGGAGGTAGGGCATGGATGACATCTAAGCCATTCCTGCCAGTCCCTTCCAGCACCAATAAATCAAGAAATGACCCTTACCCCCAGGATTTGGCAGGACTTTGGGTGACTGATGGAGGACAGAAGGGTCCAAGATTCCATTGCTCACCACTTGGGGATCTCACTTTGGAGGGGAGGGGCACAGGGCATATCTAATGGGTAGGTTCATTGTAGACATTAAGATGGCACAAGACAGGTCCCTTGGCTTGCCCCTGGGGCTTCTGGGTAACTAGAGTCAGCCTGGGCTAGCACAGAGGCGGGTGGCAAGCAGTGAAATAGCCTCTTGGGGTTAAGGGGTATCTCTATGGCAGGCAGGTAGGGACTAGGGGCTTCCCTTTCAACCAGCAGTCAGGACTAAGGGGTGCTTGGTCCTGTAAGTGGTGGGGGCAGGGAGGTTTCAGAGCTGCCCCTGGGGCCAAAGCAGAGACATGAGGTACTATGGGAAGGGCACCAGAGCAGTCAAGAGAACCTTTGCGGGTGAACAAGTCACAACTCCCTGCGCCCCCGCCCCCCCCCCCCCCGCCCACGGCATAACCTCATAACCTGTGAAAATCGTCTAATCCAACCTATCCCACCCTCCCTGAACACTTGAGAGGGCTGCTGCAGGGTTTGTATGGATTATGGGGGGACGCGTGTTAAGGGTATAGGGTGAGACACACCATAGGAACAGCAGGTAATGCCCCTTTAGGCCGGGAGTCTCTATTGTGCTCTTCCACGAGGGGTCGCTTCGCCAGCCTCCTTTCTACCCACCTCCTCCAGCCCAGCCTGAGCATCCTGGGGGCACCACCAGCCCCAACTCACACTGCACGTCCACGCGTATAGATTTGATGGCAGGCACACCCACGCCATTCTCAGCCTTGCAGTAGTAGCGGCCGCCCTGCGTGCGCGCAATGCGCTCGATGCGCAGCGTCTCGTTGAACACCGATGTCTCCTGGAACTTATCTGAGGCGCTGCCAGCCGTCTTGGTCCAGCGCACCTGGGTCCACGGGGGAAGGGCAGAGTAGCCACGGCAGTGAGGGGATGAGCAGGGAGGATGGGGCGTCTCCCTCCTACCCCATTGTTTTTCCTGAGTACCCATGGAGCACTTCCACTCCCCAAAACCAATCCCCCCAGGGGAATACAGGATGGGGTAGAATGCCTTGGGAAGGAATCTGGGGAATCTAGGGTCAGAGGGAGGGAGCTTTAAAGAAGGAAGTATAGCGCAGTGGTTAAGAGGCAAGTTGGATCGGCCAAAATTACGCCCCCCCTTTCCTGCCCTCCTTTCCTCATTGGGAAAATGGAAAATATTACCCCCACCTAGGGTTCCTGAAAGGACTAAATGTGCCTTAGTGTCCATAAGACTAAGAATTTTCTAAAATTTTTGGTGGCCCTGGGTAGGTTACTCCTCTCTCAACTTCAGATTTTTCATCTGCAGGAGAGGCCTATGGGGTAGCCAGCCTTCAAGATGGTGGCCAGTGATCCCGGTCTCTAGTTCTTTTTTCTGGGGTGCTCTCCCACTTTGTACGAGGGATGGGCTGTATGACTCATATAACACAGTTGGCCTGATGGTATGTCACTGCCAAGATCAGGTTATGAAGGACTGTGATTTGTCTTGAGGAAAGCCATCTGGCTTGCCATGAGCAGCCCACTGGAGGGAGGAGGGGTCCACCGGGGAAGAAGGGAAACATCAGGTCAACAGCCACAAGAAGTAGACTACAAGCGGGTCCTCTCATCCCAGTCAGTTCTCAAATGGCTGCAACTTCCTCAGAGACCACGAGCCAGAACCAGCCAGCTAAGCCGCTTCTGGATTCTGGTCCAATAGGAATGGTGAGGCAACAAGCATTTGTTGTTCTGAGCCCCTGAGTTTGAGAGCATTTGTTACACAGCAGTAGATAACTATAACTATTACACAGCATAATTTACACTTTGCAGAGGTTTAGAAACAAGCGTAACGCACCTAAGTGTAGCCCCCGGTATATATTCATCACTCAATGAATTTCCCTTATTATTAACATTGCTGTAGATTGTGGCGAACTAGCAAGAATCACACAAGACACTGGAGCAACTACTCAGAGTAGCAGGGGTTTAAGAAAAAATGATCAATTCCAGGTCATTAAATCTTAAGAATTGGAGAGTAGTGTAAGGAAGCTTCCAATTTAAATTTGGGGAGGATTGCTTATTACTGAGACAGGGCAAAGCCCCTGATCTCAGTGAAGAGGGCAGGCCATAGGCCATAAAACAAGGTCGGGGAGAAGTAGGTGAAGGGCAACTTTCTCATGCAGGATATGGCCACTGCAGGGTTTGTACTTTTCTTCAATTCTACAAAATTCTCAGCCTTTATCTCTTTAGATGTTGCCTTCTCACAGTTTTCTCTAGTCTGTCCTAAGTTTATGTTGTACCTTGTCATTCTAGCCTCCATATCTCCCAACTTCCTTTTCATATTTTCCATCTCTTGATCTTCTCCAGACTGCACTGTAGTTGATTTCCTCAGATATATTCATCCAATTCACTAATTTTCTCTTTAGCTATCTCTATGGTATTGAGCCCAAATTTTTCAAAAGACCATATTGTTTTTATTTCTAGGATTTCTACTTGGTTTTCGCCCTCATATCTAACTAATCAGGTTGTATAATCTTTCATTCTATCTTTAAACCCTTCAAACATGTTTATTTTCAAGATCCTTTCAGATGGCTCTGATTTGTCTGTTTCCTCAGATGTGAATTGTTCAATTCTTCAAGTCTCTGGACTGGCCCTCCTGGCGCTGTATTTCTAAATATTGTTTTAAAATTTTACTCCACGGGCTTGTATTCCATGGGAGTTTTCTTCCACATAAGTTCCATGTGGGCCCTCACAGACCTGTGTTGGGTGTTGCTTTATGGTTGCCTATGCCCAAGACCCATGGGTTCACAGGTTCCAGCTAGTTTTTACATTAGTTTCTTAGCTTTGGTGTCCTCATCACTTAGACGGTGGACACAGACAGCCCAAGGGGTGTGCTCCTATACAAACGACATTTTGTACACACGTCCAGAAGCAGACTCTGCTCTCTGCTGTCACTCTGGGCTGTGGGACAGAGAACTTCTGGGCCCCATTCACAGGGGGTGCCCTTGTCAAGCTTCCTGCTTTAGGTAGAGAGTCCATGTGTAGCTTCCAGCCACAGATGAACCTGTGGCCTCAACTCATACTCCCTGTGCATCTATTCATGCTACTATCCCTGAGGTGGCTACATAGTTCAAGCCCCTCCAAGGATATGTTCTTCACATTCTGCTCACTGCCATTGCTACAGATTCTTTCTTCATTTTGGCCTTTGAGATTCCTACTCTCTTGTTATTTGTTTGGAGTGGGGAATTCCGTATCCACTCCTTCCTCCAGCCTGACCTCAGAGTGGGCTATGAGATGCTCCTTCCCTGTTCCCCTGCTATATTGGATGCTCCATGACAACGGGAACTGTAACTGCATCTTCAGGGCCTATCACAGCACTGGGCACATAGCAGGTGCTCAGTAAATACGTGTTTAATGAACTGAGCAAACAAGGAGGTAGACAGCATTTCAGGAGAGGTGAACAGCAGTGGCTAATGCAGGAACAAACAGGGTTTCTTTGGGCAAGTGTGACTGGAGCATAGTATGAGTATGAGAAGGATGGCAGTGGGGCCAAACTGTGTGTCTGTGGGTTTCTTCAATTCCATCCCTAGCAGCCTGAACTGGGTCTGGTAGGTAATAGGTAAACCATGGAAGGTCTCTGAGCAGGGGAGTAATATTCCATCATATTACAGCAGGTCTGAGGATGACAATTCTGGGAGCAGGGTACAGAAGTGAATTGGAGGGGGAGATGTGGGAACATGGTGGGGGTGGGGGGCAGTTAGCCTACTGCAATGGTCCAAGGGCTAGGATTGCAGGTCTGAGCTTTAGAGGTAATGAGGAATAGAAACAGAAGGTCCATGCAAGAGACATAAAAACAGAAGCCTCAGAGGCTGGCTACATGTGGGGAATGAGATGGCACACAGCCATATTGTATCCAATATGACATGAATGACATCGTGGATGGAAATAGAAAAAAGAATGTGTGGGCACACACTGAGCCCCAGCCACAAACCACTCATAAAGGCAATGCACAAGGGGACACACGCAGGTGGCCAGTGCAGCTTTAGGGAGAGATGGCCCAGTGGCCTCCCTCGTGTTCCGGGGGACCATACTGACATCGCACCTGACGCAAACAGCAACTGAAGAATGTCAGCATCGCTATCACTTGAAAACAAAACTTAGAGAAGAAGCAAGAGGTGTTGATGGTCTCAGGTTGAGTCCTTCGCAGTTTCCTTGTCCTTTTATTTGTCTCCAGGCCAAACCTATCAAAGCCATCCCTGTGCCCCCAAATTACTCAAAAAAATGCTTCTGCATTTCATTGTCTTCTCCAGGACCCAGTGAAGAATCTTCTGCTGCTCTTAAATACCACAGCCGTTCACCCACAAATTCCAACTATCCCTCCAGCCCACCTCCTGCCTCTTCCCATCAGCTTTAGTGATAACTGGCCAACTGTTCTGACTAAACCACATACTTGGTCTGTGACAAAATATACCTGGCATTACCAGATACTCCTCTTCCACTGCTTTCTATTGCTTTCAGTCTTTTAACCTCAAGAGTGTGGGGCTTGCCTACCTGAAGCTTCCCAAAGAGGAAGAATGCATCCTATGTGGTTGGTAACATCCAGAACCCCCAACCCAAAGACAGACACACTGTGGGGAAGTGTGCTAATAAGCTACAGAGAACACGGGTACTGGATTCAGGGTTCTGCTTCCACCCTTCCAGGAGCTGTGTGATCTTGGGAGTTCACTCAGCCTCCTCAGGCTTTGATTTCCTCAGCTGTGTAACAGAAGCCCTCATGTCTCCCCCACAGCCTGGTCGTGAGGCGCCAAAGAGAAGACGTTGGGGAAGCACATAACACAGTGTCAGTGCGTGAGGGCTGCCCTCACATGGAGGCGGAATATGCCTCTGAGGAAGTGTCTGCCCCACAGATACAAAGGGAATGAAGTGGAATTGAACAACTGCCATTTAATTTTTCCCCTCAGTCGTCAATGTTTTCAGGTGAATAAGCTCATGGCCTCCAGCCCTTCCCTACAGGGTTCATTTTCTAGCTCTTTCCCAGACCCAGTCTTTTGTCTTGTGTTGGCTTGCCAACTTTGTCTGCCTCTTGTCCCCAGCTCCCACCGCCTCTTCCGTGGCTCTGATCCCAGGGTGGACTGGAGACTGAGGAGGCGAGGCCAGGGGGGCGCTTACCTGGGGCCGAGGGTGCCCGGTGACGAGGCACTGCAGCATGAGGGTGTCCCCCTCCCGGATGGTGTAGACACGCTCACTGATGTTGTCCTCCTTCACCACACACGCCTGGCCTGCATGGACAATTTGAGCCTGGGCAGGAGCTGGAAGTGGGGAGAGGGGACAGGTTTAGGCAAGAGGCGCCAAGGCCAGAGGGGGTGGTCTAAGGTTCCCGCCTCTGAGTATGTTAGCGGGAGGCACATTCCAGACTTCCCCAGGCCATTCCTCAGAGGCCTGACTTGTTGAGCTCTAGAAAGGACACTCCCAGGGCCACAGGCCAGAACCAGAAAGGTCAAGGACTCAGCAAGAGGTCAGTTCCTCCTCAGCCCTCTCTCTTTGCAAGAGATCTGGGCTGTCAGTGAGCTGATGAGTATGAGGGGCTCAGTATCTGTATAAAATTGGTTGTCACTCGATGAGCATCGATGTCTTAGCAGCCCCTGTCATAGAAGATGCTAGAGCTGCCCCCCCCCCCCGCCCCACACCTGGTGGGGGCATCCACGCCCCAGCTTCTGGAAGTATTAGCTGCTAGGTGCACAGAGCTTACCTTCCCCTGGGAATTGTCCTTCACCAGAAATGCCCAGGAGATCACCCCTTTCCCAAATACACACACACAGAGTCCAAGGACTGATAGCCACTTACACTCCACAGTCCCCTGAGAACAGGTTGAGGCTAAAGCAACTGAACCACATTCTTGCCTGGCTGCTCCCCATTCCAATGTCTGCTGAGAGCACTTTCTCAGTAAATCATGTGCCTGACCTGCACCCCTTCAACTATCCTAGGCTTTACTTTTAGAGAGCTTGATCAAGATATCTCCCAGTCCCACAGACTGCCCATTCCCCTTATCCAAAGGCCTGTTACTCTTCCCTCATTGTTCCCTGAGCCTGGGTCAACCTTCTCAAGGGACGGAAGCTCTCTCTGGGGGCCTGGAAGCTCTCAAAAGAGTGGCTCCTCCCTGGCCTTTCTCACAGGGACCAGGGCCAGGGGACCACAGCAGGATGTGGTTACAACACCCAAAGGGAAGATCACTGACTGGGAGAAGTACGCAGCCCCTCCCTAAGTGTCCAGCCCCCAGCCCAGCAATGTTTGGGCTCTGAAGAGGAGGGCAAGGCCTCCGAGTTCATACCTGTCTGCTCACAGCTGTGGGATGAAGAAAGTGGAGGTGGGCACCAGGGGCACAATGGGGTGAAAACAGAGTCCTTGCCCTAAAGAGGGGCTCAAGGGTGAGGTAAAGCCTGTACATAAAATGTGTAACTTCCTCCAGGAAGCCTCCCCTGACTGACCGGTGCCCACCCTCCTCCTGTACCCATCACTCTCCCAGTGTGACAAAAGAGCCTCGATCTGCCTGTCTGCCAGATCCAGGGTTCTAGCCTTTCCGTCTACCAAACCATGAGTTCTACCTTATTATTCCCAGCACAAGGCCTTGAATACAGTGGGCAATCAATGAACACTGAATGGGTGAATTTACAAGAATATCCCATGGTGATGTTGCTAAGCATCATAAAAGAGGTACAGAAGGCCCTCGTAGGTCAGAGGAGAGAAAGAGAGAGAGGGCTCTGTTAGAGGAAGAATCCCAAAAGGCTCTAGGAGGAAGCAACTTTCTCACCAGGTCTCAGGGAAGCTTTGTGCTGGGTGACAGGGCAGAGTCCTATATTATATATATTACTTGGAGTAAACCATGAGTGATCTCTGGACCTTTATTTTCTCATCTCTAAAACAGAGAGAATGCTGCCGGCCCTGACAACTCATGAGGGTGGGTGTGACAGTAACAGACTGGATGAGACGTCCTTAGTAAACCCTGATGTGTCCTGTAGTTACCCCAAGCAGCGCCTTACCAGAGTCTCTCCAACCAACACGGATGGGACAGTCGTGAACTATTACAGAGGTGGGTATACAGAGCAGCCCAGCTGTAGGTCAGAAAGCTTGTGGGGTAGCAACTGGGAGTAACACAGGCCATGCTGAACCATTAGAGTCTCTACAAACAGTAGCAGGTTCTGCAAATAGTAGCAGCTGCCAGCAGTCAAGAGTCTGAGCATCCACACCACCGTTCTTCCTGCCTGGCTGTCATAGAGGAAGGAACCGAGGACAACTGTCAGGAGACAAGCTCTGCAACCTTGGGCCAGTCAGACCTCATGGTCCTCAGTTTCCTCTCCTATGGCAGAGGAGCAGATTAGATGACCTCTGAGATCCTTCTCAACTTATACTTTCTATAAATTTTGTAATCGGTGCATAGTCCATAGATAAGATGCACCCTGGAATCCAGGGAATGGGTCTGAAACTGTCACCCTTTGTGACAAAAATGCATGAACATCACCATTCCGTGGAAGAGAGGGCCATCTGTGGCCAAGGTCCAAAGGAAATCTCATCAGGAAACAACCCCCCCATGCACAGTGAGCATGCCAGTTGCTGATAAGACCAGAAGGTTGCGTGGATGTCTACAAGAGGCCTGGGGTGCCTCTCCACAAGGAAGACATTGATTTAACAGGTTCCAGTGGAAGATAAGCTGTAATCTTGGACACTGTGGCTTGCCCGTAGCCAAGCAGTGTTGTAACAACAGAAGGTTCAGTGACTGATAAGGAATACTGAAAAGGAGCTGGAGAGCTGGACTTTCTCAGGGTCTGGCCAGCACAAAGTCTGGCCCGCAGACACAAGGCCTCTGGCCACCGGCCACGTTTCCTCACTAGAGAAGGGGCATCATGGATGGTAACATCACTAAGATGACCTAACATTAACTCTTAAGAGGATCAACCTCTAAAATGATAGAACCACTGTGGAAGAGATTTTGGCAGTACCTCCTCGAGCTAGACAAGGGTGTCCCATGAAATAGCAACTCCACTCCTGTGTAGTGCCCAGTGCGAATGAGTGTTTACAACAACCAAACAATAGGTCCAAGAATATCCATAGCAGCTGTATTCATTAGAGCTAAAAATGAGAAACCACCCATAGGTCCATCAAGACTAGCATGGGTAGGGATGCCTGGGTGGTTCAGTGGGCTAAAGCCTCTGCCTTCGGCTCGGGTCATGATACCAGGGTCCTGGGATCAAGCCCCGCATCGGGCTCTCTGCTCAGCAGGGAGCCTGCTTCCCCCCACTCTCTCTCTGCCTGCCTCTCTGCCTACTTGTGATCTCTCTCTGTCAAATAAGTAAATAAAATCTTTAAAAAAAAAAAAAAAGACTAGCATGGGTAAATACATTCTGGTACAATCATACACTGGAATATTACACAAAAATAAAATTAAAAAAAATAAAACAAAATAAAATAACGCCTGATAGACACAACAGCACTGTTGATCTCACCTGGACAATCTGGGTGGAAGAACTCAGACACAAAGGAGTAAATAGTAAATGACTTCATGTGTCTGAAATCCAAAATTGGAAAAACTGATTTTAAAGTAACAGTGGTTGCCCTTAGGTGGGGATGAGGGTTATTTGCTAGGAAGGGCACACCAGAAGTTTCTGGGGAGAAGGTGGGATCCCATCGGATCTGGTGGAGAGGTCTACATCTGAATTTGAGTGGTGGTTATATGAGCGGACGTATATGTAAAAATGCATCAGGTTATTTGCTTAAGATTTGGCTGTTCCTAAGTACACTTCAATTTTTAAAAATTGCCATTTGAGGTTATCTAGTTTCCTTGGTTGACACAAACCATTACAACTACCCACTCCCTTTACTCTGATTCCTATTTGATGAGCTGCTTCCCATGGTTGACTTGTTCGAGGTGTAGATTTTCCCTCTGGAGCAAGGGGTGCACAGGACCCCATGGCCTTGGTATTTCAATTTGCTGGTGGCCTCCCACTGAGCTTTGTTAACGTGAACCAGTCTCCCCCACTCTGCTTACCCCTGGAATGGCTAGAATTGTGTTTTGGACCCCGAACCAACAGAGTCCCCACCAAGTCCCAGGCCCCCAAAGGCTCTGCCCCACTTAACCTCAGCCTCCTGCTCCACATGCCCTAGGAAGGCAATGCTAATGGCAGCAGCTTCTATTCCAAAGGCAACCAGGCCAGGACCGGTGTCAAGAGGCACCATGACATCATAATCCCTTCATTCAGTCTGTCAAACAACAAATGCTTCAAGCCGGCAGCTGCTGCTTGGGTGCGGGAGAGACTATCAGGAAAAGCAAACAATGACGGAGCAGTGTTGGGGAGATGGATAGCAAACAAGGGAACAGAAATGAACAGGATGGCTTCAGAGTTCTGTAAGTGCTAGGACTACTTTCAAACAGGGGATGCGTCCAGGAACAGCGAGCAGAGGAGAGATATCCTTTAGAGAAATGGGAAAAGAAGACAATCTGGGACTAATGCCTGCCTCTGCTACCCACCCACTGGGTGACGTTAGGTAAGTTACTTAACCTCTCTGAGCCTAAGCCTCTCCCTTCATAAAATGGGAACAATAATACCTTCTCCTGGGGCTGGCATGAGGGTTTAAGACAACGTCTGTAAAACATCTGGCCAAACAATATGTGCTCTCTCAATAAATGACGGATCCTGAGATGATGAAGTAGGAGCAAGAGTTTGGGGCAGGAGAGCGCCCTCTGGAGGCAGGAGGGCAAACCCTCAAAATCCCAGAGTAGAGACGCTCAAAGCAGTCATGAAGCCAGTAGGATGTTTCACTGAAATGTTAAAATTCATGTTGAGGGTGGTGCAAGGCCTCGGAGGAGCTGGGAACAGGGCAGAGGGATGAGGCCCCTTCGGAGCACTCCTCTCAGCTTCCCAGAACACTCAGCTCTCAGCAAGTTACTTCGTGACTTTAGCAAGTTACTTAAGCCTTCATTTTCTCACTTGTAAAATGGGCTTGTTATGAGGGATACGTAAGTAAACTCACATCAAGGGCCGAAAACAGGGCTTTTCAGTAACAGAAGCCATCTTTTCAGAAACAGTAAGCCATCTAAACATAGTAGCTAGCATCATTATTCTAGAAATGATCCCACACTCCTCTCAAGAACCCACCTCCCTGGGGCAGGGGTGGTGGGGCGCTGCAAGCCCTTTCCATGAAAGGACCAGCCTTAATGTTACAGATAGTGATGAGTGATACCTTCCTGGCGTCTGCTGTATATATTTCCAAGCTCCTCTGCCTCGTTCTGAGAGGCAGAAATAGTAAGTTTTATTTAGCCTCTTTTGGCAGAGAAGATAGCAGAGGTCCAGAAAAGGAAATGCCCTCTCCTCATCACTCACGGACACGGAATATGAGCAGAGCGGGGACTTGAACCCAGGCCTTTCACCTGCTAGCTTAGAACTCTGTTCACTGTCCCAGTCCTCCACAGATTCCCCTACCCCTCCTGTGTCACTGGGGAGCCTGCTGCCATGCCAACTCCAAGGCTGTCAGAGTTTGTATTGTAAGGTCCTTGGGAATTTTGGAGGCTGGATTTGATCATCTCTGTTTGACACCACATTGATGGATAGAAGATAGGACAGGAGTTTAGAACCGCGTATGTTTCCCTGCCTCTGGTCTATGAGACTTTTCCGAGTTCACTCTCCTGAGCTCTCTCAACGAAGCCCCACGGAAAAGGAAAATGGGATCTCCCAACCTGTGTGCCATAAAGTGTTCATTGATAGTCCTCTGCCAAACCAGGATGCTAATGCTGCACCTTCTCTCTCCTTCCCAGAGTGTCTCTGCACCCGAGTGTAGATTTTCAAAGGCTCTGAAAAGTCCCTTAGTAAACATACCCATGTAACTTAGTTTAAGCCAGTGCTTTCCAAATGTATTTGATCCTTCTTCACAGAGGATCTCCTAGCATCTTGAGAGAGAGAAGTGCTGTGGAAAACAAGTGGAGAAATACTGATCCCAAGCTCAATATAAAACGAATGTCTGTCAAGTCAAGTCAAGTACGATGGCCCTCCCCCCCCAGCCCTGTGGCTGAGCACGACCAAACGGCATGAGAGATGTCACGCACAGGGCAGCATAATAAGGAGAACAGCTGAGGCGGAAATAGTGGGTCCCTAGTAGAAGGCTTCTGGCCTATTGGCTCACTCCTTTTTCCTCCAGAAAGCATACACCCCAAATTATAGGTGGGGGTCAGGACCGCGAGCACCCAGCAGCCCAGTGAGGAAGGCTCACACTCTCAAGGATTCATGGTAAGACAAGTTCAACTTGCCCACTAGGCTTCGGAAGAGAATTCTCACTGGAACCTGGGGGGCAATTTCCTCAGAGACCCCCATCCCTCATGAGAGAATCTCTTCCCCGGCACTAGTCAAGGTGTGGGAGGTGCTGTTAACCACGCAAGGAGCTTCCAGTAAGATGTAGAGCCAAAGAAGGCAGGCAATGAAATGAATGGAAACCCTTCATTTAAAGCTCCAGCAGCTTTCCTTCAGGTCTCTTCCCCACGCAGCATTCTAAAAGGTTAATCATCGTCAGATGGGGGCTGTGGTCCTGCTTCCTGCTCCCTACTCTTTCTGGAAAGGTGTGTGGCTACAGGCCCCGGAAACTTTCAGAGGAGGCGGGGGTGGGGAAGGAGAAGAGAAGGGAGCTGCAGACTTTCCCACCTGGCATCGGTTCATTCTGCCCCATTAGCAGATGGCAGGGCGAGGGCCACCATCCTCACAGCCTCCCACGAGCATCCATGAGTGTTCTGAGCCAGGCAGTACGGAATCAGGATCTGCGTTCCGGTCCTGGCTCCACCAGTCCGCACACCCTTATGAGCATGAGGGGCTGAGCTTGGTGCTGGGGAGAGTCCAGGGAAGTGTGCAGTCCTGGAAAAGCTGGGATAAGGACAATGCCTATAAAGGCCTGCTGAGCCGCAGAAAGGAGGCAGGGAGGGATCGGCTGGGAGCTGGAGTTAAGGCTCCAGTGTCCCCCAACCCACCCCCCTAACTTAACAATAACATCACGATATATACACACGAATAGCAAGTTACTCTGCGCAAAGAGTAATGTGCAGCCTTGTGTCAAGTGTTTCATGTCTATTATCTCATGCATTGCTCATAACAAGCCTTTTGCTCCCATTTGTCAGATCAGGAAACTGAGGCTCGGCAAGAGCCTTAGAAGCCATCTTTCTGCTCTGCCTCCCCCTTGGCCCTGGCTGTCTGTGGCGCTGGCTAACACCTGTCCTCTGTTCACCACCCAGGATGGACCATAGGACTTCTCCAAACCCAGGGGAAGCTCCAATTCAATACTGGGAAAAACCAATCTGAAACAGTCTCCCTTAAACCACGCCATCTCCTCTGACCCCACCTTAATGCTGGTCATCTTGAGGGATGAGTACGTTGAGGTTAAGTACGTTGTCCAAGGACGCCCTGCTGATTTAGTCTGACTCTCTGACTTTTATGCTAAGCCCTGTGCGTTTCCAGCTCCCGAGGGCCTGGCACAGTGCTGGGGGCTCAGGATGCAGGACGTGCTCTCCAAGTCACTAGTTGGGTCAGTCCCAGGCAGCATCCTTAGAAGCCATCTTTCTGTGCTCCTCCCAGCTCCTGGTTCGCACATGTTTATCGATCCTTTTATGCACGTAATGCAAATGGACACTTAATAATTTAGCAGAGTTAACAGTGCTGAAATATTAACAGGCTTTTCCCTTTTAATTAGCTGCTCAGAGAATGGCGGCTAGGGTCTGGGAGGAAGCTCGTGGGGCAGGCCCCTGGCCAGCTCCGCCTGGGTACCTTTCTTCCGGGGATGATGTTAGGGCATACCTCTCCAACAAACCACAGGCCGTTAAACATGGACCTCTTGGGAAAATTAACCCTTCTGTGCTCTCCACAGCAGGGCTTTGCTCTGCCTCCCCCTTGGCCCTGGCTGTCTGTGGCGCTGGCTAACACCTGTCCTCTGTTCATCACCCAGGATGGACCATAGGACTTCTCCAAACCCAGGGGAAGCTCCAATTCAATACTGGGAAAAACCAATCTGAAACAGTCTCCCTTAAACCACGCCATCTCCTCTGACCCCACCTTAATGCTGGTCGTCTTGAGGGACACCTGGCCTGGCTTAGTCAGTTGAAGCATCCAGCTCTTGGTTTTGGCTCAGGTCATGATCTCAGGGTCGCAGGATGGAGCCCTGCACTGGGCTCTGCTCAGTGGGGAATCTGTTTGGGATTCTCTGTCTCTCTCCCCCACCCCTTGTGCTCTCACTCTCTCTCATTCTCTCTTAAATAAATATATCTTAAAAAAAAGAATGCCAGTCATCTTGAAGGGAAGCCTCATCACACTCTACCCTACACACCTGTGGACATTCTCTCAGGTCATTAGACCTCAGTGCACACTGTGGTCTATCCTCCCTCTCCATCCTCCTATCGCTCCTGGCCTTCCAGCCTTTCAAAGGACACACACAATTGCCTGTTTATTTGCCACTGAATCTTTGATTTGTTCTGCAGGATTTCCTAAGCACCTATTGTGTGACCTATTCTGCCCTCAGCACTGGGACGCAAGACAAAGTAACGCAGAGCCACCCTCAGTGAAGAACTGCTGTCCTCACTTTGCTGCAGATCCCATTAGTGTTTGCGCTCTACACCGGAGTCCTTTTCTTGCTCATCACAACCAAACCTGTATTCAGCCAACCTCCTCTTTGGCCACAGAAATCTCCCCAACTCCAGCACGGATATTTCTGACCTCCAAATACAAGGTGCTATCCCTGAATATGAGAGCAGCCACAGCAGAAGGGTTGAGTGCTTGGGCTGCCACCCTATCACCACGACTAAACATAAAAACAGGCAGGGCCTGCTACTGTCTGCAGAGCCTGCTCCTATTTGCAGGAGCAGATACTGTTTTCAGAGCCTAGTACTGTTTGCAGAGCCTAGTACAGTTTGCAGAGCCCAACATTTTGGGCAGAGCCTGACCCTCTTGACAAGATTTCTCTGCCAGCAGTGGTGGCCAGTCCATTGCCCAGGCCCAGGGAATGCCCAACACCCTCGCACCCACATCTGACTTCATCAGAAGGCACACAGTGTTTGAGAGTGCCCGGTGATACGCAGACTCTTCCTTGTCTATGGATTAGTAGAAGTCTAATGGGCACCCCACTAATGGAACTCTGGATGTTGGGACAAACCACCAAGAAAGTCCCCAACTTGGGGACTCTGAGGTGCCCTGGGAGAAGTTATAAGGGGCTTTCTCCCTCAGTCACAGAAGATCAGGATCAAAACTCTCAATGGTGAGGGCAGCTCTAACCAGTGCAGGCGGGACACTCACGGAAGACCAAGGAGAGGCACACGCCCTAAATCTGGCACTGCTTGACCCGAAGCTGTATGTGTAAGCCTGACGGGCAGCCCAGATGGTGTGGGACGAGGTGCAGGGGATAGGACTCTACTGCTCATTTCCCTACTGTTGGGCTAGTCATTCAGCCTTGTGAAGCCTCAGTTTCCTCAATCGGCAAATGGAGAAAAAAGACATCTCGGGCAGTAGTGGAAATAACTTCTGGGTTATGAGAATTAAATGAGATCGCTCACATCAGGTACATAACACAAGGACTGGTATCTCAGTAGGTACTTCGTAAATTTGAGTCCCTTTTCCATTTGATAATATAGCCCGGGACCCTGTGGAAACCAGTTCAAAGAGCCTGCAAGAAGAAAATGTAACACTGGATGCAGAGGTCTACTTTGAGGGGGAACACCACAAGCTGTAATCTTGAGAGACCAGAACAGAAGAATAATCGCAGGAAGGAAAGGTCTCCCCAAGGGAACATACAGGATGACGGTGGGAGAGAGAGGCTATCATCATCATGGCAGAGAAGGGCTTCTAGAAGGCAGGACCTGAGCCTGCCTGGCTAAGGGATATGAGGCGTATGAGGCCCACAGATATGGGGTTGCTCATGTAGTTTTCCTGCTTGGGTCCCATCTACGCAGCCCTACCAAGCTCTGCCAGTCCTGGGGACCCCATCACTCCCATTCCTTTGGCCCTGCACCCTGGCAGCAGCCCCAGACACTGATATGATCAAACCAGCCCACACTAAAGCGTAACTATGGACCCAAAGCCATGGGAGGCACGGGTCTGGTGTAGACACAGCCCGGGCATGGGGTTCTCATCCAGGAAGTTGCAGCAATTGCTCTGTGGCCTGGGGCAAGTCTTTTAACTCTCTGGTCTAGAGCCTCAGTTTCCTGACTATAAAATGGGCATAAATGCGCTCCCTATTGTGAGAGTTAAACACAGTATGAACGGAATCCACCAAGCACAAGTGCCCACTGCCTAGGAGATAGTCATGAAGTACGGTTCAAAGGGAGCAGAATAAAACCAGCTAGGTCTAGGCCCCCAACCCAGAACGTAGAGCTTGGGCTAGTCCTACGCCGGGGAATGGAAAGCATCATGGCTTTGCTGAAGCAAAGAGCCCCCAAAGCCCCACCTGACCCCCAAACCCAAGTGGCTTCCTCCAAGCCCCATACAGATGAGACCCAACCTGGAAGCAGAGGCCACTGGCGGGGGCCTGGCCCCAGCTGGCTGTGGGCACTGAGGAGAGATGACAAGACTAAGGACACTGAACTGGGGCTCAGGTCGGGCTTTAGGGGCTCTTTGTGGGTCCCTCTGTGGGGACCCTGGGCCCACAGACAGAATGGGACAATGGCAGGTGGGCAGGAATCCTTTCTAACCAAACCTGTAAGAACTGGTTGGAGGCCTCACTCCAGCACTTAACATGAGCAAACTCCATTCTGCCCTATAAAAGAGAGGCCAACGATATGACACTCATAGTGCCTCACTGAGAGGACATATCAGAAAGCTCCATATAAAACTGTAAAGTTCTGCTCAGATAAGGTGCTTATTAGGTGCCGAGAGACCCAAACGTGGTTTCAGGAGGCAAACTAGAATTTAAGAAACAAGCCATAACACACCTATTAAACCCAGGGAAATAAATTCAGAGGATTAAATCCACTGTGGCTGGGCTATGTGCAAAGCCAGCTCCAACTTTTTGTAACACGACCCGGCAGGGCGAAATGAGACCATAAAACTGTTCCTATCCTATGACCTATTAGGCAATCTCACTTTGGGGAATAGGCCCCAAGGAAATAATTTAAAAGGAAAAAGGAATTCACATAAGGATATTCACAGCCGAGCTATTTAGAAGCCGGAGAAACTGGCGTCTTCCCAGACTGTCCGCATCAGAGAAATGGTGACCAAACCCCAGTGGGTCGACGCAGGAGGTACCCTGCAGCCATTAAAGTGACAAGGTTGAGGGCTCAGTCAATACCTCGAGACGTGTGCGGGAGATAAAGTCGGCCAACAGCGCAGAACTGACGACTGTTTACCGCTATGTAAAAATGTATTGACAGGTATGAGAAGGGAATTTAGAATGAACAGTTAATGTTTGATGCTCATTGGGTTCCTTTTTTTTTCTTATGAGGTTGTTTAAGTGGGTAATAATAACAACCCTGAAAGCAAAATCAATCCTGTGGCTTGAGAGCAGGTGGGGCGTTAGACACCCCCCTCCCCGGACTGAAGAGCAGGGAGGGGAGGACAGAGTTTCTAGAGAGCCCCCAAGGGCCCCACCCCCAAGGCATGTGTGGGTTTTGGGGCCTCATCCCACCCAGCTGTGGGGTGGAATTAGAGATACCACAACCTGACTGCATGAAACGTCTCGAAGCTACCTCCCCACAGTTCCCCCAGACCGGCTTTCACCCCCACTCAGCTCAGGAGGCAGCAGGAGGATTAGCTCCGAGGTTTAAAAAAATCAGGGAGCTGAGGTGTAAGGGCCTGACTCGCTCTCTGCCGCTCTCTGCATCCAGTGACCTCAGGAGGACAGCAGTCACCACCCCACCCGCCCCTGCAGTACCCCACGGTCCAAGAGCCATTCCTCACCCTCACCTTCATTAGTGAAGACACACTATCCCCC
This sequence comes from Mustela erminea, assembly GCF_009829155.1. Taxonomy (NCBI): domain Eukaryota; kingdom Metazoa; phylum Chordata; class Mammalia; order Carnivora; family Mustelidae; genus Mustela; species Mustela erminea. Next base: position 84,630,732 of record NC_045617.1, read on the forward strand.
GCCATCAGCTGGAAACAGCCCTCCCTGGCTTCTCCCCTTCTCCTACACCCCACACCCAAGCCACCAGCAAGCCCTCTCAGCTGCCTTCAAAACTGATCCCCAATCCGACCCCTGTGATACAACCCCACTTTTAGCCATCACCATCTTCTGCCTGGATTTCTACAGCAGCCTCCTGAGAGAAACACCCTGCTTCCTCCCTTGCCCAGTACAGTCTTTTCTCCAGCAGAAACCAGATAAATCCCTTTACAACACTTCATCAGGCCCTGTCCTTCCTCTACTCAAAACCCTACCGTGTCTCCCATCTCAAGCAGAATCAAAGCCAACACTTTTTTAATAGGCTGTCACACCCCCTGTCATTTGCTCCCATCCCCATCTTATGTTCTGTTCTACTGTCCCCAGCACTGTGGTCGCACTGCTCTCTCTGTTGTTCTTCAAGCAGACCAAGCCCACTCCTACCTCAGGGCCTTTGCACTTGCAGCTCCTGCTGCCGCATTATTCTGCCCCATATTTCCAGAACTCACTCCCTTACTTCCTTCAGCTGTGTTTTGAGGGAGACCTTCCTGGACCACCCTATTTCAGACAGCATGCCTGCCCCACTTCCACCACTTTCAATCCCTTTCCCTGCTTTGTGGGTTCTTCATAACACTCATCAACACCCTGCATATTAAACAGTCACTTATTCATTCTTTTTCTGTGTCCCTTTCAAAAGGCAAATACTTCTGGGAGGGAAAGCATGTTAAATCCCTGAAAAAGATAGTCAGTCTTTTCTTTCCAAGAGTCAGTGCAGGAAGCATCAAGTCGGGAAACATCTTTTCTTTAGCACTGGGTACATTTATAAATCAAGAAATGCAATACCTGCCCTCCTGTTAAGTATCCTCATAATTTTTTTTTCTCTATCACTGAAGGGTTTCACTCCTTTTTTGGCTAAAACTTTAGAAATCACATAAGCAGCATGCACTGTAGGACCTGATTATAAGCTGAGCATCCCCCGAACAAATTGTAAATGATTTGGAACCCAGAGGTCAGGGAGAAAGGTGAAGGACTTGGGGAGGGAGGAAGCCAATAGGACCAGAACTCAATCACAGCCAGAGACAAAAAAGTCATTGCCCTTAGGAAGCTCCTGGGGGCTGAGGAGGTATGGGTGGGGGGCTGCCTCTAAGGACGAAAATGAGGTCTGGGAGAGGCAGGGGTGCAGCAAAGGCCTGAGTGTAAAACACACCTGTCTCCCAACCAGCAAAGTGGCTCACAGGGAATGTTCTGGCTATAAATTTCCCCGGGAGGAAGATGGCAGGATGTCTGGGATTCTGCCATCTTTTCTCCAGGGCCAGGGTCTTGGTCTTGCTCCCTCTTTCCCCTAATAATGTGTCACATGCCAGTACCTAGAGCCCCACGTGCTGCTTCCTTGGTGGCAGCCTCTGTGACCCACTAGCTCCACCAGCCAGGCTCAGGCCCAGGTATCACTCACTTAGCTGGGCCGCCTCTGGACACTGACTCCCTGTGTGCCAGGCCCCATGCTAAGAATGGCTTTCCATGCATTCCCACTGCCTCTTCACCATAGCGCCCTCAGGAAGACGCTGAGACCTCCATCTTGTGCCTGGGGGAAGCTTGTGTGTGAGGCACAGAGCCTAACCTGCCCGAGATCACACAGCCAGGAAGTAGCTGAGGCAGAACCTGAACCCAGATCTGTGTCAGAAGCCTCTACTCCTTCATGCCATATACTCCCACCTGGGAGAGATGATTATTCATCCACTTTGATATATTTAGTTGCTGGCTTCTGAAATTAGACCTTGGTGGTGTCATGGAGCCTGGCAAATCATGTGCGACAGCTGACCTCAGAGCTGCTAGTCACTGACACCTGGGTGTGAAGATCGTCTCTGGTTACTCCCCTTCCTGCAGGGCACCAGTGCAAAAAAAGAAGGAAACAGGGGAGGGCGGTGGGTAGCTGTAGGACCATCGGCTGACCCTTCCCAGAATCCTCCTCTCCTGTTGCCATGGCGTCACCTCTTCAGAGGCCTGCACCCTGGAGGTGAGGGTGAGGTGGGGCCAAAGGGAGCTACCTGGAAAAAAGGGAGCTAGCCTGTTCACGGGGTCCCTCTGAAAGATGCAGAGACGTCAGTCCTGAGACCCTCCATCACCAGGGCCACCCTCAGGTAGAAGGGAGAAGTGATTCTCAGGAGGAAGTGAGATAGATAGAGCAGAGGGGGGTGAGGGAGGTGGCAGAAAGATCTGGAAGTGTGGGGAAACCGAGACACCCAAGGAAGCCTGGACCCTGCAAGGACTGGATACTTTATAGCACTAGCCCAGTGCCCAACAAATATAAGTCCTTAATGAAGGTCAGTCAGAGCTGTCATTATTGTAAGTGCTCAGAGAGTTCGGAGCATGGTGGATCGGAGAACGGTGAGCTCCCCATTTGCTCAGACCAGGAACGGAGCCTGAACACGGTACCAGGAAGATGCACTTGGGGGTCCTGGGATGGGGGGCTCGCCAACCCGGCACAGCAGCTTTTCCAAAGTGTCAGCTCCCCTCTGAGCCTGAGCAGCTCTGCTTCTGCAAGGCCGGCTGGGGAGGGCTTCAGGGGAAGAATAGACCCTCCTGCCACTCAGCCCAGCTGGGGCCACTGTCCGTGGGCCCAGCCCAGCCCAGCCCCCATCCTGGCACGGGCGCAGTGGGTGAGCGCACGCCTGGCACAGGCCCCAGTGCCCGGGAGAGAGGCTCCGAGCAGGCGGCTTTGTATTTTGTGAAAACCAAATCCACAACTGAGCTCTCCAGCCAAGCCAGGCCTGCTGGGAAGGCTGGCGGGCCTCTCTTCCCGTCCCCCTGCTGGGGCCCACCCTCCCCTCCTCAACCCCCACCCCAGGAACCATGGGGAGCACCAGCTGCCACCCCGGCTGGCATGGGGGGCCGAGGGAGACCGGCCTGGGCCCAGCTCTGGTGAGCCAGGGTTCACCCCCCACCACCCTGACCCCCTTCCTGCCTAGAATAAATTGGAATACAAATCAGAGGGAAACGCTTTCCTCTGTTTGAACAAATTGCTATGGATTCCTCCCTGTCTCAGGTCAGGGCTCGCAATGGGGGATATTTTCACTCGCCGACTGCTAATAGACTCAGGAGAAGCTGCTGGATCGATGGAGGCCGGGGAAAATTAGCCAGGAGCTCCAGGCCAGCCTCAGCCTGCCCCTGGCCCCCACTTCAGGTCTCCTAGAAGTGGGGGTTGGGGGGCACAGCCATAACCCAGGCTGGACATAAGCACTGGGCTGACGGCCCAGGGTGCTGGATAACCATTTCTGTCCCCCACCTGGGAACCAAGGGCTGCCCGGAGTGGCAGGGGGATAAAGGTGGACCCAGAGAAGGGCCCCCAAACAGATCTGCAGTCTCCCCACAGGTAACACACTTGGCCCCCTGTGCAGAGGGGGGCAGGTTCTTGGATACATAACCATGCATTCACACACCTTCAGCATGGGTACACCCTCGTATATTTATGGGTACACAAAAAAATACAAACAGAGTACACATGCACAGTATAGAGAGAATGGGGGGGTGTGTTCCAGCTCTTATCGAGGTACCCAGTGGGAGCAGCTTATCACATTGTCAATGGTCCTACACACACACACACACACACACACACACACACTGATCACCAGAACTCCCACCCCCCCTCCTTTTGCCTCTCAGTCTGGCTCTCTAGAGCCACTCCTGACACCTGCCCCAGCTCCCCCAGAAGGAGGGGGAGGAGACTGGGAGGGAGGCAGCCCACCCAGGCCCTGGACAGCCTCACAGCCCCTGCTCCTTCAGCCCCTGAGAAAGTAAGGAAATGAGTCAGACAGGAGTGTGGAGGCTTTGGGCACACTCAGGACAGAACCCCCCTGGCACTGCCCGAGGCCACTGTGACAGCGGGCAGTGCCAGGGGGCCATGTCCGTCTGGGGGAACTAGGGGAGGCAAGAGGGGAGGGGAGAGCCCACTGCAGCCTCTGAACGCCCCAGAAGGAGGTGGAATGGCTTGATCACGAGAAAACCACTCATGTCTGCGGCTGGCTGCCCTAGCCCACATGAAACCCCACACACAAACACACACACACATACACATGTGCACACACTCCCCTCAGTAAATCAGAGCCCAGATCTCACTTGGGAGAGATGTAGGAAAGAAGGATGCATTCACTGGCAAACAAGAGTAATGCTAGTAGCTTGGCATGTCCCTGCCTCTGGCCACTGGTTTCTGCCTCTGAAAACTGACCAGTTAGGGACAGCTGACCTCTTAGCTCATTATCTCTGACCTTCCATGATTCTAAGCAGGGCTCCCTATTTGCTGTGTGGCCTGAAGATTTCTCTTGCCCCTTCTTGGCTTCAGGTTTCTCTCCCAACAAATGATTAGATCTGCCCTAAGATGCCTGCTGGCTCTGACTCTAGGAGTCGGTAATTCTATATCATCTCTTTGTCTCGCTCTCTGCTGTATCTTCAGCACCTAGAACAGTGTCTGGCACATAGGAGGCACTCAATAAATATTTGATGGATTAATTCGTCTCAGGTAGGTAACGAACCGACACAAAAATTCACAACAGACTAAGGTGCTTTGATGTGGATCCATACGGCCCAGGGACATTCAAGGGTGCAGGCTAGCCTAGTCATTGCCCATAGGAGGAGGTTTTGTTCCTGGAGAAGGAAGTGAACAGAATGCCATCAACCCGATTACAACCACATGGCATTCTGCCTGCAGAGAGCTAGTCTCGGAGGTTGTCCCCACCTTTTTCTTAGCTTTGAATTCAGCAGTTGGGGAGCTAAAGATCAGGCCTCTCATAGCAATGCCTGAAAGACCCATAGACTCCAAGTCTGTCCTCAGTGATCCCCCAACCCTACCCTTCCCAAGGCCGAGGCCCCCTCCATCCCTCAGGGAGAGCCTGGGTTCTATCGGGAAGGTCTTGGGGAAGTTGATGTGCTGGGGCTCCGGTCACAGAATCCAAGGAAGTAAATGAGCAGTTCACAGATCTGATGGCCACAGGGAGACTTTGCAGCCTGGAGTCAGGGCTTATACAGAAGACAAGACCTTAGAACAAAGAGCTCAGCCAAACAGGCTGGGTCTGGAAAAGCAAGGTGGATGGCTTAGGCAGGATATATAGCACAAGCTGTCGGTGGTGCCTGCCACCCCTGTGCTGCCCCCACCCCAACCACTTGATTGCACACTGGCCAGAAGCTGCTTCTCTCTGCCTGAGGCTATCTCCGGTCAATAGAGCTTATACTGCATGTGGACTGGGCTGTAAGTACCAGGAAATTTATACCCCCAGAATAGCCCTCAGCTGACAACAGGAGCTGGTGTATATATGTCCCAGCTCCCTCACCATGGTGGGAGAACTCCAGGGTGTTTACGGTGTCCCAGGTGTCCACAATGGGACATGGTGTTGACTGGCTTGACCACGCACCTTTTCAGGGTTCCCTTTGCTTCCCTGTCTTACATCTCCATTTCCCCACCAGAGATTTCCAGGCTCACCTGTCAAATAAATGGCCTCATTGGGCTTCTCATCCCAAGGTCTGCTGCTGGAGAACCCAAACAAAGACTGTGAGTCCAAGCCCATTCTGATCATCATGATGTCCACTATTAGATCTCGCACATGGCCATGATCCAGAGCCCTCATATTGCTTAACAATCACACCCACAAACATCACATAACTGACCATGGCCCCCAGCCACGACCCGTTACTTCCTTGGAAACTTCCTTGCCTGAGTACCAACACTTCAAGATCCAACTCATCTCATCAACTGACCTAGGCCACTGGCAAAAGGCCTGAGTGCTGCCAGGTATTCCCAGAGTGACCTTCTGGTAACAGTATCCGTGTTTCTGCTTGTTAATAACTCTAAGGTGGGCCTTAGACAGTATGACAGAGATGTTGGACCTGGTGGGGCCTGGCAGCAACTTCCAGTTCACACTGCCAAGCCAGCTGCCTCTTCTACCCACAAAGGGGGGTCTCCTTGAGATTTCCATTAAGGGCTTCCAACAGCTAAGCCAGAGTCCTGAGCACAGACCAAGCCCCGGATCCTATAGTTCAGATACAAAAAGGCCTGGGAATAGACAAAGGGTTCAGAGAGGAGTGTGGGGGGGCGGGGGGGGGGGGGAATATAAAGGTGTGGCTATAGAAGAGCTTATAAATGCCATGTGGACATGTCCTGGCTTCTCCTGAACCTAGAAAGGTGATACTGGAGAACAAGCAAGATCTAGCTATGGAGGGGCGCCTAGGTGGCTCAGTGGGTTAAAGTCTCTGCCTTCGGCTCAGGTCATGATCTCAGGGTCCTGGGATAGAGCCCGGCATCAGGCTCTTGGCTCAGCGGGGAGCCTGCTTCCTCCTCTCTCTCTGCCTGCCTCTCTGCCTGGTTGTGATCTCTCTCTGTCAAATAAATAAAATATTTTATTTAAAAAAAAAAAAAAAAGATCTAGCTATAGAGTCCCTTGGCATGGCTTTTAACTTCAGCCTTGACACCTAATTGCTATGTGACCTCGACAAGCCCCTTACCCTCACTGGTCTCAGTTTCTTCCTGCACTGAATCTCAAAGATACGCTTCTGTATCACTTAAGGTCACTGGATGGAAGCAGAGCTCACACCTTACTATGTCCCCATCTCATAGCTTTCCCTCTGTCTACCCTGTGGTCTTATTCCAGAAAGGACAGGGAAGTCAGGCCTTGCCACCTCTAGCGTGCCTTGTGAGCCTATGTATTTTACTGGGAGTTAAAGTGACTTCCCCTAAGGTCTCCCCACATTTCACTGAAACCCTAGAACCAGACATAGGTACATGAGGCCACCGGAATCCAGCTCCCTACCTCTACCCTCCTGGTGTCTTAAGAATCACATATGGGAAAAATCTCAGGGCCAAACAGATGTTCAAGGTCAGCTCAGAGGCCTCAGCTCCTGAATCTTTCTGTTAGAGATTATGTTATGGCAAGTTGAAACAAGGTCAGACAATGAGAAGTTCCCAGAAACAAGGACCAGAAAGACACTGAGCAAACAGCAGTGTGGTAGACTGGTCTCCGGTGGGTGTGAATCTGACAGGAAGATGAGCTAGATTGTCATTTCTATAGTACAGTCCCCAGCTTTCAGTATGGACCCCCAGTTTCTGGTCTAAAAATCAGAAAGATCCTCAGAGCTCTTCTGTGGCTATGACTCAAAGAAGCCACCTGCTAGTGGAAAGGGGTATCAAGCAGCAGAAATAAACAAACTCGGGCAAGCCTGAATGGTGGGGGAGGGGGAGGGAACAAGTGCAGATGGGAAGCAGGACCCCTCATGAATGTCTGTCTCTTTCCTGTGCCTCTGGGTCTTCTCTGAGGATCCTTCTGGGCAACCTCAGAGCAGCCAGAGCTGCCCACCCCACCTGAGCCAGGCTGGCAGGGAAGGGTGAGAGCAGCGTTCACATCCATCTAAATCCTTTCTCATTTCAAGAAATGCCAACTGGCCCTGAGGTGGGGATTTGTGGTAAAGACTATTCATTACCTACCCAATATCCATTCTCCCCTTCTAACCAAACCTGTTTTCTTGAGTGAGAATGTGCCCTTCTAAAAGTCTACATTTCTCAGCCTCCCTTGCAGCTGAAACTAACCAATGAGATGTATGCAGAAGTCATTGGGAGGGGGCTCCTGGAAAAGTCATTTAACAGAAGCTGACTCACCAGGTAGGTCCACCCTTTTAAATATTTCTCCCTTCCTCCTGCCTGGAATGTGTCGTGATGGCTAAGCCCCAGCAGCCCTTTGGCAACAATGAGGCAAAAACACTCTATGGCTGGAGTTCTTTAAAAAGATATTTATATGCTGATGCCTGGTTCTCACTCCCAGACATTCTGATTTAATTGGTATGAGGTATGACATAGGCATTGGGATTTTTAAACACTCACCGGATAATTCTAACATGTGGCAGAGTTTGAAAAGTACCACTCTTAAGAAGGAGAGCAGAGGAATAAGATGGAAGGAGTGTGGATCTCTAGTGACCAAGGAGTCACCATAGCAGTCATGGAGAGCCTACCTCTCGACTTAAGAAGGTCAACTTTCATTTGGAGGCTCTGTAGTTGGGTCTTGTTTCTGGCAACAGAATGTGATATTTATCTGATATAGGACCAAAGGTCCTCACGCTGTTCCCATCAGCCAACCCGTCTTCCACAACACAGGTTAGGGAACAAAAAAATGACCAGATGCTGCCCTCAGGAACCTCACACGTGGGAAAGCAGGCTGACACTAGGGTTGGCACGAAGCAGGCTTGAATTCAAATCCTTACTCCACTATGTAGTAACTGTATAGCCTTGGACAAGTCACTCAAGCTTCTGCACCTAGAAAATGAGGGCTTTGGAAAAGACTACATTCTCCCGTCTCCCTGTGAGCTCCTTGGAGGCAGGTGACCTTCACCTCTGCAGCCTCAGCACCCACCACCCATCCAGACACCTAGCAGATACTCTAATATTAAATATTTGCTTGGTTTACACTGAATGGCCGTGATGTGGTCCAGCTTTGAAATTTTCATTTTCTCTAAACCAAAAAGAGAAGAGGATAAACAACAGGGCAACATTTCAAAATGGTAACAGAATTTACCTACTGAAAATCAATGAAAACAGTTTCTGGGGCAGTGTCTTTCTGGCTCTCTAGACTCAGGACTGGAAATCCCCCGGTTTTAAGCAGGGGGAGGGGCCGGTCTCCCGTGACCTGGACTTGCCAGGTAGAACTATTAAACTAGAAAGCTTCCCTGCTCATCATTTACAAAATAACAAGCATGGGTGGTGGTTGTTGTTTTTGTTGTTGTTTTTAAAGACCCCAGGGTCCAGATGAGCTTGACAAAAAGAAAGCTTGGGCGGTGACCTGAAAAACCCAGAAATGCCCTCAGAAAGCCCAAGGGAAGAAGACATCTGTTTGGGCCTGACACATTCGGATGCCTGGTCTACACCAGCTGTGCCCAAGAATCAAACGGAGAGCTCTTTACAACTGCAGCTGCCTTGATGCCACCTGCAGAGTCTCGGATTCAGGAGGTCTGGGGGTGGAGCCAGGCATCTGTCGTTGGAAAAGCTCTCCAGGTGGTTCTGACATGCCCCTGGGGTTGAGAACCACCTCTCTACACAACTTCCAACCCTCCAGATAATCAACGGCTATTTCAGCTGACTTTCTGGTGCTGGAAAGGAACCAACAAGAGCCTGGGGTGGAATTTGCAAAGCTGGCCAAGCAGCACCCTCCTGCTTGCCCAAGTCACTGCCCACCGATGGGGCTCACCCGCCCCTGCAGCCACAGCTTCCCGAAGGCAGAAGGCCGGGTCTGGGGAGCAGACACTGCTGTGCAGGCCCTCCCTAGCCTGCCACGTTTCTCAAAAGTGCAGCCTGCACCTCCCGTTTCCACACGCCACCCACTCCTGGGGCTCCCCTACCATCTGCCTGCCACCCCCTCTGCTCTCGGGAAACAGAGTCCCCAGAGTTTGCCTGAGATCTTACAGAAGGTTATTACTGTCGGGCTACTCTGTAATCCCGGCATGCCCGAACCAGCCTTCCTGAGAGGGAAAATGAGGCTCAGAGGCGAAGTTCCTGGGCCAGAGTCCCACCCAGGCAACATGTTACCTACTCGGCCCTCCAACCCAAGCCATTTGAATCCAGAGTCTCTCTCCTGGGTGCCTTTGGTATTCAAAGAGCAACGTGGACCAGTGGCATGGGCAGCATGCAGGAGCTGGTTAGACACGCAGACTCTCCGCCTAGCCCCGGATCCACTGAATCAGCATCTGTGTTTTCATAAAGTCCCCAGAGGAGTCCTGCTGGATCTCAGGGAGCCCTGCTCACGGCTGCAGCTGCCTAGCTGCCAAACCCCCAGTCCCCAGACGGCCCTTGCTCGCTCTCCTCCTCCACCTCGGCTCCCACCGACTCCATCCCCTCTCACTTTCCGGTCCCTGCCCCCTCTTGGGTCTCCTCCTACCTCCCTGACGCTACCCACTCTGTTTCTTCTCAGGCCTCCCACACCCCGGGGTGCTGGTCTCAGCCCAGTGCCCCTCACTCCGCTCTCTCCGCCCTGGTGGTTTCAGTCCATTCACGATTTCGGCCCACATGGTTCTGTGCACAGAAAACCAGATGTGCAAACCTCCCTCTCACCTGAGCATGAACCCTTAGGTCTATTTACCCCACCAGCATCTCTTCCAAACATCCCACACCGGGATCCCATGAAGTTCAAAACTGCACTGGCATTGTCGTTAAAAGAAAACGATGCACTGGGGCCTGGCTGAGAGCCGAGCGCGGCTCTTGGGGCCTCCCAGGCTGTCTCACTGCCTGCTTGTCACAAACCCACGCAGTGGGTTCGGCTGTCTCTATACGACAAGCAGAAAAGCCATGCCTTAGACAGCTGAGGTAACTTCTCGGGCTCTCATGGCCAGTGCAGGGCAGAGCTGGGGTTCCCACCTGGTTTCTTACCCAGAAGTCCCAGCTCTTAACTACGTCACCCCCTTGCCACAGACTTGCCTGACTCCCAAGGCCTTTGCTGTACCTCACCGCCATGGTGCCAGGGCCATCTTCAGCCCCAGATCTTGCCTACGCTCTTCCAGAAGCACTTGTGGAAGTTAATGATTGTATCATTTCATTTCTTGCCTTTTTCAACAATCTCTAAGAGGATCCCTTCCCCCACGCCCAAACCCCTACATCTATTCTCTCCAGGGCAGCCAGAGGGATTCTAAAAGGTGTCAGTTCATGTCCCTCTCCTGCTCAAAACCCTCCTATGGCTCCCCTCATCTCTCAGAATACAAGCCAACATCCTTGCATAGCCTTCAAGACTGCCGACAATCTGGCCCCACTAACCCCCTAACTCTGTCCTTCTAGTCTCCCCATCGCTCACTGGGCTCCAGCCATCCAGGACGCCTCCTTGCTGCTAACCAGGCCAGGCATGCTTCCACTCCACAGTCTTCGCCCTGGCTCTTCCCCTCCTGGAATATACGTCCTGCAGACACCCACTGGGCCTCCTCCTCCCTCAGCCTCTTCAGATGTCTGTTCAGGAGGCCTCTCAGCCACTGTATTTCAACTTGAACTGCAGTTGACCACTCCTTGTCCCCTTGGCTCCTTTACCCTTTTCCACCTAGCCCATCACCATACGATGCATTATAGACTTGTTCCTTGTTTACTGTTTGTCTCTCCTCGGTTTGAATGCAACGCTCAGAGACTAAGAGCTTGCTTCTCCCGCCAAACATCTCAAATGTTCCATCCAGAGCCTTCAATCACATGATTGCTGAAATACCACAGTCTTTGTACCCACTCCCTCCTGCCCTTCCTCCCCGCCACCACCCCGGATCAAGTTCTCCCTATGGTTTCCCCGGGACAACGGCAGGACCTCCTGGCCAGTTGCCCTCCTCCTGGTCATATCCTCTTTAATACACACACAGCTAGCTGCACAACGGCCTGAGGGCTGGTGCCCGTCAGCCCATTTCTCTGCTCAAGACCTTCCTGGCAGCTTCTCCCACACACCCAGGATTCCAGCCTACTCCACCCAAGCACAGGCTCTGATTCAGCTCTGGGTTTGAGCCCAGCTCTGTCACTTGGACTAGCGACTTCATCTTCCTGAGTCCTCAGTTTACTTTTTGGTAAAAGGGGCTGATGATGACTCACTCACGAGGTGGTGGTGAGGATTAAAGACAATACACATTTGTGATCTCAGCCTGGGCAGGAAACATGAGCGGTTGTTATTATCATTCCTTCGCTGTTCCAGCTCTAACTGCCCATTCCTTTTCAGTCTCTGCTCCAGCCCGAAGGAGTGACTCACTACTCCCCACACACACCAGGGTCTTTATCCTCCATATGCCTTTGCCACAACGAGCCCTCCGCCTGCAATGTCCTTCTCAGCCCTTACTTCTGTTTGCCAAGCCAGTTCAAATGCCCCCTTCACGAGGCCTTGCGAGCAACTTCCTTCCCCTTTGAACTCCCAGTTCTTCATCTGCCCTTAGCCAAGATCATCAGGAACCATCTTGTATGTATCTCCCTCCCCTTCTCCTTGAGGGCAGAACCTCCCTTTTTCCTATCACCAAATCAGAGGGTCCCCTGGGATGGAGCCTCAGAGCCACTTCTTACCAGCTGGCTAACCTTGAGCAGGTCACTTAAAGTCTTGGAGCCTCCATTTCCTCTGCTCTTAAATAGGGACAAGAGGACCTGCTGTACTGACCTCTCAGAACTTTACGGGAATCAAAGGAGGCAGCGGCATGGAAACAGTGAGGAAGGCAGACGGCATTACACGCCTATAAGGGACCGATTGTTGTTAAAACCGAGTCTGAGTCTTTGCACAAAAGGCTGCCTAGAAGAACCATCACCAGATGCATGGCGGGGCTTCGAGTTTTACTTCCTTATAATTGTATATATTCTCTGATTGTTACATGTTACTCTTTGACTTGGGGAAAAGAGATGTCATTGTTTAAAAAGGATTCCTCTGTGTTAAGCATTGCTCTCGCCTCCCGTATCAGCAATGAAATGCCATCCCGCCCTTCATACCCAGCTCCCGCCACGGGCAGAGGTGTGTCTGCAAAGCAGAGTCTTCTAAGAAGGGGAGGAAGACGAAGAACAGGGGCCACACCCCAGGTTCACAAAGAGGCAGCTCTGCAAGGACAACGGTCCCTGCTCAGCACAAAGCCCCACCTGGGCAGGGTCCCACAGAGCTGAGCCCCTCCACAGAGCTCTCCTGTGGCAGAGGGTGCAGAAAGTGTGGCTTTGGCCACAGCCAAGTGCCATGGGACACTGGGTGGAGGTGGAAGTGTAGGGAGTCCAGATCTTCAGTAGGCCCTAGGGACCCCCCATGGACCCCAAGCTGAGGAAATGGGACTCTCATCCCACTGGGAGGCTTGAGGCCCAGGGAGCCCCAGAAAGGCAATGTGGTGGCCAAGCCCTCCCCCTGCTGGCCACATCTGGAGTGGCAGTGCCAGCCGCAAAGGGCAGCGTCCCCAGGCTGCTGCACTAACTCCCCTGCACCTGGAGCGAGTTGGGCTCTGATGTCCAGAGGATGGTAGGGGGCAGGGCAAGGCTCTGCCGGGACCGAGAGACCTGAGGTCTTACCTCCCAAACCCCCTGTGTTGCAGGGACATCTACTGACCCACCATGGAGATGGAAGGCAGGTGGTGGGTGGGCTGGGGTGGGGGGTGGGGTGGGACCTAGAGTAGTCTTGGGGGGAAGGCAGGGAGATGGCCAAGAGGGGTCCTCCATACTTCAGCCTGTCCCACTCCTCCCAGGCCCACCCATGCCTCCCGGGCAGCTGGAGAAGCCAGGGCTGCTACCACTGCCCGGATTTCCACTCCCGCCCCCAGATATTGATTTCCTGCATCATTCATTTGCTGGGCCTTGGCGGCTGTGATTAGCTCCCTCCATTCTCCCTCCGGAGCACCCCCTCACCCCACCCCGCCTGTTCCTCCCTGTTCTAGCAAAGCAGAGCTCATACCAGGCTCTAAATGAGGCTTTGCCACCCTGCCCCAGCAACTCACAGCCAAGCCTGGCCAATTACAGGTGGGCCCTTGGCATGGCCCCAGCATACCCTCTCAGGAGTGGTTTCCTGGGTAATAGCGTCCTCTCTAACCACCCCCTCACCAGAGCCCCCACCACACCAGGAAACACAGATTCCCAGCCTGCAGGGTGGAATGGGACATCATGCCAACCTTGACCTGAAGTGGGGCCCTCCAGCCAGCTCCTGCAGAGCCCTCAGGCTGGCTCAGCAGGCAGCAACGACTTCATTGGGGGAAGGGGGAGAGGGAGGAGGGCGGGGAGACAGTGCTAGCAAGGCAAACAAACCAGCCCCTTTTGCGGGCACAAGGCACCGTCTCTCTCGCTCATGCAATTTCTATAACTGGGAAGGAAGAAGAACAGAGGTTTGAACCTTCTTGAGGACATTTAGAAAACTCTAAGCCTTCTGTTAACCCTAACAAAATTTTTCAATGCCATGCCTTCTCCAGGGGGAGAGTTAGATACGGACAGCCAATCTCAAGGCACGTGGCAGAAACTCTAGTAAAAAAAAATCCCAAGTGCCCACACCCAGATCAACACCCAGAAGATGGCACTGGGAGACCCACTTCCTGAAATTCCTTCTGTGCACCCCTCAGAAGAGGGGGAAAAAACCTGACTTGATAATTCTGTAAGCTATGTTGCTCTTGTCAAATTATTCAACATCTGTCTTCATGTTCCCACAAAAATTAGCATAGGATAGTAGTTTCTGATGACACCTTTGGTGAAATATTTTGACTTCCACCAGTAAGTTGCAAACAACCTGTCTTAAGGATAATGTCAATTCCTACTCTTGAATATTAAATAATCCAGGGGTTTGTTGTGTTTCTGTAAGAGAGAGGAATCCCACCGACCTGCCCTGGCTAGAAGTCCGGCAGCTAGGTGAGGAAAGGAAGCTGGGATGGAGGAGAGGGTGATTTCCGATGCTATCCACATGCTGGGGACTCCTCCTCCATCACCTGGTGACTGACTCTGCCCCAGAAGTAGGCCTCTGGGGCCAGCCCAACCCCCTCACGAGCCAGAAAACAAATTACAGGATCCACCACGGAGCCAGGAGATTGGGAGGCAGGGAGGGACGAGGGGATCGGCTCCAAATGGACCATCTGGTCCAGTTTGTGGCTGCTAGAGCATCTGCGCCCCAAAGAAGAAGGGAAGCCACCTGGCCAGACTGAGCACACCTCCCCAGCCCAACAGCAGAGCTCAGGGCCAGCAAGAGGACCCTCAGCAGGAAGGGGAGTATAGGGCTCTGGGTACTGGCCTCCTGCCAGCCTCAACAGAGACCCACAGCCCAGGCTAGATCCTGCCGGCTTTGCCCTCCACGTCCTCCTGTTCTTCCTCCTGCTCCTCAGTTTAGCTGTTCAACTTCCCTGTTAATCTGGCCCTCCTTCAGCCACACCGGCGCTCCCCAGGACACACTGCGATTTTTTGTGCCTTTTCTTGTGCTCCCGGGCTATCGGCTTCTTTTCTCTTTTCCCTGAGTCCCCCTAGGCTGCCACCCTAGGTCTCTGGGACTCTTCCTAAGCAGAGACCCTCAGAATGTGTCCCACTACCCTGCTGGAAAACATCCTAGCTGACTTTTTTGGGGGAAAGAATTTCAAAAATCATTTCCTCAACCTCCCCCCAACCACGGCCCTTCATTCCTGCAGCAAATGTTTGCCCAGCTTCTCTGCGTGCCCGATGCCATGTTGGATGCCAGGATACAATGAGGGACACAAGTGATCACTCCTCACCCCACACTCTACTCTTCCTCGAGTTGCTTCATCGGCTTTGGACAGAGAGGGAAATTGGGGGGGCAGAAGAACTACGGGCCTACAATAGTTCCCCCTTCTGCTGAGTCTGGCCAAAGCTTCTAGCATCACAAAGAACTCAGCAGCCTCTTGCCATCTTCCTTCTCACACTAGATCCTCACCTCTCTCCATCGACCTCAACGAAGACAGACCTCCACTCTGCAATTCCCCTGAGGCCCCAAGCTTCTCCGGAGCCAACACCCCAAAGGCGCTGTCACCCCAGGACCCAGGGTTGGCCCCAGTACACCCAGCTCACCTTGATTTGTTCCGAGTGGACAGCAACGAAAAGGGAGACTCAGACACATGAGGGAGGAGAAACTACAGAAAATAGGGGGCAGATAAACCAAAGGCTAAATCCTCACCCCAGGGCCTCTGAAATCAGGGCCCGCAGACACCACCAACCCTATGCCTCCCATCCCTCCCCCTCCCCACCCTCATTGCTAGGGTTTCCAGGCTAGGCTCACAGGAGCTTCCTCAACACGGCCCTGTGCAGCCCTGGAGAAGGCTGGATGCTGGAGGGGATGGAGGAGAGGGATGGCCAGGAAATAGGTTGGCCCGATCGCCCAAGGGCACTTGGAGGGAGGAGCAGGGTAGAGGATAGAAAGCAGGGTATAGTGGTCTCTGTCACTCTCAGAGCCCCTGGGGTGTGGGGAGCAGGAGGCAAAGGCCTCAGTGACATCTCTCCTTAGGCCAGCTCTTGAGGCAATGAGGCTATGAGGAACCCTTGGGGAGAAAGAAGATAGAGGACCCCTGCCCCCCCAAGTCCCAGGTGTCTTCCTTTGCCTTGGGGAGGCCTCTGGCGCCAGCTCAGTGGCCTCCTCCCTACAATTCCCCCTTCCATTCCCCAGTTCCCCCCTCCTCCCCTTTCCCTCTTCTGGCCTCTGTAAAGGGCCAGGCAGTAAGAGACACACAAACTAATTAAGAAGCAGAATTTGGCCAGATGCCTGGGCCTGCCTCCCCAGGGAATTAAGCCCAAGCTAGCTAACTGTGCAGGGCAGGGAGCACGTCACCTCCTAGACACCCCTCAGGACACCCCTGCCTCTGGGAGGCACAGCAGAGCCAGGCACCCCCCAGAAGGGAGCATTTAGCATCAGCATCTGAGGCTGGCATCTGCGGGGTGGGGGTGGGGGTGGGGAATGATGGGGGGGCAGCTGGGGGGACACTGCCTCTGCCTCCACGCCCACAGAACAGGTCAAACTCTTCCCTGATCTAAAGAACAATCAGGCCCTGGGGAAGAGGAACAGGGACCTCTCCCCACCCCAGCTACGCAGGATTACAAAGTGACCCACATGGACACCCTGCAGTCAGGAGAAGGCAAAGTAAGGGCCACTGAGCCCCGAGGCGGGCTTTTTTTGTGTATAAGGTCAAGGTACTGAAGGCTGCTAGAACTCAGAGGGAGGGGTTCCTGAGAGGGGAGAGCTCTGGGCCATCGTGAACAGATGATGCCCGCTCTCGGGACCTTTCCCCAGGGAACACTCTCTGGAGAGACAGGAGAAGGGACACCCAGCCGGAGTCCCCTAAACGCCGGACAACGGGGGCGTAGGGACGCAGGAGCAGGGCTGCGTGGCAGGGGGCAGAGTTTGAACACGTAGCCGGATCGGTGCGTGCCGTGTTTGCGTTTCCCGGGGACGGTGGCTGAATGTGTCCGTGTGTGCACTCGGGGAGAAGGAAGGTGGGGCTGGGGTTTTGTAGCTGGGAACCGGGGACAGGAAGAACTGACTCAGGCTAGATTTGAAAAACGGATGCCGGGTTTTAGGCGCCCAATCCGGGGGATGCTGGCATCCGCTCCTGCCGTCAAGAAGCGAGTGAAAAGAAGCGAAGCCTCAGCGAGAGCGGGGAAGGCGAGCCCGCCGCCCGGCCGCGGTACCGGCAGCCAGCTCACCCGCCAGCCGTGCACAACTCCGGATCGTGCATCGCTTGGCTTCTACTCCGGAGGCCGAGCCAGGGTAGGACTAGGTTTCCGTGCAAGTCGCTGCCCCAGGCCCGGGTTTGGGGTCTGGTGGGATCTCCCGAGCCGACTGGGTGCTCTCAAGGGTTCCGAGTCACTCCTGCCCCAGGCAAGGTTTGGGGAAGTGGCCACCTCCCCCTGGCATCCCCGGCTTCACGCCATACCCAACGACCCATCTCCGTGCTCCGAAACAGCTAGCTCGATCTCACGCCCAGAGAAGGGCGGGGACCCGGGCATCCACTCCAGAGTCCGAGCCGGGGTCCCCACCAAACCCCGGCAGCGCGCACTTTGCGCTTCTTGCAAAGTTTCCGCGCGGTGCTAAGCCCGCTTAGAGCGGGACGCGGGCTCTTACCGTAGACTCCTTGTCCCCGGCAGTGGAAGGGGATCAGCGCCAGAAGTAGAAGGCAGGTCACCTCCATCTTCACGGCCGGTGCTTCATCCCCGCGAGGCGGCGCAGCCCGAGAGGTGGCGGGGGGCGCATCCGCCGGGGCCCCGCGATGCCCCCTGCGTCCCCCCTTCCCCCGAGAGGTGACGGAGGGGGCGGCGGCGGCAACGGAGACCAGGAGACTGAGGAGGCGGCGGTGGCGGCGGCGGCGGCGACCCGGGTTTCTCCTCCCGCGGGGCCGCTGCCCGCGTGGGGACGCAGGGGGCGCTGGCCCGGCCCCGGGTGCCTTGGCGCGCCCGGCTCAGCAGCCAGCGCCCCGGCCCGAGGAGCCCGGCGGCCGATCCGCCCCGGGTCCCCAGGGCTGTCTTCTCCGTGTGCTGGGCGCCAGGAACCCCTCTGCGGCGGCGGGGACTCTTCGATCCAACAGGCCACCGACGACTGACAAACTTGTCGTTTCCCCGCCCAGGGGACGCCCCTCCGCGGAGCGGGGACAGGAAGGCCGGGGCTTCGTTCGGGGTTAATCCGCTGTCTCCAGTCCTGCGGCGGGTGCTGGGGTCTCAGAAGCCCGACCCAGGGGGGCCAGGTTGGGCGCCCTCCCGGAGGAGAAGGAGCCCCGGCCCCGGCCTCCTGAGCGGGGGAACAGCGCTGGCTGGGTTCCGCCGAGGGGCGAGAGCCACGGGTCCCCAGGTCCGGGAAGTTAACCGAGCCACCGAGGAAGCCTGAGGAGGAATCGCGCCCCGGCGCCCCGCGGGAATCAGGAGAGCAATTCCAGCCAAGAGAGACCCCAGAAAGCGGGGAAAGGAGGAAAGTTTGAGTCGTTTGAAAAATACTCGCGCTCTCCGCGAGGCCGGGGCTGCGGCGCGGGCGCCGCTCGCCGCCTCCGCTCGCCGCGCTTAGCTCCCGCCGTCTGGCCACGGCCGTGGCGCTCCCGGGCTCGATGCTCTCCGGAGAGCGGGGCTGCGCCGCGCCCCAAGTTGGTCGTCCCCGCCCCCGCCCGGCGGCCTCGGCCGGCGGGGGCCCCGAGCGGGCGGGGCCGGGCCGGGCTCCCGGGCGCGGCGGCCGCTGGGCTCGGGGCCGCGGGAGCGCTCCGTTCGCTCCGCAACTTGGGCTTCGCTGTGCTGCTTTTTCCCCCCTCGGAGCTTTTCATTCCGCGCTACCCCCGCCTCCCTCCCTCCCTCCTCCCTCCTCCTCGCGTCTCCGCGTTCGGTCTCTCGCTCTCCCACCCTTTGTCGCTCGCTCTCGTTTGATTCCCCTCCAGTTAAAAAAGGGAGCCAATTAAAGGCAGCCCAGCTCGCCCGGCCCAGCCTCTGTCCAATTTCCTCGCCTCCCCCAGGACCAATTAGAGAAAACAAAACAGGGCTGGGGGAAGCAGACTGCCTGCTTTCTTCTCTCTCTCTCTCTCTCTCTCTCTCTCTCTCTCTCTCTGTGCCCCTCCCCCTTCTCTCCCTCTCTCCGCCCCCCCCACCCCACCCCCCCGGCAGGAAAATGTCAGAAAGCAGAAATGGATCCATCTATCCCGAGGACAGTGGCGGAGGGACGTGGGTTTCGGCGCGGGCTCTGCAGCCGCGCGATCGCACGCTCGCTCTTCGCCCGCCCTTGCACACCCAGATTGGCTGCTGAGCCGGGTGCACCGATTCCAGTATGCTCGCGGGGCAAGCACGGCCGTTCGCCCCGGGGACCGAAGCCTGCGGGGCACTGCACACTTTGTAAATGTTTTGCACTTTTGGTGGTCGGAACTGAAGCGGGGGTCGGAGGGAAAGGCCACGGGCCCGCGTCTTCTGGGGTCCTGCAGGCGCGTGAGCCGGCCGCCTGCTGTCGGTCTGCAGGGCTGTCTGCGCGGCCCCGGAGTCCCTCCGCCGCCGGCCGAGCCCCCGCCCCTTTCCAGACAGCCTCAGCCTCTCCCAGCGCAGGGCGTGGGGGCCACCGCCACAGCAGCTGGCGGAGCTGGGGGCGGAGAGCCCGCGCTTACAGCTCCTGCCCTTGCCTCGGCCCACAGGTTGCCAACAGGTTTGTCCGCAGGACCCAGCTGCCGGATTTCCCCCCTAGGCCACCCACATTCTCCCCGGCTCGCCCCTCTCTCTGCCCCCGCATCCTGCCCGTCCTTAGGACCTCAGGCGCCCCCAAGCGCCCCAGGGGCACACTCTCTTCCGGCAGCCAAGCCCAGCGGCCGGTTCCAGCAGCGGAGGTCAGGCACTCCGGAACTCCGCTACCTCACCCTGACTCCTGGAGCAGGGTTGGGAGGGCTCTCCTCCCAAAGGCCAGCGGGAAGGAGGCGTAGGCTGGGAAGCCAGGCGGGCTGCCTCCCCTGCGCCTCGGATCGCGTCCCCCAACCCCGGTCCTGCTAATCTCACCTGCTCCACCTGTCGCTGTTATTTATCTCGGCTTGTGCGCAAGGACTGTATTAGGGCGGCCCGTGGGATCGCGGGCAACCGCTGCGGCTAACAAGAGAGGAGATTATTAACCCTGCTTCCCCCACTCCCCGGAACTGTTCAGTATCTGTGCTGTGATGGTGGTTCCACGACTCTATGCGTTTCCCAAAACTCAAAGAACTTACACCAAAAAATATTTCATTTTCAACATGTAAATTAAAAGAAATTTTTAAAAAATAATAATAAAACCCACCCCATCCCAGGCCCATTTCCTGCTCGGTGCCTCCTCCCAGGCAGCAGTGGGAGGTGTTGGGAGAAATGACAGGCCTTCATGGTGGTGGTGGTGGGGGTGCCATCCGTTGACACCTTCTCGGTTCCCTTTCTGTCCATCCTGGGAAGTCCGAAAACAGCTGAAGAATCTTATTCGCCAGCCCACCTCCAACTGATTGCTCCTTCTTCATCCCCTCCCCCCTTTTTCTCCTTCCTTTCCTGTGGATTCAAGGCTGAATAAGGCGATCTGATTTAGTGCCGGGCACCCAACAGATGCTAGTTGGAGATTTGTTAAATAAATGGATGAATGATTCCCATCGTAGGCCAGATACCACAGACCCAGGATACCCTCAGTGCAGCCAGCCTTTCTACTCCCCACCCCACAACCATTACCTGGAGGAGAAAAATCCATTTTCTGCTCCACCGGGCTACAGAGCTTTGAGGCCACTTCCCACCTACCTCCCCCACCCATTCTAAAAAGGAAATGGCACCAATCGAGGGTATGGTGATGACTATTTTCTTTTATTGTTATCTTCTTCCCACAGTTCAAAAATTCCTAGAAATCGTCACTGCCTCCAGGAAGCTCTCAGGGAGTGATCACAATGATTCCTGCTCTCCTTGGCTTTGCCCATTCTGAACTGAAGGAGCACAGATCCAAGCCAGAGGAGACTGCCTTCCTGTTTTCCAGTCAGCTGGTCCAGCCCCCCAAACAGCAGTTAATCACTCCTCTTTGGCTTTGGGTTGTTTTACTGAGGGACAGGGAACCCCACTGACTCAGCTGATATACTCTGGAGTTTGAACACATACACTGGCTTGAAGGAGAGAGAAGACTCGTCGTCAGGGAGAGAACAGGAGGAGGGGGGAGCCAGGCTGGGATTGAACATTCGCTGTAGAAAATTCACTTGTGACTACTCTGCAGCTAACTGTATGCAATTTAAGTACCTTGACAGCCTGTTTATGTTGCCTGTAAATTCAGCCATCTCCTACCCCAAGTGTGCCCGGCCTGCTGCCTCTGACACAGCCCTGGGTCTGACAAGGAGAGGCAACCAGGGAGAAAGAAAAAAGCACTAGACTTGGAAGCCATCAGTTCTATGTTCCACTTGTAATCTTTCTAGGCCTCCGTTTCCCTAGCTGTAAAGTGAGTAGGATCCCTATCCCACAGAGTGGTTGTGAGACGTAAGAATAATAATAACAGCTGATCCCACAGGCCAGGTACTGTTCTAAGCCCTTCGTGTGAATAACTAATCCTCATAACAACTACGGGAGATGGGACTGTTATTCTCATAGGATAACATAGAATAATTTAGTGACTTACATAGTTCCTAAATGGCTTTGACCTAGGTAGCTTGTCTCCTTGACCTTGTTTTTTCCCACTATTCTATCCTGAGGATACGTAAGGACCTGGGTGCCTGTAAATGTTTTCACAACAAGTGTTTCCTATTCTTTTCACACACACAGAATTCACTGGCATTCAAATTGAGCTGTGGGGTGGGGGGGTGACACATGAACTCTAGACCCCTAAACCTGAAGCTGACTGAGGCTGGACTGCCTGGAGACTCGGTGATTAGCACCTGATTGCCAACTCCTGGCTTCCACCCAAGATACTCTAAGAAAAGCCCTATTCTTTTTCCCTGAGAAAACCCAACCTTTGGCCTCCAAGACGTTTCAGGAACTAGCTGCTGATGAGGGGGTGGGTGTGACACGCCAGGGAACCCGGGAACCCCAGACCTTGGCTAGGCAGGGCAGCTGAGGGTTTTTGTTGTGAGAGCTCCTTATAAGAAAGCTCCCCCATCTCCTGCCTGAGGGAACTCAGAATCTGGGAGTAGAGAAGAGAGGGAGAGAGAGGGAGAGTAAGTCTACGGGAGTGGTGTCGTGGCTTGCTAGGGAAATTATCTCTGAAAATCATACAGTGGCAGGTATCGATTCAATCTTAGGGCAAACACTTTCTGGTCAGGTGGGGTGAAGGCTGACTGGGGTGGGAGGGGATGAAAGCCGAGGAGAGTTATGACCCCGCCGGAAGACTCGTTTATTAATTCAGGCTCTAACAAATAGCCAATTAATGGTTCCAGCTGTTAATTAGTAAGCAGTTAACTCCTGTTAAAAAACGTGCTGCTCAGGACTGGTGACAATGCAATCCCGCAGTGACAGCCTTGGAGAGGAGGGATCCCGGTGACTTGTGACCCCCAGGTTCTGTAGCTCCCCCCACTCTGGCAGACCCTCCGCTCTGGAATGCAGGCTTCCTGAGAACAGGAACCCCATCTGTCCACCATTCATTCATGTAACAAGTATCTCCTACTATGTGCCAGCCGCTACTCCTGGCTCTGCAGATTCCATGAACAAAACTGACCAGAACCTCTGCCCTGGGAGCTTATGTTCTAGTGAAGAGACAGACAATAGACTACGAAAATAAGGAAAATAGATAGTATTTAGACAGTAAGTGCAGTAGCTACAGTAGCTACAGCTAGAAGAGAAGTAGGAGTGACAGGGCATCTGGACAAGATTCCACTGACACTGGAGTCATGACCTATAGAAGAGAGGGCTCCACCTGTGCCAATCTCTGCAGCAAGGAGGGGTAGCAAGTGCAAAGACCCTGGGGTGGTGAGCAGGATTTGGTGCAGCTGAACAGGTGACGGGAGAGCAGTAGCAGTAGGAGCTGAGATCGAAGAGGGTAAAAAGACAGGTCCTTTGGGCCTTGAGGTCACTACAGGAGGTCGGGTTTCCCCAAGTAAATGAGAGCTATGGCAGGGTTTTGATCAGAAGAGGGAGAGGATCTGACTTTAACTTAGTATCTTAGGATCTGACTTTATCTGACTTTATCTTAGGATCTGACTTTAACTCACTCTGGCTCTGTATAAGGAACCAGTTGAAGGGGGTGCCATGGTATCTCTAGCCAGGCACTTAGGGCGTGCCCGATAAATGCTGATGTTATGAATTGGTACCTAAAAATTGATGGGGCAGAGACACATGATCACTTTTGAAAGTCCAATTTAAATGGGTCCTCTTGTAAATTATTTTACAACCACCAAGGATACCCTCACATTTGACCACCCCAAGGAATTCCACACCTGCAACCCTACTTGGTCCTTCAAATGTCCCTGTGACTTAAGACACCTTCTCCATTTTACAGTTGTGAAGACTGAGCCAGAGACATTCGCTGACTGGCTTAACGATTCGTTTTAGAAAATACCAGTCCCAGACGATGGCGGTGGGGATTCAAAAGAGACAAGAGTCCCTCCCATCTGGCCACCTTTCCACTAATGTGCCAGGTCTTCTCTGGGTGATCTTCCCTCTCCGGGCTCCAGATTCTGATTTTTCACAATAAGCCGATGTGCCTAGCTTGGCTCTCAGATGGTTTCCTGCTCAGACTCCAAAGGCTTATGAGCTATGTCTATGGCCTGTTATCTGCATGCCACCATTTCTCCAGCGAGGGTCACCTCAGCTGTCCCAAGCTCTCTTTGTCCATACTACTGTTGGAACAGGGGAGATTTTGTTTAACTTTTTTGAGCTGATGGTTCATTGGATCAAAAGTAGTTTGGTTTTAACACCAGCTTGGAAAACACATGGTCTTCCCACTCTGAGTGGGAGTAAAGAGCCCTGATTTACCCAGCTCTACTTCCCTACTGGGAGGGTCTGGGAGGGGGATGAATGGGCTGAAAAAGTCAAGTTCTTTCGGCTATTTATTAATTCAACAAATATTTATTGAGCCAGGCATTGTGCCATCATCGTACTGGGTTTTCTGCTCAAGACTTCCAACAAGTAAAGACACCACCGTGCCATCAGGGAGCCCCAGTCTGAGGGGTGAAACACAGTCCTGCCCTCCAGGAGCCTCAGTGTGAGGGGGAGAAACAGCCCTGCCCTCAG
This sequence comes from Mustela erminea, assembly GCF_009829155.1. NCBI lineage: Eukaryota > Metazoa > Chordata > Mammalia > Carnivora > Mustelidae > Mustela > Mustela erminea. Next base: position 84,654,802 of record NC_045617.1, read on the forward strand.
GGAGCCCCAGTCTGAGGGGAAGACCCAGGCCTCCCTTCAGGGAGCCCCAGTCTGAGGGGGAGAAACAGCCCTGTCTCAGGGAGCCCCAGTGTGAGGGGAAGACTCAGCCTGCCCTCAGGAACCCCAGTCTGAGGGGGGAGAAACAGCCCTCCCCTCAGGGAGCCTCAGTCATAGGGGAGGACCCAACCCTGTCCTCAGGGAGCCCCAGTCTGAGGAGAGACACACTCCTGCCCTCAGGGAGCCCCAGTCTGAGGAGAGACACACTCCTGGCCTCAGGGAGCCCCAGTCTGAGGGAGGAGACTGTTACCTTACAGTTATAGATCCTGATATAAAATGGAATCAGGCTAGAGACCTAGGAGCAGACACACTTTAACAGTGATAAAGTAAAGTGATCACTATAGAGTAAGTGTTAAGGAGATGGGGAACAAGGAAGACATCCTGCTGGTTACTCCGACTTTCTGGCTCTTATTGCAAGATCATTTCCTACTTTAAGCCTGGTGGCCTGCAGCCTTCCAAATTTCAACCAAGCCAAAGGGAAGCAGCCTAGTGTTTTATTTGGGTATTTTCTCCTAATGCAAATGTCTCTCTGGGCTCCTGGGAACCAGGCCTGTTTGAAGGCAAGACTGTGAAGCTGGCATGTAGCAGTCAGCACGGGGAGGGAAGAAAACCCACTCTCTCTGGAGGCCAGGCCCTAGTCCAGCAACAAACTCTATCCCCACCGCAGTCCACTAGCCTCCCTAGGGACACACCTGGCCAAGGGGATTGCAGAACCTATGGAGATCGGCAACTCTCCCAGGGCTCCAGCCGGTCTTGTGGATGTCACCCCCGCCCCTAGGTTGAGAGTGGTATCTGTGCAGTGGGCTCTGTTTGCATTGGGGCCGTGAGCCCTAGGACAGGTGGCTGTCACCTGCTGGGTCACTCACAGCTCTCAGCACGGGGCTGAGCCCATAGCACCACTTGATGTCTACTCATTCGAATGAACTGATTTGGACCACACAAACTCACACAAAAACAGGCTCGAGGCAAGACCTGAATCACCAGGATAAGGGAAGCCCAAATTAGCCAGACAATATGTAGATGAGGGACAAATATAAATAATAAATATATAAGAAGAAATATTTGTGTTCAGTACAGGCTGCGAGAAAGCAAATACACAGGGGAGGGAAGTAGGCAAGCGAGATCCCACAAGGTTTTAGGAAAGGCTGTGTAAACAAGGGGCTGGGGAAGTGACCGCCCCCCCCCCCCCACTTCTGCCTCATTCTGGGATGCTTTCTAAGGGGGGGGTGGTGTGCCTCTGCCAGGCTGAAGGGTGCTCTGTCCTCTGGCCCCTGCCCCTCAGGGCCCCAGCAGCCCCAAAGGAAGGCATCAAGTTTCGCTGAGCTGGTCTTTCTCCCCTTCTCCAGGGCAGCTTCTGGGAGGCAAGATCAAATGTTCTTCAGCTTGAAGAGTGAGGCTGGGATCTGTGGGGAAGGGAGGAAAGGGCAGGAGGGGGATACAGCTGAAATCATGGGAGGGGACGGGACCAGGGCTGAGCTCAGGGACAAGGCATGTGTTTCTTCTTGTTTCCTTTCTGCTTAACTCCCCCAGCAAATGCTTGTTCCTTTTGTTATCACCTCTTTTTGATCCATTTAAAGGGGTGAGAGGCAGGAAATTTGGAGTGGGATAATCATACACACACACACACACACACACGCACGTGCGCGCAGGGACAGGACTGCTGCGTGCCATACACTCCAGGGGGCGCCATTTACATAGAATACAACAGGAATGGCGCCCACCTTCCACCCCAGTGTGCAAAGGGTGGCCTCACCACAGCGCCCTCTCCTCAGAGCCAACGCCAGGACAAGCTGGTGTCATCCCACCCTGTACTTCATCCCCCCCCTTCACTTCCCAACCCACGCCCACACCACCCCACACACACACACCCACCCCCTCTGGCCCCTCACCCTGAAGGTCACACCTGGCCTAAGCGTCCCACCCCCACAGGACAGTGTGGGGGAAGAAGAGGTCCCCAGGCCACTTGGCAGCCTCATTGTTCTGCATACACAACAAGGCCTAGAGACTAAATGCCTTTTTGATGAACTCTGCTCATTAACTGGCTCTCCCTGCTCTCCTTAGGGATATGCGAAGTCCATCATCTGGGGATTTTAGGAGCCACATCTGGCCCCAGGCAGGGGGGGGCCAAGGGACCCTCCCCCTTAGTGCTGTGAGGACAGTCTAGCTCTCCTTCTCACGCTTTCAGTCCTCTAACCCAGGGCTTATCTGCAGGAGTAGAGTACCATCAAGTAACCATAAAATGCCCTCATGACCATCAGAGGAGGTAAAAAGCTTTATCATCTTCCTTTTAGAGATAGAGGAAACTGAGGAACAGAGAGGTTCAGTCACTCCCTCAAGGTCACACAGCTAATAAGTGGCAAAACTGATTATCAAACCAGATAGTCTGGCTCCAGAGACTGCAGAGTCCATACCCTTCACTTCAGACCTGGAAGAGGGGCCTAAAGTGGACACCTTAGACGTATGCTGGCTGACACCCAGCCACGAGCTACCAGTTGCTGTTTGAGTTTAAATAAAGCAAAATTTCAAGGCCAGTCGCACTTGCCACTTTTCAAGTGCTTGATAGTCACAGATGACCAAGCAGCGCTCAAGAGTCTGTCATTTTAAGCCCAGCTCTGCTGCTTACTAGCTGAGCAACGGTGGGCCAGTCATTTAACTTCTCTGTGTTCATTTCGTTGTGGTTGAAAGGGTGGTAAGAACAGTGCTGATCCCACTGAGCCAGGAGGGGAATGAAATGAGAAAATGCATATGAAGGCTCAGTCCAGTGCCTGGTACATAGTAAGTGTTCTAAAAATTCTCAGTTTTCCTTTTAGGAGGCATAGTTGGTCCTTCATCTAACTAAGCCAGGTAGCTAAGACCAGAGAAAGTAAGGGACTGGCTCAAAACCACGTGGTTCATAAGCTGGAGCTCTGGATTCTTTTGACTCCCCCCACATGGCCTAGTGATACCACCACAGGTGATGAAGGACTTTCACATTTGACCCTCCCCAAGATGCGGGGAAGCAGTTAAATGGGGTTTTATCAACCCTCCATTTTAAAGATTAGGAAACTGAGACAGAGAAGGGTCATGGTGCCATTGAGTAGCAGGAGAAGGACACGTTAGTACTGTTCATTGTTCTTTCTCTGCTCCGTTCTCCACTGTCTGTGAAAATTAACACGTGGCTGTTCGTGGGGGAGGGTTTTGTGTGCGTGTTTTTCATTTCTTCACTGTGCAGAGTTCAGGGACCTGCTGTCCAGTATAGGTGGAATATAAATTATATAAATAATATTAATAAGGTCTCAATTATGTAGAAAGCTGTATACAGAATAAAGATGAGATGATAGATAATGCCATTTTAATGATTATCGTGGGCGATGGGATTATGGGTGATTTGCCTTTCTGTCTTCATGTGTTTCTATTTTTTCCCCAATTTCCTACAAGCAGTATGTATTATTTTTACAAGCAGAAATAAACAAATGTGATTTTCAAGTACTTTTTTTTTTTTTAATTAAATCCCTCCGGTGTTTCCCCTGTGACCTCTTCACCTCCCTAAACACTCAGGAGACCTGCTGGGGGTTTGGCTTTGCCTGGCCAGGCCTGCCCACAGACAGGAGGCCTGTGTGTGCCTCTCATCCAGAGGCCCTCAGGTCCCTTTGCACTGAAGTGCGTTTGAATTTACTCAGCAACATCCACATGCAATAAATGTCATACTGTTTTATTTTTTCAAGTCAAATAAATTCTGATCCCAAGTCTCCAATTGCCAGAGTGCTGAGAAATCAGCCTTAGTTATGTTTAGGGAGGGGAGTATCGGGTCACAGAAGAATCCAGAACCCAGGAGAAGGGGCCTGAGGCCTATGGTTGCCATGGTAATTGACTCCTGTCACTTTGGCTCCTGAACCCTGGGCCAGGCCTCTCTCAGGCTCAGACGCCCTGGATGGGCTCTGAGGTCTCCACAGCAGCCCTCTCAGTGACCACAAGTGGGCCCTGGAGCCCCTCTGGGCCTCAGCACTTATCACTCAGCCTCCACAAATATCCCCATCTGGCACCACAGGCCAGAGAGACACAAGGCCCCAAACCAAAGCCCCCAAATCTCTGTCCTTCCCTGGCTGAGAGGTCTGTCTTCCTTCTCCCTCCTAGTTGGACCACTTTCCTCATTCCTTCTCCAGTCCCCTCAGGAGACCTCCACTCTCCAAACCTAACTTGGGGGGGAGAGGGGGCAGGAATCCCTGTTGCTGTGACAACAAAACCCAAAGCTCTTTGAGGCAAAAAAAGCCCGGCCTTAGACACTGACCTTGGTTCCTTTCTTGGGATGGAGGAGGAGAAAATGTCTGTCACTATTCTAAATGAAGTGGGAAACACACCAAATAACATCTCAGTATAGATCGTGGCTACACAACTCATGCCTTGAGTGATGGCTTCTCAAACCTCTCCTTGTGAGGTCAGACTGAGACCCCGGAGCACTTACGCTCCAAAGAATATGAAATGGAGTCACCAAAGTCCCAGCTCCCTCTTCCTAGGACCCAGGCAGGGGAAAGGGATTCCTAAGGGGAAGCCCAGAAATCGGAGTCAGAGAGACTGAAGTGTTGGGCCCAAAACAGATGTTCAGTAAACACTTCTGTTGTGCATGAGTCTAATTTTGGGTTCAGTCCTTCACATCTCTGAGCCTCATCATCTTTATCCATTCATTCGACAACTACGTTATGATTTCCGCATACTGTTTCAGGCACAGAGGATATACCAGGGAACATGACAAAGTCTCTCTCTTCTGTGTTAATGGTTGAGACACACAATAACATTCTTATATCATCTCAGGTCTAGTAGATGCTGTCTGTGGTGCTCAGCCCACATCTCAGTCTAACTAACCCTCTGGCTGACTTCTAATTGCTAGCCTCTAATTGCTAACCCCATTAGAGGGCGCCTTTGCTCGGGCCTTCTCTGCAGACCAATGTAGCAGCCAGAAGAGCCAGGATCTCCCAGGTCCCTGGGCACAGCCCTCAGCCAGTGACTCACAGAGCTGGTGCATAAATACCCCGGTTCCCTTGCTCCCCAGGCAGGATGTCTCTGAGGTGCGTGTCCCATACTAGCTCCCAGAGTTCCCCAGAAGAACTGGGCTCCAGTTCCTCACAGTAACTGGGTAAAAAAGATGCTTGCTATTGGCTTCTTTTCCTTCCCTGTATGACTTCCCCCCTCTCCTGTAGGTGTTTCCTGGAGTCACCAAATATTACTTGCCCTCAAATATTTGTCTTGGGTTCGCTCTGGGGAAATCCAACCCAAGACATGAGACTGTATTTGGTGCTATGGGAACAAAATTAAAATAGGACAAGGGGGCGGAGAACGAGGCCTGGTGTCACTTTAGACAGGCTTGTTGGGGAAGTCCCTATGAGGAGACGTTCAGTTCAATCAAGCACCTGAGTGAAGTCAGGGAGGGAGACAAGGAGATATCTGGTGGCAAGGGGGTTCCAGGCAGAGGCCCTGAGGTGGAAACAGCTAAGAGCAGTGGGATGATACAGGAACGCTATTCCCCCAGGAATGACACCTGCCCGACCAGCTGGGGAGAAGGAGAAGGATTGCTTGAGGTAGTCTCTGAGAAGTGAAAAGCCCTGGATACATAGGAGCTGTTAGGTCTTTTATTTTTTTTTTTATTTTATTTATTTATTTATTTATTTATTCGACAGACAGAGATCACAAGCAGGCAGAGAGGCAGGCAGAGAGGCAGGCAGAGAGAGAGGAGGAAGCAGGCTCCCCACTGAGGAGAGAGCCCGATGTGGGGCTCGATCCCAGGACTCTGAGATCATGACCTGAGCTGAAGGCAGAGGCTTTAACCCACTGAGCCACCCAGGCGCCCCTGTTAGGTCTTTTAAAATGCTATCTCTAGAGCATGCAGCTGGTCCTGGAGGGAACAGCTCCACTTCCTGCCCTGCCTGGGCTGCCGGGCTCTGGGCTCTGCGTCTCCCCCTCTCTGCTCACCCACCTCTCTGGCCTGGAGCACAGCTTGGTTTTTCCAATAACTCATTAGTGCAGCTTTTGTCATGATTGAAGAAACAAAAGACCCAACAAGAAAACTGCATTCAGCGGCATTACAGGTTATTTATGAGAAAATGCAAAGCAGCCTCAGCACCCGAGGAATCCCCAGCGGGGAGGCAGGAAGGTCCTCTGGGCAGAGGACTGGGATTCCTTGGATAGGGCTGGTGCTGGCCGCCCATGCTCCCGCCCCACCCAGACACATGGCTTCTCTCCTCCCCCAACCCCTGCCAAAGTCAGCCATGAGTCACCACAGCCATAGCCACTTGATTTAATTTCACCCACTCATCCACGCCTTCAGCCATTCATTTATTTATGTATTCACTGATTCATTTATCCATTCAGACAGGTGGTAAGGGCCTACTATGTGCCAGGCACTAGCCGATGTCAACATTTAGGGAGCATAGACACAAATCAGCAATGGTATCCTGGAACTAGACACAAATCAGCAATGGTATCCTGGAACTAGCTCATAGCAGAGCTATTGGGACATGCTTCTCCCCACTCCCCCTGCAGTGGTGTGACGTAGGTAGCTTTAACATGCTGGCAGTATTCACACCATAGAATGCAAGTGGTCTAAATCAGGACCTTTCCCCCCAGAGATCTAGCCGTGAAACAAGACACTGCTGTACCAGGCCTTGGTATCCCTGGCCACACAGAGCTGAACCTCAAGAACTTATGGTCTAAATCAGAACAGGACATTGACCAAGTTCCCCTCCCCCAAAGATTTATTTGAGAGAGGGAGCAGAGGGAGGAGCAGAGGGAGAGGAAGAGAAAAAATCAAAGGAGCCCCAGCTCCCCACCGAACACGGAGCCGGAAGCAGAACCATCTCACAACCCTGAGATCATGACCCCAGCCGAAATCAAGTGGGATGCTTAACCAACTGAGCCACCCAGGTGCCAGGACACTGACCAGGTTGCTGTTTTTTTTTCTTTTTAGGATTTTATGTATTTATTTGAGAAAGAGAGGACGCATGACAGAGAGAGTGAGAGAGAAATCACGCGCCCATGAACAGGGGTGACGGGGAGGGTGGAGGGAGAGGGAGAAGCGGGCTCCCCGCTGAGCAGGAGCCAGAAGTGGGTCTCGATTCCAGGATCCTGGAATCTTGACCTGAGCTGATGTTGAGCTGACCTCAGCTGACCTGAGCTGATGTTGAGCTGACCTCAGCTGACCTGAGCAGACTTGAACCGACCAAGCCATCCAGGCGCCCTGACCAAGCTTGTAATTAATGTAACAAAACTACTATAAACTACTATATACTTGTCTTTGCAACCATGAGTTCCAAGGACAGAGCACTTAATTCTACTGTGGGAGACCTAGGAAGGCCTGATAAACAGGGTGCATTTCAGCTGAGCCTTTAGGGGTCAGTGAGATGTCCATCTGAACGGAGGGCATTCTGGGAAGGGGAACAGTTTGAGCAAACCTCTAGAGGCCATCCAGGAGGAGTGTGTTCACTCCATCCAGATCAAAATGCTGCAGCAGGAGGTCGCTCCTACCCATTACCTTCCCAACCACACAGCAATAACGCACTGCTTTCTGGAGGAAAGAATTGTTATTGGAAGAGCAGGAGAGACTGCTGCTTGGACAGTGGGTCCTGAGAGGTAAGGATGCATCTCCTCTTCCCCTCCTCCCAACTTTCTCCTCGTCACCCTTCCTTCTCAAGGAAAGGCCTGACCTACAGGGAAAATGTGTACAGGCAAGAGGCCCCCATCAACCCACCCTCGGGGCCACCAACATTGTTACCCGCCCCCAGCGGGAGCCAGCGGGAGCCAGCGGGAGCCAGCGGGAGCCAGCGGCAGCCCACGCCGGCCCACATCCTCCCAGCTGCCTGCCAACCTCACCCCCCTTTGTCTGACAGGAACTGAGAGCTGACCACCGGTCCAAGGCAGCCTCCTGGCTCACCTCCGCCGGACTGTCACCAGCCACCACTAGGGAGGGGAGATAGAACATGACAGTGCATTGCATGTGTAGGACACTTCTCAGTCCTCAAAACACAGACCTGGGTGCCCCCGCTCCATCCTGGAACCCTGTAGGGTGGGGTTAGTGTCTCCAGTCTGTGGATGAGGAAACGGGCTCTAAGGGACTCAAAGGGAAGCTAGAACCAGAATCAAGGTGCTCTGATCCAGACCTTTATGCCACAGCTCTTCATTATGTATCAACCCAGAGCACCAATAGCAATGACGCTAAGTGTTGGTAATAATAATGACTCCGTTTTATGGAGGACATGCACAACATTATCTCGATCTTCGCCACAACCCCCCAAGAGGTACCACATCTATCCCCACCTTTCAGCCAAGGACACGCAGCATCCCACCTGTGCTGAAGGAGTTCGCTATGAGCTGAGGGTCTCTCGAGGTTGGTCCAGGACCTCGACTTTTCCAGAACGACTGAAGCAGAGGTTCTTGGGTGGGCCACAGGAATATAATGGGAACATACTGTTTAAAAAACACCACAGGGATGAGCAGTGTATGCATTAGCGCACAGGCGCTGGCGGGGACCGGAGACAGTCCGCTGAAGGTCTTCGGAGACAGCTTTATCAGCGTTCCCTGGGCCTCCGTTCTCAGCCCCTGCTTTTGTCCTTCTCATGGCCCCCTTGGGTGAGCTCCTCTGTGCCACGGATCAGAGCACCATCCACACTGTGACCCGCAGACAGCAAGCTGTGAGGTCGAGGGCACTGGCCTAGAGTCAGACGGATGCTTCTTGCCTATGTGACCTGGGCAAGCTACCTTCCCTCTCTTGTAGTGCCCCATCTCTTTGTAAATCAAGGCTAGTCACAGTGCTGATAACAGCAAATTCTTCCAGGGTGCTCATTTTGAGAGGCACTGTTCTTAACACCTTACACGTATTAACTCATTTCATCTTTTCCACTTCCCTGTGAGGCTGGCTTTCAGCATAGGGCCTCATGCGCTGTTATGTGCTTAGTAATTGCTAGCTGTTATTAGGAGCCTCGTTGGCCCCGGGCTCCCTGAGGCTGCCCACCTCTGTGCTTAAAATTTAAAAGCTCCTTCTTCCTCCTGTGTTTATCTTCGTGGATGATTCGCCATCTCCCCCATGACCCAAGCAGCCACCTGGGACTGAACCCTGAGCTCTAACCCTCCTCATAGAATCCATGTGCCCAACCATTCTGTCTGTTTCTGCTCATTTCCCACCTGGATTATGCAAAGGCCTCCTAGAGCTCCCTGCCTCCAGCCCACATACCCCCCCCCCAACCCCAGGCAAACCATCTTCCTGCTGTGCCAGAGATTTCTGAATCACAAATCCACTGCAAATCCCTTTGTTGCTCTCCATATAGCTTCCAGGATCAAGTTCAGATTCTTCAGCTTAGCACCTGGCACTCTGAGGGATCTGGGCCCTGCCTTCCTTCCCCCAACTCCCCTCCACACACAGAAATACGGCCACTGGTGTCATGCCAGTTCATTCCTCTGGGCCTTTGCACATGCAGTTCCCAGTCTGGAGTGCCCTGCCCATCCCTCTTTATCAGGCCAGTTCCCTGCATCCCTCAGGATTCGGCTCAGGCTAGATCTTTCCCCAGGAGTCTTCCTGGATCTCCACTGATTGCTTTTCCTCCTCGATCCTAGAGTCATACCCTGAACATGTTGAGATTATAATGACATTATCTGTGTGTTCTCCCACCAAACACAGATGTCACCTGGAGGCAGGTGGTTAAAAGCACAGTCACTGCAGTCAGACGGCACCAGATCCACCATTTACTCATTAATTTCAGCTCTGCCATTTATTAGCTGTGTCACCTTGGACAAGTTACTTAATCTCTCTGAGTCTGTTTCCTTGTCTCCAATATGAGGCTATTTAGAGTACTAACCACATGAAATACTTGTAAGGATTGAAATGTAGCAGGAAGAGTGCTTAGCACAGTGTCTGGTGCAATCCAAGAGCTCAAAAAAATGGTTGCTATGAAGTTCGATACCTGGGGCAAGGCATCATCCTTCCCAGCATTTCTCAGAAATTCTCTTTCTTGAATTCAAAATCCCAAGAAAAGTCAGTCCAGAAAACTGAAAAATGGAAAAAAGTATTATAATTCTCCTGCAAGAATTAAAGGTTAATAATCAACATAGAGATGTTACTGGTTTGTAGGGTCAACTGATGTCAAGTTGAAAGCAAAAGCTAGAAGCAGCCCTTCTCCGTGGAGTTGAAGGTTAATGTCAACATCTCTGGGAACTGGAGCAGGAGCTCATAGGTGAGAAGCTGTCTTGCTTGTAGCTATTGCCACTATATTAATGTGTGTGGCCATGTGTGCTATCATGGAGAGATAGTCTTAAAAATAAAATAAATATTAAGAGGTTTATATGCACAGGATACTTTATATTAATTCTATTAGCAATATTCCACGAAATAAGTTTCAGTAGCAAAATAGGCCCTTAAATTGTCAATTTTGGTATGTGGCATGCTGTTAACCTTGCTAGGATCTGAATGTTACAATCTTCAAATACAATTCGGTCATGGTCACTGGCATCTGCCAGGGCTTAGGTATTCACTATGGAAGAAAGGTAAAGAGAAGAAAATGGGAACATTGTAGAATTCTCAGACATGACATCAGAAACTGGTCTAAAATCTGAACTAGCAAAAACAATATCAATTTCAACAGCAAAAAAAAAAAAAATCAAGGCAAGTACACAAAGAATTTTCATTGTTTAAAAAAGGGGGGGGGTCTGGGTGGTGCAGTTGGTTAAGTGACCCACTTGGCTTCAGCTCAGATGGTGATCTCAGGGTTATGAGATTGAGCTCTACTTCAGGCTATGTGCTCATGCAGAATCTGCTTAAGATTCTCTCTCCCTCTGTCCCTTTACCCACTACTCTCTCTCTCTAAAATAAATAAATAAATCTTAAAAAAAAAAAAGAGGGCCTATATGAGCCACATGTGCTCTAACACACAAACTGAAGACACTTTAGAACATTTGCTTGATGATTCGAACAATGTCTACACAAAAGGGTTTTTTTTCTATATCTGGAATATTTGTTGTAAAACAAATTGATCTGTTAGATCAATTAATGTTTTGTGTGTTTTAAAATTTTCATGTAATATTTAATGAAAACATTTTAATAGTAAATATTTCTATTGTCTTCCAACTTTTAGTGATTTTTATTTTTCATTAATTTTGTGTCCATGTTTCTTTATTTGACATTTTCTCTTATCAAACGTCTATTTCAGGTAGGGAGCAATTTTACATGTTATTGAAATGTATAATCTTGTCAAAACATATTGGTTTATAGCAATAATAAACCACACATTTAACATTATATCTTTTTTTTTTTAAACAAAAGGCCTCTAAAACTTTTAGCATAACCCTATTATAGAAAAATGATTCACTGTTTGTTATTTACTGTCACTCATTTAAAACCTGTAAATACAGTGTTATGGAAAATACAGAATAACTTATGATTTCAGAAATTTCCAAGAATTCTCAGGATTCCAATTTCTCATTCCCAAATACCTGCAAATTCAAGTCAGAAATTTGGACACACTATGCAGACCTGTGATATCGCCCCTGGTCAGAACCCTTGGGTTTATCTAGCTGCAGGGTTGCTGGAAATAGGACGGAGAGGGCAATTTTGCCCCACACCAGTCCCAAGTAACTTCCATTATATTACAGGCTTTCGGTGAGTTCTTTCTTTCTTTTTTTTTTTTAAGATTTTATTTGACAGAGAGAGAGAGATCACAAGTAGGCAGAGAGGCAGGCAGAGAGAGAGGGGGAAGCAGGCTTCCCGCTGAGCAGAGAGCCTGATGCGGGGCTCGATCCCAGGACCCTGGGACCATGACCTGAGCTGAAGGCAGAGGCTTAACCCACTGAGCCACCCAAGTGCCCCACGGTGAGTTCTTTCTTAACTCTCTTCGTCCTTCCTCTTCATGTTGATTCACGTCGCTCTCCACCATACTCTCAGGTTTGACAACTCACTTAATAAGAATCCATTTCTTTCTTTCTTTCCTTCTTTTTTTTTTTTTTATTTGGGAGCAAGATTGCACACTTGAGAGAGAGAGAGCAGAAGGGGCAGCAAAAAGGGAGAGGGAGGAGCAAACTCGCCGCTGAGCAGAGAGCCCGACCCCAGGACCCTGACATCAGGGCCTGAACCGAAGGCAGACACCCAACCAACTGAGTCAGCCAGGTGCCCCCTCATTTCTTTTGCTCCCCAAAACTCTTAAGCTCCATAGTACCATCTATAACTATAACACCACTACCCTCCTGGAGAGGAAGTGTCTCCCTACCGGAGCCATAGGACCACAGAAATTGGCAAATACTACAGACTAAGGACCTTTCCTCCTTCCTTTCCCCTCTTCCTTCTTTTTTCTGTTTTTCTTCCTCCCCCTCCCCCCGGAAAGCCAATTACCAGCACACCACTGCCTGAAAGCTTCCACTTTTGAACTCTGTGAGCCCTGAACCACACATAAGAAGTTCAGCCACCTTTCCAGAAAGACCACCAGGTGGAAAAGCGCCCAGGGGAGGGAGAGACCTTAAGACTCCATGGAAGAGAGCCAAGGAAGCCAGATAAATGAGACTGTCAAGCTCTTCCAACCAGCCCCCAACCTTTCGAGTCCTCCTAGCGGAGGTGTCCCCGCTGTGGATGAAGAAGCCATAGACATTCAGCCCAAGAAGACATGACACGGATCAAGGATGCATGGCCCCAGGCATGAGCTATTGGAATTTCTGACCCACAGAACTGTGATCAAATAAAAGGTTTAAACCCTTAAGTTTTGGGGTACTCTAGGATGAATCCGTAGAAAGAACCACCATCGATCCTGAGGCAAAGGGCCAGATGGACCTGTGTCCCCTGCCCCATCTCTTCATTAGTTGGCTTCTTATTGTCTTCTGCATTTCCCAGCTCCAGGAAGCCCCCCAGCTATCTACACCTCAATGGAGAGGGGCCTCATTTGCCACTAAGCCACCCCAATCCTTCAGGGATCCCAGAGGGCATCCCCACTCACAGCCCTCCCCCATCCCACTTAAGGGGACAGGGCGACATGGAGAGAGATGTTCTAGGGAGACCCCTATGGAGCTGAGAGAGGAACGGAGACTCCCTCCCTTCCCTGTTGACATTTGAAAAGGACAAAATTAGGAGGAAGGTAAATGTTACTCTTCTTTTCTCCCAGGATCAGGGAAGAGGGAGGCCGACCCAGGTCTCCGATTGTTTCAAGTTTGGCGAGGGTGCCGGCTCTACGTGCGGTCACTGTAGGACGGGTGGGGGCATTGCTGGTGTGCTTAGCGTCCTGCTGTATTCATAACAGCACAGCCGTGAAGCGCTTGCCACGTGCCAGGGACGCGGAAAAGACATTTACGTATGCGCCTTGTCTCATTTAACCCTACAGTCCCTGCAGGGAGGTTCACGGTAACCCCTGGTTTCCCCATGAAGAGACGGGCTCAGAGAAGTCACTTGGTATGTTAAGTCTGCTTAGACAGCTGTGGCCTAGACAACAGACATTTGTGTTCTCTGAGTTCTGGAGTCTGGAAGTCCAGGCTCAAGGTGCAAGTGGGGTTGGTTCCTGGTGGGATCTCTCTCCTTGGTTTATATCACACCTTTTGTGTCCTCACCCGACCTTTCCTCTGTGTGCACATGGAGAGAGAGAGAGAAAGAGAAGGAGAGAGATCTGAGGTCTCTTCCTGTTCTTATAAGTCCTATCAGATTAGGACCCCCTTTAACCTTAATTTTAACCTTAATCACCTCCTTAAATGCCGCATCTCCGAAGAATCCGTGGCACCCAGCAGGTTAAGAAGTGTGTTCAAAAGCGCGTAAGAAGCCATGTTCAGCAGGCCAGTGTGACCTAGACAAGGCAATACTGGCTGAGAGAAGGCCCAGGACCAGTGTCAATGACATCTGGGGGACAGATGGTGACATGGGGACCTATTTCTTGTCCTCAAGGCTGGTGTTGCCCCCCTAGTACTCCAGATCCACATCAAGGACCGGGAAGCTGACCTGGACCAAAGATTTTGCCCTACCGGTACCCATGAGGAAGTGGGAAGGAATGATTCTCAGGGCGAGCCACTGTACCCTGAATCCCTCCGACTGCGGTCTTGGCCTTCACGCTGCCTCTTCACCCCCCTTCCCCCGCCACGTGTGGGCAGGCTGGGCATCGTCGGGAGCCAGGTGCCTGCTGCACCGAGAGGCAATTTATGAACTGTGGGTATTTTGTCTGTTTACTTGAAAGCACAAAAATTTGTCACTTGTGTGGGTAATTTGCTGCTAATTACGAGCTTACAATCTGCGGATAGGAAAATCAGGGCCAACGTGTGCTTCTTGAGGAAGAGGAAAATTACCCCAAGTACTGTGTAATTATACACTTAGCGGGCACAACGCTCCCAGCCCTCACCCTTCCCACGAAGGGCTGACAGTGCAGGGGGAGTTTGCACACATGCCCACTGAGATTCCCCCCAGCCCCCGCCGGAGGGGACAGGGGGAGCCTGCTTGCCGCCAAAGAAGCCCTTGGCCTCATCCCTTCCCTCTTCTGCTGAACCAAGAATGAAGGTGACGAAAATGTCTGGGGTCCCTCCCTCAGGGGGCATCCAGTCTGTTGGAGAAGACACAGTTCCTGTCTGGAGAGGCCCCACACTGACTGGGGGTACAGGACGCCAGCCCTCCAAGAACCCCTGATCTGACATTGAGACAAATATCAGCATGTCCACGCTGTGGGGGAGCCCTGGGTCTGTCAGAGAGGCACAGGCTCTGCCCTCAAGTGCCCCCAAGTCCGATGGGGAGGGAGTACTCTTGCCTTCAGGGAGCTCTCTGATGAGAATGGCACAGGCCCTTGGGAGACCCCAGTTTTATGGGGCAAGACACAGCCTCTGCCTACAAGGGCTCCTATTCTTCTTTTTCTTCTTTTTTTTTTAAGAGGGGCTGGAACTCACAACCCTGAGATCAAGACCTGAGCCAAGATCTGGAGTCAGATGACCGACTAACTGAGCCACCCATGAGCCACACAAGGGCTCCAATTCCGAGGGAGGAGAAACATCTGTGGCTCTCAGCAAGTGCTTGGTCTGATGGGAGAGCCAAGCTCTTGCCTTCAGGAGTCCCTGGTGGAGACAAGTGCCCACACTCAGAGTACAGTTTGAGGGGGGAGACAGAGACCTTGATTTATAGTTGTCTCTGAGCTTCTTTCAGTCCATCTCCATGAAAAAGGATCAGCGTGACCGTGAGTCTCAGGTTAGCATATTAATCAGCCCACCCTGCTTGACCCCCAAAGCCTCCTATAGGTATGCCCAGCACCCTCCCCACCAAGACCCCCACACCCTTCGGATCCCTTCCAGCTGTCCCTGGATGATGAGGTAGTGACCCTAGAAAATCCCTTTCCCTTCTTCTCTTCTTGATCCCTTTTATTTGCTGAACTAAATCATTCATGATTTTCAATAAAGACCTCCATGGTCCCCTCCCCACCCCACGCAGAAAATATTATTTAACAGAAAGGTGACAGTTATGTAATTTAGTCTCGGTCTCCATTATTGATGAACTTGACCATGAAATATTCAGGGTCCTCCATGTTCTGCCATTCAGGGTGTGACAGTAACAGTGTCACATTCCAGTTTATCCTCATGGAGAGTGTGTCAATCAGGAACGCCCTGCCTCACTCACTGGAAGCTACAGCCCCCTGCTCAGCACAAACCCCAGCTCCCCCACCTTCAGGGCTCCACCCGAGGGGCCCTTACAGATAGTCAGGGTTATTTTGTCCCCCAGAGATCCAGTCTTACTTCCCCACTAGCAAAGTGGCCAGAGCCCATGGAGGAGCCTGTAAATTCAAGACAGTATAAGATAGTAGGGGAAGAGGGGACAGATGGGAAGAAGGCTTTGTGTCTTCAGTATCTGTAAGTGCTGGCCCAGGTTTAACTCATTTAATTCTCCTACCAGCTCCATTAGATAGGTATTATAATCTATTTGGATTTCCATCAGAGAAGTTGAGACATTTTCCTAGGCCACCCAGCTAGCCTGTGGTCGAGCTGAAATGGGACAGTAATAGAGCTTGCAAGCCTCTGTTGTTTCTACACCATGGTCTGAACCGATTCTGCCAGACCACACAGCTTGGTCAACATGATGCACTCATCCAGGAACTCCCAGTCCAGTGCTCTTTCTGTTCTGGATCACAGCTCTTTGCCAGGAATTCCAGGCGGAGCGAGAAGGAGACAGGAGAGGAAAGAGAAGACAGGGTACTTGTTCTCAAAGAGAATAAGGGTTTCCAGCCTGCTGGGGGAGACAGTATCTTTCGGCAGTTGACATTTCTGTTGGTCCAACTGGCGATAGAGCTGCAACTGGGGAAACTGAACCCAGAGCATCACCTTCCTCTGGATGCTGGAGGGAAGGACTTTGGGACTCTTAAAACAGCACAACCCTTCAAGCAGCTCTGTAACCCCCAGTTGGTACTGTGCTCCTAAAAGTCACCGAGATCTCCTTCCTCCTAGCTCTGCCAGTCCACCGTCTGTCTGTCTCTCCCTGGCTGCAGATGACTGATAAGCAGCTGGGGTATCATGTGAAAATATGCATCAGGCTAATTGCATGCTAATTAAACAGACAAGGCCATTACGGCCGCTCGGGGCCCATCTGTGCTCCGGGCCTCCCAGGGTGGCAGGCTGGGCTGGGGGGTGTCAAGATACCAAGGACCCAGGCTGACTGGGGATGGGCAAGGTGACCCTCAGAGGGAGCTGAAATGTTGTTAGGCTGAAGGGGACTACCAAATGGAGTTTACAGGCATTTGAAGACGCCGAAGAGCTTTCTAGCTACGAGTCACCAGCTGTTGAATGAGGGTAATGAGCTCCCCATTGCTGGAGCTAAGCAAGCAGATAAATGAGGATCCTTTCAGCATTTTGTGGAGCAAAGGGTGAATGAGTTATGTGATTGCTTCCCTCGCCAAGACTATGGGTTCCTAAGATAGAGGACTAGCCGCTCTCAGTTCCCCTGCTGCCCCGCTCAGTCATCTCCTGCCCGCACAGGGAACAGGGAGGAGTCCGGAAATCTGCTGTTCCCCTCCAAACAAGGACATGGATGGGATGTGCTCTGTGGGCCCCAGAGCACTGGGAGGAGAGATGGGAACCCGTGAAGATGCCCCTGCTTCTCAGCCCCCTTCTTGTCCCCGCAGGAGAGAGGTTTCTACCAGGGTCTGGGGACGGGCTCGTTTCATTTCACCGTCTGGCGCCTCATGTGTAAATATTTCATATCCCCATTGAATATTTTGGGATGATTATGAATTCTTGATGTGATAAGAACCTTGGTATGTATGAGATGCAGTCAGCCACCAGGAGGGGAGGCACAGGGGACGGCAAATCAGATCAATCATTACATACTGTAAGCACAGAGCCAACCAGCCAGCACCCACACACCTCACACCTTGGTCACCGCGGACGTGCCAGCCACATGCCCCCCAATCTCCCACCCACACATCACGGACACGCCAGCCATGCAGCAGCATGCAACTAACGACATGTCACACACCCCAGCCACGCACCAACCACATGTCGGCTTCATGTCCCCCTGCTCCAAGCACACACACCGTGCGCTGACCCTATGGTCCCAGCAGTTATCACTGCTGTCATCGCTGCTGGCCATCCATGTGGTGTGCGATCCAACCCAGAGGACCCCCAGGCCAGGAGGACAGGAACAAGGTCACAGCAGCCCAAAGTGGGGAAACCACTATCCCCAGGCCGCACAGAGCCCCAACAATTCTTAGGCAGGAAGTTTGCACTTGCTTGTGTCACAAAAGCAAACTAGCGTTTGACAATTAAAATGCCAAGTCCGTGAAGGGGAAGGGAAGAGAGCAGGAGTGTGAATGAGACCAGCCTGGCTGTGTGTGGGTAATAGCAAAGCTGAGCAAGGGTGCATGGGAGCCCGTCAGAGTGTTTTCTTTACTTGGCGGTGTGTTTGACATTATCCACGATAAAGCTTGCATGTTTGTTTAAGTCCGGTCGAGATATGGGGCAGGAAAGGTCTTCCTTGCCTGATTCAGTCATGTGCTCTAGTAAGTACACATGTCCCGGGGCTCGGCATGTGTGCAGAGCTGCATCTTCCTCTGCTGGGAACCCACCGCTGGGCTTCCTCACCTGTCCTCGTTCCCTGACAGGGCAGTGGCACTCTCCAGCTGTCATTTCATCTGTCCCCTCTCCCAGGGCATCTGTCATTCCACCCCTTGGAAAACAATGTAAGGCAATCCCAGTTGGACCCCCGAGGTTCCATGGGAAATTCTCAGCATCTTCAGCCCCTACAAACACTGATCAAAGCGGATAGCCAGGTGCAGCCCCTGATCCTTCATGTTTCCCAGGCGCAGTTTCTAAACCCAGTCACCGTATCCCACCCTCCACATATGGGAGATGAGGCTCAGTTCTCCAATAGCTCGTCCCTTCTAACCTCCGATGCTCTCAGCCTCCCCACCTTTTGGATGACCTGGAGATGAACAGTCAGCAGTGAGAGCCAGCTCTTGGCTGCCTCCTTTGTAGGTCCTGCTGGGGTGGTCCTGAATAATTTGGAAGTGAGCTAGTTGACACCTAGTACCTTGGGACCTCAACTGAGACAGAAACTTTGCCACTTAACTTGGTATTTCCCTACTGTTACTGAGCAGAAAGGGACTCATAACATTGGACAGAGACAGGAATTGTTCTAAGAGATCAGGAGGGAGATGGGTCTTCCCTACTTCCCTACTTGAAGTGTGGGTCATGCTTTGATGAGTGTGGATGAGGGAAGCAGAGAAGGGAGGCCCAGGAGGAAGAAGAGCATAGGAAAGGCTCAGAGGTGGAAACCGAGGAACATATGCGTGGCTCAGTATGCAGTTCAGGGATCTGCTATGCTTTGCATCAGCATAGCACAAGAGAAGGGGGAAAAGGGGGGCCAAGGGGGAAACATGGGTGCTCTGGGTCTAATCATGGAGGGCCTTGATTGCCAAGTGAAGGAGTATGGATTTTACTAAGGAATGCCATTGCTCTACAAAGGGTCATCTTAGGTGTGCCCCCTGAGAGCAGAGCCTGGGAGAGATACTCCATGATGTGATCACTGAGGGAAAACTCTCAGGAAAAGACAAGGAGCTGGTAGGGCAGGGGAAGGGGCTAAGCAAGGATATGGTCTCCACCCAGAGTCTGGCTTAAGTCTGATCCCTCCAAAAGCTCTGGAGAATGGATTGATTACACCACAGACTTAACTCTGCTTTGAGGCAAAGGGATTGGCCTTTTGTACCCACGAATCAGTCTGTCATTGGCTGTGGGCTGCCCTTGGTAGGGAGGATGTAATCTCCTAGAAAAGACAGCACACGTTGGCCCAGGGCAATTCTCCAAAGAAGGAGCAGTTGTGAGTTATTACGAGCCAAGGCTCACAGCAACTGGAGGACAAATGCATATGCCAAATGAAGGGGATTTGCTGGGCCTTCAGCAGGGTCCCCTACAAAGGAAGTTTGTTTGGGTTTCTGGCTAGAGAGCGGGGGCAGGGGGGGTGTCACATGCTAGCTGTACGATGGAGTAGTAATCATCCAATCCTGTGTGAGATGGCTTGGAGGCAGGGGACATGAGATCCAGAATGAGGGTCTAAACTAAGAAGGTGGGGAGGGGCACCTGGGTGTCTCAGTCGGGTGATCGTCAGACTCTTGATTCCGGCTCAGGTCATGATCTCGGGGTTGTGGGATCGAGCACTATGTCGGGCTCTGTGCTCAGCATGAGGCTGCTTGTCCTTCTCCCTCTGCTTCTCCCCCTCCCTCCCTCTCTAATAAATAAACAAAATCATTCAAAAATTAAGAAGGTTATGGGTGGGGGCGCCTGGGTGGCTCAGTGGGTTGAGCCGCTGCCTTCAGCTTGGGTCATGATCTCAGGGTCCTGGGATCGAGCCCCGCATCGGGCTCTCTGCTCTGCGAGGAGCCTGCTTCCTCCTCTCTGCCTGCCTCTCTGCCTGCTTGTGATCTCTGTCTGTCAAATAAATAAATGAAATCTTTAAAAAAAAAAAAAAAAGGTTATGGGTGAGAGGGAGGGGAGGGACAGAGGAGAAGAGCAAGAGACTAGACGGTACTGATTTGCCACAGAATGGAAGCTGATGGAGCTCAGACTTGAAGCCTGGGTGAAGGGCACCTCAAGCCAGAGGCACAGGTTTGAGAAGGAGGGTGATCGTCTCTGCAACGTGCTGAGTCTGAGGTACGGCAGACCATTGGATCAGTTTCCTGGGGCCACTGTAACAAATTAACAGGAAAGTGGATGACTAAAACAATAGAAACGTATTCTCTCACAGTTCTGGAGGCTGGAAGTCCAAAATCGAGGTGTAGCAGGGCCGTGTTCCCTCCGTAGGCTCTGAGGAAGAAACCCCCCCTTGCCTCTTCCTAAATTCTCGTGTTTCCCAGCAGTCTGTGGTGTTCCTTGACTTGTAGACCTATCACTCCAACCTCTGCCATTTTTGAGCATGGCATTCTTCCTGCATCTGTGGCCAAATTTCTCTTCCTAGAAGGACAGATCTGTCATTGGATTTAGGGCCTCTCTTAATCTAGTACTGATTACACCTGCCTAAAATGTGATTTCCAAATAAGATTATATTCATAAGTACCCTCAATGTATCTTTTTAGATGATACAGTTCAATCCATAATGACCACCCAGGAGGAGATGCTTAGTGAGCCTTTGAGAATATGGGCTTGGGGCTTGAAAACAACATCTTCAGAGGCACCTGGGTGACTCAGTCTGTTAAGCAGCCAACTCTTGGTTTTGGCTCTGGTCATGATCTCAGGATTGTGAGATCGAGCCCTACATCAGGCTCCCCACTCAGCGGGATGTCTGCTTGAGATTCTCTCTCTTCCTCTGCCCCCTCCCACCCTACACTCTCTCTCTAAATAAATAAATCTTTAAAAAAGAAAAAAAAGAAAGGAACATCTTCAGATTAAACAGCTCTGAGGCTAATTCCAGGTTGGGGCCAAAAGAGAGGGAGGGTCTAACGCCCTCCCTCTGGTCTTTTTTTTTTTTTTAAAGATTTTATTTATTATTTATTGGACAGACAGAGATCACAAGTAGGCAGAGAGGCAAGCAGAGAGAGAGGAGGAAGCAGGCTCCCTGCTGAGCAGAGAGCCCGATGCGGGACTCGATCCCAGGACCCTGGGATCATGACCCGAGCCAAAGGCAGAGGCTTTAACCCACTGAGTCACCCAGGCGCCCCATCCCTCTGGTCTCTTAATCTCCCACATGGGGCTCCACAGGGTGTTTTGAAAGGGGAATGAAAGGGAGGGGAGAGATTCTGAGAAATTGATCCAACTGGAGAAATTCTTTTTTATATATATACTTTTAAAAATTTATTTATTTGAGAGGCACCTGGGTGGCTCAGTGGGTTGGGCCTCTGCCTTCAGCTCAGGTCATGGTCTCGGGGTCCTGGGATCGAGCCCCGCATCGGGTTCTCTGTTCAGCAGGGAGCCTGCTTCCCTCTCTCTCTTTCTCTGCCTACTTATGATCTCTATCAAATAAATAAATAAAATCTTTAAAAAAATTTATTTGAGAGCGAGAGTAAGAAAGCTGGGGGAGGGGGAGGGTTAGAGGGAGAAACAGATTCCCTGCTGAGCAGAAATCCCAATGTGGGGGCTTGATCCCAGGACCCCAAGATCATGATCTGAGCCGAAGGCAGACACTTAACTGACTGAGCCACACAGGTGCCCCAACAATACACATTCTTTACCTCATAGTTTCTGTGGGACCAGAGTCCAGGCATGGTTTCTCTCTGTCCTCTACTCACAGTCCCACGAGGCTACATCAGGGCATCAGCTGGGCTGCATTCTTGGCAGAGGCTTGACTGGAGAAAGATCTTCCAAGCTCTGTCCAACTGCATTCATTTCCATGTAGAGGTGGGACTCCAGGTGACTTGCTTCTTTGAGTCCAGCAAAAAAGTCTCTGACTTCAAGAAGGTTCCTAATCCCTTTTTTAGGGGCTTTAACCTGATTAAACCTAGAATAATCTCTTTTTTTTTCCCTTTTTAACCCCAAATCAATTGACTGGGGACTGTTGAAACCCTGTAGCCCTTGACATAGTCTATTGATTAGAAACAAATCACAGATCCCACCCACACTCAAGGGATGTGACTCAGGGAGAAGTCATCCTCGTGTGTGTCTGCCACAGTGAGTGTTAAAAGAGTTACAAGGGTGGTGGTTGTTACAAAAGGAAAGGTGCCAGGTGCTATGAGATGTAGAACTCAGTCTGAGTGGGGTAGGGACAGCCTCATGAGGCAGTCATGTTTGTGCTGAGACGTGAAGGTCAAACAGGAATTAGATAGGCCATAGGTGGAGGAAAAATGCACCAGGAAGATAAAATGGCTTGTGCAAAGGTCTTGGGGCCAGAGAAAGCTGGGTGAGTTAAAAGAACTTAAAGACTAGTGGCGGGGGTGCCTGGGTGGCTCAATGGGTTAAAGTCTCTGCCTTTGGCTCTGGTCATGATCCCAGGGGCCTGGGATCGAGCCCCACATCGGGCTCTCTGTTCAGCAGGAAGCCTGCTTCCTCCTCTCTCTCTGCCTGCTTGTGATCTCTGTCAAATAAATAAATAAAATATTTTTTTAAAAATGACTAGTGGAATAAGCACTTACAGAGATGGGAGAAGACTTGGAGCAGAGACATAAATGTTTCCCAACCCTGGCTCCTACTTTCTTCACAACCACCAGGCAGCCAGGGTTTGCTGAAGTTAATATAAGCACCAGTAAAACCATAGCCACCCAAGTAACCTGAACAGCAGTTACCTCTGCAAGGGCTACAACTGGGGAGAGCACAAGGGTGACTTCAGAGGTGCTAGAAATGTTCTATCTCTTGCTCTGAGTGGCGGTTACATGAGCGTACACATTTGACAGAAGTCACTGATTTAGCCTTAAGATTAGGGCACTTGAAGGTTTATCAATTATATCTCAGCAAAGTGCCATCATGTAAAAGGAAACAAACTTTTGTGGGAAACAAACCCACAGGGTGGGTCCACGGGAGCACCAGCTCCAGGCGGTGATCCTGACAAGGGCTGAGCACCTCTGAAACCAAGCCGCTGATCCCCAAGGCAGAGGGATTGAGATACTAGAGGTCTCCCTCTGCTCAACACACACTCCCCAGGACACTTTCCCTTCTCTGCTGCACTTGGGACGGGTCATGAGGATGCTCGAGGCTGCAGAAGACACTTTCCCTGCCTCTAGGAGCTCACAGTCAGAGGGGAGACCAACTCTAGAACTGACGGCTATGGACAGCAGAGAGAATTTCTGGTAATTACTGTAAGCAAAGGCCCAAGATGAAGTGGTTCATTCCATTTGGGGGCTCTGAGAAAGCACTTGAAGGGAGAAACATTTAAATGGGTCCCTATCTGGGGTCCCTGGGTGGCCCAGTCAGTTAAGTGTCTGACTCTTGATCTTGGCTCCGGTCATGATCTCAGGGTCGTGAGATTGAGCCCTACATTGGGCTCTGTGCTGGGCATGAGTCGGCTTAAGATTCTCTCTCTCCCTCTCCCTGTGCCCTTCTCTCGCCCCCCACCTCCCACTTTCTCTCTCTCTTTCTCTAAAAATAGATAAATAAATGGGTTGCTATCAGATGCTTTCAGATACTTCTAATTGTTCCCCAATATCCTCTCTCTGTCAAATAAATAAAACAATTAAAAAAGAAAGAAAAGCAATGTGGTACCTCTGGTAGCCTTCTTTTAAAGCAGCCACACGTGCCCTTTGTAGAGGTCACTTTTAGGCAACAGGTTTGAGCAATGGAAACCTGAGTAAGGAATAAAGTCCACAGCAACCACTGATCACCGAGCTGAATCCAAACAGGTTCATGAAGCGACCCACCTTGAAAGCCATAGGCCCTAAACGGACCAATGGGCTACTTACAACCAGGCACAGTTACCAAAAAAGGGAAAATTCCATATGGGCCCCATAGTCCCTCCCTCGGCCTATAACTGGGGCCCCCCACTACCACCACCCAGAGCAGGCAGTCTCTCCTTTGCAGTCCTACCCACTGCTCCCCTGTGGAGTATTCAATAAACTTCTCTTTTGTTCTGCATTGGGTGAATGATTTCACTACCTGTGCTACCGACCCCCACCCAATCAGGTCGCTCCACACCCTTTGCCCAGTTTGCAGCATCACAGAGTTGATGGCTGGAACTCTAGCTGTTGTCTTGGATCATGAGGTTGGGAACCCCACCCTAAGAATGACAAACCAGTAAATTACAAAGAATCTGCCTCCCTGAGGACTTTATGAAGCAGAGCTCCACCCTGATTTCTACATAAAAGAGAAATAACATATATCATTCATCACTATCATTTGGGGTCTCTATGGACCCGATACTAACTAATAAAATGAGTAGGAATGGGATAGGTAGAAGTTGGGGACGGGACAAGGAAGGGTGAAGGACAAAAATATGCAAGTGCCTGATGTGCTCTGGGAAAATTGCCACAGCAAGGGCAATGCCTGGGCAGAGGGTTCAGAGTGAGAGAAATGAATGCGGGAAGACTCAGTGGAAGGACTTGGTTGGGACCAATCACAGGGAGCTCACAGGTGCCTCCCTGATTTAGGGTGTGAAGGCTGGATCGAGACAGAACACAATGAGAGGCAAAGAGGGCCACGGGTGGCCAGTGGGGATGGCAAGAAGGAGGGAGAAAGAAGAGAGATTCAGGATGGAAGCCCTTGGACCCACACGGTTATAGTGGGGGCTGGATGTGACTCCCAAGTTTCGCGATAAAAGGACTGAAAGGGCGGTGGTGCCAGTTGAAGGTTTAGGGATTACAGAAGGCTAATCTGATTTGCAGAAGAAGATTATGACAAATTGATAAAGACAAATTGAATTTGAGGTTCCGGCAGGACAGCCTAGTGGAACTGCCCGGTACACGCAAGGGAAACTGCCGGCTGGCGTCCTTGGAGAAAGATCAGGACCAGGAGTAGGGATTTATTTGGGAGTCTTGCTTGGTGGCAATTCAGGAGTTGAAGACAAGAGAATCAGAGAGATCACACAAGGGGGGACAGGGGGAGGGAGTGAGAGTTTCAAGAAGGAGGGCGAGGGATACAAAACGTCAATGTCCTGCAAAGGCAGGAGGTGGAGGCTGCTCTGAGGTAGGGTGGAGGAGAGGGCCACAGCATCCCCTTCAGAAATGCAAGCACCCACTCCCATGCCTTACCCATGAAGCTAACTCACCTGCGCTCTCCGCGAACTGGCCATTGGCAGTAGTCCAAGCATGGTAAATGGCTTGATTCTGTAAACACAAAGTCCATTTAAAAAAGCTTTTGTGGGGGCACCTTGGTGGCTCAGCGGGTTAAAGCCTCTGCCTTCGGCTCAGGTCATGATCCCAGAGTCCTGGGATCGAGCCCCGCATTGGGCTCTCTGGTCGGCGGGGAGCCTGCTTCCCCCTCTCTCTCTGCCTGCCTCTATGCCTACTTGTGATCTCTATCTGTTAAATAAATAAATAAAATCTTAAAAAAAAAAAAAGCTTTTGTGGAATTGTTGTTTTTTTTCCTCTAATGGAGCTAGTCACGGTCTCACCTACTTGACAGCGTAATGTTTCTGTATTCACTTATTATTTCTCACCCTGACGGAACCTTCTCGGTGACAGGTGTTTCTTGACATCACACGCACGCGCATGTACGCACATGCATGGACTTCTTTGACAGTGTGTGCACAGGACGGTGCATTTGCAAGTCAGGAGTGCGAGTCCGAGCGCGCGCACGCACATGCACACACGTGACCCTCCACACGCTCAGCATCGGTGTCCCCCGCAGGCCAGGCCTGAGCACCCATCTGGACAGTCACATCCCGCCCTGTGATACTTGTGTGTCCAGCAGATTATTGCTTAACTCAGTGTGTTCCAACAGGTCATGGCCTTCCACCACCTCTTCCCCAAACCCCTCATGACCCAGTGGTGCACCTGGGAGCAAATGGAACAACACAGCACCCCCAGTCCCCCGGCAGGTAGAGATACTCAAGGGGCTGCCCCGATTTCTCCGGACTGGATGCCATGATACCCTCTTCTGAGACAATGAGAACCAGTCCTCCAGTACCTCTCACTGCCTGCCTATCCTTTTCCCTCAGCTCTACAAGCTGCTAGCAGAGACCTGGAGAGACGGGCTTGCACTTGATGGTGCCAAAGGGAGCATCCAGGGACCATCGTTCAGCTGCAAGACCACAGCATCCCCTGTGATCACTAGCTCGGTTGCCATTTGCAACGCCATAGGTGACTCAAGTGCACAGGAAATGTTGGCAACCATCATGCCAGCCTCTCCTGTCCCAAACCCCAAAACCTATCTGAGTAACCCCTGCACAAGCCATGGAAACTCTCACACCCCTGGCCCTGTCTGTTGCTTCTCCTCTAGACATTACAGATTTAGATAAGATTTTAACACTCCCTCGCTTCTACGTAATAATAACCAATATCTGTAGAGTGCATATTTGTCCTGAGACCTGCGTCTGCCTGATCTCATTAAATCCTTCAACAACCTTGTGAGGACCATGCTCTTTCTACCTGCATCTCATTTTACAGGTGAAATGATGTGTCTCAGCACTGGCTTTAATATATTCAAACGAGTACAAGAATGGAGGGTGGGAGAGATGAGGTGAGATTAGAAAAACATTAATAAATTGTAGAAACTGGGTGATGAGTACATAGGAGTTTATTATGACAATTGTCTCTGTGTATACTTGAAATTGTCCATAATTAAAAATAGAACTACAAAAATAAAGCAGCAGCACTGGCACATAGTGTGTCCTCATTTAGTGTTTATTATTCGCTCATGAAATTTAAATGAGATACTGTATATGAAGAACGTAGTATAATTCCCGTACTCCATAAAAGGTCGGGTAGTTGCCCTTTACTACCGTTGTTGTTATTGGTGTTATTATTATTATTATTACTACCACCTAGAGCAGGGCCCTCCTACCCTCCGCCCTGCCCCTTTACCAAAGGCCTCCCTCCTCTTGGACCAGCCTCCCCTACTGGTCTCCACCCACGAGCTCCCTCCCAGCAGGCGCCGCAGCCCCTCCTACCCCACCCGCCCCGCCCACCCTTGAGTTGACCGAGTGGCTGCAAGGTGTGAGTACGGATACCCTGTCTCGCCCTGTTTCCCGAAGCCCCATGCAGCAGGCGTGTCGGGGCCAGGTGGAGCATCTCTCCTCCATTCTGAAAACATTTTTGCAGCCAGAAGCCGTGGGAACTGTGGTTCTCGCCAGCTTCGGAGGGCGCGTCCCCCCACCCCCCACCCTGCGCTGCCTGGGATGCTGCTGAGCCCAGTGCTAACTGGAGACTGGGAGCCTGGGAAGCAGCCCGGAGGACCTTGACCTCTCGGGGTCCGGGGAGTCCAGAGACTGATGGCGGGATTGCCCGCCGGGGTGTGCCTGCCCGGCTCTCCCCTAGACCCCGGAGGTGATGCCAGACCACAGGCAGTGGGATGGGGGCTCCCCTGCCCGGCCCCTCCCAACGTCCCAAACACCCACAGCAGAGGGCGGCCTCCCCAGGCTCTAATTTTAACCCCAAGGAAGGTGCCAATCGTTCATTTTCAAAGCTGTTTCAAAGTGACTCTGATAAGCAAATTGCTGGCAGCCCTGGCGGGTGATTATTCCTGCATTAATCAGGAGGAAATTATGCCAGTTACTGATTAACTAATTACAGCAATCAGATCGGCTGGGAGAACAGGGCAGGAGGAGGAGGCCGAGGTAAACACAACCTGGGAAAGGTGAAGGAGGCAATTTGGGGTGGGGACAGAGGGCAGAGACAGGAGGTCTCTTACTGGCTCTTCCCGCCCACACCACCCACCCCAGCTGGGGGCCCCTGAGGCCAGAGCTGGATGCCCAGGCTGATGGTGGGAGGCAAGGTCTTCCCTCTGGAGTTACTACCTGCTACGATGGGAGGACTCATCCTCTATCTGCAGGAGCAAACAGGCTCTGGCCTTCAGGAGCTCCCTTTCTGGTAAAGGAGGCTGAGATTTCTACACCTACCCCACCACCACCTGGCTGAGGCAAGGTCAGGACCCGGCCATTAAGACACAGTCTCAGAAAAGGAAAACAAGTGACAAAGGAGGGAGAGGCCTGTTCTCCCAGGCTTCAGAACACGGAACCCAGAAGTCACCTGGTCAGCCTGGTAAAAGGTCATCTGCCTCTGGCCACTGGCTCATCTCCTCCACCCAAAGAGGAGAATGAACCCCAGATTGCCCTCCCAGCACTCACCCACAGAGCCCACTGTCCCCCTGGGGAGGGGGGCTTGTGGCAGATCCTTCTAGAATCCTCTGTGCCCACTACCTGACCTCCTGCCTCCCAAATGCTTCTACTCATGTTTGTGCGTGTGTGACCAAAGTTAGGGCCAGGGAGGAAGATTTCTCCCAGGAGATGACTTTTGAGTGGCAAAGTGGTAAAGATGAAACAGGAGCAGGAAGGGCATTTTAGGAAGAGAAACCAGAATATACAAAGTCACACAGGTGGGGCATTCACAGGAAAATGTGGATGGTTCACAGCAAAAAAGTGTGGTCATAGCAAGGTCCACAGGAAAGGGAAGAAGTGCAAAATGTGTGGGGCGCCTGGGTGGCTCAGTGGGTTAAGCTGCTGCCTTCGGCTCAGGTCATGATCTCAGGGTGCTGGGATCAAGTCCCGCATCGGGCTCTCTGCTCAGCGGGGAGCCTGCTTCCCTCTGTCTCTCTCTGCCTGCCTCTCCATCTACTGGTGATTTCTCTCTGTCAAATAAATAAATAAATAAAATCTTTAAAAAAAAAAAAAAAAAAAAAGAAGTGCAAAATGTGGCCCAGGCCAATTTGAGAGGGCTTTGAATGCCATGTTAAAAGATTTAGTGTTTATACTAGAATAAACAGAGTGATCAGAGCATTTTTTTGAATTAACATATAATGTGTTATTTGTTTCAGGGGTGCAGGTCTATGATTCATCAGTGTTACACAATTCACAGCAGTCACCATAGCAGATACCCTCCCCAATGCCCATAACCCAGCCACCCTATCCCTCCCACCCCTCCACCCCTCCAGCAACCCTCAGTTTGTTTCCTGAGATTAAGAATCTCTTATGAGAGGCGCCTGGGTGGCTCAGTGGGTTGAGGCCTCTGCCTTCAGCTCGGGTCATGATCCCAGGGTCCTGGGATCAAGCCCCGCATCGGGCTCTCTGCTCAGCAGGGAGCCTGCTTCCTCCTCTCTCTCTGCCTGCCTCTCTGCCTACTTGTGCTCTCTATCAAATAAATAAATAAAATCTTTAAAAAAAAAATCTCTTATGATTTATCTCCCTCTCTGGTTTCATCTTATTTCATTTTTCTTTCCCTTCCCCTATGATCCTCTGTCTTGTTTCTCAAATTTGTCATATCAGTGAAATCATATGATGATTGTCTTTCTCTGACTTATTTTGCTTAGCATAATACCCTCTAGTTCCCATGTTGTTGCAGATGGCAAGATTTCAGGTTTTTGATGGCTGCATAATATTCCATTATATATATACATATAATATACATGTATATATGCCACATCTTCTTTATCTGTTCATCTGTCAATGGACATCTGGGCTCTTTCCATAGTTTGGCTATTGTGGACATTGCTGTTATAAACTTTGGAGTGCAGGTGCCCCTTTGGATCACTATATTTATATCTTTGGAGTAAATACCCAGTAATGTAATTGCTGAGTCATAGGATAGCTCTATTTTCAACTTTTTGAGGAAACTCCATACTGTTTTCCAGAGTGGCTACACCAGCTTGCATTCCCACCAACAGTATAGGAGGGTTCCCTGTGGGAGGCCACAATAAGGCTTGAGATGAGGACCAAACCAGGCCCTAACTTACGCCTCCTTTAAAGTCCGAATAACCTAACAGAAGGTTTAGGACGGGAAAAATTGAATAGCACTGAGAAACGGTCTGTGCTATGTGTTGTGCACTCGCCTACGTGACTTCCCACACGCTTGCTAAACAAATGAGAACAATTTGGTTGGGGTCATAAGTTCGTGGCTGGTCCTTGCTGCCCTAGTACAGTCCATAAATTGCTTTCAGGTTTGCTGTATCAATACAGAACAATTGTACTGGCATCAGCCATTTGGCGTCACGAGGTCTGCTTATAGTTAATTGTGAAACTTATTATGGGAACTCGTGGTTGTTTAACTAGACACAGGTGTATTGCTTCTCCTATTATCACTCTATATATGGCCTTAATGCTTTGAATAAACTTAGCACTGTTGGACATCCTCCTCAGTGCTCCTCCTGCCCCCATCTCTCTGCTTCTCGAGTTCTTTTCTTCATCCTCTTACCCTCACATTCCTCATGCCGGCCGCAACAGTTCCCCTTTCTCCACATCCTTGCCAACACCTGTTGTTTCCTGACTGGTTAATTGTAGCCATGATCAGAGGGGTTTTTAAGAAATATGTTATTGGAGGGGCGTCTGGGTGGCTCTGTGGGTTAAGCCTCTGCCTTTGGCTCAGGTCATGATCCCCGGGGTCCTGGGATCGAGCCCAAATCAGGCTCTGTGCTCAGCGGGGAGCCTGCTTCCTCCTGTCTCTCTCTCTGTGATCTCTGTCAAATAAATAAATTTTTAAAATATTAAAAAAAAAAGAAATATGTTATTGAAGTTTTTATTACAAAAATAGCAAAGTAATATATTTTTTAAAGATTTTATTTATTTTAGAGAGAAAGAGAGAGCATGAGGAGGAGTAGAGAGAGAGGGACAAGATCTGCACTGAGCACAGAGCCCAACATGGGGCTCACTCTCACAACCCTAAGATCATGACCTGAGCCAAAATTAGGAGTCAGACACGTAACCAGCTGAACCACCCAGGTGCCCCAATAAATTTTAAATGATAATTCAGAAAGGTCAAGCGTTCAGTATAGGCTATTAAAAAATTAATATTTGACTAGTTTCCATGTCCCTCCCCAAACCTCTTCCTTAAAGTGATTAATATGAAGTACCCTTCTCCTGGACAAAGGCAACTAGTTGTCGCCTATATCTATACTCTTTTTCCTAAAAGACTTTCAGCTGGGCAGGTAGCCACTGGGGATGAAGGCTACATTTCCCAGCCTCCCTTGCAACTAGTTATGGCTATGGGAGTAAGTTCTGGTGAATGAGATGTAACCAAAATTAGATTTGTGACTTTGAATAAGTGACTTTTTAAGCGAAGAAGTCTTGCTACTCTTGATGCCTTCCTTCTTTTGTTGGTTAGAATGTTGAAGTGATGGCTGGAGCTAAAGCGAACATATTGGTCCATGAGATGACTTTCGAAATGGAAGCACTCATGGTAGATAGAAGATACCTGGAGGACTTCATGGAGTAGAGTTACCACACCAGGCCTGAACCACTTACTTCCAGAACTTTCAGTGAGAGAGAAGTAAACTTTATCCTTAAAAAAAAAAAAGAAAGAAAGAAAAAGCAACTATTGTTTTGTGGCCCTTTTTTCTGTTTTTTGCAACTGAACCTGATCCTAATCTGACCCCTCCAAGTGCTTTTACTACCTAAACCCCAAATACAAATGTA
This sequence comes from Mustela erminea, assembly GCF_009829155.1. Lineage (NCBI taxonomy): Eukaryota > Metazoa > Chordata > Mammalia > Carnivora > Mustelidae > Mustela > Mustela erminea. Next base: position 84,686,213 of record NC_045617.1, read on the forward strand.
AACAAAAAAAATTTTTTTTAAGATTTTATTTATTTATTTGACAGAGAGAAATCACAAGTAGATGGAGAGGCAGGCAGAGAGAAAGAGAGGGAAGCAGGCTCTCTGCTGAGCAGAGAGCCTGATGCGGGACTCGATCCCAGGACTCTGAGATCATGACTTGAGCCGAAGGCAGCGGCTTAACCCACTGAGCCACCCAGGTGCCCTAAACAAAATTTTTAAAATGAAATCCAAAGACACATTTTATCCTTCAACTTGATTTTCTCACATGTGACTTTCCAATTAGGTCTTGCTCCTTTTTAATAGTTGCATGATACTCCAAAACTGGACCAAGATTTAGTCAACCATTCTATTAATGGGCATTCATTTTTCCAGTTTTGTTTTGTTTTTGTTTTTGTTTTGCTATCACCAGCAACAATAGATATCATATATGAGAGTCTTGTGAGCTCTGTTTTTTCTGTTGGATAAATTCTGCAACAGTAGGCTGGGTGTGCCAAGGGCAGACCTGCTATGGGTCCTGAGCCACAAAAGCAGAACAGGAGCCCTTATTTGGGAACCTTCACAGTCTAGGAAGGATCTCTTCTCCAACCCCCACCCCCGACCCGTTCTTCCTGCTCTTCCTCCTCTGATCAAGGAGGAGGTTCTCCTCTGATCAAGATACAAGTGGCTATAGCCCACAGGCAGAGAGAAGACTTGACCACCTCCAGAAGACAGCCACTCAGAAGCACTGAGAGCCAGAAGCTCCTGGGAGCAGGTCACTTGCCCAGAGCAAATCCTGAGAGTGAAGGGGCCCTGGGGGCAAAGAATCCTGGAGACATAGGACAAGGAGTTCAGAAAGGGATACTCAGGGATCCACAGATAAAACCTTGTGCAGAACCCCAGAAGACCAAAGCTCAAGGTTCCCAGAGCCTCCCATCATAACATGTTGTGCAGTCTCAGGCTAGCCTTCCTCTTCCCTCAGCCTCTGTGTCCTCAGCTGAAAATGCAGACAGCTCAGGGAGGGCCTGGTACAGGTCTTCCTAATGCAAGGGTCTCTCCCATGCCACCCCCAGCTCCCCCCGCAACCTTGTTCTCCTACTGTCTCCTCTTTCACATGGCCCAAAAGAGGGGGAGTGGTGCCCCCAGCCTCAGTTTCCCCAAATTCAGGTTTGAGGGATCGCCTTTGTTCCCTGGGCAGGTGGCAGAGATACCTGGCTCCTCCAGAAAAATAGCTGTGCGTACAGTGGAAGGAGCCCCCGGTAGAGATCCAGTGCGCTGTCAGGGGGCGATTTAGGACAATTGCTTTCTGCCCCGTGCATTGTTTCACTGCAGCAAATATTTCCTCAGCGTTGCTACAAGACGTCCATTTGGCAAACCACAGCGGGCCTGCAGGCCCGGCTCTCGGCCCGTAAAGAGGCGGGCAGGCACTGCTGATGACCGGAGTAAATCTGAGCTTACAATTAAAATCTCTTTAGAGATTGCAGCCAAGTGACTGATGGATAGGACCCCAGGTTCCATCCGTCCCCCTCTGCGCTCCTCCGCCAAGACAGATATCGACAGGGCATCATAAATAGCTTCGAATATCCAGGGCCTCGGAGGCTGGCAGGAGGCTTGGCAGAACAATTCAAGGAAAGGGCGGAATTGGGCTCTGCTCTGCAAGGTCCGAGGTGGGGAGTTGGTGCAAATCATCTTGGATGGGTAGGGAAGATATTTTTATTCCCCTCTATAAATGAGGACACTGAGGTCCAGGCCACACCAGGCCAGACTTTTCTAGCATTAACTCTTACTCACGCTGACCTCCCCACTAGTGTGCCCTCCCCCTCCCCCCAGCACCTATTGCAGCAGATAACCTTGGTGCCCCGCATGGGCCACCATCCTCATCGCTTCACACCAACCTGACCCCTGACTTCCAGAACCTGCCTCCTTTGCCGGAAGGCTTTCTCTGACCACCAGAGCCCACTTTGCCGCTGTTCAACAGGCCAGGAGTGTGGAGGAAATCATACTTCCCAGGGTGGCCCTCACCGGTGACTGTAGGGAGGTGAGAGGAGTATAAATACTCCAGCTCCCTCGCCACTCAGTTGAGCTCACGCTGAGACATGCTCTACACGGTCTCCCAGAATGGGAGACCACAGTGGTAACCGGCTCACTGAGGGCCCCTGTATCCACTCCTCCCTTCCTTCCAGGTCTCTCTTCCTCACTCCCCTACCCATGCAGCCTGGGAACCTCCCCAATTAACTATGTTACCTCTTTCCCTTGTCTTTGGGTCTGCTTCTGGGAGAGCCCAAATCCAGACATCTGCTCATCTTTGAATTCTCAGCCCACATCCAACGCTCTATCACACTGACATGGCACCCCTAACATTTTCTGGCACGTGTTACTGTCCAAGCAAGTTTCCCCAGCTAGAGAGGAGGCCCTTGTGGGCAAGAACACGGCTTTGTATTACCTGGACGGCCCTGGGTCTCACCTACGGAGCTCGGTACACAGATGGGGCTCAATAGCTGCTTAATGAGTAATTAACTGAATGAATAAGCCAGTGAGTGAATTAAGTGTTCTTGTCAATTAAGAGAATGGGGATGAGGAAGCTTTTCTTCCTGTGAAAAAAGAAATAAGCGAGGAAGAGTCACATGAACAAAGAGGAACTTAACTTAGTTCTGTTTTGTTTTAAGCAAGGACCATAAAGCATTTTATCGATCTGCCTTTTAAATTAAGAACAGGAAACGTACAGCCATTCAATAAATAAAACATAATAAAAACACTTCAGTTCCAAAGTAGGGCTAATTAAGGGAGACAAATGGAGAGAACAAAGAGGGACTGAGGAGGGGAAATGAAAGACAGGCCCCAGAGGCCAGGACGGGGTCAGAGACAGCGAGACAGAGACAGCGAGATAGCGCAAAATTGCCATGAGGGTGAGTCACAGCCACGCAGTAAGGAGCCTGCAGCTGGAGGTCCGTCCGCAGCTGGGACCACTCCAGAGGCCGGGCTGCAGGGGAGAAGCAGGGGCAGAAGAAGGACAATTCTCTGCGATGTTTGGGGCCATGAGCAAAGGTCTGCAGCGAAGAGATGGCCCATTCAGACCTGAAAGGACAGTGCTCTCTCATTTGAGCCCTTGAAAGAAGAACTGTTAGGGCTGGTCAACACCAACCGGGATGTGAGAGTCTTCATGGTTCGAGATGAGGCCAAGCTGGAATGCAAAAAGTGAGTCATGGGGGGCTGAACACTTCATGAGTTACTCTAATAACTAAGGCAGATTAAGCACCTCCTTCCTGCCAGGCTACATGGGCTAAGTGCTTTATGTGCCTAAGTGTATTTAAACGCTGTAACAACGCTTATGGGACAGGTACTCTTATTATCCCCATTTCACAGATTGGAAAACTGAGGCTCAGAGATGTTAAGTAACTTGCCCAACACATCACGTGGAGAGGAAGTGATAGAGCAGACAGAATCTAACGTCACGTCATCTGACTAGAACCTGTGCCTGAACCCCTCACATTGGGGGAGGGGTAGGCATCACAGGGTAGGGGGACAGCAGTTGTAGAGGGCACATGAAGGGCGAGAGCTCTTACATATCTTGGAGACATCCAGCCCTGCCCCCACTTCTTTCTCTATGCCCACTCTGTATTTTTTTTCTAACCTATAATAAGTATAATTTGCATCCCGAGCCATAGAGGATCTAAAAAGCCAAGACCATTAGGGGAGGGGAGGTTTACATTTGGCTCTAAGGCTTGACACTGCCAGTTTGAGGCCTTTGGGAAGAATGTGGGCAGGGATTCTAGAAAAATGAGGGCAGCATCCTCTACAGGGGCCGTGATTCTGTGTCATTCCATGCCAATTCATCCATAGGGTCAGGATGCTTACACCTGCCTGGGACAAAGTCAACAAGAACCCCCCAGAGCTTTGGACTTGCCTTTTAAGAGCTCATGCTCACCCCCAAGCATCACTCACCCACATATATGACTATTCTCAGTCCTGCAGATCCTCCTCTGGGTCGTTTGGGTTGTACAGGCTGGAGTATCCCCATCTCCTTTCCTTCTCCTTCTTCTGTCCAACCCAGAACTAGTTGGTCTCATGCTTAGGAGATCAGGGCCCAGGGCAGAAGGCCAAGAACTCAAGATACTCCTGTTCTCTCAGAAAGGAAGTTAGGGGGAGGGAGGGGCACCTGGGTCGCTCAGTAAGCTGAGCATCTGCCTTCAGCTCAGGTCCTGATCCCAGGGTCGAAGGATCAAGTCCTGCATTGGCCTCCTTGCTCACTGGGGAACTTGCTTCTCTATCTGCCTGCTGCTCCCCATGTTGTGCGCTCTCTCTCTCTCTCTCTCTCTCTCTGACAAATAAATAAAATCTTTTTAAAAAAGAAGAAGAAGAAGAGGAATATGAGGAGGGAAGGACCATCTTATACCTAGCGACACCCCCCGCCATGGACCTCATATATTCCAATCTAAAAAGAACACTTCTGGGGCGCCTGGGTGGCTCAGTGGGTTTAAGCCTCTGCCTTCGGCTCAGGTCATGATCTCAGGGTCCTGGGATCGAGCCCTGCATCGGGCTCTCCGCTCAGCGGAGAGCCTGCTTCCCCCTCTTTCTCTGCCTGCCTCTCTGCCTACTTGTGATCTCTATCAAATAAATAAGTAAAACCTTTTTAAAAAATTAAAAAATAACAATAATAAAAAGAACACTTCTGAGTTGAGGAATGGAATTCAAGAAGTTGAAAAAGATTTTGTGATTATGCATCTTAATTCCCAACCCCAAACTGACATCAGCCAGAACTTCAAAACCTCTTACCAGTTCCTGCTTTGGCCCACCCCACCTCACGTGCATTTCAGCCTCAGCCTTCAGCCAAGCTTGGTCCTACTGCTCATGCCTGGCCCAGACCAAGCCAAGCTTCTGTCACCCCCAGGAACCTCCCTGACATCCCCAGTGAATTTTAATTGCCTGACAAAAGTAATACCAATATTTATAAGGAAACAAACACAGATACCATAAATAAATACATTACTGACTCATTGAATTAATTAGTGTTTAATTACTTGAAATTACCATCAGTTACTACCAATTACTCGAACAACAAATGCATTCTTCCTTCATTACAGATGGCAGTTCCTGGGGTGAAGCCCAGGGATCTCAGGCCCCATTAGATCTCACCTGCCCCCCCCACAGCCTCCCTCTTTCTCATGCACTCCCTTCTTTATCACATATTTATTGAACTTTTACAATATGCCAGGCTCTGTTCTAGGCATTGGGGATACACCAGAGGGGAAAAAAAAGACAAAAATCCCTGTCCTGTGGAACTTACAATTTAATGGGAAAGACAAACAAAAATTACACAGAATGAGAAATGCAATACAGAAAAAGAAGAGGGCAGAGGGATAGAGTGCAGGGAGGGACACTGAAGTAGTACAGTCATGAGTGATGACCGGACCATCTTCCCTTTGCCTCTCCAGACCCACTCGTTACCCTTCTCTACCTTCCAGTCTGTTCTGTGCCCAAGGAGGCTGACCCATGTGGACTGTATCACCCTGCTGTCTGGCTTCTATTAAGTGTGGCCAATGGGGAGCCCCACAGGAGTTCAGAAGGAAGGGGGAGAGTTCATAGGCTGGCTGTCTCCCTCCAACCCAAATGCCCCAACCCATCATCTGGCCTTGGGATGGTCGCAGCTCCTCACCGTGAACAGCCTAGGGCCCCGCACCATCCCTGTGGTTTCCAGACCCACTGCCCACATCTCTGTAAACCCTGCTCAAAGGATCTGAATTTGAGCATGCCATCTGTTTCCTGCAGGGACCTGACAGATAGAGATGGTTTCATTGATGAGGTGACATTTGAGCAGAGGTCTGAAGGAGATGACGGAACAAGCCATAGGGATGTCTGGGAGGAAGTTTTCCCAGGCACAGCAAGCGTGAAAGCTGGAGACAGGACTGGGCTTGGCGTCCTTGTGGCTGGAGTAGAATGAGTGAGGGGAGAATAATAGGGACTAGGGTAGAAAGAAGGCAGGAGGCCAGGCCAGCTAGGGTGGGCACCTAAGACTGACTTTTACTCTAAGTGAAACAGGGACCCACTGCAGCTTTCTGAGCAGGGAAATGAGTTGGTCACATTTAGAAGGGCTGCTTTGGTGGCTGTGTTAAGAATAGAACATCGAGGAAGGGGACACCCACAGGGGACTATGACAGTCAAGCTGGGCAAGAGACCGTGGTGGCCTCGACCAGAGCTGGGAGTAGAAGAAATGGTGAGAACAACGACATTTTCAACACATTTTGCATAGAGCCACCAAGATTCGCTAAAGGATTGGAGTGGGTTTCTGGCCTGAGCAACTGGAGGGGTTTACAGGAATGGAGAAGGCATGGGGAAAAGTGGGTTTGGGGGGGAAGATCCAGAGCTCAAGCTGGGACATGTTCAGGAAGAGCTCAGCCTAGAATGCAGGAACACAGTGTCCCAAGTGCTGGGAAGCAGCTTGCCACCCCCCACCCCAAACACAGGCAGCTCCTCTCTCAGCCCCGGGGCTGGCCAAAGACATCCCCATGTCCCCTGCCCCCCCCCTTCCCTGTTACAGGCTTTCCTTTCCTTCTGACTGACATTCCAAAGCTGTCCAGACTCCCCTCTCTCCCTGGCCCAGCCCCTCCTGCTCTCCATTCAGTGGCAGAGTGCCCAGGTGTGGCTTGCATTCTGGAGCTGAGACAGAGAAGGAATGAGGGAACCCAGGAGAAAATTCCTGCCTGGTACAGCAGAGGAGGGAGGGAGCTTGTTTTCCTCTCCCCGCACATTAGGAAGCTTGTGCCAAAAAATAAATGTGGATTGAGAGTAACCCCAATCTCAGTTGGGTCAGAGCAATCAAAATGTAATTGGGTTTGTGAATAACTAATGTTTACACTGATGTTGTCCTAATAGGACGATGAGACCTGGAGATGTGACTGCTGTCTCTGCTCAGTGAGAACCTTGGGTTTTCTCAGAAACTGGGTCAGGCAGGGGGAGATGGAGAGGGAAGCCACTGTCCTGTGCTGGGTGGCCGTGATGGGGAGGTCCAGCAGATGCTCTGGGCAGACACGAGGGGCCTGCCATTTGGGGAACTGGGTGGCTGGGAGAGCAGTTTCATCCTGGAATAATGATAATTTTGATAACCATTTCATGCGCCGTCTCAGGAGCACCTACAGTGAGAGAACAGCCACTTTGTTATCCCTACAGTATCTCTGCCTTTCTCCCCTCCAGTGAGGTGAATTTCACTGCCCCCTCTTTGCAGATAAGGTTACTGAGACACTGGAAAGCATCTTGCTGGCTCTGGGCCTCTCAGCTGGTCAGCGACACAGACAAGTTCAAGGTCAAGTCGGTCTAGAGCTAAGCTCCTCTCATGACCCCATCTGTCACAGGAAGCCAGACAAGGACTAACTCCTCCAGGAACCGCAGAGGTCCCTGATGGCAGCCAAAGTCAGGAGCCGAGGTAGAAAGAGCCATAGGAGTTCTGATTACCTTGTTTCTCAGAGCTAAGCTTAAGCGGGTAATAAAGCCAGGCTGGTAATTCCCTTCCTGTTGATGATGATGGCGGCAATGGTGGCACTAGTGATACTGTCTGTGGCAGGATGAGGATGAGGTCACCAGAGATGATGTTGGCCTTTCCTTACAGTGGAAAGGAAATGCAGTGCCCGGGGCAATGGAAGGGGTGATACCATGAGTGGGTATTGGGGTGCTTAGTGATCCTGTGCATACCGGCTTAGCTGTGGCAGAGCAAGTGCTGTCCATCACTGTGGTCTTGGAGCTGCTGCTGAAGCCCTCCCCGGAAGTCGGACTCAGGTTAGTATTGTTGTTAGCGCCTTGCCCACCCCCCCACCAGGACAGCCCCGAGCCCTCTCCCACCCTCAATGAAGGGGACAGGGCTCAGGGCCTCCTGTAGATCTGGCTTTATTGCATTCCCTGTTCTGGACAGTGTAAGCAATGTCCCTGCCTCTCCAGAGGGACAAATGTGATAAATAACCAGGGAGGACAAGTGGGAGGAGGCGGCCCAGCCACCAGAAGTCATAAGTCTCTGTCCAGCCGTGTGGCAGGCTCATTACAGAAAGCTCTGGGGCTATCCCCGCTGCCTGGCCTAGGGCTCAGAAGAGCCCCCATTGCGGACTCCCAGCCCTCATGGCTCTGCAGCAGAGCACTCCTGAACTCAGCAACCTCCCCCTCTCCGCCCCTCCCTGCACACCAGGCCTCACAGGATCAATCCAGAGACTCAGAGCCCTGTATCTCCAACCCTAAAAATCCAGGGAGGCATTTGACAAGGGTTTTCCAAGAGTCTTTGGGAATAAGATGGACAAATACAAGCTGGGTGGCAGTCGAGTTAGATGTATTGGATTGTAACATTCCCGTTAACGCCTGGGTTCAAATCCCGGAGCTGGTACTTATAGGGCACATGACTTTGGTAATTCACTTACCTCTCCTCATCTATAAATGGCAATGATAATGCACATCTGGCTTTTATAGGATGAAAACACAAGAAGACATATGTAAACTCCTGTTTATAATAGTAATAATTAATATTTATGTGCCTTCTTTGAGCCTCGTACCAGTCTTTACCTAAGTCATATCATTTAACTAACACATTGATGCTATGTGGCTAGGTACTACCCCATCCCTCTTTTATAAATAAGGAAACTAAAGCAGAAAGATGCTAATTAACTTGTGCACTGGCACATTGCCAGTGAGTGGTAGAACTGTCATTTGAACCCAAGTAGTCTGACATCAGCACCTTTTTGCCACCAGTTTGCCAACTTGGTATACATCAGGCACTCCACAATGCATGTTTATTGAGCAGCTCCTATATTGAGCCAGACTCATGGGGTCCTCCCAACTCCAAGACATACATGACATTTGCATGGAATATTATGTTTGACTGTATGTAAGTCATACGGTCTTTCTATATTTCTCTCTTTCTTTTAAAGAGAATCATCACCCCTCCTTGGTGGTGTGGCTTCTTGGGTTGCCTAAAGGCACAATCGTTCCCTCCCAGTTGTCTCTGAGGATCAAATATACTCATGTGCAAAACTAATTGGCTGAAGTTAAGAGCGGAGTCAGTGCACATCCAGAATATAAAAAAGAAACTACTATGAATCAATCAAGAAAAAGGCAGACAACCCAATAGGAAAATGAGCAAAATATTTATAGAGACACTTCACCAAAGAGGCCATCCAAATGGCCAATAAGCACAAGAGAAAGTGTTCCACACCATCAGGCAACAGGGAAATGCAAATTCTGTGAGATACCCCATCACGCCCACAGAGGGGATAAAATTAAAAAGATCGACAAACCAAATGTTGGTGAGGATGTTCATATATTTCTGGTGGGAGTATGAAATGATACAACCACTTTCCCAAACTGTTTGGCAAAATCTATAAAATGCATACATCATGACCCAGAGATTCCATGCCTAGAGATAGATTCAAACTACGAGCGCATATGTGCACTAAATTATAAATAACAGGATGTTCATAGCCATGCTTTTCAGAATCGCCTCAACCGGAAGCCACTCTAACCATCAGCAGTAGGACGGAGAAGTAAATGGTGCTGTCTTTGTGTGAGGGAACATGACGCATCCATGAGAATGAGCATCTACAACTACATACAGTATGGCAAGTCTGATGGGCAAAAGAAACCAGACACAGACGCATACATCCTCTCTGATTCATTTACACAAAGTTCACAACGGGAGAAGATAATCTGTGATGTGAGAAGTTTCGAGAGGGTTACTCCTGGAGGGGGCAGTGGCTAAGAGAAATGAGGGGGATTCAAGGGGCCAGTGTTGTTTTGCATCTTCAACTGGGTGTTGTCCATTTATGATTTGGGGCCATTCTGAATGCATGCTTCAGTAAAAAGTTTGTTGTTGTTTTGTTTTGTTTTGTTTTAAGTGTGCTATCTGTGGCTGGAAAACAGAATCCACTCTTCTTTTCTTGACAGGGTTGCAAGACTGACAGAAAGGAAACCGTGTCAGACGTTGCATCTGGACTTCACTGAGGAATGTGACAAGATGTCTTCTGATGTCCTTGTGAACAAGATGGTCTAATACGGCTGGGTGATCGTGTAATTAGGTGAATTGAACCACTGTCCCCAAAGGGTGCTGAATAAGGAGTATGTGTCCACCTGGAGGGAAACTTCTCTTGCCTCTGGGCTCTGTCCTTGTCCCAGGCAGTCGAACGCCGTTATCCCAGACTGCAATGAAGACATAACAGACAGGCTTATCACATTTGTGGACGACCCAAAGCCGGGAGGGAGAGAGAGGACAGGGCATGACAGAAGCAAGATCCAAAATGATTTTGGCAGAATGGCCAAGTGAAGCAAATCTAATAAGATGAAATTGAGTAAAAAAAAAAAAAAAAGATGAAATTGAGTCAAGGATCTGCAGAAGGCCCTGTGACGGGGGCTAAAAGCTCACTCTGTGGGAACAAGATGGGGTGGGAGTCGTCACTTTACAGCACAGCTCTGTGAGTTGAGGGTGTAAATGCCCTTAGAACAGGGACCTCCTCTTGTGTCTCTGGATCCCCAGGCCCACTAGGGGCCTGGCACAGACACAGCACTCAAAAATAGTTGCTGAAGAAATCCTTCATTGGAGGATGGAGCAGGGCCTGGTTGGGACACCCTGGCCCCAAGGCATTGTGAGGGAACCATTGAGCAGTACAGACCTGGATACCCCACTCTGGCAGGTGACATCAGCAGCCTGCCTCTCAGTTCTGGATCCTTCTAAAAGGATGGGGACAAACTGACACCGGATCAGAAAAGACCCTGGGACAGGTCTTTGAGGAACCATGGAAGGCACTGGCCATATTGAACCAGCAAAAGTGAAGCCTGGGGGTGGAAAGAAGTGCAGAGGTTGGTCAGGGTCCTCAAAATCCTGCCAGGCTGTCCTGTCCTCTGGGAACCCAGAGCTCATGGACACAGATGGATTCACCATGGAGCCAATACAGCTTCTGTTCCAGGGCCCTCACTGAAATAGGCCCTTCCAGGATTCTCAGAGGGGAGCTGCCAAAAAATGTTCCCACAGTTATACAGCTTTGTAAAATTGGCAAACATGGACCTTTTAATCCTGTCCAGTCAAGATCCCCTTCTCTTTCCGCTGTGACTTCCCCTTCATCACACTCTCCCTCACGTTGGATGGTGCCAGAGTGATCACTGGGCACCAGCTCAGGGGAAACTAGATGAGGAAACCATTTGGGGTCAGTTTAGTGGATATGTTTATCTGATTCACAGTCACTCCCATGCTATAGCTGCAGGTTTGTTTTGTTTCGTTTTGTTTAAAGATTTTATTTTATTTATTTGTCATAGAGAGAGAAGCGAGAGCAAGCACAGGCAGACAAAGTGGCAGGCAGAGGCAGAGGGAGAAGCAGGCTCCCTGCCAAGCAAGGAGCCCGATGTGGGACTCGATGCCAGGACGCCGGGATCATGACCTGAGCCGAAGGCAGCCGCCCAACCAACTGAGCCACCCAGGCGTCCCTGTTTCGTTTTGTTTAGATTTTATTTATTTCTTAAAGAAAGAGCATACAAGCAGGGGGAGCAACAGAGGGAGAAGGAGAAGCAGACTCCCCACTGAGCAGGGACACCCCCTCCCCAATGTGGGGCTCAATCCCAGGATCCCGGGATTATAACCTGAGCTGAAGGCAGATGCTTAACCGTCTGAGCCACCCAGGTGCCCTATTGCTGCCTTATTGCCAGCTGCTCTGGTGCAGGAATGACACTCAGGATTACCCCTTCCATCCATTCAGCAATGGAACACAACGGGGCAGAGTCAGAGGGCCAGAGTCCATGTGACGGTGCACTCTATGCCTGACATTGGAAATATGTGGGTAGTGGGGAAGAAATCAAGTATGAAGTGTATGGAACCAAAACTGAAACATGAAACAAAGGGTGGTACTGTGCGAGATATCACTCATTCTCCATGACCCTAAAGCCAAGAACAGGAACCAAAGGGCAGGGATGTGGGCTGCATACAACTAGACAGTTTCTATGCAAAGAAGAACACACCTTCTACTCTGTGCACGTCCACATCTTCTTCGGATCCAGCATTATGTGACATGACTGTGGGTGGAGTGAGCACTTTGTCACCAGAGATGTTTAGGCACTGGCTGGAAATCCAGGATGTTGTCAGAGAGAATTCAAGAACCGGATGGGAAGGTTTGCCTTCTCTGACCTCAAGCATCCAAAGCTCTAGCCAGTTCGTTCAGGGGGCTGGTCCCTGATTGGTACTTTCAAAGGACAAGCACGGACCGTGCACGGCCTTTTCACGCCACGGAACACCTCAAAGCAAAATTTTGAGAGATTTATTTTTTCATCTTTTTTCAATTATGGTAGAACACACATAAGAGAAAATTGACCATCTTAACACTTTTTAAGTGTACAGTTTAAGAGTATTAGGTATATTCACATTATTGTGCAAACAACCTCTAGAACTTGTCTCGCATAACGGAAACTCAACAACACCCCCCTTCCCTCTGCCAACCACTGTTTACTTTCTGTCGCTAGGAGTTTGACCACTCCTGGTATCTCATGTAAGTGAGGTCATATAGTATTTTCATTTTTTTAGTGACTGTTGAGGGCTTTTATTTTTTACATTATGTAAAATGAGGTATAACATACAAACTGTAAACTGCATAAATCTTAAGCGTAAAGCTCAGGGACTTTTTACCTAGGTGTACATAGGTGTTACCTAGATATGGCCCTTCCAGTGCCACAGAAGACCCCTTGGGTACCCCATCCCACCTCCGCTCAAGGCAACCACTCTTCTGATTTCTGCCAAAGTTGTTTATAACAGAATCCACATTCAGCTTGGAACAGAGACGTCCATGTTCTACCCTTTGATTAACAAGTTATTCTGAACCATGGTTTCCTCAGCTCTAAAATGGGGATGCTAATATCTATAACACAGGATGCTATACGAAAAGATCAAATAAAATAGCTTACGAGAGCGAGCCCAGAAGAGACTCGGTATGTGCTGGTTGACTATGAGTGGCCTCTCCTTATAGTAGCCCCATGGTGGGAAGGTGCTGGAAGGGCACTGTTCCTTGGGTGTAATGAGGGGGGATCCTTGGTTATAGAGGACTCTGAGGACAAAGGTCTATGGGGGAGGGTGGGGAGTAACACCACAGCCAGGAAGCTGGTCAAACCAGCTAAGCCACCAGCCACAGATCTGGGCCTACAAAACCACACACAGACTCACATGTGCCCTGCTGGTCTACATGCTGGACTCTAAGTCTCATGAACAATGGGATGGTGACAGCATTGTTCACCACAGACCCCGTAGTTCAATAGCAAAGTAAGCAGGCATCAGATTTACCAAGAGGCTGATAGAAACAGAGCCTGCTGGGCTCCATCCCCAGAGTTTCTGATTTAGGGTCTCTAGAATCAGGCTTGACAATGTTGGTGCTGACACTGTTGGTCTAGAGACCACACTGTGAGAACCACTGATATGGTATACTCTGCAGATTCCTTGCCCAGATCCCCTGCCCTAAGGCAGGCACACGGTCTCTCAGCAGCTGGGTCGTTGGCTGCTAAAGGCTCTCGGCTGCCCCTTTGCTGGAGTATCTCCCTCTGCTGATGGAAAGCACCTTGTCCTGGAGGTCACCCATCCCTTATAGTCGGTCATCAGTCCACAGCCAGTGACCAATTGACGGAGGGGCAGTAAAAGGGCTGGCCCTCCTCTCAAAAAGGGAGACAACTCTGTGGAGCCATCTGTGCCCCAGAGCCTCCTGCAGATCAGGCCAAGATTAGACGTTAGCAGAGACCACATCCTTGCTCAGCTCCTTCTACAGACTAAATATCTGTGTGTGCTCTCCCCAAATTCTTATGTTGAAGCCCTAATTCCCAACATGATGGTATTTGGAAGTGGAACTTTGGAGAGATAATTAGGTTTGGATTTGTTCATGAGAATGGGACCTTCATGATAGGATTTGTGCCTTTATAAGAAGAGGAAGAGAGAGAGACATTCCTCTCTCTAGGAGCACGCACAGAAGAAAGGCCATGTCAATACACAGTGAGAACGGACATCTGCAAGCCAAGAAGACGGTTCCAATCAGATATCAAATCAGTCAGCGTCTTGATCTTGGACTTCTCAGCCTCCAGAAGTGTGTGAAATAAACGTCTGCTGTTTTAGCCACCCAGCCTTGTGGTATTCTGTTAGGGCAGTTGGAGCAGACTAAGAAAGCTCCTTCCTCTACAAGGGGTTCCTGAAAAGCAAGCGCCCTTTAATGAACCACATATGTCTGAATCCTTGGCTCAGGCTCTGCTTTCAGACCCAAGACACAGAGCAGGCGCTTAACTGTGTTGGTTGAATCAGTGAACAAGTATGAGACACACCAGGCTCTCGAACATGACCCCCACCCCTGTCCCTCTCCAACTGCAGGGACCCAGGGTCCATGTGGCTGAGATTGGCATGGCTTCCCAGGCTTTAGCCCAGTTGGAGTTGCTGCGGTCTCTGCCTGGGAGATGCTGCTGATGCCTGCCTTGGGCTTCTGGATGGATTAATTAATTACCGCCTGCACCAGCTAGAGAAAGCAGCCTGCCTGACAGCTCTGGGCTGCTGGCAGGGCCTGCAGGGCCCCTCCCAGCCCCGCTTGGCAGGTGAGGTCTTCATTTCCCAGTACTTGGCAGAGTGAGGCCAGGGAATGGGTAGGACTGAACGGGATGAGGGGTGTAGTCAGGAGAGAGAGGCCATAAGAGGGAACAAAGGCCTGGAGCATGGGCACCGTCTAGAAAGACACAGAGATTTGCCTAGGGTCACAGGGACTGGGGGGGAGGCCCACAAGCCCTCTACCTCCCAACCTGATTTTTGGCCAGTTTTGGAGTAAGCATGGTAAGGAAGGGAGGCAGGATTTCTGGTAACTTCTCTCCCTTTTCTCCTCGCTGCTGTAAACCTTCTTTACCGGCAGGTGCCTTCCCAGCCTGAGAAAGATCGGGAAAAGGAGAGTTGCAAATCCTGAGGAATGTCCTGTGTATAACCCAGGAAGGGCCCCAGAATGCTAAGGTGCCCCATGTCCGGCTCTGAGTTTCTCTGCAGCTTCCCACCCTCCATCCCATCATCCCCTTCCCTGTGGCTGGGATCCAAGCTAGTGGTTGTGGGGCTGATAGGAATGACAGCTGCATCGTAATCAACCCTTATCACTGCTCAGGGGGGAGAGGGGAACAGGGAGAGGGGGCCCGGGAGAGCCAAACTGGGTGGGGGAGGAATTACTCTTCAGCTAAGTGGGAGGGCCTGGGAGGACCCCCACAGCCAGTTCTGGGTGGGACATTTCCAGGGTGGGCCTCCCCTTCTGGGGATTGCTTTGTTGCCCTGCACACAGCTCTGCTATGGTTACAAGCCTGCATTGGTGTTCATAAGGCAACCGGTGGGGCTGTCCCCACCCTGAAGGAGAAAGGAAATTTCCCCTCTCTGTGTCTCAGTTTTCCCATCTCTAAATTGGGAACAGCAAGGACTCTGCCCTCAGCCATGGCTGGGATGGCCTAGTGTGCTACCACACGCCGAGCAGTTAGAACAGTGCTTGACAACATAGGAAGTACTGTAAGTGTAGCTATTACCAGATTTCATCAGATCTAAGCTGTCATGGTTTGGAGGCACTGTGACTTCATGTACCACTAAGAAAAATAAAACACTGCTGAAAATAACTAAAATTCACTGCTTGAAAGACTTATCCTGATTTCAGAAATGTTAAAATCGTGGGAAAATGTGTTTCTCAGAAAGATGAAGTAGGGCATTATTCTCGTTCTTATTGCTCCGTACCCGAAGCACTTAGCCCCCCACCAGCTGCACGGCAGGTGCTAAAGAAACATCTGTTGAGTAGATGAGTGACAGGTCCGTAGCACAAGTGTGAGGAAGGCAAGGGCGCCCAGTGCCTCTCTCAGAAAGCCCCACTCCCCATCTTTTCCCCCCACTGGCTCCCAACCCTCTCCACTGTGGCATCGGCCAGAACTTTCAGCCCTTTCAGGCCCTTTCAGCCCATACTTGTCCCCCTTTGTCCAAATCAGATGACCAAAGGCCTTGGCCTGGCATGGCTCCCAACAAGTTAATTGGCTAGACTGGCTAAGGGTCCCTCACCTGACACCCACCCAGCCATGGGTGAGGGATGTGCTCGGCTGACCCGGCCCAAATAAAGCACACCTCTCTGGCGGACCCTCAAGAGTGACCATTCCCAAGACAGTGCAAGGATTAGAAGGATTTCCTCCTCCTGAGTCTGGTCAGACTACAGAGAAATGCAGGGGAGAGGAGTGGGGTCGGGGGAGCAGATGGAGGAAGGGGGAACAGTGTACATGTATCTCTCCCCCTCTTTTCTCTTCCCCAACCCTCTAAAAGAAAACTCAATTCCCAGGGGCATTAGCCGCATGACCTTGGTCATGTTACTGAACTTCTCCGAGGCTCGGTTTTCCTATCTGTAAAATGGGGGATAACAATAGTAATTCCTGGGTGTCTGGGTGGCTCAGTGGGTTAAGCCGCTGCCTTCGGCTCAGGTCATGATCTCAGGGTCCTGGGATCGAGGCCCGCATCGGTCTCTCTGCTCAGCAGGGAACCTGCTTCCCTCTCTCTCTCTCTGCCTGCCTCTCTGTCTACTTGTGATCTCTCTCTGTCAAATAAATAAATAAAATCTTTAAAAAAAAAATAGTAATTCCTTGCTACACTTGGTGAGAAGGCCAAAGAAAACAATGCGTGGGGTGTCTAGCCAAGTGCCCCCTTCCCTTTTTCTTCCCTTCTCCCCTACTCCTTGACTCCTTCACCTGCTCCTTTCTCTCTCCTCCTACCCCACGCTAGCCCTGCCCTAAGATCAACTCAATGCCAAGACTGAGTAGTTTTCCTTCAGCCCCTAAGATGCACTTTAAATCCTGTAGGGAGCGGGGGCGGG
Organism: Mustela erminea; assembly: GCF_009829155.1. Classification (NCBI taxonomy): domain Eukaryota; kingdom Metazoa; phylum Chordata; class Mammalia; order Carnivora; family Mustelidae; genus Mustela; species Mustela erminea. The sequence continues at coordinate 84,703,021 of NC_045617.1, forward strand.
GTGGGGGGTGAGGGGGGGGGTGGGCAGGGCTGGTGGAAGCCCAGGGTTGGGGGCAGCCCTAGCAGGGAGGGGGCGTCCTCACACTGGGAATCTGCACTCTGCCTATTCCCACAAAGATTTAATTTGTGTCTTAATGGGCTGCAGCCTCCTCATAAAAGCCCTAAAGTGCCTTTTTATTTTTTAAAAAAATAGAAGTTGCTGATTGTGTCTGGTGCTTCCTGGGGCATGGCAAGGGAAAGGCAAGAGCAGGGGAGAGGGAAAGAGAAGAGAAGAGGTGGCCGGGATTTGGGGCTGCCAGATTCTGCTTTTCCCCTTGGCTCCCCTTGCCCAGGACGAACATCAGGGTCCTGGTGGGTGGTGAAGATGTGGCTGCCTCTGGCGAGCTGGAGAGAGCAGTTATGGCCTGAAATACTGGACCCCATTTCCCCGGATCCCATGGTCCTGGGAAGACAGACATGGTTGGGACCCTGTCATTCAATTCAATCCAACCAACAGCCCCCACTGATCAGAACTCCTCCACTGTGTCCCCTGGGGCTTTAGGGAGCAGTAGAGGGATGGGAGGAGAAGGAGAGGCTGAACACTTCACCAATGCTTAGTCGAGACTTACTGGAGAACTGCAGGCCCTTCTGCTTCCTGCTCCCCTCCCCCAACATGGCACCTGTTCAGCATCCCCTTCAAAGCTCCCCACAGAGCCCTGAGCTAAGAAATTGGCCTCAACCACCACTGCATCTCTAGCTCCTCCCAGAATTCCTCTTCCTGCTCTTTGTGTCCTCCTAGCTGAGAAAGATCCCTACACCCCTCCATACTGATGTGGGGACTACTGAGGAACCCAGCGTAGGGTGTTTTGTTCTCTTGGCTGAGAAACACCAATCTCCAGGACTCACAGACTGTGACTTAGTATCAAGAGCTCTCCCTCCTTCCAACAGACAGTATTCTGGGGCCAAGGTGGCCCAGGTAGGGAGAGCAATCTATTCAATGCAGATCAAGAGAACTTGTCACACTACAAAAATAGCCAAATTCTGGGACGCCTGGGTGGCCCTCGGCTCAGGTCATGATCCTGGAGTCCCGGGATCAAGTCCCGCATCGGGCTCCCAGCTCCACGGGGAGTCTGCTTCTCTCTCTGACCTTCTCCTCACTCATGTTCTCTCTCACTGTCTCTCTCTCAAATAAATAAATAAAATCTTTAAAAAAAAAAAATAGCCAAATTCTCAGTTTTCCTTCTGTTGAAGCTTTTTCTGTCTTATTTCCCCATGCCAACCTCACTCCACTGGGTGTAGATGACTGGAACTATTGGGCAAATGGGGACACTGAGGCAGGGGCTATGAAACAGAAGCCAGTAAGTTATACACCCCAGGAATTAGATATTTAACTAAGCCAAGGTGAGCCATCCTTAAGTTCCTCCTCTCCTGCCCCAATCTTCTAAGTATAATTTTTTCTAATGTCTCCAGTCCAATTTTAGGATCTTTTAAGTAGAGGGAATTAGAAATTGTCTTGCTAAATATCCATCCCCGCTCCTTCACTGTGGTACTCTGGAGGTATACTTGAACCAATGATAACAAACGAAGATGTCTACAGGAGGAAGTCAGGTGGGAAACATAAATGTGTAAATCAGACCAGGTGTAGCACTGTAGGGAGCAGGGAGGCCTGTGGCAAACTAGAGAGCACGTGGTCTTCCTTCTAGCAGTCAAACACAAATAATTGAAATTAAGAATATGAATCTTCTGATGAAACAAAGTAATTGAGTGTACGCATTTATCTCTGCCGCTTTCGAAAATGTTGCTAAATGACAGTTCCGAATCCTTTTTTTAAAAAAGATTCATTTATTTATTTATTTTACAGGGAGAGAGAGTGTGAGCAGGGGGATGGGGCAAAGGGAGAGGGAGAGAATCTCAAGCAGCCTCCCCATTGAGTACAGAGCCCCACCCAGGTAGATCCCACGACCCTGAGATCATGACCTGAGAAGAAATCAAGAGTCAGATTCTAAACCAACTGAGCCACCCTGGCACCCCTTAAAGGTCTCTTTAAAGGCAAAAATAAAAAATAAAAAATAAATCACAAAAAGAAGATGGAAGAAGAATTGATAGCAGAAGAGAGGTATCACTGAAATTTTGGGAAGTCGGAAAGCTGATGACGGGTGGTGATAGATTTTTACTGTAAAAAGCAGCGTTAATACCTACATGCATGCATTTTTACTGTAAGAATCCCCACAAGCTGGAGGGACTATGCCAACAAGAGGCTACACAATTCACATCATGGGAGGCTGGAGCACCGAGTGCTACTGAAGCAGGGAGTGAAGGGTGAAAACTGGAAGGCTCTCATCTAGAAGTCTCCAGTAGGAACAGTTAGGCCCTTGGGTCTCCTCTCAGGCCTATCAGTTACCCTGTCTCCAGCTCAGCAGAAGCCTGGAGGTTTATTCTCAGGAGAGGTTGAACCAAAGGACCCCTCATCTCAGGGGTAGCAGGCCAGTTAGAAGCAAGGTGCTGTGTAAGTTTCCTAGGGCTCCCATACCAAATTATTGCAGATGGGTGGCTTGAAGTCTTCTAGAGGTCTGAAGCATGAAATCCAGGTGTCAGCAGGGCTGTGCTCCCTCCAGATGCTCAAGGGTAGAACCTTCCATGGCCCTTCCTAACTTCCAATGGCTCCAGGTGTTCCTTGTGACTACATAACCCCAAACTCTGTTTCTATCTCACATGGGTGTCTCCTCTTCTCTGTGTGTCTTTTCCCTGCATATTACTTACAGGACACCTGTCCTTGGAGGCAGAGCCCACCTTGATACTCCAGGATGACCTCCTCTCAAGATCCTTAGCCTAATGACATCTACTTTCCAAATAAGTTCACATGGACAGGTTCAGGGAATGACAACATGGACACCATTTAGGGGGCCAAACAATGCACTGTAGGGGTTTTACTGGGAGAGATGATAAGTGAAAGTCTGCACCCTGAGCAGTGGGACTTCAGCTCCGTTCCCTTACTCAGTCCTAAGCCTCTGCTTGAGATTCTCTCCCTCTGGCCCTCCCCTTGCTCATGTGTTCTCCCTCTTGCTCTCTCAAGCTCTAAAAATAAATAAATATTTGAAACAATATATTTTCAGGGCTCCTGGGTGGCTCAGTCAGTTAAGCGTCTGCCTTCGACTCAGGTCATGATCCCAGGGTCTTGGGATCGAGCCCTACATCGGGCTCCTTGCTCAGGAGGAAGTCTGTCCCACTTTCCCTGTTCGTGTTCCCTCTCTCGTTGGGCCTCTCTCTGTCAAATAAATAAATACAATCTTTAAAAAAATAAAAATAAGAAATAAATAAAATTTTCATATTTGGTTCTTTATTGAATTAGTTTCCTATTGGTGTATCAAATTACAGCAAACATGGTGGTTCAAGACAATAGGAATTTATTCTTCTCCATTTCTGTAAGGACAGAGTCCGACATCGATCTCACTGAGTAAAAACCCAGGTATCAGCAGGACTTCCTTCACTTCTGGAAGCACAAAGAGTAATCAACATTCTTGTTTTTCCCAGCTTTTACAGGCTGCCTGCATTCCGTGGCTCGCAGCCCTGTTCCATCATCAAAGCCAGCAGAGTCATCATCATTTCACAATACATCACATCACATCACTCTGACTCTGCTCCTGTCATTGTATTCTCTTCCCTGATTCAGGTTCTTCTGCTTTTTTTCTTCCACTTTTGAGGACCCTTGGGATGACAGTGGTCCCACCTGCACACCCCATGCTCATTTCCCTAAATTAAGGTCAGCTAATTCATAGCAGGAATTCCATCTGCAGCCCTAATTCCTCTTTGCCATATAACTTAACACATTCACAAGTTATGGGGGATTAGGACACAGACTTTGGGGGTGGGGTGCATTCTTCTTGCAACAATCATGAATTTTGTTTTGCATTCATTTTTTTTTTTTAAATAGTGCATGAAAATATTATCCCTCTTGATTACTGGAGTTTTTCTGCTTAGGTTTGGGTTTGTTCTTTTTGTTTTTTTTGTTTTGTTTTGTTTTGTTTTGTTTCTGGAGTTTTGTGTTGCTTTTATCTACCTATTTATTTATTTATTTTGGTGCTCCTTAAATTTGATCCCTAGCTGAGTGTCCTAACCCAGGCTCTATCTATTTTTCCTTCTTTGCCCAGCCCTTCCAGCCTCAGGCCCAGCCCAAGGAAGCATCCTGGGCCTCAGGCTGCCCAGAATCCAGAAATGTTCTGCAGGCCCTTTCTCATTTCTACATCTCTCTACTCCAGTTTGTGAGATGGGGGCTCAGGTTGCCAAGCTGGAGAAGGGCAAAGAAGCTGTTCAATTCCTCTCAGGCCCCAGGAAAGAGCCAGGCCCCCACTTCTACACACCTGATCCCCCCTCGGGGCTGCAGAGATAGCCAGCCTTACAGCCTGGCAGCAAGTAGGGCAGCTGGAGGTAGGGGGAGTGCATAGGAGAGATGAAAGAGGATCCTGACACTGCCTGAAGGTCAGGAGCACTGCAGGGGTATGGAGGGTGGAAGGGGCGGGAGGGTGTTGGAAAACTGATGCTGCTCACACACTGGAGAGGCCCCTGGGAGGCAGGGGTCTGATCTCAGCCATCCTGGCAATGTCACAAAGGACATGGCTGGGTTTCGACTGGGAGAGGAGGAAAAGACTGGGAAATGGGGGTCTCCATCCCAGAGGTTGTGGGGAAGGGGAGTGGCCAGCAGTGAAGACAGGTGTAAGAGTTCTCAGAATGCAGAGTGTAGGATTAGAAGGTGAGGATTAACAAGCACACTGTGATTTCTCCATTTCCATGAGTCTGTAAAGCAATCTTCATGAGAGGCTATGCACTTAAGACCTTAGCTTTGTATAGCTTTTTAAAGTCCCCAAAGCCTGTAAGCCTTCCCGTCTGGTTCTCAGCACAACCCAGGAGGCAAGCAGAAAAATTCCCGTTTTGCAGATGAGAGAACTCCAGGTGGGAACTCTGAACTGTCCTCCAGGCTCCAAGCCCCAGACCTCCCAGTTCCCACCTCTTCACCTCCTCGGTTTCCAGGATGGGAAGGGAGAGTAATGAAGGAGACTGGGAGAAGGCAGGGGTCACGGGCTAGATAAGGGACAAACACCACCACAGCCACCCCCAACCCCATGTCTAGCTCCAAGTGTTCCCATGTAGGACAACGCCAACCTCAGTTCCCCCTCCTGGAGTCTGCCCCACGAAGGAACAGGAGGAGGAGCAGAGAGGAGGAGCCAGCATGGGGATGTTGGCGGGTCCACTGGCTGCTATCTGCTCTCCTTTGTTTTTTGTTTGTTTGGTTTTTTTTTTAGAGATTTTATTTATTTATCGGGGGGGGGGGGAGAGCAAGCACAGGCAGACAGAATGGCAGGCAGAGGCAGAGAGAGAAGCAGGCTCCCCGCCGAGCAAGGAGCCCGATGTGGGACTCGATCCCAGGACGCTGGGATCATGACCTGAGCCGAAGGCAGCTGCTTAACCAACTGAGCCACCCAGGCGTCCCTGCTCTCCTTTGTTACCCACATCCATCACCACAGAGGGTCAGACCTTGGGGTCAATTGTCAGGGGTCTTGGGCCTCGCACCCCCTCTCACGGAGTGAAGGTGGAGCTGGTTGCCCCCTCTCCCCGTCCTGCTCCAGGACCTCTCACCTTCCCAGAGACAGGTTGACAGGTGAAGTTCCCTAACTCCAGGAAGAATTTTCCTTTTCAAGTAGGTGCTGGGGGCAGGCTGGGGTGTTCAGAAAGCCATGCCACCTTTCTGGGTCCTGCCAACATGGAAAGGCCTCTCTATATGTCCAACACGGCCTAGGGAGGCAGGGAGAGGGACCAGGTACCCTCTTGGAGTGTCCCCCATGCTGCCCTCAGAGGCAGGTGTGACTGGCAGCAGTGGAGTGAGATGCAGTGGAGTGAGATGATGGAGCAGGTCCTAGTCCCCAACCAACCACCACCACCAGGGCTGGCTGGGCCCTCTGAACTCATCATATGAGAACCCGGTACAAACTGAGGGGCTGAGTCACAGAGTATTGAAGTTAGTAAGTTTTCCACCAAAGAACACTGAGGGAAGGCCATGGATAACAGACAGGTAGAGAGGGGCAGGCAGGAGGTAGGGATAACCAGAGGATCAGGCAGAGAAAGGAGGCAGAGTCTGAGGGGCTGGAGAGGCATGGGCAGGGTTGGGGAGGGAGGAAGGGGAATGAAAGGGGTGGGAAGGGGTAGTCAGAGCCTGGTGTGGTCCCCTCAGGACTAGGGACTGCCCTGGGCTCTTGAGTGGGTGGAGAGGTTTACAGCTTGAACAGGAATTTCTCTGAGCCTCTGGCTGCCTGAACCCCTCCCTTTGGGGCGAGAGTGGTGGAGGGAAGCGGGGGCGGGCTGAGAAGGTACCAGGAGGGCTGGCAAGCTGAGGGGTCAAAAGTCCTGGTCTGGGCCACCAGAGGTCACAATGCCTGCGCCTCCCCTGGGCCTAATCAGAGGCTTTGAGCACAGAACTGTCAACTTATTACTCAAATGACCCAAGCTGTTGACCCACAGCTAATCACTAATGGTCTGCATATTTTGCATATCATTTGCATTCTCCTGGGGGTCTCTCCAAACCTCTCCAATGGCTCCCTAGAGGCCCCTGCCCCTGTTTCATAGGTCTCCATCCCCCATTCCTCTGTCCCCCCACGTCCCCCAGGCCCATTTCCCCACTTGGCTGCCTCGTCTGAGATCAGAAAGGGCAGGTCATGGGTGGGGGCATCGCTAAACGCTACGGGCACAGCAGGGGGCCACAGGGCCAGCTGAGAGCAGTTGGGGCACCTTGAAAGGGGGTGACCAAGACCCGCCTGGTGATTAATCCTCCCACTAATGGAGGCTTCACTGCCACTGGGCTTTTAAGGAAACTCAGGGAAGCCCTTTAGCGCCATCAGAGCTGTCTCTGAGGTCCTCAGCAGGCTCATTAGCGGCCCTCCACCTCGCAATTAGCAGCCCCGCCTCTGAAAGGCTCTGAACGGCTTTGGGAGGGGAAGAAGGCTTCTTGGGCCTCTAAGGCCCAAGGCCCTGAACCAAGGGGCAGCAATCTCTCCACCTTTCCCACCCACCCACCGGAGCACCTAAGTCCCGGAAACGGAGCCAAGCTGCCCCTACCTTGCTTCCAAAGCATACCTTACCGCTGGGAAGAATTCGTGTTCATCCAGACCTGTCCTAGACAAGGAAAGCAGGGGCCAGAGAGGCCACCAGAGGCCACTCAGGCCAAGGGGGAAGCCACATTGGAATCAGGTATCCCAGCACAGTCCCCACTGCATTACCAGCCTCCTGTCTCCTTGGCTTCCTCCCCCAGCAGTTGGGGAAGGTGGCCCCTTTTCTAAGGACTTTAGAGGACAGGCAGGTCAATGAGCTGGTTAGGACCTATCCCGGGCCAGAGGCAAGATGTGACAATCCCTGGGAGTCTCCTATCAGCCTGGGATGTTAGGGTCCTCCCATAGTTGGGGCAAGAGCAACTTTCAGAAGTGGCTGTAAAGCTCCCCATCGCTTGTTGCATGGCTGTTTACCGCAAGGGAGGCCTCTCTAGGGGGACAATCATGCGCAGAGAGTGACAATCAGAATTCCCTGATAGAGGCTGCCTGGAAGGAAGGATTGGCACAAGAGAGACTTTGTTTTCTATTTATTCCACAAATAGAAATCTCCACCCTGAGCCAGACCCTCTGCCGGGTACGAGAAGGCACAAAAGTAAAAGAGACATATCTTGACTCGCAAGCCAAATGAATGAATAATTTGGGGCAAAACTTTTACTTTATTCCCTGACTTGGTTTCCCCAGCTGTAAAACAAAAATCATTCCTGATACTCTAGGAAGCCTGAAAGGCCACAGAGAGCTGGGTCTCAGGGAGCAGTTATAAATGAATTTTTTTTTAATTTTATTTATTTGACAGAAATCACAAGTAGGCAGAGAGGCAGACAGAGAGAGAGGAAGGGAAACAGGCTCCCTGCTGAGCAGAGAGCCCAGTGCGGGCTCAGTCCCAGGACCTTGGGATCATGACCTGAGCGGAAGGCAGAGGCTTTAACCTACTGAGCCACCCAGGCGCCCCTCAGGGAGCAGTTATAGATGACAGTAGAAATGACAGCAAAATTCTAGAGCATAGCCTCGACCACATAAGTGTTCAATAAACGGTCATCAATGTTGTTATGATTATTTTGTTGTGGTGGTGGTTGCTGTTGGGATAGCTTTCTGACCTAGTAATTCTGGCTGGACATTATATACTGCAACCCTCTTTCCAGCTCCCAACAGATTACAGATAGAGGAAATGGCATTTATTAAGCACTTACTGAATATCAGGTGTGGTGCTGGTCACTTTATATGTGTTATCTCATTTAGTCTTCATGATCGCCGAACAGGACAGTCAACATTTGACATCTCTCTCTCTCATTTCAGAGATGAGGAAACTGGGGCTCAGAGAAGCTAGGTACCTTGCTAAAAGATTCTGTACCCACAATTCCAATGTATGGGTAGAATGGTGGCGGGTTCCTTACACACCACCAAGCTGTTCTCCATAACACCAGCTGAGTATCCTACAATTCAGCTCAATTCTGACACTGTCTACCTACCCAAAGTGTCGAGGTTCTGTCCTACAAGACTGCCCCCAACCCCCACCAATCCCCAATCAGATGCCAATCACAAGCCAAGGTTATTACCTGTGCTTTTAGCAAGTTGGCTACAGACTGGAGGTTTCTACAACCCCCTCTTTGTGTTTGATTAATTTGGTAGAGTGGCTCACAGTACTCAGGAAACCTGCTTATCTCTCAGTTACCTGTTTATTACAAAGAATATTAAAGGATACAAATTAACAGTCTGATGAAGAGATACATAGGAACAAAGGAACTTCAGGCCTTATGGAGTTTGGGCCCCAGCATAGTGACATGTGGAAGGTCTCTGGACCCCTCTTTTTCAGAGTTTATATGGAGGCTCCATTATATAGGCACTATTGATTAAGTCATTGGTCATTGATGACTGGTTCAGCTTCTCCCCACCTCCCTAGGGAAATCAGGGGGTGGAACTGAAAGTTCAGACCTTCTAGTCAAGGTCAGCCTCCCTGACAACCAGTCCCCATCCTTAGAAGATTTCCAAAAGTCACCCCATTAACACCAACACGGATGTGGTAGAAAGGGTCTTGTTATGAATAACAAGATCCCACATCACCTTTATGGCTCTGAAGCCATTTTAGAAACCAAGGACAAGAGACTAATATTATGATAAAAGATGTTCCTAATTCTCTTATTGCTCAAGGAAGTCCAGTGTTTTGGGAGCTGTGAGACAAAAACCATGAAAAAAAAACCAAACATATTTCTTACAAACCACAATACCTCGCTTGCCTGAGGTTACATTGCTTTTAATGTGCAGAGCATAACAGGTACAAGAATGTTCATGGAGCTTTAGTCATAATAGCCAAAAACTAAAACAACCCATTTATCTCTCAAGAGAAGAATGGCTGAGGGGTGGCTGGTGGCACAGTCAGTTAAGCATCTGACCCTTGGTTTCGGCTCAGGTCGTGATCTCAGGGTCGTGAGTTTGAGCCCCAGTCTCCCTCCTCTCAATGGGGAGTCTCCTTAAGATTCTCTCTCTCCAAGGGCACCTGGATGGCTCAGTGGGTTAAGCCTCTGCCTTTGGCTCAGGTCATGATCCCAGGGTCCTGGGAACGAGCCCTGCATCGGGCTCTCTGCTCAGCGGGGAGCCTGCTTCCTCCTCTCTCTCTCTGCCTGCCTCTCTGCCTACTTGTGATCTGTCTGTCAAATAAATACATAAAATATTTTTTTTAAAAATTCTCTCTCTCCCTCTTCCCTTTCCACTTGTGTTGTCTCTCTCTCTAAAATAAATAAATAAATCTTAAAAAGAGAGAGAGAGAGAGGGATGATTGAATGAACTATTGTACAATGGAGTACTAGACAGCAATGAAAAACAGAGAGTTAGCTGCTACAAACAGTAACAGAGACAAATCTCACAGACAGAACATTGAGCAAAAGAAGCCAGATATAAGGGCATGTACTGCGTGGTTTTATTTATACAAAGTTCACTAACAAGCAAACTTAATCTGTGGTGACAGAGATCAGAGCAATAGTTATCTCGAGGTGGCAGGGGTTGAGGTGGGCACAGACTGGGACTGGAGCACAAGGGGATCTCTGAGGTGTTGGGACTGCTTTTTATTTTTGTTTATTTTTTTAAAGATTTTACTTATTTGAGAGAGAGGGAGCAAGAGGACAAGCACGGGGAAGGGACAAGGGGCAGAGAGAGTGGAAGAAGCTCCCGCTCCCCACAGATCATGGAGTGTGATGCAGGACTCGATCCCAGACCCCAGGATCATGACCTGAGCTGAAGGCAGATGCTTAACCAACTGAGCCACCCTGGCGCCCCTGGAACTGTCTTCTATGGAGATCTAAGTGACTGAAGGTTACTAGGATACAAGTATTCGTATATTAAACTCTTCGAGCTCCATCCTAAAGGTTTTTCTCCACAAAAAAAAAGGGGGGGGCAGGAAATGAATAAATAAGTAAAGAAATGTGTAATATGTATCATTTAAAAAGTAGCAGGGCTAAGATTGGATAAACCAGGAAAACTCTGGCTTCGCATCCTCGCAGGAAGTGGGAATGGAGAGGCAGACCCTGACCCACTGTCTCTGACTTTGGAGGGAGAGGTCCTGAGTCTCCGCAGAGAGGGAGGAGTGTTTGCATCCCGTCCCCCCCCCCCCACAACACCTCCCCCAGGGGAAGGCGCTTACCAGGCCAGTCCCCCCTCCATCCCACAAGGGGAGGATGAAGTGAGAGGGAAGAAGATGGGGAAGGTAGAAGAACAGAGAGGGGACTGGGGCACAGGAGGGGCTGATAGGGGCACATGTCCTCAAAGCCTCCAGCGGTTCTGACTTGGGTGGGATAAGCTCAGAGATCTTAGTCTCTCAGGGAGGAGGCATGGTGCTGGCAGGAGCCTGGGAGGCTGGGGAAATGGGAGACATTTCTGTGCATTCTGATAGGTCATGAAAGAGCGTTCACCCTGAGTGCTAGATGATATGCCACGGCATGTCCCGGATGGGGAGGACAGGGAGGCTGGCTCCCAGGCAGATCTCCTGGAGGAGCCCTGCCGGCCCCACAGATGCAGGGAGCAGAGGGAGCGCCCACACCCCAGCCTCTGGGCTGGCCCTCAAGCCTGGAGCCCAGCACAGCCTGCTTTCCCTCTGGCTTCTTTCCATCCAACCACTGGCTTATTTGTTTCTGACCTCCCTGTATACACCTCTCTTCCTGCTTCCCTGTTCCTGTCTCTCCATCTCCATCTCCCGCCTCTCCCAGCAGCACCCCTCTTCCTCCCCCCCAATTCCCCAGGCGTGTGGCTCCTCTCTAGCCCAATATAAATAATAGAAATTAATTTGTCAGCCAGCACACGCAGCCCAGCTGGCGCAGCAGCGAGCTGAGAAAGAAAGCTGGTTGAAATAATTATTCTTGACTTAAGAAATCGTTCTTTTTATTCCTGAAGGCTAATGGAGTGAAAGCAGTGCCTGGCCAGGCTATGCTAATGGTGGACAGCGTGGGCCCAGGGAAAGGGAGCAGCATCTCCAGCGCCCCCCCCTTCCCCGTAATGAGCTGATCCCACACACACCCCAGCCTGCTCTTTGGAAGGCAAAGCATTGAGAGGCACTCTCAAAAGCTAACTGAGTCACTCCTGTGGTTTGGGGACAGAATTTTGATCAGGAGCTCTCCCTTCAGCCCCTGATTCTCTCCTGCGCCCAGACATCCCTCAAAGGGAATGCTCTGCCCCAGGTCAGGGGTAAGCAGGTTTGAAGAGGAAGCCACTGCCCTGAGGGGAAAGAACCTAACATTCACCAAAATTTTACAGTACACCAGGCACTCTGCTGGACACATGACTCTTAGGCACACACTGAAACTTCACAGCCATCCTAGAAATGAAGTCTGCTGATTATTCTCATTTGTCCAGAAACCTGAGAGCATAAGCAGCGTGTCCAGTTTCCAAGGGAAGAATGGCTGGTGCCCAAGGGCAGACATGCAAACTTCCTCACCCCAGCAGGAGGATGGAGGGACACGATGGGTGGGGGAGGTGGAGAAGGGCACCCATAGGTCCTGGCAGGAAACACGGGGTGCACTCAAAGGTTTAACTGAAGGCATAAATGAAGGAACTATTTACAGAGGTCCTGGCAGCCCTACAGAAATGAGTAAGAGATGATGAAGCACCCAGGGCTGAGGGAGGAAAGGGAGGGGGGACGGAAGGGAGCAGGGGAGGGGCCTGGCAGGAGCTGTAGCTGTGGGAGCCGACAGACAGCCCACCCAACAGAAGCTGCAGCCTAGCAAAGGGAGGGTGTGGGGCGCTAAGAACCCTGGCCTTTCTCTCCTGCTGCTCTCAGATCGACTGCTTGCGCCTCCTCTGTCCTGCCAGTCCACCCAGACCCAGAGAGCAGAGACCAAAAGATGAGGTCAGCTTCCTGGGGTACAAAGCAAAGTGGAGAAGGGCAGAAAGTGGCTCTGGAGGGAAGCAAATAATGAGTCCATGGGAAGTCCTGGAGGGGGGGTGGCTTGCTGAGAATGCACCAACTGGATCCATAGAGAATAGGGGCGTCTAGAGAGGAGAGGAAGGGAGCACCCCCAGACGAGAGGAGGTACTAAGTCTGGGCAAACTTGGGCTTAGACATCCAGCAGGGAACCAGAGAAACCCGCATAGAACTGGGACCCCAAGAAATGGCTGACTAACCAGCCAGGAGAGAGTGAGTGGTTCCCTGGAGAATGGGAGTAGGAGCAAATGTGGAGGAGGGAGAGGGAATAGGAGCTGCTGAGCCATTTCCAGGCTCCAAGCACTGACATGCTTGCCAAGGGATGAGGGATGGCAAAGTTGGGGGACAGAAGGGGGACCCAGTCTGCATCAAAGCATCCAGATAGGAAAAGGGGTGGGGAGGGGAGGAGAGTGTCCTCTAAGCCACTGGCCATCCCTGCCTTCTGTAGGTGAGGGAATGTGGCCAGAAAAGGCTGTGACTGCCCCGAATTCACATGGTGCTGGGGTGGGGGCGGCTCAAGCTGAGACAGTGAGCATGTGAGACCTCAGGCTTGGAAGATGGAGTGCCTAGCTGGCCTCCCTGCCGCTCCTGCGGTCCCACGTGCTATTCAGACCTCCCTCCACACCACAGCCACCGGGATCTTTCCACAATACGGACACGATCACGTCAGTCCTGCCTGAATCCCTTCCATGCTCCCCACAGCACAGGTCAAGTCCAAAGTCCTTTTTTCTTTTTCTTTTAAGATCTTATTTATTTGCGCTCACGAGAGAGAGGAAAAGAGAGAGCCAGAACACAAGTCCACGGGTCAGGTGAGGGGCAGAGAGAGAAGCAGGCTTCCCACCAAGCAGGGAGCCTGATGTGGGGCTCGAGCCCAAGCCTCTGGGATCATGACCTGAGCTGAAGGCAGACACTTAACTGAATGAGCCACCCAGGTGCTCCCAAGTCCAAAGTCCTTTGTTCCTCTATGGCTGACAAGGCAAGCCCCCTCTCACTCACCAGTGTCTTTCCCACCCCACCCCCAAATGGAATCACGAAGTGCCCAGAATATCTTCCCCCATACACACATTGTCCCCTCAGCTTAAAACTGTCTTCCTTCCCTACTTGATCCATCTGGCTATTGCCCACTTTACCTTACTATGGACATGGCTTCCTTCCATAGCCTTTTCTGCCACACCCTTGGCTTTCTATTTCAAAACACAGTACCCCCCTGCCACCCCCCTTACAAAACTTCTTACACAACAAAGGTACTTGCCTATGTCCTTATCTTCAACTCACCATAACTGTAAACCCCATGAGGGCAGGAACCTTTTGATTGGCTTACTCACTATTAGAAGGCACTGCCTAGGGGCTCCTGGGTCGCTCAGTTGGTTAAGCATCCATCTTCCACTCAGATCATGATCTCAGGGTCCTGGGATTGAGCCCCACATCGGGCTTCCCGCTCAGCACAGAGTCTACTTCTCCCTCTTACTCAGATCCTCCTCCCCACTTGTGCTTGCTCTCTCTCTGTCTCAAATAAAAAAAGAAGAAGAAGAAGAAGGTACTGCCTAGTATGGTACCCAGTGCTAAGTGGGTGCTTTGGATATATGTTATAATTTGTACAAGGGAATACTATGCAGCTGTATAAACATGAGGAAAACGTGATAGGTATTCATGTGGAACCACCTCCAAGGTACTGTTATAAGCTCAAGATAGTGTATGTTTGTGTAAAGCATAGGAAAAGAGACCATATGTGTATTTATGGGTCTATATATATCTTAGAAGGAAACTCCAGAAACAGATGAAGTGGGTTGTCTCTAAGAACGAAGTGGTGGGGGTTAGGAGTGGAATGTGTTTGTGGCTTTGGGATTTGGGGACCTAGTCATTAAAAATAAGATTAAAACTAACTGGGAAATATGTGATAATTAAATGGATGGCCCAGAAGCATCCATAAAAGTGGGCAAAGAGTATCACAAATTGAAGTGTGGGATGTGTGGGTTTGGTGGGAGCAACTTGCCACTGCCAGCAATGCCTCCCGGGATGCCTGGACCCTGGGCCTGCCATCTCAGTCACCTGGGGCCATCTCAGACCCAGAGGGGTTGATGCAGACAGCCAGAGGGTGGGTCTTCCCTAAGCAAGGGAGGGTCTAGGAGAAATTCCCAGGAGCTCAGGGAGCAGGCAAAGAGGTGGGGTTTGGAGGGAGTGTCTCTTTGCTTCCTGACTTCCTCTGGGCTCTCCATTTCCTCTGAAGATAGAAGAAAAGGGTGGAGAATAAACTCTAATAGGAAGGATAGAAGTTAGACAGTAGAGAGAACTTTCTAGAAGGAAAGGCTGAGCTGGTTTTCTGTCCTTCCGGGCTGGCTGGAGGGCAGGTTTTGTGTCAATTCACCCTTTTTCCCCATGCAGCAGATGAACCCTAGGTGTTGTTTCTCTATGAATGGGATCGGCCAGCCACCACTTCCTGGCATAACAGCCAATGGTGTGAGCAGCCCCACCCTCCCAGGACCTCCTCCCTGCACAGGGCTGCCTCCCAGGCCGGGTCTCTACTGCCCTAGCTTCCAATCTCAGCCCTCTCAACAGGCAAATGTTCTGAAAGCAAAAACCGTATCACAAATTGAAGTGAAAGGGTTCAGAACTAGCAGTGGTAGCAGGCAGAGGCCTAGGAGGACGGCAGCAGGGAAGGGGAAAGGGGAGTCACCAAGAAAGAAAAGCAGGAAAGCTTCCAGCTCTTTTCTCCCTTGGGCTGAAAGGAAAGTTAGAGCTGTCCAAGGACCCCTCCACACCAGCCCAGTCACCACACACTCCTCCTTCTCACATACAGTTCCCTCAATGAGGGGCCATGCCCACCTTGACCCGAGAGACCCCCTGGAGCACGTCCTACTTGCGGGAGCATCCTACTCTGGCCATCGGGCACCCTCACTGGCACGGAAGACGCTGGGCTTCGAGCGAACTCCCCGTTAACTCAACAGGAGACCTTACACAAGCTGTTTGATTCTTGGGGTTTCTTCCCTTAGCAGTAAAATCCAATAAACCCTGGAGACTTGGATGAGGTAAAGCGCCTGCAAGGGCTTTTCTTTCTCTTCTTAAACAGAATATGGCAGATCTTTATTGGAATCTGCCAGTTGTTGATGTTGTTTGTTTTGCACGGATTGTCAGGAAAGAGCCCCAGGGTACAACCCCAATGTTATCCCTTGGAGGGATAACATTCCTCCAAGGCCCTTTGGGGGATGGCTAAGGGAAGGAGGCACCCACCTGCTCCTAGAGCAACAGACAGGAAACTGAGAACTGTGGGGGCCTGTCCTGCCCTCTCCTCTGGGAGAGCCCTGGATTCCTGCCACCTGCTTAGGCATCCCCCACCCCTCTGTTAGACAAAGCTTCCATGTATCCATTCTGCTTCAGGTGGCCATCAGGAGCAGGGCGTGCAGAGGCAATTTGGTGGAGTGATGGGTAAACATTAAAATTATTGTTTTAAATTGAGATATAACATATATGCAGCAAAGGGCATGAATCTTAAGCACACAGCTCGATGAATCTTTATATACATAGACACTCATGTAACCACCATCTACATCAGAACACAGACTATTCCCACATTTCCAGCCCCTCACGGAGTGTATGCCCCCTCCCAGGCAACACCCCTCCAAACATAACCGCTACTGTGATTCCCACTGCCGTAAGTTAATTTTGCCTCTTATTGGACTTTAAGTTGAATCACACACTATGTGATGTTTTTGCTGCCTGGCTTCTCACACTCAACATTGTGCCTGTGAGATACATCCATGTTGTTGTATGGGGCTATAGGAATTCTTTTTCAGTCCTGGGTAGTATTTTATTATATATATGAAAATATACATAAGATATATGTAATCATGATTTATTCAGCTTCACACTGGTGGATATTTATGTTGTTTTCAGTTGTGGGCTATTATGAATGAAGCTGCTTCCAACACCCTCGTGCTTGTCTGTTGATGAATCCATTAACGTGATTTTGAGATACACACTTGACTTTTAAAATAAGCAACAACATACCACTTTCCACTTCTTCCCACTGAGCTGTGCCCCGCCGGGATGAGATTATTGGAGTTCGGCATTGTGGATGTGTCTGTGGGAGGAGAGGGCAGCCTCAGGACCCTCTGGGCAGACCCCATAAGCCTCCAACTATTGCCGTGAGTCTTCATGCCGCCCCTGGCACAGCAGAGACCCTGGCAGAGGTCCGTACCCATTACCTAGCGGCAAGAAAAGCAGAAAAGATTCTTAAAACCTGCTTGGGTATGTCTTGCATAGACTTTTTTTAGCACAGATGCTATTTCACAGATAAGGAAACAGAGATCTGGGGAGGCTAAGTGACCTGGGTTCAAAAGCTGACTCTGCCAACAGCTAACTGTGTGGTCTT
The DNA here is from genome assembly GCF_009829155.1 of Mustela erminea. Classification (NCBI taxonomy): domain Eukaryota; kingdom Metazoa; phylum Chordata; class Mammalia; order Carnivora; family Mustelidae; genus Mustela; species Mustela erminea. The sequence goes on from NC_045617.1 coordinate 84,719,866, forward strand.
GGACAACTTTATTTAAGTTCTCTGAGCCTCCATTTTCTTGCCTGGAAAAATAGAAATAATAATATTTACCTCAGAGGGTTGTCAGGTGAATTAAATAACAGATGTAAATCACCTAGCATAGTACTTGGCATTTATAATAATGATTTTTTTTTCTTGTTTACCTTCTGCTCAAGGTCACACAGCTTGAAGCAGAAAAAAAAAAATTAGAATGCAGAGCTCTTAAAGGGAAGGGAGAAGAGTGGAAAGGAACAATTTTAAATGCCAAATTAGGGACCTTGGGTCATGCTTTATGTCTCTGTATTCTCAGGATCCAGCGTAATACCTAGCATACTGTTGGCACTCAATAAATGCTTATGGAATGACTGAATGGAGGAGCAAACAAATAGGCCCAAGCACTTACATGAAAATTGCTTTTAAGCCTTGTTTTAGACTAGCTGCCAGTGGGATTTATTGGAACGGAGAAACTGGCTGTGTAGGACCACAAGGTTGGTGGGTGTCCCTGGCAGGCTCTCACCTTAGCCAGGAAGAGTTTCTTGGCCCAGCAGATAATAAGGTTGGGTTAGAGAGTACATGTCAGGAAGCCTGCAGAAGGGAGCTATGGAGAAGAGGAAAAGGCATTGGGATCAGGGGAACCACAGGAGAACCAACCATATGGGCAATGGATGGAGCTCTCACAGGGACCTGTTAAATATGGGGGATTAGGGGAGCTCGGTATACAGTTGGCTGGGTCAAGAGGTCAGCCGGGGGCACCTGGGAGATAAAACTGCCAGCTCTGTCCCTCTATAACCCTGGGTCCCTGCAAGCAAGTTTGCCAAGAATGTGCAGCAAGACAGGGAAGCCACTCAGGGATTCCTGCCTCCACATCGGGGAGGTGGGGAATGTTCTCTTGCTCATTCATCCTTTGGGATGACTCATGGCTGAGCTGTCAGGAATGCAGAGGGTTCTAGGGAGGAGGGCTGCTGCCTCACCCATCTGTGCTCAGGCAGTCCTGGCAGCCTCGAAACCCGAGTGTTCCCAGGCTGGCCACAGGGGGGCGAGGGGGAGCCAGGGATGAGGATCTGGCCATCTGGGCGATGCCAGTGCCCGCTCGAGCACTGGACTGGGAGTCAGGGGCCTGGGTGCTAGTCTTTACTGAGCCTCCTACATACTGGCCACCCTGGGCAAGTGACTTCCTCCCTCTGTGCCTCAGCTAACTCCCAAATGGGCAGGATGGTAGCCCTCCTGCCTAAAACCAGGATGTCTCATTTGTTACATGGTTTGATGCCTCAGGTTGCGTAAGTCAGGGAAGTCTTCCTTGTTGATTTATGTAGTTAATCATACTCCCAGTCTTGGTCCCCATAAAGACTCTGGGAAACTGCATTCCTCGAGGTTATGTCTCACGGATCCATTGGGGTGCACATAGGGAATGAGAGAACATGATAGTGCCAGGCAGTATGTGCTAAATGCTTTGCTCTCAGCGTCTCTGTGAATCCTCACAATTGCCCTGTAGGCTAGACTTGAGGACGAGGGACATCTTTTCTGATCCTTTACTTTTTTTTTCTCTGATCCTTTACTTTTAAACTGAGCTACTGCTTATATGTAATAAAGTGCCTTAACCTTAAGTGTGCATACAGCCTGATGAATCTCTAAGTCTTCTCCTGTGTAACCACCCAGATACAGAGCACCGAGATACAGAGCATTCTTCTCATGCTCTAGAAGTCTCCCTCATGCTCCATCCCTGTCAGATCGCACGGTAGATAACCTTTATTCTGACCTCAAAATACTATTTTTGCCCATTACACAGATGAGGATACTGAGGCTCAGCAGTATGAAGTGACTTGCCCTAGCTATTCATGGCTAAAATAGTACTATCAGTGTTTTTGGAGGGACAGGGTGTTCGGAGAACTTGGACGAGGTTGCAAGTGCTGGAGCCCAGTGGCACCATCCAGCGGCTCTCCAGCTAGCTCCCACTCTCCCCATGGCTGCCTATGTAGGCAGGGAACACCCTGGCCTGGCTTTCACTGACTGAAGCACTGTCCTCCCCCCATCTCTCCTGCTCATCCCTGCTGGTGCTCTAGGGCCTCACCTTGCCTGGAGGGTACCCCCTGGGAGAAAAGAACAAAATCCAATCCCAGAGGGCTTAAGCCTGCAAATCTTTACTAGGGAAGTGATTCAGACTTCAAAGTAGGAGTGAAATCCAGCAATTTCCTATCAGTAGCGGGTACTGTCTCTCCATGACCCAGCCCTAGGCCACCTGGGGCTGCTTAAGACTGTCATGAGGAAATCTTGCCTCTCCTGGGTCCTCCCTGGCACCCAGGCTGGGCTCTGGCTAGAAGACTCTGGCCCTTGGGACTATCACCAGGGAAGTGACACCCCCCTACCACCACAGTCTTTGCAGGAACCTTGGCTCAATCTCCTTCTCTGAGAGGTCATTCTGGCCAGTGGCATCACAGGTATTTACCAGCGCTTCCCTGGGAGGATGACCCAGAATTGTGTGTGTTTGTTTTTTTTTTTTTTAAAGTTTTTATTTAGGGTGCCTGGGTGGCTCAGTGGGTTGGGCCACTGCCTTCGGCTCAGATCATGATCTCAGGGTCCTGGGATCAAGTCCCGCATCGGGCTCTCTGCTCGGCAGGGAGACTGCTTCCTCCTCTCTCTCTCTCTGCCTGCCTCTATGCCTACTTGTGATCTCTCTCTGTCAAATAAATAAATAAAATATTTTTAAAAAAATAAATAAATAAAGATTTTATTTATTATTTGACAGAGGGAGAGAGATCACAAGTAGGCGGAGAGAGGGTGGGGGAAGCAGACTCCCCACTGAGCAGAGAGCCCTACGTAAGGCTCAATCCCAGGACCCTGAATCATGACCTGAGCTGAAGGTAGAGGCCTAACCCACTGAGCCACCAAGGCACCCCAAGAATTGTGTTTTAATGCACGTTTGTATTGATACTGACCTCCGAACTCTCCTTTTTTATAATATTATTTATTCATCTGTCAGAGAGAGAGAATGTACACACAAGCAGGGGAGCAGCAGACAGAGGCAGGAGAAGCAGACTCTCACTGAGCAAAAAGCCTGATGTGGAACTTGATTCCAGGATCCTGGGATCAAGACCTGACTTGAAGGCAGACACTTAATCAACTGAGCCACCCAGCGTCCCAGATCGCAGAGCTCTGCTTATCACAACCAACCCCTACCATGCTTCACTCCTTTAAAATTTTGCAAACGCCCTGCCCTGTGCTCCTGATTATAGGAAACAGCATGACCTTCCAAGAGAAATACGGGCTCCGGTGTTTATGGAGATGAGCTTGAGTTTCAGCTCTGGCAGTTTCTTTACTGTGTGACATTGGGTCGATTACTTAACCTTCCTGCTTCAAAGACTGCTAGTGTTGCCTCTCTTCTCCTGCAGTAATAGAACCTCCAAATTTTAGCTCAGCACATGGCCACCCAGAAGACATTTCCCAGGCTCCCTTTTACCTAAATGGCCATGTGACCACTTTCTAGATATAAGCAGAAATGTCATGTGGCAGCCTGGGGAAGCTTCCTTCAAAATCAAGCATCCTTTGCCCCCTTCTTCATTCTCCTTTCATGCATCTTCTACCTGGAACAAAGATGTGATGGCTGGAGCTCTATCCACCATCCTGAGCCATGATAACAAGGGCTACACTCTAGGAAAGGCAGAGCAGTAAGCCCTGAGGATGTGATGCAGCAGAGCTGCCCTACCAGCCTGGACCGTTCACTTCTGGACTTCCTTGTAAGTAAGAAGTAAACCCTCCTAAGCGTCTTTCTTACTCACAACAGAGTATATTCCTAACTAATATACCCTCTAAGCCTCAGTTCCCTCATCTGTAAAATGGAGATAATGATGCATGCTTTGAAGGCTACTCTGAGAAAAATTAAGGAGAGTGACATACGAAAAGAGCCTAGCATGCATAGTAAACACTCATAAAATCTGCCCACATACCTCACCCCAATGTCTACATTCAGGCCAGTCCTAAGCATCCCCTTCACTTAGCCCTGGCAATTTAGAAATAGAAGAAGCAGTCACTATCCTCAAGGACTCTCCCAGTCCATGGAAGTCAGAAAGGTAAACAGACATGGTTGCCAGTGTTCATTTGGTGGAATTATCATCAAAGCACCGACGAGGAGTGCCAGATAGAAGAGGAGGTAGGGTGCTGACTGGTGGAAGGGATAGGACCAGGGGAGGATTCGTGGAGGAAACGGTGCTGGAACTGAATCTCAAAATGGAGGAGAAGTCAGGCAGAAGGGAAGGCATCGTGCTAGAGGACACCATGTAAAGGCATGGGGGCATGGCTGCATGCGCTGTATTTATAGAACTTCCGGAAGCCATTAGGACTGGAGCCCAAGTGGGAGGGAGCAGCTGCAAGAGATGAAGGCCTTGCCTGCCATAAGCTGTCTCTTTTTTGGCCACAGGGGCCAGAGTACCTGCTTGACCTTGATCAGTGCCGGGTGACCGAAAGGGGAGAGTGTATGTGGGGGCAGGGGAACATATACACAGTACTCCCATACACAGAGAATAAGATTATATACATATGTAAGACTGTTTTTGTAGTACTCTGGTTGCAAGCAACAAAAACTAATCTAAGGGAGAAAGGGGAAATGTATTGTTATAAAGACAGAAGAGTGTCTTATGAAATCTGAGGTACCATCACAGGTGGGCCCCCATATGCAAGGTCTGTACCCCAAATGAGCTTAGGTCATAGGACTGGCTTCAAGTCAGGTCTGACTCAGATGCTCTGGAACTCTCTCTTCCCTAATTATTTTTCTTTTCCTTTTTTTTTTCTTTTTTTAGGATTTATTTATTAGAGAGAGAGAAAGAGAAAGAATGTGTGTGTGTATGCATAAGCCAGTGCTAGAACAGGGGTGGGAGGGAGCAGAATTCCTGAGAGAGGGTTGCCGGGGTGGCTCAGTCAGTCAAGCAGCTCTCCTGGGCTCAGGTCATGATCCCAGCGTCCTGGGATGGAGCTCTGCATCCAGCGACTTGCTCAGCAGGGAGCCTGCTTCTCCCCTGCCTGCTGCTCCCCCTGCTTGTGCTTGCTCTCTCCCTCTTTTTCTCTTTGTGTCAAATTAAAAGACTTAGAAAGGAAGGAAGGAAGGGAAGGAAGGAAAGAAAGAAAAAGAAGGAAGGAAAGAAAGAAAGCAAGCAAGCCTGAGAGAGAATCCCCAAGCTGACTCCCCCCTGAGTGCAAAGCCAGGGGTTCCATCCCAGGACCCTGAGATCATGACTTGAGCTGAACTTAAAATCAGCTGCTTAATGGGCTGAGCCACCCAGGTGTCCCTTTCTCTCCCAATTTCAAATGCCTAGGCAGAGTCTCCAACTGTTGAGGAACAGGGCACGTGCCATTCCTGATCCGATCCCAGCAGCCAATGGACAGAGCCATAGCAAACTACCTTGGCCCTAGAAGACCATCCCTGTGAAGGGAAAGAGGGGCAGTTTGAAGAGTATTGGAGGACTGGGTATCCAGCCACCGGGGAGTGTGCGACATTAGAAGGAGTCTCAGAGTCCAAGATGTGATCAAGGTGCCCACTGAATTCTCAATTCAGTGTCTTGTAACTAAAAATAATGGTGTGATATTACTAAGAATAAGCAAATAATAATGCTATAATACGAATCATGTCATACCGAGGACTTATTCTATTGCTGGGTACTATTCTAAGCATTTTAAGTGTAGTAACTCTTTTATGTATATATGTATTTATATTCTTTGGGAGTTTGAGCTCGCACAGGGGTGAGCAGCGGATGATGGGACAGGAGGATGCAGAGGGAGAGAGAATCTTAAGCAGACTCTACATCCAGCACAGAGTTCATTGTGGGGCTCCATTTCATGGCCCTGAGATCATGATCTGAGCAGAAATCAAGTGTCAGAAGTTCAACTGACTGAGCCACCCAGGTGCCCCTTACCTCATTTATTCTTCAAAACAGCCCCAGGGTAGGGATGATCATTACACCCACTTTGCAGATGAGGACACTGAGGCTCAGAGTGCTTTATTCACTCAGTCAAGGTTACCAATCCAGAAGCCAGGGGTTGAATCCAGGCAGCACTGGGCCAGATTATGCCTTTGTAACTGTGCTTCTTTATCTCCTCACCCCGACAATGCTATGGAGATTCTACTGTGTGTCTTGCCTTGTGCATTTGAGCCTTGGCCCACATGCTTATGCACACACGCCCACACACACAGCATGACTTGGGTGTGTACCATTCTCTGTTTGGCTCCCAGCCCAGGCTCAATTACAGAAAAGAGCCTGGCCTGGCTGCTGGGAGTCTGTATCAGTTCTCAAATCAGCACCCGTTGTCCCTAGGCCAAATTGTCCCAAACCTTTATGCCTTCTCTTTTCTTCTCTGCTATCAAACCTGAATTATTTGAAACTCATCTTCATGAACATGCAAATGATGGAAAAGAACTTAAGATTCTACCTTGTCCTTCACAGTCCTTTAAAAGCCAAAGCCATGCTCTTTCTCTAACGTCATCCATGATTCCCCATTTATTTCAGAACATAGCTCTAGCCTAGCATTCAAGTCCGTCCAGCCCTGAATTTGAACCATCTGTTCAGCCTTATCTCCTACTTCATACAATCGATGTTGTATAAAACATCCAGGCTCCATTCTAAGCACTTTAGGTGTATTCTTTCGCTGGATCCTCACAATAATACCATAAGGTAGCCATACTATTATCGCTCCCATTTTATGGATGATGAAACTAAAGCACAGGGCTCCTCTGGATCAACTCACGGTTTCCATTGGCCCCATTTTGATTCTCCTCCCCTTCCAACTCCTCTCTGTCTTTGTTTCTTGGTCAACTTTTGTTATTTGGGCCTCCCTTTCCGCTGCTTCCTGGTCCTGACCGGTATTTCTGCATCTGCCTGCCTTCCCCCCCACCCCCCCCCCATCTACTTGGTACACACTCTCGTGCACACACACTTCTCGCTCCAATTGCACATCATCTATCAAAGTCAAGAAGGGGAACTGGCATTGTGAACCAAGTGTTGTGCCATTTGGAAAGGGCTAATGCCTCCTTCTGGAGGCAGCTGTTGGAGAGGAGGCTGGAGGACCTGGACGCCTGGGGTTGGGGGAGCCAAGGTCCAGGGCAGTGTTCTGGTGGGCAGAATCTCTCTTAATCCTCTGTGTCCTGAATGGGCTTTGGAGGGAAAAGAGGCATGGATTTAACCTCAGCTCTCCAGGAAGGATTTGGAAAGTTATCTGGATTCCTTGCAGTCCAGCTCTATTTCTAGCCACGTCTTAGAACTTGATAGAAAGATACAGGTGAGGCTCCCAAGTATGCCAGGCCCAGCCCCTGGTCCCCAAAGTTGAGGCTCTATCCAGAGCTGGGATTCAGGAACAGCCCAAGGAGGCTGTAGCCAGAAGGAGCACGTAGTCAGAGGCCCAGGGGAGCCATGAGTCTGATCTAAAGAGGAACTCCATAGGGGAGCTGGAGGAGCCAAAACAACCCTGCACTGTAAACCCATCGCTTTCTACCTTTCCTCAAGAGGACGATGCCCAGTATCTACCAGGATGGAGAGATCGAAGTGGCTCTTCTGTGCACCTAGAGGGGCCAGAGCCTATATATGGAAGTCACTGCCATGCTGATGGACCAGTGCAAAGACGAACGAGGGGCTCATCCTTCTGTCTGGTCAATGGATTCTTTATCCTCAGAATTAGGGTCTCCTCGCATGGCAGAATAGGCAGGAAAAACATCAGATAAACCCAAAGACTTAGCACAAATGCTTTTGGGTCCAGCACATTATGATAACTTAGTGAACCTAACAGCCTTGAGTCAAATAAACATCCTATGAACATAAAGCTGGATGATGGACATTCTCCAGATTACGAATGCACTTTTGGACTACAGAAACCAGAAATTCTGCCAGGAACAGACTTTGGCAAGAGATAGAGATACAGCAGGCTCATATACAGAAATCAGATTATGATGAAATCCAAGGATGGGAGGTGGGATTTCAATTCTTTTTATGATAATGAATCTAGTAGGGAAGTGGGGAGCCTCTCAGGCTTTTGGACTTCTGGGCTCAGTCTTTGTCCTGTGATTATAAGTGATTTTCTTTGATTTTTTTTTTTTCTGTGTAAGCTGGAATGTTCTAGCGAGATCTTCTTCAGGACCACATAAAAGCTTTAAGAGATTTATAAGTAGAGTTAAAATCCCAAATTGTTTCCCCACAGTTTGGTTCTGTGAATTGAAATAGCTTAAGGGAGAGGTGGAAGGTGGGATTGGAGGGGGGACCTGTCCCCTCCCCACCCCTCTCCTAGAGCAAATTCATTACTATTGCCTTTGCTATCAGAACTTCTGAATGCTCCAAGATAAAGCTCCCCTCCCTGTGGGCTTTCTCCTGACTCAGGCCCAAAAGACAGTGCCCTGGGAGGACCTTGACCCAGCCCCCACCCTACCTGGGGGCTATGGCTATTGAGTACTAGGAAGATAATAAAGAATTCCGATAGCCCACACTGTAAAAAGTGCTGAGGGCCTAGTTCTATTGGAAAATTACCATTTATTTGGAATTTCCGTCTTTGGAGAATCTTTTCTAGGCAAGAAATCTGTCACTCCTAGGAGAATCCCAATCTATTGAGCACACCTTCACTTGGGGGCATCTTTACAAAAAGAGAAATCCTAAAGGAAAGCCTCTTTCTTGGTTTCTGGCTGGGCTGGGTAAACTGGGGGACTGGAGTGGGAGAGGGTGGAGGGAGGCTTACAGACAAAAGAGGTCAGGGTTCCTGGTGTTTAATGCAAATGTTGGATGGCTATTCATTATTCATGTTAGAACAATGTTAATATGTTTTAAGAAACTATACTGCGGTGGGGGCACCTGGGTGGCCTAGTTGGGTAAGCGGCTGCCTTCAGCTCAGGTCGTGATCCCAGGGTCCTGCTCATGGGGATCCTGCTTCTCCCACTCCTTTCTCCATTCCCCCTGCTTGTGCTCTCTTGCTCTCCCTCTCTCACAAATAAATAAATAAAATCTTAAAAAAAAAAAAAAAAGGACACTATTGGAAAGTAGAGTAGGTGAGATTGGCAGAGAGTGACAGACACATGTGTCAGGGGACTTAGCAGTCCACTCTTCCCTCAGACTAACCCCCTTTCTCTGGTCACCCACTCCCCTCCTCTAGAGCAGAGCTTCCCAACTGCAGGTGATCTTCCTCCAAATGGGGACGTTTGAGGACATCTTGTGACGCTTCTGGTTAACACAACTGGGGTCCTGGATGCTACTACCATATAGTGGGGGATACCGGGTTTGCCATTAAACACCCTACAGGGGCACCTGGTGGCTCAGTCATTAAGCGTCTGCCTTTGGCTGGAGTCATGATCCCATGAGCCCCTCATGGAGCTCCCTGCTCAGTGGGAAGCCTGCTTCTCCCTCTCCCACAACCCCCCTCCTTGTATTCCCTCTTTTGCTCTGTCTCTCTCTGTCAAATAAATAAATTAAATGTTTTAAAAAATTATTATTCCAAATAAGGCAATTTTACAATAGAACTAGTCCCCCACAATAAAGCATTATCCGGCCCAGAATGATAATAATGTTGAGGTTGAGAAACCCTGCTCTGAGGCAATGGAGTCCTTTCTGTGGAAGGGTGAGTGGACCCAGGGATTGAGTCCTGATGAGGGAGCCATTTGTGGCCCTTGACTTGGTGGGCAAAGAAAAAGCCATTCCGCCCTGTTCTGCAGCTCCCAAAATTTGAGAGTGTTGGGGGCAGTAGAAATGGGACCGTCTATGGACAGCAATTAGGTTGGCTTGGTCTGAGGTGTAAGAATAAAGAGTAGAAGGGACATCCATGATTTTCCACCCACCCCCCATGTAGATGAAATCTGGACAGTGCAGCCTGTCCTTCCAGAGCAGGAGATGGGGGGTGTGGGGGAGGGGGGGCCCAAGGCTGGCCATACTGCTATTGTCTGGGCTTCTCTCTCTACAACTGATCTCAAGGGCAGGATTACTGCAGCCCATTATGGCCCTAACCAGAGACAAATACAGTAGCATTAATTTAATTTTATTTACATTTCAGAGTCATTTAGAGGGAATAAATTGAACCAAAGTTGATTGAAAGTATCCTCCAGGATAGGCCCTGAGCTTCCTCAGACTACCAGGCCTTGATGAATGATGGCAGTGGCTTTTGCCCAGGAGCACTAGTCTCCCTGGAAGGCTGGGCAGGAAGCAAGAAGCCTCCGAGATGAGAGAAGCTGTGAGGGGTAGCTCACTCCTGGAAGCAGGGAAGCAACGGAAGGGGCCCCAGCCGCTTCTGACTTCACTGCTCTCCATCAACTCCTTTAAACAATTTGTCCTTTCTAGGCACCTGGGAGGCTCAGTTGTTAAGCGTCTGCCTTCCACTCAGGTCATGATCCCAGGGTCCCGGGATCGAGCCCTGGCATCAGGCTCCCATCTCAGCAGGAATCCTCCTTCTCGCTCTCCCACTCCCCCTGCTTGTGTTCCCTCTCTAGCTGTGTCTCTCTCTAATAAATAAATATAATTAAAAAAAGAAGAAGAAGAAGAAGAAGAAGAAGAAGAATTTGTCTTTTCTCCTCTCCAAGTTTCTTTCACAGGCCTAGGACGCCTTCCTTCTGCAAACCCGTCCTTTAGTTCAACTCAAGTACAGCGTGCATTAACTGAGCCCCGATGGTTTCCAAGTTCTGGGGATATGGAAACCAACAAGCCAGCTTCGTGGACTTTGGAGTCTGGGTCAATGTCCGGTTTCACTCCTTAAACCTTTTTTGTTTTTAAAGATTTTATTTATTTATTTATTTATTTGACAGACCGAGATCACAAGTAGGCAGAGAGGCAGGCAGAGAGAGGGTGGGAAGCAGGCTCCCAGCTAAGCAGAGAGCCCGATGCAGGGCTGGATCCCAGGACTCTGGGATCATGACCTGAGCTGAAGGCAGAAAGCCTTTTTTGATCAGGGCAAGTTATTTAACTTCTCTTGGGTCTCAGTTTCTTCATCTTTATATATATACAAATATATTTTAAAGATTTTTACTTACTTATTTGAGAGCGAGAGAGAGGGAGAGGGAGAAGCAGACTCCCTGTTGAGCAAGGAGCCCTATGTGTGTCTCGATCCCAGGACCCCAAGATTATGACCTGAACCCAAGGCATGGCTCAATCCCCTGAGTCACCCAGGCGCTCCTTGGTTTCTTCACCTTTCAAAAGAGACTACAGCAGGGAAAACAAAAGTGCTATTTTTAAAAAGCTGCGATATTCTCTTCTGCTGTGTAAGTAGGTGGTTCTTTTGTTTGGGAAGAGGGCCTGATGAATTTTGGTAGGTGATTTTGGTGGGAAAGGGGAGGTGCTATGGGCCCAGCCCTCTTGGGGAGCTGGAGTTTAATGGAACTCAACTGCTTTGCATAACAAAGTAGGGGGAGTAGGAGGCCCAGAAAGAGGGAAGGAGAGAAAGGCTAGAGGCTCTGAAGCCCAAGCCAGCACAATGGCTCAACCCAGTCCGCTATTACTGAAAGCACATTCTGGAGTGCCTGGGTGGCTCCATGGGTTAAGCTTCTGCCTTCAGCTCAGGTCATGATCTCAGGTTCCTGGAATTGAGCCCCACATCGGGCTCTCTGCTCAGCGGGGAGCCTGCTTCCCCACTTCCCACCTGCCTCTCTGCCTACTTGTGATCTCTCTCTGTCAAATAAATAAATAAAAATCTAAACAACAACAACAACAACAACAAAAACCACTCCTTCTGCCTTATCGACCTGAGGTGGGAGCTGAATGCTACCGCCCTTGTTCGGGGGCCCGTGGACTAGGGTTCTCGCAGTCCTTCCTTATACCGGAACCCGCTTTAGCATGTATGTGACTTCTCTGTCCCAGGGAGGGTCTGGGTCTTGGGATCTTTTCTGGGAACAGCGGGGGCGGGCAGTCTCATGGTGGACAGGGGACCCAGGAGGGACCTACCCGATGCCTGAGAATGGCCAGTATCAATTCCAGAGCTTGCGATGCCCTCCCAAAGAGCTTTAGGTTATTTTCTGCCCCGAGTTGTCATGACTCCCAAATGACTCACAATCTTCCATAAAAATCAACACTGTCATGGTATGTTAGCGGCAGTTGGAGGGGGATGAAGAAACAGGGGTGGTATCTGAGTGGGGTGGAAGGTTGAACTAAGACCGTGAGTAACAAAGGAGCCCAGGGCAAACAGTAAGAGCCCCCACCAAGGGCCTGCTCTACACTGAGGACGTGTTTCGTTGTTCAGTGACGGAAGTCAGAATGGTGGCCACTTTTGTGGGGCATTGGTTAGGAGGGGCCTTCCGGGGTGCCAGAGATGTTCGCGATATTGATCTGAGTGGTGCTGACTCAGGTGTGTGTGTGTGTGTGCGTGTGTTAATTAGACTGTACAGGTGAGGTCTGCACACTTCCTTTGGTGTGTATGTAATAGCTCTGTAAAAACACACAAAAGGTAGGGAACAACAGGAGTAACTCCATAAAGTTACAGAACAGTACGACCCTCACCACAAACTCTGTGCCCACCCACCCTTAGTCTCACCCTGCCCCCTACAACCATGATCTTGCTTTCTGCCTCTATGGATTATTCTTCTCCTATGAATGGAGACATAAAATGTATGGACTTTTGCATCTTTCACTGGGCATGATGTTTTGAAGTTCATTCATGTTGGAGCATGTAAACAGTGCTTCTTTCCTCTTATGGCTGAATAGAATTCCCATGTATAGGTATATGGTTCGTTAGTTAATGAATATTTGGGATGTTTCCACTTTGGGGCTATTACAAATAATGTTGCTATGAGCATTTTTCTACAAGTCTCTCTGCAGACATACAAATATTTTCATTTCTCGTGGTGGATAGAAACCTAGATGTGGAATTGCTGGGTTGTACAGTAAACTTTCTGTGAGTCTAAACCACTTTCCAGAGTGGCATCGCCATTTTACATTCCTGCCAGCCATGCGTATGGGGCTGGTTTCCCCACATCTGCATTGAGACCTGTTATTGTCTGTCTTTTTGGTGATAGTCTTGGTGCCTATGAAGTGGTGTCTTATTGTGGTTTTGATTTGCATTTCCCTAATGATGATTCAGATATCTTCTTTGGTGAAATGTGTATTTCAAATCTTTTGTCCATTTTCAAACTGGATTGTTTGTCTTTTTGCTATTTTTGATTATTTTTTATTTTTTTAAAGATTTTGTTTATTTATTTGACACAGAGAGAGAGAGCACAAGTGGGCAGAGTGGCAGGCAGAGGCAGAGGGAGAAGCAGGCTCCCTGCTGAGTAGAGAGCGCTGATGTGGGGCTGGGTCCCAGGACCCTGGGATCACAACCTGAGCAGAAGGCAAACACTTAACTGACTGAGCCACCCAGGTACCCCTGTCTTTTTATTATTGCATTTCAGGAGTTATTCCTATATTTGGGATACCAATCCTTTGTTAAATGTATGATTTGCAAATATTTTCTATTAGTCTGTGGCTTGTCTTTTCATTTCTTTCTTTCTGTCTTTCTTTCTTTCTTTTTTTTTTTTTAAGATTTTACTTATTTATTTGACAGACAGAGATCACAAGTAGGCAGAGAGGCAGGCAGAGAGAGAGAAGGGGAAGCAGTCTGCCTGCCGAGCAAGGAGCCCAATGCGGGACTCCATCCAAGGACCCTGGGATCATAACCCCAGCCGAAGGCAGAGGCTTTAACCCACTAAGCCATCCAGGCGCCCCTCATTTTTTTGATGGTACTCTTTGAAGCACACATTTTTATGGACTTCTATTAAATGGAACTGAAATAAACTGCTATTGTGGTTAGGCCACCGTCATTTGGATTTTAGGTTACAAACGGAAAAATAACTGATACAAGGCTCTTTTCCCTTCTCCAGGCAGGATGTCCCATGGGCCATGCATGCTACAGGAGCATGAAAGGGAAAGTACAGAATTCTCAGTGGGACACTGGGGAATGAAGCTTCTTGGGGTAGTCGGCAGTCGAATTAGGAGACAGACAGTTCTTTCTTTGGAATCTCATCTGTCAGCTGTGTCTTTAGAGGGCTGATGCTCTCGCAGTCTGGCCAAACTTGTTCCCTTCACCAGTTTTTAGAACAAAATCTATCAGTCTCTGTTTTTTTTGGTCAAAAAATGTCAGGGGTAGACTCCAAATGTTTTCCTAGGGGAAGAACTCCCACTCACAGTACTCAGCTTCATGAGCCCTCCGTTGAATAGACTATTGTCCCAAAAGTTGCTCTCTGGCTGGGCTGCCAACCTGGAAACCTCTCCCTGCTGCCCTAAAGCCTGGCTCCTTTTTTTGGTGGGGGGGCCCTTTCTGGGATCTCTCCCACTGGGACTTGGATTGCTGAGCCCACAGTCAGCCCCCGGTGCCACCACTGACTACTCCTTTCCACCCATTATGTCCAGGTCCTACTGCATGGACAATAAATCACTTTGTTCTGGCCACAGCTACCCAGAATGAATGTGAGGCATCTTCCACCTGCCAGACCCTCTGATATTTAAAGGAGATTCTCGGATTCCTGAGTATCTTTTCTTCTACCTTCCAAAGAGACCTTTACCGAATGCAGACCATGTATCATACCCTGGGCCAAGAGTTCCAACTCCATCAGGCTATTTAATCCTCATAGTAGTCTTTGGTATCAGTGGGATGGGGAGGGGAGGGATCCAAGACTCTGAGAGGATAAATAGCTGTTTAGGTCCCACAGATGGCCAAGAATGAAGCCAGGTCAACTCAGGTCTGTCAGGCTTCAAAGGTCACCATCTTCTCTTGGCCACTATAAGGACCTATTTAGCCAGAGCAACTCCATCTTGGGTAAATAACCATTTTGTTGTTTATGCAGTAAACTTAAATTGACTCCCCCCCCCCCCCCGAGAAACTTACTTAGAAGCAAGTCTAGGAAACCAGTAAAATGTAGTTGGCTGGTACCTGATAACAGAGCCCAGAACACAAGGACGAGTCAGGCCAGATGTAGACATCTAATCAGTACAAAGTACTGTTTGAACAGTGAGAAGGTCTTCCCCAAACCAAAATGACTCCATCTTGGGAAGGACGACAATCTTATTATTCAAACTGAATATGTTAACTGACTAAGCCTTCCCAAAAAGTACTATTTGTAACAGTTCCTGGTATGGGGTAATCTTAAATAACAAGTCACCAGACTGGATAGAACTAGCCAATCCGCAAGAGACACACAAACCTGGTGGGTTGAGATACCAAGATACGGGTTGCAGTTTTACCGAATAAAAGGTAGCCTGTAAGATTGGGAGGGGTCACTCTCTTCGGAGACGGCCCTGGCCAGTCAGTCTGACTTCTTTTTTTTTTTTTTTTTTTTTAAGATTTTATTTATTTGTCAGAGAGAGAGGGCACAGGCAGAGTCAGAGGGAGAAGCAGGCTCCCTGCCGAGCAAGGAGCCCGATGTGGGACTCAATCCCATGACACTGGGATCATGACCTGAACCGAAGGCAGCTGCTTAACCAACTGAGCCATCCAGGTGTCCCAGTCAGTCTGACTTCTAATGCTTGGCATAGAGTAGAGCTTTGCATAACTTTAACTATGCATAACTTTAACTTTGTTTCAGCCCTGGCCAATCAGTCTGATTTCTAATACTTGGTATAAAATAAAGCTTTAAATAACTTTCACTTTGTCTCAGTCTCATTTTGTTTAATAATGGACCTAACAGCCACTACCCATTGACCACCTCTGAAGGATTCTCTCTTGTCTTGGTCTTGAGACTCGGTCCCATTGGTAACTCCCCTAGGCTCCTAGCACTCCTCTTTGCCAGCTCCCCCTGGAGCATTTAGCTTGAAGTCCACTAACCTCAGTACAATTCCATAGCCTGGAAGCTTCCTAAGACTGAGACTGAGACAGTGTCCCTTGATTAGAACAGGACACCACCCCCCAACCCCAACCACTGACCACAGCCAACGGGAAGATCTGTGATGCTTCCTTCCTCTGAAACCCTCACAACCCCTGGCAAACTTTTTTGAACTTCTTTTTTGAGGTGAAACATTCATTTAGAGAAGGGCACAAATTGCACAGTTAATAAATTCATACAAGCTGAATGCATCTGTGTAGCCAGCACCAAAATCAAGAAATAGTACTGGGGCGCCTGGGTGGCTCAGTCGGTTAGGTGTCTGCCTTCGGCTCAGGTCATGATCCCAGGATCCTGGGATGGAGCCCTGCATCGGGCTCCCTGCTCATGGGGAAGCCTTGTTCTCCCTCACCCATCCTCCTACTGCTTGTGCTCTCTTCTCTCACTGTAGTCTCTCTCTGTCAAATAAATAAGTAAAAATCTTTAAAAAAGAAAGAAAGAAAGAAAGAAATAATACAGTACCTTTCACTGTTCCCTGGGGAGTCCCTCCAGGGAACCCTTCCAGTCACTCCCTCTACCCTGCGACGGTAACCACTCTCCTCTCAACAGCAGAGGTTAGTAATATCTGTTTCTGAATTTGATATAAATGGACTCACATAGTGATATCTGTGTCTGACTTCTTTTGCTCAACATTAGTTTTATGTGAATCATTCCTATCGTTGAGTGTAGGAGTAGCTGGTTCAGTCTCATTCTGAGAAAATTTTGGGAGGAGATGGAAATTAAATATCATGCACTTTGGAATTAGAGACATGGTCTCGAATCCTTGGCTCTGTGACTTAAAAATAAGTCCTTGGGCAGCTCCTTTAGCTGCGAGAGCTTTGGTTTCTTCCTCTGCAGGATGAGGAAGATATTTCTCTTGCATGGTAGCTGTTAGATTTATATTAACTACAATAACCAATGTGTATAAAGCACCTACCACAGTTACTGGCATATGGAAGGTACTCGAAAACAGTAGCATCATTATTTTTCAATGGCTTACTTGCTAAATGATCTCTGAGAGAATAGAACCATGGTAGTTTCGAACTCCCAATGTTCACACCCATCCCCGGGCATGCACGTGGTGTGCACACACACAGAGTTCCACACCTGTGTGTACGCTCTTGGACCTGTGTGTATGTGCAGATACTCCCACCGGCATGAGCAGTATGCAGATTTTTCCTTCCAGCAGCTTTTTCAAGAAAGACACACCAGATGGGACTGGGTCTGCTACATGACTGAGCAAGCCTCCACATCGGAAAGTCCTAATCACTGAATCCATCATGTGGCACAGCCCTGGCGAGGGCACGGCTCCTCATCCTGCCCGATGGGCCATGGAGGAATGCGTCCTCCTCCAGAGCAGGGAACAGACATGGGCCGGCAGTTGCCAGGCAGTGGAGCCAAGAGAACAGATGGCAGCTGCACAGCCTCCTCCTAGCCCTGCTCCCTGGCTGCTGGGGAAGAAGCCCAGGTGGCCAGGATCCTGTGGATACCTCTGTCCCTCCCCCAGGCTAGCCTGCGCTCTGCCTCTTAATAGGCTCTGCAATAAAAGACCAGGCTTCAATCCTGTCCCCAGCTCACCACCTATTTGCTGTGTAACATCAGGCAGGATGAGTAGTCTCTCTGAGCAGCCTGAACAGAACCCTCACCTTTTCTTCTTCTTCTTTTTTTTTTTTTTTAAAGATTATTTATTTATTTATTTGACAGAGATCACAAGTAGGCAGAGAGGCAGGCAGAGAGAGAGGGGGAAGCAGGATCCCTACCGAGCAGAGAGCCCGATGCAGGGCTCGATCCCAGGACCCTGAGATCATGACCTGAGCCAAAGGCAGAGGCTTAACTCACTGAGCCACCCAGGCATCCCAGAACCCTCACATTCTAATCCCAATTGTAACCTTCTCTCTGCTCCCTAGCTCCTAATCAGAAGGCATCTAGCCTTCCTTGATTAATCACAGCCTTCAGAAGAAATCCCTCTCATTTTACCAAATATCCTATCATATACCCCACCCAAACCGTCCCTAGCTACGGCAGACTCTGTAGACATCTCCTCTGTATCCCCTGGGCCTTAACACTTTAGAGTGATTTTACTAATTTCCAAGGGCCAGTCGCTGCACCTCATTGCCTGTGGGCTTTCTCTGAAACCGGGGAATGCTGTTCCATCAGAAAAACACAGGTTGAAGTGCAGTGAGCAGCCATCAGCTACGAACAGAAGTGGGTATGTAAATACTCAGTCCCCTGAGCCCTCAGCTGGGAGAACTTTAAGGTGTGATTTTGCACAGTACTCCTAGGAGCTCTAGTCATTCCCAGCCAGAGCTGGCGTGACGACACACCTTTTATTAGCCACTTTGTCATCCCTAGAAGTATTCTCTGCCTCCTGATCTCTGTCTCAGGGTCAGCTTTTTTTTTTTTTTTTTTTTTAAGATTTTATTTATTTATTTGACAGAGAGAAATCATAAGTAGATGGAGAGGCAGACAGAGAGAGAGAGAGGGAAGCAGGCTCCCTGCTGAGCAGAGAGCCCGATGCGGGACTCGATCCCAGGACCCCGAGATCATGACCCGAGCCGAAGGCAGCGGCTTAACCCACTGAGTCACCCAGGCGCCCTCAGGGTCAGCTTTTGATGAAGGATCCAGACTAAGACACCAGCCTTAGCCTTTCAGCTCCATCCCGGACAGCTATGTCTCTTTCCCCAATCCTACTTCTTTTCCCCTGAGCCACCAATTCTGCTTCCTCTGACTCCCTAGCCCCATTCCTCCAACTCTGTCTCCCTCCCCAGTGTCATCCTAAATAGGAATTCTAATCCTTTTTTCCTAACCACTCGCCCTTCCTCAAATATCCTGGGTTCTTCTCACTGGGTCAGTTCTCAGTGCCCAGCCTGCCCATGTGCGGTACCATTCACTCCTGGAGATTACCTCTGCAAACTTGCACAAGTGACTTGATGAGAAGTTCAGGCCACTCCCTGGGGGCTGACAGAGCTACAGGGCCACAGCGTCTGGCTGCTTTTCTACCTCTAGATAGAAAATTGGGAAGGCTAAGACATATGTCAGGGCTGGCTCAGGGACTGAGCTGACTGATGGAGGCCTTGGCCATTTATTTGCATCATGGCTGAGCCTACCTGAGATGAGGTGGAGATGGGGTTCTCACTGCTTGCCCCCATCTCCTGTGATTTCCTGTCGTTTCCACTTTAATTCTCTTTACCTTCTTTTTTTTAACCTGTAAGTAGCAACTAGAGGCTTTAAGAAAAAAGTGCCATGTTGGCAATTCAAACATTAGCCAAGGTTAATTCATATAGTACCCTTGCATTTTAGACTCTTCAAAGTCAAAAGCCTAGCTACTGCTAAGACACAAATGAAGAAATAATTTGCAATACATATGACAAACGGTTAATATTCTTTTTTTTTTAAAAGATTTTATTTATTTATTTGACAGACAGATCACAAGTGGGCAGAGAGGCAGGCAGAGACAGAGAGAGTGGGGAAGCAGGCTCCCCGCTGAGCAGAGAGCCTGATGCGGGGCTTGATCCCAGGACCCTGGGATCATGACCTGAGCTGAAGGCAGAGGCTTTAACCCACTGAGCCACCCAGGAGCCCCAAACGGTTAATATTCTTAAAATCAACATTAATATCTTTACCTGAATAATATTAATATTAATATCTTAACCTAAATAAGAAAAAAATCTTTGTAGAAAAATGGACCAAGGATATAAACAGATAATACAAATGGATAATGCACACAAAAATTGATCCAAATTCAAATTTGAATGGCATATGTATATATGAAAAAATTAAATAATCTGCACCTCATTTATAACCAAAAATGCAAATTAAAACATCCAATAGATGCTATTTTTTACCTTCTACATTGGCAGTGATTGCTATCCCAAGGCTACAGAGTGTGGGGAAATCAGCCTTCTCATTCTGTTGAAGGGAGTGTAAATTGGTACCTTTCTGGAGGTAAGTTTGGCCATACATAATGAATGTTAAATGGTATTGCAGTTCTTTTTCTAAAAAAATTATTTGAGGGGAGCCTGGGTGGTTCAGTGGGTTAAAGCCTCTGCCTTTGGCTCAGGTCATGATCCCAGGGTCCTGGGATCGAGCCCCACGTTGAGCCTCTGCTCCGCGGGGAGCCTGCTTCCCTCTCTCTCTCTCTCTCTCTGCCTGCCTCTCTGCCTACTTGTGATTTCTCTCTCTGTGTCAAATAAATAAAATCTTAAAAAAAAAAAGATTTTCTTCGTGGATTATATAATTTAACCTTCACAGTAAACTTATGACAGAGGTAGACACTATTATGCAAAGTCTGGACTTTTCTCGCTGAACCATACTGAAACCTAACCCAAATTAGCTTAGGCCAAAAAAAAGGGGTGGGGGGATTTATCGGTCCATGTAATTGAAAAGCCCAGACAATTGTTCTGGCTTCATTCTGGGATTCAAGGACTCAAATAAAGTCCTGATGACTTAGTCTTTCTTTCCCATCTCTCTTCTTTCTTTCAACTGTGTTGGCTTGATTCTCAGCCTGGCTCCATATGGCCACATGGTGAATCCTTCAGTAGTTTTGGGCTTACATATTCCTAAGGACATTTGATCTCAGAAGGCAAAGCTGGAGAGTCAATTCATGGAGGGCTCTGGCTCTCCCAAAGCCAATCAAAATTCCTATGGCCAGAAGGATAGGGCTTCCTGTCTAAACCTATTATGTGTACATCTCTGAGAAGGCCTGGGAGCAGGAGAAGTAGAACCACCAAAGAGAAACTGGGCAGATGAAAAGCATAGACTGCTACAGATGCCTCCTGTTAACAGGTGAGAAAATTGAGGCATAGGCAGGCTAAGTAACTTCCCCACAGTCTCAGAGCAGGTAGGTGGTAGCAGCCAGATTCAAACACAGGCATCTTGACTTTGGAGCCCATGATTTTAGTGTGATGGGTTAATATTCTGTGTCAACTTGATTGGGCCATGGAGTGCCCAGCTATGCTGTTAAACATCTAGGTGTGTCTGAGAGCTTTTTTCTGGATGAAATTAACATTTGAACCAGTGGCCTAAGTAAAGCAGATTTCCCTCCCAGTGTGGGCTGGCTCCATCCAACTTGTTAAAGAACAGAGTAGATCAAAAGGCTGAGGAAGAAAGAATTTGCTCTCTGCCTGATGGTTTTTAGCTGAACATCAGTCTTCTCTTATGTTCAGACTCAGACTGGAACTACTACCATTGACTCTCCTGCTTCTCCGGCCTCTACACTGGATCTTGGGACTTCTCAGGCTCCATATTTGCATGAGCCAATTCCTTAAAATAACTCTCATATATATATGTGTATGTGTGTGTATACATACATACACACACATATATGTTTGTATATATGTATATATATAAGAATAATATAAATAAATGAAAATAAACCTCATATATATGTTTATGCAGTTGACCCTTGAACAATGCAGGGGCATTTATGAATGCTGACCCCTCCCTACAGAGTAAAAAATTTGCAAATAACTTTTGACTCCCCCGAAACTTAACTAGTCATAGCTTACTATTGATTTACCAATAACATAAACAGTTGATTAACACATATTTTGTGTGTTATATGTATTATATGCTGTATTCTTACAATAAAGTAAGCTAGAGGGACACCTGGGTGGTTCAGTCAGTTAAGCGTCTGCCTTCGGCTCAGGTCATGATCCCAGGGTCCTGGGATGGAGTCTGCATGGGCTCCTTACTCAGCAGGGAGCCTGCTTTTCCCTCTGCCTGCTGCTGCCCCTGCTTATTTGCTCTCTCTCTCTGACAAAGAAATAAAATCTTTAAAAAAAAGTAAGCTAGAGAAAAAAAATGCTTTTAAGAAAATCAGAAAGAGAAAATACATTTATAGTACAGTACTGTATTTAAAAAAGTCTTCATATAAATGGACCCATGTAGTTCAAACCTGTGTCAACTGTACTTTATAAAATATATATTTTATACACATATAAATATATATATAATATAAATATTTATGTAATATAGAAATTATATAATAAATAATATATAATAAATATAAATATATAATATATAAATAATGGACTTTTAGAGACTGAGCACTTCCTGAATTAGGCAAACAGTACATGTTGTATATATAAACACAATGTATATTATATTATAATATTATAATTATATACATTATATTATAAATAAATATTTATATATGATATGAAATATGAAACCAGGCGCCCCTAGTTTCATATATATCTTTTAAAAAATTAATTTATTTATTTATTTAAAAAAATTAACATATATTAGGGGCACCTGGGTGGCTCAGTTGGTTGAGCAACTGCCTTCAGCTTGGGTCATGATCCTGGGGTCCTGGGATCAAGCCCCGCTCGGTGGGGAGCCTGCTTCTCCCTCTCCCACTCTCCTGCTTGTGTTCCCTCTCTCGTTCTCTGTCAAAAAATAAATAAAATCTTTGAAAAAAATCAACATATATTATTGGTTTCAGAAGTATAGGTCTGTGATTCATCAGTCTTATACAATACCCAGTGCTCTTTATATCTAATGTCCTCCTTAACGTCCATCACCGAGTTACCCTCTCCCTCTACCCCCCGCCCCATCCAGCAATCCTCAGTTTGTATTATTATTATTTTTTTTAATGTAAGCTCCATACCCAGTATGGAGCCCATCGCAGGGCTTGAACTCATGACCCTGAGATCAAGACCTGAGCGGAGATCAAGAGTCAGACACTTAACCAACTGAGCCCAATAGAAAATGTATATATCCTATATATCTCCAGAGAACCCTAATAATTTAGCTATGGACAATATTGCAAAGCTACATACATGGATGTGGAAGATGTTCATGACATATTTCTCACTTAAAAATGATCAGTTAGAGTATACTCTGTGTTCCATGACCCCATTTATCTAACAGCATATAAACAAAAAGCCTGGAAGGCTATACAACAAACTGTTAACAAAGAGTCTCTCTAGGGAGTGGTATTAGGGAGGACTTTCACTTTCTCATTATTTGAAATTTTTTTTCCCCACAAAGGTCAAGTATTTCTGGGAAAAACAGTATTTCCATTCTTGAAAAGAAATTTAAAAGTCAGTAAAATCAAATTTCACACCAAGATGGGTGTGAGCAGCAGGGAAATCAGCAATTGCTTCATGAACATGGAAACACAAAACGTGAAATGGCAGCATTCTCTCCTCCCCGCCCCTCTCTTCTCCATTGCACTCTTCATTTTATTTAATTTATTTTTAGTTTCCTGAGAAGGGCTGGAGATGGTATGCTTGGTTGCTCTTCTTTTCCCTTGGCTCTGAGAGTTTATCCATGCCAAGTGGACCGTAAGTGACTAAAAAAAATCAACTGCACATCAGAAAACTCAAGGGCCAGATGGAAGCTTAGGGACAGTCTAGTTCAGTGACTTAAAAAAAAAAAAAAAAAGTTTTTTTTCCCCCCTTTGAAAAACCAAGCTCAACCGTGGGAGGAGACCAGAAACCAGAATTTTTGCTCTCTGAGAACGTGGTTTGAAAGACACTCATCTAATCAAACCCTATCATTTTCCAGAAAGGTCTCAGACTTTCTGCTCTTGGCCAGCTATATCACACGTTCCTAAGCCTACACAGGTGACTTGGATTGCATCTTCTCTGGACTTTCAGAGGCTGAGCACTTCCGGAATTAGACAAACAGTACATGTTGCGACTGGGGAAGGTTGCTGCCTCCTATGCAGGTGAGAGATGCCCCATTTTCTCTATCCTAGCAGCCCAAGGCCCTTTTCTTTTTTAGGATTATTAAAACTGGCCCCCCATTCTCCCTAGGGTCCAGAGTGTTATAGGAGTCTCTGCTCCCAGGAGTGGGTCTGGGACAAGGAACATAAATAAGAAAGAGGAAGTGAGGAAAAAAACTCAGTGACAAGGCAAGGAGCCTTTGTTAAACTCACAGAATTAGGGTTGGGATTAGGTCTGAAATCTAGGATTAATTTTTACAGATAATGTTAGGATTAGAATGAAGATGGGGGCTAGATTTTGGATTGGGCATTGGGACTAATACCAGGGTAGAATGAATTATATATAATGGTGGAAGGGTTTGAACTGGGAGTTAGAGCTGTGGGTTAAGAATTAGAATCTGAGGGACGCCTGGGTGGCTCAGTTGGTTGGGCAGCTGCCTTCGGCTCGGGTCATGATCCCAGCGTCCTGGGATCGAGTCCCACATTGGGCTCCTTGCTCGGCGGGGAGCCTGCTTCTCCCTCTGCCTCTGCCTGCCATTCTGTCTGCCTGTGCTCACTCTCCCCCCCGCCCCCGATAAATAAATAAAATCTTAAAAAAAAAAAAGAATTAGAATCTGAGTTGGAAGACCAACTGCTCCCTCTCAAGTCTCTACAGGTGTTTCCATTTTGGCCATCTCTTGCAGGGATAGGGTCTTTGGACTCAGTAGTGCTAAGAAAGCAGCCTTGTGAGCCCTTGCCCTTGAGCCACACCTGGCTATTTCCCACACAACCTAATAATTTAGTTGCTACTTCAAGAGCTCTGGCTGCCGAAGCATTAATATTATTCTTTATTAGACCCTACTGAGCACATAGATGGCTCCTTTTAGGCCAACGGTGATTGCAAACTACCCCCAAGAGTCACATCACAGGTTCATCTGGATCATAATCTACACTAGGAAATCATCAAGACAATTATCACAAAAGTACTTCTGCCAATTACCCCCACACTTTGGTCCCCTAATTTGATGATGCCCTGAAATTTTATGTCCTCTCTGAGCTTTCAGCCAACTAAGTAGGCAGGTTATAGGACCTGGTTCAAGGGCTCTTCTGATAGAAACCTTGGGAACAAAGAGTGAAAAGTTTGGCTAGGAACATCTTAAGAGAAAGCAGATGAAAACTAGGTCTCATTTTATACAGCTCAGTGAAAAGGCTCACAGTGAGTTTCAGTGTCTTCTAGGGAAGGTGAGCGTGATAGACTATTCCCCAGGATATCCTCAATAGCGTGCCAATTCATATGTGGGAAATTGTTTTCATTCGACAAATATTTATTGTCTACCAAATGTGTCCTGGACATTATATGCGGGCATTGTTTGTGGTGAGCAAAACAGATGTGATCTTTGGAGAGAAAACATACAAATAAGTATTTAATTATAAACAGTGATAGGTTCTACAAAGGAAGATAAAACGGGGCAACATAATCTTAATCGGGCCTGGGGATCAGTGAAAGCTTTTTTGAGGGAATGCCATTTAATTTTAGGTGTGAAATAGTTTAAGTAGGAATTAGTTTGTTGGGAAATTCTTGAACATCTCCACTGTTCTTTATGCTTTTTGATTTTTAGGTTGCAATTGATTCCTTCATTGGTCTCTGGTAGATACCTTTTGGAATCTTTGCCAAGAACATTCCTGACCTTCTTTGAGAGCCACAGGCTACAAGGATGGGCCTCTGGCAGTCCTGTATGTATTATAAAACAAAGAACTTTGACAGGCTCAAAGCAACTTTATGAAGAATAGGCAACCTGACATAAATTTGACCAGGCAGGTTCTTTCCCCCGAAAACTAGGATTCATAGATAGCTGATTTAATTCTGCTGGTGTTTGAAGTGAGGCAAGGCAAGTGAGGACAGTCATGTTCCACTGTGTTCCCAGAGAAGCAATGAAAGCAGGTCTGCAGAGTAAGATGGAAGAACATGTGACCAGAGAGAAAGAGATAATGAGGGACTAGCTACTTGGTTTCTGTTAGTCTTGTAGACCCCTCTTCCAGTCTTTCAGGAGATTTTTTTGCTCTCTGTGTCCTTGGGTTCTTTAAGATTGTTTTCTTCCATAAAGTATTAATTAATTCATTAACTTTGGTGTGAAATTTCAGTGGTTTCTGTTTCTTGCAGATGAAAGAGGCTTGTCTCAGAGTGGCTTCTTATCAGATGAGCTCTTCCATGCAGCAAACATGGATTGAGTTAGCTTCAGTCTCACAGAGACTCGTGGATCCCACAGGTACATAGATAATGAACAAATATAGTGGCATATATGGAAATAAAATAGCATTTGGTAATAAAATTAATCTAGGTACTACCCTCTGAAGGGTCTTATATTCCCGCTGGGT
Organism: Mustela erminea; assembly: GCF_009829155.1. Taxonomy (NCBI): domain Eukaryota; kingdom Metazoa; phylum Chordata; class Mammalia; order Carnivora; family Mustelidae; genus Mustela; species Mustela erminea. Next base: position 84,745,653 of record NC_045617.1, read on the forward strand.
CAAGGGTATTCAGCAGCTCTTTCTAAGAGCCAAACCTTTTGGAGCTAGGTTTTGTGACAAGAGACAAGCATGTATATTTCTTGGTCCTATAATGGAGATTATGTGGGCAAAGGAAGGAAGGAAGGAGGGACCAGTTCTGCTTTGTCAGAGTATGGAAGGCACTGAAGAGATACCATATGCCTGAACCAGCAGTAGGAATGTCCTAGGCAAGAGAGCAGTGGGGCAGAGGGAAATAGGAGGGACACGGTCTTAGAAAATTTTGTGCACATACTGGGTACTTGGTAGATGCTTGTTAAAAATGAATAACTGGGAAACAGGTAGGCAAGCAGTTTGTAAGATGACAGTCACAGTCACAGTTTATACTAAATTTTCCTTTTGGTTTTAGGGTTTCCTTTTCCACATATAAAAGATCATCAAGACGCCAAGAGAGAGTCCCACTTAATCTTGCTCTGTTAAACTCAAAGGCTGTAAGTCTTTCATGAATGTGGCAATTTTATGTTCGCTGAAGTGAAGATTTAAGGGCAATAGGAGTCCAGTGAAAGCTAGGTGTGCTGTATGGTCTCATCCATTCTATGGACTTTTGACAGAAATATTTATTGAAGGCTTTGAAAGTCCACAAAGTTGAAACTCAGTTGAAAGCTGAGTTTCAACCAGCACTCTCATTTGGGAGTGCGTTAGTTGTAAATGACTTGACTTTTGCAATCACTGTTTTTATCAACAGCATCTTTAAGAGGATGCTAAGCAAAATGTGATCTTTGCTCTTTAGAGGCCAAAAGAAGTGTCATAAATGTTAACAAATCCACCAATCAAGCACAAATATAATGGTGGATACAAATAAAATAGCAACATTTGGTAATAATACTAATCTAGGTAATACCCTCTGAAGGTCTCATATTCCCACCAAGTTGAGGGTACACAGCCTCTTTTTCTAAGGGCCAGGAAGTCTTCCTGCAAGTAGCAGGGACCTAGAATTTCGCCCACAGGGTCTCAGCTGTGGGTCACCTCTTCAGAAGATATGGTGCAAGTTTCCTCCGCTGTGACATTTGTCACCAACAATCGCACTCTGCTCACGATTAGCTGGAACTCAGAATGAGCTCAAGATAAAAAACATGGAGTGTTAAAGTCTTTTATTTAGTGGCTCAAACTTCTTTGGTTACATCAGTTTTCGGCCATAGCACCCTTCCAAAAACAAAACATGTCCACTCTAGAAAAACAGAGGTTTTCCTAGCCGAGTAATAGGGAGTGCACTTGCGTCTGAGGCGGGGGGCACCTATGAGGGAGGAGGGGCGCGGAACTTGACTGAGACATTACCCTCCCTCCCTTCCTGGTGCGGGGGTGGAGAGGGACATTTCCCATAAGTTCGTTTCTGCCAAGGGGAGAGCTGTTCTCCAGGTGGAACTTGAAGGCTGGGTCGGGTGTGGGGGGATTGTGAAAAGACAGTTCTCGGGGATTGGCAGTTAGTGGAGAAATGGTCTCGGGCATCGCCCAGAACCCGCAGCAGCCAGTTCCAGAACCTCCCCGCAGATGAAGACCCCCGCAGCCCCGTGAAAAGCGAGACCCACTTCCGGGTTTGGAAGCACTCCCTCCTAGCCCCTCCCAGTACCCGGTTACGGGGTCTCCGGGCGCATGCGCAGCGCTCGTCCGCCGCTCTGGGACTGGCCCGACTTACCCTAAACAACTATTCTGCTCCTCCCCCTCCCGCTTGGGGCGTACCATTCGCGTTTGGGGGGAGGTAACGCGCCCCAGAGTACTCAGAAGCCTGCTCCTCTTCCTCAGACGGGGGAAGGTAAGTTTGCCTCAGATTTCAAAAGTTCCAAGAATACGAGAGCCTCAGAGGCCTGTCGCTGAGTGATAACCCAACGCTCTCGGCTCTGCCCACAGTCCAGTACTCTTCCTTTGAGGCGCTGAACAAAGTGGCACGCCCGGATCCCAGCTGATCAGCTGCTGGGCTTTGGCGGCGGCTCCCCCGGGCGAGACCATTGTGACTCCTTAGAAGGGGTGTCTGAGGAGGGAGGGGGCGGAGCGGCCATTGTCCGGTCAGCGCAGCCTACGGGGGAGGGGAGAGTGACAGAGCGAGCGGGGCCCGGGGCTTCACAGCGGCCGCTGCTACGCCAGAGCCGGCGGGGGCCTCAGGTCCGTCCCAGCGCCGCCGCTCGGGACATCGCTCTGGCTGCGAGCGGCGGTGGGAGCTGCCGAGGGCGCCGGGTCTTCCTTCCTCCCCGCGATCCTCGGTTCACCCGTACGCCCCTCCTCCTCAGCTCCCCTCCCTCTCCTCTCCGCGCCTCCCCCGACCCCCCCCGTCTCTGCAGGCTGAGTGGTGCGGCCCGCCTCCAGCTGACCGGCCTGGAATCCCGGCTCGGAGCCCCGGACTCGCGCCCGCCCGCGCTCCCGCTCCCTCCCCCTCCCCCCGCCCCGAGCCCCCCGACGCCGCCGTCGTCGCCGCCGCCGCCTCCTTCGAGCGGGGCCCAGGCCCAGCCGCCGCCACCGCAGCCGCCGCGGAGCTCCGCCGCCGCCGAGCACCATGGGAGACGCCGGGAGCGAGCGCAGCAAAGCGCCCAGCCTGCCGCCTCGCTGTCCCTGCGGCTTCTGGGGGTAAGTGTCCGGCCGGGTGGGGGCGGGGGCGGGGGCCCGGGGCGCGGACGCGGGGGCCGCCCGGACAGGCCTCGGGGCCGCGGGAGGCCGGAACCCTGGGGGCTGGGCCCTAGCCGGGCCTACTGGGAGCGGGCAGGGGCCGCGTCTCGGGGAGGGGCGCTGGGTGGGGAGCTGGAGGTGGGCAGAAAAGGCCCTGCCCGGTTGCAGTGCCACCCTCTGGGACTCTCATGCCTGAGGTTTGGGCCAGCGGGGACCAACCTGGCTACGGGTGAGGGGGGCAGGGCAGCAGGGAGGGATGAGGGGGCGGTGTTGGCACCTCCGGGTGGAGCTGGGGTGCCCCCTTCCCTTGGCCTGTGGAGGCCAGCCCTCCCTCCCCGGTTTGGTATGAGTTGGTGCCCAGGCACCAGAAGGGTATTTCCTCTGACTTTTTCACCCCCCCCCCCCCCCGGTCCCCCAGAGACTTGCATCATCACTTCCTAAATTATATCCCAGTGCCCTATTTGCTTTTAGGAAGCTGTTCACACGTCACCCATTTTTAAAAATCCAACCCGGAATTCAGACTGGGGTAAAGTTATAAGACTGTGGAGGTCTCACCTTTATTTAAAACACGTTTCAGAAGATTTGTAAAATGTTTTTGACTAAAAAAAAGATAAAACTCAAGTCAGCCTGGCTTGGGAACGTGAGAGCCAGTTTGCTCACTTGGTTCAAATTCCTTTCTCTCCCCCCTCCTTTTTTTAAATGATAAAAATATTCACATTGGCCAGCCTGCATTATTATTTGGCCATCCTGTGTTAGAGTGAAAAAATATGAGGTGGGAAATCAACTTTTCCACATATAGTTAGATTTTAAATTCTTCTTGTAACACTTCCAATTTGGTGAATTACTACCCCTCTTACCTAACAGGTGCCTCCATCCTGTCTTAGGATTCTAATTGTATTGTAAGGAAACTGGAGACTGTGATTGAGCCCTTTTTTTCTTTTCTTCTTTTTTAAAATTTTCCTAGGACCTAGTATATTTCAAGGTGTATAGAGACAGTAAGGAAATGTTTATATTTCTGGTGAGAATGTCTTGGGAAGGTGTATTTAAGTATTTTATTTTTTCTACCTCCCAGATGTTAGGAATGGTTGAGGTACAGATTACGTCTGATTTTGGGGGAGTGCAGAGAAAGATTAGAAAGTGGATCCTAATGTAGTTTTCTGTGGAATTTGTCAGATTCAAAGTTTGCAACAAAGAGATTCTCATTTTCTCATCTTTGCCTTTTCTTAAAAAATTCCTGGTGGAAAGATGTTAGCCAAAGATAAGTTATGATATTACCAAAAGTTCTGAAGATGTGAAAATATTTTAGGTTTTATAGTCTTCCTAATAATTAGGTTGTCTGCTGAGGGTTTTCATAGGCCATCTAATTCCCAGAAATCTTAGGATGTAGGGCTATTATCTCTTTATAGATGTGGAAGTTGAGGCTTAAGAGGGTGTATAACTTGCCCTTTGCTTACAGAGAGTTTAGGGTGGAGCTGGGGAGCTCTTGAGAGCGCTTACTACCATCACGTTTATGACATCAATCTGCTGCCTTGGAAAAATCTGGTGTCACAAGCCTCTGATTGTAACTCCTAAGACATTGGCTCAAAGAAAGTAGCTGCCAATGGCAACTAATGCCCAGGATGTATCAGAGGCTTGTTTCCTGGCAACATGTTTATGTCCTTGGGACCATTATCATGAGTGGAACCCTTATTGAAAGACTCAAAGCAAGATGTAGAAACTAAGGAAATGGAATATCCTTTTACTTTTAGCCAGCAGAGTTCTGAATAATGCCTAGAAAGTTTGATAGTTGCAGGGAGGAATGGTTAAACTGATAACCATATCTGACCTATAAGCAATCAGGCCTGCTTTTTTCTTTCAGTTTGGCCCTTTTTACGAACTGCAGTTTGACTAACAGCAGTTGTGAGCACAAAACTACTATTTTTATGTTGAAAAGGGTTCTTTTTTAATGTGTAATGAATGCTCTAAACTTTTCTGAAGGAGTTTGTACGTAGCTGTGTAGTTTGCATTAGATACCAAAGTGTAATGATACTGGTGCCTAGTTTCATCACAACTGGCTTTGAACAAACATGTGTCCCTTATTGTATGGGTCGCATTCATACTATGTTCATTAAACTTGATTACATTCAACAGATAATTGAGTGTCTCTGATATAATGGTGGACAAGGGGGCACTGGCTCCATCCTCTGGGGGCAGAGGGCATACTGAAGTAAAGGGATAGAATAAAGTACATTAGGATTGGTATAGGGTGTGCTGGGAGGGGTACTTACCCTTCTAGAGGTGGAGATAATGGAAGGTAGCCTGAAGGGCGGGTAGCCTGAAGGGAGTGACACCGCCTAGGCCTGTAGGGAAGGGTAAGAGCATGGAGATAGAGGAGTTTATTTAAGGTGCAGGGAATAGCATGGGAGAAGGCCTGGATGTGAGGGAGCGCATTCCACATTTGAGGAACCAAAAGTTCATTGGGGTTGATTGATAGACTGTGAGGGGGGATCCACTAGATATGGTGAGAATAATTGGTGATACAGGACTCTTTAGATAATGCCTAGGTCTTTGGACTTTTATCTTGAGTTCATTAAGGAACTGTGGAAGAACCTTGGGTGACGTGATTTTCTTTAATGTGAAAGATTGGATGATGTTGAGAGTGACCTGGGTGTGTGGGTATGATTGTGTGTATGAATGTGATGTATTTTTGTTTGTGGGATGTTGCCAGAGGTATAGAAGTCTTGTCAGGAGTAACCCAGAGTAGGGATGATTGTGTGTGGTAGCCAGGGAGAATGGAGAGAAGTAGGTAGCTGTGAAAGCCATTCAGGAGGTATCTTTTGCCTTTTCCTTTGATGAAAATGAAGGTGAGTGCGTTACCTGCAAAGTTTAGTCAGCATTGCATTCTGTGGAAGCCATAGGTTTATGAAGTCAGCTAGTCACGGCCCACACCCAGTCCTTTGCAGAGGCGCCTCTCAGAATGTTCTGGTGCCAGTAGACTACAGGCAGTTCCTTAGGATTGCTCTTTTCTGTAGTGAATTAGGCAGCTGGACTTAACTGTTCAGTTGGGGCACCAGTCAGTAGGGCTAGGTTAGATAGGAGAGCTGTGAGGTCTTGTGGGAATGCAATTAGAAAGTGGAATGACAGGCGAGTGTGTTGAGTGCTTGAAGTAAAGTTTCTACTTTTCCAACTATTGGTTTATATTGCATAATTGTGTGCAGGTAATTTAGTTCTTTTTTTAAAAAAGATTTTATTTATTTATTTGACAGAGAGAGATCATAAGTAGTAGGCAGAGAGAGAGAGAGAGGGGAAAGCAGGCTCCCTGCTGAGCAGAGAAACCCGATGCGGGGCTCTATCCCACGACCCTGAGACCATGACCTGAGCTGAAGGCAGAGGCTTAAGCCACTGAGCCACCCAGGCGCCCCAGTAATTAAGTTAGTATTTTATAGAGACCATCTCTCCACTGGGAGAGATTTCCAAGCTGTCTTGGAAATTGTTGAAGATTTACCTCTTTATAAAAGTTGGAAGGTGTTTGCATGGTGTATACAGTGCTTTTAGAGTTAGCGATAAAATTTCTTTTTCTGAGATACGTACTTAAAACTTTTAGTGAAATGTAAGTATATTCTTGGCTCATTTTTAGGCATTTTGTAGTCATGTGAAAAACATGTTAGTTTGTATTTAGTCAACTCTTAAGTGAAATACATACTTTTTTTAGTTGGAATGTACTCATACACAAAAGCACTGTGAAACTATACAGATATAAGTGTTATTAGTGGAAGCTACATTTTAAATTGTTTAGACATTTAGAATGTACTGACACATGTAAATTCATAGGTATTTTCAAAAGTTGTTGAAATAGCAGACAATATTCTAAAAAAAGAGGAAGAAGACTAAGACACTAATATATTAAGTATATTGCAGGGTAATAAAAAAGGATAACAAGGACAGGGAAGGATGGACTTTTTTCCCCCAAATTTTTACATATTAAGTATAAAAATCCAGTTGATATTTTGCTTTTACAATTGGAGATAGTCTATTGTAATGTAATATGGAAAATTTGGGGAGTACTGTGTCTTTCATAAATAATTTTGAAGTACAGTATACATAAATGTTCAGTCTCATATTTAGGGAATAATGGAATATTTAAATATGGAGTTTATTTGGTAAACCACTCATTGTGGTTTTTCCTGCATTTATTGTTTTTGATAAAAAATAAGCTCTTAATCATGTCATAAAATAAATATTAGATGGATGCATTTTCTTTAGGGAAATATCAGTTTTTTTGTGATCTATTCTGTTGAAGTGTTTTATTCACCAGATCTGCTAGATAATGTATTTGAAATAAAATGGGGTTACGAAGAGATCAGGAGTCATCTCACAAGCTGTATTCCATTCCTGAAGAGGTAACTAGGAGAAAGTTGATTGAAAATACAAGATGATTTGGGCACCTGGGTGGCTCAGTGGTTTAAGCCGCTGCCTTCGGCTCAGGTCATGATCTCAGGGTCCTGGGATCGAGTCCCGCGTCGGGTTCTCTGCTCCGCGGGGAGCCTGCTTCCCTCTCTCTCTCTCTGCCTGCTTCTCTACCTACTTGTGATTTCTCTCTGTCAAATAAATAAATAAAATCTTTAAAAAAAAAAAAAATACAAGATGATTTGTTTTACTCCATTTTACTTTTGGGAATCACAAGGTATTAACTAGTTAGCTTGGGGCGCCTGGGTGGATCAGTGGGTTAAGGCCTCTGCTTTAGGCTTGGGTCATGATCTTGGGGTCCTGGAATCGAGCCCCGCATCAGGCTTTCTGCTCAATGGGGAGCCTGCTTCCTATTCTCTCTCTCTCTGCCTGCCTCTTTGCCTGCTTGTGATTTCTGTCAAATAAATAAATAAAATTCAAAAAACAACAAGAATTATTTAACTAGTTAGCTTATATAGAATATCTGTCCCCCCCCCCCTTCATTTTTCTTCCTCTGAGCCCATGCCTTGGGAGTTGATGTAGAATTCTGTTTCTGTCACCCTGTGAGTCATCTGGCTAGTGTGTTTGGCTCAGAACAGTGTGTGGCCCTGGATTCTTCAGTCTCAGGCTCCCAATTAGAACATGTTGCCACACTTCAGCCAGCTTAACCTGGGCTTTCAAGTTCAGGTGAACACAGCATGAATTACTAGTTAATCAGTAGAATGTTTATTTCAATGATGTCACTAATTATCCCTTCATTATAAAGTCCCCTTAAACATTCTCTTAAAAATAAAACAGCTTATTTGTGCAGTTTTACTTTGCATCCTTGAGTATTGAACACACCTGAGGATGTGACATGATGTAATGAAGTATTCAGGGTTGGTAGGTTTATCTGCTTGCCCTGTTTTCCTGATTACATTTGGGTATTCAGAAAACATAAAATTTGTCCCTTTGATGTGATGGAACACAGAGAGAGAATTTTTTTTTTTTTTAAATTTTAAAGAAAACATGGCCTCAAAAAAAAAAAAAGAAAAGAAAACATGGCCTCTGTTTAGACTGTTTTGAGGCAACAGCTTTTTAGAGTTAGATCCTGTTAACTCATAGGACATAGAGATCTTTTAATATTATCCTTTCCTCCCATGTACTGTCGTCCTGCCTAAAAAAGAGAACTCAGTACTTTTAAGTCATACTGAAAAGTTTGGCTAAAAATCTCTTTTTAATCCTTAATGTTATCAAAGTTAACAATAGTTCTCATAGACTAATCTTTTTCTAGGTGGGGAAATCAGAGGATTAAGAATTGTTTTTTTAAAAAAAAGATATATTTAATTTAGGAAGAGAGAGAGAGTGTGCTAGAGTGAGCACATGAGCAAGAGCTGGAGCAGGAGCATGAGTGGGAGGGGTAGAGGGAGAGGGAGAAAATTTCAAGCCGACTGTACTCAGAGTGGAGTCTGATATAGGGCTGGGTCTCCTGACTCTGACATCCCAGACTGGAGCCGAAACCAAGAGTAGGACACTTTCTTAATTGACTGCAACACCTAGGTGCCCCAGGCTAAGAATCTTTTGAAATGAATAAAGTCCTTAAAAAAAGAACCCAGCATGTTAAATATTATTTACTGATAACAGAGTACTAAGACGGTGAGAACTAATAATTTGGATTTTTATTAGATCATAAAGAGGTTATGTATTTGCAAACTGATACAGAATTTCAGAATTCAGGGCACCTGGGTGGCTCAGTGGGTTAAAGCCTCTGCCCTTTGGCTCAGGTCATGATCCCAGGGTCCTGGGATTGAGCCCCACATTGGGTTCTCTGCTCCGCAGGGAGCCTGCTTTGCCCTCTCTCTCTGCCTGTCTCTCTGCCTACTTGTGATCTCTGTCAAATAAATAAATAAAATCTTAAAAAAAAAAAAGTCAGAATCCTATAATCATCATAAAGATTGAGCTTAAAAATTTTTTTTCTTTTTGAAGAAATCTCAACAAAGCCATGTAGGAAGTGACTGGTCACAACCCAACACTTGTATAATTTTAATAAGCCACTTGAAAAATCGTCCAGATTCAGGCTTGTTGGGTGTGTGGAACTTGTATTAGAGGAGTTTGTAAAAGAGCGACTTCATTCCATTTGGATGGATGATACTGTTGTTACTTAGTTCTGCTAGGGGCTTTGAGAAACAGGCTGATGCTGCTCTGGACTAGGGCCCTATATCACCAGATTAGGTTCCCGAATGAGGTATTTTGGACATAGAAAAGAAATTTACTGTATGTGTTTAAATGTAGAAGAGAGTTTAAGCAACCTTGTTTTAAAAACCAGAATCTAAGAACATATTCTAGAATTGTTCTGAGCATTATGGTAGCCTCTGGCTACATATAGAAACTTACAATTCATAGTAATTAAAGTTAAGTAAAATAAAAAATTCAGTTCTTCAGTTATACTAGCTATATTTTAAGTATTCACTAGCTCAGTAGATACTCTGTTGGGGAACACCGATGTAGAAGACTTCATCCTTCCAGAAAGTTCTTTTGGACAGTGCTGTTCTAGAACATTGACCTGATAGACAACCAGGATTTATAAGCCTTTTTTTTTCTCTCTCCAGTTTTTTTGAGATGTAATTGACATGCAAGCCTATTTTTTTGTGCGTTCTTCAGACCCCCATTTTCTTGTCTTTTGAAAATGAGGGACTTGCTAATTTAGCTCTAAGTTTCTTTCCAGTTCAAACATTTTATTTCCATTGGGGGAAGAAATGCTATTGTTAATTCAGATTACTGGTAAGTGTTCCTTTAATCAGATTTGGGAATTAAAATGTTAGTACACGGGACGCCGGGGGTGGCTGAGTTGGTTGAGCGGCTGCCTTTGGCTTGGGTCGTGGTCCCAGCCTCCTGGGATCAAGTCCTGCATCTGGCTCCTTGCTCTGCCTCTAGGCTGCCACTCTGTCTGCCTGTGCTTGCGCTCTGTGTCTCTCTCTCTAACAAATAAATAAAATCTTAAAAAAAAAAATGTTAGTACAAGTTAGTCCATAATTTGAACTTTTTTTTTCTTGTTAGCTTTTAAGTCAATCATCTTTGCTCTTTTCTTAGTGCTCTTAAACTGGCAACCTCAGAGGCTTATACAAGGAGGTATTGGACTAATTTTCTCTATAGTGAGAGAATTTTTGAAGGTTTTCACCTTTGGACTATGACTTTTGTGAAGGAATAATATTTGTTTATTAAATATTAAAATTAAGTAAATATTAAAAATTTTGTTTATTAAGATATTTGTTTAATATTTACAAATGTAAATCTGATATCCTAGCTTTTGATATGTGATTGGGGATAAGTGCATTGGATTTTCTGGTAAAGTGAAGTTCCCAGGTACAGAAGAAGGTGGAATGTCTTGAAATACCAGTGGGCAGAAGCACTGTGATGCTCCAGGCTGAGGGAATGATACAAGTTGTATGAAAATGCCATGTCATCCTTGAGGCCAGGGAACATAGCTGCAAACAGGACATCTGGAGTTGTGGCTGCAGCTGTTGACTAGAGGAAGGAAGACTACAGTAGGAAGAAGGTGCAGTACTAGCTAATTGCATCTGTTCATTCAGCTGTACCAGATGTCCTGTATCGTAGGCAGGTGTGATTAGAGCAAAAGAATGTCCTGGCAGCTTGCTTTCACTCTGGCTGTGGGTGGTTGGTGGGAGGGAAGGGAGCAGACCACACTACAGCATTTGGTGTTTCTGATTTGCAGACAGGCTCTATTTATCCTCAGTGCTGTCTCATCAGTGACCTGGCAAAGACTGAGGGTGGTGATGTACTTGGGACCTTTTGGGGAGTGCCTTTTCTCATTTCTTCTGCTAAAGTGGAATGGTGTGGAGTAACAGCTGTTGATGTCTTATCTGTTTCTTGGACTTTTATGCACTGGTGAGTTGAAGTGCATTTATATAAATTAATCAGACTCTCAGCTACACTTCTGGAAGGAGAAGTATTCTGACCATTCAAAAGTATCACAGATAGGCTTCCCACAGTCAGTTTCTTGTCCCAGGCATTTTATTTTCTCTTGTATCCTTAAGTTGGTAGAATTTCTGAACACAGTGTGAGGTTCTGTAATTATGGTAGCTAGCTGGAAGTGTGGGGGCAGGAATTTGGAGAACATAGATTGGGTGGAGGGCTTTTCTGAGCATGTCTGTGCTTGCTTTTTTTTTTTTTTTTTTTAAAAAAGATTTTTATTTATTTATTTGAGAGAGATCACAAGTAGACAGAGAGGCAGGCAGAGAGAGAGAGAGAAGGAAGCAGTCTCCCCGCTGAGCATAGAGCCCGATGTGGAACTCTATCCCAGGACCGAGATCATGCCAAAGGCAGCAGCTCAACCCACTGGGCCACCCAGGCACCCGCATGTCCGTGCTTTCAAAGTCTGCCTATTTCAGGTCACTGTTTTTCAATTTTCAACCCTTTCTAGGGTGTCATATGTGAATAGATGTGGTGGCAAGTTACTGCTGGGAAGAATTTTTTTTAATGTAATGAATGGGATACAAAATAGATTAAATAATAAAATTATTTTGAAACTGTGGAGAAGTATATTAACCAGCAAAATAAAATAAAATAAATAAACTGGAGGTGGGAGAAGGTATGGTATATTTCAGTGTGAGTTGTTCAAGATTTGTGATTTCTAGGTTTTTGCGCTTGGGGAGGCATGGATGGTATTATTCGTTTTCTTCTTCAGTTGCCACTGAAATCCAGAAAACCAGGTTTTTCAAGTCTGTGTGTGTTTGCATGAAACTTTGCATGTGTACATAAAATCTTCACAGTATATGACTTCAGATGGTTTTATGAAGTTTGTCTTTCTCTTAATATAACACAGAGCTGTGCTATTCACCTTTAAAAATAAAGGAGTGTTCTTGATGTTGAGCTATAGAAATGTTCACTTAGGGGAATTTTGTTTCATTTGTTGCTTGGGGGCTCTCTCCCTGTCATCCATGTCACACTCCCACTCCTCCCACTGCCAGTGAGAGGTCCTCAAACCATGCATTTTGTTTGTAAGGCTAATCTTTTTTCTTCAGTGCATATTGGGTACAATCTAATCAAGGAACAGTGGCTGTGACTTAAATGATAAAAGATAAATTTTTTTTTTTAAAGATTTTATTTATTTGTTTGACAGAGATTACAAGTAGGCAAGAGAGGCAGGCAGAGAGAGAGAGGAGGAAGCAGGCTCTCCGCGGAGCAGAGAGCCCAATATGGGGCTCGATCACAGGACCCCGCGATCATGACCTGAGCTGAAAGCAGAGGCTTTAACCCACTGAGCCACCCAGGCGCCCCGATAAAAAATAAATCTTGAGTAAAAGTATGGAGATTGTATGGTGTATACTTGGGTGTCTCTACAGGTTTATAATCTCAGTATCAGTGTGGATTAGTTTAGAAAATGAGAGCCACAGTAAAACCTGTTCTGTGGAAGTCCCTAAACACTCCATTTTGTTACTGTTGGTTTTAAACTGTCTAGAGACTAGGTAGGTATTGTGATTTCTTAGTTGAAAGCACCCTGGGTTTACCTGAATAGTTTTCACTACTTATATTTGGTTGGAGTTAGGGACTAGGAAGAATGGGCTGTGTTGGTTTTGTGTTTAAATGTGGGGTGCAGTAAAAGTCACCGGACAGGTCTATATCAACTAGATCTGAGGTTGAGTTGGAAGAGGAAGGGCACAGAAGGTGGTCAAGGAGAAGACTGGGTTGTGCGAGGGATGAAGATAGGGAAATGTGGATTGAAGTGGAGCTGTGGTAATTAGGAATGAAGATGCTTTGTGGTCACTACTTTCTAATCAAAATATGAGAGGTAGCTACATTTGTAAGGGCTAGAGAAACTAATGTGAACAGGTGGTGGGTGGGATTAAAGAAAACATGCTGTCTTCCCTTGAAGTGCAGGGTGTGAGTCCCCTGGGGTCTTGCAGGGAAGTGCTAAAGATCATAGAATAGGAGCTGTGGTGCACATTCCAAGCTAAAGTTTAGTAGAAATGCAGCAGCTTTCAGCAAATTGGTGTTCCATCTGTTACAACCCTATGGGTTCTTTCTTTTTCTAAGCTCAAAGATACCTTTTTAGCAAGGTAAAGGATGGTGCTTCATGGTGTCTCTTTGTAGCAGGCTGTGGATGGAGACTTACCTACCTTCTTTCTTTTATTGGTATTGCCACAACCAACTCCATTCTGTGAGATGGATTTTTCTTTCTCCTTTTCAATCCCTGCGTCTAGTGGGGGAGTTCAGTAAAGTTTCACCCATTTTTACTTGCTGTTCACTAGCTTTACTTGCTGTTCTTGGAAAAACAACTCTCATAAGCCTTTCTCTCTTTTTTTTTTTTTTTTTAAAGAATTTTATTTATTTGACAGAGATCACAAGTAGGCAGAGAGAGAGGAGGAAGCAGGCTCCCCGCTGAGCAGAGAGCCTGATGTGGGGCTCTATCCCAGGACCCTGGGATCATGACCTGAGCGGAAGGCAGAGGCTTTAACCCACTGAGCCACCCAGGCGCCCCAAGCCTTTCTCTTTTGAACGATTGTGCAACTAGTACAGGGGAGGTTACATTAAATGTTAAAGAATTTAATAGTAGTGCTGCCTGGGGAATAAGCCCTTTCTCATTTGCTGAGGGGTTAATGAAAAGTCCCCTTTCATCCAATCCAGGCTCTTCCCAAGGGCATGCTGACCTCTTAACCACAGAAAACCAGCTGAGTTCAGTGTCTATGCATGGGCTTTGGAATTGGAATACTGAGTTTAAAAATTTACTTTGAAACTTTGTGCTTGACTTTGGGTAGTTTACCTCTCTGCATCTTTATCTTTAAAATAATAATAAAATAGAATATTTTAGAATTGCTTTGAGGTTTAGTGGGCTCTAATGCCTGTCAAGCCTTTGGTTCAGTGCCTGACCATGGTAGTTAAATTTATTAAAGGCCAACTTCCCAGCCTTGAATGAGGAACATTGGTGGTAGATTAATAGATGCAGAACTGTCAGCTGGGCAGTTTGCACTAATGGTAGTCTCCAGGTCAGTGCCTCCTAGTTAGTTGACGAGGTTTCTGACCAGCCTTTGTCCAGTTTGGCTTTTTTCAAAGACAGGATCTTGTTCAGTAAGCATTTATTGAGAATTCTCTTGTGGTCTTAAGCTCTGCTAGGCACGAACGATATACCCTGCTCTGGCTTCTGCCCTAGGAAAGCTTACAGTTTAGAAGGGGAGGCAGACCAATAAACTGACCAAACACCATGAGGAAAGTGCTTTGGGGGGATCATCACAAAACATGTCGGCACAGACACGACATCTTACTGAGAGACTGGGGGTGGAGGATGGCCAGGAGGGCTTCTCTGAGGAGACGGTGCTCTTGAGCCTGCGCAGAGGCAGAGAGGAGTGCTCTTGAGCCTGCGCAGAGGCAGAGAGGAGTGAGAAGGCATGGTGAATTTGAAGAATTGCAGATACAGCTCAGTGTATTAGCAGCAGTGTAGGGGCAAGATGAAGCTGAGGGGAGGAGCAGGGGTCAGTTATGAGCAACTTGATTGCCATGCTGTTGGGTTTAGATTTATCCAGTTAGATCATTTAAACCTTTCGAGCCATGGATCCGTGTGACAGTTTGATGAAGACCATGGACCACTTCTCAGGAATAATGCATAAAATAAAACACCAGAGATTATGAAGGAAACCACTTACATCTAAAAATACTTCTGCCTGAAGAAACTGAGTGAATGCTGTAGTAGGAAAGCTAAGAATGAATATAGGTTAAAATCTGGGTATTCTAATCCATTCAGTCTGTTATAACAAAATACCACAGACTGGGTGGCTTATGAACAGCAAAAATTTATTTCTTATAGTTTTGGAGGCTGGAAATCCTAGATAAAGGCACTGGCGGAATCCATGAGTCTGGTGAGAGTCTGCTTCCTCAGTGATGATGCTATGTTCTCACTGTAACCTCATGTGGTGGAAGGGATATGGGATTTCTCCAGCCTCTTTTATAAGGGCACTAATCCCATTGATGAGGGCAGTGCCCTCCTGGTCTAATCACTTCCCAAAGGTCTCAACTCCAGACACTATAATCACATTGGGCATTAGGATTCAACATGTGAATTTTGGGGGGACACAGTCATTTCAGTCCTTTGATA
This sequence comes from Mustela erminea, assembly GCF_009829155.1. Taxonomy (NCBI): domain Eukaryota; kingdom Metazoa; phylum Chordata; class Mammalia; order Carnivora; family Mustelidae; genus Mustela; species Mustela erminea. The sequence goes on from NC_045617.1 coordinate 84,760,795, forward strand.
GCACTGAGTCAGTGAGGTCTGAAGAGAGGGCTTGACTATAAGAGCAGAGACAGATTGGGTGGGGGATGGGAAGGTGGGAAGGAGAAGAGAGGCAGCAAGATTTCTGACATGTGCAACTGGGTGAAAGATGGTGTCAGTCATATATGATGGTTATAGAAGTTCTACTTAGAAGCTGGCTAGGGATTTGAAAGGTGGTTTGTGAATGCATTTATTCCTAAATTGAAAGTGAAATAGTAGATACAATGATTAATGCCATTTGTCAGTGATGTGCGGAGTTTTATTTGCTATAAAAAAGTTTATACTTTGGAATTTCTTTTTTTTTTTTTTTTTTTTTTAAAGATTTTATTTATTTATTTGACAGAGAGAAATCACAAGTAGGCAGAGAGGGAGGCAGAGAGAGAGAGAGAGGAGGAAGCAGGCTCCCTGCTGAGTAGAGAGCCCGATGTGGGACTCGATCCCAGGACCCTGAGATCATGACCTGAGCCGAAGGCAGCGGCTTAACCACTGAGCCACCCAGGCGCCCTATACTTTGGAATTTCTTAAGTTGAAGTGATTCTGTCTCAAGATGAGTGACTTGTGGGGAAGAGAAGATTTATTTTATTTTATTTTTATTTTTATTTTTTAAAGATCTTACTTACTTATTTTGACAGACAGAGATTACAAGTAGGCCCAGAGGCAGACAGAGGGCGGGGGGAGCAGGCTCCCTGCTGAGCAGAGAGCCCGATGTCGGGCTCGATCCCAGGACCCTGGGATCATGACCTGAGCCGAGGGCAGAGGCTTTAACCCACTGAGCCACCCAGGTGCCCCGAGAAGATTAGTTTTAGACAGAACATTTTTTTTTGGTGAATCAGATGGCATGTCAGTGTACTTTTATTATACCCTTTTTAAATGAAAACTTTTTAATTCAAGTATAATATGTATAGTGAAAATGCATACATCTAAAGTATATAGTGAAATGAATTTTCACAAAGTGAATGTACCTACAGGTAACCAGCACCTATATAAAGAAATAGCATTCTTATCCCCCAAGAGGCTCCACTTGTATCTTCTCCAGTCACTGGCTCCTTCTGCTCAAGGGTAGTTGCTATCCTGATTTCTAATGCCACACATTACCTTAAATTTTCTTCTTTTTCCTCTTCTTTTTAAAAAAAATTAATTTATTTGTCAGAGAGCACGCACAAGCAGTGGGAGCAGCAGGCATAGGGAGAGGGAGAAGCAAGGCTCCCTGCTGAGCAGGGAGCCAGATGAGGGGCTTGATCCCAGGACTCTGGGATCATGGCCTGAGCCGAAGGTGTCCCAGATTTTTTTCTTGTGAAATCTTTTTCTGCTTTTTTATTGAATCAGTTTAGTTTATTGCACTCAAGTGTACACTTCGATGAGTTAAAAATACTTTTTAGAGCAATTTTAGATTCAAAGCAAAAGTGAACAGGAGGTCCAGAGAGTTACCCTAAATCCTGTTACCCCCTCTTTTGCCCCCCTTACTGTCAGCATCCCCCATGAGAATGGTACTTCTAATTGTCCATGAACCCTCATTGACACCCAGGATGTCCATAGTTTACATTAGAGTTCACTCCTGTGCATTTTGTGAGTTTTGACAAATGTACGATGACATATTTATCATGATAGTATCATACAGAATGGTTTCACTGTCCTAAAAATTCTCTGTGCTGTGCCTATTCATATCCCCACCCCCGAGCAATCACTGATATTTTTACTGTCTCCATAGTAGCCTTTTCCAGAATGTCATATGGTTGGAGTCCTACAGTATGTAGCCTTTTCAGATTGGCTTCTTATATATTGACTTAGTAATATACATTTCAGTTTACTCCATGACTTCATGGCTTGATAGTTCACTTCTTTATAGCACCAAATAATATTCCATTATTTGACCATGCCACAGTTTATTTATTCATTCACCTACTGAAGGATATCTTGATTGCTTCCAAAATTTGGCATTTATGAATAAAGGTGCTCTTAACTTCGTATTCAGGTATTTGTGTGGACGTGGTTTTCAGCTTGGTAAATACCAAGGAATGTGATTGCTGGATTATGATGAGAGTGTGTTTAGTTTTGTAAGAAACTGCCAAACTGTTCTCCAAAGTGATTGTACCATTTTGCGTTCCCACCAGCAACAGTGAATGAGTGTTCTGTTCTTCCAAATGCTTAGTAGCATTTGGTGACGTCAGTGTTTTGAATTTTGGCCATTCTAATATATATGCAGTGGTATTTCATTTTAATTTGCAGTTCCGTAGTGATACATGATGTTGAGCATATTTTCAGATTATTATCTGCCGTCTGTACATCTTTGGTGAGGTGTCTGTTCAGGTCTTTTGGCTGGTTTTTTTTATTTTATTTTATTTTATTTTTTTAAAGATTTTATTTATTTATTCGACACAGAGAGATCACAAGTAGGCAGAGAGGAAAGCAGAGAGAGAGAGAGAGGAGAAATCAGGCTCCCCGCCGAGCAGAGAGCCCGATGCGGGACCCGATCCCAGGACCCTGAGATCATGACCGGGGCCGAGGGCAGAGGCCCAACCCACCGAGCCACCCAGGCACCCCTTTTGGCTGTTTTTTAATTGGGTTTGTATTCTTACTGTGTTTTAAGAGTTCTTTGTGTATATTGGATAACAGTCTTATCATCAGATATGCCTTTTGGAGAAACGTTCTCCTAGTCTTTGACTTGTATTCCCATTCTGTTATTTTTATGAATTTTTATGTACAACTTGATGGTTCTTTTCACATGTATGTAAGTATATAACCACCACCTACCCAGATTGACCAATAATACATTTCCAGCATCCCATCAGGAGTCTCCTTATTTACTATCCTAGGCGATACCCCCAACCTATTCTGACCTTTATCACCATAGATTAGTTTGCCTGCTTTTTAATTTTATGTAATGGGAATTACAGAGTAGTTCTCTTTTATATGTGACTTTTTCCCCTCAGCATTATGGCTATGAGATGCATCTACATGGATGAATGTAGATTTCATCTATATAGAGTGAGATTCTTTACATAGAGAGGTAATGATTTTTCACTGGTCTGTGGTATGCCATCATATGATAGTGTAATTTATCCATTCTACTTTTTGGACCTTTTTGGTTTGGGGATATTATGAATAATGTGGCTATGAACATTTTGCTAGTGTCTTTTGGTGGACATAAGCACTCATTTCTCTTTGGGTATATACCCAGTGGTAGGACTGTTGAGTTATAAAGAGTGTGTGTGTGTGTTTGTGTGTGTGTGTGTGTGTAGTATATATGTTTAGATTCAGTTTTGCCAGTGTCTAGAGTGGTTTTATCCGTTTACACTTCTACCCAGTATATGAGTTCTGGTTATTCCACATCTTTGTCAGTACTTGATACTGACTGTCTTTCATTTTAGTTGTGTGCATTGTGGTTTTAATTTGCATTTCCTTGATGACTAATGAAGTTGAGCAACTTTCTTTGTTGGCGGTTTGGCTAAACTTTGTTGTGAGTTTTTTTTTTTTTTTTTAAGATTTTATTTATTTATTTGACAGAGATTACAAGTAGGCAGAGAGGCAGTCAGAGAGAGGAGGAGGCAGGCTCTCAGCTGAGCAGAGAGCCCGACGTGGGGCTGGGATTATGACCTGAGCTGAAGGCAGAGGCTTTAACCCACTGAGCCACCCAGGCGCCCCTGTTGTGAGGTTTTTATTCAAACCTTTTGCTTTTTTTCCTGTTGTCTTTATTTATTTATTTATTTATTTATTTATTTATTTATTGACAGAGATCACAAGTAGGCAGAGAGGCAGGCAGAGAGAGAGGAGGAAGCAGGCTCCCTGCCGAGCAGAGTGCCCGATGTGGGGCTCGATCCCAGAATCCTGGGATCATGACCTGAGCCCAAGGCAGCGGCTTTAACCCACTGAGCCACCCAGGCGCCCCGTCTTTTTTTTTTTTTTTTAAAGATTATTTATTTATTTGACAGACAGAGGTTACAAGTAGGCAGAGAGGCAGGCAGAGAGAGAAGGGGAAGCAGGCTCCCCGCTGAGCGGAGAGCCCCATGCGGGGCTTGATCCCAGGACCCTGAGGTCATGACCTGAGCTGAAAGCAGAGGCTTTAACCCACTGAGCCACCCAGGCGCCCCTGTCTTTTTTTTTTTTTTTAATTCATTTGTAGGAGTTCTTTATATATTCTCGATACAAGTCCTTTTGCAGATAGCGTATGAATTTTCCTGTCTATTAGTTTGCAGTGTATTTTAATTCATTTTTTTAATTACAAAAGGAATACGTTCGTTCATATGATGGAAAATCCAAACAACGTGGTGAAAATGCTGTCTCCCTTCTACACCATACCCAGAGTTCATCTAGTGAGAATCATGACTAAGTTCCTTGAGTACACTTCCAGAAGTTTCCTGTGCATATACTGTTTTTATTGTTTTTTCTAACACAAGTATAGCACACTACACCATATTTTGTACCTTGTTTTTTTTTTTTTAACTTAACTGTATTTTAGAGTTCTTGTCAAGTTAACATATATATATTTCTACTTTCCATTTTATTTAAATTCAATTTAATTAACATACAGTGTATTATTAGTTTCAGAGGTAGAATTTAGTGATTCATCAATTTAGTGGATTCATCACTCAGTGCTCATTCCAAGTACCGTCCTTACTGTCCATCCCCCACTCACCCCATCTCCCCCATCTCCCCTCCAGCATCCCTTAGTTTATTTCCTAGCTTTCCTAAGAGTTTTATGGTTTGTTTCCCTCTCAGTTTTCATCTAATTTTTCTTTCTCTTTTGGTTCTTAAATTATATGTATGAGTGGAATCATATGATATTTGCTTTTCTCTGACTTACTTTGCTTAGCATAATACCCTCTAGTTCCATCTGTGTTGTTGCAAATGGCAAGATTTCATTCTTTTTGATGGCTGCGTAATATCCCATTAATATGCCACATCTTTTAAAAAAAAATTTATTCATTTATTTGACAGACAAGAGATCACAAGTAGGCAAAGAGGCTGGCAGAGAGAGAGGAAGGGGGAAGCAGGCTCCCTGCTGAGCAGAGAGCCCACTGTGGGGCTCAATCACAGGACCCCAGGACCATGACCTGAGCCGAAGGCAGAAGCTTTAACTCACTGAGCCACCCAGGCGCCCCAATACACACATGTTTATCCATTCATCTGTTGCTGGACATCTGGGTTCTTTCCGTATTTTGGCTATTGTGGACATTGTTGCTGTAAACATTGGGGTGCGTGTACCCCTTTGAATGACGTGTCTGTGTCCTTTGGGTAAATACCTAGTAGTGCAATTGCTGGATTGTAGGGTAGCTTGATTTTTAACTTTTTCTTTCCAATTTTTAACCTTTTAAGGAACCTCCATACTGTCTTCCAAAGTGGCTGTACTCGATCTTCTTTTTTTTTTAAATGGCAGCACAGTAGTCTAATAGGTACATATACTAAATTCATTTTTACCAGGTTTTCTAGTCACTTCTTGATGGTTGTGGTGGTGGTTGTTACTACTGTGCTATAAACAAATGGTGTCAGGTATGTTGAATTGTAGGGCTTATGGATCATCTAACTGTAGAGTAACTTAGGTGTCTGAACTAGGTGAACTTAGTAACTTAGGTGAAACCATAGCTACACCATTTAAGGTGACATAGGTGCAGAGGTTATAGCTGAAGCCAGTGGAGCAGGTAGGATCACATGGAAAGTGCTGTTAGACCAGTGGTTCCCTCTGGTGTGGAGATGGAGTTGTCAGAATCACTCTGGTAACCTTTTCTAAAAAACACATTAGTGCTGCTTCCCCCAGCTCCAATTTAGTGTATCCAGGGTGTTATCTGGGCAATTTATTCTTGCTTTTTTTTACTTTGTCCTTTGGCTAACTACCCATATGTGTAACTTTCATTTTGAGATCCAGTTGTATGAGTGAGAAGATAGCTGAAGATAGAACCCTGATAAACAAAGAATAAGAGGAGTTTGAGATGGAGATGGATGGACAGAGATAAGAGAAATTAGGTAAGGGTAGGGTCACCAAAACCAAGATGGGGTAGGTTAGTGAGGAAGTCACAAGTAGGGTCATGCTGCAAAGAATGGTTAAGTAAGATAATGATTAGGATTTCTCTGCTGCTTAAAAGTGCTTTAAGAATTTATTTATTTACTTGTAAAAGATTTTCTTTATTTATTTGACAGAGAGGGAGGGAGAGAACACAAGAGGGAGCAGCAGAGGGAGAGGGAGAAGCAGGCTCCTTGCTGAGCAGGGAGCACAACGTGGTGGTTGATCCCGGGATCCTGGGATCATAACCTGAGCCAAAGGCAGACGCTTAACCGACTGAGCCACGCAGGTGCCCCAGGAGAATTTAAATAATGCTTTTTTAGACATGTACTTCTCAGCAATGTTCTGGCTCAGCATGGTACTAAAATACCTCTTGTGAAAAATCACCATAATTACATTTCATGAGTATGAGAAATTAACTTCTGTTAATGATCCAAGGATCCAGTAATCAGGAATTAAGAAACTTTTCTTGAATCTATTTATAATTTTGGTTTCTGTTGATTCTTTTCCAGTACTAATTATTTAAGATTTTGTATTAGACTTAAAACTACCAATTTAAGTTTGAAGAGCTATTTTGTTTTTAGAGTCTGTAGGTTCTGGTGCAGAGGATTCCACTTATTTGTTTTGGTATTTTACTTAATATTATAAATTTAATCACCTTGTGTAAGCTTTTGTATTTCTATGAAGATAAATCCCTTTATTTAGTCTGGACTTTTCATCCCTGTAAGTACTCAGATATCTTTTCCAAAGTTTTTCCAGTTGAGGTGGTGTTTTTTTGAAGTATGTCTATGTCACTGCAAAGACACTAAATATTCTTCCTTCTTTCCTCCTCTACTCTTTTTTTCAAGGGGATATAGTTTAGGATAGGGTAAAAGGGAACTGGTGAAATGGGAGGTAGTTGGATCATTTGAATTTATAGATGAGCTCTTATTAAAGTACAGTTGTGTACACCATTGTGTTAATGGTAAATATGTTAATGTTAAATCTGTGTTAATGATAAATACATACAATACACATTTTAAACTTAAGATATATCAGTACAGTTTAATAGTCTTAAGTATACTGGCAGCTTGCTATTGATTCATTTTAGAATATCCCAGACCAGAAGGGTGAGGTTGATGCTGTTTTGACTTCTTGATGCTTTACAGTGTGGAGACCGATAGGAAGGCCAGGGGCTGCAATGTGCACAGTGGCTGAATCTGTGAACAAGGACAGCTTGCTGTTTTTTAATCCAGAAAGATTAGAAGGTTGGTGCCTGGGTTCCTAGCTCAGAATTAGGTGCATTTTTTTTTTCAGTGGTACTGCTGTTTGTTTAGCTGAAACCTTGGGATTGAAAATTTTTGGATATGGCCTTAACTACAACATTGTTAAATGAAGAAAGTAAGTTTCAATTGCTTTGTTCTTCAGTTTTTTTTGTTTTGTTTTTTAAAAAATTGTGACACAGTTCACACACCATAAAACTCATTCTTTTAAAATTTACAGTTTGGTGATTTTTAGTATACTCAGAAAATTGTGCAACTCTCACTACCATCTAAATCTGCAAAATTTTCACCTCAAAAAGAAATCTTGCACCTATTAGCAGTCACTTCACATTTCTCTTGCTCTCTGGCAACCACAGATTTACTTTGTTTTTATTGATTTGCCAATTCTGAACATTTCACATAAATAGAATCATCAAATATATGGCTTTTCTTTCACTTAGCATAATGTTTTCAAGGTTCATCCATGGTGTTACATAGATTAGTATTTCATTTCTTTTTATGGCTGAATAATATTCCATTGTATGGTTATATCATATCATATTTTGTTTATCTATTCATCAGTTGATGTACATTTGGGTTGTTTCCACTTTTTGGCTATTATGAATAACACTGAACTTATGTGTACAAATTTTTGTTTGCATACATGTTTTCAGTTCTCTTGGGTAGGAGGGGGATTGCTGGGTCATATGTTTAACTTTTTGAGTAACTATCAGAGCAGCTGCACCATTTTACATTTCCACCAGGAATGTTTGAGGGTTCCAGGTTCTTGGCATCCTTGCCCAGTGTTTGTTATGATTCATCTTTTTGATTATAGCCATCTTAGTGGGTATGGGTATGAAATGGTATCGCATGGTGGTTTTGATTTGCATTTGCTGATATTAATGATGTTGAGTACTTTTTCATGTGCCTATTGGTCATTTGGCATATTCTTCAGAAGAATGACTGTTCAGATCATTTGTCAATTTTAAAGTTAGATTATATGTCCTCTTATGGTTGAGTTGTAAAAGTTTTTTTGTATGTATGTATTCTGGATATTTAGTCCCTTCTTAGATGATTTGCAAATACTTTTTCCCATTCTGTAGGTTTTTTTCATGTTTTTTGGAATAGTGTCCTTTGAAGTACAAAAGTTTTTAATTTTTATGAAGTCCACTTTGTTTTGGTTGCTTATGCTTTTTGGTGTCATAACTAAAAAATTGTTGTCTAATCCAAGATCATGAAGAGTTATACCTGTTTCTTTCCTTAATGGCCTTATAGTTTTAGCTTTTAACTTATCTTTAAATCGTTGATTCATTTTGACTTAATTTTGCATATGGTGTGAGATGGGTTTCCAACTCATTCTTTTGTCTGTGGATATTTAGTTGTCCCCCCACCATTTGTTGAAAAAACTATTCTTTCCCCCAATGAATTATCTAGGTGTCCTTGTTGAAAAATCAGTTAAGTGTAAATATGTTTATTTCTGGACTCCAAAATTTTATTCTGTTGATCTATAATGCTTGTCTTTTTTTTTTTTTTTAAAGATTTTATTTATTTATTTGACAGAGAGAGATCACAAGTAGGCAGAGAGGCAGGCAGAGAGAGAGAGGAGGAAGCAGGCTCCCTGCTGAGCAGAGAGCCCGATGTGGGACTCGATCCCAGGACCCTGAGATCATGACCTGAGCCGAAGGCAGCCACCCAGGCGCCCTATAATGCCTGTCTTTATGCTGTGCATATGAGGACTCATTTTGTAATAAGTATTGAAATTAGAAAGTGTGAGTCCTCCAGTTTAGTTCTTCATCAAGATTGTTTCGGCTATTTTGTGTCCTTTACATTTCAATATGACTTTTAGGGTCAGCTTGTCAGTTTCTGCAAAGAAGCCCACTAGGAGTTTGATACAGGATTGCATTGCATCTGTAGGTTAATTGTGGAGTGTTACCCTGTTTAACATTTAGTCTTTCCATCCTTAAACATTGGCATATCTTCCTATTTATCTATGCCTTCAGTTTTTTTCAACAGTGTGTGACAGTATTCTTGTACAAGTCTGGTACTTGTGTTGTTTACAACTATTTTGTTTTGATGCTATTTTAAGTGTAATTCTTTTGTTATTATTTTTTTAGGATTTATTTATGAGAGAGCACGCTCCCCTGAGTGAGCATGCACATGCATATGTAAGTGGGTGTGGGGAGGTGGGCAGAAAGGGAAGAGGGACAAGCAGACACATTCCATGACCTGAGATCTCAACCTGAGCCGATACCAAGTCAGATGCTCAACTGACTGAGCCACACAGGTCCAACAAATGTAATTATTTTCTTAATTTTATTTTTGGATTGGTCATTGATACTGTACAGAAATACGGTTGATTTTTTTTGTATATCGATCTTATATCCTGATCTTACATCCTGAACTTACTAGCTCCAGTAGTTTTTTTTTTTTAAATTTTATTTATTTATTTGACAGAGAGAGATCACAAGTAGGCAGAGAGGCAGACAGAGAGAGAGGAGGAAGCAGGCTCCCTGCTGAGCAGAGAGCCTGATGCGAGGCTCAGTCCCAGGATCCTGGGATCAGGATCTGAGCTGAAGGCTTTAGCCCACTGAGCCACCCAGTCGTGCACAGCTCCAGTAGTTTTTTAGTGAATTCCTTAGAATTATTCTACATACAAGATCATGTCATTTGTAAGTAGGGATAGTTTTACTTATTTTCTACTTTAGATGCCTTTTGTTTATTTAGTTTTTTTTCTTGCATAATTGTGATTGCTTTAATTGGAGGCTGGAACCTCCCACGTGAATAGAAATGGTAAAAGCAGGGGCACCTGGTTGGCTCAGTGGGTTAAAGTCTCTGCCTTCGGCTCAGGTCGTGATCCCAGGGTCCTGGGATGGAGCCGCATCGGGCTCTCTGCTCAGCAGGGAGCCTGCTTCCCTCTCTCTCTCTGCCTGCCTCTCTGTCTACCTGTGATCTCTCTCTGTCAAATAAATAAATAAAATCTTTAAAAAAAAAAAAAGGTCAAATCAGACATCCTGGTCTTGTTCCAGATCTTAGGGGAAAGCGTTCCCATTTTCCTTATTAAGTGATGATGTTAATTATAGTAATGATGTTAGTTTTTGTAGACATATATTTTTTTTTTTTTTAAATTTTATTTATTTTTCAGAGACAGAGGGAGAGAGCGCGAGCGAGCACAGGCAGACAGAGAGGCAGGCAGAGGCAGAGGGAGAAGCAGGCTCCCTGCCGAGCAAGGAGCCCGATGTGGGACTCGATCCCAGGACCCTGGGATCATGACCTGAGCCGAAGGCAGCTGCTTAACCAACTGAGCCACCCAGGCGTCCCTGTAGACATATTTTTTAAAAATAGGATAATCTTTTTTTTCTTTTTTAAAGACTTTATTTGAGAGCGAGAGTGAGAGTGAACACAAGCAGCTGCAGCTGGAGGGGCTTAGGGGGAGGGAGAAACAGACTCACTGCTGAGTAGAGAGCCCAGTGACGGGCTCCATCCCAGTACCCTGGGGTCATGATCTGAGCCTAAGTTAGAAGCTTAACCCACTTACTGACCCAGACGCCTCAATTTTTGTGAATATTTTTATCAGGTTGAGCAAGTTTGTTTCTAAGGCTGTTGAGTTTTTTCTTTCATTTTCATGAAAGAGTGTTGGATTTGTTTAAATGGTTTTCCTAAAATGTTGGAATGATCATGTGACATCAATGGTCATGTGACATCAATGACCTGTTGAGACGATCATGTGGTTTTCGTGCGTTAATCTATCCATATATGATCTATTGCTTTGATTTTCCAGATGCTAAACCAATCTTGATTGGTCTTACATTTTAAAATTTTTATTTATTTTTAAAGATTTTATGTATTTATTTGACACAGAGAGAGCAAGCACAAGCAGGGGGAGCGGCAGACAGAGGGAGAAGCAGGGAGCCCAGCACAGGGCTCAGTCTCAGTATCCTGGAATCATGATCTGAGCTGAAGGCAGATGCTTAACTGATCAAGCCACCCAGGCACCCCAGATGCCACTTGGTTTTGGTGTATAATGGTATTTTATTTTATTTTTTTAAAGATTTTATTTATTTATTTGACAGAGATCAAAAGTAGACAGAGAGGGGAGGCAGGCTCCCTGCTGAGCAGAGAGCCTGATGTGAGGCTCAATCCCAGGATCCTGAGATCATGACCTGAGCTGAAGGCAGGGGCTTTAACCCACTGAGACACCCAGGCACCCCATGTTTTTTTTTTTTTTTAATTTTTTTATTTTAAAGATTTTTATTTATTTGACAGATAGAGATCACAAGTAGGCAGAGAGAGAGAGGAAGGGGAAGCAGGCCCAATGAGGGAACTCAATCCCAGGACCCTGAGATCATGGCCTGAGCAGAAGGCAGTGGCTTAACCCACTGAGACACTCAGGCGCCCCAGTGTATAATTATTTTGTTTGTTACTGGAGGTTTGCTAGGATTTTATTAAGGATTTTTGTGTCTGTAGGAAATTTTGGTCTCTATTTTTCTTTTGTTGTGATGTCTTTGGCTTTGGTATCACGGTAATACTGACCTTGTAGATTGAGTTAGGATGTGTTCCCTCTATTTTGGAGGAAGAGTTTATGAAGGATTAGAATCAATTCTTTGAATATTTGATTGTATTCATCAGTGAAACCATCTGTATCTGGGCCTTTTTTGTGGAAAGTATTTCAACTACCAATTTTCTATTTCTATAATATTTTTCTTTATATCATTCCTTTTTGTTTAAATCTTCCTTCTTTTCATTTGCTTTAGGTTTGCAATTTTTCTCATGTTTTAAGTAGATTGATTTGAGATTTTTTCTTTCTTAACATAGGCATTTATATGTATAAATTTTCCTCTTAAGCACTGGTTTAACTGGATCCTGTAGGGTTTGGTATGTTTTCATCTCAGAGTATTTTGTGATTTCTCCTTTCCTCCCCCCCACTTTTTAAAGTATTAGCTCAAATATGCACTAGTACTGAAAGCAGTAATAGTTGTTACCATTTACTAGATCCACTCTTTTTTTTTTTTTTCAAGATTTTATTTATTTATTTGACAGAGATCACAGTAGACAGAGAGGCAGGCAGAGAGAGAGAGAGAGAGGGAAGCAGGTTCCTTGCTGAGCAGAGAGTCCAATGCAGGACTCGATCCCGGGACCCCGAGATCATGACCCAAGCCGAAGGCAGCGGCTTAACCCACTGAGCCACCCAGGCGCCCGATGCCACTCTTTTTATATGTATTACTTTCCCAAGGCTAGTAGGAGTTGTGTGGTTGGTGAAAGAATGGTTTCCTGTTTCACAGATAAGAAAACAGTCTTAGTTTTCCAGTGTTTCACAAAGCGAGTCAGTGGCTTGACTCGTTTTTTGAACTTGTATTCCTCCTACTATGCTACAGTTTCACTCTAAACTAATTGGAAATCATGGCGATTCCTTTAAGTAGAAGATTAAATATATTTTCATAATATGCACATAGTAGTAGGGGATTGGACTTCATTTAATACTTGTCAGTATTCAATTAACTCATGGAATGCCATGCTTTCTTCCACTTAAACATTTGAAATTTAGATTCTCCCTACCCCCAGATCCCAGGACATTGGTTACAAGGACAATGGTTGTGCTTGGCTTTTAAATGTGTGTTTTGTGGGAGTCCTACAGAATCAAGAAGCAGCTTTAGATGGAGTTTTGTATTCAGATTTTGATATGAAAGATAACTGTGTTCACACAAAGTTTAACATACTGTTAAATCTTGTTCTGATGGGTCATTGCTATGTTGAAGAGCAAGTGTTTTAAATATATTCATGTTTTTTATTTTTCTGTATAATTGAATTGCTTTTGGAACAAAGAAGAGCCTCTGTTGACCCTTTGAAAAATTGGCCAAAGGATTAGCGTGCATTTCATACTTTTTTTTTTTAAGGTTTTTTATTTCTTTTTTTGACAGACAAAAATCACAAGTAGGCAGAGAGGCAGGCAGAGAGAGAGAGGAGGAAGCAGGCTCTCTGCCGAGCAGAGAGCCCGATGTGGGGCTCGATCCCAGGACCCTGGGATCATGACCTGTACTGAAGGCAGAGGCTTCAACCCACTGAACCATCCAGGCGCCCCCCATTTCATACTTCTTGCCAGATTCCTGTTAAAGGGTTGTACAAAGGATACATTTTTGTTAAAGTTTTGCTGAATCTGTTGAGTAGCTATAGGGATTGAGGAGAAATGTATTTATTTTCAAAACCAGAATGAGTTTTTGATATGAACCCTTAGGTGCTGATGATGATTTTCATGGGAATCTAATAAAAGTCAAGATAATAAACTTGATGGTAACTGTTTCACTTAGGGTTTTTGAATTGCTTAGTAGTGTTACAAACCATGGGTTTCAAGAGGTATTTAGTAGTACTCCCACAAGTATGCTACTAAGACATTGTGTTACTAAGACAGACATGTGTCTGTCTCACTTATGTACTCTGTGTACTGGGATATGGATGAGACATAAAGTCCTTTTGGATAAATTGGGAGTTATAGTTCTTTACTCACACAGATGTCCATGTCAGTCAGCACTGATCATTGTGGCTGAGGTGTTTATACTGGAAAATTCTGTTAAGTGACTTTATAACTATGGTAGTAATCCGTTTCAGTAATTCTTCCCTTATTTGTCCAATTACACAGGTGGTTTCAAGAAGTCATTAGTAACGTTGTGGAATCATAATATACTACATTTGTGTAGGACTTTATTTTCTTTCTTTCTCTTTTAGTTTAAATTTTACTTAGTTAACGTACAGTGCAGTATTGGTTTCTGGAGTAGAATTCAGTGATTCATCACTTACGTACAGTACCCAGTGCTCATCGCAACAAGTGGGCCTTTTTTTTTTTTTTTTTAAGATTTTATTTATTTATTTGACAGAGATCACAAGTAGGCAGAGAGGCAGGCAGAGAGGAGGAAGCAGGCTCCCCACAGAGCAGAGAGCCCGATGTGGGGCTCGATCCCAGGACCTGAGATCATGACCTGAGCCGAAGGCAGCGGCCCAACCCACTGAGCCACCCAGGCGCCCCCACAAGTGCCCTTTTTAATCATCACCCATCTTAGCCCGTCCCCCACTCCCCACCCTCCATCAGCCCTGTTTGTTCTCTGTCCTTAAGTCTCTTAGGGTTTGTTTCCCTCTCCTCTCCCCCCACCATGTGTTCATCTGTTTTCTTAAATTCTACACATGAGTGAGTTCATATATTTGTCTTTTTCTGACTGACTTATTTCATTTAATATAATACATTCGAGCTCTGTCCACACTGTTGCAAATGGAAAGATTTCATTTTTTTGATGGTTGAGTAATATTCCGCACGCACGCGTGTGGGGTGTGTGTGTGTGTGTGTGTGTGTGTATTATTATATATATGCCAAATCTTCTTTATCCAGTCATTGGTCATGAACATTTGGGCTCTCTCCATAGTTTGGCTATTGTTGTTAATAGGACTTTATATTTAAAATGCTTTTATGTATGTTAACTCATTTAACCTCACAAGCCTGTTGTGGGTAGGACAGATGTTATTCGAATTTTACAGATGATAAAACCAGCTGGTTGCTTGCTTCAGACATGGCTGCCTTTTCAGGTTTGGTGTTTTTTGATGTTGTTTGTTGAGACGTTGCTGTCCAGTGTATGGTCCTTCGCTTCCAAACCAGAAACTCTTTTATTGAAAGTTTCCTCGGATGGAGAGATGATTATGCCAACCAAAGTCACCAGTTGATTAGGAAAACCAGAGATAAAAGGAAGAATAATTATACTAAAAAAGCATAGAACCAATTGATTGAAAACTTCTTAGGTTATACTTTGTGACTGTAATGCTTTTATACATTTGCCTGACTGCACAATATCCCTTTTACAGTTTCAAGATACTTGAGAAACAATCAGAAGTTTTTTGGGTGGTAGACGATTCAGCACAGAGGAAATTGGGTGATCTTGAGTAATCTTTTATTCCAGTAATGGAAGAGGGTAATGATAGTCCCTGTTCTAAAGTGGAGGATCCAGATGAGCCTTAATTCTTTGAGTAATAGTTTTGTAGAAAGAGACTATTTTTCTAATGTCTAGTTTTCTTTTTTCTCCTAACATTTTGTGATGTACATTTGTCATGAAAAACAGAAAAAATGAGAAGAGTTGTATAGATTGTATACCCATTTACCTCCACCTGTATTCTGTAGCATTTTGCTTTATTTGCTTTTTATCCCTCTGTCCATCTATTAATCCATCTTATTTTTTTATTTTCTAAGTAAATTGTAGACATCGGTACATTTTACCTCCAAACACTTTGATATGCATAGTATTAACTGGAGTTCACTGTTTCTTTTTTGTTTTGAAATACAATATACATACAGTGAAAAACAAAAATCTTAAGTATACTAATATGAATTTTGACAAATGAATACACCTGTGTAACCTAAACCTCTGTCAGAATATATACTGTATTATAAGTGTAGTATGTATATTTTACTCAGACTTTAGAAAGTTCTGTCATGTTTCTTCCCAGTCAGTCTGTTCCCCCAACTCCTGTTTTCTCTTTCCCTTCCCAGGCAGCCACTGTTCTAATTTTTTCCCCACTGGAGTAGTTTTGCTTGTTTTTCAGGTCACATACATGGAGTCATATGACATGTGCTGTTTCTGCTAAGGTTTCTTTGACTCAGTGTAGTGTTTTCGGTATTTATGTGTTGTATGTGTGCAGTAGTTTATTCCTTTTTATTATTGTGATTCTTTAGTATTCCATTGTGTGATTATGCTACCATTTTGTCTATTCTGTTTATAGACACTTAATTTGCTTTTTAAAAAATAGTAATACAAAAATCAATTACCTGTGAACATGACATCAGGAAATAGATGAGAGTAGACTGTAATTTTCTTGGGTAACTTTATATTCCAGCCTTGCTTTTTCTAGTTCCTTGATTTGATTTTAGGTGTGGTTTTGGAGATGTCCCATGAGCCACCCCAGTTCCAAATCATCTCATACATTATGTATTGATTTCTACTAGGGGATGGTTTTAAAAATCTTAATGCATTTAGGTCACTGTGCCCTGTTAAGGTAAAAAAAATTTTTTATTTTTTATTATTTTTTTATTTTTTTTAAAGACTAAAGCATTCCTGTTCTTACTTGTGATCCAATTTCATAAAATCATGGCCGGGGCACCTGGGTGGCTCAGTGGGTTAAAGCCTCTATCTTCCGCTCAGGTCATGATCCCAGGGTTCTGCGGAGAGCCCCACATTGGGCTCTCTACTCAGCGGGGAGCCTGCTTCCTCCTCTCTCTCTCTGCATGCATGTGGTCTCTGTCAAATAAATAAATAAAATCTTTAAAAAAAAAAATCGTGCCCTTCTTCCTAAAGCTGAAGGCAGTACTGAGAACTAGTATGAGAGTTTTTTGTTTAGGGAACTTTGTGGCCCACTGTATTCCTGTTCAGAGACCAGTGTTAACTTCATGACTTGACGAATGAGCCTATTTAGCCTATTTTTGCAATTAATCAGCATTTTCCTTGTTAAAAACCTTTACTGTTGGCATAATCATTGGTAAGTGAGACTACTTTTACTGTTCTTTCTGAATCAGACATCTGTCTTAATGTGCCTTTAACATTTCCAAACATCTAATAGTTTTTCTATCATCAGTGTTTTATCCCTCTTCTCTCACCACAAAAGTGATTGGAATATATGCTAAAAATTTTTTTTTAAAAAAGATTTTATTTATTTATTTGTCAGAGAGAGTGCACTGGCAGGGGGAGAAGTAGGCTCCCTGCTGGAACTTGTTCCCAGGACCCTGGGATCATGACATGAGCCGAAGGCAGGTGCTTAACTGACTGAACCAACCAGATGTCCCATGGAACATATACTAAAAGTTAAAAGATCTTTTTTAACTAACTCATATTTTATATAATAAGATTATTTCTTAATTTTGTATGTTTTATACTCCTTTGAAAATAATTCCCTCTTCTCCATCTCCAGCTCTTCAAGTTGCTCTCTATTATTGATGTATTCAGCATGCGACACAAAGGGTGGTCCTTTGGTCATTTTTCAACAATCTGTTTCATATGTCATTTCTAAATTTACCAATCTGTACTTCTGTTATTTCTATATCTAGTTTTTTTGGAATTCTTATTTTTACCAGTTCATTTTGTATTTCAATTTGTGTATCTGTATTTTTCTATGAGGGGTGGAAACTAAATTGGAGTATTAGTGTTTAATAAAGAGAAAAACTTGAATCTGAGATCATAAGACTGTAGTAAATGATGTTTTGGAATAAACACTAGCTGAACATTTCTGTCCTTTTAGGAAGTCTGTTCATAAACTGAAGGTTGGGAAGGACTCCTGGAAGTGCTTGTAGGTAACATTGAGTTCTCAACATAAAACCTAAATGGAAACCCTGTGGTAATTGCAGAATCTTGCAGCTTTCCTTGTGGTGATTTCCTTTCACAGTTTGACATTTTACTTGATGTTGATTACTAGAAGCAGAATGAAGTACTCTGAATTTCATCTTTTCCTTCTCTGTCTCTTGATGGAATTTTTTAGGAGGAAGGAATTGGTCTAGAGAGAAGAGGTCAGAGATATGGATAGTTTGTGAAAACTTAAAGATATTCAAGGGAGGAATTCTTTTCTTTCTTTCCTGCCCTTCATTTTTGTGATTTGATTACTACTTCTCTTTTTTTTAAGATTTTATTTATTTATTTGTCAGAGAGAGTGCCTGTGTGAGCACACGGTGAGGGAGTTGGGGAGAGGGAGAAGCAGTCTCTCCGCTAAGCAAGGAGCCTGATGTGGGACTCTATTCCAGGACCCTGGGATCATGACCAGAGCTGAAGGCAGACACTTAACCAACTGAGCCACCCAGGTGCTGTACTTACACTCTTTTTCATATACATCTGATCGTTGTGCTCATTTTCAAAGGCAGAGAGAACAAACACCTTGGGAAATGGTGTCCAAGAAGTCTTGCACAGGATTGCTGGAGGTGTGGGGGGAAGTTCTGAAACTGTTTTCCTCTTACCTACTATTCAGAGGTTAAAAGAGGGAAGTCAAAGTAATTTCACAGCCCTCCACCCCTTTGGAGGTGTGCTCCACCCCTTTGGCACTGTGCTAACTGGAAGCGCCACCCTATGCAGGTGTGAGGCTAGTGGATGGGAAGGAGATACAAGGTAGAGGGAATGTAGGCTGAACTCATTGTTAGAAATAGGTGCACATTTAAGGGCTGACACTGTCCTTCATTCTCTGAGAGCATAGCTAAGACTGGCATTTGCTTTCATTCTTAATTTATCTAAAAGGCATTTAAAAGTTATGAATACAGTGGTTTGCAGGTTTTTTCCCCCAAAGGAAATAATCCTTTTAAAATTTAAAAAATACTACATGCTTATTTTCAGCAATTCAGAATTGTATAAAGCATAGAGTTGTCTATTCTCTTCCTCCTCCACAAGTACTACTTTCAGGATGACTACTATTTGGTAGGTAACCTTTTAGAGCAGAGGGTTTACTTTGGTGTAAAGAATAAATGCATTGTTTTGGCATACTCAAGGGGTTTTCTTTTTATAACGTTTCCTTAAGGAAACTGACTGACATTATGTTTTGGAAATTTGCATCTCTTAGGAGGAGTCTGGACGCTGTGGTCTTCTTTTTTATGTTCTGAGAATTGACAGCATATTCTGTGCCCCCCAATTTAACTGCTTTAAGTTTTTATTTCCTTTTTTACTTCCTTTTACGTTTTGGCTGTGAGTGTGGTTAAAGCCCTGAAAGCTGGAACCGTGATCTGGTGGCTGTTCTGGTTACCTGTTGCTTCTTAACAAGCCACTCCAGAACCTAGAGTCTTTTTTTTTTAAAGACTTTATTTATTTATTTGACAGACAGAGATCACAAGTAGGCAGAGAGACAGAGGGGGAAGCATGCTCTGTGCTGAGCAGAGACCCTGATGCAGGGCTTGATCCCAGGGTGCTGGGATCATGACCTGAGCTGAAGGCAGAGGCTTTCACTCACTGAGCTACCCAGGCCCCCCCAGAACCTAGAGTCTTAAAAAGAGTTTAGTATCATTTTTCACAGTTGACAGGAGTGGCTGGAAACTGGCATAGCATATTCTGCCATATTCTCCTGGTCACAGCAGTTACAGAACTTGCCCAGATTCAAGGGGAGGAAAATTGGACTCCATCTGTCAATGAGAGAAGAAGCACTTTGGGGTCATCTTTAATTTTTCCCCTGGTGCAGTGGCAGTCTTGGGAGGGAAAGGTAACTGAATTACAGAACACCTTTCTTATTTTCTTCTGGGTTAATACTTGGCCCAGGCAAGGTTCCAAGGTAAACATACTTTATTATTTGCAGCGGGGTAAAAACTAGTGAAATTTGGGTATGGAGAAGGTTTTTAATGATGTAGACAAAGTAAACTCTAGAAGAATAACAGTTTTCCTAATCACTCTCCTCCCAAGGAAGCATACATAGCTTATTCTTTTAAGAACTGGCTTGTTAATATTGCTTTTTTCTTACTGAGGACTGTGATAACTTGCAGATTTAAGAAATTGGTTTTTGGAGTAGGTTGATGAATTGCATGTGTCATCAGGAGAGCTGAGTGTATCCGTGTCTGCTCCTTGAGCGGCTTGCTAGGCCCAACTTGTCCCTTCCCTGTAATGCAGTTCCCTCTAAACATAACATTTATTTATTTATTTATAAAAGATTTTATTTGTTTATTTGACAAAGAGAGATCACAGTAGACAGAGAGGCAGGCAGAGAGAGAGAGAGAGAGGGAAGCAGGCTCCCTGCTGAGCAGAGAGCCCAACGCGGGACTTGATCCCTGGACCCTGAGATCATGACCTGAGCCTAAGGCAGCGGCTTAATCCACTGAGCCACCCAGGTGCCCCTAAACATACCTTTTAGATAATGTCAGTGAAGTGTTTCGGGAAGTGATGAAATGGGTTGAAACCAGTATGGTTCATGATTTTCCTAATTCTTTAGCTTAAAACGGGCCCCTGCTTATCTCTTTTTTTTTTCTTTCTTTAAAGATTTTATTTATTTATTTGAGAGAGAGACAGTGAGAGAGAACATGAGAGGCGAGAAGGTCAGAGGGAGAAGCAGACTCCCCATGGAGCTGGGAGCCCGATGCGGGACTCGATCCCGGGACTCCAGGACTGTGACCTGAGCCGAAGGCAGTTGCTCAACCAACTGAGCCACCCAGGCGCCCCCCCCCCTTATCTTTTAAGATGTTTACTTTTCAGAAGTTAAAGATTAGCGGTAAGATTTTTCTCTCCCAGTTAGATCCCAGTTAATCCAGTTAGATTTTAAAACTGAAATGCTCCTTTTGGGAATTTGTTTTAGAGCTTGAACTGCCCTGCATGCAGTTCTGGGTTGTGTGGAGTGTTCTCTCACCTTTTGTAAATCTCTCTCCAATAGGATGTCTCTCATTACATACTCAGACCCTTATTAAATATTACTTCTGAAACTTTTTCTACTTCACAGTTCATTCATGTGGGTTGTCAGTTTCTCTTTCAGCACTGACCTCATGTGTACATGTTTCAGTTCTTTGTAAGCTGAGTACTGAGCCCCTCTCATTAATCTTCATTTTTTCCACAGTGCCTCACCTTGCGCTTTGCTTCAATTAAATGGAATATACTCCTAGGTGCACTATCTTCCATTTGGCAGTTACTAAAAAGTGGAAGATGATAACATGAAGAAAGCTTATCAGGCACTTAATAATGGCACCCGCTGTTTCCTTAGCCCTGTATTCTGTGTACACTCTTTCACCTGAGCTTGCTTGTACACTTCTGATTATTGTTGAAGGGTCGCATGTATTTCCTCTCCTAAACAGTTGGATAAGAGTCTGAAACTTGCTCAGGCACACTCACCTTGAAAGAGGTAGAGCCGGAGCTCAAATCTGGTATATGAGTTTCTGAGGCAATCCTGTAATTTATATTTGTGATTTTTATTCTGGTAGGTTTTGCTTTCAAAAGAAACAACTACTTAAGATACAAAATATATTGAAAGATGATAATTGAATTCTTGACATTACTATAAGAATTTCTTTACTGTTTCTGGTCAGATATTAACCAGAGATTTAATTTGAAGCACCTTGATTTACAACATCTATTGGCAATATATTGGACACGAAAGTTCCTTTTTATATTTTTTAATATTTCGAAACTTAAAATAGCTTGTGTAGCTTCTTGTGTAAGTTAACAAGTGCTAATAAAATCTCACCAGTTATCTTCATACTAGACAGTACTTTTTTAGACAGAGTATTGTAGACACACACAAAATGATTTGAGTGACTGTTTTCTCAAGTTTCCTCTAGTACAATACGTAATTAGTACCATTCTGGACGCATAAGAGAGAAGTGCATTTATTACATATAAGGGGTGCCTTAGGGAATAGGTCTTGCAAACTTCTGCCCAGAACCAGATCTAGCCAAGGAACTTAAGTTTTTTGTATTTTTTTTTTTTTTAAATAAGAACAGTTTTATGTTTTTAAATCATTGAGTAAAGATTATTTCTGTGAAAATGATAAGAAATTCAAATTTCAGTGTCCTTAAATAATTTCATTTCAACACAGCCACTCTGATTCAATTTACTTAGCTGTTGACAGCTGCTTTGGAGCTCCTGTGACAGAATCAAGTAGTTGTGACAGAGACCACGTGATCTGAAAAGCCTGAAATATTAATAGAAAAGGTTTGCCAACTTCTGCCTTAGGGCATTAGTGTTTAATTCTCTCCCATGGAACCCTGATTGAGAAAGGCTAAGACTTCACAGAAGACATCTGTTAGACTGCCACAGCTGGCATTCTCTGTGTTTTGTTGAGGGGACTGTGTATCACAACGGTTTTAAGAATTTGATCCTTTCTTTGCTCTGGAATGACGTTCTTTGTCACTTGGCTTTGACAGTTGAAGCCAGAATTGGGCACCCAGGTTTTATTTTGTTCTAATGTGCTGAGTTTGACTAATCCATTGTATTTGACACTTTGAAAAGTACATTTTTTAATGACTTACATTGAGATTTGCTTTTGAGAAGCTACTAATTGGCAGTTCCAAACTGGACAGATTGAGGGCAGGTAAAGCCTTGTAGGTTCCTGTCAGGCAGCAGTGAAGTTTAGAATCATTTACTGTCAACACCAGGGAGTTTTATTATCATTTTTATATTTGAATTGATGAAGAATCACTGGATTCCTGGAGCTGCAGCTCTGGAAGGGGAGACTGGATAGTCTGCCTCTGTAGAATATTCCCTTTGTCTCTGTGGCCTCATCATAAATTACTCTCTGCTAACCTCCTTTTGGCTTTTGTTAAAAATCCTTTCTATGGTAAGTTTTTAATTAGGAAATACAGAAATAGAACTTCTTGAGTTGTCATAAAACTAGCCACAGAACTTTTTAACTGGAGAGGGAGCTGTGTAGCTTAGAAAGTACAGTTTGTCCAAGAAGACTTACGTGAGAAAACAGGGGAGGGGTGTGTTTTCTGCCTTAATGCTAGTAGTTTTGTGTTATATGAAGCTGAAGACAATTATAGGTAGGAAGAAGAGAACTGTTGAGAAAGCTGCCAACTTCCTTTAAATTTGTATTTTGTTTGGAGTTTTATAACTTTGATCTAGTTTTGAAACAAATGAGATTCTTCAACATCATGTTTTCCTGTAGATGTCAATCTTTTTTTTTTTTTTTTAAAGATTTTATTTATTTGACAGAGAGAGATCACAAGTAGACAGAGAGGCAGGCAGAGAGAGAGAGAGGAGGAAGCAGGCTCCCTGCTGAGCAAAGAGCCCTATGTGGGACTCGATCCCAGGACCCTGAGATCATGACCTGAGCCAAAGGCAGCGGCTTAACCCACTGAGCCACCCAGGCGCCCCCTGTAGAAGTCAATCTTTATAAAAATCAGCTCCAAGCTTTGACAGAGGTCTTAAGGCATATCAGCCAATAGTGTTGTTGTAATTCTTCAGGTAATTAAAATAAACTGCCTTGGGACACCTGGGTGGCTCAGTTGGTTAAGCATATGCCTTTGGCTCTGGTCATGATCCCAGGGTCCTGGGATTGAGTCCGCATAGGCTCCTTACTCAGCAGGGAGCCTGCTTCTCCCTTTGCCTGCTGCTTCCCCTGCTTGTGCTCTCTCTGACAAATAAATAAAATCTTTAAAAGAATAAAATAAACTGCCTTGCAAGTTGAGATGAATTAGCTCAGGTTCCATATTCCTGCTGCCCTTCAGCAGTAGCAGCAGATGGCCAGAAAGTTGTGAAGATGAGAGAATAGGGGAAGATTGGGGGACGGTGGCGAGTACAGATGTACTATATCGTAGAGCCACAGTGCGCTCGCTCTCTCTCTCTCTCTCTCTCTCTCTCTCTTTCTTTTTAAAGTTTAAGTAATCTCTACACTCTGCATGGGGCTTGAACTCACAGCCTGGAGATCAAGAGCCTCATGCTCTTCCAACTGAGTCAGCCATGTGCCCCCGCAGGGCTATGCTTTTTAGAGTTGCTTTGCGCTATTTCTTTTTTCTTTTTGTCTTCTACCTCCCCTGTGCCTTTTCTGGGGGAGTGGGATGGTAAGTAATTTATAAAAACCTATTTTCCCAGATGATTTGCCTCATTTAATGGTTTGTACTTGTGCCATTACTGTTTGGACTTTTGTGTAAAATTTACTATTTTAGATGAAATAGAGTTGTAATAATAAAAGGAGAATGTCCTGAAGGATAGTTAGAGACTTAAAACTTAATTTTTAAGTGCCTTGTGGGAGGTTTTACAGTGGTCCTGAGTGAGGAAAAGAATGAGTGAGGCTTTGTGGGTTTGCCTCCCCTCTTTCCTCCTTTTCTGTACTCTTATGTAGGTGGTCTCTTTCTTGGTTATATCCCTTCCTCCCTGCTCTCTCCTGCTCTCACTTGGTGCTGCTGCTTTTGCTTGCTGAGGTACCTAAAAAATGGCTATGTTGTGTCTAATCAAGTTTGAGCAGTGGGTCATTACCACATAGCATTCACCCTGGGCACAACTCCGGTTAGGTTTTACTACCTCAGTGGGAGCTTGTTTCTAGCCTGTGAGTAACCTATCTAAAAGGGAAGATAGATAAGAATGAAACCGATGACTGAAACATAAAATCAGTGATAGTTGTACATATAAGTGTTAACAGAAGCAAGATGGTTTTCTTTCAGTTGAAGCTGTTTGGAGCCAGTCAGGAGAGACTTTTTTGGAAGAGGTAAGGTTTTCAGTCTGGGGAAGGATAGACGGAGATTAATAAAGAGATTATTTTAAACTGGTTTGGGGGGTGCTCGCTTCGGCAGCACATATATTAAACTGGGTTGAGGGGGTGGCCTCAGTGGCTTCAGGTGGTTAAGTGTCCGAGTCTTGATCTCAGCTCAGGTCTTGATGTCAGGGGTCATGAGTTCAAGTCCTGTGTCGGGCTCCATGCAGGACATGGAGCCTACTTAAAACAAACAAACAAACAAAATATCATGGGACTGGCTGTGGGAGTGGGAGCCAATCAGTCAACAAATATTCTACTGTTTACTTTGTGCCTGACATGGTTCTGGGTACTGGGGATACAAGAACCACATCCCTGCCCTCATGTAGCCTAGTGAGGGTGACACTTAATGCACCAGAGGGCATGGTAGGTGGGGGTATAGTGGGAAATAGTCCAAGAAGTGGAATAATGCCCACCTTAAAAAAAGGCCATGTTGAGTAGTTTAAGTATGATTTATGAGACCACTGAAGGGCTGAAATATTGTTCTTACATTACTTGAAAATGGACAATCTTTCTCTGACATACAGAGAATTGGAATTAGGAGACTTGACAATAGAGGCAGCCCACCCTCCCAAAGTTTTCATTTGTTTTTGTTTTATTCTTCTACCTTTTGGGGAATAAATTTCGTATGTCAGTATTCAGTATCAAGGGACAGGGATGACAGAATTCTGCTTTTAAGAGGTCTGTGAACTTCGTCTGGCTGCTCTTAATTTTGAAAGTTTTGTCTGCTATGGCAGAGTTGAAAGGCACAAATTATTTCCATGGTGTGATGGAATCTTAAGGTATAAATTACATATAGATCAGGTAAATCATTAGATACATAGACTTACCATTCCTCATTGAGGCGAGAGTTCAGTGTCCTTATTAACTTCTTAGGTCCTTGAGAAAGTGTAGTGTTTTTCTGCTTTGGCCTCAGAGCCTGTACAAGGTCAAATAATAGTTCCTTAACACTGCAATTTCCATTACCCTGTTGTTAAATTCTCAGTTTTGCTGTCTGAAACTCCTTGTTCTTTTATTTATTTTTTGAAAATTTTTTAAATTTTTTAAATTAATATATAATGTATTATTAGCCCCAGGGGTACAGGTCTGTGAATCACCAGCTTTACACTTCACACACAGCGCACACCCTCCCCAGTGTCCATAACCCAACCACCCTCTCCCTATCTCCTTCCCCTGGCAACCCTTAGTTTGTTTTGTGAGATTAGGAGTCCCTTAAGGTTTGTCTCCTTCCCAATCCCATCTTGTTTCATTTATTCCTTTCCTATCCCCCAAAGCCCCCATGTTGCCTCTCACCTTCCTCATATCAGGGAGATCATATGATAATTGTCTTTCTCTGATTGACTTATTTCGCTCAGCATAATACCCTCTAGTTCCATCCCTGTCATCGCAAATGGCAAGATTTCATTTCTTTTGATGGCTGCATAGTATTCCATTGTATATCTATACTACTTCTTCTTTATCCATTCATGTGTTGTTGGATATCTAGGTTCTTTCCGTAGTTGGGCTATTGTGGACATTGCTGCTATAAACATTTGGGTGTACATGCCCCTTTGGGTTACTACATTTGTATCTTTTTTTTTTTTTAATGAAGATTTTATTTATTTATTTAACGGGCAGAGAGCCAGGCAGAGAGAGAGGGGGAAGCAGGCTCCCTGCCCAGCACAGAGCTGGATGCGAGGCTCCCTGCGAGGACCCTGGGATCATGAGCTGAGCCAAAGCAGAGGCTTACCCCACTGAGCCACGCAGGCGCCCCACTACATTTGTATCTTTAGGGTAAATACCCAGTAGTGTGATTGCTGGGTTGTAGGGTGGTTCTATTTTCAACTTTTTGAGGAACCTCCATGCTGTTTTCTAGAGTGGCCACACCAGCTTGCATTCCCACCAACAGTGTCAGATGGTTCCCCTTTCTCCGCATCCTCGCCAGCATCTGTCATTCCCTGACTTGTTAATTTTAACCATTCTGACTGGTGTGAGGTGGTAGCTCGTTGTGGTTTTGATTTGTAATTCCCTGATGCCGAGTGATGTGGAGCACTTTTTCATGTGTCTGTTGGCCATCTGGATGTCGTCTTTGCAGAAATGTCTGGTTAAGTCCTCTGCCCATTTCTTGATTGGATTATTTGTTCTTTGGGTGTTGAGATTGATAAGTTCTTCATAGATTTTGGATACTAGCCCTTTATCTGATATGTTGTTTGCAGATATCTTCTCCCATTCTGTCAGTTATCTTTTGGTTTGTTAACTGATTCTTTGCTGTGCAAAAGCTTTTGATCTTGATGAAGTCCCAGTAGTTCATTTTTGCCCTTGCTTCCCTTGCCTTTGGCAGTGTTCCTAGGAAGAAGTTGCTGCTGCTGAGGTCGAAGAGGTTGCGGCCTCTGTTCTCCTCAAGGATTTTGATGGACTCCTTTCTCACATTGAGGTCCTTCATCCATTTTGAGTCTATTTTTGTGTGTGGTGTAAGGAAATGGTCCAGTTTCATTTTTCTGCATGTGGTTGTCCAATTCTCCCAACACCATTTGTTGAAGAGACTGTCTTCTTTCCATTGGACATTCTTTCCTGCTTTGTCAAAGATTAGTTGACCATAGAGTCGAGGGTTTATTTCTGGGCCCTCTGTTCAGTTCCATTGATCTATGTGTCTGTTTTTGTGCCAGTACCATACTGTCTTGATGATGACAGCTTTGTAATAGAGCTTGAAGTCTGGAATTGTGATGTCACTAACTTTTGGCTTTCTTTTTCAAAATTCCTCTGGCTACTCGAGGTCTTTTGTGGTTCCATATAAATTTTAGGATTATTTGTTCCATTTCTTTGAAAAAAGTTGGTGGTATTTTTGTAGGGATTGCATTAAATGTGTAGATTGCTTTAGGTAGCATAGACATTTTCAAAGTTTTTGTTCTTCCAACCCATGAGCATGGAACATTTTTCCATTTCTTTGTGTCTTCCTCAGTTTCTTTCATGAGTACTTTATAGTTTTCTGAGTACAGATTCTTTGCCTCTTTGTTTAGGTTTATTTCTAGGTATCTTATGGTTTTGGGAGCAATTGTAAATGGGATTGACTCTTTAATTTCTCTTTCTTCTGTCTTGTTGTTGGTGTATAGAAATGCAGCTGATTTCTGTGCATTGATTTTATATCCACACTTTACTGAATTCCTGTACAAGTTCTAGCAGATTTGGGGTGGGGTCTTTTGGGTTTTCCACAGAAAGTATCATATCATCTGCAAAGAGTGATAGTTTGACTTCTTTTTTGCCAATTTGGATGCCTTTAATTTCTTTTTGTTGTCTGATTGCTGAGGCTAGGACTTCTAGTACTATGTTGAACAGCAGTGGTAATAATGGACATCCCTGCTGTGTTCCTGTCCTAATGGAAAAGTTCTCAGTTTTTTTTTCCGTTGAGAATGATACTCATTGTGGGTTTTTCATAGATGGCTTTGATGATATTAAGGTATGTACCCTCTATCCCTATCCTTTGAAGAGTTTTGATCAAGAAAGGATGCTGTACTTTGTCAAATGCTTTTTCAGCATCTATTGAGAGTATCATATTGTTCTTGTTCTTTCTTTTATTAATGTGTTGTATCACATTGATTTGTGGATGTTGAACCAACCTTGCAGCCCTGGAATAAATCCCACTTGGTCGTGGTGAATAATCCTTTTAATGTACTGTTGGAGCCTATTGGCTAGTATTTTGGTGAGAATTTTCGTGTCTGTGTTCATCAAAGATATTGGTCTGTAATTCTTTTTTTTTTTTTTTTAAACATTTTATTTATTTATTTGACAGAGAGAAATCACAAGTAGATGGAGAGGCAGGCAGAGAGAGAGAGAGGGAAGCAGGCTCTCCGCTGAGCAGAGAGCCCGATGCAGAACTCGATCCCAGGACTCTGAGATCATGACCTGAGCCGAAGGCAGCGGCTTAACCCACTGAGCCACCCAGGCGCCCTGTAATTCTCTTTTTTGATGGGATCTTTTCTGGTTTTGGGATCAAGGTAATGCTGGCCTCATAAAATGAATTCGGATATTTTCCTTCCATTTCTACTTTTTGGAACAGTTTCAGGAGAGTAAGAATTAATTCTTTAAATGTTTGGTAGAATTCCCCTGGGAAGCCGTCTGGCCCTGGGCTCTTGTTTGTTGGGAGATTTTTTTTTTTTTTTAAGATTTTTAAATTTATTAATTTGACAGAGATCACAAGTAGGCAGAGAGGCAGGCAGCGAGAGAGAGAGGGTGAAGCAGGCTCCCCGCTGAGCAGAGAGCCCGATGCCGGGCTCAATCCCAGGACCCGGGGATCATGACCTGAGCTGAAGGCAGCGGCCCAACCCACTGAGCCACCCAGGCACCCCTGTTGGGAGATTTTTGATGACTTCCTCAATCTCCTTACTGGTTATAGGTCTGTTTAGGTTTTCTGTTTCTTCCTGGTTCAGTTGTGGTAGTTTATATGTCTCTAGGAATGCATCCATTTCTTCCGGGTTGTCAAATTTGCTGGTGTATAGTTGCTCATAATATGTTCTTATAATTGTTTGTATTTCTTTGGTGTTGGTTGTGATCTCTCCTCTTTCATTCATGATTTTATTTGGGTCCTTTCTCTTCTTTTTGATAAGTCTAGCGAGGGATTTATCAATCTTATTAATTCTTTCAAAGAACCAGCTCGGCTCCTAGTTTTGTTGATTTGTTCTACTGTTTTTCTTTGGTTTCTCTTTCATTGATTTCTGCTCTGATCTTTATTATTTCTCTCCTCCTGCTGGGTTTAGGCTTTCTCTGTTCTTCTCCAGCTCCTTTTGGTGTAGAGTTAGGTTGTGTATTTGAGATCTTCCTTGTTTCTTGAGAAAGGCTTGTATCGCTATATATTTTCCTTTCAGGACTGCCTTTTTGTGTCCCACAGATTTTGAACCATTGTGTTTCATTATCATTTGTTTCCGTGCTTTTTTCAATTCTTTTTTAATTTCCTGGTTGACCCATTCATTCTTTATAAGGATGCTCTTCAGCCTCCATGTATTTGGGTTCTTTCCAAATTTCCTCTTGTGATTGAGTTCTAGCTTCAGAGCATTGTGGTCTGAAAATAAGCAGGGAATGATCCCAAGCTTTTGGTACCGGTTGAGACCTGATTGGTGACCCAGGATGTGATCTGTTCTGACGAATGTTGCATGTGCACTGGAGAAGAATGTGTATTCTGTTGCTTTGGGATGGAATGTTCTGAATATATCTGTGATGGCCATCTGGTCCATTGTGTCATTTAAGGCCTTTATTTCCTTGTTGATCTTTTGCTTGGATGATCTGTCCATTTCAGTGAGGGGGTTAAAGTCCCCTACTATTATTGTATTGTCAGTGTGTTTCTTTGATTTTGTTTTTAATTGGTTTATATAGTTGGCTGCTCCCATGTTAGGGGATAGATATTTAAAATTGTCTGATCTTCTTGTTGAACAGACCCTTTGAGTACGATATAGTGTCCTTCCTCATCTCTTATTATAGTCTTTGGCTTAAAATCTAATTAAAATCTAATTTATCTGATTGCCATCCCAGCTTTCTTTTGATGTCCATTAGCATGGTAAGTTGTTTTCCACCCCCTCATTTTAAATATGGAGGCATCTTTGGGTCTAAGATAAGTTTCTTGTAGATAGCATATTGATGTTTTTTTTTTTTTTTTTTTTTTTTTTTTTAAATTCCTTCTTGTTTTAAATTCCTTCTGATACCCTATATCTTTTGATTGGGGCATTTAGCCCATTTACACTCAGGGTAACTATTGAGAGATAGGAATTTAGTGCCATTGTATTGCCTCTAAGGTGAGTGTTACTGTATATTGTCTCTGTACCTTTCTTTCTTTCTTTTTTTTTTTAAAGATTTTTATTTATTTATTTGACAGAGATCACAAGTAGACAGAGAGGCAGGCAGAGAGAGAGAGGGAAGCAGGCTCCCCGCCGAGCAGAGAGCCTGATGCGGGACTCGATCCCAGGACCCTGAGATCATGACCTGAGCTGAAGGCAGCGGCTTAACCCACTGAGCCACCCAGGCGCCCCCTCTGTTCCTTTCTGGTCTACTACTTTTAGGCTCTCTCTTTGCTTAGAGGACCCCTTTCAATATTTCCTGTAGAGCTGGTTTGGTGTTTGCAAATTCTTTCAGTTTTTGTTTGTCCTGGAAACTTTTTATCACTCCTTCTATTTTCAATGATAGCCTAGCTGGATATAGTATTCTTGGCTGCATGTTTTTCTCATTTAGTGCTCTGAATATATCATGCCACTTCTTTCTGGCCTGCCAGGTCTCTGTGGGTAAGTCTGCTGCCAGTCTAATATTTTTATCATTGTATGTTAGAGACTTCTTGTCCTGGGCTGCTTTCAGGATTTTCTCTTTGTCACTAAGACTTGTAAGTTTTACTATTAGATGATGGGGTATGGACCTATTACTGATTTTGAGGGGGGTTCTCTGCACCTCCTGGATTTTGATGCTTGTTCCCTTTGACATATCAGGGAAATTCTCTACAATAATTCTCTCCAGTATACCTTCTGCTCCCCTCTCTCTTCTTTTGGAATCTCAATTACTCTAATGCTGTTTCATCTAATGGTATCACTTATCTCTCGAATTCTCCCTTTGTTGTCTAGCAGTTGTCTCTCTTTTGCTCAGCTTTATTCTGTGTCATTTGGTCTTCTGTATCACTAATTCTCTCTTCTGCCTCATTTATCCTAGCAGTAAGAGCCTCCATTTTTGATTGCACCTCATTAATAGCTTTTTTGATTTCAGCTTGGTTAGATTTTAATTCTTTTATTTCTCCAGAAAAGGCTTCTATTTCTCCAGATAGGGTTTCTCTAATCTCTTCCATGCCTTTTTTGAGCCCAGCTAGCACCTTGAGAATCGTCATTCTGAACTCTAGATCTGACATATTACCAATGTCCGTATCAGTTAGGTCCCTAGCCTTTGGATCTGCCTCTTTTTTGTTTTATTTATTTATTTATTTTTTTGTGGTGAGTTTTTCTGCCTTGTCATTTTATCCAGATAAGAATATATGAAGGAGAGAATAAAATACTAAAAGGGTAGCAAGGACCCTAGAAAAATGTGTGTTAAGCAAATCAGAAGAGACTCCAAATCTTTGGGGGGAAGAAAGGGGATTTAAAGAAAAAAAATTAAAAAAAAAAAAAAAGAGAAATATATTAGACTGGTGAATAGAAAAAGCTACCCACTTAATTTTGGTACTTTGGTCTCTTAGAAGAAACTACCTCCCAAAATTTTTAAAGAAGGAAAAACTTACACATTTATATATACAAAAATTAGGGTAAACACGATAAGGGATGGAATGAGTGTAAAGATGAAAATTTTAAAAACGTCTAAAAGAGTTGATAAGATAAGTTGGTTGGGAAAAGAAAGAAAAAAAAGGTGGAGAGGATTTGCTCAGGCTGGAGATTATAATAAAGCCCTGTGCTAGATTTAGGGAACATTTTGATCTATAAGAAGTTGTATCCCAAATTTTTTTAGAAGAAAAAACCCTACGTGTATACAAATAATAAAGTTAGATACAATGAAGGATAAAATGACTATAATAATGAAAAAATTCAAAAAGATTTTTTGTTTAAAAGATCTTACTATTTATTTGACAGACAGAGATCACAGGTATGCAGAGAGGCAGGCAGAGAGAGAGGAAGGGAAGCAGGCTCCCCGATGAGCAGAGAGCCCGAAGCGGGGCTCGATCCTAGGACCCTGGGATTATGACCTGAGCCGAAAGCAGAGGCTTTAACCCACTGAGCCACCCAGGCGCCCCTCAAAAAGATTTTTTTAATGAAAAGTATTAAGATAAACTAGTTAAAAAACGTTATAAGAGGAAAGAGTAAAAGGTAAAAAATTAGAATAAGAAAAAAATAAAATTTAAAAAAAAAAAAAAACTTTGCAAGACTAAAGAATCATGGGAAGAAAGCCATGAATTCCATGCTTTGCTTTTTCCTCCTCTGGAATTCTGCTGTTCTCCTTGCTAAGTGAGCTTGGTCTTGGCTGGATTTCTTGCTTATCTTCTGGGGGAGGGGCCTGTTGTAGTGAGGCCTGTTGTAGTGATTCTCCCCCTGTCTTTGCTGGAGGCGGAATTGTACCACCCTTGCCAAGGGCCGGGCTAAGTAATCTGCTCGGTTTTGCTCTGGGGAGCTTTTGTTTCCTGAACTCTTTTGGTAGAGTTTGGAGGACAAGAATGAAAATGGCGGCCTCCCAATCTCGGGGTGGAGGAGTAGAGAGCTGGGGGCCCCACTCCTCAGTGTGCCCTCAAAGAAAAGCACGCAATCACTCCCGTCTCCCTGGCCTCTGGCCGCGCTCTGAGCTCACCCAGCCTGTGACCAAGTGTCTCTGTCTCTGGCACACATTCCTGCCTGTAGTCTCCAACCCCAGCAGATCATTGCCGTGCTTCCAGGGAGGTGTCCCCGGATCTGCTACTTGTGGGGTCCCTGCTCAAAGAGCAGTGGTCTGACTGTGCCACAGATCACAGTTTAAGGTAACCCTGAGTTGAGCGCTCAGTCCTCTGCTCTGTCTCTGTAGCCGGCTACCCTGCTCTAATACCTGCAAGTTCTGGGACACTTAGACACCCCCATCCTTCGGTGACCCTGCGGGATCTGAGATCATGCTCTCCCTGTGAGGGCTCCACCCACGCTTAGCCTCTGGAGTGATGTCCCTCAGTGGAGCAGACTTATAAAAGTTCAGATTTTGGCTCTGTTGCTGCACCTCTTGCTGGGAGCCGGCGCCTCCCTCCGCGGCCTATTTTTGCATTGCTTTGGATTCACTTCTCCGCAGGTCCTTCCTTTGAGAAAGTGGTCGATTTTCTGTTTCTAGAATTGCCGCTCTTCTTCTTTCCGATACTCTGTTGGATTTGTAGGTGTTTGGAATGGTTTGATAAACTATCTAGCTGATCTCTTGCTACCTGATGTCATTTCAGCCTGCTGCTTCTCCACCATCTTGACTCCTCCCCACCTTTTTCTTTTAAACAGGGTATGTTTCTTAGCTGTCTTCCCCAAACAATGTGCCAGCTCTCTTTTAGGCCCCATGGACTACCTCTAAATGACTCTGTCTTGTGTGTTCTGCACCTGCACTCCACATACTCACTGACTAATTAAGATGTCTTTGATTATAAGAAACAGTTCCATTAAAACTAGTTTAGTAGGGAAGAATTTTATTTTATGATTATTTACTCATTCTTTCATCAGATGTATATTGTGTTAGGCACTCTGTGTCAGGTGCTATTCTAGGAGTTTAAGAATACAAGGAAATCTCACATTAATCCAAGAGCAAGATTCATGGTATATCTAATAAAACCTGTTTTTAGGGGGGGTTCTGAGGACCTTAATATTGGCCAAATGTTGACCCCTTAGTGGTTCTCAAAATTTAGAGTATACCTGGAACTTCAGTCACCTGGAATGCTTCTTAAATGTGGGGCCCCACTCATAGAATAATTTGCATGTCTAACAAGTTCCCCAGTAATTTATTTATCTAATTGATTCACTTTTGAGCTACATGTGGATGTTTTCTAACTCCCTTCTGCCGCCAGGGGTGTCTGATGTCCATCAAAGGATGTTTGAGTCAATCTTTTTTGTTTTTTTTAAAGATTTTATTTATTCATTTGACACACAGAGAGAGATTATAAGTAGAGAGGTAAGCGGAGAGAGAGAGGTAAGCAGGCTCCCCGCTGGGCAGAGAGCCCGATGCGGGACTCAATCCCAGGACCCTGAGATCATAAGTGCAGTTGAAGGCAGAGGCTTAACCCACTGAGCCACCCCCCAGGTGACCCTGAGTCCATCTTTCATTTAGAGAGCACGTTTTTGGGGCACCTGGGTGGCTGAGTCAGTTAAGCATCCGATCCTTGGTTTCAGCTCAGGTCGTAATCTCATGGATGTGAGACCCAATCAGGCTCTCTGCTCAGCGGGAATCTGCTTGAAGAGTCTCTCCCTCTCTGCCTCCCCCTACTTGTGTGCACTCTCTCACTACCCCCATCTCAAATAAATAAACCTTAAAAAAAATAAAGAGCATGTTTTCTGGGGGGCAGTTAGTCTTGAAGGGCATAAAGGTAGATACAGGCTACGAAACATGCTCAGTAAAACATACAGCCAGCATGCCTGGGTGGCTCAGTTGGTTAAGTGTCTGCCTTCGGCTCAGGTCATGAACCTGCTTCTCCCTCTCCTTCTGCCTGCAACTCTGCCTGCTTGTGGTCTTTGTCAAGTAAGTTCAAAGAAAACATGTAACTCGTGGCTGGTTGTGTGTTGTAACCATTTATTTTTCTATAGTTTCTCTTCCTTTCCCCCCCACTCAGTCTTTCTTACTCTTTGTGAGACTCCTGTTTTTCTATCTTATTTTTTTTTCTTTTAAATGTTTTATTTATTTATGTGACAGAGAGAGAGACACAGTGAGAGAGGGACTACAAGCAGGGCGAATGGAAAAGGGACAAGCAGACTCCCTGCTGAATAGGGAGCCCGATGTGGTTCTCCATCCCAGGACCTTGGGATCATGACCTGAGCAGAAGGCAGATACTCAATGACTCAGCCACCCAGGCACCCCTGTGAAACTCCTGAAAACTTCTTTACAAAGTGAAGTTTTGTGAAACTTATTTACAATGTCTGAATGTACTTTGAAAAGGGGGAGGTACTGTGTTCTCACTTTCTACAACTGTTTTCTTTCTTGAAGTTTACACAAAGAATACACATTCATCTCAATGATTCTCTCCTTTAATTTGGATTAGTCAGACCTTCACATCATAGGGTTTTTTTGGTGGGGAAGGAGTAGCTTGAATTTTTTATTTTAACCTTGGGGAAAATGTTGGAAGGTGTGAGACTTGAAGTAGTGCAAATTTGAAGTGGGGCAGGGGTAGTAAGAAATAGAATAGATACGGTTGAGTAAAAGAAACCTGTAAAGATGAAAAATGTTTTAATGGGAAAGAAACTTTCAGAATTAATATCCAGTTTTCCTGAAACAGATGTTGTGTAGAATGTCAGGGCAGAGGTAAAACACAGTGGTCAAATCAAAGAAAACAAAATAAAACAGGACAGTAGAACAGAAATGGTCAGGAAGAAGCCATTGGTGGCTTTTGTGTGAATTCTTCAGGTTGATGATTAGAAAGATTTGTGATAAGTAGAGCTACCCAGTGATGACTGTACTTAGTAGTAGTTTTGCCAGGAATAAAAAAAGAGCAATATTTATTCCTTATTCTGGGATGGTTCTTTCCAGAGTGCTTTTATTCTCTTAATCTTTGCAAACAAATTGGATAGGTGTTCTTTCTCACCATTTCACTGAGGATGAAATTTGGTAGACATTTGACTTGATGAGTAAAGCCTAGGTTATTGAGGTCATGAGGCTAGGTCTTAAAACCCAAATCTAGCTCCTTATGTTTTTCCTTGAAAATGAGGTTCTCTTACTGTTTTCCAGTATTAGTTTTATTTTGTTAGCCAGAAGCCTGTGTCATCTTTGACTCTGTACCATTGTTTCCTACCTTTCATTTACCAGATTGGTCTTCTAGCTGTTTTCTTGTCTTTTCTCTGTCCCTCTTTGCCATCACATCCACTGTAGTTCAGGCAGCCTCTGCCTCTTGCTTGCCCTGTTATCTGTAAATGGAGTTATTGCCAGATTCTACCTTTTCCCTCCTCCATTCTGTACATTTGTGAACTTTGGAAAACTGACCTGTTCATGTCATTTACCCACCTGATTCACACTCCTTGGTCTGGCTCCAAACTATATTTCTTCTGATCTTCCACTTTTTCCCCATGTATACTCTCCTTGAACCACATAAAACTAAATGTTGTTCCCTACTTATAATATTCTCTGAACATTTCCAGGTATTACAGAACCATTGTGAATGGATTTTCTCATGACCCTGAATCTTAAATTAGAGTTTAAATTGTCTTTGATATTCTTGCTTTAGAGGGCAAAGCAGTAAACTCAAATGTAGTTACCTGTCCAAGAGTTAAAATTGGCGAGGGTGTGGAAACTGTTATTTACAAGGACAGATTTTAAGCTATTAAAAAAGATTGCCTTTATAGAACACTCAAGTGCTTAGAGATCTGACCAGCTAATGTTTTAGTGTAGTTGCACATTTTTTGCTGTGTTCCTTTGGTAGCTTAATATATTTTTTATTTTGTTTGGATTTTTTTTTTTTGTTAATGATTATTCTTTAAAGCAGCACAGAAACAATAGATATTATACAGTATATGCTGCCAGTTGAGGCATCAAAATTAAGTTTGTGACAACGTTAAAGAATTATTAGAAGCCATTCTAAACATAATTTAGGAAGATCAGAAAGCCCAGTGTAACACATTTCTTGTTGGCTTGTATTCTAGCTTTGGCTGAACCAAACCTGGGCTGTGTGATGTTAGCAAGTTTTGTGACTCCCCTGGGACTCCATTTCCTTACCTCATAAAGGGAGTTGGAGTAGATAAGTGGGTGTGGAAAGGTTGAATTTGTTCCCTTGAGAATATATGGCAGTGTCTGGAAATATTTTTAGTTGTCACACTTTAGTTGTAGAAAGAGGTGCTAATGGCATTAAGTTGGTAGAGGCCAAGGTACTTCTGAACACCCTACAATGTAAAGTATAAGAATTACCTGGCAGTGGCTCATTTTTTTGTCTGCTCAAATCTAAACTGTATCTGTTCACTTGAAGACTTTTCTCTGCTTGGTCCCATATCCTTCCTGATTAAAACCATGCCTCTTTTATCCCTTTGTGGTGTCTGTATTCTCTCATGCACATATCTTGCTTTCTCCAGACTCCTCGCCTTCTCTCCTTTTCTTTTTTTGGGATGCCTTCTACCTTCCTTCTCATATAATTATAATGTCTTTTTTTTTCTTTTTAACATTTTTATTTATTTATTTGTCAGAGGGAGAGAGAGCTCACAAGCTGGGGGAGTGGTAGGCAGAGGGAGAAACAGGCTCCCTGCTGAGCAAAGAGCCTGATGTCACTCCATCCCAGCACCCTTGGGATCATGACCTGAGCTGAAGGCAGACACTTGCTTAACCCAGGCACCCCTGTAATGTCTCTTAAGACATAATTTTCATGTTTCTTTAGCATTTGGTGTTAATTTAATCATAGTTTTTTGTTTGTTTGTTTTGTTTAAAGATTTTATTTATTGACAGAGATCACAAGTAGGCAGAGAGGCAGACAGAGAGAGAGGAGGAAGCAGGCCCCCTGCTGAGCAGAGAGCCCGATGTGGGGCTCTATCTCAGGACTCTGGGATCATGACCTGAGTCGCAGGCTGAGGCTTTAACCAACTGAGCCACCCAGGCGCCCCTAATCATAGTTCTTTAATTTCACAAGTTCTTATGTTTATTTCCTTAGCTTTTAAGTTTCTCAGACGGTGTCTACTCTCTGTGAGCTTTTTCGGTGTAAATATCATTGAATGTTTTGGTGCTTTTCAAGACCTAGTGCTTAGAAAAGAGTTGTGAGAAGCCAATTGTGATAGGTGCCCTTCTGGGTCAGTAGTATTTATTTTGACATGGCCTGAAGATTTCTTTTTATTTATATGACTTATATTCACTTTTATTTGTATGACCAGAAATGTTCCAGGTTAGAATTAAGGGGTTCAGTAAGAGTTGGTTCATTCATTGATTCTGTATTTAATACTTAAATGTGCTCAGTTACATTGGTGGGTTGGGTGGGAAAAGAGAACTGGGTAAGATTGTTTCATGGGACATCAGACTTGTATGGGATTTCATAGCAGGTGGAAACAAGGGACACCATGAGTGCTCAGGGGCACAAACTGGAGGGCATTCGAAAGATACCAAGGCAGCAGCTTTTTATGCCCATGTGTCCTGTCCCTGTGCTTTAATAAAACCACCTTTTGCACCAAACAAAACAAAAAAACCAAGACAAGCTGCGTGTTACAGAAAATTTTGCAGAGGTCTGTTCTGAGCTTCAAAATAGGAGCTGGGCTTTTCAAACTTCAAAATTTTGCTTTTGTGTGGCTTGACTCTGGATTTTAGAACCTAGTTCAGTAACTCTCTTATGACTAGAATTCAGTAATAGTATAATCTTTTTGGGTTAATGTAGGAACTTTAACCATAATTTTAAAATTAAAGGAAAATGAGGCCTGAGTTCCAAACAGTTTAATTACAAACAGATTGTACTCTAAAAGGGAACTGCTGGTATATAAAGTATACTTACATGGTTTAGTAAATTTGTTTTGCTTCCAAGTCTTAGCTCGTGAGCACTGTAATAGCTGTAAGAATTAGGGAAGAAAATGCTGAAACCTTAAAGAATCTAAACTATTTTATTAGGCATTTGAAAAAATAAAATGATCATGTAAGAATTCCTGACTGCCAAAATAAATTACTGAGGGGAAAGATAATCTTATAATATCTGTTGCATTTTCTGATTACAGAAGTAGCTGTATGGTCAGGACAGAAAACTCAGCATAAAATAAGGTTTTTGCCTTATGTTTTAGCGGGCTAGCCCACTGTAAGTCCACGAGGTAGGAAGAAAACAGATAAAATATTTTCCTGAATATGCCATCTTTAGGAAGGTATGCATTCAGGTAAGAAGCTTATTATTGATTTAATTTCAAAATGTAGGGAAGGGCATATAGGACATGGGTATAGAACCTCAGGTTTCTCTACTTTCTGGAGGTCCTTAGAGGAGGTAATGGAGGTCCCTAGGTTATGATAATGGATT
This sequence comes from Mustela erminea, assembly GCF_009829155.1. Classification (NCBI taxonomy): domain Eukaryota; kingdom Metazoa; phylum Chordata; class Mammalia; order Carnivora; family Mustelidae; genus Mustela; species Mustela erminea. The sequence continues at coordinate 84,799,787 of NC_045617.1, forward strand.
TTCAAGTTAGAGAAACATTAAAGGTGATGAAAACTTTCACTGAATTTTTGTGGTATCATATGCCATTGTCTCCTTTCAGCCTTAACAGCTTCATGAGATAAGTTTTATAACATCTATATTTTATAGGTGAGGAAGCAGTCTCCGATTTAAATTATTTGTCCAAGATCAGACAGTTAAGGTTGTACCAGGTATGTTTGATTCCAGAACTCTCTGAATTATATATTTTTTTATTAGGGATACACCTGCTTCAAGGGTTAAAATGTGAAGGGAGGAGATTAAAAAAAAAAAAAGATTTTATTTATTTATTTGACAGAGATCACAAGTAGGCAGAGAGGCAGGCAGAGAGAGAACAGGGGAAGCAGGCTTCCTGCTGAGCAGAGAGCCTGAAGTGGAACTCGATCCCAGGACCCTGAGATCATGACCCAAGCCAAAGGCAGAGGTTAACCCACTGACCCACGCAGGTGCTGGAGAGGAGATTTAGTTATTCAGATGAAAAGCAACACCTTCTTTTGGGTGGATGCAGTGACTTAATGTAAAATTTGGGTTGCATTTCGAAATGAGCATATGAAAAACTTCATGTAATATGGATATACACAGTGAGTGTTCTTTGTAATTATTGCTGCCTCACTCTGTGAGGGAGAAGGAGAGGGAGAAGCAGGCTTCTGTGAAGTAGGGAGCCTGATGTGGGGCTGGATCCCAGAACCCTGGAATCATGACCTGAGCTGAAGGCAGACGCTTACTGACTGAGCCACCCAGGAGCCCCTGGACAGAAACTTTGTAAAATAATGACATTGTTCATATTCAGGCATAATACTGCATTATACTCTTCTGAACTCTTGAAATTGCAAGCAGGGTGATCCATAACCCTTTGTCTTTTCCTTTCTTCCTCTTTTAGACCTAGTCCTTTCCTGTGTAAACCTTGGTATTTGTTCCCTTTTCTTTTTCTTTTTCTGTTTTTTTTTTCCCCCCTGTTGGCTCCTTTGCATGGCTCCATGTAGAAGCATTCTTTTGGATCTATGTTACTTTCCCTTCTCTGTACCTGATAGTCCGTTTCTAGCTATGCTAGATACCTGCTGCTTCAAAATTTAGTATTTTTAGTTTTTTTCTTTCTGCTTTGGATCACACTCAAAACTCCACCTGGTCAGTGAAGCAAACGCCTCTAGCTTTCACTTTCGTTTATCTCTCTGTCCTTTTAAAGGGACATCCTTCACTCCCACATGCATACTGTTTGTACTTGGGTTGTCTGTTCTGAATTCCTTAGGGCACAATCTGATTTTGTTCTTTTGACAGTTGTGCATTATGTTCACTGCCTCATGTCTTTGTACTTTGCCGATAATGAAATAAACAAATTTAATTTGTTTATATGTAATAATTTTGTGAGAATATATTTAATATTAATTAATATGGAGAATACCTAAAATGCAATCCATGGTCCTTTTTATTGTGTTTGGACCAATTTTATTAGAAAATCCAGAATAGTGGAGTAATAAAAATAGTCCATTTTAAGTTTCCTTCATAATATGACTAAGATAAAATTGTTTATTAACAAAACTGCTCAGCTGGGTTTTGTGAAAACATGTAAAAGAATAGTCATGATAAAAACTTTAGTTCTTGTATTGGGGAGACATACAACTTTTACAAGTGTATCTAAAGGACGCTGGAAATAGTGTAAATAAATACTCAAACTGTGTGGGAATGAAGGTCTTTAGAAAAAAAAAACAGCCCAGCAAATTTCAAATAATATTTAGCATGAAGTGAATTCCGTGTTACTAGGTTGGACTGTATCTCAAAAGTTCACTGAAATGATGTGTGATTTATAGAACAAACTAAATATATTGAGGGATCACGGAGTGATTTAGTGTCATTTATATCAGTTTGAGAATCCTCTTGAAGGATAGGCGTTGTCAAACAGCTTAGAAGTATTATAGGTCATTGTGTGAGAAAGAATTTTAGGTAATGGGAAGGGTCTCTCTTCCACCTTACCTGTCCCTGCTACCAGAGGAGTGTAGTGTAGTATTGGTGGGGCTGTCTAGTGACCAAGTAAGTCCCTGTGTGTGATGAGGGACTGTGTTGGAGTGTCTAGAGAAGTAGATTGGTTGTGTTAGATAGACTTTTTTTTTTAGGTTCCTGGAGAAGAGAGATAGCTTCAGGCAGGGGACTTTAGTAGGAGACACAGGCTGTTGTACAGGTATTTTTGCTTGTTAAGTGTTCATTAACTTGGGAACCTAGTATTTTCCAGGCTAGAGGGAGGATATGAAGTAGTCCTCATGGAGAGCTAGAATCACTTGGAGTACTGCCTAAGCCCTGGTGGTCCACCCACCTTTGTGACCTCGTGTAAACAGGAGGGTCTGTTTGGATAGATTTGTCACCATTCCGTGTGCATTTACCCCTGTCAGGCCAGGTTTGAGCCTAGGTGTCCACTAGTTCATGGCTGCCTTAGGCTGGAACACCCATTCCTGATTTAGCCTCACACAACTGGAATTGCAGGGTCATCTTCACTGATTGACATGGGCAACTTTAAGCTGGAAGAACCTCTTGGGGCACTTTCCCTGGGGGAAGGATGGTAAGTTTTAGATCCTGAGGGCTTCTCTTAGGAGTGCCAGAGAATATGATGGGAAGAGTTAGATTTGAAGTGTGCAAAGGAATAAGATTGGAAACAAAACAGAGCTCCATTTGAACAGATAGTGGAGTGTTACTGCTTTGAAATCTGTTCTTCTGGCTCATGAAAGAGGAGGGTAGTTTTTTCTTAGAAAACTTTAATTTGCGAATATATAACAAAAACCTACATTTAGGGCACCTGGGTGGCTCAGTGGGTTAAGCCTGTGCCTTTGGCTCAGGTCATGGTCTCAGGGTCCTGGGATTGAGTCCTGCATCGGGCTCTGCTCAGCGGGGAGCCTACTTCCCCTCCTCTCTTTGCCTGCCTCTCTGCCTACTTGTGATCTTTCTCTCTCTGTCAAATAAATAAATAAAATCTTATTAAAAAAAAAAAAACAAACCTACATTCCCACCTGGATGACTGAAAAGTGGGGCATTGATTATAAAATACATCCTGTTTTATATTCAGATTTGTTGATTTGAACTTTAATGTTATGTATGCAGTCCAACTTTTCAAACATTTTGTATCTTTAATATTTGCTGGGTATGAAACCTCTTTGTTAAACCGGTAAAGAAAAAATATAAAAGGCTAAGCTGTTGTTTTATAACAGTCCTTTGTGTAGGTGCTTTGAAGACCAATGTGTTTACTCCTTGAAGAGCTATTAATGCATAATTCGCTCTTTTGTATTTACAGTGCTTCACTACAAATATAATTTTTAAGTTTGGCAGTGATTGCACTGTCATTTCTTTGGACTGGAAGAGGTAAAAAGAACAGATATGCTACCAGGGTCAGCATTGGGCATGTCTCACTGACTTCTACAATCTTGAAGATGATGTATCTCTTTACCAACCTCTCTCCATGCCCCCTCCCCACCAAGCCCCTGGCAACCATTCTCTGCTTCTATGAGTTTTTGTTTTGTTTTTAAGATTCTGCATATAAGTGATACCATGCAGCATTTGCCATTTTCTGGCTTATTTCACTTAGCAGAATGTCTTTGGGGTCCATCCATGTTGTTGCAAATGACAGAAGTAATTTCCTTTTCTGAAGGCTGAATAATAATTCATTGTACATATATGCCATATCTTCTTTATCCATTTACCCACTGATGGACATTTAGGTTGTTTCTGCGTTTTGACTGTTGTGAATAATGCCACAGTGAGGGAGTGCAGGTATAATCCTATTTTCATTTCATTTGGATATATATACTTGATAATCCTGTTTTCATAATCCTTTGATAATCCTGTTTTCATTTCATTTGGATATATATCCCAAAATGGGATTGCTGGGTCATAAGGTAGTTCTGTTTTTAGTTTTTTGAGGAACCACAGTACTACTGTCAGTAATGGCTACACCAACTTACATTCCCTTCAGTAGTGCACAAGGGTTCTATTTTCTTCACATCCTGGCCAGAACTTTTCATCTTTTGTCTTTTTGACGATAGTCATTCTACGAGTTGTGAGGTGATATCATATTATGGTTTTGATTTGCATTTGGAATGCAAAATTTGCAATTTTGATTTGCAAATATTTTCAAGTTGTAGGTTGCCTTTTCATTTTGTTGGTGGTTTTCTTTGCTGTGCAGGAGCTTTTGTTTGTTTGATGTCTTTTGTTCGTATCACTCATTCTCTGGTGTCCATCTTGTTGGAATATAATTGTTTTTGTACCTATTGAGAAAAGAATTTCATGCTTTTGGGAGCAGGTGGGCCACATCCAGTACAAAGAGCTTTTTGACTTTGGAGCCAGAAAGCACAAGTTAACATCTTGTTCGTATCACTCATTAGCTAAGTTACTTTGAGTAAGACAACCTCTCTGCATTCAGTTCTCTTAACTTTGAAATGAGCATGTTACCAGCTTTTCAGAAGGGTTGTTGTAAGGATCAAATATGGTACTCTATACAGAAGTACTTTTTAAGCAGAGCAGAGCAAAGTTGGATATTACATTTCGGTTCTCTCCATTAGTTCCTTTTATTAAAAACTGACAATCATGACTCACTTTTGGTTAGAGTAATTTTATCTGAGTATTCTATGTTTGGCAATTAGAATTTTCTGTTGTTGATCCCCTTGTTATACCCCCCCTTCCTTCATACCATTTGTAGCTATACTTATCTGTAGTTATCAATAGAGAAGACTGCTTCTTAAATTGTGCCTCAGAAATATATATAATTTTCAGGGCCTTAACTACTTTCTGATAAATGTTATGGTTACAGATTAAAAAGGAGGCATGCTTACTGGAGAGGGTCATGATAGCAGCAGCCTAGAGACGAGCAGTTGTGGCTTTGGGATGAACAGTAGATGATGACTGAATTGATGAGTGGGTGCTTGTTACTTGTTACTTTTTGGGTAACAGTTTCCTTCAGGTTTGATAACAGTTTGGAAAGCAACAGCTTTTCTCCATTGTCACTTGCATTTTGATTAATATTGATTTCTTTTTCTGTCTGTAAAAAGGATGTATGTTTATTTTGGAAGGTATATTATAAAAGACCTCAAACGATAGTTTTGTGGAGTATTTGTGTGATATGGAAATAATATTATAAATTTACAAATATGATATTCTCTGTAATAGTTTATAGTCTCTGAAGATGTGGCTAAGGTCGGAGGAGGTGTCATTTTGAGTAACGAATTGATTGCATTATGCCTTTCCTTGTTTGTGACTTGTTTTGCAGTGGTATTTAAACATTATTCATTTATAAACATTATTATTTTATATTATTTTTTATTTTTAAAGATTTTATTTATTAATTTGACAGAGAGAAATCACAAGTAGACGGAGAGGCAGCCAGAGAGAGAGAGAGATAGGGTAGCAGGCTCCCTGCTGAGCAGAGAGCCCGATGCGGGACTCGATCCCAGGACCCTGAGATCATGACCCGAGCCGAAGGCAGCGGCTCAACCCACTGAGCCACCCAGGCGCCCCTCATTTATAAACATTATTATAAAATTTATAAACATATGGTATCCACTAACTTTTTATGGTTAATATTCAGGAGTTTAATTAAAAAAGAAATTGCAGAATTTCGAAATTTTGTTAGCCTTAAATAGTTTGTGATTTAGTGTAAGTGAGTTTGAACTCCCCCTGCTGGTTCACTCTTTAGAAATACAGCAAATTAGAGAAAAGAACCCTAATTTTGAGCTGAGATTATCTGTCAATGTTCATATTCTCTGTAGAAGTGGCTAAAGTTGGAGGAGGTGTCATTTTGAGTAAGGAATTGATTGCATTGTGCTTTTCCTTGTTTGTAACTTGTTTGCAGTGATATTTAATGCACAGAGGGTATTCATTCATTCATTCATTTATTTTTTTTAAAGGTAAACTAGATTTTGGTTACATCTTGTGTCATACATTTACTCTTCTGAGTTCTCAGGAGCCACCACATGAGCTACCTTTTTCACTGAGTCTTCTCCATACAGAACAGCTTGTTATTTCTATGCCTTTATTTGGTCATTCACTCATATGACACTTATTTACTGAATGTTGTTTTAGTTTCTGTACAGAACGGATAGGTGTTGAAGTAGATACGGAAGGATGAGATGATACTCAGTGAAGGTTTTGAGCTTCCCCTTTTCTTGATATTGGTACTAAATGCCAGTGCAGTATTAGGTAAATTCAGAGTAATATCTTGCTAAAGTAGCATGGTGAATGTTACGGGTAGTGAACCGTTCGATATTAAAGTTACCGAAGTGGGATGCCTGAGTGGCTCAGTCAGTTAAGTGTCTACCTTTGGCTTGGGTGGGGATCCCAGCATCCTGGGATTAAGTCCTGCATGGGGCTAACTGCTCAGCAGGGAGCCTGCTTCTCCCTCTGCCTGCCTCTTCCCTTACTTGTGTTTGTGTGCACTCTCTCTGACAAATAAGTAAAATCTTTAAAAAATTTTTTATAAAGTTGATGAAGTGTGTTACATATAAGGCAGGAGGCATCAAGAGTGACTTGAAAAAAAACTGAAGAATGGAAGTGGTTTCCATAGGCAGAAGGGGAGAGGAGGACAGGTATTCTAGGCAGAGGGGGCATCATGACAAAAGGCATGAGTGGATGTTCTTGTCATTTATTTGGGGTATAGTGAAAAGCATTGTGTCAGGAGCTTCACATACTTATTTGATTTAATCCTTGTGTTAATATTCTGGTGTGGTGCGACTCTGCATTTCAGAGATGAAGTAAGAAAGATTTATAGGGGTTAAAACTGTTACTAACATTTCCATTCACACGTTATGGAAGTTCTAGGATTTTTATCTTGTGTGTAAATAAAGGGTGCAGATGAAGTCTATGCTTCTCTGGCTATAACTAAGGATCTCTTAGTGAGAGGGCCATGGAGCATAGGTATTACACTGTGTGATTTTCAGCCTCCAACATTTATTTAGAAATAATTCTTAATAGGCACATTAGGTATGGGTATCTGGAACTTTATTTTAGTATTTTTCTGTTTTTTAAAAAGATTTTATTTAGGGGCACCTGGGTGGCTTAGTGGGTTAAGCCTCTGCCTTTGGCTCAGGTCATGATCCCAGGGTTCTGAGATCGAGCCCCGCATTGGGCTCTATGCTCAGCGGGGAGCCTTCTTCCCCCTCTTTCTATCTCTGCCTGCCTCTGCCTACTTGTGATCTCTGTCTGTCAAATAAATAAATAAAATCTTTAAAAAAAAAAGATTTTATTTATTTACTTGACAGAGAGATCACAAGCAGGCAGAGAGTGAGGAGGAAACAGGATCCCCCCTGAGCAGAGAGCCCGAAGCGGGGCTTGGTCCCAGGACCCTGAGATCATGACCTGAGCCAAAGGCAGAGGCTTAACCCACTGAGCCACCCAGGCGTCCCTGTTTTAGACTTTGTTAAAGCTTTTTTGAAATATTGGTAGTAGGGATAGAAAACATACTGTATGTGTTCTGCTTCTGTACACCTCTTCTCCCCACCAGTGTCCCTGGTGGAAATGGGAAAATTGATCCATGGCACTATTTCTTGTTCAGTTTGGATATGGGCCCAGAGTAATTTTTCTTTTTTTTTTTTTAAAAGCACTCAAGGGCATGGCATAAGAAAAATTTATGTGATTTTAATTTTACTCTTTAAGTTATACCTTGAGACTTTGTATTGATGTTCTGTTTTAGTGTTAATTGTTGAAAACTTTTAGCTTTCACAGATTTTTCCATCAAGTTTAGCCAAAATTATTTCTCAGACAATTTTCAAATGGTTAAGCAGTCACAGCTTCGATTATAATTACTGCCTAGCTAGGACTAGGTATTCATCCAACAGTCTGTTACATTGAGGGCATACACTAAACTTACTGAGAGCCGGAGATTCTCTAGATTGCTGAGGACCAGGATAGGGAGTTTTACATTTTTCCAGCTGATCAAAGATAAATGCTTATTAGGTTTATGAAGTTGATGAAACATACTTTGATCAATTTTAAGATTAGGAACAACTTTGGGGCACCTAGGTGGCTCAGTGGGTTAAGCCTCTGCCTTCGGCTCAGGTCATGATCCCAGGGGCCTGGGATCGAGTCCCGCATTGGGCTATCTGCTCAGCAGGGAGCCTGCTTCTCCTCATCTCTCTCTGTCTGTCTCTCTGCCTATTTGTGATCTCTCTCTCTGTCAAATAAATAAATAAAATCTTAAAAAAAAAGTTAAAAAAAAGATTAGGAACAACTTAAAAGTTCTTTTGAATTTAAATAAAAAAATTAAATAGGGTTTTGGATGATTTCTTTTTGCATTCATTCATATATATATATATATATATATATATATATATATACACACACACACACACACACACATATATATACATACATATACATACATTTGCCCTTAATATTCTTACCAGACAACATTTTCCATAGCAGTACACTTTTCTGGACATCTAAGATAATCAAAATGATGGTTTCTTAATATGAGAACAGTTTAGTAGTTACCATAATTCTACATGAGAAGGATTATAGATTTTCCTGCAAGATTCTTCCTTATGGGACATGATGAGGAATGATTGGGAGAGGAGATATAGTAGATTGTCAAGTATATCATGTCTCTGTTGAACAGCCCTTTAAAAAATTTAATTGAAATATAATTGACATATAACACTATATTTGTTTTAGATGTGAGATAATGATTTGATAAATGTTTACACTGTGAAATGATTATCACAATAAGTTTACCATTTATCACCACACTTAGTTACAGATTTTTTTTTCTTGTGATGACAACTTAAAAAAAAAATTTTATTTATTTATTTGACAGAGAGGTCACAAGTAGGCAGAGAGGCAGGCAGAGAGAGAGAGAGAGAGAGAGAGAGAAGCAGGCTCCCCGATGAGCAGAGAGCCTGATGCGGGACTCGATCCTAGGACCCTGAGATCATGACCTGAGCCAAAGGCAGAGACTTTAGCCCACTGAGCCACCTAGGCACCCTTGTGATGACAACTTTTAAGATCTATTTTCTTAGTAGCTTTTCACATACACAATACACTGTTACATTACATCTCTGGGACTTAGTGTTCTTAAACTGGAAGTTTGTATCTTTTGTTCCCCTTCATCTCTTTTCCCATCTTCTTCTCTTTCTACCATTCTGGCAGCCACCAGTCTGTTCTTTGTATTTATGAATTGGGTTTCTTTTCTTCTTTAGATTACACATGTAAGTGAGATCACATATAGTATTGTCTGTGTGGCTTATTTCACTTAGCATACTGCCTTCAGGGTCCATCTGTGTTGTCTCCAACACAGATTTCCTCCAGCATAGGATTTCCCTCTTTCTTATGACTGAATAATAGTAAGTGCGTGTATATATAATACATTTTCTGTATCTGTTCATCCAGTGATAGACACTTAAGTTGTTTCCATGTCTTGGCCATTGTAAGTAAAGCTGCAGTGAACTTTGGGGTGATTCTTTCTTTTCAAGATGTGGAGTTGCTGAGCATATGGTAGTTTTATTTTTAATGTTCTGAGGAACCTGTGTACTGTTTTCCAGAGTGGCTGCACTAATTTACATTTCTTCCAACAATGCACAAGGGTTGAACAGCCTTTTTTGTATGAAGACCAATTCAAGAAAATTATACATACATGTATATATAGATATAAAATGAGGCTCATCAGCATTTCACATATTTGTAATTTTTTCTGTTGAAATTATGCTTTTTCCTTTTTGTTTTCAAATCATTATTTTTTAAAGATTTTATGTATTTGACAACAGAGAGAGAGATCACAAGTAGGCAGAAAGGCAGGCAGGGTGGGGGGGGGAGCAGGATCCCCCACTGAGCAGAGAGCCCCGTGTGGGGCTCGATTCCGGGACCATGACCTGACCCAAAGGCAGGCAGAGGCTTAACCCACTGAGCTACCCAGGGGCCCCTTCAAATTATTTTTATTATTATTTTTTTTAGGTGGTGGGGGGAGGGAGAGTGTGGGAGAGAGGGAGAGAATCTTAAGCAGGCTTCATACCTGGTGTGGAGCCCAGTGTAGGTGTGGGGGCCAGTCTCACAACCCTGAGATCATGACCTAAGTGGAAATTAAGAGTCAGACACTTAACGGACTGGCAGCCTGAAAGTATGCTTTTTAAACTTAGATAAAACAATACCTGTAATTGCAATTAAGCATTCTCTTAGCCTTGTTTTAACGAAAGAATATCCCCTTTTGCTGAAAATTAGAAACTGCATCTTTCACATGCATTGTAATATTTGTAATGCTATATCTTGAACAGATTTTATGTGAAATGTGAGTATGGGTTGAGCAGTTGGAGTGGGGAAAATAAATTGGCCTCAGAGTTCAGCTGCAGCTAGAGACACAAAGGACAATTTCTTAGGGCTTCATAGTGCTGAGGAAGCAGGAGGAAAGGGTGTTGCCACTGGGAATACAGAGCTGGTTTGAATAGGACTGGGTCACAGAGATTGTGGTCCATAGGCAGGTTTGGGATATGAATAGTGGGTGCAGAAGTTTCTTCTTTGGTCGGGTTATGAAACTGGGAATGGGGCTTTCACCTTTCAGTGTTCCTGAGTCTCTGGCTGATTTACTTAATTTCTGGTCTGTGTGCCTCAGTGTCATATTTCTTGTGGCAACTTCTGTCTGTTTTAAGGTGGCAGTTCCTAACTTTATCCTTGAGATAGCAGCAGTTGTGCCAGCCCCAGGCTGATGGTGAGATGGTTGGTTGGAATAATTGAGCTAGAGGCAAGCTTTACCAAAAAGAGTGTGTCAGAAAGTGGTTAAGCTTATATTCTTTGAACATTTTAAATTTCTTCTCGTAATTAGACTCAAGGGTGATTCTGTGAATTTAGAAATTTTGGTCTGTTGTTTGCTCACCCATTGTACTTGATGTGGTACTTGAGGGAATTCTGAATTACCTTGTTAACTCTCTCCCTTCTTTTGCTTGGGTGATTAATAAGGAAAGAATTAAATTTAAAAAGGACTTTTTATTTTTAAAGATACTCTCTAAGCACTTTTGAATTCTTGGAATTAAAGAGAAGTTTGAAGTTTTACACTATTGGTGTATCCATAAAATTGTCAGGAGAAAGCTGTTTATCTGAGATGCGGGTGCACTGTCCTTGGTAGTGTATTATCCAGTGAACTTTGAGTTTTCTGTGTCACTTGAAGAAAGAGGTCCTTATTTTTACTTCAGTCATTGTAAATGTCAGTGAGAGATACCTTTGTGGTCACTGACTTTCAACAGTACTAAGGTCAGATAAAAAATTCACCAAGCCTTTTAGGAGCATGTGTATAAAGGGCACTGTGTTATCATGAAACATGGGGGTTCCTGTATAAGAACTTGGGATGCTCACACCGAAGACAACTGCATTTATGGAGAAAGCCTACTTTGTCTTAATTGTGTGTTGTTTTGTCCTTGATAAATGATGACTCAGTGGAATGTTTACCTTTAGGGAACACAAAATCATGAAAGAGGATAGAGATTGTTCTATGGGTAGCCTGTTGGCAAAGTTACTTTAAAGAAAATTTTGTTTGTTTTTAAGAGAGTTGGATTTCCCTGTGTGCTTTGAAATGCAGTGCATGGTGTGCAGTAAAGGCAAGTCCAGCCTCATTGTGGAACTTGCTGGATGTGGGTGTATCTCAGATGGAAAGGTGTTAAGACAGCATTCATATTTTCCTGCATGAAAGAGTCATATATGAATCAGAAACTCCGAAATGTCCATGTGACTCTGGTTTCTCTGGTTTCTTTAAATTGCTCAATTAAGGAATTGACAGGTAGTGGATTGGAGATACAAATTTAAATAAGGCCTTGAATTACCTGTTTATCTCCTGCATTTTATTTTATTTTTCGAAAGATTTATTTGTTTATTTATTTGACAGATGGAGATCACAAGTAGGCAGAGAGAGGGCCAGAGAGAGGAGGAAGCCGGCTCCCTGCCGAGCAGAGAGCCCGATGTGGGGCTCGATCCCAGGACCTTGGGATCATGACCCAAGCTGAAGGCAGAGGCTTTTACCCAGTGAGCCACCCAGGTGTCCCTCTCCTGCATTTTAGACCTATAAAGGGAAAGATCACAGACCATTGGTTGTGCTCTGTATTCTGTCTGTCACAGCCATTCTGAGGAAGGGGGATTTGAGGTTCTTTTTTTTTTTTAAAGATTTTATTTATTTATTTGACAGAGAGAGAAATCACAAGTAGGCGGAGAGTCAGGCAGAGAGAGAGAGAGAAGCAGGCTCCCGCTGAGCAAAGAGCCCGATGCGGGGCTCGATCCCAGGACACTGAGATCATGACCTGAGCCGAAGGCAGCGGCTTAATCCACTGAGCCACCCAGGCGCCCCTTGAGGTTCTTTTTAATGGGGGTTTTAAAGTTATTTATTCCATGATAGTGTTACTAATCCTGTTTTATTTTATTAACTAATGAAATATAATCATTGTTTGAGTATCTTACTATTTGTTATAATTATCTAAAACAGTGGTATTGCTAGAAAACTTAAAGAATTGCCAGGCCAGGGACTTAACCAAAGTATGGTTTGTGGTAGATTGTTTATTATTTATTATTTATTGTATATGTTGTTGTATATGTATAAATAAATATATTTATTGTATATGTATATGTTTATTATATATTATCATTTATTATTATATAATTGTTTATTGTGAAATGAGCTTGATGATAAGAGACCGCATACTCTAGTGGAAAAGTACTTTAGGTCAAAGACTAGATTCTAGTACCGGCTTTCTTTCTTTCTTTTTTTTTTTTTTAAAGATTTTATTTATTTGACAGAGAGAAAGCACAAGCAGGCTGAGAGAGACAGGGAAGCAGGCTACCCGCTAAGCAGAGAGCCCGATGCAGGGCTCGATCCCAGGACCCTGGGACTGAGCCCAAGGCAGGTCGATCCCAGGACCCTGGGACCATGACCCGAGCCGAAGGCAGAGGCTTAAACCACTGAGCCATCCAGGTGCGCCAGTACTGGCTTTCTTAATTAGGTATATGATTTAATATTTCTGACCCAGAGTTGGTCTTAGATCAATTGGAACAATACAATGATGGCTCCATAATTGTTTTTTGTTTTTAAATAAGGCTGTTGTGAGGACCAATGAGAGGTAAATAAGCACATATAAATGCTGAATATTGTTACTGAGGTTAGTGCTACTTGGAAGTCAAATACGTTAGCTGTAGATTTTTTCTTAGATGACTTTATTAGCTTGAATAAATTTAATTTAATTCTTAATTTGCTGAGAGTTTTTTTCTTCACAAATGTATATTGACTTCGAACAAATGATTTTTCTGCATCTGTTGAAATGATGTAAGTGCACCAGTATATCAGATAAATAGCTTTTAAAATTCTGTTCATATGGTGAAAAGATCTCATCCCTGTCCTGTAGGAGTGATAGTTGGAAAGAGAGAAAAACCAAGAAATAATGGTAATATCTGTTATATTGAGGGTTACAAACGATGCAGTGGGAATCTAGACAGAGGAGTAGTAAAATCAACCTGACCAAGTCAGGGAAGGCTTTCTGAGGAACTCTGCTCAGGTGGAGATTTGGAAGTTGTGGAAGGGAGGGAGGTAGGGAGGGAGGGGCATGTCTTAGGCACAGGGTGTAGCCATTGTAGCAGGTTTATGGGTTACATATTGGAAATTGGTAGTCAGAGAAGATCTTTACATGTCATATTCAGGTTTTTGTCTCTTACATAGGTAAGGGGAGCCATCAGAGAATTTGAGAAAATGAAGGGCATTATTAGATTTTTATAATGAAGAGATCTTTTATGCAGTGATGTAGTTTGGATGATGATGAGTTATTTGTTTTATGTTAAAACAACCTTTTGTTCTTGGGATAAACCTTGTTTGGTCATGACATATAACATTATGATATTCATCTGGCATTAAGTATGTTGAGCCAGTGAAACCAACCATCTTGGCCTGTAGTTTTCTTTGTGAGAATTAATTTGATGGGGATTTCAATTTTTTTAGTGGAGTTAGGATTATTAGGATATTTTAGTCTGAGTTATTTGAGTGGTTTACAGTTGTATTTCTCACTGAATTTGTCCCTGTTATCAAGTTGAATTTATTGGCATAAAGTTGTTCTTTATATTCATTTAACACATGGAGGGTCTATAGTGTTTTTGCCTGTTTCTGATATTGCTAATAGGTATTTGTCAGTTTTGTTAATCTTAAAAAAAAAAAAACAAAAAACACGAGTTTTTCCTTTATTCATTTTCTCTCTCTCTCTCTCTCTCTTTTTTTTTTTTTTTGACAGACAGAGAGAGATCACAGTAGGCAGAGAGGCAGGCAGAGAGAGAGAGGAGGAAGCAGGCTCCCCGCTGAGCAGAGAGCCCGATGTGGGGCGGGATCCCAGGACCCCGGGATCATGACCCGAGCCGAAGGCAGAGGCTTTAACCCACTGAGCCACCCAGGCGCCCGCATTTTCTCACACTGATTTTTGTTTCTATTTTTATTAAAAATTTTTTAAAAAATATTTTAAAGATTTATTTATTTATTTGACACAGAGAGATCACAAGTAGGCAGAGAGACAGGCAGAGGGAGAGGGGCAAGCAGGCTTCCTGCTGAAGAGAGAGCTTGATTCAAGGCTGGATTCCAGGACCCTGACACCTGACCTGAGCCAAAGGCAGAGACTTAACCCTCTGAGCCACCCAGGCGCCCCTAAAAAAATTTTTTAACGTAGTTTCTCTGCCCAGTGTGTGGCTTAAACTCAGGACCCTATGATCAAAAGTCACCTGTTCCACCTGATTGAACCAGCCAGGTGCCCCTGCTCCTATTTTTATTTCTTTCTTTCTAATCTGGGTTTTTTTCTTTTTTTGTTAGTTTGTTTTGTTTTTTGTTTTTTGCTTTTTCTAGCCTCTTGGGACATTAGATACTTTCTTTTCAAATATTGTCGTTTAGCATACATTTTTCTTTTCAGTACTTCCTTAGCTATATTCCACAAATTTGGGTATATTGTATTTTTATTTTGATTTATTTCAAAGCCTTTTCTAATCTCATTTGTGATCTTGTAAATCCCAAGAAATCTGCTGAGATACTATTACAACTAATTCTGCAAGGTCGTCAGACAAAATTAACATCAAATAAATGTGCAATTGATCCTCAGACAATGTGGAGGTAGGATGCAGTCAAAAATCCACATGTGACTTGACTTCCAAAAACTTAACTACTGATTGCCTACTGCTGACCGAAAGCCTTAGTGATAACATTATCGTCATTTAACACATATTTTGTGTTTGCTTTATATAGTGTACTTTTAAATAATATAAATAAAATGTTAAGAAACTCACGAGAAAGTACATTTATAGTACTATACTGTATTTATTGAAAAAAATCTACATTTAAGTGTTCTCATATAGTTCAAACCCATTTGGTTCAAGAGTTAACTGTTTTTCTACACACTAGTAATAAACAGAAAATGAAATTTGAACATAATTCCATTTATAACAATGGATCAATGAAACGTTTGGGTATAAATTTCACAAAAGAAGTGCTAAGACTTGTACAGTGAAATTACATCATGGAGAGAAATTATAAAACCAAATTAGTGAAATTGGAAGACAGGATTCCTAAGAAGGCAGAACTCTCCAAACTGTTGTATGTAATCAATATCTGACTGGCTTTTTGAACAAATTGACAAGCAGGTGCTAAAACTCATTTAAAGATTCAGGGGACCCAGACAGCCAAAACAGTCTTGAAAAAAATAATAGTAACAAACTGGATGACTCACAACTCATGATTTCAAAACATTCTATAAAGCTATAATGATTAAGACAGTAGGGTAGTAGCAGATACGTATATCATCAGTGGAATTCAGAATCCAAAACTGAACCGGCTCATTTATGTTCAGTTGTCTTTGACTAGAGTGCTGGGACAATTCAGTGGGGAATAAATAGTTAACAAATGGCATGGATATGATTATATTGGGCCTGCCCAGATAATCTGCTCATCTCAAGATCCTTTATTTATTTATTTTTAAAGATTTTATTTGACACAGAGAGAGACATAGAGAGAGAAGGAATACAAGCAGCAGGAGTAGAAGAGGAAGAAACAGGCTTTCCACTGAGCAGGGAGCCCTATTTAGGGCTCGATCCCAGGACCCTGGAATCATGACCTGAACCAAAGGCGCCTAACTCAGGTGCCCCTCATCTCAAGATCCTTAATCATCTGCACATTTCCTTTTGCCATGTGAAGTAACATGTTAACTGTTTCTGGGGATTATGATTGGAATATTTTTGGGTAATTATTATTTATTCTCCCACAGTTGTTCCTGACCTGAGGGGGAAAGTATTTAGTATTTTAACACCAAATGTTATATTAACTCTGGGTTTTTCATAGATGCGCCTTGTCAGATTGAGGAAGTGCCCTTCTGCGTTTTCTTTGTTGAGTTTTTATCATGAAAGACTGTTGAATTTTGTTCGAAACTCTTCCTTCGTTGATTTTGTATGGTTTTTGTCCTTTAGTCTATTAATATGGTATATTTAAATGAATTAATTTTTAGGCGTTAAATGTTGCTGTCCTGAGACAAATTCCACAGTGTCATAATCTGAAATGCTTTTTTGGTGGATTTGGTTTGCCAGTATTTCATTGCAGATCTTTGTATTTGTGGTCGTAGGGATATTAGCTGTACTTTTCTTTCATTTTGATGTCTTCACTTAGTTTCGGGTTCAGGGTAATATTGTCCTTATAGCATGATTTGGGATGTGTTTCCTTTTCTTCTGTTTTCTGGGGGGAAAAGTTTATGAAGAACTGGTAAAATTTTTAAAATGTTGGGTAGAATTCACCAGTGAAGCCATTTGGGCCTGGCTTTTCTCTGGGAAAGAATTTGATCTTTGTACTTACAGTTCTGTTTTAGATTTTTTTTTAAAAAAATATTTATTTATTTGACAGAGAGATAGAGATCACAAGTAGGCAGAGAGGCAGGCAGAAAGCAGGCTCCCCACTGAGCAGAGAGCCTGATGTGGGGCCGATCCCAGGACCCTGAGGTGATGACCTGAGTTGAAGGCAGAGTCTTTAACCCACTGAGCCACCCAGGCGCCCTGAGACTTTTTTTTTTCCTTGTGCTGTTTTGGGTAGTTAGTGTCTTTTTAGGAATTGGTCCATTTCATTTAGATTACCTAACTTGTTGGCATAGTTTTTCTAAATTAATATTTCTTTATAATCCATTCTATATCTGTAAGGTGGGTAGTAATGTCCCTCTTTCATTCCTGATTTTAGTAATTTGGTTATTCTCTCTCCTTTGTCATTTAGCTAAAGGTTTGACATTAAAAATACATTTTTTTCAAGGAGCCACTTTTTTTTTTTTTTTAAAGATTTTTATTTATTTATTTGACAGAGAGAGATCACAAGTAGGCAGAGAGGCAGGCAGAGAGAGAGGAAGGGAAGCACGCTCCCCGCTGAGCAGAGCCCAATGCAGGACTCTGAGACCATGACCTGAGCCAAAGGCAGAGGCTTAACCCACTGAGCCACGCAGGTGCCCCAAGGAACCACTTTTTGATTTTTGTTGATTTTCTCTACTGCTTTTCTTTTCTCTACTGCATTGGTTTTACTCTAATCATATTTCCTTCCTTCTGTTTACTTCGGGTTTAGTTTCATTTGTGCTTTTTTGTGTCTTAAGGTGAAATACTAGGTTTTATATATATGATTAGAAATTGTTCCTTTTTTTTTTTCTTTTTGAACCTTTTCCTTTTTTAATATAGTCATTTACAGTTATTCATTTTCCTTTGAGAATTGATCTGGCTATATCTTAGAACTTCTGATATGTTAGGTTTTCATGTTCATTCATCTCAAAGTATTTTTAATTTTTTGTGTGAATTCTTTTTTGACCTATTTGTTGTTAGGAGTGTGCTATTTTTAAAAAGTCATGCATGTTTTAAGAAATTAAGAGACTATGTGGGTAAATATAAAACTTTATATTTTCCCACATACAACATTTTCTGTTTTTCAGTTTTCATTTTTGTTTTGAAGATCAGCATTTCCATCTTGTATCATTTGCCTTCTGCTAAGTAAACTCCATGTAGTACTTTTGTGTTTTTTTTTTTTTAAAACTATTTATTTGAGAGAGAGAGAGAGAGATAGAACTCTGGTACTTGGGGGGAAGGAGGGACGGAGGGAGAGGGAAAGAGAATCCCAACCAGATTATCCCGAGTGGCTTGAGATCATGACCTGAGTGGAAATCAAGAGTCAGACACTCAACCAACTGAGCCATCCAGGTGTTGTCCCTCCTTTAGTATTTCTTACAGTGTAGGTTTGCTGGTGATGAATTCTCCTAGCTTTTATTTTGTTGAAAATATTTTTAATTTTGTTTTCATTCATGAAGGATATTTTTGCTGAGTGTAGAATTCCGGGTTCAGGAGTTTTTTTCTTTTAGCACTTAAAAAAATGTCCTCCTGTCTTGGATTCCATTATTTTTTCTGAGAAGTCACCAATATTTTTTGATTTTTTTTTTCCCCTTAATTCCCCTTAATTACTTGAAAATGTAAAAACCACTTGTATTGATCTGCAAGGGCCACTGTAAGAAAGTGCTACAATCTGAGTGGCTTAAATAACAAATTTATTGCATTACAGTTTTCTAGGCTAGAAGTCAGAAATCAAGGTATTGGGAGGGTTGGTTGCTGCTTAGTAAGAGAAGGATCTGTCCACCATTTCTTACTGCCTTGGAGGTGGCCATTTTTTCTGTCTTTGCATTGTCTTCTCAGGGTACGTGTCTGTCTTTGTGTACAGATTTCCCACTCATACTGGTTTAGTGCCCACTGTCACTAACTCATTTTAACTTGATTACCTCTGTAAAGACCCTGTATCCAAATTAGGTTGCATTCTGAGACATTGTGAGTTAGGACTTCAAACTTCAAAATATTTTTTGTGTGTGGGGGCAGGAGGCACAGTTAAATCCATAACATCATTCTTACTTTGATCATCAAAAATCAGGTGGGGTAGCCTGGACTGGGCCAGCTGGCTGCATTTTGTTGCACTTGACTTACGTGATTGGCGCAGAGATGATTCCTGCAGGTTTTACCAGCCCCCCAAACTTGCTAGGTGTATCTTTAGTTGAGATGGCTAATCTTGGGGACACTGTAGCTTCATTGCAAGAACAGTCATTAGTTTCATCTTTGAATATTGAGGGGCAACAGTTTTTACTGATTTACCAGGTATTTTTACATTTCAGGTTCAAATAACCATTATTCTGTTTTTAATTTTAGAAAGAATAGGTATCCCTCCCTTTACCCCAGCCTAATTAGAGATGTTCTGGGAGGTGGGTTAGACTTATAATATTATAATGTAGTAAGAGCTGGCTCAAAATAGTGCTTTGAAATAGTTGCTCTGTGTTGTGTGGGGGTGCTTTTAAGGCTTTCATAAATATTTATTAAAAATTTTATTTTGGGGGTGCCTGGGTGGCTCAGTGGGTTAAGCCTCTGCTTTCGGCTCAGGTCATGATCTCGGGGTCCTGGGATTGAGCCCCACATGGGGCTCTCTGCTGAGTGGGGAGCCTGCTTCCCACTCTCTCTCACTGCCTCTTGCTTACTTTTGATCTCTCTCTCTGTCAAATAAATAAAATCTTTTTTTTTTTTAAAGATTTTATTTATTTATTTGACAGAGAGAAATCACAAGTAGTTGGAGAGGCAGGCAGAGAGAGAGAGAGGGAAGCAGGCTCCCTGCTGAGCAGAGAGCCCGATGCGGGACTCGATCCCAGGACCCTGAGATCATGACCTGAGCCGAAGGCAGCGGCTTAACCCACTGAGCCACCCAGGTGCCCCAAATAAATAAAATCTTAAAAAAAAAAAAAAGAACTTTATTTTGGGGGTTCCTGGGTGGCTCAGTGGCTCAGTTGTTAAGTGTCTTGCCTTCAGCTCAGGTCTTGGGATTGAGCCCCGCATTGGGCTCCCTGTTTCATGGGAAGCCTGCTTCTCCCTCTTCTACTCCCCTTGCTTGTGTTTCCCCTCTCACTGTGTCTCTCTCTGTCAAATAAATAAATAAAAATCTTAAAAAATTGTTTTTTCATTTTGGGGATACCTGCGTGGCTCACTCAGTTAAGTGTCTGCCTTTGGCTTGGGTCATGATCCCAGAGTCCTGGATCAAGCTTCCTGTCCCCAACCAGGCTCCCTGCTCAGTGGGGGAGCCTGCTGCTTCCTCTCTCTCTGTGTCCTTTCCCCTCCGCCCCCTGCCACTTGCGCTCTCTCTGTATCTCAAATAAATAAATAAATCTTAAAAAAAATTATTTTAGAGGTGCCTGGCTAGCTCATTCAGAGGAACTTAAGACTCTTGATCTCAGGATTGTGAGTTCGAGCCCCACTTTGGATGTAGAGATTACTTAAAAAAGAAAATCTTTAAAAGAATTTTATTTTAAAAGTAAACTCAGTTTTAATATATTAGCAACTACTAATGTGTAGTTGCTATTACAGTAAGTAATTTTTGTGCAGATCTTTTTTTTTTTTTCTTTTTGCCATCTGTTTAAAGAGCATCCCAGAGCTCTGAGGTAACCTGTTTAAAATAAAAGTCAGGGGCGCCTGGGTGGCTCAGTGGGTTAAGCCGCTGCCTTTGGCTCAGGTCATGATCTCAGGGTCCTGGGATCAAGGCCCGCATCGGGCTCTCTGCTCAGCAGGGAGCCTGCTTCCCTCTCTCTCTCTCTGCCTGCCTCTCCATCTACTTGTGATTTCTCTCTGTCAAATAAATAAATAAAATCTTTAAAAAAAAAATAAAATAAAAGTCAGTCTGTTACTGTTAGCAATGTATGTATGTGAATCAGGATTTTCTTGGATTTCTATCTCTATGTCAGTTCCTGTTTGTATAATATTTACTTTGCATATATGATGCTTATTCATAACCCTTTATTTCAGTATATGTTAATCAAATTAACCTTGTATTTTTGGTAGTTGACTTTATAATATGTGTAAGGCTTTTCATTTGAACAGAGCAGAGAGCCCAATGGGGGGCTCGATCCCAGGACCCTGGGATCATGACCTGAGCCAAAGGCAGAGGCTTTAACCCACTATTGTATATTAAAATATACACCCAGGCGCCCCCCTATTGTATATTAAAAGCTGTATTTTTGGAAAATATTCTCTGTGCCTCAGTTCTTATGTTTGTTCATGTAGTTGAAATGATCTGTGGTTCTTTTTTTTTTTTTTTTAAAGAATTTATTTACTTATTTGACAGAGAGAGATCACAAGTAGGCAGAGAGGCAGGCAGAGAGAGAGAGAGGAGGAAACAGGCTCCCTGCTGAGCAGAGAGCCCGATGCGGGACTCGATCCCAGGACCCTGGATCATGACCTGAGCCGAAGGCAGTGGCTTAACCCACTGAGCCACCCAGGCGCCCCGATCTGTGGTTCTTTTGAGGAGGTAATGAGATATTCATTTTTAATTCTGGTCAGTCATACCAACCCCTAAAGATCTGTAAAGAACACAGTACAACAGTCAGTTATGGTGTTTGTCTTAACGTTGTTTAATGTAGAGGCAGAGGGTATTTTGGAGTGTGGTAGAAAGAGCAGTGAGCCTCTTAAGCACATAATGAAGTGAGGAGATGATGTGTAGAGCTGTGTGTGCCTTTTGGCTTGGAATGGGATGGTCATTACATGTTTTTTGTCTTGTTTCTGAGCTTAAATATCCGACATATAAATTGGCTTATTGAAATTCGTTATTTTAGATGTCTAGTTATTTTTTATGCATATTTATTAAATTCTTTGCTTTGAAAGTATTCCTGCTCCATTGTGGAAACTGTGGAAAAGTATTAATTAATTCTGTGCCTGCAGCAATCATTTTCTTGAGTGACACATAGATCCTGGGTTTTAATGTTTGTGTATTTATGCAAGCACTTTATGTATGCACATAAAAGAGGACTGGAGGATTTTGTGTAAGTGTTTAATAATATATTTTAAAGACAGTTTTTAAAAAGTTTAATATTAAATTTAGTAATTTCTCCATCCAACATGGAGCTTCAACTCACGACCTTGAGTTCTAGTCCCTTGTACTTCTTTTTTTTTTTTTTTAAAGATTTTATTTATTTATTTGGCAGACAGAGATCACAAGTAGGCAGAGAAGCAGGCAGAGAGAGAGGAGGAAGCAGGCTCCCCGCCGAGCAGAGAGCCTGGTGCGGGGCTCAATCCCAGGACCCCGGGATCATGACCCAAAGTGAAGGTAGAGGCTTTAACCCACTGAGCCACCCAGGTACCCCAAGTCCCTTGTATTTCTGACTGAGCCAGCCAGGTGCCCCTTAAGACATTCTTGATAATATGTCATTATTTTTTCAGTGAGAATAAAGTGGTGATTTTATTGTTTATCCTGAGGATGGGCAAATCATACCACTTCTCATTTGGAAGCATTCCTTCCTTTGGTGTATTCCTTATGTTTGTGAGGGGAAAATTTCTCAGTTTAGCATTCTCCATTGTTGTTCTGCAGATATTTAATACGAATCTCAGATTACTGTGGAAATTCATTATATCCTTGGTTCTTGGTTATAGATTTACTTTGAAAATGGAAACATAAGAGAAAGGAAGCAACTTCAGGCTGTTAGGCTGGGAATTAGTTTACTTTCTGAAAAGCATTTGTACCAATTGATTAGGTTTCTCAGAGTGCAAGGAAGAAATACTTGATAATCACAGAGATGGAGTGAGAAGTATAAAGGGAAATTTGCTTCATTCACTGCACAGGTAATAATCTCCAGTTTTCCTGATGAAGGTTTTTTTTTTGTTTTTTTTTTTAAGATTTTATTTATTTATTTGACTGACAGAGATCCCAAGTAGGCATAGAAAGTGAGGGGGGAAGCAGGCTCCCTGCTGAGCAGAGAGCCCGATGCGATGTGATGCGATGCGATGCGATGCGACGCGACGCGATGCGATGCGATGCGATGCGATGCGAGGCTTGATCCCAGGACCCTGGAATCATGACTTGAGCTGAAGGCAGAGGCTTTAACCCACTGAGCCACCCCCCCCCCCCCGGAAGTCCTTAAATAGCTAGCTAAATGTCTCACTTTTTGCTTTCTCAGACCCTTTCTCAGCTCTTTGAACTAATCCTACAGACAGGACTTGATTGGATTGATTTAGCATTTTTGCTAAACCAGCAGGCCTCCTTGTTGGGTCCAGTTGGCAGTTAGGAACTTCAGAGGGAATCCCATCATGCCCAGCCTACCTGTGGTTGACTACCAGCCTGAAGAACTTTTCTTCATTCAAACCCCTGTCCCTTTGAGTTCGTAACAAAGTACACCTTGGCAGAATTACAGGGTGGGGGGGGGGGTAGGGGGTAGGGAGTGGGATAGTATGGCAAAGAGAGAATAGGTTGGGGCAAGTTTGTTCAAAATTATCTTTGTGTTGTATAAGATGTTTCATAGAGCTTTGATGGAGCAGAAACAGGCTCCTGTTCTCCCTCTAATTTTCATTTCAGATACAGAAGAGGTTTTTTTGGGGGAGATGTAGGTGGTGGGATTGATTGTAGAAAGCGGGAGGATTGAATGGAACCACCTTTAATATCTTTGGTACCCTCATGGATTTGCATATTAGGGGTGATGATTTCTTATGGCTATTAAAAGGAATTTTTTTTTCTATGTGTAACTAACAAATATGTAAGTATATTGTTGTACCAGAAACCAACTAAATGAATTAACTGCATAATCAACAGTACTTAAGTGTGTGGGTCTGAAGCTTTGTTTTGCCTGTTTTTAGTGAATGTTTTGAGTGTTCAAATAACTAAAGTAGATGAATGAACATGCTTTTAGTAAATTCATTATTGGTAGAACACATTTATATAGATATGTATATATCCTTTAAGAGTGAGTTTTGGTGTGAAAACTAAAGATCACATATAACCAGATATCTTTGTTATTTAATTGTTTTCACCTAAAAATTTACTATTTTTAGGATAGCTGAAAGGTGTCAATTTAGAGCTTTTTGAGAGGATTGTGTAGTAGGCTATGCATGGGGACATACCATTAGTGCTAGCTGCCTGGCTGTATTTTAAGGATTAAAAGTAAAATCTTTGCATGTGATGTTTTGTATATTGGACTTAAAAAAATCCACAAACTTTTAGAAGTTGTGAAGATATGGGTCATTTTTGTTCAGATAAGAGTTAGGTCAATAAAGCATTTACTAATGTGAAATGTTTTTCTTTTCCTCTTTCTTGGTATTAAAAGAAAGGTGAATGGACGAAATAGCCCTTAAAGGATTTAATTTTAAAAAATGTAGCAACAAAAACCACACACTCTGGCTGTCCATGTTACTTTAAGCTTCATATTTCAAAACTATATTCACAGCTTTAGAAATAAACTCTACAGTAGCTGAATGGTATTAGCCAGTACTTTTCTTCTTTGCTTTATGCTATTGTGTCAGCAGGGATGCTGCAGCAATTCTTTTTGATCTAAAAACTACTTTGTTGTGGAACAGAAAAAGAAAAATGTTCTAATCTCCTGCTAAAATTTTACCTGACAGTGAGGTCAGTCAGACAATGGAATAACTTGCTAAGGGAGTTCAGTGAGATTCTTTTCACTAGAGATGTTCTGGAGTTGACTTGAATAAGCTACTTGGAATTGAAGATCAAGCTGGAAAAATTCTCCAGGATGAGATAGGTCGTATGAACTAAAAATTTTAAAAGGAATTAAAATGTTTGTATTACATGTTTTGAGAAAATATTGCCTAAAATAATTGATTCAGAGTTTAGTTTTTCAGGTATGTTTTGTTCTTTATAAACATCTTCCATGAAGTATCTATTTAATGAAGTTTTTTTTTTTTTAATGCTGAGTAGTTCTAGATCATAAATTACTGTTCCCTCATGTGTGTTTTGAAAAGTTCATTATTAGATACCCCACTGTTGTATGTTAGTGCATCATAGAGGAGTTTGTAAGGGAGGGCTGGGATTACGATGGCTTTTAAATTGAAGAGCTGTGGGTGGTTGGCCAGACTGTCAGGGTCATTGTTAATGTCCTGTAAAGTCATGCTAGAGATATAGATTTGATTGCCTGTTCTACCTTTCTGTTCAGGCCAGGGAGAGGTAGGATTATTGGTAGCGGGAGGCTGTTAGCTCTGGGGCAGGGCTGAATCTTTATCCCTCCACAGGTTCCCCTTTCAATAATTAGAAAAGAAGACAGCTGTGCTGCTGGGGCTTTGTTGTTTTCAGATCTCCTTAGCTAAAAGGTACCTGCTATACAGGGTTTTGAACATAGGCAGTAGACCATTAAGTGGTAAAAACAAGAACTTCAAGTCTTTGGAACCTTTATAGAGATTTTTTGTTCCTGGGTGCTTAGGGTGTGAATAAAAGATTGTTGTTGAGAAAGCAAGGACTGCAGGGATGAGGGTTGAGGCAGGAGTAGAGTTGAAGACTGTTTGTATTTAGAATTTCAACACATGTGTTTTAAAAAAAATTATTCCTCTGGATGATAGTATATGGTTAAAAAGTACAAGAAGTTCAAAAAGATCCCCATATAATTACATGAAGACTATAGGTCACTGGGGTACAGGGCTTAGCAAGTGGTCTGCATCAGGACAGTTTTGATCTTTTTACTTCGTAATAGCCAATTTAATTTCACTGGTGTTGCAGCAGAATGTCCCCAATGTTGAATTTCCAGTTTCTCTAAAAGTGTGGAGATAGCTGTGACATTGGGGCGCTTTTCAGTGACAGGGCAGTTGTGTGATTAGGGTTCTTGGCTATGGGGCAGGTGGGAGAGGATTTTACTTCAGGGCCAGTGTTAACAAAAATATTGCTCTTTGTGTCTGTCATGAAAGTAATCCAGTTGCTTCTGAAATAGGAAGGACCAGCAATGTCCTTGGGTTTAACAGTGCTGGATTAAGTAAAAAAATGTTTAAAGTTGTTCAGACTAGGAGTGGTTTCTTGTTTCCTCTCTTACAGTATGGAGCGGCCTACCTTAGGTTCTTCAGGTTCTGTTTATTGGTGAGGTGGGAGGGGTGGAGGTTGGTGTGCAGTGATCACACCAGAAGCATGATGTAGCTTTTCCCTTTGCCCAAGGATGGGATACTTACTATAAGGTCAGCGCTCTCAGGCCCTCGGTTACTCTGATGCCTGAATGAAGCATTGCATTCTAATGTACGTTTTACAGTCCCTAGGAGTCAGTCCCTGCTGCTATACTTGTCCACTGGAGGAGGAATGCAGAAATGACACGTGTAACTCCTGTGTAATCCAGAGACCCCTAACCTCACTGGTCTGTGCATCAGCCCCATCCTCATTTGTTTGACATTGAGAGTTTATTTTTACCCTCCTTTTGGACATTAGAAATAGAGGGCCAGGACTAGATCAGCATAGTTCTTGGGCTGGACTTTATACAAAGATGAAGAACAGGAGGAGAGCCTGGCAGGCTTAGTTGGTAGAGCATGTGACTTTTTAAAAAAGATTTTATTTATTTATTTGACAGAGATCACAAGTAGGCAGAGAGGCAGGTGGGGCTGGGGGTGGGGAAGCAGGCTCCCCGCTAAGTAGAGAGCCCGATGCGATGCGGGTCTCCATCCTAGGACCCTGGAATCATGACCTGAGCCGAAGGCAGAGGCTTTAACAAACACTGAGCCACCTAGGCACCCCGAGCATGCAGCTTTTGATCCTGAGGTTGTGAGCTTGAGCCCCATGTTGGGTGTAGAGAATAGTTAAAAATAATAAAATCTTACAGAAAAATAGAAGTGTTGTCACTTAAAATAGGAAGAACAAGGAGTAGTTAGTTCTTCTGGGATTTCTTAACAGAAATCCCCTGTGTCTTTTTGTATTTGTTCATTGTAGGACTCTGGGCAGTTTTTTCCCCCCATAAACATTTACTTTGCTCAGGACATTTCAGTGGTTTTTGTTTTTTTAAATTTTTATTTCATCTTTTAAAAGATTTTATTTATTTGACAGAATGAGAGAAAGCACAAATGGGGAGCAGGAGAAGGATAAGTAGGCTCCCTGCTCGTCAGGGAGCCCGATGTGGCACTTAATCCCAGAACCCTGGGATCATGACCGTAGCTGAAGGCAGACACAGAACTAACTGAGCCACCCAGATGCCCCTTTGGCTTTTTTTTTTTTTTTTTTAAGATTTTATTTATTTATTTGACAGAGATCACAAGTAGGCAGAGAGGCAGGCAGAGAGAGAGAGGAGGAAGCAGGCTCCCTGCTGAGCAGAGAGCCCAAATTGGGGCTCAATTCCAGGACTCTGGGAACATGACCTGAGCCGAAGGCAGAGACTTTAACCCACTGAGCCACCCAGGCGCCTCCCCTTTGGTTTTTTTAAATGGTGTTTTTATTAAGGATTTTTATTTTTTATTTTTTAAAAAAGATTTTATTTATTTATTTGATAGAGATCAGAGGCAGGCAGAGAGAGGGGGAAGCAGGCTCCCTGCTGAGCAGAGAGCCCAGTGTGGGGCTCGATCCCAGGACCCTGAGATCATGGCCTGAGCGGAAGGCAGAGGTTTAACCCACTGAGCCATCGAGGCGCCCCTTAAATTGTATTTCTTGGAAGACAGAATCTTATCTGTGGCATATTTCAAGTCCAAGGCAATTTAAATATAAAATTGTTTTTTAGTTTTGCTTCTATTTAGGTTGGAGAACTTTATTTGGTGTAAGATACAGATTTCATTAAGTATACCGTACATACATTTTTTTTTTTTTTTGCCAAAAAATAGGGTTTGCTTGTTTAGTAGTAAAGTGTTTAATCAGCAAGGGTGAATCTTACTAGGCAGTTAAGTCGTTAAGTATACTCTAGCTATAGCTCTTTTAGCTACTGATTATAGAGTGTGGGTTATTCCTGGAGAAAATCAATGTGTATAGCCTTTTGAAAAACAAATGGTTTTTGCAACCACATTTGTAAAGTCATGCTAATCTCAAGTGCAGTTGGGTTTTTCATTGTGTTGATTTCTACTTGTATGTTCTCATCTATCATTTTTGACTGTCCTAAGAAGGCATTAATAGACTTTTTCCCTATGCACTTTCCTAATTTACTAAATAGGAAAAGAACTCTTTCAGTTAAGGTCTTTGTTTGTGTTACATCTTCCCGGTAAGTACTTTTCTAGTCTACAGCTCTAAATTTTTTATATGTCTTTTAGCTTCTTTATATCAGAGTATGATTCAAGTTACTGGGTATTGTGTTTAGAAAAAGTTTTAATAGATGGGCTAAAAAACATTTTTGCATTATGCATTATTTAACTTTATTTAAAGCTATCCTGGCAATTTTGAATGTCACATGATTCAGTCTGATATTGTAATGGATAAGCTCAGCTGAGCTCTGAGCTAGTTTAATGAAGTTAGATAATATATTCTAAAGAGGATTAATATCTGAAATGTAGTTGTATCATTATGGTATCAGTAAGAATGTGTAATGATTCAATCATCTCTGCTTTATTCTTTTGGAGCTTAATTTTTTCATGTCATTTGGATTGTATATGCATTGAATTTTCTTACACATCTTCCTTTTTCCCATAGTGCTCTAGGATCCTTAGAAATAAATGATACATGAAAAACCAGAATGTTATTCTTCAAGTGATACTCATGTCTATGTTTGTTTAATTTCACCTGGTATGTTATTTGCAGAAAGGTTAATCTCAAAATGGGTTAGGCTATAAGAGGACTTACACACACTACTTTCTTTTGAATGTTGCTGAGTCCCTGGATGGTTTTGGCTGCAAGTAACTTAATACCCAACTAAAAGTGACTGGACAGATGCTTTTTCACAGTGTGGTGAAGGACCACTTTTTTTGTTGTTGTTTTGTTTTGTTTTTAAGTTTCAATTAATTGCAGAGTTTTATTTTGTAAAATACAGTAAAAGTGGGATTATAAAATTGCTGTAAAGTTGCTGCTCTCAGGCATTACTGTTGTTGTGGACTAATAACACAACGTTGCAGACTCGCAGCAGTCCATGGGCCACCTTTGAGTAGCTTGGGCTTAAACTGCACAGACATTTATTATTTCACTTAACAAGTCTGGAATCTCTGGTTCCAGGGTGGGTTTCATAGCTCTTCAGTTCCGTTCCCATTTTGGTTATAAAATAGCAACAGAAGCTCCGAGTGTGCCCCTTCATATGAGGACATCTGAAGCAGGGAGGAAGGAGAAGGAGAAAAAAGTAACCTCTTTTTCTGCTCTGTCTTCTATGTTATTAGGGAATAAAACTTTTCCCGGTAACTCTTCTGCCACCTTGTGTCTCTAGAAACCTCCCTTCATATTTCAGTTGCCAGAACTGAGTCACATAGTCATATTTGTTTTATTTGTTGGCAGAGAGGAACAGTGGATCCCATTACTGGTAGACCAGTCTTGATTTTGCTCCTGGTGCTATGCCCAGGGTCACTAAAAGAAAATGGGGGTTTTGTGAGTGAAGAGGGTATGAAGTGGGTAAAGATTGGGTATGTAACCAACAGTATTTGCCACATCAAGAAGAGAGGTCAGTCTGAGAAACTCAGCTCAGGAATTGAACTTAAGTTCTTTCTTGTATTACAGTTAAGAAAGGCCTAGGAAGGTGAGGTGAAAAAGAAAAAATTAGAGATCCAGCATCCTTGATATTGGACTCTGGGCCCCCCTTGGTGAATCTGGAATTTACCACAGGGCATTACTGCTATATAAATAATACTTGGGGCACCTGGGTGGCTCAGTGGGTTTAAGCCTCTGCCTTCGGCTCAGGTCATGATCCCAGGGTCCTGGGATAGAGCCCTACATCGGGCTCTCTTCTCAGCAGGGAGCCTGCTTCCCTTCCTCTCTCTCTGCCTGCCTCTCTGCCCGCTTGTGATCTCTCTCTGTCAAATAAATAAATAAAATCTTAAAAAACAAATACTTGTCTGCTGGCTAGGGTATATTTGATTTGATATAGCATTCAATAACCTGCTGGACTTGGAAAAAAATTAAAATGTATTTTTGCTTGTTGAAATAACCTTTATTGTATAACAATATATTTACCATTTTCAAACCTGTGCTTCATTTTTAGAAGATTTGCCATACATTTTAAGCAGTGATTTGATTTTTTTTTTCTGATTACTTGGAGCTTTGTTAGAAAAGTGAAATGATTTGGCAGGTTAAGATGTGTTCTATTCATCATCTTAGGGTACTTCTCATACTTCATTTGAACAACTTAGCCTTGTAGTGTATTATGTTACTGCTTACATTTGACACTCACTTCTTAGTTTTAGATAGGATAAAGCAGGAATTTAAAAAGTACATGAAGCTGTGCATAATAGCAAAAATCATTTTAGTTCCTTTTGTATTCATATCCCAGCTGACAACATATACAAGTATTGCTTTGCTGGAATCAGTATGGAATTAGTAATTTTGAATGAGAATGAACATATAAATCCTTTTCCTTTTAACAACTTATAACTCTGTGTTTTTGCTTTTTGTTTTAAAATAACCCCTCAGTTTGAATTCCTTACAGTGTTAACTATTACTGAACTTAAGATATTTAAATGAGTAATCTCTGATTGCTCATATTTAGCCTTTGGACATTCATAGAGGAGGGGTGCAGGTTGAATGGAAGAGCGTGAGCTTCCATTGGCTCTCTTTTTGACTGTTATTGGCTGCTTGTGTTGGTGTAAAGAGGCATGCCCTTCTCAGACTCACTTGCCTTTTTTGTAATACCTGCTCTGTCATTCTGTCACATTGGGTTGTTGTATGGAATGAATTAGATTATGAATGCTTTAGAAGATTTCACAAATGTAATCGACATGTATTATTATCATTAATAGTAAGTTTCAGGAAGTACTCTGATAGTAAAAGCTATCTAAAACAGAAGTAGTATGGCTAAATTAATACCTTGAGATTAGTTTAATTTTTGCTGATTTACAAGGAGACATTGTTTTATCAATTTACTTCCTCTTAAGGTAAGTATAGTCCTGGTATTCTGGAGTTCTTGTTAATCAGAGAATTTGAGCATCAACATGTAGAATAGCGGAGGTTTTTCTAAGTTCACTTTTATTTTGAAACAGCTTAATGTTTCTTAATAGTTCCTTCCAGCTTAATATCTTAAAAGCAGACCCAGGAGTCACTTCAGCCTAACTGATGGAGCAGGCAATGCTAAACACTTGTCCCTCTCCAGAAATATTGAAAAACAAGCAAGAAATTGTCAGAATTCTGGAAAACCGTCAAAGTGTTACAGCAACCAAGGAAATGTTTGCATCACCACAAATAGAGTTCTGTATGCTTTAATTCTCACTCACTACCAACTCATCTTCTTCCTTCCCCTGCAGTCCTCGGCAGCTACAAATCTGCTGTCTTTACAGATTTCTCTCTTCTGGAAATTCATTAAAAAGATTCGTAGAAATGAATCATAGTATCTTTTCTTTTTGTGACTGGCATCTTTAACTTGATATACTGTTTATAAAAGGTTCCTCTGTGTTGTAGGGTGCATGATGCTTGCTTCCACTTATGACCAGATATTCTGCTGTGTGACGATACACATTTTGTTTATCCATTCATCAGTTTTTGGTTGTTTCTGTTATTTCCACATAATGGAGTACTAAAATACATGAAGCAAAACTGACAGAAGGAAGGGAGAAATAGACAGTTCAACAGTAGTAATAGGAAAACTTCAAAACCTCAGTTTCAGCGAGGTTTAGAACAACTAGACAGAACGTGAACCAGGAAATAGAAGATTTGAACAACACTATACACCAGTTAGAGCTACCAGACATCTATAGAATACTTCAGCAAATAGCAGAATATACATTATTCTCAAGTGCACATGGGTTTCTCCAGTATAAACCTTATGCTAGGTGCTAAAGCAAACCCTAGTAAGTTTAAGTTTGTATTTCCCTACCATATGGAATGACATTAGAGGTCAGGGGCAGGAAGAAATTTGGGAAATTCACCAGCATGTGGAAATTAAACAGCACACTCATAAATAACCAGTACGTCAAAGAGGAAATCAAAAGAGAAATCAGAAAATACTTTGAGATGAATGAAAATGAAGATACAACATAACACAGTGTGTGGGGTGCAGCTGAAGTAGTGCTTAGAGGGAAGTTGATAGCTATAAGTGTTCTGTACTAAGAGAGAACAGAACTCTGAAGTCAGTACTCCAGTCTTCCCACTTGAGACAGTGGAAAAAGAAGAGCAAACTAAACCTAAAGCAAAGGGAAAGAAGGAAACAGGAAAGATTAGATTAGAAGTTGGAGCACGGGAGGTGGGGGAGGGGTGGGGGAGAGGATGGGGGAAGTGCTCAGTTAAGCGCCTGCCTTCAGCTCAGGTGGTGATCCCTGGGTCCTGGGATTGAGCCCTGCATTGGCCTCCTTCATCAGCGGGGAACCTGGTTCTTCCTTTGCCTCTGTCTGCCGTTCTGCCTACTTGTGCTAAGTATTTGATAAAATCCAACACCCTTTGATGACAAAAGTTCTCAATAAGCTAGAAGAGGGGAACTCTTTCTCACTCAACCTGATAAAAGGCAGCCAGGTATAACTTAATTGTTATTTTAGTGGTTATTTTTATCTTTATCCTATGGTATTCTGTCTTAAAGTGATAATAGAAAATTCATGTATGGTGTAAGCACCTTCTGTTGTTTATCTCTTGAACCTGAGTTATGGTTACAATGTACTTTTACTTCTTCATATGTTATAAAATCTATAGTATGTTCATTGTGCTTTTAAATTTTTTCAGAGAGGTATGAATAATTTTAAAAAAAGTTTATTCACATAGTTGTTGTTCCATGCTCTTTATTCTTTTGTGTAGGTATTTCCATTTGATGTCATTTTCTTACTTCTTGAAATGCTTACTTTAACTTTTAAAAAAAGTTTATTTGGGTGCAGGTCTTCCAGTATGAAATTCCTACATTTTTTTGTATGTACGAAAATGTCTATTTCTCCTTCATTTGGAAATAAATTTTTGTTGAGTATTGAATTCTAGATTGAGGGTGTTTTCTTTTAGTGCTGTAGAGATACTGCTTCACTGCCTTTTAGCTTGTGTTGTTTCTGTGAGAAATCTGTTTTTATTTTTCTCCTGGGTCTTTTTTTTCCTGGTTACTTGTAAGATTTGTTTTGTTATCACTGGTTTTAAGCAGTTTTGTTACTCTGTATTTTGGTATACTTTTCTTTATATTTTTTGAATTTGTTGTTTGAACTTTTTAGATCAACAGGTTTATAGTTTTAATAAAATTTTATTTTATTTTTTTAAAGATTTTATTATCTTATGGAGAGTGAGGGGGAGAGAGAACACAGCTGGAGAGGGAATGAAAGCAGGGAGAGTGAGCAGGGGAGCCTGAGCAGGGAGCTTGATGCGGGGCTTGATCGCAGTACCCTGGGATCATGACCTGAGCTGAAGGCAGACGCTTACTGACTGAGCTTAATGACCTAATAAAATTTTAAAATGTTCCTGCTCTTATTTCCTCAGATATATTTGTTTCCCTCCTGTCCTTTCATAGACTCCAGTTACACATTTATTAAGCCTTTTGAAATTTTTTACATCTGTCTTGTTCTTTTTTCTTTCTTCATTTTCCCCCTCTTTCTTTGTATTTACTTTTGTTAGGTCTTCAGGATTATTTATCTTTTCTTCTGCAGCATCTGCTCTGCTGTAATTTTACCCATGTATTTTCCCGACTCTGAACAGTGTAGTTTATATCACTAGGAATTCAGTTTGGTTCATCTTTATATTTTCCAAGCTCCTTCCTAACTTTTTGAGGGACGCCTGGGTGGCTCAGTTGGTTGAGCAAACCAATACAAGTTGTAATAATTGTTTTAATTTTTTTTTTTTAACATGATGTGGGGTTTGAACTCATGACCAATATCAAGAGTTGGATGCTCAACCGACTGAGCTACCCTGGCTACCTGTAGAATGCAGTTGTAATAATTGTGTTGTTGTCAGCTACTGATTCTGTCATCTGCATCAATTCTGGATTGGTTTTGAATGTTTTAATTTTTGCTGTTTCTTGATCATATATTTTTCTGTTCTTTGCTTATTGTAATTTTTGAATATATACCACACATTATTAATTTTACCTGGTTGGATGATGGATAATTTATATTCTTATAAATATTCTTGAGCTTTGCTTTGAGTGCAGTTCAGTTTCTTTGACTTTGATCATTTCGCATCTTTTTTTTTTTTAAAGAAACAGACTTTTTTTTTTTTTAAGATTTTATTTATTTATTTGACAGAAATCACACGTAGGCAGAGAAGCAGGCAGAGAGAGAGGAGGAAGCAGGCTCCCTGCTGAGCAGAGAGCCCGATGCAGGGCTCCATCCCAGGACCCTGGGATCACGACCTGAGCCGAAGGCAGAGACTTTAACCCACTGAGCCACCCAGGCGCCCCTCATTTCACATCTTTTAAGCTGTTTTTAAGGTTATATTAGATCAACATTTAACTTTTAATGTTCACTTACTCCACCCCTGATTCAAATTCTTTCTAAGCACTCCTATGAATTTTGAGGGTTGCATTCTGACTGCTGGGAGCAGACACTGTTCTAGGCCTGTATGAGCAATAGCTGTTGTTCCCTCTAATTGTTTCATGATTCTTGTCTGTTCCTCACATGAACGCACTGATAAGTTCTCAGCTAAATATGCAAAGAGGACCCTCTGCAGATCTTCAAAGTTCTCTGTGTAGCTGTCTCCTTTCTTGTTACTGCTCTGAAAACTCTAGCTACCTTGTCCCTCTTAGTTCTTGTGTCCTTGGCTGTGGCTGAACACCCTCTCCTTTCAGTAAAATGGAGAAATCAGAAGCTTTTTTTTTTCTGGTCTCTGTGATCTGGGATCTTCATTTGCTGATGTGACTTTTCATTTCTGATGTTCTTCATTTTCCTGAGAACCTTTGTTTCATGTGTTTATGTTTGTTGTTGTTTGAGGTGGGAGGGTAAATTTGGTTCTTGTAACTCTGTCTTGGTCAAAAGTGGAAGTCTTTACCTTTTTTTCTTTTTTTTTGTGAAATTAAATATATATATAGCGTACATATAGAAAATTGTACACCATTGATGTGTACATGTTAGTGAACTGTCACAAATTGAATTCCTGTGTCACTCCTGCCGAGAACACAAAATAGATCATTGGCTGTATCCCTGAAGCCCATTTTGTACCCTCTCTCAAGTCTGATTTATTTTAATCAACATTTGGAGATATATCTACATTGTTGGGTGTAGTTTGTTTCATTCATTTTCATTCCTTATACTGTCTGTTATAGGAACATGTCAGTGTATTTATCCATTCTAGTGTTGAGGGATATTTGGGTTGTTTAGTATGAATGTTTGTGTACCTCTCTTGTATTGTACCTGAGTGTGTGTTTCTCTTGGGCGTATTAACTAGGAGTGCTAAGATTACTGTGCTAAGTTAGAGAGGCAAGATATTGTCTGTCCATTTGAATAGATGATGACAAATGACTTTTCAGAATTACACCATATGGGTTCTAGTTGTTTCACATTCTTGTTGACACTTGGTATTGTGGTTCTTTTTGATATCATTCTCTTGATAGGGTCATATTATCTTATGGTTTTAATTTATAGTTCCCTGATTACTACATTATTTTTCAAAATTAAAAATACTTCTTTGAAGCATAAAAAAATTTTTTAAAAAAGGCTTTAGCCCCTTTTTCTTTTGATTTGTCTTTTCCTAATTGATTGTAGGAGTTCTTACACATTCTGTATTTTGAGTTATGTGTGCTACTGTTTTTCTTTTTTTTCCTCTTTTTTAAAATTCAAATAGTCTTTCTTATTCTGTAGTTTGCTTTTTTTACTCTGCTGTGTTTGTCAATGAAGAGGTAGTCTTTTATGAACGAAAATATAATTTTAGTGTATTACAATGTAGTAATTCTTTATGGTTAGTGCTTCTGACTTCTAAGAAATCTTTCTCTATTTAGAGGACACGAGGGCATTTTTATTCTGTTACCTCATTTTTGAGCTCTTTTGTTTTGTCTTTCACAGTTATATCTGTAATCCACCTGGAACTAATTTGTTTGTATGATATGAGGTAGGCATCAAGTTTCATTTTATTCCATATAGATATTTAATGGGTCAACCCCATCTGTTTATTAGAAAAAAAAATCCTCTTTCCCTGACTGCTGTGCAGTAACACCTTCCTTATAAATCAGATGTTTATGCGTGTGGTCTTGTTCTGGATTTTCTATTCTAATATATTAGCTTATTTGTCTATACTTGTTCTAATATCCAACTGTTGAGTTACTGTAGTTTTACAGTTTACAGAGAGTTTTGCTCTCAGAGTAAATCATCCAGCTTTGTTTTAATTCACAATTGATTTGGCTGTTTTTGGTTATTTGATTTTCCGTATAGATTTTAGAATCAGTTAGTTTTCTTAGAAAAATTGATTGGAATTTTGGGGATGCCTGGGTGGCTCAGTGGGTTAAGTCTCTGCCTTTATGGTTTTCAGGATAGTTTTTTTTTAAAGATTTTAGATACTTATTTGAGAGAGAATGAGTGGTGGGGAGGGGCAGAGCAGGGCAGATTCCCTGCTGAGCAGGAACCCAGAGGCTGGGCTAAATCCTAGGACCCAAAAGTCATGACCTAAGCTGAATGCAGATGCTTAACCTACTGAGCCACCCAGGTGCCCCTCAAAATAGTTTCTAGCACATATTTTCTACTTACATAATCATTTACTCTCTGAATTCGTTTCTTTCTGTCTTTTAAATTCTTGTACCTTCTACTAGTTTCACTTTTTTAATTGTACTGACTGGGCTGTCTTGTATATACTTGAATAGATTTTGAATGTTGTAGTAACAGTTTACTTGTTTTATTTTGTTCTCGAACAGAAAGCTTTCAGTTTTTCACCATTGTTTGATGTTCCCTGTTGGCTCTGTCTGAAGAATTTTTTTTTATAGTACCCTGTTTCTGATTAATGAAATTCACTTATGTTCTTTTTTTTTTTTTTAAGATTTTTATTTATTTATTTGACAGAGAGAGAGATCGCAAGTAAGCAGAGAGTCAGACAGAGAGAGAGAGAGAGAAGCAGGCTCCCTGCTGAGCAAAGAGCCCGATGCGGGGCTCGATCCCAGGACACTGAGATCATGACATGAGCCGAAGGCAGAGGCTTAATCCACTGAGCCACCCAGGCGCCCCTCACTTATGTTCTTAAATGAATTTTGAAAAATCACAGATAGAGGGGCACCTGGGTGGCTTAGTTGGTTAAGCGTCTGTCTTTGGCTCAGGTCATGATCTCAGGGTCCTGGGATGGAGCTGGCATCGGGCTCCCTGGGCAGGAAATCTGCTTCTCCCTCTCCCACTCCCCCCCTGCTTGTGTTCTCTCTCTCCCTGTGACTCTCTCTATCAAATAAAAAAAATCTTGGATACATGTAAATTTTTATCTAATTTTCTCCATTTGTTGAGATGCTTTTCGGTTTTTCTCCTTTTCTTACTTTTTTTTTTTTTTTCCAAACGATTTTATTTATTTATTTGTCTCAGAGAGAGCGTGCACAGGCAGGCAGAGCAGCAGGTAGAGGCAGAGAGAGAAGCAGGCTCCCCACTAAGCAAGGAGCCCGATGTGGGACTTGATCCCAGGACCCTAGGATCATGACCTGAGCCGAAGGCAGACACTTAACCAACTGAGCCATCCAGGTGTCCCCCTCCTTTATTTTCTTAATGTGGTATTTTATATTGATATTTGGGAATTAAACCAGCTTGAAATTCCCAGAGTAAACCCACTTTATTGTGCTATGGTCTTCTTTTATTGCTTATTTTGGTTTGCTAAATTTTGCTTTTACTTACTGCATCTATGTTCATGAATGCAGCTGGTCTATATTTCTATTTTTGTTTTATTTTCTTACTTACTGATTGATTGATTGATTGATTGCCTGTAATGCATTTGTTGGGTTTTGGCATTAAAGTTATGTTAGCATCATCAAACGAATAGAGAAGTGTATTTCTCTCTCCATTCTCTGCTGAGTGTTTATTACTGACTTTTTCTTAATTCTGCATAGGTTGCCAGTAAGGCCATCTTGTGTGAAGTTTTCTTTATTGGAAGAATTTAAATTATGGATTTATCTTCTTGATTAGTTGTAGGATTTGGTTACATTTTCTAGTTATTCTCAGTTTTGATAAGTTTTTCCCCTAGAAATTTATCTACATTTCATATTTATTTCCACAATAGTTTGTAATATATCCTCTTTTAAAATTTAGATATAACTTACCTGTAGTAAGGTGTATGATGTTAAATTTATAACTCAGTGAATTTTCACAACTCTGTATTTGTATCTGTATCTGAAATCACCATCTAGATTCATTCAGATAACAACCATTTCTAGGGCCCCTGTAAGCTCCTCCTTGCCCTGTCCTAGGCAGAGGTGCTTCTGTAGGTAACCACTATTTTAATTTCTATCACCACTAACTGAGTTTTACCTGTTTCATATATAAGTAGAATAGTTTTTTTTGTGTGTCTAGTTTCTTTTCCTCAGAATTCTGTCTGAAAGGTCTGTCTTTGTGGTTGCTTATGGTAGCAGTTCTCATTCCATTCTGTGAATATAGAAGTCTGTGTATTTGTTCTCCTGTGGGTGGAGTCTTTGTTATGAATTATGCTGTTATGAACATTGTTTCATATGTCTGTTGTTAGATTCCAGCTTAATTCTCATGGGTTTATACACAGAAAGGAGTTGGTAAATCATAGGTTATGTGTGCTTAGCTCTTTCCATGGTGACTATACCAGTTTACCAGCACTAGTGTTAGAATTCCAGTGTTCTACACCTTTGTCAACATTTGGATATTCTCAGTCTTCTTAAAAATAATTAATTAATTAATTAATTAATTAATGGCATTCTCAGTCTTTTTGATTTTAGCCTTTCTCTTGTTATTATATTGTGATTTTATTTTATTTGACAGAGATCACAAGTAGGCAGAGAGGCAGGCACAGAGAGAGGGGGAAGCAGGCTTCCGTCTGAGCAGAGAGCATGATGGTGGGACTCCATCCCAGGACCCTGGGATCATGACCCTGAGCCAAAGGCAGAGGCTTAACCCACTGAGCCATCCAGGCACCCTATATTGTGATTTTAATTTGCATTCTCTGTTGTCTAACGTTGAACAGTTCTACATTCGCTTATTGACCACACAGGTATCTACCTTTTTAAAGTGCCTGTTCAGGTGTTTTGTCCATTTTAAACTTGGAAGTCAGTTGTCTTATTGATTAATAGGAATTCTTTATTTATAGGATAGTATATATATGTATCACATGCATACATGTGGGCATACACACCACTTAAATAGATGAACTGCAGCTCTCGTCTCCTAGTCTCTGGTTTGCTTTTCTTTTCTTTTTTTTTTAAGATTTTTAAAATTTTTTATTTATCAGAGAGAGAGAGGGGGAGAGAGCGAGCACAGGCAGACAGAATGGCAGGCAGAGGCAGAGGGAGAAGCAGGCTCCCTGCTGAGCAAGGAGCCCGATGTGGGACTCGATCCCAGGACGCTGGGATCATGACCTGAGCCGAAGGCAGTTGCTTAACCAACTGAGCCACCCAGGCGTCCCTCTGGTTTGCTTTTCAATCGCTTAGTGTTTCAGTGGACAGAAGTTCTAATTTTAATGAATTACAGCTTATCATTGTTCTTTGTGATCAATGCTTTTGTGTTTTAAGAAATTTTTGCCTAGGGGCGCCTGGGTGGCTCAGTGGGTTAAAGCCTCTGCCTTCGGCTCAGGTCATGATCCCAGGATCCTGGGATCGAGCCCCATATCGGGCTCTTTGCTCAGCGGGGAGCCTGCTTCCTCTTCTCTCTCTGCTTGTCTCTCTGCGTACTTGTGATCTCTCTGTCAAAAAAAAAAAATAAAATCTTAAAAAAAAAAGAAATTTTTGCCTATTCCAGAGTTATAAAGATACTCTGTGTTTTCGGATGTCTGGCTGGCTCAGTTAGAAGAGCTTGGGACTCTTGGTCTCCAGGTTTTGAGTCTGAGTCCCACACTGAATGTAGAGATTACTAAAAAGATAAATAATAAATAAATTACTAAAAAAAATTTATGAAAAGAAAGATACTCTGTTTTGTCTTTCTTGCTTTATTGTTTTACATTTCACATTTGAGTCTCCTGTGCACATTTTGATATGATGTGAGGTAAAGGTCAAAGCTCATTTTTTCCATATGGATTTCAAGTTGACCTAACACTACTTATTGAAAAGATGTTTTCCCTCCAGTAGTTTGTTCTGGTATCTTTTTGTGTTAAATCAGGTGACCAAGTATGTGTAGGTCTGTTTCTGGGTTCTTTTGCTCTTTCTCTGCACCAGTGACACTCTGTCTTTATTGCTGTAACTTTTGGACAAGTCTCAATATTTGGTAGTATTTATTTATTTGAGAGGGAGAGAATGAGAGAGAGAGCCTGAGCAGGAGAGAACATGAGAGCAGGGAGGCTCAAGAGGGAGAAGCCAACTCCCTGCTCAGCAGGGAGCCCAATGTGGGACTTGATCCTGGGACTCCAGGATCATGACCTGAGCCGAAGGCAGTCACTTAACTAACTGAGCCACCCAGGCGCCCCAAGCTTTGTTGTTTTATAGGACTGTCTTAGCTGTTCTGCATTCTTTGCAATTCCATATAAATTTTAGAATGTAAATGTTAGATTTAAAAAGTCTGCTGGGGTTTTGAATGAAATTCTTTTCACTCTGTAGATCATTTTGGGGAGAGATGTCACTTTGTCATATTGAACCTTCCAAACATGAGCATTGTATATACCTCCATTTATGTAAATCTTCTTTAATTTCTCTTACCAGTGTATAAAACACTTTATATAAAAATCTTTAGCTTAGCGGCCCTGTACATCTTTTAGGTTTATTTTTTTGGTCGTGGTTTTTTTGTTGTTGTTGTTTTGTTTTGTTTTGGTGCTATAGTAAATACTCCTGATTTAACTTTTTTTTTTTTTAAAGATTTTATTTACTTATTTGACAGACAGATATCACAAGTAGGCAGAGAGGCAGGCAAAGAGAGAGGAAGGGATGCAGGCTCCTCACTGAGCAGAGAGGGTGCTGGGATCATGACCTGAGCAGAAGGCAGAGGCCTCAATCCACTGAGCCACCTAGGTGCCCCTTAATATTTTTAAAAAAGATTTTATTTAAATCTATTTTTGTGAGAGAGAGAGAGCTTGTATATGCATGAGCACGAGTCAGGGGAGGGGCAGAGGGAGAAGCAGATTCCCCACTGAGCAGGGAGCCTGATGCAGGACCCTGGGATCATGACCTGAGCTGAAGGCAGCCGCTTAACCTACTGAGGCACCCAGACACACCTTCCTGATTTAAATTTTATTATTTGCCCGATTGTTGGCTTCAGATATAGAAATAAAGTTTTGGAATTTGATCTTATAGTCAGAGACCTTGCCAGATTCACTTGATTTAATATTTATAGGTACCTTTGCATGTTTTTAATGTATCCAGTCAGGTCATGTATAAATAATGACATTTTTTTTTTTTATTTCTAATCTCTAGAATTTTTATTTTGCTGTTCTTGCTTAATTTCATCAGCTAGAATTTCCAGTATAATGCCGAGTAGGTGTGAATAGTATACATCCTTGTCTTTTTCCTCACTTGGGGAAAATACATACAATACTTCACCATTAAGGTGATGTTAGCTTGTAATCACTGCCTTAATGAAGGTTAGAAAATATGTCACTGTGTTGCTCTT
The DNA here is from genome assembly GCF_009829155.1 of Mustela erminea. Classification (NCBI taxonomy): domain Eukaryota; kingdom Metazoa; phylum Chordata; class Mammalia; order Carnivora; family Mustelidae; genus Mustela; species Mustela erminea. The sequence goes on from NC_045617.1 coordinate 84,841,190, forward strand.
TATTTTTGTGATTTTTCTGAGGTGGCATGAATCCTTTCATTATCCAAAAGTATTTATTTCATCTGTCCAATTTAGATGTATATTTGAATTTAAATTGTATATGTAAGTTAATAGTTGAAATAAGAGATTTCTGATATTGATCTAACTTTAGAAACCTCATGCCTAATAGAGATCAGAAATGCCCATTATCTTTGCATATTTCAAGTAAAATTTCTTCCCAAATTTATTTTGTAATTTCCCCCTCTATTTTGAAAAAAATAATAATCATATGGTAATAATTTAAGCAGTTCCAAATGATTTACAGTGGAAAGTAAATCTTCTTACGTGGTGCTATTACCCTGCAGCAGTCTCTTACCAGACTGCTGTTTTTTTTGTTGGGGGTTATCCTTCCGTATTACATGTTCTTAACAGTTACTTTTTCTTTCTTCATCAATCAATCAATCAATCAATCAATCTCCACACCCAGGTAGGGCTCAAACACACAGTCCTGAGATTGAGAGTCTGATGTTTGGGGCACGTGGGTGGCTCAGTCCTTAGGCATCTGCTTTCAGTTTGGGTCATGATTCCAGGGTCCTGGGATGGAGCCTTATATCCAGCTCCCTGCTCAACGGGAAGCCTGCTTCTCCCTCTCCCATTCCCCCTGCTTGTACTCCCTCTCTTGCCATCTCTCTCTCTGTCAAAGAAATAGATAAAATCTTTAAAAAAATGGACACAAGCTTTGGGATTTGTTACTATTAAAAAAAAAAAAGTCTCATGTTCTCACTCAGCCAGCCAGGCACTCCAAATTTTAATTTTTTAATTGAGTTATAGTTGACACACAATGTTACATTAGTTTTGGGTATACAGCGTAGTGATTTGACAACTCTATACTTTATGCTCTAAATACCACAAGTGGAGCTACCAGCTGTCACCATACAATGCTGTTATAGTACCATAGAGTATATTCCCTATGCTATACCTTTCATCCCTGTGATTTAGTCATTCCATAAACAGATACTTAAATAATACACATTTGGTTATGTATTATACATACTATTCAGCTTCTTGTTATCTGTATCTTCTAGATTGTTCCATAATAGCATGTGTAGAATTATATCATTCTTTTGGATAGCTTAATATTGTAGTTGATATAACATATTTTGTAGTCTTTAAGATGGATATTCATATTTTTGCCAGTCTTGTTTGAACTATTATTTAGTTTTTTAACTATTTGAAACAGTGTTGTACAAAGACTATAATACGTGTCTTTCTGCATATGTGTCAAGATTTCTACCCACATTTTTTCTTTTTTTAAAGATTTTGTTTTAGAGAGCCCTTGGGAGCATGTGGGCATGTGCACGCATACGGTAATGGGGGGAGGGGTAGAGAGGGAGGAAGCTGAAGAGAGAAAGACTCTCAAGCCTACTCCTGGCTGAGAAGAGCCCATAATGGGGCTCAGTTTCACGACCCTGGGATCATGACCTGAGCCGAAACCAAGAGTCTGACGCCCAACCAACTTCCCATACTTACTCTTTTTTTTTTTTTTTTTTAAGATTTTATTCATTTGTTCAACAGAGAGAGAGAGAGAGATCACAAGTAGGCAGAGGGGCAGGCAGAGAGAGGTGGGGGAAGCAGGCTCCCCGCTGAGCAAAGAGCCCATTGTAGGGCTTGATCCCAGGACACTGAGATCATGACCCCAGCCGAAGGCAGAGGCTTAACCCACTGAGCCCCCCAGGCACACTGATATCTTGTGATCTTAATTTGTATTTCCTTGATTATTAGTGATATTGAGTATCTTTTCATCTGCCTCTTGGACATCTGTATGTTTTCTTTGGAAGAATGTTTATTCCGATTCTTTTTAAAATTGGATTGTTTTTTGTTATTGTATGAGTTATTTATATATTTTGTATATTATCCCCTTTTCAAAGATATGATTTGGAAATATTTTCCCCCAGTCAGTAGGTTGCCTTTTTGTTTTGTTGAGGATTTGCTTCGCTGTGTGAAGCTTTAGTTTAATGTAGTCCTCTTTGTTTATTTTCGCTTTTGTTTCCCTTGCCTTTGGAATCAGATTTAAAAAAAAATGTTGGTACTGATGTCATGGAGCTTATGGTCATTTTATTTTTATTTTTATTTTTAAAAAATATTTTATTTATTTATTTGACAGAGAGAGATCACAAGTAGGCAGAGAGGCAGGCAGAGAGAGAAAGGAGGAAGCAGGCTCCCTGCTGAGCAGAGAGCCTGATGCGGGACTCGATCCCAGAACCCTGAGATCATGACCCGAGCTGAAGGCAGAGGCCTTAACCCACTGAGCCACCCAAGCGGAAATAAAATCATCAACTAACTGCCAGCCTTTGAGTTAAGCCTTTTAGAGATCTTCAGCCCCTGAATAAAAGCAGTGAGGCTGAGTGAAGAAGGTGTGATTAACTAGCACCATATGCTGGGTTGCTGCCCCTCCATTACTACTTCTGAATCACCACTGCAGTCTTTCTTGAGGTCACTCTTAAAAAACCCCAAAGAATTCACAGGGCCTTGGGTTAACTACTGGGGCCACTGACAGTATGGCAAAAGATAGAAGTAACTTGGTTTTTTACCTAGGTGTCGGATTCTGTATGCCAGTCCAGTTAACTTTAACACTGGCACTGTGGGGGTTAATCTTCAGTATTCTCTTGTTTTGTCTTTGGTAAATAACTTTTTTGGCTTTGGCCTTAGACAAATATGACTAATATGATTAATGCCTGGCAGAAGTAGAGGTAGGATCAATTTGGATTCTGAATATAAAATGTTATGAAAAGAATAAAACATCAGTAAAAATCATGAAACAAAATTTTGTAGCTTTTTAAAAAAAAGATTTTATTTATTTAATTTATTTGTTTATTTATTTATTTATTTGTTTGTTTGACACAGACACAGAATTCGAGCAGGGGAAGTGGAAGAGGGAAAGGCAGGCTTCCGGTGGAGCAGGGAGCCCAATATTCCAGGATCCTGGAATGATGATCTGAGCCGAAGGCAGACACTTGATGGCTGAGCCACCCAGGCCCCCCATCTGTATCTTTTAATGTTTTTTAGACCCTTCTAGTATGGGTCTGGTGCATTCATTTCCGTATTTCCATTAGCTATAATCATGAATTGGATCTCGTTTATGTACCATTTTACAAACATTCTGTGTAGTTATTTTGTGTGGAAATGGTTTCATAGATGGTTTTAAGTATTAATAATTTGAGATTATAGTTTTCTTCAGAGTAATACAAAGTTGGAAAATTGGCAAAATATATTAAGCTGTATGAATGATATAGAATGAATCTTTACACTTAAAAGTATTCATTTTTAAAAGGTTGTTTTGATCACTGATCTTCAGTGTTTTAGAGGTTCTTTATTTGTACGTAATAAGAATTTTTAAGCTTGTATCTCCTTTATTCATTGGGTAGAGTTGTGTCAGAATTATAATTAGCTATATAATTGAAAGCCCTTGTAATTTAAAGTGTAAATATTGAGCTTTCAAGTTAGATTCAATAACAAGAAACCAAAATACTGAAATAGTTGATACCTTCTTTGTTTGAAACATGAAATATTCTGGCAAGCTTTTAGACTAATAGAACAGGTTCCAGAGAGTGAATAAAACTGTATATCACTAATGTACCAATCTTCTAGATTACCACAGTTCTTTTCTCTGTACTTTGCCATTCAGGGGCTGATCATCATTTTCTGAATTTTCTAAATTACCTTCAAAGTTTCTCTGTCTACTGTATAAACCTTTCTTGCTATATAGCTTTTACTTAACAGCACTTACTCCCTTTAACTAGTAGGGCAAGAGGGGATTGAGAGTATGTAAAATTCACATTAGGTCATTAGTAGCTCTGGTTCTTATAACTATAAAAGGAGGTTTAACAATAGATGGGAATTTTAAAGTCATTCATTGATTTTAGTATCAGTGGTAATATACTCTGATAGTGTGAATAATTTAAGTAGGTAGAACTGATGAAAAAGTTTTTAAACTTGCAATTTGTTCATCAAAAATATGCTTTTTTAAAAAAAATGTTTAAATAAGTTGGGATCTGTGTGCTCTGTACCTTCAAGTTGCTAGCTGTGATTACCAAACAATCGTCCCTTTGTGAGGTGTGAGGTTTTTGTTCTGTGGATATTCCCAAAGGGCTATATGAGGAAATTCTGAAATAAAGGGATAGATTAACTTAAAAAAAAACAAACTGCTTGGCCTTCTTGGAAGGGAATAAACAACTATGGGCTACAGTTTTTGCTTTTCTGGAATGCCAAATTTCAGCTCAGAGCAAATTCTTCAGCAGAGCAATAAACCTTTGAAAATTGCTTTATAATGGAAATGCTGACAGACCATTAACTATAGTGGTGCAAATGCACTGCTCTGACATACATAAGGTTTTCCCAAGTTGCTAAATACAATAAACCATGTTGGGCAGTGTACATCCTGTGGAAGCCCATATGAGTGTATACAGTTTGTTGTGTTACGCCACCTAATTATAAATGGAGAAGTTCAAAGGTAGCACCTTTGACATGCAGGAAAAGTATCATTTTAGAACGAAAGAGTGGTTTAGGCTCTGCTGATGCTGATAGCTCATTTTATGTTTGCCACACTGGAAAAGGCCCAGGGTAAATTTAACATGATGCATTTAATCACCATTCCAATTACAGTGCTACTGAAGCAGATCAATGTTTTCTTACTACCAATTCATTGGAACTTCTAGGTCATAAAGTATCATTATTAGGCATATTGGAAAGTCTCAGCCCAATGGAAATGGGGATTCTGGGATTTTTCCAATTGCTTTGAAATAGTAACGGAGGCTGCTTGGATGTACATTTTCCCCATGTAAAATGAAAATTGGAATTTAAAGGGATTGATATGACAAAGTGAAAATCCTATAATGCCCCAGGGAAGGTTGAAGCAGAATGTTCATATCTAAAAGTAAAATGAGGAAAATGATGAAAAGGGGTGGATACTTCCATAGCAGCGTGCTTGATGACCAGTATCCCTGCTAATAATAAGTGTTGTGAGAGTATGTCTTGTCCCTGGCTTGTTCACAGGACCTAGCACAGTGCCTGGCACATAATGTGGATGTCAGTTTCATTTGACTTTATTTGTGCTTATGTATTTGAAAACGTTTTGAGGCTGGATTGTCAGATGCCATGCTAAATGTTGTGTAAGCTTACTAATAATATGTGTGTGTGTGTGTGTGTGTGTGTGTGTAGACATAATAATACATGTATGTACATAGGCAGCATTTATAAAATATTTTTAAAGGCTTTATTAGGTATAATTTGATATATTGAATATCATGAGTTAATGCGAAGATTCTAATGTATTTTGGGTAGAATCATGTTCTTTGAAATGAAAATATATAGTGAAAAGATTTGACATCATTACTAGATCGTAATAAGTCTGTTAACCCTATACTTTACAATATAAAATCAATACTAAGTGAACCAGGCTTATCTGTTCTGTTTGACTAAAAAGAAATTTCTTTTCCTACCTGTGGCAACCTAAACTTTTCTGTTCACCTGAACTTTTAAGAAAACATAAGAATTCTTGGGCATTAGCCAAGATTTGATTGATTAAGTCTAGGGTGGAGACTGGGAATCTCTTTATATATTTTTTTAAAATTTCTTTTCCTTGGGTGTTTATGTACAGACACTCCCCCTGCCCCACTTCATTAAGTAATGTCTTGGAAGGAAAGAGATGACTAGCATATGTCATATTGAAGGTGTTTTAGGACTAGTGTTGACTTTCTATCCATATTTCACCAGAAGTCTACTGTCAGAAAGTTTGAGGAAAGATATGTCTTACTTTCTTTTTTTTTTCCCCCCTCCCCTATGGCATATTCACAGAGTTGTATTATTGGAAGGTGCCTTAGAAATTTGGTTTATTCCCTTCATCTTATATTTGAGTTAATCTTAAAAATGTTTGTGTTTGAATCCTGGTTGTACCTCCTATTTGTTGTTGCCTCATTTCTTCTGAGCCTTGGTTTCCTGTACATAAATTGGGGATAGGAGCATCTGGGTAGCTCAGTTGGTTGAGCACCTCTCTTTGGCTCAGGTCATAATCCCAGGACCCTAGGATCAAGCCCTGTGTCAGGCTCCCTGCTCAGTGGGGAGCCTGCTTCTCCTGTCCCTCTGCTGTTCTTCCCGCTTGTGCTCTCATTCTGTAAAATAAATAAATAAAATCCTTGGGGGGAAAAATCTACTGTAAAATAGTAGATAAAATCTATCTACTATACAGGTTTTGAAGGATTAAAATGCACAAAAAAATGCCTAGCATATATCTTGCATGTAGTATGTTCTCAAAAATGTTAGATTTTAAGGCATATCTGTTGTACAAACTATCGTATACATAAAAGCCAAAAGAAGTAGGAAGATTATAATAAATTCAAGTTAAATATCCTGTGTGTATACCCACAGGCAGTTTTTGTAAATTATGGTAAAATACATATAAAACCCACCATTTTAAGTTTTGAATGTATAGTTCATTTAGTACATTCACATTGTTGTGCAGTCATTATTGTCTAGTTTCAGAACATTTTCATCACCCCCCCCCAAAAAAACCTGTACACATTAAACAGTCCCTATTCTCTCTACCCCTTCCCAGACCGTGGCAATCACTGATACTTCTGTCTTTGCGGATATGCGTGTTTTGTGTACGTGTGAATGTAATCATCAAACCCTCTGTGTCAGGTTTCTTTCACTTTGAATGTGGTCTAGCATGTCTCAGTATTTCTTTCCTTTTTATGGCTGGATAGTATCCATTGTATCCACCATATGGATTGTATCCATTGTATCCACCATAATTTGTTTATGCATTCATCAGTTGATGAACATTTGAGTTCTTTCCACCCTTTGGCTGTTGTGAATAGTGCTGCCACCAAGAGGCACATACACATTTTTGTTGTAACACTCATATTCAGTTCTTTGATTTATATAGTAATTCTGTATTTAACTTACTGAGGGAACCATCAAAGTGTTTTCCATGGTGAATGTGCTGCTTTATCTCATCAGCAATGTATAAGGGTTCTCCTTTCTCCGCATCCTGGCCAACACTTTTTTTTTCTACTATAGTTATCCAGTTAGGTGTGAAGTATATCTCATTATGGTTTTGGTTTGCATTTTGCAAATAACTAAGACATTAGGCATCTTTTCAGTGGGCTCATTGGCCATCTGTATATCTTATTTGGAGAAATGTCTTTTTAAGTTCTTTGCCCATTTTTCTATTGTTTTTTTGTCTTTTGTTGAAGGCAGAATTTTTTAATTATAAAATTAATTGATCCATCATCTTCAGGGGGTTTGTTTGGGAATATAAAATATATTTGGGTCTATAACAGTAAAGGATTGGAGTTCTTTACTTTTGAAAAAATAACATTTGACTGAGTGTTTTATTTTTATTATAGAAATGTAACTATCTTTAATTACATAGTTTAGCCTTATGTCTTATTCTCTGCCTCCAGTCTGCACTAGCAGATAGCTACATTTATTCCTTCCGGATTATCATTATTTTACATTGATATTCTTTTTCAGTTCATAAAATGTTCCTTTCTCAACTTTTTAAACTTTCTTGAAGTATAATTTATATACCATAAAAATTTCACTCATTGTAACTGTACAGTTTGATGATTTTTAGTAAATTTACAGTGTTTTACCACCATTACCAAATTCAGTTTTAGAACATTTATAGCACCTTGAACTTTCCTTAGCACTGTTGGTGGCACATTTCTGTGCCCACCTCCAGATAACCACTGAAATGCTTTGTTTCTTTCCTTGTTTTCTTTCTTTCTTTTTTTTTTTTTTCCAAGATTTTATTTATTTGAAAGACAGAGATCACAAGCAGGCAGAGAGACAGGCAGAGGGAGAGGAAGGGAAGCAGGCTCCCTGCTTATCAGAGAGCCGGATGCTAGACTCGATCCCAGGACCCTAGGACCTTGACGTGAGCCAAAGGCAGAGGCTTTAACCCACTGAGCCACCCTGGCGCCCCTGCTTCTGTTTCTATTCTGTAGATTTGTCTTTTTTTGATATTCTTTACATAAATATAATCATAATATGTAGAAAGAAGATTAATGTTTTCAAGGTTCATCATCCTTGTTGTAGCATGTATCCATAGTGTGTTCCTTTTTATTGCTTAATGTATGGATTATATCACATTTTATGTAACCATTCACCAGCTGATGGGCATTTGAATTGTTTCAGTTTTTGGCTATTGTTGAATAATGAATGTTCACGTACAAGTCTTTCTGTGGACATTCTTCCACAGCTCTTTTTTTTTTTTTTAATTTTTAAAAAATTTAAAAAATTTTATTTGATAGAGAGCACAAGCAAGGGGGAGCAACAGGCAGAGGGAGAGAGAGAAGCAGTCTCCCCGCTGAGCAGGGAGCCTGAGGTGGGGCTCAGTGCCAGGATTCTGAGATCATGACCTGAGCCGAAGGCAGTTGCTTATTGGATTGAGCCATCCAGGTGCCCCTATCTCAGCTTTTTACTTTGAGAAAAGTTTTAAGTCTACAGAAAGGTTGAGATAATATAGTGTGTGTGTGTTTGTGTATACATATATGTAAAATGAATGTCTGTGTATGCCTCACCTAGATTCAGTGATTGTTAACTTGTGTTACCCATGCTTCACCTCTTTTCATGAATACACCTTTTGCAGAATTGGTTACAGATTATTCTGATAGTCTATTTATTAAGTATTCCACTATGAATCTTTAAGAAAGAGGACATACATTGTCATACAGAACCACAGTATCATAATCAGACTTAAAAATTAGCAATAATTTCATATCAGCTATTCATATACATAGTGAAATTTCCCCCGTTCCAAAAGTTTCTTCTAGAGCTTCTTTTTACCCCTTTCTTCTAATCCAGGATCCAGAAATGATTTGTAGTTTCCATTTAGTTGTTATTTCTCTTAGTATCTCTTTTTTTAAAGATTTGGTTTATTTGATAAAGAGGGAGGGTGAGCGAGAGAGCACAAGCAGGAGGAGTGGCAGAGAGAGGGAGAAGCACGCCCCCTGCTGAGCAGGATCCTAGGATGATGACCTTAGCCAGAGACAGAAGTTTAATGGACGGAGCTACTCAGGTGCCCTCTCTTAATCTGCCTCTTTTGTTTTTACTGTCACTGAGGTTTAAGAGTATAAGGCCACTTAATCCCAAATTACAGATTTGTCTCTTTGCTCTCTCATGATGTAAATGTAACATTTTTGACAAGGATGTGTTAAGCATGTGTCCTTTTTTCATAAAACAGTGATTAAATGAAAAAAGTGAGTTAAAGTGTGGAATCATAAAAAATACCTTAAATAATTTAAAACATTGAATTAGGACACACGGAATGTTTCCTTACTTTTGTAGCTAAATGGTATCACTTAGTTAAGGTATTGATTGCCAGATTGTAAAGGTATGACTTTTTATATTTAGCAGGTAATTTGTAGGAGGAAGCTTTGAGATCATATGCTGTCTTGTTTTTCAGTAACCTTTTAACTAATGAGTTTGGTATCATTGTTTGGAGTGGTTACTACACCGAGGGGGGTGGTGTATGGAATGGTTTTTAAAAAATAACTTCATTAGTTCAAAAGGCATTTTGTATTGTCTTCCTTAGGTTTCTGTGCTTGAATAAATACATTCTAGATGTCTCCTTGGCTTGTTATATTGTACTTAGAGTATCAGAGAGAAATTTATTAGTAGCATGTAAGGTGTGGAGGTGGATTTTACATTTTTAGAAGTTGCTTTTTTTTTTTTTTAAGATTTTATTTATTTATTTGACTGAGGAGATCCCAAGTAGGCAGAGAAGCAGGCAGAGAGAGAGGAGGAAGCAGGCTCCCTGCTGAGCAGAGAGCCTGATGCAGGCCTTGATCCCAGAGCCCTGACATGACCTGAGCCAAAGGCAGAGGCTTTAACCCACTGAACCACCTAGGCGCCATAGAAGTTGCTTTTGATATTTGATTGCAGTTTTGCAGTCAGTTGAGCAAGATAGTAGAGAAATTAATGGGATCTAGTAAGAAGCAACACTTTCTGTGTAGTAAGAAAACATATATCAAGTATTTTGCCAAAAAACCCCAGATTTGTTTCTGAATGTTAAGAATTTCATACATGGGGCGCCTGGGTGGCTCAGTGGGTTAAAGCCTCTCCCTTCGGCTCAGGTCATGATCCTGGAGTCCTGGGATCGAGCTCCACATCGGGCTCTCTGCTTCCCGGAGAGCCTGCTTCCCCCCATCCCCCCGCCCCCCTTCTGCCTCTGCCTACTTGTGATCTCTGTCAAATAAATAAATAAAAATCTTTTTTTTTTTTAAAGATTTTATTTATTTATTTGACAGGCAGAGATTACAAGTAGGCAGAGAGGCAGGCAGAGAGGAGGAAGCAGACTCCCTGCTGAGCAGAGAGCCCGATGCGGGGGCTTGATCCCAGGACACTGGGATCATGACCTGAGCCGAAGGCAGAGGCTTTAAACCCACTGAGCCACCCAGGCGCCCCTAAATAAATAAAAATCTTAAAATAAAAAAAAGAATTTCATACATATTTTACTTTCTATTTGCATTGTTGTTTTTTAAACCTTTTGGTAGAGTGGATAGTATTGTCCTCTGTGCATTCTGAGATTGCTTACTTATGATGCTGATTAATCATGGGTAGATTCTCCGAATGTTACATTTAAACCTGTAAATAGTTTTCTTTCTTTTCCTGGGCAAAGAGAATATGGTATGTTAATAATCTCTGTAATATTAATGTGGTTTGTGACCGTCTTGGCCCACAAAATTGGACATGTATATTGGATATGTCTTATTCTCATAACACTGATAGGTAAGTGAAGGATATATGTTAAAGCATGGAATGCTAAAAAAAAATAATTTAGGTGTTTTAGGTTAATTTAAATCACAAATATATATAAACTGTAAGGCTTAAGACCTTATCTTTGCTTGTTAGTCAACAATGATTTGAGAGGTATCCATATGGGATGTATAAGCCACATAAATAATACATCATTTGTGATGTAAGCATATTAGGAATATGATCTCTGGGACTAGGCTTTCTGGGCTAGAACCCTCATCTGCCTCTTACTAAAATGTGAGCTTAGGGAAGTTACTTACAGTTTCTCTGTACCTCAGTTTTCCCATGTGCAAAATGCTGATAATTGCAGTGTGTTAGGAATTGTAAAGCAGATGCTAGCTTAAAGTGGTTAACTCATTTAATCTTGCTGGTAACTGGCACATAAGTGCTTAAGTAAGTGTTTGTTAATGTCCGGATTTGTTCTCTTAAGTGGAGTGAGACTATAAAGACATTTGCAAACTGAGGGCACTTTAGGTTTTTATGATTTATTCCTTAATATTTAAAGTTGTCTTGCCCATGACTAATATGACAGCATTCTTTTCTAAAATAGCAACATGACTTTTAGCTATTCAAAAGTTTCAATGTAGATTTCATAGAAATAATGCTTTCTTTTTGCACTTACAGGTTTTGGTAGTCAACTGTGTGATCACAGCAACAAGTAAACTAAGCATAGTTATTAGGCATAGACAGATTTAGGAACAAAAAAACAACTGACAGGAGTGGAAATAAGCCTCTGTATTGGGAAAAAGCTCTGCTAGGTGGGAGAGCACCTGACAAGCTGTGGGCACATCAGTCTGTTTTATGGAGAGTCTTGAGCCCAAGTTAATATAGACAGCTGAGTAAAGTCTTGAAAGGAAACTCCTGCTTGTTCTTTTGAAGAAGATGCTGTTGCAGACTTAACCATCTTAAGGTACCTAGTGTAGTTATCTGCTATGGGTCTGTCTGCTGCTAGATTACAGCCTTTTATCCTATTCTTGTAATGATTAAGGTACCTTATGTTTGTGAAAAATAGCAAGTTCTATGGCCTGGAAGGTAGATGGATCCATGATTAGTAAGTTTTTCTTAGAACCGTTTGCCAGGACCCAGACCGGTCCTCAGCTCTAGAGAGGGGAACATGCACTTTCAGTTGAATTCTGAGAGATGGGTCCTGAGCTTTTTAAGATTTCCACCAGAATCTTAGGTGGTGGCACATAGAATATGGTCATTAAGTTTATGAATGACATCAAGTTTGGGTGGGATAGATGATTCAATAGGTAACTGGATTAAAATTCAAAATATCTGAGGTTTAGAAAAGTTGGTGGATATATACATAGCATGTATATGCATGTATTCAGGAGGGTTAAGGCAAGATAATTTTCTTTTCTTTTTTTAAAGATCTTATTTGTTTATTAGAGAGAGAGAGAGAGATCACAAGTAGGCAGAGCAGCAGGCAGAGAGAGAAGGGGAAGCAGGCTCCCCACTGAGCAGAGAGCCCTCTGCGGGGCTTGATCCCAGGACCCTGAGATCATGACCTGAGCTGAAGGCAGAGGCTTTAACCCACTGAGCCACCCAGGTGTCCCAATATTTTATTTTATTTTTAAAGATTTGATTTATTTTTGAGGGAGAGTAAGATAAAGCATGAGCGGGAGCAGGGAGAGGGAGAAGCAAGAAGAGGGAGAAGCCGACTCCCCACTGATCAGGGAGCTGGATGCAAGGATCAGTCCCAGGACCTCAGGATCATGACCTGAGCTGAAGGCAGACTCTTAACTGACCAAGACACCCAGGCACCCCTCAATTTTGTATTTTAAAGTGAATGACTAAAATAGCCAGGAAATGGACATTTTGAACTTATTTCCTTTTCAATGAGCTTTGGACTGGGAATAAGGAGAGCAGTTTCTTTTCTGCTATCACCTTTCAACCGTATCTCATCACACAAGGTAGGTGTGATCCTGACTTTTTCACCTACCCCTTGGGGGGAATGTCCTAGTAGACTGATAAAGCACATAAAATGTTTAGAATTTGAACAAATGAAGGTGCTATTAAGTATAAAAGATGCTAATTTTTTTAAGGGACTGCTTTTATTTATTTATTTTTTAAAGATTTTTTATTTATCTATCTGACAGACAGAGATCACAAGTAGGCAGAGAGTCAGGTGGGGGTTGGGGGGACTCCCCGCCAACCAGAAAGCCCGATGTGGGGCTCGATCCTAGGACCCTGAGATCATGACCTGAGCCGAAGGCAGAGGCTTTAACCCACTGAGTCACCCAGGCGCCCCGAAGATGCTCATTTTTTAATGTGACATTACCTGCACATTTAAATTCTTGTATTTATATATTGCTAGGTAAGTGTTTTCTCCTCCTCCATGTTTCGTAGATGTCATGTTGGTGCTTGCATCTTCCCTAAATGATATGCACTGAAATGTTGCATCTTGTAGATCTCTTTTTACTTGGGTGTTTTCCAGCACAAGTACCTTGTACTTTTCTTCCTTAACCCTGTATCTACCCTTGCTAGCCTGTTTAACCTTGTAGTTTGAACCCTTGTAACTCTGTCATCTCCCAAGTTTATCTCTAATTTTCTGACAAAGAAGGATCTAATGATTTAGGTTTACTTTTCATCTTTCATAAAAATTATGCTGCATTTGATCTGATTTTCCATAAATATGGGTAAGTGAATGCCTTTCCTTACAAGCCTGAATTATCTTAGTAATAAGAGTAGATAAATGCACACTTCACCAGGATGAAGCAGAAGTATTTGTCACTTGGGTAGGACAGGTACATATATAATTCCTCAGTTTTTATGTAATGATAGTTGCAACTATGAAGGAAAATGCAAAGCTCAGTATCTTGTCTTAGAAGAAGTGTTTCTTGAGTTTAATTATTAACCCACTGCAGAAGTTTCATAGCCATTTAATTATGTTGACCACTGTTCAGGAGAAAACACTCTGACCTCCATAAATGTAGTGTCCCCTTCCCCTACCCATTTAGGGCAGCAGCGTGGCTAGCCAGGAGAAGAATAAGGGCTGGGAATACCTCAGTGTATCTCGCTTTGTTTTTTTTTTTTTTTTTTTTTTTTTAATTTTTTTTAAAGATTGTATTTATTTATTTGACAGAGAGAAATCACAAGCAGATGGAGAGGCAGGCAGAGAGAGAGAGGGAAGCAGGCTCCCTGCTGAGCAGAGAGCCCGATGCGGGACTCGATCCCAGGACCCTGAGATCATGACCTGAGCCGAAGGCAGCGGCCTAACCCACTGAGCCACCCAGGCGCCCCTCGCTTTGGTTTTTTGTTCTTAGTTTAGTTCTCAGATTTTTGCTCCTATACTAAATGATTGGGAAATAAGATCTCACTGTACTGTTTTCAGAGCAACATGAAGAATGCCTTTTATAATGGAATAGTAGTAGTACCTGATGTAGTGTAGAATTAAAAAAAATTTTTTTTGTACGAATAATACTTTATTGAGCTATGATTTATATATAGTAAAGTGCGCAATCTTAAATATATTACATAATTTTGTCAAATGTATACATGTTAAGTCATCTGTTAGATAAAGAAAATTTTCATCACTCAGGAAGTGCTTTCCATTTCTACAGAATTTTAAAAACCTATTTTTACTAAGTGGATAGGAATAGTTTAAGTGAGAAATTTAATAATCAATGTGTATAAAATTTCTTTAGGTAGCTGGAGAGCAGTGAACTTAGTCTTTAAGAAATTTTTTTTAATATTCTTTTTTTTTTTTAAGATTTTATTTGGGGTGCCTGGGTGGCTCAGTTGGTTAAGCATCTGCCTTTGGCTCAGGTGGTGATCCCAGGGTCCTGGGATCAAGCCCCATGTCTGGTTCCCTGCTCAGCATGGAGTCTGCTTTTCCTCCACCCCCCTGCAGCTCCTCCTGCTTATGCTCGCGTGTGTACGCATGCGCTCACGCGCGCACGCTCTGTCAAATAAGTTATTTAAAAAATTTTTAAATTTTTTTACTTGTCAGGGAAAGAGAGAGAGAAGGAGAAGTAGAGCAAGCACAAGCAGGGGGAGTGGCAGGCAGAGGGAGAAGCAGACTCCCCACTGAGCAGGGAGCCTGAAGTGGGGTGGGCTCCATCCCAGGAACCTGAGATCATGACCTGAGCCGAAGGCAGACACTTGACCACCTGAGCCACCCAGGCATCCCTTAGTCTTTTTACTTTTTAAGATTTTTTTTCTCTACTATAAAAGCGAATTTTGCTAAGCATTAGTTTTGTTCTAAAACAAGAGTTTGAATTTCTTAAAATACACAGTTGGAAATGAAGAGACTGGGATATAAGGCAGTCCTCCATTTTCTAAGTAAGAAAAAGAAGTGTTTGGTCAATGTGAATACAAACTTTTAGGGGTGTAGGTGAAATAATTAAATGTCTAATTAAAGTGCTAATTATATATTTTAAAACTCTATCTTTTTATTTTGAGATAATTGTAGTTTTATATGCAGTTTAAAAAATAATATAAAAAGATCTTCTGTATTTATTCATTTTACTCCTATGGTAACTTCACATGCATGTTTAAGATAAGATCACAGGTTATATAAAATAATAAGCATTTGTATATGTTCCTGATATAAATTTTAAAGTACTAGTTTTCCACCCTCTTTATCAAAGCAATTTATTCGAACTTTCCACATCTTTACAGGTATCAATGTCTTTAATGTTTACTAAAACCATGTTTAAAGCTATTGACCAGTTTTTCAGTTACTCACTTTATTAACAAGTTATTTGAGATAGAGCACTTTAAAAATCTGTAAATGTTACTTCAATTGGAAATTTTATCTGAAGCCACAAGAATCCATTCCTATTTCACTAGGAAAAAAGCCATCATTTTAATGTTATTTGTGATCTTCCTAACATTAGAAGGGTTTTATTGCATTGCTTTATAAGTGCTCTTCAAAAGCCTTTTTCAGTGGCAGCTACCTCTTGTAATTCTGAGATCACACTTAATACTTAAGAATTAAAAACTGTATCTTACTCCCTTTAAAATTTGTTTGTTGTAATAACCTTGATAAAGCATCCAACACTAATGTTGCCTCACATCCTTCCTAACTTATGTGTTTCTGCCAGGTGATGAGAACTTCACTGTCTTTCCCCTTTGATAGACTCTGACTGGCTAGATGCCCCTGGGAGTTTAATTCCATTGATATGGTCTTCCTCTTTTGAAATCCCACATGCCCTTAACCCTGGGCATGACTGCATGCTTGAGTTTTTCACTTTTAGGTTTCTTGGGAGCTTTTCCCTTTTCTTCCTGTTGGTGTTTAGTCTAAAATTATTGGTGAGCCTCAAAAGTAAGGATTTAATTGTAAAGTAATTCCTTTTTTTTTTTTGGACAGATAATTTTAAGGAGGAAATCCTTGTGTTTGGGTATATATGCTAAGACAGCTGTAGCCACTGTTTACCATTGTGTGGGAGAGTTGGTAGTGTCATTAGTTCTCTTATTTGGGTGAAGTTTTTGGCATTTTTATTTAGTTCTTTGTATTTTGTTCCCTCCTTTCCTGTAGAGCTTTTACATGTTTTAATTTTTGTCTTCCTTTTTTACTAGTTTATTGGTGACCATGGCTCGTCTTGTTTTAATTGTTAGATAGTGTTAGACTAAGTTCTTAGTAATGTGTACAGGGCCACTGATGATAAGGTGACTTGTTTAACATCTGTATATCTTTTAGTGTAGGGATTTGAAACACATAAAACTAGATGTGGATGTTGTGTCCTTGTGGTCCTTGAATTTTGTATAAAACGTTAAGACCCTGTTCATTACAGTACCTCAACTGGAATCTAAGTTGTTAAATTGAAATTATCTTTTTTAAATTAGTTTGACCCATATTGCTACATTCTAGAAACTAATCCCTCTTATTAACGATTGCGTCTTTTCCTTTGTAATATTCCCTTAGAAAGAAAACTTTGCAGACATTGTCTGAATGATTTAGAGTGATGTGTAACAGTTCAGACAGGCTGGATGCACTGTTGAAAACCTCCTTTGTCATTGCCAGCTAGGATGTCATCTGTTTGAACTGGCCTTTTTCTTGTTTGCCTGGGGTGAGCAAAGAGTGATGTTAGCAGATTTAGTAGAGTTGTTTCTTGTTACCTAGCTGTTGTAGGAAGTTAGACTTTCTGGCTATAAGTGTACAAGGTGGCATACAGATTATTACTGGTCTTTAATCATCTAATCTTCTAGGCAAATGGAATGATTTTTAGAGTGGAGGAGGCATTGTAACTTTTTAAATTAACATATAATGTATTAATTGCTTCAGGGGTATAGGTCTGTGAATCATCAGTCTTAGACAATTCACAGCACTTACCATAGCACATACCCTCCCCAGTGTCCATCACCCAGCCACCCTCTCCCTCCCCCACCCCCTAGCAACCCTCAGTGTGTTTCCTGAGAATAAGAGTCTCTTACCATGTGTCTCCTTCGCAGTCCCGTCTTGTTTCATTTTTTTTTCTCTCCCTGCCCCCCACAACCTCCCACAATGCCTCTCAAATTCCTCATATCAGAGAGATCATATGATAATTGTCTTTCTCTCATTGACTTGCTTTGCTTAGCATAATACCCTTTAGTTCCATCCATGTCGTTGCAAATGGCAAGATTTTTTTGATGACTGCATAGTATTCCATTGTATATATACCACATATTCTTTATCCATTCATCTATTGATGGACATCTCTAGGGTCTTTCCATAGTTTGGCTATTGTGGACATTGCTGCTATAAACATTCGGGTGTATGTGAGGTGTTGTGATTTGATTTTTCCTTCCTTCTCCTTCCCTTGCCCCTCAGCCTCTCCCCATCTCTACTTTCTTCCTTTTCCCTCTAATTCTCTCCTTCCTTTAGATTATTAAAGAAGATTGAGTTAGGATAAGAGATAGTAGTGTTTTATGGATGTAAAGAAAATATTATAAGTAAAATGTTTCTAGAATTTTCAGAAATCAGGAATATTAATTAATTCCCCAAGATGAGTTAGTTGGGAGTTAATTTATCCTTCATTAGAAAATTAATATCCTTCAAAATTGGGAAATTTTTTATTTCAGAGGTCAACAAATGATTAAAGTAATATAACCATTTCTCCCATCAAGCAAAGATTTAAAAGTAATAATACTTAATGTTGGTAAGAATTTATTGAAAATATTTTCAGATCCTTTTGATGACAGTTAAATTCGTAGAACTTATCTGATAAGTAATTTGGCCATACTTACCTAAATCATAGTTTTTCATCTAGTAGTTCTCCTCAGAATCAGTTTTAATGAAACTTTATTCAAAGATTTATAACCAGAGATTATGTCTTCAAATGCTCATTATAGAAATATTTATAATAGAAAAAAATCTGGGACAGAGATTGAACATCCAACAGTAAGCAAGGGACTAAATAAATTATAGTATGTACTAGACTATTACAGAGCAAGAAATGGATTTTGAAGAATACTTAATGGCATGGGAAATATTAACTAAATCTAAAATGAAAATGAAATTTTACATATTTTTATCACTTTAAAAAATGAAATATGTGATCTGTGCAAAAGAAAATATGTATATATGTCATAAAGCATAATAAAATGCAAACTTGTGAACATATTAC
This sequence comes from Mustela erminea, assembly GCF_009829155.1. NCBI lineage: Eukaryota > Metazoa > Chordata > Mammalia > Carnivora > Mustelidae > Mustela > Mustela erminea. The sequence continues at coordinate 84,859,543 of NC_045617.1, forward strand.
ACAACTTTACCAACACTGTTAAATATAATAAATTCTTAATTATGCATATTTATTCATGGGATAAGAAGGAGTTATTTCAGAGTATTAAAGGTTTTCATTTTCGGGGTTTGGATTATCAGTGATCTTTGGTTTTCACTTAAATGCTTATGTTTTCTAAATTCTGTACAAGGGTTATGTGTTCTCAAAACTAGAAAATATCATTAAACATTCATTGAAAGGAGAGAAAAATTTAAGCTTGTTTCTTTCCAACTCGATTTCATTGGAGAGAAGCTTCTGAAAGTGTCTGTCACCTTTATCTCCTGAGTGACAAATCGTGACTGGATACACAGGGTGGCATTGTCTACTAGTTGTAGGCACTGTAGTGTGTATGGTAGTGCTCCTGAGAACTGACAGGCTGGCAGTTACAGGAATTGTGGATGCCCTTTCTTCCAGATGGTGTTTGAATGACCTTTACAAAACACACTTTTGAAATCTATTTAGGTTTTTATGTTGCATGCCTTTAGGAAAAGGGGATTCATTGCTTCATTTAACAAATATTGGGTTCCTATTAAGTACCAAAGAAGAGTAACCAGGAGGGTAATTTGCTAAAAGAAAGCCGGAAGAGGGACTGATTTAAATTGGGTGGTCAGGTGAATCCTGCTTAGGGGGTTTCAACCAGGACTTGAGTGATAAGAAAGAGCTATTCTGCTGTGATTTAAGGGTAGAGGAAACAGCATGGGCAAGAGCTCTATAACACAGTCTAGGAAAAGAAAAAAGGCCAGTGTGGTTGGAATGCTGTAGATGAGGGGAGAAAAATTGTAAGAAATAAGGAGAGGAGGTAGGGAAAAGTAAGCAGAGTGAGACCATGAGGGATCATTGTGGTTTTGGAAAGATGTTTGAATTTTATATTAAATGCCATAGGAAATTGTTGGATGGCATTAAGCAAGAAATAAAAATAATTTATTTTTCATTATTATTATTATTTTTTAAAGATAGATCAAGAGAGAGAGAGTGAGCCTGAGCAGGGGGAGAGGGCAGCAGGAGAGGGAGAAGCAGGGTCCCCTGAGCAGGGAGCCCGGCTGGGCAGGGAACCCAGATGCAGGGTTTGATCCCAGGATCATGACCCAAGCTGAAGGCAGACGCTTAACCGACTGAGCCATCCAGGCACCCCGGCATGATTTAACTTAGTTTTAAAAGATTACACATTGCTTTGTGGAAAGTCATTATAAGTGGTCAAGAGTGGGAATGGGGAGACCAATGAAAAGTCATTTTCAGTGGCCCTGGTGTGAGGTAATGGTGGCCAGAGTGGAAGCATTGAGAAAGGAGAGAAATATAGATTTGAGGTCTCTTTGGAGATTGACACAATGAATTTTGCTGAGTATTGTGTATGAGAGACTATAGGAGAGAGGGAAATCAAAGCTGGTTTCTAGGATTTTGACTTGAGCAACTGGAAAGAAGATGTTGGCATTTACAAAAGTGGACAAAATGCATCAGGCAAGTTTGGAAGTATTGGAAGTTCTAGTTTGAAATGTTGACTTTGAGCTGCATGTTGATATGTCAAATAGGCAGTTAAATATATGAGCTAGGAGCAAGTTGAAGAGGTTTGGGATGAGGGTGAATATTTCTGAGTCTTGAGTGTATAGATAGAATATTTAAAGCCATGGGAGAAGTGGAGGTAATGAGGACTGAGCCCTGGGATTTCCAGGTAAAGCTCTTGACTGTGGAGGAGGAGCCAGCAAAGGTGACCATAAGAGAGCAGTTGGGTGAGGAAAACTAGGGTTGGGTAGTAAATTTGATCTAGAATCTGAACAAGAAGGTGAAAGTAAAGGGAATTTCGAGAGGGGTACATCTGGATGAATGGTATTGAGTGAGGGAGGGAGTGAGAGGAGATCGGAGACCTAATTGTGTTTTTGTTTTGTGAGGCTGCTGTAACAAATTACCACAAATTGGATGACTTAAAACAACAGAGATTTATTCTCTTAAAGTTCTGGAGGCTGAAAGGCCAAAATCTGGTGGGGTTGCCTTCTCTCTGTGAGGTTCTAGGGGAGAATCCATTCCTTGCCTCTTCCAGCTTCAGTGAGCTGTCCCAGCATTCCTGGGTTTGTGACCATACTCCTACAGTCCCTGCCTCCATCTTGATATCTCCTCCTCTCCTGTGCATCTCTCCAAACTCGCTTTGCCCTTTCTCAGAAACACTTGTGGTATCATTTAGGCTCCACCTGGATAATACCGGGTAAACTCAGAATCTTTAATTTGTTTGCAAAGACCTTTTTTCCCCCCAGATAAATTAATTCCAGGGATTACATATTCCAGGGATTAGGATTTAATCTCTTTGGGTGGCCAGTATTCAAGCTACTAATCCTTGGTTTTAGAAGCCTGGGAGCCTTTGGAGATCTCTATAAGAGGAGTTTCTTTGGAGCAGTGGGACATAAAAGAATCCTCTTTACCTTTCATGTTTGCTGTCACATAGAGAACTCTGTTGTCTGTTTCAAGACTGCAGGTTGATCACATTGCCTTTCTATGGGCCATCAGTAGTTGTATGCCTGTGGTTGAATATGAGAAAGGAGAAAAGGTCTCAGAAGCGTCTGGCAATTCTTTCAAGTTCTGTGTTGCTGAACTATGTGATCCAAGTTGGCATTACTAGTGGCCATTATTTCTGTATCCAGAGGCTGGCTTATTTTAGATTTCATACATCTCTGTTTTGGTTAATAATATCAGTAGCTGTATTATTTCTTTCATAACCTGATTGATAAGAACGTTGCTGGGAAATTCTTATTCAGAAAGTGGAATGGATGTCACTTAGTAAGATTTAGGTATAGTGGATATTTTAAATAAATTCTCTTAAGGGAGGGAAGGATGGTGACCCAGTCGGTTGAGTGTCTGCCTTTGGCTCAGGTCATGATCCCAGAGTCCTGGGATCCAGCCCCACGTCGGTCTCCTTGCTCAGTGGGGAGTCTGCTTCTCCTTCTCCCTCTGCCACTCCCCCTTCTTGGGCTCTCTTCTCTTCCAAATAAATAAATAAAATCTTAAAAAAAAAATTCTCTGGGGCACTTGGGTGGTTCAGTCATTGGGCGTCTGCTTTCTGATTGGGTCCTGGTCCTGGAGTCCTTGGATCGAGCCTCACATCAGGCTCCCTGCCCATTGGGAAGCCTGCTTCTCCCTTTCCCAGTCCCCCCTGCCCCCCCACCGCCTGTCGCACCCCCTCCCCGCCTGTGTTCCCTCTCTCTCTGTCAAATAAATAAATAAAATCTTTAAAAAAATAAAAAAATAGAATTCTTTAAAGGGAGAGAAGGAGATGCAGAGAAAAATGCAATTTTTTTCCTCCCTCCCCCCCCCCCCCTTACCAGCTTTGTGAAACACAGATGATAAAACTGTTGCTGTGCTGAGCTGCCCTCATTGGTTCTTTGCACACTTTCCATGATTCCTGCAGGATAATGGGAAACATCAAAAGTGCTAAACAAGTTATCTCTTGCTCTCTGTGCTACTGCATGGACAAAAGATAGGGACCACATCTGGAAGAGGTTTGCTTTCCTGGGATTTCTAGTAAACAAAGAAATTCCTTTATCCTCAGTTTTCTTTCAGTTGGAACTAAAATACTTACAGTCTAAGGTTGCTTCCCTATCTGTATGTATATTTGGAGAGGAGAGCAGGGATTGGGCTTCCTCCTGATGAGAGCTTTTCCTTTCTCAGGGAGCTTACTTGATCAGTGTACATTAAATCTTTGCTTGTGGGACCATATTCCTAAATTACCAGAGTGCTGACTCAGGATTTATGTGTACCCTTCAGCTTCTGTATTGGGGGCAGCGGCCCTAGTTTGTCATGCTGAAAAGAAGTCAGGCTTTGGAGTTGGCAGACCAGGTTCATCCACATACTTTTTCTTTAATCTTTGGCAAATTATATACCCTCTGGAAGCCTCTTTTTCCTCATTTTTAAAAATGGAGTTGAAGGCATCTGGTGTGCTTACCACAGAGTAGCCATGTAATAAATAAATTTTTACCAATATAATAACATCTTTTCATCTTAATACTCAGAATTTCCTTATTGCCTTTGATGTCTTTGTATTAAGCAGAGTCCTAAAGAAAGATTCACGTGTTAACATAGCATCTCTTTTGGGGAAGGAGAAATAGTGGACCCCCACCTCCTACCCACCTCCCCAGTTTTGTCTCTGTGACAATTACTTGCCATTAGGTCTTGGATTCCAGTACATTGGAAAACAACCATAACCATCAGGGAATACTTTTGAGGGAGGCTTTCATTAATTGTAGAATTTACTAGGGAGGGCAGAAGAAAGTTGGCTTAATGTGTATAGGAGTATCTCTGGGCAAAGACTGAGATACTGGGAAGGGAGTTGCTGAGGAATTAAGCTGTGAATAGGTCAGTTTATCCAATATAGAGTATTCTAGGTTTGGGGAAGAAAGCTGTAGGAACGTGTCCACTTGGAACAGGATCAAGAAGGGAAACAGCAATGAGAAGAACTTAATAGACAAGTTATTGATTGCCCACTGTGTTGTGCCTGTGCTGCTTTGTAGTGTCAGGTGCTGTGTTATGCTATGAACAAAGGATGAACAAAGGATGGCATTTGGCCAAGGTCATGTATTTCCTCTTTAGTTCCCCAGCTAAAGACCTTGGGCAAGCTGCTTGCCTGTCAAGTGGAGATAAGACTGTCCTCTTATTTCCTGAGATCCTTCAATTTAATAACACCTAGGAGGAGGTGGAAGGAACATTTCCTCATTAATTTAGTCCTCATTTGTAACCAATCGTATGATGTTTCCTGGTTGTAGAAATTTTAATGTGATTTTTTTAAAAAGTGCATTTTAGAAGCAAAGCAGTAAAGTGATACCCATCTCATGGATGGCGGAAAGATTAATATAATGTATGTTAAGTGCCCATCAGAGTTAGTATTCAGTGAATTGTAGCTATTATTAACAGATCAAAGGACATGAAAAATAATTTGTTTGGGAACCTCTGAAGAAAGAATTTTAAACAACAGGGCAAAATGTGACCAGGATCTGAAATAGGACTAGAATGAAGGAAAAGAAGATGAGAGATAAAAATTCAAATAATGTTAGGGAGATAAATGAGGGTGTATCTGAGTAGAAAGTTTTACTCCTTTAAAGACAAAATTTTCCTTGTTTGTAGTGATACCTTCATTTGTGGTATATGTTCCATTGTGAACAGAGAGACTGTGGTAATCTTGTGGGACAAAATGACTCCTGTGTCATCTGGGCATGTTAGAGTAATTCTGATCTCGATGCTGTGCAATTTCTGAATTTTGCTCATCACAAAAAATAAAGCATTGTTTGATGAACTGATAACAAAGTGTGTGTTAGTTTTTGTTGTTCTGTTTGTTTTCATTTTCTTGTGGGAGTGGGTGGTTGGTTAGGGACTTAATTAGCATTAGTTTTTAGCTAATCCCCTGACCAGGAGATTTCTTGCTTAATTTCAAACATCTTTATGTTTTCATTAGAGTAATACTGAATTTTTAGCTCTTCTTTCTTTTTTTTCTTTTTTTTTTGCCCCAGGTCCAGCAAGACTATGAATCTCTGTTCCAAATGCTTTGCTGGTAAGTGCAGAAAAAGGGTTTTTAATTTGTTTTAGTTTTCCTTCTTTTAATTGTTTTTAAGATGATCTAAGTTATTTGGCCTTCCTTTGTGTTTATGCATGGGGTTTTGTTTCCTTTGCATATATGTGAAAGTAGTTCTCTTTACCAAGTACTTCATGTATTTCCCTAGGACAATTGAAACAGCCTTCCCTGAGTGAAATAAAATTGTCTGTGTACTTGCACCCAATAGACTTTAATAATGTACAGTGGTGGGCATATAGTAAAACTATAAAAACTTGTGTTGTAGTAGGATAACAACATGTTCATCTCTGATTTTGACTTGAAATATTAGTAGAGAATATTGCTTTTACCAGTGAGAATACAAGAGAGAGGATATTTTCATGTTGGAGTCAGGAAGAGAATCATGTTGAATTAGCCCTAGAATCCAGTCCCTTGTTGAAATTATGTTGGGTAAATCACTTAATCTCTTTGGACCTTAGAGTCATCATTTGTAACATGAAGGGCTTGGGCTTGATGTTTGTCAAGGGCCTTTTCCACCCCTCAAAATGCTGATTGGTTGACTCCATAAACTATGACTCCTTCATGAACTTAAACCTTCATTTTTAAAAAAAGAATTTTATATCTAATGATCTCATATGAAATAACTAAGTCTTTAATGAGATATGTTTAATCTTCCTTTTCTAGTCATTTTGTCAAAGATAAAGCTGGATGCAGGATAGATTTTGATCAGGAATGTATAGCAATAGGGCAGAGTTCACTTTGAACTGAACACAACTTCAGTTTGTGCAGAGGTACCTGGGCATTTTAAATGGAGAATGAGGTAGAATGGAGGATGAGCTAGCTAGTTGCTAGCTTGGCTCAGTAGAGTCAGGGAAGTAAAGAATTATAAAGGGTTTGTCAGTGTAAGTGATGACTAGGTTGGTTGTGTCTGCTCGCTGATGCCCTGGAAGTTTAGATTCTATTCTACTGAGACTGAGAGACTGAGGCCCTACCATTTTTTTTTTTTTTAATACTTTTTAAAATAAACATAGGCTCTACCATTCTTGATGGTTAGATTTTAAAAGAATGGCTTTCATGTCCTTGAGATAGGGATTCCTGAGGTTTAGGAGTTGCATGTGCATCTCAAAGGGACAGAGGAAGGATTCACAGTTGCAAATAGTAAATGGTCTAAGATAGGGTGGTCAGAGGCTTGTAGACAGGTGTTACAGCTAGAAAAGCTTTTAATTCTTTGGTAGCCTTGAGCTTTCTCAGGCAGGCACTTTAAGAGGGGCTAAGGTCATCCTGGGGATGGGGCCTTGAGTTGTTGAAAATGTGTTGGTGTTTCTTTAAATATTTAATGTTTGGGGGAGGCCTAGATGAAACCATTTGTGTTGAGTCTGTAGTTTTTATAGGTCACGGTTGAGTCCTAGTTGAGAAGAGGGTTCAGAAGAGCCTATAGCTAGAGATTGGTTAAGGAGAGACTTTGTTAGATTTCACCTTCTCTTCATTATGCTACTTGGGCAAGAAAATAACCATAGTTAGGCTTTAGTCCTTTACGTTTATGCTTAAATTAGGCGATAGTTGGGAGGGAATTGGGGGAGTTGGGAAAGGTGGCAGTTTGTATCTGTTAAAAGTTTGTAATTTGTCAAACACTTTGGGTCTTTAAAAGGAAAAAAATATTGGTAAGTTTGGTTTTTATCCAACTTTTAACAGTATGTCTGCCATTAAGTGAGCATATTGTACTTTTTTATTCTGCATGTCTACAATTACACATATATGAAGAAATGCTTCCTTACTGGTGAGAGTTTAAGTTTTATAGTAAAGATGAAAATAGCAGTGAGACAAAATGTGTATTAGATTGATGACTATCTCCATATAGAGCTAGCTTCCCCTTGTAATTCAGTAAAGTGTGGCTTTAGGACAAAGCCAGGCACCTTTGAGTAAAGGGGCTGACATCAAATACTCAAAGAACCATCTTGTGTCCCTGACTAAATACAAAATTTTAAAAATTTCCATGAAGGCAGTTCAGCTGTGTTCTTTGCATTTCCTTGTACTTGTAGGGTATGAAATGAGGAACTCATGAGGATGAAAGGTACTGCATAGGGAATGTAGTCAGTGATACTGTAATAGCATTGTATGGTGACAGATGGTATCTACACTTGTGGTGAGCACAGTATAACATACAGACTTGACTAATTCCTGTGTTTTACACCTGAAACTAATGTAACATTTTGTGTCGACTAGACTTCAGTTAAAAAAAAAGGAATACTTTTAATATGCATTAATACGTCAATTTACAGAAAGGGACAAAAATAGAGGAACTAAAGTATAAGAGATCTCTTGTGAGTTGAAGGTTAATGAAAAATACAGATAAAGATTTTTTAAATTATAAGCTACTGGTGTAGTTATTTCATTTTCTGAAAATTAATTTTTTTTTAAAGGAGTATTTATTTGAGAAAGTAAGTGAGCAAACGAGCGTGAGAGAGAACACACCAGCAGGGGGAGCAGCAGAGGCAGAGGCAGAGGGAGAAGCAGGCTCCAGGCTGAGCAGGGAGCCCCGTGGGGACCCAGGGCTGGTCCTGGGATCATGGCCTGAGCAGAAGGCACCCCTGAAAATTACTTTGAATGTAACTTTTAAAATATATGTATTTGTTGGAAGATAGTTAAGTTTATTTTTGTTACATGGTTACTTGTGCTTTTGTCTCTTTATTTGTAAAGAATGTTACAATAAATAAAATGATACATGTCATATAAGAAACACATTCTAACATGATTCTAGAGCTAGGTGATACTTAGTTTTGTAAGATTCTGTTTTCACATACTTACTCAAAAGAGTAATCTTAGATGCTGGTTTCTGATACTTTGGAGAGAAAATAAAACTTTTTTTTTTTTAAAGATTTTATTTATTTGGCACAGAGACACAGAGGGAGAGAGGGAACTCAAGCAGGGGGAGTGGGAGAGGGAGAAGCAGGCTTCCCGCTGAGCAGGGAGCCCACTGCAGGGCTCAATCCCAGAACCCTGGGATCGTGACCCGAGCTGAAGGCAGAGGCTTAACCCTCTGAGCCACCCAGATGCCCCTCATGTTTACTTCTGTTATTTCTCAGTATTGTCATATATTTATTGTTTTAGTTCAAAATGAACGTTGGAGAGGCTTTAAGTGTTTGAAATGGCCAGTAGTCAAGGAGTATTTCATTTTCCTCATTGCTGAATACTTTGTATCTAATTTGAAAATTATCAGTCTTGTTCATTACTGTCAAATTCTCTACCTAAATCAGAAATTATTACTGAATAATATAGGTTATGCTTTTAACACGAATTTATTTATAATTATATTTATTTATATTTATATATTATATTTTATTAATTTATAATTATAATTATTTCTAATTTATTTATAACAAGAATTTATGCTCTTAGCATGCCATTAGTTTATTTGGGATCTTTATTTTCCCTTTCAAAAATAATATAAGGATATCAGCTAAATGCTGATTGACAAGACTACAGAGCAGTATCTGTGGTATCTTGTTTTTAATTAGACTATACCTAATTTTTATTTTTATTGAAGTATAGTTGACACACATGTTACATTAGTTTCAGGTATGTAGCACAGTAATTCGACAAGTCTGTATGTTATACTGTGCTCACCATAACTGTCATCTGTCACCATACAGTATCATTGTCAGTATTACAGTATCATTGACTGTATTCCTTCCATCTGTGTGATTTATTTCATACCTGGAAGCCTATATGTCCCACTTTCCTTTAATTATTTTGCTCATACACTTTTCCTCTGGCAACCAGTAGTGTGTTCTCTGTATATATGGCCTGTTTTCTGCTTTTCTCTTTATTTTGCTTTTTAGATTCCACATAATAAGTGAAATCATGCAGTAGTTTTTTAAAGAACATGTACAAAGTTATATATTTATATAAAATAATATGGCATATCTATGTACATGGGTGGCATTGAGGAAACTGTACAAGGATGTCCTACATTTCCTTCTTCCCACATGGACTTTAGATTAAGGAAGACAGCATGAGGAAATGGAGCAAGAAACAGAAAAATTATATGCAGGTGACAGTGAAGGAATCTGGGGGCCAGGGAATCTGGGAATTCTGCTGTTTGCATTCCTTCCTCACCAACTTTTCCTCCATCCAGTCTGAGTGATAGCCTGACAAGTGAATGGCCAGTCAGGGAAAAAAGTATAGACACCTGCCGTCACCCTGCATACGCATCAGCAAGTTCATGGTTATTCTCATTTGGCCAAATATTTGGCGTATCAGAATTTGTGAGAATTTGAGAGGGCAAAAGAGGATTATAGAATCTTGCCCTCAGCCTGTTCTACTCTGGTCCTCTTCTGTCCTAATTAGCAGTGGGATTCAGGCCAAGCTAGTGATAAGTAGACTGAAGGTGCTGGCCACCAACACCCCTTTCCTCCACCTGCGCACAGATTTATTATTGCTACTTCTTCTTCTCATCTCATTGGACTAATGTTACTGAGCTCTCGAAAGGCAGAGATTTCTCAATGCTCTTTTCTCTCTCCCTGACCACTTCCCCACCCCCACCAAAGGTGAATCATTGCCTAAGAAAGAAATTTTTGCTTCAGCCCTGCCTTAGTACCAAGGCCTGTAGGCTGGCTTTGTTTGTCCTTTTACTTCTGGTCTCCTTAACAATACATCTGGCATCTATCTGAAATGTGGGATTTTAGCACATGAATGTGACTGAGCATGTGTCTTCAGGCCCATAGCTTTTTAGCAGCAAAGGCCAGGAAAGTGGGTGGGGGCAAGATGCTTCCATAGAAGCTAGCTTCTTAAGCTTTTTCCTTAAGCTTCCTTTCCTTTTCTTAAGACCATGATACTTGTGAGGCCCTCTTGCCTGAATTTATAAACCCCGAATCTCAGCTTCATCTCGCTCCATGTATTTGTTAAATGGTTCCCATCTGTAGGCGTACCCATCGGTCTTCCTTTTTAGTTTTACAATGAATACCATAGATTTTTTTTTCAGCTGGCAGTTATATGATTGTTAAATTAGAATCAATGTTACCTATATTCAGCTCTTTTACAGATGAGGAAATAGACAGCCACAGAGGTTAAAAGGCTTGACCAAGGTTACACGTCAGTTCTACTGAGATAGAGTGCAACTAGAACCCAGATATCTTGACTCCAAACCCAGTGCTCTTTCCAGTATCTCGTGATACTTGGAAAAGCAACACTCCAGAAGAGAAAGAGAAGGTGCCCGTTTCATGTAAATAATGTTCTCTGGTCTTTATGTTATTTAAGAACCAGGGTAAACTGTCAAGAGATACTCACTGAGTAAGGGAGGTTAAGTGAGCATTTAGTTTGAGGCAAGCAAATCAGTTTTTCTTTTTGAGGATTTTCTAAACCTGCCATAATGGAAACATGAAGCAATAGCAGCCTAAGGGAGAAAAACACTTAGAAGCACAGAAAACAGATCTCATTCAATCTTTTTGCCTTATCCCAAGTATGTCAGGTTAGCCTCCAGATGTAAATCTGCCATATTATTCCCAGGGTTTAGTTTACCAGTTTTGGGATACTCTCTAATCACATCTATCCTTTTGCAAACAAAAGAATGTTTGCAACATTATCCAATCATAGTCTCTTATTTCTGACCCCTACCTGGGCTATAGTGAGGGTGTAGAAGTCTCAGTTTAACCAAAGAAATGAACTCCGCCTTTTTTCAACCCACATCTCTCTTCAGCAGCACACAGCAGAATTGCAGTCATTTCTGGCTAGCAAGGTGAGAGGATCTAATGAGGCATTCATTCCATCCTTCCCTATGATAAATAAAAGTCCAGTGGGTGAGGAAGGGGAGAGAAGGGGGGCCCAGCTTACCCCACAGTTTGCTGGTGACGGATCCTGTGAGATGGGGATGTGATCACCAGTTACCAGGTTCTTGTCTGGTCCTGTACTTGGGATTGTTTATTCTTCATCTTGTCTTTGGCCGTGTTGTAGTCTCTTGAGTCAAAATATGTTGCCTTTTCTGGAATCTGTGCATGAGGAAGTCAGAACCTCCAGGCTTTTGACTTAGGCTTGGATATTTGGCCTTTAGCTTTGCCTCCTTGGCTCTCAGTAAGAATAGCTTATTTCTCCTCTGTGTCCTGCATCTCTTCACCAGTCTCCTTTGCAGGATTCTCCTCTCTCGTTCCTTGGACTTCTTTGGACCAGGCCTGTGGAGGTAGGAGGCTTGGGAAGTCAACCAGAGAAGGGAAAGGGAAGGGGAAATGGGGACAACCACTGCTATGACTGCTCTCAACTAGGGTTGCTCAGTTAAAATGGTGGCCCTTGCCTCCTACTTTCTTCCTTCCTTCTTAAAATTTATTTATTTATTTATTTATTTATTTGAGAGCCAGAGAGGGAGAGCACAAGCTAGGGAGAGAGAGAAAAGCAGGCTCCCCACTGATTAGGGATCCCGCCCTGAGCCAAAGGCAGATACTTAACTGGCTGAGCCACCCAGGCACCCTGACTCTGACTTAATTTCACTTAGCACAATATCCTTTAGGTCTACCCATATTGTTGCAGATGGTGAGATCTTGTTCTTTTTCTATGGCTGAGTAATATTCCATTGTGTACGTATACCACATCTTATTTATCCATTCATCTATTGCCAGACACTTAGGTTGCTACCATATCTTGACATTGTAAATAATGCAGTAAAGATAGGGGTGCATATATCTTTTTGAATTAGTATTTTAGTTTTGTTTGGGTAAATACCCATTACTAACATATATAACATAATTTATATATATCTAGTTGCATGGGATAAAGCTGAAAGAGAAGGTACATGAGAAATTTAATTTTGGCAGTTGGGGAGATTTGGGGGGATTTTTAATTAATTTTGTTTATATCTATGTTAAACTTTTATTAATGTAATTATAAATAATATTATAGATATTTTAAAAGGTAAGTATGTTCTTACATCAGACATGTACCATAAGTGGTTAATTTCTTTTTGAAATGAGCAAACGAGAATTGGCCATAGATTACAGCACTGGGAATCTAAATGTTGACATCCAAGTTCAGTGATAGAACAATGCAGGGTATAGGGTGGAATGTAGATAAACCAAGATGCAAACATTTCTCTTCAAGGTGACTTGTTTTTCATGGTAATTTCCAGAACAGGGTAACAAATTCCTGTTTCATAGGAAGTAAATTAAAACATTTCCTCATGAACCTGTAGCTCTTCTGTTTGGAGTTGCACTCTGATCTTTTTTCTGCTTCCGTTCCATGTTAGAAGTTCAGAGTATAAATGGCTTGATATACCAGTCCCTTTTGGAAGCAAATAAGAGTTTTAGGTTACAGCTGAGTTTTGAGGTTCTGTAGTAAGAGGAACAGAGTGAATCTGAATATTTTAAGCACTTCTTATTATGCGTGTTTTCTTCTAGAAGTTGTGGGAACTCTGTACCCATCACTAAAACAGTATAAAACAAACTACCATCTCTAGTGTGTCATTTTATAACATGGTGAGGTTGGGGCAAGATACTAGAATTTGAATGCTTGTCTTAACCTTGATTTATAATATTGTTTTAAAATCAGTATCCTGATTTACCCTGAATAGTCTCAGTTTAGAGCGTTTATGACAGTGAAACTAATAACACCTCTTTGTACCCTTCAAAATGTTTGGTTGATAAATTATTTGGTTTATCAACCAAAACATTTGGTTACCTTCATTATACCATGATCACCTTCATTATACCATGCTCTAGTTGATCTAGTCCTCTCTTGATGGACGTAGAAGTTTCTTTCAATCATTTTTTTTTTTTTAAGGATTTTATTTGACAGATATTTGACAGAAAGAGACACAGCGAGAGAGGGAACAGAAGCAGAGGATTGGGAGAGGGAGAAGCAGGCTTCCTGCCGAGCTGGGGAGCCTGATTCGGGGCTTGATCCCAGGACCCTGGAATCATGACCTGAGCCAAAGGCAGACGCTTAAGGACTGAGCCACCCAGGCACCCCTCAATCATTCTTTTAATACCACAGTTGCAGCCCTAACTTTTCTCTATTTTTTTTTTTAAACTTGTTTGAATATGTTAAGACTGTTTCTTTGTTAGAAACCCTATTCTCCATGGTTTGCCTTCCTTGCTCTCAAATGAAAGCAAGACAAAGAGCAACAGGTCCTTAACTGATTAGCAAAGCTGAACTCTGGCAGCCCTTTCTGACCTCTTAGTCTATAGCAGTTTGCTGTCTCACTAATAAGCATTCTTAAATTGTATGGTTAATTATTATGTAAGTCAAGATAAATGAAGCAGTGTGTTGAAGATGATGTTGTCATGGAAATTATGTCAAAAATAATTGTTGCATTTCTAATGGGACACACAATGCTCAGTGCTCTAAGTAGCAGACAGGTAGCTTCTTTTAGGCCTTGAGTAGAAAAATTGTCACTGTGTGTCAGTATTTTAGGAGAAATGGAAGAATTTAATAGTTATTGGGTATTTGGCTTTTTTTTTTTTTTTAAAGATTTTATTTATTTATTTGACAGAGAATACAAGCATGGGGAACAGCAGAGGGAGAGAGAGAGAGAAGCAGACTCCCCACCAAGCAGGGAGCCCACTTTGGGGCTCGATCCCAAGACCCTGGGATCATAACCTGAGCCAAAAGCAGATGGTTAACTGATTGAGCCACCCAGGCGCCCCAGTTAATTGGATTTTTAAGATAGTTTGGCTCTGTCATTTGACTTTATTTCTGTCGATGTCCTGGTCTAAAATTGTGTTCTTCATATGGTGCATAGGATTAACCATTGCATAGAGAGAAAATATTAGGATATCTGCTTGTATACTTGTATCATGCTCTCTCTCTCTCTATATATATATATTGTTGATTTTTGTAATGTATATATAATCTTATTGGTATTAGATTCCTAGGGCTGCCATAACAAATTACCCCAGACTGGGTGGATTAAGACAACAGAAGTTTATTCTCTTACAGTTCTGAATGGCAGAAGTTTGGAATCAAGGTGTCAGCAGTCAGGCTTGGTTTCTTTTGGAGGCTCTATGAGGAAATCCTTTCTGTGCTTCTTGCTTCTGGTTCCTGCCAGCAATTCTTGGCATTTCTTGGCTTGTACACACATTACTCCAGTGTCTGCCTTCATCTCCACGTGGCTTTCTCTCCCATATCTGTCTTTTGGATTTAGTGCCCCCACTTTTGAAGGATGATTTTATTTTGAAACTCGTAATTGCATTTGCAGAGGTGTTTTTAATAGATAAGATTACGTTCACAGGTTTTAGAGAGCTATATAATATATATATTTTTGGTGAGGCATCTGGGGAGGGGCCACACCATCTAGTCCGCTGCAAAATATGTAACTATTTTTAAAACAAATAGACATGTAAGAGGTGTGTGCTCAGATTTTATACTGATGGTATACTTCTATCAAAAGAAACTTGGAGAGACTCCTGGTTCTGATATCTGCTTGGGTTAGATGTGGTTGACCCCTTCATATACTAAGACACTAAGCCTTGATGATACACAAAGCTGCATAAGAGTTCACTGTTCATATTGGTAGACTATGCAAATGAAATGATAGGTAGGTTTATGGACTTCTTTTACGTTTGGCAGGAACATTGATGACTATTAGGTAGACTCAGGAAAGCACCATGAGACTATTTTTTTGCTTCATTGATCTTGACTCCACTATGCTACAGATAACAGTAATTCGTCATCTGACTCTTCGAGTGAGAGGGTTATGGTGAGGCTGATTTTTGATACTTTCTGGTTGTAACCGCCATGCACTTAAACTTAGTACACAGTAGGGGTGGTGGTAAAATGATAGGGCATTATTTGCAGGCCATTAATGTATACCTAAAGTATGATTTTTTAAAAATACAATTTTATTTATTTAACAGAGAGAGAGAGAGAGAGAAAACAAGAGCACACAAGCAAGAGGGAAAGGGCCAAGCCCTCTAAGCAGGGAACCCGGCCCAGGACTTCATCCCAGGACCCTGGGATCATGACCTGAGCCAAAGGCATACGCTTAACCAACCGAGCCACCCAGGCGCACTACATAAAATATGATTTTTAACAATACAAAATACTGTATCATTTAGAAGCCCCACTGCTCAGTTGGTTCTGTGTGTGAAGTAGAACTTACTGTGTGTTAACAATTTTAATATTACCAAAGGTTTGTTTTAAATTTCTTAAATTTACTCTTAGACTAAATACTGGTTAGAGTGAAGAAAAAGGTACTTTAACTCAGTGTTTCTGGTTTGAAGAAAAATAACAAGCGTACATATTAAAAGGGGAATGCTTTAAAAAAAGGATACTTAAAATAGAAGTAGCATAAGGATTACTGTTGGTGCAATAGGATGGTGAAAGGGCACAGACAATTATATATATGTTTTCAAAAAGGCAATAAAATCTTGAGATGAAGTAATTGTAATAGTAAGATTTCTGTATTCCTTTTATCTAATAAAGCCATTTTGCACAATATTATGTGATTTGATCCTCTCAACTTTGGTGATTTTGTATCTCCATATTACACATAAGGAAACTGCTGTTCAAATGGATTAAATAATTTTCCCAAGTATTTTTTTTAAAGATTATATTTATTTTTTTTTGAGAGAGAGAGAGAGCATGAGCCAAGGGCAGAGTGTGAGGGAGAAGCAGACTCCCTGCTAAGCAGCGCAGACACGATCCCAGGACCCCGGGATCGTGACCTGAGCCGAAGGCAGACGTTTAACCAACTGAGCGACCTGGCACCCCACTGAGATTAAATAAATCTTTTTTTTTTTTTCCTTAAGATTTTATTTATTTATTTGACAGAGAGAGAGATCACAAGTAGGCAGAGGCAGGCAGAGTTGGTGGTGGGGGTGGGGGAGGCTCCCCGCTGAGCAGAGAGCCCGATGCGGGGCTGGATCCCAGGACCCTGGCAGGTGCCCCGAGATTAAATAAATCTTAAAGCAAGGAACTGAGATTAGATTTATGTATTTAGATGTTCATTTTAATCTATGCTGGCTGTTAAATTTTGTTAGGAGTGCAAGTAGGACGTTTAGATGGGATCCTACTGTAAACGACCCTGTGAGGAGGTAACAGCAGTATTGTTTGCATTTGTGTGTAGGTTAAGGGCATACATAGACTTTTCCTGTTCTCTTTTCTTCTAGTTCAGTTGTAGTTTGTCTCTGGATCTCAAGAGAAAATCAGAGAAATAGTGCTGGAAGCTTCCCAGAGTATCTAATTTGGGAAAAGGTGTGCATGTGTGGTGGGAAAAGAGGGGTTGTCTAATACATTCTCTATTTTGGTGGTGAGATCTTCATTTTGTAACATCTTTCTTGGTCTTGTTCATATAACTTAGCTCATTAACCTTGCTCTCTGTACTGCGTAGTGAAGCACTATTTCTAATTTAGTCTCCTGTGTTTAGCTTCTCAGAAGATTTTTTAAAAAAATGTTTGGAGGTGTGATTTAATTGTAAGGCTGTTATCACATTGTCAGTATGAAAGCAAAGATGAGTTTCATATTTAGATAGTGCAGCCTGCAGGTTTCATTTTTTAAACCCTCTTAGTAATTCCATTCTTTCATACATGTATGCATAATAGTGTTGAAAAAATGTCTGGTTTTGTTGTATCCACACTTAGCAATTTGGTTGAGTTATGGAAAAGCCTGTCCTCTGCCTTGTGTATTTGCTCATTTGGAAACCTTGTTTAGTTTATAGAGACACTAGTGATTTGTTCCCCAGCCTCCCTATGGGTTTTGTTCCATATTACAATGTAATTCCACCTCCCTGTCCCATACTCCTGGGCTGTTAATTTGTACATTTCAATGCAGTTTGTTTCATCGTGTGTTTTTGTAATCCAAACTGAATGTAACGAGCTATGTGCTTTAGGGACCTGGCTTTGCCTTGCCAATTAGAAGAAAGTGGTTACTGAGAAAGAGTATGTTTTAAATAAAACATGGCACCTCTGAGTAGGACTGACACTCATTTGGGAGTAAAAGAGATGGTTTTAACTCTTGGACTAACAAAGAAGACTCATCACTAAAGATCAGCACTTTTTGGGGAAAGAAGGATAAAGATTTACCTCCATAAAATAATGGTTTTGTACATTTCCTCATAGACCAAATAAAATTTAAAAGTTTGTCATTTCATATCTACTTTTTCTTCATGATCAAGACATGTGTTAGCAAAATTCTCTGAATTCCTGAATTTTGAACTGTTCATATTTAGGAAGGTGCAGGTGTATAAAACTGTAGCTATGTTAGCCTATTTATTTTTCTAATATATGAAGCCAAGTTTTCAGTGTAGTGGAGAGCTCCGAAACGATACTTGAAAATGATGAGGAGAATTATAAGATTTTCCCAAAGTGTGTGAATGTTATTTTATTTTCTGATGACAGTAGAATTTTGAGTCATCGATGACTTAAAACTGTATTGTTTTAGTAGCACTTTCATCCAGATTTAAAGGACAGATCCCTTTGTATAGATCTTCATAAGCTATTTACTTGTTTACTCCATAGGGAGACACCCTTCCTAAGAGGGTTCTAGTATTATCTTTGTATCTGTATTACAGGTAATGGACTTCTGTTTTTAGCTGATATATCTAATAAACTCTAGAACTGAACACTGATACAAGGAAATCATGAAGTTTCTTGTGTTTTCTTGTTTTCTGTAAGACTTACTTTGAAGAAGAAAATAGGACTTTTTTAAAAGCTTTGAAATACCGACACCAAGAAGAAAGTTATATAAAGACTTGGTAATGGCTTTAGAAACATTATAACATTTATTAACCTATATAAGCAAGAGACAACAAGAGGAACACATTTCTATGAAACAATTAAAAAGTATGTAGATGTGTCCTGTTGCAGAAAAGCTGTTCCTGGAGAAATGAACTCTGTATTAGAGGAAGCTAGTTTAATTAGACAAGTTAAACTTAACCTACACATTTCTGTCACTGTCCTATAAAAGTCTTGCAAGCTGTATCGATGATTTGAAGAGATGGTCATAACAATATTATTAATGTTCCATGCCTCATTTTTGAAGACTAACACCCATACTGATAATATTTGAAGCTCAAACAATTTTCTGAGTAAAGATAATTAAGGCTTAGATTCGCTGCTACCTTCCTTCTCCTTAACAGTAATGTGACCTGTTACTGAACAGGCCAAGACTAGTAACTTTGAAAATACTCAACATCTTCAGAAATCATTGAATTTGCCAGCTTGCCATAAAATTGACTCATATGGCTTAAGATCCAGTACCTATTAATTTCCATACTTGAATCAAAAATGAATGTCAGAAAGACTCTTTTCAAAAAGTTTTTAAACATAAGCCTTAGACTTCTAAAGGCAGTCAAAAGCTAAACTAGATTGTGCATTTCTTCTGTGTCCATTCAGTTACTCAGTGTACATCACAAATGTTCTATAACACTGTTTTTAGAAAGTGTTGAAATGTTAAATTCCATTAATCATGTGATACTAAAAAATATGACTGTTGAATACCTGATTGGAAGGAATTTTAGAGCCCCTTAAAAAAAAATGATTATTTATTTGACAGAGAGAGAGAGAGAGCGAGCACATGAGAGGGTCAGGTCAGAGGGAGAAACAGACCCCCCACTGAGCAGGGAGCCAGATGTGGGACTCCATCCTGGGACTCTAGGATTATGACTTGAACCAAGGACAGTTCCCTAACCAGCTGAGCCACCCAGGCGCCCTAGAGCCTTTTCTGTCCAAAACACCGGTGCTTACTCCAAATGTCTGCCGAATTAGTGAGTTTTAAAATAAAGTAATGTGGCAGGGGTAAAGTGCCTTGTTTTTTCACTTTTTGATATCTTTCAACTTCAGTTCCCTTTCTCCTTCCAGTGTAACTGTGCTATTTTAGTAATCTTGAAGATGGGACTAGAAAAACAATCTATAACAACATGGCAGTAGTGCTTTTATTTGTGGGTACTTCTAAGACATTATATATGTTTTTATGTTACTGTCTGTTAATTCATTTGCTGATGAAATTTTGCAAAGTTAAGTTTATTCATTGTTGGGTAGAGTTGACAACCTTGTGCACACATTTCTTTTAAGATGTATTGATTACAATCTTTTATTTTAAAAATTTTCTCAAATAAGAGGCTTGGATAATAATGAGATTTTATTCCCATATAGCAATTAAAGGATCACTAAATGTCTTTTTTCCCCCTTAAGATTTTATTAATTTATTTGACAGAGAGACAGCGAGAGCAGGAACACCAGTAGGAGTAGTAGGAGAGGGAAAGCAGCACCCCCCTCCCCCCCCAAGCAGGGAGCCCAATGCCTGGCTTGACCCCAGGATGCTGGGATCATGACCTGAGCCAAAGGCAGATGCTTAACAACTGGACCACCCAGGCACCCCTAAATGACTTAAAATGTTTTCTACATCATTGGTGCCTTACAGAAATCCCCCAAATGTGAGAAAAAGTCTAGTCCAAGATAAAGTGTTTCATTTACCAAGATATACTCTATTTGGGAATGGACCTTTTTTATGGTGTCCTTCTATCGAGTAGTCTGGTTGTATAAGATATCACACCCAGACAAAATTCTCTCAAAATCCTTAAAAGGCCTTGAGGGAGGAGGAACCTTTAAAAAGAGGAGAGAAGAAACTCTGTATGCTTCCCTCAGGTCAGAATTTGTCTTTACTGAGGGGAAAGTCAAAAGCAATAGATTCATTTTTTAAAAAAGATTTTATTTATTTATATGTCAGAGAGAGTGAGAGCACAGGCAGGCAGAGTTGCAGTCAGAGGGAGAAGCAGGCTCCTTGTTGAGCAGGGAGCCGGATGTGGGAGTCAATCCCAGGACCCTGGAATCATGACCTGAGCCAAAGGCAGATGCTTAACCAGCTGAGCCACCCAGGTGTCCCTAAATTCAGTTTTCTTTGGGAGATGACTGAGGTCTTAACATTTTGACCTAGATGGTGCCACTTATAGCTTATGTAGCAGTTTAAAAATTTAGGTAATGGTAGTACTAGATACTTAATATTTTTGTCTGTTGAGAGGCTTCATGAAACCACATAGCATCTAGAAAAATAGTAAGTGAAGCAGATAATTTTGGACAGAGGGAAATTTTGCATTGAAATATTGACATATTCTTTTTTTATTAGCAGTGATAATCACTTACTCTTGGACATTGTAAACAATATAATCTTTATAAAACAAAAATGTCTTGCCTAAAACACTTCGTTTTAAATTTAATTAATTTATTTTTTAAAAAGATTTTATGTGACAGAGACAGTGAGAGAGGCAACACAAGCAGAGTAGTGAGAGAGAGAGAAGCAGGTTCCCCACTGAGCTGGGAGCCCAATGCGGGGCTTGATCCCAGAACCCTGGGATCCTGACCTAAGCCGAAGGCAGCCGCTTAACTGACTGAGCCACCCAGGCGCCCCTAAAACACTTCTTTTCCTAATATAGTTTTCACATGAAATACCTAACTTTGTTTTAAGCAGCCTTTTTTTCTTTTTCAGTGTTAATACTCTGAGCCTATGAAAAGCACAGCTATTGGTTAAGTACTTGTCAGGCACCTGGACACTTGAGGCACTACTGGTTATGGGCCCTTATTAAAATTTTGTGGGTGACTGTAGTTGCATCATAAATCAAAATTCAGATGATCAGCTTTACCCTAATATCAGAATGTTATTTTTGTATCTCAAAGGTCTGGTTTGCTCTGTCCATTGAAAGACTGGGGCCTTTGTGTAAGTTTTAGATGGAAATAAATGCAGGTGCTCAGGGCAGAAATTCAGGGTGAGAGAATGGAAGGGAATATAAAGGTACACAACAAGCTTGTTTTTAAAAACTGCAACCAAGAGAACCTTTTCAAAGTATATTGTAAAGGTCAAGTTTCATGTATTTCCTATTGGAGCTCCGTGTGACTGAATGGAGGCTATTTTGCTTCTGATTTATAAGATATTTACCCTGACTCAGTATGTTGTGAATATCTAACATTGTTAGTGCTTTTATCTTTGTATGCCCCCACCCTTAAAACAAAGAAAACAAAGACCTAGTCTGTATTTACAGAAGCCTTTTCTTGTAGACCTGTGCTGTACAACACAAAAGATCACCAACCTTAGAAGAAAAGTAATTGGATTTTTCAAAAATGAAAGTAGGGTTTTTTTTCCTCCTTTTCCCCTTCCTTTGGGTACATCTACACATTCCATGGTGTACCTTATAAAATACTAAGATATCCTTTTTCAAATAGTTTAAAATCTGACTTAATTATTTTTTGTGCCCTGAACATGGTTAAGGGAGAGGGAGACAATTTTTCTTAAAATAGTATCTAAGTTCACTAGCGCTTTAATTTCTTACAGCATTATAAAGGAATTAGTCCTTGAGGACTGTAGCATAATTGTAAAATGAAATAAGCTGGTAACAAAAGGGGAATTAACTATGGTACCACCTATTTGGAGGCCCTAGGGTGGTCAGATTCATAAAGACCAAAAGTAGAATGGTGGTTACCTGGTGCTGGTGGGAAATGAGAATGGGAAGTTCTAGAGATGGATGGTGGTAATATTTGCACAAAGGTGTGAATATATATAATGCCACTGAACTGTTACTTTAAAATGGTTGAGATGGTAAATGTGTATTTTACCACAATGAAAAGTAATGATTAAGAGTACCGTTTTGGTTTTTTTTTTTAAGATTTTATTTATTTTTTGACCAAGATAGACACGGTGATAGAGGGAACACAAGTAAGGGAAGTGAGAGAAGAAGAAGCAGGCTTCCCTCAGAACAGGGACCCTGATGCGGAGCTTGATCCCTGGACCCTGGGATCATGACCTGAGCCAAAGGCAGACACTTAATGACTGAGCCACCCAGCATGCCCCAAGAGTACAGGTCTTAAAGAAGTGTTTAATCTTGGATTTTGAACAGTTTTGTCCTCCACATTTGCCAAGAATCAGCCTCTGTTCAGATTTCTTTTAAAAATCTGTTACTAACAGAAGGTTAAGTGTGAATATTTCTTCTTGTTCTGTGCAACCTACTCACCTTCAGTAGAGGAGAATAAAAACTAAAAAATATGTATAGAAATAAATAAAAATGTGAACTGAAAATAATTTGTTCTTTTCCCTTTTGTTCTTTGTTTAAATGGTGGCATGACAAGTATTGTATATATAATTATCGAAGAAAGTTGTAGTGGCTTTGACTTTGAGCAAGCTGTGTAACCTGGAATATCAGTTAACTAACTCATCTGTCTAGTGGGAGTCCTTATACCTCCCTCACTAGAGTCAAATGAGATGATAAGAAATTATTTTTAAAAGTTTTTCTTTATCCAAGTGTGCTATGTATATATAGTTTAGACAATATATTACCTGTAACAAAATGGTCCACTTCTCCTTACTCCCTCCAATTTTCCCCAGAAGTAGCTACTTTGAATTCTTCTTGTGGTTTCTTCTAAATTTATACTCTCCATATTTATACTTTTTTTTGATTTGTCATTTTTACGCATTTTTTTTACTTTTTCTTATGACATATAAAATGTTTGCTTTCTTACACTATCCTTAACTCTCCTCCCCCCCCAAATATATTTATAGTGTAATTTTTAGTTAAATAATTCTTGAACATTTACATTATTATGAGTATATAAATATTATGACCTGTGAGGCATTTTAGTATACAAATATATTTCATATTTCCTTTTCTTTTTCCCTTCTTTGGGTATTTTCCAGAGATATCTCTGTTATTTCTACTTTAATTTTATTGTATCAAGACATAAAATTTTGTATGATTTCAGTCCTTTTATACTTAATGAAACTTGTTTTGTGGCCCAAAATATTATCTGTCTTTGTAAATGTTTTGTTTGCACCTGAAAAGAATGTGCATTGGCTGCTGATGCCTGGTGTGTTCTATAAATGTCAATTAGGTCAAGTTGGTTGATAGTGGTGTTCAAGTTTACCTCTTTGCTCATTTTGGGTCTATTTGTTCTGTTGGTTACTGAGAGAAGGTTAATGAAATACCTCACTATAAATGTAGATTTTGCTGTTGTTTTTCTTACAGTTCTGTCATGTTTTGCTTTATGGGTTTTGAAGCTCTGTTACTAGGTGCATAAATGTTTAACATTTTTCATATTTATGAATTGATCCTTTATTATTATGAAATGACTACTGTATTCTAGGTATAGTATTTGTTCTGAAATCCATGATATTAATTTAACCACTTTCTTTAGGTTAGTGTTAACATGGTATATCTTTTTCCATTTGTTACTTTTATCCTATCTGTCTTTTTATATTTTAAACACTTTCCTTGTAGGAAATATATAGTTGGGTTTGTCCTTTAAAAAAAAAATCAATTTGCACAGTCTCTATCTTTTAATTTGGAGTGTTTAGACCATTTATATTTAATGTGATTATTTGTATGTTAGGTTTAAATCTGTCATATTTAATCTGTGAATTAAATATTTTGATACATGTTTCCTATTTATCCCATCTGTTCTTCTTTTCCTGCATTATTCTGGATCAATTGAACATTATTTATGATACCATTATATCTTTTTTGTTGACTTATTTTTTGTTATTTTAGTGCTTATCTTAGTGTGTGTCACACACTTAAAAAAAAAAAAAGATTTTACTTATTTGAGAGAGAGAGAAACAGAAAAGCAGATTCCCCAGTGAGCAGAGAGCCCCTTATGGGACTCCATCCCAGGACCCTGAGATCATGACCAGAGCCAAAGGAGACACGTAACTGACTAAGTCACCCTGGCAGCCTATCATACACATTTTTAACTTCTCACAGTTTCTGCCCATGTGGTATATAGTACATTGCTTAGCGTATAGTATAAAAACCTTGTACGAGTGGGCTTTCATTTTGTACTTCCCTATCTTTTTTTTTTTTTTTTAAAGATTTTTATTTATTTATGTGAGAGACAGTGAGAGAGAGCATGAGCGAGGAGAAGGTCAGAGGGAGAAGCAGATTCCCCATGGAGCTGGGAGTCCGATGTGGGACTCGATCCCGGGACTCTGGGATCATGACCTGAGCTGAAGGCAGTCGTCCAACCAACTGAGCCACCCAGGTGTCCCTGTACTTCCCTGTCTTTGTGCTATTGTCATATGTTGTACTTTTGCATGTTTTTATAGTATTTTCACTGCATTGTTACTGTTTTTACTTCAGTAGTCAGTTGTTTTTTTAAACATTTAATTAAGAAAAATCTTACATGTTTACCAGTGTGATAACTTACCACTTGTTACATTTGACATTCTTTTATATGGGTCCATGTTTCTAAAATTTTTTTTTAAGGGCTTATTTAAATATTTGACAGAGAGGGAGGGAGATCACAAGTAGGTAGAGAAGCAGGCAGAGGGGTATGGGGAAGCAGGCTCCCTGCTGAGCAGAGAGCAGACATGGGGTTTGGTTTCAGGACCCTGAGATCATGACCTGAACCAAAGGCAGAGGTTTAACCCACTGAGCCACCCAGGCGCCCCAGTCCATATTTCTGTATGGTAATCATTTTCGTTCTGTTTAAAGGAGGTACTTTAACATTTCTTACTGTGATGATTTTTTTCCCCCCAGTTTTTTGAACATTGAAAAGGTCTTTATTTAGTCTTTGTTCTAAAAATATTTTTACTGAGTATATAATTCTGAGTTGCTTTTTTCTTCTTCTTTTTTTTAAGTTTTTTGAAGGTTTTATTCTACTATTTTGTTACTTGAATTGTTTGTGATTAAAAAAAAATGTGTTGACCCTTGAACAAACATACTTGAACTGCATGCCGACTTTTTACAGTGTAGTACGGTAAATGTATTTTCTCTTCCTTAAGATATTTTTTAACGTTTTCTTTTCTCTAGCTTACATCATTGTAAGAATATAGTATATAGTACAAATAATGCACAAAATGTGTGTTAGTATACTTTATGAAATGTTAAGTTTTCTAGTTAACAGTAAGCTATTAGTAAGGTTTTTGAGTAAAAAGTTAGGCATGGATTTTTGACTGTGTGTGGGGTCAGGGTCCCTAACACCCATGTTGTTAAGGGTCAACTGTATAGTTTATAAGTGAGAATTTAAACTCTAGGGGGAAGTTACCAGTTAGACATGTGCAGCAAGTATGATAAAATCCCAGATCTCAGTAGTACCATGGGAATACAGAGCAAGGGATAAATTTTGAATTATGTTGTGATAAAAGAATGAATGAGTTCTTATTGAGATATATATGTAGAAAAAGAGGATGAAATAAATGTGAATGTATAAATGCACTGAACAGAATAGGAAAATTTTGTGTTTTGTGAGTGTATATGGAGGGAGGAGTGTTGATGAATTTGGTTTTGGACTAAATTTGAGGTAATGCATGGACTGCATATGTTCTGTGAGTAACTCAGAAATTGGGAATGTGTGAAAGATTTAAAATCAGTTCTGAGAAGCTGTCATATTAAGATGAAGGGTTTTTGTTTGTTTGTTTGTTGTTTGTTTTTTTTTTAAGATTTTATTTATTCAGTTGAGAGAGAGAGCAACAGAGAGAGCACAAACACGAGACAGGCAGAGGGAGGGAGAGAGGCAGACTCCTGGCTAAGCTGGGAGCCCTACATGGGGCTGGATCTCAGGACCTGGAGATCATGGCCTGAGCTGAAGGCAGATACTTAACCATCTGAGCCACCTAGGCACCCTCAAGATGAAATTTTTGTATATAGTTGATGTTCACTAAATATTTGAAAGACAAAATAATAGAATTGGAAGGTTAATGTGTTTTGAGCATGCACTTGGAGGGGCCTTTAAGACACATTGCAGGGCCCCACCCTCTAGAGTTTCTGGTTTTGTGGGCAGGGGGATGGGGCTGGAGTCATTTGCATATCTGACAAATTACCAGGTCTCAACATTGTTCCTACGGGTGTGGAGATAACACTTTGACAACCACCAATTTAGGGGAGTGAATATAGAAAGCACAAAGGAGAGCTTTCATTCTTAGGGGAGAAAGATGAAAAGGAGATGAATCAGAGAGGTCACAGCAGTAGTGACCACCAGTCAGTCGCTGGATGACACTAGTGATATAGATTATAGAGAGGAAAGATGTATTTTAGGATGTCAGATTTGGATGATAAGTGGCATTATTGAGGTAGAGAGAGAAAAATGAATAACTGAGTAATAACTATCAAATGGAATGAATAGTGTTGCTATTTGTGACCTTAGCCTGTGTTTATTCTTTTGGAATCACAAACATTTAGAAAATGTGATGGAAACTGTGGATTCTTCTCTCAGACAAAGGTATGTTTGCATGTATGTTTGCAACATTTTTAGCAGGTTTATAAATTTTAATTGAGACAACCATAATCGAAGTGAAGAATCCGTATTTAGAGTAGTCTCATTAAGAGTAATAAGTGTGGAAGCCATTTAAGACTGAAAGAGTAGGGAGGTAGGAGGTAGTTATTGTGGATACAGGCAGTCCTTTATGATTGTGAACATTGTTGGGAGTGGACTGATGATTGTGGAACTTCCCTTCATAGAAATCCTTAAAATAAACCCGTGGCAGTTTGCACAACTTTCTGAGTTTTAGGGATACTATGAAAGAAAATGTAGTAATTTCAAGAAAATGAAATGGCCAGTGGTTTTCGTGACTTCCTTTCCTGGCCACTTGTTCCTTTGCTGCTTTTCTACTTTGGAGGGGTTGGAACAATTGACTGTGTTTGGGATGATTCGATTTTAACAGTCTTTCTGTCACATATTAAGCAAGTTTCCCCTCTTTTAGGGAAAATACAAATTACCTTTTTTCCCCTGAAAGAATATGAATTTTCCTATCAGTTAACAATTCTAGTAGAAACAGTTCATTGTTCTTATATCCTTGATCAGATGCTCTGGACTTGGGGCTCCTGGGTGTCCCAGTTGATTAAGCATCTGCCTTTGGCTTGGGTCAAGGTCCCAAAGTCCTTGGCAGGGAGCCTGCTTCTCCCTCTTCCTTTGCCTGTTGTTCCCCCTCCCTCTGCCTTCTGCTCTTCCTGCCTGTGCTTGTGTTTTCCCGTGCACGCATGTGTACACACATGTACGCTTTCGCTCGTGTGCTCGCTCTCTCTCTCTCTCTCTCTCTGTCAAGTGACTAAAATCCTTAAAAAAAAAAAAAAGATCTGGACTTGGCATCAGATGCTTTTTCGTTGAGAAATGCTTGGGTGGCTGATTTGGCTAAGCATCTAACTCTTGATTTGGCTCAGGTCATAATCTCCAGATTGTGAGATTTGTGAGATCAAGCCCTGCATGGGCTCTGTGCTGGGCATGGGCCCTGTTTGAGATTCTCCCTTTCTTTCTTTCTTTTCTTTTTTTTTTTTTTTAAGATTTTATTTGTTTATTTGACAGAGATCACAAGTAGGGAGCAAGGCAGGCAGAGGGCGGGGGGGGCGGGGGAAGCAGGCTCCCTGCTGAGCAGAGAGCCCGTTGTGGGGCTAGATCCCAGGACCCTGGGATCATGACCTCGGCTGAAGGTAGAGGCTTAACCCACTGAGCTACCCAGGTGCCCCAAGAGAGTAGATCTTAAATGCTCTTACCACATACAAAAATGGTAACTATGTGAGGTGCTGTGTTGTTAATTAGTTTGGTTGTGGTAATCATTTCACAGTGTATACATATATCAGACATCACATTATAACATCTTATGTACACTTTTTGTCAATTAGACCTTAATAAAGTTGAAAAAAGAAAATAAATACAATGAAAAAAGAGTTGTTTCTGCCTTAAGTAATATGGTAGAATTCTGCCTTTAGTTGTTGTCAAGAAAATGTGATTTATTGAAGGAAACTTTTCTTTGCTCTTATATGTTAGCTGCATTGCAGCCCTACACTGAGATTATGAGAAAAGGCAACTCAAGTTCTGGTAAATATTCCTAGTGGAATAATTTATTTGAATGCCTTTGAATGCTATATATGTGACGTATAGGGTGTTTACACTCTAGTTTCCTTCACTTTATTTGGTCCAGAAATCTTGTATGTAAATCAAGTTAGGGAGATTGGACTAGATTAGTATGATAGAAAGCAGAATTAAATTTTGATTTTTCTTTTTTTTTTTTTCCGGAGGGAAGAATTTATAATACTGCCGTGGACAGAAAATTAGCCATAAAATACTATTTTGTTGTCTTTATTCTTTTTTATACCTCTTTGGATCTATACATTTTAAGGATAAAAATTAGATTAAAAAAGAGGTGTAGATCTGCTCTAAATCATTATATGTAAATGAGATGATTTTTATAATGCTATACCACTGTCTTCACTCTAATCCTGGAAGCTAATTAAGTACTTGATCCAAGATACTGAACACTTGATTTGATATTTGTTTATTTATTTAAAAACACTTATTTTAGAGAGAGGGAGAGAATGCACATGAGTGGTTGAGGGGAGGGAGGGTCAAAGGGAGAGACTGCATATGCAGACACCCCAGTGAGTATGGAGCCCAACTTGGGGCTCCATCTAAGGACCCTGAAATCACAACCTGAGCCAAAACCAAGAGTTGGATGCTTAACCAACTGAGCCACGCAAGTGCTTCAGATTTTTATTTAGGAAAAAATGTGACATGGTTCTAACAATAAAATTCTGTATAAATATACATCAGTTCTTTTTCCACAGACTTTTGAAAAGCCTTGCCTTGCTTTTCAAGGTGGCCCCCCATAGGCAAGTGTATCTTACATTTATATTGCTTATATTTTGCAAAGGTAAGTTTCAAGAGGTAGTTGTGAATTAGGCTAAAATTTCTCTCCTGTTTGCTTCATGTCTTTTTCAAGCTTTAAGGTGATTAGCTTTTATTAATTTTATCTGCAAAGTGAGGCCTGCGTCTTAGCTTAACGTACAAAAATGGTTAAAGGGCTAAAGGAGCCCAGACCTGCTACAGGTTTTAGCACCGGTTGTCTTCAGGTTCAGTGTCCATGTGTAGTATTGAACATATTACTTGGTGAGGAACTTAAGAGCTAAGTCTATGATGAGTAGAAATGGGATAATGAGTGCTGAGGTGTGATGTTCTTGGCAGCCCATTTCACTTTTGGAATTCTCCTGGATGAGCAGGGCTTTGTTTCATGTTGAGGTTTTAACCAAAATAATGCAACCTATGACTTTAACACAGTTAAAGTGTGTTATCCATAAATCATGTTTCAGTCTACCTATGTGGCATTAATGTGCAGCAACAGAAAATGTTTCAAAGTTATTAGTGTAGTTTCTCTACAGTAGTGATGGTTTCCTGCAAATGCATTTAGCTTGACTTCATCAAGATGAAAATGTTAGGATCGAAATGCAACAGATGGCTTCAGATCTGTGAATTTGGCCCTGATACGGTTATGTGCAAAATGTTAAAAACAGGTTTTTTTTTTTTTAAATAGGTTTTAAGCAGTTAACAGAACTGTGTATTTCCTGTTGGTTGTGTTGGTATTTCATCTGTGTTGTTTTACCATGTCTGTTTCAAGAATATGGATGCACATTATATATAGAAATGGCAGTGATTTCACAGAATTTGTGAAATATATAAATAGCTGAATATGTAAGAATTTGATGTGAATGCTCTTGAACCCTACCAAAAAGATCTTATCCTTGTTGTTCTTGCTTTATATAAATGAGCATTTTCTGGAACTGCTTCCTGGTTTTTTGAAAATCTTTCTACTAAATTGGGATAAATTTTACTTTCCAGACCCAGAATTAAATTGAGATCAAATATAGAGGTAAATTCTTTAGGATTCTAATTTAAACTGCCTCCTTCTAAGGAGCAATTGTTAAACTTTGTCCTTCTGAGAACACTTAAAACCTGGACCTCTTGAAGCTTGAAAAGAAGTGCTATATGAAAATAAATTATATTTATTCACAAGATAATTTTCTTGAGTATCTGCTGTGTTTATTGCTTTATATTAAGCATTGTAGGAAGGAATGTATATGTAGTCCCGACTCTCAAAAGTCTTATCGGGGAGATCAGGCATAAATGTTGAAATAGTATAATAGTAGACTCTTGAAGCTTGTGGGAGATAATGTTCTGAAACTTTCACAATACCAGTGTAGCATATCTTTTTCTTAGCTATAGAATGTGGGTGATAATTCCCTACCTTCCCAAATTGTGAGTATTATTTGAGACCCTGTGTTAAATAAATATTGTTAAATCACACTGAACTGATCTGCTTGGGCTTACTGATCAACCAAGTAGCTCATGCCTGCATAGCTGTCCTGCAGTACAGTTCAAATTCATACTTAGCAAAATAACTGGTAACATGTAGTGAATCTTAAAACCCCAAGTGTTACATCCTTGCATGCCAGATGTTTAGTGTGACAAACATCTCAGGTCTCTGTTGACAGCACGCATTCATTTACGCCCTCCACTCTCAGTGGAGTGATGGGAAGGGCCATCAGGACATTTGCCTGAGCATTGCAGCTTCCTCCTTTTTATGGAACTGTTCATGAGTTATATCCTCTGTGTGTACCACACTGCTGATACTCAGACAACCATCCCAGAACCTTGTAGCTACCTTCTGATCTGTGTACGTTCTCAGTATTAAGAAATTTAGAAAAAGGCTGCCATGTTCACTTACTTGTTGATTCATTTTAGCTATAGAGACTACTCTTAACTGAAATTTATACTGATTTCCATGTTAAATGACCATTATCTGTCCTGCAAGCCCCCTCCCCCTCTCTTTATAAAAATTAAGGTCATGGATGCTTTCTAGTTTTTAGGTTTCCTACCTGTTTCACCAGCAATAACAAAAGCCTCTTCTGTGAAGGTTCTAGTCTGGTACTGAATGTTCTTTTTTTGACTTTCTGTTTATTTCCCTCTGAGCCCAGAACTTAATGTTCTCTTAATTTAGAGGTCAAACCTTTCTATCGAGGATTTTTCTGTTGGTTATATAGTACTCTTATCATACTGCAGTAGGATTAACCACTACTGTAAGATACATCAGGTGGATACATAAGTATTTATTTTCCTGTACTGTTTTTAGGATCTCAGTTATGAAGTCTGTTATCTTACCAATTCTGCTTTTGTTGAAGAACTGTTAACTATTTTCTTTAAAGATTTTATTTATTTGTGAAAGAGAGAGAGAGCACAAGTGGGGGTTTGGCAGGCAGAGGGAGAATGGGGAGAAGCAGGGAGCCCGATATGTGGCACTCCCATCCCAGGACCGTGGGATCATAACCTGAGCCAAAGGCAGATGGCTTAACTGACTGAGCCACCTTGGCTCCCCTAAATCTTACTTTTTTCTGTTGTAATTCTGTTTTTCCTTCTATTTGATTCCCTCCCCCATTAAAAAAATATTTTATTTATTTATTTGACAGATCACAAGTAGGTAGAGAGGCAGGCAGAGGGAGGAGGAGAAGCAGGCTCCCTGCTGAGCATGGAGCCTGATGGATGGCAGGCTTGATCCTGATATGGGGCTTGATCCCAGGACTCTGGGATCATGACCTGAGCCAAATGTAGCTGCTCAACTGACTGAGCCACCCAGGCGCCCCTTCTTTTTTCTTTTTTAGCAGCTTTTTAAAAATCCTTTTCTCTCTGATCTTGCAAAATGAAACAAGCCCTTGTGTCCAAATCCTTCCTCAGATCTTATAGACTGTTACCATCTTTTCAAAGGTCAGGTAATAGATACGGTAGAAGAAATGTGGACTTCATAGTTGTATCTTCACCCCTAGCTGTTT
The DNA here is from genome assembly GCF_009829155.1 of Mustela erminea. Lineage (NCBI taxonomy): Eukaryota > Metazoa > Chordata > Mammalia > Carnivora > Mustelidae > Mustela > Mustela erminea. The sequence continues at coordinate 84,891,573 of NC_045617.1, forward strand.
TAAATGGATTCACCCAGGTTCTGTACCCTTTGACCTCCTGGTGAAGCTGCTGGACTGGAGGGGGTGCCTGATTCATGAGGTAGCCAGTCCTTAGCCACCTGTGACGTGTGTAAACTCATGGGAGAAATGTGAACTTCTGAGAAATGCAAAGGGAAATTTTTTTTTTAAAGATTTTATTTATTTGATGGGGAGAGACAATGTAGAGAGGGAATACAAGCAGGGGGAGTGGGAGAGGGAGAAGTAGGCCTTCTGCTGAGCATGGAGCCCTGTGGGCAGGGCCTGATCCTAGAAACCTGGGATCATGACCTGAGCCTAAGGCAGACGCTTCATGACTGAGCCACCCACATGCCCCTGCAAAGGGAAATTTTAAGCTGGAGATGGTCAGGTAAATTTGGATTGGATCATTGTCTTTGGTTGTGTGCAGGTTGAAGCAGAGTGAGTTCTGACAGAAGAAAGTGGAAGCATGTATAATATCAGTGACTGTACAGCCCCTGAGAGAGATAGTCATCCAGCTTTCATTTCTGACAGTGACTCACATCCTGCTGTTGATTCCCTGTTGTTCTTGTGGCCATCCACTGTGTTTACTTGGGGCAGGTAAAGTGCGTTACTTTCTCTCTTACACATAATGGAGTCCAAGCCAAAATACCCACGTTCATCAAATGCCAGCTGGTTCATCATAGATTCAAGAATTCTCTTTCCCATCATTTCTGAGTAAGTTGACCATATTCTTTTCCTAATTTGTATTATTTTCAATACTCCATGGCTTAGGAGTTAAAAACTTAAGTTCACAAGTCAGACATAGGTATTCTGGTATTTTAGCAAATAGTACCAAGTTGTACGCAGCATTTTAATTTTCTCTTCTGGAAAATGAGAGTAACAGTAGAACTTAGCTGCCTGTGAGGATTTAGTAAAGTTTTGTGTGTAAGGGAAATAGTACCTGATATATAGAAGGTAAATGTATATAAACTTAGGATATAAAAATCTCAGTGGATATAAAAATCCAGACTGCCTGTGGTGAAAAACCTGTTATTTTTCTCAAGCTGTCACAAATCCGGTATTTTTATAAAATACAATAAAAATGAATTACTAGACTAAAAAATCATAAAGATGTAAAATAAGTCTTATTTTTAAAAAAAGATTTATTTTTTATTGAGGGGGAGGGGCAAAGGGAAAGAGAGAAAATCTGAAGCAGACTCCATGCTGAGTGCAGACCCTGATGTGGGGCTTGATATCACAACCCTGAGATTATGACCTAAGTCGAAATCAAGAGTTGGATGCTTCATTTACTAAGCCACCCAGCTGTCCCTAAAATGTTCTTAATTCTAACCCTTAATATTCCTGTTGATCTCATTGTAGGCCATTAATACTTTGCAGGGGGTCACTATTCCATGGACTATACTTTGAGTAGCACTCTTAGTGTGTATGGACAGTCTCATAGAAGGCAGAATATGTGTGCACAAGATATAGGTGGGGAACAAAACAAAACTATTCTTATAACATTTAGTAGCCAGCAGTTCAGACCCATTTCTTGACCTGGACAGTGTATAAGGGATCTCTGAGGCCTCTGGAGTGCTTTCCTTGTCTGATCGTTATTCCACCGTTTCCCAGGTGTTAGTTGTTGCTCTTTTCCCTTCAGCTATGGAGTTTTCTAGTTGTTAGCCTTAGAAGTAAGAGAACTTTGTTCTTAGAAAGCCAGATAAGCATGCACTATCTTGGACAAATCAGCACTGCTAAGTGGGTAAGAGTACAATGCTGAGTACTATTACCTTGTTGTCTTAGGTGCAACCGTCACTGGCAGTGACTTAAGGATCCCTTGAAGTACAGCCTTAAACCAGATTGTGTGCTTGTGGACAAATGGGGAACCATAGATAGAGGAGCTTGTCACTTGTGTTTTCCATCTATGCAAAAGCAGTGACAGACCCTGTATTTGTGATACAGAATTGCAAACAGCAGGTTCTACAAATAGCAACTGTGGTTGATAACCAAAAGTCTGGGAAATGTTAGATGCAGCCAGGATTGGGAGTCTCTTCCAAGTATTGTATTGTATTGTATTGTATTGTATTTTAATATTTTAAAAAGATTTTTATTCATTTATTTGACAGAGATCACAAGTCAGCAGAGAGGCAGGCAGAGAGAGAAGGGGGAAGCAGGGTCCCTGCTGAGTAGAGAGCTGATGCAGGGCTGAATCCCAGGACACTGAGATCATGACCTGAGGCTTAGCCCATTGAGTTACTCAGGTGCCCCTCTTCCAAGTATTTTAGGGGGAACCAAGCATTATCAGATTTTGTTTTCCAAGAAAGTATAAATTGTAAGTGAGCACATGCTGAATGCCAGGCATTATGTTCAGGTTTTTTTTTTTTTTTTTTTTTTTTTTTAAAAGGTATTTATTTATTTATTTGACAAAGATCACATGTAGGCAGAGAGGCAGGCAGAGAGAGGAAGGGAAGCAGACTCCCTGCTGAGCAGCGAGCCCTATGCGGGGCTTGATCCTAGGACCCTGGGATCATGACCTGAGCTGAAGGCAGAGGCTTTAACCCACTGAGCCACCCAGGCGCCCTTATGCTCAGGTTTTTAATAAACATATCTCACTTAATTCTTACTACAGATTATGGGATTGATCTCCATTTATTAAATGAGTAGACAAGGTTTACAGAGGGCAAGCAACTTGTATAAAGCCATTTAGTTTGCAAGTGGCTGAACCTGATTTTGAAACTAGATTTGGCAGACTCCTAAGTAAGTCTTTCTTTTTTCTCCTTAAGAGAAAATTTCAAAATCTTTTTTTTTTTTCTCCTAGAAACATCTGAGGCCAAATCCATCACTTCCAAATATTTTAGTATTATTTTCAGAAAACAAGAACATTTTAATACATTGCTGTTACCTAGTCCTCAGACTGCATTTAAGTTTGGCAGTTATCCCAATGATGGCTTGTGTAGCATATGTCCCTATAATTCTGTTTATTTCATTGTGGAACGGTTCCTCAGTCTTTTTTGGACTTTTGTGAACTTGGTACTTTTGGAGATTATAAGGCAGTTGTTTTGTATAATGTCTCTTTATTTGGTTTTATCTATTATTTCCTCTTGATTTGGGTTATGTACTTCTTCTGGAGGATTATCACAGAAGTGTGTTCTTCTCATTGGACCCTGTCACATGTTATACAATTTCAGTTTGACCCATTATTAATGATGACCACTTTGACTGCTTTATTGAGGTGTTGTCTCTTGGGCTTCATTACTGTAAAGTACTCTTCTCACTTTTGTAATTAATAAATGTTTTGTGGAAACGTGTGTTACAACTATGGAAATATTTCATCTCTGTGACACTGTTTATTTACTTATTCATTAAATTTGTACTCTTATGGGTTTATAGTTCCTACTTTACTCACTTGGTTATAATCTGTTATTACCGTTACATATTTTGATGTCCAGATTGTCCCAGATTTGGCCAGTGAGAGCCCCTTCAGTTGATTTCTTTGTCTTAATGACACATCCCTTGACAAAATACTTTTGAGATTTTTCTTGCTTTTTGGTATGAGGTTTTCCACAATCATTTTGCACCTTCCTGGCTCCAGTCTTGGAATTAGTCATTTCTTCAAGGAATTTTTGTTCTTTTAGGGCGAAATGAATAGTATGCAGAAGACAAGATCTGAGTCATTAGTGTACATATTTCTGTTGAAATATTCTTTTGCCTAGGTTGTCTTAGTGAATACACACACATTTATCTCTGCATTTATTTATATCTTTACCTTGAAAATTATGAATTCATATAACTCCAATTCCAATCTAATGTGAAAGGACTCATTCTAGGGGTGCCTGGGTGGCTCAGTGGGTTAAGCCTCTGCCTTCAGCTCAGGTCATGATCTCAGGGTCCTAGGATCGAGCCCCGCATCGGGCTCTCTGCACAGCGGGGAGCCTACTTTCCCCCCTCTCTCTGTCTGTCTCTCTGCCTACTTGTGATCTCTCTCACTGTGTCAAATAAATCTTTAAAAAAAAAAAAAAAAGAAAGGAGTCATTCTAATTTTCTTTCTTATTTTTAAATCTCCTTCTCTTAGTATGAGAAACCTGGCTTCTGTTGTTCTTAATTCATTTATTAACTGACCAATCTGTCTGTATCTTACCAGTCTTCCATCTCTGTCAGTACATTGACACCTGAATGGATGCCCTGCTTTTCCTTCTTGGGCTCCAGACAGTTCCCCATTTTCCCTTTCCCAATGTAGGATACTGTTCTTCAACTTGGGCTCCCAAGTGAATTTTCTTAATGACCATATTATACTCTCTCAATCCTTTATTTTGGTGGTTTTGCTACTATATATAAACTACAGCATTAATTCTCATAAACAGCTGTCCTATTGGCAGGAGAACACCAACTAAAATATCTGAGTGGGAGAAACTGAACATTAGAGCTGAAAAATAACTTTTCCTGTGGTCAGCCTGGGTTAGTGATTGTATTCTGCAAATTATCACAGAACTAGAATTGTTCCTTTGACAAGAAATAGGGACTTAATGGAGCTGTCTCTAGAATTCCTATTAGAGGTTAAAAAGAAAAGCAAATTTTACTATTATGCAAGGGATGTAGAATGAGGTAGGTTCCTGGGTGGGCAAGAGGGTTTAGAAAGGATGGGAAAAAAAAAAAAAAGTTCTTTGAGGGGGCTAATTGGGCTAGGCCTAACCATTGGCAGGATAGTTTGTATTCACCAAGCCAGAGAGAATGGAGACTTGGGGTGGGGCAGGCTAGATGCAGAGACTCCTCCTTTGGAAGGGTGAAGGCAGACTGTCTGGCTGAGGATCAGTAGGAGCATGAAGCTAGGCATTAATGTGAGCATGGGGTGACAGTTATATTTGGTCTGTGCTGTTCCATGGGAATAGTAAGCAGGAAGGACAGCTAACGGTTACTGAGAGGGAGGTTTTAAATCTTTTAACAGTGAGTGAGCAACATGGCATATTACCCTGGAGTACTCTCATTCCCAGTACTGTGTATTGTCTTATATTTTCTCATCAGATTAAAGTGATTAGAAAATTTATTCTAGCCCTGTTTTTGAAACACACCAGAGGGTCTGGTAATTTGGGGATATTGTGAAATCCTACCCCTAAAATTCTTAAAGATGTATTTCAGTGCAGTTAAACAAACTGTATGGTATTTGGAGTTTTGTTTTTTAAAGCAAGAGAAAAGTATATTAGTGAATCAAATATAGTGTAGCTGTCAGAGTATTGACTAATGTGCTCAGAATAACTTAAGATGTGGGGGAAAATTGGTTTAGTAGTTACTGAAATTTGCTCTAATTCATAATTTTTTATTTTGTCTCTTTTCATACCTGAATTCAGTAATTTGGAAGTTACTCCCTGAATATCTGAGGAAAACTGTTTGTTTGATGAGAACCTTGCTTAGTAAGTTCTTGCTCAGTGTTTACCTTTAGGAAGCAAATTCCCTTTGGTTATTGAATTGATATAGTATGATTAAAGTGAGAGAAGTTAACAGGACTTATTAGAATGTAAAGTCATTTCCAGAAGGAGGAAAACATATAGGTCAGAATTTTTTTTAAAAACTGTGTCATATTTTCCATGTTAAGAAAATATGAGCATTTATGGATCTGAGTAAAATGTGTCAGTTCCTTATGCCATTCTTACAGTTTTTGAAAGTTTGAAATTATGTAAATTTAAAAGTCACAAAAAACCTTTCTGCCAAGGTTCCAGCCAATTTCTTCTGGTGTACTGAGAGGCCAGAGGAGCCTATGCCGGTGTTTAGTATTGAAAGAATTTGGTTTTGTGGCGAGTATTACCTAGTACCGCAGCACTGAGGACGAATGATGTAGGCAGGCCATGTTTGAGGACCCAGAAGGGGTCCCACAGAGCCAGTTAAGAGGGTCCCTGGCTCTGCACAGGATGGAAATCAAATATGTGAGAGCAGAGTGTAGGAAATAGGGAGCAGATACAGACGGAGTGTTTAGGCAACTCAGAAAGGAAATGGAAAATGAATCTCATCTTTGCTTGGGGTCTGGGGTTTTTATTGAGGACAGGTGGTCTGCTGTACGTGTCCCCTCAGGCATCTAGGATTTGGTCAAAACAAAGGTGAGTGCTCAGGTGTCTGCCAGAAGCCACTTATGCCCTGGAGCCAGGGGTCTTGACACAAGGTGTCCTGAGTCAGTGGTCTTGAAAAACATACATGATGACCTCACATGGGCCATTCCTTAGGTATTATCTGTTAAGCTGGAAGACTCCAAAGAAATCATTAGCTCCTTGACCTTTTCAAGTTGGACATACATTAAGGCATATGTAAAGTTGGAGGTGCAGGTCCTAGTAAGAATAGAAGCAGGGAAAGAAGCAAAGGGAAAAAGGAGCTTTTTTTCTCCCATGGGGTCCCTTCAGTTTCCCTAGTCTCATAGGACCCAGAAGGTTCAGGATCTTGATTAAAATATCAGGATGTTTGGAATGGAAATGCCCAGAGATTTAAAAACAAAACCAAAACCACTAAATATGCCTCGGTCTAGGACTCTTACTCATTCCTCCTTAGTCTTTCTGATAATCTGCATTGAAAATTTGGATTGGTGATGTGGTTTGTGATTTCGATAAAGAAGTTTTGTTAACAGAGTTCTGAGTGGTAACGCCTAGCCTGCATCAGGAATGCCTTCAGCTTTCATTTGAGTATAATAACTTTTGGTCTCTACTCCTCTCACTATCAAATACTTTACATAAAACAGTACTTTTGGCTGTCTTTGTTAGTTGAATCCATAATGTAGGCCTTAGGTTATGTGACTTTTTATAAGCCTAGCCCCTAGTCATTGTAATTAATCTACAGCCCCCATTGTATATGCTCAAGTACATTTGTGAATGAATGAGGTGCTGTTCCGTGTATCTGTGTGAGGGAATGAGTTCTGGGTTGGCCAAGTGTCTCACAAATTGAATTGAAATTAAATTTTTGCTTTTGATACTTGTATATTTGACTGCCTTCTGAGTACCATTATAAACATACTCTAAATTTGTTGCTGATGGCTGGGTGAAACGTTTTTGGGTAGACTTCCTCATGTTGCCAAGCTCTTCTAAAATGGCTAAATCTTCTACTGATTTCATTCTATCTAGTCAGCGGCCTAACACTTATTCTAAGATTTACTTAAGGTTTCCTCCTTAATGAACAATGTTTGCTTTCCATATTTCTATTATTTCCCTTCTTACATAATAGCAGAAATGAGGGGTTTATATTGCATTTCTGTCAGATTCCTCTAGCTGATATTTCTTATCCTTATTAAATAGTGGCTTTCCCAAATAATTTTTTGGTGCATTGTGGGGAAAGGAGAAAAAGGAAGACCGAAGTCTTGTCAGTTCAGTTTTTCTCCTGCTTGTTTCCTCTAAGTTAATCTCTTTCATTTCTTAACCTGTTAACAATTTGCTAGGTTTGATAGTAGCTCTGTTACACCTCCCTCAATGTAGCACTTCTTTCTTTCCTCTCCTCTCCTCTCCTCTCCTCCCTTCCCTCCCTTCCCTTCCTTTTCTTTTCTTTTCTTTCTCTCTTTTTTTTTTTTTTTTGATAGTACTGAGGAAGCACATAAAGCCCACTCTTAGAGCTTCATCAGACCAATCTTTTCACAGGCAGAGTCTATACTTGTCTCTGTAAGTCAGAAATAATTGACGATTCTTCTGCTAATGAAAATTTACATCCCTAGGTGTTTGATACACATTAAGTATGTTGGTGGAATAACAAATGTGGCTGCCTACAGTTTTTTGGACCCTTGCAGGTATATGGATGGAATCATGAGGATGTTAATTTCGAAGATCCATAAAGAGTCAGGACTTAGGAAATATGATTTGAAACATCAGAGAATAACTGTTCGTGTCACAGTAGCTGTTATTTTATTTGAATAGGATGACAGTATTAGTGGATGCGTGGTTGGTGCTGTCGTTTATGCCATTCCTTCCTTTTGTAAGGTTTTTGGCTTTGTTAAATTATATTTGATTTGGTGGCAAGATTTTATTTTGGCAGATGGGACTTAAGAGGTAGGTGGGTGATAGGTAATATTCATCTCCACTGACTGGGATTAGAGTAGTTTTGTTAGCATTCAGCTGGAAGACAGGTGCTGTGAAGTCAGTAATGTATGGTTTCCCTGAAGATTCCACTTAAATGAAAATGGACCTGAATTATTCATGAAATTTACCAGTATTAATATCCCTTAATAAAGTCACAGTTTATTTTGAAAAAAACTTTGCACTTACTGAGTTTTGTTGGCATCTCACTCCCCTGAGTTCATCTGTCAAAGTCATTAGGTCTTCTATCACTGTATACATGGCTTTTAATTGTTTTGACTACTTTTTCTCAGTTCCTAAGTTGCTGATTTGGTAAAGCTGTCATGATTTTTTTCCCTGTCAGCCTTCAGATGTTCCAAAGGAGGCAGAACAACTTTGAATGCTATAGATTATTGATGGCACTTTGCAAATGGTTAAATATACCCAAGGTAAAGGAAACTATAGGATTAAAAACAATCTGTGCTCCATTTTAGGTGAATGGTGTCTAAAACTAATTTCACTCTTTGGGTGGCTTTAATATCTGTACTTAAACTGCGGAGTCATAAAATTGTATTTTTTCATGAAAATACCATTTTTATAAAAATGAACCTCATTTATTAGTAAAGGACTAATGAGCTTATGAAAGAGAGCCATCACCTTACTCTAAATTTGGTCACTCTGGAGTAGCACACAGTTCAGTAAAATTTTTGTGATGGTTGAAATGTTCATTACCTGTGTTGCCCAGTATGAAGGCCACTTGTCATTATTGAGCACTTGAAATGTACCTAGTGTGACCAAAAACTGCATTTTCCATTTTATTAAATTTAAGTAGCCACATGTGACAGCACAGTTATTTGCTGATATACCTTGTGTTAGCACGATTCTGGAACATTATATAGGGTGCCTAAGCTAGAGGTTCTGAAAGAAAGTGATCCCATGGGGATTATCTTGAAGCTGAAGATCTGAATACTGCCTGAAGTCACTCGATTTTTCCATGACATAAATTAAGGACTGCCTTCACTGTTCCCAACTTTTACATTGGGGATGCTCTGAAATGTTCTTTTTCATCCACTTAATAAAGCATTTACTATAATCTTAAATGAGCAGTGCAGGAGTCAAGTTTATTTATTTATTTTTTAAAAAAGATTTTATTTACTTATTTGACAGAGATCACAAGTAGGCAGAGAGGCAGGCAGAGGGGGTGCGGCGCAGGTTCCCTGCTGAGCAGAGAGCCCGACGTGTGGCTCGATCTCAGGACCCTGAGACCATGATCTAAGCTGAAGGCAGAGGCTTAACCTACTGAGCCACCCAGGCACCTCAGGAGTCAGTTTATTATGTTATAGGTTAGATCAGTTTTCTATCTCAAGAGACAGTTGTAGTTTAGTAAAATGAGAGTTTATTACCTACTATCTGTAGGAAAATAATCAACTTTGGCTTTACTCAAAACTGCTGGACTTAGAAGTAGCAGCTTTTGCTTTTTCATAACAAATAATTTTTCTTTTGTCTGCTTCTCATATCTACCTTTTCAGCCAGTTAGCAATGAACTAGTGAGCTATCTCCTCACATTTCCATTTAGTTTGTTATAAGCTGCCTCAGTTTCCCTATTTGTACTATAGCAACAAGTAATCTGTTTCTGTGAATATTAAATAATGGGAAGAAGTAACTGCTTTTCTGGGTGTTGTATGTAAGTGATGAACCCTTAAATTCTACACCTGAAACTAGTATGAAACTAGTTACGCTGTATGTTAACTAACTGAAATTTAAAATTTCAGTTAAAATTTTAGCTGTTTAAAAATTTTAACTCTTTAGGGGCGCCTGGGTGGCTCAGTGGTTTAAGCCTCTGCCTTCGGCTCGGGTCATGATCTCAGGGTCCTGGAATCGAGCCCCGCATCGGGCTCTCTGCTCAGCAGGGAGTCTGCTTCCCTTCCTCTCTCTCTGCCTGCCTCTCTGCCTACTTGTGATCTCTGTCAAATAAATAAATAAAATCTTAAAAAAAAAATTTAACTCTTTAAAAAGAAACTTTAAAATTTTAACTCTTTAAAAAGAAAAGAAAAGGTTTCTCTGAAGTTCTCTCTGTGAATCAGAAAAGTGATTCTTCACAAGCACTGGGAAGGCTAATTTGGCCTTTTCATAAATAGAGTTTCACCAAAAGCAGCTTTACTCTAAGCATACCCCAAGTGAATCCACTGCTGATAAATAGGCTGGAGGAAGAGGAGACTGCTGGAAGGACTCACTAAAAACATTTCATTAACTCTAAAAGCACGCCTACTTGTAGTGCAGAAAGTGGAAGGAGATTTTGAGGGACATTATTCTAGTTTGAGAAGTGCTTTTGCTAGTAGTATGATAAATGCTGAAATAAAAAAAAGTGTTATTAGTGGAGAGAGAATAGTGGCCTGAATTAGCTTATGTGGCTTATATTTGTTTGTTGTGCATTTAAAAACTATATTTATTGTGCATTAAAAAAAACTAGATTGAGATATGTTTGACATATGTGTATACCTATGAAACCATCACCGCAATTTAGATAGTGAACATACTTTGTCACCCACAAGTAAGTTCTCTCTTGCCCGTTTAGGAATCCTTTCCTCCCATCCCTGCTTCATCTTAGGCAACCACTGATCTGCTTTCTGTCACAATTGATCAGTTTGCATAAATGGAATTATATGATATATACTCTTGGGGAGGGAGTTTGGCTTCTTTCAGCATAATTATTTTGAGATTTATCTGTAGTGTTGCCTGTATCAGTGGTTCTTTCCTTCCAAATTGCTAAATAGTATTTTATTGTATGGATATGTTATAAGTTGCTTATCCATTTATCTGTTGATGGGCATTTTGGTTTTTAGGTTTGACTGTTACAAATGAAGCTGCTGTAAAAATTCAGTACAAGTCTTTATAGGGACATTTATTCCACATATGCCTTTTCTTTTGGGCAAATTCCTAAGAGTGGGATGGATTGACCATATATAGGTGTATGTTTAACTTTCTAAGAAACTGCCAGTCTTTTCCAATGGGATTGTACCATTTAATACTGTCAGCAGCAGCATATGTGGGTACTAGTTCTTTTATGTGCTCCTACTACTTGATATGGTCCGTGTTTAGTATTAACCATTCTAATAGGTGTATTTTAGTATCTCATTGTGGTTATAATTTTCATTGCTCTCATGACATTGCATATCTTTTCATATGTTTATTTGCTACCCATGTATCTTCTTTGGTGAACTAAAATTTTTGCTCGTTTTTAAATTGGATTGTTCAGGGATGCCTGGGTGGCTCAGTTGGTTAAGCATCTGCCCCTTCAGCTCCAGGCATGATCCAAGGGTCCCTGCTCAGCAGGGAGTCTGCTTCTCCCTCTGTCTCTGTCTGCCACTCTGCCTGCTTGTGCTCTCTCTGACAAATAAATAAAATCTTAAAAAAAAAAAAAGTTTAATAAAAAATTTTTAAAAAGATTAAGTTGTATTCATTTTATTGTTAGTTTGGGGAATACTTTATATATTCTGGATAAAAGTCCTTTTTCTATATACTCTGTAAAGATTTTCTCCTGTGTGGTTTGTATTTTCATTCTTTTAAAGTGACTTTTGAAGAGCAAAAGTTGGGAATATCAGTTTTGTTCTGTTATAGATGCTTTTAGAGATTTTTTTCTGTATTCAGGAAGTTTTATAGCTTTAGGTTTTACATTTAGATCTATGATTTATTTTGTATTAATACTTATATATGGTATGAGATACAGATCCAAATTTTTCTCTGTGCTCCCCCCACCCCCTACTAATACTTGCAGAAGCTTTCCTTTTTCTACTGCATTGCCTTTGGGCCTTTGTCAAAAATCAGTTGTTTATTAATATGTGTGGAGCAGTTGTTTTTGTTGTTGGTGTTTTTGTTTTTGTTTGTTATTGAACTCTGTACTCTGTTGCACTATCTATCTTTATGCCAGTACCATTCTTGGGAAGAATTGACACTAACATCTTTAGTCTTTTTATTCATATTTAGTCTTTTTATTCATCATCAAACTGTCTCTCTCATTCATTGAAGTCTTTAATTTCTTTAAGTAATACAGTTCTTAATGGTATGGTTCTTCTACCTTTCTTGTCAGCTTTATCCTTAAACAGTTACATTTTTTTATATTATTATGAGTAGCATTTGAAGATTTTCTGTTTCTGATTGTACATTGATTTTATATCCTCCTGTCATCCTGGTATTTAACATATTAGTTCTAGTAGCTTTATTGTTGATTGCATTTTGTTTTCTACATAAACTTAATCATGTTTTCTGTGAATAAGGGGAGTTTACTTTTTCTCCATTCTGTATGCCTTTCATTTCTTTTTCTTGCCTGATTGCACTGGCTAGACTTTCCAGTACAATGTTGAAGTGGTAGGAGCAGATCTTAGCTAAGAGGAGGAGTCCTCAGTCTTTTACCATTTATGTATGAGGTTAGCTGTAGGTTTTTTTTTTTTTAATTTTTAATTTTTTTATTTGTAGGATTTTTAAAAATGTATTTTTTAAAAGATTTTATTTGTTCATTTGAGGGAGGGAGAGAGAGAGCGAGAGAGCAAGCATGAGCAGGGTGAAGTAGACTCCCCACTGAGCCAGGACCAAACCCAACCCCCCCCCCCGCCCCAGGGGACTCTAGAATCCTGACCTGAGCCAAAGGCAGATGCTGAACTGACTGAGCCACCCAGGTGCCGCAGCTGTAGGTTTTTAATAGATGCTCTTGATTATGTTGAGCACGCTCCCCCCCCCCCCCCCAAAACCCGTTGGTTTTTAGATTGCTGAGAGTTTTTGTCAAGAATGAATGTTGAGGGGCGCCTGGATGGCTCAGTGGGTTAAAGCCTCTGCCTTTAGCTCAGGTCATGATCTCGGGGTCCTGGGATGGAGACCTGCATCACATCGGGCTCTCTGCTCAGCACGGAGCCTGCTTCCCTTCCTCTCTGGCTACCTGCTTGTGATCTCTGTCAAATAAATAAATAAAAATCTTAAAAAAAATAATGTTAAAAAGAATGAATGTTGAATTTTGTGAAATGCCTTTTCTGTGTCTTTTGAGATGATCATATGGTTTTTGAGTTTAGTTTAGTGGGGTTAATCTAGTGAATTAATTACACAGATTTGTTTTCAAATATAGTCCTGCATTTTTGAGATAAGTCCTGCTTCAAGATGTATTTATTATTCTTTTAGTGTATAATGTGGATTCATTTTGATAAAATCTTACTTCAGATTTTTACATCTGTATTTATTATGGGTATCTGTCTGTAGTTTTCCTATTTTGTAATTCCCTTCTCTGGTTTTGTTATTAGAGCAAATTCTGATCTCAAAGACTGAGTTGGAAAATATCCCTTTCACTTCTGTTGTCTCTAAGTTTGTTTAGAATTGGTATTATTTCTTTCTTAAATGTTTGGTATTCATCATTGGAACCACCTGTGCCCAGAATGATCTCCATGTGAGGGTTTTTAACTACAAAAACAGTTACTTTTAATAAAAAATACAGGGCTATTCATGTTATCTATTTCTACCTGAGTGAACGCTTATAGGTTTGTCTTTCAGTGGTTTTTGTCCATTTTATGCAACTTACAATTATGGTATAAAGTTGTTTATCATATTCTGTTGTATTTTTAATATCTGTACGATTGACGGTGCTTATTGGTATCTTTTCTCTCTCCTAGTCAGTTTCTGGTTAGAGGTTTATCAGTTTATTGATTGTCTCCAAAGACCAGATTTTGGTTTCATTTGTGTTGTCTCTTGTTTTTCTGTTTTCTATTTTATTTTTACTTTTATCTTTTATTATTTCCTTTTTTCTGCATACTGAGTTTAATTTGTTCTTCATTTTCTAGTGTTACAAGATAGAAGTTGAGTTTATTGATTTAAGAGCTTTATTTCTAATAGATTTTTCAGTGCTATAAATTTTCACCTAATTATTGCTTCAGCAGCAGCAACAATACAGACTCTGCTCTGTTGTTTTAATGTTCTTACCTGCTAATTTTAAACATCTGTGTTGGTTCTGGGTTGGTTGATGGCTGAGTCCATTCAGGCTGCTGTAACAAAATACCACAGATTGGGGTGATTTATAAACGAGAGAGATTTATTCCTCACAGTTCTGAAGGCTGGAAGTCTAAGGTCAGGGTGCCAGTTTGGTCAAATGAGGGCTCTCTTCTGGATCGGAAATACCTCATTATACCCTCATATGATGAAAGGGGCTAGTTAGCTCTGTGGTTATCTCTTATAAGAGCACTATTCTCATTCATTAGAGCCCTTCTTCATGACATCATTGCCTCCCAAAGGCCTTTCCTACTAATACCATCACCTTTTGGGGTTCGGATTTCAGCCTATGAATGGTAACAGCAGTTGTGAATGATTGTTCCTTTCTTTTATATGGGTGATGTTTTCCTGCTTCTTTGTGTTCCTGGTAATCCTCAGATGCCAGATATTGTGCATTTTACTGTGTTGGATGCTGTATAAATCTTCATGAGCTTTGTTCTGGGATGCAGTTAACATATTTGGAAACAATTTGATCTTTTGAAGTTGAACTTTGTTTTTGTTTTTGTTTTTGTATGGATCTGAGGTGGTGCTCACTCTAGGGTTAATTGTTCTCCAAGATCTAGAGTACTTTACCCATTGCCCTACATTACAAGTTTTCTTGGTCTGACCTTTAGGAACGGGCACTGTTCCTGGCCTTGTGTGTGTGTGACAGATACTATTCCTCCTAATCCTTTTGGATGAAACTTTCCCTGGCCTTGGTTAGTGTTTTTAAATATACATGTACTCATCTGTATGCTGTTATTCTGTTCTATGAACTTTAGCTTCATTGGTCTCTGCTGACTCTCAGCTAATTTGCTCAGTTCAGGATTTATGCCGGGCAGGACCTGCTATACAATTTTCAGGCCCAGTGTAAAATGAAAATGTAGGCTCTTGGTTCAGGAATTTTTTTCAATTTCAAAATGGCAACAGCATGGCATGAAACCACATATAGGTCCTTCTGAGCTGCAAGTGCACAGGTTGAAAAACTCCTGAAGCTAGTGCTACTGAGGGGTTTCATCTCACTTTCCTGTACCTGTTCCATGGCCTGGGAACTCTTCAGAAGCAGCAGGCTGAAGCAGTCATAGGGCTTTTCTACTTCCTATCCCTCAGGAATCATTGTTGTCCTTTTTTGTTAGATGTTTAATTTTGGAAACTGTTGTCTCATGTGTTTTTCTGTTTTTGGGTTTTTTTTGTTGTTGTTGTTGTTTCAGGGAAGAGGATAAGTTCATCCTGTTAGTCCATTTTGGCTCTGTAAGTGGAAGTTATTTTTGGTGTAAAGATCTCATTGCTGACTTTTGTTTGTTTGCTAATTAATTTAAGGACCTGATAGCTTATTATTTTGTTACACTAGGTTTCCCATATTTGGTCTGTTGGCTTGGCATCTTGTTTAGATAGCTGTTTTGGGTAAAATCCATCTTGTGTGATTTGCCGATCTGTTTTCACTCTTAATTCCTTGGCTAGAGGGTCTTGAAGTGGAAGCAAATTTCCTGGTAACCATCAACTCATTTTCTGAATTGTACCACTTGATTTCAAGCGAATATTAGCTTCCTGCTTGAATTCACTCTGTCCTTAGTTTTTTCTATGTTGTATTTAAATGCAAGCTGCAAATGGGTTAGGATAGTTATCTTTTCTCCCCTCTCCCACAGAACACATCCCCTTGCAGTGCAATTTGATCGGCATTTGTGCCTTAAGGTATTAACAACCTTTCAGATATGCCCTGCCCTATTAGCAAGAATATACAGTGATACAAAAATGAATTTGTCAAGAGTTTTATGGCTCTATGATCTATCGTACAATATTAATCCTGCTGCAGTGTTATTAAGTCATTTTTCATCTCCCCTTAGATTAATGTTGACGTTCTATTACTGGATTTGTTCTTGTCCCCAGATTAAAACATAAAGGAAAAAAGTCTTCCCTGCTACAATATTAAAATTAATTGTAGGGTAAGCAGTATCTTGCTTGGTGAAGTAGAATCCTTCTGGAAAAATTATAACATGAATTTATTTCTGTGCTTTCTACTCATTCTTGTACACAAAACGCAGTTGGAATATACTTTTAAGGGTAGAAGGAGAACACAGGAAGGGAAGAGGGTAAATTTAAAGTACATGAGGTTTTCCAAAAAGAAAAATAACAAAAACAAGTGGTGAGTCTGGGGGAACCACATCTAGAGAGTGCTTACATCGTAAAAGCTGGTAGAAACACTGGTGGTATTACATGTGAAGTAGAAAAATTTGGGCTGACTTAGAATCCTTTTGTATTATGTTCATAGGAATAACAGGTTTCTTCTATTCTGAGAAATTAGGGGTACTTAAAAATCACATGATGGTATCAACACTTACAAAGGGTAGTGCCATAATCAGCACTTAGGAATAAGAAGGGAGCTGTTATTACTTAAAAATTAAAACTAAATGATGTTTTTCCTATGAGAGAGAGTGTGTGTGTGTGTGTGTGTGTGTGTGTGTGTGTGTGTGTGTGTTTAAATCATTCTTGTCCATAGGGGAGCAAATGTGAGTCTCATGTCTCTGATCGCTATAATGAGACCTCAAGGTATTTTGGTGACTTCTGGTTATCCAGTTGGAATGGAGGATCAGACATGCTCAGTGCAATCTTAATTTCCATGTTCCCTCAGTTGGTTTTGGAGAGCAAACTAAAAATTTGAGCACCAGTCACCTTATGGTCTGTTCTTTAGTTGGTGGTAGAATGTAGATATTGCACTTTCTGGCAACCTTTAAATTGTATTTGATTACATAATTTGAACAAAGCAGTGTTATTCCTGATGTAAAGTACTGATGTTGAGTTGTTTACAGAAACTTTAGCTTAAAGAATGATTTGTTTCAAACTTCTTTTGCATCCCAGCATCCAGTTGTCCAGCATAAGTTCTGTCTATGAGAATGGGCTGCTCTTCCAGAGGTAAAGGGAGGGTCCGGCTAAACCTGTCTAAACATGAGCCAGTTGTTGCTGTTATCACCTCTCCCTTTTGAGCATGTGAAAGCCTGGGATTTAGTCTGTTAGCTTTCAGAGAGGGTATGTGTTGTGTGGTCATGGGTTCCACAGCACTTGTACTGTACTTTTAATGGAGTTCCTTCCTTCCTTCCTTCGTCCTCCTCCCCCTTCCTTCCTTCCTTTTTTACAGCTTTATTTATTTGTTAGAGAACAGGGGGCTGGGGGTGGGGTGGTGGCAGGCAGAGGGAGAAAAGCAGGCTCCCTGCTGAGCAGGATCCTCATGTGGGACTGGATCTTGACCTGAGCTGAAGGCAGATACTTAACCTACTGAGCTACCCAGGCGTCTCTGAAACTTAATGAGTTTCAACAAGGTGAATGTGAAAATTTAAAAAGGGCATTCTATTTGTAATTGTTCAGTTATATAAAACTTTCAGTATGTCAGTTTTATTTCCCTCAGCTGCTTCTAGCTTAGTAAATAAAGATTTGTAAACTAGGCAGTGACTATTTATTGAGTACCAGGTATGTTTGAGGCACTGGAGGAGTGTGATACTTAAGGGAGTCTTTTGTGAAATAAAATTTAAAAAAATTTCTATGTAATGACACGCAGTTTAAGAAACATTTATTAAGAACTTAGATGAGGCCAGGAAGAGGGAAGTGGTAGGTGGAAGAAAAATACAGATAAATACAACAGCCTTGGCCCCCCAAAAAACCTTTGGAATTTATTTGAAATCCTTATCCTAACACTGTAGTTTTTTAAGTTAAAAAAAAAAATCATCAGTGAAGTTTAGGTTGATGTTACCATTTAGGTTATTAGTGGTGCCAGTAGAGCAAAGCATAAGCAATTATAGAAGAGAAAAATGGAAACATGTAAAGGAGTATTATGATGTAGGAGAAGAGATAAACGGGGTGGGAGAGGCAGATCTTTGTCAAATTGTGAAGCTATGTGAAATTTGCTCTTTATTTTTTTAGTCTCTCTTAATACCTAAATTATTAATATAAGGTCTGTCCATCCAAAAAGTCTTTGTTGAGTACCTGCTGTGCTAAAGGCATTGTGCTGATATCCTTAGGCTGAAATTGATAACCCACTCTTCAGGAGTATTTGTATTATAAGGGGAAACTCAATATAGAGATTGTTTGTGGATGTGTTCAGTTTGGCCTTCAGTGTTTTAAAACTAGGGGAGCTTTTTTCCTTTTTTAAAAGATTTTATTTATTTGATAGCACAAGCAGAGGGAGTGACAGGCAGAAGCAGAGGGAGAGGGAGAAGCAGGCTCCCCACTGAGCAGAAAACCTGACCTAGGGCTTGATCCTAGCACCCTGGGATCATGACCTGAGCCACCTAGGTGCCCCAAAACTAGAGGAGCTTTTACATAAATTTTGAGTATTTGACTTCTCTTTATAAAATGTATCTTTCTTTTCTCTCTTTAATTTCTGTGTGGCTGCAGTCTTCTTGAGTTGAGTAGATGTTGCCCCTTTGGACTGATGGCCATTCCTAAGTTTACAGTTTCCTGTTGTTCTGCACCTAGCTGACTTTACTCATTTATGTTACCTGCCCAGTTTCTGTAGACATTTGAGTTTGTAACATGTGCCTTTAAATGACAGAACTTTGATGGGATTCAAAGTTGAATGAGAGGATGTAAACAGATTTGAGGGTGGTGGCATTGGTTGAATGTCATTATAGGATAGACATGCTTATAGGATATAGGATATAGGATAGATATGCTTTTAGTAAGTTACTGCTAGTACCACTTGTGCATAACAAGTGCCTTCTTTGGGAGGAAGTGAAGAGAGAACTCCCAATTTCTATAAATGACATATAATGGCAAGCCTCCTGTTGCAGGTATTTTAACTTTAGTTTAGTGGATAAAAATGCGTGTTTTGAGTTAGTAAAAACCCCTGAGTTTTGTCAGTTCTGTTCTGTCCACCTTTCCATTGACCCAGCTTTTTTTTTTTTTAAAGCATTTTGGCAAGCCATTTACTTTTATGTTTTTAAATTATTATTTTTAAAGAAAGGCTAGTCATTATAGCAGGAGATGAGTCTTTTTGAAGAAAGCAGAAATGTTATATTTAATCATTAATGCTTTCCTAGAAAGGAGGATATTTTCCCCTTATTTATTTCTTTATTATATGGTTAAAGGCAAACTTTATTTCATACTCACCATATTATTAAGAAGTCTAAGACATAGCTGTTTAAAAAAATGTTTTCAGAATGTTTACTAAATGTTCCAAGCATGGGGAATACAAAGATGATTAACATATGATCTCATTCAGATAGGCTCTGACTTACCAGTTTTGAAACTTACTCCTGAGTGTAGGCCAGTGATTTATCTTGGAGATCAGTGACCTTGGAAAAACTTCTGAAACATAGGATTTTACTTTGAATCAGATTATGGTACCTGCTGACAATGTTTGAAATTTAACCCCAGTTCTGGAAGATAATGTAAATACCCAGAATACAGGTGGGGAGTCGAAATGAGGTAGGCAGCATATCTTCAAGTGTGAGAGGAATTAATTTCTGTGATACGAGGTGTCAGAGGTTACAGATGATGATGTCCAGTGAGATTAGTTTCTAGGTTTTGAAAGAAATGGTTCAGAGTTTTGAATTTGTTCTAGAAGTCCTCCCAGTAACTGTATCTAGTATTCCTTTAATTGGTAACACTATTGCCAAAAAGTTTACAATCAAATAGGAAATTAGGAGGAAAACCAGAATTCACTTGTATATAGATTTAAAATATTCTGGAATACCTTATTCTGAGAAAAATGAGGATACCTGTATTTGTGTGTGACATTGGGACTACAAAGCTAAACCTGTAAAAACCTAAAAAAATTTTTAAAGCATTCTCAATGCAGTAATTGTTTGTTCTCAACTGGTAATTCAATCACCTGCACGATTGTTGTAAACTCTAAATACCTTGGGCCTGCCTCAGACTAACTGAATCAGCTCAACCCCTGCGTAAACACTACTGTCCTAATGCTGAACTTCTGAAACCATTTGCTTGTACTTTTTAAATAAAATCAGGGTTAGGAGCAGAGGAGAGAGAAGCAACAGCCCGATAGGTTAGGTGACCTGATTTCAGCTCTTCTCCCTGGAAACTGGTATGGATCTAGTGACTCTTGGACACTAGAGTCTGTTGGACATGCTTCAAAATGAAACTTCCTCTTTAATGTCTTTTAATAGATTTAGTATTTTCTACGAAGAAATGCTGAGTTTCTCAGACAAGTCTTAGAGCTATTCTGATGACTTGCATATTCTTGCCCTTCCAGGACATGTTTTGAGAACTATTAATTGTTAGGGTTATTGGAGACAATACTGTATAAGTTAGATTTTTTTTTTTTTGGTAGAATTTTTAATGCTGCATTAGAGGTAAAATGCTAATTTTGCCAATAAGTTGGAGAAAAAGAAGTGAAGTTCCCATAGTAACGTTATCTTTACCCTCACACAGCTGTCTTACTACCCCATTGGACTGTATAATTAATGCTTTTTCCTGGTAACTGTAGAAGCACATAGGATTCTTACTTTATCACTGTGTATGAACTTTAATGCTGCTTTCCCAGTAAGCTGTGTAAATATGTGTTCTCAATATGTATCTCCAGTTTGACCTTTATACTTTGTATTCCTGCCAAACTTTGTCCTTGCAGTGGTATCTTGCCACATCTGTTGCAAACTCTTTCCCCTTCCCACCCGCTGCTGGAAATGTCACTGCTCTGAAATTTGTTTATTTTGTCATCTTGTGTCTCTATTCCTGATATTCTGCATTATTGCTCCAGTGTAATTGAAGATGTTGACATTATCTCAGTACAGTTTCTCACTGTAAGCTTACTGGTTTTTTTGTTTTGTTTGGTGTTACAAAAGTAAAATACACTGTTTCTTAAAATGCTTAGCTTTATGTCTCCATTGAAGCCAGCTGTTATTTGGATAAAGCAAATTTTTGACATTGATTTGTTTTCATATTTCTTCTAGCAACTTCTCTTGTTCTTCTTCTTGCTCATTTAAGGATGTGGCCTTAATGTACATTGTTAGTTAGCTCTTCCTTCCTCCCCTTGCTTGCTTCAGCATTTACCGAGTATGCTCTGTGTCAGGGACTCTCTCAGGGTCCAGAAATAGAGCAATGAGAAACTTTTAAAGCGTCTAGCTTTTATTCGTTCCAAAGTACTTAACTGAACACTTAATGTGTACTTAACTTAGCCCTGGAATGTACCAGAAAGTGAAACTGGCAAAGTCTCTATGTTCAGGGACCTTATGTTCTTGTGGGAGGGGAAACAAATACATATGTAGTATTTCAGATGGTGATGAGTGCTGTGGAAAAAAAGAATAATTAAGGACAGGGGAGGTAGTAGGGCAAGGTATATAAGAATGTATAGATTTCCTGTTTTATGTAGGGGAATTAAATAATTAAAGACAAAATTGTGTGGTTATCTGGGCATGGAGTGTCCAGGCAGTGGTGCCAGCAGATGCAAAGGTTCTGAGGCTGGAGTGTTCAAGATGTGTTCTAGGAGCAGCATGATGCCACTCTTGGCTTGTGCGGAGTGAAAGACTAAGATACTGGTAAAAGGGGAATCAGAAGTGATAAAAGAGACTTGAGTCATTGAGACTCCCCCCACCCCCCATAGGCTTTAGTAGAAACGTTAACTTTAACTCTGGATGAGGTGGGAAGCCAGTGCAGTGTAGAGTAGGGTTTGATCAAATCCAAGCAATGATGTGATCGGACAGTTCTTAAAGTGTATCCTTAGGTTGACTTATGGGGGTAGAGGAGAATACAGAAAGTCCTCTTAGGAGATTTTTACATAGCTCAGGTTTGAGTTCCTGTTGGGTGTGGACCAGGACTGTGAGTCTGGAGGAACTGTTAACATTTTGGATATACTTTGAAGGTAGGTCTGACAGGATTTTTTGATAGTCAAAGACGACTCTTAAGATATTTGGTCTAAGCAACTGAAACAGTGGAATTACTTTTTACTGAGATGAGGTAGGAAGCCAGAGAAGCAATTTTAATGGGAAAATGAGTTAGGTTTTGGGCATACTAAGTTTGAAATGCTTTTAGACTGGAAAAAGGCACCTAAATTATATTGATAATCATGGTTCTTTGGATTTAGGTGCATGCTTGGTTAAAAAACAAGTAAATAAAGTAAATAAAAATAAAGATACATTTAGACGTAACCATGAGTTTAACTCAATTGTTTGCTTACAGTTCTTCTATTTCACATCTTCCTACTGTTGATGATCACCTTTTTTGTTGGAGAACATGCCCTTTTCTCAGAAGAATCAGAAGTATCTATGTGACAAATGTGTCACATTTGTGATAGTGTCATAGATACTATGTGATATTGTTATTAGAAGTATCTATGTAACAAATTTGACAGCCATGTTGGAAAATGTTAGTGTTTTGCTCTTTTGGTGTGAATACTGTATGTCTGGGTAGAAAGGCCTAAATTCAGTGGTTTTTCCCTCAGAAACTTTGTCTCAGGGGAATTCCAGAAAGGAAAAAGAGGAAAAATGGGAGGAGGATCCAAGTAGTAATGAAAGTTTCCAGTGTTAAAGACTAAAATCTTTAAGATCAATGGACCTACACCAAATAGTAGCAAGATCACAACCTGATAAGATTTTAAAACTCAACGGATTAAAAAATAATGCTTCTAAAAGAAATTTCATACCAGGTTCCCTATTTAAGGAGAATCCGATTGCCAGACTCCATTAGCACCATTGGATGTTACGAATCAATGAAGGGTTGCCTTGAAAGCAGTACGTGAGATACCAGGATTGGAGAGTCAGATTTTAGATGCAGTGATTAGAGAAGGTCACCGTAAAAAATCTGAAGGATGTGAGGGAGCTAGTCATGTAGATACCCAGAAGATGAGCATTCCAGGCAAAGGAACACACAAGTGCAGAGATTCAGAGGCAGAAGTTTCCTTAATATTTAAGAACAGCAGGAGAACCAGTATGACTGCAGCAGAGAAAGCAAAGGGTGAGTACTAGGAGATAAAGTCAAGAGGTCAGGGGCTCATATCATGTAAGGGCTTGTGTTTCATGGTAAACACTTTAGCTTCTACTGATTGAGATGAAAATCCATTAGAGGGTTTTGAACAGTGATGATATAATCTGATGTGCTTTTAGCAGCTAGAGCTGTTCTTTTGTGTTAAGAAATGACTGGGGGACAAGAGCAAGGGCAGTTAAGAGGTTACTATAATAATCCAGGAGGAGTTCACAATATTTTGGATCAGTGATGACAGGAAGGGTGATGAAAAGTAGTTGAATTTGTAATCTTTGTTGAAGGTGGAGTTGGCAGAACTGCTGGCAGTTCAGATGTGGGGTCAGGAGGAAAGAGGGAGAAGGAAGAGACAGCAGTCAAATCAAGTGTGATACTAAGATTTTTGACCTGAGAAATTCCTGAATGGAACCACACACTGATTATCAAAAGGCATGGGGTGGGGGAAGCAAGACTATCAGAAGCTTACCTTCAGACATGTTTTCAGACCCTTTGATCTTTGCCAGTCTGGCGGGGGGGGGGGGGGGGGGGGGGAGAGGTCACATTTTAATTTGTATTTCTCTTACTATGAGTGAAGTGGATCATTTGCATTTCCTTTATTGTGACCCATTTATTTTAATTAGTTAATTTGGAGAGGCATTTTCCTCTTGGGTGGTTCTTTTTCTTTTTATGTGTAGGGATCCTCTTTATATATTAAGTAATTAGCTCTTTGTGATATTAGTTGTAATAATCACCCTGGCTCAGTTGTTGTTGTTTTTTTAAAAGATTTTATTTATTTATTTATTTGACAGAAAGAGATCACAAGTAGGCAGAGAAGTAGGCAGAGAGAGAGGAGGAAGCAGGCTCCCTGCTGAGCAGGAGAGCCTGATGCCATGCGGGGCTCCATCCCAGGACCCTGGGATCATGACCTGAGCCAAAGGCAGAGGCTTTAACCCACTGAGCCACGCAGGTGCCCCAGTTGTTGTTGTTCTAAGTTCTTTTTATTTTTAAACCTGTTGGTGGTGTTTTTTGTACAGTTCAGGATCTCTTAAATATTACTGAATCCATCAGGTTTTTTTTTTTTTTTTTTCTTTAAAATACTGTCAGGGTTTGATTCATACTTGTCTTTACTTTAACATTATTTAAAAAACTGTATTTTCTGCAAGTACTTTTGTGATTTAATTTGTGTTTTAATCTTAAATTCATCTAGATCTCAAATGAAACACTGCACTAGAGGATGGTCTTGTTGAAGGGATGCTGTTGCAGAGCCTCGGTGCTTACCAGATAGAGCAGATGAAGGGCTCCACCAAAGTTCCTAGTAATAGGAACTAGCCTTTCCTTAGACTTATTAAGTTACACACTTCTGAAAGGATTTGATTGGCTATTACCTATACAACTCAGGGAACTGGTTCTCTGAATTTTTGGCTGAATCAATTCAGCATCATCTGGAGGACTTGTTAAAATACAAACTGTTAAACCCTGCCTCCAGAGTTCGATTCTGTGGTTATGGCGTATAGTCTGAGAATATCTACTTGTAGCAAGTTCTCAGGTGATGATGATAGTCTTGGGACCACACTTTGAGAACTATTTATCTGGGATCTGCGGCTTAAACTCTGGATCAGAAGGTGTTGAGTTCACATCCCTTTTCTGGTATTTATTAGCTCTGTGATTTGGTGCAGACTTTTTCTTTGTTGGTTTGTTTCTTGTTTCTTCTCCCACCCCCTCAAACTGTATTTTCCCTTTCCTGAACCATGGTTTATATTTCTTAAAGCTGTTGTAAGGAATAAAGAAAATACTTTATTCAGAATAGCACATACTTGAAACATGGTAAACACCCTTAATAATATAAGTTGCTGCTTCGTTTAGCAAGCTCTTTTTATTCATAGTGTCAGTGCTGTTTAAAAAGTCTAAATGAGGGGCACCTGGGTGGCTCAGTCATTAAGCATCTGTCTTCGGCTCAGGTCATGATCCCAGGGTCCTGGTATCAAACCCTGCATCCAGGCTCCGTGCTTGGCAAGAAGCCTGTTTCTCCCTCTCCCACTCCCTCTGCTTGAGTTCCCTCTCTTGCTTTATCTCTGTGTGTCAACTAAATAAATAAAATCTGTTAAAGAAAAATCGAAAGTCTAAATGAGCAGCATCTAATTTTAAAACTTCTAGTAGCCACATTAAAAAAGTAAAGGAAACAGAATTAGAAAGGTGAAAATTAACTTCAACCATTTTCTAACCCAAATAAATGAAATATTATTTTAATATATAATCAATATAAAATTATTATAAGGTATTTGACATTCTTTTTTTCATAATAAGTGTTTAAATTTGGCATGAATTTTATATTTAACACACCTTAATTCAGACTAATCAGATTTCATGTGAGTAATAACTTCATGCAAACAGTGACAACTGTTTTAGACAGTACCAGTCTAAGCACTGCTCTTCACCCTACCTTTTTGGTCACTTCTGTTATGTCTCGCTTTGCTTCAGGTACTGATAACGTGGTCTAGTTAGTTATAGACATGTCAATAAAACTTCTTTACTTATGCAGAAAGAATGACCATGGGCATGGCAGGTATCCTTGAGCTGCATAATAAACTTTTCTGTCTCTTAAGAGATCAGTCAGGGACAAGGAGTTGGTATTCCTAGGAGTCAGTTTCTACCAGGAATATCATGCCATGTTGGATCCCCATGTCATCTGAAAGGTCTCTAGAGTTCTAGAGGCTTGAGTATTTCTCTTGGAAGAGTGGCTCTGGAAACCTCCTGAAGTTTTAAACAATAGCTCTGATTCTTAAAAGCATGTATTCTTGGTTTCTAGAACTTTAGCCTCTTGACTCATGGGAGAGGCACTTATGTTCTGTGTGTCTCTGGAGGTTTTTTCTAGTGAAGGCAGATCCCCTTAGGACTTGTGATTAGTTTTTCATACAGTAAATATACTTCCTGAAAGCGCCACTGTTTTTTGTTGTTGTTGTTGTTTTTGGGTAAGTGTATATATATCTGATAATTGCAATGCCCCAATCTTAATTAGGGAAAATTTTTTTCACATGCCCCTATTTTGCTGGATGGTAGCATATTTTTATTTTATCTTATTTTTTTAAAGATTTTATTTATTTATTTGACAGAGAGAGATCACAAGTAGGCAGAGAGGCAGGCAGAGAGAGAGGAGGAAGCAGGCTCCCCGCTGAGCAGACAGCCCGATGCGGGACTCGATCCCAGGACCCTGAGATCATGACCTGAGCCGAAGGCAGCAGCTTAACCCACTGAGCCACCCAGGCACCCTGGTAGCATATTTTAAAGGCATTTGGTATACTTTGGTTTTCTCTAAGTATTCATTGAGCAAATATTTGCATACCCACTGTGTGTGGGGCAGTTTTCTTGTTCATTACAGATCCTCTTACAGAGTTCATACTGTTCAACGATTGTTCACATTCTTTTCACTTTTACATATAGTAAGCAATGTACTGAAATCCTGCTAGGAAAAAAAGATTTCTGGTTATTAAACTTCTCATATTTGTTCAGCATTCTTTTTACACTTAACCCATTTGAAGATAAAGAGATGAAATGTTAAGATTTTCTTGCCCATGGTAATAAATCACGTTTGATAAAACCTTTGAATTTATAAATGTGCCATATGATTTGCATTTTTTGAAAATATTTTACTACTCCTGCTGACTAGCTTTCCTTAAATGGATTGGGGCTTTTCTTTTAAATTATGTAGTAGGGTTTGGGAACTGTGTTGTTTCCTAGATGAGACTTTTAAATTCATTCACCCTTGAAGGGCTCTCTTCTGGATTTATTTTTCTAGGCAGCTTTTACTGTGCTTGGAAAAAGAAAGAATTTTATATCTGTGCTGCCTATCATGCAGGAACAGTTAATTTATCATCTTTTGCTGCTGAGAGAAAAGTAGTGATGATTTGGGCGTGTATATATTATATGTATTATATATGATATATAATCATATATATAATTGTCTTACAATTATATAATACATATTATATAAATATAATTATATAATGTATAATTATATAATGTGTAATTATATAATTATACAATATATAACCATATTACATGTGATAATATATAGTATATATAATATACTATATAATAACATACTATATTATTATGTTATAAATTATATATAATATATAATTATATATCATATATAATTATATATAATTTATATTATATATTATATAAATATTACATATTTTTATTTATGTATTTATAATATATAGTATATATAACAAATATATAAAATATATAATAACAAATATATAAAATATATAATAATATATTCATATATAATTTATAAATATACATTATATATTTTATATATAGATTGCATATATATATGCAGTATATATTCATATACTGCAGATATATGGAAACATTGATGCCTTCACACCCATTTTTCTCCACTGCCAACTTTATAGTTTAAAAATGTTCAGACCTACAGGAGAGTTAAATAACTAGAACAATGAGTAGCTGTGTATCCTTCACTTAGACTAAGCAGTTATTAATATTTTTTAATATTTGTTTTCCTTTTCTCCTTTCCCACTATTTCTTTGCTGCTTTGCTGCTTTGCTGCTTGTAGGCTGGAGACATCCTGACATTTCACCCCTAAATTCTTTTTTTTTTTTTTGAGATTTTATTTATTTATTAGACAGAGATCACAGAGAACCAGGCAGAGAGAGAGGAGGAAGCAGGCTCCCTGCTGAGCAGAGAGCCCTATGCGGGGCTTGATCCCAGAACCCTGGGATCATGACCTGAGCCGAAGGCAGAGGCTTTAATCCACTGAGCCACCCAGGAGGCCCACACCCCTAAATTCTTTAGCATGCATTTCCTAAGAATAAGAATATTCTTTTATATTACCATAATATCATTATCATTCCTAAGAAAAACCCAACAATTCCATAATAATTCCACTTAATATGCAGCCCGTATTCACATTTCCCCAATTGTCCCCAAAATGGTTTTTTATAGCAATTACTAAAATTTTGTCTTTAATTCAGGACCCTGTCAAGATTTAAGCATTTGAGGGTGCCTGGGTGGCTCAGTGGGTTAAGCCGCTGCCTTCGGCTCAGGTCATGATCTCAGGGTCCTGGGATCGAGTCCCACATCGGGCTCTCTGCTCAGCAGGGGGCCTGCTTCCCTTCCCCTCTCTCTGCCTGCTTCTCTGCTTACTTGTAATCTCTGCCTGTCAAATAAATAAATAAAATCTTAAAAAAAAAAGATTTAAGTATTTGAATATGTCTATTTTATTTTAACATATAGTAGTTTCTGTATCATTTTTTTCTTTTCTTGTTTTTCCTGGCTTTTTTTTTTTTTAAAGAACTGAAGCCTTGCTCAAAGTTTTTGTTTGTTTATTTGTTTTTAAGATTTATTTATATTTATTTGTCAGAGAGTGAGAGAATAGGGGGAGCATCAGGCAGAGGGAGAAGTAGATTCCCCGCTGAGCAAGGAGCCCAGTGTGGGACTTAATCCCAGGACCCTGGGATTGTGACCTGAGCTGGAGGCATATGCTTAACCAACTGAGCCATCTAGGCATTCCCAGAGTTTTAAAGTTTATACCATGTCCAGCACTCCAAATTTATCTAATTAATTTATCATGATTAAATTAAGCTTACACATTTGGTTGGGGGTGCCAAGAGTGCTTTATAGATGAAATGATGTACTTATTACATTGTATCAGATGTTCCAAGGAGTACTAGTAATAGTACTGTTGGTACTAGTAGCTGCTGAGTTTGATCACTTGGTGACTATTCGATTGCTTTATTATATATACATGTGTTTCACTCCATAATTAATAAGTTATCTGTAGAATCCAAACTCACTTTTGGAGTAATTATTGTAAGGTCAAGAAATGTCCTCCCCTGCGCCCGCCCCCCACCCCCAACAACAAAAAAACCAACCCCAAAATCTAGATACTTTATTAGCCCAAGACATACCTGTTTGGTCTCATTTATGTAATTCTAAGCATAATTGAAATCATAGAAATACAACCTTCGCTAATTTCTGTTGACCTTTTAAAAATGATTTTATTTTTAAGTAGACTTTGTTTATCTTATTTATTCGTAACATGACCTGTTTATTGTTACTAGTTATAATAAAGTGTCAATGCAGATCTATCCATTTTCTTTAAAAGCTCAGGAATTTCAAATTAAAAAGTGTTTTCTGGGGGCACCTGGGTTGCTCAGTGGGTTAAAGCCTCTGTTTTGGGCTCAGGTCATGGTCCCAGGGTCCTGGGATCGAGCCCCACATTGGGCTCTCTGCTCAGCGGGGAGCCCTTCCCCCACCCCGCCTGCCTCTCTGCCTACTTGTGATGTCTGCCTGTCAAATAAATAAATAGCATCTTAAAAAAAAGTTTTCTGAAATAGTCAATAGCTTATTTTCAAACCTACCTAAATTGAAATTGTCATGCAGTAATGATTAGCTTAGCCATGTTTATATTATAGAGCACAATATAATAGTGTTCTATTTACTGTGTAATTCTGAACTCTTTGGGGTCAATTGTGGTATTTTCATTTTTTACAAAGGTATGGAAATCCTCTTTTAAAGAATTAATGTCACCAGTAAAGATCAGTCATTATTGAACTATCACTTAAACAGGGTATGCTCCAGAACCAGTGAGAGGATTTGATTCCAACTTTTTTGCACTTGTACATATACTTTTTTTTTTTAAGATTTTATTTATTTATTTGACAGAGAGAGATCACAAGTAGACAGAGAGGCAGGCAGAGAGAGAGATAGAGGGAAGCAGGCTCCCTGCTGAGCAGAGAGCCCGATGTGGGACTCGATCCCAGGACCCTGAGATCATGACCTGAGCCGAAGGCAGCGGCTTAACCCACTGAGCCACTCAGGCACCCACTTGTACATATACTTATTACAATTGTGTGTTTTGTGCCTGGGTGGCTCAGTCATTTCAGCATCAGGCATCTTGATTTTGATGCAGGTCCTGATATCCCAGAGTCTTGGCATCAGGCTCAGTGGGTAGTCTGCTTGGGATTCTCTCTCTCCGTCTCCTCTCTGTCCTTTCACCTGCTCATGTGTCTCTCTCAAAAAATAAATAGACCCTTAAAAAAACAACTGTGTGTTTGTAGTTCAAAGAACAATTTTATATGGTTGGGCATGTTTGTTGGCTTCTGTTAGGAAAAATGAAAATTATATAAGTTATAATGTTATGATCCCAAAGGTGGAGCAAAGAGGTTATTAATGTAAGTGGGAGGAAATATCCTAAAGTGTCCTTAGAGGACAGGCAGCTTATTTCCTGTAGTGGACCATGGAAATGGGAGAACACTTATTCTTTCTTTGATTTATTTTTCTTACATTGCCTTCTACTTAGACTCAGTTAGATTAGGTAGACCACCTGGTGTCTGTCTCTGAGTGAGTGGGAATATTTATGAGAAGACTGAAGCAGTTCTTAAGTGTCCACTTCTTCGATAGGGAGACTGCTTATTCCAAGCTCAGACATTACTTTTCTCACAGAAATTGCCTGCCATCACCTCCCTAGCAGTAGAATGACTAATTATGAGCTGGAGTCTTAACATTTTTCATTGTTTTGACATTGTGTGCTTGGCAGGGTGTAAGGTACTTCTTCTGGGTGTCTGTATTTATCAAATACAATGTAGATGCCTTTATAATATTAAATAAGTGATTTGTAACTCTTACTTTCCAATTTCCATCAGTAAGGCATAGCTGCTTAGTTACAAATCAGGCTGGATTAAATAAACAGTTTGTTATACCTTGTGGTTTACTAGGGTGATTTGAAACAAAGATTTACCAAGACTATAGGGCCAAAATTTTGCAGGTGCTTTTCCATGACTTGTTAGCTTTCATTTTTAGTGGCCACACTTTAGGCAGATTCCCCAAGTAGAGTGGTATACATTAGTGGCCAGCTTTGAAGTTTCCTATCTCAGGAAGTAGTGAGATGATGATCCTAATGAATATTGTTCTAGATTGCTGTATCTGGCTGATCTAGAGGTTCTGTCTTTGCTGCTGGCAGTGGTATAGCAGTTGAAAAACTGCTTTGAATGTGACAGTAAATGAATGAGAGAGTAAAAGGCAAGGGTAGAAATGGAACAGTAATATAATACTGGAGACACCCCATGGATATTAGTTCTAGTGATGTAGTGTGCTGTATCAAGGACAGAAAGGTAGCTGTTGACACCTGGCAGATCTTATTAACCAGATTTTTCCCTCCTTTTTCAGGGATTTACTTAGAAATTGATTTCTCTCAGCTTTCTAAAGTCAAGGTAAACTTACATCTTGGGTATCAGGCTCATTGGCAATCATAGGGGCAAGCATTTTAGGACTTACTATCTTTAAGCATTGAATTCTCATTCTGAATTGCCTTAAGCAACCCAAGGTATGTACTACTGCAGGGAATGCTAAATAGCCGCATTCTGTTGGTTTTCTTTTCACATTATTTCTGGGTTTCGTTTAATGGGTAAAGTTCTAGAATAAAATAGGAATTCCCATTTTAAAAATTGCATTAGGAATGCACAGTGATAACTGTTTCTTAGCCAGATTGTTGCATAATTTAATTATGCAGTGGTAAAAAAACTTTTAAAGAATTCAGTTACTGAGTGTTGATTATATATGCTGTGTACTCTACCTGGTGCTGGGGAAATACAAAAATGAATAAAGCAGAGTCTTCTTTTTGAATCAAAATTTATTTGTTAAGGGGCACCCTGGTGGCTCAGTCAGTTAAGGGTCCAGCTTTTGGTTTTGACTTAGGTCATCATCTCAGGGTCATGGTATCAAGGCGTAACCCCACCCCAACCCCCATAGGCTTCTGTGCTCAGCACTGAGTCTGCTTGGGATTCTCTCTTGCCCTCTCCACCTATCCCCACTCATTCATTCATGTACTTTCTCTCTCTCAAATTTAAAAAAACAATTACTTGTTAAAAAAAAACCTTGTGTTGAGTACAAAAAGTAAAACAAATAAGTAAAATGAGTAAAAATGTGTTTGAAATATCAGTAAGTCAGTAGGTAATTTTTTCAAGAAGATACCGTTAAATTATTCTAAGTAAAAAAAAATTTAAGCAGTAGGACTTTTACAGAAAAAGATTTTAAGAGATTTTCAGAAGTTACAGTCTCACCAACACCAGATAATCAACACAGAATATATACTTCTTTAAGATAATATTGATAGTTTTCACAGTATTTCTCTTTAACACTTATCTGATCAACACATATATGAATGGAATATTAAACACTTATATTTATCATATACTTGTTATACACTTATTATTGTCTCTCTCTCCCGCCCTCCCTCCCTCCCTCCTCCTTTCATCACAGAACGTCATGAGTCAATTTTATAAGGGGACTCTTTGAGGTTAGTAACTGCCCCATAGTTACGAAGCTAATGACTGGCAGAGCCTGGATTTAAACTCCGCAGTCAGATGTTTTAGCTTCCTTTATTTCTTGGGCTCAGTTAATCCCCTTACACCCCCCTGCCCCATGTTTTTAGTTTGATTTGGAAGAACCTGCAAAACCCAATGTAAAGTAGGGAAATGCACTAAAGTTTTTTTTCTAACTTAAATTGTAAAAAATTTTAAGGGAAAATGTGGCTGATTTCATTTAAATCATTTTCTATATATTTTCTCTCAGTCTCTCCATATAGATTTATTTCGCAATGTGTAAATATATTTATGATGTTACATTTTACTGTTTGTCACTCTGTTGGACATTTCACATACATCTGTTTATTTCCAGATTTTTTTGAATTTGT
Source organism: Mustela erminea (assembly GCF_009829155.1). Classification (NCBI taxonomy): domain Eukaryota; kingdom Metazoa; phylum Chordata; class Mammalia; order Carnivora; family Mustelidae; genus Mustela; species Mustela erminea. Next base: position 84,924,189 of record NC_045617.1, read on the forward strand.
TACATCCTATGCCATTGACCTAACTTATTCACATTTGCTCATCCATTTTCCTACTTCGGATTGTTCTAGTTTTCTGGTTTTTATTATCATACCTTATGTAGTAGTGAACACTTTTCTGCATAGAATATTTTTCTTCCGTTGAATTATTTTTATAGGGTAAATTCTCGGAAGTGGGTCGGATACACTCTTGAGCCTCTTATGTTAGTGTGTACCTAACGATATCTTTATGATGTTAATTAGGGAGGGATAGATTTGCAGATCAAATGTATTATATTATTTATAAAGTCATTTTGCATTATCCAGTCACTGCATATAAGTAATAGAAAGAAGTTGCGTTATTTATATTATTTTTTTACAATTGGGAAACGTAAGAATTGTAGAGCTATAGACAGTATTAAATTAGAAGTGTTAAAGCTGTTTCAGTTTTACCATTCCTGGCACAGTCTTTTCATTTTTACCTTTTCAGGAATGTAACTGGTATATAATTCCAGGCTCTGTCAGGAAAATAGGGATGGGGAGAAAAATGGTATTGCATTGTTGGAAGAAGGTTTAGGAATGCCTTTTGACTATGGTGACACTTAGTTTATGTCATACCTTCAAGACAGCTAGGAATTTGGCCAGCTCAGATGCACAGTGGCAAAAGAGAAGAGGCTCAAATTAAAATATACAGGCAGTTCATATACCTAGAGAGCTCCAAGGTAGCTCCTGTTTGAGGTTAAGACAGCTACTGTGGGGAGAGGTAGCTGCTGGGGCAAGTTTGGGTGCCTTACGAAGCATTTGTGGTGTTTTATGCTCTAGGTGAAATGCTTTACTTCTCTCATTGTGGGCCAAGAACACTGTTTCATCCTTCGAATTTTATTAAGTGCCTGGCACATGGTAGGCCCTTAGTGAAGATATACTCATTTGAATTAAATTCATGGGTGAGCTTTGAAAAGGGTAGCTAGCAGATAAGAAGTGAAAATTTTACTGGATAACTTCAGACTGTTTGGGCAGATGCACCAAGTTGGTAGGAAGAGATTTTGGTGGATAGGTAACAGAATTGAAAGTTTACTTAGGAAGAAGAGTTGATGTTAACTTCTATAGCTTCTTCTGTTGTTGTTTTAATTTAATTTTTTTCTTTTTATCTTTTGACCCTCTTCACCTATTTCTCCTAAGCCCTACCCTCTGTCTCTGGCAGTTATCTAGTCTGTTCTTTGTATCTGCGAGCTTGCTTTGTTTTTGTTTTTAGATTGCATATGTAAGAGAGATGTACAGTGTTGTCTTCCTCTGTCTGACTTATTTCACTTAATATAAGTGAAATATAAGGGTCTATCCATGCTGTCACAAATGGCAAGATTTCATTTCTTTTTTATGTCTGAATAATACTCCAGTGTGTGTGTGTGTGTGTGTGTGTGTGTGTGTGTGTGACACACGTGCGCGCACACACACACCTACCCCTATCTTCTTTAACCATTCATCTGTTGATGGACACAGGTTGTGTTTCCATATCTTGGCTATTATATATAAATATATAATGCTGCAGTGAACATAGGGGTATACGTAATCTTTTCAAGTTAATGGTTTCGTTTTCTTCAGATAAATACCCGGAAGTGGAATTGTTGGTTCATATGGTAGTTTTATTTTTAATATTTTGAGGAGCCTCTGTGCCAATTTCCACAGCGGCTACAGCAGTTTACATTTCCACTAACAGTACAGAAGGGTTCCCTTTTTTCATGTACTTGCCAGCACTTACTTTTTCTTGATTTTTTAATGATAGTCATTTTAACAAATACGAGGTAATAATCTCACTGTGGTTTTGATTTGCATTTTCCTGGTGATTAGTGATACTCACATCTTTTCGTGTTCCCGTTGGCCATCTATATGTCTTATTTGAAAAAAATGTCTATTCAGATCTTCTGCCCATTTTATAATTTTTTTTTTTCTTTTGGGCCTTTGAGTGATAGGAATTCTTCATTATTTTGGATGTTAGGCCTTACCTGATAGATGTATCATTTGCAGTTATTCTCTTCCATTCACATAGGTTGCTTTTCATTTTGTTGATGGTTTCCTTTTGCTATGCAGAAGCTTTTGATTTTTATTTTATTTTTAAAAATATTTTTTATTTGTCAGAGGGCGAGAGTGAGAGCAAGTACAGTACGCAGGGGGAGCGGTAGGTGGAGGGAGAAGCAGGCTCCCTCTTGAACAGGGAGCCCAGCGTGGGGCTTGATCTCAGGACCCTTGGATCATGATTGAGCCAAAGGCAGACACTTAACCACCTGACCCACCCAGGCACCCCTTTGTAGAAGCCTTTTAGTATGATGTAGTCTTACTTGTTTATTTTTACTTCTGTTGTTTTCGCCTTTTGTTGTTGTGATTATGACTTTTGGTGTCAGACTCAGAAATCATCGCCAAGACCTATGTGTTCTAGTAGTTTTATGTCTTTAGGTCTTAGGTTTTCAAGTCTTTAATCCATTTTGAGTTGTGCTCATAAGCTGTTGTGGCATGGTGTAAGATGGTCAAGATTCATTTTGCATATGGCTCTCCCAATTTTCTCAGTACCATTTGTTGAAGAGACATTCCTGTCCCTCTTGTTTATTTTTGATTCTTTTATAGTAAGTTAATTGAGCGTATATGTTCAGGTTTATTTCTGGGTTCTGTTTTGTTCTGTTGATATATGTGTCTGCCTTTTATGCCAGTACCATATGCTATTTTGATTACTACAACTTTGTAATGTAGTTTAAAGATTTTTATTTATTTATTTGACAGACAGATCACAGGTAGCCAGACAGAGACAGGCAGAGAGAGAGATGGGGAAGCAGGTTCCCTGGCCAGAGAGAGCCGGATGCGGGGCTTGATCCCAGGACCCTGGGATCAGGACCTGAGCCGAAGGCAGAGGCTTTAACCCACTGAGCCACCCAGGCGCCCCACAACTTTGTAATGTAGTTTGAAATCAGTGAGTGTGATACCTCCAGCTTTTTTCCTTCTCAAGATTGCTTTGGTTATTCAGGGTTTTTATGGTTTCATGCAAATTTTAGAATTACATCTCTTATAACTTTGAAAAATGCCATTGTTAGATTGCTTTGAGTAGTAAGGACATTTTAACAATAATGATGCTTCCAGTCCATGAACACAGAATATATTTCCATTGATTTGCGCCATCTTAAACTCCTTTCATTAATATCTTGTAGTTGTCACCTACGAGGAGGTCATTTGGCTCTTTGTTTAAATTTACTCATAGAAATTATATTTGTTTTGATGAAACTGTTAATTGTATTGTTTTCTTCATTTCTCTTCGTGATGGTTTGTTATTAGAGTATAGAAATGCAGTTGATTTTTCATGCATTGATTTTATATCCTGCAACTTAACTGAATTTATTTATTTTAATGGTTTTTTTTGGTTCTTCAGGGTTTTCTATATATAATGTCATGTCATCTGTAGATAGTGACAGTTTTATTTCTTCCATCCCAGTTAGTTAGGCTGATTTTGTTTCTTTTTCTTACCTGATTGCCCTGAGCAGGAATTCCAGTACTGTTTTGAACAACAGTGATGAATATGGGCCTGCTTGTCTAGTTCCTGATCTTAGAGAAAAGGCTTTTTACCATTGAGTGTAATATTAGCTGTGGCTTGTCATAAGTGGCCTTTATCATGTAGAGGTATGTTCCCTCAGTGCCCACTTTGTTGAGAATTTTTGTCATCAAAAAGCCTTGGAAAACTTAAAAACATACAAAACCCTGCATATGAATGTTAATAGCAGCTTTATCATAATCTTCAAACACTGGCTGGAATCAGCCAAGTTATTTTTCAATAGATGAATGAAAAGATAATCCATGGTACATTTATACAGTGGAGTATTACTCAGTGATAAAAAGAAATTAGCTCTCAAACCACAAGAAAACATGGGTAAATCTTAAATGCCTCTTGCTCAAAGAAGCTAATTCTGAAAAGGCTGCACTTTGTTGTGGAAAATGGAAAACGAGAGTGAGGGTACAGAGGTCGGTGGTTGCTGGGGTTTGGGAAAGAGAGGAGGAGGATTGACTCAGTGAAGCATATGGGAAGTTCAGGGCAGTGAAATTATTCTGTATGATATCAGAATGGTGGGTGCATGGCCCTGTGCATTTGTCAAAACACACAGAACTTTACAGCACAGAGAGTAAACTTTAATATATGCAAATTTAGAAAATCATTTAGGGGATTTGGAGAACCCAGGGTGGAAGATAAATGTAAGAAACAATTTCATTGAAGTGGGTAGGAGAGAAAGGTGTTGACTTAAGTAATTCTGGAAGTAAGTGGAGCCTGTAAGACCAAAGGCAGAAGGTGTGCATATCAGTACTACACTCCAGTTGATAAAGTTTTTTTTCCCATGGGGTACAGGTTAACAATTCTGATACTGTGCTATATACATATACTGAAATTGAACAATAAAATAAATGGATGGGTACTAGTTGAAGCCAGTTTTCTTTTCACTGTTGGAGTTTGCAGATCTGTGAGGTGGTGGTGGTGGTTAGAATGGTCTGTGTGCTGATGGATTAGATTTGGAAACAACTCGTGTAGCTTATTATAGGTGGTTACATAGAGAAATGTTATATTATGTGTACACACAGGTTCACATACACACTTATATTTTCTTGCTCTGTCAGCTGAGAGGGCCTTAGAAGTAATGACATGCCAGTAGTGACAAGCGTACCTAGCACCCAGATCTTGGTTTTTAATATCATTCTCCAGTAAGGGCTTTTGGAGAAACAGCAGTTCCAGAACAGGGCAGGAAACATGCAAGATGAGCATGGAGTGTATTGTAATGCCAGAAAGTAAAGGAAGTACTTAAAAAATAACCTCCCAAACCCACAACGATGGGACCCTATCAAAGGAATGGAGGAGCTGACTGAAAGAGCTCCCAGTAGCTAAAGCTGAAGCTACTTGAGCAACAAAATGAGTAAGTAGTAATGGATTATAATGCAAAGTATAAAACTCCATCAGTCTATACTGATACAGTTAGTAGTTGATTAAATAAAGTGGCAAAAGAGAAATTCATTGTACATAAGAATTCAAAATTATTTATGGGAGATCTTACTCTCTCAAGGAAGGTGAGCCTAAGTCTCCAGCCTGTAAGTGCCGGCTGTGAGTAATGACTTCCAAACAGTATAATATATAAAGAGGGAAGGGGAGTAGCTTTAAAATGGAGAAACTTTATAAATATACCCTTAGCCAGGTGATCAAGATTAACATTAGCAGTGATAATTGATACTGATCGCATGTACCCTTGATATGATGTAATGACAATGATGGCTTACATCTATGGTCTTTGGCCTCAAGCCCATAATCCCAGTTTGACTGAGAAAAACACCATACAAACCCAAACTGAGGGACTTACTCCAAAATACCTGAAAGTACTCTTCCATCAGGGTTATCAGAAACAACTTTCATTCTTAAGAGGACCCTAAGGAGACATGACAACTAAATGTAATGTGATTAAATGTAATATGGTGTCCTGAATGGGATCCTAGAACAGAAAAAGAAATTAGTAAGAGTTAAGGAAATATATGAATGAAGTGTGGACTTAAATTAATCCTGTATCAACACTGGTTCATTGATTTTAACAGATAACCAAATTAGCGTTAAGATGTTAATGATAGGTGAAATTGAATTCCATGTGTATGGGAACTCTCTATACGGTCTTAACTTTTCTGTAAATCCAGAAATGTTCTAAAAATCCTATTAAAAAGTTCTTGAGTGACACACAGCTTGAATTGCTTAGACTTATCCCCCGATGGAATTTAAAATTTTTATTAAAAACAAAAGCAAATTCAGGGGTGCCTGGGTGGCTTAGTGGTTTAAGCCTCTGCCTTCAGCTCAGGTCATGATCTCAGGGTCCTGGGATCGAGCTCCACATCGGGCTCTCTGCTCAGTGGGGAGCCTGCTTCCCCCTCTCTCTCTGCCTGCCTCTCTGCCTACTTGTGATCTCTCTCTGTCTATCAAGTAAATAAATAAAAATCTTTAAAAAAAAAACAAAACAAAACAAAACAAAAGCAAATTCAGATAACAACTAACAAAAAAAGTTCCTGTGATGATCCTAGAGGTTCCAGTATGAGAACTGCCTTGATTCTCATATTATTGCTTATAATACCCAAGCAGCTTCTTTTAATTAATTATAAATTCCTTTAATCTAATTCTGAAATTGATAAATAGAAACTGGTTTTCATATGCCCCCTCCATTACAAGCCATTAAAGAGCAAAAATTGAATAGACCCTGACTCTAGTTCTTGTTCTGCTACATTGTGCTTAATATTTCTTTATTTTTATATATCAGTGGAGTGCTCATAAATGAAAAATTATAGACACTGAATCTTCCTTTGATGCACTGAATAAAGCTGAAAGTTTGCTCTAATTACACTTGAAATAGAACATGAAGAACGCAGGGTAATTTAGAAATGCAAAAATGTATGTATATCTTTTGGCAAGGGAGAATTTTTAATCTCCCAAATAAACTCTGAGCTTTTGTGTGGAAAGCATTCTGATGCATCTTTTTTCATTCTGCTTAAATATATCATACTCTCTTGACTTGGAGAGAATGGTGCCAATTTCCAGTTTGAATATTCTCCTTAATCCTCTAGAATCAAAGCTCAGCTACTTCTGAAAGTAATTTAGCTGTTCCCCTCTTCACAAGTCCCATTTCTATAACTTCTGACCTTGTGAAAGGTAACGTGCCCCCTGAAACTGTAGCTAGGTCTGAGAACTAAAGGGCTTGATGCAAATGCATCTGGTGAGACAGTCTGTGTTCTGTTATAAATGATCTCCATCCTGGTGCTCTTTCTCGCTCAGTTTATTTTGTGTTTCTGAGATCTTTCGACAGAGCAGAGCAACATAAGCTATATTGGAATCTTATCTTTTAGTGGGTTTTTGGCCCTTTGTGCTGAGCTAAAGATTATAGAGAGTATATAAAGTTACTTCCTGTGCCATAAAATTACATGCTTGATATTGGCACTTGCTCTTTTTTTTAGCCATTAATTCATCCCATGGTCATAGGCAAATATCCTAAAATTTTATGATGTAGTACGGTTGGTGTAGTGAGATATTTGATTTGTCTAGTTCTGGAAAACCTTTTTTAGAGCATGGATAAACATGTATTTGTACATTTCCATAGCTCCCAATAATCTCTGTAGAGGAAGAGGAATAAAAGTAGAAGGTAATGGGGTACCTGGGTGGCACAATTAGTTCAGTGTCCGACTCTTGGTTTTGGCTCAGGTTGTGATCATGGTTGTGAGATTGAGCCCTGCATCAGGCTCCTCACTTGGCATGGAGTCTTCTTGAGGTTTTCTCTCCCTTTCCCTCTGCTACTTCCCTACCCTCTCCTTTTCTTTCTCTCTCTTTAAAATAAATAAATAAAATTTTTTTTTTTTAAATGGAAGTGACTTCTTTGTCCCTGGGAATAAAAATTAGTATGCACACAAAAGAAATGAATAGTGGCTATTGGCTTGAGTTCTTCTCATCCCTTTTCTTTGGTATATAATATGAATGTAGAGTTTAACAATCATGTGCTGCTTTCATGCTTGATTCTTTGGATATTGTTTATGGTTCCCAAACTCACTGAAACTTTAGAGCTTAAGATTTTAGATTTTATTTAAAGTGGCTTAAATTCTACTTTTGATATTTCTGTTTCTCTTTTGAAATAGTTGACATACTGGGCCTGGGTGGCTCAGTGGTTTAAGGCCTCTACCTTCGGCTCAGGTCATGATCCTGGGGTCCTGGGATCGAGCCCCGCATCGGGCTCTCTGCTCCACAGGGAGCCTGCTTTCTCCTCTCTCTCTCTGACTGCCTCTCTGCCTACTTGTGATCTCTGTCAAATAAATTAAAAAAAAAATTAAAAAAATAAAGAAATAGTTGACATACTAAAGAGCAGACAAGACTAATTCAGATCAAATTGCTCAATGATAGTTTGGTTATTTTTGACATGAGCTAGATTTTAATATCCTTGAGGGTAAGAGGTTGTAATATCTGACCAAATGCTTAACAAGTAATACAGTGGTTTTTCAGGAAAATGTACCTTTTCCTCTCTTATGACAAGACCTTTGCTCTCTTAGGGAGAGTGAAGATTTAGCTAATTTATTGTATTACCCAATGGGTTTCATGCAGAATCTGGACATTTATGTTTATATCTCTTTTCCTTCTGCCTTCAGGAGCATCCCTCAGTCACTGTTTATTACAGTGGTTCTCTGTAACCCAGCCATCATCTTCTGTATTCTGAATGAAAACACTCTTAATTTAGTTTTCCTTTGAGACTCTAATATTAATGCCACCTAACTTTCTCTTTCTCTGAGTTTTCCTTTAAATTTGTTATATTAGACCATAGAATGACTAAGGCTCATAATTCAGCTTTCCAGGGGGCAGGTTTTATAGTGGTCCCTTGGAGGAATTTTTTAGTATTGTATTTTTAAAAAATAGGGTAACATGTTGGGTGTAGAATATGGAAGGAAGCTATGGCAGAGGCTTCAAATTAATATCCAAGAACTTGAAAAATACTCAGTTTGGGATCTTGTGGTTATATAAAACTTGTATATTATGAAGTTGATTACTGATAGCAGATATTTGGTAGACTCTTAGCAAAGGAAGAATCTAATTTCCAACACATCAGCTCTTAGCAGCCTTAGAGATGTGATTGATGTTCTTTCTCTGTGGGATTTCTTTCCTTTCCTTTCTCTTTCCTTTTATTTGTTTGTTTGTTTGTTTGTTTGTTTTGGGCATTATTTGTTCAGGTTGTTTTAGAATAGCAGCAGTATCCTGATAATATCAAGGCAACATACTATCGTAGATCCAAGTCTTCATCTGTTTTTGACAATAGGAGCTGCTCATTCAGATGGAAGTGAACAATATTAAATATAACAAATTTCTCATTTGTAATTTTGATCCTTTAATTTGAAATTTTGAATATTTGAATGTGCTCATACAAATTCATAACCTTTAAGGTTGGCTTTTTAGCCAACACATGATGTTACTATAGTATAGAAATGGTATGGAAAAAGAAGATCCAAGGATAATTCCCAATCTTCGCTTTTAACCATTTAAAGTTAAAACTTTGGTCCCTTCCATTAAACTTGTAGCTGTAAAACGGTTTAACATTATGTGGTATGCCAGATTGGAAAACACAGTGATAGTTCTTTGGGTGGCTCAGTTGATAATCAGCTAGGGTTTACCTACTAAAGTCTGTAAAGTACAGGTCTCAAACTATAAAATCACTATAATCCCTTTTAACTCTGGAAGTTGGCTATTTTCTTGGCGTCACAAATTAGTGGCAGTATATGTGGATAGTGAAATGCTCAGCTTTTCACAAGAAGAAGTGAACAGTCTTCACCAAGGTATCAACTTTTCAAAGAGCATTGACTTTCAAGTTTTTATATGAGCAAGATTGGAAATGAGAGTCTGCTCAGCAGATTTTCAGAGAATCGCTGATAAATTTCTTTAGTGGCATTTGAAACCCCAGGAGCTCCACATAGGATAGTTTTATTTGGGGTTCTGTTATGGGTATTCTATATATCTACTCTCACTGGATAGATCTGTCTAAGCATTTTTTGGAAAAAGAGTACTGCAGTCTCAAAGATGGGGTTTAATATCTTTACCAAAAGATGGCAGACATTGACAGATGGTTTCTAAGGATAATTCCTTGCAGTCAAACTTTAATTTCTTTATAGTGCCAGTATATAAAATAAGTATAGGTATGCATTATTACATTGCCAATAAGGAGTAACAGTTGACTGCCAAAAATAGACGTAAAAAGCACGCAACTTTTCTAGATCAGAATCCTGTAGCATGTAGAAGGAGTTCTTAAACAAGATTGACAGGTCTCCATCCTTCTCTGTTTTAGGCTCTTGGATAATTCATTTAACCGCTCTGAGAGACAGTTTACTTCTTTGTAGTATGATAATACTACCTATTCTGTTTATCATAGAATTGTTGTGAGAATAAAATATAATACATATTAAAACATTTTGAAAATAGTATTTAAAGAATTCATGGCCATGACACTGTTAACAAGCCTATATTATGATTGGGAAGGAGAAGAAAATCCAGTAGTTTAAAATTATTTATGAAATCAGTTTCTGCACTCTTTTATTTTAGAATTAACGAAACTGGGATCTAGCTCACATAGCTGGTAAGTTGCCAGTTCCCAGGACTATAACTTAATGTCTGCCAAATAATTCAGTTTTTTTCTGTACACCATATTCTTTTTCTTCTTCTTTCCCTTTAGACTCAAAATTAGTCTTGTGCTTCTTACTGTATTTCTCTTAAAAAAAAGAGAGAGAGATGGAAAGGAAGGGGTAAAAACTGGTTTTGCATCCTTATATTCTTTTTAAACAAAAGCATTTAATTTAAGATAGATTCTGGAAGGATAATTGTAACTAAGTTGCTGAAGTCAAAGGTGTATTCTAGACTTTAATAGGCAAGTACCAGTATGATTAAATCTGATCCTCTTTGGAACCCTGCTTGCTGATGTTGTATTTTTTCTTAAAGGCCAGGATCATTTTAGAGATCTGTATAGAATCTAGTAAAAACTATGTGATATTTTTACTTGGTTTTAAGTAAGCCATGATCATGTGTATTTTTTAGTATATGTGGTAGAATTATTTATTGTAAGAACTAGAAAACACTGGTGACAGAAGCTACCTTTCTCAAAACACCATTGAAATCAGAGTAATTTTGTTTCCTTTGCCAGTTAGACAAATAGCTTTCCATTTATAGAATGTCATACAAGAATCTGAACACATTAAATCAAATATCACTTTGCTTATAATGATGGATTTTTAAAAAATCTTTTAAATTATTATACAGTTATTATATTCTACATTGTTAATAATGTGTGATTTTCCAAGAAGAGAAAATTACAGCTGAGAAAGTCTTAATTTGATCAGGTCTCTAGAACACTAAAAAATAGGATTCAAAATATTACTGTGGTTTTATAGTTCTTTGCTATGTATGAGGTAGACACCTTGAGTGTTACGAAGCTGCACGAAACTGAACATACAGTTCGGGGGACATGAATTCATACATGCATATTTGGCACATGTATTAAGCCCATAATTCTGATCCTTTGAAATCCCTTTAAAAAGTTATTAATTAGGGCGCCTGGGTGGCTCAGTGGGTTAAGCCGCTGCCTTCAGCTCAGGTCATGATCTCAGGGTCCTGGGATCGAGTCCCGCATCGGGCTCTCTGCTCAGCAGGGAGCCTGCTTCCCTCTCTCTCTCTGCCTGCCTCTCTGCCTACTTGTGGTCTCTCTCTGTCAAATAAATAAATAAAATCTTTAAAAAAATATATAAAGTTATTAATTAGGGGCGCCTGGGTGGCTCAGTGGGTTGAGTCTCTGCCTTCGTCTTGGGTCATGATCTCAGGGTCCTGGGATCAAGCCCCTGGATGGGCTCTCTGCTCAGGGTCCTTCCTCCTGCCCGCCCCCCCCCCCCCCCCCCCCCGCCTCTCTGCCTGCTTGTGATCTCTCTCTCTCTGTCAAATAAATATTTTTTTAAAAAGTTATTAATTAGGTAATCACAGATCATTGAACCAGTAAAGTCTTCTCAGTGGTGTGCTAAATGAACTGAGATGAAGGCAGAGCCAGCTAGCTTCAGCAGCTCTCCCTGCTGGTGTAGCTCTGCAGCTCACATTGAGGATGTCTGGTACAGGTTACTGTTACTCAGTTTCCTGTAGCTTCAGCTTCAGAATGCATCAGATGCCCAGTGTGACACACAGTATATAGTTTGTATATCTGTATGGTCGTTTGTGGGGGAAATAGTTGGGAGAGAAAGTGAGTTTAATGATCTTGAGGTAATGTTTAATAAACAGAAAATGTACGTTAAGTTGACCAGCTGTTGTGTGTCTCTACATTTAATGTAAAAGAAAGTGGGATGGTGAGAAATTTCACACGAATTTTATTTCACACTAAATAATTCTAATTGTTTCTTTTTTATACAGAACGTGTGAAATTCGCGTATGTAAGAGGCTGTCTTTTCTAAATTAAATAAAAATTTGGCTTTCTTCATAAACTATGCTGCTCTGAGTGCTTTGTCCTCATTCAGTGTTATTAATGCAAAATAGTCTGCTTGCATCTAGCTAAAACATAGCTTCTTTGCTTTATGAATAGCACAAAACTCATCCACATATTTGTCTTCAGGAGAAAACAAAACTTTTGCATAATACTGACATATGCTCAGCCTACAGAGCAGAAGATGAGATTTTTTTTTTTTGACTGATGGTTTTTTAAAAAAGATTTTATTAATTTATGTTAGAGAACACGACTGGGTGGGAGGGACAGAGGGAGAGGGAGAAGCAAACTCCTCACTGAGCAGAGAGCCTGATGAGGGGCTTGATCCCAAGACTCTGGATCATGACCTGAGCTGAAGGCAGACATTCAACCGACTGAACCACCCAGGTGCCCCAGGAGAGCATTTTTTAAGCTGTAAGAAATTTGTGTCACAATTTTTGGACTAAATCGTAATAAGCAATGGAATTTTGAAATAAATATGAAAACAAAGTTGGAAACAGCCATAGAAGTTATCTATTCCACTTACTACCCCTCCAGCCCCGCCAGTTTAGGGCTCTGTTCACAGTGAGCATTGTGAACATGAGGATTCCTATCTGTTTGGACATGAGTAACAATGGGCCTTCATCCCCACTCTCCCTCTACTCTGCTTCGATCCCGGATAGTTAGCTTAAATTTAAGCTTCTTGAGGACAGTACTGAACTTCTTGAGGACTTTGTTTAGTGTTACTTCTAACACAAGGACTGGTATTCACTTTTGAAGGCTAGTTGAAGGGCATAGGATTTAGACCTGCTGAGTGTGATGTGATCTGTAAGAATTACACAGTGGAATTTTTTGTAATGGATATTTAAATATATAACCATCCCTTTTATGCTTGTATGTGGGGTTCAGAGCTTTTAGTACCCTGTAATTAAGTAAGAATTCATTTGAGGATGATTACCTGCAAACATATTATTCAAAGATGGGCTGTCTTACTCTAGCACTAGAATTGGTTCCCTTATTGTATTATCAGTATGCAGTTAAGTACCTGAATTGCCTTCTGTGAAGGAACTGAATGATTAAAGGACCTGAGCAGAGGGAGTCTTCATTGTGTATCTTCTTGTTTTCTTTTTGAATTTTAAGCCCTATGAATATATTAATCAAATAAATAGTTAAATAAAATTTAAATTTAAAGAAAAAAATGTCTTCTTTTTTGGTACTTTAAAAAAATTATTTTTATTAACATATAATGTATTATTTGCCCCAGGGGTACAGGTCTGTGAATCGTCAGGCTTACACACTTCACAGCACTCACTATAGTACATACCCTCCCCAGTGTCCATAACCCAACCACCCTCTCCGTACCCTTCTTCCCCCTGGCAATCCTCAGTTTGTTTTGTGAGATTGAGGTTGTTACGATTTGTCTCCCTCCCGATCCCATCTTGTTTCATTTTTTCCTTCCCTACCCACCAAAAACCCACCCTGCCTTTCACATTTCTCATATCAGGGAGATCATACGATAATTGTCTTTAAAGAAAAAAATTTCTAAACTTCAGTAAGATTGTGTGATTTCTGAAGCTAGCCACTTGTTTTCTGGAAGGGGAGAAAATACAAGGTTTGGATGCATCTTGACAGGGATAAATGCTTTTGCCTGCCTTCCCACTAACACCCTACACTTTTGGTGGTGGATTTCTTCTTTTTCTCCCACAGTAGCAAGTAACTTCCAAAACTGCTGGATATCAGGTTATCAGAGAGCCAGTGTTTATCTCCCACCCTGCAGTCTTCAGTGTAAATATCCCAGAATGGTTATATGGGGAGAGACAAGGCCGTCTTCCAAATCTCTCTCATAACATCTGTTAGTCTGCAAGAGCCTGCTAGAACTGCGTTCAGAACTCCTGTAGGACCCTGCTATAACCTATATAATATATAGCCACCATCCAGATTTTGTTTTGGAAAAGGGTTGGTTTAGTTACCTTTGGAAGGGTTTTTCCAAGAAATTCCTGGGCCAGTTTAGGTCTCCTCTTTCCAATTGTTTACACACCTCTCTTTGCTTTATTTGGACATATTTTATTTTATTTTATTTTATTTTAAAGATTTTATTTATTTATTTGACAGAGAAAGAGATCACAAGCAGGAGGAGAAGCAGGCAGAGGGAGAGGGAGAAGCTGGCTCCCTGCTGAGCAGAGAGCCTGACGTGGGGCTCGATCCCAGAACCCTGGGATCATGACCTGAGCTGAAGGCAGAGGCTTAACCCACTGAGCCACCCAGGTGCCCCTGGACATATTTTAAAGGAGCAGATACTATGATGTATGATAAATACATCCCCCCCCCCTTTTTTTAAAGATTTCATTTATCTATTTGACAGAGAGATCACAAGTAGACAGAGAGGCAGGCAGAGAGTGAGAGGGAAAGCAGGCTCACTGCTGAGCAGAGAGCCCAATGTGGGGCTCAGTCCCAGGACCCTGAGATCATGACCAGAGCCGAAGGCAGAGGCTTAACCCACTGAGCCACCTAGGTACCCCTAGTTACCCCTTTTTAAAGTTACAGGTGGTGTGTGTAATCAGTCACCAAAATAAGTTATAGTTACTTTACTGTCTGGGAAATTTAACTTTGTATCTTCAATCTTAAATTTCTGGTCTTCCTGATGAAATGAGAATTTTGGTCGGGGTGGGGGTGTGTGTGGAGAAAAAGTGTTTACTTTGCTCTGTTTCTATCAGATAACTGACCAGAAGAAAGGATACAGGCTGTTTTGGAGTCCAAAGCTTCGGCACAGAACTTTAACTGGATTTTGAAAGTTTATATATAATAGCATCATTTTGATTAGATTAATTCAGGTTCAGTGGTATGCCTTTTACTTTCATCTGCAGCTGTTAGTCTTTTCATGCCTTTGTTAGAGCTTCATTGAGAAGGGAGTAATGACAGATTGTGAAAAGCTTTAAGTTTTCTGTTTTAGTTTGTTAATTTAGCTGAACTTTTCTCTAAATACTTTGTATGCAGAATATGAAAGATAGTTGGCGAATGTTTAATTGCAAGGTCGCATCTGAAGATATGTTCCCATAGGGCTATGCCTTCCATATCTAATAGTTTGTGATTGTCTCAGAACCCTGAAGAGAATATGAACATATAATTTATTGCTGTATTCTCGGAAATCTGCAACTTGATGGGGAAGCCTTTGTAAGGGCCTATTCAGCCAGAGTGGCCCCACCCCATTTGAACTGCCATTTTGTTGTAAAATTTAAATTGACCTTGCCCCCTACCAGGGGAACTTATTTAAAAGCCAGTCCGGGAAACCAGTCCCAGGTAACAAAGTCCAAATACAAGGGTGGGTCAGGCCAGGTGGGGGTATTCAATCAGTGGGGTCACATACTGTCTCCTAGCTACCAAGGAGTATGGGCCCCATCTTTTGGGCGCCAGTTCTGAACTAGGTAATAGGCTGGTTCAAATGTCAACTAGGGTAAATTGTAATGGTCAGCTAGCATCACTGTGGAGTTTCCTGTGTGTGTTACAATCTCATTGGCCACCTGTGTGTGGCCAGGCCCAACCACGTGGCCTTTGCTCTATAAAAGTTAGTCTGGAAAGCAGGGAGGGGTTGTCCTCTCTATAAGGGGCGGCCCCTACCGGTCTCTTTGACGGTTGGTCTGATTCCTGATGCTTGGCACAAAATAAAGCTTTGCTGGACCAACTTTGCTTTGTATCAGTCTCACTCTTTTAATCACAGACCCATTATTGGTTGGGATACCCAATTTTGGGGGGACCCAATAGCCTTCTTTTATCAATTGAATTGAGAGTAAGTTACAACCTGAGTATATTGGGTATGCCTGTGGTCGTATTTGGCTATTTTATAGTTCTTTTGGGGTGGATTAAAAACATTTTCTATATGTTGAGAGGATTTTATACATATGTACATGATTACATGATTTTAAGAAATAACACCCTTTGTAAAATTCTAAGGTAATCTATGCTAGGATGTAAAATCACTACTGGATTAGAAATCTTTTCTAGTCTTTACTCCATTTTTAGCTGATAACCTTGGGCAAACCACTTTTTCTGTGCATTAATTTTCTCTTCTGTAACAGTAGGCATGTAGCAATGTTACTTAAGGTCTCTTAATATTCTGTGATTACTCATCTAATTTTATATAGTTCAGGGCAGTTTTATAGATGAAGTAAATTGGCCAAGATGATTTAGTCTGTGATTGAAAAGTAGATAATCATGAGGGCTGAAAAGAAGAGAAGAAAGATAACAACACTAATGTTAGTAATAGTTTGTAGAAAAGCAACAGATTTATAGTAAGGACAAAAGATGTTTAGGACCAGCCCTGGAGTACCTGAAGTTTCCTCCCCCAGGCTCAGTGTCCCGACCCTGAGCCAGTGCTTGCTTTCTCCTTTCTGCTGTTCCATGTTCCTCTCCCAGTAGTCACTCTGACACCTGTCTTTTTCCCATTCTTTAACTCATACCTACATGCTGCATTAAAAATTTTCTGGTTCCAGTGTTGAGTTCTAAACTAACATGATTAAACTACGTTGATTTTTTTTTTTAAAACCAGCTTTATTGAGATGTAATTCACATTAAATAAACTTTACCTACTTAAAGTTTACAATTCAGTAGTTTTTAGTATATTCACACAGTTATGTAGTCATTACCACAATCTGATTTTAGAATATTTTCATCTTCCTGAAAAGAAATTTTGTACCCATAGAGTACATTGATTTGATTGTACTTAATGTGGATTTCTTTTCTTTATTTCTTTTTTTTTTTAAAAGATTTTATTTATTTATTTGAGAGAGAGAGACAGTGAGAGAGAGCACGAGCGAGGAGAAGGTCAGAGAGAGAAGCAGACTCACCGAGGAGCTGGGAGCCCAATCCAGGACTCGATCCCGGAACTCTGGGATCATGACCTGAGCCGAAGGCAGTCGTCCAACCAACTTAGCCACCCAGGCATCCCTTAATGTGGATTTCTTAACCACATATTTTGTGCTATGGTTGTGGACCTCCTAGACACTTGTTTTATAACTGAGGGAGTGACTCCAGTGGCAGAAGTTTTAGACATGGTGATAAGGATGTATGGAATAGGTTGTTTTGGTGCTTGCCATGCTTTGCTTCTCTGCCTGGTAATTAGGGCAGGCCCTAGAGGTGGAATGAATGGATTATGTCATTCATATTTTATTAAGGATTAGGGTGCAGATTATTTGAGAAAGTTGGGCTTATTTCTTGAAGGTTCTGTGGCCCAGAACCAGTGTTATTGGTGTTAGTGGTGTGTGTAAAATAATCACCCCCTGTACATATGCATGTTTTTCATATATAGATCTCTACATGTAGGAAGCTGTTCTTTAAAGATCCAAAGGAGAATTGTTTCTCTCTATGAATGTCTTCATTTTGACCATCCCCTTTCATTTTTCTTCTGATTAACTCATTAAATCTTGACCTACTGTTAAGTGTTAGAATCACTTTATTTTGTAGAGCAGGGGAGGGGCAAAGAAAGAGGGAGGGAGAATCTCAAGCCGACTCCATGCCCAGGATGGAGCTGGATGTAGGGCTTGATCTCACGGCCCTGAGATCATGACCTGAGCTGAAATCCAGAGTCAGACACTCAACCGAGTCACCCAGGCACCTCTGTTTTCTAGGGTTTTAAATGAAAATTTAAATTATATTTTTGAGATACATATTTTAAGTAAAATTCATTGATTTGAGTTTTGACATATATCTTTATATTTATATTTATGTAGAGTAACCACAGTCATGATATGTGGAGCATATCCATCATCCCGCAGTTTCCTCATACCTTTTTTTAGTGATCATCTTCCTTTACCCCTGATCCCTGACAATCACTGACCTGCCTTCTGTAACTATCATTCTGTTTTTTCATAAAAATTGGTATTAGCAGATGTGTATTTAGTCTTTTGTGTCTGCCTTCTTTCACTTAGTGCATGCAGTGCCCGTGGGACTCATTTATGTTGTTGCTTATTTTAGTAGTTTGTTCCTTTTCATTGCTTTTGATTTGTTGAGTTGATGGACATTTAAGTTTCTTCCAGTTTTGGACTATTTGAGTTAAATTTCTATGAGCAGTTGAGTATAGGTCTTTGTATTGAATAGGCTTTTATTTGCATGATTATACAAAAAGTGGCATTTCTGGATTGTGTGTATGCTTATCTGCATAAGGAACTGCCAAGTTGATTTCCAAGGTGGCTGTACTGTTTTGCATTCCCACCAGTAATGTGAGAGTTCTAGTTGCTCCGTGTTCTTGTCAACACTTAATATTGTCGATCTTTTCTGATTGTAGCCACTTCAGTGAGTGGGTAGTGATACCTCATTATGGTTTTAATTTGCATTTCCTTAAGGTTTGTTTTTAATGGATGTGAATGTGTGCTTTGTTTTGTGGGGTGATTTCCCCCCCTCAAATTCTGTTACTATTCTGCTTAGTAAACTTTATGTTCTGAGAACATAAATTTGATTATTTACAATAAGCGGCAAATTTATTTATATTAATTGGTTTTCTGGTTGTTTAGAAATCAGTTATACTTAAAATGTGATCATCCAAGTAAATATATTCTGTGTTTCTATATTGCAAATGATTATGTCATTAGGGTAATTCTTTGTGATAGTACCTTATCAGTTAGGATTCTGCAGAATAAAACCTAATGTAAATCTTCAAAATCTTTTCCCCACAGTTAATGAAAGGCTGTATACAACAGTATTTCAGAAGTCTTTTTTGTGTGTGTTTGTGAAACTATAATATGAAAAATTTAAATATAAAAGATAACTTAAATTTTGACATTTATCCCCGAACTACCAAATATATATATATATATATATATATTTATATATATAAAGTATAAATAAAAGCACTATATATGGATATAGTCCTTCAAGACAAATTCTATAGAAGTACTCAGAATTGAGAATTTTAGTGTAATATGCTTCAGTACATCAGATGGTGGGGGTTTGGGGAGGTAGGAAATGTAACTCTGCTGCATGCTGTATAATGTAAATAAATATCCGTAACTGTGTTGGAGAACTTGCATCTTGTTCCCAAGAAGTATAGAGGGAGACATTTGATAAAATTCCTGAGCAGCCAAACTTGGTATCCTGTTAACACTTAATTGCCCTGAAAGAGTCTCTCTTTTCTGTTTGAGACGAGTTTTTAATCTGTAGGTAACAACTGTTAGGTCCAGAAATCTTAGATTGAATGTCAATTAAGGGCCTTTGAGAAAGTATGGAAGTTGATGGATATATCAGACTTGGCCACCCTCTAGTGGTTGCTGTGGTCCTACTGCAGCTTTAGAAGGACAGTGGCTGAGGGGCTTGTTGTTTCTATAGAATTCTTTTTTGTATTACAGGGGAAAGTATCTGGACTGACAACTTTAATAAGGAGTTATTTAAAATAACACTGGTTATCTGGGTAGTATGATTGTGGATGACTTAATTTTTATAATTACACTTTTCTGTATTTTCTGAATTTTATTCATGTAATTTTTTTTGTTTAAATGAATATACAAAATAAGGGAGACTCAGAGGCAAAGAAGTTTCCCTTACTGATCACGTCCGTGTGCCATATGCTCTTAAATACATCATCCCGAATCATTAACATACAGATTTGGCTTACCTTGATTCCTGTATGCTAGGTTTGTATGCTGTGGCCTATATTTCACTCAACCCCGTTTGGGGTTTTACTGGAACACGGATCATTCTCTAACATTCTTGTGAAAATGTTCTTATTGATGCTGTTTCTCAAAATGTTTGTTTACTCTGTCTACTTCAGTCTTGCTGAATAAAGCCCTCTTCATCCTTTAATGGCTTTCTCAAGTGTAACTTTTCTTTCTCTATCACTCACCATTCCTGTGAACCATCCAAGTAAATATATTCTGTGTTCCTAGTAGTCTTAAGAAATTTTACATGTAGTACCTATTACTTCCTGCTGTAGTTATTATGTGTGTTACCTACTTCCTGTCTTTGCCTTTTTATATCTTACAGTGTCCCAGAAAAGCACATAGAAAGCACACCATGAGTAGTTGCCTAAAAAAACCTTAGGTTGAGAGCTTCTGCCTGCCTCAGTTTGCACTTTGTTTGATTACTTGTTTATTGTGAGCAGTTGCTTTGGACTGTAACATATTTTCCTAGAACCAGTATTTCAAATGGTTTGTAGGTACCTAGTCCCTAAAATTGCTTTCAAAACTTGGGGGGGGCACATTTTAAAACTCCTGGGAGTTTTAAAAACCCCAGTGCCTATGGGGTGCCTGGGTGGCTCAGTGGGTTAAAGCCTCTGCCTTCTGCTCAGGTCATGATCCCAGTCCTGGGATCAAGCCCCAGATTGGGCTCTCTGCTCAGCGGGGAGCCTCGTTCCTCCTCTCTGCCTGTCTCTCTGCCTACTTGTGATCTCTATCTGTCAGATAAATTAAAAAAAAAAAAACTTTAACAAAAATCAATCCCAGTTCCTAGATCACACCTAATACCAATTAAATCAAAGTATTTGGGATGGGATCTAGGCATCAGTAATTTTTAAAAACACTCCCACATGATATTAAGCTCAAGTAAAGTTTATGAACGCCTGCCCTATTTAATCTATAATACATAGGTACTAAAGTTAAAATTCTTGCCATTTTAAAACTTGGCTTTTTAATGGGAAAAATAAATTTCCCAAGTCAGGTGAAAAGGTTTTTGATGGCTTAAGACCTATAAATAACAAGTGTAATATCCAGATATCTACTGTAAAAGGAGGTATTCAGTTTATTCTCAAATGGCTCCAAAAAATATTCAGAGAAAATGAATGATAAAGCAAAACAAATTGGACAAAGGTAAACAATTGGTGAATCTTGTAAAGGATATAAGGGAGTTCTTTGTATTAGTCTTGTAACTTTTCTGTAAAAGTTTATAAAACTTTATAAAACTAAGCCCTGTAAAAAACAGGTGTTTTTCTCAGATCACTAATTGGTAAATATTTAGGGAGAATTTAGTTTTTCATTTTAAAAAACACTGGGACAGGGGCGCCTGGGTGGCTCAGTGGGTTAAGCCTCTGCCTTCAGCTCAGGTCATGATCCCAGGGTCCTGGGATCGAGCCCCACATCGGGCTCTCTGCTAGGTGGGGAGCATGCTTCCTCCTCTCTCTCTGCCTCTCTCTCTGCCTGCTTGTGATCTGTCAAATAAATAAATAAAATATTTTTTTTTAAAAACCACTAGTACAGACATAGTGCATCTGGCTTCAGTCATTTCTTTCATTCATGTTGTTATTTATCTGAAATTTTCTTCTTCCTGGGGCCTTATTTTCTAAAGGGAAAAGGCATTTCCTTTTATTCTCTAGGATATGGAGAAGATGGCATCTAGTTAAGCATCAACCCACTTCTCTTTCTGTTTCTTTATTCTGTTTCATAGGCACCAAATTCTGTTTCTCTAAGGTGCCTAAAGACGATGTAGGTGCAATTCTGAAAGTTCAGAAAGTAATTATCGGGGTAAACCCCAAACATTTGTTGGTTGCTGTGCGTGTCTTTGATTCATTCATTCGTCTGTCCATTCATTCATTTATTCATACATGAGATTGTATGATTTTCACACAATAGGGTTTGACTGAATTTTAAATTACATTTTTATTTGGAAGAGACCTTTTATTGTTTAACCTGCTTTTTGCCAGTAAAGGACTAGACTGATAGTTGAAAACTATACCTTTATTTAAGACCTCAGGGGAAGAGGAGTATATATTTCACTTTTTCCTCTTACTATCTAGAATCCAACATTGAATATTTACCTTCAAGAAAAACTTCTATATCCATCTTATATTACCTTTTTACCCTCTTGAAACTTATTTGTGCAGTTGTCCTTTCTTTAAAGAAATGTGACTAGTAATTATGCAAACATGCTCAATCTCGTTACTAATCAGGGAAATACAAATTAAAACAAAAAAAATAATTCACACCCATGATATTGGTAAAAATGTAAGTGTCTGGCAATACCAAGTGTTGGTGAGGATGTGTGTGTTCTGCTTTTGGTGGGAGTATGAACTGAATACCACTTTCATGAGCAGCTTGGCAATATTTAGTAAAGGTAGCATTCCTCTTAGCCTGGCATTTCTACTTATATGTCTGTCTCTAGGAAATGCTGTAATGTTTGTGCAAAGGAGACAGGTACAGTAAGTGTTTGTATTAGTGGATAAAAGAAAAACAAGAACTGTCCAGCATTACGTGAATAGATTGCAGTTTGTTCATACACCAGAACACTGTGCATCTGTGTGTATGGAAGATACCAAAAACAGGATTGAGGAGAAAAAGAGGTTTCTAAATGGTGCCTATGTATGACATCATTACATAAAGCTTGAAAACAAAGTTTTCAAAGTTGAAAAAGCATGCCTTTTATGGATGCTTGTTTGTAGAAATAGTGTAAAAACAAGGCTTGGAATGCAAAACTTAAATTTAGGATAGTGGTTATGGTTCTCTCTGAGAAAGAGAAGGGAATGAGAGTGACCGGGGGAGGAGTACGCAGAGACCTTCAACCTGACCTGCAGTGTTTAGTTCCTTTTTCCAGACTCTAAAGCAAATATAGTGAAATGTTAAGATTAGACAAAACTAGATAGTTCATCACGTTATTTTCTATAACTTTCTGTATATTTATAAAATCTGTGATTAGATACATTCAGGGCAGTAGTAGTACCATGAATTCAGTCATCAGTAGTAACGTAGAGCAGCAGACCACCCCTTGCAGGTAATCGTAAGCTGGTTAAAAGAAGTAGTCCAGAATTTAGGTTTTGGAGTCAAGTATATCTGGGTTAGAATCCCAGTTTATCCACTTAGCTGTTTCACTTTGGGCTTTAGTATGATCATCTGTGAAGTATAGCAACCAAATTTCCCTCCTTAGGAGGGATTGTGAGATTGAAAATAGAAAAAAATATGTATATTGGAAGTGTAGTAACCATTACTCATTATCTGGTAGTTACAAATTAGCCTTTAGCCACCTAAAGGTGTCATTAAACAAATCTAATTTCAAGGAGCCATCCTTCCATAGAGAGTCATGGTGATGTGGGGAAAGTATGTTACATACACAGTATTGCTTGTTTTCTGTATGACTGGTGTTAATTAAAAGCTTCTAGAGGTTCCTGGGTGGATCAGTTGGTTAGGTGTCTGCCTTCAGCTCAGGTCATGATCCCAGGGTCCTGGGGCCCACATCAGGCTCTGTGCTTGGTTAGAAGTCTGCCTCTCCCTCCGCTTCTGTCCCTCTGTGCTGCCCCCCTCCCTATGCTTGTATGTGCACTCTTTTTCCAATAGATAAATAAAACTTAAAAACATTAAAAGTTTCTAGAGTACAAAATTCATGCCAAAACCTGGAAACCACATTAGAGTTCTATATCTGTCCTGAGTTCCACCTACAAACTTAATTATGATTATTGAGGTTAACTTTATTACTGTGCTTTCCTCTTGGGTAACCTTGCTTTTTAAAAGGAGAAAGTTCCTTAAAAATAGGTCAATTACTTGTAATTTTTCAACAACTGAAATTTCCATCCTTAATGAATTTGTTTAGTGAAAGTTACAAATAAAAAACAACCCAGGCATGATTATATTAAGAACAGATACAGGTACAATAGATAAATATGTATTTAATGGATTGAAAAAAAATCCTTTTTGTGAAGATGATATTGTTGGTGTTTAAAAATAAAAATTTAGGGGCGCCTGAATGGTGTAGTCAGTTAAGTGTCTGACTTGGTTTTGGCTCAGGTCAAGAGATCAAGCCCCATGTCCGGCTCTGCACTCAGCATGGAGTCTACTTGAGACTCTCTGTCCCTCCTGCTTGTGCTCTTTTAAATAAACAAGTCTTAATTTTTTTTTTTAAATATAGGATTACTGTTACCATTTTTTTTAATGGTCTTTTGAGAACTAGCTTTAGGGATCTTTACAAACATCGTATTCATAAGCCCGCTCAGACATCTAGTGGGAAGGTGGTGGGACATTCTTCACTGTGTGTGTAAGAGAGAAGGTGGTAAACCTGGAACCTAGATTTTTGTTATGTTTTAAACTGTCTGAAACTTTCCTAACCTGGTGTTGCTTGCCTTCAAATTTGTCAAATTGAGAGGCAGGGGGGCGGGGGGTGTGGGGGGGCACACGGGTCACTGAGATTTCATTTTTAAAAGACTGCCCAGTGCCAGGATTATAGGCATTATGGAGTTACAGGTGTATGGCAGATGCCCAAAGCCGAGGGGAACAGGAGGAATGGCTCTTTGAGCCCAACCATATGGTGGAAATGGATCAGTTTCCTTACCCAGCTTCTCCCAGTAGGTTGATTACTTCTAGAAACATTTTCCCAAAAGTAACTCATAATTCGAAGAGAGGCAGGAAGCTTTAGGGTAAGCACCTAAGAATCTCTATGGGGATCTGTGGATAGGAACTACTTGGCATTCAGTTAGAAGTACTGTGTTTGCATTCCACAGTGACTTCAGTTGGAATTTGAAGTTAGTTATTAGTATGTCCAGTGAGCCGTAGATTCCTGAGGTAGCTCAGTGTTCTGAAATAAAGTCTGAAAGCTTGATCTGCTTAGTTCCACTAAAGTACTGTTCATATTTTTTCAGAAGGTGCTTTAGCAGAGCCTTACTAAACCGTGAAGTAAATGATGCTGGCAAAGTGTATATACATTTTAGAATTTCTGTATTTGATACTTGAAAAGTTGGGGGGGGAGGAACATGGTATTATTTGTGCCTCACTGAAGAGGGATACCTCTATACTCATAAAATGAAACCATATGTTTCTAGATGTATGTTTCTGTCTGACTTCCAGGGAACTTCTTTATATTTTACTTTTCTAGCCAAAGATATGGTGGGCCTTTGTTTTGTTTTGTTTTGTTTTGTTTTGTTTTGTTTTGTTCCATCTGTGCTGTTTCTCCATGGAAATAGGTGTTATCTGAGTATATTTCCTTAAATGACAGAAAGTAACATTCATGTCATCATTCTTGGGTCCCTCACTTTGAGTTTTGTTGCCCCCTTGCTCCTTGTCTCTATCCCTTTGTTCTCAAAAGTGTGTTTACCCTCGTATCCTAGAAAACTATTTAAAATTATTTATCTTCACTACCCATCCCCATCTTTCATAGAATTTTTTTTAAGTTCTTGGTGTGGACTGTCATACCTGAAGAGCCAGTTATGTGGCTTTCAAAATAAGATGTGTTAGGTAATGTCATTTATCTCCCAAATAATTAAAGCATAGTGTGTGAGGTGGTTCTTAGCCTTGTCATCCATAATCTTCATTGTGAAAGACATCATGTAGTCCTTTAATATCTCCTCATGAGTAAATGAAGAAAACATTTTAGTTGTTTGCATTTTGAAATAAAATACAGAAAATTTTAAAATGTTACATCTTGCTAAGTGAAATAAAAGATGAGGGGGCACCTGGGTGGCTCAGTGGGTTAAAGCCTCTGCCTTCAGCTCAGGTCATGATTCCAGGGTCCTGGGATCGAGCCCCACATCGGGCTCTCTGCTCTGCAGGGAGCCTGCTTCCTCCTCTCTCTCTGCCTACTTGTGATCTCTGTCAAATAAATAAATAAAATCTTTAAAAAAAAAGATGTAGTGTATCATATCACTTGTATGTGGACTCTATTAAAAACCAGACTCAGAGACACAGAATTGGGTGGTGGTTACTAGAGACTAGAGAGTGTGGTGGAAATAGGGAGATAACTGGTCAAAGCGTATAAACTTTCACTTATAAGGTTAACCAGTTCTGGAGGTCTAATGTACAGCATGATGATTAAGTCTCATGATACTATATTATATATATATTACTAAGAAGGACATCTTAAAAATTCTTGCCACAGAAAGGAAATGTTTATTATGTGACAAGTTGCAGGTGTTAGCTAGTGCTTTGGTGGTAATCATTTTGCAGTATATAAGTGTATCAAACCAGTAAGTTGGACATCTTAAAATTACACAGTGTTATATGTCAATCATATCTCAGTAAAGCTGGAAATAAAATATTGCATATTGTAGCATATCATACATTAAGTTGTCTCAAGTAATTTATTTTTCCTTTTTCACTATCATTTCAAAGCATATGCTTATTTTTAAAATGTGAACCCTGATTTATTTTTTGAACAGGAAGTATAGACATGTTCTGCAAAAATTTCAAAAGGTACAAAGGGGTATATCACAAAAGAAAATCTTCTCTGGACCACCATCCACAGTTTGCCTCCCCTTTATGTATACTTATTTTGGTTTTCTTACTTACACATTCTGCTGAACCTTGTTCTTTCCATTCATTATGTTCTAGAAGTCATTTCATATCAGTACAAATAGAGTTGAAGTTGACTCATTTTTTTTTTACAGTAGCATAGTTTTATATTATACTATAATTTATTTAACCAGTTTCTTACTGTTGGATACTTAACCACCCCCCCCGCCCCCCCAGCGCTTTTACTAAAACAATACTTCAGTTACTATCAGTGTAGATTGGGCACTTTGCACATGCAAGCTTATCGCTGTAAAATGAACTATTAGAATTGGTTGGTCCAAGGGTGTGTGCACTTTTAGTTTTGATATTGCCAAATTGCTCTCCATAGATATACTTCCACCAGCAGTGTTTGAGTATCATTTGGTCCATTCTTCTGGCAGCAGAGAATGAACTTTCTGATCTTTGCCAATCTAAGAGTTTTTTTTTTTTAAATGGTGACTTTAATTTGTTTTAGTTCATGTTTTCTGAGGTTGAACATTTTCTGTATGTTTGAAGAGTGATTTCTTTTGTGTAAATTACATATTTATATCCTTTTCCATTTTTCTTTTAGTCTGTCATTTTCTTTTTTATTTGTGGAATCCTCTTAAGGAAATGAGTCCATTTTCTGTACTGTGCGCATTTTTTTGGGGGGGGGCGGTCATTAGGTCATTTATGGCATTTGTTGAAATTACAGAAAGTTTTTACCCTATGTAGTCAAATTTCATCAGTTTTTCCTTTATGTCTTCTGAGTTTTGTGTCATACTGAAAGGCTATCTCTTCTCTGAAATTAAGGACAAAAATTATTATTTTCTTTTAACATTTTCGTGGTTTGGCTTTTTATGTTTAAATGTAAGGCTTATTCTTGTCATTAAAAGATATCTTGAACATTAATATCGAAATAATTGTCTTTGGTTTTCTCATCATAGCTTTTGCTCTTTAATTGTAGGAGGGCCTATATGACATAGACTGTAGATCCAGAGAGACTTATGGTCAGATCATAGCTCCATTACCAAAAGGCTCTTTGAAGTTAGCAGATCAATGTTTCTAAGTCTCTGTTTTCTCATATATAAAATAAGGATAATTGTATCTACCTCTGGGGTAATTATGAAAACTAGAAGATAATGTATAATATCCTTAGAGCACGGTGTCACAGTTTATAATCTGACATGTGCTAGGTTTCTTCCCATTTTGACCTGAATGTCATAGTGCTGGGGGAAGAATTAAAAAAGGTGGAATCCGTTGATGATGATAACATCCTCAGATTATCTCATAAAATACTGTGCTTTAGTAACACTTTGATATTAACAAACAAATCTCTGATCTGTTCTGTACATTGCATCATTTATAATTAGTAGCATTTCCTTTCCAAAGAGGGAGTAATTTCAGGCTTGTATGTTAAAGTGAGAAAGCTACAAAGTAGCATGTGAAAAAAATTTTTTATGCTTCTTTCATAAGAAGAGTTCAGAAAACACATCCCCTTCCTTTACCCCTTTCCCCATTACACAGTCTGATACTGTTCAGATTGCTGTGGGTCTTCTCACCAAATGAGTTTTGTATCTCTAAGTTAATTTTCTGCCAGAATCACTTCAGGCTGATGACTGGTGTTTGTGTATCCATTAAGCACACTGCCAGGATACGTCCACTACTTTCCACCTCTCCCATTAAACAGCTGTCAGCGGGTTTACAGAGCTACTCCCTTGTTCTGCATTAATTGTAGGCAGCTACAGGATGCTATGTAGAAGGGTCCATAAAGGAGTTGCATAGAGCTGCCTTAAGTATCACAGAACGTACACACAAATCATCGGTTTGGTCCAATTTATTAGTGTTTAATACTTAATGAATAAAAAAGATTAGAAAATGAGTTTCAGTTTTTAAATTCTGTTTCTTGGTTAACCTTTCCCTTGCTTCATTCAACAACCTATATCATAAAATTCATCAGTTCTGAACAAGCACATATTGGAGGAGTCTTGGGTAAGAAGCTCTCATTAAAGTTGTATATAGCACCCCACTGAGCTTTACAATTGGTTTTAAAATGAAAATCTGTTAGATTAGAGCAAACATTTTCCTAGCTGTGGTGGTGAGTAATGTGGAGAAGATTAATGATCTGTCTGTGAAAGTCAGTGGGCATTAAGTCAGCTACTGTGCCCTTATTTAAAAGGCGGAGGTGAGAGAAGTGACAGGGAAGAGGGGAGGGACCATGCTTTTCATAGTTATGCATGCTTATCTTTATATGAATTAGTGGTTCCCTAGCTCTTTCTCCCTTGGTAAAACCAAGGAAGCTTTAAACTTCAAGTGTAGCCCCAAGGATTAGAATTTTTCATTGACTGCAGAAAGTAGGGTAGAACCTACAAAAAGGATGAGTTAGAAGAAACACTTTTTCTTGTATAAATTTTAAGTTCTCACTTGGGCCTTCTTATGGGTGGTGCAATTCTCCCTGGATAAATTATGGTATTGTGAATTCTCCTCTTGGGGTCAGAGGTCTAAAGGTGAGTAGGTGAAAAATGGGTGGTGGTAGAGGTGTAATACCTTTCCTCTTTACCCATGCATGCATCATTAAAAGTAAAATTGAGTTACAAATTTAGATTCTGATTTAGAAGGTCTGTTCTTCCTTCAGTGACAGTTGCCTCTGTTTTCTGAGATGTTCAGTGTGAGGCAGAGAGAGTGGTACCAGGATCATTGTGAGTAGTATGTACCCTGGCAGAGGAGGACTGACTTAGATAAGTGTACAAGAAACTATTAGTACAGATCTATAGATCATAGCAAACATATAATGATATCAACACCATTTAGTCTTAGGATTTAAATCTACCAAAGTTAGGTTTGCTGTTGTTTTTGTTTTTGTTGTTGTTTTTTGAATGTGGTATCCTGTAAACCCTTGGTATTCAAAGTATGATCTCCAGACTAGTAGCTTCCTCATCATCTAGAAGCTTATTAGAATGCAGAATATCAGGCCCTGCCCTGGATCTACCAAACACTGAATCAGAATCTGCCTTTTAACAAAGATTTCCAAGTTATTTGAATGTATATTATTAACCTTTGAGATTGAGAAGCTCTGCTATAAACCGTAGCCTGTTTCTCTAAAATCAGCATCTACTATGCTTTTTCCTTTGTTCATAGTAGGCAAGAAGGTTTGAAAAGAGAAAGAAAGAAATGCCTTTTACTTAATCAGCAGTCATTGTGGTGCCATGTTGTTTGGTGCTATTTCTGCATCTTCCTGGAGATGCTATTTATGAGTGGAGTTATTTCCACCTGATCTCTGGGAATAAGTCAGCTCTTTTAGTAACAACAGCAACCATTTATTAAGAGTTTGCTGTGTTCTAGGCACTATACTAAGTTTATGAAGTTCTCTGATTTAATCCTTACAATAAAACATACTCCCTTTCCTTTTTTATTATTATTTTTTTTTAATTTTTAAAAAGAGAATATAAGCCCAGAGAATTCTAATGTGTCTTGGTCTGGTCACACATTTCTTAAATATGAAGGCTGAGGTTCAGTGCGAAATTTGTCAGAGCCCTTAGCCACTTAGCCACTGTGCTTTTCTGTCCCTCTTCCATTTGGTTAGAAATGATCTAAGAACAAGTAGGTGAATTGTATAATTTTTACTGATTCAGAATATTTGGCGAGGGTTATCATTCTTTTGAACTTACAAGGCACAATACAAGTTACGTTGGAACAGCCAAAGACTGGAATTCACGAGATAAGGATTCTAGTACAGTCCTGCCACCAAATAAATCAGTGACTCTTTGTTGGCCTTGTTTATTTCCTTGTAAACCTAGGGAGCAGATATATGTGGAGGGGGCTAGCTTTAAAGAAAAAGAATCTGCATATCCCTTGAAAGTAAGTAAGATGAAATTTGCTACGAATGTATTATACTTATTGAGTTTTTCAATTTGTAATTTACTAGGGGAAAAAGTATTTGGGTAATACCTTTCTAACAAGTCTATAAGACTAGAAGGGGTTTTTCCAGAGGTGAGTTAGCCGAATAGACTGAATTGAGGAAGATTTCATCTTTCTGATAGTTTGTATTCAGAAAACCTCTCCAGAGAAGGAGCTATACATGTGTGCATAAAATGTATTTTAAGGTAGACAATATCCTTTCATTAACATTAGTTTGTATGATTGAGGTATTATTGCTAACAATTAAAACATTTTAATAATAATGGTGTGGAAATTTTTGTATTTAAAAAGAACAGTCAAAAGTTAACTGTTCTGAAGAAGAATCCAGAGTTTTCTGTCTCTAAGCCGTCTAGAATCTGACTTTTTGGCATAGGCAAGGAGGAAGCATTTCATTTTGGCAAGAGGAAAACATCCAAATGTAAGAGCAGTTTCATACACCCACAAGAAAAATGTCATTACTTGTCTGGAAGATTCAGAAATGATTCAAGGAAAGAACAGCTTTTAAAAAAAGATTTCAAGTAATTTAAGTGGTATTTCTACTTGCTTATTCAGTTTGGTCTCTAATACTTTCTATCAGTGTTTAAAGTGTAAAAAAATAATGCAGCCATTATGAGGAAATAATCAGATTATGATATTGGCCAGTTGAGATTTTTGATTGGCCAATTTGAGAATTGCTAGCAATTCTACTACTAGCTATATACACCCCAGAGATTGAAAACAGGTATTCAAACAAGTACACATACATTCATCTTCCTAGTAATACTATTCACAATAGCAAAAGGTAGAAACTGCCCACTTCTCTTACCATTGGATGAGTGGATAAACTGTGGTACATCCATACAGTGACTCAGATTGGTGGTTACCAGGGGAAGTGAGGAGGGCGATTAGGGAGCAACAACTTCATAGGACATGATGAAAATGGTTTGTAACTAGGTAGAGGTGGTAGTCACACAACATAATATACTACATGCTACTAATTTTTCACTTTAAAATGGTTAGTTTTATGTCAGTTTCACCTCACTAAAAAAATTACGTGTATTATTCACTATTTCCTCTTTGGTTTAATGTATCTGGTGTTTGTTCATGTGTCACAGAATTGAGAGATCCTCTTCTCAGATTTCAAAAATTAGTCCATTTTAATATCAGATCCACATACTACATTCTTTTCCTATAAAAATAAATTTCATTTTCTAACTCAGGGGTGTTAATTAAGATGCCAGAAACATGACTCTTAAAGAAACGTTTTTCCCTCCCCCAAATTTATAAATCACATACTTTCAGGAGTAGACATTACTAAGGAGAAGTAGAGGTCTTCCTTTGGTCGTATCAATGCATTTTTCATTACTTAGGACGCTTTCACTTCATAATTACAAGTGGTGATTTATTTTCATTCCCTTTTTAGTAGGCAAAATGTCCAAGTCAAAGAAGAAAAAGGGCATTTCATGTACGTACATCAAATGAGGGAGAGAACTTCTCTGAATATTTTTAAAATTTTAAACATTAATATTGCAGTCAGATTATTAAAAGATAATATATGCAAATACCATTGCATCATTATTGTGTACAGATAGTTTTTTGTCTATTTTGTTCCTACAAAATATTTAATTATGCCGAATTTGTGATATTCATGAGTATAAAACATTAGCCTTTAAAGAGAAGAAGAGTCTGATGGGTGCCTGGGTGGCTCAGTCAGTTAAGTGTCTGACTCTTGATTTCAGTTCAGGTCATGAGCTCTTAGGGTCATGTGATCAAGCCCCACCTCCGGCTCAAGGCTGGGCTTGGAGCCTACATAAGATTCTCTTTCTCCCTCACCCCCTTGCCCCCAGTTTGTGCATGCACGTGCGCGCTCTCTTCCTCTCATAGAGAGGCGTCTGACAAATAAGTTGCTTATTCATCTTTTAGCCAGTCTCACCCTTACAAAGAATATTTATTCAGGCGTAAAAAGAAATGAAGTCCAGATTCATGCTATGATGTTAATGAACTTTGAAAACATGATGGTCCATGAAAGACGTTAGTCACAGTAGACCATATGTTATAGGATTCCATTTTTCTATAATGTCTAGAATAGGCAAACCTACAGAAATATAAAATAGATTGGTGGTTTCCCAGAAAGGTTGGAGGGAAATGACAGGGGGTCGGGGGGGCGGGGTGCTACTGCTAATTGGTACATAGTTTCTTTCTGGGGCAAAAATGTTTGAAATTGATTGTGATGGTTGCACAAGTCTGTGAATATACTTTGAGCTATTGAATTGTATACTTAAATAAATTGTGTAGTATGTGAATTTTATCTCAATAAAGCTATTATAGAAGAAACAAACTTATTTAAATTATAAGTTATTGTCAAATCCTTTTCTAGATCCCTACTTCAAAATCCTGTCTGAAGGAAATTTCTTCCCCTGAACATTTATATATCCAATTTATACTGAATCATTTTATACACGATACATTGTTTTATTTTTTTAATTTTTTTTTTTTAAGATTTATTGATTATTTGACAGATCACAAGTAGGCAGAGAGGCAAGCAGAGAGACAGAGAAAGGGAAGTGGGCTCCCCGCTGAGCAGAGAGCCCAATGTGGGACTCGATCCCAGGAAATCTGGGATCACGACCTGAGCTGAAGGCAAAGGCTTTAACCCACTGAGCCACTGAGGTGCCCCGATACATTGTTTTAATAACTTTTCTTGATGAATTCTACTTCTCTAGTCCCATATCGTACAATAGGTTCTTTTGCACCCCGTTTTAACCCTGTGGTCAGGGCTTTTTTACCCACAGATGGCATTAGGAAATACTTCATAACAATATATGGACTCAGTGTGCTTGCTCAGCCATGAAATTCTGCACCACATTTTGAATTGTGTAAGCATTCATTATTTGTATTATTTTAGCATCTCTTTAGATGAGCTTAAAGTGCTTTTAAAATCTGATGGTGAACATCTCTCTACCATGTGTGGAGATATTATGGCTTTTTATAATTTCATAAAATAATCTCATTATTTAGATAAATTGTGTGTGTGTAGTATAAAATGAGATACTGCTTTCAAGGTGTAGGTGTTGTATTTGGAAAGCAACTTTAGTTTGTTTTTGCCTGCATATTAGCTAGTTTTCTCTCTTCTGGATGAAATTCCAGGTCCAGGTTTTTGTATTGATTAATGTTTACTAAATAAGGAATTGATTTACTAACTTCCTACCTTTGCAACTGAGTGAATTCCTATCCCATTTTCTACATACTTCCTTTAGTCCCCAGTCCAAGATGAGAGACCTTTAAGAGCCTACAGAGCTCTAAGGACATGGGCGCTAGTTATGAGTAATGAATAGCAAGATCAATCAAAATGGTGTTATATGGATATAAACATTTGTTAATTTCTCAAAATAAGTGATGGTTAAGAGAGTTGATTATAGTGATTTTCTTCCATGGCCTTTTACCTCCTGCTTTTAAAGTATTTCTCCCAAATGTAAATTCACAAGCCTTTTAAATGCTTCATTGTTTACAAATAGTCTGTGCTTCTTCAGTCCTTATTGAGAAACCTCATGCTGAATTTTCATGAAATCTTTAAGGTTCTTTTCAAAAGAACCAAGGAGCTTTGAATAGCAGTGGAGATACCTTTTTTCAAGGTTAACTTTTCCTTTTATAAGTATATTTTAGGCAGCAGTTTGCCCTTCTACAGGTACCTCTTTTTTAATAGAGAATTTTTAATAGAATATATTGTTTAGCTGCCTTGGAATTAAGTCTATAAAATATTAATGAATGTACTAAGGCTTGAAAAACCCAACGGTGTGTGTGTGTAATTTTATCTAGCTTTCAGTAGCTCAGAGAGAGTAGCAAGGAATCAAAGCAGAATTTTGAAGAAAAACTGTTCTTCACGGCTGGCTACCTTGGTAGATATGAAATATTAATATTTGTACAAAAGGCTGATGTTCTTAGCAGAGACTTTGAAACCAATTTGGCTATCTTAAGAGGGTAGAAGGTGTGGTAAGGTGAGTAGGGGACTGACTCAGCAGAACATCTCAGGGAGCCCAGCCCTCAGCCATAGGCCAGGATAGGAGGAGCACTCTATTTTCAGTGCTGAGCTGGCCAGTCGTAATTCATGCAGGCCTCTCCTTGCAGGGATTGGGAAAGTAACTGCTCTTCATACTTAAAGGTAGTTAAGGAACATTCCCCATGTCATTGTTTGCTTTCCCCAAGTTGTCACACCATTTAGGAGGGCACATTTGCTATCTTAGTGGAAATTGTCTTTAGGTCCTTGTTTTGTAGAGGTCTGTAAAGTCTCCTTTTAGCCACTGTCCTAGAAATACCATTAAGCCCAGGAACAGGCTGAATCTTTCTTTCCTTTTCTCTGTTCTGTAGTTCGTGCCTCTTAGTAAATATTTTATCAAATAATATTTAGCACACTTTAGCCTTATAACAATATGTGTGAATAAGAAAATATTGGTCTGTAGCCTCCATTATAAATTTTGGATAGGGTTTGTAGGATTTGAATGTCTTTGTGGTATAGTGTTAAGAGAGCTTTAGGTAAATATTACACCAGATTTTCTGTTCTGTTTTAGAATTAAAAAAAAAATTCCTTTCTTCTACTTTATGTTTAAACAAACAAACAAACAAACAAACACCTCATCTCTGGATAGCCTTAATAAAGTACAATTTGAATGTACAATGGTCTGTATACCATGCTTGCATTTATTGTCTGGTCAAGGTGTCCTTTTTCCAAATTAATTTCTTCCCACAACTGCAGATCTGCTTGATGAAGTTTAGAAGTTGATGTCCCATTGCAGGTAAAGCTTATCTGACCTAAGGTGCTATGGTAGTGAAGAATCCACTTACCTCTCCTCAACAGTATGGCAACAAAATAAAAATAAGGTCAAAGTTAATGTACTGCTGAGTAAATTCCAAGTTGTAGCTTTTTATCTTGCCTTGGAGTGATGCTCTGGGATCTTGGCCCAACTTCTTGGTTTATCATGGATAGACTTACACAACATAACTAGGTGACTTGGCTTTTTCCTTTTCTCTGTGAAGAAAGGATGAAGCAGAATAGCCCACCCTAAATCAATTTGTTTTCTGCTAGTAAGAAATTGTTTTAATGACCTTTGATTAGGTGTGTTTTCAGTGAGGTTGACTTTTACTCTCATCACAGACACATCTGTTACTCTTGACCATCTTGATGAAGCCTTACTTAATAGCCAGTGGAGGAATTGGGAGGTTAGTAGGATCCAGATCTTCCATCTTGGGCTTGCCTAGCTGTTTCAGTTTTACCTTCCTTCCTTCCTTAAGAAAATTAGGGTTTATAAAAGAAGCCAGTAAGGTTCCATTAGGCCTTTTTACTCATCTTCTTTAAACAGTACAGGTTGTTTTTTTTGTTTGTTTGTTTGTTTTGAGAGAGAAAGAGCCTGTGAATGGAGGAGGGGGGAGAGAATCTCAAGCAGACTCTCCATTGAGTGCAGAGCTTGATGAAGGGATCAATTTCAGGACCCTGAGATCATGACCTGAACCAAAATCAAGAGTTGGATGCTTAACTGACTGAGCCACCCAGGTGCTCCTAAACAGTACAGTTTTTAAAACTATTTTTTGTAATGTTTCCCTCAAGATATATCCACAAACTATTGCGGGTGGCTCACCCTCTTTCTGATTCCTGACCTAAGGTTTTCCAGCCTGACAGCCATCTTATAAACAGCTTTTAAGCCTCTGGATCTCAGGAAAGGTAGGACTTCTGACTTTACCACTTGCTTTTACTTCTACTTGAACCAGTTTCTTTGTTACTAAATATCAACAAGTAAAACACTTTAAATATGTGACTGTAGTAAAATGTCTTCCTTGTGATTTCTTACCTTATTCTTAAAGTATTCATTTGAGTCTAATACCTCTGAAATAGCACAACACTCTGTTATCATTGGTAGTAATCTTTCCAGCAATGACTAAAGTATGGACTCATACCTTTACATAAAGAATACCCACATACTACTTGGGGTGCCTGAGTTGGTCATTTGGTTAAGCATCTGACTTTGGCCAGGTCATGATCTTGGGGTCCTGGGATCAAGCCCCATGTTGGACTCTGTGCTCAGCCCAATCTGCTTGTCCCTCGGCCCCTCCCCCAGCTCATGCTTGCACGCACGTGCTCTCTCTCTCTCAAATAAAATCTTAACCACCCCACCCCCAAAATACAACCTTGTAGGTAAAGAGGCAAAACCCTGGGCACTTTATAAAAGGGGATATTCTACTGATCAATAAACATATATATGAAGCATAATTTCTAATCACCAAGGAAGTATGAAGAAAGTGTGAAGTGTTGGTGAGGGTATAGCGCTGACCAGAATCTACACATTTCCAGTAGAGGATGAATTACTGTATCTTTTACTTGTACGTAGGCTATAAACACATGATACTTGGCTACTGTTTTTGCTTTAAGCAGTTACCTATCAGAAAAAACACAAATAAGGAAAATATTGTTTGTATTTACCTTAAAATCTGTATTTAATGTTCATCATTCCTGTGGGTCGATTCAAGTTTCTAGCTGGTATAAAATTCTTTCTGCTTTAGAGCTTCCTTTAACATTTCTTGTCATAAGGTCTACTGACAATAAGTCTTTAACTGTGTGTGTGTCTGTGTGTGTGTGTGTGAGAGAGAGAAGGTCTTCATTTGAAGACCTCATACACACACACACACACACAAAGACTTATTGTCAGTAGACCTTATTACAAGAAATTCTTAAATTTTAAAATATATTTAAATACTTTGAATTATATGTATTTTAAAAATATGTTTTACATATAAGATATCTGTACTCCCATGTTTATTGCAGCATTTTTTTAAAAAAGAGATAATAACTTACTTGACAGAGAGAGGGAACACAAGCAGGGTGAGTGGGAGAGGGAGAAACAGGCTCCCCACTAAGCAGGGAACCCTTTGTGGAACTCAGTCCCAAGGACCCTGGGGTCATGACCTGAACTGAAGGCAGACTCTTAACAACTGAACCACCCAGGCACCCCTATTGCAGCATTACTTACGATATCCAAGAGAAGGAAACAACCTAAGTGTTCATCAGTAGATGAAGAAAATGTGGTTTATATGTATATATAGTGGAATATTCTACACAATGGGATATTATTCAGCTATAGAAAAGAATGAATGTCTCCATTTGTGACAACATAAATGGACCTTGAGGGTGTTAGCTAACTGAAATAAGTCAGAGAAAGTCAAGTATCATATGATCTTAAATGTAGAATCTTTAGAACAAACAAGACAAGGCCACAGATACAGTAAACAGATGGGTGGTTGTCAGAGGCAGGGGTGAGGCTTAGATGAAATGAGTCAACAAGGTTAAAAGAGGTGCAGACTCCGTTACAGGGATATAATGTATAGCATGATGACAGTAGTTAATACCGTATTGCGTATTTGAAAGTTGCTAAGAGAGTAGGTCTTAGAAGTCCTCATCACAAGGAAATAATTTTTTTGAAACTATGTATGGTGACATGTTAACTGGACTTACTCTGGTGATCATTTCACAATATGTACACATATTGAGTTTTTATGTTGTACAACTGAAACTAATATAATGTTGTAGGTCAGTTTATACCTCATTTTTTTAAAAGAGGAAAATGTAAGGAACTGATTTTCTAACCTTCCATGAGAAAAACTGTTCTAAGTTCAATACCAAAAAAAGAAGCTAATACTGAAGAATTTGACAGCACAAACTTTTGGGAATGCTTGAAGAGAAACTCATACCATAAAAATATTTGAAGAGTAAATGTTTGATTGGAAATATTAGCAACATATGTGTAAGGGTTTACTCTTGTTAATATATAATTAGCTTTCTGTAATTAAAATAAGATGAAAGTTCAACAGAAAACCTGATTAGGACTATAAATACGAAACTTTAAAAATGTGCAATTTGCATAATATAAAAAATACAGTATCCTTAATAAAGAAATTAGGTAACATTAATCACTATTAAGTTGGTAGGTTTGATTTTGTAATGATGTAGTATTTATAAGAATTTGTGCTTCTATATCACCCTTGAGAGTATAACATTCTAAGAAGTGATGGTTATCAAAATCATTAAAAAATATAGCTGTTTACCTAGTAATTCCTTCTAAGTAATATACTGTGAAAAAGTAATCAGATTTTTATACAGATTTTAGTATAAGGTCATTTATTATAGCTTTCTATATAAAATTGGGGTGGGGGAAGCCAAAATATTTTTCCTGTGGGTATAAAATTCTGGGTTGGCCATTTGTTTTCTCTTTTCAGCACTTTTTGATGCTCTGTTTTCTCCTGGCTTTCAGAATTTCAGATGTGAAGGTCTGCTGTGATTCTTATCTCACTCTTCAGCAAGTCTTTTTTCCTTTAACTGTCTTCAAGATTTTATCTTTATTCTAGGTTTTCAGCACCGGGAATAGGGTATGTGGTCGTAGTGGGGGTAGTAGATTATCTTCATATTTTCAGAGGTTCTTGTACTGGAATTTGGTGTTAGTCATTTTGGAAAATTTTTAACCATGAGTTCTTCAAATATTTTTGCCTCATTTTCTCTCTTCTTCTAGTTTTAGAATTACACATAACCTATTTATTCAACTGCCTTGGGTACTCTGTTCTTCATTTTTTGTGCTTTGTTTTCAATTGTATTCCAATTTTTGTAATTTCTATTTAGCTCTATTGTGGACACATTGAACACAGAGATACCACACCAGTGCCTATCATAGTAAAACTGATTTTGTGCAGCATGGAGATTGGGTGACAACTGTAGTAAAACTGCTAAAAACCAAAGTATTCAGGGAAAAGGACACATTTCATTAAAAATTTTGAAGCAATATGAAGACCAACAGAAATAATGAAGTTCAGAAAGCCTTGGGATGGCATTTTTAGAGAGTTTGTAAGAAAGTAGTTGTCGAGTTATAATTCAAACACAGGGAAAATACCCTTCAAAAATAAAAGTGAGAATACATTTTCGTGAAAAACAAACCAAGGTTTCTTGTCACCCACATACCTGCATTAAAAAAAATATTTAGAGAAAAGAGTAAAGAGTAAAGAAAACCTTCAGGCAAGAGGGGAGACATGCCAGACAGAACTGATAGAGGATGTGAATAGCAGGGGATGAAATAAAGTTGGTTTAATTTAAATGAACAGTGACTGTGAAAACAATTTCAGTGTCATCTGGAGTTTAAAATAGATGTTGAACTAAAATGGGTAACTAACAAGTTAAAGGAAGAAGGGCAATAAATGGGATAAAAAACGTGGTTAAGGTTCTTGTAGTATCTGAGATAAAGTAAAAATAATAATTTGAATAACAGTGCGATTGATTAAGAATACAACGAAAGAAGAAAGCTGTCTTCCTTAAGGATATATAGCCAGCCTAGAACTCAGGCCTTTCTATATCCAAGTTGCTGGTTTTTTCCCCTATGTAATGTTCTTGTTTCTTCTTGGATCTTGGTGCTACCACCTGTTAGATTCCTTGTTTATGCCCCTGTCTTTTCTCTTAAAATGACACACAGCTACTCTGTAATCCTATACTTGGACTTTGCTGCAACTTTTATTCACTGCCTGACTGGCTACCTCAGTACTTCCTAGTTTCAGGTTCATCTTAAGTACTATTCTTCTGCTCTTCCATGGATCTATGTTTTATGCCTCAAACCTAATTAATATTTAGTGATCCCACTATGCTCAGCCCTACCATTTCTTACTTTCCTTTCTGGAAATAACAGGCTACCCTTAGCATGTTCAGTGCTGTTCTTGTTTCAAGGGTTAATTGCAAACCTTCCTCGGTTCTGACATTTTTCCTTGGTGTATAGAGGAAGTGCTCAGATTTTAGAGTCCAATAGACATGATGAGTACTTGTACCTCAACTGTACCACTTTCTAGCTCTGTGACTGAGCACATTTTCTAACCTCTATGAGCCTTGGTTTCTCTAACTGTAAATGAAGCTGATTTTAGCTACCTCAAAAAGTTGTTGGTTAATTAATCTAACAGTTAATTGCCCGACATTTTAATATATTTTAATGTATCTTCTCTTGTTACATAATTTTTTTTTTTTTACAAAACTGGAATTCTGTTTATTTTTGTACAGTGCATTTTTACTAATGCCCTATCATGAGCATTTATCTGTGATAATATGATAATGTTAGTAATTCTGTTGTAGATCATATTATAATTTATTCAGCATATGGTATATCAATATGAAAAGAAAACAATCTTTGGAAATGTTCTTGATGGTGGTCTCATAGTACAGGCTGTATGGACATGCTATACTTTAATCATTTTTTCAGTGAGCGTATTAACTATTTGAGAGTTTCTTTCACCAGTAGAAATAACCTTGTAGAGAACATGTTCGCCAAAATCTTTTGAGACAGTTAATGTCATTTGGTACTATGCTCCGTGGTCGTGGAGGTATGATATGAAGGACCGTAAGTGACAGAGAAAGTTATAGGAAGACCTGGACCTCAAAAGAGAACAAAAAAACTCTGAGCATCCATCTTCTTTAGAATGTACTGAGAAACTACTGGGGAAGGCAGAAGTCTGGATTGTCTTCAGAAGGTGTTTGATAAATACCCTGAATCTTTTTTAAAAGCTGGAATTAAAGGTGACTGAAGAGAACTTATCTAATAACTCTTGAGGAGGATGGTGGTGAGGACGAGTTCATGGACTTTCTTCAGCTCATGTGTACTTGCAAAGTGGGAGCTATGTTTTATCTTACTTAGAGCCTTGCAAACTTTGTTGCTTATAACCAGCATTTGATTTGTGTGTGAAGGAGTGTTCTGAATTGTTTTATTATTATTTATTCAAATCTGGGAACTAGAAAGATCAGACCTGGTTTTGAGACTGAATTTACTACTGAGAGGTCGTGTTATTACTCTATGTGAGACCCAGGCCTTGGTTGTCTGCTCAAAATGGGAATACAAAACCTGTTTATAGTTAATTTGTTGGCAAAAACATATATCCTTTTGGTATAAAGCTAATGAGAAACTTCTTGAAAAGACCTGGAAGCCTGCTACCTGAAAATTTTAAACAAAGTTAGCCTTAGCCAAAATGGCTGCAAGTAAACCCCTATCCAAGAGCTAGATTCCTGAGATCTACGTTTGAAATAACTCATTTAGTTCTAAATTAGAAGATAGGTAAGGACCTAACTTGGCTTTAGTTTAGTCTTTATAGAAACTATGGTTCATATAATACAGACTCTCTGGTGAGAAAAGGGACATAGTTCAGGTCAGAAAATACCAATCCCCAGAAAATACCAATTGTGCACCTTGGCACAATTAGTGAAGCATCTAACTCTTGATTTTGGCCCAAATCCTGATCTCAGGGCCCTGAGATAGAGCCCTTTATCAAGCTCTGCGTTCAGGGCCGAGTCGTCTTGAGATTCTCGCTCTCCTTTTGCCCCCCCCCCCCCCATGCTCGAGTATGTGATCTCTCTCCCTCTCAGATAAACGATAAATCCTTTTTTTTTTTTTTTTTTAAAGAGAAGGAAACATCAGTCCAACCTTGTCAGTCTTCATATTGCATGTTTTTTTAAGGTGGAAATTTTGCCTTTTTGAGTGTAAATCAAGTTGAAATGTTTTTCTAGCTGGAGCTGATGTCATTGCACCAGCTGCTTGTTTGATCTAGTTAATGGAACTTGTATTTATTGCAGTGTTCCCCTCCTTACCTCATTGTGAGACTAAGCTTGTCATTTGTAGGAGGCTCAGGGGAATGGTATGCAGGCAGCTTTAACCAGGTAATTAGAACAGCATGTGGGTGACAGCCAGTAGTTTAAAGCAGTAATTCAACTCTGTCTGGAAGGGTTATTTATCCCTACATTTACTCACATTTCTCTGTTTGTACTGAACTTTACATGCCAATCCACGGTTTTCTGTGGTAATGTACTGTACTTATTACACAATTAGCAACTGTGCCTTGAGTTGCAAGTTCTTTTATCTTGTATTTTAGAGATAGTCAAGAAGGTAAATTTTCATGTTATCTCTAGAAGCCTTTCCAGGATCTCTCCGTTAGTCACAGGGCATCTCTGTAATAGTTCTCATGACATTGATCTA
Source organism: Mustela erminea (assembly GCF_009829155.1). Lineage (NCBI taxonomy): Eukaryota > Metazoa > Chordata > Mammalia > Carnivora > Mustelidae > Mustela > Mustela erminea. The sequence continues at coordinate 84,966,234 of NC_045617.1, forward strand.
ATGATACTTGGCAAAACAATTAAAATGAATAGCCTTAGATATTTAAGCAGGCAGAGTTAAAGCTTTTGTTTAAATACCTTACTTGTACATAACACCTTACTTGTACATACTATTTAAAAATAAATTTTATTTCACAAATGACTGGAAGCTCTAGGAATTCAATAATAAAACCTAATGGAAGAATATTTTCTAGATGGTGCATTGGTTTTCTAACCTTCATCTGCTTTGGAATCTGAGAAAGCATTAATACAATATTGTTCTTTTTACTGAAACTGGTTTCCTCAGCTTTTTAAAATAGATTTGAGTTTACTGGTTACGTTTTATATTTATTTTCAGCTTTTGTGTGAACTCCGATGTGCCAAACTGCATGCTGCAATGTGTTTGGTTTTTGTTGTTGTTGTTGTTGTTGTTTGAGTGTGCATGAAATAAACTAGTCCCTCCCCCATCTCTTTGTATAAAGTTTTACCTTCCCCACCTCTACACCAGCCGTTGTGGGAAATAAAGATGTTAAAATATAAGAAAATAATCCAGATTAAGAAAGGGGAAAGTCCTTTGAGATTGGCACCGACTTTTGCTAAATCTACTTTAATGAAAGGCCACCCATACCTTGTAATGGGATATGCCATCCTTTTCTAGTTATTTTATTAGAAAAAAAGTATTTTGCATTTCTACTTCAAGAAGCCCAGCAGAGGGAGCATATCCTGTGTCTGCTGAATTACTTTGAAAAAATATGCAGTGTCTTTTTGAAGATCATTGACCAAAATGATTAAAAATAAACAAGATCATCTTTTCAGTGTGGGGTCATAATTCACATTATTTAATTCACGTTAAATAAGACCAGAAGAAAAAGCTTAAGAGATTCTCTGTTAAAAGCTGATAATGGGTTTTCTCTCCAGAGACTTAAGGTACGTGGAAAACTATCAGTTCTAAAGAATGGTTCTCAAAATAGGATGAAGTTAATAAGTATTTTAAAAAGATAGTCTTGGGGCACCTGGGTGGTTCAGTGGGTTAAGGTGCTGCCTTCGGCTCAGGTCATGATCTCAGGGTCCTGGGATCGAGTCCCGCATCGGGTTCTCTGCTCGGCGGGAAGCCTGCTTCCCTCTCTCTCTCTCTCTCTCTCTCTCTGCCTGCCTCTCTGTCTACTGTGATCTCTCTCTGTCAAATAAATAAATAAAATCTTTAAAAAAAAAAAAAGTCTTTAAAAAGAAGAATTAAATTGAATAACCAGTGATAAGTGTCCTTTGTTTACTGAGTGATATTTATTTTATAGATAAAACATGTAATTTTATAAATACAATTGTTTTAATACTACTCCCTAAAAAGAATTTTTTTTAAAATATGCTATAAGGAACTGTGTTGACCTTGTGGGTTTAATATTCAAACAGTATCAAGTGTAAAGACCAAATTAACAAGGCTGATTATAATTTAAAATCTTGGATTCCTCAAGGAAAATAACTGCAGGAGTAAAACTTCATTTTTATTTCTAGACTGAGTTAAAATCAAGTCTTGTATGTTAAGCATGACAGGGACTGATAGAAGGTTTACTTCTCTTCAGTTTTTTTTTTTTTTATGATTTTGTATATTTATTTGACAAACAGAGATCACAAGTAGGCGGAGAGGCAGGAAGAGCAGGGCAGGGGTAAGCAGACTCCCTGCTGGGCGGAGAGCCTGATGTGAGGCTCCATCCCAGGACACTGAGATCATGACCTGAGCCGAAGGCAGAAGTTTTAACCCACAGAGCCACCCGGGCACCCCTTCTCTTCACCAGTATTATTTACCAAGCCAGTTTTTCACGTAAGGAATTTTACCTTGCTGGGGACCATATGAATGCTTTAAGGAAATCACTTTACAAATATTATGTTTTCTGGATGTATGTCCTGTTTGTTTCTACCCCAAATTAGCTGTGTGACTGAAGACAAGTTACTTAATCTCTATGAGCCTCAGTTCCTCATCTCTGTGAGCCCCAACTACCTTTAAAACAGTGTAAAGTCCCTAGCCACAGTGTCTGACCTCGCCAATAAGCAATTGCTTGTCAACAGATCGTGGTTTTGAGTTGTTAATCCTTGTAGTGTAGGCATTACTTTCTCTGATGCTGTTGTTACCGTGTGTACCTCTTCTTGAGCTTTAATCAAGCAAAAATGTGTATCTTGAGAGTCTTCCCCCCCGACCATATTTTTTAGAGACGTTTTAGTTTCACAGGAATATTGAATGGAAAGAGATTTCCCATATATTCTTTGCCCCTGCACATGCTCAGCCTCCCCTTAACAATATTCACCAGCAGAGTGGTATATTTATTTCACTTGCTGAACCTACATTGATAAATTATCCTTACCTAAAGCCTACAAGGTTCACTCTTAGTACTGTATAGTCTCTGGGCTATGTATGTGTATATGGACAAATGTATAATAATACCCAGCAGAACCATAGCTCTGCTGTCCTAAAAGTCCCCTGTGCTCTGCCTGTTCATTCCTTCCTCCCTGTAACCGCTGACAACCACTGATCTTTTTTTATAGTCACTATAGTTTGGCCTTTGGCAGAATGCCATATAGTTGAAATCATACAGCGTGTAGCCTTTTCAAAAAATTTTTTAACTTGGTATTACATATTTCAGTTTACTCCATGTCTTACCATGGTTTGACGGTGCTCTCTCTCTTCTCTTTTAAGCACTGAATAATATTCCATTGATTGTCTGGATATACCACAGTTTATCCGTCCACTTACTGCAAGACATTTTGGTTGTTTCCATGTTTTGTCAGTTACGAATAAAGCTCTTATATAATTTATACATCTGTGTACGGGTTTTTGTGTGGACATAAATTTTCAGCTCCTTTGAGTAAGTACCTGTTGGGAGCACGATTTCTGAATCATGTGGTAAGAGTATGTTTAGTTTTTGTAAGAAACCACCAAACTGTCTCCCAAAGTGGCTGTACCATTGAGTAAGTGTTTGTGTTGCTCTGTAGCTTCACCAGCATTTGACATTTTCAGTGTTGTGAATTTGGCCATTCTAATAGGTGTGTAATGGTATCTTATTTTTAATTTGCATTTCCCTGATGACATATGATGTGGAACATCTTTTCATAAGCTTATTTGTCATCTGTTTATCTTATTTTGTGAGATGTCTCTTAAAGCCTTGGTCTTTTTTTTTTTTTTTTTAATTGGATTGTGTTCTTACTATTGAGTTTTCAGAGTTGAGAGTACAAAGGGTTCTTTGTATATTTTGGATGACAGTCCTTTATCAGATAAGTCTTGGAAATATTTCCTCCCAGTCTGCAGCTTGTCTTCTTATTCTCTTCACAGTGTCTTTTGCAAAGCATTAATTTTTTATCTTAATAATGTTCAATTTATCAGTCCTTCATGGGTTGTACTTTTGCTTTTAACATCTAAAAAGGCATTGGAAAATCTGAAGTCATCTAGATTTTCTGTTTGAAGAATCTTGAATGAGAAAGGGAAAAGAGCCAATGTTTATGGGGTTAAGGGTGAAAAGAGCTTTTATGTTTGGTTTTTAATTTTATTTTTAAAAAAGATTTTATTTATTTTAGAGAGAGCATGCATGTGTGTGAATGGGAAGGGGCTGAGGTAGAGGAAGAGAATATCAAGCATACTCTGAGCTGAGCCTGATGCAGGGCTTGATCTAATGACCCTGAGATCATGATGTGAGCTGAAACCAAGAGTCAGGTGCTTAACTGACTGAACCACCCAGGCATCCATATTTGTTTCCCATTTATTTGCTGATGTAAGGAACTAGCACATAGGAGGAGTTGGGTGGGGAGGAGGCTTGGTGGCTCACATTGGCCCCAGTTTACCCAGTTGCATAAATCTTTCTAGCAGAATTTAGCAGTCTAGATTAGGAGCAGATTGTGGGACTGATTCAGGGTTGGGGGCTTGTTTTCAGGGCTTGTAGAATACATGACAGGGTTTCGTTTCAAGGGAGTTAAGGATTGGTGATAGGAGTCCAAATAATGGGCCTAAGAAATTTGGGTTGGGTTGGATAAGGATATAAGTTTGTCAAGAAACTGATCATTTAGGGGCACCTGGTTGCTCAGTCGGTTAAGCATCTGCCTTCGGCTCAGGTCATGATCTCACGGTCCTGACATTGAGGCCCACATCAGGCTCTCTGCTCGGCAAGGAGCCGGCTTTCCATTCTCTCTCTCTCTCTCTCTCTCTGCCCACTGCTCTGCTTACTTGTGATCTCTCTCTTAGTCAAATAAATAAATAAAATCTTAAAAAAAAAAAAAAAGAAACTGATCATTTAAAACTGGGAAGAACAGTAGGAATAAAGGAAAGGAGTACAGACTGTGGAAGGAAAGGGGATTGTGATGGTAAGTTTTAGATTTTCTGAAATGGGCCATTTGGGGTCATGAGGGTTGGCCTACTGCCTTGGGAATGGTTAGCTGAAGTCGAATGGTAGAGATAAATGTCATTAGAAAGGAGGTGAAGGCCCTTGGTCCTCTGTTGGGCAGTTTGAGGGATAAGGATTGAGGATAGCAGTTTCTATTTATTGGGTTTATGAAGTACTGTTCTGTGTGCCTCATGTGTATTAACAAAGTCAAATTGGAGCCTAAATAAAACTTCTTTAGCCCTAGAATTAGGCTGAATAGGAAATAGACCATTTCTCAGGAATTTCATACTGTTTATCTTGTGTTTTAAGAAATCATGAAGAACTAGTAAATGAAAATCAGGTTGTATGCAGACAAGAAGTCTACAATTCCCTCTGCTGACTTTTGGTCTCTGTATAGCTAGGAAAATGAGCACCATTTGCAAATTGTGTAAGTCAGCTGAGATTGGTAGTTCACAAATGAACCATAAAAGTCCATAAGAGAGACTCTGCCCAAGAATTATGGAAATTTATATGATGTTTCATATTGGTTTCTAGAGTAATTTTCCTATCCACTGTAAGAAATGCGCATTATTAGCAACTTTAAAAACTTTCAAAAGTCCTTCAAAAAACAATAGAATAGAATAGAACATTCTTTGCTTGCCTGAGAAATTATTGCTTTCGCCACTTGCCCTTTCAATTTGTTATATTTTTATTTATTTATTTATATTTTATTATGCTTTGTTTCAGAGGAACATTGAATATGAAAATTCAGAGATGTGTATCTTCTGAGAGGCTAATGATTTAGAGTGAATACTAACAATTAGAATTTAAATTCATTAAAGATCACTTTTTGTTTACATACAGCCAAATATAAATTGTGATGGATATTTCATAGATAATGTAAAGCAGAACCAATCTAAGTAAATGTTTCCTATATGTGATCAGAAGCACTACATTCTTTGCAGGTTTTCTCCTGTTGTTTTAATATCCTCAAATTTTTAATTGCCTGTTAAATACATAGAGTTGTTGATGAGTTGCCTTACATCTGATTCATGCTATTAAATAGCCAGAATTGAGTGGAAATGAAATTTTTACACCTCCTGAGCCTGGTATAAAGTTGATTCCACATTGACCTTTGGGGTTCATAAATATAGGTCAGCTTTTCTTTCTTGGTGGTTTTTTGACACTTTGATGCATGGAGTTATGGAAATTTTGTACATGCATTAAAACTATTCTTTTTCCTTGGTGAAGTACAACTGAGTTGGAAGTATGTAACTCAAGAGTAGTAAGAACTAAAGTGCTTTGGAGAAGACACCTTTACATGCGACATCCTAAAACTTCCATTATGTTTGTTTACCTTGCAGTTTCATTTTCAAAATACATAACTATAGCCAAAGCATTTTCCCTGAACCTCTTTTTAAAACAAAGGGTTCTTTCTCTCTGCTGTTCTAATTTTGTTTATTCAGTCTGTGCCTCATGGTTTCTAAGCAACCAAGATGATACATGGCTGGGCATATATGTCCAGCATTTAAGTGATGGTGTATTTTATCTTTGAAACCCCTAAATATAATCCTCAAAAAGGGGGAAGGTGGTACATTCCTGATGTACCCACATTCTGAGTTTTCAATAATACTTATATTTAGGCACAGACAGAATAAACTTACATTGCTTAATTAATATATGAAAGTTTCTCATTAACATAATTCTAACTGTAAAGATTTCTGCATTTTCTTTTTCTGTAATATAAACTGTTATATATAAACAGTGTTGAATTATTCAAGAACAGAACAGATATCACTAACTTAGGAAGGGTGAAGATTCTGTCATCTCCTATCCATATTTTAATTTCCTAGAAACAGTTCAGGCTGGAAATTTCTGAAATGGCAATATAAGAATGTTGGTGGACCCTCTCCCCAGTGTAAGAATCATCTAGCGAAAATTATTTTTTTAATTAATTTTCTGAAAGTTGTCCTAAGGGTGCACAATAAATGGAGAAACACTCAACAGTCAGCTAAATCTTGATGAGAATAGCAAGAGCCTGTGGCATCTGAGTCCAGCCTGCTTCCGTCCACTACACCTTTCATAGCTCCCTGTTACAGAAGTGGACCTACTCCAGGCAGGAATGGCCAGGGCAGATACAGAGTCTTTCTTTCTCCAACTGCAAGTTTAGAGATACAGTTTCACTCTATGAGGGATAGACAGCTAGCATCTTTTATGTGCTTCCAGCCTCATATCGCAGAAGCACTCTTGTGGGCAAGGGTGGCTAAGAGGACTGGGGCTTCCTTCTCTAACCTCGCTCCTATTCACAGGGCAAGGACTGCCTCAGATGTAACAAGACAGAGCTGCTGGACCTCTGATTGCCCTTGCCCCACCTTACTTACAGGACAGAGTTTCTATGCTAAGGGTCAGTCAAGATGAACCAGGGTGTCATCATGGGAAAAGTGAACTTCTCAGCCTCAGCATCTGTGTAGTGGTAAAGGTGAAATGTGGTATATGGGAGGCGGGTGGCAGCAGTTACTGACTTTATTTGGCACAAAGCCTAGGAAAGTTCATATCTGAGGGCATGCTTGGAAACAATGGCATAATTAAGAGGGTAAAGGTAACTCTGTGATAGTAGTAGCAATAAACAAAAAGGCAAACCAGTCAGAAATTTAACAGGAGCAAGGAAGAAGGCAAAAGAGCCCTCCTAGGATCTCATCCATTTCTTGGGTTCTGAAAGGCTGTGCACATACACTAGGCTGTATCCGCTTAGGAGCAATTTGAGCAGTGTGTGGGATGGACCTGAAAGCATTCCCCACGTCATACATAGATTCATCAGTGAAATGTGGAATTTTCCTGGTTTGGGGGGGTTAAGCACAATCTGTGAACAAACTCTGACTGAACAATAACTTAATCTGATCCAGAGGGGATGCCTAGAAAGCCACTTAAAAACGGAACCAATATTCCACATGTAGAAGGCTGGGCATGCCTCAAGTGCCCAGCCTAAAGGCACCCCCTTAGTGGTGACCAGAGAAAGGAGCCCCCACCCCCCAAGCTACTAGTTCCTGGCAGAATGTAGGACAAAATCATAAATTCCTTGAGAAGTGAAAGCAGTCTCGAGGTCACACATATATTCAACAATAAAGGGTGAAAAACTAACTGGCTAAGGAGGCATAAGCATGTTTTCACCAGTAAGGGATATCTATGGGCATCCAGGGTGATCCCTACAAATGTAGGCTAAAAGATATAAAGGAGAGAAAGTCTGAACAGGGTCATGGAGAATATACCCTGCAGGGTAAATGGATTTCACAGATTTAGTCCACCCAAACCACTAAACAGATAACAACCCAGCCAAACAATAAGCCCTTCAAAAATTGGGAGAGTAAGTAACCAGAGTTGGTACAATATATAATCTAAAACACCAAGTTAAAATAAATTTTCTTTCATTAAAAAAGTCAAGTTTTTGGCAAGAAGTTTATAAAACATGCAGAGAATGGGAGTGCCTGGGTGGCTCAGTTGGTTAAGAGTCTAACTCTTGATTTTTTTCTCAGATCATGATCTCAGGGTTGTGAGGTCAAGCCCCAGGTTGGGCTCCTTGCTGGATGTGGAGTCTGCTTGAGATTCTCTCTCTCCCTCTGCACCCTACCCTTCAACCTCACTCTACCTCATTCACGTACACTCCCTCTTTAAAAAAAAAAAAAAAAAGTAGAGAAAATGGGAAGTGTCGCATTATACAAGAAAAAGAAGCAGACAATAGAAACTGCCTTTCAGGGGGCCCCAGATGACTTCAAGTTACATTTTTAAGTTCTGTAATTATAAATATGTTTAAAGGAAGGTGTAATTACAGTGATTCATCATATCGAGAATAGATCAAAATTACAAAAGTGAACCAAATAGAAATAGAGACTTCAGAAGCTAAGTTGGTAAGCAAACTTTAATGTGTAATAATAAATTTATGACGGTCTTTTTAAAGGTAAACTCTCTGGGATTTCCAGAAACTATAAAGTCAGAGTTCATTTTCTATATAATGTGTACTTTCCTCACTAGACAATTTTTTCATTAAATTCTACTTATTTCATAACATACTGAGTTGCTTCAGAATTTGTCTAGAACACAGTGTAGTTTTTGCCTAAGGAGTAGGATCTAATTCTAGTCATGTGATATCCTGCTAATCTATGTTTTTCCTTTGAGCTACTCAGTCTTTTAGGGAACAGAGAAGAAGTAGCTATCTACTGATGGCCCATTTCTAGCTAAGAACCTCTTAAAGGGTTGTAGAATGTAATGGGTAAGCACATACAACTTAAATGTCAAGAAATGAGTAGAAAATGTTTTTAGTGTTATCTGAATTATACCCAAGCCTTGATGTGGTCTTCCTGATGTCGGACACAGTGGGCCATCTCGGGTTCAGCAGAATAGAATTTCTTTTCTTTTCTTCTTTCTTTCTTTTTAAGATTTTATTTACTTATTTGACAGAGATCACAAGTAGGCAGAGAGGCAGGCAGAGAGAGGAGGGGGCGGGGGAAGCAGGCTTCCTGCTCAGCCGAGAACCTGATCAGTGCTGGATCCTAGGACCCTAAGATCATGACCTGTGCTGAAGGCAGAGGCTTAACCCACCGAGCCACCCAGGTGCCCCCTACAGAATCGAATTTCTGTCATGGGTAGCTGAGTGAACTTCACCTATCAGGATATCAGTAAATACTGTTTCTAGCCATATTCTCATCTCAGATTTTTCAAATAATGAAGTATAAACTGCTCAGGATAGGCATGATTAGAGTACTCTAGCTAGGCATATCCATAATGCAGGAATTTGTTATAAGTAAGAGTTGAAAATCTTTTCCCCCCCTCTGTGTGCTAGTGTGTCAGACATTAAATAAATATAGTAACTTACATTTTCCAATAAGCTGACCCAGTATTCACTTATCTCCAGGAACAACTTAGTATCATGGTTCAAATTTTGTTATTAGAGAAGTGTGATATTTGCTTGTTTAACAAGCATTGTAACTGCCAACCGATCACCATGTTAGAGGTAAATACTTCAGTAACTAACACTTACTAATAAAAAGTTCCTACCATCCAGGTTGCCTGTGCACTTAGGTGATGATGATAATATAATTAATTGAAAGGTATCAGCTGGAAGGTATGTGCTTTAATGTAGACAAAAAGAAACAACCTTTCCATACCCAGAGATAGGGGGTCAGTAGCACTTATCTTGGGGAGGAGCCACGCAAGGGCCCCCACTCACTGTCACTGCTCCTTAATCAGAAGGAGGACTCTCTATGGGTCCCTCAAGCTCACCTCCTTCTCCTGAGGGGTGGGTGTAAAGGTTGTGCTCTCTTGTCCCCTCCTGTCTATTCTGGAAGCCAGCCAAGTGTCTTCCTGTTGACCTAGTATAAATAATTGATAACAAAGCCAGCGTATTCCTGATTGTGTACTGCGAAATTGGGCGAATCAAAGATTAATTTCCCAGACTGCACTTTCTTAATCTTTTCTAGTAGGGAGTGTGATCTTAATACACAGGGGTGTTGTGTGAAAGGGTGAGCTAATTAATACAATTGCCAAAGAACAGAGGGAGATAGAGTTAAAAGCAGAGTGAAGGGCCGCACTCTGCTCCTTTTGGTATTCTACATATGGAGAAGGGGGCTTTCTAGGGCTGCTCTGTAGCCTCGCCAAACAGGCTTCCAAGGATTAATCAGCCGGTTGAAAGTCTTTGGTTGCCTTTTCCTCTGCCATTGCTGCATTGAGGACCCTAAGCATAGAAGTAGCTCTGCTACAAAACTTTTAGTCTTTGGCCTGTTGATAAAACATTTTGCTTTCTCCTGTATGGGAAAATGTAGAAGTGATACTTGTACTGTAGCCCTTCACTTGTAATCAAAACCGGAGGTCTGCTTAGCACTTGGTCCTTTAGCTCTTCATGAAAGGGCTCATGACTTTTTATTTCATACAGGTATTTTTAAATGTGTGAACTTTAAATGAATCTTACCAACTAAAACTCAAGCAAATGTAGCATTTTAATTGGATTTGGGAAGAATGTATAGGAGAAATTATTTATAAAATGGGTATTTTAAAAATGGCAAGGTTCATCCTAGGCCTCCAGGAAGCATTCTGAGGCAGAGTCTCCAAAGGTGTTTATATAGGAAAAGTCAGCTGAAAGTCATTTCTTCCTACCTATACTTCAGGTATTTTATAAGAGGGGAAGTAAAGTGTTTCTGGCGTAATATAGAAGATTCAGAATTGTCATCTGTACCTTTTCAGTGTCAGTAGACCTTAACAATCATTTATCTTTGCAAAATAACATTAGTCTCAGATGTTTAGATGTCATTCAAGAAGCAGGGATTTGAAAGCGAGGCACACCAGAAAGGAGCTGAATCTGTACCATATAAGCAGCTTGGAGCATCACTGTCTCTCAAAACTGTTGGCTTATACCCTGAAACGTGCTTGGTTTGAAGCTCCTGCTAACTGGGATCTGGTTGTTTTGGGGTTTTGTGTAAAATAGGACTGCAGATACTTAAATGAACAGGTTTTGGGTTTTTGTTTTACTTTTAATATAAAATTGAATATAAAAACCTAGATCAGGGGGTGCCTGGGTGGCTCAGTGGGTTAAAGCCTCTGCCTTTGGCTCAGGTCATGATCCCAGGGTCTGGGGATTGAGCCCCACGTCGGGCTCTCTGCTGAGCAGAGAGCCTGCTCCCCGCCCTTCGCCCCCCAGCTGCCTGCCTCTGTGCCTGCTTGTGATCTCTATCTGTCAAATAAATAAATTCAAAAAACAAAAAACAAAAAACAAAAACCTAGATCAGATTTTTTAGTTTGGGATCAACAGGCTAATATTGTCTGTGTTCCAAAATTTTATAAGTTTGAGAAACCCTGCCCTAAAGGATTTTACTAGTTGTCTCTTTGTCCAAGAGTTTTCTTGGATTTTGTTAGTAAAATTAAAAAGGTGTGGGGTCTTGTTTCTCTAAGTTAATAACTTAACCTCAAAATTTTCTTCCTTACCAAAGAGAATCAATTTTCCAAGACTAGAGATAATTTGGGAAGAATGAGAAGATCTAAGGGTATAGAGAATCTCAGAGTTTTGCCTCTAAAGTCAATGATTTAGCAACTTGAACGTTAAAATTGTCCATAATTAGCTTTCAAACATATATGGAAGAGCCCAGTTGTCCACTCTTCCCTCTTTAACCTTTTCCATATATATTTTCATTCTAGCTTTGTTAAGGATTTGTAGAGTTTTCCGAGGACTTGTTTCAGAAGTGGTGAGGAGGAAAGTATATTCATAAGATGGAGAAGTATTCAGAAGTTAAAATGAAAAACTTACTTACCTGTGTGTCATCATGGATATATGCTGAACTAACATTGAGGAAGAGCTAGTGATAGTATGAAACATGCAGTATGATACCATTTATGTAAATTTACTTCTCATTTTTTTTTAGAGGGGCGGGTAGGGGCAGAGAGAAAGGAGAAAGAGAATCTCAAGCAGGCTCCACGCTCAGTGCAGAATCTGATATGGGGCTTGATCTCATGACCATGAGATCATGACCTGAGCTGAAACCAAGAATCAGACAGTTAACCGACTGAGCCACCCAGGGACCCCCCCAGTATTCATGTAAATTTTTAAAACCAGTACTATATACTGCATGGATAATGTAAGTAAATACATGATTTAAAAGGAGGCCTTCCAAATCCATGGTAATGGTTGGAGCAGAACAGCACTAGGATAGGGAACACTTTACCAGTAGTACTTTTTAAAAAGGTATACACACACACACACACGGCAAATACAACAAATATTAAAATTAGTTAATTCTAGGTGGTGAGAATGTAGGTACTTGTCATGTTTTCTGTGTTTTGTTTTAAATATTTTTAAAAAATAATGTAGTTACTTTTAAATTTTAAAAAGCCAATTATGGGACGCCTGGGTGGCTCAGTTGGTAAGCCACTGCCTTCGGCTTTGGTCGTGATCCCAGGATTCTGGGATCCTTGCTCAGTGGGGAGCCTGCTTCTCACTCTGCCTCTGCTTGCCACTCTGTCTGCTTGTGCTTGCGCTCTCTGGTCAATCAATCAATCAGTAAATAACTTTTAAAAAATAAAAAACTTTAATAAAAAGCCAGTTATGACAATTACAGAAAATAGTATCTCCTTCTCAATTCTACCACTTGGATATTACTGCTGCTAAACTTATGGTGCATCTCTATTTGACTTCTTGGGGATAAATGGATAAAAGAGCTAAAAAAAGAATAACAAATTTTAATTATTATATACAGATAGTATATTAAACATACTATTTTATAAACTCAGATTTTTCACTCCTCCCCCTCACTTTGTAAGAAACAGATCTACTTCATCTCTTCTTAAAGGACATCTTGGTGGTTAACACTGTTGGCAGAGAAGACTGTAGTGACTATTATATACATATCTTTAAAAATCCATTACTTTTAGAATTTTTGCATTGTAACATTCATATACCATAAAACTTCATTTTAACCATTTTTAAGTTTACAGTTCAGTAATGTTAAGTATATTCATATTGTTGTTGTGCAACCAATCTCCAGAACTCTCTTCACCTTGGAAAATGGAAATTTGATACTTATCAAATAACAGCTGCCCATTTCCTCCTCCTCTCAGTCTTTGGCAACTACCATTCTACCATCTGTCTCTGAGTTTGACTATTCTATGTACCTCATATACATGGAATCCTACAGTTTTGTCTTTTCCTGACTGGCTGGTTTCACTTAACATAACATAACATAACATCCATGTTGAAGCATATGACAGAATTCCCTTCCTTCTTAATGCTGAATAATATTCTACCGTATGTGTATACCACATTTCGTTTATCCATTCACTCATCAGTCACACTTGGGCTGCTTCCCTATTACACACCTTTTAAAAACTTTTAATTTTGATACAATTTCATATTTCCTTTGTGTAGAGTCATCATTTGTTTACATTCTCCATTTATTTTATCATTCTGTACAAGTATGTATTGGGGCACACACATGCACACATCTTTTTTGAACCATCTGAGGATAAACTGGAGAGACATTGTGCCTTTTTATCCTTAACATCAATGTTAGGATATCATTGTTCCTAAGGAACAATGATGTACTCTTATATAACCGTCATTATCAAAATCAGGAAATCTAATATTGATACTGTTTTATCATGTAATCTATAGCCTATATTCATATTTCATCCATTTCAGTAATACTTTTTAATCCATAGTCTATAGTCACATTTCATCAGTTCTTTCAGTAATACACTTCATAGCAAATTTTTCCCCTGGATCAGAGTCTAATTCATTGAATTTAGTCTTTATGTCTCTTTTTGCCTCCTTTAGTCTGGAATTGTCCCTCAGCCTATTTTTGTTTGTTTTTCTTGACTTTGAAATTAGTGTGGAACACAGTCTGTTATTTTGTAGAATATCCCTCCATTTGTATTTTTCTGATGCTTTTTCATAATTAGAATAGAATTATGCATTTTTGATAGAGATCTCACAAAAGTGTTTGCTGTATCTTCGGTGCATCCTATCCAGAGGTATGTGATTAAGGTGGTGTCCCCAAATCTCTCTACTATAAAATTACTGTTTCCTTTCTAATTAATAAGGAATTTTTGGGGAGATGCTTTGAGACTATATAAATATCCTGTTCCTCCAAAATTTCACCCACTAGTTTCACCCATTGATTTTTATTAACCATAGTATTTCTTCTATATTTATTAGTTTCCTTCCTTCTATAACAAAGAGCTTTCCCTTGTCCATTTTTAATTACATCAGTAGGAACCCATGAATTTCAATTTCATTCAATAAGTTTTTGTTTTCCTTAAAACAATTTTCTTAGAGTGGATTTGCGGGATTGAAAAGTATGCACATTTCAAATAATATATGGACTGAGGATATCATACTTAGGGCCAGTTTGAGGTTGGGGAAAGTACACTCATTTAAACCTTTGGCATGTTTTTTGAGCTGCTTTTTTAGAAACGTAGGGAGTACTTGGGGAAAAAAAAAGTAAGAAGTTTTTGTCGTTACTGTTTTCAGCTAAAAAAAATATTTGCAGGAAAGGGAGAGACAAAGAAGGGTTTATCTTTCAGTGCCAATCAGGACAACTTTCTGAGTGACGAACCAGAGTTTTAGGGTGTTCAGTTTTAGGCTGAACCAGAGTTTTGGAGTAGATGATTGACAATACATAACTTACATCAAGTGACAAAGCCTATATGGGAAAGTTATGGATTAGCATCCGTAGTGGCAGGTGCATTTCTCCCAGAACACTGTGATTTCTTCTCTGTGCCTCACTTTCCTCATATATAAAATGAAGATCATTGGTTTTGTAACTGCTTTTACTGTATCTTACAATAAAAAGTACATTTTATGTTGTGATCCAGTATACACATATGGACATGTATAATACATACGTGTTTGTGTGTGTGTGTGTGTGTGTGTGTGTAAGTCGAAAGTTTTATAAAGTGGAATGCTTGGGGGGCTCAGTCGGTTAAGTGTCTGTCTGCCTTTGACTCAGGTCTCGGAGGACTGGGATCAAGCCCTGCATTGGGCTCTCCTCTCCACTAGGTGGGGAGTCTGCTTCTCCCTCTCCCTTTGCCCCTCCCCACCATTTGTGCTCTGTCTCACTCAAATAAATAAATAAAATCTTAAAAGTTTTATAAAGCAAAATTTAACCTTACTATCTGCAGTGCACTCTATTTCTATTCTGTTTCTTTAAAATGCTGGTGGTACCTTTGAAATTGTTTTTAGATTGAAAACCTTGTAGTAGATTATTTCTAAAAGCTCTTCAGCTCCAAAATCACATGAGTATATTCTATGAAATTATTTTACAATGACAAGGTGAAAAATGCAGATTTGGGGGGGCAAAGTCTGTCATGATAGTAGTCACAAGGAACGGTTTCCCTTGTATAGATAGTTGTAGTTGATTCAAAAAACACCAATCCAATAGAAATCTGGTCCAGAATCTTTACTCTGTCTCTCCAGTTATAATCACTGCGAGTTTAAGCCAGTTTAGCTCCCCGACTTCCCGCGTTAAACTGAGCCTTTTCTTTACTTTTGCATCCATAGCAATATACTACCAATAACCTTTGAACAATGTGAGTATTGGGGTGCCATCCCACCACAGTCAAAATTTTGCATGTAATTTTTGATTCCCCCCATTATTGACTGAAGTCTTAACCAGTAACATAAACGGTTGATTAACACATACTTTGTCATTTGTGTTATATAGTGCATTCTTATGATAAAGTAAGCAAAGGAATAGAAAATGTTATTAATGGGTGCCTGGGTGATTCAGTGGGTTAAGGCCTCTGCCTTCGGCTCAGGTCATGATCCCAGGGTCCTGGGATCGAGCCCCTCGTTGGGCTCTCTGCTCAGAAGGGAGCCTGCTTCCCTTCCTCTCTCTCTCTGCCTGCCTCTCTGCCTACTTGAGATCTCTGTCTGTCAAATAAATAAACAAAATCTTAAAAAAAAAGTTATTAAAATCATAAGGAGGAGAAAATACATCGACTATACTGTCCTATATTTATGGAAAACCGTCTTTGTGCATGTGGGCCTGTGCAGTTGAAACTCATGTTATTCAAGGGTCAACTGTAGTTATTACATCTGTTGCATTTATTTCGTCCCATGACTTAAATGTTTAATGGAAGAGATTAAAAAATAACAACAACAAACTTATTGCTGGATTTGCATTTGATTCAAAGTAAGGCCAGTGCTCTTAGTTTTTAAAAGATTTGTGGAGAAACATTGTTATCTATGCAAATAAGTTAATAACTGTAATGTTTTCTCCATCTGAGATGAATAAAATGGAAACCAAGTCTCATCCTTTAGCTATCTTGCAGAAGAATTTGATCTCCTGAACTGGAGCCACAGTTTACTCTTTGAGTAGGCATGCCAGCGTCTCTGATGCCTCAGCAAGAACTTGGCTATAGAGAATGTAATTTTCCTTGTCACTCTCAGTTTTAGTTTTTAGGAAAAGAGATGAATGGAGTTTAACATCGATCAAATTGATAAGCACGATATTAAAAGAGAAATTGGGAGTGTGCTGCAGTCTTCCTTGACAGGTTAGCTTTTCCCCTTGAGTTTGCTCTATAGTGTTACTTGCACAGAGAGCCAAGTGAAATGGTAAATCACTTTCATGAAATGGGAGCTTGGGGCTGGTTGTGGTGGGGAAATGCTTTTGCTCTTGGTAGAGTACGTTCGAAGATGCAAAAGTAATTATTCTTTTCAGAGCATATCTTTTTAGGTTTGTATGATTTGTGCTGAGACAATTGAGGTGTAAACTGCAAGGGAAATTGTTGTACTGCTTTGGCAATGCTGTAACTTGGCCTCCTAAGCATCCTCTGTTCATTTTTGTTAGTCCAGTACTTTTCAGCATCTTGCAGTCTTAGATCTATTACTTAGACTTGGCATGGCTTGCCTTAAAACCTGTTCAGTTCTATTTAGTTCATATTTCCTCTGTATGCATTCTTTGCCCTGAATGGTAAAATGGACCAAAACAAACAAACAAAAAAATCTAAAACTGTGGTCCACTCCTAACAGAAATTCTAATGTAATTCCTGTAGAGTTTTATTCCCAGTACTCACACATTTTCTAGTGAACTTCTTCTCTTTTAGTTTTATTAGTAGCCTGCACTTAAATATAGATACAGACATAAATATGTATTATTTACAAGTGGTTATCTTAATGAAATACCCACATAAAGTGAGATTGTGAGATTTAGTTTTATTTATAGGTGCTGCTTTTAAAAAAATGGCAGTTTAGTAAAAAATACAGAGTAAAGTAAGCTTTTCTTTTTTAATGAAGGAATCAGGACAAAGGGAGTATTTAGATTGATTAGTAAGATGAAGACGAGGAATTTGTACAGATTCATACCATTAACATCCATACAACTGTTAAAGACAGAGTGCAGATTGAGATCTGAGCTTCCTAGGAGTCAGAGCAGAAATGGAAATGTGTACAGTTCAAAGGTCACCATCCTGTGAGCTCTTAAGTGGATCATGAGAACAGTAGTGAACATTTTTCTGAATAGCAGCCCTTCAAAAAATACCGTGTTTTACACAATTCTTTCTTATAGCATCCCTCGTAAGAAGCCAAGGGTATTGACTCTGAAAGGGGGAGTACCAGCAGTGACAGTTAAAATATATCTTGTTTTCCTTTTTCTCATTGGTCAGAATTAATGGTAAACACAGTCTTTCACACTAATGGAAGATCTAAGCCCAGTTTATTGCCTCAATTAGAAGAACTTATAAAAGGTTTGATTTTCAAGGACTTTTGTTGGGGAACCTGTAAGAGTAAGGAGCAGTTAGAGTCCTATCTATATTATAGAGAATCATCACTTAATTTGTTTAGTAGTAATATAACCTTAAAAGAAAGAACTTGCCGATATTAATGCTGTTAAATGTTTGAAAAATAATTTTAGAATAAGCTGTTCCTCTTCCTCATCCCATTCAAAACATATTTCCCCACACTTGCAAGTGAATAAAAAACCTGTTCCCAAATGAAAAATATATTTATTTATCTTTTTGGTTTTTTAAAATAAGATTTATTTTTTTAAAATAAGATTTATTTATTTATTTATTTGACAGAGAGATACAGAACACAAGTAGGCAGAGCAGCAGGCAGAGGGAGAGGGAGAAGCAGGCTCTCCATCAGTCAAGCAGAGAGCCCGATGTGGAGCCCGATCCCAAGATCCTGGGATCATGACCCGAGCCAAAGGCAGCCCACTCAACCGACAGAGCCACCCAGGCACCCCTCACCTATCTTTTTTAAAAAAATATTTTACTTACTTATTTGAGAGAGAAAGCACACGGGTGGGGTGAGGGGCAGAGGAAGAAGCAGATTATCTCCCCAGCAAGCAGGGAGCCTGACGTGGGGCTCAATTCCAAGACTCCCATATCATGACCTGAGCTGAAGGTAAGATACCCAGCCAACTGAGCCACCCAGGGACCCCCCTATTTCACCTGTCTTAAATGAATTTTGGAGAAAATCAGACTGGATTATTTCGTTAGTATGAGGCAGTTGGTTCCTAAGAAAGACTTTCTAATAATTTTTTTTTTCTGTTTGATAGGGAGCTGTAAATATTTCTGTTCACTGACTTAGTAGCCTTTGCCCCTTTGAAAATCAGGAAGTGAACCTGAGTTGGAAAAAGTATAATAAACATAACATGAATTTGTTAACTTAAAACACACAAAACTTTGAATTAGGACCACACCATCTTGTATTTCATAAAGGGTTTTAATTTGCCTGGAAATCACAGTTTTTTCAGGTAAGACTTTATTTTCAGTAAACCAGTATCCGCGTGTTACTGTTTTACTGTGATTCATAATCTCGGATTTTCATTAGGCAACACTAGAATTTAATACTGCCTGGGAGAAAGTTTACATTATTTCCCTGGCCCACACTGTCCAGTAACCAGCAGCAGGGAAAATCAGAGTTAGGACTAGTATACTGATCTGTTATAAAATCAGTAGTAATAGTTATTATGTTTGAGACCTGACTTTTTCCAAACCCAGTCTGATTTATTTCAGGCCATTTTGGCTTGTACTTTTCAGAACATAGTATGTATGCTCCGTTTACTGAGGGCAATAATGGGTCTTATGCATACATAATAATGCATATAATTTCAGAAGATTAACCCAGAATTAAATGCAAAATTTTCTGGGCACACGTATTATAAACTCTGTATTATCATTTCTTTGTATTTACTGCTCCTTCTGGTAGGAGGATTGTACTTCCCTGTCCTCATCATCAGGCTTGGCCAATGTGATACCTTTTAACAAATAAAATGTGAATTAAAAAGTTCATATGTCTCTTGTGAACAGAAATTCTGTCAGGTTGTAGTTGCATCTCTCTCTTCTCTCTGCCAGAAGACCAGAACGGTTCCGGTTAGAGCCACTATTTCATCCTGGATTCCTGGAATGATGACACAATTGAACAAAACCAACAAGCTATTTTTGATGTCAAGTCTCTAGATTTTAGGGTCATTTGTTACCACAGCCTAAATTAGCCTAAAGTGACTCACCATAAAAGAACCCCATGTTAAGAATTTCTGTTGTAGGCGAATGTTTTTACATTCATTTGTTACTCATTTAAAAATTTATTCAACACCTTTTTTATTTTAAGATTTTATTTGTTTATTTGATATACAGAGATCACAAGTAGGCAGAGAGGCAGGCAGAGAGAGAGAGGAGGAAACAGGCTCCCCGCTGAGCAGAGAGCCCAACGCGAGACTCGATCTCAGGACCCTGGGATCACGACCTGAGCCAAAGGCAGAGGCTTTAACCCACTGAGCCACCCAGGTGCCCTAAACACCTTTTTAATGAAGGATCAGATGAGGAAATAAGTATGGACTTTCTCATGGACACAGCTTCTAAGTAGCTTAGCCAGAGTTCAAACACAGGTCTGTCAGATTCTGTTACATCTCTTGTACCTCTTGTACTTTCCCATTTGTCTTTACATCGATTTAGCGTGTATTGAATGAATCATTTCTTTGTATGTGGAATTAATACATGTGGAAAAAGCAGGAGTCTTAAACTGTTGACCTGCAGGGCACAGATATGTTGTATTTGAAGGTTTTTATTTTTGTTTTTATGTTTGAAATCACATGCCCTTAGGTGAGGCTTATATTTGCCAATTAGCCACAATAACCACACCACTCCATATTGGTTTAGGCCAGTTGACTTTGTACATTTATAACCACTGGGTCCCTGAAAACTTCTTTGTAACCCCTATGATTGATATATTTTAGTGTACATTGTCAGTGAAACTGAGGTATTAGGTATAATTCCTCCTGGTTGCTTATTGGCATCAGACAAGTTATTTTTCATTGCTGGTCTCACATTAGCAAATTCTTAAATTGTGTGTAAGGAGGCAGAAAGGAATAATAAAAATTATAGTTAATTTGAGACTTCAGATGTGCCATGCATTGCTCAAAGACTTTAACATGTATTATCTAACATAATCTACATAGTAGCCTTATGAAGTAGACACAGTTACTATTTTCATTTTATAGAAGGAAACTGAAGCAAGAGAACTTAAGTGACTTGACCTTGGGCTGAGCCAGAAGGCACCTGGGTGGATCAGTCAGTTGAGTGTTCCACTGGTGATTTTGGTTCAGGTCATAATCTCATGAGATGGGGCCCCTAATCATGTTGGGCTCTACAGTCAATGGGGAGTTTGCTTGGGGTTCTCTCCCTCCCTCTCTCTGTCCCCCAACTTGTGCGCGTCCAAGCGTGCACTCTTTCAAATAAATATATTTTTTAAAAAAGAGACTGAGCCAGGATTTGAACTCAGTCTGATTCCACACTCCTAAACACCATACTGTGAAGGGGGATATAGATAGCTTCATGAGCACTTTTCTTTTGAGTGGAGAAATCTCTCAGATCTTTCGCTCATAGCTTTTATGTAAAGGACAAGATTTTTCTTATATTCTACAGCTTTTTCACAAGCCATAGTGTTCTTCAGAAAGAATATATATTCTTTCTGCTAGTAGACAGATGACTCTGAACCATACAAACATCATCCATTCTTTTGCTACGTTGTGTTCATTGGATAAAAATTAGTCAGTTAGTCCTGATCTTTGGATCATGTGAAAATCATGATCTTTTCTGAGCATCCCCTGATACATTTTAATAGGTGTAGTGAGAAAATATTTAGTAATCCTATCACTTCATCCTTTAAAAAGTGTGTGTGTATGTGTGTGTGTGTGTGTGTGTTTTAATAGTTTAAAAAGTGTGTAGTCTGTTTCTCTTTGGGAAAGAGATGGACATTCTTAAAATATACCATAGTGCATTGTTTGAAAAATAATTATTCATACTGAACATTCTTCATATCTTATCTTAAGGGAAAGTGTTTCTCAAAAGTTACCACCACCACCTTGGTGGAATTTCCTGAAGCAAATGAAGTGGTCAGGTTGGTACTAGGGTTGAAATGCAGGAGGTTGGTGGTATGGGACCTGGTATGAGATGGTGAGCCTGCAGACTGAGTGG
This sequence comes from Mustela erminea, assembly GCF_009829155.1. NCBI lineage: Eukaryota > Metazoa > Chordata > Mammalia > Carnivora > Mustelidae > Mustela > Mustela erminea. The sequence continues at coordinate 84,987,508 of NC_045617.1, forward strand.
AAATGAAGTATCAGGGTAGGACTAGCTCACTAAAGGTAACAGGTGCTCTCCTGGATGGAGGGAGGCAAGGACTAGAGAACCAAGTTCTAGGGGTATCAATGGCTCGAGCCTGAACACTGCTCCCCTCCCACTTTGCAAAAAGGAGCATGCCAGTGGGAAGTGTTTTGTTTGTCTTTTCTCCTATTCTGCATGGTGAAATGAAGGGTTGGTATTATGAAAACTGGGTAAAATTATAAAAGCAGTAAGGAATCTTTAAAAAAGGGGTAACCTGACTTTTTTGGTAATTTATTCCCAATTTATTCTCTTAATTATTATTATTTTTTTTTAATTTGAGAGAGAGAGCTGAGAGAGCACAAGCTGGGGAGGGGAGTGTGGACAGAGCGAGAGGGAGAAACAGACAGCCCTGAGCAGGGAGCCTGTTGTAGAACTGAGATCATGACCTGAACTGAAGGCAGACACTTAACTGAGCCACCCAGGTGCGTCTCCCCCACCCCCAAAATGCTTTTCTAATTTCTTCCAGTATTGTTGAGTCTCACGGACATTTGAAACCTTAGGTCTGAGCTGAGAAAAAATCTGGACTCCACCCTCTCCAGCAGTTATGCTCATTCCACGTATTGCTATTGGAATGATTCATGAATGACAGTAGGAACTACTGGCCTGAGGAGAGGTTTTTTTTTTTTTTTTAAAGATTTTATTTATTTATTTAACAGACAGAGATCACAAGTAGGCAGAGAGGCAAGCAGACAGAGAGGGTGAGCAGAGAACCCGATGCGGGGCTCGATCCCAGAACTCTGGGATCATGACCTGCGCTGAAGGCAGAGGCTTTAACCCACTGAGCCACCCAGGCACCCCACTGAGGAGAGGTCTTTAACTGGAATCAAAGATCAGCTATAAACAGATAGATCACAGGTTTTTGTTTTGTTTTTAGGTTCTGATTTGCCAATTTTATTTTGTCAGCTTTTCTTAATATTTCCATGATTTGCCTGGCCCTATCAGTACTTTGATGGTTGAGATGTATGTGTAGGATGCATATATATGCACACATATTGTCCAGTGCTCACTTTGTTGGAAGTAGATCAATGTCACAATATTTAGAAAACTTCTCCCAGTGTTTTCGGTTTTTTAAAAAAACTGACACATTTTGTGGTTAGACCGAAATGAAATAAATATGTCTCTGGTGCATGTTATTGAAGTACTAATGGATTTTTAGATATTTTCTATAATGTTAACATGTTAATTTATGCCCTGTAAATGAATAGGAGACACTGTTACTGGGAAAACTGTAGAGTCTGTACAATAAATGCTGTATAAGAAGCAACCTTCTTCCAAATGACTTTTTTGCTAGTTCACACTTCTGAGCAGTAGGCTCTATAGGCGTGAAGAATCTAGGGACTGTATAATTTGTGATAAACCAGATTATAAAATAAGCTTAATTACTGATAAGAGTTTTGTTTGTGAGCTTTGTTAACTTCATGTATTCTCTTGTTGACTATTTTTGCAAGAAGAATTTGAAGACATACTTTTGGGAGCCAGTGCAATGTTATTTCTATACTCAAATAAAGGCTTACAGCTCTGTGGTCTTGGTCTAAGCAAATACGACTTGAGAGACCTTATGAGTCCAATCAGAACTAGTTACCTGTGGTGAGTAGTAAGGAGAAGAATTTTATATATGTAGTGACAATTCATAAAATTTAAATATCTGCTTACTGAAAGGGTATTTAATATTTTTGCTGTATATAGAAATGTTTACTTTCTATAAATATATTTTATAGCAATTTGAAGTACATTAAGGTCTGGGAGAACTAATATTTTTAAACTTTGTATGTTCACCAGATCAAATAATTTAGTACTCAACAAATCTATCTTGTGTATTATGTGGCAGACATAATATTTTTTTGCTAGGGGCTAGGGTATACAGTGAATAAGATATGCATTATTTTTCATCCAACAAATGAGTATTGAGTGCCTCTGTGGATATACTCTTAAGGGCTTCCCTGAGGAAATAGTGCTTATGTTAAGGTTCAGGGGTGAGTGGGAGTTACCAAGCAAATAGCAAAATAAAGAAAAATAGTCACATCCCATGAGTAGGGTACTCCAGGTTGAGAAAAAGCATGGGGATGTTTGAAAAACAAAAAGGACCCCAGAATGGTTGAAGTAGGAGGAGGGAGAGGAGAAGCAGTTGGCTTAAGATGAGACTGAAGAGATAGCCAGAAACCAGTTCTTAAAGAGACTTCTTTCCTTCTTTCCTTCTTTCCTTCCTTTCAAGATTTTATTTATTCATTTGAGAGAGAGAGAGCAAAAGTAGGGGGAGAGACAGATGGAGAGGGAGAAGCAGACCCTCCGCTGAGCAGGGAGCCCAATGTGGGACTCGATTTGAGGACCCTGGGAGCATGACCAGAGCCAAAGGCAGATGCTTAACTGACTGAGTCACCCAGGCATCCCTTCTAACTTCAAAACCGTGTTTATGATTTTGGATCTGATTATAAAGGCAGTGGGAGGCCATTCAAGAGTTTAGGGAGGAAAATGACCTTATCAGTCTTCTGGCTTCAGCTTCCAGGAGAATGTCGGTGCCATCCCCTGAGATGGGGAAGAAGGCCAGAAGACAGGGTCTACTTTAATTTCTAAGATGTACCTCAAAGTGGAGAGATTCATTGGGCACACAGGATTGGGGTCACTTACCATCAATAGGATATATGGGGTGGGTGGGGATGTATAATGTATATATTTTAAGCTTGTCTGAAAATACCAATTATTATCAAAGCAATATCATTCAGTCTTTCTGAGGTTAGTGAAGACTGTCTTGAGTTTTTAAGAGAAGGAATCATTATGAGAATGTAGGTGAGAATATGGTAAAGTTTTTTATTGTTATTTTCTAAGAAGTTAAAGAGATTACTCATGAAAGGAAGTTTAAATGAACCTAGCCATATTGAGTAGATCACAGTTTTCCCCATAAGGTAGGTTCCAAAGAGACAGCATTTTAAGGTGTTTTTTTTTTTTATAGTAATCAGTCCTTGGTTCTTGGTAATTTTTGTTCAGACCAGTTTGTTTTTGCTGAGGCTTTTAACCCAGGTTAACATCCAACTAGTAGAATTTTTATTAAGATTTTAATCAGAAAGCTAAAACTGTTTTATAAATTGGCTGACTACTGCTAATGGCTTGTAGCTTTTAAAAATAAGGTGTCTAAGGTTTATGATTGGGGTGGGGGTAGGAACGTGCAGCTTTGAAAACTTGGAAATGTACTTGTTAATGGAGGCTCTAGCCTATTTAGGATATCACTTGGGGGAAGGGATGAAGAGGAGGTAAAAGAAACCCTGTTCTTTTAAAAGAGGTCTTCATACAATGCCTTACATGAACTCAACTTATAATCAGATCAAGTTTTTATTTGCAGCATTTCCATTTTACTTTAATTGGCTGTTTGAGACACAGCATTTATTTATTTATTTATTTATTTATTTATTTATTTATTTATTTATTTTAAAAGATTTTATTTATTTATTTGACAGAGATCACAAGTAGGCAGAGAGGCAGGCAGAGAGAGAGAGGAGGAAGCAGGCTCCCTGCTGAGCAGAGAGCCCGATGCGGGACTTGATCCCAGGACCCTGAGATCATGACCTGAGCCGAAGGCAGTGGCTTAACCCACTGAGCCACCCAGGTGCCCCTAGACACAGCATTTAATGGTATGAAATGCTAAAATAAAACTTCCAGTGGGACATGGCGTTGTAATCTGTGATGTAGCGTCAGGTAGAATTGGTGACTAGAATGGGAATGTGGGAACTGGAAAAGTAACCCCTGCAGCTTGGAAGTTGTTGCATTTTGATAAGCTGAGCGGTGCTTGCTTCAGTGATGCATGCTGTAGTGGGCAGAGTGTGGACATTAGAGTTATGCAAGCCTGGGTCTCAAAACCCTAGCTTCAGCACTTGGTTGCCATGCTCCACTGTCTGCTGAAGTGTGGGGTTGACATCTGCTGCTGATTTTGTTTTGAGGATTAAATGGGAAAATGAACATAATGCCTCTGGCAGAGTGACTTGCTCATAGTAGGCACTTAAATCTTAGTTCCTCTTTCACCTCCAGTTTTATTTTCTTTATACCCAGCTTTAGTGTCTATAATAATGATGTAGAAGCCTTATTAGTGGCCATATAAACTTAGTGAGTTAGAGCAATTGCAGTTCACTTTCTCATTTCTACTAATTAATTATGAAAATAGAAATTCACGGGTATTGAGCATTTCATCTTTTGGAAATGCTAATCCAGGTGATGCTAAGTGTGTCCTTGAAGGCACACAAGATAGTTTGAGAAAGGTTTAAAATGACAGTGGGTAAATAATTTTAAACATAATCCAGTGATGGGCTTTCTACAGGAAAATGTTTGGCCACTTATTCGTTCAGTTAACATTTATTGAGCAACGTTTTTATATTGTGGGAGACTTGACAAGTGGTAACTTGATTCTTACATGCCATAGTAGGTGTTGTGCTGTGGAAAATCACAGGGTATTGTGCCAAGAGAATAAGACAGTATGACCAAATGCTTTAAAAATGTTCATTGGTGGGGCGCCTGGGTGGCTCAGTGGGTTAAGCCGCTGCCTTCGGCTCAGGTCGTGATCTCAGAGTCCTGGGATCGAGCCCCGCATCGGGCTCTCTGCTCAGCAGGGAGCCTGCTTCCTCCTCTTTCTCTGCCTGCTTGTGATCTCCGTCTGTCAAATAAATAAATAAAATCTTTAAAAAAAAAGAAAAGTTCATTGGTGACATCTGGGTGGCTCAGTCAGTTAAGCGTCTGCCTTCGGCTGACGTCCTAATCCCAGGGTCCTGGGATTCAGTTGCACATTGGGTTCCTTGCTCAGTGGGGAGCTTTCTTCTCCCTCTGCCTGCCACTCTCCCTGCTTGTGTGCTGTCCCCTCCCTGATGAGCAGGGATCCTGATGCAGGACTCGATCCCAGGACCCTGGGAAATCATTACCTGAGCCGAAGGTAGATGCTCAACCAACTGAGCCACCCAGGTGTCCCTGAAGAGGGTTTTGGAAAAGGAATTTATTGTCAAAGAAGGTAAGTTTAGTGAAACCCTTTCCAAATCAGTTTTGTCTATTCTCTGCCTTGAAGAAATCATTACCAAAGACATAGTTATTCTCACATTCTAGAAGTGGGGTGGGAGTTAAATGAGCTAAGCATCTTGCCAAACCTGTGTAGTACATCTGAGAGATAGAAGTTGGGGTCTATACAAACCAAAGGTAAGTTTTTTTTTTTTAATTTTTTATTTTTCATAAGCATATAATATATATTTATCCCCAGGGGTACAGTCTGTGAATCACCTTTTTACACATTTCACAGCACTCACCATAGCACATACTCTCCCCAATGTCCACAACCCTACCCCCCTTCTCCCAACCCCCCTCCCCCCAGCAACCCTCAGTTTGTTTTGTGAGATTAAGAGTCACTTATGGTTTGTCTCCCTCCCAATCCCATCTTGTTTCATTTATTCTTCTCCTACCCCCTTAACCCCCCATGTTGCATCTCCACTTCCTCATATCAGGGAGATCATATGATAGTTGTCTTTCTCTGCTTGACTTATTTCACTGAGCATGATACCCTCTAGTTCCATCCACGTCGTCGCAAATGGCAAGATTTCATTTCTTTTGATGGCTGCATAGTATTCCACTGTATATATATACCACATCTTCTTGATCCATTCATCTGTTGATGGACATCTAGGTTCTTTCCATAGTTTGGCTATTGTGGACATTGCTGCTATAAACATTCGGATGCACGTGCGCCTTTGGATCACTACGTTTGTATCTTTAGGGTAAATACCCAGTAGTGCAATTGCTGAGTCCTAGGGTAGCTCTCTTTTCAACATTTTGCGGAACCTCCAAGCTCTTTTCCAGAGTGGCTGCACCAGCTTGCATTCCCACCAAGAGTGTAGGAGGGTTCCCCTTTCTCCACATCCTTGCCAGCATCTGTCATTTCCTGACTTGTTAATTTTAGCCATTCTGACTGGTGTGAGGTGGTCTCTCATTGTGGTTTTGATTTGTATTTCCCTGGTGCCGAGTGATATGGAGCACTTTTTCATGTGTCTGTTGGCCATCTGGATGTCTTCTTTGCAGAAATGTCTGTTCATGTCCTCTGCCCATTTCTTGATTGGATTATTTGTTCTTTGGGTGTTGAGTTTGCTAAGTTCTTTATAGATTTTGGACACTAGCCCTTTATCTGGTATGTCGTTTGGAAATATCTTCTCCCATTCTGTCAGTTGTCTTTTGGTTTTGTTGACTGTTTCCTTTGCCGTGCAAAAGCTTTTGATCTTGATAAAATCCCAATAGTTCATTTTTGCCCTTGCTTCCCTTGCCTTTGGTGATGTTCCTAGAAAGATGTTGCTGCGGCTGAGGTGGAAGAGGTTGCTGCCTGTGTTCTCCTCAAGGATTTTGATGGATTCCTTTCTCACATTAAGGTCTTTCATCCATTTTGAGTCTATTTTTGTGTCTGGTTTAAGGAAATGGTCCAATTTCATTTTTCTGCATGTGGCTGTCCAATTTTCCCAACACCATTTATTGAAGAGGCTGTCTTTTTTCCATTGGACATTCTTTCCTGCTTTGTCGAACATGAGTTGACCATAGAGTTGAGGGTCTATTTCTGGGCTCTCTATTCTGTTCCATTGATCTGTGTGTCTGTTTTTGTGCCAGTACCATGCTGTCTTAATGATGACAGCTTTGTAATAGAGCTTGAAGTCCGGAATTGTGATGCCACCAACTTTGGCTTTCTTTTTCAATATTCCTTTGGCTATTTGAGTTCCTTTCTGGTTCCGTATAAATTTTAAGATTGTTTGTTCCATTTCTTTGAAAAAGATGGATGGTACTTTGATAGGAATTGCATTAAATGTGTAAATTGCTTTAGGTAGCATAGACATTTTCACAATATTTATTCTTCCAATCCAGGAGCATGAAACATTTTTCCATTTCTTTGTGTCTTCCTCAATTTCTTTCATGAGTACTTTATAGTTTTCTGAGTATAAATTCTTTGCCTCTTTGGTTAGGCTTATTCCTAGGTATCTTATGGTTTTGGGTGCAATTGTAAATGGGATTGAGTCTTTAATTTCTCTTTCTTCTGTCTTGTTGTTGGTTTAGAGAAATGCAACTGATTTCTGTGCATTGATTTTATATCCTGACACTTTACTGAATTCCTGTACAAGTTTAGCAGTTTTGGAGTGGAGTCTTTTGGGTTTTCCACATCCAAAGGTAAGTTTTGAGTAATGACTAGATAAGGGGTAGTCCCAGTGAGACTGCTTAGGTCAATGGGCTTGTCCGCAGAGCAGGACGAGCTGGTTTTTCAATGCTCTCAGTGTTTTTCAGGTACACTTTATAGTAAGATTGACTTGTGAGAAAAACCATTCTGAAAACAATGGAGAAAAATATGTCTGGTGAGTTGAGTGTGTGGGGCAGCTAGCTGCAGGGACTTCACTGGTCATTTTGGCTCAGCTGGTACCATTAGGTCATTTTCTCTGCCTTGTGGAAACATCCCATTTCTAGATACTTAAGTTTCCAAGAATACCTTTTGTTGAGAAACTATTTTTCCCAGTAGTTGATAATGAGTTAAGCTGCCAAGATGGCTTTTCTTAACTTTTGCACAGCGATCCCATTAATAAAATTCAAAGGTTTTTACTCAGGTTTTACAAATAACTGTTTTGGAAGACTTATTTACATTTATTTACCAGGTGTACACCTTTGGATAGACAATTAACTCTCCCAATTTACAGTAATAAATAATTCCTATTTTTTTCTTACAGAGGTTGATAAGCTTGGAGATTTCTAATTTTCCCATTTATATGAGAACTGTACAGCAAGTGGAACAAGACTTTACTGTGGCTGCATCAAATGAAGTGACTATTTTTGCCCCTTTCCCTTACTGCTTTCCGAAGGAGAGTGATGAGAAGCATTCTCTCTGCCTTTTTTGTTCACTTTTTTACATGTGATGTAAATCTGCTCCCCTGACCTTGGAAAACTTCTGGGACTTTGTGTTATTTTTCTTCTTTTTTCTTTTCCTTTTCCTTTCTTTTTGTTGTTGGTGGTGGTGGTGTTTTTCCTTTTTTTTTTTTCTTTTTTTTCCTCCCTTGTGTCTTTTCATTTTTTTTTCTTTTTCTTTTTTCTTTCTTTTTCTTGAGTTGTCAGCAGTTGAATACCAAGTGATTCAGAAAGTGAGGAGCAAGAGAGTAGGAATTATGATGCAAATATGAGGGCAAAAAGGAGGAGATAATTTGTGGCCCTTTTCTGTTGACTAGGAAAATACCTTTCATTTTTAATGGCTATCATTTGTTGAGTACCCATGGTCCGAATGAGTACATTATCTTATTTAATTCACATTATTGTTAGAGGTAGAAATAATTCCCTCCTTTTGTCTTAACAGACAAGGCCCCAAAAGATTAAATAGTCTGCTTTTAGCCATATGTCCAGTAAATAGCAAAGTTAGGGTTTAAATCCAGGTCCAACTTTGAAGCTTTTTGTAGTGTATAGGTTACTTAAGTTGGCCTAAGAGTTTAAAAACAAACAAACAAACAAACAAACAAAAAAACCAAACCACAACAAACTATATTAGGATTAACTCCATGAATTTCTGGTGACTTGCATTAACTTTCTTGGCTCTTGTTTTCTTTATCTGTAAGAGGAGAGGATTGAGCTGGATCTTTAAAATTAGTTCTGACTAAAAATTCTGTGATTCTTTGTCACTTTATTGAATTCAAGCAGAGGAAAAATGTACAGAGCTTCTAGTTTTTGTGTGTGCAGCCAGTTTGGTTTGTAATGAATACTGTTAGTTTGATGATTTTTTTTCACTTGTTCATCCTGTGGAGGTGCAGAAAAGTAATCATGGGAGAATAGTTTAAAAGAGGGTACATTGTTCCAACTCAAGATTCACAAAAGAAAACAACTAAAAATACTTGAGCATGAAGGAGCATGGCAGGCATGGGCTGGAGATTGGGTGGGTGGGACCTTGTTATTGTCTGTAGACATTAATGTCATTTACCCGTAAGTATTATTGTGCCTGATTGAGTGAGTTTTGTGTGTCTGTCTCCAGGCATTGGGGATTGTGCTAGAGGGTATCACGATGACTCAGTTGCAGTTCTTTTAGGGCCTCGTAACATTTCCAGTTAAATGGTGGGGATGGTTATAGGAGGGATACAATGATATTGACATAAGAGAACTAATGAGGTGACATGGTATAAAAAAGAAGTGTCATTTTTACATTATTATAGTACTTTTATTCCATTTATGTAGTACCATTTTCTCTAAATTTGCTGCACAAATAACATCGAGATAATAAGCCATTCTAAAATGTCAAAACACCAAAGAATGAGAAAGCTATGAGAAGTAAATACACAGAAAAGAAGCAGTAGATGCTTTAGATCGCTGATCAGCCCAAAAGTTACTGATTCTTTGGCTAAATCCATTGCATTCACCATTAGTTCTGTAAATTAGTGGGAGCTTGACATGAAGGCTTTTTCCTTGAGCCAAATTAGTGCTCACCATTTTACATCCTGTGGTTCTGATTGAAGACCATGGGTTTTGATGTCAAATGGACTTGCATTTAAATCCTGATCTTGCTACGTACTAACTAGCTGTTAACTTGAAACAGATGACCTAAACTTACTCAGCTTCAGCTTCTTCATCAGTGAAGTGGTATATGACTATATAATTACACTTCCCTCATTAGGATTATTTTGAGGACTGAAGTGAATGAGTATTACACATAAAACATTTAGTGCAGTGCCTGACACATGGTAAGTGACACATAAATAATAGCTCAGTATTTGTTAAAACAGTGATTCTGGGGGCACCTGGGTGGCTTCATCAGTTAAGCATCTGCCTTCAGCTCAGTTCATGATCCCAGGGTCATGGGCTGGAACCCTCCATTAGGCTCCCCACTCAGCACGGAGTCTGATTCTCCCTCTCCCTCTGCCCCTCCCCTACTTGTGGTCTCTGTCTCTGAAATAAATAAATAAATAAATAAATAAATAAATAAATAAATAAATAACTTTTTTTTTAAAAAACCCCCCCACACAGTGATTCTGATTAGGTGATAGAGCATAATAACACATTCACTGATTTAGAAGGTAAGGCAATGTGGAGTTTTCAAATTCTACTTTGAATTGAAACAGTATTATCTGTACTTTATAGACTGGCATTAGACTTTTATATGAAACAGAGACTATACCTAATAATTTTAAGTTATATACCCACTGCCACCTTTAAGAAATGGAAAGATATAATTGAAGATCTCTGTTCTCCCTGCCTTTTGCCTCCAGTTTAACCAGTGTCCTCAATTTGGTGTATCATTTCCACACATGTCATTATATTATAATTAAAGTATTATACTATATATATATCCTTCCATAGCTTTTCTCACTCAACATTGCATTTAAGATGTTTCTGTTGTATATGTAGCATTCATTAATTTTAACTGCTATAGAACATTCCCTTACATGAATGAATTTTAATTTATTTTAATCTATCTTGTCAATGGACAATATTCCTGTGTACCTGTTACCTTCATATCCCCCTCTTCAACCTAAGAGACAATCACTATCCTGAATTGTTAATTATTTTTTTAATTGTTTAAACATACATATTCCTAAGTAGTATATTGAGTTTTGCCTCTTTTTAACGTTTATGTAAATATAATCTTACTATGTTTTTTAGTGACTTTTTTTTCAGTGTTACTGTTTTGAGATTCATTCATAGCAATTTCGCAGTTTCATTTTCAGAGTATATATTATTCCATTATATGAATATAGTACGATTTATGGACCTTGAGGTTGTTTCTGACTCTTTATTTTTATTTTTACTTTAAAAAAAAGATTTTACTTATTTATTTATTTGACACAGAGAGAGAGAGAGAGCACAATAGGCAGAGAGGCAGGCAGAGAGAGAGGGGGAAGCACGCTCCCCGCTGAGCAGAGAGCCTGATGGGGGCTCGATCCCAGGACCCTGAGATCATGACCTGAGCTGAAGGCAGAGGCTTAACGCACTGAGCCACCCAGGCGCCCCTGTTTCTGACTTTTTACTATTGCAAACAATACATAATTAACAATTTTTGTCATGTGTGTTGAGATTCAGCCATATGACTATGTGAAATGACTGAGGTGTATAGGTAATGTTACTTGCATCTTCATCTTCACTGGATATTGATAAGTAGTAATTCATTATCATTTATTTATTTTCTAATTTCTTATTTGACCCATGAACTTAAATTTTTAAAATTTTTAAAATACTTCTTAAGTTTCCAAAATTATATAGAATTCTTATCAATATTTAATTTACTTCCTCTGTAGTGAGCTTTCTCTTTTTGTATTACTAATTCTTTGGCATCTGTTAAGACTTTTGCTTTTTTGTCTAGCTTTTTGTCAGTTTTTATAAATATTCCTCATGTTTGAAAATAATTTACTAACTTACTCTTGGGTATATGAGTGTAAACTTACTAATCTTCTCTAATTTTACTAATTATTTTGGCTGAGACAGGTATAGTAAAATCTTCCCATTATGATAGTAAATTTGTCAGTTTCCCATAAATCTTTTTTGCTTTATATATTTTGAGATGTTGTTATTAGGTACATACAAGTTTAAAATTGTTTTATCCTCCTGGTAAAGTATTTGTTTCCAGGTAGGGGTTTGTGTGTGTGATTTTTTTTTTTTCTTACTATCATATAATGATTCTCTTTTTTTTCCCTCAAATAGTGCCTTTTGCCTCAGTCTCCATCTCCTCACACTACTGTAGCTTTTTTTTTTTTTTAAAGATTTATTTATTTATTTGAGAGGGAGGGAGAGATATATGGGGAGTAGGGCAGAGGGAGAGAAGGATTCTCAAGCAGCCTCCCTGCTGAGCATGGAGCCTCAAGTAGGGCTCAGTCCCACAATTTTGAGATTGTAACTTGAACTGAAATCAAGAGTCAGACACTTAACTGAGCCAACCACATGCCTCAGTGTTACTGGCTTTTTAATCATGCATCTTTGCTGGTACATTTTAAAAATAGACTTTAAAATTTTCTTTATCGTAATGTTCATGCTTTCAGTATGTTGCTTGTAAACTTATAAAATAAAATAGGACCTAGTTTATTCAATTTGAATGTTCTCTTTTAATTACTAAGTTTAGTCAGTTTACAATTATTACCATTACTAACATATTTGTACTTATTTCTACAGTCTTATTATGTGTTTTCCATTTATCCTGCTTTTTTCTGTGCTCTCTTTTTTCTTTCCTCTGTTGGTTTGAATAACTTCTTTCTTCTTTTTTCCTTCTTCTGACTACCCCTAACATTTTACTTGTATTTGGCTTTGTAAAATCTTATGTTAAACTGGTTGGTTTATCTAAACATAGTGATTCGAAGGGACACATGCACCCCAATCTTCATTAGCAGCAGCAGGGTCCACAATATCCAAGATAGGGAAAGGCCCAGATGTCCATTGACAGATGAATGGATAAAGAAGATGTGGTGTATATATACTATGGAATATTACTCAGCCATCCAAAAGAATGAAATCTTAACATTTGCAAGAACATGGATAGAACTGAGGTTATTATGCTAAGTGAAATAAGTCAGTCAGAGAAAGGCAAATATATGATTTCACTTGTATGTGTAATTTAAGAAGCAAAACAGATGAACATGGAGAATGGAAGGAAAAATAAGATGAAAACATAGAGGGAGACAAGCCATAAGAGACTCTTAACTCTAGGAAACAAACAGGATTGCTGAGAGGGGGTGGGTCAGTGAGGGGGATGGGCTAACGGTGATGGGCATTAAGGAAGGCACTTGATGTAATGAGCACTGGGTTTTCTGTGCAACTGATGACTTACTAAATTTTACCTCCAAAAGTAATAATATACTATATGTTAATAAAATTTAATTTAAATAAAAAATTGGTATGTCTGCCATATTTCTGAACAATACAGGGACCATGGAAAACTTTAATTCCAGTTACCCTCCACCAGTGGAAAGTATGTATGGTATATGTTTTTAACCAGTATTTTACTTCCTTTTTTCATTCAGAGTAGTCTTTATGATTGCTCCTATTACATTGAATTTTTATTTTTATACTTTTTTTGTTTTCTAATTCCCAAGGAAATTATGAATGCCCTCATTAAACTGGTTATTATCACTCTTTCTCTTCAGATTTTCAAAAGAAACAACCAGACGATGATTCTGCTCCAAGTACAAGTAACAGCCAATCAGATTTGTTTTCCGAAGAGACCACCAGTGACAACAACAATACCTCTATAACCACGCCAACTCTTAGTCCCAGCCAGCAGCCGCTTCCGACAGAATTGAATGTAACTTCACCAAGTAAAGAGGAGTGTAAGTGCCTACATCTTCAAAGTGTTAGACAAAGCAGCCCAAGAATTGTATCATGAGGTTCTTAGTAATGCTTTGTCTCAGAAAAAAAGATAGCAGTTCTTCTAAATCAAGATTAAGTGTTGATGTTTAGGCCCAAGTCAGCCAGTTAGGGAATAAATTTTAGCTATTCTGTAGAGCTTAAGGTCTTTTTAAAAGATAGCTTTTTTTGTTAACTGTCAAGGTGTGAGGTTTTCAACCAGTCTAGGGCAGTGGTTCTCAGTCCTGGCTGCAAAATAGAAGATTTAAAAAAAAAAAAAAACAATTACAGTCTTTGGCACTATTCTCTCAGTCTAATTTTATTGACCTGGAGGGAGGCCCAGGGATTTTTCTTTTTAACTCTGTAGAGGACCCTAATCTACGCTAATTGATGAGAACCACTCGTCTAGAGAACTTACTCCTGATTTAGGAACCTTGGATTGAAACCTTACCTTCTGTCGCTCTTTTGGGCCTTGTATGTTTTTAGGCAATTAATGAAGATAACAACACTGTGTACTTCATAGAACATTGGCTATTTGAAGAGAGGAGAAAATCATTTCTCTTATTCTTCTGTAGGTTCTCAGTTATAGAATGTTACTTTTATATATATGATACGGAAGTCCATTGTCCACTTAACTTTTTTGCTGGTGTAGCAAACTTCTTTAGTGCACAACTATTACTAACTGTCTCTTGAAAATTTAGGCACATTTTGACATACCAGTTTTTGCCTTTTAAAAAGCTTTAAATTAACAAGTTGAAATTTGATGTTTCAGATTTTATGAACATCTAGAAATCCTTGGAATATGGTAGGTTGGAATGTTCTGCCTACTAACTTTGGAACGATTAGCAGAGGACAAATTATTTATCATAAATTTGTGAACTGGGTGACACTGAAGAAGGCCAGAGTCTATGTCCTTAAAGAATTTACTCGTTATCAGGGGACATTAAATATATTTGTTATAGTATGGCAGTGGTTCTCAACCAGGAATGATTTTTGTCCCCCACCCCCATGCTCCTAAGCATCCTACACTGCATAGGATAGCCCTCCACAACAAGGAATTATCCAGCCTAAAATGTCAGTAGTGCCAAGGTTGAGAAAACCTGATACATGGTTATATGAGCCCATTTTAATGATTCTTTTTTTTTTTTTAAAGATTTTATTTATTTATTTGGCAGACAGAGATCACAAGTAGGCAGAGAGGCAGGCAGAGAGAGAGAGGAAGGAAGCAGGCTCCCTGCTGAGCAGGGAGCCCGATGTGGGGCTCGATCCCAGGACCCTTAGATCATGACCTGAGCCGAAGGCAGAGGCTTTAACCCACTGAGACACCCAGGCACCCCATTATGATGATTCTTAAATAATAAAGACTGTGAGTGTTGAAGAAGGGTATTGGTTTACTGGAGAAAATTGTGCTGAAGACAGATACAAGGTGGTGAAAAGACATTCTAGAAGACAGAGTAGAGTGAGCTTTAAAGGAAAGCTACATGGAGTTCTGCAGTGGCAAATGACCCCTTTAGGGCCTTTTATAGAGGACAAGGCTGGAAAGGCAGATGATAATCAAGTCAGAGAGGTTTAAATGCTCAGCTAAGATATTTAGTCATGTTTTTGAACAAAGAAAGTAATATTATTACAGTTTGGAGAAGTAACCTGGCAGTAATGAAAATGGGAAGGATTATACTAGAATATCATTGTAGAGGAAAGATTTTTAAATTACTGTAGCCTATTGAACAGAGGCTCAGAAGAAGGTATAGAAATCCTTTAAGATGAGGGAAGAAGAAAAGATTAAAATGGTAGTAGTATGGGGCACCTGGCTGGCTCAGTCATTAAGTGTCCGCCTTCAGCTCCGGTCATGATCCAGAGTCCTAGGATCAAGGCCTGCATAGACCTGCCTGCTCAGCAGGAAGCCTGCTTCTCCCTTTCCCACTCCCCCTGCTTGTGTTCCCTCTTTTGCTTTCTCTCTCTCTGTCAAATAAGTAAATAAGTCTTAACCAAAAAGTAAATGGTAGTGGTAATGTTGGGGTAATAGGTTTTGTTTTGTTTTAAAACATCTATTTGGGATCATGTACTTAATGAGAAACAGATAAAAGATATGGTCCCTTGTCTCAGAAAAACACACACCATCCATTTATACCCAGTTTTGAATAAAATGTTTTTTTAAGTTCACTATGGCCTTTAGGTGAAGGACTCCTTGTTTAAGGGAAAGTTTGGAGCTGGTCAGGACCTCATCTGATTGGATTCGTATATACCAGCTTCAGGCCACAACAAACCAACCTGAGTAGCCTAGTTGTGTGTGAGACTGAGATAACAATAGCTATCATTTATTGAGCATGGTGTTTGTAAGACATTGTTCTGTATGTTTTGGACATTTTCTCTTAGATGTCTCAAGATAACCCAGTGCAATAGATATTATCATTTATCCCCATTTTAGAACTCAGGAAACAGGCACAAAGAGATCAAGTAATTTGTGGTCACAAACAACTGGGTACCAGAACCAGGATTCAAATTCAGCCATTTGACTTCAGAAACTCTGCTTTTAGTCTGTTAATTCACCATGGGAAATTTAATTGCCGCAGAGAATAGAAATTTTCACGTTGCCAAAATCAACACTTCCTCTCTGTAATTAAGGCATGTGGACACTCAAATCATAACCAGAAGTTAATTTTATTAACTCATCATGAAAAATCCTGTAACAGGGATTGGACTTACAGGGATTGGACTTGTTTACACGTAGGACTAAAACATTATTCTGGAGACAGACCTTTCTGGGAAGCCAACCCATACAAGGATTTATATAGCAAATGGTAAAGTGTGGACTCACCAAGTGAAATTAAAATGAAGTGAATTTTTAATTGAGTCAGGCTGATTATGAGGTGTACTCTAAGTCCATATAACGGAGGTCTTGCGTTCAATGCAAGATTCCATCTTCATGCCCTTTTCTCCCTCCTCTGCCTGGTCTGAGACCTGCTCTGAGCTTTGAAGCCCCTGGGACACAATACTTCTGTATTTCCGTAACTTGCCAGTCGAGGCCATTGTATACTGCCGTGTTTTTTCTCTTGATAAATAAATACCTTCAGTCTGAGTAAGGATGTCTCCTAGTTCTAGTAGCTTCAGATCTATTCTCTCTGATGACATCACTGCTTTAAACCATTATGTGTTTATCTTAAGTTAAATTTACTGAAACTAATCTTATTCCCTAATGCTTATAAGGCTCATTGTAATCCTCAGGTTTTCATAGATCTGAGGAATTGAGGAGATTTGCTAATCTGAGATATGATGATGACTTTCATGTTTAAGTGGGTGGGTTGAGTTGGAGCCCAGAAGAGGGAAGTCAGAGTTAGCTTCATGTAGTTGGGAGATGATCATTGAAACCTTACTGGTTAAATGAGATTGGTAAGGATGAAAGCAAGAAAAAGCAGTGAGAACAGAACCTTGAGAGTGAAATCAAAAAAGAGGAGGCAACTGAAGAAGTTGAAGAGGAGAATGATAGTGGGCAAGTTCACAGAGGCCGAGGAACAAATTGCAGCTTAAGGTGTGCTCTTTCATAGTAAGAAGGAAGATGTAAGCTTGCATTTATGAAGTGTTTGCTATTTTCTTAGCACTTTCCTAATCTCTACATGTACTAACATTTAATTTTCGCAGGGTCTTAAAAGAAGGTGCTTTTATTATCCTCTTTTATAGATGAGGAAGATAAATGATAGGTTCATGACTTCAGCCCAAAGTTCCAGAGCTTCTCCTTCTCGGTATAGTTCATGTTCAGCCCACTAATTTGGCTTCAAAGTCTGTGCTTGCAGCCACTATAGAATATTACCTCATTAAAATGCTGCTGCTGTAAACAGACCAGAGAGATTTGGATTTGATGATCATGAGACTGATTACCTAAATGTAAGCTATTTAATAATCTATTGCAGATTTTTTTGTATGTTCATTTAGGGTCTTTGCTGAGAGCCTTCTAGTTAGGCAGTAGTTTAAGCTCTGGGTACAAAAATGAGTAAGATTAGGTCTCTAGCCCCAAGGAGGTCACCTTTTCAAATAATATATGCCTCTCCCTGAAATTCTGGCTTGTTCTCCGACATGGGTACAGAAGAATTTGGGGGTATAATGGAGGAGGCAGCAGGAGCAGTGGTCAGTTAGCATGTTATTTGCAAAAGCTTTCACACTGAGGTTGAAACTGATGTGTGCCTGATTTGTGGGTAGTGTATGTAGGGACGAGGTATATCAGCTGTGATGTATCTCGTAGAAGCAGCGTGGAGGAAGTGGAGACAGGAGATTACTTACACGGATCTTTAGTGTCCTTGGGACCGGAATTTTACCTGTTGGTCCTTCATAGCTTTCCTCATATTAGAGGTATGGAGATGTAGGAAATGGGTTTGGGAATTGCAAATCCAAGAACCACATAATTTAACTATACAGTAATTATGAATCTGTTGTTACTGTGTAGGACTGGAGTGCTGTGAATTCTTTAGGACTTGTGAAAAGGTTTTACATTTTCTGTAATAAGTGAATGAGTATTGTTTATATCTGGTCTTTGCTTTTCACTGTCAAATCAATATACAAAAAGAAAAGTGGTGACACATTGAGATATCACCTTACACCAGTTAGAATGGCCAAAATTAACAAGACAGAAAACAACATGTGTTGGAGGGGGTGTGGAGAAAGGGGAGAACCCTCTTCCACTGTTGGTGGGAATGCAAGTTGGTGCAGCCTCTTTGGAGAACAGTGTGGAGATTCCTCAAGAAATTAAAAATAGAACTTCCCTATGACCCTGCAGTTGCACTCCTGGGTATTTACCCCAAAGATACAGATGTCCTTTTGCTGTTATTCATTGTTCTCCCAATTTCCAAGGCTTTCATAGAGGTGATAAACTGTGATTTGTATCATGACCCAACTTTTAAAGAGAGAAAGGATAATGTTAGATTGTAGCTAGAGCACTGGAACCAGTTGTTGTTTTATTGTTAAATTAGTGGCATGCTGACTGGTCACTTTAAGTCAAGAGTCTTATCAGATTGGACCTAAAAGATGAAGAAAATGCCGTCTCTCATGTAAATCAGCTTTCTTTTTACCCTGGGTTTCTCTACTTATGAGATGTTTCAGAGATTTCTGATGTGCGTACCTACGTAGGTTTTGAGTTTTGTTTTTTTCCTAGTCCCATTACATATTGGATAGAAATTGAGGTGTTACGGGAGAGTTGATTGGTCTGTTTCTTTCTAGGCAGAAGAGGAAGAGAACTAATAGCCAGACAGAGTTGATATCCATACCTGATACTGGGGAAGAGCAATGGCAAGAAATGGGCTTGTATTCAAGTATTCTGACATTCTAATCTAGCAGTTAGAGAGGGCCCACCTCATACAGAATACTTTCCTAGCTCTGTCGAGGCACATAGTAAGAAATAAACAGTAGCCAACACATATATAAAACTATATAAAACCATCAGTTGTTTTTGTATGGTCTGAGAGCTAAAAAATGATTTTAGATGGTTGAAAAAAAAGCCAAACAATGTTTTGTGACTTCTAAAAATTACATGAAACTTAGATTTTAGTGTTCATGAAGTTTTTCTGGAACACAGCCAAGCTCATTATTTACGTATGGTGTCTGTGGCTGCTTCTGCAATACAATAGCAGAATTGGGTAGTTACTACAGAGAGACCCAATGGTTCTTTACAGAAAAAGTTTGCTAACCATTGTTTAACAAAGCACTTCAACAAACATTTTTCTGGGATCATCCTGACAGTGTGCAGCTTAGGCATGGGTACTCTCCTTCCTGTTCCACAAATGAGAAAACAGTTTGCATGGTACTTTCCTTTGAGTCACATGTCAGGACTGGCACTCACCTCTGGGACTTTTTCATCCATAATACTCAAGATTTTTCATACTCTTCTCTACTGCATCTATCCAGGAGATGCTTTTGTTATAGCCAAAAGAAAACATACAGAAAAAGTGAGAACCATACTAACCGGCATGTTAATGAAGATTGTTAATGATGAAAGCTTCATTTCCAAGTGCTGGCTGGATTTTCTTTTAATTATGACAGTGATTCCCAAAATAGAAATTTGAGAACATTCTTTATCTGTGGTTAAATTAATTTGGTTGAATAGAGAGATTTCCATTGTTTCCTTGGAAACTGGTTCTTGGTGGTACCCAGCTCCCTCAGGCATTTAGAAAGTAAAATAAAATAGTACTGCATTTTAACAGATGTCCTTGCCAGACTGCCCTTGGGTCTTTTTTGCACAAGCGTTGGGTGGGCTTCACTGGCTACTAGTCTTGAGTCCTGTCTGAGAATCCCTTGTCTGTTCCCTGGAAAATTAATACCACAGCCACCAAGTAGCTAGACTGTTTGTTTTTACCAATTAAGTTTCTAATAATCTTTCAGGGAAACTCGTTTTCCCTTTTTTGGACTTCAGCAGACCAGATAGATATTGGGCATAACAGGCTAGCTTATTCTAGGAGAATATTTAGAAAATATTACCTATTAAAAAAATACTTTATGACTTCCTGGTGGGCTGGTTTTAAATGAAATATGGTGGGGAGAGTTATTTACAGTTCTCTCTGTATGTGTCTTTCTTTTCCCTTTTCTCTAATGAAGCTTGAGGCATCAGGCCGTTTATCAGAGATAATTATACAACAGATGGAGCTTTTCTGATATATAATAGTCTCAAAGTGGAAGATTCTTTCCCATAATGAAGAATGCCCAAACTTTAAATGTCTCTTTTGATTTTAATTTAAAGGTTTTTTTTTTTTCAGTGCATTTATTTATCCTGGAGCTGATTTTATAAAGCGTGCTGCTTTTATTATAGCTGTCTACTAAAAAGATTGATACTTTGCAGTATAGTATGATAACATATAGTTATATGCTGTATTGAATCACATGGCTGTAATTTACCAGGATCAATGTATGGGATCATTAAATTAATCCCTGTCAAAAAGCAGAAGGACTTGAGCAGTTTAGCAGTATTTTTTAATCAAAATGATTTCTGTTCCATAATGTTAGCTGGGTTGAAACTTGTTTAGGCACTTAAATTATCATCTGACCTTCAACTTGTAGTCAAAATAAAGGCCAAATTAAAGTAGAACCATGAATTTTAAGTTACTCATTTGCTGGCTTTTTGTTCCTTGAGAGTATTAATTGTATTTTTAAAGTATACAAGTAAAACAGAGACAAACAGGTTTATATAGAATAGAAAGTGAAAACACTCTTTTCACATCTCTCTCCCTAGTCCGCCACTAAATTCCCATTCTTTCCAAAGATAATCACTGTTCATTCATTTTGGATTATATATTCTTTTTTAGCACAGCTGTATATATGTTTGCATACCTAAAGATTTTCTTCATTTTTATGCAGATGAGAACATACTATATATTGTGGTTTGCTTTTTTAATTTAACAGTATATATTTTTTAATATTTATCTTAGAGAAGAGAGCTCAAGTTTGAGTGCACAGAGGGGAGGGGCAAAGTCGAGAGAGAGAGAATTTCAAGTGGACTCCATGCTCCATGTGGAGAATGTTTGACTTGATCTCACAACCCTGAAATCGCAACCTAAGCCGAAACTGAGAGTCAGATGCTTAACTAACTGACCCACCCAGGTTCCCCAGTGGTATATGTTAGAGATTTTCCAGATTAACGATAAAGGCCTGTGTAATTCTTTTTAAACTGCTTCAAAGTATTTCGTATTTTTATTATTAATTTCTCTTTTCAAAGTCAAGTCTTTGGTGTTTTGTCTTCTACTTTGTGTCTTTTTAAAAAAATTTACATGTAGTGTATTATTTGTTTCAGGGGTATAGGTCTATGATATATCAGTCTTACACAATTCACAGCGCTCACTGTACCATGTACCCTTCCCCCAGCCATCCCATCCTTCCCATCCCCCTCCCCTCCCCTCCCCTTCAGCAACCCTCTGTTTCCTGAGATTAAGAGTGTCTTATGGTTTGTCTCCCTCTCTGGTTTTGTCTTGTTTCATTTTTTTCTCCTTTCCCCTATGATCCTCTGTCTTGTTTCTCAGACTCCTCATATCAGTGAGCTCATATGATAATTGTCTTTCTCTGATTAACTTATTTCACTTAGCATAATACCCTCTAGTTCCATCCAAGTTGTTGCAAATGACAAGATTTTGGTTTTTTGATGGCCGCATAATATTCCATTTTAGGCATGTACCACATCTTCTTTATCCATTCATCTGTTGATGGACTTCTAGGTTCTTTCCATAGTTTGGCTACTGTGGACATTGCTGCTATAAATATTGTGCTGCACGTGCCCCTTCAGATCACTAACTTTCTATTTTTAGGGTAAATACCCAGTAATGCGATTTCTGGGTCATAGGGTAGCTCTGTTTTCAACTTTTTGAGGAAACTCCATACTGTTTTCCAGAGTGGCTGCACCAGCTTGCTTTCCCCCAATAGTGTAGGAAGGTTCCCCTTTTTCCGCTTCCTCGCCAGCACCTGTCGTTTCCTGACTGGTTAATCAGCTATTCTGAGTGATGTGAGGTGGTATCTCACTGTGGTATCGATTTGTATTTCCCTGATGCCGAGTGATGTTGAACACTTTTTCACGTATCTGTTAGCCATTTGGATGTCGTCTTTGCAGAAATGTCTGTCCATGTTTTCTGCCCATTTCCTGATTTGTCCTTTGGATGTTGAGTTTGTTAAATCCTTTATAGGTTTTGGTTACTATCCCTTTATCCGATACATCATTTGCAAATATTTTCTCTCATTCTGTCATTGTCTTTTGGTTTTGTTGACTGTTTCCTTCTTTGTGCAAAAGCATTTGATCTTGATGAAGTCCCAAGAGTTCATTTTTTCCCTTGCTTCCATTGCTTTTGGCAGTGTGTCTTGGAAGAAGTCGCTGCTGCTGAGGTCAAAGAGGTTGCTGTCTGTGTTCTCTTCAAGGATTTTGATGAATTCCTGTCTTACATTGAGGTCTTTCATCCATTTTAAGTCTGTTTTTATGTGTGGTGGAAGGAAATGGTCCAGTTTCATTCTTCTGCATTGTGGCTGTCCAGTTTTCCCAACATCATTTGTTGAAGAGATTATCTTTTTTCCATTGGACATTCTTTTCTGCTTTGTCAAAGATTAGTTGACCATAGAGTTGAGGTCCATTTTTTGGGCTCTCTCTTCTGTTGCATTAACTATGTGTGTGTTTTTGTGTCAGTACTGTACTGTCTTGATGATTACAGCTTTGTAATAGAGTTTGAAGTCTGGAATTGTGATGCTGCCAACCTTTGTTTTCTTTTTCAATATTTCTCTAGCTATTTGGGCTCTTTTGTGGTTCCATATAAATTTTAGCATTATTTGTTCCATTTTTTTTGAGAAAAGTTGATGGTATTTTGATAGGGATTGCATTAAATGTGTAAGTTGCTCTAGGTAGCATAGGCATTTCAGCACTATTTATTCTTCCAGTCCATGAGCACAGAATGTTTTTCCATTTCTTTGTGTCTTCTTCAGTTTCTTTCATGAGTACTTTTTAGTTTTCTGAGTATAGATTTTTTGCCTCTTTGGTTAGGTTTATTCCTATGTATCTTATGGTTTTGAGTGCAGTTGTAAATGGTATCGACTCCTTAATTTCTTCTGTCTTGCTCTTGGTGTATAGAAATGCAGTTGATTTCTGTGCATCGAATTTATATCCTGACATTTCACTGAATTCTTGTATGAGTTCTGACAGATTGGGAGTGGAGTCTTTTGGGGTTTTCACAGAGTATCATGTCATCTGCAGAGAGTGATGGTTTGACTTCTTCTTTGTGGATTCAAATGCCTTTAATTTATTTTTGTTTTCTGATTGCTGGGCTGGACTTCTAGTACTGTGTTGAATAGCAGCGGTCATAGTGGACAACACTGCCATGTTTCTGACCTTTGGGGAAAAGCTCTCAGTTTTTCCCCATTGAGAATATTCGCTGTGGGATTTTCATAGATGGCTCTTAGGACATTGAGATATGTACCCTCTGTCCTTATATTGTGAACAGTTTTGATCAAGAAAGGATGCTGTATTTTATCAAATGTTCCTTTTGCATCTATTGTGAGAGTATCTTATGATTCTTACTCTTTCTCTTATTAATGTATTGTATCACCAGATTGATTTGCAAAGGTTGAACGAGCCTTGCAGCCCAGGAATAAATCCCACTTGGTTGTGGTGAATCATCCTTTTAAGGTACTGTTGGATCTTATTGGCTAGTATTTCGGCAAGAATTTTTGCACCCATGTTCATCAAGGATATTGGTCTATAATTCTCCTTTTTTATGGGGTCTTTGTCTGGTTTTGGGATCAAGGTAATGCTGTCTTCATAAAATGAATTTGGAAGTCTTCCTTCCATTTCTGTTTTTTGGAACAGTTTCGGGAAAATAGGTATTAATTCTTCTTTAAATGTTTGGTAGAATTCCCCTGGGAAGTCACCTGGCTCTGGGCTCTTGTTTGTTGGGAGATTTTTGATGACTGCTTCAATCTCCTTACTGGTTATGGGTATGTTCAGGTTTTCTATTTCTTCCTGGATTAGTTTTGGTAGTTTATGTCTCTCTAGAGTGCATCCATTTTTTTCCAGATTGTCTAATTTGCTGGCGTCTAGTTGCTCATAATATGTTCTTACGATTGCTTTTATTTTTTTGGTGTTGTGATCTCTCCTCTTTCATTCATGATTTTATTAATTGGGGTCCTTCTCTTTTCTTTTTGATTAGTCTGGCCAGGGGTTTCTCAATCTTAATAAATCTTTCAAAGAACCAGCTCCTAGTTTCATTGATTTGTTCTACGGTTCTTTTGGTTTCTGCTCTGATCTTGATTACTTCTCTTCTCTTGCTTTCGGCTTCTGCTTCTGCGTTTAGGGTTTCTTTCCAGCCTTTCTTTCTCCAGCCCCTTTAGGTGCAGGGTTAGGTTGTGTTCTTGAGACTGTTCTTACTTCTTGAGAAAAGCTTGGATTGCTATATTCTTTCCTCTTAGGACCACCTTGCTGTGTCCCCAAGATTTTGGACAGTTGTGTTGTTTTTGTGGGTTTTTTTTTTAAAGATTTTATTTCTTTATTTGAGAGAGGGACAATGAGAGAGAGCATGAGAGGGAAGAATGTCAGAGGGAGAAGCAGACTTCCCTAGAGCTGGGAGCCTGATGCGGAACTTGATCGCGGGACTCTGGAATCATGACTTGAGCCAAAGGCAGTTGTTTAACCAATTGAGCCACCCAGGTGCCCGACAGTTGTGTTTTCATTTTCATTTGTTTCCATGAATTTTTAAATTCTTCTTTAATTTCTTGGTTGACACATTCATTCTTTAGTAGGATGCTCTTCGGCCTCCATGTATTTGAGTTCTTTCCGACTTCCTCTATTGGTTGAGTTCTGGTTTCACAGGTTTGTGGTCTGGCAATATGCAGGGAATGATCCCAATCTGTGGTACCATTGAGACCTGATTTGTGACCGAGGATGTATCTATTCTGATGAATGTTGCACATGCACTAGAGAAGAACATATATTCTGTTGCTTTTGGATGGAATGTTTTGAATATATCTGTGATGTCCATCTGGTCCAACATGTCATTTAAGGCCTTTATTTCCTTGTTGATCTTCTGTTTAGATGATCTGTCCATTTCAGTGAGAGGGGGTTTTAAAGTCTCCTACTATTATTGTATTATTGTCGATGTGTTTCTTTGATTTTGTTATTAAGTGGTTTATATAATTTGCTGCTCCCATGTTAGGGGCATAGATATTTAAAATTGTTAGATCTTCATGTTGGAGAGACCCTTTAAGTATGACATACTATCCTTCCTCATCTCTTATTATAGTTTTTGGCTTAAAATATAATTTACCCGATATAAGGATTGCCACCTCGGCTTTCTTCTGATGTCTATTAGCGTGGTAAATTGTTTTCAACCCCCTCACTTTAAATATGGAGGTATCTTTGGGTCTAAAATGAGTTTCTTGCAGACAGCATATTGATGGGTTTTGTTTTTTTGAATCCATTTTTATACCCTGTGTCTTCTGATTGGTGCATTTAGCCCATTTACATTCAGGGTAACTATTGAAAGATATGAATTTAGTGCCATTGTATTGCCTGTGAGGTGACTGTTACTATATATTGTCTTCTTTCCCTTCTGGTCTATGTTACTCTTTTAGGTACTCTTCTGCTTGGAGGACCCCTTTTAATATTTCCTGTCGGGCTAGTTTGATGTTTGCAGATTCTTTTAGTTTTCATTTTTCCTGGAAGCTTTTTATCTCTCCTTCTATTTTCAGTGACAGCCTTGCTGGATCTAGTATTCTTGGCTGCATGTTTTTCTCGTTTAGTGCTCTGAATATATCATGCCAGTCTTTTCTGGCCTGCCAAGTCTCCATGGATAGCTCTGCTGCCAATCTACTATTTCTACTGTTGTAGGTTACAGACCTCTTGTGCGCAACTGCTTTCAGGAATTTTTTCTTTGTCTCTGAGACTTGTAAGTTTTACTTTTAGATGATGGGGTGTTGACCTATTTTTATTGATTTTGAGGGGGATTTTCTGTGCCTCCTGGATTTTGATGTTTGTTTCCTTCTCCAAATTAGATAAGTTCCCTGCTATAATTTACTCAGTATACCTTCTGCCTCCCTCTCTCCTCTTCTGGGATCCCAGTTACCTACTGTTTCATCTCATGGTATCACTTATCTCTCAAATTCTCCCCTTATGATCAGTCGTTCTTTGTCTGTCATTTCTTCAGCTTCTTTCTTCTTCATCGTTTGGTCTTTTCTATCACTAATTCTCTCTTCTGCCTCATTTATCCTAGCAGTAAGAGCCTCCGTTTTTTATTGCACCTCATTAATGGCTTTTTTTGTTTCAACGTGGTTAGATTTTAATTGTTTTATTTCTCCAGGAAGGGATTCTCTTGTATCTTCTGTGTTTTTTTTTTTTCAAGTGCAGCTAGTATCTTTGTAATCGTATTTCTGAACTCTGGTTCCAGCATCTTACTAATGTCTATATTGATTAGGTCCTTCGCAGTGGGTACTGCCTCTTGTTCTTTTTTTGAGGTGAGTTTTTCTGCTTTGTCGTTTTGTCCAGAGAAGAATAGAATGAGAATAGAATGAAAGAACAAAATGCTGAAAGTAACAGTGACCCCAGAAAAATATACACTAAAATCAGAAGAGACCCAAAACCAGGGGGAAAAGAAAGGGAGAGACAAAAATAATCAGGCTGGTGAATAGAACAAGCCACACACTTGATTTTGGGTGTATTTTGGTCTGTTAGAAGAAACTGCCTCCAAAAATTTTAAAGAAAGAAAAACTTACACATATACAAATAAGGGTAAATATGGTGAAGGGATGGAATATAACTGTAAAGATGAAAATTTAAAAAGATTTTTTAAAAGGATAAGTTGGTTGAAAAAACAAAGAAAAAAATTAAATTAAAAAAGAAAAGTAGAGAATGTGTTCAGGCGGGAGAATAGAACAAAGATATACAGTAAATTTAGGGTATATTTTGTTCTATTAGAAGAACTGTATCCAAAATTTTAAAGAAAGAAAAAACTTAAGCTTATACAAAATATAAGGTTAAGTACAATGAAGGGATAGAGAGAGAATATGAGTATAAAAATGAAAGTTAAAAAGGATTTTAAGAAAGGTACTGATAAGATGTTGGTTAAAATAGGAAAGAGGAGAATTTTAAAAAAAAAAAAAAGAAAATTTTAAAAATTTGACTTTGAAAGACTAACAGATCATGGGAAAAAAAGCCATGAAGTTTGTGTGCTGCTGTATTCCCTTAGTGCTGGAGTTTTGCAGTTCTCAGTGATGGGTAAACTTGGTCTTGGCTGGATGTTCTTGCTGATCTTGTGGGGGAGGGGACTGTTCTAGTAATTCTCAAAAGTCAAGTCAGTAATTCTCAAAAGTCTTGGTCTTTTGTTTGCTACATTTCTTTCTTTCTTAGAAGGCTTTCTGTACCACCAGTTAAAAAAATGTTTTTTTATGTATTTTGATACTTTTATAGTTTATCTTTTTCTATATTTAGCTCTTGAATACATCTGGATTTATTTTGTATATGATATGAGGTATAGAAGTTTACCTTTATAATTTTTGCGAATGGAGAATCAGTTATCTCAAAACCATTTTTTAAAAAATTTTTTATAAACATATAATATTTTTTTTTTTTTTTTTTTTTTTTTTTTTTTTTTAATTTATTAATTTGACAGAGAGAAATCACAAGTAGACGGAGAGGCAGCCAGAGAGAGAAAGAGAGGGAAGCAGGCTCTCTGCTCAGCAGAGAGCCCGATGCGGGACTCGATCCCAGGACTCTGAGATCATGACCTGAGCCGAAGGCAGCGGCTTAACCCACTGAGCCACCCAGGCGCCCTACATATAATATATTTTTATCCCCAGGGGTACAGGTCTGTGAATCGCCAGGTTTACACACTTCACAGCACTCACGAAAGCACATTCCCTCCCCAATGTCCATAACCCCACCCTCTCCTTCCCCCAGCAACCCTCAGTTTGTTTTATGAGATTAAGAGTCACTTATGGTCTCAAAACCATTTTTAAAGAGACCTGATTTGAGGGATGCTTGGGTGGCTCAGTTGGTTAAGCATCAGGCTCTTGGTTTTGGTTCAGGTCATCATCTCAAGGTTATGAGATCAAGCCCTGCATTGGGCTCCGCTTTGAACCCGGAGTCTGCTTGAGATACTTTCCCTCTTCCTCCCCTTCTGTTCCTCCCCTTGCTTTCATGCATTGTCTCTAAATAAATAAAGTTTTTAAATAGGCCTGATTTGAAATGCCATTATTGTTATATAAACATATGTGTGTTTTGGGGATCTTTTATTTTGTTCTGTTGGTCTACTTATATATTCCTAAGACTAGAATATAGCTTTGTGGTATGTATTGCTATCTGATAGAGTCAGTCCCCTTAGATTATTTTTTTCTAGATTTTGTTGGCTATTCGTTTGTTATTTTCTCTTCTTGATGAATTTATACTTAGTTTATCAAGCTCTATTAACAGTTACAGTGTGATTTTGATAGGGATTATATTGAATCCATAGATTGATTTCGGAATATTTGACATTTTAATAGACTCTAAGGTCTTCTCATATAGGAATCTTATTTGTTTTCATTTATTCAGACCTTATTTTTTTTTCAGCTTTATTTATTTTTTCTTTTTTTCATTTCTAAGTAATAAGACTACTTCTAGTAGTAGTTCACCAATATAGTATTTGCTGCAGGGTTTTCTTTTGTAGATATTACTAGTTTAAGGAAATTCTTCTGTTTATGGTTTGTTAACTTTTTTTTTTTTTTTTTTAATCTGAAAAGAGTGTTGAATTTTCTAAAGTACCTTTTTAGCATCTGTGGAGTTGATCCTTTGGAGTTCTCCTTAGGAATGTAATCTCTTAATTTAATGGACTTTCGGGGTTAAACTATCTCTGCATTCCTTGAATTAAACCCTACTAGTTCTTTTAGTGTCCTGCTGGCTTCAGATGCTAATTTTATTTTAGGTGTTATACATTTAAGTTAATTTTGAGTTATTTTGTATATGGTGGACATGCTATGCCTGTCTAGTTTTGGTATCAGTTACTTTAATCTTATAGAAGGCTTTTCATCTTTCCTGTTCGTAACAGAAATTTTTGTCTTATGTTCTCATTTTATGTAGGTATCTATTATTTGAAAGCTTGAAGAACTTACTTATAAAACTGATTGGCCTGCTACCTCATATTGGACTAGTCATAGTTTGTTCATCATTTGAAGTCAATTTTGATAATACTGTTAATAAAAATGTCAGTTCCATCTAGATATCTAAATTTATTGGAATATGTAACTTTCATTTATTAATTCTAGAGTATATAGTATACCAAGTACATAAACTAAATGTTTTTCTTACTCTGATACTGGTTCTATTTCCTAAGTTGTCTTTGCTATGATCCTCTAGTTAACTCAGTGGAGAAATATTAAAGGTCTGGGAAGTTAGCGCTGTCACCGTTGTTTTTGGTCATATCTTGCTTCTAATCCTGTCCTAGTCCAGATGAGTGCCCTGTTGATAACATGTTAAACAAGAAGGGAAATTCTTCAATTGATTTATCATCACCTGTCCGGTCATTCAGATTCAAACATTCTCCCTGGGAATCTGGACCCTCATTGTATCTGATCTGTCTACCCATTTCAGGAGTGATGCTCAGCTCTGAGCCAGAGTAGTCCCTTTTGTCCTCAGAAGACATCCTGGCACTTGTCTTACCATTTTTATTCATGCTATTAGAAGCCATCTCAAAACCATTTTATCCACACTATTTGCTTCCTTCAAGGAATTCTTTGTTTTTTACCTGTAACATCTAATCCCATATTATTTTGGTTGTCTTTGGCCTGATAATGTCATCTCCTTGTACCAGCTTATAGGGTAAACCCAGAATTAGCAGAGACTTTATTGTATGTTGCTTTGCTCTTCCCCAGAGCACCCAGTACAGTGCTTGACAAGGTAATGCTCAGTAAATGGTTACTGATTTAAACACTTTGAAAAGTTTTCTAATTCTTCTTCCTTTACAAAACCTACTTCATGTGTTTTGGTACATTAAAGAGAGGTTTGTTATTGCCTGAACCTGATTTGGAACGACTTACTTAATATTCTTTTATTATTTTCTGTGACTGTGCTATTCAGTATCCCCAAGATGAAGCAACTCAAAAAAGAAGTTTCCCTTCCAAAGTTTGAAATTTGGTTGCCTTGTTGTGGTGACAGTTCATCTCTTTTAACCACCAGAGCTTTTGGAGTAATGAAGACTGTCTTTTTGTCTCTTCTTCCTCCCTCCTTCCCTTCCTTCCTTTCTTCCTTTCCTTTCTTCCTTCCTTCTTTCCTTCTTTCATTGTGCAAATAGCTACTTGCTTGTTGTGAAGTAACAGTTTTTACTTATATATTTCTTTTGTCACCTGAATTACCCCTTCAGGAATCCCCTTTGCCAGACAGAAGACTAGCAGACTTTAAACATTCATGTTTAAGGGTCCCTTAAGAAATCTGCAAATCTGAAAAACTTGTTTCCCATAAAGATTTCATTAGGCACCTAGGAGATTATACAGTTACTGATACTCAGATTAGGTTTTGAAGCAGCATTATCACTGCCCCCCTCTATGCAAATGCAGATTTTTGTTTTATGTTCTTATTAAATGAAGTGCTCTGTACTTTGCTATGAAAGTAAAGGTCACTGTGAACAGCTACATTTCACACAGCTTTAGCCCTTTGTGGCTGTCATATTTTTCTTTCGTGTAGATACAGGTAATGGGTGAAACTGTGCTGAATCTAAACTAAATGTAAGCTTTATTATGACAGAAGTGTTTGGGTGAAAAAACTCACTAAAATAAGGGCATCGATTTGGGTGTGTTAGAAGTAGTTATTTTAACCTTATATTTTAATTGTGTTTGTGAACTTCTAAAATTCTTAGCTGCCAATGCCAAAAATGACTACATATAACTTCCATTTTCTGTTCACATGCTATGTGATTTCATAAACTATTTCACTTTTTGATCTATCAAAAGGACATTTTTTTAGATTTAGTAAAAGCAATAGTTGCCATCTTTGTAAGGACATTTTAAAATTCCAAAATAGGAACAGTATGAACTCAGTATAAACACTTTGCTACATACATACTACTTTTCTACACTACATAAACTGTATAAACACTTTCCTAGATGATTCAAATCGTGGCATTTTCAACTATTATTTTTGCAAAAGGAGGTCCCTTTAGCAAGACCTGTTAGCAGTCATTTCTGT
Organism: Mustela erminea; assembly: GCF_009829155.1. NCBI lineage: Eukaryota > Metazoa > Chordata > Mammalia > Carnivora > Mustelidae > Mustela > Mustela erminea. The sequence goes on from NC_045617.1 coordinate 85,018,493, forward strand.
AAAATAAGAAGGTTAGACACAAGGACCCTCCATTCAGTGTCACTGTGGGCGCTTTGCCCGCCATGGTATGGTGACCCATAGCGGAGGCTCAGCCAAGGACCAAGGAGAAAGGTCCTGTATTCAAATTTCTTTTTAAATGTCCATAGGGCAATACCTGTGGGATAAGTAGAAGTCTTTTTCCATTTTCTCTGAAGCTTCTTTTGAAGAACATGCACAAGTCACCTCCCTTTCTGAAGCAGGCATTGCAGCCTTGCAGTTGCTGATGAGGGCCAAGATTATGAGAACGTTCTTGGTAGCTGAACTATGTCAAAAATAAAAGTTCTTCTCTTGCTGAGTGGTTTCTCCATTAATGTTGTTATGAGATTCATGCTCATGTTGATGGTAAAATGCAAATACAGAAATCTGTTTGGGGTGTTAGTTACACCTGTAAATAGTCAGAACTGAAGCCTAAATTGAAGAAGTGACAGCTCCTGATTTCATATCCATATTAAATATGCTTTATCACAGAGAGAAACAAGTATCTAAAAGTAGAACTATTAGCCAGGTGATATTTTTGACCTCTCAAAAAAGGGTTCTAGTTTTGATCACTAAGATGGTGGTGTCTTAGAATTTCAGTGTTAATTGCTATTGGACTTTATCACATTTTGGAATTTTGGTATCAGGTATTTTCAGTTTTTTAATATATCGGAAGCTCTGTTTTAGTTATACAAAGGTTCTGGGTGAGAGATCCCGTCTGAAAAGCTGAAATCAAACATTTAATGGCTCAGAATTTTTTAAATTACTTGAATCATGTTTTTACTCCATATATAAGTAGTAGAAATGGAATATCCTGGGTTGATATGACTGTGGAGTTTTCCACTACCCCTTGCCTTTCTTTGTTTCCTCAAATAGTTAACATTTTGTGGAGAAGAGGCTAGACATTTTACTGTTATTAATGCTGGTGCATCCAGTTGGTTTCCTAAGACCAGAATAAACCAATTGGCATGTGAGGAAAGTATGGAGAAAGTGGAAAGTGTATTAACCTTTAGGTTCATTGTTTTGTTCTATGTCAGTGGTTCTCAAAGGGGGCTTGTAGAGGTCCCTAAGACCCATTCAGGAGTCCATTGGGTCCTTCCTTTTCCAACTATGTATCTGTGGAAGGGTGGATTTTCTTGATAGCCCTAATTTAAAATTGAATGCACATGTGGATGTGAAAAGTCAGATGTCTTCCTTTAAGACGGACAGCTCTCATAATTTTCTTTAAAATTGTATAATTTCTTTTTATAACAGTATGTTTTTATGTTGATGTAGTTATTTTTGTGAATTTTAAATGAAGTTATATTACTAAAATTTTTTCAGTTTTAATTTCAGATCAGGTACATATCAGTAGGTATAGTCCACATAAACAGAAACTTGCTAGTGTCTTTAATAATTTTTAAGTATAAAAAGATCCCAAGGGGACACCTGAGCGGCTCAGTTAATTGAGCATCTGACTCTTGATTTTGGCTAAGGTCGTGATCTCAGGTTTCCATAATTGAGCTCCACATGTAGCTCTGCAATGAGCACAGAGTCTACTTGTCCCTGTCCCTCTGCTTCTCCCCTAGTTCTATGCTCTCTCCCTCCTTCTCTCTCTCTCTCTCTCTAAAATAAATTAAATTTTTTTTTGTTGGGGGAAAGGTCCCAAGACCAAAATGTTTGAGAACTGCTGTGCTAGACCAACATGTAAATGTGGTGAAAATCAACTATATATATAAAATAGCTCCATTTTCCTTTTGAATAGTTTTGTATGTTCAGTAATTGCTTTTGGTCTGGATCATTTTCATTCAGCAGTGAAAAATATATTTTTGAACACCTAATGTGCTAGATTACGAAAATGAGTAAGACTTTGCGCTTGCCCTTGAGGCTCATTCCATTTAAGGTCATTGCTGGGTCAAGAGAGAATATTTCTTCCAAAGCACATCCCATGGTCCCTTCAGGAATGTCCACTTTAACTCCTCTAAAAGAGTCCCATCAGTACTAGGCAAGTAGAAAGTATTCCTGATTTCATTTTTTTTTTTTTTTAAGTGTTCTTCCCTGGGGGGAGAGGGGTGTGGGAGAGTTTTTAATGTTATTTCTGTTGGGAAATAGGCTAATAAGCCTACTTACACACAAACATACACTAACATTTGCAGAGCTGCCCAGCACTATAATTTGTTTAGAGGAGCAGGGGTAGAATGGTAATGAAATTTTGTTGAGAAGCCCTTTATGAGCAAAACAGATAGCTACCAGTAGCAACTTCTGACCCACTTTGAAAATCTCCTCCTCATGAATCCCTAATTTAGATCTAAATGGTATGAGAGATCATGCAATAAGTCAGGATTAGAACTTCTAACTGAGAAAGTAACACTTGGATTCTGTAACAAGCTTTGTAAATGGTTTAATTTGGTAGTTTCATTTGGAGAAATGGGAGGGCTATTATCTGTGCTGAAGATTTTCTGTAAACTTAGATTCCCACTCATTATATCTTTATGTATTCTTGTTTTTAATCGATGGTTCTTTTCAAACTCAATTATGTAGACAGATTAAGTGTGTTCTTTCTTATTAAAACAGTTCATGAATTGCACATTTAAGATGAGGTTGGAGATCACCTTTTCTTTTCTGAAGGAGATGACTTATTTTCTAGTGCATTTTGATCTGTTCCTGATACTCATTTCTTACTGTTTATTTCTTAACCATTTATTATTTTATGTCTCCATGTATGTATTGAAGGCTTTTAAAGAAGGAATCTTTTGCTACTGAAGAAATACAGTTGTTTTTTTTTTAAAGATTTTATTGATTTACTTGAGAGAGAGAGAAAGAACAAGAGAGAGTACACAAGCTGGGTGGGGGAGGTAGAGGGAGAAGCAAACTACCAGCTAAGGGGGGAGCATGACGCAGGGCTCCATTTCAGGACCCTGGGATTATGACCTGAGCCAGAGGCAAATGCTTAACTAACTGAGCCACCTAGGTGCCCTGAAATACAGATTCTTCCAATATTTTTAAAAAGATTTATGGGGCGCCTGGGTGGCTCAGTCATTAAACATCTGCCTTCAGCTCAAATCATGATCCCAGGGTCCTGGGATTGAGCCCCACATCAGGCTCCCCACTTAGTGGAAAGCCTGCTTCTCCCTCTCCCACTCCCCCTGCTTGTGTTTACTATCTCACTGTCTCTCTGTCAAATAAATAAAATCTTAAAAAAAAAAAAGAAGATAGCTTTACATTCTTAATATAGCCATATCCGGAGACAGTGTAGAGTTTATTTTACTGCCTCCGTCACATAGGGTTTGATTTTTGGTTTTTGGTTTTTGTTTTGCTTGGGTTTTTGTTGTTGTTGTTTACTTTGTTTTTGTTTTTGTTTTAAGATTTTATTTATTTATTTGGCAGAGAGAGAGAGGGAGAAGCCGGCTCCCCGCTGAGCAGAGAGCCCAATGCGGGCTCAGTCGCAGGATCCCTGAGATCATGACCTGAGCCAAAGGCAGAGGTTTAACCGACTGAGCCACCCAGGCACCCCATATTTTGTTTTGGTTTTTAAGTTGCTTAATCAAAAACCTCTTGATAAGATTTTATAAATTTCTTGAGAGGGAGGAGAATTGTACCTCTTGAATCTGCTGTCAAAAAACACCTTTTGAACACTGAGCCTAGAGAAGTGAGATGCTGCGTGGTAAACAGTGTGCAGATTATGAGAGAGTGGAATTGAAGCTGGTTAAAAAGGATGATGCATTTCTAATTAGCCCATGGTGCCTTTAGTTGGAAATTAATTAGATACTGTTATGTAAATGTCATGTTAATTAAGCAAGAATAGTGAAGTGTTATGAGTCTGCAAAGGAATGGCTATTTTTGTGTATTAATGTTTTCCAGTTACCATGAAAGAGCTGATAGTAGAATATTTGTTTGATTATTGAACTTCTGGCAGTTTTTAGCTGACTGACTCCTTGACAGTCCATTTTTCTTAATTGCTGTGCTTTAACCCGTGTTTAAACTGCAGCCAATGAACCCTGTGGATCTAGGAACCAAAAATAACCAGTCATCATAGCTGTTTTAAGAAAACCTTTCTGGGTAGATTGTTGATCTCTATTATTTTCAAGGTTAAGGAGAAATACTGTTTTTCTGTATTTACTTAGCCTTAGATATGGAGTGCCTAAGATGATTGCCATCCTAAACACAGCTGCTTCCAGAACTGTGTTCTCCGCTTCCTCCTTGAGTCGTAGTCTTCAACCAGTCTGTGGGACTGACTACTACATGGGTAGGCTCCGAGGTTTTTTTGACCATTAACTCCATAGGAGGCTGACAGAAAATTTAAGAATTCTGCCACTTCAGCTTGAAATATGAGCGTTCGGTAGTTAATGGATACCTTTGTTCAGTCTTTCTGGATTTGCAGGTTATAGTGAAGTTAGTATGCAGATTTGCCCCCTGTCTTCAACTGTACAGGCCTGAAATTAGTACTGTTTCTCCAAGAAAATCCACTATGCTTTTAGAAATGCTATAAAGACTTCTTGTTGGAAATACAGCTGAAGAATTATATTTCATGCCTCTCACGTGGAATTGCAAATGCAATCCATAGTGCTACATAATGTATGACACCTTTAATACAAGAATAGAAACATCCCTAGAAGACAGAACAGTGTATTCTGACTTCTGGTCACAAACCACAAACTACCACAGACATTATTTGCTTGTAAATTTCAGGATCTAAATTGTTGAAACTTAGGAAAAAGTCCTTGAATATAACATCAAATGCAAAATGATAATCTGTCATTAAATATCTGCAGATAATGAAGAAATTTGGGGAAAAAAAGATATTTAATACACTTTAGCAAAAGAAAGCAAAGAGAACTCATAGTAATTGCCTAAAATTTAGTTTCATTTGCTTAATCTTAATATCATTTGGTTCAGAATCCCCAGAGAGCCTTTCATTAAATAAGGAATTTTAACTGTGGGTTTAGTTTTTTTTTTTTTTTTAATACTTAAAAACCCAGAACTTTTTTTCCAAACTCACTTGCCACTACCATACACTACAGGGTAATGGTGTAAATAGTTCTGTGCTTAGAAATATATTTCTTTTCTGAACTGTGATCACACTGAACACATAAAACACATGCACATACACATTCATTACATTCATTTATAGAATGCAATTATGAAGAAGCTTCCTCACCTTGCTCTTCAGCTGTTAGCTCTGTCTACCCTCCTGTTTGCAAAGAGGAAGAAGGGCCAAAATTAGAGCAGGGTTTACAGTGACTTATTGGACTATTTGCTACCATCAGGCATTAGAAAGCTCAGTAAAGAAAAGCCAAGTCCATTCCTTGATAGAGCAAGTGCCCTGACTTTGACTCTTATATCAACTCCCCAAATTATTTTGTTTGCTATACCTGCATGGCACCCATGTTGTATGTAGACAAAAACTTGAAAAGGTTCCCCTTGAGTGTTTCTTAATTTTCTGTTTTCATTTTAACAGAATTGATTTGGAATTATAGATGATCCCTGACCTAACAGTGGTTCAGTTTAAGATTTTTAGGCTTTAGGATGGTGTGAAAGCCATATCCATTCAGTAGAAACCATATTTGAACTTTGAATTTGGATCTTTTCTTGGGCGAACTTTAAATTTGGATCTTTCCTTAGGCTAATGGTATATGGTATGATACCCTTTCATGGTGCTGGGCAGCAACAGGGAGAACAGCTTCCAGTTAGCTTCACCTTCACAAGGGTAAACAGCCATACACTTAGAACCATTCTGTACCCACACAACCATTCTGTTTTTCACTTTCAGTACATTATTCAATAAATAACATGAGGTATTCAAGACTTTGGGCTTTGTGTTAGATGATTTTGCCCAACTGTAGGTTAATGGAGGTGTTCTGAGCACACTTAAGATAAGCTATGCTAACTATAATATTTAGTAGGTTAGGTGTATTAAATGCATTTCCACCTTACAATTAATCAACTTATGATGGCTTTATTGGGACATAACCCCATTGTAAGTTGAGGAAGATCTATAATTGTGTAGAAGTAGATATAATCTCCTGTGATAACTATTTTTATTTGGGAGTATAGGAATTTTGTATGACAGCACAATTAGTGTAGAATATATGTGCAGTGCTCATATGCATCCATTCTGGATTTTAAAGAGTTTCATAGGTTATAGTCTTCCAGACCAAACTTAATTCCAAGCTTTCTGTTTATAATATTGTCTAGTTATCAAAGCTAGGATATATTATCACTGCTAGTTACTCATGCTGTCAATTTGTTTTGCCTCAACTGTGGTTCCATTTGTACTTTTCTGTAATGTAGTGAATACATTGGATAGGGTTGTTAGTTTAACAAGCTCTCTGGAGAACACTTTCATGATGATGCATATTGAGATGTGCAGGGTAGCCTTAAAGTTACTTGCGTATTTGCCAAAACCTACAGAAATTCATTCATTAGGAATTTTAAAAACCATCCACTCTGTAGCCACAGATTGAGGTAAAGATTACATTTGTAAATATGGTAGTGTTAATTCATGAGTCCCAGCTAAATTTCTTTAGGGGCTTTGATTTGACCAATTCCTCCCTTCTCTCATAATTTTACTGGATGAATTATTTTATGTCCTTTTAAAAATGTATTCTGATAGTTATGGAATCTTGTGCTCCTTGCAGCTCATGATGTTGTAGGTACTCAGTGATCTTGGCCAGATATTAAGCTTGGAGTTAAAGAAAATGTTATCAGAAATTGGAACTGATTGGGCTGTTAATATTTACATTGTGTTCAGATGTTTTTAAAATCAGTTCTTTGCCCACGCCCACCTGTTGCATCAAAATTTCCAGAGTCTGGGTCTGGAAATCTCTATTTTGAAAATGCCCCTTTGACCTTTCTAGATTCTGGCGATATTCTAATATTTTTATCTGATGGTTGTTACACAAATACATATACGTTAAAACCCTTCAGTGTGTCTATTTAAGATTTGTGCACTTCATTGTAGTATTTCATGCTTTCTGTAATACCTCTTGAACTTTTTTTTTTCTTTCTTTTTTTTTTTTTTAAATCAAGTAAACCACTCCCAATGCAGGGATTGAACTCATGAACCCAAGATCAAGAGTTACATGCTCTACGGACTGAGCCAGCCAGGCACCTCTTGTAATACCTCAATTAAAAGAAAAAGATTTTTTTTTTAAAAGACACATTACTCTCCTGATTTCATTAAGCAGCTTGTAGTGGTTACTTAATAAACACGATTAATTGTCCACTGTTCACATAGTCATAACCCAAGAATAGATGACAAGGTGGGTCTTGGCTCCTGGGAACATAAAATCTGGTGATAAAGTGTCACATAATATAAAGCTTTATACTTTAGGAAGTCTTTTTGTACAGACTGTCTCATCAACACTGTGGCTTATAGGCAATTTACTATCCCTGCTTTTTTGTTAAACTTATCCCGGATTACTCAGCAAGTAGGAGGTAGTTGCATGACTTTAAATTAAGTCTTTATAACAGCCTGTAATTCCTTAGAAACAAGAATGCTTCAGTTAACAACGACAAAAACCCAAATCACAAACCTCATATGGAGGAAAAAGCCAACGTGTTTTTATGTATCTGTAGAAGTCATTATCCAGAGAGTTCTTAATAGATATGGAATTTGTGTCAAATTTTCCTACAGTTCATTGTCACTTCATGTTCCCTATTTTTAATGTCACAATTCCAATGGACTCTGGAATTTCAGTATGTTAAGCTTTCTCTAGTGACTGTGATGACTGTGGAAAAATTTTTCAACTGAAACACCTTGCTCTCTATGGCCTTCCTAACTTTCCGTTTATTCTTGCCTCAAGAAAATTCTTGCCTCATTTTCAAATTTTTGAGAAGTATTTCTAGGAGATGCTGTCCAACATTGAATATTGTTCTTCCTGATTACATTTAGCATTTATTGTTTGTTCCATATTCTTTGGCACTTGGTCATTTCACATTTAACTCTTTTTTTTTTTTTTTTGAAAGATTTTATTTATTTATCAGAGAGAGAGAGGGAGAGAGCAAGCACAGGCAGACAGAATGGCAGGCAGAGGCAGAGGGAGAAGCAGGCTCCCCGCCGAGCAAGGAGCCCGATGTGGGACTCGATCCCAGGACGCTGGGATCATGACCTGAGCCGAAGGCAGCTGCTTAACCAACTGAGCCACCCAGGCGTCCCCACATTTAACTCTTTATTACTGTCATGTATTGTTCTTTATTTGTGTACACAAATCTTGCCTTCCTAAAAGGATTAGAAGCTCCCTGAGCATGAGACTATCCCATGTGGTGGCACAGAGTAGGATTTTCTAAGTACTCTTTGACAGTAACAATACACTCAACTTGGTTTTTCCTTCCTTTTCCTTTTTCCCCTTGGTGTCTTAAACCCACTAAAGTTAGCTGCTGTTACATCCTTGGTGTAGGATAAAGTGGACTAATGAACTTCGTAGGTGGAATCTCTGGGTCTCAATACCCAAAACTCTAAGAATAAGGCTCAGAGCTCTTTCTTCTTTTTTTTTCTAATGGGTAACTTATGTGATCAGAAGTCGTCATAGTTGGCATACAAGTATGCCAAGAAATCATGTTTCCCTTTGCCAATCATCATCACCTGAGGAACCTTTTCAAAATACTGTAACATTTGCTTGTGTGTTTTATTCCTTTACGATCATCCTCACTGGCCCTCTTAGGGCATGTCGAGAAACACTGGTATTCATGTTTATACAGCAACTTCCTATTTTAGAAGGTAGGGCATGGTCTCCAGTATGGGACGGTTGGAGTATATATCAGTATCAACTTAAGAATTTGTTGGTGGTCCTGATTCTGGAGAGTGAAATTACTGCTTTTCAAGCCCTCACTCAGTAACTGACTGTATCTCTTGTATACTCTTGACTTATGCTTATCTACCAGATACCTGGGCTCACAAAGATTCCATAAAAGGCCTCTCTTCCTATCATATTTTTACAATTAAGCTAGATAGTCTTCCTTGTTCAGTAATTTTCTTTATATATTAAAATGATCCTTAGTTTTTTTTATAAAACAGTGTTTTGTTCCTTAGGGAGTTTCCCCTCTTTAAGTAAGGCTAGTTTTGCAATTAATTCAAAGGTGGGATGACCACTGAGATCAACTTCAGAGGGAGTGCTCCTGCTTTTGCTCTGTGGAAAAACTCATCCCCCCAAACTTACCTGGTAGTTTCCTCTCATGTGGATTGGAATTCTAATTAAAATTTTATCCTCAACTCTTGAACATTATGAAACTCCATTGTTTTTTATGAAAAGCATGTTATGATATAGAAAGAATATGGACCTATGGTCTAAATAGCTGAACTGAAATAGGGTCCTTAGAATTAACCTTCCACTACCACCTCCACCAGCCACTTCCTTCTTTCCTGTTGCTCCTCTTCATGCATATTTTCAGGTTGATCCCTGCTTTGTTTTCAGTTCCTCTTTATCCAAGATAGCAACTTTGGGCATGTAGAAGATATGTCCTGACTGACGTGCCTGCCTTTCTGTTTCTAGGTGGGCCATGCACAGACACAGCTCATGTCTCGTTAATCACACCAACCAAAAGATCCTGTGGTACAGGTATGTACATCATTCTTATCTGGATTCATTCTTATCTGGATTCCTCATAGAAATTAGCTACTGGTTTTAACATGGTGTCTTTCCAGGATACTCTCTAATTTCTTCCATCAGTTGTCAAGTGGTGTATTATGTGCTAAGTATTGGGAGTAAGGTGGAGTGAACAGGGGTCAGAGTTGTGCTCTTTGAGGTCAAGTTGAGTTAATGCTGGCAGCTAGAACCAAGAAGATGGACATTAAAATTTATCTACTTAATGTTTGAAGAGTATTGTTAAGACATGAAACAGTAAAACAGATAATTGCCTAGTTTCTGGCCTGTGTCTAATTTGTCTAAGTCTTGGACCTACTACAAAAACATTATTTAAATAGTGGAGCTGCAGGGTGAAAGAAATTTTGTAGTACAGATAATGTTTTAACTTGACAATTATAGTATCCTAATAGTTTTAGAAAATTATTTTCTCCCATTCATCTTAAAGCTGAGGGGTATGCTGAAATCATTCTTTTTAGGTGCATAGAATCCCAAACACACATCTGTGCTTATGTGACATTTTTATTAAACATGAAGTCATGAATATTGTAGCTTTCTAAAGAACAGTCGTAATGCCCATTGCTCCCTTAGTCTGTAGCTTAGTTTATTTTAAACATTATTTGCCTTTTCTAGTAATGCTGCCTTAAATTTAAAATATCTTAAAAATTTTTAAATATCTTAAAAATTTTATTTGGGAGAGTCAAACTAAGTATATTGTTTTTTTCAGAGGTCACAGAATCTTTTCCATATCTTAAAAAGTCCTTTTAACTCCCCAACAGAAATAACACAAACTATTTCTGTGTACAAAGTTAAACTAAGCCTCAGTCCCTTTAAATGCTCCTAGTTTTGATGTTAAACCTGAAACAGGGCCTGTCCTTGCATGGTTTCAGAGTAACGTCTAGGCATTGAACTCTAAGGAATTTAATTTTACTCTTCTCTACCAATTTTGAGATGGGGCGGGGAGTATGTGAGATTGTACTACCATGCTCTCATCCTTCCTGTGCCCAGTACCTGAGCTCTCCTGGGTAGTTCTGGTTGAGATAGAAGAAAGCTGTGCCCTTGGGTAAGACCATCCTGACTGATCAGTGGGAAGTTAAGAGAGCCAGCTTCCTATACCCACTCTAGCCAGAAGCTTGAAAACACTCAGAGCCCTTTGATTTCGGGCCCAGCACTTAACATGCACCAGTATACTTAGTCTTTCTTCATTCCTTTCTTCCAGTCTTGGTTCCCAGAGTAGAGTCTACCATTGGCACTACTAACATGTTGAGGTAGTCAAGGAATGGGCTTCAAGTACATTGGGTCATCAGAGAGATTTAGAAAGGAGACTCATGTGCTCAGCGTAGACACTGATATTAGTAGGAACCCTTCCTGAATATCATGTGCTTTTTTCCTTCATTTTCTAGGCAGATTTCTTTCCTCTCTCTGCTCCCATACAATTTCGTTTATCTAAAAATAATCACAGTATTTACTGCATGCTTACTAAATTACCAGGCACCATTCAATATGTTTTATATACATGTTCCCTTAATCTTCAGAACGGTTCTGCAAGATAATTATTTCTCTTTTGTAGATGACAAAAATGGGCACTCAGAAAGTTAAGTTTTTCTGGGGTGGTAATATTGCTAGTAAGCAGTAGAGTCAGGACTTGAACACAAATCTTTTATTCTTTTATTAAGTTTCTAAATTTAATTTCTAATATAGGTAACATACAGTGTTACATTTGTTTCAGGTGTACAGTATAGCAATTCAGCATTTCTCTGCATTACTTAGTGCTCATCCTGCTAAGTATTATCTTAATCCTCATCACCTATTTCACCCATACCACCACCCACCTTTCCTCTGGTCACCATCACTTTGTTGGACACAGATCTCTCAGATGCTAAAGCCTGTGTTGTTTCCCACCACATAATGTTACTGCTTATCACATTTTACTGTAATCATTTATACTCCCAGCCAGTCAGTGGAAAAACATATCATTGGTGAAATATGGAGAAAGAGAAACAGGATTTTGAAACACTGCATATTGTGAAGTGGTTTAAAAATGTTGAGTTCTAGAAACAGATCTGATGTCAGATCCTAGCCTAGCCACTTAACAAAATGTGATTTGGGGTAAGTAAGTTAACATCTAAAAATGTGTTCTTCATCTGAAAAATGGGATGAAAACTCTTTCTCATAGGTTTGATTTGAGAAATAATAGACATAAAGCTCACATAATCTTCAATAATGGGGCCTGCTACCATACTAATCACTAAAGATTCTGTGTGGTGTTGATGGTGTTGGTATCACATTAATATGTATCTTAGGCAGAAAGAAGAGTAGAATAGAAGTTATTTTTAACAGAATGGATTGCCGTTATCTAGTTTCATTAACTGATACTGTTGATCACATTTTTTGTTGCATGTCAGTACTATATCAGGAACTGAGGGTAGAATGCACATGATGAGGGAGGCATTGAGTTCTCAATCACACATTCCCAGGCCTCCTTTTAGGTGAATATAATACCTCTTAACTAAAAAGAGATTGAGACTTTCTGGCTTGGAAGGAGATTAATGCACTGTGCAGGTCACTCCCAAAAAGCCTGAAGGAAAGTAGAGATTTCCTAGTGTGGTACTTCTTTTCGAAAGCCTGCCTGTGTCCCCTCAGGCTTCTTAAACTAACCAAATGGCTTCTGCCTTACACAGAAGGGTCCTGACTTCAGAAGACAGAGCTTCATCACTTTCAGAGATAAATTAAGTGATTTGCTTTGAGAATCACAGGTTGACTGTCTTTGTTTCCATCTTTCTGTCCTGGAATGAGAAGGTTGCCCATTGTAGGGATTCTGGGCATTATTTTGGTGGGGGGGGGGGTGGGAATCACCACCAGTTACTTATTGTTGTGTTGCTGGAGTATCTTGTATTCTTTTCTTTAGGTCTAGTCTTCAAGAGTAGGGCGCAGTGCTTCTAACACATGCCCTGTGGTGCTTCTGCCATAGTGGGTATCGCAACTAAAGAATATCTTCGGTTCTCCTAAAGAGCTCTCGGACGTGGGCTTCAGGTGTAGGTGATCAGTAAATAATTACCATACAGCCACATGTTATTTCTTATGAGCTGTAGAGTGAGACCCTCTGTATTAGGCTATACCAACTCTTCCCAGCCAATCTGTCCATACAAGTTTGGACCTAAAGCAGCTCCTAGCATAATAATGACATTATAGGGGCGCCTGGGTGATGGTGCAGTTGGTTAAGTGTCTGATTCTTTATTTTGGCTCAGGTTATGATCTCAGGGTCGTGAGATCAAGTCCCATGATTTACTTCACATCCATCCATGGATGGATGTGAAGCCTGCTTAAGATTTTCTCTCTCCCTCTCCCACTCCTCTAGTCCCCCTATGACTTCCATCTCTAAAGATAATAATAATAATAATGATGATGATGTTATATTAGAAAAAGGATACTCAGGCTAGAATCAAGTGGTTGTGCTTTTTTTTTTTTTTTAAGATTTTTATTTATTTATTTGACAGAGATCACAAGTAGGCAGAGATTCAGGCAGAAAGAGAGAGAGAGAGAGAGAGAGAGGATGAGGAAGCAGGCTCCCTGATGAGCAGAGAGCCCAGTGTGGGGCTGGATCCCAGGATCCTAGGATCTTGACCCGAGCTGAAGGCAGAGGCTTTAACCCACTGAACCACCCAGGTGCCCCTCAAGTGGTTCTTTAAATGAGTGATCTCTGAAGAAGGGCATATAATAATAGTCTCTGAGGTATGGGGAGAAAATAATAAAAGCTCTTCATCTCAGCCTTTTAAAATTTCTGTTTTCCAAACTTATTTCATAATTATATATTAGTCTATGCACATAGTTTAAAACCAGCAAGTTCACAGAGAAATATATATAATATTAAAGGAATGTAGTCAAGTATTTTAGAAATGCATGTACACTCAGAAAATTGACCTCAAATAGGTCATTTCTTTGTACTTTAGTACAAAGTACTTAGTACTTTGACAATTAGATATTAAGATTAGCATTAGACACATTATTACATGGTCTTTATACATTAAGGCCTGAATGGTTGATTATGTCTCTTTATTTTTCAAGTGACTACTTTTTGATTAGAGGGTATTGTAATTTAGAAAGGTGGACAGAGCTTTAGAGTGGTTGGTCTATAACCATCAAAATTAGAGTGGGAACTCTTTTTAAGAAACTGCTTTGTGAGAACTGTGCGTCTAATAAGCAGATTGCAGAAAGGAGCAGTAATGGCAAATGAAAGATCAGTTTGTATTTGTGAGCTAGGTGAGAAAGGCTTTTCTTTAGATGCTGGCTTTTAGCCACATAGCACTATTAACATTTAAACTCTTTGTAATCTTTAGGTGGGGGGCAGGGGAGAACGCACTGTAATCTTTGTGGTATTTAAGCAGAGAAAAATGAAGTGAAGCTGTGTGTGGCTTTGTCGAGCTTCAGGGTATCTACAGTGAGCAAAGAGTTGAGAGAGAAGTGCTGCCAAGTCTCAGGTTGCTTTTGGTTAGAATGTGAGAGTTAAAGCATTTCATACCTTCAGATTACTAGAGAGAGGTTATGTTTCTTGCAAAAGCTCAGAATGTTTTGCACATGTTCCCTTGTTAATTCTCACAACATTCCTGCCAAGAATGAGTATATTGTGAAAGAAAAGAGTTCACTTTCCTTCGCGACAGACTGCCAGAAGATTCCCTTTTGTCCTTCATCTTTTTTATCAAGTTACGCCTTAAGCCAGAATGTAGTCCAAGCTATGGTCATCTCCATCAGATAACTGTATTTTGAAGATAATTTGGATGTTTAGATGAATATATGAGGTCCTAATTTTGTGTTTAAAGTGCCTTGTGGGACAGGAAGGAAGTTTGTTCCATTTTCATAGGATTTCTTGTTTAAAGACCTAACTTTTTCTTCATAAGACTTTTTTTTTTTTTAACAGAGAGTTACAGCAAAAGAAATAAGTTGTTTTGTGTTTCATTTGTTGGCGCTTGATGTTGATGAACCTTAAATTGTAAGCTGTAATTGACAGAACCATGTCTTGTCTGAAATGTTCTTGGAGAAAAATGTGTTTCCACTAGGACCCTTGAACAGTGACTAACTCACGGACCCTACTTCTTCAAAGAGGGGCTTTAAACAATTCTTTGCTCTGGGCCCTACCTTGAATATATGAAGACTTTTTAGCATATCAAAAAAGGAAATTGTGCCTTTCCTAGTTCATCACTCTTATGTGCCTTTATTTTGTTGTTTTCATTTTAATAGTCCCTTAAAAAAAAGATTATACTTATTTATTTGAGAGAGAACACAAGCAGGGGAAGCAGCACAGGAAGAGGGAGAAGCAGACTCCCTGCTGAGCAGGGAGCCTGATTCTTGGCTCCATCCCAAAACTCTAGGGATCATGACCTGAGCCGGTCAACTGCTGAACCAGCTGAACCACCCAGGCACCCCTGTAGTCAGTCCCTTTATTTCAGAAGTTAAAATAAGGAAAAAGACATAAGCAAGTTTACAGACTTGATGAGACTGTCAATAGCCTTTTGGTTTACCATATCTATATCTACTTTTACTCTTTTTCCAGCAAGTATGTTGCATAAATAATATTTTCTCTGATACGATTGAAAAATTAGGGTTTTAAATGCTGTGTGTATGTTAAAAATAGTGATTATAATTAGTAGACTATCAAGTAAAATAACCATTTGTGGGGCCATAAGGGAGCTGTAGTATTGCCTGAGATGAAAGCAGATGGGACTAGAAACTGTCCCGTTAAACATCAAGGCAGGTTTTTCCAGAAAGTATCATCAGTTCCACTCTGTTATAAGAAGGATGTTAATTCCTTTTAACTGTATATCCCTTGCTTTTAAAATTTTTCTTTTTTCTTTTTTCTTTTTTTTCCATTTCTATTCCTTTTCCTTTTCTTTCAAAAGCTCATATTAATCCTTTGGAGTTACCTGTTTTTCTTTTAGTATGATGAACAGTGACATGAACTAGATACATTTGTATTGCTCATTGTCGCCCCCACCCCCACCCCGCCAGCATTTTCTTGACTCTCTTCTTTCAGACAAGCTGCTTATGTTATTGGCTGTTCTTACAAAGACAAGGGAAGAAACCCCCTTTCAGCTGGAGTTAGGAGAAGATTGATGTACTGTACACTTTCCACATCCATGTTCAGAAGCCAGTTAAAAGGAAATGTTTCATGGTTGCTTATATTACCAGGAGGTTTATATAAGATCTTTTAAATTGATTCAGAAGCAAAAGGGTGGTAGTGTTAAATCAGAGGTGGCCCTGTACATCTGAGAAATACTTAGAGTTGTGTGTTTTATCTCCTGGTAGAGTCAGTCAATATTCATGGAAACTTCTCAGCTGGCTGTATGGGTCAATATTGCGTACTGTTACGTGACCCTTCTATAAGGGATGCTTTGGTGCTTTAAAGAGACAAGACTTTGGGTATGAGTTCAAGTGTAATTCAGTTCTCTGTTTCATTCTTTCTCCTTGGTCCTTCAGGTATAGCTTTTCCCTCAGGTCTGCAGTATCAGCATTTAAGACAGAAAATTAGAAATTTGACCTACTTATGTAATACGCAAGTTCCCATCAGGAGACTATTAGGGAAGATATAAACCTTTCATTTTTTATTAGCATTTAATGTAACCATTGAAGAAAGATCAAAATAGTAAATCTATCATGGTGAAGAAAAAAGGATTAAAAAAATGTTTTACCTCATGCACTCATCTTGGGTCCTAAAAGAATTCATTGGATTCCTGGAGCAGGGGACAAAAAGGATAACAAATATTTGGCAAGATTGCAAACATTTCTGTAATCTAAAAGGTCTGCCTTCCTGTGTTTTACTGTAGAAAACAAGTCATAGGTTACCATGGTATGCCTTTAATGGCTGTTTACTGATACTGGATGGTTTTTGGCACGTAGGTGGGCAACTGGAGAAAGGAAATACTCTGCTAAATGCTTCTTCTTGTGTTGGCTTTTATTTTCTGTAAAGATGTTCACCTGCCTGACTTGTTGGTTATATTAAAGAAAAGAATGAGGTAATGAGGCACTGTATAAATAGATGCTTTGATGTGATTTGATACCCAATATGTAGATAATAGATGATTTTCAAAATCACCTCACATGATGTGTAGATTTCAGAAAGGATTGGGGAGAGCTTACCTGTAAATGAGAGTTTGGTCCCATTGCCACCAATTGATGTGGTTACATTATAGGACAGCTAGATATGTAATGTGTATGTTTGCTGGACTTGAAGCCAGACGCTTGTTTTAGAGGATTTGAGTCTTGTTCATAAGAAGCAGTATCTTCTCTGAAAAAAGGCTGATCTAAGTGATGATCAAGCCAGGGTGCCAGTCTGTCAGGAGGCATTTTTGCTCTCAATGGATAAAAATACTCTCCATTATTAAAAGGAAAAGGAAGTGTGATGAGGCCTGCTGCTGTTTTGGATGTGCATACATGAGGAGGCTAGGCTTGGTGCTGAGCCACTCGTGGTGCACATGCTTTGTGCAGACTCAGTTTGCTTACATCCTTGAATGCAGTTACAGCTGGTGTGTGTGTTGGGGGGCAGGTTGTGGGTTTGTTTCTTTTTGCATTTGTGGTCATTTATTTTATTTTATCACAGCTTGCACTCTTACCAAGGAGAAAAACCTTGAACTTACATTAGCTGTTCTATTGCTCCACTGGGGCAAAATGCCTGAGCCAACACTATTTGAAAAGGATATCGAGGGAATTTAATTACCCCTCTCCGTCTTTGGAACTTCTGGATTTGGGGGTGTTTCAGGTGCTGCTCCATAG
This sequence comes from Mustela erminea, assembly GCF_009829155.1. Classification (NCBI taxonomy): domain Eukaryota; kingdom Metazoa; phylum Chordata; class Mammalia; order Carnivora; family Mustelidae; genus Mustela; species Mustela erminea. The sequence goes on from NC_045617.1 coordinate 85,035,832, forward strand.
CACATAGGTAGGTGCCTGACGGAGGGCAGCATGTTAGAAACATAGCTTTCCTGAAGCAGTCTTACCAGAAGGAGCGTGATAGAGCAGCCACAGAGCTGCATTATAAATCAGCCGAGCCTTGCAATGATACTGCCCATTAAGGAGACTTTTTTTCGCCCTACTCAGTTCCTGGCTGTACTAATAGAACAGCGCATCAAGCAAGGCTGTAAATAAAAGTTATTACCTAATAGGTGGGTACCGAAGTGGAACGGACAGAGCTGAGGCATGGAGGCCTTATTACTGCTCATCAGCAATTATAAACAGGATAAAGTGTCTGGGACTTGCGCTGATGCAGCGAGGCTAATAGAGGCTGGGAATGACACTAGCCGTGATAGGATGATGTATGCTGATGGGTTTTTACTGCCTCATAGTGCTGCTTGCTTCCAAGACAAGTCATGTTATCCGTTTTCATGCTTGCTCATCTATCTGAAGAGACAGTCTCCTATTGTCTGTTCTGCCACCAGGTGGGCTGGCATTTATTCCTCATACCTGTGTCTGCTTCTGAGGCACTCCCCGTGTGCAGTCTTAAATATTTCATAATCATGGCCGATTAAAGCTGGAATCTTATTGTATTGCCTGCTGTCATGGATATAGATCACACTTTCAGAAGTGGTTGCTTATGTGTAATATAGGACCAGCTGAGAAACTAGTTAGTCAGCCAGGCCAGTACTTTATTAAAAGACCACTGTGACCGTAGGAACATGCTAAAGAACTGATAAGCATGTGTCTTGCCCCTGGCAGCTTATGGCATAAAAAGTCCAGAAACATAAATATAACTAATTCTATAATATCCTATAATATTACTAAAGCTGTAGAGAGCAAGAAACATAGCTAATGTTTATTTTTTAAAGTGAAGACAGGGAGGAGAAATTATGCTAATTATTTTTTTAAAAGATTTTACTATTTATTTGACAGAGAGATCACAAGTAGGCAGAGAGGCAGGCAGAGAGAGGGGGAAGCAGGCTCCCCGCTGAGCAGAGAGCCCAATGTGGGGCTCGATCCCAGGACCCTGAGATCATGACCTGAGCTGAAGGCAGAGGTTTAACCCACTGAGCCACCCAGGTGCCCCAACTCTGTAAAATGTCTTGGGTATGTTTTTCCTTTTGCATGTAGAGTAGTGATTTGACTTACCAATTCCTGCTTATCCCTTTTTTTTTCCAGAGAGAGAGTTTTCTCTGTAGTGGCCAGTGGAATGGAGGAAGAGATATAAATTGGAGAAAAATGTTTTAAAATAATAGTAGGATTTAATAGTTGATTAAAGTTGGCTGAAGAAAGAATGCAAAGTTGGAAAACTGGGCAACTGAGGGAAGAAAGATATGGCTGATGGCAAGGAAAGAGTAGGAAGAAAAACTGAAACTTTTCAGTTTCTGATGAGCTAAATTTTAGGTTTATTATAGATAGTCCTATAGAAAATTATAAATATCGGTCTAGTTTGGAATTATTAATCTAGAAGCAGTGATTAAGGGCCTGAAAGTGGATAAGGGAATGAACACAGAAGAACAAGGAGTTGCTAAGGACTGTAATTGGGATTGTGGGCGAGAGAAAAAGAATCCAGTGAGTTAAGAACCTTAAAGAAAGGAGAAGGCTGCATACAGGGTCTGAAAGAGGTAAGAGAATACGAGCCAGGAGGTATGAGGACTGAGGAAATTGTTGCCTATGGCTATCAGAATATCATCAGGAAACCTGGAAGAAGTTAGTATGCCATGGTGTGAAACCAAAGCCTATGAGGTCATTAAGGAGGGACTTAACAACCAGGAAACAAGGGCAAGAGACAGAAGTCATTCAGGTAAGGATTTAGGGGAGACATTAAAAACCAGTAAGTAGTGGTGATTAGAAGAGAAATGGAGTTAGGCATTTCTTGACATGGAGTTGTTTAAGATACCCAGAAGGGAGACAAACGATAAGAGACTCTTAATTTCCAGAAACAAACTGAGGGTTGCTGGATGGGGTGGGGGTGTGGTAGCGGGGATAGGGTAGCTGGGTGATTGGACACTGGGGAGGGTATGTGCTATGGTGAGTGCTGTGAATTGTATAGGACTGATGATTCACAGATTTGTACCCCTGAAGCAAATAATATATGTTAATTTTTTAAAAATAGGGAAATATTTTGCCCTTGTTAAAATACAAAGGAAAGGAAAGGATGACCCAGCTTTTGCACCACTGGGTATTTACCCAAAAAGAATGCAGGAACACTAATTCAGAGGGATACATGCATCCCTGTTTATTGCAGCATTATTTACAGTAGGCAAATTATGGAACCCAACCAGTGTGTCTGTCCATTGATTGATGAATGGATAAAGAATGTGGTGTGTGTGTGTATACCTACACATATATAATGAAATATTATTCAGCTATAAAAAAGAGTGAAATCTTGCCATTTGCAATGAAATGGGTAGAGCTAGAATGTATAATGCTAACATCAGTCTGAGAGAATCACATACCATATGATTTCACTTGTACATCGAGTTTAAGAAACAAAATGACCAAGCAAAGAGGAAAAAATGAGAGAAAGAGAGAGACAAAAGACAAATCAAGAAACAGACTCGACTCTAGAGAACAAACTGAAGGTTACCAGAAGGGAGGGTGCCATGATTGGGATTAAGGAGTGTATTTGTTGTGGTGAACCCAAGGTGGTGTATGGAATCGTTAAATCACTACTATATCATACACCTGAAACTAATATTACAGTGTGTGTTAACTCACTAGAATTAAATAAAAACTTTAAAAAAATATACGAATGAAAGGTACATGGAAGGAGAAAGAAATAGAAACTATTACCAGAGAAATAGAAGAGATACACAAGCAAGATTACTTAGAGGCAGAAACCCAGGGGTATTAGTTGTCTCCAAGAGTATAAGGAAAGAGATACAGATACAGATAAAGCGATTTTATTTTTTAATGTATAGATAGCTTGGGGTATACTCTCCATCCCATGGATTTCCTAAAAACCACAACTTTCTATTTGAAGCTACTCTTTCCTTTTGTATTTCACTGGTAACTAAATCATAAATCATAGTCCTGACTTAATTTCAGATAACTTGTAGTTTGAGAGGACTAAACATTTTTTCTTTTGACCCCTTCCCAGACCCAACTAAAATAAAAGCACAAAAATAACCTGGAGACTGAACCATAAATAAAATTGTGTGTGTTTAACAAAATCAACACTATATATAAATATATAACAATATTATAATACTATTGTATGTGTTTAACATAATCAACAAAGGATTTCTAAAAATGTTTTCAACAAAAGATTTTTAATTTCTAGACATTGTAGTGGGAATGGGTTGAGGCTGAAACTTGATGACTGCAGTAGTGGCAGCCACTGCATGCAAAGAAAGTCAGAAACAGGGCAGAAAATGGGGGTCCACTGAAGGTAGAACGAGGAAAGAAGGATAGAGATCGGTGGTTTAGAATGGTGGGCTCTGGAGGCAGACTGTATGGGTTCCCCTTCCAGTTTCCCAACCACGTAAGAGGAAAAACTGTTGGGCTGCTCTGTGAGCCTTGATTCTCTCCTCTGTAAAATGACAGATCTAACTGTAAAGTTGTTCTGAGAGAAATGAGATCCTGCATTTAAAGCACCTGACATAGTGCCTGATATATATGTTCAGTAGGTACTAGAGATGTGAACAGAAGGTACCTGATGATGAAGGAGTGTGGAGGAAAGTCAGAAAGAACTCCAAGCTCCAATAGTCTGGTTAGAAAAAGACTCGGAATCAGAAACTGTGGTGGTGAGGCCCCCGAGGCCAAGCAGATTGCAGGGTGGAGATCAGGCAAGTCAAGGCAAATGGGGAGAGCTGTTAGCAGTCCTTGTTTGATACATGAGGGTAGTGAAAGACAGGAAGCCCAGAACTCTTAAGAAAACTGGACATCAGAACAGGGAAAATCAAACTTCTTTTTTGTTCTGTTTTGTTTCTGGGACTAGTTTTCTTTCTTTCCTTTTTTTTAAATTTAAAAAAAATTTTTTTTTAGTTAATTAATTAATTTATTTGACACACAGAGATCACAAGTAGGCAGAGAGGCAGGCAGAAAGAGAGGAAGGGAAGCAGGCTCCCTGCTGGACCCTGGGATCATGACCTGAGCCAAAGGCAGAGGCTTTAATCCACTGAGCCACCCAGACACCCCTGGGACTAGTTTTCAAAGTAAAAATTTTACTTGTGTATTGGTAGAGAGAGATTTCACAAGCTTGACTTCTTAAAAAACAAAACAAAAGCAAAATACAACAAACCTTATATTGTGAACTCTTCTCTAAGCTTCTGTATTATAATTGAGAACTTCTCTTCTTTCTAGGTCAATTCACAGTTTAGGAACCATCGAAGGTTGATAGTTTTCTTGTGGTTAAAATTTTGATAAAAAGACTGGCTTTTACGTTCAAACCAACAACATGAAAGAACTTTAACCAATAAATTCAGTTCTTTATGATTAAAAAACAGACAGTTTAACCTTGGAAACATTTTTGTCACAGGGGCCTTTCTTGTTGTGATTAGTTATCTGAACAACCAAGTGCCTCTGTGGGCTCAGTTAACCAGCCTCCCACTACATATGTATAATTATTTTTAGTGCATACATACACTGCTGTAAAAGCTTATTTGGCCTTATGCTCCCTGCCGTTCTGGATTCTCTGTTTCATTACCAGTATCCACCCACAGAGCTTCGGAAAGCCATTCCCAAATAGCAGAACCACAACTCGGAATTTTAAATAAACCACATCTCTATTAGCCCAGTGGACAGGGGAATTAGTTACATGCTATGCATTGCCCGCATCCATCCACCCCATCAAAACTTATTAAAAATGTATACATATATAAGCAAGAAAATGGGGCATTTAATTCAGACTGTGTTAATTTTTCTGTTACTTTGGCAAGGAATAAAGAAAGAGAATATAGCAGACAGCCTTTTAAGATTTTTACCTTGAATGTGGGCCAGTATTTACTTGAAAAAATATATTGGGCACTGTTTTTTGTAAGAGAATGTTGAACAACTCTTTTCTGAAGATGTTGTTATTATTACAGCTTGAAGTATATGTCCAAATATGTAGGGTGGCGTTTAAAAGAAAGCTGGGCTGGGAAGGAAATTTGAGTAGTATTGATTTGAATGGGAGGTATTAGCTGCTGCACAGTGTTTTCCAGCTTGGCATTAACTAATAGTTCCTGTAACTGACAAGGATTCGGATCTACTTTTTCTTTGGGCTCCTGTTGATAAATCCATTTCTAGAAGATTAAGATCACATCTTGAGGTCTTGGTCATCATCTTTCCTGGAACAGCAGTTGCAGTAATTGATGACATTAAAAATGGGTCCTTACTGGGATTGGAAGAAGTATAGACTAAGAGAGTGACATGTAAAAAGGTCTCTGACTAATCATTGAAGTATACTTCCAGGTAAGTGTTGACTTCACTGCAAACCTGGAGAAAGCATGAGCGTTGACTTTACTGTTGATTACTTGCTACCACCATCTTGTCATGCACTTTCCCATCAGACTTAAGTAATGTCAACATTTCTGGGAAAGAATTCAGCAGGCACTCTGGCTAGTTATCTGCAAGTACCACTACCCTGGAATATAATTTTTTAAACATAATTTAGATTTACCGAAAAGTTGCGAGAAAATTACATCAAATTTTCACTTTTTACCCCCCCACCCCAGTTCACTGGCTTTTTTTTACCCCCACCCCCCACATTGACCTTGTGTGTATTTGTGTGTGTTTGTTGAATCCAGATCCCTATTTCAGTAAGTTGCCTTTGTTATACTAAAATTTTCAGTGTGTAATTCTTAAAATCAAGCCACAGTACAGTTTGCTAGGTTGCGAAGTAGACGTTGATATTATAATATATACGTGACTTCCTGGTATTGAGGTGCACAGCATGGATGTTATCATAAATACTGATTCTTTTAATGAAGAGTGCTGGTGAGCAAAGCCATTGAATTGAGGTTAAAATGTTAGACACTGCTTCTCTCATGTCTCAAATATGGGCTAAGGAGAGTTTTCATAATAACTTTATGCAGAATTCTTTGCCTTTAATTTTCCTGCTTGTTTTACAAATGGGATTATTTCTCTTAACTTTGCAAGCCATTTTCTTCAAGGCAGCTCTCTTCAGCTCTCTGTATACTTGGCAGTACCTGCATGAGCCCTGATACAGCCCTCAAGAAGGAATACCTAATGTATTCATTCAGGAAAATCAATAAATAGAATGACAGACAAAGCTTTCTCTGGGCAAGCTTTATCATAATATGTTAAGTTCTAACTTTAGGTCCATTTAGCCTCGCTTGAGGAAGAATAACAATGCAGCACAGAAGTATTTATTCATAAACTGGAGGATTTACCCTAGGAATAATGAGCCAAAAGATTAGATCTTGGGTGGAAGAAACGAAGCAGTAGGTAGAGACAGGAGCTGAATTAAGCTGTTGCTAAATTAGAAGGAAAAAAAGTTTAAAAACAAATCAGCTATTTAATCTTAGCATCTACTTAATTATGCATTCAAGCAGATTTTTTTAAAATAGCAAAATATGAATGTTCAGACATTTTTTCCTTACATTAAACTTGGACCACAGCCCGCAAGATGACAGTCTCTCATTGCAAGATTACCATCATTAAGGACTTATTCCCTGTGACAGAGATGATACTTGTTGTTGAGCACCAGTGGAGTACTAAATACAGTCCGTTCTGCCCCTGCCCCTGGAGGCTTGTGTTATTAGCCAGACAGGCAGAACAGTTGGATGTTAAGAACGCTCACAGGGAGAGTAGTTAAGCTTTATAAGAGTGAGATGATGGACATAGGAATATTTGACTTATTGTATTTGTTTTTAACAAAAAGCCAAAAAAATTGAAATAGTGTCTCACTGTTCTTTACCCATTTTCCCACCTTACCTCCATACTCAGTGTTCTTCCATAAAGAACAGGTATTTTCATTGGGAGGGAGACAAACCATAAGAGACTCTTAATCTTAGAAAACAAACTGAGGGTTGCTGTGTAGGGGGTGGAGAGGGTAGTTGGGTCATGGACATTGGGGAGGGTATGTACTATGGTGAGTGCTGTGAAGTGTGTAAGCCTGACGATTCACAGAACTGTGCCCCTGGGGGAAATAATACATTATATGTTAATAAAAATAATAAAAAAAAATGATGATGTCATCTAAAAAAAAAAAAGTATTTTCAGTCTTCCTCTCAAGAGCCTCATGATCAGATCAGGTTTAACCCTTATGGAAGTCCTTCATGCTTTGGAGACCCATGTTTAGGGTTAGGGGTGTCCCATTATTATTTGAAGACTTCGGACTGTTCCTTCTTCCAGGCCTTTTCAGATATTAAAAATGGTAGAAAGAAATGGCTATAATCACATGTACTATTCGGTTGATCGGGACAGTTGTATACAGTTGAACCTTAAAAAACACAGGGGTCAGGGGCACTACCCCACCCCCAGGTGAAAATCTGGGTGTAATTTTTGAATTCCCCAAAACTTTACTAATAGCCTGTGTTGACCAGAAGAAGCCTTAATGATAAGATAAACATTTGATTGATAACATATTTTGTATGTCGCATGTATTATATATAATTCTTATAATAACGCAAGTCAGAGAGAAAAAAAAAATCTGAGAAAAATCATAAGGCAGAAAAAATACATTAACAGTGCGATGTATCCTCCCCCTGCTGCCAAAAAAAAATCTGTGTATAAGTAAACCCTCTTTGAAGCAGTTTAAACTTGTGTTTAAGGGTCAACTGTAGTTTTATAAGGTATGATTTGAAAATCTCTGGGCTTCATGTAACTGCAGATTAGGTAGAAGACTTAATCCATATTTTTAGGCAGTTTAATTTTTAAATGAGCGTTCTAAGGAAGAATGAAAACAGTATGCCTATCTTACACACAATTATAGACAAATATAGATCATTCATGGATTCTCTCAAATTTCCCCCTCTTTGGATAAATGAAAATGAAATGTGGCTGATCTTAGTTTTTTTGGAAATACTGGAAAAGATAGAACAGAAGTTCAAGACCAGTCTTAGCACTCTAAGAGTCTTAAAACCCTCATGCTCATGGACTGAAGTTTGTGGTCAAGGAGCAGAAATTAGAGGGCTTGGGCATGTGACTTTGAGAAGTATATCTTTCTCTTGGTTTTCTTAATCTTGCTTCTCTCTTTTTCTCACCTTAATAGTGTTACCTTATTCTATACTGATGTTATAAATGTAATATTTTTAAAAAATCAATGCATTATAATATTGTTAAACTCTAAAATACCCAAGCAGGTTATAAAAATGAAAGATGATCTATTGAGGATAATTTGTCAGTTACAAAGAGTAACTAAAATATCTGTGGGGAGACGTAATATGGTTTAGTTGGGTAGGCAGGAGAGGTGTCGCTGATGGAGGAAACTAAAGGAAGTGATACCAGACCACAACCAGCTACAAAGGAAGACTGCTGTGTTGCTGGTGTGGCAGGTTTTGTTGACCAAGTGGCACCTCTGTAGGATGGATTTCCTGGTGATACTCTTTAACTAAATTGTGCAGTAGGAAAGGCATTAAACGAGGATGGGGTGCAGTTTTTCAGATGAACGAGTGGTTTATGGGCTATCCACCTTCATCTGTCTTTTTTTTAAAATTAAATTAAAAAAAATTTTATAAACATATAATGTATTTTTATCCCCAGGGGTACAGGTCTGTGAATCGCCAGGTTTACACACTTCACAGCACTCACCATAGCACATACCTTCCCCAATGTCCATTACCCCACCACCCTCTTCCTACCCCCCTCCCCCCGGCAACCCTCAGTTTGTTTAGTGAGATTAAGAGTCTTTTATGGTTTGTCTCCCTCGCGATCCCATCTTGTTTCATTTATTCTTTTCCTCCCCCCCCAACCCCCCACATTGCATCTCCTCTTCCTCGTATCAGGGAGATCATGTGATAGTTTGTCTTTCTCTGATTGACTTATTTCTCTAAGCATAATACCCTCTAGTTCCATCCACATCGTCGCAAATGGCAAGATTTCATTTCTTTTGATGGCTGCATAGTTTTCCATTGTGTGTGTATACACACACACACACACACAAACACACATCACACCTACTTTATCCATTCATCTGTTGATGGACATCTAGGTTCTTTTCATAGTTTGGCTATTGTGGACATTGCTGCTATGAACATTCAGGTGCACGTGCCCCTTTGGATCACTACGTTTGTATCTTTAGGGTAAATACCCAGTAGTGCAATTGCTGAGTCCTAGGGTAGCTCTCTTTTCAACTTTTTGAGGAACCTCCATGATGTTTTCCAGAGTAGCTGCACCAGCTTGCATTCCCACCAACAGTGTAGGAGGGTTCCCCTTTCTCCGCATCCTCGCCAGCATCTGTCATTTCTTGACTTGTTAATTTTAGCCCTTCTGACTGGTGTGAGGTGGTATCTCATTGTGGTTTTCATCTTTCTTTTTAAAGAGACCTGATACATGACCTGTAGGGAGCATCAAGGTAGTTGAAAAGAGAAAGCTTTGACTTCTGTCTGTGTGGTTCATAAAAAGGCAAGAAACCATGTTTTACCATTTTCTGACCATTAAATACAATTTCAGATGAAAATAACTGTCTTTTCTTTTGCTAGTAGGGGGAAATACTTTTTTACATCCTCCTATAGTAGCAAAGGAACTTTTTTTTGGATAGATTTCTAAAAATAACAGAAAATTAAAAATGAAGTTGATTTTTATAAATTAAATACTATGGGTACAGTCCACAGAAATTCAGAGTTTGCGTGAATGGGAAGAAAATGTTAGAATGGTAAGTTTTAAAAATCATATTCTAAGAGCAGAGGACAAGTAGGATTATCAAAAGAGATGTATCTAGAGAAATTGCACCATTTTATTTAGATAAGAAGGTCTGCTCCTGTTCCTTCACCCCTCTCTCTCACCAAGGCAGCTGGGTTTTTGTGTACATAGGGGTTGGAGAAATTAGTCTTAGTGGTTAGGTACTTCCATGGAAGCACACAAGCAGAGTGTTGAAGTGTAATAACCATTGGAGACAGGATAGCAAAGTGGTTTGGAACAAGGACTCTAGGCCATATACCCTGGGTTCATGAGAGTAACTCTTCTTACTAGTTTTGTGTGATCTTTGGCAGTTCAGTTAACCTGTGCCTCGGGTTCCTCATCTTAAAAGACGGGTAATAGTAGTACCCACCTCATACCCTTGTTACAAAAGCTGAAAGAGTTAATATATGTACAGTAGTCTGCCTATGGCCTCCTTTCCACTGGTTCCCTTTCCACAGTTTCAGTTACTGGTAGTCATCTGCTGATCCTGAAGCAGATAATTCTACTTCCGATGGATCAGTGGAAAGTTAGTAGTAGCCTGAATCTACATCTTAATGCCTACATCATTCATTTCACTTCATCTCATCATGTAGGCATTTTTCATGTCATATTATCCTAGGAAAAAGACAGTATAATTTTGAGAGAGAAAGGGAGGCCACATTCACATAACATCTCTTATATTACTATAATTGTCCTATTATTGTTGTTAATCTCTAAGCTGTGCCTAATTTATAAATTGAACTTTATCATAGGTATGTATATATAGGGAAAAATATCGTATATATAGGGTTTGGTACTATTTGGTTTCAGGCATTCCCTGGGGGTCTTAGAATGTGTCTTCTGCAGATAAGAGGGAACTACTGTAAAAGCGTTTAGAAGATGTGGTACAAAGTAGGTGCTTTACGTTAGTACTTATAATTGCAGTTATAACTGAAGCTTAACTTAAGGAATCTCTTTTGTCATGGCCACCTCCTGTGATGGTTGCCTTAAAAATGAACTTGGACAAAAGGTTACTATATGATTCTCTTTGTTTGTATATATGACCTTCTTAAGGTGACAAAATTATAGAAATGGACGGCAGATTAGTGTTTGCCAAGGGTTGCCAGGGAGCAAGAGGGGAAAGAAGGAGGTAACTCTGGCTATAAAAGGGCAACTTGAGGGGCCCTTGTGGTGATGGATATAGGTTGACTGTATCCATAAGCTATATATAGCTTGGCTGTGTCAATATCAGTGTCCTGCTGGTGGCAGTGTACTAGAGTTTGACAGGATGTTACCATTGGAGAAAACTGGGTGAAAGATACATGAAATTTATTTGCATTATTTTTATAACTACATGTGAACCTATAATTAATTATCTCAAATAAAACAATTAATGATAAAAGGGAAATAGGCTTGAAGGATTCATGATAGAGAAAAGTTGGCAGTTAAAGTCATATATGTGTAGGAGCAGACAGAAACTAGTACTAAGGTTAATAAACATGATGGAAGGAAAAATTGGAACCAGTGGGATTGAAGAGAGGGAAAATATAAACAACACTTTATTTTCCTAAAAACCCACCACTGATGTTCTTCAAGTACCTTTGCTCCTGAGACTGTGAGAGGGTCTACTGGTTGATAAGAGTTTTAGTAAAGAGAAGAAGATAGACAAGTTAAATGCAGAAGGTACTGTGAAAAACAGGCTCCTTGGAAAAGAATTTGAAGATGACAGAAGTAAGCAAAAAACCATCTGTCTACATATATACAATATGTTTAAGTTCAAGAAATAACTTTTCTGACCTTTCTCTCTCCTGTTTAATCACCCGCCCAACAGAATTTTTTACTTCCACATTTTGTGTTCATAGCATTCTGTTCATATATTAATATGCCACTTAATCTGCAATAGATTTATTTGTATTTATGTCTTTCCGTTTGGATTGTGGCCTCCTCAAGGGAAGAGATCAGTACCATATACAGATTTCATTTGCCAGTTCAAAGCCCAGTGCCTGGCACACACTGGGCACTAGAGAAATAATTAATCAAATATTGGCTGTTTTCATGGCTCTGAACAGAGTGGTCATTAATCTTAAGGCCTAAATAGAGGAGATCGGATAAACTGAAAATATTATTGTACTTAATGAGATTCTGATTGTTTTTGTAAATGAATTTTCCTGGGCTTTTGTTTTATGGTTTTTAATCTGGTGAAATTTTTCCTTACGTGTAAAATAAGGAAGAGTTTTAAAAAGTTGAGTGATTTAGCGGTGAAGAGATGTCTTGTAGTAATAATTAGCAATGGTATAGTCAGTCAGGAAAAGAAGGGCAATCAGAAAAAGGCCAAGAAGCTATTGGAAAGGAAATGATTGGAGGAATGACTTGTGACCTCTGGTCCTAACTTTAGTCACAGGGAATGCCCTCTGTCTATAAGAAATCATTGGCTAAAGCACTTGGAGCTAGCTCATCTCCTAATGTTTGCCTAAACAGCCATTCTTTTCCCTGGCATGGGTGAACTATATTCTGATGTCCAGTATGTGGCAGGGGTGTGGTGGGAAAAGAGGAAGAGCATACTTCCCCTCTCTGCCAAAGTGCAGTACAAACTCGGCTGATTGATTACACAGTACTTACTTCTTTTTTTAACCTGTCCTCACTTGTGCCAACCCTGTAGCCATGTGGATCTGCCAGGTTCCTGCTGGAAGTGCTTAATTTCTGAATATGTAACAGAAGAGATACACAATGAAAAATCTCCTTTCTTCTAAGTTAAATTATACCATTAAAAACAGATAAGTAGACAAAGAATCTAGACTATGGTATATTCCACAGGAAAACTAACCAGGACTGTTCAAAAGTCTAGGACATTTGAAGGCAGGAACGAGCAGTGAAAGAAAACATACACTTTGAAGGGCGTACTGTCCTAGATTTAAAGGGACTTAGACATAAGATCCAAATGTAGCACATGAAACTTGATTGGACATGCCTTTGAGAACAATGGAGATCATTTGGATATGGACTGAATATTAGATGACATTGGGGAATTATTCTTGATTTTCTTAGGTGTGATATTTTGGTCATGGCAGGAAATGCCCTTGTATTAGATGTATGTATTAAGTGTTTTGTTATGTGCAAATTATTTTCATATGATTTTGGAGGGGAGCATAAATAACGGAGAGGAGAGAGAAAACAGTGTGGATGGGTTATTAACAGTTGTTGAACCTGAATGGAATGTGCACAGGTGTACCTTTTGAATTTTTCTGTGTGTTTGAAATTTTTCAAAATGAAAAGCTGTGTGAGAGCTGAATATTTTCCTCCCAAAGTTGGAAACAAGGTAAGCATGTCCTTTTCAACACTCCTGTTTAGCATTATGCTGGAAAGCCTAGCCAGCACAATAGGCAAGAAAAAGAAAGAAAAGGCATACAGAGTAGAAAGAACATTTGAGGGATAACTGCTTCCTTTGGAACTCTTGGGCTCTGGTGCCATGGTTTTATTTAATTGTTTCATGTAATGGAGATGTGCTCTCTTCACAGTGTATTAGCTTTTCCTAGTTGATCCATTGATGATTCATAAGCACTTTTTTTCTGGTATCAAGATGAGCCACCAAAATCAGCTTCCAGCTTCCTGTCCAGCAGGAATCAGAGGTGAAGGTGGGCTTTGGGGAAGTGAGAAAACGGATTCCAGTCTTTAAAACATGCCTTTGGAAAAACAAAACAAAACAAAACAAAAACATGCCTTTGGAGCTTGTGGGTAATCCTCTCCCACATGGGTACAAATTATCATGACTCATGACTTCCATGTGTTTTGCTGCTCTTTAAGCTATCTTCTAACCAAAAAAGTCCCTGCAGAAGCAGCTTTTGCATTGCTGTCATGACAAAATCAGACCATTAGATGATACAGTTACCCTCAAGAAGCTGTCTGATGCCATGTATCTGTTAGCAGATTGAGGACAGAGAACCCAAAAGTCCAGGTGCACTCCCACCCATAGTCAGCTCCACCCATCAGCTACCTCAGGTCTCCCGGTCTTGTGTTCTCAGCAGGGAGGAAGAGTCAGAGGTTTGTTTCCTGTCTTGAGGTTGTGATGGTGAGGGAGACCAACCTCAAGTATCTCTAATAGTAAAAGAGAGAGCCAGAGAAAATAACAGGGGGATGGGAGTGTAGCTGAATGGAGATTAGAGGGATTAATGCTTAAGAATAGTACTTCCTGGCAGTCTGAGAACAACTGACCTTTAAAATGGTTATGATAGAAGACCGCATCGCTGGTGTATTTCAAGCTACATTCATCTCCATGTCATGTATCAAGTATATATGAAGGCATTCCCCACAAAAGTTTAATCATCAACCCTTTCTGAACACTTGAACTTCTTTTTGGCCATGTTTTGATGTCCGTGTATTTAAAGATTTTATTTATTTTTATTTGAGAGAGAGAGTGAGAACATGAGAGAGGAGAAGGTCAGAGGGAGAAGCAGCCCAACGCGGAACTCGATCCTGGGACTCCGGGATCATGACCTGAGCCAAAGCAGTGCCTTAACCAACTGAGCCACCCAGGTGCCCCGATGTCCATGTATTTTTAACAGATGTGTCATTCCAGAATTGTTTTAGGGCCATTAGGAAAATAAGAAAGAAGGGGGAAATGCCAGTTGAACAAAGTGGGGAAACTGTCTAGTGGGTAATGATGAGTTGTGTTTTTTTTCCTCCTGAAGTCTCAGGAGAGGATGAATTTAATCCCTGCACACACTGAAAGCAAAGTATGAGAAACAGAAAGTACCTATAAAACATTTTTTTGGTCTGTTTTATCAATTTTTCCAGTGAGAGTGTGGTGTTTTTCATGGACAGAGGTTTTAGCAGCTTAAGCTCCTTTTAAATGGTCGAAGGAGAGGCAGCAGTGTGATGTGTGAGGGTTCATTAATTATTGCTCTTACTGATGTTTGCACAGGCTGTTGGGATCATAAATGTCAATCTGTCAAGACTGTGATAGGTTCTAAAAAAACTGATTGAGTGCCTCAAAAGCTGTCATGCAGCCTGAGATTAAATAGATTCATCTTTCTTTCTTACAGGTGAGGGAAGGTGTGGGTGAAGCGAATGAGGAAGGCTTCCCTCTCTTTGTTGCCACTTTGCTTCTCCCTTTCTCCTATTCTAAATTGTGAGTGTTGGGTTGTCCAGAAGGCTAAGAGCCTGCCTGAGATGTCAGAAGGCCACAGTTATGGTTAGCAGCCCAGGGTGTGTGCCTCCTGCCAGCTGCACAGTGATGGGAGATTAAGAGAGATTGGGATTCAACTCTGACAGGCCTGACACAATTTATTTGGAAATTTTCAGGAGAGAACATGAGTAATAAAGACAAGAACAGTGACAGTAAGGAACAAATGTGAATTTCTGTCAGAGACAAAACAGAATTTTAAAAGAAGTAGCTCTGTTTGTTGTCTCCAGTCAAGCTTTCCAGTTAAACTGTGTTCCTAAATTGAGAGTCTTACCACCGCTTTCTGCGATTGGCTAGGAAAGTACAATTAAAAGAGTTTCCCTCCTCAGAAGATGGGTGTTTTAAAAATCTCTGTACTTGTTTCTCTGTCACAAATTAAGCAGTGGTTACCTTCAAACCTAAGGAGCTGGTAGGTAAAGTACCTTATCTTAAGATTTTCCTTTGTCATGTGATCACATTATGATTCTTGATCAAACTTTTCTTAGACTTAGAAGATCTGATATGAGATCTCTCTCGTTCTGTTAAGCATAGGCAGAGGAAATGGGCAGCTGGTGAGTACCAAGAACTATGAACCCAGCATGGGGGTGTGGCAGCTCTTGTGTGGGTATATGCAGACTAGATTTATGCCCTCAAGAAAGAGCATACTGGGAAAAAATGTGCTTTGTTGGCCGTTTATAAAGGACCTTAATTAGAAGTCACTCTTAACTCCTGGGGTGGAAACAGTTTCTAGCTTGCCACTCCAGCTCCTCCTGCTGCTAATGAGCATGCTCCTTGCAAGGACGGGTTTCTTCTGACAGTTGAAGCTGCATGTAAGAGTTATTTCTGTTCACCTTTCTCTCCGTGTTTAACCCTTACTGCCCAAGTTCAGATTAAGCAAGTAGACTGTTGGGTGTTTCCCTCATTGTTGAGGAAATTGAAAATGCATCATGGCGACAGGAGTGATGTTTGTGGGCAAAAAGTGAATAATCAAAGTTTAATTTACTCAATTATGGAGAGTAGATGAGGATTCCTTTAGTGTTGACCATGTTTGGATCTTCTCTTTCTGGTAGTCTTTTTTTAAATTCACATAGAATTTATAATCAAATAGTTGAATTATTTAGTTCATTATTAAGCAATTAGATTCCCTGCCCTGGACATCTGTTTCTCTTATTTAGAGAGCTCACCACATGGCACAAAGTTTCATTAGGTAATTAGCACAGGAGATGTAAATTTCTTATGCAGACATGATGGTGATCCTGTAGACCACTATTTATTTCATTAGCTACTAATTAAAACACTAAGTTGACTTGTGAAAAAATGTTAGGAATGGTTTGCTTCTCCAAGAAGTTATATATAACACAGTCATCTTCCTGGATAGCAGCATGTGGTGTCCCCCCCCCCCCCCCAAGAAAAATGTGGCAAGGGAGCATTAGAAGGCACAGGGATTCCTTTCAATTTAATAGGCCATTGACTGAGTGAAGATTAAGTGGGCATATTCCAGAATGTAAAAGTCGTAGCTCTCTTAATGTCTAGGAACAGTTCCTTGATTCCAAAAAAAAATAACACATTCTGAACCACTTTTCATCTGTTTTGGTTTAGAATCATTGAGGACAGCTTCTCATAGTTCTGTCTTTCTATCCCTCGATGCCTTTGGTCTTAGACTTGTCCAGATGCCTAGACATTGACTTTTAGAGAACTGACTAGGGCTCAGTGGTCTTTTAGGATGACCAAGGCAGTGCACCTAGAATCTTAGCAGCAACATAAAACACCCTTAGGACCCATAATTTCTGGAATGTCATATACCTCCTGACTACCAGAACAAATAACTCAGAGTCTTAATATAAAATGTGGGATGAGGAAAGGGAAATTTCAGCATGAGATTAGAGTAGGAAATTAGAAATGGAAAACACAGGCCTCCTCTAACATTTGGGTTTCCCATCAAGTGGCTTGTTTGATAATGACCAGTGATGATTACAATTAATGACAAGTGATGTTTATGATTACATATATACGAATTCTGTTTCCCAATCTTAGGAATCCTACATTGAACAATATTTTCTGACATATCCCTCCAGTGCTTATTTGAAAATAGTTAGCTATGGATAGTATTGCCATGCTAAAAGGAACATGTTCTCCTTAGCAAAAGTTTGTTTAAAAATGGGGATGGATAGGGGCACCTGGGTGGCTCAGTGGGTTAAAGCCTCTGCCTTCAGCTCAGGTCATGATCCCACGGTCCTGGGATCGAGCCCCGCATCGGGCTCTCTGCTCAGCAGGGAGCCTGCTTCCTCCTCTCTCTCTCTGCCTGCCTCTCTGCCTACTTGTGATCTCTGTCTGTCAAATAAATAAAATCTTTTTTTAAAAAAATGGGGATGGATAGATAGCGCATTTGACAGTTTGGGACAGAGTCATATGGAAAACAGCTTTGAATATGACTCTGTATTTCCAGACACATGCTCTGTTCTATCAGATCGTGTTGTGAAGGAAAGGGTTAGGATCTGAGTGGTCCTCTTTTACATTAGAGGCATGTTGGCATCATGTCAAAAGCCGTCTGGATTTTAACAGTATTAATAATGCAGAGGTTTCAACAGCCTCCCCTTCTTGGTGTGGACTCCTCTCTCTCTTCACCCACCCCATGCCCCAGGGTTGGGAGATAATTTCTCTTATGGATGCTCCACATTTAGGACCTTGTCTCATAGCAGAGACTATTTTTTTTTTTTTGTTATGGCTCTTACTCTAGAATTTTCTCTCTCTCTCTCTTTTTTTTTAAAGTGTGTCTAAATAGAGCTATTAATACAAATTATGCCATTGCTGGTTTGTGAAAAAAGACCTCCCCCAGAGAGCACTCTAGCTCATATGAAGTGAATTCCTTTGGGCTGGTTGCTTTGTAATGATTTACATTTAGATTGTTGCTTGTTGCTGTTGTAGGGGAAGGGGCCCTGTCTGTGGCTGCCTCAGTCATCACACCGATTGGGTTTGGACAGCTTCGCTCAGCAGAGCTGGGAAATAGGCTGAACTTGCTTTCAATTGTTTTCATCAAAGGCCTTGTTTAGTTGGTTTGTATTGGGGGAAAATGTCATGTAGGACTGGAAGAACTAAATGAGATGAAAAATGAAGTTTACAATTGGTAAGAATGGTGTGTGCCTTCCGTAAGTCAGTGCACAGTGTGCTGGGCTGGTGGGGGGGGGGGGGCAGGGCTATTTGTATCTTCAGTGTCGGGGCAGTGAGTGTTCCCTAGTGACCTGCATCGTCTTCACACGGAGGGGCTGGGGAAGAGAGGTACAAAGCCTCCACTGAAATACATCCAACAGTGTGCTGCTTCTCACGAGGGCCACTTTAAGTAGAAAAATCAGAACTGCCTAGGAGAAGATTCATTCATCTGAGAAATATTTATTGAGTTGTAGGCAGATTATGAACAAAGCAGTGAAACTTCCTGCCCTGCAGAATTTTATATCCTCCGTGAGGATAATGTTAAAAGGTGCAGTCCTGTGGAGGAATAAAAGGGAGGAGTTGGGAGGAGGGTACATGCTAGGGGAAGGGAACATGAATAGTCTAGATAGGGTGAGCAGAGAAAAGGATGTTGAAAATGTGACTTAAAAAGACTTAAAAGAGGGACGCCTGGGTGGCTCAGTTGGTTGGACGACTGCCTTCGGCTCAGGTCATGATCCCGGAGTCCTGGGATCGAGTCCCACATCGGGCTCCCAGCTCCATGGGGAGTCTGCTTCGCTCTCTGACCACCTCCTCGCTCATGCTCTCTCTCACTGTCTCTCAAATAAATAAATAAAATCTTAAAAGACTTAAAAGAGATGAGATCCATGTAGATCTGGGTAACAAGTCCTAGACAATTGGAACAGAAGGTGCAAAGGCCCTGAGGTAGGAGACCATTAGGAGGCTAGTGTGGATGGAGTAGAGGGAAAGAACAGCAGCAGAGGTAAGAGAGCAGAGAGGAGGGCAAATCATGCAGGGCCTTGTGAGTGCTGTAGTAGATATTTGAACTTCTACTCTACAAAGGAGAGCTATAAAAGGGTTTTGAACAGGGAAGTGAAGTGATTCTAACTTGATTTTTAACAGGATCATTTGGCTCATTAGTTAAAAGGCTATTATATTAGGCTGGATGTGAGATAGTGGTAACTTGGACCAGGATGGTAGTGGTGGGAGGGTGAAAAGTGGTGGAATCTGGATCTATCTGTTTTGACAAAAATCATTTAGGAGACTCCTTCCAGAGAGGGTTTAGCACAAACCCCTTTGGAACCTTGGCAAGAGGTACATCTCAAGTATGCCACAGTGGCAGCGAGTCCAAGAATATGGAGTACTCTGTGCCATTCTTCTTCTTTTTTTTACCCCCTCGACAGCAGGAGTAATTTACAGCCTGCCTATGTCAGGAACTTTATTGCATTTTAGTTACTTTATTAAGGTTCTACACAATACGAGTTGTCACATGTTACCCCTTTCTCCACACACCAGTTTGGCACCAGCCAGGGTGGTTGTGCAGAGCGCTGCTTCTGTAGCACTCCACAGTGGAGGCCTTGGGACGGACAGCTTGCTTGTGAATAATCAAGGATGCTCCTTTACTCTGAATAAAATTGAAATAATTTTCAACAGCAGAACCTGATTTCATAGGTTTTGTTTTGTTACATTTAAGAGTAGAAACATGAATATTTTTGCTAGAAAAGATTTTGGATCACCCATCAAATACTGCATCGGGTACAGAATTGTGCTAATAAGCATGATGATGAAAAGAAATATTAGGCTTAATCCCTTTTCTAAACAATTATAGTCTACTTGAGGACAAGCAGATCTCTAAGAAGCAGTAAATAACCAATGCAAGCATTGAGCTGCCAGGGCCTGAAGAAGGGGCACAGACAAGAAGAGGATCCCAGATCCAGCTTGAATGGTCTCCTCAAAGCAACCCCTGTTTTTAAAAACAACAGCATAGTACTGATTTTTGTTGAGTCAGCCCACCTCCTCTCTAGCTCAGACCTTGCTTGTTATAAGTCTGCCCTACAGGTATGTGCTTGTCACAGTTTGTGCAGCATAAACCAGGCGAGGCAGGACTGGCTGTTGCTCACACAAGTCCAGTTCCTGAAAGAGGGCGTTAGAGTGGCTTGCAGTATATTATTAATTATCTGTGCTCAGCAGGCCAGGCACTAACCCTGACCCCCAAATGTGTTGTTTTGGTCAGATTCACAGTCTGAGAATGAGGCTTCACCAGTGAAACGGGCACGACTACTGGAGAATACCGAACGACCTGAGGAAACCAGCCGATCTAAACAGAAGAGTCGACGTCGGTGCTTCCAGTGCCAAACCAAACTGGAGCTGGTGCAGCAGGAATTGGGATCCTGCCGCTGCGGTAAGCATCGCCCCCAGTGGTGTGACTGGGATTTGTGTCCTTGACACCCTGCTCTAGCTATGGAAATTCTTCTCAAGAAGCTGAAGTCCTTCATTCTTCTGAGTGCCTCCCTGCAAGCCATGGGGCTGGAGCTTATCAAAACAGGAGTGAGGAAGTCTTCCTTCTAAATGCCCTTTATTTCCTCTCACGCCCACCAAAAACAAAAACAAAAACATTCCCGGTTCTCTTACACTTACTACTTTAGAGTTGCACTGTCACTGGTTACTGCTTTCAGCTTCTCCCTACCGTGTATTACTCTGGTTCCTGCTCATTGATGACTTACTTAGAAATTAACCAAACCAGTGAAATTCTCAGATATGTGTCATAAAATCCAGATATTAAATTAATTTTGAATGAGTATCTTAGTATGTAGAATAAATGGAAACTCTTCTCCCCCGATACCCTTTTAAGTGAAAGTTTGATTGGAAAATTATTTCTTGAACCATAATTCATTGTCGTTTAACCCCTTGAAATAGCTTTAAAGTAACACTCCTTCTGTGTTATCCAGTGTAATACTGGCTCTCCGAATTGCTGCCCAGGGATGTGTTTTAAAACTTTATGCCTGCCCACAGCAGAACAAAACTTAGTCCAATTCTTTCTCTTCCTTTGAACACATCATGTCCTATAGAAGCAAAATTGTGTAGCTGCATTATTTAGGCTGACTTAGTTTTCCTGTTTTTATTCCCTGATTTAACGCTTAGTATTATAAAATTGTTCTGTGGGACAGAGCTGTCATCAGGCAGATCTGGAAACGTGGCTCTCACACTGAGAATCCTATGTTCTTTGTCCTTAGGAGTAAGATTTAGAAGCCTCCTTTTCCCCTGGGACAGCCATAGACACCCTGCAGGTATTGATGCTGACAGGCAGGACTGGATGGTTCTCTCAGCAGCTGGAAAATCAGGAACTCAAAATCTCTCATCTCCCGAAGAGGCAGCCATTGCTTCTCCCATGCCTCAGTTATTTACCCTGTTGGAAATGAGAAGGAAAGGAAGATGTACCAGCTTCTCATGGAAGCAAAGTTGGAACCCCTGTTTCTGTCAAGACCAGCAATCTGTTTGTTGTAGCATGGGAAGTCCCCTGGACCAGTTTTTACTGTTTTAGCTTGGCATTTAGTTATCTTGTTAATTGCTTGTGTGGAAGTATAAAGAAGAAAGGTAGGAAAAAAGGTGGGAGGAGAGGCTCTCAGCAGCTTTGGTTGTGTTCATGGATGTGGCATGGCCCAAGAGAGCCCAGAACCTTATTCTTCAACTATGTTCTAATCAACCCTGCCAGATAATCTTAAACACTCGGTGAGATAGGGAAGGAATACTGTGGTCAGCTGAGCAAACTCTGGGGCATGGTGGCTAACCAGCCTTGCCCATATTGAAGGGTTTGTTTCATCTTTAAAGTCTGCAAGTGCTTGCTTTGGTCTTTGCACAAACCATTGGAGGGGGCTGGTTTCAGTGTTCAGTCTGTTATTAGTGTTGTGAAGCCCACTGACCATTTTGCCGGTTGCTTTTATAACACATGCCCTTGGTTGTTCCCAAATTAGAATCATGGGATTTTCCTGTACCTTACATTCTTGTTTCTTTCTTGGAAGTAATGGAATCCTGGGTATTACACAGGATTTGCCCTCATGGATCAAGCAGCTGATCCATTGTGTCGTTTGCCTCTGGCAGTGGCTGATGCCCTCCTGTCCTTGTCAGGCAGGGAGTGAGAATCACAGTTCAGCACTGAGAGATGCAAGGGTGGTGTAACCGGGCATGCCAGTATATGCTTCAGCTTTGATGCAAACCACCAAAGTGCCCATGGTCTTAAGCACCCAGCAGAATAAAATCTAGAAATACATGTTAGATGATTTCACGTGCTCCTAAGTGAAACCCAGTTGACTGTCGCTGGTAAGTTCAGATTATTCTACTGTGTTCTACACAGGAGGCTGGATTTCTAAAGTACCTGTTAGGTTTATCACAGACATGCATTCTTTTTAAACGATCTAACACATAATCCCTTGGTTTATGCCCAATTCTTAGGGTCTACTTACAGAGAGATTTGATTTTAATGCTGGGAAAAAAAGGCCTGAGCTTTTTGCAGTCTCTCCAGATGTAGCCTTCCTAGAGAGAGCAGGGAGTTCAGTTTGGCCCACTGAGACTGTTACACTTATGTGCCCAGAAAAATGACAGAGTCTGCTGCCACATTTTAAAAGATGAAGGACAGCAGTGGGAACTTACACCTCTGGGACAGATCTTTGACAAATAGCTCTTGTGTTCCTCCTGCCTGTCTGCTTGGCTCTCTCTAGGAAATGGGGAGTTGTGTCATTATTTCCTTGAGGATGCATGGAGTGTTGAAGAGACGTTGAACTGCCCTGAAAGATTTGGGACTGCAGTAGGCGGGGTATGGTAATTTACTATAGGAAGTATAGACTCGGGAAGGTAGTTTGAACTCAGAACACTTCTCCACTGCAGAAAATCTTTTTCTTAATATATATATTCACAATCTTTTTCCATTCCCCTTCCAGTCTGTACAGGTTATTAACTGCTGACAAGAAATTCACATCTCATAAATAATGCTTAAGAGCCATTGCTATATAAATTGAATGTGTTATGAATTGTGATGGGCCTTTTTGTAGCATTCGATGCCTAGAGCAGGAAGAACAGAGGATGTCATTTTCATTAATTTCTAATGAGGTGCCAATTAAAGACAGGGAAGACGCACCAAAGGGAAGAGTGGCCAAGCTCCCCTGAATCCTCCGCCTCAGGGCTGTCATCCAAACACTGCTAGCAAGCCTTCTCTAAAAATTCCATTAAATTACAGTCTCATCGAGAGCACACACAGACACATTCAGCTTGCCTTTGATCTTCAAAAGAGCAATTTGTAAGGCGAGTTTGAGCCTTCTCACATAGGGAACAGCTAGAGGTGATAGGAATTGTTAATTGCCAAGATACTCCATGGGCTTTCAATGAGGAGGTGAATTTTGAAGATGAATTCTCCTCTGCCTTGCTGTGACTAGGTAACCTTTAAATCAACAATACTAAAGTAACACCCTTTTCCTGTGAAATCTTTCAGGGTGCCAATTAGAAAAGGCGTGTGGTGAGGCTGGGCTGATAGCCTGCATCCCAGAGTATCTTCAACAGTTTAACTTCTCAAGATAGAAAACAGTTGCATAAAAATGGATTTATTTGTTTCATTTTCTACTCAGTAGGCAAATTGATCAGCTCATTCTCATTACAGGAGTTTTATCTCTGAAAATGCCACCTAGAGGATGTTCTGAAATCTGGCCATCCTCATCAGATCTGGGCTGCATTCACAGCCATGTGAAGGCTGTGTTCTCCAAGCCGATCTTGTATGAAACACGCAGCATGGCTTCGTAATCGCTGTGCCTTGCTATCCAGAACCACAGAATTAATTTTTAAATACCAGTCTAAGAGCTTGCATAAGTTATCACCTGTTTTTAGTTGAGTGTGACTTAAACTCTAAGCTGATATGCTCCCTTTTCGGACAGCAGTGCTTTTACTAACAACCTAAGTAATCTGGCTTCCTTTTCATGCTTTCAAAATAAATTTTATGTTCACTTTAGAAACTCAGGAGAGATGCTTTCGCCCTTCAGAGTAGTTTCTCTTCTCCAGGTGCCTCAGTGGTCATTTTTTGCATTCTCATTCATTGTTGAACTGAATTCTTCAAGCATTTATTGAGATGGGACTATGCATGAAGCATTTTGCTAGGTTTTGTGGGGAATATAGGATCTAGAAATATGGAATGTAGGAACTCATAGTCTGGGTCAATGGTTTCAAATTGGAGTGGGCATCAGGACCGTATGGAAGGTGTGGCAAAACACAGATTTCTGCCCTCCCGCCTTCCAGTAGGCCCGTGCATGTTTAACAACTTTCTTCATGATTATATTCAGATTATTTATCCCCAGACAGACTACTCTGAAGTCATGTGCCCTTCTCAGGGCTTCCCCTCATTGTAGATGTTAATTTTAATTCACTCACCCAAGTCAGAGTGTTGTCCAGTTTCCCCATTCTGTAGTTATTGTTTTGACCGTGTAGCTAGTGAGCATTCTTTGGGAAAACAGTTTATGACCATGTCACAATCCTGCTCATCATCAAACATGTCTCCTAAATTTAGGATCCATTGATGATTCTTGCCAGAACCAGTCTTTACTCTGATGACTGCAGAATGATAATCTTTCTAACTCCAGCCCCCCTACTACATTTCTCATTTGGCATTCAGTGTTCTTTTGTGAGGACCCTTCTCCCCCATTTATTTATCTATTATTATTATGGGCTCATGGGCTTTTTATATTTTTTTCAGTGGTTTGTAATTCATTACTGTACTTAATTATTATGGTAGTCAAATTGCTCCCAGAGCGTTTTCTTACTCCATGGCATAATAAGATATGTTATGGGGGTACCTGGGTGGCACAGTCAGTTAAACATCCGACTCTTGGTTTTGGCTTAGGTCATGATCTCTGAGGATCCTGAGATTGCGCCCCAAGTCGGGCTCTATGCTCAGTGTGGAGTCTGCTAAAGACTCTTTCTCCCTCTGCCCCTCCCTCCCCCTTTGTTACACTCTCACTCTCTCTCTCAAAAAAATCAGTCTTAAAAAAAAAAAAAAAAGATGTGTTCTGAATACATCTGGTACTTATCCTATGGCCAGGCCTGCAATCAGCCATTTTTCTAGTGATCTCTGAGGTGACTTTAATATGCATTCCAAGAGGGATTTGCTGGGCCTGTGAGGAAGGCAGATACGTGGCATGAAACAGCTGGCATTCAGGGCGGCCTACCATAAGAGTTTTAACTGAGGTATAAGCCATGTGTTATAGGACTACGGGGAGCAAGAAATTAATTTCAACTATAGAAGACTCTGGGTAGGCTGCAGTAATTGGGGCTTTAAAGGAAGAGTGGGATTTAGATGTGTGGAAAGAGGGACTACCTGTGCAAAGATGGTTTTCTGAAGGTGACCCCTGTGCAGCTGGATTAGGGTTGACTACTAACAAGGGACGGTAGGAATTCAGACTCCAGGCTGTAGGGTTTGGATGTTGGTTTGCACTGAGGCGCTGTCATTGGTTTTGAATATGGTCAACAGGATCTAATAGGACTTTTTTTTTTCCTTTCTTAATTAAGCACAGAGGAAAGCCCAGGAGGCTAACGAATCTTTTTTTTTTTTTTAAAGATTTTATTTATTTATTTGACAGAGAGAAATCACAAGTAGATGGAGAGGCAGGCAGAGAGAGAGGGAAGCAGGCTCCCTGCTGAGCAGAGAGCCCGATGCGGGACTCGATCCCAGGACCCTGAGATCATGACCTGAGCCGAAGGCAGCGGCTTAACCCACTGAGCCACCCAGGCGCCCGAGGCTAACGAATCTTTTTCAGAGGAATGGTCTAGGACAAATGTGAACTAAGTAAGTGAAAAGGAAATGGGCCTGTTTCACAGCCATCCCTGCCACTACAGAGGACTGCACAGCAAGTGAATAGTGATACCCTAAGGTTCCAGAGTGGGGCAAGGAACTGTGGTAACTGTGAGGTGTGTTGGTGACAAGAAATTACCAGGCTGGTCCATTTCACCAGCACCAGAGATCACCTGAGATTAATCCATGTGTCTGTGCCTTTGCTTAAACTCTCATCCACATGTGGCTTGAGCCTGTCAGGAAGATTTGGCATTCTACACTTTGTCTCTAAAAGAAAATTTGGCTGTCTGTGTTCTTTTAAAGGCTTTATTCCATTACAGAGTTCTAGCCTGGATCCATCAGGAAACCTTGCTATCCTGGGAAACACCTGAGATCTTTTATCATGCCGAGATTGGTTTGGTTGGTTCATTATTATCATTACTGCCGTTGAGTGGTGAGTTCATGCTCTGCCATGTGTTAATAGAGAGAGTGTGTGGTCACCAAGACCCCAGCCCTTTAGGATCCTGTTCTATGCTAAATCTGGCAATGAAAAGCTAAAGTTTTTCCGTTACTTGTAAGACTGCAGCTGAGTATGTATTATCTATGGCTCAAGAGAAGGAGGTGTCCTGTCCATTTTCCCAACAGCAAAAAACGACAACAAAAAACCTTTGATGGGAATTATTGTATATGTGAGAGCTAAGGGTAGTTGGAAATCTTGAGAAATAGTCTGAGAAAATTTTCTGCCTTTGCTACTTTCTTACTTTCATTCTCACTATACTTTTACCTAAACAAAAGTATGCTATCTATATTCCCCATTTAATCTTTAATGTATAAAAGTTCTAGTCTAAAACCAAACAGATGAGTCCCACTTCTGCTCCTCTGTAAATTGCGCATTGAGATGTTAGAGCAAAACAAATCAAGCCTTTTACTGAACACTGACTCTATGTATTTAGCCCATTAGTTCAGCAGTGTCTCAGAGATCCAGCCTACCATATGTCTGCTGAAAAGGCTATAGAGAGAAGTCAGAAACTTGAAGAGCTCCCCTCCCCAGCAAAGGAGCATCAAAGACTGAACTTTTAAAAGACCACATATGCAGAGCATATCTGCTGAAGCCTGTGTCACATTCTTACCCTATTGGAAGGTGAGCCAGGAGACCCTTGTCCCATAGAGTGAAATAATTTTCTGTCTGGATAGCAAATTTCCAGCTATCCGTCTGTAGTCTAATCTTAGCATCAATAACAGCACAATAATTTTATCAAAGCTGTTTGGATAAGTTACCCTGCTAAAATACTTCTTTATGGGGAGAAAAGGATCATCACAAAAGGGAATGAGTTATTGATGTCTTTTGTTTTAGCTCCAAGAATAAATAGTTTTAGTTCTTTGTCCAGTAAAGTGTGCATGGTGTTTTTTTTTTAAGCAGATTTTTTGGGATAGAATTTGTATACCATATTTACCTGTTTTACAGTTCAGTGAGTTTTGGTAAATTTAAATTGTACAGCTCTCACTAAAATCAGAGTTTAGAATGTGTTAAATCACCTCTAAATCTTCCCTTGTGTCCCTTTCTAGTCGGTCCCTACAGTCCCCTTCCCAGCCTCAAGGCAACCACTGACTGATCTGTTTTGGTATAATTTTGCCTTTTCTAGAATTTTAATACTATGGATTCATACAGTGTACACACACACACACACACACACACACACACACACACACACACACACACAGTCTTGTCTGTGTAAGTAGCATGTTTCTGAGATTGATCCACAATGTTACATATTAGTAGTTCATTCCTCTTTAATGTTGAGTAGTATTTCATTGTATGGGTAATATCACATTAGTTTATCCATTTGCCAGTGGACATACATTTAGATTGTTGCCAGTTGGGGGATATTTTGAATAAAGCTGCTGTAAATTATTCATACACAGGTTTTTGTGTAGAGATATGTTGTAATTCCTCTTAGGTAGATATAGAAGTGAAACTGCCAGGTTGAATGACCAGTGTACATTCTGCATTTTAAGAAAATTCTGTTAGCAGTATATTAGGGTTCTAGTTTCCCCATAATTTGTTAGTATTTAATATTGTCATTTATTTAACTTTACCTCTCCTGGTGGTATATTAATTTCCCATCAGGCATTTCCCAGATGACTGATGTTAAGTGTCTTTTTCATAAGTTTTTCTGGTCATTCATATCTTACTTCATCAAGAGTCCATACTTAAATATTCATTGTTTGTTAAATTTATTCCCAGTATTTTAATTTTTTGAAGCTGTTGTGAACAGAAGTTTTTATATTTATTTGCAGATTGTTCTTTTCTGTCCCTTCAAAACACAGTTTTCTCGTATGTTTTTTTTTATTCTGCAGCTTTGCTAACTCACTTATTAGCACTAGATTCCTTAGGATTATCTACATCCATGATCATGTCATTGCATATAAAGACAGTTTAGTGCCTTTTCAGTCTTTATGCCTATCATTTCTTTTTCTTGAATCATTGCACTGGCTACGACCTCTACCACAATGTTGAATAGAAGTGTTGAGAATGAATCTCCTTGCCTCTTCCCTGATCTTTGGTAAAATTTCATCTTTTACAACTAAGTATGATTTAGCTGTATATTTTTAAAGTTTTATTTATTTATTTTTGGTAATCTCTACACCCAGTGTGGGGCTCAGACTCAGAGAATTGCATATTCTTCCACCTAAGCCATCCAGGCATCCCATCTGCTCTAGTTTTTTTGTTTTTGTTTTTGTTTTTAAGAGCTGTTCCCCACCTCTGCTCCTTGACAAATCTTAATGGTTGTAGCTATTGAGTGCATTCTAGGAAAACAGTAAATGTTCAAATACATTCCCTCAAAACAGATGATATAGCCCAGGGTGAGCTACCATGTGGCCTAAAAAAGATCAGCAAAACTGTATTTTAAAAAAAGTTTTACCATGTCTTGAATTCATTTCTGTCTATAGTTGAAGCATATTCCCTTTGCGCATGGTTCTCTATAACATGTCTATCCATTTTTAATGGGGAAAGCCTGCGACCTGAGATTATTTTTCTTTTCATTAAGCCGGTGTCGTAACAGACACCCAAGTTGCTATAGGTTACTCTGACCCAAGGTAGTAAAAGCAAACCACTCTTGAGAGATGCTTAGAAATGCTTTGCTTGTATTAAATGTTTTTACCAACAAGGCACAGTCACAAAAATTTGTGTGTAAATATATACTGGTAGCACATACCACCAGGATTAGAAGCCTTAGCAGTAATTTCATCCAACCCCACTTTTTTTCAATAAATGAGGAAATGGAGATTGGAAAGGTTGCCACTGGCCTCACATTATACCTGTGATAATGCAGACATTATACCTGTTTGCAAAATCCTGGTATTTCAGGATTGCAGCCTTTGATATTCGAAAGCTCGGGGACTGAAGAGATTGCCCAATATGAGGGCTCACAGCAGTGTCCCTCCCATCACGAGGTCTTGGGCCTTCCTAACTACAGCTCTTCATCATGCATCCTGGATGTCTGCTTGTCCCCACTGAATCTCACTTGTGTCTTCTGAAGTACCGAGAAGATTTCTTGGTCTTTCCTTCGAGTTAATACACCTGACTGTTTTTGCTTTCTCTTAGTTTGGCCTCCAAAACCTTGCTCAGGACTCAGGACTCCTTGCAGCAGAATGTCGCCAAATTAGACTGTTGGTGTAGTAGAGATAAATAAAGTAGCACTTACTTATTTTTGAAGATTTTACTTATTTGAGAAAGAGAGCATGCGCATGAGCAGGGTGGGAGGAGCCAAGGGAGAAGGAGAAGCAGACTCCCAGCTGAGCAGGGAGCCTGATAACAGGGTTCAAGCCCAGGACCCTGGAATCATGAGCTGAGCTGAAGGCAGATGCTTAACCGACTGAGCCACCCAGGTGCCCCTAAAGTAGTATTTAGTCAAAATAAGAGGATTTAAAATTTTTTTCCTTCAGATCCATGACAAATTGTTCACAACGTTCTGCCAAAGAAATGCCCTTTCCAAGGCCTTTAATGTACATAGTTAAATTCACTTGTGTTCAGTACACTGTATGCAGATACATACTCGTAGACACTTCCAGTCTTCTGAGTAGATTCTTACTAAGGTTCCCTCATGAGCAGGGCTTCTGGATAAATGTGGGCCTCAGACCGGCATTGCCCAATCCCTGGATAGAAGGGGGAGCTTCTTTAGAAAGTAGAAGTGCAGTTGCTCAGGTAACTATAATATACCTCAGTGTTTGATACACTGTCTGTATACCTAATAGCTCATTTTCCCCCCATAGGAAATGGAAAGGTAATTTAAGACCAAATATAATTACTGTACATATCAAGTAAGGTGATCCACATCATAGAGTCTTTATATCAGATCTAGTTAGCTCCATACTCTTTTTCTTTCTTTCATATGCCTTCCTCCCATGATCTCCTTTCTCCTGCTAGATTCTAAAATCCTCAAGGGTCGGGCCTATGTGTTATTCTGTAGTTTCCCACTGCCCTTAATAGAGTGTGTGGCCTATGGTGGTGCCCAGACAGTGCTAAGTAATAATACACAAGAAAAATTGGAAGTCACAGAAATGTGGTGCTCTGGTGAGCCTACTGGTTATCTTTAGGGGAAAGCCCTTTTGTAGTAGTATTTGAAGGCAGGCCCAAGTGGGTGAATGGGAGAATGTCTGGGCCAGTCTCCATGTATATTCATGAAGCCAGGGTACATGTGCAACCTGAGGGTTTCCCAATGGAATATTTGGCCAAAGGAATAAGTTGTAGGTAGGAAACCTTAGCATTATTTATTGTTACATAATTTTATCTGCCTTGAATTTTTTTGGTACGGGGTGGAAAGCAGACAAGTCGTATATACTATCAGATAGGGTAGTGTTGCCTACTTGGTCTAATTTAAAATATTTGATAAGCTTATGGTTTAATTAAATACTCAACTTTGGGGATGAATGTGTTTGAATAAAACCTGTGCTTCATCTTACACATGAATAAGATAAGCGCTTTGGAGGTCACAGAGATACAGATCCCTATAGAGAACTACACCATTGTCTCATTCCTGCCTAACCTGTCACTCTGGCATAGAATCCAAGTACTTAAGTAACTTAGAAGTTATCCATCTGGTGCCACTCCAGCCCCACCCCCCCAAACTGACACAGACACCGCATAGGCACATAATCCAGCTGCCGCGCACATCTTCAGCCCAGAGGGAGTGTGGTGTGTCTTATTGCCAGGCCGCTTAGATTGCCTAGTGCTTCAACTGCTGACCCAAAGCCAGCCTCCTCATAGAACATGCCTTATTCCTCCTTACTCTGCCCTTCAGAGTCACGTGTCACAAATCATCTTTGAGAAAGCCTGCTCTTCAGATATTTGAACATGGGATGTTGGCTTTCCAGCACTTTGTTCCTCCAGTAGCAAGTCTGTCTATAGGGACTAAAGAACTGCTGTGGGACATCGGGGACTAGAGTGGGTATAGGAATGCCAGAGTGGGCTCAGAGTCTCCACGGTCTTCCTTATGGGGCCCTCACAAAATCTGGGTATCTTTTTAAACAAAAACCCTTCTCTCTAAACTGCTAAAAAGTCTCTCTTGTGAAGTCCATGGTTGACCTCTGTTGCTGTACTTTGCAGAACATGCTAAAACTGTCTGTTCTTCTAGACCATAAGTACTGGAGGACAGGGGTCATATAGTGTTCTTTGGTGGCTCCTACCGTAGTAGAAGTGCAGTCATGCCTAGTAAATGTTTGAGTTGAATGAGTGAACTCTGCAGTTGTGATCCTCTGGGTGAAGGAAAAAGAAGAGCTTTTTCTTTTATTAAAAAGATTTGAGAGAAGGTGAGCACGAGGCGGGGAGAGGGGTGCAGAGGCAGAGGGAGAAGACTCTCCACTGAGCAGGGAGCCTGACATGATGCTCCATCCCAGGATTCTGAGATCATGACCTGAGCCAAAGGCAGATACTTAACTGACTGAGCCACCCAGACGCCCCGGAGAAAGGACAGCTTTATCGAGTACCTGCTATGTACTGAATGCCTGCTTCTGTGTTAAATCACTTGACCCTGATAAAAGCTTTGTTGTAAAGTGGTACTACATTTTTATAGCAAGAGAAAATAAGCTTTGAGGTTGAGTAACTTAGAAATACTAAGGGAGCACCTGGCATGCAAGCCCAGATTTGTTGAGCTCCCAGGATCCTGCGCTGTTTGTGTCCCCCTGCTGGCCCAGGCGTTCTGAGCAGTGAGGAAGTAGCAGCCCGAGTTACCTTTATTTTCAACCATATAGATCTTAGCCCATTTATTAAGCACTCCCCCAGTTCAGAGATGAACAATGGATGGTACAAATGTAGGCAGCCTACTATGTGAGAACCTCTTGAGATGGTGTTAATGAGTCATCCCAGTGCACTGTTTTTCAGTGGTGTTCCATGGACTACTTGTCCCTGCATCTAGATAAGATGCTTCTGGAGGACAGGGTCTATAGTGTTGCCACCTTTTTGTCTCCCACTGTGCCTGGGTAATTATGAGACACGGTGGCACTTAATTCTTGTTGATGTGGATGTTCCATTTTCTCCTGAGTGCTAATTCATGTTCTCATTTTCCTTGAAAACTTACCTCCTCCAGGATACCTTATGCAGTTGACCTCTCCTCAGTGCCCCCGATTTATTGCACATAGCTGGGTTGTATTGATTTTATTTGCAGTTGATTTCTTGCTTTGCTGCTTGTGTCCTTCAGCTGTTTTCCTCTCTGCACATCTCCAGCTGTCTTTCAAGGCAGGAACTTGTGACTTCTTCCTTTTCTTTTTCCTCCACCCAGCCCCTAGAATAGAGCTCTGTAAACAGTGCACAAATGACCAATAAATACTTTTGACTCCTTGAGCCTGATAGCTTCTTTTCCTTGCTGGATTGACAGCCTAACACTAGAGCCTGAATCCTTTATTTATTAGAGGAGATTTCTATAGCACCTTTCCTCTGAAGAGATCAATATCAGTGGAGTTTGTTTCTGCTTCTGGAAAGTGCTTTTACCTAAGCAGACCAAGTCTTTGATAAGATAGTCCTTACTCCTCAGCTTGTGGGCCCTGGAGATACAGACTCTAAGAAAGCCTTACCACTTCAAGTTTTGCTATCGTGTTGCTGGCAATGAGCCTGAATAAGACTGTGACAAATAGCCACACAAGCTTTGTGGCGTTGGTTGATACTGTAGCCAGTGTTCTCAAAAGAAAATCTGCGTTTGGGGGGCATTATCATTGACTGAAAGGCAGATACGGAGAAGTCCACCTTAGCACACAGTTCATCTGCCCACTAACCAGAGTCCCATCACAGTGTTTGTGGGTTGTAAGCTCTCAGACAGTGCGTGATGTCACCAGAACTGTTCAGTCTCTGAAACTCAGTGCCATGAGGGAGAGTGTCCGTGGGACAGGGCCCATGAAGTGCATGAGACCCAGAGACTGCAAACACACAAGTGCTAGATAGTCAGAGAGTAAGTGCTGAGGGAAGGCGCTGTCAAGCTGATGGAAGAAGAGCTATCACACTGCAGGTGGGAGTAGTCTAGACTCACTGTGAAGTGTTGGAACAGAGTTCACTGTCCAGAGATTGGAAAGGGTGGATGAGTCAACCCTATAATTCACTGGAGAAGTGCCTAAAATAATTGGGTCAGCTGGCTTCTCCAGGAAATAGTTCACCTTTCCACAGACATTATTCCCATCCTGGTCCAGAGTTAGGCGGAATCGAGTAGGAGATGAAGTCCTCTCCCGCGTGCTTTGCAGACTGATGAGAGGTGCGCACGTGGAAGCCGCCCAGTGTGGATACTCGCCACCATCACCAAGCCTTTCTTTACGCCGGCAGGCTACATCTTCTGCTGTCAGAGTAGGTGTCAGGGCAGCCACAGCTACTGGGGCACCCCGAGAGACAGAAGAGCTGGGGAAAGGTGTTGGAGAGAAAGTGGAAGGAAACGAAGTGGAGAAGGACTAGAGGGCAGAAATGGAGGTGTGATGGGTGCAGGAAGTCAGCCGGCATTTGCTCAAGGGGTAGTGTGAGCTTGGGAGGGTGCCCCTGCTTCTTTCTTTCTTCCTGAGATTTGAAGGATGTTCTCCTTCTGTGTTGTCACCTGTGGAGTTGAGAGATAGAGCCGCCCATCTGTCTAGTTGATTCTCAGCCCACAACGCAGTGCCTGGAACATTGTTGGAAGGAGGAGATGACAAGGAGTGTCCCTCTTTGCTCTGGGTGCCTCCTAGTCCATGATCATGGGGCCTCACCAGTTCTTGTACCTGCTGAAATATGCAGTATCATGGTGGGTGACTGGGAGGCAGCTGGCACTGGCCTGTGTGGCTCTCTTATGTGGCATATAGCCAGGCCCCCTTCAGTTATGCTGGCGAGTTCTCCACAGCAGTGTTCGGGGCCTGCAGAGGCACAGGGACAAGCATGTTGTGCAGATGTTAGATGTACCCTATGACCAAAATTTTTTAAATAACAGTCAAGATATTGCTTGGATGCAGATGGATTGTTCTTGGGCCGTAGAGTGGGAGGTAGCAGGCAGTGGCTGCCGCTTTTGAAGACATCCCTGTGGGTAATGGCAGCCTTGTCTTTTGGCAGCCCGCTTGTGCCTTGAGGCACTGAGCCAGTCTCTTCCTCACGGGATTATGCTGTCTAGCAGCAGGCCACTCCACACACTCACATGCTCCTCTTCTTGAACCATGTCTGCCCCAAGGTCCCTGGGAGATAGAAGCTCTGCATCAGCACACCACAGGGTCTGTGCATCCTTGTGATTAAGATATGGGATGATGTGTGCTCTCTAGAGCGGCACACTGCAGTGTTACAGGTGTACCTGGGAAGGGAAGGTTTCCAGATTTACAGGTAAAAGGGCCAGGTTTGTGTTAATGCTCTTGTATCAGTTAAACAGCTCTTCCTTTGAACTAGATTGTTAGCTCAGGATTAATTTTCCACGGAATCTGGAGTAATTGACCAAAATGCTGGGGTGGAGTAGGAAATGAGTATCAGTGGGAATTTGGGTGATGATGTTCAGTTCTTCATTATCTGTACTGAGCTCATTTGTGCTCATGAGTTACAGCAAAGTTTTAACTCTAGGAGAGCATCCCATGGCATCTTGGACATTTCTGGGTTGCCTCTCAGAGTGAGCTCAGGGAGTATAGGCTAATATTAATAATGGCAATAGAAAAGCATAATTAGGAAAGTAAACCTGCTACTGCAAACAGAATATCCAAAGCCAGACAATAATAGTTTCAGATTGTGCTCACTGTGCTTCTATTCACCCAAGTAATTGGAGATAGAATGTGTGATGGTGTTCCTCTCTCCAGGAGTGGTAGGGAGGGGCAAAGTTACCAGCATTATATTCTTTTATTGCTAGAAGTAATTTTCTTCTGTTTTTAATGAGTCGGATGTTGACTCAAATTATTTATTTATTCAGTTTACTTACGTGAGTTCTAGAGGAAAAGCAGGGAATAAAATTGACAAAGCCCCTGACCTCATGGTGCTTTTATTCTTTGGGGGAGAGTTGCAATAAACAAGGAAACAGATAAATGAGATACTTCCTGATGGGAGTAAGTGCTCTGGTATAACAGGATGGCAGAATGAGAAGGGCAAGTGGCAGTGGGGGTGGTGGGAAGGCTAGCATCTGGAGGAGGTGAAAGCTGAGCTGATACAGAAAAGCTAGGAGAACTATTCAGATAACTAGGAGGAAAGTGCCCCAGATCAAGAGAACAGCAGCAAAATGGCCTGAGGCAGGAACAACTGGGCAGATTGGGACCAGAAAGGTGGCCCCTGTGGTTGAAGTAGAGTGCGTGAGGAGAAGCAGTCAGGACTAGAAGGGGGGACAAGTAGGCCTTTGTAAGGACTTAGAATTTTACTCTGAAAGTAGTGGGAAGGCATTGAAGGGTTTTAGGCAAAGGAGTGGTGTGATCTGATTTACATTTTGTATTACATTTCTGTCCCTCTGGGAGATAAACATAATGCTTGTGCATAGACTGTCAAGAATACATAAGAACTGGTAGTAGTGGTAGCTTTGCCTCTGGGGAGGGTAACTAAGAGAATGGGATGAGAGACTAACTTTTTGCTGAATATTATTTCATGCAAATTGAATTTCTGTTATATTCATGTATTACCTATTCAAACAGGAATTAATTAACAAATATTTAAAAAGTACATCTCAAGTCAGTTACCAAGAAAGAAAAGAAAAGAAATCCCTTTAACTGCTCTGAAAGAGAAGGCTTGGAGGGCAGCAAAGGAAGAAGAGGGCAACTCGTTGTGGGCTCTTGCTAACCATGGTGGAGATTTGGTCTCACTCCATCCCAGCCCTGCTGGCCTTTGTTCTCTTCCTTCAGCATGCTGTACTCATTCTTCCCACAGGACCTTTGCTGTCAGATGATGGAGAGAAGCAGAGCAGATTCAGAACATCATTTAGAGATAAATCCAATGAGACTACTAAAAGTTGGTGTGAGGAGTAAGGGAATGAGGAATCAAGGAGTCCTGGTTGAGCAGCTATGTGGATGTGCCATCATTCACAGATGAAGGGAAGATTAGGAGACCAGCCAATAAGGGAATCAAGAGGATTAAAAGTTCTATTTTGAACGTTATAGTTGAGATTCCTGTTAACCAGTCTAGTTGAGTGTTTTTTTCAAGGAGTACGTTGGATATGGGAGTTTAGAGGAAGAATCTGTGGTTGAAATCTAAATTCCAGATGCATCAGTATTTAGACTATTCTTGAAGATTTGGGTCTGGATGAGATTTACTTAAAAGGAAATGTGAAAGTGTAAGAGTATTACTTTCTCTGGTGGTTTCAGAAGGGAGGCCAGTAAAGGATTCCAGGTTGCTGCAACGGGCAAGGTGGAAGGAAGATCAGGAATATTCCAGAATACTACAGAAGCTGAGGGGAGGATCCTATAAGAGAGGGAGAGGAGACACATGCTATTGAGAGAGGTGAGGGTGAGAAGATGGGATTTGGCCACTTGACCTCTTGACAGGCTTTTACTTATCCCCAGAGGTACCAAAAACAGTCTGTCTGTAACTAACCTCTCCATCATTCAGTCGAAATATTCTGAGTGAACCACCCACTGTTCGAGGCATTAAATTATAGAAGTATGGTCCTTGCTTTCATGAAACCTAGACAGGAAAATAAGTTAAATGAAAATTACACACAAATGATACCTACAATTATAGTTATGACCAGTGCTTCAAGGAAAAGTCCAGGATGCCATGAACAGTGGATAATAGGGCCCAAGACTAGTCTGAAGGTCTAGGATGGTCTTCCAGAGGAAAAGCCATTGAAGCCGAAGAAGCCAGAATTTGGTTAGGGCAGTGTGTCTAGAACATAAGAGTACAGGGGGCAGGGCTGAAAGGCATGAGAGTGAGCGAAGGTGGTGAAATTGACTTTCCTTCTTGGGAAACCATTAAAGGGTTTAAATAAGAGTGTGATTATCAGAGATGGGGGTGTGTGGAATCACTGTGGCTCCTGTGAGCAGGATGGATTTGAGGTCGTCAGCCACCCAGAGAAGGCTGTTGTAGTAGCCCTGGTGAGGGATACTGGTGGCTTTGACTGGGTGGCAGTGATAGAGATGGAAGGAAGAGAAGGAATTTGATTTTTGGAAATAGGATCCACAGGACTTGGTAGTTGAAAAATGAGGAAGATATCAGTGATGACCTAGTCTTCTGTCATGAGTGACTGGCAGCAGGGTGAGCCCATTCTTTTAGTAGAGTGGGGGACACTGAAAGAGAAACAAATTGCTGAAGAAGTAGCAAGTATTCCATTTTGGATGCCTTAAGTCTAAGGTATCCAAGATATCCAGTAGATAAGGGGATCCAGAGGCATAGAGCTCCAAAGAGAGAGGTCTGGAGCAGAGAGAGAAATTTCAAAGTTGTTGGCATGTATGGTTAGGGCTTTAAACCCTGGGACAAGTATGGGGTGAGACAAAAAGAGAGTCCAGCACTGAATAATTCTAACACTAGTGCAGGAGACCAAAAACAGGGAAAGTAGCCTGTGCCCATGGGAGTCCTCGGGAGTAGTAAACTGTTCCAGACGCTATCAAGGAGAACTGAAAAGGGCCCATTAGATTTAGCAGTGAGCAGGCTTCATTCATGGAGCTTGTTACATAGCCAGACTGTAACTGTATCTGAGCCCCCTCCCCACCCACTCTCCAGGTGAAAGGGAATTGGGCTGTGAGGTCAGCTTCTTCCACACAGCCAGGTAAGAAGTCTCTAGAATCCTGGGGTGGGCTGTCCATTCACTGGGGGGTTTAACTGTATGTAGTCTGTAGTCTGTTCTCAAGCCTGAACTCCTGTCTACAGCTGAAACAATCTTCTGCTGCTGAATAAGCCTCTTGCCCTCCAGGAGAGGCTGTGTTTAAATTAACTAACCTTAAAAATGGAGAATCAAGAGGTCAGCTTCTCTGCCCTCCCCTCTGCACATGCTTCGAATGGTGGACAGCAGATATCTGTTGTGGGACTTGTGACTTTTAAGGCTTAACATTTTGTGAAAATAGAAAAGAGCATACTTACACTCTTGAGCTCCTCAGAGTGACCTGTTTGAGTTAATGTGAAAACAAGAGGCATGTGGAGAGACTTCTCATTCTTGAAGCACAAAACAAGTGCATGGGATACTGGTGCAGTTTGGATAAAAGCATAATTGTTCTCCGAGTGTCTAGAGTCTGTTCCTTTCTCTCATTCCTCCTTCCACTGCAGCTTCCAGCCTGCCAGCCTCAGGGAGATAGACACGGCCTCTTCAGTGCACAGTCAGTACGTGACCAAACTGGGAAACACACATGCACTGCCTCTGATTGTAACAGGGGCTTGCAGAATTCACAGCCATAGCTGTGGAG
Source organism: Mustela erminea (assembly GCF_009829155.1). Taxonomy (NCBI): domain Eukaryota; kingdom Metazoa; phylum Chordata; class Mammalia; order Carnivora; family Mustelidae; genus Mustela; species Mustela erminea. The sequence continues at coordinate 85,074,318 of NC_045617.1, forward strand.
AAGCCCCCACAGGAGCAGAGGAGCTGCTCTCCACTGTCCTTGGAAAGTTTCCAGGTCCCTTTCATGGTGTCCCTAACCAGTGAGTGCTTTGTCAGCTGCTCTGTGTAGTCGTCATATATTTAAATCAAGTTTCTCTAACATTTGCATATCTTCAACAGAAGGCTTTACTGAGCTTGTCACTTACTGTGCCTGTGCCTCGGTACAGAGAGGTTTGTGCAGGGGACAGAGGAAAGTGCATCGCGTGTCCAGAGGAAGATTTCACATTCATTCTCCTGTGTCGGTAGCAGCTTCACTTAGGAGAAGGAAACTAGGGAGTAGACTGAGAGGTGAAGGGGAGGAGGAGTAGGAGGAAGGGACAGGGCAAGGGGCTCCCAGCCTTGAAGTCCCAGTGTCTTAGTTTTATTGTGTAAGGTGAGGGGGTAACAAAGGTCAGAGTCAGAAGAGCAGCAACCATCCTGCCTTGCACTGGCTGCTTTCATGTCTGTAACCCCATTTTACGAGAGGCACAACTGAGGCTCTAAAAGATTAAATGTCAGAGCAGTGCAGCTAGAACTTGAGTCCAGTACTTTGGCTCCAAAGCACAAGCTTTTCACTCGGTTATCCAGAAAGAGACCTTGAGATTACCCTGTTTGTGGGATTTGCCCTAGCAGCAAGGGTGGGACTAAGCCATTGATCTCTCCCAACTCCAATCTGTCATCTTTGTACTCTCCCATGACCTCACCACATGAAGTGGAAGGCCAACAGAGAAAAATGGGAGAGGTATTCCTTTCTTTTCCAAGTGTTCTTCTGGAGAGAGACACATAGCATTTATAGTCCGAGCACCACTGATACTCTGTGACTTGACTGTATAGTCCTCGCACTGGCTAAACAGGCCACAGTTCTCTGGCAGGTCTGGTAGCAGAGTTGCTCCTGTGCGCCCAGACTGTGCCCTCGGTGGCTCTTGGGTGGGATGTGTGGGGCTCTTTTTCTTTTCTCCATTGTAGCTTTGTAGCTAGTTTTCTAGGTGAGTGCTCCATTTGAGAAGGTAATCTTTTAAAGGACAAGGTAATGCTGAAAGAGAAAGGCAAACAAATTTCAAGTCTGCTGGGAGGAGGATAAGGTCACGTGAAAAATAGAAGTTTCCTGTCAGTACCTTACTATTCTCCTGAGGCGCGGAGAGGCTGGTGGTGGGGCTGGGGGGTGGGGGGGGGGGCGGATGGAGAGGAGGCCAGAGTAGCGGTACCTCCTAGGGTTTTCCAGATCCTTAAAACTGCCCAAGGTACCAAGAGGCTAATGCTCTCGGCTACTTAAATGTAATGGTGTTTGAAAGAGCAAGTCATTATTATTTCTGTGGCAAAAACCACCTAGATCCGTTTTCTCTTAGTTTTTAAATATATGTTCATATGTAGGTAAAACAGTCTAGCAGAAGGTGAGCCAGCAGCCAGCCCCCTTCTCTTGGGCGCTGAGGTGTTATAGGGCTTTCTCGGAGTGGGGTTTGCACAAGTCAGAGTTGATGGCCCAGTATCCTTTCTGGTGCAGGTGCCCTGCCCCACTTCCCATCCCAGGTGCCAAAAATAGGACTAGGTTTTCCTGGGTGGGGGAGGCTAGAACCAGGGGAGCAGGACTTGTTCTCTGAAGGTCAAGGAAAGGGAGGCCTCCTGAGCTGGGTGATAGGAGACATTACTGAGACAGGGCACACATTTCCCCCAGAGGAGAGGAAAGAGATCATTCAAGTTTTTGCAAGAATGGAGCCGTCTAGAGAGCGATAAAGGATACCCAGAGTGGTGAATTTTTTATACTTTTACAATGACGTATGTGCAGACTGCATCAGGAGCTTCGTCACGCTGGACCAGGACCGTTTTCTCTCCGCTGCTGCTGACTGTTCTCTCAGAGCCATGGGCTGAGTGTGCACAGCCGCGTGAGGAGCTCGTTGCACAGAGGCCCCGTCTTCTGCCTTCTGTCACACTGCCTCTTGTGCTAGCATTTAGCTTGTGTCTAACTGGTATTTTAATTGGTTTGGGGGAAAACAGATGATTATTTCTGTTTTAGAATTGTCTTGGTATGTTTTAGTGCTTTTTGTTAAATTGTCGAGTAGAATAGGCTCTTCCAAATTGCAAATTCACCTTTCCTCTGAAGAATGGACAGACTGATGCCCATCCACCCGTTCTCTCCCCAAGTCCAGCAAAGCACTGTGCCTGCCAGCTTGTGAGCCAGGATATCCAGTGCTGCTTCTTGGAGTATGATGCTTTTCCTTCCACCATGCAGAGCCAGAGGTGGAGGAGAATGTAAAGCAGACCCTATTCCATTCCTGAAACACCTGCAGCTGCTTTGCCTGTACCATGGGTCTGATGAAATAAAGTGCATTAAGATCCTTTAATACATTTCTGTGCTACAAATTCTGCCTTGGGCGTTGGGTCAGTAGATGTGGTGTAATCCGGGGTTGCTGCTGGTGGGGTTATAAATGGCTAATGCTTTCCAGCAAGCTTTCCTGTAGCCACCTGCTGCTCCCAGCACGCACTTACAAATGAGGTATGAGGTCAGCTTGCTGTCCTGAGCTTTAGGAAACTTTTACCTTGCTGGAAAAAAATGTGATTTTTTTTTCTAACGAGCTTGCCTGGTCATTCAGACGCATGGGTCAGGAATATTTGTCATCTGTTCTTTAAATAGGCACGTGGATCACAGGTGGTTTCTGTTGATGAGTTGAGAGTGTCCATTGCCAGGTTTCTTCAGGAAGCTTTGGGAGGTCTCAGGTAGGTTCTCTTTGTTGGAGCCCATGCTCCTGTGTAGGAGCAGCCTCTGATTTTCCTCCTGCCTGGGCCTCAGGACCACTCCATGGCCAGCACAGCCTCCAGAGCTGGTGGGCAGGCGCGCCGGGACGGACGTGTGTGCGCAGACGGCTGAGCACCGGTGGGTCATGTCATAGGCCTCCACCCCAAGGCTTGTCAGTAGTTTTAGTTTCTTCTTGAACCTTTGGCAATTTGAAATTCAAATGAGCAAGAAAGTGTAAAATATTTCTTGTAAGTGACGTAAAAAGTGAGCTTAGGCTTGCTTGCCCTGGTCTGTGGCTTTACTAAAACTGCCATTGTGGGTGAGCCTTCAAGCTGGGGTTATGGGATCTGCAAGAAAACAAATGTTTAACTGAAGTCCAGGAGTATCCAGGGCTGCCCAGCTTTGCCAGCTTTAAATAGTGCTGCTTGGGGACACCTGGCTGGCCCAGTGGGTGAAGTGTCTGCCTTCAGCTCAGGTCATGATCCCAGAGTCCCCAGGATCCAGCCCTGTGTCAGGCTTCCTGCTCAGTGGGGAGTTTGTTTCTCCCTTTGGCTCTGCCCCTCCCTACCACTTGTGCTCTCTCTGTTCTCTCTCATAAATAAAATCTTTTTTAAAAAATAAAATAAATACCAGCCTAAGATAAAACCGATAAGCAGCATTTCTGTCTGACAGGGATTGAATAAAAATGTGAAGGACTCAGACATTGAATGTGGATTTTAGCATTGCTTTATCTCCCTTGGGAAATTCCATGAAAAAAGGTTCAACCCCTGCTTAATTCTTAGAGTTTGGAGGGAAGTGCTTGGCCTGGGGTGGGGGGGGGGGGGCGGTGGGCGGTGGGGGTGGTTGTGTTGGTGAGACAGGGCCTCAGCCAAGGGTGGGCACTGCTTGCAGGATATAAGGTTGCCTCCCTCCCTCTGCCCCCAGCTCCTGCACCCAACTCCCCACCCCCCCCCACCCCACCCACCCACCCCCCCCTCCCCCCCGTACTTGGCTATTTCCCCGGGCTTGTGGGTGGGGGGCTGTGGAAGGGCAGAGCTGGCCACTAAGGCGTTTGTTATCTGGTTCAGCTGCCCTCAGGGCCTTGCCTACCAGCAAGTGAGAGGTAAAGGACACAGGGTCTGGGACAAGCTTTCCCAGTGTTCCTCTTGGGCAGTGATTGTTGTGGATTTTTGTAAACAAGTCAGTAAACAGGAACCAGTGTTACAGCTTTCATAGCACTTAGAGCAAAGTGTTGGCTGTCATCTTCGGTGGCAGCATTTGTGCAAATTGTTCTGGGTCCTGTATGTTTGAGTCTCAAGATACCCAAACCCCTCCCTGTGTAAGCAGATGTGAGGTTTTAACTGTGGATGAGGACTCTAAGATGAACAGTATGACTTCCAGATGTTAGCTTTTAAAGCTGAAGGGTCAGGTCAAGTTTGGTTCCCACCGAATGAAAGCTGCCCTTCAGATCTTTGTGAGTCTTGGAGAAATGAGCCTCAGTTCTCTTGCGTTGAATGTGTTTTCAGGGCCACTGGGTGTTGGGCATCTTCAGGCTGATGTGGCATATGGCTCTTGGCTGCCCCAGGCCCCAGGTCCACATCAGGAGTGCTTTGTATTTCTCATGCGGGATACAGTCTTTCTGGACTGAGGGTTAGATAGTCCTCAATTATGTTTTCTTGCTGTCTGCTGTAATCCTGTGTCTGTGATAGTGACAGAGTTAGGGAAGCTTCTGGTATCCTCCCATCTTTCACTGTCCATAGCCACAGACTTGAGCAACCCAGGATGAGCCCAGGTAGGTCAGCCTCTGGGGCCATCTAGGCAGGCAGCCTCTTCTCTCCTAATGCTGGCTGCTTAGTTCAAGATTTTTTCATGAGGGTGTAGCTGTTGGAGACCTTCCAGCTCAGCTGCCAGGGAGGGGCTGATTGGGATCACCTGTAGTCGGCCTGCTGTCCCTCTTTCTACATACAGGATGGCCTGTCAGAAGCCAGGGAGTGGCCATGGAAGGAAGGTAGGCTATAGAACAAAGTGCTCAGAGAGCCTTCTTCACCCTCCCTTTTTAATCAAGGGCTCGTCCCAAATTGCTCTTCAGTGCCAGCCAACAAAGAAAACGCCCACACAGGTTCTTGAGTATTTTGTGTAGTTTTATTGAAAACAACTCTGGTGGCCTTACAGGAGCTCTGCAGCTGCCTCCTAGGCCAGTATGTTATGGAAAACCAGTAATCTGGGGCTGTAAGGAGCAGGGCAGCCAGTCACATGAGATGGCAAGGAAAGGGCTGAAGTTAAAGCACATTTAGCAGGCAGATCATATTTTCAGAAGCTTTGCTTTGGGTGTTTTCCTTCTGTTTTGGGGACCAGTGTCCTTTTAATCACATTCTCCAGCCCCTGATCCCTCCTCATCCCTATAAAGTACTATGTGGTGTATAATCATTGTAGGGAAAAGTATATTGAAATTATTTTTCAAACCACATGTCACTGAACTTCGGGGCCATAAGGAGCATATGGATATGGAATGTTACATATGCACATGAGTGAGTGATTTTAATTTTGATACATAGTTTTTTAAATCAGGGAAAAAAGAATTGTATGGTACCCTGGGTGATGATACCAAACTCCTGTTGCATCTCAGCTGACCAGCTCACTGTCCTCTGTGCTTTCATCCCTTCAGACACTGCCTTGGTTGACCCTCTCTGGAAAGGCCCCAGTTGGTTGCTAATGAACAAACAGCGTGGAGAATCATATGGTACAGATAGAGGCTGTAAATCCCCTTATGTTTTAAAATGGTGTTCATCATTGAAATTAAGAACAGTCATCTTCCCCAGCAGCCTGAACTCATTTCTCCATATCCAGCTTGGTCTAAAGAATCCAATCAGAGAGTAATTGAGAGTTCGTGACACTTGCAGAGGTTTCTGGTAACAGACCTGTGGGTACCAAGAAAAGGACAGAGATTCGTCCCACCCACCAGTCATTCCTGCCCTCCCCTGTATCCAGAGCCGCCCACTCCCCAGCACTGACATGGACATGTGTTTAGCCATGCGTTTAGCCGACTGGCTGCTGTCAATGGATAATGTCTACTCTGCATTTGGGACGAGTTCCAGCATATAACTTCCTTTTGGAGAATGACCCTGATAGAAGAGGGGATTGAGCTTAATTTATGTCAGCTAACAACCTCAGTGCAGCAACTTGGACAGCTAGCCTTCCGGAATTTCCCGAGACTTTTCCGTAGTGAATGACAGTGCCATATATTCTAATTGTTACCCATGCTGCTCCCAAGTGTAGCTGCTGTGTAGTGGTTTTCACCTTGTAGAAATCAAAGCCAAGTGTCAAGTTGTGTCTAACAGAGGTACACAGAACTCGAATGGAGAAATGAGATGTTTCTGGCTGGCTGGAGAATCCTCAGGCTGGGAGAGAGTGTATCAGGCAGCTGCTGTGGTTGTCACGGCCTGCTTCCTTTTCCAGATGGAGCCTGGGGTTCTCTGATCCCCTGAGGTGGCAGCTCTCTAGCCAGCAGAAGGCAAGCACTAAGCAAGGTTGTGGGTGTGTGTGATAAGAACAAGACTACAGCCTCTCCCCTCCACCCCAGTCTGCCTTTGACTAATGAGGTGTTAGGCTGAGCCAGGGCCGAGTTAATTTCAGAAGTAATCCATTTCCTGCTACTTTAATTCAGCCAGCACCGTTTGTCAAAAGTAGAGAAGAGCACCTGGGACCTTCTCCTGCATCATCCCAGTATCTTGAAAAAAAAGGAAGGGAAGGGGCAGCAGGGGTTCTCCCACCCCTTATTGTAGGTGCTGAGGTTATAGAAGTGTGTCAGGACTTGGTAACATAACTGTCCTCACACACATCATGCCACCATACTGTGGTACCTCGCCCCAGGCCCCAGCCTTAGCAGCAGGTTCTCCCCCACCAGGTGGGCTTCGCTCCCAAAAGACAGCTGTGCTTGTTAGATGGAGAATGCGTATTGAGGCCATCCGTGCTTAGGCTGGGAAGTCCTTTAGGACAAAGACAACTGCTATCCAATATCTACAAGTAATGAACTTATCAGTAAATATAACACATAAGCTCATTAATCTTAACTTTGCTTTTGGACCAAGGGGGAGATTGGCTTCTCGGGAGACAAAAATTTCATCTGTGTTCTTTCTTTTCCTTAAACCCAGTCCCAATTTAGAGCCAAACATATTGCTGTGCTCTCCCTGGGAAGCAGTTAATAATGCGTTTTTTTCTCACAGTGGATGGTCCAGGCTCAGCCTGGTCACTCAGGCCCCCAGGCCATGTGCACATGTTCTGTACACAGCGTGAGCTCAAGGCATCTGAGCAGGGTTTTATCAGCTGAAGAATGTTCTCTAGGTGAAGTGAATCTTACAACTGTTGCCTGTCCTGGTCACTCATCTTTGCTTCAACTAATGCTGTTCTTCTGAAATCACTGCCTCCACCCTTCAGCTCTGAAAAGAAAAGAAATTGAGGATGTAGACATGGATGCACTGTGCTTTACAAGAGTTGGCTGCTCATTCACTCTGGGCAGTGAGATCTAGGTGTAAAAGAAGTCTCGGGGAAAAAAAAAAGTCGTCTCTGGGAAGAGATGTTGTTTGTGAAGAGAGCATTGGCTTGGAAGAGCTGCTGTGGGATACCTGCCCAGGCGCCCAGGGAGAGGAAGTTTAGGGAAGGTTCACCTACAGGTCGGTCCTGTGGATCTGGTGTAGGCACGTGGGGCCTGGAAGTATGACCACATAGGACTGACGGGGTGAGTGGGGACAGGGGGCCAGCCAGCATAGGCAGGTGTCTTCCCAGCCTGGATCTCCCCCTCCCCCTCCCTGAGAGAGGGGGCAAGACAGTCATAGGCGACATCAGCTGTCTCCCCACCCCCACCCCCCAAACACACATCCATACACCCGTCAGCAGTTTGAAATTGAGCAGAATAGAAAGGGAAAGAGCCAGATCCTTGGCAGCTCTGTGTTGCCTTTGTCCTCTGAGCTTCCTGCTGACTCCCTGAGTGCCTCGTCTTGCTGTTTCCTCCCAGAGAGACTTCACCTGTACCATTTCCTTTCTCTGTGGGCCTCTCCTGCCTCCCTCGTTCTGCTCGCCTCATCAGTGTCTCCCTTGACTTCTCCGCTCCAGAAAGAGGAGCAGCCCTGCAGCCTCCTGACCTACCAGGTGGAGTTAGAAGCATCAGGTTCCTTTGAGGTGGCTGGCGATTAGAGGGCAACATTTCTGTTCTTCCCCCTATTTATACGTATACCTTTTCCAGCGCTTGAAATAATCCATTTTCTTCTGAGAGCCTCCACTCCTTGTAGGCTGTGGTTTGATCACACCCACCATCTCCCTAAGCCCTCACCATACAGGAGGTAGAATGTTAGTTTAAGCCATAATCATTTCTGCTTCCTCCCTGCCTCCTAGAAGTGGTGGGTGTCCTGTGGTGTATGTTACAGTTTGCCCAAGCTGGAAAAGTGTTGAGCTGGTCGCTCTCTGCCTTCTCCCATTTGGTGGGGAAGGAGGGGACTCAGAACCCACTCATCTCCTGGGGAAGGGGGTGTGTCTCACTGCACCAGTCATCTTTGGGGTTCCACTTTCAGGATTCAGGCAGGAGCAGCGTTGAATGCAGAGTCAGTGTCTGAGCAGCCACACTTGGACATCGAGAGGCACCTGGACTGACTGGAGGAGGAGCTGGGAGACGGGAAGGCACAGGCCCCCTTCCTTACCGGTGGCAGCTGTCCTCCCGCCTTCCAGCCCAGAATGAGTGCTGGGCTTTGTGCATTCAGAGGCCACCCTAACTGTGTGTCTTTTCTGCTTCTCCCACTGTTGCAGGTTATGTGTTCTGTATGTTACATCGCCTCCCCGAGCAGCATGACTGTACGTTCGACCACATGGGCCGCGGCCGAGAGGAAGCCATCATGAAAATGGTGAAACTGGACCGGAAAGTGGGGCGCTCCTGCCAGCGCATTGGGGAGGGGTGCTCCTGAAGGCCAGGCACGGCCGCCACATGACGCTGTTCTTAGTTCACTAATGTTAGCCTTATTTAGGACAAAGTCAGCCAGACACCTTGTACTGGGCACGCGTCAGACTACAGCCAGTCCGTTTCCTTTCTTTAGCCAGCCGTCCTGGTACTGTAGTTTAGGGGTTGATGGTGGTTGAAATTGATTTCTGGCTGGTTACTAAGGTGCCTGCTAGCCATTGTATAAAATTAAAACATGAAGAATATTTTTTTTTGAGCATGGCTAGTGGATTTAAAACAACACATACCTGTCACTGCTGGAGTCAAACTTATAAAAAGCCTTAAGCGGAAAGTGTTCCAGATGGAGACTCTGAGTTAATAGAGGAGTAGAAGCTGGTGTTAAAGTTCCCATGACGCACATGGCTTTGCCAGAAACTCTGGTTAATGTTCGGCCTTTCACCTCTTCACTTATCCTTAGTCCCAGTAGCCAGGATACCTGATGGCCACGCGTGCCTTGGCCACAGGAGGCTTTTGAGACTGGCCATGTGGCTGGGCTGGGTGGTGGCTTCGCTCTCCCACAAAGCTGGAAATGGGGGTGGGGTGGTAGGTTCTTAGGAAAATTTTTTTACCTGACTTGCTATGAAAAAAACTCTCTCAGCACACGAGAAGAGAAACAATAACCTCACTTTGAAAATTAGCTCCACTCAAGACTAGTCCATGTACGAGACCCATCTTTTCTATATAGGACCCACGGTCATGAGAAGCTCCAGGGGTGCACCCTGACCCCACTGGCTCTGGTTTGCCATTTGCCAAGTGCAGGGATCTGGCAATTGATCAAATAAGGCTAATTACAGCACAGCAGCTGCGGCTGGGATCTACGGACTGGCCTCTGCAGCTAGATTTCTATATTGGGAGTTTTTAAAAAGACATTTCATAGCCAACGGGAATCAGTAGAAGGGCTGGGGGGAAGCATGTGGGATGCTGCCGCCCACAACCTCTGCCCCCTCCAGTGGCCGCATGCCCAGCCCTTTCGGGGCCAAGAAGATGATGCCATGACCCAGCCCCTTGGTCTGTGCAGCTCCACAGTCCAGGGGACGACCTCTACCACATAGCAAGTTTAGGAAGGGGAGGCAGTCTGTGTGACAGGGGCAGCGGGGTGATCTGTCTAGAACAGTGGTTCGTGACCATGGCCCAGTTCTGAGTGAGACATTTGCTCTGCACTGGGGGTGGGAGGCCATATTTCTCAGCCCGTGCCTCTTCCTGCAGGTAGAGAGGAGTCGGTAGCCGTGGTAGCTCAGGCCAGGTGGGGAGGGTGGATATGGGCCTGTTTGCCCGAGTTAGGGAATCATCACCGATCTGGTGGGGGTGGGGAGGGGAGACAGGATTAAGATTCTCTGGAAGGCCTGAACAGGGTGGAATGGGCCGGAGACCCCGTCTGGTCCGGGCTGGTGAGAGTCCCAGGCTCCTGCAGAGGTGGCTTGGATCTGCCCACACACAGGCTCCTGGAATAGCTTAACCCAGCAAACTTTCCCTTTTATACCACGACCAACAGTTCGACTCTGCAGTTCACAGCCAAACACCTGCAACTACAAATGTTTTTTGATCCGGAATACTGAAATAGGAAATCATGCTCTTACCAACCTCTTCCTCCCATCCCACCCCCACCAGAGTGGAATCCGCTGCAAAATCTCCAGCCTTATTCTTGCTTCAGGACCCAGACCGGTGTCTTGCTCCAGGGCAGCCCAGGGCAGAGGGGCCGGGTCTGCCTGCGTTTACCACTGTTGTCAAGCCACGGCCCTCTGGCCAGTACATGGCCATCCTCAGTGAGGCGGCCCGCCTAGGCCCCCGCCAAGCTCTGATCCTGAAGAGGGACCCCCCCACCCCCCCGCTCTCTTCTGGCCCTCCTCAGGCCCCACCGCTGCTGCTTTGAGGCAGGGATGGGAGCAGGCTCTCCAGGGAGCCCAGTGGCACACAGGGCTCGCAGCCCATGTTCACTTCCTGATGGTAGAGCTGGGGGTGGGGGGAGGGCTTGTTCCCCTGCAGTATCTGTTCTGTGAAGTTTGTTAAATGTAAGGAAAGCTTAAATTCTTGTATCTTTAAAAGAGAAGATCTTATTTAACCCTTTTGTGTTTTAGATTTACTTACACACATAGCCTAGAGCTCAGTTTTAGTTTTAACATTGTGAAAATATTAAAAGAATCTTGTAACTTTATTCTTTTTTCTCCTGCTGAAAAAAAAATTAAACCAATCGTATGAAAGTTTGGATTTCTCTGTTTTGCCAGTTCTCCTAAGTGCTACCTGTATAGCTAGAAAAATGGTGAAATGTCTCTCTGGCTGGACCTTGGATGAGGTGTGGCAGGGAAGCAGGTGGCTCTTGTGTGCAGAGAGAGCCTCTCCATTGTCTGGGCTCCCCCTCCAGGCTCCACAGCAGCTCCCCTTGTTTCTGGGAGTGCTTGTGCCTTTGGAGGTCACAGGGCCTGCGGGGTGGTATGTTTGCTGGCAGCAGGACGGTTACGTAGGTGGGGGAGATGAGAAGAAACGGGCACCGGCCCTGACGGCCCCTCTGTGGTGTGTGGGTTGAGCGTGCTTGGGGCCTGGGAGGGTCAGAGTCTGGGGACCCCAACCTCTCGCAAGGGAAGAGCAGCATGGTGTATGTGCTGTATGAGCCCTGGTGTAGAGGAGGAACTTGCTATATTCATCTTAAGTGGTCTAAAAACATGTGGGATGTGTGTGGCAGGGAAGCGGTAGCATCCCTCCTCACCACCTTGAAGGCAGAGTGTTGACCGCACAGTTGTCATTGAAGATGATGAGCAATTCTCGAGGAACTCAGAAGTGCATGTGGAGGCGAACAGGTGGATGGGGAGAGCACAGGAGCCTGGTGGCCTTGGAGAACACCACGCCTGGCTGTGCAACCCCTTGTCCCTGCTGCTGATCTGGGAGACTTTGTTCATGCCAGCAGGAGCCGGTGGTGGAGGGAAGTGGCAGTGAGGAACAGGAATCCCACTGTGGGGAGGGGATGTGGGAGGAGGTAGTCGAGGCAGACCAAGAACCTGCTTGTTCCAAAGGGGCTTATTGAGGGAGAGCACCCCAAGCAGGTGCCAGAGCGAGAGAGCCCCCAGGAAAAGTCTGCAGTGGCCTCAAAATCCCCTCCTTTGCACCCATTCTCAAAGTTGCCTGAAGGAGGGCTCCAGGAAAAGAGGAATAAGCAGAGACAAATGTGGAGGCCTGGAGACACCAGAGAGTGCCAGGAAGTGACTGCACTGGGCAGCCAGGGCTGAGGTCTGCCTGTTGTCCGGTAGGGCTGGAAGGCACTACACTTGATCCAAGCTTCTGTCCCAGGGGTCGGGCAGGAGTCTGACAGAGAAAGTTAAGCAAGTAAAAATACACCGTTTATTAATGCCCCAGAAATACTAAGGAAGAGGAACCATAGGCCTTACATGACTCCACTCTGATTACATAGAAATAATGAACATACAGATGCATTTTGCTCTGGCAAAAACTGATGACAGAACTCTCCTAAGGGGACCAGGAACGTATGTGCAGAGCATGATGGGGCGAAGTTCTCATTGTCCATAGTAGGAAGCCAGCAGATGATGCATAAAACTGAAAATTCAAGAGCTCAGTAGAAGCACATTATCTAGAAATGTGGAGGTAAATGCAGAGGACAAAGCTAAGTTCAGTGGTTTTCTCTGGGGATGGAGGACGGGAATGTGGTGAGCCATGTATTTACCACTCCTACAACTATTTGCATGTGTAGCAATTTTTTTAAGTTTTAAACATGATGGAAAGGGACCAGCTCTCCCAAACTGTCAGGACTTCGAGAGGCTCAGGAGCCTTGGTGATGCAGAGTGGAGTATGGGTTTCTTGGCCAGCGACGCTGTGGAAGATGCAGGTGCTGGTGCATTGTGGCACGTGCCGCAGGGCTTTTTTTTTTTTTTTTTTTTTTTTTTTTTAATACCACGGGGCTTTTTCATTACCACCACACTCTGGGACACATTACCCCACTTCATCAAGCACCTCCTGTGCACTGGGCACTTGAGGAAAAAAACTCAGGGGGTAATTCTGGCCAGGCCAGTCGGGAGCTTCCGGTGTGGACCTCTCTCATGTGCTGTCCCAGTGATGGTGTAACCCAGAACACCCAGCAGATTCATTTCCCTTGACCTGTATCCTGTTGCTGGGTTTACCTATAAAGGTGTTCCCAGTCAGTGACTGGATTGCAAGCCAGGAGCAAAGGGGGTAGGGACATGGGTGGGCTTTGGCAAATGGGACAAAATAAAACTGATGGCTTGCCTCAGGACCTGCGGGACAGGGCCAGGCTGGAAAGGGGCACGCGGCACCTGGGCTCACATGCAGCCTCTGGGCTATGGGGGCCTGGCCTCACGGGTTTGAGCAATTAAACTGTTCATAAGTGAGAGGCTCCCCAGGACTCAGAGTTTCACTCATGTGGGTAATGGGTTCATGCATGACACCTTGTTGGGTCCACAGACTTGGGAGGCCAGGCTGGGCCTTTTGTTCCTAGCGCTTCTTTCCCACCCCAGCTTCGTCGGGTAACCCTGTACTGTTCTCCTCCCCGGGCTGGTAAGAGCCTGAGCTGTCGCAGGGAGGAGTGTGGGTTTGATGGGCCAGGGCTGTGGAAGGCTTTGGGAGCAGGGAGGCCACAGGGTCAGATGTGCGAATGAACTGACCCCCACAGTAGGGGGAACTGTGGTCTTTGGAGTCCACAGGCCCAGGCCCACTAGACAGCAGGAAGAGGTAAGGGGCAGGGGACCTATGTGGGGATCTACTCTGTGTGACACAATGCCCAAAGGAAAGGGCAAGTCGCCAGGACACAGTTCCCAAAGGCAGAAGCTCTTGGTGCACACCTTGTATGTCTGGGGCCCTTCCAGCCCAGAGCCCTGGCTGTGGGGGCTCTCACTGAACAGCTGGAATGTGCTTGGCACCAATCCAGGTGCTAGGGATACAGTCAGGACCAAAATTACTGTCTGTCGTGATGGGCGAGGGGACAAAAGCAGGGAATAAAATATGTGATACAAAATGGGTAGGGGAGGTGGTTAAGAAGTGCAGGGCCTGGGGGCTCTTATCTGAGATGGGGAACATCCAGGATTGGAGGTGTGGGCTGTAAAGGAGACCAGCCTGCAAGGGAGGTGGCGGGAGGCCCAGGAGGCTACTTGATAATCCAGGCAGTAGGTGGTGGTGGCGCAGAGCTAAGGGCACCAGACGGGCCGAGAAGTCAGAGTCTGGACTCAGGCTGAAGGTAGCGACCCTAGGAGTTGCTGACAGATGGGCCGTGGGTGAGCGAGAGGTGACTTCATTGCTTTGGCTTGACAGAAGCATGGTGGTGCCATCTATGCCAGACTAGGGTGGGAACATGCTGTGGAGGGGCGGGGGCAGGGTGGTTCGGTGGTCACACAACAGACTAAGGTGAGGTGTGGACTATGCATTGCCTTCCATTCTGATCATCCTGTGTTGTGACTTGAATGTTGGGAGTCAATGGAGGAGAGATAAGATTTGAAACATGTAGAGCCAGAAGCTAGTGTGCAGAATATTCTTCCAGTTGCTGGATGTATAAACTGGATGTATAAATCCATGTATAAATTGGATGTATAAATCCAAACTGGATGTATAAACTCCAAACCCTTACACAGGGTCAGGAGCTTGTTCTGCGAAAGGTGATCAGGGAGTGCACAGCCCAACAGCGCAGGGCCAGGCATCACACGCATGCCATGGTCGCTCAACAGCTCTGTTGGTTTTCCAGCATTTTTGATGTCTGGGTATGTGTCAACTTTGAGATTTGCCATGATTTCTAATTCTTCCATCTTTGAGCCTAATTTTGTAGTCCTGTTTCTACTTTTTCCTTGGTGAGAGTTGAAGCTGGGCAGGAAACAGTAACCCAGCATGACCCGGGGGCCTAAAGGCCCTTCCCTTTGTCTTGGGCTGAGATGGGCTGGAGTCTGCATGTGAGTCGGCTCCGCAGCAGGGTCCACTTGACTCCACCTGTAGACTCTCTCGATGATGGAGCGGTGTGCTGGTCTGTGTTCCTGGGGCCTCTGAGTGAGAAATGTCATGAAGATCTTGTGACTTAAAACTGGCCCCTAAATTCTTGGACTCTGCTCCCATTAAAGACTGGAGGCCTTTCCCTCAAAAGGTGTGGGCTTTGGCTGCTTGCTGGCTCTTCCAACAACGAGCACACGGCAGGCGCGATGGTTTGGCTCCGAGCTAGATATGAAAGGCACAGGAGAAGAGCTCTGGCAGCTCGCTCCCACCGTGTACCTCGGGAGCCCAGGGCTGACATGTGATGATCCAAAACTGGAAAGTAAGTGTTGGCAAGCATGGGGAAACCATTTGGACCTCTGTGCATCGCTGGGGGGAATGTGCAGTGATGTGGTCAGTGTAGAAAGCAGTTTGGGGCTCCCCAAAAGGTTACCTGGAATTACCATATGCTGGCAGTTCCACTGCTTGGAATCCACCCAAAGACTTGAAAGCAGCCACTCGTGTGTGCACACACGTTCACAGTCGCTCCGTTCACAGCAGCCCAAAGGTGGGAACTGCCCAGGCATCCACCAGGGGATGGAACCATAAACAAAATGGGGTGTAGTCCTAGAATTCGGCCAGGAAAAGAAATCAAATACACATGCTACAGTGTAGACAAACCTCAGAAACATGAGGCAGAATCCAACCAGCCAGTCACAGGTCACACAGGATAGGATTCCATTGAAGGGAAATGTCAGAATGGGCAGAGCCACAGAGATGGAAAGCAGATGGGTGATCATGAGGGGCCATGGGGGAGAGGACAGTGGGGACTGACTGCTTCTTGGGTGTGGGTTTCCTTTTTGGGTGACAAAAATGTTCTAGACCCAGACAGAGGTGCTCTTTGCACAACAGCACAGATGTCCTAAACGCCACTGAGTTGTTCGTTTAAGAGGGTGGATTTTATGTTCTCATTTCATTAAAAAAAAAAAAATAGTTTGGCTACCCAGAAGCCTCACACTGGTGAGACCATGTGGAGAGCCCAGAATGAGAGAAGCCCAGCAGCCCCACTGCCTGGGTCCCCATGGCACTCACCAAGCCCACTGGGAGTGAGTGAGTCTTCAGGTGGTCTGGCCCGACCTCCTGGCTGACCCGGACAACAACAAGTGGAGCAGAGATGGACGGTCTCCACAGAGCCCTGACTAAACTACGGATCTATGAACAAACTAACTTGTTTTAGGCCATTAGGTCCAGGGACGGTGGGCCTGCAATGATGTGATGCGAACAGGTGACATCTGGCAGGGAGCACTCAGCCCCCTGGGCATCGTGACTGCAAGTGGGTTGAGCCATCCAGGTTCTGGGAGGGTGCGAGGTCCCAGAAGTCGTCATGCCAGGCAAGGTTGCACAGCAGAGGACAGTGGGCCAGACAGACAGTTGGGGTGACGACACCCACCCTGACGGACTCAGGCAGGTGCTGATGAAGCAAGGGATTCTGGCACCTTCGTTGAGATCCTCAGCAGTGACCTAACCCGGTCCTTCTGGCACCCTCCACCTGGTCAGCCTCAGCAGCAGGGGATGGCAGCACTGGCCTGGAGGCAGGACACTGTTCTTGTCCAGCTGGGCCTTTCGCAAGGGCCTCTCTGCCAAGGGACCTACTCCCTTTGGCCTGGGCCTTCGCTGGGGAAGGTGGAAAATTTTACCATCGCAAACACTCACCCAGCGGCTCTCAGGCTTTCAGGTGTTGGCTAGCAGCCCCTAGCTGGGGTGGGCCCTTTGATGGAAACAGAAGAACACATCTGAATCAGTAATGCTCCAGCTGTCAACCCAACCTTGGAGACAGCACTTCCTGGTCATGTGCCCCAGAGCCTGTGGCATGGGAATGACAGAGACTTGGGAGGGACGTGGTGGCATGGTCACTCCTGACTGCGGGGCCTATGGGAGCCAGGTGACACACGTGGTGAGGTGTTGACTTATTTCTGCTGCTCCTAAGGATACCTCGAGGCCACTGGCACAGTCCCCAGTCACCCCAGCCTTGCTCCTGGGCAGCAGGTCACTACTGTGGATGGAGATGCGGTATGCAGGACAGGAGTTGCCCCTCCTGGGGGCGGTCTGACCAGGTGGAAGACCCAAATGTGGAGGAACCAGGGCCTCGGGACAGAGGAACTTGCCATCTTAGAGCCCATTGTGGTCTGGACAGTTCTGGCTGGTGGGCATTCACCAAGGATTAGAGCCAGCCAGCATTCAAAAGAGAGAAGAGGGACTCCAGGGCCAGGGAGTATTAACTGGGAAAAGAGGTTACCAAGGTGGGACATCACATTGTGTAGGAACTGATGAAGGAGAAAAGAGCCAAGGCCTCCATAGATCTGTGCTGTCTCCAGGTCTGGAGCATTGCTGCTGAGTGTCTCCTTTTGCCACTACAGGGCCCACCTGGCTAGGGCCTGTTCCATCTGCTGGGGTTTCCCCACAGCTGCACAAGGTCAGCGGTTTGCCCCAGGGCCTGCCCATCCTCCAAAACACCACACCCCCGAGTTGGATGTGCTCACGGCTAGCAGCTTGAGATGCTCTGAAGAGCACGTGTCCAAAGGGCACTGAGGGGCATCGCAGGGAGTGCCAAGGAGGCCGTGGACAGAGGAGCTGGGGCCTGCGGGAAAGTGACATGGGGCTTAGGACTCTTTCTGGAGCAAGGGAAGTACAGACAGAAAGGGCCCCTGCTTTAGGCCAATGGATTCACGCCTACCACGTGCCCACTGCTGTCCTAGGAGCCTTTGGCCCACAGGCTTGTTTCATCCTCATTGTCCTCTGGAGGGACATCATCTGCTGTTCTGGGTGCTGGGTGGGCCCCGAATAAGGCCCCCGCACAGTGCCCCCCTCGCCTCTGCTAGGTGTAGGATGCACCAGCAGAGACGCAACCACCTTATGAACTGGCGTGTGGGTGCTCAGTCTGCCCTGCGCCGTGTTCTGTGTGTCAATGTCAGAGCAAGCTCTCCGTGGTTGGAGGCGGTCCCTGTGTTGCTTATCTTTCACCATTTCCTGAGTTTCTGGCATCACCACCTTATCTTCGACTCTGGTCATTTTAATTTGCAAACTCTCTTTTTGGTCATTGCTTATGATTTAGAGAGAGGGAGGGGAAGGCAGTGTTTGCTCATTTTTTCTTACTGGACGTGTTACATTTCAGTCAAGGCATCTCCAAACTAGCTGTCCGCTATCTTGAATTTAGAGTCCAAGGTCTTCAAAATTTAAATAGGTGAAACAAGTAGAATATACTGGAAATTTGGCAGTCCCAGACATGTGAAGGGACTGAAACTGTGTAGTCACTTTGGAAGGGTTGATCCTTCCAAGTCCTGGGCAAGCATATCCTGGGTACAGGTATTATAAGATAACCATTGGTCGCTGGTGGAAAAAATCTTGTCAACAGAAGAAAAGCTAAGACCCTCAGAGGCAGGCAAATGCTGTCCTTGAAGTCCGGTAAAAATGGAAGTAGAGTGTGTTAGGAGGATTGGAAACACTGAGAAAGGAAAGTGAGGATCCCAGGTACCCACACGAGTTCACAGCCAGCCTCAGGTACTGTCTCAGAGGTGGTCAATTCCAGAAAACCAGATTCCCCCCGAATCAGGCGCCCCCTAAGTCCCCTGCGTCCTCAGCCCTCTTCTCTTCTTGAACCATTGGGGCATGGGCCCCACTGCTATGTCCTCCCTGTAGGCTGTGCCCATCAGGTGTTCAGGCACAGGTCTCTTGGTCCCTCAGCCACCTTTGCCTGCTGGGGCTCCGGGGCTCAGCCCAGCACCAGTCTCTGCCCTGCTCGTGATCACGTCCCAGCTCCATAACACTGTGGGGACTTTGGATTCTCGGCAGCCCTCAGCTCCAGACTGGGGTCTCAACTGCTTGCACCTTTAGGTCCGTGTTCCTGCAGGTCTGGGTGGGTTGTCAGGGCCAAAGCTGTGGGGTGCCTGACAATGCAGATCCCTGGGCCATCCCGGCCGGAGGCAGGATCTGTGGGCATGGGTGGAGGCCTGGCATTCCATCATGTTCCAGAGGATTGTTACACACTGTGGTCTGTGGACTGCTTCCAGGACCCCTCTCAAACTTGTAGAAGAAAAACCTGGTACAACCATGACAGACTTTCCACACCACGCTCAGAAAAAAAAAAAAAAAAACCAGAAACCCAGGCAGTTTATCCCCTGAGCTAAGCTGAAATGAACATGGCCATCCTGACGTGTCCGGGTTCCCGTAATAATACAATCCTGAGTTATTTCCTGCAAACCGATACTCCCTGCCGTAAAGCAGTTCAACCCCTAAATTTGCTGAGCTGCTGTACCAGAATAAGTCATCACCCTTAGGGCTAGAATAAGTGAGAGGTAGCTGCTTCTCCATCAGAGACTGACCAGTAGGAACTGGGCCACCTTGTACACTCTGTATTGTTTTTCTTAAGAACTTGTTAGGGTTTGTGTTTGTCAAGCTTCCTTGCCTTTTCTCTGGACCAATCCTGCGTGTCCCCAGCTGCCTGCCCCATCCCTAGTTCTGGGAAGGCGACCCCGTTTGGAGTTGACCTTGACCCTGCCGCTTCTCTCACGGCACCCACCCCCACATCCTTTCGATCCTGCCTGCACAGCCCCTGGAGCTCGCCTGGTCCAGGCAGCACCACCTCTCCCCGGATTTCTGCAACAGCCCTCGCCCCTCCTGCTCCCACCCCTTTTCCCAGCAGGAATTCCCTAGTCAGGGTGGCCAGGGAGCCCGACAACAGTGTAAGTTAGACCAGGGCTCTCCTCTGCTCAGAACATTTCACTGGCTCCCATGTCACTTGGACAAGAGCCCAGTGTTAGATTCTAAGGATCCTGGGATCCTCCCCTGCCCCCCAGGTCCATCACCCTGGGCCTCGCTCCCTCCCCTGCCCCACCAGGCTATACCACACCAGCCCCCAGCAAGGCAGGGCCCTCCCTTCCGCTCTCCCTCCTCCTGGAAAGGTCTCCCCGGAGGGCCTCAGTCTCTCCCTTATCCCTAGGGCTTTGCCCGGCTAGCACCTTCCTGGTTTCGGTCTGAGCGTCCACTTCTAGTCCTCTCCTTCCCATGAGCACATGGGCGTGAGCCCCACACAGACTCATGGATATTGTCTGTCTGTCTGTCATTCTCAGTCAGTTAAGGGCCATGAAGGCAGGACACAGGCCTGTTCTGTGCTCGTTGGTCATTGCTACATCCCCAGTATGGAGAAAAGGGCCCAGGCAGGGTGGTTGGTCACAGCCTGAGGGGCCCGGGAGCAGCTGCGTGGTGAAGCGCAGTCTCTCTGGATTTGGTTTTTGTCTTGTTCAGCACATCCTGGAATCGTTGGAAATGCAGTCTGTTCTAGAGGAGCAAAACTAGGAGGGTTTGCTTACACGACAGTGCCTAAATTCAGTTTCTAAACGGCCTTGACAGTGCTCCACCAACACCCCCGGATGGACGTCCGCAAAGAGAAGTGCCCAGTCCTGAGTGCAGGTTCAGAAAAGAAAACACATGCCTACCCACCTCCGGCTGTTCTAGGCAACGAGTTCAGTGCGAGGCCAAGGTCCGAGGTGGCCAAGTGTAGTCGTGTGGGGTCGTAGCCCGGGGTTCACATGCACTTGCCAGCGTCATGCCATGTAGGGCCCCCAGCAAAAACGGCATTGAGAGCGAGAGAACAGCACAGCCCAGAAACCCCAAGGCAGAGGAGGCTGGTGCTCTCCGGTAAATTCAGGGTACACACAGGTTTGGCAAGAGTGGCTCGTGGGTCAAGCCACACAGCAACCCTGAGTCACTCCTGATACCCTCTCCACACACCCCTCTGGAGGCTGAGCCTGAGGCCCACCTCCCCTCCAGCTTTTCCAGGAGCTGGGGTAGGGGTGGCCTCAGGACCTTAGTTACAGGGAGATTTCTGGGTGTTCCTCAGAGTGGCCGCTGCCTCTCAGAAGGGAGCTCTGAGGACTGAGCTGTCCTGTGGGGGGACAAGGCAGGGAGAGGCTGGGCCCCAAGGCCCTTGGGTACTCGGCCCAGTGCTTGTTCCTCCACGCCACAGCAAGCCTGGCCCAGGGCCCCCGCTGATCTCGCCTGTCACAGCTTCTCCCAATTCACCGGAGGTGCCTGGCCCTGTGGATGGCGAAACCCCACAGCCTGGGGCAGGTCTTAGAGGGAACAACTGTTACAGAAGCTGGGACCGGGGCCCTGGGGGACGGAGATGTGGGTGAGGAGTGACCTGGAACATGGGGCTGGAAGCAGCCATGGGAGGACCAACCGGCCCCCCCAACCCTGTCTTGGGCCACAAACCCTGGGGCTCATGTGACAGGACGTGAATATTTGGTGATGGATGGGTGGACGGAAGTAGTGACACTGGTGTTCCCAGGGCATCCACAGAAACCCAAGCCCCAGAACCCAGATCCCCTCCCTAGAAGTCTCTCGGACCCTTGCCCATCTTTCCTGTGCTCAGAGTAGCACTAGCTGTTCTGTGCAGAGCTGGTGCCTCTCAGCTCTAGGTGTGACGGAGCCCCCCTGCTCCTTGGAGGTGGCATTCCTCAGCTGTCCCAGCTGCAGGGACAGCCGAACAGAAGACAGTGGTGGAGGCAAGTGGAGGCCTTCTCCTCCTCCTCCCACGGCTCCTGGCTCAGGGCTATAAATACTCAGGATGCAAATGGTAAATGCTCGAGACACTTACCATAAATTATAGGTGGATGATTGTGAATCTTCAGGCCATGAGGCCCCTTGGGTAATATTTCAGTTCTTTTAAAAAAAAAAAAAAACAACTAACTAACCTGATGGGATGGGCGGGCCCCTTTCACAATCTGGCTTTTGTCTGGGAGGGGCTGGGTCCGGGAAGGAGGACTGAGGGGCAGGGGGTAAGGGGGCACTATCGCCCCTCACAAGGAGTCGATCACAGAGGAAATGACCTGGCCCAGGTCAAGATGACTCAGAACCAGATGAGAATGAGGGCACCCTTGTCTCTCCTGCTAGGTTGGAATATTATCCCAAGAACATTACTACTTTACTATATTTTTTAACGAGTAATTTAAGAGACCGGGATATTCAAAGTTTGTGGGATGGGAAGCTGGTCTGTGCACCTGTTCCATGCCACATCCCTGCGATGGAGGTAGGTCCCAGGCCGCATTCCAGCAGGAAGTCCTGTCTGAAGGGACCTGGGGGCGGGGTGGGGGGGAGTCCCACGGAGGAGCTCGCAGTTGTCTGAACAGCTCCCACATCTGCAGAGGGAGGAGAAGCATGGCCCCCCAGCCAGTCTGATGGAAATCAGCAGAGTCACCATGTCCAGTTTCCTCCCCACGACACCGCACAGGGCTAGCCAGGGCTGAGGCAAATGGGAAGCGGGTCCATCCTCCAAGCAAACCCTTCTCACCACCCTGCCCACGCATTCTCTCATCCCGTTTGGTAATT
Source organism: Mustela erminea (assembly GCF_009829155.1). Classification (NCBI taxonomy): domain Eukaryota; kingdom Metazoa; phylum Chordata; class Mammalia; order Carnivora; family Mustelidae; genus Mustela; species Mustela erminea. Next base: position 85,096,324 of record NC_045617.1, read on the forward strand.
AAGCTGGCTGGTCCACTCCGGGGAGGAGAAACAGGGCGTCCTAGTTGCCCTCCATGCCATCTAAACCGTTCCCTTCCCCTTTTCCAGAAAGTCCTGAGCAAACACCAGGCACCCAGACGACTTCTAATTTAATATTATCATAATAAAAACCGTAGTGGTACAGAACCATGAGCCGCATTTTAAATTCCTCAGGCCACTAATGAGCACTGAACTCCTGCTGGAGCCCGTGTCAGGACAAACACACGGAATCGATGGCTGGAGCAGCGGAAACAGGGAGCCTGGCCCTCGCCCGCTGCGCCGCACACACCGTGGCCGCCCCGCCCGGCGCCTTCCGGCCTTCGGCCTCCCGAGGAGGGCACCTGCGCAGGAGGCGGGGTTGACACGGGCACACCTAAGAGCCAGTGCTAATGAGGAGAAGCTCCTGGAAGGAGACACATTTCATTTTCTTTCCCTCTTTTGACACCATTCTAACTTGTCTAAAGGAAGGTTCTTCATTGAAGCCCACAATGGGGTTCGCTCCCTCTCTTTTTTCCCAAGTGACCCTCGGCACACAGGATGCTCTGCTTTCTATTGCAGATTATACCTTCTTTTTCTTCTGAGTCTCTAGAAAGAATAAGTGATTATAATTTTGTTATCTTCTAAAAAAAAAAGAGGTGAAGTTGACTGGGTTGGAGCCATTTGCACAGCAATTTGACAGTTGGGGCGACAGCATAACTACTGAGCAATTTCTGCACAATTCAAAAAAAAATTTTTTGGGGGCCAAGGAATCAGTCTAACAAACACATCCCACTCTTGCTGAAAATAATTTCTTTTCCTAACTCTTCTAGGAATAAAACAATTTTAATGTATTTGTCAGGAATCGACACTTCATTTAATAATATTAAAAAGTGACAATTTAAAGAGCAGTTGAGAAGAGCCCCACGTCCATCACAGGCTCGTGGTTCTAACGAAAGTCGGAAGTGAAACAGGAAAAAGCACTGAGAATATGGGAAAACAAGTGTGTGCGTGTGGGCACGCCTGTCATACTATCACCCTGCTTCAGATCGGCGGTGCTGGATCTGACGAGCAGGCCGCCAGCCCCGTGGGCATATGGACAGTGGACGCAGGCCCCACCTGCGGTGCCCAGTGTCACCCCAGCCGGCCCTCCCAGCAGCAATCAGGAGGCAAAGGCTATCCCCCAAAGCCCCAGTGCAGTGGATTCTTACTCTCCCCAAAATCATGGCCTAAAGGAAAGGGGAGGGGGTCTGGTCATGTTCTGTTTCCCGACCTGGATGGTGGTTGCAAGGGTGGTGTTTCACAGTAACTGAGAAGCATCACAATAATGGGCCAGAGGCCACCAGCACCCAGCTATCGGTCCCCACGGAGGGCCAGGCTTCACCTGACCTCTCCTCAGACCACGCAGTCTGTACCCGCATAGGGCAAGGGCCCTCATGTGCCCCGGCCCTGCGTGACTCGGCTGTGACTCCTTCCTCACACTTCACAGGGGAACAGCATCCACCCTCTGCCGGGTCGAGGACCCCGCAGGCATCCGGGACCCCTCCCGGCTGTGGGCCGGCCTGTCTTACCTGCACTCCCATTTAGCTCTGTTGGTCTTTTCAAGTGTGGGGGCCATTTTGGTCTAGCTGGCAGCAGGGAGGAGTCCACAGCACCAGCCAGGGTTCTGGAGAGCTGTGTCTGTCTGGGGCCCCACAGTTTGACTGGGGTCTGCAGAGCCCACTGGCCTGGTAACAGGGTAGACCAGAGCAGCCTCTGGGAGCTTCCCTGGTGTCTGCCTGTGATCTAGAGTGGGCCTCCATGCAAGCGAGGCCTCCCGCCAGGCCCAGGAGACGCAAGTGCGGGGACCTGATGGCCACAGCTGTGGGGTGGGAAGGAGGCCATGTCCCTGTCCTCCCTGCTGCTGCAGACCGTGCCACCACCTCATCCTCCCCTTCCTTTCCTTATCTGACAAACTCGCATCCCCTGAGACAGCCCTCAGGGCAAGTATGTGCAAGGAGAGCCGAGGAAAGAGATCCGCAGGGGAGAGGAAGAGGCAGTCAGCTGCTGGCCGGGAGGCACCCACATGTGGGTCGGGTGCAGAAGCTTCTCGGCCTGTGCCTCTTCGATGTGACACGGGGCTGCCAGACCTGGCCTGGTGGTGTGTGCGGTGGGCCCGTGGGACCAACGGTCTGGAGGTAGAGGACTCGAACTTTCCAGGTCCTCAACCAGCCCACTCACCTCTTCCCAGGTCAGCGGTGCCAGCCAAGCCCAGGGACTCCTCTCTGGACAGGTGACCTCAAGGTTTAAAAAGAAACCCTTGAATGGAGACTTTCCAGGCGTCTGAACTCTGCACTCGCTGGCTTCTCGGCTCCTTCTGTTCCCTGCCGGGTAATGACCGTGCTGTGTAAGGAAGTGCTGAGTAGACAGGAATTCTTCCTCCTAATTGGTGACCGCGTCCTGGATGCTGACAATGGCAGTGGCCAAGTCATACAGCGCGGCCACCCATGGCGAGCGAGCGGCACTGCCATCTGTCATGGGAGCCTCCCGTCTCCTGTGAGATGCCTGGCACCCCTCAGGGGTTCCAGTTGCTCCACACAGTGGGGAAGGGGTGAGATGAGTGAGCTGAGCTGATGGGCGGTGCTGTGGCTCCTCTCCCCGCACCTCCCTCCCCCACTATCTCCTGCTCCTGTTCAAACAGAAGGCCCACCTTCTGGCTTAATCCTGTGGTTTGATGCCCCGCTGCTGTTGCCATAGTGAGAGATCACTCAAGACCAAGCTACACTGGGGAGAGCATTTACTTAGAGGGGCTCTGTGTCCACCTGCAACCAGTGAGCGTGTAAGACCCCAAAAGGAACCCCCTGTAAGCCCACCCTCCTCCAAGTGGGGGTCACAGGGTGTGCAGAGGACCTGGGCCTGCATCTGGGGGGCCAGGGGACCGCAGTGCTCAGCCTGGCCGGGCTCCGGAAGTGAGTGAACCCCAGACAGCAGGCTAAGCACGTTACAAAGGGTAGTTAGCGCCAGGCTGGAAAGCACTAAGGAAGGAGAGGGAGCGCAGCCTCGTCAGGCTGCGGCAGCGATCCGCTCAATGAGGAGGAGAAAAGCTTCTTAGAACTACTTTTTCTTCTCAACCTTGGCTGAGTAGTCAGGTGTGCGGATGAAACACAGCGAAGACTGAACCGCCATGACCACCCTGCAAAGCCCCAGGAGCGTGCTGCTGACACTCGCTGGCACAGGGGACTACCGTCCCCACGGGCCCAGCTAACCGGTGGTGATTCAGGGGTGGGCTGAGCCCTACCGGAAGCTGCTGTGGACTTACAGATACGTTTACAGACTCAGGAACAGGAAATTAGCAGGTGGCAAAAATAACCATTTCCTTGTCAGCCTCCCAAGCTTAAGGGCTGGGTACGTTTCAGGAATGACAGGTTAATAACTCAGGAATTCGAGTGATTATTAACTCCAGTATCCTCGGATTGATTTGCTCATTGTGTATTTTTTTGAACTTCCTCAGAGGATTTTCCTTGTCAGCCCCGGTGCCATGACGAGCTGCATCTGTGCCTCATTCAGGAGCTGTGCACAGCCTTTCTCCGCTCCACCCCAGGCCTAACCGTTCAAAACTAAGGAAGGAAAATTACAGCGTCAAAAGGGAATACAACAAATGATTTGCTGTTTGAGCATTTCAAAAAGATCTGGAACACCTATGATTCAGCAAATGGACAATAACTAAAAGAAAGAAAAAATCATTTAGTTGCCAGGGCAATGTGTTCCAGAAAAGCAAACACTCTATTGAAACCCACTTCCTAAAGGGTGCCTGGAGGTAATAAAGGTCTGATGGGTTCTCCCGAGCTTGGTGCCGTCGCAGCATTCCGACACCGGCCTGTCCACCGCGGCCTCTTTGCCCGGGTTAGATTAGAGAGGTAGGGTGTTAATGGTGGACTTGATGAAGATTGAAGACCCATTTTCTCCCCCTGGAGACCAGCCTGATTTGAACAAATTGAGAGGAGAACAACATGGCCCCTTTCTGTCCTTGGGAGAAAGCCTGTCCTGTGTCCGTTTTGCCAGCGCCGTCTGCTCCTCCCAGGAGGGGAGAGGGGCTGGAGACGGAGATCCCTCCCGGGAGGATGCCAGTCCTGGCCCCTGCCCTCGGGGCCCACCGCATGCCTCCATGTCCGCGCCCCCTTTACTGGTGCTGCCGGTTGGGAGAGCGAGAGGCAGAGCCGGGGCTGGAAGGCAGGGAGCTGCCTCCTGGGGCCTGCAGGGCGTGGGGGTCGAGCTGCGGACCCGCCAGGCTGGGCTCCCCAGGCCCTGACTCCTCGCTGCTTTCCTCCTTCTGGCTGCTCTGCTGCTCCGGACACTCAAAGTGGACGCAGTGGAACACCTGGCAGGAGAGAGCAAAGGCCTCGTGAGCACGGCAGGTGTTGCACCCAGGAGGCGGCCACGGGGCAGCGACCAGGAGGTGGGACACTGCTCTCGGTCAGTTGGGACAGAAGTAAAGGGCTGATGGGCTATAGTCACAGGCAGTATGGCATGGCTTCCCGTACAGTGTCCTCGCTGCTGGGGTCCCCTGGGGGCTCAGTCAGTGAAGCATCTGACTTCGGCTCAGGTCACAATCCCAGAGTCCTGGGATCAAGCCACGCTCTGCCTGCCACTTTGCCTACTTGTGCGCTCTCTCTCTCTGTCAAGTAAATAAATAAAATCTTTCTTTTAAATGTTCTCACTGGATGATTCCATTCCGGGCTACTCTTGTCCCCCAAGCTCTTCCTTTTGAATGAGTGGATGAACCCTACTTTTGGCAGTTGGGTTGACAGCCAACAGGGTGGCTGCGGGGCAGCGGCACAGCTCTGCTGAACCTCTGTGCCGCGCTCCCCGTGGGTGAGCCGCTTGGTACATGACTGATGGGTCAATAAAGCTGATATTAAAAAATAAGCAGCCAGTAGGGCATCACCCCAGGGAAGGACCAGGCTTGTCTCCAAGGGTCCAGGTGGGTCCCTCCCTCTCTGCCCCAACGGGGCCCTCGGGAAGGGAACTGTGCACCCTGACGTGGGCCGGGCGGGTCGGGGATGCACCGCTGGTGCGGGACAGCCGGCCGCCCTCAGGAGCGGAGAGGCACGGCCACAGCCTGGGAGTCTCTGGGCCAGCGCCCGGGCTCCTTGCTCAGGGCTGGGCCGGCGCCAGTGTGGATGGGGCACAGCTCAGCCGTGAGGGGAGGCACCATGTGAGTGTGTGTGGGTGTGAGCCTGAAATGCCTGGCGGTGTGCAGGTCTCCACTGGTGTCAAGGGACAGCCAGATGCTCAGCCAGAGCTGGGCCTTTAAGGAAGTGGGCCTGCCCTCCCGGGCGGAAATTCCTTTCTCCACCAACACCCAGACCCTTCTGGGGTTGCAGCTCCCCAGGGCCTGCCCCGACCCTCCTCAGCAATGGTGGTCTTTGGTGTGGCACTGGCCAAGCCACTTTCTGAGGAGCATGGTGGCAGTTTTAGGGGAATCCACTTCCAGATCCTCAGTGCCTGCACATGCTCAGACTGTCTGAGAACGTGACTGAATTCAGAACCGCCCTGCTACCCTCACTGGAGGGAAGCTGGGCCCTGAGCCGCCTCAGCATCGGGCCTGCGAGGGCGCAGCTCTGCCCAGGGAGATATTCTGAATTCAGAAGTGAGGTATACTCATGACTCATGTGATTTTTTAAACATAATTGAGAATTATTCCAGAATTAAAACATCTTCAAGATACGCTGGCTAAAACCCATGAGTGAAGGTTTTGCATGATGACTTTCGGATTTGGTGTGCCTTATTCAGTAAGTGGGTTAAAATCTATTTTAGTGAATCATGTCATCAAATATTTATTCCTAATAATTGGTTCCTCATCTTCCATCTTACAAAAATGTGTATTTTTTACCTCATATTCATAAAAATAATTGTATTTCAGCATCATATTTTCTTTTCAACCTTAAATATTCAGTAGGTTACTTATACTTTTCTTCCCAAGTTCTTCCAGGGGAGAAGCAAACAAAATGTTTGAAGGCCACTGCTGCTGCCCTTGGGAGACTCTAAGCTCTCAAGGGAGTGCTTTTTAAAGTGAATAGGCATGGCTTGGAGGAAAAGAGGGGCATTTTGGGGTTAGAAGTGTTCTAGGCAAGGGGAATAACTCAGATGACAACTTTAGGAGGAAAGGGCCAGTGGTGTCCGAGGGAAAGATCCGACTCCATGGGGCTGGCGAGGTCTCTGCTGAAGAATATCCCAGAATCTGCTCATCATGTGAACACAGACTGGACACTTCCCACGGGGCTGGGCCTGTACGTCAGCTCCAATAACAAAGACTCTGGCCTCAAAAGTGCACATGCCGCTGACAGGTTGTGGGATGTGTGATTCACGCGGGCAGGGCCACCCGCAGGTGGAGGGCGGTGTGGTCAGCTCCAGGCCAACCGTACTGTCCTCAAGGATCGGGGAGAGCTTTGTGCAGGAGGTCACAGAGGCCAAGAAGAGGCACTATAGTCCATGAGAAACACATATCAACCTTGACTTAGAGGTGAAGTTCAGCAAAGTGGGACAACTCTGGGATGAGCTGGCCCAAGAGGCTGGAGCCCAGGCAGCTGGGGGGCAGTGGGGTTGGGGTGCAGGAAGGGCCGCACAGGCTCACGGGGGAAAGTGAGGGCTGTGAGGATGGGCCTGGCAGTGGTGGATCCCAGCAAGAGGCAGGGGCAGTGATCGGGAGGCTGGAAGCCTCAGCTGGAAGGGGGTTTAGGGGTGAGTTGCATTTCCCGAGGAGCCTGATGGTGCCAGAGAGTCTTAAAGGAACTGGTGTGCTGGGCTGCTGATGGGACAGTGGCAGGGGGACCGTCAGGGCAGAAACCCAGCTGCTGGACTACAGCCTCCTGGACGGACAGCTGATAGGGCGCTGGCTCTCTGACAGCTGATCGGGCACTACCTGTCCCAGGCTTTCTCCCTTTTGTCTCCAGGCTTCCGCTAAATAAGTGAGACAGGGAAAGAGGTAGCGCCCTCAGTGAACTTGGTTTGTAGTGGTATCTGCACTGGCTGGTGGGACCCTGGAGCCTGCGTGGACAGGCCATGTGGCCCAGGGGCATGGCACCTTCTGGCCCGTGAGGGTCGGACACACCAACTAAGGGCGCCCAGCATTCCAGGAAAACAGCCATGCTCCTGCCTGGCTCCCTTTATTCTGCGGGCCTGCTGGCAGGACAGGAGCTGCTCAGCTTTGGATCCGCCAGCGTGTGGTGAGTCTGCTCCTGGATAAGGGCCTGTCTGTAGTGCTAAAGGCGTTGGTAGCCTGGGAGTGGGCAGAACGCAGAGCAGGACTGGTGGGCACCTGCCCCTCTGACTGGTGGGCACCTGCCCCTCTCCCTGCGGGAAGCGGCGCAGCTGGAGGAGGGGTTGGGGTGGGGGCCACAAAGAATTTCCCTCCTTCATCCCAGGGGCTCTTTGGCCTCCATGGCTTGAGCATGTGCACCATGCCCCCCACACACACGTGTGCACACACACACAACCTTCTACTGTAGAATCAGGCTCACAGAGGAGAAGACAAATGTGATGGCAGCTGTGAGATTGTAGTTAAAATACAAATTCTGTGCTCACCTTCCTGCATCACTATTTTCCCCCATTCCTACTTCAATTCATTTTTCTACCGCTGTTTCAAATGTCACATCTCAAACTCTAATATGAAGACTAACGGAGGCCATGCATCCTCGGGTCTGTCCTGTGCATTTTGGCAGAGCCGGTTCTCTTAGAGGCAGCGGATTTCTCTCCTTGAAGCTTAGGCCGGCCCTGTTCTTGCCACGGTGCTTCCTGGCGTCCTCGAGGTGCCAAGTCACCCCCATCCTCCTTCCTTTTCCTTTCTTCCCCTCCTCTCTGTTGGAGCACCAGCTCCCGTTTGGGTCCGTCTGCAGGCGCTAACCTGGCAAGAGCCCGACAGGAGGGCCTTTTGTGATTCTGAACTGTCCAGGCCATCAGCTGTGACCTGTGCCATGAAGGGCAAACCTGAACATCTTCTACGTGGCAGCTATTAACCTCTTCTTCTCCAAGTTTAACATTCTTGAAGCTTTTCAAGTGACAAGAGCATCCTTTGGCAGGTTAGTGATGGTCTGTTTGGCCTTAGGGGCACTCCTCTTTCTAAGTGTGGGTGGGGTGCTGAGGGCCCTGGGCCCCCCCTCCAGAACACACCTCCGCTGCCTGGAATCCCACCCACACGTTCTCTCAAGCCTCTCCCTGGAGCTTCTCCTACGTAAGCCAACTGACATCCTCTCTCAGTCCAGTCGGTCACACCCTGTCCCCAGAGCTCATGTCTCACCTACTGGAAGGGAACTGCGTGCCCGCTGCACTTACTGCACCTTCCCCTTTTCTGACCCTGAGTCCTTAATCCTGCACCATCACGCCCTCTGACCTGTAGCCCATGCTCTTGGCCCAAAGCTCTCCGGAGGCTTTTCCGCAGGCCTGATGCTGACCCATGCACTGACTGAACCTTTCCTCCACATGGAAGGGGTTTTCCCTCCCTGTGTGCCTGCGAGCTTTTCAGTGCCCCGAATTTCCAGGCAAGATCTTGCCCCACAGGCCCTGTGAGGCTTCAGGCCTCCCGCCCCAGAGCCTGGCCCGCTCCTGTCTCTGTCCTTCCATCTCAGCAACCCTGGGGCTCAAGGACCAAGGCATGGTTGTCCTTTCTCCCACACAGGCCTTGCACGGGAATAAACACATCCGTGTTTCAACTCTAGATTGAAAAATAAACTTAGAAAGCCTCTCTCTGGGGCCACACACTATCGGCTGGCCATTTGGAGTATGCCTCTCATCTTAGAAAGCGTCCCCTCAGCGTCCCTAGCCTGAGGGGCAGGGCCTCTGCTCCACATGGTGCTGGGAGAGCCCATGGGCACCTAAGAAATGCTCGCTGGCCTGCCTCCTGCTGCCCTCCTGCTGCTGCCATTCCCACTTCCAGCCCTCACATCTCTCTTCTCTAATTTGGGTGATGTGAACTGCACAACCATCTTTAGTGCATGTAACTAACCGGTTTTTTAAAGTAATAGTGCAAATGGCTGTTATCCCCCACATGCCTAGCAACAGTGACAGCAATCTCCATGGGCCATTTTCATGTTCTGCCATGGCTATTCCTTCTCCAGAGATCCTAGCCACTGCTCCCCTGCCACCAGTGGCTGGCCCTTCCAACCAAGTTAGGGCAGACAGGAGGGACAGGGCTACCTCCATGCTAAGCTTCAGTCTGGGACCCAAGGGTGTCTCTGAAGGACCAATGAACTTCAGTGTGGGTTCCCTAAGCATCTCCGGAGAGCCAAGCAGGCTCTGCCAGATTCAAAGGCAACATACAGGAAACAGTTAATTTTAGTAAGTCACAAACTATGTGCTGACGGTTCTAAGAGAAAAAGGGTGTGTGGGGCGCCTGGGTGGCTCAGTGGGTTAAGCCGCTGCCTTCGGCTCAGGTCATGATCTCAGGGTCCTGGGATCGAGTCCCGCATCGGGCTCTCTGCTCAGCAGGGAGCCTGCTTCCTCCTCTCTCTCTGCCTGCCTCTCTGCCTACTTGTGATCTCTCTCTGTCAAATAAATTTAAAAAAAAAAGAAAAAGGGTGTGTTACAAATGGGAAGACAGGTTGAGGCTGGAGTCAACGAAGAGGTCAAATGTGTAGTGGGAGTTAGAATGAGCAGGCAGAGGGCAGGCAGAAGTGGGGATCAGAAGGGTGCCTCTGGGTACCAGGCATAGAGGGCAGAGCGGGTCCTACATGTATGGTAGGAGTGGCTGAAGGAAGCAGGTGACTGGGGTGTGGAGGTCAGGAGGTCTGAGCACATTCATGCATTCACTCCACAACATGTACGAGGCGCCTCCTGCATGCCCACCACGTGGCTCCTGGTTCCTCAGAGGGGCACTATCCGGTAGGGACAGCAGAGACATTATGGATGAGCAAGGGTCTCTGGGCCTACAGGGAGCCCTGAGGGCACAGAGGAGTGCCCAGCCAGCTCGGGGTGGGTAGTGGGGGTGGGGGTAGGGAATGGATGCTTCCTGGGGGAGGAGATGCCTGAGCTGAGTAGGGAAGCTTGAGGCGGCAAAGGAGGAAAGGCCAGAGGAGGGAGCCCTAGACGCAGCAGGAGAGGGGAGGCCCTTGGAGCTCTCCAGCAGAGGGTGATGAGGGAGAGCAGGAGGGTATGGGTGGGGGGCAGTGGGGGGCATGGCTCGGGGCAGCACTCTGAGGGGCTGGCCAGACCTGGGCAGGGGGCTAGAGGCTCCAGACAGAGGCGGCTCTTTAAAAATGACTCAATTAAAACTATTACAAAAGGAATACAAATAATAAAAACTGCTTAAAAGGGGGGAAAGTGTCTAAAGGAAGAAGATAGGGTTTTAAATCCTAAAACCCCCTGAGGTAGACTTCAGTGATTTGGGATAAACAGGAAAGAGTCATTTTTAAAGGGAAGAATAACCCAAATTGAGAAGAAACATGGTGAGACAGACACAGGAGAGAAAAGGGTCAGAGTGATTGGAAAGATTCTCTGGAAGGAGAGACGGCAGCTGGCCATGCTACAGAAGGGGGCAGCAGCGGGGTCTCGGGGGGCAGCGGGGAGCTCCAGGCTCAGCCAGCCTCCGAGGGCCTGTCCTTGCCGTCAGATCCTCTCCCTGTTTTTATTTTTTAAACTTCAAGCGCCCCACGGACCACAAACACTGACCAGGTGCTGAGCAGGGGAGATGGGGCACAGAGGCGCCCCTGCTGGTATGAGTTTACTTCTCCGCAGAGGAGACAAGGGCAGTGCACCCAAGGTCCCGGGAGTGAGTGGTGGGATTCAACCTCAAGGGCCGAGCTGCTCCTAAGCCTGCTCCCCTTTCTGGAGAACAGTGTGTTGGCCCTGAACCCAATACAGCACAAGGCCAACGGCCAGCCAGGCCCCGGGCCCGGGTGCCTCACCACCATCACCTCGCACAGGCCTGGGAACCTGGGCACCCAGAGAGGGGCCCGACTCTTCTTGGGAGCAGGGGTGGAGAGTGAGCCTGTTGTGGGGAAACTGGCTCCTTCCCTGATGCGGCCTCGCACCCTCTGCTGAAGTGCCCAAGGCAAGAGAGGCTGCAGGGCCTCTGCTCTGTTCGCTGGGAGACCGGGGGAGACCAGGGGAGACTGGGGGAGACTGGGGGAGACCGGGGGTCCAGGCTGCCCTCCGGAGTGGACACCCTGCAGGCCGTGCCCTCAGGCTCCTCTGCCTCCCTCTAGAGGGAATAGCCAGGTCCTGGGTTTCTCTTTGCTCAGAAGCTCCTGTCATTCCATTGCTTTCCCACGGACCTTCCCAAGACTGCAATACCCATCGGAAAGGATGTGACCAGAAGCGAATGAGGCATACAGGGCAGAGTCACACTACTGATTTATGCAAAACCATTACCGCGGCCACCACATCATTTTCCCGGCCCCTTTTCGGCAATCATGTATCCCATTAGCCTGTTTGATTGCCGCTGCTCACAAAGGGGCACCTTCGCCGAACCAGCTTCAACGGCCGCTGGATCTATCCCCCGAGAGGAGCTGGCTAATTTGGAAGGTAGTCGTGTGTACGAGTCCGACCCAGCCTGAGTCACTATCCGGGCGTCCTTTTTTGTAGCTGCTGTTTATTATCACTTTGCCTTTCCTCTCTGGGAGCCATAATTCTTGACACGTTTGAGAGAGTCTGGGGCGTTCCTGTCTCCGGGAGCCACCTGGAAAGGATGCGCACAGACGCACGGGCCTCTGCTTGGGGCTCGGGCTAGTGGCTCAGCCAGCTGCAGGCCATGCCTTCTTTCATTACTGGGCCTCCCCAAGCACGGTGTGCACCACAGAGCTTCAAGGCCCTCAGATGCACAGAAGCCCCGTCTCGTTTTCCCAGGCTGTGCCGAGTCTGCCGTGAACTGTAGCAAAAATGGGGAAAATTTAATAAATGTTGATCCATGGCTCTACCTTGCTTTTCTGGTTTCTCCTGAGTATTTTTCCCCGACTGCTTTCATGCCAGCCGATACAAATAGCATTCCTGACCCAAGCTTTCGACTTAGATTTCCAAGGTGACATATCTTGGTAAAATAGATAACCGTCTCTCAGGGATATCTGCCCGCAAGTCAAGAACAAAGACGAGGCTTCTGGGCGATACCACTCTGGAGCCCGCCCGCTTCCTGGTGTCTGTGGCGGCGGCACCTGCACCCATGCCACGGTCAGCAAGTGCTCACGGATCCCGATGCCGGTGACAATGAACATCTTTCTTACACCTATCACAGGAGCACCGCATAGGCGTCTCTCTTGCAGGGACGTTTCACTTTTTGTCCCTTTGAAATTGAAGTCCAAGTTTCTCCAACAAAACACCCCTTTTTATAAGCAAAAGCCCTATGTTCATCTGAATAGCCCAAAACCTGGTTTTCGGTTAAGAAAACTTTTGTTAACGGGAGACATTTCCAGATTGTGAACAATACTTTTTCAGTATTGCTTAGGGGTGATAAGATGCCCAAACTGTTTTGCACAACTATCTAATCCTAACAGGTACAGGAATATGATTCCTGGTGACATTGCTTAGGTATGGCAAGTTCTTAAAACTTTTCAATTCTACTTTCCCATATTCGCATAGGCCAGGGCTCCCACAGATCCCTGGAATTTAATGGCTTGGAAGGTTCTAGAAAAAGAGCTTTTCTAATACATTATCGCTCCAGGTAGCCCTGCAATCTCTGGTTACCATATTTTTCTGTGTGCACACTCCAGAGTTCCAGGGAGTACAGTTTACTCTCCCATCGTCATTACTCTGGCCCTGGAGTGTTAGAGGTATCTTTTTTATTTTGGGGGGGAAAAAAAAAAGACTAAGAAACAAAAAAGGGGAAATGTTCCAGTTCCCAGGTAGAACCTGGTAGGTGTGGCCTTGCCAAGGCCCCCTTCCCACTGGATGGGGCATCAAGAAGCCTGCCTGTGCCCCCTCAGGTTGGAAGGCCAGCACATGGAGCCCCAGCTGCCCATGTCCTAGACTTGCCCATAGCTATGGGCCGGCCGTTCTCCAAGGTCATGGGGATTACAGCTTGGTGCAATCTTCCACTCTCCCGCATTCCTCAGATGCAAGTTGTCATAGGGGGTTCCCGATAGCTTATTTCTCTCAGAACCCTGCACTAAAGCTCTGGCCCTTGGTCTGATTTACAGAGGGGCTACGCTGTGGGGGACAGGGCTGGGTACAGGGACATGAAGATACCATCTCCATCCTCAAGAAGTGCCGTGCAGTGAGGGACCCGGGCAATGGCTCCGCAAATTCACAGGTGGCAGCCAGGCTGACCTGTCCGTGCCAATGCCCTACTGTTCCTGTGCTTGTCTTGTGTCTGGCCCACACCCAATCCTGCCCTCTGCCTTGCATACACCCCACAGGGCATCTGGGTGCCTTTGGAAGCCTGGTTTGCACTGGTAATTTCTCCTCCTGAGCACGTTTGATTTCGGAACCTCCCTTCCCCATCACTGCTATGTGACATCCCTTGGAGGGCCAGGGTCCCCCTCCCTGGCAGAAGGAGCAGCCTGAGGTCAGGAGCTCTCTGAGGGAGAGGCTCACTGGTCCATTTGCTCTGTCATCTCTTGGAGTCTCTGCCTCAGGGATGTTTGCTTCAGGCCTTGTGCTGACTGCGCAGGAATTCGGGCCTGGAGAGCCAGCCTATGGCTGCGTTGGGGGCCCCCTGCCTTTGGGGGCTTAAAGCACAGCCTCCAGAGGATGCTGCAAGGGGAAGACCTCAGGGCAGCCAGGGAGGGTGCGATCAGACCTGGTGGGGGTGTCTGGAAAATAATTACCACCAGGCCAGGAAGGAGTTTTTTTGTTTGTTTAAAACAACAGCAACAACAACAACAAGAGTCCCTTCCTTGTTTTTGTGTTTTTTTCTTCACTTGAGCCACATGTTGCTATGGGAACAAGGATGGCGCTGGGACCCACAGACACTCACTGGCCTGACAGATGCCTGTAAATAAATTCTGCCTCACTCTGGGCTCTGCGCGGAGTGGTCCTGGAGGGCAGCTCAAGCAGCCACTTGCAGACTCTCGGTCCTGCTGCTGCAGGCTTGTGCAGACCCTCCGGTGGCCACCCTCGCACCGCACGTCCCCTGCACGAGAGCAGAGGAGCCTGCCACCGCCCCCCATCTCGTCCATGTCTCTCTAGTCCCAAGGGCCAGGCTCCTGTGGTCCATTTTATAGATGAGGAAGCCTCCTCCTCAGGCCCGGGCCCTGCATTGGTCTGCATCCGCTGGGCTGTTGGGCTCTAGTTTGGACGGCTTGCTCTTCACCTGGCTGACGGCCACCAGCTCTAAGCCGGGCCCTGCCTTCGTTTTTCTCCTAGATCTGGAGAGGGCTGGTGCCTTCAGTGTGCCCACAGGAGTCAGGTGCTTACCACATCTGACTGTGCTGGGCAGAGCTGGGCTCATTTCTAGGGCTCTACTATTACTGAGTGTGTCCTTTTGGGAGACAGTGCAGTCTGGATTTTCAGAGACCAACTGCCAGGATTCAAATCCTGACTGGCACTCGCCAGCAGGGTGACCTTGGGCAAAATACTTAACATTGCTCAGCTCTAGCTTCCTCATCAAATTTTCCTTTTTGCTTAGGACATTTTTACTGGGGAAACCACGCCCTAAAGAATGCATGAAATGTAAATGCACAGCTTGCTGAGTAATTGCAGGGTGAACGCCACGTAGACTCCACTGGGGGCAACAACCCAGGAACACTGCCGGGGTCCCTCTGTCCCTCCAAGAGGACAGCCCTTCCGGACCCCAGCCTCCCCACCCCAAGGAAACCACAGTTCTGGTTTTAATAATAATTATTCCTTCGCCTTTTTTTTTTTTTTTTAAAGAAAAGTTTCACCACCCGTGTCCACATCCTTGTATATGACAGCTTACTTTCGCCTGTTTTTGACATTATATGAATATAATCCTACTCTCTGTACTCTTCTGTGCCTGGCTTCTTTGCTTCGACATGCTGTGATTGGATGACAGCGTGGATGACGGCCCAGTGATGCTTGGCTTTTCCATTCTCCCCGGACAGATGACTAGGAGGTGTCCTGCTTGGGTCTCGTAGGAACAGTGCTGCTAGGAGTGTCTTCACTCTTGTACCCGGAGCACGTGTGAGAGCTTCTTTAGAGAATACCCACGGGCGTCAGATGCTTCGTCTTAGGGTAGGCACGCACATGTCCGACCTTAGATCTTACCAGACTCCTCTCTCCGGCAATGACCGCAGTTTATACTCCCGCAGTGCTAGAGGCGAAGGGCTGTCCGTCATCCTTAAAAAGTGGATGAGAGTAGATTCTCCTTCACATCTGCCGAGTGGACAGTGTAATTAGCTTCAGTACTGAGCACAGTAACTGCTCAGTAAATAGAGCAATCGTTACTACGAAGGTCTTCAAATGGGACCTGCGGAGGCATGTGGCATATTTGCCCTTCCACTTACAAAAGTGTCTGATTTCAGCAGCTCTTCAGGCTGGCTGCAGGATGTCTACCTCTGGAGTGACACAGGCTCTTGATGGGGAAAAGCGGGAGCACTAAGTCTTTGCCCTTGGTGGCTGAGGATGCACGAGGGAGGGATGGACGGATAGACCGAATGGTTCCTTCGCTCCCTCAGCTGACAGGCTCTCCAAGCAAATGCGCACAGGGCCCACGCAAGGTGCCTGGACACACAGTTAATACGATACAGCCTCTGTCCTTAGCTATACACACCTGGTAAGTAGAAAGGAACCCTGAGAGCGACCGACAGGCAGCCCAGCCATTCCCTCCGCAGCTTCGCTTACTGACTTGGCAGAGGCTCTCACGTTCCACTGTCCCCGGTTCTTGAGAACGGGACCACAGTCCTTCTAGATTGCAGATAGCTCGTTTTCCCCATAGTCCTTTTGTTCCCCCCAGGGGCTGTCTGTGTCCCTGAGCTCTGTGTACTGAAAATTCATTCCAGATCTTGCTCTCAAACCCATGCATCCAGGAAAGCCATTAAAAAAACAAACAAACAAACAAACAAAAAACCCAAAACAGGTGTAACTTCTGTTCCTTTAATCCACGGATTGCTTTTCAGAGGTCCCTCCCTGGACGGATCCTGTTTGGACCCATCTGATCTCCGGGGATGGCGGTGTGAGGCTCTGCTACGATCATTACTGGAATGAAAACAAAGGGGCCTGTTCGGGGTGCGCATCCCAGCCAGCACGGCTTGACTGCAGTCACCAGAGTGGCAGCTTCGGGTTGGCCAAGACGCGTGGGGTGCTGTCCATGGGCCCCGGTTCTACCCTTTGTCAGACAAGAGAGGCTTGGAGAGAGGAGCACCGTCTGCCTCCAGGGCACTCAGAGCTGCGGTGGGCCACCGCACTGGCATGAGCACGCCATCGCCGGCCAGGCACCGGGACCAGCACAACGTGCCCGAGGAAGCAGCCAAGGAGGACCTTGCTGGCTGCCGGCCCCGGGGACAGTCGGACAATTGGAAGCAACCAAGGGGAGCAGGACGAGAGGGCGGCTGTGCTGAAAGACACGTGTCTGCCATCTAGTGCTAAGCGTGACAGGGGGACAAAGGAGACCCTGCGAGCACGCAGAAGACACGCAAGAGAGGCGTCCGAGGGTAAAGGAGAGGAGCCCGAGCCGTGCGAGAGGCGCGCCCGGCACGGGGGAGACTGCAGAGCGGAGGATGACAAAGCACACGCTGTGGGGAGCGAAAGGAAAATGTTCTCGGGAGCGAAGATAAATGGCAAGGGTGATGCCAAGTACACAAGGGCAGGAGGTCACTGAAGGAAGTGGAGGAGGCTGTGAGGTAAGCATTAGGGAAATTTATGGACAGGAGTTGTAGATGTAGCTAAAAAATTAAATGAATTCCTCGCTGTGGCGCTCACAAAGGAAGATGAGAGACAGATGCCGGCAGCAGACAGACACTTCCCAGAGGACAGGGATGAAATGCTGCAGGAAATCAGAAGCGTGCCAAAACAGGTGATCAAGAAATCTGAAGCTCCACAGTGGCTGACGCTGCTGTCACCCAAGAGCCCCATGGCAGGGAGGCCTGGAGACCAGCACGTGGCTGACCGCAGGTGGGCCTGGCACACAGGAAGGCCTGGCCGCAGGGGCAGGACACACACGTCTACACTGGGCAAGGAATCCCAGGCTGGTTTAGCCTGGGGGGAGGGGGGTTCTGCTAGTCCAGCAGCCGGAGGGATGTGGATGTCGGGGTGGTTTCCAGCCCCACAGCAGCCGGAAGCCCCCGTCCCAGGGACACACTGCGTTGGCACTTCCCACGCTCTGCCAAAAGGGCCCAACCACCACCCCCTGGAATGCTCCTCAAGTCACAGGCACCTCTGAGCGACGCTCCCCCTGTCATCCCCTGCCTGACTTCCTCTCTGGAAGGGGCAGCAGCTGCATAAAATAATCTTCTGTGGGGCAGTGGGGCAAAGGTATTCACCCACATTTCTCTTTCCATTATCCACACATGCTAAAAACCAGTCCCAGCTGCACTTCTTGAAATTTCCAAAAGCCTCTGGTAACACTCAGTCTCTAAAGGTCCTGGCTCTGACTAAAGGGAGGCCATGGACATTACCTGGCAAACAAGCAGTGACAGGCTAAGGAAACCCCCGCCTCTCCCTCTACCACCCTCACCCGTGAGAAAGCAGCACCTTGACTCTAATATTCTGATTGACGGCGGGGTTCTGGCTTCTATGGGACTAGGGATGGGGCTTGTCCGGACCCCCGGCCATTTCCATTTCCTGACTGTGCCCCCAGCCTCCTTTCCCTGGCTGTCTGGGCCATCTGAGCTCTCCCCTGGGGCTGCCTTCCCCAGAAGTCCTGCTGGACCAACCTCAGTCACTCCTCTTCCCTTAGTGCAGCCTGGTCTCTCTCACGTCTGAACGTCACCACACTGATGTATACACATTCCCACTGTTCTCTAAGACAGATGATGCTGTGTCCAAAACAATGCCCCAGAAAGTGGCACACTGGAGAAAAGAATGCTGTCTTTGAGAGTCCGCTGTATTCTTGATTCCCAGGGAGACTCAGCACTTTTGTGCCTTCTTATGTGCTCTGAGAAAGACAGTATGTGGGTCCTGCCTTTTGATCCCGCTCATTATTTATTTTATGACTTAAGAGGTTCCCCAGTTGGCAATACCACACTGAGGATCGTGAGCCAAATGCAACAGGGCACCGATTAATTAGCAACCTACTAGTCAACCCATTCAAACGGGCTGGTCAGTTGGGTTGGATCTCCCCACACAGACAGTTCAGGAAGCTCATCTGGCGAGAGACGATCTTGTACTCTAACTTCAGGGTCTGTAATGGGAAACTGTTCTTTATAAGGTCACTGAGGGAATAGGGTTGGGGCTAAACTCTGGGAGACACTCATCAGACTCACCCCACTCACTCCTTAGCCTTCTCTGACCTAGAATTCCATCTGCTGGAATACCTAACTGCAGAATCCCACAGAGGAATTAAAGACAGAACTGATTGGGTTTTTTGGATGTATTACATAAGAAATAAGGGACTGCAAATGAAAAATATTCAATTTTACGTTGATTTAGTATTATGGAAAGCAATTGTTTTCTGATTTGGTACATAATAAACACATAACTTAATGTAAGTTTAAGTGGTAAGAAAAATTGGGATTTCTAGGCAAAAATTTAAAAATATGCTGAGTAACGTATGGAATTGCTGAATCACTATATTGTGCCCCTAAAACTAACATAAAACTTTATGTTAACTAGATGGGAATTACAACTGTTAAAAAAGAAAAAAAATATTTTAAAATATGATGATACTTGGTTTGGGGCTCAAATATATATTAAAATACAGATTCAAATATACTTTTATTGTTTCATCAAAGAAAACGGTGCTTTTTATGACCTGATGTATAGAGTTCTTTAATTTTGTGCTTTAAGAAAAATCTCAATTTGTTTACTTTTTTAATTTTCAGATTTATGAAATGAAGAGGTAAGAGAGAAAGTTTCAGGCTTCTGTTTATCAGCTCTTCTCTGTAAGAAACACATTGTAGGCATCTATCATTTTTGTTCTAAATGAATAAAAAGGCAAAATAAATATAAATTATCACAATATTTTCACTCTTTAAAATGCGTTCTTAAGTACCAGAAACACCTTGACGTGCTCTGGAGAATTCTGATTTGACAAACACAATGCACCAACCGGGCCAGCTATGTAATATGCAGGGCTCAGCATAAAATGAAAATGTAGAGCCTCTTATTCAAAAAGCAGGAAAAAAAGCTTTTTCTTTCCTCCCACAGTTTCTCTCCCAACCTGACACAGGCTTTTCCTTTGTTACTTCCTGTTGCAATCCCTCGGCCAGGGGAACTCCTGAAGCCAGGGCAGACCCTCACAGGCGCCCGGGGCCCTATCCTGTGATGCAGGTGAAATTCATACTAGATGTGGACCCTCCCTGCAAATGTGCTAGGTCCCCACGGGGGAGTGGAGGGTGGGTGGCTGAGAACCTGTCCTGGGACGGCCAGAGGGGCCTGTGTTCGAACTGAGGCTCCTAGCCCTAGGTGAATGCTCCATCGTCCCATGCAGCTGCCCTTACAAGAACACAGTGATAGGTCAAATTGTGAAGCACTCGAGATGGTACTGGTGAGCATTAAACCCGAAGCACAGAGCCCTTTTCTGGGTGTGGAGCTCCACGCAACTAGTCTGGTCACACGCCCAGGAAGCCAGCCCCGGACAGATCTGAGAAAGAGCAGCTTAAGGGGAAGCTGCAGAGCGGTTACCATTTTGTTGCCTCTCATTTCCCATTTCAGTCTTATGGTTCCTTATGATTCCAGTCTTTAACCAGCAGTCCTTCAGAGGTTCACACTAAACACGCACGAGCATAAAAAGCAAGGGCATGATCAGCAGATGAAGTCAACAGTGTGGCCATACACTAGACACCACCATCCAGCCACCAGTGCTCACTCAACACCCACTCAAAGAACAGAAAAGGTAAGTAGTTCCTTACTGTGTTGACTGACACTGGCCTCACCTTAAACGGTGTGTGTGAATGCCCAGGTGCCTCCGTGAGCACACCGGGAAGCCACACTGTGGAGGGGAGGGCGGTCCAGGTGCGCCTGGTTCAATCCTGGTTTACACTGGCTGTCCCGGTATAATCAGTCATGGCAGCCTCCCTCACACTCAGGTGTCCTGGTTTCTCTATTCACCACGGGCACTGTCTTCTCCTTTCTTTTTTCTCCAGTTATTTTTTATATTTTAAAAAAATTTTATTTATTTACTTACTAGAGAGAGAGCACGTGCAAGTGTAAGCAGGGAGACGGGCTGAGGGAGAGGGAGAGAGAGAAACTCAAGCAGGCTCTACACCCAGTGTAGAGCCTGACATGGGGCTCAATCCCACGACCCTGACATCCTGACCAGAGCCGAACTCAAGAGTCAGACGCTTTCTTGACTGAGCCACCCAGGCAGCCCCTGTCCTCTGTTTTCTGATCCAGAGGAACCCAGTGCATTTCTCTGGGGTATTTACAGTCCAGAGAAAACAGCATGGCAATGTTTGAGGCTCAGGCCTTTAACCTGACTGCTGTCCTGATTATGGGTGCTCAAAACGGGAGAAAAAAACAGCCACTCTTCCCTCATGAAATCCCAAAGTGAAGGAACACCTACAAATGGCGTGGTCCCCTGGAACAATCTGGGCCTGGCTGCCAGGGGAAGAACAGGCCCATTCATAAGCATTTCTGTGCAGCCTGGCATAGGACAGAACAGACAGAAAACCAGCAACTGTCTGCCATGGTGGCCCCTGTGGGGCTGAGGTTCCTTAAACACCATGTTCAGAGAGCCAAGGGACCTCTGGAATGGCTGTCGTCTGGGAAAACGGATGACTCTGCGGACAGGGCATGTGACCTCTCAAGGTCTCTGTGGTGGCCGATTCCACAAGGAGGCTGGTGGGAGTAAGCAAAGCCACAGGAGTTGGCTTTCATTTCCTAGTGAAGAGCCATCTAGAAATGATAATGATATCCCCACTGTGCAAGAGCAGGACTTTCTTGTGTACCAGACTCTCTGAACAATAGCCCATTAGCGGGGAGAACAAACAGTTCTACTTAGCTCGGGATGTAGCATTTACCTGTATGTCAGGAAACAGCACAGCGTCGCTCATAACGGAGACCCTTACCTCATTTGCTGTGTTGTGTGTTCCCACGATTCGGATGAAGGAGGCGGGCTGTCTCTCAAAAGTTACAGACTGCCAGGACCTGTGAGAGGAAGCACAACCGTGTGCCTGGTTAGACGGTACTGTTAACCTAGCCAACACTGCCCGTGGAGGGGTTAGATGCTGAGGGCTCCTGCCCGCCATCCTCAGGAGGCCTGCGACATAGGACAGTTGGGGGAATGGAACGAGGTGCCACCTGATGTGTGTCTGAGAGAGGCAGTCAGTACCTAGCATCCCCACTCAGAGCATTCCTACCTTCTGTGAAGGCAACTGGGATTCTAACAAAGCTCGCCATCAACAGGCACAGAGTACAGTCCAAGTCCACACTGAGACACGAGTGTGGCCAAAGAGAAGAGTGATCAAGCTCAGTGGGGTTCATCCAATACATTTCCTCATCTGTGAAATGCGACCACCTCAGGGGTGAGGGGGCACGCCTCTAAGAGGTGTGGGGGCTTCTGGGAGGAGTAGGGGTCACTCAGTGCCAGGTGAAACCCAAGGCTCTTCTGTCCAAACACTGCCCCATGCAGATGATGGCACCTGGGGAAGAAGAGGCTGTTTCTCCACAGGCCTCCCCACCTCCTCTTTCCTGCTTCCAAATGTACCCCCCCACCACCCCTCGCCCCCGACCCAGGGCTTACTGTCAGCACCAGCCAGACTCTGGGTG
This sequence comes from Mustela erminea, assembly GCF_009829155.1. NCBI lineage: Eukaryota > Metazoa > Chordata > Mammalia > Carnivora > Mustelidae > Mustela > Mustela erminea. Next base: position 85,118,047 of record NC_045617.1, read on the forward strand.
GGCTCAAAACCCAGCTCATTTAAAGCCCAGCAAGCAGGCCCTCAAGAGCCCCGGAGAGGAGGAGCTCTGCTCTTGGTTTAATGCTCACAGCTCATCAGAATGCGCTGGAGGAGAGCACGGCACCCACGACTGTAAACTCCAATAATATTTTCTGTAATAAATGTGAGGAGTTCACAGTTGTTGCCATCCCTCCTCCGCTCACACAGTGGAAATGCCAGCTGCTGGGAAGCTGTTTCCTGTAATTGTCTAATTACCAAGTACCGCTACCAAAGAAAATATATGTATTTGCGGTTTGTTTTTTCCCCCTTTGGTTTCAGGTGTTCCATCTTCTCTCTCATGATGAGCCTCCCACTGAGATTGATTCACTGCTGCCTGGACACCCAGGCCCCTTAAGGTCATTAAAAAGTCATTACCGTCCTGTGTGCAAAGTCTGTGCCTCTGAAAGCAGTTTTCTGGAAACAGCACAAGAAAAATCACTCTCTCTGTAAAAATGCTATTATTCATACATGAAGGTGATGCCATCTGACCAGCCCCAGAGCCTGCACTCTTGGCCAGTTTTCTCGGTGGGGGATTGTCTTGCTCCCGGGCCCACACAGCTCCCTTGGGGCATCTGCAGGGTGGGATGCAGCCTGTGGGTGGGGCCAGGCCTACAAGGGTGGCCCTGTGGTGCTTCAGCCCTGGGCCTGCGCTCCCACGGGCCTGTCACTTCTGAGCCAAGCTGTGTGGCTAACAGACGGGCATCCTTCCTCTGGCAGGTCAAAGGAAGTGAGGGGTCCCCGCTGTGTGGGGCAGCAGACACCCATCCCAACTCCTATGGGAAGTGATGGCACACACCAGGGCTGGGCCACAGCCTGGTCTCAGACCAGCCCTCCAGGAAAGGGAGGCAGAGCCAGGACAAGTGACAGCCGCTACTGACGACAACTATCATGTTCAAGTCAGCTTCACAAAAAGGACTGGGGTGCAGAGGGGCTGGGCGCAGAAGAGGTAAAGACTGTGTTCTTAAGATTTCTAGCTGCATGCCTGTCCAGAAAATCTTCAACTGCTTCTGGATGTGGAGGTAGAACTCGGCACTTGGAAGCTCGTGATCCTCAACAACATGCTCCTGGCTCTGAGAGCGCAGGCAGATCCAAATTACGCCTCCTGAGGTCCAGCCCCTGAGGCCCCCACACCACGGCAGGGAACCCAAGGCAATGAAGGAAGAGAGGTCTGGCCGGGAGTGGCCTTAGGCAGAGCCAGGCTCCGGCTGCGGGGTTGGGGATCGAGCACCTCAGCCCCTCGCCTGGGCCCGGGGAAGGGGGCTGGCAGGGCAGCAGCCTGAGCAGGAGGGAGCGTTTGTGGAGTAATAGGATCAGAAGGCCTCAATTTAATACCGATCCTCCATTACACGGCATTAATATCTAATCACATTAGAGTTCATTTTCACTAACACAGCCTGAGAGTTGAAAGATGATTTCATTTTCAGCAAAACCGGATACCAACCCTAAAACAAAATATCAGTAGGAAGGGACGGTGGTTAGGATGAGGTAATGGGCGTCTCTCCCTCCCCAAATATCAGATCCCATTTGCCCTCAACTTCTTCCAAACAATTTTAAGTGCTGCTCAGTGGGGAAGTGGTAAGGTGGCACTGGAAGTCCACGTTGGGGCCACATATGCAATCCCTGTGTGACTCGAAGATCTCGGGGCGCCAGGAAACCACTACCACTGTTCAGTCCCTGCAAGGCTCCACTGGTATTTTTATTGAGTTTTCCTGAGAACTGTATCCCTCCTTGCCAAGTACCCTGAGTCTCTTCCTTGGTAGGTAACAGGCCTAGGAAGACGAAGAAGCCTCAGGGTACGCACCTACCTGGCTCACAGCCAAGACTGGACGATGGGAGGAAGGAACAGGAGCAACGGGCGGCAACAATGCGTGTGGCCTCTGCTTTGAGCATTTGGGACAAAAGAGAAAGCCCCATCCTGGACTGAAGTCCCAAGGCTGGCCCTGGAGGCTGGGCTCACCTCTCCTGAGCTCCAGTCTCTTCTGTTCAATGCTGCTCACCAAAGAGCAGCTCGAGGGAGGTCCCATGTGCGGGAGATTGCAAATACATATCTATCCACAGATGTGTTCAGAGAGGGTTATCTAAGGCATGTTTGCCAAGATATTGATCAAGACTTTAGCTTGGGATGAAAGAATTCTAGAGCCGTCTACTAGACTTTTGTATCTTTCTGTGTGGTCTGCGTTTGGTAGATGTACATGTAAGCGTTTTTAAAAAGCACCTCTCTTGGGACGCCTGGGTGGCTCAGTTGGTTAGGCAGCTGCCTTCGGCTCAGGTCATGATCCCAGCATTCTGGGATGGAGACCCACATCGGGCTCCTTGCTCGGCAGGGAGCCTGCTTCTCCCTCTGCCTCTAGCCTGCCACTCTGTCTGCCTGTGCTTGCGCTCTGTATCTCTCTCTCTAACAAATAAATAAAATCTTTAAAAAAAAAAAAAAAAAAAAAAAGCACCTCTCTTGCCTACTGCTCAAGGCTTTAATACAGATCATGAACTCGAGGTGGTTTGGCACATTGGTTGACACCACAGGCTCTGGGTTAGAATCTCCACTTTGCCCCTTTCCCAGCTCTGTGACCTTAGGCAAGCTGTTTAACCTCTCTGGGCTTCAGTCTCCTCATCTGTACAATGAAGATAATAAAAATATCTAACTTTCTTTTGGCGACAATTAGATACATGAACAAATATAGAAAAAACATCCAAAAACAAGGTGCTAAGTGCTAAAGAAACACTGATGGTATTGTTATTACAAGTACCATTCAGCCAAATGAATCTGGATAAGACATACTGCTTCCCGGGCCTCATATGTGAGGCAAGTTTGCTAGTATGTGACTTACTGACTCCAGCAGGGGTTCCCAGGGGTGCCCAAGACACTCCCATCAGCACCCATCTCTTAGAGACAGACAAGGGAGCTGGGCTTTGGAGGAATTAAGCAAGCATTTATTCAACATACTCCTGAGCCTGGCACGCTGGTGTTATGGGGAATCCGTGTAGGACATAGTGCTTGCCCTTCAAGGCTCACAGTCCCTCTGGGGAGAACAGCTATGCTTCCACGATCTGAGTACAGAACAGTGTCAACAGTACCTTGGTTGTGTTCCAAAGCTTCCCTGTGACTGGTTGGTTGAAGCTTGGAAGCAATTTTTCTGGAGAAAAAAGTTCTAAATTTTGATTGGGTTGACACTCATAAAACTCAATTTAACCCATAATGAGGCTGAAACACTGCACACACACACACACACACACACTTTATATATATATACATATATATATATATATATGTATATATATATAAAGTTTAAAAAAAAAGGAAACGATGTCGTTGCCAAAGTGGTAATTAAACAAGGCAGGAAAACAAGAGCTTACTTAGGAACAGTGTCTCTAAAGGGGCTGCTGCAGGAATGAGGATTAAGTACCGCCATGCGCAGAAAACCGGGGGCTTGTGCCTGGAATAGGGTAGGTGGTCTGTTAAGGAGTGAAAAAGTGGGCAGGGAGCCTTCCTAACAGTGTCTTCCATCTGCACACCACTGTGGGGCTTACAAAGTGCTTCCCAATCATGATCTATCAGGCTAGGTTCCCAGCAATCTGTCAGGTAGCTGGGCAGCCTGTTGGAATCCCATTTCTGAGGCGAGACACTGAGGCAGAAAGAGAAACTATCTGCCCACATTCCAGTGCCGCCCAGTGTCAAGATTTCGTGACTGTTGGTGTTCTTTGCACCTAAGAGCACAGGGGGGACTTTCCAATGGAGAGGTTGGGGCACCCAGCCTGGGTCCCAGGGTTTTACACCACCTCACTTCCATGCTGGCATCATGAAACCGGGCAGGAGTGGCGCACGCGAGCGGATCACAAGCCGACCCCTGGCACGCCAGCCCCTGCAGCCTCAGGTTCCTGTGTGCAAGGGGGTTGAAGTGGTTGTGGGGATTCAATGAGCAAACCGTGCTTGCCGTGGGGTAACCTGCACACCGGCTATGGTTCTGTCTTTACAGTCACACGTAGGCCAAAGTGGAGAAGAGGCTCAGCAGCTGTTCCCTCTCTCCACACCGGCAGCTTAGAGAGATGGAAAACACAGGTTGTATTAAAAAAGCAAATTAGGGGACGACATGTACAATGTGGAACCACACAACACACACACACACACACACACACACACACAGCCACACATTACTCATGAAAACACGCATGCTCACAAAATGTGTTTCAATATTCTGGAAGATGTGCTGAACTCATGACAGTGGTTGTCTCTGAGGAGAGGGTGAGGAATGGGTTTGCTGATGGAGAACAAAGGAGGCTTCAACATTAACTGGAATGTTTTATTTCTTTGATTAAAATAAAAAAGACGAAGCGTACGTGGAAAATATTAACTACAGTCAATTCTGGGGATGAGTATGTGAGTGAATGTTAGAACACATCTTATTCTTTCCTGCATTTTAAACAGTTCTTGACATAAATTAAAAAAGAGGGAGAAGAAAGGCATTAAAACGGTGTCTATGTTTATGTGAGAAAGAATTTGGCAGGGGTGGAATTAACCAAACCGCCCATGTGGAAGTTAGGGGCCCCCCGATGGACACGTGGATTTGCCAGGTGGCACCGCCAGCTCAGGAGCAATGCATCTCTGCAGAAGTGAGCAGAGGACAGGGGACCTGCTGGCTGGGGGAGGGGTGCAGCCACCCCTCTGCAGGGCTTATGTAGAGTGGCTCTGGTGACAAGGGGTCCCGAAGGAAAGCAGGCAGCGGGGCTCGGCTGAGATTGGCTTTCCATCCTAAGCCTCATCCTGCCTTCTCTGGGGATCCTGTAGATCCTGCACCAATAGTGCCTTAACCTTTTTGGTTCTGGAAAATCATGGGACTCGGCTGCTGATGCTATACAGAGAATGCCAGTGTCAGAATTCTTCTGGAGCAAACCTGGTGAACACTGGGGGGATGGCCAAAGCCAGACTGGCAGTTACATGGGGGCAAACTGAACACATGGGTTAAATCTTTGCTCCCTCCACTAAAAGGAAATCTAATATATGCTTCATATCAAATATATGTGTTCTAATACACACACAGACACACACCCCAAGCAGATTCACACTACGTGACCCTCGAAAGGCTCATAGTCTTCAGTCACCAGTCACCTTTGAAGGTCGGGGTGTACGGGGCTGAACTATGAGGACTGGTTGAAAACAGGTGAAAAGAGTAGATGAACCCCCTACATATCCCCTCTCTTTCTTCCAACACATTGGGAATAAGCCCTCTCCTGTCTCAACAGGAGACAGGGATTTCACTTGGGAATCCTTGAACAGAGAGGGTCTACTCTGGGGGCACCAGGCACAGCAGAGGGTGGGAGCATGTTGGGGCTGAGAGCATAGAATTACACAGAAGTGAGTATCACGCATGGTGAGATTTCCAGTTCCTAGCCCTCCTTTGGCTTTCAGACACTGTGATCCAGGCTTAAACCCCAGGCAGAAGACTGGAGGATCCCTCTGAGGACTCTGACCAGCCCACCAGGAAAGACCTAGAGATACTGATCCACCTTCTTGCTCTTTGTCCCTCCAGTCTGGGTTCCATAAATATTTATCCAGTGCTTACTATGGAGTGGGCCCTGTTTTAGGCTCTGCCCTCAAGAAGCTTACATTCTAGTGGGAGAGAGGAACAAAAAATATAGGGCTAAGTAGACAAATATGGCAGTGTAAGTAGATTGAGACAGGCACACTGCTTCCAGAGACCACATTTCAGGAGGTTCTCCCTCAACTGAGCTAAAATCGACATCAATGGAGGAAATGGCCATGCCGATCTAGAAGAATGTTCCAGGAGAAGAAACCGAAGGCAGCTAGTGTGCTGGGTCTTAATGAATAGGCAGAGGTCTCCCAGTTAAATGCCCAAATCCCAGTCTGAAACCCTGAAGGAAATCCATAAACCCACCCTCCTACACAAAGCTTCCAACCAGCTCTTTCTCAGTGCCTAACATTTGAAGGTGAACAGCCAGTCAAGGGGCACCAAGGACCCAGACATAAAAAATAGAGACCAAAAGCAAATAGAAAAGAAAAATAATTCAGAGGGTGGAGTTATAATTCAGCAGAAAGAATAAAACCTGAGGGAAAAAAAAACCCCTTATACTACTGTCAAAAAGATGAAAGAATTATTATACCCTTGAAATAAGAATAAAATGATATGAAAAAGGGATACTCAGAATAAGAAATTGCTCTTGTCAATTAAAACTATGAATTGAAATCAATAATTCAACACAACAGAAGCATAAGTTGAGGAAATTTTGTAGAACATCAAACAAGATGGCAAAGGTAGAAAATACAAGAAAAAGGATAAGAAAATGAGAGGCCTGAACTAAGACATCCACTACCCAATTAGTAGATGTCCCAGGAAAAAAGAGCAGAGAAGATATGAGCTATAAAACTGTCAAAGTAAAAAGACACTTTCTCAGATATGAAGGACATAAGTTTCTAAGTTATAGAGGCCACTGAGTGGCCACTATGGTAAGTAAGAAAACAAAACATATTATTGAGAAACTTTAGAAGATCTAAAAGTTCCTGGATGGGGCAAAAGCAAGTCAACATAAAGACGAGGGAACCAAAACTGCTTGAGATTTTTCAAGAGTAATCCTGGGAGTTAGGAGATAATAGAGCCCTCCCTTCTAAATGCTGAGGGAAAAGTTGGTCCCAGCCAGACAACTATTCCCAGCCCAGTCGGTATTGGACAGAATAAAGAAACTTCAATTTAGGCACAGATCTGAAGAAATTTACCTTCAGTGCATTCACTAGAAACTTCCAGAAAATATGCTCCACCAATAACAAAGGAATAAACTACTGCAAAGAAAGTTACGGGACCCAGAAAAGGGAGCATCTGACAGGAAGAGATGTGAGGGGCATTTCCAGGAGGGGGGGCAGGGAGATGGAGGACGGGAGCCAGGTGAAGCCCAGGACAACCAACCCTGCTCTGGAGAGAAGGCAAGGCTCCAAGGGGGAAAACAAAGGATTTACCAGAGGTCTTAGACCAGCCTGAGGGGATTTCTGTGGGTCTGACAAAAATAGGTGATATGTGTATGGAAAATTAATGAATGATATATATGGAAAAGTAAGTAATGTTTAACTCCAGGGAAAAAAAATGATACTAAAAGGAATGGTGATCTTAGCAAACTACAGGCTTAGCTCTGAACAACAGTTACACAGTTATGCTAATGCTAATAATAAATGATAAAAACTGTGCTTGAACTGGAGGGTGGGGAGAGACGTACACTCACCAGAGGGGGAAGGGTCACCAAGCTAAATCCTTATCTTTCAAAGGAGGGAGGAGATAATTTTCCCTAACAGGACTAAAAGACAACGTAATAAGCTATCATTTAGAAATCTGAAGGCACTGGCCAAAAGAAAGGTCTATAAGGCAGGAACGTTTGCCTTAAAACCTAAAAGTCTGATCATGTGTTATGTTGGACAGCGGGGAGACACGGACTTTCACACACGGCTGGAAGAAGTGTAAACTGACTAGCCAACTGCCAATAATTTAAGTGTACACACCCGGAGCCTAGAGCTAGCAATTCCTCTCACATCAGGGGAGCTCCTGACACGCTCACTGCAGGGACAAGCACCCTGTGAAGACCAAGAGAAGCCGGACAACCTAAGGAACTGGTTAAGTAAATTATGATCCATCTCGAGCCCTATGAGCAAGGACTATGCAGCTGGAGAGAGCTAGGGAGAGGGACAGAGAAGTTCTAGAGATCTCCCAGTATAGAGAAATCAGTGTTAAGAAAATGGGGAGAATCCACATACTCATTTCACGGTATAAACTAATCTCCGGAGGAAGAGATGGTAGGTGAGAGTCATTTGCCTGTCCTTAGTTTTTAAATTTTTTTTGACAGACAGAGATCACAAGTAGACAGTGAAGAGAGAGGAGGAAGCAGGCTCCCTGGTGAGCAGAGAGCCCGATGTGGGGCTCGATCCCAGGACGCTGGGATCAAGACCTGAGCCGAAGGCAGAGGCTTTAACCCACTGAGCCACCCAGGTGCCCTAGTTTTAAATTTTTAAACCATATTAAACGTATTTCCTCCAAACATTCTAACTTGCAAATACTACAAAATTGTTAAAGAGAAGGAAGGGAAGCAGTTGCCTCTGGGGAGTGGGCCTTGGGGGAGGGAAGAAAGAACTAGGGAGTCCTGCTTTTTGTTAATGACCCCTGTGGTTCTACTTGGCTTTTTTTTTTCTTTTTTTTAACGATTTTATTTATTTATTTGACAGAGATCACAAGCAGGCAGAGAGGCAGGCAGAGAGAGAGAGGAGGAAGCAGGCTCCCTGCTGAGCAGAGAACCCGATGCGGGACTCCATCCCAAGACCCTGAGATCATGACCTGAGCCGAAGGCAGAGGCTTAACCCACTGAGCCACCCAGGTGCCCCTGTACTTGGCTTTTAAAACAATGTTCATGTATAACTTTGATGACAACTGAAAAATTCAGAATGTGAAAAATAAAAGCAGAGCCGAGGAGGAGATAGGCCTCTGGTGACGAGGAATGGAAAGGCTATGTTGGGGGAGCAGATTTATTACAGCCTTGGGGAGCAGGGCTGGGAGGCAGGGGACAGGAGCCTTTGGAAAAGATTCTTGCAGAGGATGGGAACGTTAAAGGCCGTCCTCTATCAACCGCACTCCTGTGGTGACAGCGGCACCCTCTCGCAGCTGTGTGGCGCGGAGACATGACAGGTACTGGAGGCCTGGAGTGAGCCTCCAGACTGGCCTGAAGATCCCTTTGACAATACTTTATGAGCGTGACCCCACAACGGCCCACCCACTGTCCCTCCAAGAGCGCTGTTCTGTCTGCCTCGCAGCTGTGCCGGGCCAAGGATCCCACCGTCACCTGTTTCATCTTAACACTTAGCCCCTGGTGGGCTGTGTGGGCCGGGGCATTGCCCAGGGCACTGGGTCAGGCGGGAATTCCAGAGTTGTAGTAGGCCCTAAATGGGGCCCTAAATGTCCTTCCCCAGCTGCTCCCAACCTGGCACACCCTGGGCCCACCTTCCTTGTCCCAGGGACAGAGTGTCCTACACAGCAGAGAGGCGGGGTCAGCCCAGATCCTAAGTCCTTCCCAAGAGCTCCCTGGTCCCCAGATCTCTGACCCCGTGCTTAAGGAAAGGCCCAGGGAGGGGGCAGGTCGAATCTGGCACACTGGGAGGAAGTTCTTTGTCTTGCAGGACACTTAACTGGATTTTGTAGCTGTCTCGCTGCCCCAATTTAAGGGAAATTCTGGGCTCGCTCCGTTTATCCTCTCTCTCCGTCCAACAACTATTTACGCACAGCCCTCTGCATGCCAGGCTGAGGAAAAACACTGCCAAGTTAGCGGGACCTGACTGTGGGTCCTACTGAGGTGGCTGGAAAACAGACTGTGAGGAGCCCCTGGGAGTAGTGACCATTTAGTCACATGCTGCTCAGCCAAACGCTTCCTGAGATCAAAGGTCACACAGGGGAGGCTCAGAAGACATATTTTTGCTAGTTTACTGAGTAATTTTAAAAATTTGAGTTAGATCCCACTTAAAAAATCAGGAGATTTCACATGAAAAGAAAAACAGGTTTCTCTTAAAAACTTGAAGATCTGGGATCCTTGGGTCCTTTTCTATAAAGACAACACTGTCTACAGCTGAGGTGAATGAGAGAGACCCAGGCCCTCAAGCTTCTGGTGGTCTGCATCTCCCTGGAGCCTACCCTGGCCTGCTTTGCTTGCTCACACCACCCTCCTGACTCAAGAAGGCGGCCAGGTTTCTTTCCCAGCCTTAGGCAGTGCTAAATGGAACAAAGGAACTCCTGCACAGGAATCATACCACCTCAAAATTCTTTGGGAACCTAGAATAGGTCACACAAATATAGAAAATATATAATTATGGGATATATCTATAAAATATATATTAATATATAAATAACATATAATATAGATTAACATATATAAAAATATAGAAAATACAGAAAAAATAGAATAGGATACACCAATTATGTTTCTTTAACAACAAACAACAAAAATCTCGGGTGCCTGGCTGGCTCAAATTGGTGGAGCTTGCAACTCCTAATCTTGGGGTTTGAGTTGGAGCCCCAGCTTGGGTACAGAGATTACTTAGAAATAAAATCTTTAAAAAAAAAAGTAATTTGCTTGCCCTCCCCTTGGCTACAGTTGGTAGAAGATTATTCTGTGGAGCTTCTAAACATTTCCACTCCCAGGCCACGCCCCAGGCCAATTAAACTCAGAATCTCTGGGGGGTGGGTCTTGCATGAGTCCCATTTAAACTCCACAAGGGATTTCAGTGTACAGCGGACGGGGGCGGGGGGGGGGGGGGGGCGTGGCGTGGCAAGCCCTTCCCCTGGCTTGGGGTGGTGGGGTGGGGGTGCTGGGACAGAGGTCATGTGTCATCTACAGTCCTAATTACATTTCAGGTCAACAGTCCCCCAGGTTCCTCCTGCCTCAGATTTCTGGACCTATGTGGGCATGTTCTGCTTTCCCCGCAGGTGCTGGTGCACGCACTTGCATTTGCTGCTTTAACATGAGCTGGTCTTGGTTCTACCTTCCTGCTCATAGCATAATTTTCCCCTTTAGAGGAGTTTCCTCTCAAAGGAAAGGTCAGGACCCTCCCACCAGCTCCTCATAAGAGCTGAGCTGAAAGCTTCCAACCCTGTGGCAGCCACAGGAAAGTTCGTTCCTGGGGACATTCTAGAGCGTTCAGATGAGTCTGTGCGGGAGCAGAGGGGAGAGGGCAGCTTTAATACCCTGAATCCTCACTCAGCTCCCCATCCCCAAGTCCCCCGCTCCCACTCTGGTGCCATCCACCCCCTGCCACCGAGCACTCCTTGATTCCCCTAAGGGGATGCAGTAATTGATGATTAGCATTCCAAAGCTTGGCTTACATCCTGCTAGCCCGTCATATTTAATTACATTTTAACTATATTCGTCTTCGATAATAGCACGAACATAATTTAGATAATTATCTCTCTCTCTCTCATTCTCTGACTCTGTCTGTCTCACTTAGAGCTCCTTGCAACAAAAATCGCTTTCTCGGCTCAAACACATAAACAGACTCTGGGGCCAAGTGCTTTTCTCTCTTGCAGCAGCTGTGCTAGAAACCCAATGAATTTGAGTATTATGCAGAAAAAAAAAAGAGAAAATTCATGTTTCTTCCTGCCTCTGTATTTATGTTTGTACACAACTGGTGGTGGGTGTTGGGGTATGTGTGTGTGTGCACACACACACATGCATCTGGGCAAGAGCTTTTGTGTGGTATAGCAACAGGGGAGGCCTGGTCAATCAAATTAGTGTCTACAGAGCACCCTCTTGGTCTGGCATTTCTTTCTTCCAAGGTTTAATGGTTTCCCTCGCAAATTTAAACTCAGCTGAAACAGTTCTAAATGTCTGGGAAGTCTTTTGAAGAGATGTGTTCTTTCTAATAGGGTTTCTGTCACACTTGGATCTTATAATTAACGACCTTTTACCCTTGCCCATTATCTGCCTCCTCCAAGAGCCCAACAGGTAGGAGAGGGAAATGTAGGCTCCTCCAGGGGAAAGTGTGTCTCAAGCCTACTGCAGCAGTGTCTGGGGTCCCTACACCCTACACCAGCTGGGTCACTTGCCATCTAAATCCTTGCCCCCCAAACTCTCCTCCCCTCCCCACGGGTAACACAACAGATTCTTCAGGACCTTTGTTAGTTTTTCTTCATGAACCAGATATAGCTGAGCATTTTACGTAAGGAAGATTTTATGTTACAAAGTTCACACCACTAAGATTTCTACACACAAGGGAATAAGAGATGGGTTCAGAAATAGCTACTATCCGAGATAATCCTGCTCAAAGTTGAGAGATCCAGAGCCTGCAAGAACTTCAACAAACCAATTCCCATGGAGATGGGAAGTCCTTACTCACAAGCACTCCAGGTTCTGTCTATGTCCTTGGAATTCTCAAAGGCTCTGATAAATATAAGATTTTGTATAAGAAATTCACCTTGTTTGATATCGAAGGATTAGCCATTAGCTGAAGGTCGGTTATTCATCCTCTTCGGATAAATTCTGTATTCGTATGGCTCTAGGTCCACATCAGAGACAAAAATCCGTTTTTCCCCTTTGAAAAATAAATACCACCAAGTAGTCCCTGCACTGGTGAGGGACAGGCAGGAAGAGGCTGAAAAGAGGAGTGATTGTGTAGTTAACACATATAAGGACTCTTGCAGCCACCTGTTCGGGAGACCAAAATTCCTAGCTCACTCTGGAAGTAAAGACGCAGACCAGACTTCAGGAACCCGGCAGAGCAGTCTAGACCAACACTTCGCTATCACGGTGCTGAGTCCACCCAGTGACCCTTCCGATGTGACTGGGCCCATTACTGGTCCACGTGCAGAAGGGCTCTCAGCAACATGCTGATTCTGGCAACTGAGTAGTAACTCTTGGCCCTCTAGAGAAACCAGAAACATCGACGTGGTGACTCGGAGAGGCTGCGGGGTCCTGTGCTGGGCGGTGTTACAGAGGAGGATGGGAGTGGTCCTCCCGCAGAGGTGAGGAGGAGGGACGGGCTCTCCATCTGTGGCTTGGGCTCTGGGCCATTCACCTCTCTCGGTTACGGCAGCTGAGGAGAACGATCTGCCAGGGTCTGAGGTCTCCTGTGCTGTAAAGGTCCTGTCCAGAACAGACTGGACTACTTTAGGCCAAGCCTGCGGTGGGCGTAAAGGGATGCACTTCTCCCTCACAGCCCTGTACAGGCTCCAAATACCCTGACAGGCTCCATATTGTTCAGTCTACTTGATTGCTTGGTGCCCAGCTCAGGTGCTGGGGGACTCTGCTGAAATGTGCCTGGAGCACAGCCACCCCCTGGTCTAGGCCTCCACTGGATGGCTGGAAGGGCGGGCAGCTCGGCCACGCCGGCAGGCAGCTCTAGAGGCTGGTGGGGGCCAGGACCATTTAGTTTGCTCCTCCCTAGAGGATTCCCTGTCCTCGGCAAGTACAATGCGCCACAGAATTCTTGATTTAGGGACACGAGTGGCTCCTTTCAGCCTATAAGGAGAGCAGGCCTGCTCTGAAAAGGCCATTGCCTCCGAGGAGAACGCTGCTCCTCCTTGGTGCTGCGTGACTCTCCGATGCCTGTCGCCTGTCTCTCCCCCTGGAGCACACTCCCTCTGAGACATGAGCTGGAAATGCGAGGACCGCGCCTGGGCAGGAGCCAATTTTCAAATGCTAAGAATTTGGCAATTTCATTTCCTAGTGTCTTAAATACTGAAAGGATTTAGAACACAATGAGGACAAAATGGCCCTGAATTCCAGGTTTTAAAAAAGGGCTTTTATGGAAATTCACACCAAATGCCCGTGCAGAATATAACCCCCGCCCCTACCTCAGAAACCCACCACAGTACACACACCTAAGCAAGCCTGTGGCCCTCCGGAAGGGCTGCCAGACGTTCTCTGAATCAAATCTGACCAATTTCATAACTAAAAATTACACTAAGCTCCTGCGGGTATTCCAGATCTGATGACATGCCAAATTCGTTCAGCAACTAACACGGGGGAGATATTCAGTGAAAACTTAAAAATAGACTCTCCCTTTCCAGCCATTAAGGGCCTGATATTCGCAGCTGAACAGGTAAGAAATTGGGGGCACTGGGGAGAGCTTTAAGAATCTCCAGAGTACGAAAAAATGTTTCTTTGTGATGAAAACGACTGCTCTTCACATGGAGCTGCCCAAGATTAGCCTCGAGCCACTGAACACACAGGAATCTCTGATAGGAGTTCTACAATAAAAAGGTGACAAGTGTCTCTGGCAGGCCCCATAAAGGCCCCTTCTTGAATTTGCATAAATTGCCGCATTCAACACAATTAAAGCTGATGTAAGGCAGCGTGGTGCGCGTAACAATCTTTCTTCTGGGACATTTTCTGTTAATAAAAAAGTAGAACTTCAAAAACCCAATTTCTCTGTCTTTTCAAACACTTTCTTGATAAAAAGTCACCACCTGCAAATTGGGGTCAATGAATTTCTGGGTGCGTGCTCTGTTCCAGGCAGGCCCTTGGCTTTCCTGGTTCTAAGTCACTGTCTGACGGCATCACCGGGCTTGTGTCCACGTGCTGGCCAGCAAGAACTCCCCTGGGTGACCCTGCTCTGCTTGTCTCGGTGCTTGCAGCCCGGCCGCCAGCAGGCCGCTCCCTCTGAGCTCACAAAGCATGGTGGTCAACCCAACAGGACAGCAGACACCAGGGCATGTGTTAAGTACATAAATTAGGTTAGATCATTTAGATAATATGTGACACAAAATTCAGATGCCACGATGGGTAGGGGGATTTAGCTGGGCAAACAGAGCACTTGGAGGTCTGGCAGGCCAGGAGGTCTGGTCAGATCATTTTAATTCGCCGCAGGAGTCAAGTCCGGATCAAAATGATGAGAGCAAAACGCATGGGAGGCATCTCGTTCCCTGTGATGAATCCAGATTCCCCTTAGGCCAGCAGCCTCGGAAACTCCCTCCCCGTGTTTTGTAAACCTAGGCTTCGCCTGTACACAGGTGTATGTGTGCGTGTGTGCACCGGTACCCAAGATGTGAAGCAGTGCATTTCTTAACACCTGCTTTGAATTTTATTCATGCCCCAAGGCTAAGACATCAAACAATGACTTCTTTACTACTTCGTAGTAAACAAGAAGCCATGAGACATGCACAAAAATATGGCTTCCTTTCAGGTTGTGTTTCAATCTACCCCTAGTTACTCACTGTGCTAGTCCCCTGCCCCGAGGGCTCTGCAGAGTTGAAGAAAGATGCCAAGAAGTCAGACTGCATTCAACAAGGTTAAAAGTTATCCTTGGCACATGGAAATCTCCTACAGTAAAATACTGTAAGACTGTTGCTAAAGCTAAATCAGCTTATTTTTCTGTATTATTTCTTGGGGAGGAAGGCTGCTGGGTGAAGGGGATGGGTGAGAAAACTGACCAGTAACTCTTTCTGATTCCATTGTCAGCCTTTAAGATCAGATAGATCAGCTATTAATCTCAGAAAGTCAGCAGTGAATGTGTGCAATAAATTTGTCATCATTTTATGAATAAGCTCTCGGTCATGAGGGCTTACTGTCTGGCAATTCACCTTTTCCATGATATTTTCTATCAGCTGTATTTTGGAGCAGCTGAGAAAGAATATTATTTGTGTTCCTGGAGATCGGAACATAAAACACCCTGGGCGTGATGGAGATGTACAGGCGGGCTTCATGTCTGCCCCCGGGCTCACTAAGCAAACAGCTTACCAATGCTCGAGTGAACACCGCCAGGGGACAGGAATCACTCTTCTGGGTCCAGGAGAACACTCATCTCAACAGCCGTTAATGAAGGCCTTGTTAGCACGAGATGACGTTGCACGTGCCCACTGGCTTTCTGTCAACAACTGTCAAATAGAGCTGTTGGTAATCACAGCTGGCAAGTTGTTTAGTCAATATTTTTGAAAAGTTCAACCAAGTGTATGAAAGCATAAAGTAGATTTTCCTAAAGTTGTGAGATGCTTTACACATCTCCCTATGCCGTGATGGTTCTGCCCCATTTGGGATCACACTGTTGTCCTCTTGGGCAGTCCTGAAGGGCTGTGGGCTGGAAGGTGCAGAAATGGATGAAATTTCAGCTGTTCTGACATTCAGCTGTTTTTTTCCATCAAGTCAGCGCAACTCTAGACCTGGGACTTGGTACCGAGGAGACATTACGCTGGAGATGAACACGACAACAACAAAATCCTAACACCACGGCCACTAGGAATGATTCTAGCCCTAGCCTACAAAATGCCCCAGGGAGGAGGGCTCTCAACATCAGTTTTAAAGCTCTGGGGAGGATATCAGTATTTCTGCCCTTCCCTCCTTATGAAGGATCGTTGCTCTATTCTCTGACTAAAGATGGCAAGTGTTCTTTTGGAGCCATCTCTCCTGGATATGACAACACATCATGAAAGGGAACCACATGAAATTAAGAATGGAACTCCGACTGCCCTATGACCCAGCAATTGCACTACTGGGTATTTACCCTAAAGATACAAACGTAGTGATCCAAAGGTGCATGTGCATCCGAATGTTTATAGCAGCAATGTCCACAATAGCCAAACTATGGAAAGAACCTAGATGTCCATCAACAGATGAATGGATCAAGAAGATGTGGTATATATACACAATGGAATACTATGCAGCCATCAAAAGAAATGAAATCTTGCCATTTGCGACAACATGGATGGAACTAGAGCGTATCATGCTTAGCAAAATAAGTCAAGCAGAGAAAGGCAACTATCATATGGTCTCCCTGATATGAGGAAGTGGTGATGCAACATGGGGGCTTAAGTGGGTAGGAGAAGAATCAATGAAACAAGTTGGAATTGGGAGGGAGACAAACCATAAGTGACTCTTAATCTCACAAAACAAACTGAGGGTTGCTGGGGGGAGGGGGTTTGGGAGAAGGGGGTGGGATTATGGACATTGGGGAGGGTATGTGCTTTGGTAAGTGCTGGGAAGTGTGTAAACCTGGTGATTCACAGACCTGTACCCCTGGGGATAAAAATATATGTTTACAAAAAATAAAAAATTTTAAAAAAGAAAAAAAAGAATGGAACTCCGACACCATGCGGTTTGAGGACTCAGAGCACATGACTGGACAATGGCTGGACCTCAGGGATATCTATCTTTATTTTTACGATTTTTATTTTCTTCATCTTTTATAATCTTTCTGGGAATGATCGTGACTTCCAGCTTTAAGTCAAAATGTCCTGTTAGCAAGTAGATGGGGGGACCAGCACTCTGGTAGAACACTTCTGAGAGTTCTAGTCTTGGCCTTCTTTTTATGGCGACTGACTCCAGTTAGATGCCCTATAATGCATTCCACAGAAATGCAGCATTTGGGAAACAAAGATTTTCTCTGAATACCTTGGATGTTGACACTCCCAAGTTTGGGTTCCTGCATGTGCGGTAGCAGGCTCATGCCTCATCTTCCTCAACTTCTCGCCCCAGCACAGGGATGCTTAGCAGCTGGTGATAGCATCTGAAGAATTTGCTGTGGCAGTGAAATTCTCACTGGTTCTCAGGACAGAACCAATATACAATAACCTGTATGACAGCCGTCACTAACAGCTTCAGTGTAGAACATGACATCCACCTTCTGGAGAGAACATGGACATGCTCTAGCACAGGGCTTCCCACAGGGAGGGAGGAGGTATGGTCCATGAGTGATTCTGATGCACTGTTGCAAGGGGTCTCAGATTCAACAGCAGCCCCTGGAGGGTGTGTGGAACCAGAACGCCAGTTCCCACCCCTTGAGTTTCTGATTCAGTAGATCTGGGATGGGGCCTGAGAATTTGCATTTCTTAATGAGTTCCCAGGTGATGCTGATGGACTGGCACTCCCATTTTTGGAGCCACTGTTCTATTTTGCAATAAAGAGGACAAGGCTGTGTTACACCAAGTAGAAGGCAGCAAGCTGGAAAAAATCATAGGCAGTTCTAGAATAAGAGGACCAGGAAGACCTAAGAGGACAATTTTAGTGGTAGTGAGGATGGGTGTCTGATATGGAGGGGATGCTGTGGGCAGGTTAGGTTTCAAATCCAGCTTTCCAAGCGCTCCACAGGTATCCTGGTCAGGTGAAGAGGTCTTCTGGCCAAGGATCATTGTTCAGGGACAGGAGTTGTGTTGGAACAGGAAGTCCACCAGCCAGAAGTCACAATATCAAGGTTTAGGCCCAGGTTCTGCCACTCACTAGCTTTATGGCCTTGGGTAAATCACCGGATCTCTGGAGTCTTTGCTGTCACGCTTAGAAGATGCCTATCCTGCAGGTAGTGCCGGGAGAGTACTCTGTAAATTGTCACTATAAAGGTCAGCAGTCCCTCTTATGCCAGACTCCCTGTGCCCCTGAGGGATTTACTGCCGGCCTCGGGACACACCTGACTCTCCCTTCCCTGCAGCCCCTCCCAGAGCCCAGCTCCATCCTACCCCCAGCCAGGGGGGATGCAGGAAATTACTCAGCAGTAAGGTGAGCCCTGCTCTTGATCCTCTTCTCAAGTACTTGGGTCCTGGGAACTCGCTCTCACCTCATTCCCTATCATTCAACAACCACGTCAGACCCTGGTTCCACCATTTATTCTGTACTTTAGTCCAGCCTACCCCCAGGGTCAGCAAACTTCTACTCTAAATGGACAGACACTAAGTATTTTAGGCCACAGAGCTCCTGTCATATATTCTTCTTTATTATTTTTTTTAAATAATCCTTTAAAAATGTAAAAACTGTTCTCAGTTTACAGGCTGTATAAAAACAGGCTATGGGCCAAATAAGGCCCTGACCCTGACCTTGCTGAATTCCCTTCATTCCCTTAAGTCCTAAGGTCCTTCTGTAACCCTTCCAGCCCAACAGTCTACTTCTGAATCCCAACATCCAAGGCTGCGACACACCCAAAGTGCTTCTAGGCTGTGCTATTTCTAGAACAAGCCCCTGGACCTGCCAGACTTCCCCTAGGGTTACTTATCCTGACTTTTACCCCTTTCTATTGCAGAGATGTTGCCAAATTTTCTCTTCCACCCCAGGAGGAGGTTGAACCCATGACCAGGTTCTGACTTTCCTGATCTGGAATGTCTACCACTGACTGCCTGGGTTTTAACCTGTAGGCTGAGTGTGCGTGGGGCACAGACAAAAACTTAGAAAGAGAACCACATGAAGTCAATGACAGGGCCACCGCACAAAGGAAACACTGGTTGTCTTAATTTTCTTTAGTCTCCAATCCCAATGATAAACAGATTGTATATTTCTTGGGCACAGAGATTGAATGATTAGTTATATATGATATTTAATTTCTATACATATGAAATTTAATTTCTAGCGATGCATGACATTTTATCTGATATGGGAGAAAGAATCCAAACTCCAAACAATATATGGAGTGTGTGACTTTCTAACCCTCTCTATCTAACCCTCTCTCCCGTACGGGTTTTGTGAGTGCCCGCCCAGAGTGTGCGCCAGGCTCCTTAATACTAACAGCTCCTGATGACTGACGAGCTCTTTATGGAGGGTTTAGTTTAGTTTAGCGCAAGCAATGCACACTCCAGTGCCGCTCAGTCTGTTCCTTTGGAAGGAGCGTGAGGACTTTATCACGTACTTCTTTAAACTAAATAGTCTCTCCTTACTAAATTAGGCATCCAAGTCCAGCTTCTCAGTATTCATCTTTCTGATTAATTCTCTGACTTGAAGAAATGGCTCCAGTTTTGTCCTTCCGTCTAGGAGAGTGTCCTGCATCTCCCACGCGGCCTGACTGTGGAACAACACAGCTGACAAGGCAGGCCAGGTGGTTGTGAAAAGGGTGTGTGTTCTTACAGTTAAACGAACTCAGCAGTCACTAGAAGATGAAAAAGCAGATAATGTCGGCTGGCTTTGCCGTATGAGCTACCAATGGACATTGGTTCCACTTCTCCACAGACATGGTGACCTAAAATATACAGGCAAGGAATTTCAAACACTGCAGAAGCCATTTGGCCACTCCTGTCACCTCAGAGGGGTGACAATCAGACCCTCTTTGGAAATTTATCTTAATTATGGTAGATCGCTGGTATTTAATATGGTAGTATGGTGTATCAGATTGGTGATTCCTGAGCTGACCTGGCTGTGGTGAAAACACTCAATGTGGAGTGAATGTGTTTAACATTGTGGTAAAGGAAAAGCAGTCCACTTCTTCAGCTGCAGGGTTTGCCTGGCTGGACTGCTGAAGGCAAAGGTGGGGGTGAGCGAGCGTGAGCCCAGAGTGGGTGGTGGGTGGTGCGTGTGGTGAGGACAGTGCCCTCGCGTGAGCACATGCCGTCAGGGCAGGCCCCATGGGCCTCAGCGCTGCGGTTCTGGGTTACCTTTACCAGCCCCACTGAAGAGCAAGCTGTGTTCTCACGGTGCTAAGCTGAGGAGAAAGATCCTTTGAATGGGAGTTTACTCTTGGCTTTCTTTGAATAAGCTTCTTTGGCAGTGAGAAAAGCTTCTTACCTCCCCAAAGTAGCTTGACTTGAAATATACTGCTTCTGAGAAAGGGGTGTAACCCTATCAGCGTTTTCACTGGGATTTGAAGCTATCCTTTCTGCACGGTTTGACAATATACACTTGTACTGGCCAACAAGGGATCTTTTACTCGACTCCCATAAAGTTTTACAGTGTATGATTCATTTCAGAAATGAGACCTGATAATGCAGATTTATCACAACGAGAAGCCTGCCTTTAAAATGTGATTTAATGATGCCTATACTTATTCACTGACATCTTTATAAAACTGTTAGCGTGGAAATATATTTGTCTTTTCGAAAATAAGTCTTCCTTTTACAAGTATCGTGCAATACGAGAGCCATACATTAAAAATGCAGCAGCAAGAGCAGCAGTGGTCTAATTTGTGAAGGCAACACTGCACTGAGCGCCACCTTCTCTCGATTCTGACTACACTAGCAGATATGGAGAGCATCTCCTTCCTTCCAGCAACCTCCACTCATGCATGCGAGTCCCTAGCTCAGGGCTGCTACTGTAACTAGAGGGCAGAGAGAGGCTCTCCAAGGTCACCCAGATGCAATAATGCTGTAAATAAACAAGCTACTGATTATGATTTAATGCTGCTTTTCTTCCTACCTTAACTTGGTTTATGAGCAGATCTTGATGATTTAACCTTTCAGCCAATTAGAACAGAAGGTTTGATTGACAGCAAATGAATAAATAACATTTTAGTGCAGGAGATAGAATCATCCTCCCCTATTAATCAGTCCCTCTGCCCGTGTGCAGGTAACACGATATTTATCACGCCACGCTGTTACAGTCCCTTGGGGTGTCATTTCATGGCCTACCACTAAAAACTTCACATTTACAGCAACTGCCCCTCTATTACTGTCGATAACATCTAATTGATATGTCAAACCTCCAAGGAGTGCAGTAAATTGAAACACTGCCTCCCCCAAAGAAAATAAACTGGCAAACAGGTAAATCAGCACCTGCCTTCTTATAATCACCCAGACACTTCCTGTTCAAAATCCACCCCCCACGAACCCACTGCCACCCTCTTCACTTCAGGCTTAGACAGCCAATACCCCACTGCAGCACAGACACACAGGCTAAGAGCCCACCACCAGATTTCTGCCCACTGAATGTCAGGGAACCCTGAGCACTGCCCACAACAAGCTACTGCATTCAAATCATTTTGCCAGTGGAAGCCCAGCTAGCCTGTGGGCGCCACAAGCATTATGTGGTGTGCAGTTTGGAAGAGAGCAGTTACCAGCCCAATAACAATACTGCTGATTTCCCCTAAAGACTAGGCAAGGCTGTCGGAGATGTGATCTCATTTACCTACAGCATGGGGAGGAGCTGGAATAATTATACCTTGTTCAGAAGAAATGAAACCCAGAGAAGTAAGAGACTGGTCTAACCGTTTATCATGAATTGGACACATTTGACACCAAAGTAGAAGATTTATCTTAGGGCACCTGGGTGGGTCAGTTGGTTAAGTGTCTGCCTTTGGCTCAAGTAATGATCCCAGGGTCCTGGGATCAAGTCCCTGTTGGGCTTGCTGCTCTGCAAGGAGTCTGCTTCTCCCTCTGCCCCTCCTCCCACTGGTTCTCTCAATCTCTCTTTCAAACGAATAGATCTAAAAAAAAGATTTATCCTAAGAAACCGGGCTTGTTGTAGCCACTCAAATATAGCACTTAATTAATAAAAGTGCTTAAAAACACACTGATGAAGACAGAAAGGACTAACATGGCGTTGATAATTCAATCATTTTATTTACTTAACAAAAAAACCTTGATTTTAATAATGGACAAAATGAGATTCAGAATATGATCCCACGAAGGCACCATGAACTGTAAAGGTTCTAGCTGAGGAATATATAAAACTCATATCTGTCTCTCAAAAATAGGAACACCCACATATGTCAAAAGTAAATTATCACTCAGAGAAAGACAATTATCATATAATCTCACTCATATGTGGAATTTAAGAAACAAAACAGAGGATTATAGGGGAAGAGAGGAAAAAATAAAATGAGATGAAATCAGAGAGTGAGACAAACCATAGGGACTCTTTTTTTTTTTTAAGATTTTATTTGTTCATTTGAGAGAGAGAGCACAAGCAGGGGGAGAGGCAGAGGGAGAAGCAGACACCTCCTCTGAGCTGGGAGCCTCATGCGGGGCTCAATCCCTAGACCTGGAGATCATGACTGGAGCCAAAGACAGACATTCAATCATCTCAGGCACTCAGGCACCCCAGGGACTCTTTATCATAGGAAACAAACTGAGGGTTGTTGGAAGGGAGGGGGTAGGGGATGGGGTAACAGGGTGATGAGCATTAAGGAGGCACATGATGTAATGAGCACTGGGTATTATATACGGCTGATGAATCACTGACCTGTACCTCTGAAACCAATTTACATTACATGTTAATTAATTGAGTTTAAATTAAAATAACAAAAGTAAATTAGACATACATATAAAATATTGAATTGTTACTAGATGTATGACACACAGGTAAACAGGGGTGTGGCCACATATGTTCTTTCTGGCTTCCCATTTTAGCTCTTCCCACTGCTTTCTTTACGGATTCTGTATCTTCAAAAAAAATTTTTTTAAGTAGATCTGATGTGAGGCAAACCAGCAGAAATGAAGTTATGATCCTGAGTTTGGGGGAAAATTTGTAGATTATCACAATAAATAATTTAAAAAGAATTCTATTAAAAAGAATTCTAACAGCTGATCCCACTGAACTATAGTGCCGAATAGCCAGCCTTCTAAATACAGGAAGCTATCCCTGAACAGGAATTTGGAATTTAGATATTTAGTTAACTTTCTTCATACCCAGTTCCTCACCCACCTGCAGGTCTGCCCTGACCCTGTCCGCCGCTCCTGCCCAATGTGGTCATTTTAGCCAAACCTTTTATTTCCTTTGTTTTTGTTCTGTTCCTTTCTTTTCTTTTTTTAATGGGCTCTCCCCGCAACTACACCACCCCCAATCTTCCCCAAACGTTCCCAGTTTCTCATCTTGCTTTGGAATCCCTGTCTTGGTCTTACTTCTTCCTATGGTCTTTCGGAGTGGCTGGGAATTCTTCATAATTCTGAAGTATGGATAATTCAGTAGTAGGATTTATTTGAGTCTTATGGCCTGAACAACCTCTTTTTCTATGTTGTCATTCCTCTTCTTGGATTTTTATCTGTCTGCCTGGCTCAGTTGGCAAGCCCCTGGCCTTCTGAGCAATATTCCTAATGTTGGATATGGTCTTGAGCATACTTCTGGATAAGGGCCATCTCATAATGATGAGGAAGAAAAGGATTGTAAAAATCCAGTGTCACTGCTTAGGGGAAGATGATCCTTGGGGCAAAACCAAGGTTGGATGAAAAATACTCAAAAACCTTGCACAAACGCTTCTAGAGATTACCAGCCAAAGTACACACAATGTACAAAGAGCAGAAATGGAGAGGCTCTGTCTACTGGAAGGGCTGAACATGGGTAAAGACGTGCCATGAAAGAAAGGTAAAAATGTAAGAAAAAAAGCTTGGGTAAGAACATGATCTTCAGGAGAAAGAATGATCCATTACGAGCCAAACACTGGTATGTAGCTAATCCAAATAAAGAGCTTTCTTCCCATTTCTAATTTTCATGATTTATATGTTTAATCAGAGTTATCCAAATATCACCCATTATAAACTCTGCTTAATGTGGGTCTTGTTTCAGAGTATGTATGTCAGGTAGCACTCACACTGCTTATAAGACTTGGCCATTCAGAATGGAAGTATAATTTCAAGGTAATAATGAAGTGTAATGCAGCAATTCCATAATCTAATTTGGGTAAACCTATAAATGTGACTCAGAA
Source organism: Mustela erminea (assembly GCF_009829155.1). Taxonomy (NCBI): domain Eukaryota; kingdom Metazoa; phylum Chordata; class Mammalia; order Carnivora; family Mustelidae; genus Mustela; species Mustela erminea. Next base: position 85,141,870 of record NC_045617.1, read on the forward strand.
AGGCATGTGTAGCTGAAGGTAAGTAACTTCAGATGGAATTCTTGCTAGTAGATGGTGAATGTATGTCTCTAGGAGCTCCCTGTGAGATGGGGACACAGTTACCATGGACAGGAAGAGATGAAAGAGTATACTTTCCCCGTGGGTGCTCCCAGGGCAGCCTCTGCATCTGTCTCTGCAAGTTTCATCCAAAGTCCACTTACCCATCTCTGTGCCTCTGGAGCCTCAAAGCCATCCATCCCTTCATTGCCCACAACACCGTGGACAAACAGAAGAATAAATGGGTGAAGGAAGTTGTCTCCTCTTGCCCAATGATGTGCCCTAGAGGCTTTGAGATCCACTTGAATCAAGCCACTAGCAGTCAAATTCAGAGGTCATGGGAAGAGGCAGGATGCTCCATGGTACATGAGGAAGCTAGTCCAGCAAAACTGGTGAAGGTCAAGGACCTCCCTAGATGGTGAGATCTAGGAGAACAGAGACATTCTCTGGCTCTGAAGTTGCTAATGTCCTTCTGGGAAACCCCTCCTTTAGTAACTCAAAAATATTCATATGTGCCAGGCATTACATGGGTATTGGGAATGTAGATATGAACAATGAAAGCAGACAGGGTCCCTACTTTCTTGGAACTTAAAATCTATTGCCATGATAAAAATTAGTAAGCAAATTACAAATAACATAAAATCATAAATCGTGACAGGTGTTTTCAAGGAGAAGAACACAGTACTATGGGAGAGACTAACAGAGGAGGCCAACTCCATTTTGGCTGGAAATGGTCATTTAACCAGCTTATGTCAATGGTCATTTGCGTAGCCAGGCAAAGAGCAGAGATTAAGGACTACCTATGAAAATGCAAAGAAGTGTCAGAAGTAATCCTGGACTTTAAGGAAGTTATGACCTAACCGAAGAGATCTAGTGATGTCTTCCTTTTGCATAGAGTTTTATCACTTAGAGATTACTTCCATGTACACTGAATCATTTGAGGCAGGTATGACACACACATCCAAAGAGACTAACGATACTTGTTCTCAATGAGTGAGCACAGTCCCTTTGCTAGGAAGGAACACAAGGCTCCAGGCCAGAGGCAGACTGGCTTTTTAGTCCCCAGGCATCCCAAATCCTAGAGCACACCAGCTTGCTTTGCCCAGAGGTACTAACCTATCCCTGTCCCTGCCTGTTCTCTAACCTGCCATAACCTTCTCCACCCACAGGAATGTTAATTAGTCTCATTCAGGTTCCTAGAAATAGGTCACCTCAGGTTTTAGAGAGGGATGGGAGTGTGGAACCCTCTCTTTTGGAAAACCAGTAAGACATGGAACCCTACCAAGGCAAATGAATTGCATAACTCGAAGTGTAGTGAAGCCACTGTCTCCCGGGTGAACGAGGCCATTGCAATGGGGGAAGGTGAGTGTTTGACCTCCTACAGACACCGGGGACAGAAAGTCAAAATGGAAGCTACCCTCCAAGAAGACGACAGGCACCCTAGAGACCCAACACCTGCCCCAACTGCAACCACGAGTTTTGTGAGGAGAAAATAGACCGTGTCCCCAACACCGGAGTCATCTTCTGTACCATGTGCCTAGAGAAGTCCCACACTGGTCCCGTATCTGTGCAAGCTGGTGGATGTGTACAGTGATTGGACAGACGCCCATGAGGGAGTCAATCAGTGACAAGGCAGTCCCACCAGCTACGGGCAGTCCCACCAGCTACGGAGCCCACCGGCCCCCTTCCAGCCCTCTGTATGCAGTGGGTATGGGTGTGGTTGGGGTGTGTGGGGCCACGCGGGTGTGCTTGGGGGCATGGCATGGACTTGAGGTGGGGTTGCCGGGACCCCAGGGGCCCACACCACTTCACTTGGCTCTGAAAGCTTTGACCTGCTGGCCCCTTTGCCCTGGTGTCCTGTCATCCCGAGCAAAGCTCTCCGGGACTCTCCAGGCTCCTCCTCATGGGACTCATCAGCACTCTGCCCACTAGAACTGGACTGCCTGCTCCCTCCTTTCCTGCCTTCAAAGGCGTGTGGCCTGAGATAAGAGCCACAGTCCCATGGGCCCCTTCGCTGGGCCCTAGCAGAAGAGCCCCTTTGCATATTAAGTCATGCTTTTGTAGAGGAGGAAGGGGCTGGGTGGGGGACAGCTGTCAGGCATGAGCTCTTAAATGAAGCAGCAGGAAAACAGACAAAACACAGCAAGGGAGCGACAGACAGGCACTTGGAAGCTTCCACAGATTTGGGGAGGGGGAGCCCTTGCGATCGCTGCACCCCTGTGAAAGGAAAGTCCATAAATGGGGACCAAAAGGCACAGGGCAGCCAGCAAGATGGGAAGAGTTCATAGCAGATCTGGGGGTGTGGGTGAGCCATGACCAGGATGAGCCTGGCTTGGCAGCTCCAATAGGCCCAAGAACCGCACATGCAACAAGCGAGTCCGAGAGAAGAAAGGCTAAGATCTAGGGGTGATGCTAAGATTTCTGACCTTGGGAAAACAAGTATTAAAACTCTCAATGCTGAGATGTGGGCCAAGAACACGTAAATCTCATGGTGCTTATTCAGGTGTGAGGCCATGTGTGTACACGTGCACGCATACACACACACAGTCACAGAGTTCCCTCCCCCGACATAAGGGGCTTCTGAAGCCATTTGTAGTACCACAGGGATCCAATTAACCACCATCTCTCACAAACATTAAAACACTAGTTAGACATGAAAAACACTGCTATGGCCCATCAAAGGCAAGCTACAGCTGACAGAACAGCCCTGAATAAAACAAAGACCTAAAGACGGCAGGGCTGCTCTGGAAGCAATCGACTTTATAACCACAATTTGACCCAGGATTTTACGGCTGAGATGAGCAGAGGTTTGGGCAGTGTGAGGCTGACTACTTAACAAGTGTGTCCTGGAGTGGCTTTCTTGTCCAGCGTGTACCTCAAGTGTCCCCTGTGCCAAGTCACTTAACAGGGAAACCAAACGCTCTACTGTAAGGAGATGCGGAACATGGCCCCGAGAGGGGGGTCAGGGAGTCCCTTTCTTCACGTTTTCAAAAAAGGCTGGCATTCTGATTTCTCTCCAAAGGAGACCTCTTTGGGGGTCTGTACTTTGAAGTCCTGGCTAGAGGCATAAGTGTTGTCGCTTACTGTTGTTTTAAGGGCACGTACTTATTACATAGTTCCCAGCTTCTGTTCTTCCACTCCTGGCTTCAAATTCCTCAGATTTCTAATCCAGAGGTTCTCCAAGGACTTAACAACGAGCCTCTCGAAAATGGATGGAGAACAAAGGGCCCTGTGGTCTGCTCCAGAGCCCTAGACCCACATGTCAGCGGCCGTCCTCGTCCCTGCTGCTGATGGCCAGGAGGAAAGGAAGGGGATGGACGTCACGAGGTAGACGAGAGAGCAGGGCTGGCCACAGTGGCAGCCGGACTTAGCTGGCTGAGGAACCGGTTCAAGAGTGCTTCAGAAGAGACCAGAAGTCCTCCGCCCAAGGTCACAAGTCCCTGTCTCGGGAGCAAACAGGGAACAGGGGACCACTTTCCTCTGTACTTGCAGCTCCTCCTGCTGACAGAGGAGAGCGTCCTCAGAGTGTCCTGCTCTGCGAGGGAGGGTGTGACAGAGGGCTGGCAGGCTTTCCATGCCGAGAACCCAGGCAGGCACCTTGAGACTGATTAGTGGACAGACTTGAGAAAGTGATTCTGTTGCAATATGGCACTTCTGGAACCAGATGTATGTGGTACTTTGCTCAGAAGGAGCCCTTCTGCCTTGACTGTTGGGCCCATGGCTGTCCAGCTTGCTGCCCCAGGGCACTAGAGCACAGAGTTAGAGTTTCTCTTGCCCTCCCTAAAGCCCCCGGCTGCTCCCCCACCTTAGCTTCTCACCTGGAAAACGGCTATCACTCTAGGGTAGATTCTCGTTAACCCTCGTCTCTAACTGCTGCTTTTCTGGTCTCCAGTCTCTCTTACTGCTAATTCATGGTCTGTCTGTCCTAGGTACATTCTACCCAAAAGGCACATGCTTAGCAGCCCTCTCTTCTGCCCGAGAAGAGAATAAGGTTAAACTCCCCGGCATGGCGTCCAGGGTCTTCCACAATCTGGTCCCAGTTTGTCCCTCCAGCCTTCTTTCCAGCTCGTTCCTGTGGACATGTGATACTTCAGGGGCAGCCCAGGGCACACTATTGGACGAATCCTCCTCACTCCTGAAGCAAGAATGGGCAGTCCCGGGCCTCCCAGCCCACAACTCGGTTAGGCCAAACCAGGTCTAGTTATCTGAATGTGCCAAGCTATGTCACATCTTGCGTATTTGCACATGCTGCTCCTTTTGCCTCGTGTGACTCCCAGTGCCCTTGTCCACCCCAGACAATGCCCTGGCTGGCATCCGGTTACCTTTCAGGATTCAGTGTCAGTGGTATTTCCTCCAGGAGAACTTTCTTGACTGTTCTTACCGCACTTACTGATTTCTGTATCTGTCTCTGGACCAAAATGAGCACCGTACACTTAGGAACTTAAAGAAAAAAAAAAAGTGGCACAGAGTAGATGCTCACTAAATATGTATTAAAGGTATGAACAGAACATGTGAATACCAACCTCTGGGGTTCATAGAATTAGAGTCTCTTTTCCATAAGACAGCTTTGCATACATTTAAAGATCATCATCAGGGGCACCTGGCTGGCTGGCTCAGTTGGTAGAGGATGCGACTCTTGATCTGGGGATCATGAGTTCAAGGCCCATGTTGGGCACAGAGTTTACTTTAAAAAAATTTAAATAAAGATCATAAAGTTGTGAGTGGCCTCACAACTCTCTTGGTCTCGTCTTACCTGGGTCTTGTTTTATCCCTGGTTCCTTCAATGGACCACCCTCCACACCACCTTCCTGGGCTCTCATCACCAGGTCATTTGCAATGTCCTTCTTTAAGCACAAACACATGTGTCCTGCCCAACACAGAGCACAACAGGAAGGTCGCATGGGCATATGGACATGGGGCAGCCAGTGTAGACTAGGACTGCCCAAAGTTTAGAGCAGCCTCCTCCTAACTATTGGCTAGTATTGAGTTTGTGGCCAACTAAAACCACAGCTTTTTTTCCACATAAACATCTCTCAAGCTTGTCTGCCCCCCTATTGTACTTGTACAATTGATTTTCTGAACCTAAATGGAGGGCATCACATTTATTCCCATTAAATCCCATCCTGTTGGTTTGGTCCCACATTAGAGGCTGGAGAGGTCATTTTGAATGTCATGTCTGCCCTCTGTCTTCTGTCAAGGCATTGATTAAAACAGTGAAATGTATAAATGCCCAGGACTGAGGACAGAGTCAGAACGTATGTACCAAGAGCTCTTTCTCTCCTCTCCCCTGTCCCCACATGGGCTCCCAGTCCAGTCCATCAGCAGTCTGTTTTACACAGCAAACTCCCCACCAATCCCCCTGTCACCACTCTAGTCCAAGACCCTGTCTCTCTGGGTTATAGCAACAGCCTCCTTATTTATCTTTCAGTTCCATATTTATCTCCCTCTAATTCATTTCCCACACAGCCACCAGAGTGATCTTTAAAAAGCAGAAATCAGCTCATAGCACTCTCTTGCCTAAGACCCTACATAACTCCCCTCTGCTCTTAGAATGAAACCCATACTCCTTATCAAGACCTGAGGGTCATATACAATCTGAGAGGCACTGGCCTCTCCATCCCACCTTGCACTGTCTGACTCCTTCCCCAGGCTTCAGCAACACATACACCAAGTTCATTTCTCCTTGATGGTCTTAAAGTTCCCTGATACTCTCTTTCCCCAAGCCTTTGTAAGGCTGTCTTACTATATCACTAAGCTCAAATGTCACTTTGTCAGAGTGGCCTTTATCTGAGCTCAAGTAGCTGCTTTTTGCCTAAAGAGTCCCATTACTATCTATTTATCCTCCTGTTTGACTTTCTTCATAGCATTTATCAGTAGTTGAAAGTTCCTTATTTATCTGGTATTGCCCATTTCCTCCTTGCGAAGATGTAACCTTGATGAAAGTAGGTATCTTGTCTGCCTTGTTCAGTGCCTGTCACTCAGTGGATGCTCAGTTTATTTGTTAAGTGGATGAATAATAGAATTATGAAATCAGGAGAAATGAAATATATTTGTTATATGTATTAATAAAAATCGTGCTTGGCTCCATTCTTACCACTGTTATTATCAACTTTGGTTTGTTATCAATATTTTATGATGCCATCAAAGAATCAAATAGAATTACCAGCACGGAGTTAGGCCAGACAATAATTGGTAATAAAAATGCATTATGTGGGATAACACAGACATGCTACTTTAAAACCATGCACTCTAAGAGACCTCTAAGATGCTGGTGCAGAATTAACATGTCACATGTAGTTATGTGGTTACTAGATTAGATTGTTTTTATATCAAAAGGGCCATTTTTGAGGGCTATTGTTCAATCAGGTCAAATTCATGTAAATGCCTCTAATCCCTGCATTTATATATACTTATTCTAGTGTAATATTAGGGGCAAGGATCATTCTGATTTCAAAATCTGAGTCTTACTGACTTAGAATCCTATTCACAATGGTGGGATAAGACTCATACTGTTGACCTAGTTGTCAGCACGTCAAGTGGGCTATCAGTGGGGCTGGAAGGGCTTACCAGGAGCCCAGCAGCTCACCCACCCCAGTGCCATTAAGCCAACCCTCCTGAAGGCTCCACCAGTTCCCAGGGGTAAGCTATGGCCCAGCCACATGCGAGGAAAATAGGACCATTCTTTTTATTATGTCAGCAAGACCCTCCTCTCACCCCAAAGGCCCAGAATGAGATCTCTGGATTCATACTTGTAAATTAAAAATGTATTAGGAGCGTCTGGGTGGTTCAGTCTGTTAAGCGTCCGACTCCTGATTTCGGCTCAGCTCAGGCTTGTTCCTCTAGCACTCTCCTCAGCCTGGACAGACTAGACTGCCTTCGCCTCTGGTGTTGAACTGGTGCTGATGGCTTTAAGACTGTTTTCTGAATGCTTCTAGATGAAGCTATTTATATACCACTAATCACTGGAAGGTATAAAAGGGGCTCCTCTCAACAAATATTTGAGCATGAGGGGATATGCGCTCCACATGGAGCAGGCCTCTTGCCTAAGCTGAATCCCTTTAGCAGGAAAGGAGGGTAGAAACTAGAGAAGAATGGCCCAGACAAGTTTTTACCACATCCCCTAAGAAACCCAAGATAAATAAAGATTCTTAAACAGAAAGAGATAAACGATACAAGAGAGATGTAATGTAGCATAGAGCTCTTCCCAGAAGGTCCCCCTCCCCCCTCTGTCATTGGGCTTTGAGCTGCAGTTCATTTAAGGAGGCCTTTTTCAATGAGTCTCTCTGGATCATGGATTACTATCACAGAAAGAGGTCAGGCTTCCTCCTAACGCCCAGCCTAAATCCTGCCTACTCCAGCAGACTCTTCCCAGGGCATGGCTGGCTCACTCCAGGGAAGCATGAATCCACCCACTGAGGAGCCTGGCCAAAGGGGTTCTTAATTCAAAATCTAGGCAGGGTGGTCACACCTCCTTGGACAGGAGACCTCTTCTCTCCAGACCTGTAGGAGGGCTCAAGTCTTTGGTCTTCAAGACAGCAAGAATTTGGTTTGGATTAGTTGAAATCTCATTTTCCACTCTTCCCTAGTGATAACCTGTATCTAATTCACTGTAAGTCTGAAAAATCCACAACACTGTTCCGTTCGAGAAAACTGCCCCCAAAATATAACCACTCATTCATTCATTCATAGGTTCATTCATTCATTTGCTCATGAATCATTTCTAGGCTTCTCCCACATGTCAGCCTCTGTGCTGAGTTTTGATGATTCAAAAATAGATAAGACACCGTCCCTGACCCTTGAGAGGTAATCGAACAGACCTGTAAATATATCATAGATGGTCTTTGGGGCCGAGCATTAATAGCTATAACCAAAGCCTCAACACCAGGAGTGGGGTATTCTGAGAAAAGCATGGAACCCCCTTACCCCCATTCTGTGACATCTGCTACAGGGCTATGCAGAGACCAAGGGCGCAATTAAGTGTCCTACAGTTTAAACACGGCTACTGCGCCATTCCTGTGGCTTCACTGTGTCTGCCCTGTGCCTGCCAAAGCCTTTCAATTCTTACCTTTTGGCAGACAGAGCCTAACACGAAGCAATGGCCCCGCTCCTAAATGACAGAAGAGCATGCTCTGAGGGCAGATGACCTTTGTATTCACTTAAACAACTCAACCTTTCTCAACCAGAACAGTCACCCGCCTCCGCCTGCTTGCGAACCTGAATTCGCCTGCCACATTTGCATGCATAATGTGCCGAAAAGCCTTCTTTATAATGTTTACTTCTATGTTTCTTCCCAATGAAATCACTGAAGGGCAAATTTGATTTTCAAATCAGTTTTAAAACATCTGCCTTTGAAAAAAAAGTGAGAGTGAAGAGATAAGGCTTTTAGATTACAGACAAGGGCTAATTATTTTAACTGATACCCCTGTGTCTGGGCTAAAAATACAAATGTTAAAATATTTTTAATGCATAGCCACCATCTAATGGATGTTAATATTTCATTAGGGAAAGGCTTCCAGTCAGGAGGTGTGTACTCAGTGATTGCTGAAGGAAAAGCCTAACTTCCTGACCCTTCTTTCAACACGAACTCATCGAACCTTGTGCTTGAGCACTTCTGTTTGTTGTCTTGCATGAGTACGTTTCTTTCAAATATAACTTAACTATATATCTTATGACTTTCAAGATCTTCAGGAAGCTCAAGGTATTTAGTATACTTCAGGGTTCTTATGTTTTTTTTTTTTTTTTCTCTTCCGAACAAGAATATCTGAGCTTGCAAGCTTATCTCTAGATAAGGAGCTCTTTGCTGTTTGGGGCCAGGTAAGCGACAATTAATGATGCTTTCCAGGGGCCGGTACGTGACAATGACAGCTTCCAGGGGCTGGGGAGACGAGAGAGAAGCAGCTGTGGGTTTGGTTCTACCTCCTATGGAAGAGTTTATTAAAGTGCCCACATGTATCTTATAGGTGTAACATATATGTCTGTCAGTGTCTGTGTATCTGTCCAGCCGACACACAATCTTTGGACTTTAGAACTGTGGTATGCCAACTTCAGAAGGAGCCTTAGAGAGAAATCTATTGTGTCTTATCTTTTACATAAGTACTTCACATTTTTGTTGGTAAGATAACAATACACTGGACTATTTTAATAACTAGAGCTCTCAGAGCCTGTAAATAAGCCCTGTTTTAGGGATGGTGTTTTATAGATGTAGACACAGAGGTGCAGGCAGAGTAAGGACTTGGCCAAGGCTACTGGGTCCGTCAGTGGCAGAGCTCGGGCTGAGAGTCAGACCTCCTCATTTCTATCAGGTCTTTTTATTTTGCATTTTCCTTCGTTCATGTGCAGTTAATGTTGCCATATTACCCACTTTTCTTTCCGATGGCGAGGTCAGGGTGAATACTTCAAGAACAAAACTGCTAGTGTAAAGGCTGAGATTAAAGTAATTTTACATTAAACACAATTCCAACATAGATTTTCACTTTTATCCGTCTGCACATTACTTCATCCCCTAGCCTGTACCTTCCTTGGGGACCGGGCTCCGACCTCTCCCCCACCCCAGGGCCTGGGATGCAGCTGAGGAACAGGAAGCTGCTCCCCCACAGGCTGCCTGCACTTTGTGCTCTTGGTCGTCCTCTGGGGCAGCCAAAATGCAAGTATCAGCGCACTCCCTCGGGCCCCTGACTTTTGTGGTCAGGCAGATTCCTGCCTGGCATAGTTCCCACCTCCTAGTAGGCACTTCAGAAAAATGGGCTGCATGAGTGGATAAAGGTCTGCACGGGCTTCCTGTTCAAAACAAGCGAGTCCTGAAAGAGCGCGGGCAGGACTGAAGGGTGAGAAGAATATTCCCTAATGTGAAGCCAAGGGCTGGCTACTCTTCCCCAGCCCTAATCTTTTGGGAAAAAACCTTCAGGCCTGATGCACAAATGCAGCTGCAAAGGCAGAGATGATTCTGAAATCTGAGCCTGGCGAGGAGGACTTGGTTTCCGTGTGAACTTCATTTGGTTCTCAGCACTCCTGGCTGAAGCCTAACAGCTGAGGTCACCGATCTCAAGGTTTAAGATTTGCCCAGCAAATGGTCCCAGACCTAAGGTACGCACCAGATAGAAAGGTCCCTGGAGAACAACTGGAGAGCAGGTAAAAAAATAACATGATAACCAAGATGTCTGTAACCAAAACTTGCTATTTGTATGGAAATGTCTGCTTTCTCCAAAGGTTTTCATATGTGAGTATTCCTTTGACCCTCAGATCTTCCCCTTTTGTGCCATGGCTCTCTCTGGCAGTCTGGTGAGGCCTCTGAACCCCTTCCCAGAATGTTTTTGAATGCATAAAACCAAACATGCAGGGAAACCAATGGTACAGAAATACGGTCCTGTCCACAGACCCTTTGGGCAAGATGACATGGAAGGGCCCCTGGCTGGAGACAAAAAGGACTGTCTGTCTCCTCGCTAGTCATAATTGTGTGACACAGCACAAGACTTCAGAACCTGGATGGAGCCTGAGACTCTAGATCTCCTTCTATCAGGATCCTCATTTCTCAAGAAAACCCAAGTTAGATGTTCTTACTGAAAGGAGAGGAATGTCTCATTTAAGAAATAATGATGACAACAGGTTTTATATTGCTTCCCTATGTCCCTTCCCCCAGACTCCCTTTGGGATTTGCTTTTTCTCCTTAGCCCTCCTTTCTAAACAGAATGGGTACCAGGGATTGGCAACACTGGTACAAATTCTAGGTCCTCTTTGAAAATACAACTCTGATTTGTCCATAGCCCCTCCCCTTTACTTTGCAGTGTAGTAAAATTAACAAGTCATCTGACCTAGACATTTTTTAGAAGATTTTATTTGCTTATGAGAGAGAGAGAGAGCAAGAGCAAGAGCAAGAACATGAGCAGGGGGAAGGGCAGAGGGAGCAGGACAAGCAGACTCCCCCTGAGCAGGGAACCCGACGTGGGACTTGATCCCAGGACCCTGCGTGACCTGAGCCAAAGGCAGACACTTATCTGACTGAGTCACCCAGGTGTCCCTGACCTGTACATTTCTAAAGGAGAACACTGGTTTGTAACATCGTTTCGAACAACTTAGAAAGTCACCCTCAACCGGAAATCTAAATATCCATCATCCTAAAGGCAGCTAAGCAGTAACATTCAAGTCAAATGTAGGGCAAACCCGCTTCTGCTCTGAAGGAAAGACCTTCACTTCCATCACGTCTGCCAACATACGATGTCCCATCTGTAGTGCCGGGTCCCCATGCAGACTTCCTACGTAAGAGGATCACTAGAACTATAAATCCTAATTTAATTAAATCAATCTTAGTAAACCCCCAAAACAACATGCTAGGCTAGAAATAAAATCCCAGTAAACAACTGGAAAATGGGCACCAAATAATATTAGGACTCCAGAGATTTTGGCAGAAAATGGGTTATTCTATTGGTTCTTGATTAAAACTCTGCTTCCACCTGGGTCAGGGCATTTCATGGGCACACTCAATTCAGCTCCGCATGGAGAGTGTCCATGGGAGGCCCTGTGGGAGGAAGCAAACAAAAGCAACAGTTCCCCAGACCCCAGAGCCACTGCAGTGAGTGTATCTGGATTCAGATCAGAGAAACAAAGAGCTACGCAAGTATGGCCCTGCGAAATGGATCAGAAGCACTTTCTCTGAACAACACAGTAAACACCAGGGTCTGCAGGAGGCCTGGTCTCTGCCCAAGCACACACTTCTCCCAACACCTCACTGATCAGCAGTCTAACTCTGTAAAAGTACGACTTGCTTGCTTTTTAGTGCTAATAAATTGTCTTCATAAGCCGCACGCTAGCTCTTCTGTGATTTGGATGAATTTTCAAGCAGAGAAGTAGACAGTCGTCTGACTTCAGGATGGGGCCGAGGGCACACTTGGAAAGAGTCAGCTGATAGGAGAGTCTCTTTTGACATGCATGTTGTTTTTGAGCCAGACGCCTGGCAAGGGGTCTATCTTCTTTCTTCTTCAGCACCCCTCACGGTGCTCTGCGTACTGAGGATCAATCTTTCATTCTGATGAGAAAATGCAACCTTCTGTGCCAAAAGCCAATCATCTTTTAAATGGGAGGTCAGCTCAGGCAACTTCTGCATCTTAGTAGCCACGGTTTACCAATATCCTGGTGTTAGCAGGTCAGACGCACCGAAGTGCCAGGCAAGAAATCGAAGGCCAGCTCTGTGACAGATAAGTGGCAGTGCCCAACGATCACGGAGGTACCAAGGAGCCCATCAACATGATTCATAAGACTTCCCCGATAGCACAAAGTCAACAGCTGCTGGTCTTGCTTAAGCCATCTGATGGGAGTAAGTGGTTACCAAGAGGCCTTGGTAGATGGACGAATGAATGCGTTACATAAGCAGTACCTCAGAAGGGGAGAAGCCTGTCTAATGAAAATGCAATCTTAATTTATTATAGGAACACACTGAATTTTATGGTGTTCGAAGCATCTAGGGAAAGTCAGGAGATGACTTTCAATAGAGGTGGGGAGGACTTCATTGCAAAGCTCGAGTCCATGGCTCTTCTGAAAGTATTTCCCAGAGATTAAAACAAAAAATCATGGCTAGAATGCCATCCAATCTTGACAGCGTGTGACTCGAGAGAAAAGTACATGGCATAATAGCCCTTTTCCTCTCTCAGGGAGGAGCACCGAGTCATCTAGGGTGAATTCACTTTATACCTAAGATGTAATCTCTTATAGGAAATTTAAAACAATAACTTGAGACCTGGCAGTTTTATCATCCAAGCTATTGGGCTAAGCTTCAAGCTACTAATCCCCCGAGGAAAAGCATAGCCAGGAGACAGCTAAAATAAGCTTAAGAATGTATATAGTCATTTTATTATAAATGGCTACTTCAGAATCATTCTGTGTTTGATTTTGACTCGTTCAAGGCAAGATTAGCCAATACACATTTCGGACACACTTGGAAAACAACCTGTCAATCTACCTGTGAGAAGAAAGACGCCTCTGAAAATTCATCATATTGGTGAGGGGAGAAAAGGAAATCACCCACATTTTGGCTATTGCTAAAAGCCAAGCAGAACCTCCTGTTATCCAGGATAAGTGGTAAATTACTGCTTATTATAGGGTATTACACCGTTTACAGAAACTGCAAGTGCTCATTACAAACGACACATCACACTTATCGTCAGAGAGTGTGGCCAAAGCATGGGCACAGGCGTGCGACAAAACATGTGCCGCTTGCCAAGCCTCCCTGTGGCTGAGGTTATTGTTGCCAATACAAAGGTGACAAAGAAGTGGACTGGCTGAACGTACAGGCTGTCTTCCTGCCGCTTCCGGGAAGATGTGCTCAGAGGCTCACTTGAACTTCCCTCTGACAGGCTGAAGGAAGAAGGGGTGACCTTTATTTATCCACCGAGGCCAAGCCCACTCTCTTCCATGGAGAAGGTAGGTCCAGATTTGGCATGCAGCTTTGCTCCCACAAATGTTAGCCCTCCTGATTCACTCAGAGAAGATTTGGTCTAGCTGAGTGGGTCAGAGTCCACAAATGCTTCTGTTTACATTTGGATCAAGGCCTTTTGGGGGACTATGATCCTGAGCTGATTGAAAAAGCTTAATTAACGAGCCCATGGGAGGAAGAAAGTGCCCACCCAGCGCCGCGCCTGACCTAGAGCAGTGGCTCAAAGTATGTCCACTAAGCGAATGCACGGATAAACAGCAAATGTGGAGTGAACACAGGCCCACGCCCCACCGACTGGGGGCTTTAGCAGGGCAGTGATTCAGCACTAGGGAAAGATAATCTTCGTTAAGGAAGTGACAAAAGGAGAAAATACTGTATCTGAGAGTATCAGTTGTTCCATCCACAAATATGAATGGTTTGGAAGACTGTGTGCCCTATATTCCCCCTTCTCATCTCCTCAGAAATTTATAAAGTTAATTAATATTAATGTACGAATATGATATTAATGCACTGTGAAGGTATAAATTGAAGACAGACTAGAAATCCAAAAACAAATGTATCTGTAACTGTAGATGACAGCACATCCCATGTCTTCCTAAACACTTGATTACTACTTCATGTTACTGGGGTTCTCTGTCCCCACAGGGCACGATAACCCCATCTCCGTGCATTGGAGGCCTTCCCTTGAAACAGGCCGAGGCTATGATAGGAGGGTCGCGACGGTGCTGTGAGAACACCAACTTTAAAATCGTATCCTCTTGTTAGTTTGAGCCTGTGATCCAGCATTACATTACAGTAGGTCTGGATTTTTATTTGAGTTCAGAAAAATGAGTCGAGAAGATTCGGAAATGCCAAACAAACAAACGAGCTTCCACGAGCCCCTCCTTCCCCCACCCCTAGCAGACCCCAGGGAAAAGACTATACATTTCAAAGCTCCAGCAGTCAGAATTTCTATTAGGCCTATATATCCACTGCCAAGTCCTATAGAGAATTCAGCGACTCCCTGGAGAATTAGGAAGGAAAAAAAGAACAACATAAACAAGTTATTTTCCTCTAATAGCAGTGGCACTAAAGCCAGCTGCCCTTCTTTGCTGGAGCATCACCCCCACGGAAAACACTTACACTAAAGGTTCTGAGAAGCACAGATAAGGAAGGAAGGGATATCATCTGGGTTTTTTTAATCGGAGGAAAATCAGTACTTCTCTGGTGCAAGTTTAATGTGCAACAGCCTGGAGAGAGAAGGACCGACAAGATGATGACTTCCCTCACCCCTCCCAGGTCAAGCCCGCGAAGCTGCGTTACTAGGAGTGCAAACGCTCTTTTGCTCTGTTTCGCTTTACTACAAGCGCCGGGTACTGCTGTATAAATTCGGATAAAGAGGTGCAAAGTGTATGAGCGGGAAGCACTCAGTAACTCTCTCCAAAGCAGCTGGTAAATGTGTGCAATTCCAGATGATCACCACTCTGAAACTATACTTTAAAACTTTGTAAGAAATGTTTATTACTGATACTCAGTACGTAATTTACAGCGCCGTGGTGAAATTCTCTTCCATTCCATTTCAAGGGCTTGTGAAAAGAAAACGTCAGCTGTGGGGGAAATATGCTTTATGGATCTTGGCTTAAAACCGAGGAAAAACACACATGCACGTCTCTTTTGGGAGAAGAAAATAGTCTAATAAATGGCCTAATGAACAGTGTAATGATTTTTTTTTTTTTTAAGTAGGCAATAGGAAGGAAAAGGGAAGAAAAACAGAAGCTAAAAGACTCCAAACCTAGATAACGAAGCCCTAGGTGATTTGATATGGAGACTATGCTTTAAAATCAGTTTTTAAAACATGAATTATGATATAGCTAATAGGCTGGATAAATTAATATTCTGTGGAAGAAGCTACAGTGAGAGCAAAATAGAAGATCATATGAAAATGTAAGTGGATTTATAATCTATAGTCTTCATCATGCCTTCTGAAAGGTGAATCGACTTCTGACTTGTACCTTTGTGTGATTTTTAAGTCTAAGTTCATAGCTTCCTTTGGTCAGGAAGTCTCCAGTGTTTGCAATCACAATGCAGGCCAGCAGTAAGCGACAAGGATCCTAATGCATCTTTTCAGAAACACGTCCCTAATTTCATACTATATTCTGATCATGTCTACACTCTCATAGCCTTTACAGGACTGCTTCTTACTACGGCCTTATAGGCCATGCAACATTCTGGGAACAAGGGATTCAGAATCAGGGTATCTGGATTGGAATCTGGATCTTTCCATTAGACGAGAACTTGAGGAGGCATCTGTACTCTCTATCTGTCTCAGAGTCTCATCCGTAAAATGAGAGGCTTACACTCTAACTTCCAAGATACTTTCAGCTAAACCATTTTATGACTACAGGATCCTCTTTTGTATTTTATACTTTGTGTGTGTGTGTGTGTGTGTGTGTGTGTGTGTGTGTGTTGGTGGTGTCTGAATTTTCAGAAGTTGCAGACAACCTGTAGGTTTCTTTGGAGAACTATCTTTCTGTCTCCTAGTATTCTCTCTCACATTGCAGCCTTTACCTACTCAGGTCACTCAACAAATATTAGACTAAATCACAGAGGGCTGGGCTATGCATTTTATTAAAGACCTAGTAACTAGAGGCTACTCTGAGATAATCTGGCCTCTACTTCTAAGGGGTAGATCCCAGGGCACATTGAAAAATGGCCAGCTTTTTAAGAAGCAAACTTCCTCCCAGCCTAGTCCCTTATTTCCTCCCTCCTCTGAGACAGACCCAAGAAAAAGGGAATGCTGTCAGGCTGCATGGAAACAAAATACAGTGGGATATTCAGCAAATGGAGCAGTTGCCGGTTTTTGGGAAGAGATAGATCAAGAACTCACAGGGCATTTCTGGCTGGGTCTTGAAGGGAACAGGGATGGGTTAGAGATCTGAAGACCATCCAGTGGAAGTAAAGATAATTAGCTGATCTAAAGCATGGACTCATTTGACAACAGCAATTGGGCCAGACTGAAAGGGAAGAATGATACTGATAAGGAGAGAGTTAAAGAAATAAAGGTAAGAAAGTTAGGTGAGAGTCAGATAAGTATGGTAGTTATATATTTGAAATCTGAACATGAAGTCTAACAGTAGGGCAGGCTATTTGAAAATGAGACGTTTGGCAAAAGCTGGTCGTGTAGACAAAGAAGGCAACTTGGGCAAAGATGTGAGATTTTTCTCAGTCGGCCACTGAGGCGCCTGTTCAGGGAAGCAAGGCCAGACCAATCCCATCTGGCAACACTATTCCAGATACCAAAACAGCAAAGATGCAGACAGAGTACAGATTGAGGGAAATCACTATACTAGTCTAACGGAGAGGCATGAAGGTCTCAGTTAAGATGGAGGCAACGGGAACAGAATAAAGGAACAAAGAGTATAAAAGAAAAGACATGATTCCTGACTGATTGTGAAGGGACAGGGAAAAGGCAAGAGTCAAAGGGGTAAGATACGCCCAGGAGGAGGGGCTAAACACCAACACAAGCAGGACCTTCAAAGGAGAGGAGCTGCTTTATGGGGAAAGAGGACAATGAGCTTAGTTTTGGACAAGGTGAGTCTGTGAAGCCATTGCAGAAGGGCCAACATTTAATGAAAAATATGAATGAAAGAGATAGCTGAAGCCAAGAGAATAAATCAGATAGTCAAAGACGAGTGCCCTTTAGCTCTAAAAATTGTTTCTATGAAATCCTGGATCCCACAGGAACACTTTGTTTCTCTTTTTCCTTTTTTTTTTTTTTAATTTTTAAAATTAACATATAATGTATTATTTGCTTCAGGGGTACAGGTCTGTGAATCATCAGTCTTACACAATTCACAGCACTCACCATAGCACATACCCTCCCAATGTCCGTCACCCAGCCACCCCATCCCTCCCTCCCCATCCCCCAGCAACCCTCAGTTTGTTTCCCAAGATTAAGAGACTCTTATGGTTTGTCTCCCTGTCTGGTCCCATCTTGTTTCATTTTTCCTTTTCCTTTTTTTAAAAAAGATTTTAATTAATTAATTAATTGACTGATTTAGATCATGAGTCGGGGGGCAGAGGGAGAAGGGAAGAAGAGGGAGAGTGAGTCCCAAAAAGATTCCATGCCAAGCTCACAGCCTGATGTGGATCTCAATCCCAGGACGCCAAGATCGTGACCTGAGCCGAAATCAAGAATCAGATGCCTAACCGAATGAGCCACCCAGGGGCCCCTTTTTCTTTTTTTAACCCAGGAAAAAAAAATCTGAGACCCTTAGCACTCTGGGATAGAGGTGAGTCAGCATTAATCATGGTGAGATTACCAAGATGGCTCTCCTTACTTGGACCCAGAGACAAACTGATGCAGGCCACTTTAAGAAGATATGATCAAAACTATGTTGACTTTCCTTCCTGCTCCTTTTGTCCACTAATAGACGGGCTCTACTTTCCTTGTTTTGCAGATGGGCATGCTGACTATTCATTTTTATAAATGGATTTCTCTGATGACTGTCATTCCGGTGTCTCTGTGTGTTGACTTGCCTGCCTTCATTTAGGGTTATGTGATTCTGACCTTAGGGGCCCATTAAGGGGCTGCCTGCATTGCTTTCTTGGCAATGCTTCTCCCAGGGAAGGGGTTAATCAAGGCTTGGTCATGGTAAGAGGTGCCTCTGAGGCATCACTCCGGACAGTGCTGGGACAGGACCCTCTGCAGCCATCCGGAAACCAGGGGAGGAATCCAGAGCTTCAAGACTCCAGAGTTAGGTCTGTTCTGCTGGACAAACTCTACCCATCCTGCTGCGAGAGGTGCCTGCACTACCTGGGTAAGTGGTTTAGAGTTCCTCTCCTGAGAAGGAGGCCAGTTTTGTTCTATTTTGTTTTTTAACGTTTTACTCTAAAAATCCAGAGAAGCAACTGAAACATATTAATCTGACAAACTGGGGATTTTAAATCAAATCGATTACTGAAGTGAAAGGGGCACAGCTGGCAAACAGGTTTAAAGCACTTGGCCCCTCCATAAAGAAAAACTTCACTCTTTTGAAGAGTGGTTAAAAATAAAGGTAATGGACTTCCAGCCAGTAAGCAATCTCAAGTGATAAACTGTTACCAGGGGATCCAAGTCATTAACTTGAAGGGGCAAGGGTAGATGTGGAGCCCAGAGAAAATGGGGCCTCTGGCGATGACTGAAATTGTGGAGGAAGGCTGTGAATGAATCAGCGATGACAGATCAATAATGGATTAATATAGAGAAGTTGGGGAGACACATTCCTGGGCTATAAGGACTACATTATCAGGGTCAACGAGCAACTTTTATGCTCTCCCACAAACTCTTTCTTGCTCCACAGGATAGGCTCTGAACGGGGATGGACAGACTTCCTGAGTGAGCCCTGTGAAGATGACAGCTCTGGACAGCAGCAGGACTCATGGAACCGACATGTATCATGACTGGGGACAGAGTGGTAGCAGCGGCCCATCCATTCACTCAGACAATAGTACAAGAGCTAAGTCCTTGCTAGGGTACTATGGGTAAGAAAATGGCCAAATCCCTGCTCTGATGGAGCTTACCTTCTAACAGGGGAGAACAGTGGTAATCCAATACTATGCTAAGAAGTGGGCCATTGCAAAACGCACTATTAGCTGTGAAGGACAATATCTCAGTTCTGTGAGAGGGAATAACAAAGCACTCTCATTGAGACAAGTGATCAGGGTGGACTTCCCTGAGAATGTGGTCCTTCAGCTGAGGATCGTGGGAGTTAACCAGTCAAAGCACAGGGCGCGGGCTCCAGACAGAGGCCATGGCAGGTGCAAAGGCCCTTTGGGAAGGCAGAGCATGATGCAAGGTGGGTCATGAGAGGAACCAGGCTGACGTGAACACAGACAGCACAGAAAACGTCTGCAGAGGCAGGAGGGGGCCAGACTGTGCAGGCACTCTAGGCCATGTGAAGATTTGGGTCTTTATTGAGAGAGCAAGAGGAAGCCAGCTGAGGGTTCAAGCAGGTATAAGGTCAGAACTGTCCTTAAAATGTGCCACTCTGGCTACAGTTAGTAAACTTCAGGGAGGGTGCAGAGAGAACACGGTGTGGGCAATTAACAGAGCGGAGGAAACAAAAGGGATGATGATAGTCGGACTGGTGTGATCTTGATTGATTTTTGTCATTTGGAATGTAATACTAGTATGAAAGTTATTCCATAATGAAAGAAAAATCTTTCTGACCATGCACATTTTAAGTATGTTCACACAGCTCATTGAGAAAGTTTTATTGTAAGTCTATTCATTTCTTTAATAACAGGCATGGAAAAAAATTATCTTCACAGAATAGGGAAAAGAGCTCTCAGCTTCTCCCTTCTGATCATTTGCTATCTGAGGGGGCTACATGTCCTTCCTGCTCCTTCACCTGTCAAATGTTGTGGGTGGGGAGACTTGTCCCCACTGGTGGTCCACAGAACCTGTTGATAGCTCTAAATTTAGAACTTGATTCACCTACTTAGGATGAAAATCTACTTCCCACAACATATGGGTAAAGTATTGCATAAAATTTTTCTATAGAACAAAAGATAAATAAATGCCTTCTCTGGATGGGTAAGTATGAGTCACTGACTCCTTATTGATGTTTTCTACTCCAAAATATTCATCTATTTCTGGTACTTCATAACTGCATATTTGATTAACACGTGTCTCCAAGTCTTTTTTAACAGACAGAAGCCTTCTACAGGGCAGGCTCTGATATATCAGCCTCATTAGCCTGGGATCTGCTTAGTATCAGACCTGTCCTCCATGTGTATATGCGTTTTATCTGAATTCTGTTAATTTTTCATTTTTCTTTTCTTACTTTTTTTTTTTTTTGCCATTCCTCCTACAGGTACATGTTTCTTTATCATTCAAGTTCTAAAACTCGTGACAAAATTAACACCAATGGTTTTGCCCTTTAAAAAAACACAGGAAAAGAACATGACTGGCTTTTTTCATTACTGTCAAAAGCTGTGTAGAAAAATGGAATTAAGTCTGAAAAGAGGAAAATAAAATCTCCAGCGAGCATTTTTACAGTGACAATAACACAACCAGAGCCCATTAATTGGCTTCCTCTTTCAGAAGGAGCAAGCAAGCACACTCCTCCAGCCTCGCAGGGACAGGCGTCTGGCGTGTAAGGGTAACTGGCTGTTAACACAGCAGAGACTTGCAAGAAATAGTAATATTTCAATACAGGACCTCTGCCAGAGCCAAGAGCTGCAGTACCATCCTGGAGACTAAAACTTGACACTTTGTATGAACCTCTTCTGTCATTGACCTCAAAGGTGGAGACATTTCCTTCTCTAAAACCCACTTTTGTTCTATTGCATCACATTAACAGGGCAAGCCATCCATGCACAAACCCTAGGTCACCTGGTTAGCAGCGACCTCCCGGAACCAGCCCAAGATTTTTGTTTTGTTAAGCATCAGGCTAAGAAGAAAAGCTGGCAGTCTCAACTTTAGCACTGACAATGGCCCAGAAGATGCACAAAATTGCAGGCAAGGTAAATGGTCCAGGTTCAAACGTCTCATTTTTCAATCTCGCTATACTTGGGAAGAGTTTTCTGAGGCTGTAACTCTCCACCTTTAATTTATCCCGTTGTCCTCAACCACTGCAGCACTTAGAAAAAGAAACATGACTCCCTTTCTGAGATTCCTGGTGAATAAATAGCATCAGCTATAGAAACCGACCCCAGAACAGAAGGCTGCCCTTCCCCAGGACTAAACGGCAGTATATTCAGCAAGGGGGATACAGATATTCTGTGATGATAATAATATCAACACTGAAGACCTGGGAGGAGGTGAGCTGACCCCACAGAGGCCTTTCCAGGTGACACAGAAGCTGCCAAATGCTTTCAAAATGCTTCTCAGGGAAGGCACAGGGGAGAAACTTTCTCAAGTTAAGATGCTGTGGAAACGGTCTGACCCACAGGGGTGCTCCAAGGTCAAGAAGGCTGGGCCCCTCTGAGAGGGCAAACCCTGGGTGGAAATGGACTTTTGAAGTCTTGGGGAAAGGCAAAAGGAGGCAGCACTCTCATAGAATGGGGCCTTAAGAGGCCCAAGGGGAGAAGCAGCATAAGGAAAATATGGCTCAGGGAAGCACAACTTGTGCTTAGAGTAAGTGGCTTCAAGGTTCTGAAAAGCTACTAGGATATTGCTATGGACAGCACTTATTTAATTTCTTTAATTTATTGCTGGCAGTGAATAAACCATGCCACTCTGCCAACATATGCTGCTCAAATAACAGCAAGGACAAACATCTAGAAAAACATTTATGACTGCAGCAAGAAAAAACAACTTTTCCAAATAAAGTCATCTTTTTGATTATAAAAGAAATATATGTAAATTGGTCAAAAGTACAGAAAACTAGAAATAATTTACATAATCCCAGTCCACAGAGGCAGCCATTAACAACATTTTGGCCTATTTCCGTCAGGCTTTCTTCTTCCATATTTTTTTCCTACTTGTGATAATATTTCTACACTTCTGTATTCTGCTTTAAAAAAATCTTATTATATATATTTTTTCTTCAGTTATTAAGAACTCTTGACAACATTTTTAATGAACAGTGAGGCTGGAGAAGAAAACTTATTTAGGAGGGAATCCAGATAGCATATCTGGCAGGTAGATAGCTTGAAAAAAAATTTGGCTAAAAACTAGAAATCCTAGGTAGTTCTAGATTATGGCTATAGAATTCTTCAGTGGAAAAAGAAAATTTTCAGTAGTATCAATGATCAATTCTTTATAGCTAATAATTTATATTTGCCAAAATGTTTGCCAAGGGCATAGTCTTGGACAGATGATGGCTGAGATGATTAGCACCTCTATGAACAAAATTATCAGTCAATGAGACCATGACAGCATGAGAACTGGTTAAAAAATGAACCTGAATGAAGTCAGTATGTTAAGGAATATCTGCTAACAGGAAACACAACAGCTATGCACAAGGAAGGAAAGAAAAAGGACTGTAGTCATTGGGAAGCATCAACGGCCCATGTAGTAGAGCTTTTAGGGATTTGGGTTGAAGATGGATGACACACACTGACCTTTCTCCCTTCCTGGAAATGAATGAGGTGACATCAAAGAAAACAAATGGAATGCACTCATAAAGGTATTGCAAACTGGAGGGAAAGATATAAGCAAATCAAGATTCTTCTGAATTTCCAGAAAATGGCAGGTGGATACAATATTATTTATACATCTGAGGGAAGCAAGGTAGGTTTCCATATTGAAGCAAAGTAAGCAGATAAATCAAAATGGTCCACATCCAGCCATATCACTGTGATATTTAACACTTCCAATAATGAGAAGATCCTAAGGCTTCTACAGGAGAAAATACATCACTACAAATAATAAGAATCAGATCCTATGAGATTTCTCATCAGTAACATTAGATGTTATTTGGCAATAAATCTAAGCTTTCAAAATTCTGAAGGAACTGACTTCTGTATCCAGTAAAACTAGGATTCGAGCATGCAAGAATTCTGAAAATTTGCCTTTCACATACCCTTTTTTCTGAAAACAATTCTGAATACATTTACTCTGTGCAATGCATTTACTCTATGAGAGATCTTGAGTGAGACCCAACAAAGTCCCATTTGGCTTTGGATTCACCCAGGAGAGAGAACAGAGAACACTATGCCACTGGAGTAGCAGCAGGCATTTCTGCTTAGTGGGAGTCCCTGCAGTGGTCTATACCACTGAACAGGAGCTATTCCCGTTGGCATGCAACATGACAGCTCAGGTGAGAGTGGGCTGGTGTAGAGCCGCTCTAGTTCAGAAGCCTCATATTCCAGATTGAAACTATTATCTCTTGTAATAGCTCCATAAACAAAGATCCCAGAATTTTCACAAGGGACGTGCCTAGTCACAAAAGTCATCACACTCAGGAAACCCAAAGCTATGGTTTCCAACCAGATATTTACAGTCCTCCCAAGCCAGATGCAATTTACTAATCAGGGGCAATTTTCCTCATAAGCAATGTTGCCTAATAGCTGACACTCCACTTCCATCAGGTTTTTAGGGGAACAGATCGGAAGAGGTAACTGGGCCCAAGGTCAGTATCTCACTGCAAAGGAAACAGGGTTTTGTTAACCATTTACCCACATTCTACAAGAGGAAAAATAAATCCAAGAGTGAAACCAAACTAGATAGGAAAGAAAGAGAAATTTGAGTTACGTGGTTGGCTTAGGAAGCAGTCTGTTCAAAATTAACCAAAGAACAATCAGTATGTCTCAGAAACTTCTGTAAATAGGAAAAAGGCAATTAGAAGCTCCAAGAAAACAAAAAGCTAGCTAATATGAAGCTATTTATTTATTATATGGGAAAGAATTCTGAGTACTTGTAAGAAAATCAAATCCATTTGATCTGAACACAATACAATTCTTCTAAGAGGGACATAAGTTTAGTGACACAGAATAATACATCCAATAAATTATAGATCTGTAGTAAACAGTGTTTACATAATCATAATATCATAATGAGTTTTTAGTAGTTTTCCCTTTTTGAGACCAATTTACAGTTAACACATGGAAGGTTTAACTGTAAATTACAGAACAGAAAATAAGTGTCATAAATCTTTACAAGGCCAATGTGGTGGGACAGTTAACAGAAGATGGGGCGAGATAAAGGGAAATGTAGGGTGGTAATTTCTTCATACATAGTAGGGAGTCAAGGAATACTATCTACAAATGACGGTTCAAAATATAGAGGTATATTGTTTAATTTTAAAAGGTAAGTAGTTGGTGGAACTAAAAAGAAAAATGTTACAAAAAATGAGAAATAGTTCAGTGAGCTAAATTTCTCATTTTTTATAGCAAGGAGTTAGTAAAGCTGATAAATTAATAAACACAGACATAAAAATATTATTTATAGTTGAGATGTGATAAAAACAAAAAAAATAGTCAAAAGCAGTTACTTCTGAGGAACGGAGCACAAGATGGGGAGATAAAATTGTACTTTTCACATTTATCTTTCTGTATTGCTTAAATTACTTTTCCATGCATCTTTTACATTTATAATAAAAAGCTGATGTTGGTGTCTTACTGTATCAACACAGATTTAAAGTTCAATGATTTAGAAGAGAGTAGAGAAAAGGAATCAAAGATTGGAAGGTGAAGTCTTCTGGAAGAAGGCTAAAGGGCATAGTATTAGCTGATGTGAAAAAAGAAGGGTAAAAAGTAATTTTATAAAATCAGTTAATACATTTGCAATAATGTGGATAAACATCGAGGGCATTATGCTAAGTGAAAAAGTCACACAGAGAAAGACAAATAAGTGTATGGTCTTACTTAAATGTGTAATCTTAAAAAATGAACTTATGGAAACAAGAGAACAGATTGGTGGTTGCTAGTGGGTTGAGAGGAGGGTGGGTGAAGGGGGGATCAAAAGGCACAAACTTCCAGTTACAAGATCAGTGAGATCTGGGGATGGAATGTACAGCAATGGTGACTACAGTGAACATAGTTTTGTACGCTTGAAAGCTGCTAAGAGAGCAGATCTTAAAAGTTCTCATTGCAAGAAAAAAAACGTGAGGTTACTGAACTTGTGGCAGTCACTTTGCTCTATGTATCATTATACTGTATACCCTAAACTCGCACAATGTTATGTATCAATTATATCTGAGTAAGCCGGGGGGAAAAAAAAACCAAATCAAATACACGCTTATACAAAAACATGCTTATCTGTGATAGAAAATGGGCCTTTATCCTGAGAGTAAAACAAGTGAGCTCCATCTGTAGCAGAAAGGACTTAGGATAGCAATACAGGAAAATATCCTGCTCCAGGAGCAGAGTCTTACAAGGAGACACTGGGGAATCTCATTCCCTAGTTATTTTTCAGAGGACAGCAAAAATCTGTCCTTTGATTTCTTGACTAGGTAGAACGCTATCAAGAAGCACGGCTGTGATCTATAAAGATCCTATAGCATTTCATTTATAACATGATTCACATATTTCAAAAAAAAAGGAGGTTATAACTTTTGAAGCTAACAGAATCCTCTCTTGAGGACTGCTCTGGAGTATATTAGTAAAAAAGGAAAGGCTTTCCTCTTTTATCATCTGCATGTCTTCTATTATATTTCTTAACATCTAACCCAAACATGAAAGGCACAATAGATTCAGGTTATACCTCTAAACATAAAGTCATGACCTTCTGTTTCATTGATTCTTAGGGGGTTAAAAGGCATTTACCTTCTTGCTACTACTCTTGTTTTTACATTATTTATCTGTTAATCTATTAAAACACGTATTGCTGTAGCATGGAAGTGCTAACATGGAAGGTTAAAAAGATATAAATTATTTAAATCCAACAACTAATGGAAACAAAATACCAAAAAAAGGGGGGAAAAAAGACATTGATGACTTAATACAAAGCTACTGGTAGGAGGGGTTCCTGGGTGGCTCAGTCGGTTAAGTATCTGCCTTTGGCTCAGGTTAGGATCTGAGGGTCCTGGGATTGAGCCCTGTATCAGGCCCCCTGCTTAGTGCGGAGTCCGTTCCTCCCTCTGCCTATGCTCCTCCTCCTGCTTGAGCTCTCTCTCAAATAAATAGTTAAATCTTTAAAAAAAAAAAAAAAGCTACTGGGAGGGGTCTAATGAGTGAATGCATTTCTTTTTAAAAGATTTTATTTATTTATTTGACAGAGAGAGATCACAAGTAGGCAGAGAGTCAGGCAGAGAGAGAGGGGGAAGCAGGCTCCCTGTTGAGCAGAGAGCCCGATGTGGGGCTTGATCCCAGGACCCTGGGATCATGACCTGAGCCGAAAGCAGAGACTTTAATCCACTGAGCCACCCAGGTGCCCCGAGTGAATGCATTTTTGAATCAAGAAAAAAACCATTTAAATAACTACAAAACCATTATGATATATACCTGAGTCAGCAGTCAGTCAACCAGTTCTTGTCAAAACCCATACTGTAACACACCTTCAGCAGGGGAACATAAAGAGATGAAGCATCTAATTTATAACACATAAAACAACAGACAAGATGGGTGATGGTAACCAGTGAGATGTGGAAAAGATGGGGAAGCAGAGGGTCTGGCCCATGAGCTATATACTCAGGGAGCAATAGCTCTGAAAAGATAAATGGTCAGTTGTTCATGAGCCTGGAAGTCCTTCCTCTCATATAAAAAGGGTTCCAGGCACTTGGAAACAAGTAAGTCATTTTCATTTCCTTGTTTCTGTCATCTAGCTGGGCTTAGCCCTCTTTAGTAAGGCTTTGTGGTACAACAGAAAGAGCCCTCCACTTTCTCTTTTATAAAACGAGAACAATATCCCACATGGTGTTTTATGTTCAGGACAAAGTGAGACAAAACACAGGGAAGTCATAGAATACTAGTGACTCAATAATTGTTAGTTTTCTTATCTGACAGCAGAGATGGCTATAAGATTGTGCTCTGCTGAGAAGTGGCTGCCCAGCAGGAACTATGGTTTCCAGCCCTACCAGCACCTAGTGTGGTAAATGACTACTTCTCCTCAATCGCACACAAGTGGAAGGGATGGCCACTATATCCAGGCCAAGGCTGTGCAGAAAGACCAGATATAGCTTCTCTCTGGTCTTTCTCCACTTGGCAGCTAGATGCAGATGATGCTGATGAACCCCCAGATGATGGCAGTGCCAGAAGAAGGAAGATGCCTGGGTTCCTCAGTCACCTGTGGAGAAGAGCCACCTGACAACCAGGACTGCCCATACTGCCTGCTACGTGACTGAGAAATAAACTATTGCATTAAGACTCCGGAATGTTGAAGCCACTTTCCATTATAGCAGCAAGTGTTACCTTAATCAATGGAAGCATTAAATGTGCTCTATGATAATTACGATCATTACGATGGTAAGGGTGTCAAACGTTGCATCAAATAAGCCATCATTAATGCTGTTATGAAATCTTGGCCAAGAAAGTACATGAAAGGATGTTCAACGTCATTCGTCATGAGGAAAATGCAAACTGAAACCACCACTTCATTCCCACTAGGATGGCTGTGAACAAGGAGCTAGACAGTAGTAAGTATTGGCGAGAATGGGAAGAAATCAGAACCCTCCTCCATTGCTGGTGGGAATGCAAAATGCTGCAGCTGCTGTGGAGAAGTTTGGCAATTCCCCAAAAACTTAAACACAGAGTTACCATAAGACCCAGCAATTTTACGCCCAGGAATATACTCAAGAGGACTGAAAACATATGTTCATAAAAAGACTCACACAGGAAGGTTCACAGCAGAAATACTCATTTTAGCCAAAATGTGCAAACAATTCCAGTGTTCATCTGCTGATGAATGGAGAAACAAAATGTGACATGTATATTTCCATAGGATAGAATATTATCCAGTCATAAAAAGGAATTAAGTGCTGACACCTGCTGCAACATGAATGAAGCTTGACAGAAGTCTATGTCAAATGAAGAAAAGCCAGAAGAAAAGATCACATCTTATATGATTCTGTGTATAGGAAATATCCAGAATATGCAAATCCACAAAGACAGAAGGGAGATAACTGGGGTTGAGGGGCTGTGGGAACTGGAAGGAAATGTAAAGACTGTTAATGGGTAGGAGGTTTCCTTTTGGGGGGGTGATGAAAATGTATGAAACATTAGATAGTAGGGATGGCTGCCCAACTCTGTGAATACACTAAAAATTCTAGACTGTACCTTTAAAAGGGTGAATTGTGTGGTACATGAATCATATTTCAATAGTAAAAAAGAGAAATCTTCACGCGCCCAGGTGGCTAGTTGGATAAGCGTCTGCCTTCAGCTCAGGTCATGCAGGGTCCTGGGGTTGAGCCCTGCATCAGGCTCCCTGCTCAGTGGGAAGTCTGCTTCTCCCTCTCTCACGGTCTCTCTGCCACCCTCTGCCCTGCTTGTGCTCTCTCTCTCTCTCTCAAATAAATAAAATCTTAAAAAAAAAAAAAAAAAAAGGAAAGAAAGAAATCTCAGATATTTTGCTTTACCTTGCCTCCCAGAGAATCTGGTTCTACCCCAAAAGGCACTGAGCTCTTTTTAGATAATGACTGGGAAAAGGTATGATTCTAGGATGCTGGGAATGTGCTAATTTTTATCTGAGTGAGTTATACAGGTATATAAACATGTTCAGACTCATTCCAGTCATGATCTCAGGCCAGTCAGGACCCACAGGATCCTTCCTCCTAGCTTCCCCCACAACAGTGTAAACGCAAACGGAGGCCCAAAGCCATATGCATTAAATGACTAGAGATCTACAATACCAAACTTTCTTTCTGAGATGAGATAAATATTTAAAAGTAATGCTGGGAATGATATGAAGATAGGGAATGGAGTCCCAGAATAAGTACTAAAGTGTGTATTGTACTGGCAAAATTCTGTAAGGAAGAAAAAAGTTCTAAAGGGGTAGTGTGTGGTATCAGGGGTGGGGACCCAAGAGAGGATTACATATTGAAATCCTTTTCCCTGCTCAGGTACATGTCACTTTCAAGAGTCAAGTTCAAACCACCAAATAAGAAAAGCTTGTTTGATCACATAAAAAAATAACTTCTCGTCAAAGTACTTAATAGTCAAAACTGAAGTAAATGATGTTTTCAACCTGTAACTAAGAATAATTTGATGATTCCATGAGTCTTCATGAGAACCTTCTGTACCCATAGGGAAGAAGGTCTTTTAAATTGTAGTAAATTCTGTGAGAAGACATAACTTACTTGCAGGAGACTTTCGTTCTGTCGGCCACCATGGTCCACTGTTGCTGGTTGGTGGAGACCTCAACATAGTAGCTGTAGCTTCGATCATCACAGTCCCAAAGTAGTAACCTGAACAAAGGAAAATACATAAGAATGCTGTGAATGTTCTAACTGCCTGTTTCCTGTCAGCATAAGGAAATCCACACCTACTTTACTTCTCCTTCCTGCCTCCTTTGCCCCCTTACCCCTACTCCACCTCCAGGCCTGGAGAAAGGACATGAATCTCCAGCAAAAGTCTGGTGACAGGAGGCGGAGTCAGTCTGCAGTGAGAGCAAGGTCTCTTTAGGAATTTATCTCAGGCAGCCTTTGCTCCCTGACTGGCTATGCCCTTCGGATTGGCTTATCTATGAGAAGATGTCCCCAAATCCTCCTTCCTGATTCATCTCCACTTGGGTAGGCTGACCAAAGGTAACAGCATCCTTGAGACTAGCGTTCATGGGGGAATCTGTGCTTTCTAACTGATAATAACTAGTACGCCCCAATGACCTCAATTATCAGGTTTTAGATTCCCTCTCATTCTTAGCGGAATTTTGCACAGCTGTGGTACAATGATCTGATTTGGAGACACAAGCAAACATATATTCGTTAGTAAAACTTTCTTATTATTTAGAGATTATTTGGGTTCTATTCCTCATATCTCCTTTTTAGCTCAGATAAGAACCTGAGCATTGACTCTGTGATTCCATTTACATAAAGCTCAAAAGAGACAAAATTCATCGCTGGTGACAGGAAATCAGAACAGTGGTTACCTCTGGAAGAGGTAATGCTTGTGAAAGGGAACGCAGAAACCTTCTAGGATGCTGGAAGTGTGTTGATTCTGGCCGAGTGGTAGTTCATGGGTACACACACAGTAAATACCCAGTTAAGTTAGACATGAAAGATTTGTGCCCTGTATGTGTGGTTACTCCTCAATTAAAAAAAATAAGAGAAAAGAATCTAAGTATTGTAATACTTAGATTAGACAACAGTCTAGCATTTTGCTTTTGATGGTGCCACAGTGGCAGGAGATGAGACACCATTGTTTTCTGTGATTTTAACCTCAAAAAAAAAAAAAAGAAAAAAGAAAAAAGAATTATGATTTCAGCCTCAAAAGTCCTTCCCATACAAGATACCTATCTATTGTTTTACATTTGGTCATGCATATTTTCTTCCTCCAATGGCCAGAACAGAGAGTGAGCTCCCTGAAGACAGTGCTTATGTCTTACTGATCCTTCTATACCCAGGGACTCAGCATGGTGTCTCACTGAGCCTATGCTCAATGAATATTTATTTGTAACAACAGTGATAATGATGATTATTAATATCATACTGGCCAACATTTCTTTAATGCTTATACTGTGTACCAGGCCCTATGTTAAGTGCTCTATATAATTTATCTTATTAAATGGTTCCAAAATCCCCATAGCAAGCATTAGTATTCTCATCAAATTACAGATGGTGAAAGTAAGGTTTATCGCTGTTAAGTAACATGTCTATGCTCAAACAGTTAGTGTTGGCAGATAACAGGGTTCAAACCTGGTGTCCTGGCCAAAGCCCATTTTTACCATCCCTCTGTCAAGTGCTTCCTTTACTCCCACTTTATGAATCCTGGTCCCGATTTACAACCTACAACCTATCACTCTACAAAAGTAGTTCATATTATTTGCCCTTGATCTTGCAATGATAATCAATAAAAACTTTTTGCACAAGCTTTCGATTTAGTGTTGTCTATAACGCTATTATTGGGGATTAGAAACGACACTGTGTTCCCTTTACCTTTTATTTGTTTCCAAGTCTAATTTTGTTTGCTATTAATGACTAAACCCATACTACCTAATATTTTGGAATTCATCTTTTAAGTAAAGCGGAAACAGATTCCCCCTTAATTCACTTGAGTATTCCCCTTAATTTGCCTGAGTATTTAATCTCTCCAAGTACTCTGAATGAATCAGACAGGATTCCACTCTATTGTTTTTGTGTCTAATAATTCTGCTCTCAGATTGTACCAGCTTGGCTAATAAGAAAGTGAGTCATTTCCCTCATTAGTCATTTCCTCGAATATTATTCTAGTTTCTTAGCACTTTAATGCAGTTTAGCCTGTTAATTTATGTTTACGTTGAGTAACCTTTAAAAATATAATTTTTTTTAAAGATTTTATTTATTTATTTGACAGACAGAGATCATAAGTAGGCAGAGAGGCAGGCAGAGGGAGAGGAGGAAGCAGGCTCCCCACTAAGCAGAGAGCCTGACGCAGGACTCAATCCCAGCACCCTAGGCTCATGACCTGAGCCGAAGGCAAAGGCTTAACCCACTGAGCCAGTCAGGTGCCCCTCAAAGTATAATTTTTGTTTCTATGTTTGTCTGGCTCTTATAAAAATTATAGAAAGACTTTTGATCTTCTCATTAAAAAAAAATTCTACTTCAAACATGGATTCTGTTGAGAGTATATGTTCCATACATGTTCTGGGCTGAAATAGCTCATAACTCTGCCAGAGTAGATTAAAAACAAGAAAAAAAACTTCAGATTAATTACTCATTCTCTTTACTTAATAACTCTGATAACAAACAGGCTTTTTGGGAGACAGTGCTGAGGCTATTTCCTGAATGGGATTTTAGATTATTTGTGGAGACCCAGGTTCATCATAATCCCTATCCTTCTGGATAATCATGAATTAGTGTTTCTACTAGTGTATCCACTGAAAATAATCAGGCTCTTTTGGGATTGAATCTAACCAGATCTCAAAATATTTCATGGAAAAAGACTGCCCTGAGGAGATGGGCTATGAAGAAGATAAAAAGAAAGACCAATTATAAGTATCACAAATGCTCTAGTAGAAATTCCTGGTGTGACAGGATATTAAAAGAATTTTTAAAGTAGTGTATATTTTGTCCCTTAGTAGTTTTTCCTATAAAGTCCTCTAACTTGTTTCGAGTTTTATTTTAAAAGGAAGATCACCTGTAATTCTAGTAATTTTGTAAACACATACACATGGTCCAAATTATTTGTAACTTGCTTCTTTCACTTAGTGGTTGATTACAAATACCTTTCTTTTGTAGTTATCAAATTTTCTTTTTCATTGTATGTACTTGCTTCACAGAATTCCACCTTATGGATGTCCCACAATTTATTTAATCAGTTTCTTATTACTGGACAGCTAGGTAGTTGGTAATATTACGTTGCTAGGAAAACTCTGTGATGAATATTCTTAAACTAAACCTACAATTCCTGCCCATGAAAGTTTCTGTAAGTGAAACGCCTGGGGCAGAATAGGTGAGGCCTTGATATGTATCACAAAAAGTCTACGCACTTCCCTCCTTCCCCCAAACAAAAGTCAGTACTCGCTTTTACTCATATTACCAGCAGTTTATGACAAATGTCTGTTTCTCTGCATCATTGCCGATATTGTGTATTATGTTTAAAAATACTGCCGATTTGATAGATGAAATCTATGTCATTAACTTGCAGCTTTTTACTTACCACTGAACTTGAACACTTTACCCATTTTCTACTTATATTTATCCTTTTGTTAATAACTTACAAGATACCCTCTATATTTGAAGGATATTAATCTACTGCCTATCATAGTTTGCATGCTGAAGATATTAATTTTTATTAGCTCAGTCTATCGATCTTTACTTCAATAATTTCTCCTGGCCTAAATTCTTTTTTCTGAACAGCAGCCAAATGCACACACTGTTGAGACATCTCCTTTCTATTCCTCTACTAAGTGTCCCTGGGGGCTGGAAATGTGGGGTCATGGTGACTCCAGGGTGGAAAAGGGACACTGATGGACCCCACATTATCAAACTACCTACACACTGTAGTTTTTAAGAGAGATTCTAATTCCTGTGCCTGGATGAATATTTGCTTGGAATTTAGGCTTAGCCAGGAATGAAAATCCCTTTGTTGATTCAACTGGTGGGGGGGGAAGCAAGTACAGTCTAAGGACACTAAAGGAAAAATTGGCTCACTCTCCCCCCCCCCCCCCAACGGAGAGGAATTCTGTTCTAAGGCACAACTGAAAAACCCACCAACTCCCTCCCTTCTTCCCTTGGCAGCAGTCTGCTCCCATGCCTGTGCACCTGCAACAACAGAGGTACTTCTGATTTGTAATCTGCAGAGGAATGTTTGCTCAGGGAGCTCGCCCAGGACAGACATACTCCCTCTGACCTTATCGGAGAGGTGCTCCTTAAACATATCCCCCTATATCTCACACACCTCCACCTGGACATCAGAAGCCATTTCCAGAGGGGCTAGATAAAGGAAGCCACTGTCCAGGATCTACTGATGCAGATCAGGTCTGTACTTAGCTGTTGCCACAATTCCCTCTCCCTAATGAGCACCGCCTGAAACGCCTGGTGATATTAAACCTAGTCTCCTCCATCTTCTTTCAGTCTCATTGCGGAGTTTCCCCTAAAAGCAGTGAAGTGCTGGGCTTTTTTTAATTGATTAGCAGATGTGATTTTGCTTACATCTTCCATAAATGCTCTGGCTGGCTGCATACCATTGATTACCGGGGTTCAGTTTACAGCAACTAATTGCTCTCCTTGCTGGTGTTTTGATACAAAATTCAATAGTGAATATGTTTTCAAAACTCTTGTCTTTGCGGCTTGAGTCAGAAGTGACTTGAGGCAAACCCAGTGGACTGAGTTTTCCCTTCTTTAAAATAATTGCTCTCTCATCAGTCTGTGAAGAAAGTTTCCAAATTGTAGCATTCTAATTGGGAAGTCTGCATTATGCATGCGATGACAAACTATGTTGTGCTGAATGGCATTTTTTTCATCCCTTTCTTAAGGGATTAATTCTGTGCCAGATTGGAAACAGTGCTGAGGTTTAAACAGTTGAGATCAACAGCTTCTCCGCTGAATTGGTGTCTTTTAGGTCAGCAGCAAGGATCTGTTCTGCCTGTTTCTAACTGTCCGTCCTGGGAGATGCCACTGGAAGGCCCGTGACTACGTTGGCTGCCGCTGCCATGTTCCTCACTTGCGCAAAAAACAGCAACGAAGAGGGGACAACTGCCGGGATATTAGTAACACACTAATTTGTTATCAAATCCATTTCTAATCTCTCAACCAAAACCAAAGATACTCTGACCTCAAAGGTTTGGAGTCTATTCTTTGTTCAAGATCTCCAGAAATTAAGTTCTTTAGAAATAATCTTCTTCCATTCAACAAATATTTACCGAGTATTGACTAAGTGACATTAGGCAAGTTACTTCACTTACTTGTACTTCAGCTTCATTCCTTGTGAAATTAAAGATCTAGGTTTGATGGTTTCTAAGGGCTTCTCCAGTTCTAACATTTTATAATTTCCTGCGACAGCAGTAGAGGTGTTGGGGGTGGTGGTGGCTAGAGATTTTTTCTTTGCATTTCTGTCCATTATACAGTGACTCTTCGCTGGGAGAACTGTTTCTTGCCTAACCCTGAGGTGGACATGGGTGGTTCCTGAGCTTGGTTTGTGGACCCGAGTGTATTCTGGGAAAATACATGACCCCTGATGCACCAACTGGATTTCGTTTCTCAAGAATTGAGAATTATGTGAGATTAGGGCTTATTTGGCCCTGTTCACTTAAAATGACGTGATGAAAACGTGGGCCTCCTGGGGTGACCCTCTTTCATCAGAGGCACAAAGAAGCAAAGAAAGTCATC
Organism: Mustela erminea; assembly: GCF_009829155.1. Lineage (NCBI taxonomy): Eukaryota > Metazoa > Chordata > Mammalia > Carnivora > Mustelidae > Mustela > Mustela erminea. The sequence goes on from NC_045617.1 coordinate 85,176,637, forward strand.
TGCAATGAGAAGCAAAGAAAACAGATGATGTGGCCCACGGAGGGGTTATCTTGGTTCCTAGGAGGATTCTACTAGCTGATTTGGCTCCATGTAAGGCTCACCAGAGTTTCTGCTCTAGTATTCAATGAGAAATATCCCCATCATCTTAATAAACCTGCCATTTATCGCTTAAGCCATCTTTATGTGGTTTCTGCAGCTTGGAACCAAAAAGCCTAAGATAAGATCCTAGCACAGTGCCCAAGATGGAAAGGTCGCTCAATAAAGAGCAGAGGTCCAGATGAGATTGAGGGTGACAATGATGACGTGAGGGCTCCAGGACCAGAGAGACAGGAGGTGAGGAATAGGGATGGTGAGGAAGTTTGTTTGGATGGAGATCTTCATTCAGGGTATGAAAGAAGATTCTTGGGGGTATCTGAATCGCTCAGTAGATTAAGCCTCCAACTCTTGATTTTTGCTTGGGTCATGATAGAGCCCCACATCGGGCTCCCCACTGTGCAGGGAGTCTGGGATTCTCTCTCTCAAATAAATAAATAAAATCTCTCTCTCTCTCTCTTTTAAATGAAGATTCTCAATGAAAGCTGAGAGTGGCAGGGTAGCACTGTGGGGTGGAAAGGCAACCGGACTTTGGAGTAGGTTCTGCAGGTCCACTGAGCTGCAGGGAGGGAGCCCAGCAGATGGGACACTCCAGGTAGTTGAGAACTCTCTTGAGCAGTGGCCTGGGGGAGCCAGAGAGAGGAAAGCAGGGCCACCAGGGACAAGGAAGATGCAGGGCAGGGTCAGGGAAGAAAAGGACCAGAGTATCAGCCAGTTCTAGGCTGCTGAGGGGTTAACTGGGGCCAAGTAGGGGGCTGACTAACTTTCAGAATCAAGAGTGACTAGAAGTCATGAAGCAAGAGACGAGATGTGGCAGACATGGAGGTGAGGCAGAAGAGGAAGGAACTGCGGTCACAGAGGGATTCTTCAGTGCTTTGGCACCTCAATCACAAGAGCCCAGTTCCCACTCTTCTGGGTGAGGAGCAGGAAGAACATTACGTGAGGCTCCACTCTCATCTCTGCTACTGAGAGGCAGGTGGGGGGCGGGAGCCTGTAACAGCTGCCAGAAGGAATGATACAGCTTTGGAGGAACAACTTCCCAGGGCAGAAACTGGGATTTTCCCACAGATGAGAGGGGCCCTCACTGTCAACTGTCACAGGTTTCAGGGGTGCAGGCAGCTTCCTCCTCAGGTGGAGAGGAAGGTTAGGCTTAACTGAGCTGCTGGAGGACCACGAGCCCAAAATGAGATTCTCAGCAGGAGACCGGAGCCAAGTAACAGCGTTGTGATCGAAAGTGTGTGAGACAGAGCAGGTGTCTGCCCTGCAGATTCCAGACACAGGAACCCCCAAGGAGCTGCCACCATGGGGGCCCTGCCTCTAAGTGGGCCACAACCTTTCAGGGCAGAGGGGACACCCGCCTTCTTCTGACAGCAGGAGGAGGGTGACACAGGCTGCTCGCCAGATGGAGTGGGAGCTGGGGAGCTACGTTAGTCACAGGACATCGCAGAGCCTACACACTGTCTGATCCTGTATAATCTCTCATGTCTTGGACACAGAGGGCGATTCCTCTAAGAGAGGGAGAAATAATGGCATTGGCTGACAATATTCTCTTGCAGCTGGCGAGAGAAAAGACAGGTGCGAGCGCTCGGTCGTCTGGCACATGTAGTTTCTGTGTTTAGTCACCGAAGCCCCGGGATGAAGAAAAAGTGAGGTGATGGGGCAAAGCATACACTTGGGCTTCACAGTGTAGGCTGGCTCACTGAAAAAGGAGGGAAGAAGAGGAGGCTTTCTCTCCTATCAAACCTTGCATTCCTTACAGTATAATCCAGGTAAATTCTATGAAGGTAGAGAGATGCCAATAGAGAATATGCCTGCAGGATAGGGCAATAAGGAGAGCTGGATGGGACAAGGCTTTCTGAAATTTTGATAGTACACAACTACCGACTTTTAATAGCTTATTGAGACCATCACTTCACGCCCTGGAAGGATTAAGTTTTTAATTTCAAGTTTTAGGTGATAACGTCAAGGGTAACACCATGCCGCCGAACAGCGTAACTGCCCGGGCGCTAGTCAGTGAACACTGGGTGTGGAACGAACAGTGAACAACTCATCATAATCCCACCTCACATTCACACAGACCTCGCTGGTTTCAAAATGTTTTTGCATACATTATCACATTGGGGGAAAAAAAAGACAATTTATAATCAGCACATTTCCTGCTTTCAATGCAAATCTATTTTTCTAAGTTCCTTGGTTAATTTTCTTACGGGGGCTAACCACCACCCAAGCAATCTTCCACAGATTACACAATCATTTGGCAAACCCTTTATTAATAAATAAGTTTAGGCCTATGCTTATGATCTAGATTTCATACTATACAGTACAATTTGATGAAAATTCTTTCATTTTATGCTTTCAATGTGGACATATGAGAAAATTTTGTCCGGGCCAAACAGTGTTTGCAAAGAAAAGCAGTTTTCTTCTACTTTTCAAGGTGACTCTTTCCAAATACTGTCCCTTCCTTAAGCAAGACGCCGCCTCAAAACTATTGGGAACCATTTCAAATGGTCTTGTTAGATTTTAAAAGGTGAAGTCTCATTATGTTATAGGCCTTTTCGGCTGTGACATGCTAAGCGGGAGTGCAGCTTTCACAGATCTTTCTCTGTGTTTAAATTTGGCATTGTCAATGTCCCTCTCGGCAATGAAGCTGTCTTCCTTGATCTCAGCAGCTTCCTCATCAGGACGTGCACGCAGGACGCACACACCTCCAGTGACATCAGCCCAATTTGGCTCACCAGAAGGATCACAGATGGACATGCAAGGGGTGGAAACAGAGAGGCCCTGCCTAGACCACGGGGCTTGGCATCCTAGGTGTCAGACCAGCTCACTCTCTGCCGCATTTGCTAGGAAGGCTCGTCAGGGCTATTGGGATTTCAAAAGGCCAGAACTGGTTAATGGCTGAGGGCAATACGCACTTGGGTGAGGGTTTCTGCTCCCTGTCCCCAGTTCTGTGAAATTATTTGCAGGGTGAGAGGAAGGCACAGGCATGTTTAAGAACTCAGAGCTCCCTGACCTACCAGCTATGTGTTAGGGATCTTACGCCCTGGATTTGTACTCACATTTATGATCGCTGTAAGATAAAATGACCCCAGTGTGAGCCTTTACCCAATAGGTAAGGAAGTAAAGTGTCACCTGGCTCCAGGTTTCTTGTGTAACACCATCCAGACGCTCCTCTTTCAGCTTCCAGGACCAAGCCTGCTCAAGAGGAACCCCCCGGACCATGCTTCTTGAGTACAGGGGTCATGCATGGCTAATACCTTAGTATTCCTCAGGGGCCCCAGCATGCCACACTACTGAACTCCGTATCTCCTTCGGAGTTATGGAGGAGGAGATACGGGGAATGGGGTAGGGGAGGATGATGGAAAGAGGAGAGGGAACTAGAGATAAATCACCCTCTCACAAAACCCAGATAGGTCCACCCTGGTACAGTATCTTTTAATGCTCTCTTACATTACCTTTCCATCTGAAACACCCCCCAGCCAGCCCTCCACCCCCACACTATTTTGGAGAGTCTCACTTAAGGAGGTAAGTTATGAAATATGTCGACTCCGACTGCTATTTCATCTCCTGCCCTTATTCTCCTGCCCCTCCTCTGACCACATGCTAATACATGTCCACATGCGCCGCCTACAAAGCACCAAGAAGCAGAGCCAAAGAGAAATTTAATAAGCTCCACAGCTCCTTTCTATTCCCTTAGGTCAAGTTTTCATAGGAATCTGGCACTGTGGGAGAACTCACAATTTAACTACAGGTAGAGCTTTGTATTCTCTCAACCTGGTGATAAAGGGATAGAATGGACAGGCAAAACAATGGTGGGGAGGCTCAACTCTGAATATTACAGGTGAGAGAACATTCCAGCAGGGCTGAGCTACAAGGTAAAAAATCTTCCTATTCAGGTATATAATCTCTTTATTTTTGCTCTCACCAAATCTTTCCTCTGGTCTCTCTTAACACAGCCAGTACTATTTTCCCATCTCTCTCTTTCTTACCAGCCTAGACCTTCTCACCCAAATCTGATATGAGTTTCAACCTTTGCTCCAGCTTTGAATCATCTTCTTTTCCCCATAGGGCACAATCTATAAAGTCTATAAAGTCCTGAGCTCTTGCTGAAAATGATTTGAAAGCACTTACCCATCCAATCAGGGCCCTCATCCTCCTTCAACTGTACCACCTGTGCCTGCCATTGCTTGTTCCTCTTTCATGTCCTCTCTCTGCAAAGTTCCTGTCCCCCACCTTGCCCCCAGACGTGGTCCCAAATCTCCTAGACATTCTGCTAGGTCCTGCACAATGGAATGCCTGTCTGCCCTCTTTCCCATTCTTGCCTGGTCTGCATTTCCTCCCTTTCAGTCCCTTTGCTAATGAACTTCCTCTATGAAATTGTTCTGTGAAGGCTTTCACCTGAAAACAAGTACGTTCCAAAACAGCAAAATAAAACTGTAATAAGTTACAAGCTACAGAATTAAAACACTTAAAGTAGACTATTCTATTTGAAGTCTGAGGTGCCTGACAAATCATAATCCTCCGTGCCGTACAAGACTTGCCACTAAAATAAAGACCACATTAGTGAGACTAATAATAGTAACGCCTTAACCAATACATAAAAGTGAGAATTCTAACTATGATAAGTTCTTATAAACAAAAGATAATTAATCAATTTAATATGTAACTATGTGATAAGTCTTTTGAAGCATGGCAAGAAGCACGAAAAAGAAAGCAAGATTTTATGTAATTTTTTGTAACAGCTAGAGGGGAAAAATGGCTAATTATGTTTTTCAGTGGAATTCTTTTGATCACTGGCCACTCGGTACAGTTTTCTTGATCCAGGTCTTCAAAGCTGGGATCATAAGTTTTAATTCAAACATTTTCAGCTGAACATTAACAACTCGAACTTTTCTAGCTGCTAAACAGCTGTAATCAGATCAAACTCATGTAGGTTACAGGACCAAAGGCTAAACACTTTTGCTTTTTTTTGGGGGGGGGGGTCCTGGAATCGCCTATCCTGTCTCACCTAGAGCGGGAGGCCCCGGCAAAGGCTCCGAACGCAGAGGGGGCATGGTTTTTCCCCCTGCTGCAGAAGATGTAAGAATGCAGTTTTCTGTCTCATAAATACTCTCCAGAATTACAGAGCAGCTTCCCCTCCCTCCCACACTTGTTTGGTTGAAGGATCATCAGACAGGAAAAACACTCTCTCTTTAGAATGTATTCTGTAAGAGCTGCCGTTTTAGAAAAACCCTCCCAGGTGCCGACATGAATATTCACCACAGTGTACTGAGCATAGGGCCCGTCTCCACACCATGTACACTAATCCTTCAGAATGTATCCCGGGCAAGTTATGAGTGTAAACCCTGTACAGAAGCCGGGCTTTCTGGTGATGGATACTGGATGGCTGAAAGGAGAAAATCCGAGTGAGGGAGGCAGAGATGAATAAATCCCTCCTATCTATCCAAGGCCCAGCTGCAGCTAGACCTTGCCATTTTGACTCAAGCTCAGCATGAGGCTGCATTAGAATCCTGCACTCTGTGAGTTAAACGGTTTCTTTTGTTCATCCGGCTTATCCTTTCTCATCAAGAAGAACAAACATCTATCTCCCTTCTGCCCCATAACCCTAGATATGCTGACCCCCTTTGTTACTTCCTTCGTATTTTGGCTCATAGTGGGTGCATGGACATCTGGAGAATACAGTCCTGGTGCCACGCAGGCACCCAAAGTGTGTATGCACGTGTATGGGTGTGTGAACACACACATACACATACACACACACACACACACACACACACAACCCACACCGCTCTATATCACTACCCTGACTTACATTCAGAAAGGTACAGACAGAAAAGATTAAGAACTCTCACAAGCCAAGGAAGGAATCACACCCAAGGTAGTGAGATCTGAAGATTTCCCAGGATCCTCCCACTCTGGCACCAGATCCCAAAAGTCAACATTGATATTCATGCCAGAGGCAGAAGGGGACCTGGCTGAGGCAGCCTGTCTGAGTCACACATGAGACTGCCGTAGCCAGGGCTCTACACATAACCAGTGTTCAGGTGTCAGAGGCTGGGAGACGTGCCCGTGGTAACCTCCAATTGCTGGTGCTAGAATTACTCCAGCTTTCGGCAGTTCGCACCCTGATTAGCTAGGGCAATCGGGTGCTTGGGGGCTCCTGGTAGCTCAAAGGAAGAAGCAGCGTGTGAGCAGGGAAGAAGAAAACAGTGTGTCTTCAGGGACATTCTGGGTCAAATGATCTCCTCAGCCTAGTGGAGCACTAAAAGCTCCACTGACCCTCCCACAGCCTCTGATGGACATGAGGACATTGCTGGGCAATATGGCATATCTAGTAGTGGCAGTAGACAGGAGACATGAGTCTCAACTGTGCCTCTGTCTCAGAACCCTGTACTCTCAGATTTAAAATCTGTTTTGTGGGGTGCAGACGGGAAGAAAGGGAGATGAAGTTTAGCGTAGGTGATTTGTGGTTCCTCTTATTTTAATGTTTTATTTTTTAAATTACAAAGTAATACATGACAAATCCTTTGGTACTTCTTATAAAGTATCCACTCTAAAAAGGCATTATACTAAATGTTAAAAATGTAAACCAATATTTCAATAATGTTCTTCAGTAGCAGAACCCCTTCACAAACATCTTAGAAGAACCTCAATTTCCCTAAGAGAGAAAAGTAGAAGTGCTCTACTAAGGTCAGGGATGAGACTGAAGTCTCCTCTGCCAGGCTTCCTCCCAGCCTCTCCTTGGTCAGCCCCGAAGGCTCTCCTCCTACAAACACAGCAGGAAAAACCACCAGGTCATGGTGTGCATCTTGTCCCCAAATTAAACACTAATATTAATATTCATACCTTTTAATAGTAGGCTTATAAGTATTATTACTAACATACTGTGACACTGTAAAAGGCAAATGGACTTCCCTAAATCTTTGCTTTCACCTATGGACCAGAGCTATTAGGAAAGGAGCTGGATAGATTAAGCATTAGTAAACTGTGCCTATTTTTGTAAATAAAGTTTTATCAGAACACATCCAGGCCCACTCAGCAGAGTTGAGCAATTATAACAGAAACTATGGGTTACAAAGTCTAAAATATCCACTCCCCAGCCCTTTCCAGAAAAAGCTTGCTGGTACCAGGAATAGACAGAAAATTAAAGCTGTTCCTTATTGAGCAGTACAGAGTTATGGCACCAAGGCAAGAAATAAAGGTATAGTTTAAACTAAGGCTGAGCTTAGCCTAGAAATGTCTAAAATCTTTCTTCTGTTGAAAGCACTTCCAAAGATTTTCATGTAGCAAATTCCATGTGGAATTTGGATTCTGCAATAGTCCTAATCCTATTTTTGTTACCATGACAACTGTCCTGACAATTTTGGCTTTCTTTTCACCCCAAATTTCTGGTATTTCTCCTAAGGGTAAAAGAACAAGAAGGGAATGAGACTGGGGAAAAAAAAAAAAAAAGTTCCAATTAAAAATAAAGCCCTGAAAACCATTCTCAAACCTTCTCTCCTCCCTGAACTGATGAAATGCCCAGGAGCCACATTCTCAAATTAAGGATGTGTGCACACAGGACAGTCAACAGAGGACAGTCACTGATCACCACCCTCCAGATGGCATAGGAATAGCACGATAGGATAAAGATGTTACAGGGACGTTTAAAGTCAATAAACAATACACACACACACACACACACACGTTATATAGTCACTGATAAGGTAGTTAATATGACAGCAGTAAAATAATGTATCATTTATAGAGGAAGAAGACACGATGGGCTAAACCACACTAATCAGGCAGAGAGTGTTGAGTTGTTTATTGGTCCTCAGGAGAAGACAGATTTGTATGGATCTATCTCCTCGTTACCTCTCCAGCTCTTTCTACTGTGAGTATAAAAAGCATCTTAAAAGATAGCTGACCAGGGCTGTTTATGACTACAGAACAATGAAAACCTTAAAGCGCTTGGCCTGTTAACAGAACTACTCATTTGGAATCTTTAATGAAACCAATTTTTTAAAAAATTAAATTAATTTATTTATTTTCAGAAAAACAGTATTCATTATTTTTTCACCACACCCAGTGCTAATGAAACCAATTTTAAATGGATGACTCTATTTAACATGTTCTTCCCAAATAGTCACAACTAATCTCTATGACTTTTCTACTTTTTCTTCGAGTCTAAAATATACAGGTGAAATCTCCCTATAGTGAACACAATCATGACAAAGCCATTTACTTGTTCTACCAAGAAGCCTGTTATCAAGATATTATTTATCTGGTTTCCCACCAATTCTCAAACAATTCCCTATAGAAAATGCCTTATGTCTTTCTAATAGGGCTATAATAAGCTTCCTAATAAAGATATTATTCGATTATAGATGTTATTTATTTATTTATTTATTTATTTATTTAAAGTAAAAAGATATTGGCATGGAGTCCAATGCGGGGCTTGAACTCACAACCCCAAGGTCAAGACCTGAGATGATATCAAAAGTTGGATGCTTAACTGACCGAGTCACCCAGGTGTCCTATTTTATTATTATTTTTTAACCTCCAGGAAGAAAGGGATGCATTAGGCATGAGAGGACAATGAAATGGTATATACCTAAGGGACTCAGCAATAAAATCTATTACACTGGACCACAACTACAGTGTCCCACAAAGTTCTTGAGTTATGTATATGTCGGGAGAGTCCCAGCAAGTCAGAAGCAAAAGGACTTAATTGCTAGTAGAATTTTTGGCTCAAACCTCTTATGCAAAAGGTGTAAGACATGGAGCACTCCCTATTCCCAAGTTGGTTTTGCCTCAACAGTTTCAATCAAAGCAAGCTTGGTGGCCTGCCCTGTGCCTTCTTCAATACTCAAGACTTGTTCTTGGTTCTTACCACTGCAACTTAAGGAAGGATCAACCCAAATAGTCACTGAAACAGTAGGAAGGAGATCACTGGCTCCTGCTGTCAGGCACTGAGCTATGCCTGAATTGAGGTTGTAACCTTAACCCTGGCTGTGCTAAAAGATAAAAGAAGAAGTGGGGCACCTGGGTGGCTCAGAAGGCTAAGCCTCTGCCTTCAGCTCCGGTCATGATCTCAGGGTCCTGGGATCGAGCCCCACATCGGGCTCTCTGCTCAGCGGGGAGCCTGCTTCCTCCTCTCTCTCTGCCTGCCTGCTTGTGATCTTTCTCTGTCAAATAAATAAATAAAATCTTGGGGCACCTGGGTAGCTCAGTGGGTTAAAGCCTCTGCCTTCGGCTCAGGTCATGATCTCAGGGTCCTGGGATCGAGCCCTGCATTGGGCTCTCTGCTTAGTGGGGAGCCTGCTTCCTCCTCTCTCTCTGCCTGCCTCTCTGCCTACTTGTGATCTGTCAAAAAAAAAAACAAAAAAAAAAAACAACTTTAAATAAATAAATAAATAAAATATTAAAAAAAAAAAAAAAAGATAAAAGAGGAAGTAAGAGTGCCCAAAGGGGGCATCTGGGTGGCTCAGTCGGTTAAGCACCCACCTTTGGTTCAGAGCATGATCTTGGGGTTCTGGGATCAAGTCCTGCATGCGGTGGAGGGGGTGGTGGTTCCCCACTCAGTCTGCTTCTCCCTCTCCTGTGTTCTCTTGCTCTCTCTCAAATAAATAAAATTTTTTTAAAAAAAGAAAAGAAGCCCTCATATTTATTTAAATAAAAGAGAGAGAGAGAAAACAAACACAGATGATCAGTAATTCTGCTTGTTTTGGATCAGAACTACCCAGTGAGCAGACACAGACTTTTTATTTACAGAACATTTTTGAAGCTGAGAATAATATAAAATACAATTATTATATTTACTGTTTTGGATACATCTAGAAGCTATAAGCTTAAAGGGCATCTTTAAAAAATAAATGAAAAAAAAAAACCCTGCTGAATTGTATACTTTAAATGGTGAATTATATGATATATGACTTATATCTCAATAAGGCTGTTTAAAAACAAAACAAAACAGAGACCACATGAAATATGGGGATTTATACACCTTCCAAGGTAGATATGAAATGTCAAGCAGGAGGTAGGGTTGTATGGCAGAACTGCACACTGGATGGGCCAACCCCTTACCGTGACCCTCAACTTCTCCAACCTTGCTAGGGCTCAGTGTATGACCCAGTTCCACCTCCTGACTCAGTGGAAGTCAACTAGGTGGACTTCCAAATAAAGCTTGGGCTTTTCTAGTAAAAAGGTACAGAAGTGGCTGGCAGGACTCTTTTTACTCTTTGCCCTCTCCCTCTTCCTGCCTAAATGCAGACGAGGCAGTTAAAGCCTTCGCAGAGGTCATTTTACTCTGAGGCAAAAATACACGTGAAAAAGACCAAGAAGGACCGAAGCGCTTGCTGATTTGCGGAACTAATGCCAGCCACATCCACCTGCCGACATTTTGTTGTGTGAGACCCAAACAAACAAGTGAAAACAAAACAAACACACACATTTAAAAAGTCTGTCTTAATCTGGTTCTGTTATTTGTGGCTAAATGCTGCCCAAACGTAAGCTCCTCTGGAGCAAATGAAGGCTAGTAATAAAAACAAATGTTGTCAAGGCCTAGCCGCAACATTTAATGAAAGTGTCTATAATTTACACCCTTAGGGAAGAGGATGGGTTGAACCAGAAGGTGTGATGCCTTCTCTCGTTTTCTTTTTAAGGCCATAGGAGGCTCTGTAAAGACCGTGCAACATGCTGGAATCTTCCCAGCTAGACTTTTAGTACCAGCTGCATGTCACGTTCATGGTGGAGAGAAAAAGAGAAAGGAACTCAATTATACTTTGGTTTCTTCACCTCTTACATGGAGACAATGAAGCAGCTAGAGCTTCACAGCTACTGTTAAGATATGGCAAGGAAAAGGACCATTAGCCATTTCTCAACACTAAACCGTATGGAAAATCTGAACCGTCTAGACTAGGGTATCATTTACAGTAAAAGAATAACGTGGCAAAGCTGGTAATGTTCTAATCATTGAGGGACACGGTTTTGGATATCATAAGGCAAAAGGAAGAAAGAGGATCCTACTGTTAGGTCTTAAGGGAGGGGAAGGAAAGAAAATCCAGGGAGAAGTAAAAGCATACTCTGCATTTATCTAGGTAACCAATACCCCTTCTACCGAATCTAATACATTGCTAAAAGAGGCAATGCAGCAGAAAGACAAAAAGGATGCCTCAGCTGGACCTCAGCCCCTGAGTGTCCAGGAAAGTTGCACAAAGGAGTCCCCAAGGGGCACCAAGCAGCCTGTCATCACAATCGTTTTTCCTTGGAGAAGGATGCAAAATGGAGGTGGACGGATGGGAGAGGAAAGAAGGGGACATGGAAGGATTTTTCTTGATCTCACTGCTTCTGTTGGTTCAGAATGTGTCGATCAAGTACCCTGGGGTGACCAGTTTACAAAACGCTAAGCTTAAAAAAGAGAGAGAGACTGCATCAGGTGCTACCACGAGGCACCAAAAGCAACTTAACAAGGTGACAAAATTGAGCTCCTGGCCGGTGTGTGTGGGGGGGTGGTCTCTGATTTAAGGGCACCTGAGGAATGGAGGTTTTCAAAGGCAGACTGCTGCACTGGATTAATTCAAGGGCTAATCTTAAATTGCGGTGACCCTTCACCAGTTTTCAGAAGAGCTTTATTCACCTCATACTCAAAAGATATACTTAAGCGATCTGATGTATTAAATGTGTAAAAATTTGGGGCAATTTGCTGAAAGCCCTATGCTTCTGTAAGCTCTCAGGAGAACAGCCACATTTCTGTGACCCTGTATGGGCTATGGGGATGGGGGACTGGGGAGCAGTGTAGAAAGCATCTGCCGGAGTGAAACCACAGAAAGGGTAGGTTGATGCTTTCCTTTTATTTGCTCTTCCAAAGTGAATGATCCTGGTGTTAAAAATGACTGTTTAGAGAACTATTGGTGAAGCATTATTTGTTTTAGAGGGTCTTTCTTTTTTTCAAGTTTTTATTTTAATTCCAGTTACTTAATAAACAATGGCATATTAGTTTCAGGTGTACGATATCATGATTGAACACACCCATGTGTCACGGCTCTGTGCTCATCATGGTAAGTGTGCTCCTCAATCCCCATCCCCTATATCCCCCATCCCCCTGCCCCCTCCCTTCTGGTAACCATCAGTTTGTTCAGAGTCTGTTCCTTGGTTTGCTTCTCTCTCTCTCTCTTTCCCATTGCTTGTTTGTTTCTTGAAGTCCACATATGAGTGATTTCATATGGTATTTGTCTTTCTCGGACTTGTTTTGCTTAGCATTGTATTCTCTAGCTCCATCCATGTCCCTGCAAATGGCAAGATGAAGTTCTTTCATATTCCACTGTATATATACACCACATCTTCTTTATCCATTCATCAGTCGATGGTCACCGGGGTCTTGGCTATTGTAAATAGTGCTGCTATGAACATCAGGGTGCATGTATCCCTTTGATTTAGTGTTTTTGCATTCTTTGGGTAAACACCTAGTAGTACAACTGCTGGATCCTAGGGTAATTCCATTTTTAACTTTTTGAGGAACCACCATACTATTTTCCAGAGTGGCTGTGGCAGTTTGCATTCCCACCAACAGTGCACCAGTGTTCCTTTTTCTCCACATCCTCAGCAACAGTTGTCTCTTGTGTTGTTGATTTTAGCTTTTCTGACAGATGGGAGGTGATATCTCATTGTAGTTTTGATTTGCATTTTCCTCATTTGCATGTCCCTCAAAGATGAACATCTTTTCATGTGTCTGTTGGCCATCTGTGTGTCTTCTTTGGAGAAATGTCTATTCAGGTATTCTGTCCATTTTTAACTGTTTTTTTTTGGGGGGGGTTGAGTTTTATAACTCAACACTGTATTTTTGCTTTTGTTTCCCTTGCTTCAGGAGACATATCTAGAAAAATGTTGCCATGGCGAATGTCCGAGAAATTACTGTTGCGCTCTCTTCTAGGATTTTTATAGTTTCAGGTCTCACAGTTAGGTCTTTGATCCATTTTGGATTTATTTTTGTGTATGATATAAGAAAGTGATTCAGTTTCTTTATTTTGCATGTTGCTCTCCACTCTTCTCAATATCATTTGAAGAGACTGTCCTTTTCCCATTGCATATTCTTTCCTGCTTTGCTGAAGATTACCTGGCCATATAATTGTGGGTTTATTATTAGGTTTTCTATTCTGTTGTACTGATCTATGTTTCTATTTTTGTGCCATTACCATACTGTTTTGATTACTACAGCTTTGTAATATAACTTGAAGTCCAGAACTGTGAAGCCTCCAGCTTTGCTTTTCTTTTTCAAGACTGCTTTGGCTATTCAGGATCATTTGCAGTTTCATATAAATTTCAGGATTGTTTGTTCTAGTTCTGTGAAAAATGATGTTGGTATTTTGTTAGGGACCACATTAAATAAATAGTTTTGGGTAGTATAGTCATTTTAAAAATATTTGCTCTTCCAAACCATGAGCATGGAACGTGTTTCCATTTCTTTGTGTCATCTTAAATTTCTCTCATCACTGTTTTATATTTTCCAGAGTACAGGTATTTCACCTCTTTGGTTAGGTTTATTTTATTTCGGTATCCTACTATTTTGGGTGCAACTATAAATGGGACTGATTCCTGGGGTGCCTGGCTGGCTCAGTGGGTTAAAGCCTCTGCCTTCTGCTCAGGTCATGATCCAAGGGTCCTGGGATCAAGCCCTGCAACGGGCTCTCTGCTCAGCAGGGAGCCTGCTTTCTCCTCTCTCTCTGCCTGCCTCTCCACCTACTTGAGATCTCTGTCTGTCAAATAAATAAATAAAATCTTAAAAAAAAAAAAAGATTCTCCCTCCGTCTCTCCACAATCCCCCACCCCCACTCTCTCTCTCTCTCGCAAATACATCATTAAAAAAAAAATCATAAATAAAATTTTAAAAAATGGGACTGATTCCTTAATATCTCTTTCTGCTGCTTCATTACTGGTGTATAGAAATACAACAGATTTCTTTCTTTCTTTCTTTCTTTCTTTCTCTCTTTTTTAAGAGTTTATTTTTTTTAACAGAGAGAGAGCACAAGTAGGCAAAGAGGTAGGCAGGGGTGGGGGTAAGCAGGCTCCCTGCTGAGCAGAGAGCCCAATGCGGGACTCGATCCCAGGACCCCAAGTCAAAGGCTGAGGCCCAACTCATTGAGCCACCTAGGCACCCCTAGAAATGCAATAGATTTCTATACATTGATTTTGTTTCCTGAGACTTTACTGAATTGGTTTATCATTTCTATTAGTTTTTTGGTGGAGTCTTTTGGGTTTTCTATATATAGTATCATGTCATCTGCAAATAATGATACTTTTACCTCTTCCTTAATGATCTGGATGCCTTTCCTTCCTTTTTGTTGTCTGACTGCTGTGGCTAGGACTTTCTAGTACTATGTTGAATAAAAGTGGTGAGAATGGACATCCTTGACTTATTCCTGACCTTATAGGAAAAGCTCTCAGTTTTTCCCTACTGAGGATGATGTAAGCTGTGGGTTTTTCATAGATGGCTTTTATTACGTTGATACGTGTTCCTTCTAAACCTACTTTGTTGAGGGATTTTATCAGGAATGGATGTTGTACTTTGTCAAATGCTTTTTCTGAATCTAGTGAAATGATCATATGGTTCTTATCCTTTATCTTACTGATGTGATGTATCATGTTGATTGATTTGTGAATATTGAACCACTCCTGCGACCCAGGAATAAATCCCACTTGATTGTGGTGAATGATTTTTTAAATGTATCGTTGGGTTCAGTTTGCTAGTATTTTAATGAGGATTTTTGCATTTATGTTTATCAGACATACTGGCCTGCAGTTCTCTCTGTCTTTTTTTTCTTGTGGTGTCTTTATCCAGTATTGGTATTAGGATAATGCTGGTCTCATAGAAAGAATTTGGAAGTTTTCCTTCCTTTCTTTTTTTGGAATGGCTTGTGAAGAATAGGTATTGACCTTCCTTGAATGTTTGGTAACTTCGCCTCTCAAGCCATCTAGTCCTGGATTTTTGTCTCTTGGAAGTTTTATGATCACTGATTCAATTTCTTTGCTGGTTATCAGTCTGTTCAAATTTCCTATTTCTTCCTGTTTTAGTTTTGGCAGTTTAGACATTTCTAGGAATTTGTCCATTTCTTCAAGGTTGTCTAATTTGTTGGCATATAATTTCTCAGAACATTCTTTTCTAACTGTCTTTCTGTGGTGTTATTTTTCCTCTCTCATTTGTGGTTTTATTTATTTGAGTCCTCTCTTTTTTTCCTGACACATCTACGGAGGTTTATCAATTTTATCAATATTTTCAAACAACCAGTTCCTGGTTTCATTGATGAGTTCTGGGTTTTTTTTTGTTTTTTTTTTTTTTAGTTTCTATGTCATTTATTTCTGCTCTAATCTTTATTATTTCCTTTCCTCTGCTGGTTTTAAGCTTTGCTTTTTGTCCTTTACCTAGCTCCTTTAGGTGTAAGGTTAGGTTGTTTATTTGAGATCTTTCTTGCTTCTTAAGGTAGATCTGTTTCGCTATGAACTTCCCTCTTAGAACCGCTTTTGCTGCATCCAAATTGGACGGTCATGTTTCATTTTTATTTGCTTCCATGTTCTTTTAAATTTCCTGGTTGATTCATTCATTGTTTAGGAGCATATTATTTAACCTCCATGTATTTGTGGTCATTCCAGATATTTTCTTGTGGTTGAGTTCTAATTTCAAAGTGTTTTGGTTGGAAAAGATGCCTGTTATGTTTTGATCATTTTGAATTTGTTGAGACCTGATTTGTGACCTAGTATGTGATCTATTCTAGAGAATGTCCACATGTACCTGAAAAGAATGTGTATTCTGCTGTTTTAGAATGAAATGACCTGACTATATCTGTTAAATTTTTCTGGTCCCCTGGGTCATTCAGAGCCATTGTTTCCTTGTTGATTTTGTTTAGATGATCCGTCCATCGATATAAATGGGGTCTTAAAGTCTCCTACTATTACATTATCGATTAGTTCCTTCATGCTTGTTACTAACTGTATTATGTATTTCTGTGTTCCTATGTTGGGTACATAAATATCTACAATTGTTGTGTCTTCTTGTTGGGTTGTTTCCTTTATTATTATGTACTGTCCTTCTTCATCATTTTTTAGAGTCTTTGTTTTAAAATCTATTTTGTCTCATATAAGTAATTGCTAATCTGGTTTTCTTTTCACATCCATTTGCATGACAGATGTATCTCCAAGACCTTACCTTTAATCTGTAGATGTCTTTAGGTCTAAAATGAGTCTTCTGTATGTATGTATAAATAAATAAACAAACAAAATGAGTATCTCGCAGGCAGCACATAAGTGGGTCTTGTTATTTAATCCATTCTGCCACCTATGTCTTTTGATTGTAGCATTTAGTCTATTTACATTCAAAGTAATTATTGATAGTTAGTTATTTATTGCCATTTTATTACTTGTCTTGTGATTGTTTCTGAAGATTTTTCTTACAAGTGTCTGATGTAAAAATTCTGGATAATTACTAAACCTATATTTATTTGTGAAATATTGAGTCAAATAGGGCTGATATCCTGTATAAAAATGTCTTCTTGATGGGTTAATCTTTGAAAACTAGAAAAATTTTTCTTTTCATGTACCCAGCTATATTTTATGATGACTAGTTGTCAAGTTCTCTAATCACTCAAGAGAGATAAATGGCTGACATGTGAGGTAAATCAAACACACACACATACAGGTTTTTTTGGCATTTAACCTTTCCTGCTTTTCCAAAGAATATCTGAATTCTGGTGCCCCTCCTGTATTTTTAACATGCAACTTAGTTGCCATAGCAATATTTTCTGGTCTCGAAATACCTCTAGGATGAAACTGACTGAGACATATTTACTAAGCCCCCAAACTCTGCTATCCATTTCCAGGCTCCAGGATTTCTGGTCCCCTAAGTATTCACCCAGCCCAGACTCCAGTGTCTACTGGGAACCATAGATACAATTTTTTATTCAACAATTTTTCTGGGAACCAGAGTTCTGAGGTCTGAGGGAGATAAGAGAAGACTTTAGTGTGAGGCAGACAGGCTGAGAGAGAAACAACACTTGGTAAATAAATCATGGATCAGGGAGACAAGGAAGAATTCTTTGGTTCAGGGCTATGACAGACGATGCTCAACATGACTGATATGAAGCAAATTTTGTAAAATATCTTTCCAATTTTGACTAGAATTATAGGCAATCTTAATCCAAGCCAGAGGAGTCATATATTTAGTGTTTGTTGTATTCTTTAAACTATAAAAAAGGAAATTTCTTGCTCTCTAGGTTGCAAAGAGGGCTCTCGTGATGTAAATGGATGGACTGCTTGCCTGTGCAGCACTCAGACAGAATGAAATGGAAGCAGCGTGAAGTGCGTGAGGCGGGCACCCTTCCCTGTGCTAATGTGAGCGCTGAACTCCACAGCTTAATCTCAGTCATTTGCTGGAGATGCCAAATCGTTAGCAGTTTCCTCACATACACTTAGATCAGACACAGTGAGCAAATATGATGTCCAATTTAGTTGATAGATAGAACTCCCTTTAGTTGCACTAACATACTATATTGTCAGTTCAGTCAATGAGTGTTTATTGAGTGCTCACGGTACACAGTACTGTCCTGGGCACCTGGAAATCGCCACAAGGACCCACGTCCGTCTCCATACTACAAAAGCACTGTCTTCAACCAGAGATTATCTGCGGTCCTGTGAGAGACTGAGGGCAGCACAGATACAGAGAATACTCAAACAATTACCAAACATCCTTTGTGTCATTAGCTTCGGTTCCTCTCCCCACTCTTATTGACCAAGCCTTCATTTGGAGCTATTAAATGGGGAACAAAATGGAATCGTTTGTGATTCCTCTCCTTCTTCATTTCTGTGCTTATCCTTTGGGAGGGAAGTGGGTGAGCAATAGCCTGGCAGGGCGGTAAGCAGTGGGAAGAAGGAAAAATAGCAGTCCGAAAGACGTTCCGGTCATTTACAAACTGAGGAGATCATCTGGCGTTGGTTGTAGCCACGCAACAGTGAAAGGGCAGCTGAACCGGGCATGGGCTTGACAGCTCCCTGAGAAAGAAAAATACCCTGGGATGAAAATGGACCACAGTGGCACACCTGCTTTTTTTTTTTTTTAAGATAAGCTAGCTATTGCTTCATTTTCCCTATGTTTAAAAACTGCAAGACACAGGGGTGCTTGGGTGGCTCAGTGGGTTAATTAAAGCCTCTGCCTTCGGCTCTGGTCATGATCCCAGAGTTCTGGGATCGAGCCCCAAACCAGGCTCTCTGCTCAGCGGGGAGCCCGCTTCCTCTTCTCTCTCTGCATGCTTGTGATCTCTCTCTCTCTGTCAAATAAATAAATAAAATCTTAAAAAAAAAAAAAACTGCAAGACATAAACTGATTTGTGTTTCAGACATTCTGTGCCAGATTAACTTTTCTAAGTGATAAAACTGGTTTATTCCTACTGCAAAATAAAAAGGCTCAGCCCCATAGATTAAAGAGATTATGAAGGCCCACCAAGAACATACTTTGGGCTGAACCCATCCCATTTTGTCCTGACATACTATGTTCACGTAACACTTTTCAACTGAGGAACTCTGTTTTTGTGTCCATTACTCCTTAGTCCTCATAGCACCTGGAGAGACTGTGGGTTTATTTAATTGCATCTATGTGCGTGGTTTCATCTCCAGACAGCCTACTTACTTGCAATTAAGGTTTGTAGTTAAAGTAGTAGGGGAGTTTTACTTACAGTATTGTGCATATCAATTACAAAACAATCATTTTCAGGGTAATGTAAAAATTGTTAATTCAATTGACTATCCTATAATTAGGGTTTTCGCAAAGTGCTGTCACTGATTAGCTGAAAAGGCCGGGTGACAGGCCTGCGTAATACACAGCATATGTGATTCTCATATCAGCCTGAAAACACTGAAAAAGATACCATGATTAGCAAGTAGAAAGATAATAAGTCTTAAATTAAGGTGACAGAGGGACTATAAACTAAGACATTAGGTAGATTGGTTAGTTATTATGATGTTACCTTGGTCTTTTTATGTGGTCAGGCCTCTGAAGATTTCTTGTTATTTAAATCTTAATGTTTTAAAGTGGCACAAAGGGGCACCTGGGTGGCTCAGTGGGTTAAAGCCTCTGCCTTCAGCTCAGGTTATGATCCCAGGGCCTGGGATGGAGCCCCACATCGGGCTCCCTGCTCAGCGGGGAGCCTGCTCCCACCCCCCCGCCCCCCCCCCCCCCCGCCACCCTGGCTCTTTGCCTGCCTCTCTGGCTGCTTGTGATCTCCGTCTGTCAAATAAATAAATATAATCTTTAAAGTGAGCTGAACCTTCCATTTTAAAAAAAAAAAAAAGTGGCACAAAAATGATACAATTACAACTTAATTACCCACTTGTAAGTTATATTCCAGACTCTGTCTCTCTTTTTTTCTCATATACAGTGAATAACTTTGGCTGTGCCTGTAAACCTAGCAAAAACAAAGCCACTCTTCTTTATTTCCCAGTCACAGAGCCTGCTCTAGCTCTTGGGAGAGAGAAAGAAAAGAAAGAACTCGGGAGCAAGTTTCCTGTTAAGCTGCAAGGACTGGACGCCTCTGCAGTTTCTCTTCCAGGAGCTGGCGGGGTGGATAAAGGCAGGTCAGGAGCAAAGAAGGCGTTTCTGAAGGCGTGGCGGCCTCCCCTGCCCTTCCCCTCTTCTCCTTAGCCAAGAAAACTGTCCTCTCGTGGTGCTAATGAAACACCAGGATGGATGTGTGGTGGTGGGCGGGATGATTCTGGAAGTTGGTGACTGAATACAGAAACAGCAACAAATCTCAGGGCTGTCGACTCTCCAAGTCACCTCCCTCGCCTTGCTTCTTACTCTCTGCCCCTCACCCAGCTCTAGCCATAGTGGCCTCTCACTGCTCCTGCCACCTGCCAGACATGCTCGCCCTTGAGGCCTCAGTACTCTGCCTCTGATGCTTAGCCCCTAGGTCTCCAGATGGTTTGCTCTTCCCCTCCTTCAGGCTCTGCACTGGCCTTCCCTGACCACTGCCTCTAAAACTGCACTGTCTCTATGCCCTAGTCCCCCTCCTGGTTGGTACCACAGCCCTTTGAAGAATCTGACATGTTACAAACAGTGTTGTTTACTGTTTCTCTCCCCCTGACAAGAACATCAGCTCTGGGACAGCAAATGTTTGCTTTATTCAGTGCTCTATCCCTAGTGCTTAGAACAGTGCCACTCACAGTAGAAGGCTCAAGAAATGTTTACTAATTGAATGAAAACAAATGAGGGGGGAGGAGGGATGGTCAGGGGTCATGTTTCAAGGTCAGCCCCTCCAGGACACCACAGGGGGACGGGTACTGGACACCCATGGCCTGTGGTTAGGCACAAGCATTGTCTTTCAAGGAAGAAGTTTCTGCTTGCCTATCCGGCTACAGGTAAAGGCTCAGGAAAGGAAGAAATGATTTCTTTGAATGAAAACAGACGCACAAAAGATATCTTTACCCACAAAACAATTATAACCTCCCTTAAGAAATTAGACTGCTGTGATCAAGACAATTCCCGCCCGAGTCCTTTGCCTTCGTAGTCACCATCTACAAAAAAATCTGAATTTTTAAAGCCAGTGTACATGTGATCGGGCTTTCCCAGAGGAAGAGTTTCCAGGATTTCCAGATCTTCTGCTTCTTAGATGGGGAAAGTGTTAGTCATTCAGCTCTGTAGCATTCTCCCTCTGGGTGTCAATTTAAAATCATTGAGCTTTTTCAGATACAGTGACTAGGAAAGCAAGTCAGTCATCACAAGCAATAGAAGCTGAGGGTCAAATGTCACCAACTAATCATCCTGTCATTGGTCAATTACCCATCCCCATGAAGAGGTGCCACTGATCTAGTTTCCTATCAATAAATGTCTGTCTGGGCACATCAGCAGCTGCTAACCATGGCCTGCCAGGGTATCCAGCATCGTCCACAGGCACCGATGGTTAAGAAATCCCTCTCTCTTTCTTCTTAATAATGTCACAGAAGAGGCAAATGCAGATCCTGACAACATAATGTTAGTTTCACAGAGACGTGTCTCTTTCAGTGCTCAGCCAGTTACACAGGACTTCAATTGCATGGATTTTCTCACTGCAGAAACAATAGCTGGGCTTAAGGAAGTCTGGTGGCTGAGCTAGACAATTCTGCCTTTGCTGGTGCTCATGCTCATTACTGCCACTCCAAGTCCCGGAAAGAAAAAATAGTTTGGGGGAACCATTTTCATTCATAATTAAAGAAAGCCACATGGGTGCTGTTCTCTCTTGCTTTAAGCCTCAGTGACACCTGGAGTTAGATCGATCATCTCTGATTGTTTGGGTAGAACCAGAGGTCAAGGTGGCCTTGCCACACAAACAGCCTGTTTGTCCCACTTGGAGCTGTCACCCTGGCGGAGACCTCATGTGTTCCTGCTGAATCTAAAATTCTAGCTCTCCTACTGTACCTGCTATAATTTCCCCTCTATCCTTGACAGACTACCTCATCTACACATTTGATCTGTCAAGGGATGCTTATTCTGAGTTGCCACAGGCTTTATATGTCAGGGGGACTGGGAAGAGACAGCACGTAAACGATTATAATATGACAAATGCTCCAGTAGAACGTACATACAGAATGTATGGGGATTGTTGAAGAGGGAGGTCTGAATCAGCCCAGGAAATGATGGGAGGTTAGGGAAGCATTCCTGGAGGAACGGAGTCTTGAAGGGGGAGAAGAGCCGGTAAAAAAGAGGTGATGGGGGGCGCCTGGGTGGCTCAGTGGGTTAAGCCGCTGCCTTCGGCTCAGGTCATGATCTCAGGGTCCTGGGATCGAGTCCCGCATCGGGTTCTCTGCTCCGCGGGGAGCCTGCTTCCTCCTCTCTCTCTCTCTGCCTGCCTCTCTGCCTACTTGTGATCTCTCTGTGTCAAATGAATAAATAAAATCTTTAAAAAAAAAAAAAAAAAAAAAGAGGTGATGGGGAGTTTGTGAGAGACACCAGCCACGAGGACAGTACGTTCCGAGAGTTGAAGGCACAGAGGTGAGAGAGGGATGGCATGTGCAAAACTGCGAGTAGCTGGACAGGATGAGACGGGCACATATGGGGGTGAAGCAGGAGACAAGGCTGTGTCGACAGAAGCACGTCAGATTGTTCTTAAATGCCTTCGTCTGAATTTTCTCCTGAAGGGGCATAACCACGTCAGATCTGGGGCGGGGAGATGGTTACAGGTGGGGAAGGAAGGGCCAGATGGAAGTCTGGCAGACCAGGGGGAGAAGAAAAACCACAAAGGTACAACTGTGGTAAGGGTACTGGAGATGGGAAGAGCGGAAGACTTTGTGAGATATTCAGGAGCCAGTACTGACAACTGGCTGAGGAGGGGAGGTGAGAGAGAGGAGTAAATTCGGGAAGTCTGTCATGTTTTTGGCTCAGTCTACAGACAGATGGGTGGTGCCACTGAATGAGAGGGGGGAAATCTCAAGGTGACTTGAGCGGACGAAGGGGGGATAATGGGATTCCATGTCCAGCATGTTGGTGTGAGATGCACATGTAACATTGCTGGGGGTAGGGCTGGAGTACCAGGTAAGCAGACAGAATACAGGCAACATTGGAAGAGAGTGGGAAGAGCTACTAAGCTGCCGGTTCGTTTCTGTCTTCATTGACGAGAAGACTGGTCTTCAAATTAGAAATGGCAGAACAAACATAATAAAGAGAGAACTGAAGCCCCAAATAGGGGAAGTGAAAGAAAGAGAGTATCCAGTCAATTTAAATGATTCCAAATCTCCTGGCTCTGGTGAGTTACACCCCACGCCCACTGAAAGAAATTGCAGATGTAATCTCAGAGACACGACTGGTAATCTTAAAGAAACTGTGAAGAATGTAAGGAGTGCCAGTGACAGGAGAAGGACAATGGCTCCCCAGATTTCGACAGTGAAGAGGGGTAGACTGTAATGGGAAACAGTAGGTAAGTTTCCTACCATCAATGCCAAAAATTCTTACTTAAATTAGATTACTAAATAGATAGCCTCCGACTGCCTTAGTTAACGCACGCAGCTGAGATAAAAGGAAGGATGGAGTCTTGTTTGCCATCTGATGGAGGTTTATTTGTGCTGGTAGCTTGTCCAGACCGACTGTGGCTTCTCCTTCCCCTTTCTTAAGCACCAAGAGGGTTTGTCTGGTCCACAGCACGAGGCCAAGGCTTCTCTATGTGTGTGATAGGTTGCCCGCGTTACTCAACCTGTATGTGGCCCTTTATGAAAAGGAGTTGACAATTTAAATGAAGAAATCCACAGTCTGAATTTTCCCACAAATCCAATATCATTCATCAGGGTGGCCCCGGGGACCAGCAGGTTGCAAAAACCTCTGTGGTCATTAGCCTAAACATCAATACACATTTGCTGGTTAAAATCCTACTACCTTACTTTTTGTGCTTTTTCTCTTTTTATACACAAAGACTTGAACATAAGAACAGGAAATAACAGAGCAAATGTGGTAGAACATGATGGTGGGGGTAGGCAGTCACACCCCACTGAGATCTCCACCCCTGGCAGGCTCAGATATCATGTAAAACACCTTACCTACTGTTAAACATAAATGTATATACATTAGTCTTTCAGAGACCTCCTTGGAACATTCAGAAAAAAAGCAAGCAGAGGGCAGCCTATTCAATACATTCCACATGGCTCTCTTGAACTAAAAGTATATCCTCTGGGGGGTGTCACCAGTATCACATTTTAAAATTATATAATCCTATAAATCAAGCAATGTTGGGTTAAAGTTCCTTTCTGAAAACAAAATAAAACAAAATGAAAACAACCATCCAAAACCCAGATTTTCATTAAGAAGATTTTTTTTTTAAGTACCAGGCCTTATAGTCACATGTTTGGCTCAGATGTAAATTTATTGGTGTTGAAAATTAGTTTTGAATCTATACAACCTCTCCTGACATTATCCTCTAAATCCTTAGCCAACACAAACTGAGACTTAAGAAGGAGGTGGGCCGTACCCAGGAGAGGCCTCTAATCTACTCTCGCTGCAAGCCTAATTTTGGTGTATTCCCCAATCGGAGCTCCAAACAAGCCCCCTGTTTCTCCATGTTACCCCGCTTCAATATTTAGAGCAAACAACAGGAATGTATCTTCACTGAAGTTATTAGGATCATCATTGTTCCGAAAAAGAATCTGCACACGTGTCTTCGGTTTTAAAAGTAATAAACGAAAAGGACCCTTCTTACCGTATGGACCCGATCATGTATGGCTGTGCCAGCTGAACCACAATCGCACCACTTCCTAGCTGGTGACACGTATAGCCGGAATCCCAGTCGTAATTCTTGGTGTCGCCATTCAGCAAGGCATTTCGGCTCCGACTGACTCCTTCAATCACACTGGCGCAATCTGCAATTGTTGCAACGTTCTCCATGGGAACTGTGAGCCCAACACAAGATTCAACATCAGGATAAGAGAAGCTAAACATATCCTGGTAGGCTGCTGTGAACAAAATGAATTACTATCTCACATCAATAATAATGGGGAAATTAGAACTCCTCAGTTATCGCAAGACATGAGCACATTTTCCATGCCAAATTGCCTCAAGAAAAAAAGTTGAATCCAAGATTGGAACAAAGCAAATCTCATGTATTAATTAACCCTGAAGCATTTTACTATGAGGAACCATGATACCCCATAAAACACAGAATGGATAAATACATTTCAAAATAAGACTACAATGGGAAACTGCACATTAATTGATCTTAGTGAACTAGGGTTATGTACAAATAGATAAGTTGAAAACCATATGTTCTTTTCCTAAAAAAAAAAAAAAAGAAAAAAAAAAGCCTTGACTTCTAAAACACCAAAAACCAAAAGAACAAGAAAAACATAAAATGTTGAGTGAAAAAAGCAAGGCACAGAAAAACACAGATTATGAACGCATTTATACAAAGTTTTTAAAAAGACAAAACTAGAAACATACTTCATTTAGGGATACATACATAAATATAAAACTAAAAAGGAAATCTAGGGAATTATTATATTAAATTCTGGATAATGTGTCTGGGAAGAGGCGAATGAAATCTTGCAGGGACTCCCACCAATAGGTCCAAATATTAATTGATTTCATTTCCAAGATGAAATCTTAGGGGAGCTTCAGAAGTACTGGCTTTGTTCTATTTCTAAGCGAGGTGGTGGGTATATAGACACTTGTTTTATTACTAGTCTCTAAACTGTATGTACTTGTTACGTTCAGTAAATACCAATTTGTTTAGAGAAATATGATATACACATAGATTCAGTGTTTTAGAATTCATAAAGCAGGAAGATGATCTAGGAAATGGTACCAATACCTTTTCAGAATACACTGTTGCCCTCAGCCATGACTTGTTTACCTTTTCTGTTTGTTTGTTTACTATTCTGGGCATTTCAACACATAATGTTCTTCTCTTTGTTCATGAACTGAGATATTCTGAAACACCAGCTCTGATTTGATTTTGAGTCTCTTTCTCTACTTCAAATCCGCGTCAACCTGTTCATTTATAAAAGCCAAGGGCTTCCACAAAATGATAGCTATCTAAAAATGATATAGAATCTCTAACCATGGAGAAGAGAGCAATAAAAGGTAAGCGCCTTTTAAGTCCCCGAGGACCTTTTCTGTGCATTTTCTAGTGTTGGGGTTTTAATTTAATTTATTATTCAACCCAAATCTACACTTAGGCCCAGCTACTTGCGTTCAAGATTTGCAACTTACTTTATATAATTTTAAAACAGGTTGAAAAAAAAAAAGACAATTTCTCATTAGATATATACTGTAGTTTTCAGGGTAATATTATATACTCTCTGAAGAGAGAGAGAGTGAGCAGTACTACCGTCATGCCAAAACATTTCCACCTTGATAATGACGTGGAGTACGTAATCTTACATATATCTTCTATACCACGATGTATTTACTTTCCAAAGCTGGGCATGCCTGACTTGAGCCCTCATCTTCTACTGCTTCACTGCTTTGCTCTCTGTGGATGAGGAAGTCATCCATAGATTAAAAAAAAAGGGGGGAGAAGGGGAAGGAGAAAGGAAGAGAGGATGGATTTCTGGTGATGAATCCCTTGACTGTCAAGCTTAACTCCAAACAACAAGCAAACACACTAGTGAAATAGCCTCAAAGGACAGTTTCCTGGCAGAGAAGGAAGGGGCTCAAAAAGAAGTTCCCCAGGACTTGGAAAGACAAAGAAGGACTATATTTGGAGGCCAAGTCATGATACCTCTATCTCATGGAAAAGGGAAAGTATTGGGTGATTTGGAAGGTGGAACTTAAGGAAGTGGCGCAAGGTGTATGGCAAATAGAACTGAGACATAAAATAATACTGTAGATGGAGCTTAGGCTGCAGGAACAGCCCCCATTCTCCCTTTCCACAGTGCACATTTACTTATGTATTTATTTTTTTGTGCACCCTATGTGTTCAGTGACGATTAGAAAAATGGTTTTACTCATTGTATCAGCCAAGGGCCCAAGTGACAGAGGCTTTGTAGCCATATGAATTTCCTCAGTTATAGCAGCAATGAGAAGAAAGCAAGCCAGGTCCTGATTCTTAAGACTCATCCCCCAAAGTAACACACATCACCTCTCTCACATTCCGGGGCTCAAGGCAAGTCCCAGGGCCTTGCCTAACTTCAAAAGGGGTTCGAGAGTGGGACCCTGCTGCGTGCCCAGAAGAAAGGGGAATGCTTGGTGAATAATATTAACATTTACCACAAACATTAAACCATGATGAAGGAACATTCAATAGAAAGATAAATCTAGTCCATTCATGTGAGGTCTATAAAATATTTCAACACATAAACATGTCAAAATTTATTGATCTAATCTCCTGCTAAGGGATGTTTTGATTGTTATCACTGTTTTCTTTGCGATTACAAACAAAGGAGTCTTGTGTTCATGGTAAGGGTTTCTTAAAGGAATACATAAGATAGTATACATGTATATATGCGTGAATTACACTCACGGCTATGAGTTACCTTCAATTTTCCTGGCTATTGCCAAATTATTCACCAAAGTGGTTGTAAAAATACATTCTCAACTCATTACTTCACATCCTTACCAACTCTCTGTAATGCCAGACAGATGAGTTTGTTATCTCAGTGTGGTTTCAGTTTTTCATTTTTCTGTTTGAAGACGTTGTAAAGCTCCCCCCCACCCAAGAATCATTCTCCATCTTTCTTCTGTAAACTACCTATCTTTATGCTTTGTCTTTTTTTTTTTTTTTTACTGTCTTTCTAATTGATTTTGTAGGATGCCAATCTTTTGTTGGTTAATGTTTTGAGGTAAAACATTCATCTTTTAAGATTGGTGCCTTTCCCTTTTCTTGTTTATAAATTCTCTCCTATCCTCAATCTATAAAGATATTGTCCTGTATTTTATTCTAAAAGTTCTCAAACTTTGCCTTTCACATGTGGTTCTTTAATCTATTTAGGATTTATTTTTGGTATACTGTGCATGACAGAGAAAATCTACTTTCATCTTTTATTCTTAAGATGAGCCAATTTTGCCACCACCATTTAATGAACTCTTGCCCTCACTAACTTATGTTATTTCAGCCACACACAGTTTTCATAGATATTCATGTCTCTTTTTAAAAATTATGTTATGTTTCATTGATTTGCCTAGCCTTGTGCCTTTACCGTGCTGCTTTACTATAATTTTATAGTAATCTTAAAATCTGATAAAGTGAACACCTTTTTCCCTTGCCTTCCCCTTCTTCTTTTCCTTTTTTCTTCCAAATTGTTTCTGATACTCTTGGCCCTTCCAGGAAAAATTTTCATTTTATCTATCCTTTCAAATATACTGGCATAAAAATTTTCATAGTATGTCCTCTTGTACTTTTTATTTTTTTCATCAGTCCTACATAGCTTGTCTCATTTATTAGTGTTTTCAAAGGATCAACTTTTGGCTTTGTTGATTTCTTTTTTTCCTACTTCACTAAATTCTGCTCTTATTTTTATTTTTATTTTTTTTAAAATATTTTATTTATTTATTTGACAGAGAGAGAGATCACAAGTAGGCAGAGAGGCAGGCAGAGAGAGAGGAGGAAGCAGGCTCCCTGCTGAGCAGACAGCCCGATGATGATGATGATGATGATGATGATGATGATGATGATGACGATGATGATGATGATGCAGGTCCCAGGACTCTGTGATAATGACCTGAGCCGAAGGCAGCGGCTTAACCCACTGAGCCACCCAGGCGCCCCTTATTTTTATTTTTTAATTAATAATTTTTTGGGCGGGGAGGGGAGAGAGCATGTACATGCATGAGTGGAGGGGAGGGTCACAGAGAGAAGGAGAATAAACTCTGAAGCAGGTTTTACTGCCTAGCACGGAGCCAAACATCAGGCTGGATCCCAAGACCCTGGGATCAAGACCTGAGCCGAAATCAAGAGTCTGCCATTTAACCATTTAACTGACTGAGCCACCCAGGCATCCCTCCTCTTCTTTTTATTATTTCTTCCTTTAATTCCTTTTAAATTACTCTGTTTTGTTTTCTTTTTTTTTTTAATTAAAGATTTTATTTATTTATTTGACAGACAGAGATCACAAGCAGGCAGAGAGGCAGGCAGAGAGAGGGGGAAGCAGACTCCCCATTGAGCAGAGAGCCTAATGCAGGACTCGATCCCAGGACCCTGAGATCATGACCTGAGCCAAAGGCAGAGGCTTAACCCACTGAGCCACCCAGGTGCTCCTGTTTTCTAACTATTTAAAGTGAAACTCATTAACTCATTAATATTTCTTCTTTTTATACAGTCAAAAGTTCTTTATTCACACTTAACCAATTTATTTTGGTTATAAAAATATATTTGGTTATATAAAAACCATTACTGTTTTTTATATCCTCCTTTCTTCTTGATTCTACTTCCTTCTTTCTAAGATACATCCATCAGTATTCAGCAAAGTCTCTGTTTGAAAGTGCATTTTGCCACCACTCTTGAAAAATAGGTTAACTGATATGGAACTCCTGGTTAAAAGCTGTTTTTCCTCAGCACTTTGATGATATTATTCCATAGTCTCCTGGTTCTACTGTTAAGTCTGCTAAAGTCTCCTATTCCTCTAACTTGTAATTGTTTTTTGCCTACAGTTAATTTTAAGGGTTTTTTTTCTTTGTTTTTCGTGGGTTTTGATGTTGTTGTTGTTTTGGTTTTGGTGTTTCTCAATTATACTCAGTTGTACCTAGAACCAGACTGAATTTATCCTTCTCAGGACCGAATATGAGCATCTGTGACTCTTATCATGTCTGGAAAATTCTGGTCATTATTTAATACTGATTCTCCTTCCTCTTCTTTCCTTTTTTTTTTTTTTTTTTCCTTCTAGAATTCCTATTGGACCTCTGTGGAACTTTTCATTCTGTCTTCCACATTTCTTAACCTTCCTTTCATTTTTCTCTCTGTACCTCTTTTTGAAGTATTCTAGTCAATTTCTTTTTTTTTTTAGATCATTTATTTACAAACAGAGATAGAAAACATATTTATATTAAGTGAATACAAAAATGATTTACTTGAGGTTCACATTTAATAGCCAAAAGTCTAAAACTATAAACCTTGTCTTACATGGTCAAACCAGTACCTGGCTCTAATAACACTTTGATTTGTGTCATTATCTTCCATGATTTCATTTTCCACATTATGGTATGTTTGTTAGATGTGACTTTGAGTAGACTTTCCCTCAGACTCTATATTTTACTTTACTTTTTCAATGATAATTAAATTTACCTGGGCAATTTCTTAATTCAAATTATTATTTATGTTCAGTTCTCTTTAAGCGTGTCTAATCTGTTCATACTGTCCACTGAGTCACTGAAATTTCACTATTATTTATTATTTTTTTTAAAGATTTTATTTATTTACTTGAGAGAGAGACAGTGAGAGAGAGCATTAACGAGGAGAAGGTCAGAGAGAGAAGCAGACTCCCCATGGAGCTGGGAGCCTGATGCGGGACTCGATCCCGGAACTCCAGGATCATGACCTGAGCCGAAGGCAGTCGTCCAACCAACTGAGCCACCCAGGTGTCCTGAAATTTCACTATTAAACAAAAACTACACAGTATTGAAAGAACTATGTGTGTCAACCAGGGTCGGTCCCACAAAGAAAACTGGTTAAGAAGAGAGGAAGTGAGGAGAAAACACAGAGTATGATTCCACCTCTGTCATTTAGTGATACATGCTTGTGTGGTGAGATCAGAAAGGAAACCTGGGGAATGGTGAACACTGAAAATCGGAGGGGAGGGGTGTCACTGTGGGAGGGGCGCACGCAGAGCTGTAGGTTTGGTAGTATTTTCTTCAGCAAAGCGGTCAGCATGCCAGTGCTCTTACTCCCCAAACTTCACATATATGTCCTTTATGTTCTTTTGCACATATGGAATTTTGTGGATTTTTTTTTTCAAGTTTCACACATTTTAACACTGTTTTTATGAAAAAATAGAATGATGGAAAGCCTCCAAAAGGGTAAAACCTTTTATGATTATTTTGAACACTGGTATCTTCTGTAGCATCTACTAGGCTTTTATCAGTTGTCTTTGAGGAGTTTTCCTGATTTTGTCAATCTCCACCTATGCAACCTTACTGCCTCACAATTTTATCCCTAGATATCTGATTTTTGACTAGTGGTTGATTAGTGTAGCAGCATTGGAGATGATCACAAAATCATTACTAGTATGGTTTCAAGTTCTCTGGAAAACAAGGCTGGGATAAGTGCTAAGAATTCCTTTTCTAGAGACACATTTATAAATGGGTTTATTCAAGAAGATTCAGTCTCTAAAATTTTCTCTAAGTAAAAATTTCCTAGAAATATTACCCTCTGATTCTCTGGAAACTGAGGTGGTCTAACACATATGCTACATTAAAGAATTGTGCCTTGTTAACAAAGAATCCTGTATCTGTGGGCTGGAGGATAAAATATCACTTTGATTTTGACATAATTATTCATTAGTGTTTATTAATCAAAGTCTGGATATACAAAGTGTGCCCAGCACAGACACACACAGACACATCTTAACATACACAGAGGGATGATTGTATCAGTAAAATCGACCCCAAGTCCCAAATTTCCTTTTGAGAAATAGTTTTGCTAGAACTCTACTGGCAACTTGATAAGCAACTGTATCTACCTAATAAGGTACAAAATCAGAAGATTACCACTTTCTTTAGTTCTCATTCCAATTTTCTGATAATGAGTCAAATTAATAGTATAATGACCAAGTCATACCAACTATTGCAAAAAAGAATGGGGACCTAGGCACAAACCCACTGGATAATGACCTCTTATAAACAACCAGGATGACCCCAACATTCCAGCACTGTGCCAGTTCTTAATACCCAGACCAGTATGTCCATCTGACCTAACATGATCACTGGAGATTTAGAATGTGAGTTTCGTTAGGGCAGGAGTGTTCCTTTTTTTCACTGCTCTAGTCCCAACTGCCAAGAGACAGTGCTTAGCATATAGTAGGTGTTAGCTAAATATCTGCTGAATGAATGAATCAGAGTGAGAAAAAATGATGCTTATGTAGGCTGTGGCACTTTCGCCTTAACACAGTTCCTTCCCAGAAGCTAGAAAAACTAAAAATTACTGAATAAGGCAGGAAAAAGAAAATGCTTTCTCAGTGAAAGTTTTCTTAGAAAAGTAAAGTATGATCAATGTCTGGGTCTTGACCTAAACCTTAAAAAGGAAACAAATATGCCCAGTGCAGAAGAGTGGCTGTGTGAGCATCACATGTACCCTGGGCCCTCTCAGCTTCTCCTTCCCTAAAAGTGTATCACAAAGCTTGGTCACTCACGGTAGACAAAACATTTTCTGATGGAGAAACTGTTTTGGGGAGGGGAGGAATATCTGTAACAGTGTGGCTTTTAAAGAACAGAAAAGCTCTTTTTATGCCTGCGGGGAGAGCTCTCTGCCTTAGTTACACTACAGGAGTTCTTCCAGAAGAGGTTTGTCCTAAAAGTCACTGCTGAGCTTACTAACACATATAGACCATTTTTCCCGTCTCAGCAGGAAAGAATTCTCTTATTAACTCTTCCTAGAAACGCAAACCTCAGCCTGCCTAGCTGAATCGTCTAATAATTACACAATGGTTTGAATAAGTTTTGTGGTTTCTTTTACTAGAAAAATTTAAGGAGTGATTGTGACTGCGAAGCACAGAAGGTGCCATTACTGTTTTTCTTCTTTGTAGGGGCCAAGCCACTCCCCAACTGAATGTTCATTACAGTCTTTCAAATGTGTCTGATAAATTTATTAAAAACGCCATCTGGAAGGGACTTGGCTTTGCGCTATATTTCCAGTCTTCCAGCTTCCTCTCTTGTCCCCATGGAATTTCTGCCCCAATTTGTGTCACTTTGTTTACAAAAGCATACTGCCCAAATCCAGCATCTTGTGTCTGTCTCTTTCTGGTTTCCCTTCGCTGTCCTTCGACTACATACCTATTACAATAGCCTGTGCTATAAGCAAAAGGCAAAGGGGAACAGCCTGGGCAGAAATTACTTTCCCCCTCCGTGCACATAGCAATTCTGCTCAGACAAATTTAATTTGCTGCCTCTGAATGCAAAAGTTGCATGTTGACAAAGTGTCTACATTCTGCAAGTGTATGTGTGTTGGGATGATTCAGACTGTGGGGAACTGCAGAAAAAGTGATCTGAGAACAATTTTACTGTCCTCTGTTTGTACGTTGCACCAGGGTTGGCCAACAGCTTGCCAGTAAATTTAATTCGGGAGTAATAAATTTTTTAAAAGGCAGTATTACTTCACTAGGACATGACCTGAGGGCCACCTGTACCAGCTCTATTTAAAGATAAGACTGACATGTTATTCAACTGTCTCCAGAGATCACCTTTGAGAGGTGGGGGGGAGAGCCTACTTGAAGCAGATTTTTAAAAATGAAATAACACTTAGCACTTGCAGAGGACCATCATCTTCATAAATTGTACCGGTGTTAGGCTTCATTCACTGCTTCCCTGGCTGTTCCTTTTCTTAGAGTACACTGTTTCATGCAGACCAGTACTCAATGGCCTTGGTGTAGATTCTTCTCTATGCCAAGATGTTCACAAACAACTTCTTTCAAAAAGCCTCTTAAGGCTGTTAAAGGCTATTAGCTTAAGATCACACCTAGATATTCCCTTACATAATTATACCTTTTTTTTTTTTTTTTTTAAAGAGAGAGTGCATGGAGCAAGTAGGGGGCAGGGAGGGGGGGAGGGAGAGGAAGAGAGAGACTCCCACGCAGGCTCCATGCCCCGAGTGAAGCCTGATCTCAGGATGCTGAGATCAGGACCTGAGCCACCCAGGCACCCCTAAGCTATACTTTTTTTTTTTTTCTTTTTAAAAAGGGGACTCACCTTAGGCGCCTATCCCTAGGCCTATATAGGAACTTACTGCTGACCATGCAAACTTCCAACAGAACCACAATCCAACCTTCGGTCAAATTATTCAGGAAGAAAATACCCACAGCTGTTATGTCTTAACAGCTGTAAAAGAACAATAGCTAATTAGAGCACAAGCCCATCATTCTTGGAAGCTATCAGAAAGCTACCAAAATGTATTCTACAACACTGGAGCTAAGATACATTAATTCCTAGTTTTATCTATTGGGTTAAAAAAAATCACTTTTCAATCATATTTACATAACATTGCTGAAGAAAAACTATTGATTATGTAGGATGTGCAACTTGTAAACTCCTTCCCCAAATTTCCCCCAGTTCCCACCTCCATGAGGGCTGCTTCCTAATATAATTCCGAGGGATTCAGATGCAAGTACCTCTCTGCACCCACTCGGGAGCCTGGGAAGAAAGCCATTTGAATGCTGTTGTCCCCTCCCCCTCCCCCCACCCCCACTCCCCTCATCCCAACTCCTCTGTGCCTCTTTTCCTTTTCTCTTTGCTTTTCACTCTTATCTGTTTTAGGAAGTATGGATCTCCACGCTCTCGTCACTTCTGTTCTAGCTCCACTTCTGAGACTATCAAGGCCGCCCAAATCATGTGATCTCCTGAGACTATATAGGCTTTGACAGTCCTGCTGGGCTCCATTTAGCCAGTGAAAGGAGGTGAAAGAAGTTTTCCAAACTTCAAATGTGCCACCCCCCTGGCCCTTCCCCAAACACATGCAAACTTTACAAGGCCGGTTCCAAACACTTTAGAGGGAACAGCAGCTTTCTGAAAGATGAAGGTGAGAAATCAGAGGTGGTTATCCCCAGGGCCAAGGTGAGGTGGGTGAGGCCAGTGGATCTCAAAGGCACAAGTTCACTAGGATCAGTGCATGCTCTCCTCACACTGGAGCCTTTTAAGGATAGCATGGTCCAGAACTAACTGTTTAAGAGGTTTACTCTCTTATGTGAGGCTCGAACGCTGGAGGTTTTTAGCTGTGAAAATCTTCAATTCCAAAAGACCTAAAAGAATCAAGCATCAGATGTTTAACAGCAGTAACCACTGCAGTGTATCAAAGAGGGATTCACTCTGTAGGTGAGGCCTTAAAATTTAGGACAAAGGCACTTCCAGGTATAAGAAAAAAGATATCCCAAAACATCCAACTATGTGTTTGAACTAATAAGCAATATCTCTTGGGGTGATTTTTTTTTTTTCTTTTCTCTGGACATATCACAGAAAGAGACTACATCTGCCCCCTACATCAGGACAAGTTATTCAAGCTGATATGGGGGATGGGGGGGATAAGGGATGGGGGTTTGAGGGCGGATGGGTTGGTGGTGGGATTCCAAACATAAAAAAAGAGTCACTGAAACGAGTTTTGTGATTTTTGGAAACTCTCAAAAATTTTACAAAGTTATAACATAAAAGGCATTTTTTTTGTTCCATGGGTAGTGTAAGTTTTACATGGATTTTTCCTCATATCCTAAAAGATGCTGAAATCAACAGAATTATTTTTGTTCCATGCTACTGATTGAAAGTTTTATCAAGTCCTGAGGAGTCTGTGACTCGAGAGGAGAGATGTTACCGCAGACTGGGGGAGTGTTCCTCATTCACGCTGGGCACAGAACAAAGGATATGCAAACAGTTGTTTTAAAGCCCCACAAAAGAAGGAGCGGTTTGCTCAATGCTTTTTTGTAAGAAAGTTTTTTTTTTTTAAACTATTCCTTTAATAAAGCAGTAGCTTTCCTTTTTATTATAAGCTGAAGAATGCATCTGGTTCAAACTTTAACAGCATACAGTCGGAATGATTCTGGGATCATGGATAACTCTTGAGTCTTTAGATCTTGAATGATATTTCTTTAAAATGCATTAATAACTACACAATTTGAGTTTTTACTAAAAGTAGTGTTGGTAGTGAGGTGTCCCAAACTGTATGCGGAGCCCTGTACATTGTACAGAAAATGTCCTGATCGGATCTGTGACAAGGATGAAATTCTGCTTTGGCAGAATTTTCCTGCTACACCTTTTGGAGGCAGAGAGAAAAAGATTGGAGAGAAGGCCAAATTCTCACTTGTTTTCGCTCCCACAAACCATCCTGGAATGAGTTGTGTGAGAAGAATCTGCGAGAATCTCTAGGGAGCAAGACTGGAATTTAGAAGAAACAGATGGGTAAAGGTGAGTCTCAACTTCTGAATACTGGGCTCTCAGAACCGGAGCCTCTGTAATCAAACTACACAGGATGACTGAGGGGGAATCTTGCCTCCTGGGCACTCTCCCAGTTTTAGCCTGAGGGATCAGCCCAGGGCTGTGAGGAGGCTGAGCGGTGCCCATGGGGGGAGTGAAGGTGATGTCTTCTGAGGGCTGAAGTCGGGGTCTCTGAGAGAATCTGGCTACCCAGCTTCAAAGACTGACAATCAGAGTCTTCCAGGTGACCTGGGACAACTCTATTCATACCTCTAAGTAAAGTAGTTATCACACAAAAAAGCCTCAGCAAAACATACAATGTACACCACCTTCTGGAGGTCAAAGTTAATCTAGACTGAGGAAACAGAATCATGTTATATTTTCCAGTAGACTTACAGTGTGTGATGAAAAAAATTCTTGTCTAAAATACAATAAAAGTAATTTAAGAAGAGTGTTTTGCTAGGATTTTCAATTATTCTTTTAATGGTTTATACTTAGTGCTTTGGGAAATGAAAAATGGGGGCAAGTATTTTAAAATAAACTTTATTAGGCATATTGTCAAACCTGTGTATTAAGCAGCATCTGACGTCTGAGTGCTAGCTCTCTTCAAACCATATCTACACACTTGAATTCTGAGTGGAATAATGGCTGCCCACCTCTGCCCACCTTCTGCTCTGGCATCCACGGGCCAGGCCCTGCACTGCAACACAGGCACCCAAAGAACTACCCCTCAGTTCTGTAAAAATGGCTTCTGAGGCCATCTCGCAGAGGGTCTGTAACTGCCCTGGGATGTGGTTGCTTTAGTTAGAACGAGAATAATCCCTTCTTCTCTCTACCTTATGGGTATTGACTGAATAAATCAGATGCTTACAAAAGCACCTTCAGGGGCGCCTGGGTGGCTCAGTGGGTTAAGCCACTGCCTTCAGCTCGGGTCATGATCTCAGGGTCCTGGGATCGAGCCCCACATCGGGCTCTCTGCTCAGCAGGGAGCCTGCTTCCTCCTCTCTCTCTGCCTGCCTCTCTGCCTGCTTGTCATCTCTCTCTGTCAAATAAATAAATAAATAAATAAATAAATAAAAATTAAAAAAAAAAAAAAAAAAGCACCTTGAGATTTTTTGAGATACATAAGACCCAGGATTGGTACTTCCTTAACCATGAAAAAAACAGGTTTCTGCCCATGCGGAAGGGGTCAACGGGACCAGTGTTCAGAACTCTGGGTATCACACAAGAGGGGAGACTTTTATTCCCATGAGCCACTCTATAATTGTAAAAGAACAGGGGCCAAGGGAAGGAAGAACAATAGCAATCTACTGACCTACAAAAACTATTAGCACCTGCTAGTGTAATATGCAGCTGGCAGCTACAGAATAACCAAGAAAGCAGTTCCTTCCGGTCGATATCTGCTGGGGACAGCAATTTCTGACCTACTGAATCGGATCAAGATCATCTGAGTCATTAGACCAAAGAAGCCTCTGTGTGCTAAATGTACGGTGGCTAGGGGTCTCTTGTCATTAAATGAAGGGGTCTGCCTACAGCCTGCCTTCTAGGAGGGTCACTGCTTTGAGGTTTCATGAGCTATCACAATAAAGTGAGCAAATCAAAACACATTAAAAATACCACAGACACAAATGGGCTTATAATTTGTCAGCGAGGTGGATGGTGGTAAATGCCACGTGGCTGCCACACTCTTCTTGGGGGAAGGCAGGAGTGTAACGAGGAGAGAGGGGAGGAAGAGGGAGAGGAAAGCTTCCCTACAGTATATAGATGGTCTTCAAATGTTCATAATTTCCTTAGGGTGTACTCGTTGCCAGGTTGACAGATGTTGCTGGAAAAACCTGCACTATTCTGAAGAAAGGCTAACCTTTCAAGAGTGGGAGCGGGGGAGGAAGGCAGCCCACGCCTTCGGTGAAGAGATGACATTAAACCGGACAGCAAGCTACCCTGAGCACGCTGGATCTTTGAAAGGCTGTGTGATAACACTGCCAAAGAGAACTGTCCTGGGAGAAATCTCATTTCACCATAGCTTTCCCTGCCATGAGTTTAAATTAGTTTTTAAAACTAAATATTAGAATGCCCTAGACAAGTAACTGATTATTAATTATTGCTTTTTTAAACTGCCATGACTCTGAGCCGTAACATTCCCCTAAGAGAAGCCATGGATCCGCCATCTTATACTGTCTCCTGAGCGTCTGTCCACTTTCTTTTTCATTCTTTCTTCCTGGCTGTACTTTATGCATGAAGAGAAATGGGCTCTTCAAAGCAAACTGCCAATGATCTTAACATAGACTTCCCAATGGGTACAAACTTACATGCCTCTTCTACTTGCTTGGCTCTTGACATTTCCTAAAGAGAGCCGCCCAACAGAAGATCAAGTCTGCTGAGCATCAATTTATGGGACAAAATGGTACTTTTGCAAAGCCCTAATCCTCGACCGCCAGATAAGAGGAAGAAAGCACGTGAAGGCTTGCCTGTTTAAGATCCTGAGCCCATTATTAAGCACAGTGGAATCAGCATCTGAAATGGGAAAAGCTAGGCCTGGGAAGGAGAGGGGAAAGCCCAGCGGAGTGAGACCTCTTCCTGAGGAGGGCTGCAGCTCCTTTTTATCTCCAACATGGTTTTCTTGCATTCCCAACTCTGAACCTCCCTCTCAAAAATCCACATGCTCTTGCTCATTAATGTGGCCATTAGTCATTTCTTCCTCTGCCCTTGGCTACACCCAATGTTTTTTTCTCAGCTCTGATTAAGGAGCAAGTCACCTAATGTCTTCTCATGGAAGGCAGATTAACCAACCTATCCATTTAAAGATTAACAGTAATGTGCCATAAGGAAAATTATACCTCTAGCATGAAAATCTGCAATTGGGGAACCATTTTACAGGATCACATTCATTTATATTAATTATCTTGTTTATCAAAGACAATGAAAACCAAACTGGTAGTAAAAAGGTACAGAGTGCACAGTGAGGAATAATTAGGTCTTACCCTCCCGGAGGCCGATAGCCATTTACCACTTCACTTTGGGAGGTGATGTTTACAGTGTCTGTTTTATAACTCTCTTCACATTAACTTTCAAATGTCAAAAGCAGGCAGTTAATTGTTTATTATATAAAATGTCACAAATGTAAAATACTGGGGCATAAAATTATTATAACCGATCTACCACAAGAAATCCTGCCTTTTAGATTTTATAGCTTGTTTGTCAGTCTCTGGATCTCAGTTTAACTACCATTATATGGACTGCGTGTGCCGGGTACCTGCTGTCTGACAAATAATGTTCTCTGCATGCCCTGTGTCCTCAGCCAAATGAGAAATAAAAATAACATGATATGAGAATTACTCTTACAGTTGAAAATGATATGTGCTAGGAAGAATGGCTGATGTCGGAATGGTGAGGTCTCATGTTCTGACTTCATTCCGGCTGAGAATAAGATTCAGAGAATTGCGATACAGTTATAGAAGTGGCTTGAGCACACAGGAGTGAGTGTGCAACTGCCCATATTCTCTAAAGCCACTGAGCCCAGACACCATTACTCTGTGTCTGCCCCAGAAGCTCTCCATCGTGGAATATGCACCAGCATGAGAATTTCTTCTGTATCGCCTGCTAAATTTGCAGAGACCAAAGCCCCTCCCTCTGCAACCCACAATTCTAATCTTGCCAAAACCATTCCTTCTGGTAATCTCTTCATCTTTAGGCTCAAAGAACCCGTTTTTTTCTCTAGAGCCGTAAGAATCAGACAGTTGGGAAGGAGAAGACGAAAGAAGGGAGGAAGAAGGAATAAAATAAAGCAGTGTATTTCTATGGAGAAGGAAAAGAGAGTCCAGTAAATGAGTTGGGATTTGGATGTAAGTAAGACCAATAGTCTCCTTTATAATCTATTAGGTACAATTTATACAAAAAGATTTTTGTGGCTAAGATTTAGTAAAATGGGTGAATATATGATAATAGTTACTAGCTGACCATGGAACTCCTGTTTATAGCCATCCATGCATATGACAGAAAAGAAACCACTTTGCTTCCATAGTAGATTAAACCTGTCTGGTATCACTGAGGTCGTGAATACCTATGAATTTGGCTAATCTACACAACCAGTGAAATACTGGTAAGAAACCCATAGCTCATCAAATCACCAAAGTTATACTTAGAAAAGAACCTTGAGAACCACTCAGTTCAAGGAATAAATAATTTATATCTTATTACATATTGATCCAGGAAACAGAAAAAGAGGCAAAGCTACTCAAGTCATTTTGATATAACTTTGGTTGTAAAATGACTTAGAGACGGGTCAAGGAAAGAAATTGATAGGCCCATTTTATTTAAAAAATTAGGTGTAGGGGCACTTGGCTCACTCAGTTGGAAGAGCATGTGACTCTTGATCTCAGGGTCAGGAGTCTGAGTCCTATGTTGGGTGCAGAGATTAATAAACAAACCAACTAAAATTAAAAAAAAAAAAGAAAAGGAAAAATAATTGTAAAGATTTTAAAATAAATATTAGTCAACACCAAATCCAATAATTAGTTAGAAGATACATCCTGTCCAAGCAGCAGTTATCTTAAGAATGCAAGTATGGGACATCATCAGAGCATCTACAATTTCAGTGGATTAAAGAAAAAAAACCCTCTGAGGGATTGTGAGCAAAGGGGTGTTCCAAGAGGATTACTTTGGCTGAAGTGTGAGAGCAAAGAGAAGGACAAGAGAAGATGCTGGCAGAGCCACAAGCAGACAGATTACATAACAGTCAGGGAGATGGTAGTGGCTCACCAGGATTGAGAGAAATGCAAATTGAACAATAGGGGACTACGTCATGGCTATCAGAAGGGCAAAGAGTAGAAGAGCCACCTTACACAGGAGTACAGGCATGGGGAGGCAAGGTGCTCTTATGCACTCCTGGTGGGAACGTGAACTGGCAGCAGTTGAGCAGGAAGGCAATCTGCACTATGAAGCAAAATGTATGTGTGCTTTAGTCCTCCAGGATCATATTTCTGAGGACAGGTCCCAGAGAAATCCTCATGCAGATGCAAAGGGGGATAGATACAAGAACATTCATCATGGCAGCACTGTTTTTGAGAGCAGGAATCTGGAGGCACCTATGTGAATGAAACAGGTGAGATAGTAGCGATACCTGCCTTACAAGACTGTGGTGACAGTTAGATGATTTTATAACGATTTAGAATACCGTGTGGCAAGCAGTAAGGACTATGTAAATTGGTTAATATGTTTATAATTATGATGATGGAATACTAAGGCACACTGAGAAGCAATGATGTATAGGTTTCAAAAACATAATATTGCTTGAGAAAAGTATGAAAAAGAATAAGATTTATAGCATAAAGGCATTTTTGAAAATTAAAACATACAAAACCTGCCGACATTACAGATTTTAAAAATATATGTGCATATTAAGGAAACACACTATAACCAAACATATAACCAAACACACTAGAGATGATGTCGTGGAGGAGAACAGAAGCAGGGTTCAAAGCAAAGAGGAAACATACATAAAAAAGAAGGCCTTGCTTGGATCACTGAGGATGATGTATTAATGACCTGAGGTATATGATTAACACAATTACCTACACCCAAAGGATGCTTATTTAAAAACAAAACAAAGCAAAAAACAACAGATCATTAGTTTTTTTCATTTTATAGCTAAGAACTCTGAGCCTCAGAAAAATGGTGTCTTATTTATTAGATAGCAAATCAGCAGCAAAGTGGGAACCAGAATCTGGCCTAATCTTCTAGTCGTCAGAATGCAACATATCATTGTGTCCATCCATCCATTCAGTAAACAGTTACTGAGTATTGGGATTCCAGGTTCTAGGAACACAGCAGTGAACAAAACAGACACAGTGCCTTCTATCATCAAACGAAGTAAATAAAATGTATAGTTACAAATGAAACTATGAACTTTCAAAGGGGAAAAAAAAAATCCTGATCTATTAGCATCATAGAAAGAAACTTTACCTAAGCTGGGGGTAGGGGTCTGACAAAATTTTTCTTCAGAAGTGACACTGAAGCTGAAATTTAAAGGATCAATAGGAGGTTACCTAGATAAAGGGGGTGGGCTATAATGGGGTGAGGGTAAGGGACATTCCAGAGAGAATGGCGTACAAGGTCCCTGGGTCAGAGAATGTACTGGGCCTCCTGGGAATGGGAAGAAGGCTTGTGGCCGAATAGCAGAAGATGAGATGGGAACTGGTACCAGGCCAAGAGGTACGCAGGCAGCAGATTACGCAGGCGTTTCCAAGCCATAGTAAAGACTGCGGACTTTCTCTTAAGAGCCATGGAAAGGGTCTGAGCGGTTCTGAGCAAAGGAGCATTCCACAGGAGTATGGAGAACAATGGGGAGGGCTGGAAAGGATGTGGGGCCCCGCTGAGCTGACAGGCAACCAACAGGGCAGGAGAGAAGCTGGGGGCTTGCACGAGGACAGCAGCAGTGGCAAGAAGGGAATACATGTGACATGTGGAATCCAGTAACACTTCCAATTTTTTATAACCAGCAACTACGGAACATTCATCAAAGGATCACTGGAAACAAGGATGATAATGCTCCCGGGGCAACTGGCTCCTCGGTTTTGAACAAGGAAGGAAGGAAATGGGGCTGTAAGCCCTTTCCTGTTATTTGCCACCAAAGACTATTTCTCTGTCATCCCGCTTCTGTGGCCAGGAGTAGGATGGCAGCCTCCGGGTCAGGATGGGGGGCACGGGGACCGTGTCCCACAGCCATGAAAGCTGCCTGCGATGCCCACGGTGCCCCACTCAGAACCCCATCAATTCATATTTAATATCTTACAGAATCATCTCCTGAAGACTCTAATTGGAACATCTAACACCTTCTGCACTTTCGCATCTCACTTGAGTCCCTCGCTTTTACACTCCAGTTTATTGCCATTTTAGTTGATTTCATCACAGCTTCATGGAAAACAACTTCACCAACGACCATTTCCTGTCATAAGGAGGGCAGAATTGAAGTAATCCCCTGTTTCAGTGCTAGGTGGTTTTTATGATAATTTTACCACAGATAATGTTGTGATTTTAAGTACACTTCTCTCCTGTAGCACAGTACCAGTTCCTGACTTTAAAAAGGTAAGTACCATATGCAGCTATAAAAGAAACACACCCGTCTTCACAATATTAACGAGCCAATAAATTCAAAAAGATTGCTACGTCCTGGACTGGCTCACCTACCAGGCACCCGCTATCATACAATCTCTTAATTTTACTCCCATCAGTGACACACCCAAGCCCTGTTACATTGAATTATGAGGCAGGATAAAGGCTGTCAGGTTTAGAGGCCTCCCTACAAAACGTCTTACACAGCCGCCTGCTCTTCAGCCTCCAGATCCCAATGATCTCATTTGATTCACAAAAGCACAGCCCTCTGGTGGCTATTTTAATGAATAAGGAATACTGTAGGGCCACAAAGGCTGTTGGAATCTTTCCTTCCAG
This sequence comes from Mustela erminea, assembly GCF_009829155.1. Classification (NCBI taxonomy): domain Eukaryota; kingdom Metazoa; phylum Chordata; class Mammalia; order Carnivora; family Mustelidae; genus Mustela; species Mustela erminea. Next base: position 85,219,691 of record NC_045617.1, read on the forward strand.
TCCCCTCTTCTCATTTTCAGACATCCTCTTTGAGATATAATTGATACACAATAAATTTCACATATTTGAAATGTATAATTTGATGAGTTGAACATATGTGAACGCACACATGAAACTATTAGCATTATCGGGATAACAAACCTTTCCAACATCCTCAAAAATTTCCTCACGCCCTTCTGTAATTTCTCCTCTAGCCCCAAAGAACTGTGAATCTGCTTTCTGTTACTATGGGACTTTGTTTGATCCAGAATTTGTTTACAAACGGAATCACACAGTACACGCTTTTTTGTTTGGTTATCTTTCATCTCAAGGACTCTTGATTTACTCAACAGAACCATCAGGTGAATCCCTATACTTCACCATAAAATTCCCCTACCTAGCCCAGAAATAAGATTTATTTTAATTTTGTGGGTTCTCTTTGGGAGCACGTAGGGTGCTGCAGTGCCTAGAAGGCACTGGTGCTGGCCCTGCCCACTCTGCCTTGTCTCTCCCTCAGGATAGGCAAAGTGGAAATAGCTTTCTTTGAAAAAAATAAAAAATAAAAAATAATAATAATAATTCTTCTGATTATAAAAGTAACACATATTCACTGAAGAAAATATGTAAATGCAGAAAATTTTAAAAATTTAAAATTACCTACAGTCTCACCATTCGGAAAACCTCTGTTAACATTCTAATGTTCTTCCTTACTTTTAATGAACTGTTAGAGACTGAATTGTGTGCCCCCATCTCCACGTTCATATGTCGAAGTGGCAATCCCCAACAACTTAGAATGTGACTGAATTTGGAGATAGGGCCTTTAAAGAGATAATTAAGTTTAAATGAGATCATAAGGATAGGGACCTTAATTCAATAAGATCGATGTCCTTATAGGAAGGGGAGGAGACACCCGGGATGCCAATGCATGTTGAAAAAGCAGCTTGAGAACACGAGAAGACAGCTACCTGCAGGCCAAGAAGAGAGGCCTCAGGGGAAACCTAACCTGCCAGACACCCTATCTTGGACTTCTAACCTCTACAACTGTGAGAAAATAAATTTCTGTTGTCTAAGATTCTCACTCTGTTTTTTTTTTTTTTTAATGGCAGCCCTAGAAAATTAATACATACACATATAAAAATACATATATATCTTTAATCTTAAAATGCTGGCATCAATCTAGCTATAAAAATGGTATCCTATTTCTATTTTACATTATATTATGAGCATTTCTCTATGTTATAAATGGTTACATAGAAATGCTGATGTGTGAATGTGCCAGAATTTATTTCACTATGCCCCTATTGTTGGACTTTCATAGTCCTTCCCCTTTTTTGGTTATCATAAATAACACTGCATTGTACATACACGTAAAAGAAATGCTCTACCTGAATATTTCCTTAGGATAAATTACTGAAGGTAGAAGTATTAGATCAAAGGGTATTTTTAAGATACTTCATTTATTGCCAAATTGCCTTCTAGAAAACTTACACATTTCTCAGCAATATGTGACACTGCCCATTTTGTGACAGCCTCACCCATACTAAGTATTTCATTTAAAACATCTTTGCCAATAGGAATTTAAAATGAAACTTGACAAGCTGATTTTCAAGTTCACTGGAAAAGAAAATCTGAAAGAATAGCCTAGGAAATTTAGAAAAAGAAAAGCTGTGAATGCAGATTTGCAATAGTAGGCAGCAAAATAGATTATAAAGTTGTAGTTCTTTAAATGATGTGTCATAGAATCTGGAATAGATAAGGAGATCCATGGTATCTGCTATTTTAATATCAATGAGGGAAAGGATGAAATAATCAATAAAGGATTTTACAACAATTGGTGACGTATTTTAGAAATAAAGTATGTGGTCCCTCAGACCAAATAGGATAAAATTTAAGTGGATTAAAGAGCTAAATACTAAAAAAACACACACAAAAGTAAGAAAACAACAACCAACCACTGACAACTACAGAGAGGCATATTTTTATATTTTGGGCTGAGGAAGAAGTTTTGAAGCAAGTTATGAAATCTAGAAGAAAGAAAAGAAGTGACTGAAAGGTATGACTAAATCAAAATAAGGGGTGCCTGGGTGGCTCAGGAGCCTTTGGCTCAGGTCATGATCTCAGGGTCCTGGGACCCAGCCCCACATTGGGCACCCTGCACTTCAGGGACTGTACTTCTCCCTCTCCCTCTGCCTGCCCCTCCCCCTGCTTGTGTTCTCTCTGTCGAACAAGTAAACAAAATCTTTTAAAAAAACAAATCAAAATAAAAACCTGCAGAAGAACATCATAAAGTTATAATGTAACAGGGTGGGAGAAGAAATTTGCAACATGTATACAAGACAAAGGATGAATATCCATAATCTACAAATTAATAATAAAAAACCACAAGCAATCAAAAAAGCTAAAAAAGAATATGAAGATGTAATTCACAAAATAAGTAGAAATGGCCAATAAACACAGAAAGATACTCAAGTTTAGAAATAACTAGGCTAATGCATGTTTAAAATGGAAATATTTTATTTCACCATGTATTTCTGTTTGTTTTTTGCTGAGAAATGATTGTTGTATTGCTCATGTAAATGAAAAATTTTAAATAAAAAATATCTGCCAATAAAAGAGGCCAAAAAATGGTATCTTGTTTTAATTTGCATTTCTTTGATTATTAGTAAGGCTTTACTCTTTCAAGTTTATTGACAACTATGTTTTTTTTCCTTCCTTTTTTAATAAATTGCTGTTCGTGCACATTACCTGTTGGGAATTCATGTTTTTTCTTACTTAATGAAAGCACTTCCTACAATATTAGAGACAATTACTCATCGTCATGAATGTTGCAATTATTTTTTCCCAGTTTGTCAAACACCTTTGAACTCTATTTATGGTTTCTGCCTTTGCTTTTACCCTGAGGAAGGAGCTCCTCACCTTGAGCTCAAATGAATACTTATTAACAGCTCTCTACGGTTCTTTTGGAGTAATATTGTAAAATCTAACTCTGATAAGGAAACTATTTTGGTATACAGTATGCAGAAAAAATCTCAGGTAAGTGTTTCCAATTGCCAACTGTTGCAGCATTTCCTGTATTACCTTCTTTCTCAGCTGATGGGAAATGGCATTTTTATTCTGCACAACAGTCTTACACACACTAAGATCTAATTCAGAGTTTGCTTAATTTGTCTACCAGTTTACTCTTATATTTTTTTTAAAGATTTTTATTTCTTTATTTGATAGACAGAGATCACAAGTAGGCAGAGAGGCAGGCAGAGAGAGAGGGGGAAGCAGGCTCCCCACTGATCAGAGAGCCTGATGTGGGGCTCCATCCCAGGACCCTGAGATCATGACCTGAGCTGAAGGCAGAGGCTTAAACCACTGAGCCACCCAGGTGCCCCCAGTTTACTCTTATATTTAATGCCATGCTACTTCAATAGGTAGTACTAATTTAATACCCAGTAATACTAGACTTCTCATTCTATTCCCCCCCCCCCCCATCTTTGGCAGGGCAGAAGGGATTTCCATTTATTCATTCTCTTGGAATTTTTTTTTTTAACTCAAAGTTGTCTTTTTATTTAAAGCACAACTGGATTCTGAGTAGTCCTGCATTCAACTGATAGATTAAGATGGAAAGGGCTAACATCTTTACTACACTAAAGTTTTCCACCCAGAAATAATGTCTTTTCAGTGTCTCTTAAAAATTGATAGTTTCTTTAATTAGAGGTTGTGTATTTATTAACTTTATTCCATGGTAGGTATTTGTTGTTTCTGAGGAGGGAAAAAAAGTTTTAAATTCTGGCAGATCTCCCTGGCATGCTCACCTTATAATCCACACTACTTGTGAGCACATATCCTCTTTGTGCCTCCCACCTTTGTTCCTGAGCCTTATCCCATCTCTAATGGCATAAGAAGGGGTCAGAGATGGGTGATCCTTGGTCAAATGGCTAGGGATGGACTGACGTAAGGAGAAGCGTGGCTCATGGACTGTTACTCAGGTGTTTGGCAGTTTTTACAATTATGAATGGAATTTCCCTCCATTATACTTTCTAACTGGTTATTGGGTTTTTTGAGAACACTTGATTTGTTTCTATTACTATATCTGACTACATTCCTCATAGCTATTACTTTTAGTAATTTTTTAGTTCACTTCACTTCACTTGGGTATCTTATATCATATCTGCAAATAATATTTGGTTCCTTTTCCTCAATATTTTTCACACCTATTTCTTGTCCACTCTGCCCCTCACCAGAGCTTCCAAAGCAATGCAACGTAGCAGTGGTAATCAGGAGGATTTCCTTCATGGGAATGCAACCTGTGCTTTCAGGCAGGTCCTAAACTCAGAAGAGACTCACGCTTAGTTTAAATGTTCCACTGCCTCAGTCTTAAAATTCTTAATAATCTTATCTCTGAACTTATTTTTTTTTAACTTCAAAAAAAATATTTATTTATTTGAGAGGGAGAGTGAGTGAGAGGGAGAGCACGAGTGGGAAGGCGGGCAGAGGGAGAGGGAGAAGCAGACTCTCCACTGAACAGGGAGCCTGACATGGGGCTCGATCTTAGGACCCGGTGGCCGTGATCTGAGCCTAAGGCAGGCACTTAACTGGCTGAGCCACCCACACACCCCTGAACTTATGTACCTCCTCCAAACGCAGGAGATATGCAGTGAGTGTGTCCAAAATTCCCTGCTGCCCCATCATGTGGAATTCCAGGGGACCCACATGGATAGTTGCTGAAAAAGACTCAAAGCAAGGACAAGGCAAAGGTGCCATGAATTTAACAGAGTAAGCAAGGCTGCTGACAGCCCAGAGAAGCCACATTTCCCCTTCTAACCAGAATTTGCCTCCAATGTAGAAAGAAGGTAAGAGTCTTCCAAGAAGTACTAATGACTAAGGAACTCTAATGTATGTTTTTTCACTCTTATTTCCTTATTATAGCCAGGTATTCATGCTGACAATAATAACATAAAAAGAAAGGCAAAGATCAGGCAATCTGTAGCTCCTTTCCACTTCAGTCCTTCCTTATTGAGGAAGCTTACAGAGTAAGCCAAGGGTAGAGAGTTTTTGTGGATTAAGTTTTTGTGTGAATTAAGAAGCGAAATAAAAATAACTTAGTTTTGTGCAGAATTTCCACTATTCTGGTAAGAACTAAATCCATATACAGGTATGAGCTACCACATGTGAACTGTGTAATTTTGGTGATTTTATATATAAGTTAAGTGCTCTTATATCTGCATTTAAAACCACCATTATTCAGCATAAAACTGAATGATAAAATTCATGCTACTAATTTAAAAGTTTATTTTTCTTTATTTAAAATAACATTAAACAGCAAATAAAAACACCATGCGATCTTAGATGCGTCATGGCTTAGGTAGCCATGGTGGCCCCCCTCTGGGTGGGAGCGACACAGCCCCTTCCCCAGGAGACTGCTGTGGTCAGCTTCCCCCTGCTCCTCGGTCACCCTGGGCCATGGAAAGGCTATGATCCTGAAAGGCCTTAGTCCCAAGTGTGTTGGATAGATGCAACAGGACTCAGCGGAGACTGTGACTTGGGCACTGGAGAAATTTAACATAGAGAATGTCACTGAGGCCCATGTGAAGAAGGAGTGTGAGAAGTACAACCCCGGGCACAGTCAGCTGGGCATGAGACTCTTGGTTTTGGCTCAGGTCATGATCTCAGGGCCTGGGATCAGTAGGGCTCTGTGCTTGGTGTGGAATCTGCTTGGGATTCTCTCTCTCTCTCTCTCTTGCCACCTCTGTGCCCCCTCCCCTACCCCACTCATGCTCCCTCTCTCCCAAATGAACATATAAAACCTAAAAAAAAAAAAAAGAAGTACTACCCCACCAGGCACTGCATGGCGGGGAGGAACCTGCCTAGTTCTGTGACACAGGAAACCAAACGGTTCAGCTATTCCTGCTCAGCCACAAAAAGAATGAGATCTTGCCATATGCAACAACACGGATGGACCCAGAGGATATAAGGCTAATCAAATAAGATGGAGGAAGACAAATACCATATGATTTCACTCATATGTGGAATTTAAGAAACAAAACAAATGAACCAAAGAACAAAAGGGCGACAGTAAATAGACATATACAGAGAACTAGGAGTTGCCGGAGGGGAGGAGGATAGAGGGATGAATGAAATAAATAAAGGAGATTAAGAGTACACTTAATATGATGAACAATGAGTAATGTATAGAAAGAGAAAAGGAAAAAAAGTACCTTTAATGGCATTCTGCCTGTTCTTTGAACAAGGGGCTCCATGTTTTCATTTTGCATTCTGCCCTGCAAATTATATAGCTGGCTCTGGGAATTATAGTGGGTATTTTTTGTTTTTTGTTTGTTTTAGGCTCTATTGTAATCACCTCTGATTAAATCTCACTATGTATATGCGGGTCATTACAGAATTGTTACTGATAGTAAAAAACTGGAAACACCTAATGTCCGTCAAAGGGCACTGTTTAAATAAATTACAGCACCTTTATTCAATGGGATACTGCACAAATGTAAAAATAAAAAGCATGAGAAAGCTCTATGTGTACTGGTAAGGAAAGATCACTCAGAAACACTAATTGAAAAAAATGTATGAATATGTGCTATGATTTTTAATAAAAAGGGTGGAAATAAGAATATATATATGTATTTTCTTTTTTTTTTTTTCCTAGGCAAAGAACTTTATTAATCTTGTTTCAAACTTTATTCCCAGGCTTCTTCAGCTTAATAAGCTGCAAAGAATGAATTGTGTATAAGCAAAAACTAAAAAGAGCTGCAGTGTCCAAGGGGCTTGGGCTTAAAACCACCTTCTTCTTCTTCTTCTATGAACCACCTTCTTCTTTCGGCGAGCAGTTCCTTTCCCACCAATGCGCACTTGTGCTTGCAGTTTGGCGAGTTTCTCCTGGTTCATGATAGTTTCTTTCATCTTGTTGGAGCGGAAATGGGACAGCGCGGGGGACTAGGGTTGGCGCTCAGGGGATCTCAGGCAGACCAGCCTATATTTGTATTTTCTATTTAAAATACTAAAATAAAAAAATCACCTACCAGGTTTTGGTATGGAGGCTTGGGGTACTAAGCTAGGGACTAGAGAAACAAAAATAGACTTTATATCCCCTTACCCACTAGGACATCCTTCATAGTCAGTGCCAGAGAAACATCTTGCCTGCTTACAACATGGCTATTCATAATGCCAGTCTGAGGCAGAACCATGGTTTGTTAGATATTGTTGTGCAATACTGGATATATGCTCCATGATGTCCTATTTAAAAACAAGTTGTTGTGCAAATTTCCATCTACTTGGACCCCCCCCCCCCCACAAACCCACTACATCACTGTTATAACAAAGGGATATATAAGTAGGATCCCCCCAAAAAAAATCAATCCCGTAAAATACAGACGTGAATTCTATAAAATTGGAGCAATAAAATATTTTAGGGTGTTTTTATTCTCAAACAAAACAACCAGAACAGAAATAATACCAGCAGAAACAAAACAAAACAAAACAAAAACAAAAAAACCCCAAACAAACGGGTATAAAGGAAAATGAAGCGTAAATGTACAAAAAAGACCACATACTAGACTAAGAATCCTAAATCATGATGAGCAGGTTGCTTGCTCATGATCCCTGCATTGCTTCTCGGCCTTTTGGCTAAGATCAAGTCGTCTAATCATCCTGCCCCCAACATAAGAACTGGAGCCCTTTCCTGTCGGTGAACACAGGCCCCCTAGGGTAGGAGGTAAACAAACTATCTAATAGTCTGTATTACTGTGGGGCATTTACTTTATCTGAATTTTTTTAAAACTCTAAGATTCTCTAAGAAGATAGGGCCTAACCTTCTCCTCAGGAAGAGGGAGAGACCACAGCTAACTTCACTCACTCCAAACCCCCTTACCCCCTTCACCAGATGCAAGGTAGTCCACTGGAATGGGCACTGTTTTTCTGGAGTAGGTCAGAGATAAACAGGCCTTTGCACATGCTGCCCATTTGCTATGATTCTCCCTTGACCCTCCACCTTCTGCCTTTGCTCAAGGACTGGCCCATTCATCGCCTCCACTGGGGGTCTTTCCTGACACCATCCTGAACTCAGTTTAGGTACCTCCGTTCCAGTGTTCCTACAGCATCAGCTCCAATCTCCCAACAGATGACCTATTTTACTGTGTTGTCACCTTCTATTTAAGTGTCTTTCTCCTCCATTAGCTCATATGGGCTCCAAGGCAGAAACTACACCTCTGTATCTTTCAATCCCTAGTGCCTAAGATACACTTGGCAGCCTCTTAATAAATGTCTGCTTAATGCCAAGTAATTTACAGTAGCTAAAGAAGTTAAGCTTCACTGACAATTAGAACCAGCCTTAATATCTGGTTAGAGAAAAAGGCTGGGAAAAGCATAGCCTCTTGGTCTAGACTAGTCCAGACTCAATAGTGTCATTTTAAGAAACCATCTGTATTAAGGTCTTTAGGGCTCCTCTGCCACTCCAGCAAGTTTATTTCTCCACCACATTCTAACACCTTCATCCCCTAGTGAACCGCCCCTCCCACCCCCAAATCTCTGTTTTTGCTCCAGAGGACACTTATTTTTTAAACACAGCTGCAAAGCACAGAAGTCATATCCTTAGTTCAGGGGATGCCAAAAGCCCTTCACAGCACAGATTTCTGTTTATTTCCCCGGGAACTTTACCGAATTCTAAACACACTGCTACAAATTCAAAAAACTTGTAGAAATGACAGTAGCAACTACAGACCACCAATTTCCATTTCCTGCTTGCAGCTCTTCTGAGGGGACGAAGTATCAGCCATTTTTGTTGCCATGTAAACTGGCACTTTTGTAATGCTCTGTATAGTTTACTGAATTCTTCAAGGCCCAGCTCAAAATATCATTCTTCACGAAGCCTTATCTGACTAGGCAAGAAATATGCTCACTCCATCTAAGCCCAACTAAATATTTCACCTTTCTCCACTCTGTTGTGCCTTTGGTCTGCTGTTCTCCACTCCATGTATTTCTGTCTGGCCAGTGTGCTTCCTCAGCGACTCTGAGCCAGAGGGTACGTTCCCTACTGTCTGAAGCCCCTTTTGTAACTTTCTGTCTTTGCATCAGTCTGTGTGTTTGCTTTCAGCTCTGTTCCCTCCTTCGTTCTGCACTGTATCTCTGAGGCTAAAGTTCCCAACACCTCAGCTCCCAAGCTCGCCAGCTTAGTTTTTGGTGAAGATCTACCAGTAGAAGAAAGTCATGAGAGACTGGAAGATGGGAAGAAGAAAGGAAACACTTCTTTTCTATCTGCTTCTGGTGGCAGATGAACCCAGGCTCCGGCCTTTCCTTCAGACAGCACAATTCCATGGGGGCGACCGTCGTGAGTGTTCCCAGAGCATTGGCAGCAGAATTCCTATGCTCATGCTGCCTATTTTGGTTGCCCTGCATCAATTACTAACAAGAAACTAGTCCAAAAAAGCCACAAGTCTTTGTGGATCCTACTGAGCAGACATAGAGGTAACCCTTAAAGGCATAAAGCTGCTAATGGAAGCTTCTCAGTTTTTAAAAGGGTTAAGGAGTCTTGAATTTTGAGCCTAGAGCTCCATGCTCTAGCTTACTATCTCTTAAGCTGCAGTAGAGTCAAGAACAAGGATGGAGAGGGGCTTATGAGAGCTTGTGTTTTCTGGAAGAACCAGGAGACCTTAAGAAGGGAAACCAGACTCATGTAATGCTAAATACCACACTCTAATATCAATGTAAAGTGTTTACTGCTCCCCCAAGTCTTACTAAAAGCATCTTCTCTATTCATCTACAAGACTCATAAGAAGAGAAGAATTATTTAAAAAAGAAAAAAACGGAAATGGCCCTTAAGCATATGAAAAGATGCTCAATTTCTCTCCTAAGAGAAATGCAGTTAAAACTGCACTGAAATACGATTTCTCACCTATCAAACTAGCAAAAATCCAGAAGTTTGACAATATGCTCCCCTGGCAAGGCTGTGGGGAAAATCATTACCCTATATTGCCAGTGAGAATTTCAAAATGGCATAATCCCTGCGAAGGTGAATTTGGCAACATCTTGCAAAATCGCACTCGCATTTACCTTCTGACCATGTAATCCCCTTTCTAAGAGTCTATCCCAAAGAGATAGTAGGAAAAATAGATTTGTACAATACAATTTGTAGGAGCAGAAGACCGAAAACAACCCAAATGGTCCATCAGGAGAGAAGTGGTTGAGTAAATAAACTATAGTACATCTATTCTAATGAGTATCACGCATCTAGAAAAAGGAAAGCACAATATCTTTCTAGATAGCTAGCTTTAGGAGAAGTGTTAAGTACTAAAAGGCAAGGTGAAGAAAGAAAGTATGTATAAGCATATAGTATGCTACCAATTATTCAAGAATATTGAGGAGGTTACAAAATAGAAGTTATATATAACATAACATAACATAACATAACATAACATAACATAACATAACATAACATCAGTATGTATTTACTTATTTTTCATTATTTAAAATAGAAGGCTAATCCAAAAAACTAAAGGGGAAAGAGATCACCTATAGGAGTAGAAGGGAGAGGAAGAGAGGTGGATTTCTCTAAATAAAGCTCTTCTGTAGATTTGATTTTGGAATCATGTCTATATTTTACATAGTTGTAAAACAAAAAAATCTGTAAAGGTAATCTCCAAACACTGAAAGCAAAATGGAGTAAATGAATCCAACTATATACTGACATACTGGCATGACCATACAGAGAAATTATTTTAGATGACTTTAGAACACAGTAATTTTAACATATGTCTCTAGCAGGGTATGTCCTAAGGGCCCCCAAAATAACTGCAGAAATCTTAAACTATTTTCAGTAACCATATGGTAGTACTGACACTGTAATTCTGAGACTATATTGTATGTACTGGGGACAAAGCAAATGAATTATTGTGTTGTATCACTGGTCACCAAGATTTTTAGCATAGGAAAAAGGACCTGCCTGATCAAAGGCTAAACCAAAACTCTGTGTACTGAATTTTATTTAGAAGTATCAGCATGTACTCATGATATATTTTACCTGTTAAATATATGATAAGTAAATAAATACATAAATGTGCACATATTTCTTAGTTTTGTCTGCCGGAAAGGCCCAGAAATAGTGACCAACCCAGTAGCAAGTGCTTCCACTGAGGTTTCCAAATGTCATTTCCCACTGAAAGGAACAAGGGCTTTTTGAAGAAATGGCTGATCACAGATCAGGGCAGGAAAAGTACAAAATGAACCTGGAATGTTGTGTCATGTTAGAAATCAAGAATGTTAATGACTATGTAGGTCATGTCAGAAGGACTCAAGAACCAGTATGAAGAGGGGGACAATTTGAATGTCAATAATAATGAATGCAAGTGATCAAAACGTATCCAATTTGTCTAGACCCATAAACTGAAAGTGATAAATGTTCCTCTTCATTTCTCTCCAAACAGTCCCGCAAATAAAATCTCACTGGTCACCTGCAGAGGATGCTGGGTAACCACCTCTTTATTTGAAGACGGTATATATCCTTCTATTCCCTGGCAAACTGTACCTCAGGATTATCAAGTGAGTGTTGAGGAGATTTTCAAGCTACTAAGTAAAGAATGATACAATTTGAAAATAATGATTTTGCCATTTCAAATTATGAAATAATGAATCTAGGAAATAATCTGAATGAATAGGAATAGCCAAAAGAGAAAGATAACAAAAGATTTTCTGTGTTTCTTAATAAATATATGTACTACCACCTCTGAAGCATTTTCACAAAAAACAAAAATGAAACAAAACAAAACAAAAACCCAGAACTTGAATCAGATTCAATCAGAATCCATCTACCAAGTTACAAAAAACTACAACAGAGAAACATGTTAAATGTTATCATGGGGATTTAATCTCCCACATTTAGACTGTAAGAAACTCTACAGGACAAAGACCAAATAGTTTCTTCAACAAATAATAGAGAGAAGGAAAAAAAAAAGAGAAAGAGACAGAGATAGACACAGGGAAGGGAACCTACAGATTTAAAGAGATTTAAGAGCCATAATGACTGTTTATCAACAATACAGACCTTATCTGAATTCTGGTTTTAAGCAACATGTAGAAACACATAAACTGGGGTGCCTGGGTGGCTCAAATGGTTGGGCATCTGCCCTCAGGTTATGATCTCAGGGTCCTGGGATGGAGCCCCACATCGGGCTCCCAGCTCAGTGGGGAGCCTGCTTCTCCCTCTCCCTCTGCCTCTCCCTCTGCTTGTGTGCTCTAATGAATAAATAAAATCTTAAAAAAAAATACACAAACACATAAACTCACTCCAGACTTTGATCCAATTAGGGACATCTGAACACTGACTGGATATTTAATTTATTTAATATTTAATTTTAATTTATTTATTTGACAGAGCGAAAGAGAGAGAGAGAGAGAGAAGGTTTGTGTGAGAGAGCACAAACAGCAGGGAGAGGCAGAGGGAGAAGCAGGTTCCCCACTGAGCAGGGAGCCCAAGGCGGGGCTCAATCCCAGGACCCTGAGATAATGACCTGAGACGAAGGCAGATGCTTAAAGGACTGAGCCACTCAGGCGCCCCTGACTGGATATTTAATATCCATAAAAAATTATAGTTCAATTTTGGGGTATTATAATGATATTGTCATTATGGTTATAAAAGGGAGTCTTCCTTTTAGAGATACATACTGAAACATTTATGGATAAGATGATAAAATTATTATCAGGGATTGGTGTCAAAATAACCTGATAGGAAAGAAGTAGGTAGCATAGAGATAAAACAGGTAGTCTGTGAGTTAACAATTCTTTAAGTTGAGTGGTGGGTAGTATTGCATCCACCTGAATAATAGGGTATTCAAAGAAGTGAATTTAAATATAAGATTACATGAAGGAAAGATTGTCAATTATTCTGAAAAACTGTAAGGACCTGGCCAATGTCATGTGTATATCACAAGGGGGGTGTCAAGGCAAAGCAAATGAGTTTTGTGGGAGATTGAAAGTTTATAAAACGCGGTCATATCTATTCTAAGTACTCCTTCCATGCCCACTGGTAAGGCAGGTTAGGGACTCCTATAAATGCCTCCCAACAACGAGGAGACGGTCAGCACAGGCTGGCTCTCCCAGGTGAGAACACAGCCCAACATGACCCACAAGCAGCCGTCCAGTGAGAAGGGGCTGTTGGCGGCAGCAGGTGAGGTGAGAGAAGCGCTGTGGGGAGAACCTTACACCCAGATCTAGTCAGTGTGGTCACGGGTTGGGGATGGGGAGCCCGTCCCCAGGGGCAGATGAGCCCACAGGGTTCCAAGGCTCCCCCATGAACCTGTACAAGTGAAGATGTGTGAAAATGACATGCTGTCGACAGAAGTGGGAAAGAAACCCTTTGGTGGGAAACAAGACTAAAATCCTACAAAACCTATTTTTTCCTGGCATCATTATATGTTGTCAGTAATAACATACCTGTTATTTTAAATAACATTTAAAATCTCATTAAAAACAAAAACAAACCAGGGCGCCTGTGTGGCTCAATTGGTTAAGCAACTGCCTTCGGCTCAGGTCATGATCCCGGGGTCCTGGGATCGAGTCCACATCCGACTCCCAGCTCCACTGGGAGTCTGCTTCTCTCTCTGACCTTCTCTTCTCTCATATTCTCTGTCTCTCTCTCTCAAATAAATAAATAAAATATTTTTAAAAAGAACAAACCAACGCAAATATTTTTAAAGTAACTTTGAGGCCTATAAGAAGAGTACTGCTCTAATGAGAGTAGCCTGAACTCTGAACAAAGAGTGGGAGCTGTGAAAGAGAGATGTTCTGAATCTTAAAATGTAAGAGTTGGGTTGATACCTTACTAGTTACTCATGATGACATTATTTTACTTTTTGTCCCCCTGAAGACCTGGAGTGTCTAAGGAGTGCATATTTCACAAGATGCAGGAAGGAGTTAAGTACTCCAATTTAAAGGTGACTCCAGGTGATTCTGATGTACATGGTGCCCCCAATTAGAGGACCATTCCCTTCTTGGAGGTCCCTGTAGGGTGGCTGGCTGAGGCCTGTGTGTAGCCAAAATGCATCTGAGACCATCAATATGGAAAGCTGGCCACTCCTATTTCAAATACCCCTTGAAAATAAGCAGAGCTGCCATGTCAGACAGAGGATAATGAAATCCCCTTGTGTTCCTCCACGACTCACGCCACCTCCCTGTCTGCCCAGAGTGGGGACAGCTTTGAGCTGCGAAGATGGAAGGAGGAGGGCCCGAGGGGATCCCACTGCAGGCCATCTACCACCAAGCGCACGTACATGCCTGCCGGCCTGCCCCACTGCTACCATTCAGTCGAGGGACGATGACAGGCAGATGACTGCAGCGCTCTTTGCAGTCAAACCTGGGAGCATCCTAGAACAGGGCTCGAAGAAAAGTGTTTGACCAGAAAACGAACATGCTTCCTGCAGCGCTGCAATCTTCTTTCATCCCCTGACGTGCCTGAGACCATTATGGCTTCTGATAATGCTGACGAGTTCACTTTGGACAAAAAATGCAGACCAGTAACAGCATCCCTCACTATGACGATCCTGAGTTTCACCCTGTAATGGCTTCTCAGGCCAAACATACCCATTTCTTGGATAATTACTGTGTCCACAAACCTGGGGACACTGACTGAAGTAGATGGTGCCCGGCGTGCGGCAGCTTCCAGAACAGAGTGCACTGGGCTGACGTGAGTTGCCGAACAGCACCCGGGCTGTGACTGAGGGTGGTTGGGCTCCCTAAGAGCCTCCTCAGTAAGGACGCCCCTAACTACACAATCACATACGCTGGGGGGTCACAGTCTATAACAGAGCACAGGTGGCTGGTGAAAGGATGTATCCTTCCCACAACCATCTATGGCCACAATTCCTCACAGCCCATGGAATTAAAAGCCTTGATAATATCAGGTAATGCTTCAGCAGTGCTAACTTTCAAATTACTTTGAAGTCACAACAATGAGTAACATTTATATTTGATGGTAAAAGTTATATCTACAACAAAGGTAAAACCCAATTATTTATTTTAGCTGAGCTCTAACATTTCTCTATATGTTAGAATAATGGATACTCCTGCCAGTTGACTAATACTCCTCTTCCAAATTTCCCTAAGTAAAGGATTACATTTAGGACACAGCAGGTCTTAGGGACATTTAGACTTATGACCGTCCCAAGAATTAGTAAACATCTGCAAGTTACACTCATCTTTCCCATTCTAGTCATCACCGTGTTTTAAGGACATGTGTCAACATGTTAGGTGTCCCAGCAAGAAGGGGACCTCGGAAGGAGAGGAGATGCAGAGCCCTTCGTAAAGGCAAAGAATTGTCTTAGGTACCAGGGCAGGGGCACCTGAACATGCAGAATCCCTTTCCAAAGAAGCTGCAGTAAAGACAGATTCGAGGATCTAGTCAGTCAAACTAGGATCTTTGCAAGAGGTATAAAAACCGTGGGCACAGCTGGGTGGGAAAAGCCACTCACACTACCTAGAATGTCAAGACCTAGGCTGGACTGCACACATTGCCAGACTAAATATTACCTAAAAGAAGAACATAACACAACAGAAAACAACCAAATAAGAACCAAGCCAAAATTAAAAATACTCTTTTGAAAGATCAGACAGTATTTCCCACAAGGTAACTTGACTGTCACAATGACAATTCGTTATTCTGGTCTTGTTTAAATTACAGACAGGCATTTTCTTGAGACGAACTTGGCTAAACAGTGCAAATATGGACGGATGTATCCATGAAAAGGAGACAGTCTCATGGAGAACACACCATTCATATCCAATTAAAGGCCAAAATACCTCCGTAGCCTTGGAAAGCATGACCATTGGATCAATATTCTACAGACTTCTTCCCTGATCTTACCTACCATTAAATATAGAAAAGCCTTTGGTATAAAAGGCTTTGCTGGACTATCATAAGCATTCCACATCCACACATGGCAAATCTGAATGTATCACTAGGACATTTTCAATTCTTAACTCCTAGTGTAATATTTATAGTCTTCTCTTTTATGTTTACTAGAATTATTATTTTGGCTACTTCTAAAAATAGAAGACTTCCCCTATGTCACTCAGCCATAAAGCATTCAAATCAACCAGTTCTTAGTCAAAGCTGATTAAGAGGTGGGTTAAGATAAGTTAATGAGCTAGCAAAATTTATGAAGACAAAATATCTTAGCACATATAAAAATATATAATTGTAATACTCACCTATCAGCCCCTTCTCAAGAGTGAAGGTTTTGTTTGTAAACATACATTCAAAAGCCACAATGTGAAAAATCTTATTCACTGTGTTGTGAGTTCCAACTATTCGAATATACCTGGGGGTAAAAAGAAAATTTGTTGAAGAAAACGAGGTTCCATCACAACCAATCCAAAGACAACAGAATGAGATACATGGTGCAAGTATAGTGTTCCAGGGCATGGACTAAAGAAGACTTTGAACTTGACTTCAGATCCTCTATTCGCTCCTTAGGGCTAGCTCCAACTGAGCTTAGAAGCAGGATGGCAAAATTAGGGAGATACCACTTTCCGGAGAATTAAGCAGAACTTAGATTTGATTTACCTAGAAAATCAAACCAGGTACAGTGGAAGCTCAAGCCCTGAATGTCAGTATAATTATATGTCCATGAGACATTCACACTGGAGAAGCACGGCTTCTGTCTGCTCCTTGTGGTTAGGAATGGTGCATGGACACTCGCCAAATCAGATGTTCTCCAACTCAAGGAAAGATTTCACCCATTGGAGACAAATGCATAAAATCAATACTGCTATCCTGTTAAACAGAAAAATCCACAGAAACTACTAAAAACATGGCACATCCACAGAAACTACTAAAAACCACTCACAGTTTTTTCTGTTTCAACGCTGCTCCTAAATCCTTGTAGAAAGTGCCTGCTATATACATACACCAGCCCCCCACCTCCCCTCCCTGCTTCAACCTTACTGCTGGGAGGCCTTCTCCTGACCAGAGGAAGTGATCTGCAGAGGTGACCCAGCCAGCTCTGCAGCCCCCCTCCCGGCCACAGGGCTCTGGCGTCTGCATACAGTGCAGAGTTTCACGGGGCAGGTCTTGAGCAGCCCGGCCTGTTCACCCTGAGTGTCTCCCTAGAGGCTTCACCTCTGACAAACAAGCATTAACCTTGGAGTGACTTGTTCCTTTCCCTCTCCAGAGGGACCTGACAGTTCACAGGTTAATGAACAGACAAACTCATTCTTCTGAGTGTCACACAAATCGCTGGAGAATGTGCCGCACACTGTCTTACTGGGATTCAAAGGAAGAACCGGGGAAAATAACTAGATTAAGTGATAACACTCTCCCAAATTATGAGCTATGCGCTCTGAAGGATGGGGCATATTAAATGAACACATTTCAATTAGGAGATGACAGACCAGGCAAGGTTTTAGTAATATCCTTCCTCTGCTGTGTAAAACAACCTTCGACTTCAATGATATAATTTTACTTCTGAGTTAATCGCTGTTCACTAATTCGGTAATTCCCTTACATTTCTCATCACTCCAAGTTAACTGTGTAATGTAAATGCCAATCTAAAAAAAAATTTCACATTAAGGAGACTATATTTGGGGTTTTTATGTCATGAGCTATTTTCCCTCCTATTCCTTCAAGCATGAATCTCACGGCATTCCCGGTACACCTCATTTAGCCATCTGCTCCTTGACACGAGCCGGTCACTCATCTTCATAACCAATCGAAATGCTGTCTCCTGGGCTGGCTGTTCAGTGTGCCCATGCCCCCTGCAGGGAGACACCATTCTTCCTGTATGGAGAGTCAGGGCGACAGCTGCGCTCATCAGAGTCCTCTGGTTAAGCAGGAGGTTGGCCCTGAGCTGTCCTCTCAAGTCCTCCAGGCAGACAGAAGGTACTGATGCTACTGCCTTTGGATGGGTAGGTGGGGTTCGAGAAAAATGAGTTCTAAATGGTCTGTGTGGAACGGGAATTGTGCTGTTCTTTACCATTGGCGGTGACAGTCTCTACAGACTTTCTGGAAAGGAAGGGGTGTGTTAAGCCTGGTACACTGGCCTGAATCTAATTTTGTCCATTTCCTTAAACCCACAGGAACTCAACCAGCATTGCATTTTCAACTGCTCATGGTCGTGACAGTGAGTACTGCTGTCTGTAACCTTGGAGGGAATTGAGGGATTGTGGTTTAGGGAATTTGATCAGATCATTCTCCTGTTCCCTAGGTTGTGTCTCCACCAAAGGAGAGGCAGCTCTCCCAATACTGTTCAAGGTAGAGGGGCCAGGAAGTGACTGATAGGGCTCTTCCCCACTGGCAGTTCTTAAAGTTAACAGTCCAGGATGACTTAAGGGGACGCAGTCATGTCCTCTCCTTCCCTTTCTTCCTTTTTATAAAAAACATCATATGGAACCAGCTTCTCCAACTTTAGATAATAATCATTTCCCAAATTTAACTGTGGTGCACGTATCAAAAATAGGAAAAAATATGCTACCTTTCCCTCCTTCATCCCCCAATTATAAGAAACTGAAAACAGAAAATTATACAGGAATACACTTTACAGCCTTAATGATAGTGCTTGTGATAACAAACAAGATAATACATATAGTTGGAAAGACACTGAGAGATGCCTCCAGATTAAAAGTTCTCTATAAACGAAGATAATGTTATCTCTGCTGCATAATCCTGAGGTCAAATTAGCAATTCGCCACTGTACATCACACTTCTTGATTAGCCAGTTACACGTAAATGCTCATAACAAGTTTAATTATTCTGGTTCTACAATACTTTCTAAGTCTCCACAAAATTGTAGCATAGTTTAAAAAAATGGCATGAAGTCCTTATTCAAATGCACATTCTAAAAAAATGGTAACAGGATCACAAGAAAGACACCATGCTCCTCTTTCCCAGTGAGGAGTGGTTTAACATGGGACTCTGTCCTTCACTAAGATCTAGCCTTCAAGTAGAAAATAGGCTGCCACGAATCCCCCAACTTCAGTGACCGGAGGGGGAACCTGGAACTCTACACCGAGAACGCAGAGGCCCGGACCTGGGAGCAGTGGCTAGAGGAGGGAGGCGAGCACGGACTCCAGCCCTGATGAAGAGCTGGGTTCTGTCAGAGAGCTCATGATGGAGCCTCCCTGAGGCAGAAGAGCAGTTTTTATTACCCGAGCTACTGAAAATCCAAGATGATGGGGATGGCGATCGGAGGAGGGTCCTCCCTTTCTTTTTCACTTGTTTTTTTTTTTTTGTGAAAAACAAAGCCAAACTCGCTTCTGGGTCATAACACCTAAACAGGAGTAGATTTCACATTTTCTGTGCCACCAAAGATTTTGAATAAGGGGGAGAGTTTGAGATGAAATTTTTTTTTTTCTCCGTTCAGCATCATCTCTCCAAAGCACAGTCAGACTCTGATTTAACCTGATAATAAGGGCAGTGGCAGCTAGTGACTTCATCAGTGTGCAGAGAGGGGCACTGCTGAAGAGAGAGCAGCTATCCTTTGTTCTCTCTGATCCTCAACAGCAGCTCCGACAGTTGGAAGATAATTAAAACTTAAACAGCGCTGAAGAAGGCAGCTACGCAACAGATTGGCCATTTCTGAGGAGGATGAATGCTGTCCACATGAGCCCTTGCGGAACCGTCTGTTCCTAATATTCTCCTCCCTTCCCTGTGTTGCTTGTCTTCTTGTCACTGACGGAGACCGGATCCCGCACACAGTTCACAACAGGACGTTTCAAGGCAGAAGTTTCCAGGAGCTGTAATATTGTGGGTGAAAAGAGATTCTGTCTTCTTTAATGAAATGAAACCTAAAACCTCTAAGGATAGCACTCTCAAATTGAAAGGCACGACGGAGTTTTGAAGAGTGTGCTTTAGGGGCTAAGGCGCTAACAGAAACAGGTTTGTCGCCCAGCCCTGTCACTTAATTAGCTCTGCCACTTTGGACCAAAGGTAAAGAAAAAAAAAAAAAAGCCTTAAACCTTTTGAACCTCAGTTTTCTTCTTTACAAAATGAGGTCAATAACACAAACCTTATGAGATATTTAGATGAGATAAGAATTTAAAGTGTTTAATACAGTGCTTGGCAGAGGACAATATGATTAAACAGAAATTTAAGGAGTAGGTCACGGGATACAAAATTTCTTGGGTCAGACTTTGAGAATGCTAGTTGTCTCTGGAAGAGTATTCCTAACTATAGATGTTAATAAGGTGCCTCCAAGAGGAGGCAACCCCCCACCCCACCACCACAGGGCAGACTTCAAGAACACAGGCAGGGGCCTGTCCTTCCTCTTCAGGCACCACAGTAGTGTCCCTATGCCCACAGAAGGAGACTCCATTCTAACTGCCTATTTATCCGGCTCTCTGGTATTATTTCCTTCTTTAAGCTTCTAGTCTCTAGAAAAGTCTATTTAAAATGTTCTCGACCTGACTCACCTATACATGAAGCAGCAAGAAACGAATCTTTTGCCCATGTTTGGTCTAGATACCCACACCCAAACAAGAGTTTCTTTTCTGTGCAAACCCTAGTGTGTAGTTTTAATTCCTTAAGAAAAATACATTAGCATTTCCTAAAAGAGAGACATCAAAATACTGTGACTTAGAGGAATTTTGCTTTGACGATATCATTAGCATTCCCCACCTGTTCTGGGAAAAGTACAGATTCCTATTCTTAACCTATCTTTCTGTCATTTCTTGTCAGGACGCTACCAGATTTGATTTCTAAGTCACATACGATACATTCTTAACATACTAAGGGAAGTACAGAAAAAGGAGAAAGTACAGAGAAATAGCAACATGTGTGTTCCTGCTTTAAATCCTTCTGTATTCTCTAGTCTTCAGTTCTGGTGGATCACAACCTACTTGAGGTTAGAGTTAACCCTTAACCTTTGCCTCTAGTTACAGGTTCACCCATGTCTGTACTGAGTGGGTTCTACTCCAAGATAAAATTGAATTCAGTAAGAAATATTTAAATGAGCTCTCAAAGGATCAACTGAAGTCTAAATCCATCAGAATTCTATTCTTTGGTAAACAAAGTTTTATTCTCTAAGTGGACTTCATATTCTTGGGTTAAAGAGAGACTCTTGAGGAAGCTAGCTTTAGCTCGAGACTGTGTGCAGAAGGGCTCCTTAAAATTTTGGCTCTTTCTCTGAGGTAGCCAGAGAACTCTGCTGTGGCCAGATGTGGTCCTCTAGCGATAACCTTAGCTCCAGGATTTGTTAGGGACTTGGTGACTGTGTAACATCTGGATTCGCTTCCAAGACTTCCTATTCAACTCTTGCTTTCAACAAGATGCTAAGAAGGTACATAAATAATTCTCTGACCCAGAAGCAGGTAATGTCTGCAGGTCTTGCCAGTATGGTATTTTCTTCCAGTTCTATGTACAGTGTTAGTGCTCTTATAATCAAACCGCAGACTGGAGGGGAAAGTGACTTCAGGTCTTGTTGCTAAGGCAGCAAGTGGAAAACAGTTTACTGCCAGAATGACAAAAAGCTTCTAGAAAAAGCAGGTTGCAACAGAAAAGATTTGTTACTCTTAGAAAACCTTCCCTCTGGCTGATCTGTGGAGCTATAGATTCTCCTCTACTGACTTCAGCAAAGGGCCCCAGCAGCATTTGCTTATTTGGGAGAGGAAGAATTATTGAAAGGTTACACAGTCTGTGTCCAGAGTTAGCCTAAGCAGAGGCTACTGCCTCGGAGAGCAACCCGGATGCTGTCTGATGGTTAGCCCAACAGAGGGAGCAGTTGTGTTCCAGCATCTCTGCTATTCAAGGGCAAATGAAACAAGTCATCTTGGTTTTCAGAAAAAATTGATGCTCTAGCGAATCAAGTATGCAGAGGGGATAAGATGAGTAAATAATTACTAACACATCATAACCCAGTGCTACCAAAATAGCACTTTCCAACATTAGAGATAAATATTTAAGTGTTGCTTTTTATTTGGAGGAATTGTGAATTTTTGAAAGAGTAGGCCTTTTTCCCATCTTCAAATATGTAGAACCTATCCTGCCATTCTTACATGCCTTCAGCTTATGGAATTATATCTGGAATTAATATTGCAAAAAGAACTTAATTATAATATTTACATAAATCATATGAAAATGATATAATCCGTAACATTTAATTTCCTGATTGCACATTTCATTTATGAGTCAATAGCCCTTGCAGGTATACTGGGTAAGTCTGCTATTAATCAAGATTTAATAAACAACGACCAGGTGCCAGAAATTGTGCTAAGCACTGTGAAGAATGCACCCAAAAGACAGAATACACACATGCATCTAAAGAAGGTTCTAGTACAGTTTAGAAGGCAAGACTAAAACATATTAGCAGTAGTGGTGAAGAGAAAAACGTAACAGCTTCTTATCTATTCACACATGGTGAAGAGGTTAGCCTACTCTTAAAACACTGAATTCTGCAATATGAACTTTAAAAGTCCTCCCTGTGAATTATTTTTGCTTCAAAGACCAAAACAAAACAAACATGGCTAATAATCCTCAATCCCTCTCTCTCTCATGCACAGAGACACGCACACACACATGCCCACATACACACAAATATTAACTCAGTATTTATGTGTGCTAGCTACTGCTGCTCGGTGCTGAGACATGGGGTTGAATAACACATCAAATCTCTTCCCCATGGAATTTATATTTCGGGTTGGGGACAGATAACAAATTAAAAAATCAAATATATCAAGTAATTATTCACTGGTTGGTAGGTTGATCTATTTAATACTGACAAACTTGCTAAAGTGGAAGGATAGACAGTTACAAAACCTCTCCCTGCGGGAATAAAAGGGTCCAACAGGAAGGGGAAACACTCAGCCTGAGGACACAGAGACAGCGTGAATGAGTCTGAGGTGTAGACACAGTTCACCTATCACAGCTATTTAGCAGGATATAGGCAAAAATCTAATTAAGTAGGCTTTTTAGGATCTGGAAAGAGGAACTGATTTGATTTTCATGGGAAGAAATATCTTATTTATTTCATGGTTTAGTTTTCTTTTTATCTTTGCTTTTTTTTCAGATTGTAATTTCAAGAGATTATAAAGAGACAAAATGGGAAGAAGAGGGTATAAAATGAAAACTAAGAGAGAGAGAGGGAGGGAGGGGAGGAGAGAAAAGAGGGATAAAGGGAGGGATGGAGGAAGGGGGGAGGGGGAGAGCATGAATATGAATAAACCAATCCCTTCTTCTGTCTCTGTTATGTGCTAATGTGAACAAATCCCCATGTGGAATACTGTTAACCAATTTTATTACTCAATAAAACATTGAAACCAACACAAAGTATATTTTAAGAAATAGAACTAAATTACCAAAAGTTCAACATTTGCATTTTTTCATTAACTCTTCTCCTAGCCCAAGATGCTGGGGGTGGGGGAGAGGATTTCACTACTTTTATCTTTTAAATGGCTGCATTATCTTTTTCAGTTTAGCCAATAGGCTGTGCATTCCCACGAATGTAGACAAATGAAACTAATGGAATTGTGCACTAGAGAAAAAGCAGGAGAAAATTAAATTTGTTAGTTTCCCTATGAATCTGTAAAAACTCATTTGGTGACTATGACCTGTAGCAAGCCTGTTTTAGGATCATGGTGGGTAAGGAAAGGTTCTCTTTTTAAACCTAAGACTATGGTGGGTATATGCAATTTATAATAACTTAAAATTTTAAGAGCTGGAGGAACTCCCCCTCTCCCTTGTCTTTTAGAGTAAAAGATTAAGTAGAGAAGGATGGGAGGTAAACAGAAGGAAAAGGAATTTGCCTCTCTCCAAAGAAAAATTTAAACATCCTTCTAAGAATGTAAATACCTGACATACTGAGAAATAAGACAGGAACTGCTCAAGATGTTCAAAATAACAGAAATGAAAACTGAGTCAAAGTTAAGAGAATAATAAAGAGACCATAGGGGTAAGGAAATCACAGATCTTTACTCCAGACCCGTGAGAAACTAGCACTGGAATTAAATTAAAAGCCACCAACTTCTGAACACATCCCATGTGATACCCTTTGTATGCATTTTTTCCTTTAATGGGAAACCCATACACTCATACAACCAGGCTAGAGATTTCAAAGCTTGACACAACATACGTCCCTCAAAGCCTCTGAATTCTTTACAAGCTATGCAAAGAAACCTATTTCATACAAAATAGCTCCTCAGAGAACTAAGTGAAATGTATGTGAGGAAAACAAACCCAACCATGAAAGTCCCACACTTGCCACATACCACCCACAGCTGTTTCAATGCTCACAGATAATTTTACGGACCCTCCTCTGCCCTTTGAGAAATTCTGGATCTTTACCTAGAGACTATAGATTAGGGGATAGGGGAAAGGGGTGGGGGAGGGGAGGGAAGAAAGGACCGGAGATTTCCTTAGCACATTCATTTGAGCATCAGTAGAACTATGTATAAACCTACCACCTAGGCACAGAGTAATCAAATCAAATCAAAGTAATACTAAAGAAAACTGGGGAAGAATGCTCGCTACCAACAATACATATGCAAATGATAACAGAAGAGAGAAAAAGAAAAGCAAGTATTTTTGTCCTGGGTGCAAAAGCCAGTATGGATATGTATAATGTACTATCTCAGGGGTTGTTAACTGGGAGTGTATGACTGATTACACTGTACTCCAGGTTCCAAACAGCATGAAGAATTACTAATTTCAGCACTTACTGGTATAAGAGATTTTGCAGCTAAAATCTGTCAGTGTGGTAGAACTATACCACAAGCAGCACAGAAAACGGCAAGAGACTCCACCTGGCACTATTTGGTAGTCTACACGATCTGCAGCTTCTAGCAGTAGCTGAGAAGGCATGGACCAGGTCCAAATTAACAGTCTGCCCAGTCATTTTAAGACATTTCCCCATGCACCTTTTGTGTTAAGAACCCTATGCACTGTTAAGGTTCAGTTTTGAAGCCTGTCCCCAATCTATATTTCTGCTGGATTAGCAAACAGGTTGGGAGGTGGAGTAGTTTGGCAAGGATGTTTTCCCCCTCCCCAAAGCTTCTTGAGAGTTCAACCATTCGTGACTTAGACTTTACTGGTACAGCATTAGTGCTAAGCCAGTGATCAGGAAGAAAATGTCAATCCTTACACTTGTTTCAGAAATTCAAGGAAAGAAAAACCCAGGAGAGGAACTCACACAAAGTAAAAGGCTTACTTGTTAAGAGAGAAATTTTTTAATAAACAAGAAGATTCTATTATATTACTGAGTCACGTTACTGCTGTGGTGTTTAGAGTACTCATTAAAATAAAACAAAACAAAACTGACTTGATTATTTCTTTTTCTTTGTTCACATTTTTAAAATAAAGTTTTGGGGTTTTTTTTTTGTTTGTTTTTGTTTTTTTTAAAGATACTATTTTTAGGTAATCTCCACACTAAACATGGGGCCCAAACTCACAACTCCAAGATCAAGAGTCATAAACTCAACCTACTTAGGCAGCCAAATGCCCCTAAAATAAAGCTTTAAACATACATAGTTTAGGGGCACCTGGGTGGCTCAGTGGGTTAAAGCCTCTGCCTTCGGCTCAGGTCATGATTCCAGGCTCCTGGGATGGAGCCCCGCATCGGGCTCTCTGCTCAGCAGGGAGCCTGCTTCCCCTTTTCTCTCTGCCTGCCTCTCTGCCTACTTGTGACCTCTATCTGTCAAATAAATAAATAAAATCTTAAAAAAAATAAATAAATAAAATAAACATACATAGTTTAAAACATCAAATAGCCTATAAGTTTAGCATTTCCTCCCCTCTCAGGAGACAACCGTTTTTTACCCATTTTAGTGGATTACTTTATGATTTATCTCACAATCATAATTATCGTGCTTTAAAAATATATTTTTTAATTTATTTGTTTATTTGAGAGAGAGAGAAAAATAGAGAGAGCAAGCAAAGGAGCAGGGGAAGGGGCAGAGAGAGAAGGAGAGGCAGAGAATCTCAAGCCAGACTCCACACCCAGGGTGAAGCTGTATATAGAGCTCGATCCTATCACCTTGAAATCATGACCTCAGCTGATACCCAGTGGGACACTTAACTAATTGAGCCATCCAGGCGCCTTTATAATTATCGTGCTTTGGATGCTACCTCTTGATTTTTTTTTTTTTAAGATTTTATTTATTTATTTGACAGAGAGAAAGATCACAAGTAGGCAGAGAGAGAGAGGGAAGCAGGCTCCCTGGTGAGCAGAGAGCCTGATGTGGGGCTTGATCCCAGGACCCTGAGATCATGACCCGAGTCGAAGGCAGAGGCTTAACCCACTGAGCCACCTAGGTGCCCCTACTTCTTGATTTTTTGGTTTTAGGCTTTTATCTACCAATCTCCATCTATGGAGGACAATTATCTAGCTCTCCCCTCTCTACACGCATCCTTTCCCACCACCCCAATTTAGATTTTATTATAATTTTGGTTGAATCAATATTCAGTGTTTATATTATGAGTATGTAAACATTCATCACAACTAATATATGGAAGTGCTTTCCTTTCCTGCATGTTTTTTTCCCTACCAAAGTAAAAATAAGTCTTGATTTTTGTTTTGTTTAGTTTTGTATGGGCTCAACACTAACTCACCTCCATTCTCCCAATTGTCCCTTACTTGAACTAAAGTTCCTCTCAAAACATCCCAACATATCAAGTATTTCTAGTAATTTCTTTTTCTTGAAGAAGTTTGCCCAGGCCTTCTGGCTACTTTCAGTCAAGTCTGGGTGCCCTCTGATCTGATGCAAGCTGTTATCCTGAGATCTGTCTTCCCCACCGTTCCAGGGACTCCTTTCATCTCTTTCCTGTGCTGAACTGTCCCTGTCGTGTATATTATGCTTTTGGTCTACTCTCTCATTTTGGTGGAGAGCATCTCCCAGTATCCAGAGGGTAAAAAAAAAAAAAAAAAAACCACTTTTTTTTTTTTTTTGAGAAAGAGAGAGAGAGAACGCACTCCTGCGTGCGCGCGCCCCCCCACACACAAACAAGGGCGCGCATGTGGGGGAGGGGCAGAGGGAGAATGAGAGAGAGAATTTTTTTTTTTAAGATTTTATTTATTTGAGAGACAGAGACCATAAGTAGGCAGAGAGGCAGGCAGAGAGAGAGAGGAGGAAGCAGGCCTGCTGCTGAGCAGGGAACCCGATGCAGGGCTCTATTCCAAGACCCTGGGATCATGACCCAAGCGGAAGGCAGAGGCTTCCGCCAACCAGGCGCCCCGAGAAAGAGAGAATCTTAAGCAGGCGCCATACCCAGCATGAGGCCTGATGCAGGGCTCGATCTCACAACCCCCAGCCGAAATCAAGAGTCGGATGCTCACCTGACTGAGCTCCCCAGGCGCCCCTGGAAGCTAAAAATTTTAAGCCTTTGTTTGTCTGAACATATTTTCGGTCTACCTTAATATGTGATTGGTAGTTTGCGCATAGAATTTTAAGTTCGAAGCAGTTTTCCTTCAGAACTTTGAGGGTATTATTCTACTGCCTGTCAAACTTTTAGTTTTGCCATTGAGAAGTCATGATGATACCCGACCTGGTTTCTCTTATTCTTCTTCTTTAGAGAAACTATGTCCTGCTCTGGAAGCATGTAGATTTTCTCTATCTCCTTAGTATTCTGAAATTTCATTATCACGTGCCTTGGTGTGGGTCTAATTTCTTCCACTGGTTTGAGCACTCAGAAGGCCCCTGCTATCTGGAAACCCATGTATTTCAGTTTTGGTAAATTTTCTTGAATTATTGGTATCAACGTCTTCCTCTGAATTATTAAAAATCTTACTTTATGAAACTCTTTGTTTTGGACAGTAGAGTACCTTATCTTCTCCTGCACTTCTGTACTTTCTTTATTTGCCATCTTGGTCATTTTGTTCTACTCTCTGAAATAGTTCTTCAGCTTTATCATCTGTGCTATCTACCAAGTTTTTCATTTCTGCTTTAATATTTTAAATTTCCAACTGTTCTTATTATTCTCCAAATGTTCTTTTTTTTATGGTATCTTCTTGGCATAAGATTGCCGTATTTACTCAATCTCTCTGAAGAAAGCAGTGATTTAAAAAAAATTTTTTTTAAGTCTTTACCTCCCTGTATAGTTTTTTTCTCTGTTTGTTTCAGTCTTTATGTTTCATATTAGTTTCCTCAGATGTCTGGTTGTCTAGAAGGTTGTTAGAAACAAATGTCCAGAGATACTATAGGAAATTCTGAGAACACAGTTCTCAGAATGGGTCAACTGTTAGGAAAACCCCACTTTCAGATTCTTTAGCTCTTCCCTCTTAGGCTGGTCAAATTATGCAGGAAGATGTTTCTAATCCTCTGCATGGACGATATGGGCCTGGCTGCCAGAGTTCTAGAAACTGAGTGTTGAAAGAGGGCATAGGGTATTTGTCCATGTATATGTGTGTGGAGGTGGGTATTACTGAGAGATGGGGTCTCTCAGGCACATGACCACTTAATCTTCTTATAGCAAGGCCTTCCTCAACTGTGCATGGTATCTTTCCCGGTTTAGAGACACTGTTTTTCTTGTTTGTTTGTTTTTACCACCATCAAAGAATATATTTCCAAAGTCAGAAAGAGATAGGTAAATACTACATGATCTCACATGTGGAATCTAAAAAAGCCTACCTTGGGGTGCCTGGGTGGCTTGGTTGGTTAAGCGGCCAGCTCTTGATTTTGGCTCAGGTCATGATCTCATGGGTTGTAGGATCGAGCGCAGTCTCAGGCCCCGCACTTGACACAGTCTGCTTGAGATTCTCTGTCTCTTCCCCACCCCCTGCTCGTGTGTGAGCATGCACATGCTCTCTCTCAAATAAATAAAATCTTTAAAAAAATTTTTTAAAAAAGCCCTAACTCAGAGAAACAGAGTGGAATGATGGTTGCCAAGGGGAGTGGATGGGGCAGGAGACAAATGGAAAGATGTTAGTTAGTCCACGGGTACAAACTTCCAGTTATAAGATGAATAAACTCTGGAGATCTAATGTACAGCATGGTGGTTATAGTCAACAAACTGTATTATATACTTGAAATTTTGTTGTTTTTTTTTTAAAAAGATTTTATTTATTTATTTGACAGAGATCACAAGTAGGCAGAGAAGCAGGCAGAGAGAGAAGGAAGCAGGCTCCCTGCTGAGCAGAGAGCCCAATGCAGGGCTTGATTCCAGGACTCTGGGATTAAGACCTGAGCCTAAGGCAGAGGCTTTAACCCACTGAGCCACCCAGGCGCCCCTATACCTGAAATTTTCTAAGAGAGTAGATTTTAAATGTTCTCACCACAAAAGAAAAGGTATTACTATGAGGAAATGAACGTGTTAGCTAACCCTACTGTGGTCATCATTTCATGTACAACTGTATCAAATGATCAAGTTAAAGTTATACAATGTTAGATATCAACTGTATCTCCATTAAGCTAGAAAAAGAAAAGAATAAATTTCTACTTTCCCAACAGATGGGGGAGAAGCAAAGTTCTGTGAAGTGGGGAAGACACTCCAGAGCTCTTAATTGTCTTAACTGCTCTCAATCAATCCTTATTTTAGCCCTTTCCTACCTGCCTTAGGCCTTAGTCATAGTGGCTTCAAAGGTGCCTGGTTCCTCTAATTCCTAAGCCTTTGAGAATTCAGCGGTTTAGGAATGAGTTCTCATGAGCCTATGGAATCATTTACCACTTGTTTGTCTGCTTTACAGCTCCCTCTTGTTTCATGTTTTTACCTCCTCTTCCCATTTTCCTTATCCTTGTAGGCTAACACCTTAAAAAAAAAAAAAAAATCCCTTTACCATTACTTTAGTGGGGTTTTGTTCTGAAGGGCGTGCTAACTGATGTGTGTTCCATCTGCCATCATTACCTGAAACCTTAACTATTTCTCAGAGTATGTCTGTGCCTGTGGTTATTAAGGAGACAAGTTCAATCAAGGATCTCTGCTGGACTTACTAAGTCTGAGACCTTGGGTCTTCCAAGCTGCTATGGCCACAGGGTACAACCTCTAAAACTGCCTGGCAGTTAGGACAATAATACAAGAGATAATAACCATTCTTCCTCATTTCCTATCCTGTCCTCGGCCTGAGGGCCACAGCTCCATTCCTTCTTGTCTTGAAATAACATTTTCATCTCGCTGCTGCTCTTCCACCTCCTTTCCTTGCCCCCAGTCCTTCCGCCAGGTCTTCACATGGTCGTCTCAGATTATTTAGCTATTTTATTTATTGGACTGGTTTTTCACTAATTAAATGTCCAAACAGGGATATGTCCAGACAGTCCCCCAAATTATCACCATTCTGCAGAAAGATTCAAATCACTGAGTGATTTTGTTAGTCACAGACTCCCTGTCTCTAAAAGAAAGTCGGGGGGGGGTGGTGTTAATTCCCACTGAGTAAAAATAAAATAATTCCGTTCATCCTCACACTCAAACAGCTGCACAGACAGCACTGGCTGCTCTGTTTGTCTTGATAACTGTGGAAAAACACCATCTCCTCCCCTTCCCACTCTCTCCAGAACAATCACCATGTTCCCCATGCAGACGGGGTGATTGAGACTCTCTGGGGCTGAGACAGGCTTGTCTGGGGTTCTTCCTGCACATTCGCACAGCACCATTCCTTTGCTGCCGTCGGCACGACCCAGTTGGTTCAGATAACAGCTGCTGCAGGGGACTTGTCGGATTCAGCTGTGGGTCGCCGGGAGGCTTCCTAATGCCCCA
This sequence comes from Mustela erminea, assembly GCF_009829155.1. Lineage (NCBI taxonomy): Eukaryota > Metazoa > Chordata > Mammalia > Carnivora > Mustelidae > Mustela > Mustela erminea. The sequence continues at coordinate 85,250,262 of NC_045617.1, forward strand.
GCTCAGCCAGCTGCATCTAAGCAGAGCCATGGGAAGCCAGTGCCAAAGTAGGGGAAAGTACATACTGTACTTCCTCTTTAATCCTTGGAGTTACTGCAGCAGCAGCAAAAGGAGAGGGGGAGGAAGAACAAAGAAATACCTCGGATGCGGATGCGTGGGGAGCAGGGCGGCCAAGGGTTCCAAATCGGGCAAGGGGAGCGAGATACAGGTGGAGTGGGGAGAAAGCTCTCGACAAGGGTCAATGTTACTGGTGACGCCAGGGTGTCCAAAGGAATTCTCAAGCTTTTTGTTTGTTCTCATTCAATCACTCCAGGCAGGATTTAAAGACAATAGGAAATGATTTCCAACTGATTGTGAATTTTTCTTTAAGGTAAGGACTGAACTTGAGTACACAAGGCAAAGACCAACCATTCACATCTGCCCGGGAATGGGCTGGTCTTGGTCCTGAAAGTCTCTGGGCCCAGGAAACCACTCAGTCTCTGGCAAAGCAGGATAAATGTTTACCCTATGCCACCAACAGCTAGTTCGCCTTCTGGGGCTCAGGTGAAGCTGGCTACATTCATATTCCACTCAGCACCTTCCTTATCTTCTAGGGCCGCTCCTGCCACACACACACACGCTTCTCAGCTTGTATCATGCACAGTCTAACCGACAAGGGCATTAAAAGGCCATCCTGTGCTTGCCTCTCAGTGGAAAAGGGAACTGTGTCATTCAGAGCTCTCCTTCCTTTCTGGAGTCCCTGTCAGAAGCATAAGCCTTGCAGGCCCCACGGCTGAATCAAACTGATGGTGGCACAGACCGAAAACGTGGTTTGGCTCAGGACCTGGAAACAGCGTGTCCCGTAAGAACTTTAAAACGCTGAACTCTGAAAAGATGGAAGCCAAAGAAAACACAATTATGCAGAGGCTGATAATTCAGTGTGGGGATTATTCAGGCTTCTTCTCTCCTCTCCCCTCCCTCTGGCACCCCGCTCATGAGGCCATTTCACTGCTCATTAACAGGGAGGAGGAGGAAGCCAAGGAGGGGCAAGTAGAACTGGCAAATTTTCCTTTTTATGAGGTTTCCTAAAGAGGGCCTTGTTCAAACTATTGGCTCCAGAGGTTCTTCCATGGGGAGAGAGGACTGGGAATGGTCGGGGTGGGGCGGGAGGCTGTGTTTGTGACACCACCTGTTGATTTTAATCATTTGGTTTCTCTTAATTCCCTAATAGGATGAATTGCTGGTCTTCTGTTTTCATGGAAGGGCTAGCAAAAGTATAAAGTTAGACAAAAAATACAAAAAACTACTAGTTAAACCTCAATCTTTTTAAAAAGGTCATTTGACAGACTGGTAATGCTGCCATTTGACAAATAAATATAATTGGAGGATTACAGATTTTGCTTTAAAAATGTACAGCCTAGATTAGAGAAGTTCTGGTCAGCTCAGATTAAATGGGAAATAGTAATGTGAGAAATTTCCCAGAAAGAGCAATTCGGTTCTGGTTTATCACTTAACTTCTCAAAGCCTCAGTTTCCTCATCTGTAAAGAGAAAGATAAAAGTGCCTAACTTGGAAGTAGAATAATACAGGTGTTAAGATTAAAAATACATGTCCCTATAATAAATACATATTTACATACATACATGTGCCTAGCAGTCAGTACCTGGCCAGGCACATAACAAGTAACTGGTAGCTAGCAAGAAGGAAGAAGTCAAGAATGTTAAAGGAGAGGGCCAGTCTGGCTCAGACAGTAGAGCATGTGACTCTTGATCTCAGTGTCATGAATTCAAGCCCAGCATTAGAGGTAGAACTTACTTAAAAAATTAAAAAAAAAAAAATATATATATATATATATATGGAAGTTTTTTTTTAAAAAAGCTAAATGAATATATTTAACATAATTCAGCATTTTTTAATTGAAGAAAACTACTCTATACTCAGCACTGTTATGCCCAAGATATAAAAACAAATATGAGTAAGTCAATTCCTCAAAAGTCCACTGTTTTAATGTAAACAGGTAATTACAATGGATACTAATGAATGTTATTACACAAATTCTCCACAAAATAGCATGGTGGCACCAAGGACTGGCACCTAATCCAGACTGGGAAGATCAGAGGTCACTTTTCTGATTTGATTGCTGAATACTGAAAGATGAGTGGGTAAAACCGGGGGAAAAAGATGCACGGGTAAGGAAAATCCAGGGAGAAGAGCAGAGTGTGCAAAGTCTAGGAATGTGGTACCTGGAAGGCTGGCAAGACCAGGCAGTGTAATGGAATTGGAGTCCAGACTGGACTGGACCAGAGCAGAAATAGAATGGGAAGCACAGGGCATGGCTATAAAGGGAAGAGCAGGATGATGGCTAGAGGGAGAGCGTAGAGTCAGGAGAGGAGTCTGTTTTGCTAGGTAGTAATGTAGAAGTGATCTCAGAAGGTTAAAATGCTGCGGGGGAAAGAGATGTGAGCAGAGAGGCAGAGGTTGCTGTTTCCCAGCCAACTACAGGGGGAGTGGGTTCTGACTCAAGGTTACCCTTTCTAGCTCTAATGAATTAGAGACCCGTGGGGTGCCTCTACAAACCTCTTCAAGTGTCGAGGGGTCTGGGTCAGTGGTTCTCCACTCTGAATGCCCATCAGAATCACTGGCAGGGCGGAGGGGGGCGTTGCTTTAAAATATATGGATGTCATCCTTAGACATTCTAATTTAATTGGAATGAGGTAGATAGAGATTGTAATGTACAGCTAGGGGTGGGAACCATTAGTCTAAATCCTAATAAACACCTACAGTCATAAATAAATAAAGACACACGTTTCAAAAGCAAAGACTGATTACTTTGGGATTAATGCTTCCCTCGATCACTGGGCTGTGGCTTCACTTTTTCAGTGGACCTCCACTTATTTTTCTGTTCCATTACTAGCTCCCTCCATCATATGCCCTCTGTTTGAATCACGGAACATTCCTCAAGGGCTTCAAGTGTCTGTGCCTTCTTTGTGTGGTTTGTTTCTGGGTGTAACCTTCCCTCCGTACTTCCTTCCAGGAACCCTTACACCTCCTGGAGAGCCCAGCTCACACTGTACGTAGTCTCTCATGATACTGATTTATCCCAAGAAGCATAATTAGTGCTCACCTAACTTCTTTTAGAGCATGTCTCACATTGTATGAGTAGGTGTCCACTTTTCAGCCTCCCGCCATGGGACTCTGATCTTTCTGAAAACACAGAATTTTTCTTGCTCACCTTCCTTTTTCAAAGCACCCAGAGAGTAGCCAGTGGAGTGCAATGAATGTCCTCAAATGTTTGCTAAATGAATGAATCAATGTGGATAAACAAAAGGTCATCATTATAAGAATTGCATTTAAGGATGTAAGAATTTTTAAAGATTTTTAAAATTCATCAAAGCAAATAATATTTATGTGAAAATACTTCTTAAGAGGAGTATAAATTATTCCTAAAGAGCAACAGACAAAGAATTTTCCAGAGGCGTTACACAGAGTATGGTAGTAGATGCTTATGCCTTGGTATATATATGTCTCAATTAGACAGTATTTCTTTTTCCAAAACCTCTCTTTTTATAAAGTAGCTGTATTCTGATGGGACAGGGCACAGTTGCAGGAATGAGGTGGCAGGATTTGATGAGAATAGCAGAAGAAAGGAAAAACACCAGTAAGGATTCTAAATGACAACCGTCAGCAGGTTAGAGAATTGCTTATAAATACAATAGAATTAAATAACCATGGTATGATAGCAGAGTTGCTCAAATATCATCACAGAGGAGAGATAAAAATTCCTCTCTAGAAAGAGGATGATATTGAAATCCGGCTTTCACTCATGGGAGTGTCAGTAATAGGAAAGAGTGGCCCGGAAATGACAGAACTAAATGATTTAGGAGAAGATGATAAAGGTAAAAGTAAAAACAAAAACAAAAACAAAACCCCCTCAAAACTACCCTGATTATTGCTCTGGGAAGGTGCATGTTGCCTACGTCTATGGGATTCATCAACATCTACTTTTTAAGATGTTAACTCTAACTCTGAAAAGCCTGCAGGCAATGCCCTCCAAGTCTAGTGGCAGGATTATGCCCTACCATGATTACTCTGGGCATACGTAACTGGGAGAAACAGAAAGGGAGGAGATAAAATTATTTATGTCATCAGAGAAGTACAAAGAGAATATAAAATGACTTGAGAGGTATATTACTAGGAGTAATGGGAAGAAATTAAGAAAATGGTGAAATTAGGTTGCATATCAGACATTCTCTCAGCATGATTTTTACTGCAGTGTGAAAGCATCTTCTGGAATAATAATGCTAATTTTAAATGCCCTCTTAATAAAATGCTCAGGTTGCTATAGCCTATTAGGCAGCAATTAAAACCTGTGAGCTCTGCCACCCTGTTCTTGGGCCTGCTGCAGCCCGGCTGTCACGGGCAAAAAGGCCTGGTGAATCCTGGGCACTGCGGGGTTACGCTGGCCAGGTAAAAGATGGAAGGCCCATCACTCAAGTCATTTAAAATTGGACACAACATTAGAGAAAATGCAATGGAGCTGAGTGGGATGAACTAGAGAACCTAATGTAGCATTAAAAAAAAAATCACATTCATTGGTGCCAAGGGACATTTGGAGGACACTGTGTTTAAATTTTGGACTCATTCTGCAAGAATAAGTAACAACAGTCCTTGATCTTGCAGCTGACTCTTCACACAGGCGCTCCCTCCTAAAAGTATTAAGCAAAGCACTGACGACCTGATAGGCAACAGTTTAAATCTTCAGCTCATGAAATAATTTCCTTTTCTCCCTTCTTTGGTTCAGTGATGATGATGTCAGCATGCATCTGTGGTTTGTTATTTTTATATGGACACAAAAGCAGACAGAAAATACATTAAAGTGATGTGTAATTTTCCATGCAAATGGTTTCAGACTAACAAGAGTTGTGCTTTATGATTAAGTGGAAATTGGTTATTTGCTTTAAATATTTATGATAAAATGTTCAGAATTAACATTTAAGTGATTCAATCCATGAGATCTAAAACTTTGCAATATTCCTTGGCTGACCTTGGCAATGAATGTGATATGGCACATATGTTAACTTAGCTGTGTAAAGATTTCATGTTAATTAACCACCTTCCATAAACAGCAGTCAAAATGGTCCTGGGCCTAGTTCTGCTACCAAACCCAGGCAATCTAGAGCAAATCCTCTCACCTTATTCTCTTTCAGCCCTTCTAACAGGACATGATGAAAATACTGATATATGAGAGACTGGAGAAAAACTAAGCCAAATCCGTTGATGAGTGAGACAAGGTCCTGTGGCTCTTGAGGACTGATGTATTCTTCTAGCTCCAAGACCTATCCCAGAGATGCCTCAGAAAAAATGAGCAAGGTACCAGCATCATGTAAATGTATCAAGCCCTAGGAACGTTGAATCCTATGACAACAGGAATTCCAAAGCATTTGAGGGAGGCCAAGCAATCCAGCCTCCTAAGGCTGTTTTCAGGATGGTGCTAAACTGTAACACTTACAACATCAAGGCTAATGTCAAATGGTTCTGAATGCTAACAGCATAAGCATTAGGACAATGAAAACAAAACAAAACACGAGGCCCTGAATCTATGCCAGGCACTATATTATTAAGTACCTGAAGCATGTTATCTCATCAAATCCTCAAAATTCATGAGGTAGGCATGGCTACTATCCCCATTTTAAAGATTGGTAAATTGAGGCACAATCCTACATAGTGTTTAATGAACTTCCTCAAGCTCACAAGCTGAGAAGTGAAGAGCTATGCTTTGAGCCAGGCTGTACATCAAAGCTACGTTTTAGTTCATTACAACCACCTGGGCAGCATACAACAGCTACAGGTCCCTTTTTAAAGAAAACTTAAAATTGTCTCTGTCTATAAGTCCAAGGCCATGAATCTGGGCGCTAACCTCCCGAGCTAAATCAGGAAGTAAAAATCTGACACACTAACAATTAGTAAGGGTAACAAGCTACTAGAGCTGGTGATACAATCACCTTAAGTCCAAGTCAACCCCTAAGTAACACTTCTGTGTGTCCTTAATAATTTGGAAATAAATTATTTAAAAAAGAATTTCTGCTTTTATAAAAAAATGGAAGGGAGGGCTGCTCACAAATTAGACAACCTCTGGTTTCCAGAAACAAGGTGCAGGAGAAATAACAGAAAACAGAGACTTCCGTTTCCATGTTAACAGGATACCTTTCACGTGAAAGGAGCAGATTACACGGATCTCATCTCTGCTTCCTTATCTGGCTCTTCAGTGCTTATGGGTGAGAAAATGCCAGCTGTACTTCTTCAGAATCAGAAGGAGAATATGACCTGCTTCGTAAGTGGATAGGCTTGATTTACCAAAATGTAGAGAACTTAGAAATTAAATATTTTTTAAAACCCACCGAATCTGATTTTCACTTCTCAAGCAAAGAGGCTCATGGTTTTAATTTGCAAAGTAAGCATCCCCTTTCCTTGCCTCCATCGTGACAATTAAATGCGTCCTTAGAATGATGTGCGGGCATTGCTCGACAGTTTCCTCCAGCTTCTTTTCAAGGAAAATCTTTTCCCGTCTACAGATTAATTCTGACAGCTATCTGGAGTCACCAAGGAACCACTCCATTTCCCTAGCTCTGCGGGTGCCAGTCAGCTGACACAAAAGCAGAGTCTGAAAAGGAAAGCTGTCCCCAAAGCATGTCATACAAAGCATGTAGATACTGGAGACTTCATTACAGGGCACAACCAAAGAGTATATGGAAAACAGAGGGCTGGTCTTCCCTTAACAAAACAGTGTTACTGGCTTCAGAATTAAAATCAAAAGATGTATTTAGAATCAAATATTTTGCAAGTTGCTACACATCGAAATGCTCCTAAATAGTTTTGGGCACACAACTGTGATTGATCCCATAAAAGAAAGTGGAAAAGAATGATAAATGTAATGGTGATCTATCTTATGGGGCTTTTTGGAAGAATTAAAAAAAAAAAAAAAGGCTTTCAGCTTTATGACCATTCACTAGCAATGGAAAGAAGAATGATCCTTCTAATGATACATGTTCGGTCTCTTCTAGCATTCCCAATTTGTTGCTATTGCATTTGGTCCTTGGGTAGGGAAGGTGAGCACATACGGTGTGCTCTGAACGTCCTGAATGGGGAGACCTGAAAATAGCTCTATTTTCAGTAATAAGGCTTCAAGAGGAGTACAGGTTAAAAGGGCCGAGCTGTTTTCTTGAAGTGCAGTTACCCTATGAAACCCTCACCCACGTATGTTTAAAAATGTGAACGCTTTAGAACAAGAGTTAATGCAGATAAATGATTTCTGGCTTAATGAACCAGTGGTCAGAAACCTGCTGATATTGCTTTCTCCCCTCCCAAAACTTGCTGCTCTCAGCTTTGGCCCCGAGGGTGACCAATAATTTACATCAAAATAAAAGAATAGAAAGATTAGTGAAATCTGGTTACTTTGACCACCTCTTTTCATAAGCAACCACTAAAAGAATTAAGATTAGAAATGTACGTAATACATTACACGGAGAAGGGGCAGCCTCTTGATGCTTTGAAGGGACTTAGAGAACAAGGGACTCAGAGCCTGATCTTTGACCCTGCAGCATGGTCTGCCTCTGGAAAGAACTGCTGCTTTTACTTCTGAGGGCAAGAGAGGCTTCTCAAAGAGCTTACTGGGTCCTCTTTGAATTCTGTGAAGCTACTCAACATTTAGATCTGGTGTCATGTGCAGTGAGGGCTCAACAGATACTCAGCAGAGGAAGTTATTAGCTACAAAAGAGAAGGTAGAGAAAAGGCCCAAGGGAGTACAATTCTTGGAAGCTTCTAGCAAGCTCAGACCACAAACGGTGCTTTCTTTCTCACTTAGCAGACAGGGTAAGTAGACATCTCTATTAATGGGGAAGATTGGTTTTAAAATGTGCTCCTAACTCTAGATATTCATATGAGTTATTATAGGCATCATCTTGAAAGAGTGTTGTACCAGAAATGGCGAAAATAAAACAAAACAAAAACGCATCCTGGAAAATGCAATGTTTATTCCTTGTACTCTTGGTAAATGCAGCTGACTACACTACAACTTTTCAGAAGGTATATATTGGATATGTGTGTCGCGGTGGTGACATTGATGGGGTAACAGACGGGAGGAAGAAGTGGGCTGCCAGCTATAAACCCAACCACAGATTCTTTTTGTTCTTGGCTTTTAGACACGAGAGTAAAACAGAAGAGAGCCCACTGCTCCTCTTACTCCATACCAATGTCTTGCACCCTCTCCTCATTATCACTCCACTAAGGAGCCTTTTAAGACGTTTTCTTCTTAATCACTCCAATGACATTTTAATACCACAGATACACTGCGTATCTGTTTATGTGCTCTATGTATATCTGCACTTTATACAAGAGAAAGAATAAGTGTTTTGAGTTTTTTGCTCCTAAGAACAACTTTTGTCCCCTTTCCCAGAGCTCCATAACAATTTTCTGACTCACGGACCATTTTGAGAATTTGATAAAAGCTACAGGCCCTTTTCTCACTGCCCTAACCTCGCTCCTAACACATCTGTACACAATTTTACACATAGAGCATTTATTAGAACCTCTCGTGCCTTGGGGTGCCTGGGTGGCTCAGTCGGTTAAGCATCTGACTCAATTTGGCTTAGGTCATGATCTTGGGGTCGTGGGATTAAGCCGAGCAGTGGGGAGTCTGCTTGAGATCATCCCCTCCCTCTCCCTCTGCCTCTCCCACTTGCGTACTCTCTCACTAATCAATCAATCAATCTTAAAAAAAAAACAAAAAAACCTAAAAAAAAAAAAAAAAGAACTTCTGGGGCCTTTCCATGGGCCCTAGGCTAAGGTCTGCTCTCCACGCTCTCATGGGGTGATCATATTGTCATCCTTCTAACCACTACTTGAGCACTCTGGAATCCCAATTCATATCTTGAGCCCTGATCCCCATGTTTTAGATTCAGATGCTTAGGCTGATAGGAATACCTACTAGATGTCCCACAGATACTTCAAATTCACTTGTCCAAAGTGAGCTCACTGTCTTCTACTCAAAGTTACTTCTGGATTCCAACTCAGTTCCAACCACCCTATCTCCCAGTTTGAAATTTGGATTAACTGATTCCTTTCTCCTCACTTCACAGCCATTCCATCAACACATCTTCTCATTGAGCTTCCTTCATATTTCTCAAATTCGTCCCCCCCTTCCAGTGCTCTGCTAGCACAGGCCTCTAGCTCCCACCCAAGACTCTCAAATGACATCTCTGCTTCTACTCTTGCTCTTCGTCAGCCAATCCGTTCTTCAAACATCTGCCTAAGTAACCTTCTGAGCACAATCTATCAGTTTCTACTTAAAATCCTTCAGTGACTACCTCCCTAGAGGAAGAAATACCCAGATAAACCAATACACACTTCCAGATGAAGTCCAGAAGCCTAGCAGAGCTTCCACGTCACTTGCTCCGTTCTCATTTTCATGCCATTCCCACCAGTACTGGGTGCTTGGCGGTTACCAACTGCATGTGGTTCACTCCTCAGCACATTATGGAGTTTCCCATTCCTGCTGTTTCCTCTGCCCAAAACGCCTTCAGTAGCTTTTTCCCGCTTCCATGCCTTGTGAAGTAATTGTTCTAAAAATGTCTGTAATGCTCACAGAAGAAGACAGGTAGGAAAGGGTGAAGGACTGACAGCAAGTATCTTAGGCAAAAACTGGAGCTTTGGCCCTCGTGTCCATCTGGTGCTGGACTACCCTGTCCTCTTGGACATAGCTCTTTGGCTACCTGACCACACTGGACCAATTATTTTCTATTCAAGGTATCTGGAATTAGGAATCAGGGTTAGCTGGCTGGCTGGCATTTCTTGAATCGAAAAATAATATACATCTGAAATGAAGGCAACCGTGGTTGGCCCCATAGTCTCACTGAAGAAGAACATCTGTCTGCCCGTGGAAGCAGTGGGGAAAGCCGGGAGCTGGTATAGCCCAAGAAGGCCAACAGAAGTAACACCAGCTCATGACTACTTTCTAATCCCTATTCTGGTCCCACTGAGGCCTGACTGCATCTCCTTCCTGGTTCCATCAGCTATTTCTGTATCCTAACTGTGAATTCCCAGTTGGTTTCAAGCAGTCTGAGTAGATTTCTGTTCCCCGCAATATGAGGGACTTGATTATGTCAGCGTCAGTCCAGAGCGACATCCAGTGTGGGATCCAGATCGTCTTCTTTTGTTTCACAGCCAGTGCTACTCACTCATCCTGCCTCTTTGAACATAATATATTACCTTCTGTGTAAATGGGAGGGCAATCATATTAAAAGTCATAAATGTACCTCATTTAAATAAACTATCCAAGCTTCGATGCTCCAAAAAACATAAAACAGAATTGAAAACAAATGAATCTTTGCTTTGGGCTTTAAGGCTTATGAATTAAATCAGCTATTAATCAGACTTGGAAAAACACTGGCTTCTTTCCCATAGTCATTACTATAGAATTATTTTAAAGAATCGATAGAACTCACTAACCTACATGACTTTCTGATACTTTCACTCTCTAGTTTACTCCAGACCTTATTGCTAATTACTGTAGGTCTAAGAGAATACACACACAAGTGACAAAAGATATAAATTATTTACAGGGCTATTCATCTGCAATGGACATCCCATCAGATTCAACCTTGTAAGTGTCATAGGACCAGTTATTTTTAAATCAGATTGTATTTTATAGGAAATAATAAAGATGCTATAGCAGCACAATAAATTCACACTAACAGCAAATCTGCATTTCATTGCAACAAATGTCTCTACTCTATTAAGCAAGTACTGAAATTTGCCCTTAGCATGCCATAGATTCCAGGGTTCCCCTCGAGTTCCCCCTTCTGCAGACTTGCAGGTGTCTGAGGCTCAGGGCCCAGTGTGGCACATTTTAAAAACGCCCCCCACCCCTGTACCCCTACCCAGTTTCCATATGGGAAATGAGACTGTCTTGGATGTGAAGGGACTTGCTCTAATCTAAAAGGACCTTGCTCCTGGCATTTATTTTTCTCATCTGAAACATTTTTCGTTCTCTGCTGTGATCCATTTTGTCTCTGCAACAGAAGCATGTTTATCATCCAGGACTTATCACACTGCTCTTGCTGACTGACGGAGTGGTCAGCAAAAAAACAAGTTGATGAGTCTAGGATGTGAGTACTTGGCAGCCCCCCACTGCTTTAATGGATCTCAGCAGTATCAGTTTACTGAAAGGCGATCCAGTCCGCCTGGGACAATTTACCATTCCGTGTATTGTGCACAGATGAGACCTTTTATTTTGCTAGAGTTTAACTTTGGCTTTCTCTCCAAAAGACAGAGAAATTTAAACTCTGAAAGTGTTCCAATAATCAAGCAGCAATGAATAAAATCAGCCCAGTGTGACTGTGATGGATACAAAGGCCACTCAGGATTACCAGATGATCCCTGGCCAGGGCGACTTGGGGAAGACTACAGGCCCTCCTCCTCAGGATCTCATCCAGCACACGACAGACAGGCCCGTGCTGCCCGGGGGTGTTTGTGAGACACAGACCGGTGCAGAAGCATGGGGTGAATGAGATGGATGACTTCTCAAGGTCACTGCCATCACCATGATTCATTAATGTCGAACAGGCTGCTGCTCTGGGCTGTGTGTTTTCCTAAAGCAATAGACTCTACTGTCCACCTTCTGTAAATAATAAATCTCTCAGGTTCCCAATCTTTCTGTAATCTGCACACCAGCACATTGAAAATAATGTAAACAAGGTTAGCTCACAAAATAAGGCATGCGCCACAGTGAATCCAGTAAGCATGACATGGTTGATGACCTTTCATTTCTCTGAACTGTATCTAACCTGTGCTTACAAGTGCGAAAATTAACAAAATTTTTAAATTACTGCACCTTTTATGGCCTCACTGTCTGTATCAAATTTTTATAAAATCGAAGGAAAGATCAGTATATAGTTTTAGACAACTCAAATAAAACAAAAGAAGACAATTTTATCCACAGGCTGACACCTCAACGTAACAACAAATCACAACACCTCAATGTAAAACAAGTAGGTTCCATTAGCTGCCCCCCTGCCCCCCACCGCCCTGAGAATCCCATGGGAAAATGCAGTACACACAATCTGCCATCTCCTGGGCCACCAGTCACACATGTCAATGAGGAGACATGCATCTCTGGGCCTTCAGCGACAGAATCTTAACCATGTATTGGCTCACATATAACCCAAAATCTAAAGTGATTAAAATTTAAATATCACCCAGATCCCTGGGAAATTGTGTCTTTGTAAAAACTGCCAGTTTATTCTCTTCTCACATGGAGTCACACTCATTATTAAAAGATGCTAAGCCTAATCACGGTATGATGAGGTACACTAATTTGTCACTTCCTCAGGCTATTTCTGCAGTGGTGAGCTGGGATTTTAGTGAGCTGGTATGGACTGACATAACCCATTTTCTAAAAATCAAACACAGGGCTACAGTAGCTTGAAGAAAATCCTGCTCCATCAATCTACAGAACCTTCAAGAAAAAAAAAAAAAAGAACACTTTAAAGTATGAAGCAGAACAGGATAAAACCCTTTTCATCCATATTTTCAGGAAAAACAAATTTATCATTTTCTGTGTTATTTTCCCTTTTTAGGGAAAATATATCCCCTTTTCAGGGGATATATTCTAGGCACTTTCAGCTGTTCAGACTCCCTGGCTTTTCCCCCGGTACCCTCTACTCAGACCACATGAGACTCTTTTCAGTCTTCCTTCCAACAGCTTCCCCAAACCTGACATGATTTCTACCACTTTCTATCTATGATACGTCCAAATGCCTTCCCTTCTAGCCCAAAGCATCTCACGTTTACTATAAAAAAAGCATAGCAAAGGTCTATCAGATTCTGTGAGAACTCTAAGCTGGACTGCTTTTTCCACCAGTGTCTTTTTCCACACCTTTCTCTACTATCCCCCCTCCTTCAGGTTTTTCCGTATGCCTTGCATGTGTCTAGGTGCACACTTCTTTATCTTTCAGGGAGGGGTTAGAATTAGGTCCTCCCATTAGCTTCTTGTAGTGTAAGGGCTGCTGGCTATCTGTGTGATGACCTGAACCAAAAATTTAAAAACCACATTTGACAAAAACCATGGTGTTGGACCTTGCTGGCCACCATCCTCAGAGGGCTACATGGCCTTAAGGGATCAAGAGTAAAATGTGTCATTCTGCAGTTTCCCAAGATTCCCTAGATACCACTGAAAATAATCTAGAATTCAGAAAAATCCCTGATTAAGATTTGGACCTTCCTTAATAGGTTTTAAGTTGACTGAATATAAGAATCATGATTAAGTAATCTTTATATTTCCTATGTTTTTAGTACATTACTTAAATACCCAATTTAAGTATTTAAATGTGTTGAAGTGTTGAAGGAAACTTACTGTGATAGTTTCTCTTTTAATGAGACCATAAAATATGCACTTTATACTTATTGTTGGGAGGTATATACAAACTTGTTAATACTAGTTAAACACTTAGGCTTAAAAGTTAGTATCAAAAATCAAATCTGGAAAAGGAATATCAAGGTCAAGATTTAACTCTGCTTTAATGCCTAGCATCCTTCTGAAATATAAGCTTTTAAAATGGGAACACTCAACTACATACTGGCCAGAAGAGATAGCACAGAGATTATAGCCTGTACTTCAGAGCTAAATTTATGAAATGTCTGTATTATTACAAATAGCATTATTTGAAAATCTTAATTATTTTAACTTATTGTATCCTAATAAAAGAACTATCTCCCTGAGACTTCTCATTTTCAGCATAATCACCAGCATGAACAAACTAACTCATGAAATGTTTCTATTTAAAACAAATTATAGTGAAAAAAATGTACACATGCATACATACTATCCCCCAACACACACACACACACACAGGTCCTACAGAGAGAACTAACCCTGCATAGAAATCAGCAGGAAATCAATACCTTTTATGTGGCCTTGAAAGCATTGATAGACCTATGGATACACCTACTGTGTCTTAGAAAAGTATCAGTGGCTTTTTTCCCTGGCTCTAGTAACAAGGAAAGGGATTCAGAGTCAGCAGCGACATTTGAGTGATCTTTGGAACACAATGTCCAAAAAACACAAGGCACTGTCCAGCAGCAGCTGAGATGCGATAGCCATCACTCTGGAGACTTGAAGAGGGAAAAAGAGGCTTACAGTTGTCTTTCAGATGTTCTTGCCTTTAAGGCAGGACTACAGTCTGAATCACTCTCAATATTCCTTCCATCTATGGAATTTGAAGTCCCTTGATAAAACCAGCATTGAAGGAGAAGTCAGAAGGCGAGATGTGCTAGGACTACGTAAGTACCAGGAAAGTTAGGAGAAGCAATGCTGCTGAACTGTCCATATGAGCTCTGTATCTGAATGCAAAGTGACTGACAATCAATATAATAATGAAACATAAATTTGGTTAAAATCACATTCAACAGGAACTGTGGAAAGGTTTATTTGGACAACTGAATTGCTTGTATTCTGCTTTTTATTAGCATCAAATATTTACTGAGCAATCATAAGATGCACAGTACTGTGCTAGCAGTTGGCATTAAGGAGTTTTCGTGTAAGTTAGAAAGTCTGTGCTCCGAAAGTGCTTACTGTCTTCAAGGCAAGTTCAAGCAGTACCAAACACTAATCACCACATCCAGTAACTACAGAGGATGGGAAGTCAGCAGGCATCTAAACTCAGAGAGCCAAGGCAGGGAACAATGTCCTCCAGATTGTTGTCTAGCACTGCTAACCACAGCATGAAGGGTTACCAGATATTTGAACTCTGGCAACAATATCAGACCTTTTCTTGCTCAGAGGAATTTAACCATTTGAATTATTGAACAACGTTCTTCAAGAAGACAAGGTCTGTGGGAAAGGGCAAGCTGGAAAATTCAGCCATGCTTGAGTCGCCAGGGATGGACACACATACACACACACACGCGCGCGCGCACACACACACACAGACACACACACACACACTGTACGCTGAACAATTCTAGGTCTTTTAAGATAGTGACAGTATGTTTTGAACATCAGTTTATTACTCAACTAAAAATGGGAATCTGGACTTAGTGAAAACTTACCTAAAGCAATTAATCTTGAGCCAACTAAAAAAATCATGTAGGGGTCACAACAATAACAAAAAATAAAGCCATGTCTGCATCTCATATGTCTCATCCAATATAACCCGAAAGCATACCCAAGATCTGCGGACAAAAAAAGCAAACTCCAAATTATCCCTTGCTGCTTAAGGAGCACGGGAAGCCACAAAGGAAAAGTTCCTTTAAAAAAAAAAAAAAAAAGAGTTAAGATGTTATACAAAGTGAAGAAAATTTTTTTTTTTTAAAGATTTTATTTATTTATCAGAGAGTGAGGGAGAGAGTGAGCACAGGCAGACAGAATGGCAGGCAGAGGCAGAGGGAGAAGCAGGCTTCCCGCTGAGCTAGGAGCCCGATGTGGGACTCGATCCCAGGACGCTGGGATCATGACCTGAGCCGAAGGCAGCTGCTTAACCAACTGAGCCACCCAGGCGTCCCCAAAGTGAAGAAACTTTAAGGAAAGCAATGCATGTGAAAAAAGGGATGGGGGTACTTGGGTGACTCAGTTGGTTAAGTATCCAATTCTTGATTTTGGCTCAGGGTTGACATCGAGCCCTGTGTAGGGCTCAGCTCTGAGCATGGAGCCTGCTTGGGATTCTTTATCCCTTACCCTTCTTATACTCTCTCTTTCTCCAAAAAAAAAAAAAAAAAAAAAAAAAAAAAAGGCCAATTCAAGCAGGAAGACTGTAAGAGATAACACATACCATTTAGCTTGGGGCTGACTAAGTAATATTGGAGAGTAGTCCAAGGATGAAGAATTTTGGGTAATATTTGTTAGTGTGCTAGGAAACAACGAATTGAGGAGAAACAGGAATGAAATTAAGGGAAATAAAAATTATTCTCAATTCCAGAACTTTCCCACAATCTATGTAATATAAACACCATGTATGGAGGTTAATGTATAAAATACACACATCTCAAATCATGCAGGTGTGCACGCAGATAGACATTTAAGTTAAACAGAATGAAGGCTGTAACAAAATTATTCTAAACCCAGAAACAAGAGCTGTGTTAACTCTGATAAAAGGGAAATCATTATGTAAATCATTAACCACTAAGAAACCTCCTAACACTCTGCAATGTACATCAAATTTTATTGCAATTGTGTACAAAGGAAATTGGAGACAAGCTGATGTATTCTAATATCATTCATTTTACCTAGCCTATGCAGTCTGGGTACTCAATAGCTCTGTATGCTTATTACCTTATATTTGTCCTTCTTGGAGTGGTTATAATCATAAAAAGCTCCAGTACCTTGAATGGACTGGATAATTAGAATTACAATGACTGCCATCTGAATATACTGTGTGTCATAATTTCCTTTAAGTGCATTATCCTGCTTATGACACCTACCCTCCCAGCCTGCCTTGTACTAAAGGCTGCTTTCCAAGGCACATAGATAAGTTTCTTGAGCAAAGTTGGGCTTATCTGAACTACTTTCTTGAGTTGATAGATGAGTTCTCTATTTCATCAGGTTCACTTACTTAAACCTACTATATTTCTTTATAACCATCTCGTTTTGTTCAGAAAGTACATAAATTTTTGGTTGAACTTGTTATAAGTGTATTTTGATATGTAGATAAATGAAAAGTAAACACTCTACATGATGATTTCTTACTTCTTTGTAGAAGATGCATTTCAGTACGTAACTATATGCTGCTACCTAATATATTTTTCTCAGAAGAAACCATGTCAGGCACAGCAAGGAAGCTACTCTGGGGCTAGGACTAGTATTTCCATTGGAAACAATTACTCATAACAGAATGAAATCATCTTCTCTATTTAGGGGCGAAGGGACAGACATTATTTATTATGGCACCTTTTAAGAATATTAGAAACCAATGAGAGTATAAAACTGTTACAGCTGAGGCCAAAGCAATGCTACCATCTAAAGATGAGGAATAAGATTTAACCTCTACTTTGGATTTTTGCTTCTCAGTTTACTGTGTATTTCATTCTTGGATTCATAAAGACTGAGAACGTGCACATGTACACACACACACACACTTCTTTTAGATTTACCTCTCACTTTAATAATTCTGGACTCTCCTGGGAATTTCCAGTTACAATCTTTGAGAACGTTAATTGTTAAGATGGTGCTTTCTCGCTCCCTCTTTTCTTTTCAATAATCATGTTTACCTAAAACTTTTATTTTCCATGTAGTACTTTTTTCATTGTTAGAATTAATAATTTTTTTAACCTGGGAAATGTTGTATAACCAACAGAGAGGTATAGGGAAAAAAACATAGTATGGTCTTTCTAAGAAAGAAGTCTTTAGACTCCTTCTTAGGAAATATCTTCTAAAAGACATAGGTAGGGCTTCCATTTCCAGCAACACAGCTGACTATATGTGCAGAGAAACCCCTCCTCAAGAAGAATATCTAAAACTAATGGATAAAACATATTTTTAAAAACTGTTTTAAACATATGGTAAAGTTGGTAGTAAAGCACAGGAAATACTAGAGGCAAGAATCTTTGAAAAAGGACCTTTGACAGGAATGAGCAAGTCTTAGAGCTGGTGTTTGCCCTGTGGTAGGGTGGCCATATAATTTATTGCGCAAACCAGGGTATTTCTGAGTACAAGTAATTAAACTGTAATAAACTCATACTTTTCCAGTCATACCAAGATATATGGCCACCCTACTTTGAAGTCTTTTGCTGATCTTTGGTAGCAGTCTGGATCTGAACAGACAACATGTATTCAGGGGTAAGGTGACAAAGACTGGGGTCTGAACAGGGTGGAGATGCCCAAAGACCCCTGAAAAAGCCCTGACTTACAAAGTATGACACTTTCAGTGGTTTCATCTTAAGAAAAGAATGAAAGAAAGAAATGTGTCTTGCAAAAGAAGACAGCCATACTTAACTGGAACTTGACTAGTTTTTAAATATATGAAAAGAAAAAAAAAATCAAAAGAATTCCCTTGAAAATTCCTAATCAAAAATTCACTCTCATTTAGGCTTCAGGCCAGAATCCATACTAAGGCCTTCACTCTCTAGCATAAAAAACCTGAAATTAAAGATTAACTTTCAACCAAATAATCTTTGTTTGTTAGTCTGCCTTTAGGGGCCAGAGAGAAGCTAACCAAGTCATCCATGGAGGGACACATTTACATGCAGATCTCAAATAATTCCCATATAAAAATTCCAAGGAATATGAACGAATAATAAAACAATCACTAAAAAGATGTGGAAAGAAGCCTCAATGAATTAAGAGTCAACAGAAATAATCAATGTCATAATCAGACTGCTATAAACTACAGATACTAGAATTATCAGCTACAGAATATAAATGAACATGCTTAATATATTTAAAGAGGTGACAAAGTATGATAATGCAACACAAGATTATCACAGTTGACAAAGCATATATAAGGAAAACTACACAGTACTTAGAGAAATTTTAAAATATGTAATTTAAATTGATATCTAATGAATAAGTTAACCAGGAAATCAAAACAGTTGGAGGAAATAAAATACAGGATACAACTAAAGGGATTACGCATAATGCTGTATAGAGACAAAAAGAAATGGAAGAATATAGAAGGAAGATTAAGAAATATGAAGGATAGAGTGAGGAAGCCAAATATACATCTAGTTTAATCAAAATTCTAGAAAGAGTATGAATACTAAGAGAGAGATAATATTCAATGAAGTATTGGATGAGCACTTTGTACTGAAAAATATTAATACTCAGATAAAGAAATCCCCCAAAACCCCAAACTGGATAAAGAGAAATCTATACCTAAACACTAGTGAAACTGAAGAACATTAAAACTAAAATGTAGATCTGAAAAACAGCCAGAAAAAAAAAATAAGACAGAGAGAGAGAGAGATTATGTGTATAGGCTTATTAGACCATGAGACTAACATCTGACTTCTGAACAGCAAAAATGGAAGAGAATGTAATAACATCAAAGCATTATGGAGAAAGTAAGCATTGACCAAAAGTTCAATCCTAAAATCCCTTAAACCTTCAATAAAAAGATTTTTTAAAAAGTCAAAGCCAAAGGACAGGAAGAAAAGGAGAAAAGATAAGAACAAAATTGTGGATGCTGGGAACTAGCTTAGCAGGCCAGTTCTCAGTTGATTCCTAGTTAGTAGTAGGGGAAGATAACAATCAGTCTGCGTTATGTTATAGAATCCTGGAAAGTCTCAGAAACCTGCAGTCCTTGATATTTCTGGAACTAGGAAGGACAGGTGAGAATGGGGGTGAAAGCTATTAACCATAAAAGAGTTAAGTGTCTAGAGACCCCTCACCATTTCCATGCCAATTGGTAAGCCCTTCTCCTAGCAAAAGAATTGTTGGTTTATCCTTCAGAGGGTAAAAGGGTCTTTGGACTAGAAGTTGGCCTATAAAGTGGAACACATAGGTATTTCACTGAAATTAGGTGACTAAGTGACAAGTCACCTATTGACTGAGTTATGACTGAGTTATTGACTGAGTTACGCTGAGAAAACCAACCTTCTTCTCCTGCTCGGCAACTTGAACAATGTCAGCTGGGCCTTCACTCTAAGCAGATGTTTCTTCTCTGAGGAATCTGACTAGCATATGGAGTGGGAGGGGGATCCTAAAATACTGGAACGTGGTATTCCATAACAAATGGCTTACCAATGGCTCTCAAAATTGGTTGCTTATTGGCATCATCTTGGAAGTGTTGAAAAAATAGAGTCACCTGGGTTCCACTCTCAAGAGTGTCTGACTTAACCAGTCTTGGGAAAGGGAAGAGATGGGTAGATGGCTAAGAGTAGAGATTTTTAAAAAGTCTCCCTAGGGGGCGCCTGGGTGGCTCAGTGGGTTGACCCTCTGCCTTCAGCTCGGGTCATTGTCTCAGGGCCCTAGGATCAAGCCCCACATGGGGCTCTCTGCTCCACGAGGAGCCTGCTTTCTCCTCTCTCTCTGCCTGCCTCTCTGCCTACTTGTGATCTCTGTCAAATAAATAAATAAAATCTTAAAAAAAAAAAGCCTCCCTAGGTGATTCTAAGGTTCAGCCATGGTTAAGAACCACTACCCTATAATGAAGTTCAAAGACCTATTCAGAGCTTCCAATCAGTGTTTTAGTCTTCTACTATTAGTAATAAGAGAGAAATCAAGGGTTACTTAAGAGGACATATGAGAAAACTCTCTAAAACAGAAGACAGAGGCAAATACAATGGGGGAAAAACAATTTGGAGGAAATGGAAACTCTAAAAAAAAAAAAAAAACCTCAATTATGTAAGAACAAAACTGAGCTCTTGAAAATTAAAAACAGGAGAGCAGAAATTTAAAAAATCAAAATAAAAGTCAGAAAAGATGTGGAAATATCTCAGAATATGCAGTTGAAAAACAAAACCGAAAACAAACTAAAAAAAAGGTGAACAGGAGAGAAAAAGAGAAGAAAATTGGAAGAATAATTCAGGGAGGCCAACACTCAAATAATGGAAGTTGCAGAAAGAGACATCAAAAAAAATGGACAGGAGAAAATCAAGGATGTAGGCTTTCATATTTAAAGGGCTAAGAACAATGATCAAAATAAGCTTGCCTAAGCACATCCCTGAAACTTTGGAACATTAGACATAGAAAAAGGCTTAGAAACTTCCAGAGAGAGAAAAACAAACAAAAAATTTGGTCTCATATAGAGGATCAGGTATTAGAACAGCTTCAGATTTCTCAAGAACACCGAAGCTAGAAAGCAATAGGAAAATGGCTTTAAATTTCTGAAGGAAAGGGGCACCTGGGGGGCTCAGTCTGTTAAGCAACTGCCTTCAGCTTAGGTCATGGTCCCAGGGTCCTGAGATCAAGCCCCGCATCGGCTCCCTGCTCAGTGGAGAGCCTGCTTCTCCCTTTCCCTCTGCTGGTCCCCCTGCTTGTGGGCTCTCTCTCTCTCTCTCTCTGTCAAATAAATAAAAAATCTTTAAAAAAAAAAATTCTGAAGGAAAATAATGTCCAACTAAGAGTAATAGGGAAGAAGAGCTACCAAAGAAAAAAATCGAAGAGAATCTCCAGGATGAAGGGGAAAGGAGATGACCACTGTGCCCCAGTCACAGAAAGCAACCAATCTGAATGATGGGAGCAGTGTCACTCAAAAGGCAGAACACTGCAGGCTCTTATCACCACACCTGTGTCCACTGAGCACTTTGCAATCTGACGAAACTTCTAGAGTATGTGCTTTACTAAAGTAAGGTAGTGAATGAGAAATGAAAGGAAATCAGAGAAACAGAGAATCCAACTCAGGAGAAAGACAGAGAATTCCAAGGACAACAGCAAGGGGAGATCCCTGGAATCATAGCTGTGTAGAAGGCTGAGACAGCAATCAGAGGAGAACACGGGTCTCCAGGAAGGATGTCTATAAGGGACAAAAATGGAATTGGTAGAGTGCTCAAAGAAAATTTTATCTAGAGGCTATTAGGATGTGCGGAAAAAAATCACCAGTAGCTGCTAAAAACTAACTTTAGGGAAAAAAATAAGAAGGGAAACAATATTATATGTGCTCTAGCATGAATAATATTTGCAGCACAACAGCAAAAAATGCTTTAATTACAAACTGTACTACAACCACACTGGGAGGATGTGGAATGAAAGCACAGGAGACGGCAGTGTGAGGGAGCCAAATGTTCATCTATAATCATAATAGGAAGTTAGTAGAAAATGACTACGATTGATTTATCAGAATTACACATCACATAAAAAAAATCACAGGTATGTGTAAATGCCTTTGGGAAAAGCTGGAGTCATTACTTCTAGAGACGGGGTCTGTACTGAATAAGCAGGGCTGAGTGTGGGGGCAGTTGCATTCGTTATATATGTGTTTTAGTGCTATTTGATTTTTTAATCCACGTGTATGCATTACTTTGATTAAAAGAAAAAAACTGCATACATTTACCAAATCAACATATTTTCAAGAATAAGGGTGAAAGAAAGGCAGGATTTTTCAGAATTTCAAAACGAAGAATTTTCAGACAAAGGAAAAACGACAAGAATTAATTATGAACAGATTCTTACTTAAATTTTTAATGACATATTTCAGAAAGAAGGAAAATGATCCTGGAGGGAAGATTTGAGATGCAAGAATCGCGAACCAAGAATGTGAAATATTTGTGGATAATGCTAAAAACATATAAACCAGGTAAAACAATAACAATATGTCATATCTGCGACAAGGTATACACAAAATTCTGGGGAAAAATGTGGTCAGATAAGGGATGATGGAAGATAAAAGTTTTCTTAAGTCCTTACAGAATCTAAACAGAGGGTACAAACATAGATTTATTTTCTAATATCTAGTATAACCAATAAACTGAAAAAAGAATATGTACCTTCAAAACTATTAGAAGGGGGAAAAAACCAAAATGAAGAAAAATAATAATAACAAAAAAAATTAACAGAAAAGAAGGTAAGAAAGGATAAAGAAGATTTTTTAAGAAGATTATATGAGAGAGGGTGGGAGGGAGAAGCAGAGAGAGAGGGAGAAAGAGAATCTCCAGGAGACATCCTGCTGAGCACAGAGTCTACCATGGTCATGAGATCATGACCTGAGCTGAAATCAAGAGTTGGACACTTAATCAACTGAGCCACCCAGGCACCACAGATAAAATAAATCTTTTTTTTTTTTAATAAAATAAGAAATTGAGGAAAAATTGAGAAAAATAGTAAAATATGATATAGCAGAAACAGACTGAAAATACAGTTGACCCTTGAATAATGTGGAGATTAGGGGCACTGATCCTTCCCCTTCATGCATTCAGAAATCTGCGTATAACTTTTGATTCCCCAAAAACTTAATTACTAATAGTATACTGTTGACCAGAAGCTTTACAGATAACATAGTCAGTTAACACATATGTTGTGTGTTCTATGTCTTCTATACTGTATTCTTACAATAGGTTAAGCTAGAGAAAAGAAAATGTTATTACGAAAATCATAAAGAAGGAGGAGCAAGATGGCAGAGGCGTAGGAGACCTAAATATCATTATCAAATCATTATCAAACCAAATATAATTATCAAACCATTCTGAACATTTACAAACTCAACAGGAGATCAAGTAGAGAAGAGCAACAATTCTAGGAACAGAAAAGCAACCACTTTCTGGAATGCAGGATGTGCGGAGAAGTGAATCTGAGGCGATATAAGGGAAGAAAGACCATGGAGGGAAGGACCAGCTCCCAGCAAGCGGTAGAACAGCAGAGCACAAAATCAGAACTTTTAGAAGTCTGCTCCACTGAGGGACGTGGCTCCAGAGTCTTAAGTGCGGGGTGCAGCGTTCGTGGGGATGGTGTGGTCTCAGGACCTGTGGGATCACAGAAAGACCAGAGGTATCTGAGGGTGGCAGAGCTCCTAGGTATCGGAGTGGGGAAGCAGGCTACTCAGAGAAGGGGCTCTCAGCTCTGGGTTACCTTAAACCATGATCTGAGGCACATTCGTGCCACTGCTCTTTGGTCAGGGGCCTTACAAGTGACCAATCTGGGGAGACTCATCTTCCTCCTCCAGGAGGAGTGGCACAGGAGTATGCTCTGGAATCAGCTATGTTTGAAGACTCCAAACGGGGTGGAGCACCAGAAATAGAAATGTTCACTCAAAGGCCAGGTGAGCTCAGAGTGTGGCCAGAGACCAGGGAGATGGGAGGGATGGACTACTTTTCTCTGAAGGAACACTGAGGAGTGGGGCCCCGAGTTCTTGGCTCCCATGGGGCCGGAGATTGGGAGGCTGCCATCTTCATTCCCATCCTCCAAAGCTCTATGGAAAGTGCTCAGGGAACAAAAGTTCCCAGACCGAACTGGAGCAGATTGCTTAGCCTGGCCCCTGCAAGGGTGGTGCAATTCTGTCTCATGCAAAGACATTCGTGAATCACGGCAACAGGCACCTGATCAGCAAGAACACCCAGCCAAGACTAAGTTCAACAATCAATGAGAACTGCAGAACTGCAAAGCTAGGGGAATGCAACATACAGAATTCATGGCTCTTTTCCCATGATTCTATGCCCCTATCCAAGTTAATTTCTTATATTTTATTTTTTCTTATTCTATTCTTAAAACTTTTCCTCTTTCCTATTTTAACCTTTTCTAACTACTTTACCTTCTGAACACCTTCTTAAAAAATCTTTTTAAATTTTCATTATTATAGTCATATTCTATCCCTTCATTTTATTTAACCTGATTTTTTGTATACATATAGGTTTTTCGTTCTTTGAAATTTTGAGATATAGTTTCTTCTAACAGATCAAAATATAACCTAAATCTAGTGCATGGCTTTGTTATAGTATCCAGCCTGATCACATTCTTTCCTCTTTTTTTTCTTTTTTCAACCAACTTCTGATCTTATCAATACCTTCATTAAAATCTTTTTAATTTTCATGTTTACAGTCATATTCCAATCCTTTATCATGTTTACCCTTATTTTTGTATATATATGTTTTTCTTTCTTTAAAATTTTGGGAGGCAGTTTCTTCTAACAGACCAAACTACACCCAAAATCAAGTGTGTGGCTCTGTTCTATTCACCAGTCTAACGTGTGTTTATGCGTGTGTGTGTTTGTGTATTTTTCCCCCTTCCTTTCTTCTTCCCCTGGTTTCAGGACTACTCTGACTTGGTTAGTGTATATTTTTCTGGGGTCATTGCTACCCTTTAGTATTTTGTTCTCTTATTCATCTATTTTTTTTTAAGATTTAATTAATTTGTTTGACAGACAGAGATTACAAGTAGGCAGAAAGGCAGGCAGAGAGAGAGAAGAGGAAGCAGGCTCCTTGCTGAGTAGAGAGCCCGATGCGGGGCTCAATCCCAGGACCCTGGGATCATGACCTGAGCTGAAGGCAGAGGCTTGAACCCAATGAGCCACCCAGATGCCCCTCATTCATCTATTCTTATCTGGATAAAATGACAAGGCAGAAAAACTCACCTCAAAAAAAAGAACAAAAGGAAGTACCAAAAGGGACCTAAACAGTACAGGCATTAGTAAGATGTCAGAACTAGAGTTCCGAATGACAATTATCAAGGTGCCAGCTGGGCTCAAAAAAGCATGGAAGATACTAGACAATCCCTGTCTGAAGAAATAAAAATCTCTTTCTGGAGAAATAAAAGAACTAAAGTCTAACCAAGTTGAAATAAAAAAGGCTATTAATGAGGTGCATTAAAAAAATGGAGGCTCTTACTGCTAGGATAAATGAGGCAGAAGAGAGAATTACTGATATAGAAGACCAAATGATGGAGAATAAAGAAGCTGAGAAAAAGAGAGATAAACTACTGGACCATAAGGGGGAGAATTCCATAGATAAGTGATACCATAAGATGAAACATAAGTAAAATAATTGGGATCCCAGAAGAAGAAAGAGAGAGAGGGGCAGACACACTGGAGCAAGTTATAGCAGAGAATTTCCTTAATTTGGTGACGGGAACAAGCATCAAAATCCAGGCGGCACAGAGAACCCTGCTCAAAATCAATAAAATCAGTAAAAATAAGTCCACACCCCATCATCTTAAAACTTAGTCTCAGTGACAAAGAGAAAATCCTGAAAGCAACTCAGGACAAGAGGTCTGTGACATACAATGGTAGAAATATTAGATTGGCAGCACACCCATCCATAGAGACACAGCAGACCATAAAGGACTGGATGATATATTCAGAACACTAAATGAGAAAAACATGCAGCCAAAAGTACTATATCCAGGTAGGATGTCACTGAAAATAGGAGATAAAAAGCTTCCAGGACAAAAAAATTAAAAGAATTTGCAAACACAAAACCACCCCTACAGGAAATACTGAAAGGGGTCCTCTAAGCAAAGAGAGAGCCTAAAAGTAACAGACCAGAAAGGAACAAAGACAATATACAGTAACAGTCACCTTACAGGCAATACAATGGCACTAAATTCATATCTTTCAATAGTTACCCTGAATGTAAATGGGCTAAATGCCCCAATCGAAAGACACAGGGTATCAGAATGGATTAAAAAACAAGACCCATTGGGTACCTGGGTGGCTCAGTGGGTTAAGCCTCTGCCTTTGGCTCAGGTCATGATCGCAGGGTTCTGGGATTGAGTCCCGCACTGGGCTCTCTGCTCAGCAGGGGGCCTGCTTCCCTCTCTCTCTCTCTCTGCCTGCCTCTCTGCCTGCTTGTGATCTCTCTCTGTCAAATAAATAAATAAAATCATTTAAAAAAAAGACCCATCAATATGCTATCTACAAGAAACTCATTTTAGACCCAAAGACACCTCCAGATTTAAAGTGAAGGGGTAGAAAACAACTTACCACGCCAATGGGCATCAAAAGAAAGCTGGGGTGGCAATCCTTCTATCAGATAAATTAGATTTTAAGCCAAAAACTATAAGAAGACATAAGGAAGGACACTATGTCATACTTAAAAAGTCTGTCAAACAAGAAGATCTAAAAATTTTAAATATCTATGCCCCTAACATGGGAGCAAAATTAAATAAAACAATTAATAACAAAATCCAAAAAATACATCAACAATAATATAATAACAGTAGGGAAATTTAACACCCCCTTCAATGAAATGGACAGATCATCCAACCAAAAGACCAACAAGGAAATAAAGGCTTTAAATGACACACTGGGCCAGATGGACATCACAGATATATTCAGAACATTCCATCCCAAAGCAACAGAATACACATTCTTCTTTATTCTAGAACATTCTACCACAGTGCTTTGAAACTAGAACTCAGCCACAAAAGGAAGGTTGGAAAGAACACAAATGAACATGAAGGCTAAAGAGCATCCTACTAAAGAATGAATGGGTCAACCAGGAAATTAAAGAAGAATTAAAAAATTCATGGAAACAAATGAAAATGAAAACACAATCTTCATGCCACAGCAAAGGCGGTCCTAAGAAGAAAGTATATAGCAATACAAGCCTTTCTCAAGGAACAAGAAAGGTTGTATATTTCTCAAATATACAATCTAACCCTATACGTAAAGGAGCTGGAGAAAGAACAACAAATAAAGCCTAAACCCAGCAGGAGAAGAGAAATAATAAAGATCAGAACAGAAATCAATGAAATAGAAATCAAAAGAACAATAGAACAGATTGAAAAAACTAGGAGCTGGTTGTTTAAAAGAGTTAGTAAGGTTGATAAACCCCTGGCCAGACTTACCAAATAAAAAGAGAAAGGACACAAAGTAATAAAATCATGAATGAAAGAGGAGAGATCACAACCAACACCAATACAAACAATTATAAGAACATAATATGAGTAACTATATGCCAGCAAATTTGACACACTGGAGGAAATGGATGCATTCCTAGAGACCTATAAACTACCAAAAGTGAACAAGAAAGAAACAGACAACCTGAACAGACCCATAACCAGCAGTTATCAAAACTCTCCTGACAAAATCCAGGGCCTTCCCAAGGGAATTCTACCAAACATTTAAAGAAGAATTAATACCTACTCTCCTGAAACTGTTCCAAAAAACAGAAATGGAAGGAAAACTTCCAAACTCATGAGGACAGCATTACCTTGATCCCCAAACCAAAGACCTCATCAAAAAGGAGAATTACAGACCAATATCCTTGATGAACACAGATACAAAAATTCTCACCAATATACTAGCCAATAGGATCCAATAGTACATTAAAAGGATTATTCACTATGACCAAGTGGGATTTATCCCTGTGCTGCAAAGCTTGTTCAACACCCACAAATCAATTAATCATTAATAAAAGAAAGAACAAGAACCATATGATACTCTCAATAGATGCTGAAAAAAGCATTTGACAAAGTACAGCTACAGCATCCTTTCTTGATCAGAATTCTTCACAATGTAGGGATAGAGGGTACATACCTCAATATCATAAAAGCCATCTGTGAAAAACCCACAGCAAATATCATTTTGAAAGGGGAAAAATTGAGAGCTTTTCCCCTAAGATCAGGAAGACAGCAGGGATGTCCACTATCACCACTGCTATTCAACATAGTACTATATGTTCTAGCCTCGGCAATCAGACAACAAAAAGAAATAAAAGGTGGAACGCCTGGGTGGCTCAGTCAGTTGGGCGTCTGCCTTTGGCTCGGGTCGTGGTCCCGGGGTCCTGGGATCGAGTCCTGCATCAGGCTCCCTACTCGGCAGGGAGCCTGCTTCTCCCTCTGCCTGCTGCTCCCCTGCTTGTGCTCGCTCACTATCACTCTCTTACAAAAGAAAGAAAGAAAGAAAGAAAGAAAGAAAGAAAGAAAGAAAGAAAGAAAGCAAGCAAGAAAGCGCATCTGAATTGAAGTCAAACTCTCACTCTTTGCAGATGATATGATACTTTATGTGGACTCCAGTCCAAAACTGCTAGAACTCATACAGAAATTCAGTAAAGTGTCAGCATATAAAATCAATGCACAGAAATCAGTTGCATACACCAACAGCAAGACAGAAGAAAGAGAAGTTAAGGAGCTGATCCCATTTACAATTGCACCCAGAACCATAACATATCTAGGAATAAACCTAACCAAAGAGGCAAAGAATATGTACTCAGAAAACTATAAACTATAAAACTCATAAAAGAAACTGAGGAAGACACAAAGAAATGGAAAAGTGTTCCATGCTCATGGATTGGAAGAACAAATATTGTTAAAATGTCTACGCTACCTAGAGCAATCTACACATTTAATGCAATCCCTATCAAAATACTATCAACTTTTTTCAAAGAAATGAAACAAATGATCCGAAAATTCATATGAAACCAGAAAAGACCCCAAATAGCCAGAGGAATATTGAAAAATAAAATCAAAGTTGGCGGCATTACAATTCTAGACTTCAAGCTCTATTATAAAGCTGTAATCATCAAGACTGTACGGTACTGGCACAGAAACAGACACATAGATCAATGCGACGAATAGAGAGCCCAGAAATGGACCTCAGCTCTATGGTTAACTAATCTTCGACAAAGCAGGAAAGAATGTCCAATGGAAAAAAGACAGTCTCTTCAACAAATGGTGTTGGGATAATTGGACAGCCACATGCAGAAGAATGAAATTGGACCATTTCCTACACCACATGCAAAAATAGACTCAAAATGGATGAAGGACCTCAATGTGAGACAGGAATCATCAAAATCCTTAAAGAGAACACAGGCACCAAACTCTTCCACCTCAGCCGCAGCAACTTCTTCCTTCCTTCCTTCTTCCTAGAAACCTTGCCAAAGGCAAGGGAGGCAAGGGCAAAAGTGAACTATTGGGACTTCATCAAGATCAAAAGCTTTTGCACAGCAAAGGAAATAGTCAACAAAACCAAAAGACAATGGACAGAATGGGAGAAGATATTTGCAAATGACATATCAGATAAAGGGCTAGTAGCCAAAATCTATAAAGGACTTACCAAACTCAATATCCAAAGAACAAATAATCCAATCAAGAAATGGGCAGAAGACATGAACAGACATTTCTGCAAAGACGACATCCAAATGGCCAACAGACACATGAAATCACTCAGCATCAGGGAAATACAAATCAAAACCATGTGAGATACCTCCTCACATCAGTCAGAATGACTACAATTAACCAGTCAGGAAAAAACAGATATTGGAGAGGATGCAGAAAAAGGGGAACCTTCCTACATGGTTGGCGGGAATGAATGCTGGTGCAGCTACTCTGGAAAACAGTATGGAGGTTTCTCAAAAAGTTGAAACTAGAGCTACCCTACAACCCGGCAATCGCACTACTGGGTTTTTACCCTAGAGATACAAATGTAGAGATTCAAATAGGCACATGCACCTGAATATTTATAGTAGCAATATCCACAATAGCTGAACTATGGAAAGAACCTAGATGTCCATCAACAGATGAATGGTTAAAGAAGATGTGGTCTATATATTTATAATGGAATACTATGCAGCGATCAAAGAACCCAAAATCTTGCCATCTGCAATGACATGGATGGAAATAGAGTGTATTGTGCTAAGCAAAATAAGTCAATCAGAGAGAGACAATTATCATATGATCTCTCTGATATGAAGAACATGAGAGGCAGGGCAGGGATTGTGGGGGGTAGGGAAGGAAAAAATGAAACAAGATGAAACTAGAGAGGGAGACAAACCCTTAATCTCAGGAAACAAACTGAAGGTTGCTGGTGGGTGGGAGGGGGAAGGATAGGATGGCTGGGTTATGGAAACTGGGGAGGGTATGTGCCATGGTCAGTGCTGTGAATTGTGTAAGACTGATGAGTCACAGACCTGTACCCCTGTCGCAAATAATACATTATATGTTAATAAAAAATTAAAAAAAAAAAAGAAAATCATAATGAAGAAAAAATACATTGTATTATACTGTATTTGTTTTTAAAAATCCATGTATAAATTCCAAAAAATCCGTGTATAGTTCAAACCCATGTTGTTCAAGGATTGCCTGTATTAGGAATCAAAATCACCTGGACTAAATTCTGTAGTTTGAAAGACAAGATAGTCAAACTCAAGGAAAAAATCCAATGATACACTGTTTACAAGAAATAGAAAACAAAGGAAGCCTGAAGTTAAAGGTATGGAAAAAGATATAGCAGGCAAAAGGTAAAATAAATGTTCAAAGTTAAAAATTTTAAAAGTTAAAAATGTTCAAAGGAAATATTAAGTGAAAAACATTATTAAAGAGAATAATTACACCCTGATAAATGTTGCATTTCACAAGGAATATGTAACAGTTCTGAATGTGTATATATCTAGTAACTTAGCTTTAAAATATATGAAGCAAAAGGTGACAAACTTATGAGAAACTGACAAACCCACTATCATTGGAAGATTTTAACATGTTTCTTTCAGCATTTGATAGACTGACCAGACAATAAGACAGAAAAGATATAGACTATTTCAGCAATACAATTAAAATAACATGGGCATAAAGACAGTAGTGGTCCCAATAATGGGAACACTCATGTTCTTCTCAGCACTCAAAAGACATTTATGTAAATAAATGAAAAATATGTTGATTAAAAAAATTAAAGACTACATTTGTCTATAAATTTTAAAGGCTCATGATCACATAGATCATGTTCTCTGACCACAGTCAATTAACTGAAAAATTAGCACACAAAGACACACTTAAAAATAACTTTAAAGTTATTTTTAAAGGGGCACCTAGTTGGCTCCATGGGTTACAGTCTCTGCCTTCAGCTCAGGTCATGCTCCCGGGGTCCTGGGATCGAGCCCCACATCAGGCTCTCTACCCAGTGGGGAGCCTGCTTCCTCCTCTCTCTCTCTCTCTCTCTCTCTCTCTCTCTGCCTGCCCCTCTGCCTACTTGTGATTTCTGTCTGTCAAATAAATAAATAAAATCTTAAAAAAAAAAAAAACTTTAAAGAAACCATATGTCTATAAGCTCAATATATTTGTGAATAACGCTTGGGTCAGAGAAGAAATCAGTAATGGAAATGAGAAGATACTTAGATATGAACAATAGTGAAAACACTGCTTACTAAAACTTGTGGGGTAGTGTCACTGAAAATGGTGGCATAAGAAACTGCAGGGCTCCAGTGCCTTAAAGATCAACCCACAGGCTGGCAGAAACTGTCAGAAGCACCTTCTGCAGGACTCTGGCATCTAGTCAAGAACTTCGAACAACCAGAGGAAGGCTAGGTGAAGAAAAGTAGCTGTTAGCCAGAGGAAGAGTGCTGTGACAATGAACCTGCCCTCAAGCTGTCCCTTGCACCTCACCCCTCGTGGCAGTGATTGTAAAGACAGCAGCCTGTACTCCCTGTGCAGGTCTCTAGTGCTGGGGGAACAACAGGGACCTTATTTCCAAAGAACTGTGGCTGTGGATTTCAGTCTCTCTGGTCATGCCCTTAACAACTGTTGCAGGTTACCTTTCTTTTGTCTAAGGGGTAATATTCCCAGGGCTCAGCTGCCTTCCTGAGTGGTTGTTTACCAAAAGCATTTAAAGGCACAGCTCTTGGCTGAGCAGCCTGGGGCAACAGACAATACCTGGGACAAAGGATAGACTGAGAAGCCTGAGAAAGAAGAGTTTGGAAAAAGACACAAGTGGGGGATTTAAATGCTCCTGCATGTAGGAGGGAACAGAGAAGTCCACAGGCATTCAAAGGGTCTGGTGCATGCTCAGAAAGGCCTGTGAAGCCCTTAAGCTTTCACCTCTGGCTGGCAAGCAGGCTTTGTGCAAGCAGGAAGTCAAGGCTAACGCAGAGTTGTAAACAGCTTGGTTAAGTGTTGAAGCAGTTCCTCAACACAGAACCAATCTGGGAGAGGGTGGGTTTCTTTTCCTTTTTTTGGCTCCAAGTGTTTAAGGAAACTGTCAAAACACTAGATGACCACTAATCAAATAGAACATAGATTTCAATGGCACATATTGCAAAAAATGCAATTTTTTAAAAGTAGTTGTAAAAAGTCATTAACCAGCAAATAGCAGCAACCCAGAACAAGCAGCAACAGCAAACCCTGGGAAGGGAGGAGAAAATGGTTTTCAGAGCTGTTACATCATTATAATATTCAGAATGTTCAATTTTCAGGAAAAAAAACTTACAAGGCATGCCAAAAAACAGTAAAGTATGGCCTATTCACAGGAAAGAACGAAGTTCATAGGAACTGTCCAAGAAGAAGCCATGAAGAAGGTACTAGACTTACTAGACAAAGACTTCAAAACCTGTAAGCTATAGATAATGTAGACCATGGTGGAAAATCTAGAGTTTAAAATGTTTATGTTACAAAATAATAAAGACTGAAAATTGGGGCGCCTGGGTGGTTCAGTTGGTTTAATTTCCAACTTTTGATTTAGGTTCAGGTCATGATCCCAGAGTCGTGAGTCTGAGCCCCATGTCAGGCTCCAAGCTGGGTGTGGAGCCTGCTTAAGATTCTCTCCCTCTCCCTCCGGCCCTACCTGTTTGTGTATGCTCTTTCTCTTAAAAAAAAAAAAAGACTGAAAATTACTGAATTAGATATTCAATCAATTTGTTATTATTGTTAAAGTTGTTAGAAAACCAAAAGCAATAGAAAATAGAAGAAATAATAAGGATAAGAACAGAAAATACTGAAACAGAAAACAATAATATAATACCGAGAATCAAAAAAAAACACAAAATCAGTTCTTCAAAAACATTAATTGATAAAAACTGTAACAAGATGGACCAGGAATTACAGTAAAAAGGGATGTGTAAATAATACTAGCCATAAGAAAGAGAACATAATTACAAATAATACAGAGATTAAAAATATAAGAAATTATGAGTAAGTCAATCAATTTGAAAACCTGTTGAAATGGATACATTTCTAGAAAAATATGAATTAGTAAAACTGGCTCAATAAAGAAATAAAAGAGTGGCTCGTAAGATAATTAATTAATACCCAATAATCATCCCACAAGGACCTGAAGGTTTAACAGGAAAGTTCTGCCAGACATTCAAGAAACAGACAAATTTAGGGGCTCCTGGGTGGCTCAGATGGTTAAGCCTCTGCCTTCAGTTCAGGTTAAGACCCCAGGGTCCTGGGATCAAGCCCCATGTCAGGCTCCCAGCTTGGCAGTGAGTCTGCTTCTTCCTCTGACTCTACCTCTCTTCCCTGTTTATGCTGTGTCTGTCTGTCTGTCTCTCTCCAATGAACAAATAAAATCTTTTTTTTTTGAACAAATAAAATCTTAAAAAAAAAAAAGGACAGATTTAATATTTTAAAAAGATTTTTAGAGGAAAAAAAAAAAGCAAAACTCCACAACACATTTTATGAGACTGATAAAACTTGATAACAAAATCAGACAAGAGAAGAACAAGAAAATTCTAGTTGACCTGACTTGTGAATGCAAATGCAAAGCTAAGTAATACTCGGCAAAAAAAAAAAAATCCAATGATGTATGTAAAGGTAATTCATCATGACCAAATTAGGTTTATGCCAGGAATTCCAGGTACGTCTAATGTTAGAAAATCTTACAATATAATTCACTTCATTAACTTGCAGTGAGAAAAACCATATGATCATTTCAGTATTTTCAGAAAAGCATTTAATATAATTCAACCACTATTCAAAAAATTTTAAAGACTCTTAAAAAACCAGAAATTCATGCCATTTCCTTAACCCGATTAAGAGTACATATCAAAACCCTTTTGGGACACCTGGGTGGCTCAGTCGGTTAAGCCGCTGCCTTCAGCTCAGGTCATGATCCCAGGGTCCTGGGATAGAGTCCTGCACTGGGCGACTTGCTCAGCAGGGAGCCTGCTTCTCTTGTCTGTCTCTGCCTGCCGCTCTGCTGGCTTATGCACTCTCTCTCTATCTGACAAATAAACAAATAAATAAAATCTTAAAAAAACAAACACAAAACCCTATTAGCCAATGTGTTTTTCAATGGTAAAATACAAGCATTTTCTTTAAAATTTACAAAAAAACCAAAAAATAAAATTTAAAAACAAATATGATAAAGATGACTACCATTGCATTTTCTGTTCAATATCATTCTGACTGCCCACAATCAGAGTAAAAGAAATAAAGGGAAAATAAAAACAAAAACCAAATGAAATTATTATCCATGTAAAAAACCCCAAAGAGTCTATAAATAACGGTTTAGCAAGGTGGCCAGATCCAAGCTCAAAATCCAAAGTTAGCTGCATTTTGTAATAAATGTGTAGATATATTAACGATACTATATATAAGCAACAAAAATGTTACAACTAGGAATAATCTAACAAAAGATATGCAAGATATAGAGAAAATTATAAAATTTTATTGAAAGACAGTAAAAGACCAAAATAAATGGAGACACACATCACATTCATGGATAGGAAGACCCAACATTGTAAAGATACCAAAAGTACTGGTAATATTTGATCTCTTAAACTTAGTGATGAGTAACGGGTCTGCACTTTCTTATAACTCACTATTTAAACGGTACCTAAACACTATATGCCTTCTTTTGTATGTATGGTCTACTTCAAAAAATTTTATGGTCCAAGTAATAACGTTTTAAGAAAATTTTAAAGGGATAGGCTTATTTTAAAGAAGTTAAAAAAATTCCTGAAAAAAATCAGTAAGTGCATCAAATTTTTTAAAAATATTTTATTTATTTATTTGAGAGAGAAAGACAAAGAAAGACATAGTGGGAGTGAGAGAGAGCATGAGCGAGGAGGAAGGGGAGAAGCAGGCTCCCAACTGAGCAGTGAGCCTGATGAGGGGCTCAATCCTAGGACTCTGGGATCATGACCTGAGCAGAAGGCAGACATTTAACCTACTGAGCCACCCAGGCACCCCAGTGTCTCAAATGTTAAGCCAAGAAAAAAAAATTCAAACACACGCATATATGCACACGCAACACTCAATGATAGAAGGGACTGGAATCAAATCAGAAGGAACGACGGAGACAGTAACAAATATATTGGTGTCTGACTTCTGAAAGCCTGGGTTGATCATTGAGAAGAGGGCACGGACTTTGGGTGGAACTTTGCCCAAATCCCAGGATGACCGAGTAGGCTGTAGCAGAGAGCCTTTTGAATTAAACAACTGGCGAGCTGCACGGAACAGGGACTCCTCCTCAATCATACAACAGTCCCCTTTGGCAGGCTGATATTCTAGGGCTCAGGGGTGTGGAGGGAACCTTAAGTCTAATTTTTGTGGCAACACATAAAGCGCAGTAATTCTGACTCAGTTGCACCATAAGTATAAAATTAGAGTACATTCTATCCTTTCATCTCACCTAAAAAGTTTTCCTTTTTCTTTTAAGCTTGCAATTGATTCTGTCTGTAAAGTACCTTGTGATACTGTGAATTAGGCTATATAAAAATAAACCACACTGCATTATATAAAGTTTTACTGCTTCTCTGCTATAACATCAAATGTGCTTGATTCTCCAGCCTAATTTGTATATCTTTAGACTCACTGAGTAGTTTTCACCTTATGAAGAATTCAATAAAATGGTATTAAAAGAGACAAAGATTGCTGTCAGATATAAATTCCTTTTTATCTTTCCTTTGAGCCTAGGCCTTTAGCAAATGGCTCTTTTGGATTTGCAAAATGCATCTCACCAGCAAAGGTCTGCTTAGTTCATACAGAAGCTAGATCAGTTAGCATTCACAAACTAGAATAATCCATCTCTAAAAGATACATACTTAGTAGAAGGTCTTCCCAACTAGTGTTTCCTAATAGTCGCATAATTGATAAGGAAAATCACAGTGTTTTCAGGCCCCAGGAGACTGGAAAACAGTTTGGCTGGGGTATATTTGATAAATTGTAAATGACTTCAAATGTGGTAAGAAGACAATGCTTGAATATGGTGGCCATTTCAATAGAAAGAAAAAGAAAAGGATAAAAGGCCTCCAGGCTTCATGGGGCATTTTCTCTCATCTTGCTTCGAATATACTGACAAAAATACACTTGCTCCATATCAAACTGAAATGTTCAGGATTCTTTTAGTTTTTGACCTCCGTTATCCACTGTTTGGTTTTAACCTTAGCCTTAGGAAGGGTGTCAAAAGCCCATAGTCTAGTGCAGTTTCATTTCTAGCATCGGAACATAGTCGTGGTCAATGATCATGTGATATGCAGGTTCCTATAAAATCTAATTAACATAACAACCCAAGTAATATGAACAAGGTGTGCCATTTGGACTTAGAGTTAGTATTTATTCATTCACTTTCAAATACAGTTAAGCATGCTAGATGCAACCTGGCATGAAAAACTCTTCCTGTAGTTTTGATATTGAAATCTTAATCCGCTGAACTTTGAATCTGTGTTCGTTACTGTGGGATTAAATTGCTATAGTAATTATCGTATGAAAATTACAAAATTACTAATATGTATAAAATTATAAAAATCAGAATGGTCACAGAGGTAGAGAGATAGATTAATATTGCAAATATTAAGAAACAGATTGCTAGTTATCTTTGGGAAGAACATTATACACTTTTTGAATCAAAATATGACTATAAAATTAAAAAAATACATGAGGCCAACTATTAGAGATTAATACTATAATTCTAATCTTTATAATATTATTTTGTAAACTATTATTCATAACTATAAGCAAAACCCCTTTAATTCTTTAAATTTATTTTGTTCTATATAGGATATGAGTTTCAGGAAACAATTAGGCATGCCTGGGTGGCTCAGTCAGTTAAGCATTGGACTCTTGCTTTTGGCTCTGGTCATGATCTCAGGGTGGTGAGACACAGCCCCACATCAGGATCCATGCTCAGCAAGGAGCCTGCTGGAGATTTTCTCTTTCCCTCTTCCTCTGCCCCTCCCTCCACTTCTTGTGCTTGACCCCACCCCCACCTCGCATGCTCTCCAAAAAAAGAAAGGGGAGAGAAGAGAAGAAACAATCTTATTTCAGAAATCATCACGCCATGTAAGGATAAATTTAAGGTAGATGTCAACTTCGCTACCTCAAAATTTCATAAGAGAAAAGACTTTGAGCAAACATAAATAACACCTATGATAATTACTTTCAATTTAAAAAAAATAAATTTCAACAGAAGAAAACCACAATTACAGAAAAAAAATATATTGCTCTTCATCAGATTTCAGTTCCAAGTGTCTATTATCATGCAATAGAGTGTTCATAAGATCAGTTTAACCAGTGATACTGTGGAGGATGCTGGTTCCTACAATAGTGGGTCACATTTAAAAATTCTGATTACTGAAAATATAATGACTTTGTAATGATTTTTATATTTGGGATACATTTGCAGATTTATTCCTTGCCAGAAGTCCCCTACCTTAGTGATATTTTTGGTCTCGATTTTACATTTTGCCCAACTATGTATCTGTACCTCTCAAGTGGCATTCTATATTGTGTTGCAAGAAAGAGTAACGTAAGGTAGAATGAACCATGAAATATTTAAGAATTTCTTCGTGGACATTCACCTTATTAGGAACTTCAAGGTAATAACCAAGGCACATTTCTTTCTCAACTACTTTTGTTCTGAATGAAAATCTTTACGTATTTGTTTGCTGTTGGGAGATGCTATACTAAATCTAGAACTTCAGATAAAAAGCATATGAAGGGATCATCTATCTAATGAGCTTTATTCAGTGGTTGCTGTCTGGTCAGGGTGGCAGAGATCATGGGTGATGGCTGCTAGACTGGCCATCCCGATTCGGGAGACACCTTCTAAACCTGTATTAATTCACTTTGTTCCATCTGTGCCCAGAGGAGGAATCAGCCAAATAGATAAGCTACTTCTACTAAATTCTTGGGGAAAGAACTTGCCCAGATGCCAAATACATTATGCGGAATCATAAAGGGAAAGAGCGAATTCACAGTGTGTCAGCCGTTTGTGGCGAAGACGCCTGAAAACCAAGAGAGAAAAATAATGGGCATCATTAGCATTCCCTGTTCTGGGAACTAGGTAACGTCACTTTGATTTAAAATGCATGTGCTCCCCTCACACTGATAGGATGGACCAATTCTATTCACAGGCCACAGGGCTATCGTCTAAAGTGAAATGGAATCTCCATGTGAAAAATATAAAACGATGGCAAAAAGTATTTTCCTCACTCAAGTGAAATCTGGTTTTACGGTGCTCTTGCTCAAGAGACATCTGTTAGCGTATCTGGATTTAAATGTTCAGATGTGTACTCTGTGCCAAGAAAATGCTTCCAGTAAGACTGCCCCGACAAAAAGTCTGCATTAGTCAGACAGCTTTAAGGTTCATAGTTTAATTGGCTGGAGCCAGACCGAGTTGTTGTAACCAGGGCCCCTCCCACTTGACTTGCACAGTGACAGCAGCTTCAGCTCTGCAACATTAAGGCAACATCAGGTAGGGGCCCTTCCCCTCTGCTTTGTGAGAAGAAAAGGAAGTTGGCATAACTTAGCACCTACATTAGCTGTTAGGATCACAGTCTCCTTAGGCTTTTGTAATGATTTGTTTTACAGATTCCTGTTTTTCACCGAGGAAAAGGGAACCAAGATGCTCTGGAATAGAAAGCTATTTGTGTATTTTCTGCACAGGGGGCATTAGCTTTCTCCTATCTCCTCACTGTATTATCAGAGTTCTTACTGACTGAAAGTGAATATACCAGCTGAATTTAGTGTGTTTAGAGATTTGATATGGTCCTTTTCAAATGAAGTGTGTTGAAAATGGCAGTCCCACCAATTCCTCAGCCAGCAGTTTTTTTGTATACCTATGCTGTTCCTAAACTTTAACCTTGAAATGACCCTGTCTCTAACAAATACTAATACCCCAAATCCGAGAATCATATAAACTGGAACTTAAAGTTAAACCTTCATGACTTCTGAAATATTAAAATGTCATCATAAAAAGTACATTTAAAGGGGCTGAATAAATTGTACTTTATGATGCACAGTCTTATTCTTTCTCAAGAATGAAATCTGAGTTGTGTTAGACCACAGGTTTCATACTAGCAAAAAAGATTTTTAAACAAAAGGGGAAAAATGACAATAGTACAATAATAATTTATTTTTAGGACTATGTAATATACCAACCTCTCCACTTGATCTTTTAACTGTCATTAACTGGCAGGAAATCTGTGATAATTTATAGTATAGAGATTAATTAATAGAGGTGAGGATTTAATAAAGAATCTTTCTAACTTATTTTCACCACATTTTAAAGACATATATTATATCTAGAGCCAAATTTCTTTCTG
This sequence comes from Mustela erminea, assembly GCF_009829155.1. Classification (NCBI taxonomy): domain Eukaryota; kingdom Metazoa; phylum Chordata; class Mammalia; order Carnivora; family Mustelidae; genus Mustela; species Mustela erminea. Next base: position 85,289,849 of record NC_045617.1, read on the forward strand.
CTTATCCTTGCTGGGAAAGTTTCATTTCCTTTAACTCAATACATAAAACCTGTACCTTTGTCTCCCAGAGAAATATGCTCAAGACGTGGTCTGCTTCATGGCTTGATACACCACAATAAATTGTTAATGATACATTACTGCACCAAAAAACAAGCAAATGCAATACCATGTTCCTTGTACATTTCAAACACAGCCAGGAAATTTGAAAATACTCTCCTTTTAACCCTTCAACATCAATATCACTGCCAATAAATATGTATTAAACACTTGCACTACATTTACAGACCCATGCTAAATGCTGCTGAGTGTTCAGTCGTTCACAACTGATTGTGCTTTAGAGTGACTAAAGACAAAGATTTCATGAAAAATATGCAATTATTCACCATCTTTCTCATGAACCCATCAATCAACTACAGAAATATCCAAACTGATTATTATTGGCTGATATGATAAGGAAATTACACAAAGGATCAAAAAGACTAGCTCACCTGAAAAAATAAAATATAGAATAAAAAAATTAGATGCCTTAATTTAGTATATGATAGCTTTAAAATCCAGGGTACTATGAGTATTAAAATATAGCAGAATGGCACATTTTGCAGGTTATATTTTTCTCTTTGGCTTCTGGTGCCTCAAGCTTCATGTTGGTGATTTATGATTTATATTGTCAGTCAAAGCTCTTAATAAAAATACAGCTTTATGTCATTCAGTTGGGAATAGGATTTCTTCCTTCTCTCTCCGTGGAGTCCCACATACATATTGAATATATTCTAGTAGTAATTATAAAATATAAGGTTATAAGGGCCATCCTTGATTGTTATCATATGTCACTCAAACTTCTTTCTGACGGCACAGTGAAATGATTGGAAATACCTTTTTGCTCATGCCATCACACAGAGGCCAGGCTCTACGTGTGCTAGGCTGTAAGAACTGAGCAGACTCCTTGGACTTGGAAGACCTAGCCTTCCTTTACAGGCTTGTCTCATATACATTCATCTCTATCATGTGGTCAAAAAGAGTGCTTTTCAAAGTGGGGAGCATGCACTCTAGGGGCTTATAAAATTCCAATTCATTAGTTACAAAAAGAGAACACTAGAATTTATATTACCACCACCTTTATTGTACGCTTTTAAAATGTCTATGTTTTTGTATTGTATAATGTACATAATGGTACAAGAATACATACATGAATATTTATAAATGAATAAATATAATTATATTGGGGTATCTACTTGAAAATCTTTTGTGTAAAAGCTTCAGTAACAAAAAATTCACATACTTTATAATTCACCTACTTAAAGTAGACAGTTCAGTGGTTACAGTATATTCACAGAGGTGTATCAACCATCGCCAAATCTATTTTTAGCACATTTCATCACCTCAGAAAAGAACCCTGTCTCTTTTCAGTTATCAACCTTTCTACTTCCCCATTTCCCCAGCCTTAAGCAACCACTAATCTACTTTCTGCCTTTGTAGATATGCCTATTCTGGACATTTCCTATAAATGGAGTCACAAAATGTGTGGTCTTTTATGACTGGCTTCTTTCATTTAGCATTTTATTTTCAAGGTTCATCTATGTTGTAGCATGTGTTGGTTAACTTACCCCTTCTAATGGCTGAATAATAATCCACTGCACAATTATAACACATTTTCTGTATCCATTCATCAGTTGAGGACACTTGGGTATTATCCACATGTGGCTACTGTGAATAATGCTGCTCTAAACATTCATGTTCAAGTTTTCATGTGGCTCCATATTTTCATTTCTCCTGGGTATATACCTAGTAACTGGAATTGCTAGCTTAAATGGTAACTCTGTATGTTACTTTTTGGGGAACTGTCAGACTGCTTTCTGAAGGGACTGTGAGGGTTCCAAGTTTCTACATCCTTGCAAACACTTGCTGGTATCAGGGACTTTTTAAACACCACCTTTTTCCCTTTTACTTGGGTATAGTTGACACACAATATTGCATGAGTTTCCGGTGTATGGCTTGGTGATTTGACAAGTTTCTACATGCTGCTGTGTTCACCAAAGTATAGCTACCATCTGTCCCATTACATTGTTATTGCAGTATCATTGACTATATTCCTTATGCTGTGCCTTTTATTCTTGTGACGTATTCATTCCATAGCTGGAAACCTTTATCTCCCGCTCCCCTTCATCCCTTTTGCCTAACTGTCCCCCCATCCTCTCTGGCAACCAGCAGTTTGATTCTAGCTATCCCACTGGCCATGAAGTGGTGTTTCACTGTAGTTTTGATCTACATTTCCTCGATGACTCATAATGTTGATTATCTTCTTCATGTGCAAATATATATATTTTTAAACTAATGGTGTGCATGATCAAAAAAGTTATGAGACCACCAGTATACAGTTCTCTGGCAATTTCAGGGCAGTTATCCAATGAAAACTCCAAAGAACATCCTGAAGCAAAGACAGTAAGACATTCATCTCTTCTTGGAGAAGAGAAAAGACACTTCCATAGATGACATATAAATTAAGCCAAAAAGCTTGGGAAACCAGTGGGGAAATCAAAGACCCACCAGATGTAGACGTCTAGATACTACCTTCCAATCAAGCACAGTATACCAGGGGTGCCTGGGTGGCTCAGTTCGTTAAGTGGCTGACTTTGGCTCATGTCGTGACCCCAGGGTCCTGGGATGGAGTCCCACATCCGGCTCCTGGCTCAGCAGGGAGCCTGCTTCTTCCTCCCACTCTGCCTGCTGCTCTCCCTTCTTGTACTCTCCCTCTCTGTTAAATGAATAAATAAAATCTTAAAAAAGAAAAAAAAGGACAGTATACCACTCTTAGGAATATGCAGGCCATCACCTTGACCATCACTGCTGCTTTAACTGATGTGTGGCTCCACTCTAATTGCAAAGAGGTGTTGGCAGCCATCTTTAGTTACTTCCTGGGCACAGCATCAGGCAGCTCATGAAAGGCAACCTGGTGACAACTCTGAGGGAGGTACTCTACAAGGACCAAGATGTTAGAGGCCACTGCCCATGTCTGTGTAAACAGCTCTCCTTAGTATAGAACAGAAAGAAACTATAGAGACTTTTAAAGATATAGCAAAATATGAGCAATTTAAGCAACTGCCCTTTTGTAGCCAAAATTATATCCATTCTATATTTTGATATTATGGGACAAGACAGCCAGTCATCATTTCCACTTAGCAAAATTACTTTTGGAAATTACACAGGCTGCTGAAATCTCAGTCTGAGAATTCCTGCTTTACTAGATGCTTTCCATTCTAAAAAGGACCTACGGTCTCCCTAACCTACTCTACCCATTCTTGTTTTTATGTGCTTGTTCCTGCTCTTTCCTTAACTCTGGAACACCACATTTTCAAATTCTACCCATTTTTAAAGCCCCAACCTCTTATTCATTCCATCAGTCAATTTGTCTGTGAGTTTACTCAAATATTTACTGAGCATCTAAATGGAAGGCACCATGCTTGGCTGGAAGAATTAGAAGGCGGACGGGGTGTGTGCCAAGATGATTAGCTCACGAACCCTGCTCTCAGGGGTTTTTATATGCTGTGTTCTCCAGCAAGTCTTCAGTGATAGACTGATTAACAATTTCTGAATCACATCATCTGTTAACAGAATGATGAGGGGCCAGACTATTTAAATCGGAGCTGCTTTGGAAAATCTAACACATATAGGTCACAGCACCTACTACCTGATGCAGTCTTACAGAAGAGGCTTTTTGGATGAATCACAGCTTTAAATAGGAACGAGAGTGATAATAAAGGCCTGTACCTTAACTCAGATCAGCGAAGCGAGCTTCCTATCTCCCTAAATCTAAGAACTAATGTCAACAAATCTTCTGATTATTTTACCAAGAAAGAGAATGCTCTAATGATTAATTCTTTTTAAACTAATCCTTTTTATACCTCTAACACCAGAGTGGTTGTTTCTGAATAAAAAGCCTCTTGTTTCTCTTTTTTCACAGCCTTCCTCTCTCTAATCCTCACCCTGCTGAATTTAATTGCCTTGGCAATGCCAAAACAATGTCTGATCCTAATAGGTCAGCATTGATCGCTCTAAACCAATTGGTTCCTTCATTAGCAAGAAAATGAAGTAAAGAGAAAAGGCAGGTGGCTCCCTGAACAGGCAGCTGGGCTTCTGCTCCTCTTATAGTGCCTCTCTCTCATTAAACAGTAGCTGATCGATTGGCAACTTGCTCAAAATCCACAAAAACTATCCATCACTTTTGACACGAACCTGTTTTAACAGGCCACTCAACTCCTAGATCTGGATACCCAGACAGCTTGTGGGGCCCATCGCATTGTTCCCAGACAGATCTCTCTGAAGATCATACGGGCGGAAAAGGAGGACACATTACCCAAACAACCACTTCCTGGCAGGGTACCAAGCAAACCCCAGCTATGAGCGGTAGGAGCAAAGGCTTCCCAGGAGGCGAGTCTTGGTTCTGTGTCATGGCAAAGTTGGTGGGGGGTGGGGGTGGCAGGAGGAACCAGTCTTGGAGATACCACAAAATGGAAGGAAGCAGGGATCTAAAAATAGCAGTCATCATCAAAGGGAAGGAGAAGAAAACAAGGTCAAAGAGGGAAAGGGAATGCAAAAAAGGAGAGAAAAGAAAACAGACACAGGAAGAGCACAAATACTCTCTGATTGCCCCACTTTGGTTGGTTGAAAAATAAACCAAGGAAGAGAGCAGACTAGGAGTTTAGTCAGATGGTCTAGTGCACCACCTCTCTGCTGAAATAAATGTGTCACTTATTCCTGGGGACATGGGACTCAGAATACCATGACAGCCTGTTAAGCACTGCTTCAAGCTAGGCAGAACAGCCTAAGGAAGGGGTATTATCCAATCTTGACTGAGCATCTACATGTACCGAACACCGCACTAGGCACTTCACAGATGATACCTTATTGAGCCTGGTGACGATCTTATAGAGGGGTCATTTCTATCCTCATCTTACACACTAAGAAAATAAGATACAGAGATATAAAGTAACAGTCCAGTGACTCAAAGCCAGAAAGAAGTAGCAGTCAAAATTTGAATACAGTTCTGTTCAGTTCCAAGGCCCATCACCTTTTAATGACCTGCTAGTAGGGAATTTGAAAATGCAAATGCAAAAAAACAAATATGGAATTAACTTATAAAACATAAAAATAAATAAAAACATAAAATAAGACAATAATTTTTTAAGGTTTATTTACGAGACAGCGTGTGTACATGTACGAGTGGGAGAGGGAGGAGAGGAGGGAGGGAGAGAGAGAATTTCAAGCCAACTCCCCCCTGAACACCGAGCCTGACAACCAGAGCTTCACCTCATGACCCTGAGATCATGACCTAAGCCGAAACCAAGAGTCGGTTGTTTAACTGACTGAGCCACCCAGGCGCCTCAAAATAAGACAAGAATTTTTAAAGAAAATGAAAAGAGTAAAAGGAACACAGAGCCACATTTTATTTCCCAGGTTATTGCTTTCATCCTGCTGGGTTCTTGGTAATTGACCCCTGGTTCTGTACAGTCTGGGGGAGGAGGCAGGGCTGGCATTGCTGATAATAAGTCTCCCTTTCACTGGCTGCCCTTACGTAGCTAGCGGGGTAGCTGAAGAAAACTGGCCTTAAAAACAATCAAATGCCACAGTAGTAGGTCAATTTTCTTCTAAATTTCAAATCCAGAAGCAAAACCAATTTGCTTCAACTTACCTGTCAGTAATTCCTTGTGTTAACAGAATCAAGATCGAAGAACTGTTCATACAAACTAAAGCTTCACCAGTCACTCGGTAAAAAGCACTTATCAATATGTTGGGTTTATTCACCACTCGCAAAACAGCTTTCATGTTCAAGGTATTCACTTAAGCTTGAATAAATACTGCTACAGTTATTAAACACAAATACAAATTATCTGAAATCTTATTACAGTGTTCACTTACAGGGGAATATCTGTAATAATTGAAATAAGAAATCATCAAGAGGTGAATTTTTATAAATAATCAGATTTACCACTAATGACAGATCCATAGAGATGCTGAGGGTATCGAAATCTTTATCCCATCAAGAAGAATAGGGGGGTGAAGAGAAAAAGAGAAAGGGATATTTACTAGGCATTTGTTATCTGCTGGGCTCTATGTTATATCCCAGAAAATAGAAATGAAAACACCAGGGCACTGTTCAGAGCCTAGTAGAAAAGACTGGTAAATCATTCGTCCATATATTCATACAACCTTTTCTTCATCTTTCCAACCAAACTGCAGTGTGTTGCCAAGTGTTGTGCTGGGCACTGGGGGTACAACAATGAACCAGAAAGAAACGGTCTCTACCCTTGTGAACTCAGAGTCTAATGGGGGAAACATGCCAGGAAACAGGCAACTGTGACAAAACGTGAGAAGAGCCATGATAAGAAAAAGGCAGTGTACTCAGATAGCACGGAATAAAGAAGCCATCGGTGAAGGATAAACAGGAAATAGAGAGGCAAACAAGGAGAAGAGAAACGAGAGAACTCTTTTGTGATAAGCAAGAACAATATGTGGAAGTGCTCAGAGATAAATCAGGTCACTTTAGAATGACCTGAAGAAATTCTGTAGATGCGTCATCCAGTAGTAGCCAGTCTCCCAAATGGTCCCCAATGGTTTTCTTCTGTTATCTGTGCCCCTACAAAAGGCGGACCTTTGTAAGCAACAGGATATCATGGAAATGGCCACGTGTGACTGACCTGTGACTTCCAAGGCTAGGTAAAACAAAAAAAAAAAAAACAAAAGCACTGTAACTTCTGCTTCTCTCTCTTAGATTACTCCCTTTCTCTGGGGGAAAGCAGCTACTACGCTGTGAGCATTCTCCAAAAGCCCCCTAGCGGAGAGGAACGAAGGCCGCAGAGAACTGGCTACCTTTCAAAGTAAACCCCTCAAGTCTAGTCAAACCTTCAGATGACCACAGCCCTGGCTGACGACCTGACCATAGTCCCATAACAGACCAGGTGGGAGCTGGAACCACACAGCTAAGCTGGTCTCAAACTCTTAACCCATAGAAAGTAGGAGATAATAAAGGTTCATTGTAGTTTTAAATCATTGTGTTTGGGGTAATTTGTTACCCAGAAATTGGTAAGTTATACACACAGCATTTAAGATGAGCAGAAGGTAGTTGAGCCCAGAAGCTAGAAATGTAGGCAGAGTCAGACCACGTTAAAACTCTGAACAAAACGTGTGTTGGGGAGTCATTAGAGTTTTGAAGCCGGGAAATGATAGAGCCAGGTTTACAGAGTCAAAAGCCTCAGTCACTGTACTGGATGCAAAGCTCATGTGGACTGTGGTTCTCTCAGCCTTCCCCAACATTCTCTTGAACCCACGCTGAGGCACCCTTCCATGTGTGGCTGCAGATAAAATATCGTACTGCTTTCAGAACAGTTGTCAAGGGGTTGGAGGAGGTACAGAGAAGTTAGCTTCCCATGGGGTGAACCTTGATCAATGGGTAACAGAAGATGAGAGAGAATTACGTCCATTGAACAACCTGCTCTGTGTCTTTGCCGTAGTTGTGAGGTGGTGACCACCGTGGTAATTCCCTGCATCACATTTTTCCTTATCTGACCTCTACCCTCACCACTCTGGGCTGGGACCTTCCAAAAGACAATGTGAAGCACTTTAATCCTTGCTCCAGTTCACTACAGTTGCCTGTTCAGAGGCAGAAATGCGACTAATCCAAATTGATAAGTGTTGTAAATGTAAATACACATTGATTTTTGAAGACTTAGTATTAAAAAAAGAGAATTTAAAATATCTCATTAATAATTTTTTATATTGGAGATGCATGGGTGGCTCAGTCAGTTAAGTGCCTGCCTTCAGCTCTGGTTATGATTTTAGGATCCTGGGATCAAGTCCCAAGTCAGGCTCCACACTCAGTGGGGAGTATGCTTCTCCCTCTCTCCCAAATAAATAAATAAATAAAAATAAATTTTTCTATTGGAAAATATGGCATAAATATGGGAATATTATTCAGCCTTTTCTTTTTCTTTCTTTCTTTTTTTTTTTTTTAAAGATTTTATTTATTTGACAGAGAAAGATCACAAGTAGGCAGAGAGGCAGGCAGAGGGAGAGAGAAGTAGGCTCCCCGCTGAGCAAAGAGCCCCTTGTGGGGCTCAATCCCAGGACCCTGAGATCATGACCCATGTGGAAGGCAGTGGCTTAACCCACTGAGCCACCCAGGTGCCCCTATTCAGCCTTTATAAAGGAAGAAAACCGGGGTGCCTGGGTGGCTCAGTTGTTAAGTGCCTGCTTTCAGCTCAGGTCATGATCCCAGAGTCCTGGGATTGAGCCTCACATCGGTCTCCCTGCTTGGTGGGAAGCCTCTTCTCCCTCTCCTACTTACTTGCTTGTGTTTCTTCTCTTGCTGTATCTCTCTCTCTGTCAAAGAAATAAATACAATCCTTAAGGGGGGGGGCAGAAAACCTGCCACTTGGTGACAACATGGTTGAACCTAGGGAGGTAAGAATCTTATGAAATCAACCAGACACAAAAGGACAAATGCTACATAACATCAGTCATGTGAGGCATCTAAAATAGTCAAATTCATACAAGTAAAAAGTAGAATGGTAGTTTCCAGGGGCCGGGGGGGCAGGTACCAGTCAAGGGTACAAAGTCTCAGTTATGCAAGATAAGATCTAGAGATCTATTGCACAGCGTATGCCTATCATTAACAATAATGTCTTTGTTTCTTTAGAGAGAGCGAGCCCATGTACAAGCAGAGGGAGAGGTACGAGCAGAGAGAGAAAGAGAAAATCTCAAGTAGGCTCCATGCTCAGCACAGAGCCCAATGCAGGGTTCCCTGAGATCATGACCTGAGCCAAAATCAAGAGTCAGATGCTTAACCAACTGAGCCGCCCAGGTTTCCCAATAATATATTGTTACACTTAAATATTTGTTATGGAGGTAAGACATATGTTAAGTATTCTTATCATCATCATCATATATAAAAGAGGGCAGCAGGAAACTTTAGGAGGTGAAGGAAATATTATTGATGGCATACATTGGTTTAACGAGTATACACTTACCTCCAAATACATCAAGCTGTATACATTAAGTGTGTGTAGTTTGTTATATCATACCTAAATAAAGTGGTTCAAAATATATAATAAATAATTTTAAATACTAATTACATGTTGAACTGATTATATTTTGGATATATTGGTTTAAATAAAATAATTATTGAAGTTAATGTCACTTGTTTCTTTTTACCTTTTTATTTTTATTTTTTTTAAAGATTTTATTTATTTATTTGACAGACAGAGATCACAAGTAGGCAGAGAGGCAGGCAGAGAGAGAGGAAGGGAAGCAGGCTCCCCACCAAGCAGAGAGCCCGATGCGGGGCTCAATCTGAGGACCCTGGGATCATGACCTGAGCCGAAGGCAGAGGCTTTTAACCCACTGAGCTACCCAGGCGCCCCTCTTTTTACCTTTTTAATGTAAAAGTTTATAATAACATGTACTTCTGTTGGACAGCAATGTTCTAGAGGACCTGGAATAATACAGTAAGTAATTCAGGCAAGAAAAGAGCAGCTAGTTGTTGCAATGCAGATGTAGAAAAGAGGATGAATGGGAAGGAATTTGAGGAGAAAATTTGAGGAGAAAGGTTCACGAAGACTGCTAAGACAGGCTGCAGAAGGAGGAAGAAAGGAAGAACAAAAGATGATGGCCAGCTCTCTGGCTGGGGCAAGGTGGTGTCTTTCACTGAGATGAGAACACAGGAAGACGAATGTATGGGAGTGCGAACAAGTTAGGTGGAGGCATTCGGTTGAGAATTTGAGGTGATATATATTCACTCTAAGGAAGTGACACAGTGGTCATTTCACTCCCCTGAAAGCACAGGGAAGAGATCTAGGCAGGAGATGAAGATCTTTACTGACTGGTGCCACGTGAGCCCATGAGATTCCTTGGGGAGAGTATGAAGAGTGAGAAGAGTAGAGAACACAAATACATGAAGGATATTCCGGATTGCAGTGGGTGTTATACCAGAAATAGAGCAGGATCAAAGGACAGTGAGTAATGGGATAAGGCTGGGTGGCTCTTTAAGTCTGGGAGTAAGCGAGATGGGAGCACGGAAGAGTGCTGCACAGAGAAGGAAGGAGCATTCTAGGTAGAAGAAACACCAAGTGCAAATGCAGAGTTGTGAAATGGCCAGGCAGGTTCAGGAAACCACAGGAATCTGGTCCTACTGGAATATAAAGTGTAAACCATGGAACGGGAGAAAGCACAAGGGCACAGAAGGAGCGGAGAAAGAAAGGCTTTGTGCTTTAAGCTAAGAACCTTCGATTTCATTCTGCAGGCAAAGAGGAGTCATGGGAATTTTAGGTAGAGGAGTGACACAACCGCATTTGATCTTTATACCATTCTTTAAGGTACATGTTTCCTTAACCACAAGGAGCCCCCATCTACTTGGCCCTGACATACACTGGGTTCCACGAACACCAATCACTGGGCTAGATGACTTCCCAAGGCCTTAACGTCGACAGGGTCTATGGTTCAAGGCTTGTGAGAAGAATATAAAATTGTGCTTATGCCTGTTTCACACGTCTCTCCTTCTCCCCTTCTCCATCCTCCCTCCTACAATCACGCTCAGGGAATAATATGTGGTATGAGCCTGAAAGTTAGGAGTATGAGGGCACACCAATGAACAATGTTCACTTTCAAGTGACATAGCACGTAATCAGGCAAAATACCCAGGACAAAGGAAGTTAATACCCTCTCCAGGGCTGTCACTGAACAACCTGAACTAAAAAGAGACAATGGAAGTCCAGGCTATTTATCCAGCAGGGACCTCATCCAGGCCCATTCACCATCCTCCACCCACGTGCTCTTTGGTTCTTAATGACTTCATTGCACACTTACCCTCCCACCCCTATAAGCAAACAGGTCAGGAAAACAAGGAAACTTCCAAATAAATTAATTATGACAATGACGGGGAAGTAAGCTAGTAGCTGAAAGACAGTTTAACATTATCTGTTTACCGCAAATGTGTAAGTCTAAGCACTTAACATTTTCTCCCTGGTTTCTCATACCCATTTTTTAAAAGTAATTACTCTATTTTATGGCTAGGAGAAGGGACTTGCCCAGAATCACACACTCCCTGTTCCTCAGTTCAGAGCCTTTGTAATCACACCACTTTTCATTCCACTGTGGGTTTTCTATGATGAAATACATTTCACAACACTAAGATAGAGAAACATTTGTTTTCACAAAGAAAAGGTTTGTTTTTAAAATAAATGGTATTCAGGAATAGCCTTCACCAGTGTTCCTTATGATATAATAGCAAGTCCTTTAGTGGGAAGAATTTGCAAACATTTTGCAAAACACTGAGAAATGACTGTGTCTCAAAAGCCAAATGAGTTTCTGAACAAAAACTAAATTAAATCCATTATAAAAAGCTTTTCAATGGACCACATCTAAATCCCACTGACTTCTTAATCTCTCTAGACTTTAATATAATGCATATAATACTACCTAGATTCAAAATATTTAGATATCTGGAAGAAAAGCTCTAAATCTTAAAATTGTCAATTAAACTACAAATTCTATATGCATATAATCACATGAAAACCAGCAGTACAATAGAAAGGATGTTGGATCTGGGAGTATGAAGACCTCAATTTCTGCTATGTTCCCCATTCATCATGTGAACTGTGGTCACTTAACCTTCCTAAGCATCAATTTACTTGTCAGTAAAATGAAGTGATTGATGAGCTAGTAAATAATTTTAATTCTCTACACATGCTTACCAACTAGCCTAGATGGGTCTGGTTATCTATGGCAGAGATGTGAACTGCCTGCCCCAGAGTTTATTCTCCTCATCTTCTTTAAACAACCTCAATTTTTTTTTTTTTTTAAGTGGAGCACATAGCTGCCTGAAATAAATCTACATTCCCCAAATTTCCTTTCAGCTAGCTATGAGTAGCCATTTAACTATATTCTGACCAAGGAGATATAAGTAGGAAAGTTGTGCAAAACACCTTAAAAAGTTCGTTAAAGTGCTCAACTGGAAATGCACTCTTCTGCACTTCCTTGAGCTATCTCTTATTCTGTCTTGATAGCTGGGGTTCTGCAACCATTTTGGATGAGGCAGTCTTGAGAAAAGAAGCTAGTACTCATTATGGCAGAACAGAGAGATAAAAGGAATCTGGTTCTTTACATTCTCATGGAATCATCATGTCAGTCCCAGAATGCCCACATTCAACCTTTTTTTTACATGAAGATGTACTCTTGTGTGCTTAAGTTATCATTATTTTGGGTTTTTGGTCACATGCAACTGAACCTAATACTAATTGATATAGTACTCTGCCTATGTGGTCTCATAAAACCATATATTTCCCTCATTTTAATACTAAACACACTAGCAGTGTAATTACTTGTTTACCTGCATCTCCAACTAGGCTTTGATTTCAATGAGGGCAGCACTGTGTCTATTTAATTTGTTTTTGAATCCACAGTGCTTGACATACAGTAGATAATAAATATATGTACAACAACTGACTACTTTCTCTGTAAGAGAAAAGAGAAACAGGGGCACCTGGGTGGCTCAGTCGGCTAAGCGTCGGACTCTTGATTTTGGCTCAGGGTCCTGGGATCCAGTCCTGTGTCAGGCTCTGCACTGGCATGGAGCCTGCTTAGGATTCTCTCTCTCCCTCTCAAGCTCTCTCTCTCCCTCTCAAGCTTCCCCCTCTCAAGCTCACACATATTCTCTCAGTCCCTCTTAAAAAAGAGAGAGAGAAAGAAGGAAAGACAAATAAAGAAAGGTGTGACGATCAGTATATCTAGGCATCTTTTTCATAGGGTTACCAGGGGTCAGAATAAGACAGCATGTGTAAAAGCATTATGTAAATTATAAAGTGTATATTATATAAATGTGCATTAATACCATGTTAGTGAGAAAAAACACATCATACCTCCCAGTTATACCAAATTTTGCAAGGCCAACAGAATTCAGCAATTCCTTTTTCCTGGAGGCCTCTCGTTCTTATTGAGACCATTATACAACTTCACCTCTCTCCCAGACCACTCTCCCGACCTTTGCCCCCTATTTCATGGAGAAAATGGAGGCCATCCATATGGTGTCTTTCAACTCTCCATCTTTTCACTATTTTCCCCCTTTTCAGTTGACCTTCTTTTCTAACACACACTTCTCCACTGTGTTCCTACCCTGCAATATCTTGCCTCCTTTGTCAATTCCTTCCTCTGTCTGCCCATCAGTATCTTCCACAGCTCGCTCTCCACCAGCCACTTCTTCTCAGACCAGATCCTTAAATGACACACCTGTTTGCATCCTATTTATCCTATGAAATCCCCTTTCTTATCACACTGCTTGAACTCAGTTACTTCATACACAACACTCTTTTCATTTCCGCAGCTCTGACTTAGCTTCTCAGTCTACCTTCTGTTTTCCTTGCTCTACTGAAAATGATCTTACAGATCAACCAGTGTCCACTTAAAGGCCAACCTCAAGACTTCTTTGCAGTCTCTGTCCTACTTGACAGTCTTCAGAGCATCTAGCATGGTTACCCATCCCTTCTTCTCTGAGTCTTCCCTCCCTCCACCTTTTGTGACACTCTCCCTACTTCCTCTTTCCTATCTCACCTTTTCTTTTCAGGCTCTTCTGCACCTACATCTTCACTGATTTACCCCAGTGGTCAATCCCTAAGATACCATGCCAGATCTTCTCTGGTTTCACCAAATACACTCTCCACAACTAATTCAGTCTCTCCCAGAGCTTCAGTGATTTTTAAACAAAGTTTACCTGGCTTTCTGATTACAAAAGTATTCATGCTAACTGTAACCACCTTAAAAAATGGGTATTTGTTTATTTATTTATTTATCTGACAGAGAAAGCATAAGCTGGGGAAGGCAGAGGGAGAGGGAAAAGCAGGCTCCTTGCTGAGCAGGGGGCCTGATGTGGGACTCAATCCCAGGACCGTGGGATCATGACCTGAGCTGAAGGCAGACACTTTACGGTCTGAGCCACCTAGGCACCCAAATGAGGTTTTGTTTGTTTGTTTGTTTTTGTTTTAAAGCATATACTTTGTGTCAGGCTTGGGCAGTCTCATGTACATTATTTATTTAATCCTCACCAGAATATTGTTAGATAGATACCTATTATTCCTTTTGCCTAGAAGGCTTCTTTCCCACTCTAAGCCAAGCTAATTCCTTCCATACTTCAGGGAGCTCACACCTCTAGTCTAGAGTTACTTCCTTCCCTTACCCCCTTTCTAAATCAGGACCTCTTATTACTCTCTCACAGCATCTTGTTCCTTTCCTCCAGGGTATGTATCATAATTGTTCTTTATGTACTTTGTGTTTTACTATGTCTGACTCATTTCATAAACTCTAAGTCCTGTGAAGATAGGGACCATGCCTGTTTTATTTACCAATACACAGCAACATATTTGTTAAACAACGAATTAAATCATGTGTAGTTAAGTGATGAACTAGAATATGAATCAGGCCATCTTTCTACTCTACTATACTCTAAGATTACAACCTTTACACCACCAACTTCCCTCTACTGGACCAATGAACCCTCATCATCTCCTTTCTAACTAACCCACTTTCCAACCAATGCCATCATCATTTATTTGCTCACTGAAACTCACAGTCCCAGTCACCTTTCATTCCTTTCTCTTTTTCACTCCCATATGTAATTGGTTTCTTATTCTACTTTCAAAATGTCTCTCAAAGGCATCACCTTATCTCATGTTTTCTACTGCTACTTAATCAACTCCTGCCTGTTTAGAGACCCTCTTGCCTCCAAGCTCTATAGCGGTTCAAATGTTCTTGCTACAGTATGTCTCTGTTTTGTTTTTTTTTTTTAAGATTTTATTTATTTACTTGACAGAGAGAGATCACAAGTAGGCAGAGAGGCAGGCAGACAGAGAGAGGAGGAAGCAGGCTCCCTGCTGAGCAGAAAGCCCGATGCGGGACTCGATTGCAGGACCCCGAGATCATGACCTGAGCCGAAGGCAGCAGCTTAACCCACTGAGCCACCCAGGTGCCCCAGTATGTTTCTGTTATTAAAATCTCTTCAAAGAGAGAGAGAATCGCCATTGTATAAAAAGAAAATTATCAACTCTGATAAGAAGCAAAAATTAGAGGATGGGAAAATATTTCCATGTTACTTAATCTACTGCCTGCCTTTCAGGGTAGAACTACTATGCATTTTCCAATAAGACGGTATGGCCAAGTATAAGAAGCTAGGTTTTGTAGTGAGAGATCTGAGTTCAAGTCTCAGCTCTCCTACTTAATTATTAACAGTAGGATTATGGGCAAGGATTTCTCACTGTAAGGTAGAGATAGAGGTAAGCATTAAGTGAAAATAATTCAATGTAACATACTAACTTAGGACATGACACATTAGAGCTTAATAAATGTTACCTATACATATTCTCATCTTAAAAGAACTGCAAAAGAAGACTATCACTGGCTTTATCTACCAGTTCCAATATATTTAGAATTATAATAGTATCTATTGTATAATATTATTATATATTATATAATATTATATTATTATATATTTTATATTATTATATAATGTTATTATATAATATTAGTATCTATTCTTTAAAGTAGTGAATATAATCAATAAAAATCAGTTGCATTTCTATACACGAAAAACATGAACATGAAATTAAGAACACAATTCCACTTATAATGGCATCAAAAAAATAAAATGGTTATGTATAAATTTAACACAAGTGAAAGATATATACACTGAAAACTACAAAAATATGTTTAAAGGAATAAAAGAAGCCTGAAATAGATGGGAAGACATTTTGTGTTCATGGATTGGAAGATTTAATATTGTTAAGATGGCAATATTCCCCTAAAGCAATCTACAGATTTCATGTAATCCTTTTCAAAATCCCAGCTGGCTTTCTTTTTTATTTTTATTTTTTTAAAGATTTTATTTATTTATTTGACAGAGATCACAGGTAGGCAGAGAGAAGAGGAGGAAGCAGGCTCCCCGCTGAGCAGAGAGCCCAATGTGGGGCTCGATCCCAGGACCCTGGGACCATGACCTGAGCTGAAGGCAGAGGCTTTAACCCACTGAGCCACCCAGGTGCCCCTCTTTTTTAAAACTGACTACCCAATCCTAAAATTCATATGGAAAGAACACAAAATAGCCAAAACAATCTTGGAGGGGAAAAAAAAAAGGAAGATTGACATTTCCTGTTTTCAAAAACTTACTACCAAACCAAAGTAATCAAGATAGCATGGTACTAGGGCACCTGAGTGGCTCAGTCAGTTAAGCATCTACCGTTGGCTCAGGTCATGATTCCAGGATTCTGGGATCAAACTCGACATCAGGCTCCTTGCTCAGTGGGGAGCCTGCTTCTTCTTCTGTCTACAGCTCCCCCTGCTTGTGCTCTGTCAAATGAATAAAAAAAAAAAAAAAAAAAAAAAAAAAAAAACCATGGCCTGGGCGTAATGACAGACATATGTAATAAACAATTAGAACTGAGAGTCCAGAAATAAATCTGTTCATCTATGGTCAATTGATTGTTGACAAGAGTGGCAAGCCAATTCAATGGGGGAAAGAAGAATCTTTGAGCAGATGGTGCTGAGACAACTGGATATCCACATGCAAAAGAATGAATTTATACTCTTGGCATATACCATTTATAAAAGCTCACTCAAAATGGATCTAAGACCCAAGCATAGGAGCTGTGACTATAAAACTCTTAGAAGAAAACATGGGTATATCTTCATGACCTTGGATTAGGCAAAATAGTTTCTTAGATATGAAACCGAAGGCACAAGCAATCAAAGAAAAGATAAATTGGATTTCATCAAAATTAAAACTTTTTGTACTTTAAAGGATATTATCAAGAAACTAAAAAAGCAACCCACAGTCTAGGAGAAAAATATTCCCAGAACATATACCTGATAAGGATCTATAATACAGAATATATAAAGAACTCTTAAAACTCAGTAAGAAAAAGACAACCCAATTAAATAATGGATAAATAAAGAATAACTCAATTAAAAAGTGGGCAAAAGATCTGAGTAAGATATTTCTCCAGAGAAGATATACAAATACCCAATAAGAACATGAAACAGAGGCTCAACATCATTCCTGGTCAGGTAAATGCAAACCAAACCACAATATGGTATTATTTTATATCCACGAGGATGTCTCTGAACAAAAACTTTAATAATACAAGTATTGGTCAGGATGTTGAAAATTAAGACCCATCACACACTTAGGGTGGGAATATATAATGTGCAACCATCAAAAATAGTCTTAAAGTTCTTGAAAAAGTTACACAGAGTTGCCATATGACCCAGCAGTTCTACTAAGTATATACTCAAGAGAACTGAAAACATTGTCTACACAAAGAGTTGTATATGAATGTTCATAGCAGCATTATTTATAATAGCTAAAAGATGAAAGCAACCCAAATATCTAAAAACTGATGAGTGGATAAATAAAATATTATATATCCACATAATGGGACATTATCCTACCATAAAGAAGAATGAAGTATTGACTGACACTACCACACAGATGAGTCCTGAAACCATTATGGTAAATAAAAGTAGGCATATACAAAAGGCCACAATATTGCATGATTCCATTTATAGGAAATATCCAGAAGGGACAAATTCATTAGAGACAGTGTAGATTAGTGGTTGCCAAGGGTTGGGAGGGGGAAGGCTAATGGGGAGTGACTGTTAATGGGTATGTTTTGGGGGTGATAGAAACGTGACATTAGACAGTGACGATGGTGGCACAACCTTCTGAATGTACTAAAACCCACTTAACTGTACACTGCAAAAGGGTCACTTTTATGACATAATAATTAAATCTCAATAAAAAGATAAATTTCAAAAGAAGTAGTTAATACAGTTCCATTCCTTTAGAGCACTAGCCTGTTTTCTCCCCTCAGGAGACTCAGAGACTCTTACCACAGAACAGTTGTGAGTCTTGAATATTTAAAAAAAAAATTTGTTTAAAGATTTTATTTATTTATTTGACAGAGAGAGAGCAGGAGAGCACAGGCAGGGGGAGTGAAGAAGAGAGAAACAGGCCCCCTGCTGAGCAGAGAACCCAACGTGGGGCTTGATTCCAGGACTCTGAGATCACGACCTGAGCCGAAGGCAGCAGCTTAACTGACAGAAACACGCAGGTGCCCCTAACAAAAGTTTTTTTTTTTTAATTATTTATTTATTTATTTGACAGAGACATAGTGAGAGAGGGAATACAAGTAGGGGGAGTGAGAGAGGGAGATGCAGGCCTCCTGCCAAGCAGGGAATTCGATGCAGGGGCTCCATCCCAGGACCCTGGGATCATGACCTGAGCCAAAGGCAGATGCTTAAACTGACTGAGCGACCTAGATGCCCATAAAAATTTTTTTAAAAATAAACTCTACCCCTAATGTGGGGCTGGAACTCACGACCCTGAGATCAAGAGCCACACATGCTCTACTGACTGAGCCAGCCAGGCACCGCTGTCTGGAGTATTTTAAAACAGCATTAAGTCCTGTTGGGTAAACTCACTAGGTAAAGGAACAGGAGAGACAAATTTGCATCTTACCCAGCACAATTCCAAGACAGAGGATGCATTTATTTCTAATGGCACAGCTAGGACAAAGGGAGAAGAGTCAGACATTCAAAAACTGAAAGCTTCAGCCCAAAGCAGGTCAATAATAAAAGAAAACACCCCCCCCACACACACACATTACTAAATACATATCCCTGGGTCCGCCTGGCATGCACTGGATATGATTCTGCCAAAAACCAAATTCAGAACAAATACCAAGATTCCGGGGAGGGCAAAGCTCAAACAAGCAAAAGCATTTCTAGTTGTTATGAGCAGATAAGGGAAAATAAACAGATGCGTTTCATTCTGGGCTTGTTATTATCAAATTGGCCTGGCAGCAAGGCAGGGGATGAAAGTGGGGCTGTTTCAACACAGGGGAAAAGCGAGGGCTCGGCTCTGAGTGGCCCTCACCTGACACACATTCTACCTCAATTAATTCTCTCGGGAAAGAGGCAAATTCAGAATTCTCTTCCGAGTACAGCCCTGGCCCTTTCTTTTCAGTATTTTACAATTCATACTGGGAAGCAGCTGAGGCAGGAAATATTAGTATTACCACTGAAGCTTTTAATGCATAATTATTGTCAATTGTTACAAAGCGATCCCTGTCAGAGTCACACCTCTAAACAATCAAAAGGAATCAAAGTCACAAGGTGCGAGCCTCAGGAACAAATACAAAATTGCCTGATGGTTGTGGTTTTGGCTTGGCGCAATTCTAGGAATGCACTGTGGTCGCTGGCTTCTGTCCAGAGCACTAAATAGAAAGTCTTTGTCTGAGGAAGGGCCTGTCCCCTCACAACTGACCTGAGCAGGGCTGTCAGTACGTGTGTATCACTCGCTTTGAACCTTTTTAAGAAAACAGATGCCCTCTAACTGAAGATAATTTGGAAATTGGCACAATAGTTAAAAAAAATAAATCCAGTTGGACAGTTGTTGTAGGGCTCCTGCCAACTTCTGGTTTCTTGCCATAGAGAGTAATGATTCCTGTCAGTCACTTAGAAAAAGAATAGCTTCTAGAAAAGCCAAATCACTATGACCTAAAAACAGCAACCCTGCATCAGCACATAAAAACTTACAGGAAGTTGGAAGTCTGAAAAATCAGATTCAAATTCAGAAACTTAATCTCTGCTCCAATATTGAAGCTGTGATGAGAAACAAGCCCCGCAAAAATACAAATTAAGCATTTTATTGGTTTTGTTGTAAAAAGGAAGGAAGGAAGGAAAGAAGGAAGGGAGGGAAGGAGAGATGGTAATGGGGGCTAATATTGCTTTCCCAGAGCAAATGATATATTGTTCTGTGACTGCACCTTCAAATTGTTTTATTCAGATTTGTTCCCTGATTTCTAAAAACCAAGTATCTTCAAATAAGTAGAAATCAGGGCAATCAGGAAAAGGAGCCATACAGCCTACTTGAATTTCTATACTAATCATAAATATTTTAGCATTACTATAATAAACAATTCAGTATTTAGACTAATCTATAAGTCATTTGTGTGCAACAGTTACCAATTAAATTGTTGAAAAGCCTCTGGAGGATTAGTTGGTGAAGCTTGGAGATGCTGGGGAATAGTGGTGAAAGAGGGATGCTTCAGAGCTCAGTACAGTGGTTAAGAATGTCAAAGGGCAATGAGGCCAGCAGAGAGATGTATTAGTAAGCTACCCTTCAAGTGGGCTAAATTTTATGCCTCTTAACCCAGAATCTGAGCTTATATCCAACAGGCATTCATAGGTCCTTAGGTAAAGGACAGAGGAAGATAAGGAACAAAAATTCTCTGCAGTTCTGTGGGAGCGGGACCTAGCACCTTCTTACAAATCTTTGGCACCAACACAGCTCTAACATTTCAGAGTCCCAAAAAAAGAGACTATAAAGAGTATCAACATAGGCCAAAGGCAAAATTCTTTGCCAAGTTGTAAGTACTGTTGAAATGTTGATCAACAGTCTGAGAATTGATTTAAAAAAAAAAACAAAAAACCACACCTCCAAATTCTACTATCAGCAAGTTTAAGCAAGTCCTACATCGCACTGTATAGGAATATACATACATTACCATCCCATTAAACTTCTTATCAGAATTGGCACTTGGGAAGGAATCTTAGATTAGGAAATTAAATTTTATTACAGTAAGGATTTGGCATTCCCAATTCCGGAGAGTTCAGCAGTAGCAGAAAAGACTGGGAAAGTCGTTTTCTAATACCCTTGCCCTCAAAGACGGCGTCAAAAGATGAAAGGACTGATCCTGGGTGTGTGATCTCATTAAGAGGAATGACACTGGGGTAAATTAAAGTTTCTTAATGCATCACATCATCTGAAGTCAGTAACTGCCCTGCTGAGGGAGGTGGGACTGGTCCTTCCATCACCTTGCTCAAGAAACCTCAGGGACCAGTCTGAGAAGGTGTCACACAGCTAGGAAGTGGCACAGCCGGTCCAGAATTGAAATCGTCAGAGTCCAAATACCTTGGTTTGTTCCTCCTACCTGACAGTCTTTCATAAATAAACACACAAACATAACCAGGGGCACAGAGATGGGAGTGAGCAAGAACAGAACAGTATAAAAATCTGTGTTACACCTGAGAGTACTTCTCAAACAGATCTTAATTTTATTTTCCTCCAAGTCTGGAAAATTATTTGATGGCCACACTTGAACTGTTTAAACTTTTATTTTCATTTTGAATCCGACTTACAACACATCTGTTTATCACATAAAGAAACAAAATTGCCAGAGATTAAGCAATGAGTTGTTTTCAGCAAATTTCAACATTTGTTCCCAGTCCAATTCAAATGGTAGCTTTCAGAATGAGCCCAACCTGAAAGATCATTTCTGAGCGATAAGGAAGCTCTTTTGATGGGAGATCAATTTTGAAGCCCGGTTCTCTGAAATTTTATGTTTAAGACCATTTATTTACCAGGTACATTTACCCTTTCTCATGTCTGTGCACAAGCCTGGCTGTGTGAATGCAGACAAGGAGCTGATCATCTACAGTCATTCTGCCTGCAATCTGCAGTACCCCCTTGAGTCGTCTGGTGGGGGGTTTTGAAGAATTCCAGTCATGCATTTAAAGTCATATTCTCAATGTGCTAGACTTCAGTTCTAGTTTAGAAAAGGGAGATAGGTTGGGTTGGTCAACGTCAGTAAGTATGCAGGATAAAATCAGTTACGGGATTGTTTTCTGTAAAAAGCAAAATAATATCTCATTTTTCCACAGGATTTTCACAATGTTTTCCTACGGTCATGGCTACAAGGATAATCAATAGGAAACCTTGAAAGAACTACGCAAATGATGATCAAAACTGGATTCAATTAGAAGATGAACAAAATCCATGATGCTTGCCTACCCGTCCAGATCAATTCAAGAATCCTTGCATTCAAGGACCTGAATGGGCCCGCTCTGATGGATGATCAGACGTATGATCCAAGGAAAGCTGCTTTCTGCTTTCTTTTTGGAGATAGCTGATTTTCTTTATTCTCCAGAAAAGGTGTTTGATGAAACAGTTACTATATAACCTAAAAATCAGTTTTTTTACTTATTCATACCCGAAGGCCAAGATTTAAAATCACGGTGTCTAAGTAGTTAGTGAACATGATTCTCTGCGGTGGCCCTGTAGACAGGAGTAGTAGCCACCTGTGGTCACCGACACCTGTGAATGTCTGAAAAGGCTGCCCCTGCCATGCACTGTTTCACTCAGGTCACAATGTATGAGCCAAAGCGCAACATCCTATCCATTTTCCAACTTTCTAAAAGATGCTCTCATATCTCTTATTCTGTCTGCTCACTTATTCCAATGCCCAAAGGTTAAATGCATTGAAGATTTAATAATTCAAAGCTTTGTAGTGCAGATAGGGAGATAAGCCCACCAAAGTATGCTTTTCTTCTGCTTGGGTTGAAACAATTTTTTTTTTTTTTTTTTTTTTTTTTTTTTTTTTTTAAGTAGGCTCCAGCCCAGTACAGGGCTTGGACTCAGGACACTAAGACCAAGACCTGAGCTGAGATCAAGAGTTGGCCGCTTAACCGAGTAAGACACCCAAGCACCCCCGGGGTTGAAACAATTCCAGGTTAATACATTCAAACCTTAGTCCTACTTCAAGAGACACAGTCCAAGGGCCATTATGTCTGCATATTAGCTTAATAAGAAAAATTGCTGAAAAACCATTTAACATACAAATTAGAAATACTCCAAAGAAAACAGTTTTCAAGTATCCATAAAGAAAAGAGAGGTCTATACAAATAAAAGGCAACAGTTTTTACTACTTCCTAAGTCTTACTGCCAACAGGACTTCCAAATTACTTTTGTCTGTACCTCTCTTTCTCTGCAGCTAAGGCTAAAGGTAGGCATTTCTTCCATTTTGCCTTCAGTCCATTATCAGCACACACAAAGCTCAAAGCAAGTATCAAGAGAGAAAATGATAGGAAATTCAATTGCTTTAGGTACTACTGCAGGTACCGGTGCTAAGGAAAAATAGATACCTAGACAACTATCCATAAGAAAATAGCTGGTGGCCTATAATGCAAAGTGAATCACCTTAATTCCTTAAGCAAATTTAATTTACAACACAATGGAATTCCTTTCCTAAGACCATCTATACAGGTTTAATAGGTATTAATTAGTTTTGAAATGAAAGATAATGCATAAGATAGAGAGAAGCCAGCAGCTGTCTTTTTTTTATTTTTTTAAGATTTTATTTATTTATTTGACAGAGATCACAAGTAGGCAGAGAGGCAGGGAGAGAGAGAGAGAGTGAGGAGGAAGTAGGCACCCTGCTGAGCAGAGAGCCCAATGCGGGGGCTCCATCTCAGGACCCTGAGATCATGACCTGAGCTGAAGGCAGAGGTTTAACCCACTGAGCCACCCAGGCGCCCCCAGCAGCTGTCTTTTTAATTTTTATTTTTAAACTATAAAAATATTTCTAAAATACAGAAAAACAGATGCTCATGACTCTGGCTTAAGTTTCTCCTTCAGAATTTCTTTAAAAGGCTATCTCTAAACTGTGTGTGCATGTGTGTGTGTGTGATTTTCTGAGTATAAAATTAAAGAAATGCATAACTCAAACTAATTCACCTAGTCATCTCCTTATAGTGAACCCAACCCCATAATTACTACATTTTGAAGCTAAACTATTACATTTTCTGGGCTACAGCGCATCACTGAGTTTTTTTTTTTTTTTTTTTTTTTTTTTTTAAGATTTTATTTATTTATTTGACAGAGAGAAATTACAAGTACACTGAGAGGGAGGCAGAGAGAGAGAGAGAAGGAAGCAGGCTCCCTGCTGAGCAGAGAGCCCGATGCGGGACTCGATCCCAGACCCTGAGATCATGACCTGAGCCGAAGGCAGCGGCTTAACCCACTGAGCCACCCAGGCGCCCCAGAGTTTTTATTTTAAAACATTGTCATTTTCTTTGCTCTAGGAAATTGATGACTTAAAAACTACTGATAGTTTTTATTTGAATATTTCTGTATAGCTGATAATGACTAAAACATCTATCTTTCTATCTCGGAATTAGAAAGAAATTTAGTCAATGAAACAGTCTCAAAAACTTAACTTTTTAAAAATTTCGCAAAATTGAAAAACCATGCTATATGGGATTTGAAAACAGTTCTAAGACATTCCTGTCATTGACAAGAAGATAGAAAAGTGCTACCTGGTCCTGTACTGACTATAAAATAAATGTCTTCAATGAGGTATATCTTTAGAAAATGTTATTGAGTAACTAACCTAAAGGTGCAACCATATGCAACAGGGAAAATATAATTTCATGAAATCATACATGATGAATGAAAGTGGTCTCTGACATACATTTCCAGCTCTACCTCTTTCTCTTGAGACTGCCTACCTACATTCTAACTGTTGGCTGACTAAGTTCTTCAATTGTGGCCTGGTCCAAACTGGCGGGGAGGGGGGCAGGGAGAGGGAGACACATGTATATGTAAGAACATGGGGTAAAAGTAGACCTGAACAGATGTTAAGGCAGATGTTAAGACATCTGTTAAGACAGATGTTAAGACATCCTATGTCCTTGGAGAGGAAATCTCAAAATCACAAGATATTCTTATTCCTTAATTCTTAACTTATAACTTATATATCCCACAAAACTACCATCAGTCTCCCTACTCCTGGAATTTGACAAGTTAATTAAAAGGCTAATTTGGAAGAGCAATCAAGCAAGAACAGCCAGGAAAAAACCTTGAAAAAGAAGAGCGGATATTACAACATAATGTAAATAAAATATGAGGTATTGGCATATGAATAAACAGTTCAGTTGAATGGAGTAGAAACCCAAGATACAAAATCAAAATGTATGTGAAGATATATGCATATCATACAATGGAGTTAACATCTCAGATCAGGGTTTGGAAAAGACTGACATTTTGGGTGAACATTCTTCACATGATACATGAGGATAAATTCCTAATAAATGAGATTTAAATGTAAAAAATGAAAAAAACATTAAGTACTTAAAGTAAAAGGTGGGGGGAGTTAAATCCCTCCATATTCTTGGAGTGGAGAAATATTTCCCAAGTGACTCAAAGTCCAGAAGCAGAAAGAAAGATTAGTGAATCTGACTATATAAAAACAAGCAAAATCTTACAGAGTAAAAAAACAAAAAGCACAAAACTTCCATAAACAAAACAAAAAGTACAAACAACAAATTGAGAAAAAAATCTGTAATTCATATCATATACAAAGGTTAATATTCCCAATATATAAAGAACTCCTAAAATTAAAGAAGGACTAGAAGAACTTGTGTAGAAAACTGGGAGAGAGGGGCACCTAGGTAGCTCAGTTGGCTGCGTGACTGACTCCTGGTTTTGGCTCAGGTCACGATCTCAGGATAGTGAGCTGGAGCTCCCTATCATGCTCTGCCCTCAGCAGGAGTCTGCTGAAGATTCACTTCCTCCCTCTCCCATTGCCCCCCCCCCCCCCCCCAGCTCACAGGCATGTACTCTCGTGCTCTCTCTCTCTCCAAAATAAATAAATAGATCTTTAAAAAAAGAAGAGAGAACTGAGCAGAGTTCCCAGAAAGAACTGCCAAGCACCCCCCAAACATGAAATTATGCTCAACTTCCCTCCTGACAAGAGAAATGTAGATCTCTCATCAACTAGATTTCCAAAAGTTTGAAAAACATACTCTGTTGGCAGCATTGTGGGGAAATAGGCCTCTCATACACTGTAGGTAGGATCTTCACTGGAGGGGACATTTGAGGAGGGGATGACATCCTGCTACTGTGTGACAGAGTACTATGGAATTTGGATTAAGTAAAAAAATCTACAGTTGGCAATTTTGTAACTGCCTTAGAAATTTTCCATCTAGCCTACTGCAATATAGCTGCACGTGATGGGTGTGTATGACACCAAAGGCAGACTTTCCTATGGGTTATATAAAGTGGTGCCCACTGGAGTTCCACGGAGTCCTGCTACCAACTGCCTAACCCTTATGAAATCACTGCTTCCACTGATTCAAATTAAGTTTCTTCCTTTCCTCCTCATCCTCCCTTCCCTCTCCTTCCTTCATTCTTTTCTTTTTGTAATAACTCCATCAAGGAGGAAAATAACATCCCTCTTTTAAAAGCATTCTTTAGGGTGCCTGGATGCCTCAGTTGGTTAGGCGACTGCCTTCAGGTCAGGTCATGATCTCAGGGTCATGAGATTCAGCCCTGTGTGGGGCTCTGTGCTCAGCACGGACTCAGCTTGAGATTCTCTCTTCCTTTCCCTCTGCCCTTTCTGCTTGTGCTGGCTCTCTCTCAAAAATAAATAAATAAAATCTTTTTTTAAAAAAGCATTCTTTGTGAAAGTTAGACTCCTCCCTGACCACATGGTTTAAACGAGGAACGGCAAACTGTAATGTCCTTGTGGGTGGCAGGGGTGCAAGGCAAGGCCACACTGGAAAATATAACACTTACATTCAGTGTAGCCAAGAGGGATTATGAATCTGGTGTTGACAATGTTTTCTATTTTTCAAGAGCAGCTAGTGATCTGCATTTGTTATGGGAAATTCCTCAATTTTTTTTTAAAGATTTTATTTATTTATTTGACAGAGAGAAATCACAAGTAGATGGAGAGGCAGGCAGAGAGAGAGAAAGGGAAGCAGGCTCTCCGCTGAGCAGAGAGCCCGATGTGGGACTCGATCCCAGGACTCTGAGATCATGACCCGAGCCGAAGGCAGCAGCTTAACCCACTGAGCCACCCAGGCGCCCAAATTCCTCAATTTTTAAGAGCTAACATCCAATTCAGATTTCTTTACACTGTTCAGGTCAAACAAAAATGCCACTGTTTATACCTCCAGTTTGTAAGCTCTATTTTAGATCTTTTTCCAGGGGGCTTATTATTTAGCCGATTTATCATCTGGGTTGCTCTTCTCTAGACCAGCCAGTTAGTCATCACTTGTCTAAATACAGAGATCAGAAAGGGACGTAATTTTCTACAAGTGTGATATGACTGATGCACAGTGTGGCATCTTTAGTTTTACATGTCATTTTCCTGTATAAGCATTCTAGGATTCTCATTCTTTAAAAATAAGAAGTATTGCACCATCCTATATTGGGACTTGTTTTCTAAAAATCAGAGTTTGGATTAGAACCCAGCTCCTTTGATGCCTGATGCAGCCCTTCTGTCTCACTGCCTTACCGGGTGACTTTTGAGAAGATCCCCATCCTTGAAATGGGAATAACAAAGTATCTACTTGAGAGGGCTGTTGTGAAGAAGGAATGACTTGATGTGTGTCAAGTATTCTGCACAGTGTCTGGCACCTATATAAATTTATCAGACAGAGGGACTAGTAGTGTCTTTGTAGCTACTATGTCAACTCTGTGCACATTTAATAATTATACAAGAATTTCCCCATAAGTTTCACCAAAGTTCAGGTGTTACATTTATTATCTTTTTGTTTGTGGCCCGTCTATCCCTGAAGGAGACTTAACAACTAACAAAATTTGCCATTTGCAAAAACATAGTCATTGCTATTCAGTGCCTAGTGTTTGTCAAGGTGCTTATTTTAAGTGGATTGTTTGATGATACGTTGTAATAATTTCCTTGCTATCTGGAATAGGAAGACATCTGTAATTACCAGGTCATCCAGAAGCTATTCTCCAGTTTTTTACAGCTGTCTTTTGTGCTCCATGGCATCTCAAAAATAGTAGCTAATAGTGGCTCTACCAATACATTTTACTAATTCCTTGAATAACAGAGGATGCAAGGTACAGGGCCTGATATCATGAATTCACCATTTCCCCCCAACCATTTATTATTAAAAAAAAAAAAAACAAAAAACACACAACAAAACTTTTCTCAGACCTGTATCCTCCCTCTAGCTACCACCCTTTCTCTCGTCCTTGCTTGCCATCAATCTCTGCTTCCTCCCCTCTTCCCATTCATTCCTCAGTGTGCTGCCACTGCCCGCCTGCCCCCACCATTCCACTGCACCTGTTCCAATAGCGGGCAGTGTGCTGACTGCTGTGCATTCTTCCGGACACCATTCCTTGTATTCTTCCTGCCTCTTCCTACATTCTCAGTCAGTATCTTGCTCTTTTCCTTTACTTGGCCCCTTAAATACTGGAGTGTTATCTAAGGTCTCACCTGAATTTCTCTTGTTTTTACTCTGTATACCTATCCTAGCCAATCTCATCCACACACCCAAATTAATCAATTCTATACTCCAGACCCACACTTACAACTGTCTACTGGATATTTCCCCTGGAAGGCTCCATGGGGGACTTTAGCCCCCAAATATCTAAGACAGAAATCTTCAACTCAGTGCTCCCACAACACAAACTTTTTCCTTTTTCAACATAGCAATGGCACCACTACCTACATAAGCATTTATGGTAGGCACAACAGATAGTTAGCCCTCTTCCCAAAGATGTCCATGTCCTAATCCCCAAAACCTGTGAACGAATAGTCTACTGGCAAAGAGGAATTAAGGTCACTAATCAACTAACCTTGAGATGGGGATGTTTCTCTGCATTATCCGGGTGGGACACATATAATCATCAAGGTCTTCAAATGTGGAAGAGAAAGGCAGAGATGCAAAGTCAGGGGGATGTGATATGAGAATCAACGAGCTGTTTCCACCTTTGAAGATGGAAGGACACCATGAATCAAGGAATGTGGGTGGACAGGGCAGTCTTAAGAATCTGGAAACACACACACAAGCCTTCTTCCCTAGAGGCTACAGAAGGAAACAGCACTGGTAACACCATCATTTTACCCCAGTGAGATCCATTTCAGTTCTGACTTCCAGAACTGTAAGACAATAAATCTGTGCTGTTTTTGAGCTACTAAGTTTGTGGTATTTTGTTGTAGCAACAACAGGACACTAATCCAGCACCCAAGGCAGAAGCTGGAGAGTTACCCTCTATTTCCAGTCAATTATTCTCTAAGTACTATTATCATCTAAATTCCCTTCAGATCCAATTCCTCTTCTTCATCTCCATTACCACAATCTCATCCAATTTTGTCAGATTATAATCATAATTTCCTACTGCTTTTCTTTTTTTAGTTTGGTACCCTTACCCCAATTCATTCCAATCCAGTGATACTTGCTGCCTGCTAAAGGAGTTCTCAAAAAAATAAGCATCCCTTGATCATATTTCTTTCTTTTTTTTTTTTTTAAGAATTTATTTATTTATTTGACAGACAGAGATCACAAGTAGGCAGAGAGGCAGGCAGAGAGAGAGAGGAGGAAGCAGGCTCCCCGCTGAGCAGAGTGCCCGATGCGGGACTCGATCCCAGGACTCTGGGATCATGACCTGAGCTGAAGGCAGTGGCTTAACCCACTGAGCCACCCAAGGCACCCGATCATATTTCTTCAAATAGTTCTTCAATGACTTCAGGACCAAGTTCAAATATCCCAGCAGAGCCTATGAAGCCCTATCAGAACAGAGACTGGCTATATGCATTATAGCATTAAAACACTGGTGAGGGCTAAACATTGCTAGAACCATAAAGACATGGAGGAAAACGACACGTAACAGAATTCCCAAGTACCCAGCACTGTTTGAGGTTGGAAGAGAACATTGGGATGTGGGGAGAGTGGGGACGGGTGAAAGGCCCCTGGGATGTTCTTGAGTGGCACAAAGAGATGTTGAA
Source organism: Mustela erminea (assembly GCF_009829155.1). NCBI lineage: Eukaryota > Metazoa > Chordata > Mammalia > Carnivora > Mustelidae > Mustela > Mustela erminea. The sequence continues at coordinate 85,319,479 of NC_045617.1, forward strand.
TTGCCATCTGGGAAGGACCCACCCCTTTAACTACTATTGGAAAGGCTCTGCAATCTGAGACCTAGTCACCACAAGGCTTGCTCAAACCTCTTCCTCTACAGCCCTCAGTATCTCTAAAGTACTATTAAACAATACTTCCAGAAATGGCATAACACAACTCCTCTGCCCCAGACTTGGGAGCTATGTTCTCTCATCCCCTGTGGCTCTGTCTGTGACACCCAGATTCTGCTCAGGCACCTCATCTATCTGTAAGGGCAGCTCCTAGGAAGAAGAGCTTGAGTTAACCCCACCTGCCTGAGTTAGGTGCCCCGTAAGCTCCTACACCGCCTGGGACAATCTCTATGGTAGCATGTCTCTTGCTGAGATGTAAGGGTTGACTGCTTTCCATCCATTTCCTCTGACTAGACTGTAACCTCTTTGTGGGTGAGACTTTGTCTTCACCTCTGTGTCCAATACCTAATAAACTATTGACAAATAACCAGTATTCAAAGATTAGTTGAATAAACAAATAAGTATATGAATATTAGTGACTTAATAAAATGATTTTTCCATTCTCCCACAGTATGAGTAACATTTGTTTTTGGTGACTGAACATCACAGCTTACTTTTTTTCCCAAAGGGGAAGGTGGAAAAAAACGTGGAAAACCTTTTAAAAGTCATTTATTAGCTTTCTACCATGGGGAAAGAAAGCAGCTGATCAATGTACCCTAGAACTCTTGCCTGCTATAATTGAAGAATGTTTTTTTCTATTATCATTTATGTCTTTGCTTATGGCCCATAAAGAGTCAGATTTAACTGCATTGAAATTTTAAGGGAAAAATATAAAGGATCTTGATGAAACAAAAGTGTTGGTATGAGATGAGCCTTCCAAGGGAAATAAATTATCAAAAATCACTCTTTCTGACTCTACGTGTAGTGAGAAATATGTTTAGGGTTGCACAACTATCATGTAAATGTGTTATGGTCCAGATGCAGAAATTGGCCTAATTGTATATAAGACTGTCCATTTACAGATCGGTCTTGACTTATCTACCCAAGTGTATTCTGGTCCTTTTCCCCTCTCCAGCTCTACCATTTCCAACATCTCCTATCCCACCCCTAAAATGAGGCAGGGGGTAGGGGCAGAGTGAGGTGGGAGGAAAAGAGAGTATATGTGTTTATGAGTGCAGTAAGTGAGCTAAGGTTTCATGGCTGCTACATGAAATTCTCAGGAAAATCCCCAAATGGAGCCTGAAATTTCCCAGGTGCCTCTAGAATAATGATTTTCTTCCTTATGGCAGTATTCCTAATGATGTATTTCATTATCATCCTTCCTAAGGAGCTTTTTTAGATTTTTTCTTTTCTAATTACTCTCACTCCCAATGAAATTTTAGTAGCATAACTATCTATTTATTTATGTACTCTGTATGTGTGTATGTATGTGTGTGTGTGTGTGTCTGTGCTTTATACATAAAGAAATAAGATCTTTTTGACCCTGAGAGCCAATTTTCACTTCTGTGGGCAATATCCCCTCTTGATGAGAATACGTGGACTAGAGGATATGAACATGGTAAGTAAGTACTGTTCTTAAGCAAGGTGGGCCAAGGATCATAAACTCATTCTTATAAAGTAGCTATGTGTAACCTGAGGAAAATTAGTGAGCTGAATTTCAAGCATGTTGTTTACATTTGGGAATATTGCTAGTTTACCCTTAGTATACCTTTCGTAATCTTCTTAGGAGGCAATCCTATCCCTTTACTTAATACCTGGCTGAGTTCCAACGTGTTAGAGCCCCATGTTCTCTCCTCTCCCTCCCACCGTCCTGATGGCCCATAGCAGAATTCTGGTTATGGGACCTTAGGAGTAGATTAAATTTTTGCTTACAATTTCTACTCCCAAGAAGATCTACAGAAAAGGGTCAGGACATCCTCTTCATTTGCTGATAATTCTTTTTTTTTTGGAGGTTGGTTATGGGCAAACTTCCCTTATCCATTCCTATACCAAGTAAGCCCCGTTAGTTCTAGGATCGGGGATTTCAAGTTCTTAAAGAATCCTACTTTCCAATGATGAATGTCTAAACAAAATGTGGCACAGCTATATAATGGAGTATCTTTTAGTCATAAAAACATATGAAGTACTTATCAGTACACACATCATGCTATAACATGGATGAACCTTGAACACTTCTGGCTAGGTGAAAAAAGTCAGTCACAAAATACCGCCTATTTTAAGACTCCATTTACATGAACTATTCAGAGTAGCAAATCCACAGAGACAGAAAGATTAGTGATTGCCTGAGGCTGGGGTGAGGTAGGGGTGGGAGGGGGAAAAGGGAGAGTGACATCTACAGGGCATGGAGTTCCTTTTGAGGGCAATGAAAATATTATTAAAACTGAGTTGTAGTGATAGTTGCACAACTCTGTAAATATACTTAAAACACAGAATTGTTGGGGTGCCTGGGAGGCTCTGTGGGTTAAAGCCTCTGCCTTTGGCTCAGGTCATCATCTCAGGGTCCTGGGATGGAGCCCTGCATTGGGTTCTTTGTTCTGCAGGAAGTCTGCTTCCCCCCACACACAATCTCTGCCTGCCTCTCTGCCTACTTGTGATCTCTGTCTGTCAAATAAATAAATAAATCTTAAAAACAAAACAAAACAAAACAAAACAGAGAATTGTTCACTTTATTCTTTTTTTTTTTTTTTTTTTGGAATTGTTCACTTTAAATGGTGAAGTGAATGGTATGTGAATTATATCTCAATAAAGCTGTTAACCAAAAAGAGGTATTGCTTGTACTTCAGAAATGCTTGGACATGATGTTGATGAGACTCTTTAATCAGTCCCTTTTTTCCTCACCTGAAATTTCAAATTCATGGTAATCAAGAGAATCAGTCTGATCTAGTCCAGAAAAAAGAGAAAATGCTCATTTTGGAAGACTCTAAAAGACTGGTTTAGAAGTACTGAGCACTTCTTATGGTGCTCAAAGCGATCCTTCTGGCTCTACAAACTAGATGTCCAACAATGGACTAGAAATAAATTGCACTAAACCTGAAATAGTCAAAACTGACTTAGCCTAAGGTCCTTCTTAATCTACCAATTCTGCAAAACTCCTGACAGCACCTCTCTTCCCTGACAAATAAGTAAAACTGAAAAAAAAAAAAAAAAAGGTTAACCCTTTTAAGCTTTTAATTATTCTATGAATAGATGACTAGAACTTTTTATAAGACAATAGGTTGTAACATTAAATCAACACTATTCTGCATCATCACTATGGTGTCAGTATCCAAGAACTTACATGAGGCTGCGAGGGTATTCTTCTTTAATCACTCTTTAAGAGTTACCACGCACACAAGGACCAGGAGAAAACAACACAGAGGTACCAGAACCCTCTGCCGGGCAGGGGACTCTGCTCACTCACTATGTGAGAAACTCATCTGCCACCTGAGAGACAACTGACCAGCAGTGACCCAAACTCGTGCTTCAGTAAAATCCCTGGTTTGGGTCGGGGTGGGGGGGGACCTTTGTGATTGCTTCTGATCACCAAGATGCCTACGGTGGGGTTTTATCAAAAAGATAAAATCCCACAGAACCATTAAAATTGGTACCTGTGATGGCTACATGCAAAATGTTTAAAAGATAATGTTAGAAAAGCACAAAATTTTTTACAAAGATCTTTTAACTGTTGAATATGGGAAAAAAGTGAAAATGTTACTTTGACAGGACTGGATGAAATTTTTAAGATTCTTAGTCCCTTTTATGATGTCTTAAAGTGTATTTAATAATAGAAGAGTTTTAGAAAACATTTATAGTTTTAGAGGGCAAGATTATTTAGTTGACAAGATTCTTTTCTTTGTTTCTGAACATGTTCTGGTTTAAAAATTTGTTCTTATCTTTTAACAATTTCCTTTGTATTTATACATGTCCTAGGCTGCCTTATAGATGGGACAGTTCAGAGATGTTCTGCTTCTGTATGTCAGCCTCAAGATAAGGCACATGGAGCAAAGGATTTAAGTGGTTCATGGTAACAATGGCCAGCTTTAAGAATGCTGTATGTTTAACATTTGCAACCATGACCAGATAAATGCATGAGAAATAGATTCCACTGAAATTCAAGATGACACCAAATAGAGCCATTAGCCAGACACAAGAAGTTTTGACTAAAGCTAAATTGTCAGTGGAATAAATAATTAAGTTCATAATGACAAGTACAGGGTACATTAATAAAGCAAAAGAAAACAAAGGAGAAAGGAATAGAAATAGGGACCACAAATATTCAAATACAGAAAGCTTGACCCAAAACACGCATGTCTGCCTCCAGAAATAATGATCACTTGCTCTCAGTTTCCACTAAGGATCAGAATGCAGCATAAGGTAAGACCTAGAATAATTAAGAGACAATTCTTTAACTGGTTAAATAAAAAACCAGTGCCATCAAATACAATTGTAAAACCACCTTATCAAGTTAATTTTCTCAATCAGAGGTTTTCCGTGGGGGTGGTGTCACTCTAGGAGGCGTTCTGGAAATCTGTGGGAGCATTTTTACCTTCCGGTAGAATCCCTTCCTTTCATTTCTTTATGCCACAGATGTAGCATAATACTGATTTATTCAAATCTCCTTTTCATTGTAATATAACCAACACATAGAAAAACGGATAAAGTATAAAAGTATAACTTAGCAAACAGTTGTAGAATAAACCCGTACCAGTCCCTCAGAAGCCCCACATGTGCCCCTTCTTGGTAAGTCTTGATAGGTAGGTAGTAAAGCTAGTCTTCCCACCCTGTTCTTCTCCTTCATAGGTGATGTGCTTACTTTTGACCCTTTATACATCTTTATACATTTTAGAATCAGTCATTAAATCCCACTGAAAAAAAACACAGTTGGGGTTATGTTGATTTTTTAAAACATTTACTTTTGTGGGTAGGCTACATTTTCTAAAATTTTATTTCAGGATGGTAAGGGCCATTACATATTTTTTTGTAAAAAAGGGAAAGCTAGGCCTCATGGAGATAAGAACCGATGTTCTAAACAAAATAAGGATGTGGTACTCTTCCCTATTGAACAGGGATTTAATATTTGAGGACTAGATCTTTGAAAAATAAAATTTACTCAAGATGATAATTGAGAATATCCCCATTTGAAAACCCCATTTCTCAGATGTCATGACTTGCCCATTTAATTATTTTATCCAGCATTTTCCAGGCTTAAGTATGCCTGATATCCTTTAAGAGTTTAAGTGATTTTATCAAAATCCATTAACTCCTTAATAAATTATCTTAAGAGGACAAGAGGACAAATGCACCAACGCCAAACAGGTCATTATAAATAAGCTCCTTATTTTTTATTTGGGCAATCAAAGTCAAAGTGGTTAACAAAACTGGAAATCCATCAGTCAAAGGATAAAAGTTAGTACTGGGATTCTGTAGTTAAATCATATAATCAAAAGAATGATAAATCAGATAAAAAAATGGGTTAAAGGAATGTTTTTGGAATCTCAAAAACTTAAACCAGACCTATTGGCTATTCATCCAAGATGAATAAATGATTATATTTTTAACTAGTTTAGAACAGGGGCCATGCCATGTTCAGTACTTTCACTTACTGGTTGCAGAAACTTAGACAAGTTAATTGAATGTTCAGAAATTTGGGCTTCCTTATCTGTAAAACGGAAATAATACTGACATTCAATTTTTTTGTATGACTTATTGGAGATGAGTATGCAAAGCATCCAGGAGCTAGGTACCTGAGAGGAACTAAATAAGTGATGGCCATTAGTATTATTTTTATACATTACTGATTGATTTGTGAATGAGTGAATGAGTTTCAATGGGTTATGTCTCCGAGGCATTTGCATCTTAAGGCTTTTACTTCTAATTGTGGAATGAAAATCTTTTTCTCCTTTAAAGGAACTTCAGGCATCAGCAAGCAGATGGCATTGTACATTCAAAATTCATCCCACAAGGTCATACTGTCCATTCGGTTTATAAGGAAGAAATTCTGAAGCAGTTGAGAAATTCTCTGTGATACAGAAAAAAGTAATATTGTCCAACAATTGGCTCAATGACAATGCTCCAGTTCATTGTAAATTTTCTGTCAATTATGGACCACAAATATTAGGTAAATTTCCCAACCTACTAGGCTTGAATCTGAATGAGTTACAAAAGTTTCCAAAAGTTAATCTATCTTCAAAATATAGAGACATTTTCTACTGGAAATATTCAGGAGAATATAGTAGAGGTCAGTATGATGTACAGAAAAGGCAATGAACTTGTGGCCAAGAGAACTGGGTTTTCATTTTAGTTTTAATACTCACAACATTAGTGTGACATTAGGCAGTAAATTTAATTTCTATAGGTTTCAATGTCTCATCTAAAAATGAGAAGGATGACTTCTCATCCTTCAAGCTCTGAGATTCTAACTAAAAGTTATATGCAAGGCAGGAATGGGAGAGGGAGTTCCAGGAGGCCCCTTGCAATCACACTGTATTTAACGGCAAACCCAGTCATACTGGGGTCTTTATAAAAAGGAGGATTAGGATGGACCTCCAAGAGGAGACGTGGAGCTGTCTAGAGTTGCTACCAGCCTATTCCTAGGGGTTCCAAGAAGTAGTGAAGAATGTCTGATGTGGTACAATGTGTGGCCTAGGACGCAGAACCATCCAGCCTTCAACACTCCCTTAAGTCCCTGAAATGAAGCTTCAATTCCTGGTCTCTTCAGATTCCCAAGTGAAGTCTCTCTATGCTCTGCACCTTACAATCCAGCCTGGCATGTTCTCTCTGCTCTCTGCAGTGGCACCATGATGCTTCACCGACCCTCCTGGGACACCCCAAGAAACCACTGTACCTCCATCCTTTTCAGTGTAATTAATGAATGCTTGGCCCTAGTTGCATATTAAAATTACCTGAGGTGCTTAAAAAAAATACTGATGGTGGACCTACCCCAGACCAACTGAATCAAACTCTCAGTGAGGGGGGATCTAGGCATTGCGGTTTTATAAGAACTCCCCAAATGATTCCAGTGTACAGCTGGAGTTGAGAAAAGCCAACTAGGGGAGGAAGAGCAGCCATTATTACTGCATGAGTTAACCCAAGCGCAGAAAAGACACCTCCCTAGAAGGGAGAAGAGGGAATCCTAGCAGCTAGAAGGACTAGAGTTTTATTTTTCTAACCCGTGTGTCAGTGTATTTGTGTATGCGTTTATGAGTTCACAAAAATGATTAGATTATACTGGTCTCAAGAAAAACTGTCATCACCAAAGATAATTATAGGTAACAGAGAACTAACAAAAGGAAGAGAAAACAGCACATAGATCTACTTTCATGTATAAAAAAAATGCTAATTGTATTCTCCTAGGTCAACCACTCTCTACTTGACTAATTACAATGCAGCACAATAACGATAAGGTACATTATTACGTGTTTTGCGTTAACTGGAGTAAGTTTTATTTGATTACAAGATTAAACTGTTCCTGTACACTTAACCTTCATACTTTGTTACTCCAGAACAGTGTAATGTTTGAGGGAACATTGCTCCTGGGCACTAGGAAGTGTTAATGTTCAACATTTGCATAAGTGAAGGTACTTTTCTGTATTTGCATAAAAAGAGGTAAGTAGATCCTTTCAAGGGTATGGGGAACAAAGACCAGCTACTCTCAAGGTTACAGGTCTGGGGAGGGGTGCTTTATCAAGGCTGGTGGGAGTGAGGGTGGGGAACAGGAGATTGGGCCCCCAAAGATTAATGAGATACATCCCTGACATTTAAACATCAAGAGGTACTGCAGAGAAAACTTTTGCAAAAGGTGCAGGGAGCCTGAAGTGGTGACTCTTGGGCAGAGGTTGGGCACTTCAAGAAAAAGCATCTCAGCATGGAGTACCACCCAGCTGAACTGACCACTCCCCTCCTGACACCCTAAAAGACCTTTGTATCCTCCTCTAGGTTGAAAACTGCTCTATTAATGCATTCTTTTAGCATACTATATGGCCCTTGAAGGCAAGGACCATGACTCATTGCTCTTTGTTTTCCCCCATATTGCCAACACCAAGAATGGTATTTGATACAAAGATCTCAATAAATACCAATAAATGAACTAATGAATGGCTCCTGAATGACTGTTAAATAACACAGCTTCTCCAGTCATTGAGATGATTTATTCATTTGGCTATGTCATTTACTGCCTTAGTTCTCTCCATATGCCCATTATATTTTCATCTAGATTTCTGAAGACCACTGGTTAAGACAGAGCCAGGAACAGAATCTTGTGATACTCCACTACGGGGGTGGTGGATTTAAGAACTAACATTCTATATACCTTCACCATCCTACCAAGTGCTTGCACATATAGATATTTAAATGTTAACTTGTCCTTATTTTTAAAAATGTCATGAGAAACCACATCAAACACTTTGCTAACATCAAGATACACTGTGTCTATAGCATTGCCCTGGTTTTCCAATAAAATTCTAAAAGAAAAGTCCATTTATTTGGGAATGACTTCTTTTTAGACAACTCGAATTGATTACCAGAACTAAGCATTTTTTCCTTAAAAGCCTATGAATCATCAGGCTAATCACTAGTTCTAAAATTTTACCAAGGATTAAAAAAAAAAAATCAGGCCTATTGTTATTTGTATGTAGAATCTCTCTTTTTGGGGTGAAAAATCGCCTGTCCTATTAGTCTTCTGTCTAGAAATCGTGGTGAATGAAAAATCCAAAATCAGATCTGAAGTTCTCGGGAGTCTCCTGGGATGTAATTTAGCACAGTCTAAAGACTAGAACAATCCAAATCTGCAAATACTCCTTTACTCTTCCTTTGACTCTCCTACCCCCACTGGACTTCAATTTCTTCTTAACCCTTTCCTTTGTGAAGGCCAAACTCCCTACTGAAGAAAATGGAAGTAACTAATGAGTTTAATAATCCTGTTTTATCAGGGGTAATACATGTTAACAGATCACCTTTGTTAGATGAGGACTATCCCTTCTTTATTATTTCCTATTATTCAGAATGTAGCTTTGAATTTTTTTTTTAAACCAATTTTTGGGGGCACCTGGGTGGCTCAGTCCTTAAGTGCCTACCTTCAGCTCAGTTCAAGATCCCAGCATCCTGGGATCTAGCCCCATATTGGGCTCCCTGCTTCTTCCTCTCTAGCTCCCCTGTGCTTGTGTTCCCTCTCTCTCGCTATCTCTGTCATAAATAAAACCTTAAAAAAATAAACAAACACAATTTTTGTTGCCTATAGCATCTGTCCAGATCCTCAACTCATTATGAATACTTCAAGGTATTTTCCTCCTTTCTTACTAACTACTTCACCTTATACTTCATTTTGAATGGTATGCAATGAAACAAAAATGACCACCATTCCCTCCTCAAATCCACCACCTTACCTGTGGCTACGTCCATATTCTGCCTCGCCTCCATTTACAATGGAAGAATTATCTGTTTCCCTTCAATGTCTCTCTTGGATCATATCCTTTCTTTGTGTACTCAAGGACTTTGTTCTTCACAATTATTCCTTTTCCGTCTTTAATATTAAATTTCCTTTCTCTGCTGAATCATTCCAGGTAACAGACAAATGCAAGACATTTTCCTACCTCTATCCCTTTCTAGTTACTGCCCCATTTCTGACCTCCCCAGTCTCTCCAGCCCCTCTAGTAGAGATTAAATCCCCACCACTCCACTGAAATGGCTCTTGTCAAGGTTGCCATCAGTTTACCCTTTGACAAATCCAAGGATCAAGTATGTCCTCCTTTTTACTCTTACTTTATTTTTAGCATCATTTGATATAGTCAACTTTTGCCTTTTAAAGCTTCCTCTATTTTGCTTCCATGGTGCCATCCATTCCCTTTGGGTTTCTCTCATGTCTCCTGACAGCATCTTCTTAGTTCTTTGCTGACTCTGCCACCTCTCCTGACCTCTAAATGCTGGCAGGCCCCCATTCCCTAGTCCTCACCCACAGACAATCTCATCTACTCTCGTGATTTTAAATATCTACCTATGTACTGATAACTATCGAAGTTCATTTCCAGTCGTTATTCCTGTCCTGAGCTCCAGACTTACATATCCTATTGTCTAATGAACATCTCCCTTGAATATATTCCATTTCAATCATAATAATATGAACAACAGTAACAGCAGCAACAGTTAACATTTACTGAGAACTTAAGGTGTGTCCACTGCTGTTTTAAGTGTTTAATTCATTTAATTTTCACATCAGCCATATAGGGTATATACAATTACTAATCCCCCTTTTTAAAGAATAGGGCACTGGAACAATTTGCTTACTATCCACAGCCAGTACATGTCAGAAGCATGTGTATGTGAAGATTAACAGGACCAGAATGAAAGTCTTGATTTCTGTCTCTTATACCTGCTCTTCCCATGGTCTCACCATTCTGCATCTACTTGCTTAAACCAAAAACTTTTCTCCTCCCCAGACTCTATTTACCCCAATTCTGGAAATATCCTGAATCTGATCATAGCTCTCTTTTTCCACCAGTAGCACCTAAAGCTCAGATCCCATCACTTCTCCTCGGGGCCACTTTAACTTCTTACTGGTCCCTCTGCTTGTGTTTTTCTCTGCCTATATCACCACTGCAACAAGAGTAAAAATTCTTTTAAAAGTTATTTAACAATTGCTTAAAATGGCATCCCACCTCACTTGGAATGAAACAAACTCCCTGATAGAGCCTACAGGTCCCTGCCTGATCAGGATTCTAGTCACAGCTCTAGTTTCACACACTACTACCATCCCTCTGGCCACACGGGCCTTCTTCCTGGTTCTCTTACATACATAGCTCATCCTGTCCTCATCCTGGCAGCTTTGCCAGAGTCCTCCTGCCTGGAATGCATCTCCCTGAGGTTTTAACTTACTCGATTCCTTCCTGCCATTTAAGCTGCAGGTCAAATCTTATCTTCTCTGACCGTGCCATTTGAACCCTCCCAATCCCTAAACCATGTTTTATTTTCTTCTAGCATTCATCACATCTGCAACTGTACATGTATTTCTTTCTTCCAACATAAAATATAAGCCTCACAACAAGAGGGACCATGTCTGTTGGGCTCACTGTTCTATCCTCAGTGAACACAACAGTGAGTACCTGGCACTCAACCAATATTTATTCAGTGACTTTTCTCTTTCGCTCTCTCTCTAGTACTAGTCCGCATTCAAAAAGCCTGTGATCACACATTAAATTTCCTTTTAGTTGTTTCATGTATGTATGTGTATATAGAAATACATACAGTAGAGGTCTACATGTAGATATGTATAGAATGCTTACTTAACATCTACAAATAAGTATGTCTACATAGACATATAGATAAGGGTATTGGAAAGATTATCTGTATCTTTTCATGCCAAAACTTTTAGAGAATAGAAAAATATGCTGTTGTTTCTACCTCATCCCCAAAGTTCTAGAACATACACAATGCTTACTACAGGTTTGACTTGTTTTACCACAGTTAAGGATTTATGTTCTTTGGTTCACTGTTAGCCCGGAGAAATGCTACTACTTCACGTTGTGTTTTCCACCTAGCCTTTCACAAACTATGAGAACAGAAAACTATTGCGTTTGACCCTAGAGAAACAATAATTTAAAATTTGCTCAAAAAATAAATAATCTAGAACATACTAAAAAACAAAACATCCAAACTTTAGAATAGAAGTACCCCGTAGATCTCTCTTTTTCTAATAATACATTAAGGCATGAGAATATTCTGGTATAACCACAGATCTAAGAGAATGTTCAATATTAACACTCTGAATATAAAGTTAACAATTTGGAGCAAAATTACTAAATGTCATAAATCTCTTAAGTATCTTGAACTTGATTATACAAAATCTCTGCCTTGTACTAATAAGCAGATAAATAGGAAGCACCATTTTCTTAAAGGTAAAAAACAAAATCAGACTAAGAGTTACAGATTCCTGTCCCCAACTAATAAAAGGGAGGAATATTCAAAAAGACACATTCTAATTTCTCTCTTAAATTCAAATCTCCCACTCACACCCACCCCCATACTTTATTGTCTGACACTCAAGGAAAGGCTACAGAATCTTCTATAAATGAAATTAATGACGCACCAGCCACCCAAATTCTAATCTGGATAGATGTATGTTAACATCAGCATTCTCATTCATGAACGTTTTCATTTTTAAAAAGGGAGCAGGACAGGTTTGGATGCCTCACTCCCTAGCTCAGTGCTTTTCCCTCAGCAAGAATCAGAATCTCTGTCTGAGTCTGCTGTTGGCATTATTCGAGTCACACGGTGGAGGCTTCACAGTATCTGTAAACAGGAAGTGCTATAAATTACAAGTATGATGATGATAGTTGTAGCGATAGGAATATGTATGGATGCCCCCTCTTTGAGCGACTAGCTTTCCCTCTGGCTTCCCGTGATACATAAAGCAAGCTAGCTTCTCCTATCCTCCTAAAGATGCAGAATCAAACATGGCATCATGAAAAGCTGGATTGAGAATAATGTATACCACACAGATGTATTAATTAATACAAATTAATTATACAAACAAAAATTAAAAATACAAATAAATCCAGGGCTTAAGGAGTATGAATACGTAAATGGACAGTCAACTAGGATGAGCTGTGTTTTCGGACTGAGTGGTCAACATGACACAAAGATGGAGGGAGACCAGGGACATTAATGACAAAGCACCCCTGGGTACATGCTCCTCCCCTAGGGTCGACATGGAAGGGTGACAGCAACTAGGAACTCCTTACAAGAGGGAAGAAGGTCTATTCGGTATCTTGCCCCTAGCCCCATGGCTCTGAGGTTTGCCAGCTCAGCTTGCAACAGCTTGAGGACGAAGAGATAGAGGAAGATATAAATACCTCATTTAGATTCACGGTCTCTTCCCATTATTATTAATTTTTACTTCTAGTCACTAAAAAGAAGAAGTGTGAAAATGATATATGTCTTTTTCTGGGATTCTTGTTATTTCTCTGAAAAAGAATGGCATCTGGAGAGGGACTATGAGAGCGGTAATACCCTTTCCACATGTTTTCTGACGCAGTCATCTTTAATCTTACATCCAAGACACATCTGTCTTACTTTGCAATGCTTGTAAGGTGCAGATTCGAGGGTCTCTCAGTACACAGTCATGTAGGGAACGTGGCTTCATTAATAACAATTAAGGGGGAAAGATCATACTGAAATGTGCAAGATTATCTCAGAATATAATTTTAAAGCATGGGACAATGTCCACATGGAAATCTCTGTAGTTAAGGTTTGAAAACCCAGCAATCAATCTCTTCTCTGGGTAGAGGACAGGAAGAGAAAAGCGATAAGGGAGTAGAAAAGGCAAAGGGAAGCAACCTGTACTGATGGGTGATATTTCAGATCCAGTCTCAGATTTTAAGAAATCTTTTCAAGATCACAGAGCAGGTAGTCAGAGCTGCAATTCTAATCAAAACAAAACCCATGAGCTCCAAAGCCCCATAATCTCGGGGGACAGAGCAAGAGGACACTTTCACCTAGATGGAGAGCACAGACTTTGAAGTTCTGAAACATCTGGAGCAGAGACTGGCTTTGGATTGCTACTATTGTCTTATTGCTCTACAGCCATGTGAGACATCAAAGATCGCTTTCACATACCCTGAACTCTCAATATAAGCTTGGGTAACAGATAAACTGGCAAAGTGGGGAGATGAGAATCACTATGTGAGATACAGACCAGGAGCTAACAGTCTTTCAAGACTAAGATGGCAAGTGGGTAACTCCAATTCTTTTGGCCAGGCTATAGGAGTGATGGTTGGGACACAAGTTCAGAGGGAATAAGTAAACAGAACTACTCAAACATCTCCCATGTACTACCAATAAGGCCGTGTTTTTAAATACAAACAACAGGTAATAAATTTTTGGTCATTCAGGCCTCAATTAAATGAACAGGTTTCTCTGAAAACTACCAAGGAAGAGCATGAGTTCATTCTTCCCATCTTTCAAGTATGTTTATCGAGCACCTACTATGTGTCATGTACAGCTCTAGAACCTGGGGGATCTAGGAGGGCTTTTAGTGGGGAAGAGACAGATAGTAAACGAATTAAATAAGATGAAATAAATTAGCAAAATACCTATGGGTATGTGGTGATCAATGCCTTGGAGAAAAATAAAACAGTAATAGGCATTTGGCAATTTTCAAAGTAGGGTAGTTGAGAAAGGTCTTACTGAGAAAATGACATCCACCTGAAGACGTAAAGGAGGTTAGGCAATGAGTCTCAATGATATCTGGGGGAAAAGCTTCCAGTTGAGGGGACTGCAAATTCAAAGGTCCTGAGGCAAGGGTATGCCTTGTTATGTTGAAGGAGCAGCAAGGAGGTCATTGTGGTTGGAGTGGAGGAAATCAGGCAAAAAGAAAGTTTATGTGGTAACGTGGTACCAGATAATGTGGGGTTTTGTAGGCTCCTGTAAACAGTAAGACTTTTAATTAGGGTGGGATGGGAAATCACTGTAGATGAAAAGATGGAAGCTAGGAGTGTTACAAGCCTCAAAAGGATCAGTTTGGCTGCAGGGTTGAGATAAGACACTGAGGGAGCAAGGGTCCAAGCAGGAGATAGGGGGCAGGTGCTGAATAGGGGTAGGGGCAGTTGAGATAGTGAAAAAAGATCATGTTCTAGAAATATCCTTAAGGTAGAAGTAACAAAACTTACTGACAGAGTAGAGGGTGCCAAGGTTTTTGGCCTGAGCCAAACGATGGAGTTGCTATTTGCCAAAGTATGGAAGACCACAGGAGGAGGGGGATTTTAGGAGTTAGTTCAGGAGTATGACTCTGTTTATGTTATATTTCAGATGTCTATTAGCCATTCGAGTAAAGATGTCAGGTAAGCAGTGGAATTTACGAGCCTGGAGCTCAAGGGAGAAGTCTGGGCTGGAGATATAAATTTGGGAGTCTTCAGCCTAGAAATGGTTTAAAGCCCTGGAGCCCAGATGAGATCACCAGGAGTCCAAGCATGAGTATAAAGACAGAAGTGAGGGCCACGGCCTGAGCCCAGGGAACTTCAATTTTAGAGGTCAGGGAGATGAGGAGACAGCAGGGACAAACAGAATAGGAGCCGCCAGTGAGGCAGGAGGAAGGCCAGGGAGAGTGGTGTCCTGGAGTCAAACAGGTGAAGTGTTTCAGGAGCAGGTGGGATCCACCTGATCAAATGCTGCTGGCAGGTCAAAGAGGCACAGAACCCCACAGACCGCTGGGCTTAGCACTGTGGAAATAATGGTGACCACGCAGAGGGCAGGGTGAGGGTGCGTACAGCATCTCTAGGCCTCTTCTACTATCCGTAAAGCGAGCATCAGACTAGATCACTGGTAAATCCTCTGCCACCCTAAAATCATATGACTTCTAGCAACTTTAAGGGCTTAAAGATGTCTCACTTGATACGTCTTTGCTTTTCTAATTTTGTATTGGCCCTATCTAGAATGTGTTTGACACTGAGTTCTAAGTTAAAGAAGTAATTTACACTTGTGTTTTTCCTATAGAAGATAACTATAACTTATTAGAAACAGCCCGTGGAGGGGTAGAGAAGCAGGGTGACTGCCTATGAAGGCAATAAAGGGAGTTACAACTCTGAGGGTAAAAAACCCACTGCTTTACAGAACTGAGAGCTAATGCACTAAGGTAAAAGAGAAAGTTCCCGAGGAGCAAGGAATGCTGGCTGGCCCACTCCCCGCCTGTGTGGTGCTGCTAATAGCTCAAAAGGGACCAGTTTTGAGGCTGGTTTTCATTTCTCTTAGGTGCTAGTGGTTCCTTTGGATATACTGACCCCCACTCCACTTCTTTACTATTTCCCACAACTTTTTAGAGGGAAAAGAAGAGGTTGGTTGCAGGAAGTTTCTTAATACAGAATCCTCTCTCAGAAGCTACAGAGTGTCAGAGAGAGGAAAAACCTATCACTTCCGACTGAGGAGGCGGGGGGTGGGGGTTAGGGAATAGGGAATAGGGAAGGCAACCACAGCTAGCATGTATTGAGCTTTTACTATGTACCAGATCCTATTCTAAATGCTTTACATATGGTACGTCATTATTCCTGACAACAATCTATGAAGTAGATGTCACCACCAGTCCCATTTTATCTATGGTACAAATGAAGTCATACAGTCCTACTGCCCGGAGTTACACAGAGCCAGGAGATAACCTAGACATTCTGGTTCCAGTCACTCACTCAAGCACGAAGCTTCCTCCCCAGGATCTCTGAGAGACAGAGCAAAAGGTCCTACTCCAAGGGCCCATGCAACACCATGGCAAGACAGAATGGCTCCCTGTACCAGAATGTACAGAATAACACAACATCACCACACTACCTTTGTATCGCTGGTGTAGGGGGAGCAGGGTTTTTGTTTGATTCACCTATTATTTTGCAGGGACAAGATTTAGTTGGTAATAAGCCTGAATTCAGATAATAACAGAATCTTGCTGTAGCTCTGTATAATAAAAAAAAAAAAAGTAATGAGTATTTACAGAGTAAGAAGACGCCCATGCTAGTAACGACGCCACCAGAAATTCTGTGCTATCTGCTCTGGTCAGCTTCAGATGCCCTGCTCCTACAAGGAAGGAAAGCTGAAGAGAGTAATGTAGGAAAGTCTTCCTAGTGCTACTGAATGCAGAAGTAGCAAGATTAAAACAAAACAAAAAAAACATCGTAAGGAGCTGAAATGGGACAGAATCATCTAGATTTCTGCTTCTGTATGTCCAGCAAATATTTACCTAGCACGCAAATGGACTTTGGTGATAGGACCTTGGGACACAAAGGGCCAGGCGAACAATTTCCCAAACAAGAATGCATAATACTTCTACCTGATTTAATCAAAGAAAACCAGATTTCAACCTCTGTGAGATACTAACAAAGACAGAATCCTGATACTAACCGAAGTCCTCTCTGAACAGAAAAGAAAACCTATTCAGATTAGTCAAGATTGGTCCTGAGTCCATATGAAGAAAGGCAAATGTGCCTTTCCCTGGTGGAATCTTCCTTTGCCTCAATACCTAGAAATGTGCCACAGCCTAGCTGTTCACTTTTGTTCCTGGCATGTTGTTTTCATGATGCATTCCCCATCCCTGTCTTACTCTCGCCTTATGTTGGCATTTTTACTCCTATTTCCCATTACATGAGTACACAATGCTACCTCCTCATGTCTTCCCCTTCAAAGGCTTTTCCCCCATTTTCTCTCTCCTTACAGGGAACAGAAAGCACTCAGCTTTCAAGCCAGAAATCAGGAAACTGGCCTTAATCTCTCTCTCCTTTCCCTCCCTCTCTTTTTCTCTCTCCTCTCATTCTCACTTGCTCTGTCTCTTTCTCCTCCTACCCCCCTTTCTTTTTTTTTTTTTTCCCAAAGTATATCTTTTTGTTGTTAAGATTTTATTTATTTATTTGACAGAGAGAAACACAGTGAGGGGGAACACAAGCAGGGGGAGTGGGAGAGGGAGAAGCAGGCTTCCTGCTGAACAGGGAGCCTGACGGGGAGCTCGATCCCAGTGGGAGCTCGATCCTAGGACCCTGGGATCAGGACCTGAGTCCAAGGCAGATGCTTAACGACTGAGCCACCCAGGTGCCCCCACCCCCACTTTTTGCTCCCTCCCTCTCATACCACTTCTAACTCCCATACACACACATCCGGTTAATCAGCCCAGCTAAAGACACAGCACATTCAGTCAATGTAAACCACCACAAGGGACAGACCACAGAAAAGCAGCCTCTTTAAATAGACCCTGTATTTCACCTGTGCTGCGTAAGGTAATAAAAATTAAACAACTAGAGGCACACCTCAGAGATATTGTGAGTTTGGTTCCAGACCACTAGAATAAAGCAAAATCACAATAAAGCAAATCAAATGAATTTTTTGGTTTCCTAGTGCATATAAAAGTTATGTTTACACTATACTATACTGCAATAACAGCACTGTGTCTAAAAATCACCGTACATAACTGAATTAAAAACTACATTATTGTTAAAATACGCTAACCATCACCTGGGCTTTCAGTGAGTTGTAATCTTTTTGCTGGGGGAGAGTTCCTGCCTTCATGTTGAAGGCTACTAACTGATCAGGGTGGTGGTTGCTGAAGGCTGGGGTGGCTGTGGCAATTTCTTAAACAACAAGGGGGCGCCTGGGGGGCTCAGTCGGTTAAGCGTCCAACTCTTGACTGCAGCTCAGGTCATGATCTTGGTGTGAAATCGAGCCCTTCTCTGTACTCTTGTTTAAGATTCTCTCTCACCCCCACTTGCATGCACTCCATCTCCCCCCCCCCCAAAATATATACACACACACACACACACACACATATATATATACACACACACATATATATATTTATGGTTGCCCTATTGACTCTTCCTTTCCTGAACAATTTTTTCTGCGTAGCATATGATGCAATGTGATAGCATTTTATCTACAGAACTTCTTTCAAAAGTGGAGTCAATCCTCTCAAACCCTGCTGCTGTCTTATCAGCTATGTTTATGGAATATTCTAAATCCTCTGGTGTCATTTCAACAAACTTCACAGAATCTTCACCAGGGGTAGATTCCATTTCTTGAATGGAATTCCATTTCTTTGCTCATCCCTAAGAAGCAACTCCTCATCAGTTCAAGTTTGATCATGAGACAGCAGCAACTCGGTCCCATCTTCAGGCTCCACTTCTGATTCTAGTTCTCTAGCTTATGTCTACCACATCTGCTGGTACTTCCTCCACTCAAGTCTTGAACCCCCTCAAAGTCCTCCGCAAGAGCTGGAATCCACTCCTTCAGAACTCCTGTCAATATTGTTGATATTCTGACTTCTTACTATTCATCAAAAATGTTTTTAATGGCATCTAGAATGGTGAATTCTTTTCAGAAGGTTTTCAATTTACTTTGTCCAGATCTATCAGAGGAACTGCTATCAATGGCAGCAATAGCCTTAAGAAATGTATTTCTTAAATACATTTTGAAAGTTGAAATGACTCTTTGACCCATGAAATGGATGCAGAATGGATATTGTGTGAATAGGTATGAAAACAACATTAATCTTGTTGTCCATCTCCATCATAGCTCTTGGGTGACCAGGTGCATCGTCAAAGAGTAGTAATATTTTGAAAGGAATATTTTTTTTTTTTTTCCTGAGCAATAGATCTCAACAGTGGGTTTAAAATATTCAGTAAACCATGTTGTAAACAGATGTGCTGTCATCCAGACTTTGTTGTTCCATTTATAGAGCACAGGTAGAGTAGAGTTAGCGTAATTCTTTAGGGCCCTAGGATTTTCAGAACGCTAAATGAGCATTCGCTGCATTACGGCCTAATAAGAGAGTTAGACTGTCTTTTGAAGCTTTGAAGCCAGACACTGACTTTTTTTCTCTAGATTAGAGAGTCCTATGTAGCATCTTCTTCTGATAGAAGGCTGTTTTGTCTACACTGAAAATCTGCAGCCCCCGTCATGTATGATCTGAGCTAGATCTCCTGGAGAACTTGCCCAGCTTCTCCACCAGCACCTGCTGCTTCCCTTTGCAATTTTGTGTTATTGAGATGGCTTCTTTCCTTAACTCTTGTGAACCCACCTCTGCTAGCTTCAGACTTTTCTCCTGCAGCTTTTCTACCTCTTTCAGCCTTCACAGAATTGAAAAGAGTTAGGGCCTTGCTCTGGATCAGGTTTTGACTCAAGAGAATGGTACAGTCGACTTCTAACTAGACCACTAAAATCTCCCTATCAGCAATAAGGCTGTTTCAGTTTCTTGTCATTCATGTGTTCACTGGAGTAGAACTTTTAATTGCCTTCAAAAGCTTTGCCTTTACATTCACAATTTGGCTAACTGTTTGGCACAAGATTTCTACCTTTTGGCCTCTCTTGGCTTTTGATCTGTCTCCCTCACTAAGCTTAAGCATTTCCAGCTTACGATTTAGAGCGAGAGACACGCGACTCAATTCTTCCTTCCACTTGAACACTTAGAGGCCATTGTCGGGTAATTAACTGGCTTAATTTCAATGTAGTGTCTTAAGGAATGGGGAGGCCCAAGTAGAGGGAGAGAGACAAGAGAATGGCTGGTTGGTGGAGTGCTCAGAACACATACCGCATTTATTAAGTGTGCCGTCCTATGTGGGTGTGGTTCATGGCACCCCCGAAACAATTGCAGCTGTAACATCAAACATCACTGATTACATATCACCACAACAAATACAATAATAATGAAAAATTTGAAATATTATGAGAATTATCAAAATGTGACACATGAAACAAGCATGAAACAAGACATGAAACAAGCAAATGCTGTTGGGAAAATGGCGCTGATAGACTTGGTCCGCACAGGGGTGACACAAACCTTCAGTTTACAAAAATTGCAATGATCTCCAAAGTGCAATAAAGCAAAGCACAATAAAACAAGATATGCTTGTACTCTCATAAGAATTTGTTCACTGTCTATCTCCACCTGCGGACGGTGAGGTGGACCCTGTTCATGGACCACTCTTGTTCACCACCAATACCTGCCATTTACTTAGTGTTAACTCTATGTCAGGCACTGCGTGCAGCTCTGCATTTATGATGTCATTGGATTCTATGAGGCAGGATCTGGTATTAGCCATATTTGATAGATAAGGAAATGGAGGCTTAGGTGAGTAGCTTACCCAAGGTCATGCAGTTGGACTTGAATCCAGGTCTGATATCAAAGCAAATTCTTACTGTGCTACACTAAATGACTAGGCAATGTGGAACCTATTTTTCTTTTCTTTCGTTTTTTGGTTTGGTTTTTTTTGGTAAAGATTTTATTTATGTGAGATAGATCAAGAGAGAGCAACCATGAGCTGGGGTGGGAGAGGGCAGAGACAGAAGGAGAAGCAGACTCTGCTGAGCAGGGAGCCTGATGCAAGGCTTGATCCCAGGACCCTGGATCATGACCTGAGCTGAAGGCAGACGCTTAACCCTGAACTACCCAGGCACCCTTGGAATCAATTTTTTAACACATAATGCAAAGTCCTAAGTCAAATCGTGCACACAAATCTAGACAAATTAAATTAGAGTAGGCAAAATTCCTGTGCATTTGGCTAATTAGAAAGCCTAAAATTATCCTTAAAAAAAATCAACAATAACTCTTCCCCATGTAATTCATATTTTTCTTCTTTATTGGTGGCAATTTTACAACTCATCAGAACAACTGTCACTGGTCGGATTTGTTAAGAGTATTTAACTGCAGTTACTTTTTTAAGTAAATAAAAATATAGCAAGCTCTATAAAAGCTCACTACTACTGAGACAAAATGCTGAAGTAGAGTGGAGATTCAGAAAAATCCTCCTGCTTTGTTACACTCATGGAAGTATGGACGAACCATCAATTAGAGATACAGAATTTGGGTCAGTGTATATAGCAATTTGTTACAATTCAGCTGTCAATTTTGGGATCAGAAAGAGAGGGAGAGACGCAAGGGACTTTTCAATCACCTGGTATAACAAGCAACAGACAAAAGATGTTGCAAATAATTCGGCAAAGTCAAAAAGAACCTAAAATGATAGTAATATTTGGAAACTGTGATTGAGTTCATGTATAGCCCACTGGCATCCTTATTCGAGAATAAAAATATCAGCAGGAGAAGAAATAAAAGCTCCAACAGTCATCAACCAATTTAGTATGTTGCTGAAGGGCAAGAAAGTGGAAAAATTCAAGGATGCTAGAGTACAGACTTTGTCCAGTCATACTGAACTAACGCAGAAGAGCTAATTAATAGACATCTTTTCTTAATAATTAAGATTACAAAACAGGACAAATTATTATAGGGCTTCCTCAAGAAAAGGAAAAAACACTGTATCTCTCCCCCCACTTTTTCCCTCCCCAATCAGCATCCTTATTAGAAGGCTGTATGAAATAGTTTACCATATTGGAAAAACACGCCATCTTGAAACAACTGATATTTAAGCTTTTTTGAGGGAAAAGTCAAAGACATTGCAGTGATGCAAAAACAGGAGTTAAAACTGCACCCATAGGAGAATGAAGTCTATAGGAAGATACACAAACATTCTTTGGTCTTGGTTCAAAAGCTGTAAAACAGATCTAGAAGCGTACATTTACGTAACCCTCCAAAATTTACTTTGCCCTCCAAAAGGCAATTTATGCTTTGGATTCAGCTTGTTTAGCTGCAGCTCTGGCTAGCTTAACCCTGAGCCCTAGCCTAAGATCTTCCTATAGCCATCAGGGTATGTGAAGTGCCACCCAGGAGGAAGAAGGGGCTGGACATGTATCTGAAAGCCCTCTTATGCCACCCAAATTCTCCATTTGCCCTACTTGAAGGTACCTACCTCCAATGAGATGAAAGTTCAGATGATCTCTCTAACCTGACACATGCAAAATTCTTAACACATAAGGAAAGGAGAAAAAGGCAGGGAAGGGGAGAGAACAAGGTGTTAAGAATACCACATGATTTCACCCATGGGTGGAATTTAAGAAACAAAACAAATGAGCAAAGAAAAAGAGAGAAACCCCAGAACAGACTTGTAACTATAGAGAACAAACTGGTGGTAACCAGAAGGGAGGGGGGATGGGAGAAACAGGGGAAGGGGATTAAGAGGATCTTGAGGAGCTGATCCTCACTGATCTTGAGGAGCACTGAATCATGTATAGAACTGGTAAAGTCACTATATCATACACCTGAAACTAATATAACATGATATGTTAACTGTATGGTAATCAAAATTTAAAAAATTTTTAATTAAAAAAATTAAGAACGAAAGAGTTACAGTGGAAGGGAGTAAGAGATGTATATTTTTGTAAGTCACACTTAGAGTAAAATTAACCACAGGGAAAAAGGAGGCAAGAATAGTGTTCTTTCTCATTCTATTACATTCCAAAATCTAGTAGCTGACAACGACCAAGCACACAAGCCGGTTCGAGTCTCTTTCTTTTTCTCAGTGGCATAAAATCTCTTAATAAAGGTTATTCCAATCAACCCTTTGTCCCCATGTTTCCATTACAATATTTATGAGGACCATATGAGGAAATAATTGATAAAACCACATGGCCCATCTGGGTACCATTCACTCACAACTCAGAGATCACGCAGTAATAATGTTTGGTTCTGGGTGCTACCCTTTACAAAGGTCACAGAAAAACTGGAACACATTCAGAGGCAAGCATCCAGGACAGGGAAAGGACTCAAAACCAAACCAGTGAGCGCATGGATGTGTTCAGCCTACAAAAGAGAGGCCTTCTAATACTTGAAGGGCTCTCGCATGGGAAAAGGCCTATTATTGTTTTCTGTGGCCTCAAGGTGGGAGAGTGAAAATCAACGCATAGAGCACATAGAGAAATTTCAGCTCAATAAAAGGAAAAACTTTCTTAGCAGGACCATTCAAAGACAGAATAGGCTGCCTCAGAAGACAGGGCCCCAGTTCATGCAAAGGGTAGACAACCACTCAGAGGCTTAGAAAGGGGGTTAAGCACTGGTTGAAAGTTTGGGACCACGCCAGCATTTCTGTAGGTGTAAAACAAGGGCAAACTGAATTGGAACCACCAATGTGCTTATTGAACAGAAAATAATAGGAATTCGGAAAATAATGCAAGCTCCTGGACCTCTCTCTAGGTGTCATGATTCAGAACAGGGGAGTGCCTGGGACTGTGCATTTTCACAAGCCCTCGAGGTGATTCTTACGTAAGCTCAAGAATGAGAACCAGGCTAGGTGACCTCTGAAGCATTCTCTATCACTTATCTTCTACTGTCACCCGGGCTGTCTACATAGTTTCCCTGCTCTGATCATTTATTTTTGTTGTGACCTCTGTCAGGAAACATCCTTACTCAAGTTTCATTAACTCCTTCTCTTTATTGAAAGCCTACCCACCCCTTCAGTATCCAGCGTGGACAAATGATGAATGATTTCTTTACTGATTTTCTAACCACATGTGACCCCTGATTACACCAAACCACAGCACTCTTTTGTGCTGCACCAACGGAACCCGTCACTACGCAGTGGTGTCAACAGCACACACTCTGAGGAAAAGGTCTGGGTCTCATACCCATTCCATCCTCATTAGTTGCACAGAGTTTGGGACACACTGTGTTACAAACATAAATTTAACATGTCTGTGCTGAAGGGATAGCTTCCTGGGTATTTTGTGCTTCCTTCAGTGTAAGCTCTGAGTGCTTACACTCGGGGTGTGTGTGTGTGTGTGTGTGTGTGTGTGTGTGTGCTCATCCTTAGTCCCTGGGGTCCTAGCACAGTGCTGAAGTAGACCAGAAAGTATCCTAACCTTGAATCAAACTAACTGATGAGTAACAGCCTTTTTGCCCCCTGGGTTTTAGGTCAGAAGACATTTTTACAAAACACAATTGTCTCATCTAGTGTCTGCCCCTGGCCTTAAATACATACTTCAAACATGTCTACAAATGATCAAGAGTTGCAGAAGAGAGGCAAAGGAGAAGCAGTCTCCATTCCTTCGGTGGTACAAGGATGGCGAGCCCTTGCTTCCACACTTAGGCTCGACCCTGGTTCCTTTCTGTCTTCTAAATGTTTTACGTCACCTATGTCATAAGCCTCCCCCTACCCCTGCTGCCTTAGCACCACAGCTAAGCCCTACTTTGTTCCTTCTTTTCTCCCTGAACTTACTGGATAAAAGGTTTACCACTCTCTGTCTCTGCTTTTCTACCACAATTTACTCCTGGGATGTTTTGTGAAGTCCTCTTGATTCAACTTGGAGAATTTCTCTTAGGTCTGTCCCTCTCTCTCATTCTCGTCGGGCACCTATTGTCCTATAGGAAGCTATAATGCAGAATATCGGCATTAATTTCCTAATTGAAACCAGGGGCCTCTGATCCATGGGTTTGCAAAGAAGTCTTGATGTTTCTGAAAAATCACATCCCCGTAGTCTATTTAAGGAGAGGAAACCTAGATATACAAAAAATGCAAACACTGAAAGAGGAACAAATGTTTTACTGTCTTCATTCTTTCAGAAGCAACTGCCTATATAGAAGAGCTCTTTTCCCTATGCTTCCTAATCTCAGTTTCCTTCCTCCATTTTGTCCTAAAGATAATGTAATAGCAACAATATTCTACTGACAAGAACTAATACCAATTGAGCCCGCTAAGTGAGGTACTTGACATACTGTTATTACTCCCTCTAACAGCTATGATATTATTCTATTTTCAGCTGAAGATCTTGAGGCCCCAAAGGGTCATGTAACTCAGTGCCTAAGGTCATGCCATTACTAAGGGATTAATCTGAGATTCCAACCCATGTCTATTTGGCTCCAAAGCCAATATACCATATACCAGTCAGTCCCTTCATACACTAATAGCTTCCATTGCTTTTGCAATCACTTCCAAACTTTCAAATTGGTGAGGGTAAGAAAAGCCATGTTTTAGTGAGATAAATCTAGTGGTAATATGCAGGATGGATCGGAAGGGAATTAACTTGAGGTTGGGAAACCAATTAAAGATGTAATAATTTAGGCATGAGTCCATAATGGCCTGCACTAAGATGCTGGCAATGCGAATGGAAAAAAGAGACGGATATGAGAGAAATTATGAAAGATGAATCAAAAGAACTTGGCGGCTGCTGAAACATACGAAGTGAGAGAAAAAGAATCAAAACTGACTTAACTTACAAGTCTGTGCGACCACGAGACGTGACTGAAGCAGGAAAGGCAAGGATAAGATCAGGCTTTGTGGGAGAGGAAACGATAAATTCCTTGCTTTAATTATGAAAAGTAAAATAGTGATGTGATCAAGATATAGGAAGATACACCTATGTTTAGAGCAAATATGCCTTTCTGCTTTTCCTTAGTGTGACCCCAAAAGTAATGAAAAGGACTTCAAGTCACATATTCACAGAAGAACCCTGACCTCTGACTGGACTAAATACCTTTGTGTCCCTTGCATGCAATCTTTCTTTTCCAAGCTTGTAAAAAGTGCCATGCCTGCAAATTCCAACACCATTCATTCAAAGGAGATGGTTAATAGGTCTCATCTGTTTAGCTGGAAAGCATATAACAGGTCCTTCATAAGAAGACCACAGACAATCGTTTGAGTGAAAATTTATGCAAAGTAACAGATTAGTAATAGTTTTACACCAGCAGGGCTTCATGTCTCATTATTTTATACTGACTACTAATAGAGTTTAGTATTAGAATTTGAAAAGGAACAGAAAATGGAATGCTCTCCCCGCAGAATTTATTGTACTCTTTCAGCTATTATGGGTTTCATTACAGATTTCTACTCCAAGGCGTTATTCTTTGTTTTATTTTCAAAATGGGGCTCATACTTTAAAAATGGCTTTCTGGGAAACCTCTACATTTGCATGCATTCAAATGAAACTCTGTTCTCTGTCTGCTGTCATCATTCTGTTCAGCAGCTTGTTACATATTTTATAGGGTTAGGACGTGATTAACAATGGACTCCTCCGTAGCATTCCATAAAACAACAAAACCGACAGTAAGGCTCAGCAAAGTAAACATCCCGAGTACTTTTAAATATTTGGTTTTATAGTTTTGAAATGACAAGTTTTAAAAGAAATGCTATGATGTAAGCTGGGAATGCAGCTCTGGTACCACCCTGTGATTGAGGACAGCCTGGTAACAGGGTAGGTTCTGTATGAAGAATGCTCCCTCCTTAGCTGTTCAGCATTCTCTAAGGCTAGCCACTGGAACAGCAAATGTCCCCCTACATTGCACATCAACCCAAATGGAGAGATAAGATGATAGAGGCAACTGAAATGCTAAAACAGCAGTAACTGTTGCATAAACAAATCAAGCTGCTTTTTGCAAAGAGGAGACATCAGAACGTGGGATAACTTTCTCATGGTGCAGGAATGTTGAGGGCGCATTCCAAACCCAACCCTGTGTTCGACAGACTCATGAAACAGAGCTATACACACCAGGTCATGCATCAGCAGCTCAAAAAGTGGTTTTCTTTTATTGAGGGAGAGAATAGAAAAATAAATGCTGGGAAATCTTTCAAAGGAGATCAAAAGGTGCAATGAATAATGACTCTGATATACTTCAAAATGGAAATTCTTCAGGCAAGTAGGTCTGGGTTTCAAGTAATTAACCTAACATTTACACAATGGATTGCGACAAAATATAATGAAGTTAGCGTACAAAACACTGTCTGATAAGTGTTAACTCAATGTTCATATCCTCATAGGTAGACACAGCTGCTTTACTGGAGATGAGCACAAAGTATTAAAAATTGGGGGAAACACTGTATTATGCACCTTCTAAGTTTAATTATTTTTGAGGTTGAAGTTCTCATATGGAACGTTGGGTCATAAAGCACTGCAAATCATCCCATTCTTAGGAAAATGCAAGTTTAAAAAATATCTTTCCACAAGTCGTTTTAAAAAGCAACATTACTATAAAATTAAATACTGGAAATAATAATGCAAGTTCATGATAAGAAATACAAACCTCATTCATTTAACAAAAGCTAATAAAAAATGGGGGAAGAATCAATACAGTATTATCAGCTTAAAGAATGTCACTGTCGTGTGGGCTGCTGAGAGAAACCAGTACTTCCTGCAACTAGATACTTCTTTTCACGAAAGAAGATAAAAACTGAATTTTGCTAGCCTGGCGGTGCAACAACCAGCATAGCATAATAAAACAAAGAAACAAAGTCAAGGTTTACAGAACAATACCCATGATCATTTTGTTTTAATTTCAAGTTTAAATGAAACTAACAGTTAAAATTATTCTCTTTGGTGTACTATTCTCTGTATTTTAAAAACCACCATGGCTATCATGAGAGAACAATTTTATCAACCCAAAATACGCCCCTGTATTCTCTGCAGGGAAACCTCCCCTGGCCCCTACCCATAGCAACCCCTTACCATAGTCTTGCTTTTTAAAGAATGACATATGATGGATGTAGTATCTTGCTTCTTTCACTTAGCAGAATACATATGAGATTCACCCATGCTCCTGTGTCTCTGAGTAACCTGCTCCCTTTTCACTGATGAGTAGTAGTCCATAATACAGATATGCCACAAATTGCCTACTCATTCACCAACTGAAGAGGTATTTGTGTTATATCCAGCTTTTACAAATTATTAACAATGTTATTATATTATTACATAATAAATAAAATGTAATAAAACACTTTTATTCAAGTTTTTGTGTAGAATGGATGGGTGAGATGTAGGTGTATGTTTAACTTTCCAAGGAATTGTTGAACTGTTTTCCAGAATGTCTCTACCATTTTTCATTCCTACCAGTAACAAGTGAGAATTTCAGATGCTCTCCATCCTTGCCAGGACTTGGTACTGTTTTTTTTTTTTTTTTAGGGGGGGATGGTTATTTTTAAAAAGTAATCATAAGAGGCATATAGTGGTTTCTTATTGTGGTTTTTATTATCTCACTGTGGTTTTAATTTGCATTTTATTAATGATTAATGGCATTGAGCATCTTTTCATGGGCTTATTTGTCATCAAGATATCTTCTTTGATGAAGTACCTGTTACAATCTTTTGTCTTTTAAAAAAATTATGTTGTCTGTTTTCTTACTGTTGAATTTTGAGAGTTCCTTACGTATTCTGGATACAAGTCCTGTGCCATATGTGAAATTGCAAATACTTTCTCTCCCTCGTAGTCTTCTTAACGTATCTTCTCAAATATCATCTGTTTTATTTATCATTCCCTGGCTCCGTTTGTCAGACTTTCACTGAATTATCTGGCATGGCATTATAATAATCACTTTGAAATAAAATGATACGATGAAGAAGGGTTATTAGAAAAGACTCTCTGAGAAGGTCGTACTTGAGCCAAGATCCACGCCAAAGAGAAGAACATAAAGGCAGAGAGAAGAGCAAGGCTAACACGCTTTGGTGGGAAGAGTTTGGCAAGTTCGAAGAAGATAAGTAGGTCATCATGGCCAGAGCTCCCCGAGGGAAGCAGAATGAGGCATGAGATGAAGAAGCAGTAGAGGCAGGGAAAGTCTTAGAGGCCTTCACGGAGTTTGAAGGTGAGAAACCGCTGAAGGGTTTCAAGCAAAGAAAGTCATACAATCTTCCTTAACTTCAAAGATTTGTCCGGCTACATAAAGAATTAATTGGAGGGGCAAGCAAGGAAACCAGTTAGGAGACCACTACATGTAGTGCAGGTAAGAAATGATGCTGGAATCAGATGGAGAGAGAGCAGTGCAAAATGACTGCAGTGGATGGGTCTGAGATTTATTTTAGAGTTAAAACCAACAGGACTCTCCAGTGGGTTAAAATGTGAAGAATAAGAAAAATGGAGGACTCGAGGGTGGCTCCTAGGTTTGCAGACCAAGAAAATGGGGTGGATAATAATGACATTCACTGGGATAGAGAACTGCCTGAGGAGTGAAAATCAAAGGTCCGTTTGGGATATGATAAGTTCGAGATGTCTAAGGGACACCCAAGTAATGCTGGAACACAGTAGAGAAGCTTGGACCAGAGGGATAAATCTGAGAGCCAGAAGCACAAACATGTGTAAGAGAGGAGCATATAGTTAGAGAAAAGAAAATAGTTCAGGATAAAGCCCACAGCACTAAACATTAGGCTAAAATATGTTCACATGTCTCTCTCCCCTAACTGGCTTTTTTGTTCTTCAAGTACACAGATCATCTCTTTTTCATATACATTTAACAAATCTTGGTGCCTGATACTCAAAAAGTGCTTACAAGTAGTTGTGAAACTCTCACAAGCGTAATACATGAGGAATGAGAACATCAGGATGTCCAAAGTGGAATGAAGTGGTAAAAAGGAACAGCTCCAGGAGAGACTGGAGTCCCAGAATGGAAACTTCAAGTGCCAGATTTTGCAGTGCCCATAATGGGCAATTAGTGTCTCAAGCAAAAGGGGGCTCTTCAAAACAGCAGTTAATGTATCTGTCTGCAAATAAAGGAAGTTGGTTTTCAACTGGAACTTTTGTGAGGAATCCTTTTTCCCCTACTTTTTGGTTTCCAACCTGCAAAATTGCAGAGCCTGTGCAGGGACACAGGCTCCCCCACAACTCTGCTACTTTAGGTGGAGCCATATTACTGGTTTTGGCCAATGGACTGTGAGTGAAAGAACATGTCACTTTCATGCTGAAAAAGGCTGATGAATGCCTCTCCAACTCTTCCAACTCTTCCCCTACCGCAGTGACCTAGGAGGCCGCATGTTCCGTAAGGCACATCTATGAGACAGTAGAGCTTCCATCAGCCTCAGTCCCTTCAAAAAATTCTTTCCCTTCATTAGCATTTACAAGTTAATAGCTCAAATGACTGGGTGAAATTGGGACTGAGTATCTGTGGATTTGATGGTCTGAATATAAGTAATTTCCTTGGTGCTCTTAAGAATGCAAAGGGACTCTACTTGCGCTGCCATTTTTCTCCATAAAGACTTAGGAAAGAGCCTAAATAAAACCTCAAGATAATGCTTTCATGATAGAAGATGCTTCTCCTCAATGGCCTGACTTTATTGGAAGGAAAAGCAACATAGTAACTCAGTAAAAACTGGGATTAAAAGATTCCTAGTAGGGGAAACTCCCAAGTAAACATGCTTAAAACCACTAGAGCTGTTTTCAAACTCTATTTTGAATTTTCTTTGTAGCCACATATTTTTTAAGACTTATTGACTTATTTGAGAGGGGGTGGAGGGGAAGAGAGAGAGAAAGACTCCTCAGACTCCCCACTGATGATGGACCCCAACTCAGAGGTTGATCCCAGGACCCTGAGATCATGCCCTGAGCTGAAATCCAGAGTTGGCTGCTCAACCATCCAAGCCACCCAGGCACCCATGTAGCCACATTTCTACACACACACATAACCTCAATTTGTGGTTGAAGGTTGTTTTGATTATTTGGAAGATAGAAACTGGCAATATATTATTTACATGAATAGTAAACTGATGAATATATTGTCTTCTCCTCTTCCCCTCCTTATTATCAAATGAGAATACACAAAAAAAGTTAAGTATGACATAAAAAGGCCATTTTATAAGCATCTTTAGCAGTTGGTCACTTTAATTATTTAACATTAAACTTTCTATTAAAGATATTATTTTAAAGACGCCAGGCAAAGTAGAATTCATGTTATGTAATAATCTGCCCATCCTTCTTTGGCAGAGACATTTACTTATCACTGAACATGCACAGGCTCCCCCACAACTCTGCTACTTTAGGTGGAGCCATATTACTGGTTTTGGCCAATGGACTGTGAGTGAAAGAACATGTCACTTTCATGCTGAAAAAGGCTGCTGAATGCCTCTCCAGCTCTTCCAACTCTTCCCCTACAGCAGTGACCAAGGAGGCCGCATGTTCCATAAGGTACATCTATGAGACCATAGAGCTTCCATCAGCCTCAGTCCCTGAGAGACTCTGTGGAATGGAATCTCTAACCAATGGGGATGTGTACTGTCAACAAGAAGCAGCAGACTTTTGTTATGCTACGTTACTGAGATTGATTCTGCTGTTGTTGCTATTCACTTAGTCTATCCTTATTAATACACCTTCCCAGTTGAAAGTCATATTTATAACTATGGATAATCCAGGAGAGATTAGTTCGGAGACTAACTATGGTCAAAGAACCCATCTCAAATGCACGGATGTATATTTTATTTGCAAGTATAATTACCTGCAGAGACTAATTCTTTTAAAGTGGAGGCCAGCATGTTATCCTTGATTTTGTTTCCTGTTGTTGCCTCCTGAATTGATCTATCATGGTTTGCCACATTCCATGGACAAAATCAGGTCTATGCTGTCACATTTGTTTTATCACCTATAGGGGATCACCTCCAGCTATCTTATGAGAGAGGTATCAACTAAAAATCCCACACAAATAGCCTATTTAATAGTGTTGGGGTCTATCATTACTTCAGAGATAATCACTGCTTACACATTAACTCATAAGTTAACAGACGTCTTTTTACAATACTAAACTTCCAAGGGTCTGCAATCTAAATTTTATACAGTAAAAAAATATATATATGCAAATGATCTTATTTCCACATGAGTTTCTCTATGTATTTAAGTTTTGTGGGTTTTTTTTTTTTTTTTCCCTTTCCAACTTAGTAATATCACAGCAATCATCAAACAGTTGGATCTGAGAAATGATAAAACCAGTCTGCCCCTTATGTCATTTCTACCCGGGAAGCTGACAACACATTGCTATTTGTTTTTTGGTTGGTAACAACATTAGTCTGAACATCATTATGCATACTGCAGTTGTGTATTTATTTCTCCTTCCAAGAGAGAAGAAAAAAAGAATTTACTAGTGTAATATAAGAACAATGGGACACTTTAAACTAATAGCTGGTGAATTTATAATAAACAAAAGGAAATGTTTCTTCATATACCACACAGACACTCAGCCAACCCTTGGAATTTGTTACTAATTATTTCACAGTCAGGGCTTTCTTTTTTTTTTTTTAAAGCTGGATAGCTTAATAATTGATGAAATCTTTAATTTTTGTCACCTAACTATAGAAGTAATTAAATTTTGTGCTTTAGGAAATCACCTCCCTAATCCTGACTAGGACTTTCATTCTCTGTTTGTCCTCCCGGGTAAAGAGAACGACACAGTAAATTTACAGCCACATACCTCCACGTTTCCATTAGGAATACCTCGGGCAAGCTGGACCCATTCAAGTCCTAAAAAGTCTCTTCCAGGTTGGCAAAAACTCTGAGCTTCATAATTCCATCCCGCTCTTAAAAGAAAGTGGCTTCGTCTGCCTTGTCTGATTTACTGAGATTTAATGGAATGAAACAAATGGCATATATTTGAAGTGTACAAGTTGATCATTTTTGACATGTGAAACCATCACTATAATCAAGATAATGAACATATACATCACCCCCAAAGTTTCCTTGGGTCCCTCTCTCTCTCCCCACTCTCAACCCCTGTTCGCAGTCTGTAGTGCTTTCTGGTACTAGAGATAATGGCATTTTCTATTATTTTCTATAAATGGGATCATACAGTATCTACTCTTTTTTAGTTTGGCTTATTTCTCTCGATTAAGTAATCAAACAAGGAAGTCATTAGACTGAGGTGGCTCTAAAGTCTTGGTAGCCTATGTAAGCAAAATGAAATCGAAGCCACAATTAATTCCTATAAATGCCTCAAGGATAAAAAGAACAACCAATTAAAAATAGCCAACAAGACTTTTGCAAATAGGGCAACCACTTAAGCTATAGCCAATCAAAGAATTTCCTTGCTTTGCTTCTACTTCTCCTCCACAAAATTCCAATCCTCAACGTAACTATTTTCAGGTTCACTCATGTTGTTGCATGGATTAATACTTCACCCTTTTTTATTGCTGAGGAGTATTCCCTTGTAGGGACGCATCACAATTTCTCTTTCCACTTATCGAAGGGACATTCTGGCTGTCTCCAGTCTTCATGTTATAAATGAAGCTGCTGTGAACATTCCTGTGTCTAAGTCTTTGTGTGGCTATATGCTTTCATTCTTCTTGGGTAAAAATCCAGTTGTGGAATGGCTGAATCATAAGGAAGATAAACTCTCAACATTGAAGAACTTGCCAACGTAAGCACCGCCAAACTATTTTCCAGGGTGGCTATGCCGTTTTACATTTTCACCAGCAGAGAGCAGAGGATGAAAGTTCCCAGCTCCCTGATATCTTCACCAACACTTGGTATGGCTGGTCTTTTTAATTTGAGCCAATCTGGTAGGGGCATCTCATTTAGTTTTGCATTTCCCTTTAGCCTAAGAAGAGTGAGCATTTTTTCATGTGCTTATTTCCCATTCATGTATCCTCTCAGATGAACTATCTGTTGAAACCCTTTGCCCTTTTATTCTTGGGTTTTTAGGGTTTTTTAATTACTGAGTTATAAGCACATTTCATATATTCTGAATCCAAGTTCTTTATCAGATACATGATTTGCAAATATTTCCCCCTAACTGGTGGCTCATCTTTTCATTGTTTTAACAGTATCTTTAGAGGAGCTAAAGCTTCTGCATTTGATATAGTCTAATTCATCAATCTCATTTTTTTTTAATGATGTTTTTGATGCTGTATCTTAAAAACCTTTGCTTAAGCCAAGGTCACAAAGGTTTTCTCTTACACACATACAGCATCCTGAAGTAAACTTCAGTCAATAAATCAGGGAACACTTATATTAGAATGTGCTAATGAGAAAGCTGATTAAACCAAAATGCAAATGACAGCTTTTCCTCTTTGTGATCTTGAATTTAAGGAAAGGAAAAAAAGGACTACAGAATTAGAAAAAGGTAATAAGACTGTTTTCCAAACCCACAGAGAGAGGCATCTATGGAAAAGGATCTCATCCTTTCTTTGTCCTTTTCAGCTTTGGTTTCCAGAACCTATCAGGCTCTTCATTTTCCTCAACATTTCTCCCCCTAGACCTAGGGAAGAGGTGCCTGTCGTTTTCACAAGAACAAACATAAAGCTCTTTTTCTGTTTCTGAACTTATGCAGCTCTAATTAGCACCAGTACAGACAAACACCTCAGTTATAAATCCAGAACAGAAATCATGTCCCCGCTACTAACAGAATAGCAGACCATAGTGCCAACTTAGATATTAATCAGGAGTATTAGGAATAACTTTACTTAGGTATCAGAAAATCAGGCTTAGAAGAACGTGATAGACAATTTCTTCCATCTACATCCAGAGCTTCAATTCATGCAGAGTCAACTGAAAACCTGACCTACCTCCATGAAAACTCACTCCACATTTCTACCTGCCTGCTGGACAAAGCCACTTCCATAGCCTGGTGGCACTTCAGCTTCCCCACGTCCAGAAGAATCATCAGCTCATCAAAAACTCATCTCCTCCCTCCTCTTCACCTCTCCGTTCTGGCTGCACAACCTTCCTAGACTACCCAAGTTTATGGTCTGACCCTCTCTGACTCCTATGTCTTGACTCCCTATCTTCTTGCATTTAAAGAGTTACGGGGGCAGGGTGGGATGTGAGAACATATTTAGGAAAGGGCGAGTACATTGCAGGGATAATCAGGGAAGGCTTCGTAAAAAATATTTATATTAGGTCTTGAAAGATGGCCCACGTTTTTCAGACATTAGGGCCTCCTATAAATATTTTTAGGAAGCTTCTCCTGATTATCTCTGCATATACTGGTTTCCTTCCACTAGACTCCTAGAGCATTTTGTACTTCTTTATCTCACTTAACACATACTACTTTTATTAGAGTTCTTATACAACTATCAAATTGTAAGCCATTTAAAGGCAGGGATCATGTTTTATTTTCCTCTAGAACTCTCTAGGTTCCCTAAAATAGTATTTTAAATTTCGAATCAAAACAGATTGAAACTTCTATGATGTTACTATGAGCAGTATACCTTAGAGTTCCAGAGAAGATCCTCGAACATGAACAGAACGACTAATGAATGAATACCACAGTCTCAGTATGTAAAACTTTAGTAAAAGAACATTTAAAGGTAGAAATGCAGTTTCTATATTCCGCCTCAAAGGCTTACTTCTTCTTTCTGAGCAAAACTTCTAGCCTTCTTTCCCTAATAATCATCTAAAAATACTGAACTGAGTGCGACTATGTAGGAAATCCCAAGGATGGATTTGGGACTCAGAAGATTATCAAAGCACTAAAAATAATAAAAACAAAAAGAATAACAATATAAAGGAAAAGTAATTCCATTACTTAATAAGGAAATAAAATATCAATTTTTCAGGCCTGTTATTCTCATTTGTATGTTTGTAGAAATCTGAAGTTGTATTAAAAAGGAAAAAAAAAAAAGCCTATTCAGAAATGCTAGATGAGTGGACAACAAGTAAATATCCTGAATGAGGCAAAAGCAGCGGATGGCCCAGCTCAGCATATTCCACGGGGATTCCCTGGTACTTCCAGGTTCCTCATCCCCAAATAAAGTCTCTGACACCTGCCCAGCCACCTCTCCCGAAGAGTATGGAAAAGGGGGATCCGGAGTGATCGCAAGGCCCACTTCTGAAGCACCCTGCCTTGTTGGTGGCACTGTAACCTCTTCATCTTTTAAGTCAGGCTTTGATAAAAGACCATTACACAGGCAACGTGATCATTTCACCTGGGTGATTTTAATTTGGATTCCACAAACGATCACTCCATGTTCACCTTGAAATATATCACCTGTATTCCATAGCCACATCTTTGGCCTTTCAATAAACTCTCCCATCCACCTACATTCATTACATGGGATGTACTCTCTCAGATTTCAGACATTTGCAAGTCGTAGAGAGTAATTTAATGTTTAATTCAAAACTGCCCATGTATGCCAGAATATAGAATTACCTAAAAATTTTATTATTGGCAGAAAACACTATAAAGTATTTCCTCAGAAATCAAAAGACATTAATGTAATATCCTGTAGACCAAATTGTTTCACCCAACACCAAGGATTTCCAGAGAGAAAGAACAGAGAGGGAAAATTTATCTAGTGAGTGGTAAATTTCAAATACTTATTAAAGACATAAATATATTTTGTTGCCAGTAATCTTTAAGGCCTCTGAAGACTGTGTGCTTTGCAGTTGTTAAATGGGCTTTGTTTTCCTTTTTTATAAGAACAGAAGAAATAACCAGGGGAGGAGAGAAAATGACAAAGTGAAGAGCCTGGCCACGAAACGCCATCCAATTTTCACATTTATCATCCTGCCCAGCACTGGCCTAAGCTTGTGGGGGAGGCCAAGTTTAGAGGGGAGGGCGACCATGGTCCTGCCCAGAGAGTCTCCACGTAGCTGCAGTGTGTCTTGGTCTCGAAAATGAAAGCACAGGCCGAAGATAGGGTGGAGGACAGCTCCGGAACTTGCTGGAAATGCCTTGTCTGTGGATACAAATGTTGGTTGGGGAACGTTCACTTTATTGTAAACTCAGGGAAAAACGCCTTTTTTGGAAAACCTTTATGACTCAGATTCTATTCCACTTTTTCTTAATAATCTGGTGGTCAAGCTTTTGGAGAATGCTTTATCATTTTACTGTGAATGTTTCTGAAGTTTCTCAGTAAAACAGAATGGACGAGAGGAGAGCTGGTTGAGTCAGGCAGAGGCAGAATGAGGTGAGGGAAGCAGAAGCCATCTGAAGGCACCCTGGGCGATGAGTGCAATGCCCAGAAAGCACCCTTCACTCAGGCTCTGCCTGCAGACGAGATCAGCTCAGCTCTGGAAGACCTCCTGCCTCAGGGCAATAAACCAAGCAAAACGCCAGTGGGGATCAATCAGAAAGTGCCACCTCAAAGGCCTTAAAAAATCACATTTAATTATGGGATTCACCGCTTCATCCAATAAAGTAGTAAAATAAAAAGACAGCAGTTTTCCAAGATTCATTTGCTACATGAAAACTCTTTGGGAGTTGTTTGTGAAAAATCTTCATCACAGATGATGGCTTCTAGCGCTCTGGGGAACCATGTAAACACAGGATGATAAACTTCTTACCACAGCATCACTGTTTAGGGCAGAACCAATGGCCTTAATTTTCTGCAAATGTATTTTAAATAAGTTCTAAGATTTTCCATTTAAGAACCTGCCTATCAAATCTCAACGTGCCTTTAAAATGTGATAAAAGCGCAGTGCTGGTGGTTTAATTGGCCACTTAAATCAGTCTGTTTTTGAGACAAAACATCTTTGCACCTAGTCACCAAGTACCTACCAGCTTTGCATTCACCAGATGATGCCCAGTAGCTATGGGCCTGAGGATGGTGTGGTCAGCCCCGGGGCCATCTCACTCAGGGAATCAGACCCATAACAATGTCAGGAAGGAAATAAACTCTGTAACTGCGATTTCATCATAATTAATTGGCTTTCTTTCCCTCGTTTTTTTTTTTTTTACTAGTAAAGGATAGGACGAGAGCTCAGAATGGAATACTTTCAGTTAACCAGTCTAAATAACCTGTGGTACCTGAAGGTTATTCAAAATGATCCAAAGAAACTCTTCTGAAGCCTTAAACCTTCCTCCATTCTCTGAATCATGTGTTCCAGCTCAAGGGCACTTACAGAAAGAGAACAGACTGGCATTCCCTGAAATCGTGTCTCTTCACTACTAGAAAGGAGCTACAACTTACATTATCTCTGGTCTGTTTAATAAACGTGTTTTAAACATAAAAACACGGTCATTACAGCAACAATGACTGCCTCTTTTAAGGTGAACAGATTTGTAGTTTCAATCCTCTATAAACCACTTAGAAAGATGGAGAATACATGAAATAACAGACCTTCCCAGAACATTCTGCGAGATTCTACTTTGTCTTTGAAGAAAAAAATGTAGATACTGTATGTAGATTTTCTGCAAAGCACACTGAAAATTCCATAAATCCCATCCTGCAGGGATTTCACTTTTCTGTAGACTTTCCACCCTACTTGAGTTCCTAGCCCCTCTAAATATATGCTGCAATACGACATTTCCATAGACAAAGCACTGCACACTAATAAAACACAACACTGTTTACATACAGTGCAAATATATAACATATTTTTAGCGTAGGTTATGAGCAATATTTTTAGATGGATGGAGCCTACAGTGATATTAGTAACAAACTTCTACTGTAAATTAGTGGCCTAAATAGAAATTTATGTTCCATAAAACCCAGCATGAAACAATAAGTTAGAAATATTTAAATAACATTTTACAGAGCGTTAAGCAGCAAGTACAACTATGTCAGGCTGAGGCGGTTACTGAGAAAGAGAGCTGGGCACTGTCACAGCAAGGTGCCCAAGCAGCAAAAGACAAGGCCTTGGACTTTTAAGTAACTTTTAAAAAATTTTGTATGACCTACGGATTTGTGCCTGACTAGTATCTCAAAGGCAGTCTCCATCTTGCAAACAAGTGAAAGAGAACCAACCAGTTAGGGATATATTTTAGAACTTTGAGAGACACAAGGCCAAAGGCATCTATGTGAGATGGGATTTTGGTTTATATTTTCATTCATTTTTAAAAATATGCTCGTCTATAATGTGAACAGATGAGCTCCTATCTAGGTTTGGCTTTCTAAGATCCATAATCCTGCTCAAGTCATAATCAAGTCCATTCTTGCATTACTCACATTTCACAGAGCAAAGAATATTTCTATTACTTCTTGGAGAAAATCAGCTTCCGATTTAAATTTATGTTTGCAGTTCTGCAAAATATCAGACTTTAAACACTACATTCAAAATTTAACATTATAAGCCTGATACTATGATTAGATCCCAGTAAGGATATGAAAACACTATGGAAGCTCCCCACATTTGTAATTTAGATATTTTTTCCGAAATAATTGAAGTAGGAGTTGATGGTGGTGGCTGGGGTATGGAAGGAGGACGAAAGTTCCAACTTGTTTTTCTCCTCCACACAGAATAGGAAGGTGTCAGGGCTTCTGTAATTGAGATGGCAGAATGCCATGTCTTCAAGGGAGACGAAAATGATGGCTTTATTCTTTCTATTTCTTCACCTGCCATTTAGAAGGATAAATGTAATAGTCTTAACCAAAAAAAAAAAAAAAAGAAAGAAAAAAGAAAAAATAGAAAAGTAAGCTGTAGGGCTTCAATTGGAAAAAAAAAAAAAAAAAAAGTTCTCTGATTCATGTATAACATTCCCAAATAAGAAATGAACAAAAAGTCTGGGGTGACATTTTGGTTCATTAAGGCAAGAGATTGGTCTTGAAATGCTATATTTTTCCAATGGATTATCCCACTTATCCCATTTTAATCCTTAAATTTGATGTGTCAAAAATTAGATTCAGGGGCGCCTGGGTGGCTCCGTGGGTTAAAGCCTCTGCCTTCAGCTCGGGTCATGATCCTGGGGTCCTGGGATCGAGCCCCGCATCAGGCTCTCTGCTCAGCGGGGAGCCTGCTTCCTCCTCTCTCTGCCTGCCTCTCTGTCTACTTGTGATCTTTGTCTGTCAAATAAATAAATAAAATCTTTTTTAAAAAATTAGATTCATCATCCCTCTCCTAATTTGACTTAGCCTAACCATTTCTCCATTTCTGTCAGTGACATCTGTATCTTACCAACCATCTAAATCCTAGTCCTCATTCATCATTTCTGATTCCTCCTCTTCTCTTACTTTCAGAGACAATACTGAAGCTCAATAAGATTATAAACTCTAAGAAGAGTGGGCCTGTGTCTGTTCTATTCACCCTTCATTTAGGCTTTCACCTCTAATGTGTGACAAGGACAGGGATGGATGCTGGGCAAAAGCAAGCAAGACAGTCATGGTCTCTGCCCTCATGGAGCTTAAGGACTAGCACAGGAGTCACACATTAAATACATAAAGGCATCACTACAAATTGTGATAAGTGCTTTAAAGAAAAAGACCTGAGTTCTAGAAGACTTAGTTAGAATAAAGGTGGAGGTAGTCAACAAGTTTCTCTCAGTTAGTGAAAACTGAGCTAAGACTAAAGGGTAAGCAATGAGGTAGTCAGATGAAGATCGGCGGAAGAGTATTCTAGGAAGAGAGGCAACATGCGCAAGACCTTCGGGTAGGAAAGAGCCTAGCACATTTTAGAAAATGCGGGAAAAGGCCAGTAAGGCCGGAGGTAGTAAGTGGGCAATACAGTGGCCACACTTAAGGTACTGGGTTTTAACCTGGGTAAAATGGGAAGTCAAAAGGGTTTGGGGCATGACTTAGGTCTTAAGAAGCACACTGAAGCTTCTAGGCAAAAAATGGAGTGAAGCAAGTGTGTACAGGGAAATTAGTTAAGAGACGACTACAGAAGTTCAAGAGTGAGCTGACAGTGATGTGAACAAATCCAAGCCATCCTCATTGCCAGGGTCTGACACAGTTCCTGGTTCACATAAATGAATGAGTCTATAAACAGACACCAGCATCGTTTCTTAGAGTCTTCTTTCATGATTCTCCTGCCTGGCCCAGGATAGAGGCATCCTCCAGCCTCTTTCAGAGATAAAATTACATTTATTTTCTAGAGTCAAATTTGTAGTCAAGATCATGATTAAAAAAAAAATTTAGATTGTATCTAATGTCTACAGTTTAAAGTTTGAACTCCTCAAATGTCACATTAAATTCTATATAAAAGTATAACTTTTTGAAATCTCAAATCATGGAATTCATATATAAGATAAGCAAAACTTGGGGCGCCTGGGTGGCTCAGTGGGTTAAAGCCTCTGCCTTCGGCTCGGGTCGTGATCCCAGGGTCCTGGCATCAAGCCCTGCGTCAGGCTCTCTGCTTGGCATTGAGCCTGCTTCCTCCTCTCTCTCTCTGCCAGCCTCTCTGCCTACTTGTGATCCCTCTCTCTGTCAAATAAATAAATAAAATATTTTTTAAAAGATAAGCAAAAAGTTACATATAACAATATCAATCACAGCATTATTTACAATATCAAAACAAATTATATGTGCTTCAATATAGGAAAAATCAAATTATGATACCTCTACATAATGAAATAATATACGGTCCTGAAAAAGTTTTCAAGGAGTATTTAATAATGTGGGGAAAGTAATAAAACATTAAGTAAAGAAAAAAAGGACATAAAACATATATAACATGATTTGAAGTTCATTTGTAAAATACACACACAGATATGTGACCAAAGAGAAATAAATCAAAGATTAAAATTGTGATCTACAGATGATGCGGTTATAAGTGATCTTTACTTCCTTACCATTTTTTTTTTTAGTATCCAAATTTTCTGTAAGAGTAATACCTTTATTCTCAGAAAGATCTCTCAGTAATGGTTCCATGTAAAACACTTCAGCCTAACTCCCAGGCTGTCCTCCCAGTCTGCCCAAAAGTTTGTGATCCTGTTTGCCATGTACGTGCTTCTACCCTTGCCTGCATAGGGCCTGCTCCCACTCCAAAACCTTAAGTCTCTGAGGCATCCCCTAGGATCTCAATTCCTGCTCATAACCTTTACTAGACGCACAGCACTTTGCCTTGACTCATGAATTTCTTTTCTGTGCTTTTAGCTCTCATGTCTCAGTCCAATCGATTATGTTTTTGCTCCCTCATCCTGCCCCACAGCAGCACCAAGCACAGCCCCTTCTATGAAAGCTTTTAGTATCTGTTGCTTGCTCAGAAGTTACCCGCCTGCCCCACCAAGGGCAGTGTCTGGCTCTTGGAGGTCTAGCCAGGCCATCATCCCCTGGGTTCCCCTGCTGCTTCTTGCCCCAAAGCTGCTGACATCCTCAATGCTTTAAATCAGTGCAGGGCAGCGAAGAGGCCTGAGATAGGGTCTGGTTCAACCACTGAAATTAGTGACAGAGAAAAGTACAGAGAGACTCAGGTCGGGTCCTTGGGAGAGCCGGAGGCAGAGCCAGGACTAGAAACACAATGGCTCAAATTCCGGGGTCTTATCCCCAGTCCATCCAGGGCAGGAATTCCAGCAGCCTCTCTCTCTAGCTCTTCAGAGAATGTAAAATGGCAAGCAAGTTTGGAAGCATCCATTCCATAACCCAAATGTCCATTTGAGAGGCTGCAGAAAATTAATTGGGGATTGCCATTGTGTTTTTTACTCTCTTTAATCTAACTGTTTGAATATCAGAGACTCGCTAAAAGTTAATGAAACTAGTTTTTAAGCTTAACCATTAAGGCAGTTCAGAAATTGTTTTTGAGACAGCACAGTACAAAGGCCAGAATAATCTGATCACAAATTCCTCCCAGGAATATAAAATGAAAAGCATAATTCAGTGTACCCATGAGGCTGTACTGTACCTTCCCTCCTTCTATCCCTACAGTACATGAACATGGGCTTGAAGAAAGCCAGGGTGTGTGATACGTGCTTACCAACCAGCATGGAAAGGATACTTTTAGCCCCTCCAGGAAGATACATTAAAGTCATTGACGAATAATTATTCTGATAAAGCACCAAGATCCTATGAGGTTAGGCTATGATTTGAGTTGACAGCTTTGCCTATAAACACTGGTTCTAAAAATAACCAATTAACGCCTCATTTGAATCCTGCTCTGCTCTGATACTGTCCAAATCCTGGCATTTCATGTCATGCCATCATCTTTTACCATACAAACTTCAGTTTTATCAAGGCAAAGAGAGTAAAATATACTTTCAAGTGAAAATAATACAAATAACAAAGGATCTATTTTACTGTTGGGAACTCTGACAATTTCCTCTTTGCATTAAAAAAGATAATAAGTGTCAAACCAGTTATTACAACACATGACAGCTTCAGAATAGAGACAGCATATCCAGCTCTATATTATTCAATATGGACACATGGGAAAAGAGCAAACAGTTTTTCTAACAGATTTCACTGACTCAATGCCTATATGGCAAATAATCATATGAAAATGTTATTACTCTACCTAATTTTCCCTTGGAGCTTTTAAATAGAAACTTTTGTTAACTGATTTTTAAATACACACAGGGAGGGGACAGCAGCCCTGGGAAGAGTCCTACCAATGGCTTGCAGGTGTAAATTAGATGACACCTGGGATGGGTGGGGTTTGAAGACGATTCATAAGCGCTAGGGTTGGGGAGGTTGGGCGGGGGGAATACATGACAAAGACAGATGTCTTTCCTAACCTAAAATGGAAATGAGGCAGAAGTTGGAGAACGGAGAAGAGAAACCTTTATCTGTGCTTTCTTTCTTTAATCACTGGGGATGGCAGTCAAAATGAGAGAAGAGTACAGCCATTCAGAAGTAAAAGGAAGAGAAGCAAGTTGATGTCCTGGAAAGACAGCAACATTTTATTAGAGACTGATTCCTGATTCATTTCAGCTAGCCAGTCTTAGCTCCCCAGTTGTAAAAAATACCTTAGACTGGGTAGCTTCAATAAAAGATGTTTATTTCTCATAGTCCTGGTGGCCGGAGAGCCCAAGATCAAGGTGCTGGCTGATCTGGTTCCTGGTAAGAGCTCTCCTCCTGATTGCCAAGGGCCACCTTCTTGCTGGTGAGAGAGAGATCGATCTCTGGTCTCTCGTTCCTTCTCTCCTTCTTTCTCCCTTTCTCTCTCTCTTTCTTTTCTTTTCTTTCTCCTTCCTTCCTCCAATAAGAACATTCATCCCATCATAGGGGCCTCACCCTCGTGACCTCATCTAAACCTAATTACCTCCAAAGGTCCCACCTCCAAATACCATCACATTTGGGGTTATGACTTCAATGTATGAATTTCAGGAAGATGAACATTCAGTCCTTTCCCTAGTCCAACCTTTCCCTAGTACCTACAATATGCTAGATCCAAAGTCTGAATGAAACTGAATACACAGGGCTTCTTTAATAAGCACTAGCACTCATCTACAGGACATGCCAGGGGCAGAAACAAGCTTATAACAAGGTGCTCAGAAGCAAGACTGTATTTTCTTTACACTTAAAAAAAACCCTTGTTTAGCAAACAAAGTTATCTTTATGTGAAATGCTTTTAAAGCCTGTGCTTTGTATTTACATTCATACTTTTTAGATAAGACCTGCTTTAACTGTTGCCAATTCTTACCTTTTGCTGATCTACCAGGCAGTATCTGTATTTGCTGATTTTATTTTCTGTCACCCTAATGTTATCATAACTTAATGCTATCAGGGAATAAGAAAGAATCAATGCTGATTATAGTTAAGAAAGTGAGGATGAAAGCAATACGAACTGGGGATATTTGTTTTTTATAAAGCCTCCACAGGAGGTCCTCTTATCCTGGAGTCATTTAAGAATCACTCCCTTGACTCAAAGGGAAGAGCAAAGATGTTACAAAGACATAGGTTGTCTGAAGACGCCTGTAGTTTTCTGGTGAGGCAGCATGCATGGTGTACTAGAAAAAGAATCCACTTGAGGTCACTGAGTCAGGCAGACCTGGTTTTGAAATCTAGTGCCATTTTTTTTTTCCTTTTCAAAAAATGGTTTGACTTCTCTGAGCTCCAGTTTCTTCCTTGGTAAACACAGCAGAAGCCCTGTGCCGTACGGGGATGCTGGGCAGCGTGAGAGGAGACAAAAGTACGCACAGGTGCCTTGGAGCCCACAGTCCGCAGTCAGTATGCCGCTTCCTCTCTGCCTCAAAATGCC
Source organism: Mustela erminea (assembly GCF_009829155.1). NCBI lineage: Eukaryota > Metazoa > Chordata > Mammalia > Carnivora > Mustelidae > Mustela > Mustela erminea. The sequence continues at coordinate 85,364,251 of NC_045617.1, forward strand.
TACGGTCAGTCTCTTTTTGGGTGTGCACGAACTCAGGAGAGGGGGCTGTGCACAGAGAAAGGTCATGCATTTGTGAGTACTGTGCTTCCATGAACCTTATCATCCTTGAAATATTTTGTTTTCGCTTTATTGATTGGAGTACCATATTAATTTACCCACATGTATCATCTGACACTTCCATTTACTGGTCTTTCTGGCACCCCTGGACATGTGGATATTGATAAATGGTCTATTAGTATGATTTGACTGTCTATATCCTGTCTCCCCTTTTTTTTTTTTTTTTTTTTTTTTTTTTTTAAAGAGAATTATATGTCTGGCAGTGAGGATGGGGCCAAATCTTACCATTCCTGTCCAACCACTCTCTCCCCTTTCTCCATCATTGACTGACTCTGTCATCACGGAGAGGAAAGGTGGATAGGACAAAGCAGAAGACTAACAAAGGGAAGAAACGGGGGTTCTTGGTTCCTGGATGGGCCAGGACTTCATGTACTTCACTCACCTTCAAACTCTGTGTGAATCTATTACAGCCCATGTAGGGAAGGGCTGAGGAATTCTGGTTTCCTTGAAGAAGGAAATGAACAATCACTAGACCAAATACCCGAGGAGACTTTGGAAATTACAAGAGAGGCTGCTTCTGGATAATGACTAACTTGCCTTAGTATGTCTTGTGGGCTCAAATTCCATTTCGTTTTCCTCATACACACAACCAGAATTACAGCTCCAGGAAGAGCTACAAGTTGCATTCCCTTTGGTCTATCTAAACATCCCAAATAAACATTCTACCTGAAGTTGTGCCCCTGAAATAGACTGACAAAGCTTCAATTATCTTGGCTGCAGGTGAAGACAAAATAAGAGACTCAGGAGTTCTCAGAAAGCTCCAAAAGTTCTCCCTAAACTACATTGTTATCAGATGGAAACCACAAGAACACAATCAAAACTGCAAGAGTAGAGATTTCCCTGAGCATTGGTCTGCCTGAGATAGTTTCCAAATATGCCATGAAGGGTAAGTAGAAAACAAGAGGGCTCCAATGTGGAACATACATCAAAGTGACTGGAGTTAAGACACACAAACCCATTCAGTACCTATCCCATTCCACCCAGTGTCCTATTCACTGAGTTCCTTAAACTCTGGTTAACCCGGTATTGACCTTCCTATTTAGGTTTATCTGATAACCCACAGTGTAGAGGGGGAAAGCAGAAAGAGAAAGGAGAAAGCACAAAAAGAATACTGTCCTTTGCCCTTCGTGTTAGTGAAAACACAAATTGGCTATGCAACAAATTCAAGGCAGTGATTAAGTTAACAGCACCATGGCAAAGTTCTTATTTGGAGGGGAAAAAGAAATCTCATTTCTGGGGCACCTGGGTGGCTCAGTGGGTTAAAGCCTCTGCCTTCGGCTCGGGTTACAATCTCAGGGTCCTGGGATCAAGCCCCAAGTCGGGCTCTCTGCTCAGCGGGAGCCCGCTTCCTCCTCTCTCTCTCAGCCTGCCTGCATACCTGTGATTTCTGTCTGTCAAATAAATAAATAAATAAAAATCTTTAAAACATTTTTTAAAAAATAAAACATTATAAAAAAAAAAGAAATCTCATTTCTTCAAAATCTTCCAACATTTAGAAATCTAGATCCAGGCTTGAATCCCTCCTGTACAAGGCAACACTCCCTCTCTGGACCACAGCTGTGTGACTGGGGCCACCAATGAGGCCAGAACAAGCATCTTGATTTCCAAATCCAAGCTTACTCCAAATCCTCCTGGGGAAGTAAGCTAACACCTGGCACCGTCAGCAGAGTCAAAATTCTCTTCTTTTATGGCAGTAGCCCTATGTTTAGAAAATGCCTTCCCACTTGCACCAACTTCTCTCAGGTAAAAAGGGAATGAAAGACAGAAGCCATGGGCCCCTTGAGTAAAATCCCATTGTGTGGGGAGAGCGAAACAGGAAGATTTAGCTCTAACTTGAGGGGACCCCACGATGATGTGAAAGGCAAAGATGAGAAAAGAGGAACGGCACGTAATCTGAAAGATTCGAGTACATTCACAGATACTTTCCCAAGGTGTGCAAGAATCTAGCTTTCTTTAAGGAGACAACCACAGCCTCATGTAATGCAAATTAATTCCTTTCTGGCTGAGAGCTGAGTAACAAAGACAGAGCCGGCAAGATGGCACAGCGCAGAGAGGGCAGAATTGTATTCCCAACTGAAACCTGGTGAGATGTTAGGTTGTCAGTTTAATGTAAAATAAAACGAGGCTGCACATTGGAAAGTGTTTTGAAAAGTAAAAATCTAGGGGAAAGATGGAGATGGCATTTTCATTAGTTTGGAGGAAATGAGCTCTGTGGGGTGGGCAGCTCTGACTGTGACCTTTCTTCAGCGGGTGCCCCACAGGCCTCTGGGAAGGGGAGAGACATGATGGGGAGGCCAGCGTCTGCATCTGTTGGCCACAATGGGGATGGCAGCACCATTTGCTGGCATCTGGCAGCCAAAAAAGAGAAAGAAAGCCTGGTGTGGAGACCTCCTACCCATTAAAGGCAAGAGAGTGAAAAGTGGGAGAGGAAGCTCCCAGTATCAACAGCAGTGACCTGGGGTCACGCAGTAAGGAGTTATAAAGGCATGAAAGCTTCTTTATTCAGATGGTTCCTTTCAGAGCAACTCATTTCATGATACTTAATGCAGCTGGTTTAGAGAACAGCTGGGTTGTATATAACTTACAGTACATCACACAAATCTGGAGCGCCCATGGAACATTAATTTCAGGGCACGCATTGGATTATGCTCTTACAACCAGCGTCTTTGCCAGGGGCAGCTTGTAACTCAGAAAGTCATGTTTCATCCAGAATGTGTTGTATAATGTTGAAGGGGAAAGTTAACTATTTTGTTTTGTTGTGATTTTTTCTCCCCATCCAAGCAGAAAATATTCGGGAAAGAGTTTTGCCTGCTAACCTGAAACTTACTTTTTTTTTTTTTTTTTTTGGAAGATTTTATTTATTTACTTGAGAGAGGGAGAGAGAGCGTGCACGCAAGCGAGCAGAGGGAGCCACAGAGACAGAGGGAGAAGAAGCAAGCTCCCCGCTCAGCGGGGAACTCACCACGGGACTCAATCCCAGAGCCCTGGGATCACAACCTGAGCCAAAAGCAAATGCTTAACCAACTGACTCACCCAGGAGCCCCAAATTGAAACCAGTTTCTATAAAGTTGTTCTCGTTCATTTCGGCACAAATCTGCTTGGATCATTTCTCTCTTAACATTTAATGTTGTTCTTAACACACAACCTCCCTGCTCTTCTGAGATCCCCTTAAACAACTGACCATACTTGGATTTGCTTCTCCCCATATACGTCTGCGTCTCACTTTCTCCTGAACCTACGTTTTCCACCAGTGTTTTCCAATATAGCATACCAGACACTAACTCATCCCTACCCAGAGAGGCTATTAAAATTCCACCTCTTCCCAGGCTGTAATGAGGTGTTTCCTTTTTTGACCCTTAGCTACTCCCCAATTCTGGTAATCAGTGACAATTCATTCAACTTAAGAAAAAGATCTATTAATTCTTCCAGGTAATATAAACACTGAATTTTATTCATGCTCTTGAATTACTTTCCTTTCTACTGCATGTTTGTGTAGTTGCTACATGAGGCCTTTGTACTGATGTAGCTGTCATTCTTTCAACTGAGTTCTTGCCAAACAGTGAGCTGTGTCTGGAGATACAAAGATAACCACTCTTGTTGAAGAGATGCCAGTTTAGTGGGAGAAACAGACATGGAAACAGATCTGTATGTAAGATACATGGCCTGCAGAAGGAGAAAAAATATATTGCGCAAATAAATCAGCATAACAGCACCAAAAAAAAAAAAAAACCAAAAAAAAAAAACAAAAAAAAAAAACCCTAGAGGGCCATAACATACCACAAAGGCCCAGCAAAACACAAGGATTGTGAAAATGAAGGAAATTCTTCCATTTTTGCCACTTTCAATCTAGCCTTGTATATCTATTCTACACATATTCTGTCTCTCCTTCTGTTACAAGGGAGGACAGAACCTTATCCCTTCCACTTGAGTGTGAGGTCCCAGCCCTTCTCTGACTTGGCCCCTACGAAGATCCACTCTCTTGCATTAGCAAATCCTCCTTTCCTGCAGAATCATTCTGATAAACATAGAAATACTTTAATACCATCTTCCCTGGCCCTTGAGTCTCCCTCCAGCCTCTTTGCCACTTCTCTGCTTCTCTTCCCAGGGATTCCTAATGCTTTCTTCTTCTGGGCGTATGGCTATCCCTATAAACCCTGCCCCCTTCTCTCCTCCCATGACTAGCAAGGTCACCAATGAACTCCATTTTGCTAGATCCATTCAGTCACTTTTCTGTTCTTACCTGTCCAGTGTAGCATCTACTGCCCACTCGCATCTGTCCTTACTGAAGACTGTCTTCTTCAGGCCTCCATGAACATTTTCTCCTTTTTTTCTTTCTGCCTTACCAGCAGCTCCTTCCCAGTTCTCACTGTTTGCTTTTTCTTGCCTGTCCCCTTCATAGTCCATTCTCACTGTAGCTAGTGATCTTTCAAAAATATATACCAAATGACACTGGGGAGGGTAAGTGCTATGGTGAGTGCTGTAAAGTGTGTAAACCTGACAATTCATAGACCTATACCTCTGGGGTAAATAATACATTATATGTTAATAAAAATAATTAATTTTAAAAAAGAAAACAAAAAAATATATATATAATATATATTACATGTAATATATTATATATAATATAGTTTTTTTGTGAAGTGAAATAACTTGATATATATGTATACATATTGTGAAATAAATGAAATAACTTGATATATATATGAAGTTATTTCATTCTCTGGCTGAAACCCTGCAATGGTTTTTTAGAATAAATTCCATACTACCAAGGCCTGTGTTTCCCAGCTCCTGCCTTCCTCTCTGCCCTCATTTCTAGCCATACCTTCTCCTAACACCCTGTAGACTATCACCAGATTTCAGACATACATGGCTTTTTTTTCCTGCTCCTCAAACACCTCAAGCTGTTCCCACTTCATGACCTTTACCATAGCTATTCCCTAGCCTGGAACACTCTTCTTTCAGCTCTCTGCATGGCCAATTTCTGATCATCCAAGTATCAGCTCAAATGACTTCAATAGAATGGCCTTCCCTGATCATCCCACTCAAGTGTCCTTTCCCTGGACTCAGTCACCTGCTAGCTCATTACCCCCTTCCAATTTCTTCAAAACATGACCAGCAAGTGTCATACTTACTCCTTGACATCTCATTTGTCTACCTCTCCTACTCGAAGGTCAGGTGTACCTGGCAGAGACTTGGTCTTATTCACTGCTATATGGCCAGCTCTAGGCATAGGGTTCAGTGCATGGCAAGCGTTCTGTAAATATTTACTGAATGGGTGAATGAAATGATGACAAAATCCTTGCTTAGGATACTGGGTCCAGCTTTTTGCTCTCCAACTGCAGAAGGGCACAGGAAGGGTAAAGATGAAACAGAAGTAACTAGTACAGAGGGAAATCAGACTTATGGCAAAGGTTAACAGAACTAGAATTAATGAGGATGTATTTTTATTTTCATTCTTCTGAAGGTCATTACTAGCTGTTTTCACCTATTTTTTTTTTTTTTTTAATGCCTAGTGAGGACTAAATAGAAAGAAATGGATGGCAGTTTCAGTAGACTAGGACTACGAGTTCTGGAGTGGATGAGATGTGGGTTAGAATCATAGAAATACTTCCTGGGATTGACCGCTATTTGAAATTGTAATTAGTTCTGGAGGTAGAACACTGAACATCCTTCTAAAACAAAAAGGGAATATTGATATCCAAAATATAAAAACAACTTACACAATACAACCCCCCAAAATGAATAATCTAAGCAAAAATGGCAGAAGACATGAAGAGACATTTTTCTAAAGAAGACATATAGTTGGCCAACAGACACATGAAAAGATACTCAACATCACTCAGCATCAGAGAAGTGCAAATCAAAACCACAATGAGATATCACCTCGCACCTTTCAGAATGGCTAGTCAGAATGTAAGAAACCGCAAGTGTTGGCAAGGATGCAGAGAAAAAGGAACCCCAGTGCACTGTTTGTGGGAATTCAAACCGGTACAGGCGCTGTGTAAAGCACTGTGAGGGAAGTTTCCTCAAAAAATTTTAAAAAATATAGTTACTATATGATCTACTGGGTATTTACCCAAAGAATACAAAAACACTAATTGGAAAAGATATATTCACTCCTAGGTTTACTGCAACATTATTTACGACAGCTAAATTATGGAAGCATCCTAAGTATCCATTGATACAGGAATGGATAAAGAAGATGTGGTGTATATACAATGGACTATTATTCAGCCATAAAAAGAATGAAATCTTGACAATTTCAACGACATGGATGGACCTAGGAAGTACAATGCTTAGTGAAATAAGTCAGTCAAAGAAAGATAGATACCATGATTTCACTCATATGTGGAATTTAATGAACAAAACAAATGCACAATATAAAGAGACAAACCAAAAGAGACTCAACTACAGAGAATAAACTGATGGTTACCAGAGATGGTGAAACAGATGAAAGGGATTAGAGTATACTTCTCATGATGAGCACTGAGTAATGCACAGAATTGTTGAATCACTATATATCATACACCTGAAACTAATACAACACTGTTAATTATACTGGAATTTACAAAATAATTTAAAAATTTAAAAACAAAGGGATAATAATAATCCCATACCAACTGAGGAACCCCCGAGAGTGCCAAGAGCTGAACCAAGACTGCCTTATAAGCCTGATTTCCTTAGGCACTTGCAGATTATCACCCTCATCCAAACCTAGAATTTTAAGGTATTTTCAGGGATAGGATAAAGTACATAATATAAAAAACTTAAAACAGTTCTCTAATGCAAATTCCATCTCTGAGCTTTTGGTTAAATAGACATTCGATGAACTGGACAAAATAGTGTGCTTTTCGGTTACCCATAATATAAATTCCCTTCTGTCATCCTGAAGGATTACTTTATTGATAGTCTGACAACCTGTCTTAGAAATGTGGGAAAAGTGAAACAAGTTTGCAAGCAGCACCAGGCACAAGAAAAGAATTTCTTCTTCCTCTACAGTAATGAACACAGGTCAGCAAATTATGGCCTACTCAGGGGCTCCAAGCTAAGAATGCATTTTACAACTTTTAAAAGCATTGTTTAGGAAAAGAAAGACAAACACGTCACAGAGACTTCTGTGTGGCCCACAAAGCCTCACATATTTACTATAGGCCCTTTATCAGAAAGTTTGCTGACCCTGAAGTTGGTCTAGAACTTAAAAACAGGCGCAAAAATATAAAATAGCTGTAACAGACAACAAAATACTGCTTAGCAAAAGCAACTGCTGGAAGGTTTTAGGAAGTATCTCGGAGGTCTTGGTTTTTTGTTTTTTTTTAGAATACCACGGACTACAAAACTTTCCAGAGTCAGATTTTAAGGTGGGTCTGGCCTTCCAAACTAAGATCAATGAGATGATATAGGGGGACATAAAAAGGAAAGGAGATTGCTGAAGAGCTTGGGGAAAATCAGGATGATCCAATTTTAGAGCCGTAAGGGGCCTTACAGACTGGGAAACAAGCCTTCACTTTGTAAATGAAGATACCGCTGGGGGAGGGGCAATGAGTTTTTCAGGCCAAATGTGCGCACACACAGCCCTGTGGTCCATCCCGGCTCCTCAACGGGGTCTATTCCCACTCTGCCGGGTAGCCTTTACCTTACTACAGAGCCACGCTCTGCAAACCAAAGAGCGGGAGGCAGTTTTTAAAAAAGGTCAGACAAGAATCAGCAGATCTGCAGAGAATGTGTGATCCAAAGGTGAGGTCTCAACCCCTCTTACAAAAAAATCTTTCATTTGTTTCTTTTTTTAATTTCAAAAGTAGTACACATTCATAGCAGAAAATGTGAAAAAATTTAAAGGGGAGAGAGAGTAATCATTCATAATGCCTCCATTCAATGATAAATACTTAACATTTGGTGTATTTCCTTACAAGTTTTTAAAAAGTACATATACACATATGTCATTTAAAAAATTAGAATACTGCTTCTTTTAGTATCTTTTTCCCCCCACTTGTTACAAGTCAACTCATAAACATTCCTGTGTCATATAAAATTCTCCTAAGATGGGATGTCCCTTGAGCTGCCGCTGCCTTTGGCTCAGATGATGATCCCAGGGTCCTGGGATCAAGTCCCACATCAGGATCCTTGCTCGATGGGGAGCCTGCTTCTCTCTTTGCCTCTGCCTGCCACTCTGCCTGCTTGTGCTCTCTGTTTCCTTCTGACAAATAAATAAATTAAAAAAAAAATTCTCATAAGACTGTTATAATGGTCGGACAATTCCCTTGTATTTATGTATCATAATCCTTCAGCTAATCCTTTCGGGAGAGTTATGTACAGCAGAATGTTTGACCCCACCCATCAGCAGAACTATAAACATAATTCAGAATATTTTCCCATTTGATAGGCACAAAATGGTTTCTCTTTGCTTCACAAGGAGGCTGGTCTTTTCTTCATGTGAACATTTATTTACACACTTTTTTTGTGAACCGTCTACTACCAGTGTCACATGTCCTGTTCCAATTTTTCTTCTGGATTGTTCATCTTACTGTTTTTAGGGAGCCAAACAGTAAAGATTTTAACCTTTTTTTTTTGGTCAGAAATTTTGTATTTTTCCTACTTTGCCATTTACCTCTTAAATCTGACTCTTTAATTTGTTGTTTCTTCATTTCAGAAATGTAGCAATCAGATGAAATCCTCTGCCTCTGTTTGATAGAGGTCGGGATAGCCCAGTGTCGATGTGTGGCCATACCTACTGGAGCTGACTAACGATCTATAGGAGTTTAGTTCCCCAAATCTGCACAGCCCATACAAGGTCTGCTCAGCTGTGGCCAGATGGCAGGAATGTGTAGAGAACGCATGACTGGATGGCTCCAGAGCCAGGGGGTTAGGATGCTAGTCCTGGGTTTGCTGCTCGCTTGTTGCATGTCCTCGGGCAAATCCCACATTCACTCTGAGCACTATATGCCTCCCCTATATAATGAGAGGCATGGACACTACAATCTCAAAAGACATGTCCAGTTCCAAGGCTCATTCTTATTGACACATTAAGGAAGGGAGCTCAGTACTAGATGTAGCAGGCTAGTTAGAATCCACACCCTAGAGAGACCTGTCAATGAGAAGAGTGGGGAAGGTGAGAGACGGCAAAAGGGAGTCTGACAGGAGAGACCTTAAGAGTCCTTTCGACATGTAGGTTACATAAATTCATTTCAAGCTAGTCAGCATGATCTGCAGGGTCAAGGCAGACAGAACCAAAGCCGGGAAAGGGCTTAACACTATGAGCAGATTTTTCCAGAGAAGGCACCAGGGAACCTCACTGTGGTTTCCTCTGAGTCAGGTGGGGAACTGGAAATGTTGGTTATTGGCATACGAGCCAGAATAACAAAGCCCCCAAAGGGATCTGGAAGAGAAACGGTGGTGAATGTTTTGAGGTGAAAGGGAAAAGGTGTCATGAGGTGTGAGGGTAGTGTTGAGAGGAGGGTCTTCAAGGGTAGGCCTGAGTTAGATCAGAGGCATGAAGCATAGAGAAGAGATGGTCTCAAGAAGAGGTTGGCAGATGGGACGCCTAGGTGGCTCAGTTGGTTGGACGACTGCCTTCGGCTCAGGTCATGATCCCGGAGTCCCGGGATCGAGTCCCACATCGGGCTCCCAGCTCCATGGGGAGTCTGTTTCGCTCTCTGACCTTCTCCTCACTCATGCTCTCTCTCACTGTCTCTCTCTCAAATAAATAAATAAAATCTTAAAAAAAAAAAAAAGAAGAAGAAGAAGAGGTTGGCAGAGTTGTGACAGAGACAGAAGTGACGTCTCTGGTCCCTGTGAAGTAACCGCAAAATACTGTACTGTGATGAAACAATTCGTGTTCTCCAGCACCGTGGCACCGGCAAGGCAAGCAAGACATTGGTGAATGGAGAGTCGCATGTGCAGTGGGTGCCAGCAACGAAGTCCCGTATCCAGGTAACACGAGGTCACAAGAAATCACATCAGTGAGCTAAAGCCCTTCTTACCTTTATTTGGTAACTAACTAGTATTTAGTTACATGTATTTAACAATAATTATTTTTTTCTTACATAATATTAAGTGGTAACGCTGGTTCGTTTTCTTCACTGCTACTGTAGCAGTTATTTATCTTTTTCATCTTAGCACTGATTAAAACATAAAATGTCTTTAGGAAATGTTATGTCTTAATTTATGGTTTAATTTAATCTTCACAGTCAAACACCGATAACATTGCATCTATTAAAGAAATCAGCCTATCTATTATCACACACCAATAAATACTTTAAAAAGGGGGGCTTATTTTCAAGTGAGAGGAAAATACAAAGCTAAGAAGCAATGAAGGAAGAAAAACAAATCCTGAGTCCTCCACCTGGCCCAACGAGGTTTATTAGGAATAATTAGAGTTACTCAGTTGCATTTCAGTGATGGGAGAATGCCTCACCCATCTGTTTAGTTCCAGGACTCTCCTTTTCAAGCTTGTTTATTATCTTTCATGTAAAGATGAAAAGAGCCACTTGCCCCTTCCAAAAACATAGGAGGTAAAAGAAAAAAAAAAAAAAAAACTACATCGTAAGCAGATTTTTACCCTCGGGCTCAAAATTCTTAATAAATCACCACTCCATTATTATTTATAATGTCTTGGATAAAACTGGAAAAAGACTAACTAGATCCCATTTTAGAGATGAGAAAACACACACACAAAAGCAGCCTAAGCAAGTCTAGAACACACAGGGAAACAAAGGCTAGACTTCCCCGGCAGAGGGGCTCTTCTGGGATCTCGGTTCACAGCTCGATTCAGGGTCCACAGCAGCCTTTGTCGGAGAGGACAGGGTGGAGGAAAGAGCAGGAAGCAGAGACCAGCCCCAGCTTTATGCCACAGTTTCTGCTGGAATCCTAGGACAGTAACGTTAAACAACATTCTGATAGCTCCATGTCCTTGACTACAAAATGGGGCTAATACTTAACATCGACTCCCTAGTCTAGTGTTTATAAAGATCAAATGGAAGGAAGGCCTCTTTATAAAGCTCTGGGCATTCTTATCATTTACGGACTTGAGAGAGAAGAACGCTACAACTAAAATAATGACTTTCAAAATTGTATCACTCTGTCATTCACGATTTCATAAACATATCTCCTGAAAGAGCCATCTGGCAGATATTTAAGAATAAGTATAATTTTTTGTTTCAACTATTTTGTTTTACCCAACTGAGACATCTACTATGTGCATGTAAATTGTTAAAAAAGAGACAACATGCCCCTAATGGTGGACTCACCTCTGCTAGGCCCCACATTACCAAACCAAACCTTATTACCTAACCTCACTACAGTTTCAACCTCCCCCAGGAATGTAATCTTGACAAGTCGGGCTAGAATTCCCTGGTCAGCAGTAGTGAGGTGATCCATGTCATAGAACCCTTCCATTGCCCAAAGAAAGCTGCTTTTTCCTTGTCCCTGTCCCCTTCTGCCAACAAAGCTCTTCCATTTTGTACAGTTCCTCTGAGCACTTTCTATTTGCTAGATGAGAAGCTGCTAGATGAGATGCTGCTAGATTCATCGATTGTTGAATAAAGCCTATTAGATCTTCAAATTGACTCAGCTGAATTTTGTTTTTTAACAGATTTGGCGGCAGCAGTGGGACCTTAAGCAAAATCCTGTTGATATTTGGGGACAAGAAACCCAGGCATGGTATACTGTGAACCACCAGGAAGTTCCTCCAGGTTCTGAGCTCTGGTCTCCTTGTGTCATGCTACCAATCTAACTGGCTGCAATTTTCCTTTTGTTGGGGAACCCAGGCTAGTCTCCAGTTCTCATCTGGGGGTCTGCTGGGTTCATTCCCTTCCCCTGTCCCTGCTGCACACAGGCTCTTCTCTTGGCCAGTTTACAGAAACATCTCTTGGTTACTGCTGATGTGTTAAGGTACATGTATTTGGGGCGCCTGGGTGGCTCAGTGGGTTAAGCCGCTGCCTTCGGCTTAGGTCATGGTCTCAGGGTCCTGGGATCGAGTCCCGCATCGGGCTCTCTGCTCAGCGGGGAGCCTGCTTCCTCCTCTCTCTCTGCCTGCCTCTCTGTCTACTGTGATCTCTGTCAAATAAATAAATAAAATCTTTAAAAAAAAAAAAAAGGTACATGTATTTGTCTCATTTTGCGTAGACAAAGGCTATTGTTAATAGGGATTTCTAAAACCAAAAAGCTATAAAAATTGGTGGGCCCAAGCCAAACATTTAAAAACCGTTAGAACGTTCACCACCAAACTCAAAGACTCTCATATTAGGATAAGTTAGTCAGCAAATGGGTTAGATTGATACCAGATCACCCACCAACCCCAAGAAAATTTCTGCGCAATGCACACTGTAAACCACCACCACACAATCCCCAAACCCTCAGTACCTCACTTTTGGGTATTGATTTTGCTCTGAGACCCAAAAGCTTAGATAAATAGGCAAATAAATAAAAAGACAGATAGGATCCTTTAATTTTAACATGCCACCTTCTGGCCCACCTGTTTATTCTATGTCTAAGAACTATGGTCTCAGAAGCTGTAGGCATATACAAAATCAGCACAATCTTACAGTGTCCTGAGAGCTTGACCCCCAACCATTATGTTGGGGGCCTCAAAATATGGCAGAGAGAAATACGGGTTATACCCCATCTGCAGCTAGATCCGGCTAGACAGAAAACGGGTTAAACTCCATCTGTGGCTACCAAAGTGCTACTGGCTCTGTAGGGAATTACGGGCAAGAACTAGAGTGGCCATTATGAGAAATGCTCCAATTAGGGAAGATCAGTGAAGAAGTGCATTGAAAAGCAAGGGCCTGCAAATTAAACAGAGTGTGATGCCTATTTTAACTGGTATGAGAAACTTCCAAAAGGCTTCAAAATTCCAAAACAGCTTCAATGAAAAATTTGTTGCAAAAGGCTTAAAAAAAAAATTTAAAGATATAAGAGGAACATAAAACAAAAGACAGCAAGACTGACTTAACTCTTACTGCCTTTGACCTCCTTTATTGGTACTCATTCTAGTGATCCTCTGAACTGCCTTTTGGCTCTGAAGAGACTATTAAACAGTTACCTTTTAAAATAAGACCACCCAAGGCTATAGGGATCCTCTTCAGGTATCTCATTCCTAGGTCAAAGGCTGATCTAAAGCCATAGTCAAAGAATTTCCCAAACCCAGGGAGGATCCTCAAAAGTTTTTAAAATGGGTTACCTCCTGAGATTAGTGGATTAGTAAAAAGGCAGAAAACAGAATGGAAGGCAATTGTTGTGACTGAACTCCCAACCGTAGCTGAGCACCTTGAAAGGGCTTTGAAACAAGACAGTAAAGAAAAGCCCGTCAAGTTAGTGGCCTTACAGATGCTCTCATATCTATTTCCAAAGAAGGGCCCCAGATGGGCTCCCTGTGGGGCTGACGAGATTCCGAGAGGTTTTCTAGTATACTGATGTTATTCCCTTAAACAGCTAAAGGAAACTAAAATTTAATGAAAAAATTGCCGAATTCTGGGAGACATTAGAGCTACCTTTCAAAACCCCTCTCTGAGCCTGCAGAGGGGATCCTGGGCAGAAGCCAGCTAAGGGCGAGAGCTCTTAGCAAAGTCATCTCCCCCAGATTTCTATCTGAAGTCTGCACACACACACAAACCTCCTCCCTGTAGTCAGAGGAAAAGAAAATTTCTTTTGTACCCTCTCTGGGCACCTCTCTTACATCTTAGAGGGCTTACTTAATACTGTCAGAAATGCTTGCTGTTTGTTCTGGTGGAAAACTGACTATATAATTAAACGAATTTTCAAGTTTCTCTCTGGTTAGAGGTTCAGAATCTGGTAAGAACTTTTCTTTCAGGTCTCATCCCTTAAGCTAAAGGTACCCAGAGGCAAAGAAAAACCTAAAGCCCCTGTAAAGGATTTATGGGTGGATCAGCTTATGGTAGCATTTAAATTGCAATCCCACTTTCCTTGAAGAATTAAAATCAACTGTCCTTATCTTACAAATCTTTAGAAAAGCAGAAAAACAACTTAGATCCAACTTCCTTTATAACCAGTGAACTTTGTACCTGACTCATGGCAGTAATTTTAAAAACACAAACTGTAAGGTCTCTGTTGAGGGTGTCTATAAGTAGGAGTGCTGTGAATTTACGGCATTTTCCTACCTCTGGGTGATATGGCCACGGATAATTTGTGAGAGAGCCCCATTTTATTGGCATTAAGAAAATGAAGGGTTTACATAAAGGAAGCTCTCAGAAATATAACAGGAGCTAACGCAAATGAATTTCAGGTTCACATGATCTAGGAAAATACTTGGTATTGAAACTAATTTAAAGTTTGTTGGTTTAATTAACATAGACATGTCTTCAGTTACCCAAATTAAAAATAATGCAGACATACAACTTTTATTCTCCCTCTGCTTACTAAAGGTCAAAAGAGTTCATGTTATCTCTTACAAAATGTGTCAGCAAGAAAAATTGCTTGGGATGATGGCTGGCTTTGTCCAATGTCTCAAGAAGTTTTTGTAGGTAATCTAAACATAATTATCAAGAGCAAGTGAATTAGATAGATATAAGCAGGATAAAAAGTTTTGTTAAGTTAAAGGTTGAATTAAGTTGAATTCATTGAATATCCAGATGATTTCCAAATAAGATAAATTATGAAAACATTAATTACTGGATAGAGTAATTCTGTACTTTTTGCTTCTTTTTACAGAGGAATTAAAGATAGCTGGGTCTATTACTAAACATGTTTTGTGCCATGCTGACAAATATACTACAAAAAAGCATGTTTCTAAAATTATAAAAAGTATTTATAAATTTGCCAAGCTATACAATGGTCACACTGTTTACCTCTTTATTTTCACTAAAAATTAGGCTTTTAAAGATTAATAATTCTAACATGTCTATCTAAAACTACTAGATATGCCAAGGGAGAGACACCTCTGTATGCAAGGAAAGTAGGATGTGTTTTCAGTAAAAGAAGGTATAAGGAATGGAAAAGCTTTTTTGTTGAGAGAAAGGAAAGTAGTTTTATCCTAAAGGGAACTGGTAATTTCAAGATGGGAAAGAGGACAAACAGGACAAAACTGGAGAAAGTTTGTGAGGAAAAAAATTTAATAAAGGAATTCTATGTGTGTTAAAGCGGGAAAAGACCAAATTTGTTACAAAGGTTTTCAAAATAATATCAACAAAAACTTAATTTTCTTTCATTGGCTAAAAAGACAAGTATTCTAGGTTTACTGGTCTACTCTTAATAAGAAATTGTACAGGGCGCCTGGGTAGCTCAGTCAGTTAAATGTCTGCCTTTGGCTCAGCTCATGATCTCAGGTTCCTGGTATCCAGCCCCCCGCCCCGCATCGGGCTCTCTGCTCAGAGGGAAGTCGGCTTTTCCCTCTCTCTCTGTTCCTCCCCCTGTTTGTGCAAGCTCTCTCACATGCTCTCACGCTCTCTCAAATAAACAAAATCTTTAAAAAGAAGAAATTATACAACTATTTAATCTTCTGTATTTGTCTGCAAAGTCTTTGTCACCATGGTTAAACAGATAACTCAGTATTGTTTCACATGGACCTATGGTCCTATTTAACTGAGTATTTTAAAATTTTGGTATGTTTTATAAGCTTTCCAAAATCAAAATCTAAATGAAACCTTTTTGATCTTGAACTAATTTTGAGATTTTTAAGAGGGTCCCTGAAACTTCTAAGACTTGTTTTCTCTCCTTACCAAATGGAAGATGTTAAGCGAAGTAGACGTATTTGTCATATGAATTTACATGGGAAGCACTGTCAAATAAGCGATGCTAAACCCTCTTTATGAATATCCCTGTGTGCATGTTACTAACATAAGTGATCCAGAAATAATATAAAATTCCTAAAAATCTAACATTTTATGTTTGTCAGTCATATTTCCAGTATTCTCTTGAAATGTTGTGAGTCACAGAAATAACCAAATTTCTTTGTTAATTCCTTTATAATGAACTCTCATCAGATCTTTAACAACGGGCTTTTTTTTTTTAAGCTCTATGCCCAAGGTAGGGCTTGAAATGACCTGGAGATCAAGCATCCCCTGCTCTACTCACTGACTAACAACTGGAATTTTTAAGTCTTCTGTCATTTGCACGCAGTTATTGTTTTACCCTGATGCTTTCTTTGCAAAAATATTCTTATAAAGGTACTTCACCTTCAAGGAAATTCAAGAAAAGGACTTCTGATAAGTACAGGTTTCTGACAACTTTAAGATCATAAAACTGAACTAGGAAAGAATTTAAGAAGTTCGGCAAGTAAGAAGTTTGGCAGCGAAACTTCAGGGACTTGAAACTTGAATATACATCTTACCGTTGAAAAAGGCTCCACCTGGCATCTGGTTCTATGCCAACGCTGGAGACCTCCAATCAAAGTGATTAGGAAGAGAAGTAGCTGACATTGAGGTGGACTGCCTCTCCCCCAAGATGCCAGATCAAGGCTTCATACTTAAACTAAACATGAAGCCCTCCCTTTCTTTCCTTGACTCTGGCATTGGCCTACATCCCCAGTTCCCAAGCCACTGCTAACAGGGATCATCTTTCAGAGTGCTGTACTGTCAGGAACTCCAGTCCCTCCATGACGCTGGTGACACCCTGGTTTACTTCCCT
Organism: Mustela erminea; assembly: GCF_009829155.1. Classification (NCBI taxonomy): domain Eukaryota; kingdom Metazoa; phylum Chordata; class Mammalia; order Carnivora; family Mustelidae; genus Mustela; species Mustela erminea. The sequence continues at coordinate 85,380,946 of NC_045617.1, forward strand.
GTCTCTGGTTAACAAGCGGAAACACTGGGAAATGTGTGACCAGGTTCTACGCAAAGAGAGGGACACAAGGGACAACCAGAATATAACCACCTGTGTAGTTTACAGACCCTTAAAATTTTCCTGACCTCCATGGCTGTCACCTTTCTAGTCTTGAGTAACAGATTCAAATGGGAATTACCAGGAAACATTCATGACAGGATTTGCTTCCTTTGGCAGGGCTCTACTTCCCCAGTTAGGAGTGAGTACAAATGAGGCTCCGGTCAGGAACTTTTCTTAACTCTTGAAAGTACTACAGAATCTGCTGCTAACACAACAGCTGCCCAGTGAACATCCTTAGACTCTGGCCAAAGTTGTCCCTGATGAGAGGAGAGCCCTTGATGAACTTTTTGCTGAGCAAGGAGGTGTCTGGGGAAGTTTAAACGCAATTACGTAGGATCACTGTACAAACCACTTGGTTTTTAAAAGGTGACTCCATTAGTGGGGTCTTTCTTTGACTTATTTGATTTTGACTGGTTGGAGTCTTAGGGAAGACAGTTCCAGAGTGCACTCCAGACATTGGGAATTATCCTGCTTATAATAATCATAGTACTCTCCCACGTGTGCCATATTCTCTCAAAAGCCTTAAACGGATGTTCATAGTCGTTAGCTACCAAGTAAATGTTCTCCTTCAGACAGGAATATTAGAAAAGGAACGGGGAGAATGACTGACTCAAGAATCATGAACCCGAAGCTGGGACCTGTGAGTACCACAGACATTAACCAAGAAATGGCATGGCCTGAGTGGCAGCCACAAGTGGCACTTAAATTTTGGTCACATCTCTCAGTTAAGCTGAGAGTCTGCTCAAAAGGGGGTAAAAGAAGAAACAAGAGGCCCAACACGGAGCCACTTATTTTAGGCTCACATCCCCAAACCAAAACTTAATACAAACCTAACCGCAATTTCAAGCACCCCAGTAATGGAATCTTAATGGGCTGGTCTGGAATTCCCTGGTCAGCGGTAGAGGTAATCTACCTCATATATCCCTTCCATCTCCCAAACAAAAATGAGACAGTCCTCTTTTTCCTTGTCCCTGCCCCCTTCTGCTGACAAAAGCCTTCCATTTCGTACAGCTCCTCTGAGCTCCTTTCTATTTGCTAGATGGGATGTTGCTTGATTCATGAATCACTGAATAAAGCCTATTAGATCTTCAAATTGATTCGGCTGAATTTTGTTTTCTAACAGTATATACACACACAAAATGTTGAAAAATTTTCTTAATATATGTATATTTATAAACTATACAGATATAATGTTTAAAATTATGATAAAGAAAATTATGTTGTGACACAAATGTCATATAAATTCTTTAAAAAAAATTGTTGGTAAACAAATAAACTAGAGCCAATGTGCACTTTGCTCATTAAATTAAACTAGATTGCCTTTTGCTCATGAAATTAAGTTTAAATTCTCAACTGAAGATTCTATTCACAAAATAAAACAGTGCCACTGCATATAAAGGACTACATGATGATATAAAATACTGTTCATGAGTTGACAAATTTCACTTACAGGTATTCTTTAAACTAAGACAATTCTAATCTAAAATTTAATCTAAAAATGAGATACTTCTGCACTTTTAACCCTTAAAAATTTGTCCAGTTTGTAGATAAAACTTCTAGAGTTTAAAATAACAAAACATGCTATGACCTAACAATTATTAAGAATAAAGGGTATTTATCAACAATTCCAATGAGTGAAATGTTCCTTTCTCTGGCACGCGGGAAGAGCCATGTTTAAGGAGGAAGAATTATTTATGCCTACAAACAGAGAACTGTAATGGGCCGTTCCAATATAACACATCTCAGCTGTATAAGCAAGCTGCCAGAAAGGTGTTACCTGGTTTTGACTTATTCTCCTCTGACTTCCAAGACCATACCATAGCTCTGAAAACAGCAGGGGCTTTTGGTTTTGTTTTTCATTATTATTGAGAGTCAATGGCAACAAGAGCAGTGTTCATGGGGGTCTTCTGGCGGGAATACTGAAGTTCTAGCTTTGTCTGCCGAAAATGAGTTCGCACCGACTGCCAAGACTAGTGATGTCAACAAGTACGTCCATCTTTTCTCCCTCCTTTTACATGCTTATAGTAATTCAGTGATTTCAATCATTACTACGTTTATTTTGGAATAACAAAATAATGTTAGGAAGCTCCTGTCATAATCCATTGCAAAGACCAGTTTTCAGAGGGGAAACGATCTACAGTTAATCAGTTTTGCTACCAACCATAGCTGTCAGTATACTGAAATCAAATTAACTACAGAAATAGCAGGGAGAGGGTGAAGTGTGTGGAGGGCAGGGAGCAGGGTTGAGGGAAAATGAGCTCTGAACCAAGACCAGCACCGGCCGGAGGGAAACCTCTTTGCAGTCTGATCATGCAACATAACATGGAAATTGGTTTTAGTGTTTTTAACTTCAATTAGTCGCATTAATTAATGCTAAAAACAATGTTAACAGTATATTATTTTCATCTAGTTAAATAAAGGATTATACGCATTTGAGTAAATTACACAGCATTAAACATTTAAATAACTTGAAATGAAGCCATTACTGTCATTCAAACAAGTTTCTACAGCTAAAGGCTGAATGTTAAGTATGAACTGATTTGGCATTACAAGAATATAAATCCTTTATCTTTTTAGTGAGAAGAACAAATGAAGAGATTTGAGGACTTCTGCCTTGAATGAGTGGTTTGCAGTAGAACAGCGCCCTCCAGTGGTCAGAGGCTCAAAATGTAATTTCCAAGGGCCTAGGTTCAGTAGCAAATCTTTCTATCTTGAATGGTGATAATAAAACGCTTTGCTCCTTTTATTATTTTTTAATACAATGACTTATTTCAGCACATATTTCAATATCATACCATCTTTCCACTGCCGATTTCCCTCACCAAATTTAAAGTTTTTTACTCAAATCTAAATTGCTCCAAAGAAATGTTCTGGAGAGGGGTGCTTGGGGGGCTCAGTTGGCTGACCATCCAATTCTTGATTTCAGCTCAGGTCATGATCTCAGGGTCATGGGATCCAGCCCTGTGTGGAGCTCCGTGCTCAGTGGGGACTCTGCTTGAGATTCTCTCTCTCCCTCACCCCCAACTCCCTGCCCCACTAACGTGCACTCTCTCTCTAAAATTAAATAAATTTTAAGGAAGGAAGGAAGGGAGGGAGGGAGAAAGAAATGGTCCGGAGAGAAAAAAAAATCTAAGTAAAATAAGACCAAACCTTATACAGACAGACACACTTGTGACAACGAGTGAATTATTTTCTTTAAGCCTAGCAAAACAGCTGGGATATCAATACTAGAGTGGGATTTATTATTTTTTATGTGTTAAAATCAAAACTAGAGTGAAATTATAAAAGTCATGGAACTCTTCTATAATACAGTGCATACAAAGAGAACTTTAAAATTATAGAAATGTCTTTTAACTCATTTTTTCTACATATAAATACTTGTTTTTAAATAACAATGTAAAAGATGCATTGTATGTACATTATTTTTTCATTATCACAACTCCTACTAAAATGGATCCAAAGTTAGAGCTCCAAATATTATTCTGAAGAAGTGGGGAAAGATATTTACCCTTAAAGGTTATCCAAAAAAGCCCCCTTAGGCCAACATATAATACTTCTATTCTTGAAAATATACTGATTCCTCATTTAAAAAGGGATAATTCTAATTAAAATAACAAGTGAAAATAGAGTTAAGTCATTTTAATATTCTTGGTGTTCTACTCTACAAACTGTAAGGTAGGAAAAGATTTGCCTCGGACCCTACAGCAAATAGTTACTAGGCAGAGTAAAGTAATTATTTTCCAAAGAATAATAATGATCTGATTACTTCTGTCTTTTTCTTCCTACCCCAAACCCAGAAAAGTTTAAACATGTTTTTGAAAGGATCATTCATTTCACTGAAACCAACAAAGCAACTCTGTAGTGTAAAGAGAAATGCCTCTGAGTTTGGATTTTGACTCCACCACTGCAGAGCAACTTAGGCAAATAACATCTCTGTGCCTCAGTTTCCTCATCTGTGAAATGGAGATAATTATTCTCATTTCACAGGAACATTGTGAGGATTCTATATACTGATACAAGTAAAATACTCGGCCCAGTGCCTGCACTCACATAGGAGATCCTCAAATAATGCTGATTTCCTTATAACCATCCTTACCACTGAAAGAATGCAAAAGACCTATTCACCCCCCAAGGAGGAGGGGAACCAGAGTAGAAGAAATGGAGGCACATGGATAAATCTATAAAACTACTTAGAACTGCATCCATGAAAATTCTGTCTTCTTCTGTTGTCACCCATGAGAAGACCTGAAGATGATTCTGGAAACAAAAGCACTGAATTCTGGGAGGGGATGGGAGGGGGTAGGAGGGGGGAGAGAACAGAGGAACAGAGCGACCGTGTGTTCTGGCTGTCACATGCTATCATTGCCCCAAGTGTTGTCTTCCATTTAAGGCACCGTGAGTGCCTATCCAGTGATGGGACTCAGTGGTGCTGGGTGATTTTTGTTCAAGTAAGACTGCAGGGCTGTACCCAACTGCCTGACAGCTAGAGCTGGGGGTGGCAGGGACAGCAAAGAGGAGGGGCAATAACAGAGACCCGTGGGGATGGTGGCTGAGAGACAGGGATGTGCTCATGAATAAGAATGTCTTACTTATCCCATCTTAATTACTTTCATCTGTTTTGCTCTTTATAGTTAAGTATTTAAAGCAGTGAGGTGGTGGGAAATGGCATGGAAGTCATATCAAAATCTTTTCTTGGGAAGATGGGCACATGTGTAGTCTGGACGTGCACTTGCGGAATTATAATAACATAGACTATATTTGCAAAGCAGGCTCTCCGCCCTGGGTGACCATGAAAACAAAGCAGTCCCACAGGTTGATGTGAAAGGTATCTATGCTGTGCTCTGTCACTAGCAAGAGGAAAAATGCTTGAGGCAAGCAAGCAGACCCCACTTTCACACTAATCTCACGTGGCTGAAGTAAAAAAAAGGCATCGTTCTAAGACTGTCATTGCCTTGGTTCTTTTGTTGCAATTCTTATCTTTTTTTTTTTTAAAGATTTTATTTATTTATTTGACAGAGAGAGAACACAAGCTAGGGGAGCGGCAGGTAAAGAAAGGGAGAAGCAGGCTCCCTGCTGAGCAGAGAGCCTGATGCGGGACTTGATCCCAGGATCGTGAGATCATAACCTGAGCCCAAGGCAGATGCTTAACTGACTGAGCCACCCAGGTGCTCTGCAATTCTTACTTTTTAATGGATATTTTAAATAACATCAAAGGGAATGTAAGATTTCTGGGGTGCCTGGGTGGCGCGGTCGGTTGGGCCTCCGACTCTTGATTTCGGCTCAGGTCATGATCTCAGGGTTGTGACACCGAGCCCCACATCGGGCTCCATGAGGCTCTGCACTCAGCATGGAGTCTGCTTAAGCTTCTCTCTCCCTCTGCCTACCTACCCCCTCATCCTGTACTTTCTCTCAAAAATAAATAAATAAATCTTTAAAAAAATTAAGGAGGTGTAAGACTTCTATACTTATCAAAAAGGGTATGAGTTTTATTTTTTTTTATTTTTTTTTTATTTTTAAGATTTTTATTTATTTGTTAGAGAGAGAGAGAGAGAGATACAGAGCGCAAACACAGGCAGACAGAGTGGCAGGCTAGAGGCAGAGGGAGAAGCAGATTCCCTGCCAAGCAAGGAGCCCGATGTGGGACTCGATCCCAGGACGCTGGGATCATGACCTGAGCTGAAGGCAGCCGCTTAACCAACTGAGCCACCCAGGCGTCCCAGAAAGGGTATGAGTTTTAAAATGTGGAGAAACTTTTTTTTTTTTTTAAGAAGATGCTAATCAGCTTCAGGAAAATGAGAGGGTACAAGGGAGAAAGGGTTCAAGGGACAACTTTCAAAATTCGGGCTTTAGGCTAATGGTCACCCAATTAAAATGCAAATAGTAAGGTTTCTAGCTTTTACTGGCTTGCCAAGTACCCTGATGACTTACTAGCAGCAAAGACCATTATGCCTTCTTTTGCTGTGTCCTCGTGCTACACAGGACCCTAAAAGCAAGAGAGAGCTGATGCTAGATCCCAAAGACACACACACACACACACACACACACACACCCCAAACACAAACCAAGATCCACCTTGAGGGCTGAAACTTTCCACCAGGACAGCAAAGGTACCACATCCCCCGATTCCCATCCACATGGGAAATACCTTTTTATCAAAAGGGAAAGCTCAGAATGCAGAGCTAGGACCATCTAGTGAGCACATGACAGATGGGTCTGGATGCATAAGGTAAAGGATGGAATTGGTTTTGGTAACTCTCTGAATATTCATAGAATCTATAAAAGCCCAATCCTTTTAAGATGCAGTCTGTTAGAAATGAATATGCAACTATACCAAATAAAAACACTGTACTTCTCAAAACGTACACATGGAGAGAGCTTCTCCCAACTTCCCATTGCTGTCACATATAATTTCTGCAGGAAGAAGTATTATCTGAACCTTATATTGATCTGCGATTTATATTCTCTAATGTATGTCCAAGAATATGCTTTCCTTTTTTTTTCTTCTTCAAATTACATTCCCTCTTTTATCATTTCACTCATCACCAAAGATGCCATATTCAGTAAGATGTCTCCTAAGTATAGCGTCATAACTGGCTAGCTCTTCCAAATAAGCAGGATTCCTGGACCCCACATATGGCAGCAGAGTGGGGTCCCATTCTTCAAGTTTCCCAGTTCATTATATGGGAAGAAAGAGGGAGAGAAAGCAGCAGTGGGGGGGCGGGGCGGGGAGAGGAGAGGAGAGCCAAAGAACCAAGTATTCAGTAAGGAAGAACTTTCACTGGAACAGATGACTACTCCTTACAACTAGACCTCTTACAATGAAAATCATCATGTACTAGAGGATTTCTAAACCTTGTTGCTACAAAACTCCAGCCAACGAGCTGAGCAGCCATTACAGCAAGCAAAGGCTTCAGGTCTGCCTATTCTTTCAAAGCCCAGCAGGGCTAAAGGTATTTTTTTCAAGTCTTAATTAAACAAGCTTGGCCAAAGCCAAACTGCAAGCAAACAACCACGGTGGCAACAGCCAGTTTTATAGAAAGAGGCATTCAATGAGAATCACGTGGGTCGGGTGTGCTGAAAACAAGTGGATCTAAGGCTGAAGCATCCCCTGGTCTTAACACTGCTATGACTGAGTTTTGTTAGCTTTACAGAAACACTTAACTTTCATATTAATAAATCTTTAGTGAGCTCAACATTTGAGTGATTCCCAGCAAAGCATCAGAGACGGAAATCTGATTATTGATAAAAGTGGTGTGCTGAATGGATTTGGCTGCCTAAGGCACCTGTCTATGATATCTAAAACCAGATTCCACCTATCCCGTGTTTTCCACGGTGAGGGTTTTCCAGGGCTCGTACGTGGTATCAAGGACCACACTCACCATACCAGAACTAGTCTGTCCTCCACATTCCATATTCATGGAGAAGAGAATGCTATTATGCAGGCTCCTAAACAGCAGACTGTGCTAAATAGATATATGTTAACATAAGCCTCATTATTTAGAGGTGCACATATATTTCAAAATGTGTATGGTTCTATTTTGTTCTGTGATCTCATACTGAAAAAAAAAAACAAAAAACCCAGAGCCGAAGAGTAAACCTGAAAGGGTTGGAAGAGGCATTCTGGCTTTTAAACACTTTGGCTGTGACGTGCCGTACATCCCTTCTGCCCGGAGCCCACTGGCCTGGGCTAGTCACACAGCCCGAGCCTGACCGTGACTGAAGCCAGGTCACATAAAGGACATGGGAAAGAGATTATGGGCACTATAGCTTCTGCGTGCTACCCAGCTTTTAAATTCTTTGATTCGAAAAATCAAGAGTCTCCCCCACCCCGCCCCAATTCCTCTTGCAAGCTTCACTCGCCATAAGAAGGATCCGTGTGCATAAGAAGGATCCGTGTGCATAATTTCCTTTGGTAATTTCCCCCCATTATTGATATTGGGCCAGTCCTCGGTTCCATGTTGAATTTCTCACAAAATTACATCAGAAATGGATGGGGCCCTAAGGATGTAAATTCCACACAACAAGAACCTGTACAATCAAGTTAAATTCCCACACGTTTCTCTCCATCCCAATTATGTACCATATTTTTAAGAAAAAAAAAATGCAGAAAACACATTAATGAATGATCCAGCGCGTTTGGAATCTTAAACAATGCCTGTCAGCAACGGCTAGAGGTTCAGCTTCTATGCTTGGCCTTCTGCCGAGCCTGTTTTCTGCCGGCTTTCTTATTTTCTTTTTAATTTTGCTAAGTGAATGCTATTTTGACAAGGGGTTAAGCAATACACAAAAAGCAGAGAAAAAATATTAACCAATGAAGCCCTTTGGTTTCATCCTCCTCGGAACACTGTGCCAAGTCCTGCCCAAGCCCCACCTCAGGCTCCGAGAGCGTTCCCCCCCCGGGGACCGCCCGCTCTGCGCGCAGCCCACAAATCACTTTGACTGTGATCACACGCATTTATCTTTATTTTTAAAACCTCCTCATTGTTGCCAATGGCACTTGAACATTATTATTACTAATCCAGCTACTCCTAATAATAGTGTTTAAGTAACTTGTCATCTTGGGAACTTTATAGACAATAGCTAATTAATTGTCAAGCATTTAATATAACAGGATTCTAATCTCCAACCTCTGAAGCAGGGTATTTATTTGTTATAATGGTAAAACTTTTGTTTGAATTGCTTATTTATGCAATATATATTCTCTATCACCTCAATTCTAATTTTTATACCCACTTTGTAAGTAAAATAAAGAATCACATGCTGCAAGACAGAGACAGTACACTTCACAAACAGTAATGAATCTCTTGTGACTTCTTTTATTCACACTACAATAGATTCTATATTACCATGCAGAGAAAAACAAAACAAAACACCATAGATTATTTCCCTTGTTTGCAAGATAGGCTCACAGTATTCCGCTATGAACAAGAACTTGAAGGTGCAGCACGCTATGTCTTAGGAGTATGAGTAAATACAATATTCTGTTGACATCTTGTTCCTGCTTTCAAGCCAGGTATGTTACATATGAACTGTCGGAACAGCTAAATAAGTTTCCTGTCTAAATGTGCCCACATTCTTCCCAGAGACCTCATCTTAAGCTGAGGCTCCCTATCTTAGCTGAACACTGGCAACCATTTCTTAACTTGCAATAGTCATTTCAGATCAGTTTTTTAAAGGTATAAATACCACCACCTTTATCTGGTAACCTTCCCCTCGCACACACCATACATACTTTCCATGTGACAATGCAAATGGTCTGAATCCTGCAAAAAAACAGAAAGGTGTCAAAGAAAGAGAGATAGAATCCCTTTCTCGGGCCCTTAATGAGGTCTCCAGAGCCAAAGGCAAACCAATAACAAATTGTACTTTCCACATATTGGAAAAAGAAAAAAAGGAAAAAGGCAAAGGGGGGGGTGGGCTTGTCATCTGAAATTAATTGAACTTAGCCATGCCAAGAAAACACTGGTAATAAACCCTCCCCATCTAAATTAAGGGTTTTATACCATGAAAAAAAAATAAAAATTTATGGCAGTAATTTCATCTGGGTTTTTCAAGAAGTGCTTGCTGATTTTCTTGTACTCAGTAGAAAAATCCCCAAGGAGCAATGCAGACTGCAATAAGGCAGACTTCTAAAAAGATACCATTTAATTTCTCACTCCTCCCCTTGCACTATTACCACACTTCTACTTTTCTCTAACTCAATATTAACTCTCTCCATACAATTTTCTTCCACAAGCTCTCAGAGATATCTCATAGGACAAGGGAGCCACGCTCACTCTGCTCATGCCCATCTACTGCTCTAGGTAAGGGAAGTGCAAGTGAAGGGAACTGGCGGCCCCACAACCACACATGTGTATCTGTCTTCGGCTTGCCTTTATGACAGCCAGCCATCTTCAGGGAAGGCACAAAAGTCATAATGGCTCCCAAACAACGCCAGAACAACTCTATCACTCAACACCTTTAACACTGGTGACAAGTGATGAATGACTTCTGGGCGGGGGTGGGGGAGATGGAGGGAGAGAGAACTGCGCACTGAGCCACGGTTCTCAGCCTGTGGATAACAGGGCCAGAGGCAGGCGCAGTTGTGCACAAGGGCTTGGCAAATCTCTGTGGACCCCAAGCACTGCCTGTAAACCAACTGTATCGTGTATAAAGACAGAGACACGGCATTCGTTTTCTCATGTCCACAGACACTGCTGGGATGCTTACGATAGAAATTTATTTACAAAACACATCTACGGGGGCGCCCGGGTGGCTCAGTCATTAGGTGTCTGCCTTCGGCTCTGGTCATGATCCCAGGGTCCTGGAATGGAGCCCTGCATTGGGTTCCCTGCTCAGCGGGAAGACTGCTTCTCCCTCTCCCACTCCCCCTGCTTGTGTTCCTTCTCTTACTGTGTCCCTCTCTCTGTCAAATAAATTTAAAAATCTTCTTAAAAAATTATTAAAAATAAAAATAGATAAAAATAAAACATAACTACATTCATAGTACCTTTTTGTCATTTTCTCAATGAATGGATGTTGTAGGTAAAATAGCTCATTTACAATCCTAAAATATTTTTCCCATCAATGAGGACAGGGAATGGACAATGTAAGTGTTCGAATTTTCAGAGCTTTACATTCAGGCACATGGTGGGCATTCAATATTTGTTCACTGCAGGTGTGAGCACATGGTCCGTCTCCCCTCTTGTGTCTGTGTTTCCTCTGGTTCCGGCACCCGACCATCCACTTCATGAATCATTCCATCTGCTGGTGTTTGCCTGACAGTACCAGTCTGCAAGTTATGGTTTGGAGACTTCCACAGGTGTCAGAACCTTTGAAGAGGCCTGTGAGGTCAAACCTTCTTAATCCTAAGAAGTGATCTGCCTACCCCCGTATGGACAGTGGAGCTTTCCACAGGTTACATGATCTGTGAAATCATGACAGACTGAATGAGAAACAGCTATGACGATCCAGAGGTTTTCTACTTATTGTAACAGATATGAAGGAGGTTTGCAAGGCCACTCTCCTCACTAAATTTTTGTTTTGGAAAATATATAGTTATTTTTCATAAAAAATATTATTTATGTTGACATTTAATCAGTTTATTATCACTGCATTTTAAAAATAACTAATAAATATTGATAGATATGCCCCCACATAACGAAAGCTCTCTGAGGTCCTTAATAACTTAATAATTTTGAAGAGTACGAGCAGCGTTCCAGTGGCAGCACAGAGCATGGTTCCTGTTCTCAGGCAAACTGCCGATCCTTAGAGGTACACAAGCAGATGCTGGGCACCCACCTGAGGGCATGCTGAAGAGGGGATTCAGGTGTTGCACTGGAAGACTGGGCCAGCTGCTCTCTCCATGGTCCCTTCTCCTAGGACCTTCTAGAATTCTAAATCTTAGAGGGAACCTAAGGAAGCTTGATTCCAATGTCACGGCTACTGACATGGAATATGAATAATACTTAATGTACCTTCATTTTCCTACCCACAAAACAATATGAGCATGTTAATGGGCAAATTAATATTTTTCCATGGTTGTATGGTCTTCATGTCAGTACAATATTTCCAACGTTTTGGAAGCAAGGTGACTTTTTTATTTTGCTTATTGAGTTCTTTTTATATGAAAGCCTCTCTCTTCCATGTTCAGCCTCCCACAGCTTTCAAATCGCACAGCACACTACCACTCATTCAGAAGAATATGGACATTCACTACATTCCAAAAAATGTCCTTATGGTCAGAGTAAGGTCAACAGCAAGGCAAACAAAGATTCTGTTGACAGAAATACTGCAGACAAATAAATTCATGCCAAGCCTGCGGAGCCGAGTGGGATACCCTCATCTTCTGCACTGGTCTTGCTCTTGCATGGCAGGAACATAGGAACGCTCACCCTTAATGACCACACTGTGGCCACAGCAACCAGGAAGTTGTTTAGAATATATGCTGTCAGATCAATGAAGGAAAAAAACTGTTAGAAAATAAGATGACTATACTTGTGTAATTCAATTCGATTCCATAAATACTAACTGAGCGCCTGCTATGTTCCGTCATTATTCTAGGTGATCATGGAGAGAAGATAAATGAGACATAAGCTCCACTATCGAGGAGCTCACACAGGAAAAGGGAAAACAGGTAAATCACTGTAACACAATGTGATGAGTGATATAAAAGTAGGCGTTTAACACTATGGAAACACAGATGAGAAGGCAATTCGTACAGTCTGGTGGGAATGGAGTAAAATAGACATTACATATGTAAAGGGAAGGGCGAGAGGGAGAAGTTTATGCCTAACTCATATCTCCAACCTCAACGGAGCACTCATCATCTCCTGATGATGCTTCCAAGTCTCACTTCCATTCCTCCATTCAGCTGCCATTTCAAACCTCCCCCATTCCTCTCAATCTCCTATGCAATCCCCTACAGGCCTACCCTCAGCCTGCTCTTGCCACCTTCTGCAGAGATGAGAGAGCGACATCAGCTTCTGGCTACCCAAGCCACACCCACGCATGCTGCCCCTCTACAAGGAAGCCAAGGCCAATCTCTTCCCGAACACTACAGCTCAGCTAATCTCCCTTCTCAGGAGTCTCTGTTCTCTACCCTGTCCCTCCACATCCTCCCCTCACTGCTGATGCCTTATCACCAGCATGGAAACATGCTTCCCCTGCAGCCCTCACAAGAGATGACTCTTTGTTTCTTTCAATGGCCCATGAGTCCCAGGGCCAGGAGGGAGGGGACACAACTATTCCTGTTCCCCATCGCTCTCCTATACCCTCCTATTCCCCTTCTGCCTGCAAATCTCCCTGCTCTGTCAAAGCTCAAGGCTACCCCCACCACCCCGCCCGAGGCTGCTACAGTTACCTGCCATGCTCATACTCACTCCACCAAATGGAAAGCTCTACTCCTGGCTCACGGCCCCTCCATTTCCACTCCTATCATCACCTGTCAACAGAATGGACACTGTGCAAATGGCATCTCAGCCCATCATGTCCTTAGTATCCTCCTTTAGGGATCCCTCTTCTGCTATTCCTCAGTGACCCAAATTCACGGGCAACTCCTTGACTTTATCAACAGAAATCGTACCTGAGCCAAAATTCTAAATTCAAACACCTCATGTTCCAACACCTCTTCCCATCCTTCCTGCTCACAGGCTTTAGCATCTTCACTGCTAAAAATTCTCTCTAATGCACGGACACTGTCACACTCTCACAACCCCTTTGTGTCCCCTTCTGTTCCCTTCCTTGTTGAGTTGAGACCGCACGGTCTAGGAGTAATGGTTCCCTTGCAGCATGCCCCTACTTCCCTCGTCCCTCTCCCTTCACCAGACTGGCCTGACAAACTCCAGCACTAGAAGACCCCGAATATCCACTTCCTCTGAGCACAAACCCAAGTGACAGTACACAGCCAGAGAGAAAACACACGGTCAGACTTCCTTTTAATTCGACATGGCCCAGCAATCTTACTATACATCATTCTCAACTTTCTAGTAACAGTTTTGTATTTTGAGCCTTCCAGGTTCCTCCTTTTCAATGATGATTCCGTATCTTATTTCACTGAGATTACAAAACTTTCTCATGTTACTACCACCAAAACTGTACAACTATGGACATCTCAAACCTTCCTTCTCCCCCATTACAATGGACAAGGTATCCTTTTCCTACCAAAGCCCAGTCCCTTCACACATGCTTAACATCTCCTCTTACCTATTCAAGAACTCTGCACCTTGACGTTAGCTCTCCTTTCCCCTGTATCATCAAGTACTTATAAACTGCTGGTGAAATGTGAATTTGTCCAGCTTTTTAGGAGAGTAATGAACAATACCAGCTAAAATTACATAAAATGCATATATATCCTTCAACCCAGTAATCCCTTCCCTAGAATCTATTCAAATAAATTCACCAGTGTTTAAGGATACACACACACACACACACACACACACACACACACACGGCAAGAGGCAAGGTGGGTGGAGGGAAGAATGTCTATGATAGCCTTATTTTCAATTGCAAAAATGAAAATAAAGCAAATGCTTGCTGATAATAAAAGGCTGAATAAGTTATAGTAGAACCACACTAAGACCATCATAAAGTCCTTGAAAGAATGATTAGATCCTAACAGATGTAGTGTGATTGGTGTAACTCTACTTCCTTACTTGCTTTCTTTCACTCATCTTTTGTCCCCACCATATGACGGAATACGCTTTTGCCACGGTAACCATTCATCTACGTGAGGCCAAATGCATTGTCCCTTTTCTGACCATATTAGAACCATTCAAGAGTCGCGTATTCCCTTCATTCCTGAAACACCCCTCTCTCAGCTTCCACTGCACCATGGAGTTTCCTCCTACTGCATTAGCTGCTTTCTCAATTGTCTTTGCAAGCTCTGTCTCCTCTGATTTCTGAATGCTAGCATTCCTCAGAGCTTGGTCCTGCATCCTCTTCTCAAGTGATCCTGTCCATTCTCATGGCTTGAAACACATTTATGTGTCAACAAACTTTTAAATCTCTAGCCATAGACCAAACCTCTCCTCTAATCTCCACATATCTACATTTGAGTGCTGAGCTAAGGTCTCTTATGTAATTGAATTTTAGCATGTATAAAATAGGAACTCTTAATTCTGCATGTTCTCCCAGCCCCAACCCACACTGAAAATCTGGACCCCTCTCAGCTCCTTCCCCCTCAGTAAACAGTGTCACCATTTATACAGCCATGAACCGGACACTTCTCTGACCCTTAACCCCTCAGACAATCATCAGCTAAATTTTGCCAATTCTATCTTCATAACATATTTCGCTAGCCATCCTCTTTTCTCTATCTCCACGTTAATGCAACTAACCACACTAAGTGATCTCCCTGCTTCTATTCTTGCCCTACCTCCATTTGTAAGACATTCTCCACACAACAGCCATTGTGACTTTTTTAGAACTTAAATCAGATTGTGTCATTCTAGTTCTTCCAATGGCTTCCCACTGCTTTGGAATAAAACATAAACTAATATATGCATACATGACCTAACTCACACTACTCTCCCCAGCTCACCTCACTGTGGCCATGGAAACCTTCTGCCTCTGCTGGTTTCTAGAATACACCAAGCTCCTTCCCAACCTTGGACGAAAGCACTTAACACTCTCCCTGAATGAAAAACTCGTGCCTAGGTTCCTTACACCCGTCTCCTTTGTATCCTTAGATTTCAGTTCAAAGGGACACTTCCCCTAACAGGCCTTTCCTGATCACACTGTCTTAGCCATGGCATCCTTCAGAGTGCTTGTGACTATTTTTGTTATTCAATTACCAAGAAATTATTTTACTAGAATTAAGATCCACAAGAACCAGGATCTCTTCTCAGCATAGAACATAGATTCTGATTCAGAGAGGGTCTTCAATAATCCATCACCCCAGGGGACTGGAGGGTGGGAACCAACAGAATGATCAAATTTCTCCTATCTCCACAATTCTCCTTCAACCCTTCTATCTCCAGATACTACCATCCATCCTATCTCTGCTGTCCCAAACCTCTTGAAACAATTGTCTCCTCATGCTTATTTTCCCGATTTTATTGAGATATAATTGACATGCAACACTGTCTTATTTACATGATGGGTTTGATATTACTCATGATTATTTTACCTTAGACCATTCAACCCACTTCTCTCTACGCTATACAACTGCTCTTCCTTCTGACAGAACATTCCTCTTGTTAAAGCAAATGGGATTTTTTTCTTTCTTTTTTTTTGACTAACGTTTTTATGACATTTAACCCTGTTGGTCATGCCTTCATTCTTAAAAAGTTTTCTTGCCTTGCATGACAACTCACCCTCTTGATTGTTCCTCTTACCTTTACCACTCCTTCTCAGTATCTTTTTCTAAGGCTCCCCCTTTTCTCCTCCTTTCCTAAAATGTTGGTGCTCCTATGCGTTTTAAACTATGAGAACTCTCTCTCTATATATACCCTGAATCAATCATATCATGTACCCCTGTAGCTTGAGTTCCTACTGACATGCAAATGTCTCCCAAATCTTTATCTTTAGCTCAGATCCTATTTCCATGCTTCAGATCACTTGCCTAAATACCCAGTTGGCACCTCTACTTAGATGTCCAACTGGCATCTCAAATTCAGTATGTTTAAACTGAACACACCACTTCGGTTCGCCAGATCTGATCCTTCTCTTGTGTTCTTTATCTTAGTGAATGGCATCCATCCATGAGCCCAAGCCAAGATCCTAGTCTTTGATACACTGATATCTCTCACTCCCACCTCCAACAACCCATTTAAAATTAACCAAGGGGGGCACCCAGGTGCTTCAGTGGGTTAAGCCTCTGCCTTCAGCTCAGGTCATGATCTCAGGGTCCTGGGATCGAGTCCCACATCAGGCTCCCTGCTTGGCAGGGGGCCTGCTTCCTCCTCTCTCTCTACCTGCCTCTCTGCCTACTTGTGATCTCTCTCTGTCAAATAAATGAATAAAATCTTTAAAAAATTAAAAAAATTAAATTAAATTAAATTAACCAAGGTCTGTATATTCTATTAACTAAATACTTTTTTTTGTAGGTGATTTACTTTTTTTTTTTTAAACAAATATTTCTTTAAACTGTCCACTGCTCTACATTTCCACTATTTAAGTTCAAGCCACTGCCATTTCTTGCCTAGATATCTGCAAATATCTGCCAATTTTTTTCCAGTCTCCCTCTCTTTTTCAACTGTCTTCAGGACAAAAGTCGAACTTCTTATCCTGGCTGACAAAGCCCTGAATTACCTGGACCCTGTTTGCTTCTTCAGTCTCATCTCTCACTACTCCTTGCCTTCTCCTCTTTTCTGCTCCAGCCACAATAAACTATCCATTTCCCATGCCCGCTCTTCTTGCAGTCCCCACATGTTATTCTCGAAAGCCCAAGAAAGGCTTTTTCCCTTCTATCCTGCACCCCTACACCAACCCCAACCTTCCAAGACCAGGCTAGTTGATCCTCCTTTGAACTCACTAACTACCCTGCAGCCCCACTTCAGAGAACTGCAATTGCCTATTAAGTCATCAGTGATCTTACCTGCCCACCTCCGAGCCACTGAATTAGAATCTCCAGGGTAGGGACCCCAGCATCTGTGCTTTTTAGAAGCTCATGTGTACAGATAACACACAGCCAGGGTTGAGAGTAACTGCTGTACCCTCCCGGAGGCCAAGGAGCATGATGGCTATGGTTGTAACCCAACACCAGCAGAGAGCCGCTGCCTTCAAGGTACTGCATAAATATGTGGCAAAGGAAAGAAGGGAACAGGCAGAGGGTGGATGAAAGGGAAGGGAAGGGTGGGAAAGGGAAGGGAGGGGAAGAGGAGGGTAGGAAAGGGAAAGGAGGGGTAGGGAACGATGAATTTAATATAATCCTCAAGAAGAGGCTTGAATGTTCTCTCACACATGCATAATAGGACATATTACCAGAAATCCAATCTTTAAGAATAAAGCTTCTCTTCTGCTTTCAGTGTTATTCCGTTTTTCTTTGCCACGGCTAAGCCATATTCTCTCTTTGCATCAACTGTAAGTAAAGAATGGCAGCTAAGATATGTTAGGCCTAAAAGGTTCAGTACAAATCAGCTTTCACATCTATAATCCTGCATGCTCCGCCTTCCTGACCTTATAAATGCTGGCTAGAAAGGCACAACACACAGAAAAAATGCCAGCCATTTGAGCCCCTGTACTCTCCTCAAAATGCAAAGTGAGAACTCCTGAAATAAAGCAGTGGAGTGGGTTAAATGATTCTGAACCTTTCTGAGAGAGCAATAATATACAGTGCTTTAGTAGCAAGCATGCATAAAACATAATAAAATGGCACAGAATTAACACTTCTCAAAAGAAAATCTAATAAAACCCTGTGTTTGGGGAGAGGCATTGCACAAACAGGGCAGGAACATCTTTATATCTCCCTTGTTGCTCTGAGCGCCGCAGCCTCAGTGTATATTTGTTGAATGAATGCCTGATGAATGATGAATGAATATGGTTCTTAAAGGATTACTCATATTTTCCTCCCCTGATCAAAGAGCCAGGCTACTCTTAGCCTTACGTTTTATTAAAAAAAATAATAATAAAAAAAATTAAAATTATCAAGTGCCTAAAGCAGCTGGTAACATGCCAGTATACAGCATTCTAAAGAACCGCATGCGCTTGGCTTTTGCATTTCAGGGCTGATCATACAAATCTTGTTAGTGCCATTGTCTCCCAGCACCAGCCCCTCCAGCTGAACGTGCACGGCATGCAGTCCAGTGCGGCCCCCAGAAGGCCATGTTCTTTCAGGATGCCGTAACTTTTCGTAGATGCTCCTCCCTCTGCCCAAAATCACCTTCCCACCTGGGAAACTCCAACTCTTCCTTGAAGACCTAGATAAGCATTATTTTCTTTATGACACATTTCCTGAACTCCCCAGAAACAATTAATCACTTCCGCCTCTGTGTTCTTCATCCACAGTATTCTGTAAATACCTTCAGTGTATTGGAATCCCATTTGAATTATGGTGATTAGCTACATATTCATTATGCACAATTCAAAGCATGAAGGGAAGCCATCAACTTTTTTCACATAGATCTGGAAAATTTTTACATGGAAGAGTAAGATTTGCCTAAATAGATGACTGGAAGGACACTGGCACAATTCTGGGAAAGACTAAACCTCAGATATGTGCAAGTAGAGGAAAAGCAAATGAAATGGTGTGAGGCTCTCTTCAAAGCTCGGAGTGGGGATACTGAGCTCCATCCACAGAGCAATGAAAAAACTATCATTAAGTTTAAACTCAAGGAAAGGGATGGTATGGTTCACATCACCCGCCTAATCACGCAGCGCCCGTGGAATGTGTGCACACCAAACACCATATGGTGACTATCAGTTAGGTGCCATCAACTGAGATGACCCACATAAAACTCGCTCTTCCAGTAAACCGTGAGCTGCTTAAGAATAGGGATGTGAGCTCACTGTCTCTGTCTCTCCAGTGCCAAGCAAAAGGTGGGAGTTCGCCTACTGAACTGAAATGAATTCTTCTTTAGCAACTTTACATAACACGCTCTGCAAAATTGTTACCAGCTTCTGTAATAGAGCAGATGTGTTGCTGGGATGTAAACTATTTAGCCTGACCCTTTCATAAAAAAACAAAACAAAACAAAACAATCCTTTTAGAGGCAGTAATCAACAGTTCAATAAATTTCAGGAAATATCTTCATTACCCTTAAGAAGTGAGCTTTTAACTACGAAGGGGTTGATTTTAAAAATGAACCCAGTTCATTATAAACTATTCTTCTTTTAAAATTAACATATAATGTTTTATTTGTTTCAGGCGTACAGGTCTGTGATTCATCAGTCTTACACAATTCACAGCACTCACCACAGCACATACCCTCCCCAATGTCCATCACCAGCCACCCCTTGCCTCTCATACCTCTCCCCTCCAGCAACCTTCAGTCTAATTATTCTTTATATAAATATATTTAACTACTATACTGATAGAATTTAAACTGACCACTATACTAAATACACATATTTAACTATTACAGTGATATACTGTATCAGTTGAGACTTAAGTATTTCCATGTAGCCTAATGCTAAAGTTTATGATACATGTAATGTGAAGATAACAAGGTTCTAAAATATGTCTAATCTAAAAACACCAGAATGGACAAAGATTAAACAAGGACCCAGTCAAAAAGCAGTGATTTGTTTTGTTGTTGTTGTTGTTTTTACTGGGTTGGGCCATACACTCCAAGCATAAATCCCAAGGAATTCATGAAGCCCTACCCTTAACCCAATGCCTAACTCTGAACTTCATAAAGCCCAGGGAACTTTGGGGTTTATCTGGCTTATACAATTTTTCTTATGAGTTTGATTTAATAAAAACATGTTTTAAGAAGTGCTCCCATTAAAAAAAAAAAAAGTGCTCCCATTGTGCTTTAAAAGTCTCATGATGCTTTCAACTACCCTGATGTAAATGAAAGAGAAAAAATGTTCCGTGGGCTGATATTAAAATCAAATTAAGAATACTGCTCACGAAAACGAACCAAAGGAACGATTCTGCTCAAAGAGGAGAGACTTATATGAAGATACACACACACCCCCATGTCTGTTCACGGCCATTCTCACAGATGACTATTGACTATGAAACTGTCAGGAGAGGTGGGGTAGATAAGCAGAAGTATCCTGCCGCTGACGAGACATAGTCAGGTAGCAGCTTTGGTTTTGTGGGGAGGAGGCAGGGGGAGGGTTGTCTGCACCTCCACATCAGGGACAGTGCTCATTCAGATGATACTTTTATTTCTGAGGGCTTAGTAACATATCCCAAGTTCTGAAACGTAGTATATGAGCCTTGACTGCAGAAACAAACTGTCAGCTGTCTCATAAAGGACACCTCATTTAGAAGAAGGCAAATGCCAGCACTGAACAAAAGTAAATAAAGATGGCTACATATGCTCTAGTTTCCAAGCTGGAAAGTGACAGTGGTGAGAGAGGCAGAAGAGGGAAACAATTAAATACCAGGAAGAACGGCTGCACCAAGAAAGGCCTATCAGACCATTCAAGCAGTTTAGCAATACAAGGCGGCAATCTTGCACTTGAAATCGCTGGTGTAAGGATTTAGATCCAGAGATTTTAAGGTTAAAGAAACCATGGGATCCAACCCCTTCACACTCTGCTGCCTATCACACAAGGCCACACAAAACTCTGCAAACTGAGGTGCCCTAGAGAAGCGCATGGTAGTGCTCTTGCTCCTGCTATGGATCTATTCTCCTTTTTGTTGTAAATAAATCAACAGTCCCACTTCTGCAATTTTTCATTTCTGATACACAGAGTTGTAGCTGTTAATATGATTACCATTCTATATTTTATTTCCTTGAGAACCTTCAAAGGGCATGTGCTCCCCAAACGGACTCTCCTGCAGGTATTAAGCATGAATGGAATACATAGTTTCTATGAACATGAAGCATGAACATGATCAAGGACACCTAATTCTCCAATGTCATGTATACCTAACCAAAGTCTCACATGTCCTGGGAGCCCCCATATCTTCACAGAACCAACCACTCATTAAAGGCTAGGGTAGAGAGGGGAAAGGGAATGGCTGGCCTTTCGTGACAAAGAAGGAGGGCTCCGTGATGTGCTTTCAGTGAGTGGAATAAAAGAGAAAGGCTTAAAAGGGTCAAAGGGAGAGCATAAAGAGAAGCTTAAATGTCTGATTTCACCACCCACCTTAAAAAGACTACTTCATCCAACTAAACTAAAATAGACCACCACTAGTTATTAGAGAACCACCTAACAAAGAAAGACCTTCTATAAGTGACCTCTGGTTACCCTTCAACACTGCAGCCATTCCCAACAAACTGGCACCAGAGCAAACGTAGCCAAGAGGAACCTAACATTTATATTTTATGATTTTATTTCAATTTTTTTGCATAATTTTTAGTAGATCTACTTATGTGGATGTAATTTAATTCTAAAGTATTTGGGAAATACATTTAGTCCAGTTGTGCCTGAAAAAAGGAAAGAAAAAGTAATTTTCTAGTTTTACAGATGCTTCCAGAATTCCGTCTGAAGATGGATTAATCTACAGTTACTCAGCTGCAGAATATTACTTCTATTCCACAGACTTTGTATATGAACTATTAAATCCATTAGATCGATAGCAATTCCTCCCACCTACTCTTAAAGAGCTGATTTAATGAGAACATCATTTTCTTACTCAAGGGTTTCTTTCTTAAGGGAACACAGTCCTATGTGAACAGAGTCAACACTTCCTCTTACATCATGACAACTTCATATAAACAGAGCCTGTGGCAGGGCAATGAGGCAAAAATGTTGGCTGGTAAATAAGTGAATTTGTTTACAAGACACCATTATGGAATCTGAGCTTAAAACTGGACTTAACTTCCAAAGATTAAGACACAAGGACATCAACATTAACTATTTTCTTTCTCAAAAACCTCTCAAATGACACAGCACTAAGCGGCATCACAAAACAGAAAAAGGAAGTGTTATTTTCATACTACTAAGCGTAGAACTGTTTACCACTAAGTGTTTCAATATTCTCTCTCCATTCCATTTCTACAACTAAAAGATACGAGTGGAAAGAAATTTACCTTTTTGTTCTCTCTGGACCTGCATATTAAGAGATGACAGGGATATTATGTCCGTTGTTCTTGGTTTGGATAATATAAGCAGTGGGGACCTCAAGATATAGTCATCAGCTGCTAAGCTCTCTCTCCCCTTTCAGCCTTTATACATGAAAAGCATAGAATAAATCATAAAGTACTACTTAATGCACCAAAAATTAAAAATGGAGACAGAGGGTGGATCAATGTGCATTGTCTCACAAATATAGTTTCAAAGATAATTGGTAATGTTCTCTTTTTCCAAAGAAGTGAGGGTTAAATATAGTCACTCTGCACAGAGACTGATGATCTTCAGGATGTGTAAATTATACATTACAGTTACATAACAGACTAAATCACAGTCATCAACAAAAGAACATTTGGCACAATTCTTGAATTTTTATGATTCTAGCTCATAAGTAGAGCCTCAAAAAGGAGAAAATATCTCACCTAAAATCAGCCCTTCAAGTAGCCTCATGCTTCATGGCTGGTAACAAGTGTCCAAGGTGAACAGAACAGAAAGGCAAACATCTTTACTGGACTAGAAAACAGAGCGAGGGGGGCACTTTTTATTTTGAAGATTATCTTAAATCAAGTAAGTAATAGTCATTCCATGAATTTTTTAAAATAGGAAGAGGGTCTGCTCTCCAGATACACATAGAACTGTGTTTTTACACTAATACACCTAATGTGACTTAATATCCCTAGGGTAAGTCTAGACATAAAGGCTGGTGAAAACAACACAAATCCTTTCAGAACACTTTCCAAAATCTGGATAGCACAGACCAAAGGCTGGCAAACGATTCTCACACTTTCAATGCAGCGTCCAATGCGGCCTCCCAGTGTCCTGCCAGGGCCACCACCCACTGTAGGCAATTCAGAAGGGGTCAAGAGGACTCGGCTAGAGACATGCTGTGAATGTCCAACTGCACTGCCTTAGTTCCTATGACGACACAGAAGCAGGAAGTCTCCTCAGGCTTATTAGATGTACCCAATTAACATTCATCTGTGACAAGCCCATCCTTTAATCTCCTACACAAAAACAGCTACCATTACTCTGTAATACCTATTAAGCAGACACAGTGATCTGAGTAAAGTACACTAATGGGAAAAAAAAAAAGAGAGAGAGAGATCTTTGCCCAAGAAAATGAAGAAACATACAAAAAATGCAAAAACCAAACCAACTCAGAAAAGACGTTCCTTCCTTTATTGCATCAGATTGTGCCT
This sequence comes from Mustela erminea, assembly GCF_009829155.1. NCBI lineage: Eukaryota > Metazoa > Chordata > Mammalia > Carnivora > Mustelidae > Mustela > Mustela erminea. Next base: position 85,404,357 of record NC_045617.1, read on the forward strand.
CTTCTGTCACCAATTCAATACAATTTCTCTCTGCTCTCTGAATAAAAAGTAAAAATTGTTCTCTGAAAAGAAGGTGGCCTTGTAAGAACTTTCAGAATTCAAAGCCAATACTTAGAGGATTTCCAAGTGTCTAGAGTTCCAAAGAGCCCATCAATCTTGATAAACTTGGAAAGACTAGACAATCTCAGGGTGCCCAGAGTCACTCTGTTCAGTCTCAGTCATATTTTAGGATGACTATGAAGAAGTCGATGTTGACCTAGATCCACAACAACCAACATGATTTGTGAGCTCTGGAACACTGCCAACACTTCTTAAAGAAATTCCCAGACCAGAGACAAGTAAAACATTTCATAAGGTAATTATCTTAAACTTTATAGCCTGGGATAGCAAAAGCACTTTCTGGCTCACTTTCTGAAACTACTATGTTTCCAAGTAATTAAAAACAAAAGTACAGTAGTTCCCCCTTATGTGTGGGAGATACAGTCCAAGACCCCAGTGGATGCCACAAACCACAGACAGAAATGGACCCTATATATTGTTTTTTTCTATATATACATACACGTGATATTTATAATAAAGTTTTTTTTTAATTTCTTTTCAGTGTAACAGTATTCATTGTATAATAAAGTTTAATTTATAAATTAGGCATAGTAAGAGATTAACAACAATAGCTAATCACAACATAGAACAATTATAACAATATACTATCATGGAAGTTATGTGAATGTGGTCCCTCTCTCTCAAAATGTCTTATTGTACTATACACACCACTCTTCCTGTGAAGATGTAGGATGATACAATGTCCATGTGATAAGACTAAGTGAGAGGAATGACATGAGCATTATGACATAGCTTTAGACTACTACTGGCCTTCTGATGATAGTATGTCAGAGGATGATCTGCTTCCAGGCTGCTGCTGACCACAGGTAACTGAAACCATGGAAAGTGAAGGGTTGCTGCTGTAAAGTTCTGGCAAGTTAAGTTCAACTTCAATCTTCTGAGGAATATTGGGACACAAATCTGCATATCTTCTCAGATACCTGCAACCACCACCCTCTCCCTCTGCCCACTCAGCTGGGGTCTCCTCCACATCATTTTTAGACCTGGACCACACCGCAGGGCATGGGATCTATCAACCTGAGTAGCCACAAAGGGCCTGGATGATACAACTTGGGAGTGCAAAGGAGTCAGCTGCCCAATGGATAAACCTCCCAACAGCTAGGAACAGGAGACAGGAAGAAACCAGAGAAGTAAATTTCCCCCTTTATCTTTTCCAAGGACTACTCCATGTATAATTCCGCCTTGCTACCCTTTCAGAGAAATCCTGTTGGCAAGTGAACATGGCTGCTCAGTGACCTGCTGTGTGTCTTCACTGCTTCTTGTAAAGCAAGAGCTAGCCTGACAATATATCAAATCCATTTCTTTGCATCTTTCCTTGCTTCTCTTCCTTTTGCTCTTACACTTGTAAACCTGGATCTACACCTCTCAAAAAAAAAAAAAAAAAAAAAAAGCATCAACACTTTAATCCTCGCCTCAGGCTCTGTTTTCCTAACACCCAGGCTTAGACATTAAGCTTACAGGATTTAATTTCAGGTGAAATTAAGAAGAAACAATCAAAATGCATTATTTCCAAGACATAAAAAAAAGTCAAACACTGATAAATCCTAGGAAAAAAAATATTAAGCACCTAAAACCTAAAAGGCCAAGGCCAATACAGTATCAAATGTCCCTAAGAAAGTATTCAGATAGCAGTAAGAGTCAAATACAGAATTCCGTCCATGTGCTTCCCCACCAACAACTTCAGAGGACAAGATCAGACATTTTCATTAAGGAATAATGCCGTCAAATTGCACTATATTTGTTGTCTGTTCAACACTCTTTCCTTCCTTCTTTCTAGCAGAGTCCTGACCATATCAGTGCCCATGCCCCCCTCAGGTGAAATGGGGCAGGATGCCCTATCCAGGGGTATATCTTGATCAGCTATCACCCTGTTTCCATTATCTTCACCAGTGACTGATCCGGGGTTGATGTTTTCAACGAGTTCTACCCAATGACATGTGAAGGTCTGTTAGTGGGCTTCTGGAAAAGGTTTTCTTAGCTCTTTTGAGGAACAAGAAGAAAGAGATACTATTGCACCTGGATGTGATGCCTGGACTGTTAAAAGCCATCTTATAACCATGAAAGGCTACCATCTGAGGACAAAGCTGACACAGCAAAGATGGCCTAAAGCAATGAGAGCCGAAAGAAGGAAAATCTTAGGTCCCTGACAACGTTAGGTCACAAATTAGCCACCCTGAAGCTGGCCGATCTCTGTACTTTTGTATGAGGAAGTGTACTTCCTTGTTTTTTAATCCTCTTTGGATCAGGGTTTCCTATTGCATGCAGTTAAAAGCATCTTCACTAATGCATAAAGGATCTGGCTGGTTGGAGAAGAATCTAAGTACCTACCATCACATGCCATTATACAAAGGGTGAGGTTAGATTTGAAAAATAACTGGTCTCTGCCCTCAAGAGCTCATGATCTATTTTTAAAGACATATTAAATACATGCTGTATCAATTGAAGAAAAATGATGAAGCATAGACACACAGTGAAGAAATAAAGAAATCATTACTCTGGGGCATTAGAGGCAGCTTTCTATAGGAAAAGAAAGCAATATACATGCTTTTACATAGTATGAAGGCATGCTGTCTAAATTCGATTCGTGTAATTCAACTTCTAGAAAACTCTCTCCTGCAGGTATCTATAGTCCTATCTGTTCGGCATCCTTTGCATGTGAGAAATGCTGCCTCCTTCATTCTATGTGAGTTCAGGAAGGGGTGCCAGACCCAAAATAGGCTAGTTGGAGCAATTCCTTGGGACTTTTTAATCTTAAGATCATAAAAAGTGAGCACAATAAGGGTGTGAGTTACACAGGTGTACTGATTTGTCAAAAGAGAGCAAATTTAATTTAAAATCTGTGTATTTCTTTATACTCAAGTTTTACATCAGAAGAAAAAATACAGGGCCACCTGGGTGGCTCAGTCAGTTAAGTGTCTGCCTTCATCTTGGGTCATGATCCCAGAGTCCTGGGATCGAGACCCACGTTAGGCTCCCTGCTCAGCAGGGAGTCTGCTTCTCCCTCTTCCGCTCCCCCTGCTTGTGTTCCCTCTCTCACTGTGTCTCTGTCTGTCAAATAAATAAAATCGTTTAAAAAAAGAAAGAAAGAAAGAAAGAGAGAAAAGGGGTGCCTGGGTGACTCAGTGGGTTAAGCCTCTGCCTTCGGCTCAGGTCATAATCTCAGGGTCCTGGGATTGAGCCCTACATCGGGCTCTCTGCTCAGAAGGGAGCCTGCTTCTCCCCCTCTCTCTGCTGCCTCTCTGCCTACTTGTGGCCTCTCTCTGTCAAATAAATAAATAACATTAAAATATATATATATAAAAAAAATATTGAACTCAAAGTTAATGATAGGATCTTGTAGTACTTAGAAGGAAGCATACTGATGTCTATAACTGACTTCGAAATGTATTTTGAAAAGATGTATTCCTGGATAATGGGATTGATAGATACGTGATAAAGCAAATATAGAAACATACTTGTACAGTAAATCTTTTCATTTGAAAAATTTTGTAATACAATTATTTGGGGGAAAGCAAGCTGTGGTCCCACTCAGTGGCCAATGCTGTGAGCTATGGCCCAAGGAGCTATCTGTGGTCTTGTTTCCTAAGGTATGGAGGGGAAATTGTTTCAGAAAGCAAACATGTGGAGAGAACCAGGAACGAACAGAGAGAGCTTTGAGGAGTCTTGAGTTGCCCCTGGCTCCAGCTACCCCTGGGGCCCAGCTGCATCCCTGATAGTTCAGCAATTATATCCAAGCCGAAAATTTGGTTTCCACCTAAGCTAGTTCAAGTTGGCTTCCTATAACCTACAAACCAAGCAGTCCTAACTAACACGCTAGCCTAAAGGTAATAATAAGAACTGTAGACAAAGAAAGATGGTCACTGTAATATTATTTATACAAAAAAAAAAAATACAGCAATGACCCAACATTTCAACAAAAGAAAAATGGTGAAATGTTGATGGTATATTTGATGAGATGAAATAATATTCCTGATAAAATTTTAAATGAAAACTCCACAAAACTATATGCATACATATATAATTGTATATATACAAATTTTGTATATATAATTTTATAAGAAAAAATATAATTTGGGACACCTGGGTGGCTCAGTGGGTTAAAGCCTCTGCTCAGGTCATGATCTCGGGGTCCTGGAATCAAGCCCCGCATCAGGCTCTATGCTCAGCAGGGAGCCTGCTTCTCCTCTGTCTCTGCCTGCTGCTCTGCCTACTTGTGATTTCTCTCTGTGTGTCAAATAAATAAATAAAATCTTTAAAAATATATATGTATAATTTTATATATCATTTAATCTTACAATTTTTATAAGAAGTTTTAGAAGAAAAAATATATAATTTTATAAGAAGAAAAAATAAACTTAGAAAAAAGATTCACAAAAATATATAAAATTGTCATCATACATTATCTGTGGGTTTAGGATTACTTGTCTTAACTGTCTCTTTTTCTTTATTTTCTTAATTTCTTTTTTCTTTTTTTAAAGATTGTATTTATTTATTTGAGAGAGAGAGAGCATGAGAGGGGAGAAGGTTAGAGAGAGAAGCAGACTCCCCCTGGAGCTGGGAGCCTGATGTGGGACTCGATCCTGGGACTCCAGGATCATGACCTGAGCCGAAGGCAGTCGCTTAACCAACTGAGCCACCCAGGCGCCCCATTTTCTTAATTTCTAACTTCTAACAGAAATTTCTAAATTTCTAAATTTTCTTCAATAAGCACATACTACTTTTAGAATAACCAAAAAAAAAAGTTATTTTTAAAAAATCCACTGCTGGGACAACCGGGTCAGTTGGTTAAGTGTCTGCCTTTGGCTCAGGTCACTATCCCAGGGTCCTGGGATCGAGTCCCACATCAGGCCCCCTGCTCAGCAGGAAGTCTGCTTCGCCCTTTCCCTGTCGCTCCCCCTGCTTGGGCTCTCTGCCAAATAAATAAATAAATAAAATATTTAAAATAAATAAATTAATATTCACTGCTATTAAAGATTGTAAAAAATATATCTTGCAGTTTGCTTCCTAGCCACCACTCCCACCAAAAATGTTCACAAATATTCCAAATTAGTTACCATGCAGGTCTGAGAAATAAATGAGATAGCATATGTAAAACACTTAGAATGGTGTTCTACACAGAGTAGATGCTAACCATCATTGTTAACATCCTCATGAATATCTTGTCTGATGATCTTGTTTCTTACCTTAATAACAGAATTTATTATATCAGGTATTTTTTTTTTAAGATTTTATTTATTTATTTGATAGAGATCACAAGCAAGCAGAAAGGCAAGCAGAGAAAGAGAGGGGTAAGCAGGCTTCTTGCTGAGCAGAGCCTGATGCAGGACTCATCCCAGGACCTTGAGATCATGACCTGAGCTGAAGGCAAAGGCTTAACCCACTGAGCCATCCAGGCACCCTGATATCAGGCATTATTAACTCACTTGTTTTCACCTCCTCTCTATTTTAGAATAGCTGTTTTTACAAAGAGCCTACCTTCTTCCTTTTATATGCTGTTTCCAAATGCCTCTGGGTGTTCGGAGGCCCAAGATCCCCTGCTACTGCCTAAGAGTGTGGGCCTCCTCCTCTGTGGGGCTAAGCCCCTAAGTCTCCACTCTGTCCTTCCCATCTACTCCAACTCCTTGCTGGTTTACTGCCTTCCTCCAAATCTTTAACCTCTCCTTTTCCAGTGGCTTCTCTCTCTCTGCCTGAAAATAGACACATCTACAATCTTTTGAAAAAAGAATCTTAACTTGAACCAACCGGAACCACCTTATATTTCGTCTTCCTTTCACACCCACACTTCTCAGACAAAAGTCCCCAAATCTGGCTTCTTGTACTCTCCCGAAACTTCACTCAGCAGGATTACAAACGGTCTCCGTATTGCCGGATTCAGTAACAACTTGGGTCTCATCCTGTTTGTTCTGCAGCCTCTGACTGTGCACTCTGCAAACTCTTCTTTCATGTCAATCCTTCACACCATTTTGGTTTTCTCTCAAGTCTTTGGCTGCTTTGTCCTATTCCCTTAAACCAGATGTTCCTCAAGGAGTTGACCTAGCTTTTCCTGTTTTCTCTCTCGAAGACCTTGACGCTTCCTGTGGCTTTAAATATTAGTCTCAGGGAGATGACTGCCATATTTCTACCTCCACCCTTTACTTCCCTCCTGAGTTTCAGTCCTTCATTTCCAACTGCCTGTTAGACACTTCCAACTTTCAATCTAGGCATGTCCAAAAAAATCTGATATTCCCTTCCACAGACTGCTTCTTATTCTGACTTTCCCTCTGTAGTTAAAAATACCAAGTGAGGGGAGAACACATACCAGGTAGGAGGAAACCGCTCAAAAACTAAAGGCAGGCGAAGCCTTTCAATTGTCCATGACGATGCCTCTTGCAGATATCTCTTCCTCTCCATTTCTGCTGAGCCCACTCCAGGCCAAGTCTGTGCAACGGCTATAATGTCAATGAGAACCACGCTCTCCTCCTGTCTCCACCAATCCAGCACAGTGCTTCATCTCAAAATTAAAATAGGCCTGTACACTACCCACTACGAGGGTTAAATCCAAATTCCTGACGATATACTGCAAGTTTCAGAGTTGGCTGTAAGTCTGCCTTTCCGCCTGGGACTCAAATACTCATGCTGCAGACAACTCAACTCCAACCCAACTAAACCAGTCCAGCCAGTGCCCTCTCCACATGGTGCCGTCATCCTGCCTTGCTGGCAAAGGGCTTGCCCCTCTAAGATTAACTGAATTCTGTCTGACCTTCAAATCTTTAGCTTAATCCTCCACAAAATCTTCCAAAAGCAATTTGGCCTAGAATGTTTTTTACTCCTGTTATTATTACTACACATTATGCTTAATGTTTATCAGGCATGGTCTTAACACTTTCTATATATATTTCTACTGAGAGTAGAAAAATGGACAGTTATTAGAACGGTGAACATACAGCAAGATTTAAATCAATGTTCATTTAATAAGTGGATGAGCTACCTTGACCACAAAATTATCTAAGTTGTTTCCTGTAGAGTATAATTTTTATGCAGACTGCATTCCAGGGAGGCCTGGGTGTCTCACTCAGTTAAGCATCTGCCTTCTGCTTCTAGGGTCCTGGGATCCTAGGATCAAGTCCCATATCGGGATCCCTGCTCAGCAGGGAGCCCATTTATCCCTCTGCCTGCTGCTGCTCCCCTGCTTGTGCTTTGACTCTCTCTCACTCTTTGGCAAATAAATAAATAAAATCTTTTAAAAAAAAATTGCATTCCAGTAAGCCCAACATTATGATTGAGTCTTCTGAAAAATGTACACACTGACTATATAATATGGGGTTACACAGTTCTATCCATTCAGAAACTAGTTCTAGTTTTGGCTCCGTGGATACTCATTTTGGTGGCATTTAGACAAAAAACTTGGTTCCTTCTTAAAGCCACTCTTACTTGATCAACATTATATAATAAGGCCACAAAGGTAGTCTCTGTCCTCCAGCTAAATTTCTCACAAGTCACAAAGATGATGTGAGTTAACAAAGATCAGAATAAGTCATTTCCTCCTTGGGGAGGATGGTGGTATCAAACAAGGGAAAGCCAGCTCAATCTGGCTATCTTGTCAGTATCTGGGTGATGAAGCCCTTAGAAATGGACTCACCGTTAGTAAAATTCACTTAAGACTGAAGTAGGCACTAGAATGATTTATCCATTTACAATAAAAAACACCTTGTAACATGAGTGAAAGAATACTTTCTGGCATGATCAGCACTGCACTGGCATGACATTCCATTCCTGTAGTTACACCACTTCGATATTAGTCAAAATGATAACCAGAGACTAATTTCTGGGAGAAGGAGGAAATAGATTGCTATGATTTCCAACCACTTCTTTTTGATCATGAGAAATCACTACCCTAGAAATCAGAAACATTTATGGATTGCACGATCGATGTACTTTCTCTGTGTAGAGAGAATGGCATGGGGATGAGGAAGGTGCTTGAGGAAGTCTGTACTACTCCTGAAAAGTAAGTTAGGATTCAAATGAACAAAGGCATCAGACCAGCAGCCTTACTTTTGGGACAAGAAACAATTACTCCCCTATAAAGTGCTTGGATATACTCTCTTGGAACTTACCTCAGTGAACTTCCTTTTCCTATGCTTTCACAAGTGGCCAGCAGTCATTCTGGCTAACTTTTTTTTTTTTTTTCCGGATATGTAAATACACACAGATTATCAAAGACTCCTACAGGGCCAAGAGCACTTCCATCCATTTCTGCTGATCTTGCAGATCTAATGTATCAGATAAATCTTCCATTTTAATACAAGGGCGAGCATATCTCTTACATTTTTATTTCTTTTTGAGATGTGGAGATGAGGGAGAGTTAGGGAAAGTGCTTCACTTTAACTTCCATGTACTGACAATATGACACTGAATTTTATGTTATGAACAAAGAAAATATAAGATATAAGATGGAGTGGCAGGCCTTTAAAACTTGTTCTCATGCTTAGCAAATTTTAGCAGGCACCTGGCTAACCAGCTGAGACTCCATTTCCCAGTTTTCTTTGCCAACAGGTGTGGCCAGTAACACCAACAGAATGTGAGTGGAAATGATGACTAACATTTCCAAGCCTTGGTCTTGATACACTGGGCATGCACACTCCGGCTATCATGAATCCACCAGAGGAACCATGGATGTCACATTTAAAGAAGGCAGAGCCACCTTGGCAGCCTGAGTTCCCTGAGGTTATGAGAGAGAGCCTATCGGCCCTAGACTGTTAAATGAAAAAAAAAAAAAAAAGTTACTTTCTATTTTTATCAGTTATTGAGTCTCTTTGACAGAACACATTAATTGTACCCTTACTGATATAGATATTGGTACAATTAAACCTCAGAATTGCCTGTTAGAACCCAACCAGTCTTCCCAAATTCGTAGTAATAAAGTACCAATTTGGCAGGAAAAGTCACCTAGAGTGAATCTATTCCTACACTCGATACCTAAGAATTCATTGGTTTCTTAAGATAAAAAGGTAATGGTTGAGTCCACGGTATTAAACCCAAAAGATGAGAAAATTACACATTACTTTGGGGAAATTAACGGGTTCCTTAGGAGCACATGCATTGTCAACACTAACAATAAGAAGCAAATGGGAGTGGGAGGAGTGGGAGAAATGGTAAAAGTATTCATTCTGATTTTAACGCTGAAATCCGAATGCATTTTAGGAGTGACAGGTGTTATCTCCACAACATTTTTTTAAGCAAGAGTAATTTCAATACCCCCAAATTATTATCTACATCAGTTTTTTCATCAAAATTAGTTACTAAGTCTACAGCCCTTTGTTTACCAAATTTTTAATTACTTGCACCACATCTAACTAATATCAATAGTATCAACAACTAATGTAACATTAGCTTTTTGTAATTCAGTTCAAACAAATATTACCAGGTTCAGCCTTATTTAAATGTATTTACTCCTCTAATCAGGATTAAAACTCATTTCTAAGATGGGTAGAAGTGAAGAAAAGAATCTGAGACTCGGGTGTCTGAATTCCTTTAGGACAGATGGCCAGTTCTGAAAGTATTTATTACCAGATGACCACTGCTCTGTTCAAAAATTACACTGTGCCACGGCCAACTTTTGATTATTTATGTTAACTGAAGGCAGAAGCACAGATGATCAAAACCAATCTGCAAATCACTTCTGGTTGGCTTTGAAATGTCTATTAATTTTTAAAAGAGATTTATTTGATTATCTTTTTCTTGGTATAATATGAAAAATGACTGGGCTTCCTGGGTATGAGCCAAATGATGGGAGTATAACTGAAACCTGGACCAATTCAACGTGGGCATAACAATTCACCACAAATAAAATGGAAAGCATTGTAATTCTAACAGATAAATGAGATTTGACTATATGTATTAAAAATAAAATATTTTAAAGCACAATTCCGTATTAAGTGCTACATGGTATTAGACTCCTAAAGATGCTACTAAAGAAAACTTCTGTGCTATATTAGAGTACACAAGCTAAGAGAAATAAATATATCTAGAGACCCCTTGGTGGCTGCATTGCCAGTCTTAAAGGTTTCTTCCAGACTAAAGAGATGTAGAGGGTATTAGTGCTTTCCTCTTAAAAGTTAAGGTTCTTGGGGCGCCTGGGTGGCTCAGTGGGTTAAGCCGCTGCCTTCGGCTCAGGTCATGATCTCAGGGTCCTGGGATCGAGTCCCACATCGGGCTCTCTGCTCAGCGGGGAGCCTGCTTCCTCCTCTCTCTCTGCCTGCCTCTCTGCCTACTTGTGATCTCTGTCTGTCAAATAAATAAATATAATCTTTAAAAAAAATTAAAAAATAAAAAAATAAAAGTTAAGGTTCTTTATTAATACCTATGATGAACAGGGCACATGAATCATAAGCAGATTTTAAATGGGATTGAAACTGTTTAGGAATCAATAGTATGGTAGGGCATGGGTATCAAAATAGGAGGACCGAAGACAAGCAGACCTCCCCTTCCTCTACCTTGCTCCTGCGTGATTGTGCCAAAGAGGTTTTTGTTCCATCCTCTGATTTGGTACAATGCCTAAGAAATTTGGGGCATTTAATAAGTGCTAAGTAATAATACTACACATAGTGGAGATATAATAAATTAATATGGAATGCCCCACAGTGGGGCCCATTTTGTGGATTAGGCTAGTAGTCCATTACCATATTTTTGATAAATTGGTTTGTATTACAATAAACCTTATTGTATTACAACAGACTCACTGACCTACAGCACAGTACACACTTACAAACCCCAAAACTATAAGGCATTTATTTTTTATTTAAGATTTATAAACTCATGTCCATCTTAAGACGCCTCTGGGCGTTCACATAGTGTAAAAGAAGACACAAAATTATAACGAAAAGAAAAGCCAGGTTCTGTTCAGAATCACCTTTTGTTCTCCTTTTTTTTTTTTTTTTTAAGCACTAAACAAAAGCAGTATGTCTTATATCTGAAGGTCAGCCTAAAGGGCCAACTTTATAGAAATTTATAAAATAAAAAGTCTAACCCAAGAAAACACTGCTATCTCTGAACACCAAAGCTTGGGCCAATGAGCAGGACAGCTCTGGGGTGCTTCACTGGAAGTGAATGTTGAGATATCCAAAGGTTTAAGCATAAATTTTTAAAAAATAAAATTATTACTCTGAATTTAACTCCAAAGCCGAACAGAGCTGTGATCTCTTTCTCCTGCTGTGTTCTAAGCTGCCTAACATTCAAGTGGCAATACTCTGCACACGGCATCACCCTCACATGGTCTGTACTGAGCGCGGCCCTTTTCTTTCACATACATTCACAGCTTGATGAGAAGGACAGCAAGCCAGGAAAACACAATAGCTGTCTTAATGCTGCACACAGGTGAAATGGTAAATTATAGAAACTTAATGACTAGGTTTCTGGTAGTCTCAAGCGAAAGACTCTAGAAGTGAAATGTGTATCATTCCTATGTATTCTGATTTTTATTTTTAGGCCTCCCACGCTACCCCCTCCCATATAAAAAGCATGAAAATTTTTTAAAAAATGAGTGTCGGCGTATTGCATGGAGCACTGGGTGTGGTGTGTAAATAATGAATCTTGGAACACTGAAAAAAATAAAATAAAGATGTTCAAAAAATGAGTGTCAGGATAATAGAATATTTAAACATATATTATTACTGATAACAGATAACAAGCTTCATCTTTTCCTTTGTTTTTTGTTTCAGCTATTACAGTACGTATCTTATATAATGCTTTGGATGTAGTAGGTGCTCAAATATTTGAGGAAGGTGGGAGGAAGGACAGGACAGAGGGAAGAATTCAAACAGGATGGAATCTTATAAACTGAAGCATGAACACAGAGGGCAACTATAAAGTTTTCATTCTGGGATTGGCACGCACCCTGAAATCTCTACTGAGAGTTAGTAAAGATGCTGCTTTTTCTCTCTGCTTCTAGAAAGTTTAATATAAAACCAGCCATTTCTTCTCCTTGTATAAGAGTAACTCTTCCTTGTGAATTTGAATTCCTAAGGTTCCTAGGATCACTGTTACACGTACTAAAAAGATAAAGCAATATTTATTTTCTTAGGTAGTAAATTTTTAAATTTAAATATGTGTTTAACCCATAAGTTTATATGGAGAAGGGTACAGAAAGCAGAGATCATTATCAAAGTAACAGCTATGACTCTCAAGCTAGACAAACTCTCTATTCTCAACCCTTCCCCTTAGCTGAGCTCATCTATTCCCATAGATTCAACTCAACTATATGTCAGTAACTCCCAATTTGTACCTTCAATGAAGATCTGTTTTCCATGTGCCAGTCCTTTACGTCCAACTCTCTCTGGAAATCTCCATTTGGATGACTCACTGGCATCTCAAACCTGAAAGCTTTCAATACCAAACGTGTGGTGTTCCCGCACTCACAATGTGCCTGATCTCAGTAAATGAATCACTATCACCCAACTGTTCATGCCAGAAATCCAGTGTCAAGGGTGAGGCTTCCCTTTCCCCTTCTTCCCCTGTATCTTCACATCCACTATATCACCATGTTTGTCATACCACTTTCAAAGTATATCTCAAACCATCTGTTTCTCTACATCTCCATTGTTATCACCCTAATCCAGAGATTGCAAACCGTGATTTTGGGAACCTTTTCCTACCTACAAGGCTGCTCTGTTTTGCCCACAGTATTTTTTTTTTTAAAAGATTTTATTTATTTATTTGAGAGAGAGACAGTGAGAGAGAGCATGAGCGAGGAGAAGGCCAGAGGGAGAAGCAGACTCCCAGTGGAGCTGGGAGCCCGATGCGGGACTCCATCCCCGGACTCCGGGATCATGACCTGAGCTGAAGACAGTCCTCCAACCAACTGAGCCACCCAGGCGTCCCGCCCACAGTATTTTTAAAAACTACTTACATTAGTTGCTAATACTTACAAACTGAAAAGTTCAACAAAATAATTTGGATTTCTGGCTTCTCTTCGAAAATTAAAATATCTTGCAACACTGCCATATAATTCCACTTGGCTTAAACTTGGTGGGGCTCAGAAGAGGCTATGTCTGTTGACATAGGACCTAGGCCCTCCTGGTTTGTTTGCCAGCCACCTCTCCATTATCTCCTAAAACTTAGGCCAAAGGAAAATTGCCATCTATCAATGCAGTTTGCAACATCATTTTGTTTACATAAGTTGGCTACATTCTTTTACACTCCATGACCAATGAAAGCAAATGAGTAAGTGAATCCATTCCACTGCAAGTTCGCATTTAAACTGTGAATCAGATCATATCACTTCCATGAGCAGAAAGAGAAATTAAGGAAACAATTCCATTTAGAATTGTACCAGTAAGAATGAAATACCTACAAATAAGTTTAACTAAGGAGGTGAAAGACCTGTTCCCTGAAGACTATAAAACACTGATTAAAAAACCCTGAAGATGACACAAACAAATGGAAAGATATTCCATATTCATGGACTGGAAAAATTAATATTGCTAAAGTGTCCACACTACCCAAAGGAATCTACAGATCCAGTATAATCCCTATGCCAACAGCTTCTGTCACAGAATTAGAACAAATGACACCCAAAATTCACATGGAACCGCGAAGACCCCAAATAGCCAAAACAATCCTGAGCAAGAAAAACAAAGCTGGAGATATCACAATTCCAGATTTCAAGATATATTACAAAGCTGTAGTAATCAAAACAGTATTGTACTGGCACAACAACAGGCACAGAGATCAATGAAGCAGAACAGAGAGCCCAGAAATAAACCCATGATTACATGGTCAATCAATCTATGACAAAGGAGGTAAGAATGAACAATGGGGAAAAGGCACTCTTCTCAATAAACGATGCTGGGAAAACTGAACAGCTACACGCAAAAGAATGAAACTGGACAACTCTCTAATACCACACACAAAAATAAATTCAAAATGAATTAAAGACCTCAATGTGAGACCTGAAACCATAAAGACTGTAGAACAGAACATAAGCAGTAATTTCTTTGACATTGGCTGTAGCAACATTTTTCTACATATGTCTGTTAAGGCCAGGGAAATATAAGCAAAAATAAACTGCTTGGACTAAGTCAAAATAAAAGGCTTTTCCACAACAAAGAAAACCATCAACAACACAAAAAGGCAACCTACTGAATGAGAGAAGATATTTACAAACAATATATCTGATAGGGGATTAATATCCAAAATAAAGAACTTATATAAGTCAATACCAAAAAAACAATCCGACTAAAAAAATGGGCAGGGGACCTGAATAGACATTTTTCCTGAATAGATATTTTTCTAAGAAGACATACTCTGGATACATGAAAGGATGTTCAACATCACTAATCCTAAGAGAAATGCAAATCAAAACCATAATGAGATATGACCTCATACCTGTCAGAGTGGCTAGATTCAAAAGATAAGAAACAATAAGTGCTGAAGAAGATGTGGAGAAAAAGGAACCTTCAAACCCTACTGATGGAAATATAAATTGGTACAGCTACTGTGGGAAATAGTACGAAGATCTTCAAAAAATTAAAAATGGAAATATCATACAACCCAATAATTCCTCTACAGGATATCTACACAGTGAAGACACAAGGCCAAAAAAAAAGATATATGTATCCCTATGTTTATTATTTACATAGCCAAAATATGGAAGAAACCTAAACGTCCACTGATAGATGAATGGATAAAGAAAACACACACATGGGGTGCCTGGGTGGCTCAGTGGGTTAAAGCCTCTGCCTTCAGCTCAGGTCGTGGTCCCGGGGTCCTGGGACTGAGCCCCGCATCAGGCTCTCTGCTCAGGGGTGGCCTGCTTCCTCCTCTCTCTCTGCTTGCCTCTCTGCCTACTTGTGATCTCTGTCAAATAAATAAATAAAAGATCTTTAAAAAAAAAAAGAAAAAGAAAAAGAAACCACACACACACACACACACAGAGAGAGAGAGAGAGAGAGAGAGAGAGAGAGAGAGAGAGAGGAATATTATACAACCATAAAAAAGGATGGCATCTTGCCATTTGCAACATGGATGGACCTAGCAGGTATTATGCTGAGTGAAATAAGTCAGACTAAAAAAGACAAATACTTGGGGCACCTGGGTGGCTCAGTGGGTTAAGCAGCTGCCTTCAGCTCAGGTCATGATCTCAGGGTCCTGGGATCGAGTCCCACATTGGGCTCTCTGCTCAGCAGGGAGCCTGCTTCCTCCTCTCTCTCTGCCTGCCTCTTTGCCTACTTGTGATCTCTCTCTGTCAAATAAATAAATAAAATCTTTAAAAAAATAAAAAATTAAAAAAATTAAAAAAAAAGACAAATACCATATGATTTCACTTACATATGGAATCTGAAAAACAAAAACAAATGAATAAAAAAAAAAAAAAAAAAAAAGCAGAACCAGACCTATAAATACCGAGAAGTGATGGTTTCCAGAAAAAAAAGGGGTCGGGGGATGGCCAAAATCAGTGAAAGGGAGTGGGAGATACAGGCTTCCAGTTATAGAATGAATAAGTCAGAGAAATAAAAGGCACAGCAAAGGGAATATAGTCAATGATACTGCAATAGTGTTGTATGGTAACAGATGGTAGCTACACTTGTAGTGAGCACAGCATAAGGTAGAAAGAAGTTGAATCACTGTGTTGTACACGTGAAACTAATGTAACCTTGCGTGTAAACTATATTCAAATAAAAAAAATTTTAACAAAAAAAAATATATCCACACACACACAAAATCTTGTGCGTGAATGTTTATGGCAGCATTATTCACAGTAGACAGAAAATAGGGACAACTGAAATGACCATTAACAAAAAATATATATATACATACTCTTACCATGGCTTAAAAGACCCTGCATGACGTAACCTGTCCAGTTTCATCTCCTGCAACTCTCCTTACTCACTATGCTTTATCTGTACCATCGTCCTTTCTCTTTCTTGTTACCAAGTTTGGAAGCCTTCTCTCACAGATATCCACATGGCTGGTTCCTCCTTGTCATATAGGTTTTACCTTCAGTGTCACCTTTTAGAAAGGTATTCTCTGATCACAGACAATAAAGCAGTGTTCCTTCATTTTCTATTTCCTTATTTTCTTAATAGTAATCACTGCCACTTAACATAGCTTCCTTATTCATCTGTTTTATATATATATATATATATATGCATATATATATATATATATATATATATATATCACCCTTCTAGAATGTAAACTCCACTCCAGCAGAACCACAAATGTCTTATTTGCCTTTATAATTTGACTACTTAGCACTTAGTAATACATATTTGTCAAATAAATAATGTACTACCATAACAGCTCTTGCAGCTCTAAGTGGGCTCAGTCAACGCCCATTCCCATCCCCTTTTCTCATTTCTACTAATCTAGAAGCTAGCCTCTGTTACCCATTGGAGTGCCATGTAACACATATCAGTCACTCGACAAATACATATTACAATTAATTGCTCAAGATGCTGGGATCAAACAGTCAAACAACCCTGCCCTTGGGAGTTTAACATTTAGTAGGGAGGGACAGACAATAAGCAACATAAGTTGGTAATTTATACATGTATGGGAAGGTGACGAAGACTAAAGAGAAAATACAGTGTGAAAGGGATAGAAGGAGAATGACAAATATGTGTTGGAGAGCGTGAGTGTGCGTGTGGCTGTGTGTATGTGGGTGTGTGTACATGGAAGGGGCTGCAATTTTAAAATGGGCAGTCAGGAAAGGGCCTATTGAAAGGGTGACATGAGGAAAAACCGCAAGGTGGTAAGGGAGGAGGCATTCCAGGCAGAGGGAAGAGCAGGTCCTGAAGGAGGAGAACGTCTGGCATGAACGGGAAGCCTGTGCCATTGAAGCAGTGATGAGGGGAGACTGACAGAGATGAGGGCTGGGAGGTGAGGGGCAGCCAGATCGCTCGGGCTTTGCAGACGGCTCAAGAACCATGCTTTCATCCCGAATGACATGAGGCGTTCCTGGAAGGCTTTAAGATTTTGACTTATGTTTAAAAAAGAACACCCTCTGGGCTTCTATTGTGGTAATGATTGCGCAACCCTGTGAAAAGACTAAAATCACTGAGTTGTACAGTTCTAAAAGGGCGAATTTTATGGTATGTGAATTATGTCTTAATAAAAAAAAAAAAAAAAAAAAAAAGCCCAGAGATTGAGAATGGACTATAGGCACGCCAGAGTGGGAGCAGGGAGAGGAAACATTGGCCATTATAATAACCTAGGAGACACCAGTGGCTTGGACCAGCATAGCTGAAGCACACACGGTGAAAAATGGTCCCACTTCTGGATGTATTTTGAAAGTAGGGGCAACAGGATTTGCTGCTGAAATGGGTGCAGTATATGAGAAGAAAAAAGAAATGCAGAATAACACAAAGATTCTAGACAATGAGCTTTTTCTTTCCAGACACAGGTGCTGCTCCTTCTTGCTAGTTCTCCTTCTTTTTCTTAGCTGGAATACTGATAAGGACTTGGAGGTGGGCCTGGAGGTAGAACAGGTATTTGGTAACCTACAGAGACAAGCATGAGGACAATAACATACTAAGGATATCCGAATGGAAAGGCAGAAATAGCCTGGCTCCTGAAGGTGTTGTTGAACTGCATACCAGACAGCCGACCTCCAGTCTTCTTACAGAAGAAAAATAAGCACCCTATTTATTTAAGCCAAGATTAAGAGCGTTTCTTGTGATTTGTACTAAAATACATTCCTAACTGATATGCATGGTAGTATTTTTAAAAACATGCTGTGTTTTATTTTGTTTTAACAAAACATTTTAACAATTTTTTAAGTATACAACTCAGCGGCATTAAGTATATTCACCATGTTATACAACTGTCACCACTAACCATTTCTGGAACTTCCTCATTATCCCAGATAGAAATCTACCCATTAAATAATGACTTTCCATGCACTACCACCTCGAGGCCCTGGCAAGCTCTATCTATCCTGCTTTCTGCCTCCATTCATATGCCTATTCTAAATACCTCATTTAAGTAGAAGAGTACAATACTTTCCTGTTGTGTCTGGTTCATTTCACCTACCATGTTTTCAAAAGCTTAGCCATATGGTAGCATGTATCAGAATCACATTCCTTTTTAAGTTTTACGTTAAATTCCATTGTATGGGTAGACCACATTTTGGTCATCCATTCACTAGCTGATGGATGCTTGGGTTGCTTCCACCTCTTAGCAACTGTGAATAATGCTGCTGTGAATGTCAGTATCCAAGTGTCTAAGTCTCTGTTTTTTCTTTTCTCTCTTTTCTTTTTTAAAGATTTGTTTATTTGAGAGACAGAGAGAGAGAGAGAGAGAGAGCACAAACAGAGGGAGGGGCAGAGGCCGAGAGAGGGGGTAAGCAGACTTCCCACTGAGCGCGGAGCCTGACGCCCGGCTAGTGGCTCAATCAAACGACCCTGAGATCATGACCTGAGTGGAAACCAAGAGTCGGACACTTCACCGACTAAGCCACCCAGGTGCCCCTCAAATCTCTTCTGTGTATACTTAGGGATAGATTTGCTGGATGGATCATAGCATTAACATTTTATTATTTATATGTTTAACTCTTTATACATATTTTGTAATGACAGTTTTTAAATAAAAAGTTTTACAAGGACTGCCGAGCTGTTTCCCACGGCAGCAACCTCTTTTCCATTCCCACCAGCAATGCACCAGGGTTCCAATTTCTCTATATCCTTGTCAACACTCACTCTTCTCCATTTCTGTTTGTTCTTGGTAACAGCCATCCTAGTGGTTGTGAAGTGTTATCTCACTGTAGTTTTGATTTGCATTTCCCTAACAGCTAATGAAGTTGAGCATCTCTACATGTATTTATTCGCCATTTGCATATATTCTTTGGAAAGATGTCTACTCGGGTCCTTTGCCCAAGACAATCTTCTAAAAATGCAAACCTGCTAAAAATACTTTAATAGCTTCTCCTTACTCTAGGAATAAGGTTCAAAATCCACAACATGACCTCCAAGGCACTATCAAACCTGTCCCAAGCTTACGACTCTAGCTTCATTTTGTGCCTCTCCACCCTCATTCAGTTGATCCATCCACACTGCCTGGCTCTGCTTCTCTCAGTTCTTTGAACTCCTTGCCCCTGCTGATTACTTTTTAGTTACCTCCTCACCATTCCTCAGGTCTCAGCTTACACATCATTGCCTCATGGAGGGCCTCTTTTCCTTCACAGCCTTTACGGTGTGATAAGTGAAATGATACATTATCTACGTGGTTGTTTATTATCTGTCTCCTCCTCTAGAATATAAGCTCCTTAATGGCAGGAGCCAGCCAAATTTGTTCCCTGTTTTATTTATAATATAACAGAGCACACAGTAGGCTTTCAAAAATATTTGTTAAATGAATACATACAGGAAATTTCTTTCCCATTGTGAAAAGTTTGTTACATTCTAAAGAGTTTTTTAAAAAATCGTTCCTAGTCACCAAATATTTCAAATTTTTAAATCTTACAGTGTAAATTATATAACACTATTATACCCTTATTTTTGATACTTATTTAGTTACACCCCATTCCATATTATGCATCCTGTAGCAAATATTCAAGTACAGTATTCTCTAGAAACATACCACAACATTCACATGTTTTATTTTCAGTAAGGAATGATAGAATTATTTCAATTTCATTCATTTTCACTCCACCAAAATGGTACAGATTTGCCAGGCTGAAACAATTCATTTCCCTTCATTTACACACTTATCTGTGAAGGCAGCATGAAGTATGCCATAGGAATCATCTCTCTTTGAAGCCTATTACATATGCTTTGTAATTTACTGGAAATTGAAATCATCGGTAATCATTTCTTCCTGTTCCCTTGTCAGGCTAGAGTCCTTTTTTTAGAGCTTTCTTTTCAGGTTTTGCCAACACATTTTTAAAAGTCATTTTCCCTCTTCTTTTAAAATGAAAATGTGCCTACAAAGTTCAAAATTTTAAAATAGTATGTTCCTAGAGCTCACCTGAAAAAAAAAAAAAAAGAATGGAGCAATTTCAAAGCAAAATTTCTTTTTTGTCCCATCCAGGCATTTATCTTTCCCTAGAGAAAGGTAAACGATTAAAGAGGCAAGGTCCATACATAAAAAGAAAACAGTATACTAAGACATTTATCAGAAAACCACCCTATAATTCAAATATTAAGGGTCATTGTCAACATGTTTAGGCCAGGAACACAATCTACCTTTAAATTGTTGGAACCTGATGGAAGGGATGAAAGTTTGGCATAGTACTCCTCTAAAGAGAGCTGGGTAAAAAGATGAGCAATAAATCCATAAGGAAGTACATACAGCCAGGCAGACATTATAGAAAAGGCACCAGGAAAAATCAATAACTGCAGAAAGGGACAACACAACCCTGGGGTCAAAGGGACTTGTAAATCCTAAGGATTTAAGATCTTTTGGAAGATTTTCATTGAACTGGGGTGTTTTTCCCCAAATCCAGCTTCTCAGTTTGAAAAAAAAAAAAAAAAAGGTTATCTTCTTAACCATAAGTTCATAATATTTTTAAAAAGCAACCCACAGTGTAACTCCTCTTAATGCCTCCATGCCCAGTTCCATAAATGTGCCTGGCAATTCAAAGTCATTCATAAAACATCCGTAGGCATTCCAATGAGCTATCAAAGTTTGTAAGATAAAACACAATGCTAAGAGGGTTGTCACAAATCCCGGCTATTTACCTGTAAGCTCTTTTTTATGAAGCTCTATCACCCCAAGTAGCTATTATGGTTAAATGGATAATGATGGAAAACACCTAGAATGTGCTGGCATAGAAGAAGCACTCAGTAAATATTAGCTCTCCTTCTTTATGCGCACAGCATTGTCCCAAGTCTTAGAAATGCCATGTCTTCAAACTGACACTCCTGTTAAACTGATCAGGAGAACAGTCTCTTTGTTCCCAAGCAGGGGCTTGCTCAATATCTTTGTGTCCTGTTTGAGGATCAGAAAGCAAGCAAGATCACGGCAGGTCCTAACTTAGGCATTGTCAAAGTAAAGGAAAGAAGGAACCTGAAATGACAGCTGTCAGGAGAGGAGAAAAATCTTAATGGTAATAACTAGGTTTCTGCAAAAATAACTTCTCCCAGACAACGGACTGCAGAAGTGACTATGTAAGCTAAGCTTCCACAAAGTAGGAAACCACTGCCCTACTTCTTTCCTTTCTTTCATAGTTAAGCTTCTCAAAAACGTGATCTCATCCATGTGGTTTCTAGTCCCCTCTTCTCTTCTGAACCCACTCCAATCAGGCTTCCATCCCACCACTCACCTAAAACTACTCCACAAGCGCACAGGACCTGTGTTGCCAAAGGCAGTCACCAAGTGTCAGTCTTCTTCTTACGTGACCTCCCAGCAGCATAACACAGTTGGTCACTCCATCCTTCGCCTTCCAAGGCTCCGTTCTCACCTGACTCTGCTCTGGTGGGCTGGATCCTTCTTCTGTCCTCAACCTCATAACACTGATCCAGTCTTGCAGATGTAGGACACATCTTATGCAGATAACTCCTAAGTTTATAGATCTAGCCCTCATTCCCTTGGACTTCAGATATAATTCAAGTACCTCTTCAACAACTCCACCTGGACATTTAAAAGGCATCTTAAATCTAAAATGCTCAGACTGAGTTACTCTAAAATCAATGCTTCACAGTCCCCTTTATCCCAATCGACCGCAATTCCATCCTTCCAGTTGTTCAGACCAAAAGCTTGGTGTCACCCAGATTCTTTTCTCTTTCTTTCTTATCCCAAAATTCTACTGGCCAATGTCATTTGCTCCACCTTCAAAATATATTATAACCTAAAGTATTTTTTCTACCTCTACTGCTTCTATCCACATTCAAGTTACCGCCATCTTTTGGCGAAATGATTCTTGCTCCCTCTGCCCCTCTCCAGCCTATCACCCAACAGTTAGAATGATCAGATCACATGATTCATCTGCTCAATACCCTCCACTGCCTCTCCATCTCACTCAGCTAAGCCCCATAAATCTGGCCCCTTTCCTCTCGACACCATCTTGTGCTACTTTCCCTTCTGCTCCAGCTCTTGTGGCCTCCTAACTGTTCAGAGAGAACAGCAGTCTAACTCCCAGGTGAAGGTCAGGGGCTGTTCCTTCAGCCTGGAACACTCTTCACCCACATTGGCTCGTTCCCTAATCTTCTTGGAGTCATTACTCAGATGTCATCTTTACAATGAGGCCTTCCCTATTTGAAGTTGCTAACCCTCCCCCACCCCCACTGTAAATATCCTAGCCCCTCTTCCCTGCTTTACTTATTTTATTTACTTCTCTCCCCATTAGAACATAATCTCCACAAAGACAGGCATTTTTGTGCACTTTGTACTTCGCTGAATCCTCAATGCCTACAGTACTCAGGTTGTTCGGATTAGCCCAGGATAGTTTCACAGGGAAGGCAACGCTCAGTCGTCAGGTGGGGTGAGTTCATTCTAGGCAAAGGCAGATCATGTTTAAGGGTACAGAATACTGAACTAGTATAGTGTATATCTGGAATCCATTAACAGTTTGGTTTGGTTGGCTAAAGGTTTCAACAGGACTTGAGGCTAGAAAACAGCAGAGAGGTCTAATAATTATTAAGCATGTACCATGTGCCAGGCATTGCTTTAATTCCTTTATAATGTTTTTAAGCAATTCAACCAATAGAGCAATCCTTCTCGTACAAAGAGGCCACTACTGTTCCCTGCATTTTCAGGTGTACAAACTGAGGACAAAGAAATGAACTGGCTGGCCAAAACCACTCAGCTAATAACTGAAAGGCAAGCTTAAAGCCAGTTAGAGATATTCTAGAATTATACTCCTAACCATCACACTGTATTGCCTCTGTGCTGAGGATCTCGGATTTCATGGTATAGACGAGGGAAAATGACTGAAAGGTTTTACACTGGGGAATAACAAGATTAGTTTGTACTGTAGGAAGATGACTGATTACAAGTTGGAGAATGGATTAGAGAAGGTCGAAGAGAATGGTTGTTAGCTAGGAATGTCTAAGCTAAAGATGGGAAGGAGAGAGAAGGGAGGGCAGGTTTTGGAAATACCCAGAATGAAGAAATTATTAGGCGTTTTGATAGCATTATGGCTGAGGACACAGGAATTCCTGCTCTGCCATTCACCATTCTCGCTGTATATATTGACATTAAAAAAAATCAAAAGCTAAAAGAAAAAGTATCACTGTACATTAGTTAGTTCAACATTCAAGTACTACAAAGGGGGGATCTAGTGAGGCTGGATTAGAGCATTTGGCTTAGGATCAAGATGCAACGAAGGGCCTCTGCATTTCCATAAGTCTAATTCTGTACCTTGGGATCTTCCCATCTTTAGGGCAACCACAAGTGCAAGAACCTGAGGCGGTGTCCATCATACTCAGACTTATGTGCAGAGGGAATGAGAAAGAGACAATCATGGGACGAATGCCCACTTACTTAAAGCGCTTTGGTTCAATTTACTACACACTGATGATATGAAAGGAGGAAGTTTAAAAGTAGTCTGGAAAGAGAATCACCTCATGGAGGCACAAACGTGAATGGCAAAGCCATCCCAACCACAGAGATTAGGGAAATGAAAGGCAGAAGACTGGGGTTCATTTCCAGGAAACTTACCACTAGTTAATACAGCCAATGTTCTGGACTCTGACCCCTCAATTAGCATATTGTTAATACACTAGAAGGGGGCAAAAAAAGCCACCAGACACTAAGTGTGATGAAAATGAAGGGGGCAAAAGACAAACAGGGTCACCACACCATAGGTCTGTCAATCTCAAAGTAAAATTAATTCCAAGACAGTGGGCAGGTGGGGGGGGGGGGGACTATAATTTCCATTCAATATTGAATAGAATGGAGGGAGCAGGCTGGTCACTGAAAGGGATCCAAGAAAAAAGTTGCTGCCTCTGCCAGCATTAGCTCAATTCTAGCAGCTTTAGGACTAACATTTTGAGGGTTGGAAAAGAAAAAAACTGGATAGACCTTAGACCTCAGTTCCTAATATTAATGGAGGAGTGGGACACATGGCCTCTCCAGAAGATCACAAACAAAAAGTCTTTTTTTAAGTTGGTTTTTTTTTTTTAATATATTTATTTGACAGACAGAGATCACAAGTAGGCAGAGAGGCAGGCAGAGAGAGAGGGGGGAAGCAGGCTCCCCACTGAGCAGAGAGACCGACTTGGGGCTCGATCCCAGGACCCCGAGATCATAACCTGAGCCAAACGCAGAGGCTTTAACCCACTGAGCCACCCAGGCACCCCACGAACAAAAAGTCTTTTAAAAAGATTTTAGGTAATATAGGATTCTGTCTGATTTAAGAACAAAGAGATAATAATCCTTCTATCCCTGAAAAAACAGAGATGATGGCAAGACTTCCCATTAGTAATCTTGCCGAAAGATCCAACACAAAAGGATCTAAAACTGATTACTAAGCTAGAGGGAAGAGGAAGTTCTGCATCCAGTAGTTTTCTAGACTGCTCTTAATACTGGGTACATGGAAAACATTCAACAAAATATAATGTTTACTGGTTTAGTCTTCTAAGTGTCAATTTTTCTGCTATAGGGGTTTACCCCTCCCCACCACTCATACCAAATGATCCCTCTGGGAAAGTTCATTAGGCTTACCAAAGAAGTATGCCTTTCAGTTAAAGGAAGTTAATAATTTTAATACAGCCTACCTGTCTTTAAAAAATATATAATACCAAGCAAAATGAGAATTTACTAACGTATATACTCACAGAAAACAGGAATATAAAAAACTCTCCCAATTATTCAAAAATCTTCCACATGCTTTACATTATTTCCTTTAGGACTCAATTGGGCAAAAATGATGGAACTACAACAGGCAAGTCTACTTTAAAATAATTACATTTGTACATAAATAAATTTTAAAAGATTTACATCGTACTTAATTTGGTGATTTGATAGTATGAAAGATTAAGACATATACAACTTTCAAAATTATACATTTTATTTTAGGTTGAAAGGCACAGCTTTTCAGTTTCATTCTGATATATCCCTGATATGGATAAGTAACTGCTTCATATGTCACAAAAGAGTATTTTTGCTTCTCTTAAGCCCAACTGTCTTGTAAGGAGGTTTACCTGAATGCTCCCTGCACTGGACTGTGACCTCCCTGAGGGTCATATCTCTGGCTCCTCGAAGGCAAACTGCAGAGAACAAGTGTGCAATAAATACTGGTTGACTAAGTGAATGGAAAAAATGAATGAATGATGTTGCCAATGTGTGTGAAACAATTCCCTTGATCTAGGGGTGAAACCTTGGCAGGGACATGGAGTGTTTTATCAAAAGAGACCTGAACACAGCAGAACTGCTCTAAAGAGAGAGAAGACCTTGGAAGTTCTGAGGGAAAATCCTGGAGGAGAAGGCAGCCAACAAGATTGGGCACTGAGAGACAGAAGCACCCAAGGAGAAAATGCAGGTAATAGGATGTGAGAAAGAGACTCCGTTCCTCCATCCCCATGCCCTCCTTGGCCAGGTAATTCCTTAACTCTCCACTCACCCCATCTCCACTAAATGTCCTCAAGTACTGTGTCCTTCTTTTGCACTGCACTTACCACTGTTAGAATTTTACATTCATCTATGTGCCTGCTTGGTGACCAAGCTCTCTTGCTGGTCTAGAAGCTCCATGAAAGTAGGGACCTGCCTACTTGTAGTACATCCCTGACTACGAAGTGCCCAGCACAGTGCCTCAGTCATTACATACTTCTCAATGAGTAAATGAAAACTAATGTCTAATTTGGATTTTTTAAGGCACTAATAATGGGATGGATGATGTTAAACCTTTCCTTATCTCTCCCAGAGAAAGCCTCAGAACAGTCTACATGGGTCACAAATGCTTCTGTTGGAAAGGGCTTTTCTGGAGGAACTGGAAACTGCTGAGTTTCACATCTGAGCCACTTGATACAGCACAAATTTAGCACATAAGGAGAAAGGAGACCAAGGCAGAGAAGCTGTAAAGATGTTAAGTCCTGGGATTTTTCAGATATCTTAGGGGAAAGTTTTGGATTGTCCAAGACCAAGGAGTTGGGGGCGTGGGGCACTCTTACCCAGACTGCATGGAGGCAAAGACACTAAGTGACTCCTGGGTTACACATTTATTAAACTGGACCCTTAAAAGCTCATTTAAAAACATGGAGATCTAAGCAGCAAGAATATTACCTATCAGCTTCAATGGAAATAATGACAACAAAAAAACTCAAAACTTGATAGAGGTTTAGATAGTAAATATAAGAAAAAAAGTAATTATGTTTTTGAGACTATTTCATACTCTTATAAATACTGCAAACTTATTACAAAGGGAATTTTTAGCAAATTCTGTTCTTACAAGATTATTAAAACACAGTATCATAATAAAAGTTATACGACTCTTCTTAAACCTCATCTAGTCGTCAGACTAAATTATCCCAAGAATCTATCAATAAATCAATTAATTTATTAGCTAAGTCAAGAAGCAGTCATTGAATGCCAACTATGGGCCAAGCACTGCATCAGTAACAAGAAACCATCAGTTCTTCAGTCAGCCAAATGTAATTCCAACCTGATAACACATTTCTGTAGTTTTATAATATAACAGAAAATAACATAGTTATAGATCACTTCACTACAATTTCTAAAATTTTACTATGTACGTAACATAATGCAAGGCGTATGTGGGACAAAAAGATGGCTGAAACCTTCTCTGAAGAAGCTTTCCCTTCAATACATACCTTTTTAAATTTTCTAAAATAGTTTCTAAATAATCGAAGAGATTTCTACTGATTAGCTAATTGGATGGAGGTTAAAAGAAAAAAAATGAAGTAGACATATCATTTTTTTTACCTGTATTTACCTGTATTCTTTACCTGTATTTATTTACCTGTATTCTTCTTAAAACAAACAGATGGTATACTTTGATGAAAATACATTCTTAATCACACTAATAAAAAGAAACCATATGGTATTGAACCTTTTCAGCTCTAAGGTGAATCTCAGAGTAAAATCCTTGGACAAATATAAATTAAGATTTATGGTTAACATGATATATGAGCTACATGATTTGCCATAAAATGGAAGAGAAGGAGCCAATCACACATGTCATACTTTTCAGTGAAAAGCAATCTCACAACTATTAAGAGATTCATGACATGTCCCTCACATAGGTACCATAGACAATTCCACAAATCCTGCAAATGTTTTGTCCCCAGATCAAGGGACTTATCTAAACCACACAATGACTAATTCAACCCCTCTCAAAGGGATGAACTTTTCCAATAAAGAAAAATAAATTGAAATGCCAGCTACTTTAAATCAAGCACTTAACTAACGTGTTGCTACTTAAATTGCACAGATAAATATTCAAAGGAAGCATGAATGTAAATGGGGGTCATTATGAATGAGCTCCACTCGGAGAATGGCTTTAAGGTATACATTACTTTGCCGGACTCAAAAAAAATCTTCTGGTTTTGCTTAGAACAGGGCTTGTATGTTGTTGGAAGTTACTGGAAAATCAACTACGCAGTCTACTTTCAACTGATACGTGTTCTTTGCACATAATTCAAAACCCAGAAAATACTGAATTCACTGCCATGGCCACCACCTTGGGGTATTCCACAGCCTCCAAGACTTAAAAAAAAAAATCCTAAAAGGAACGTTATTTCCAGAAATAATGGGCAACCAGAGCCTTGGCTGTAGTGAAAGTAGCCAGCAGGGTCCATTCAGCTCCATTCTTGCCATTTCCTCGGAGCCTGCCAAATCTATCAATGGGCCAAATTAAGGCTGGTAAAGTTATAGACACGTTTTTCTTTTCAAATGGATTAGGAAGTTCCAAGATGTATTCATGTCCACATCCGAGTAACATTAAAGCTATGAGCGATGTTACTGGAGAAAAACAAAGACTTAAAAACAATACTAAGGATTCCCCTCAACCACCCCCACACTGGAAATCTTTATTTAGGTAAAGCCTTTTGATTTAATGAGCAACCTGAAGCCCTTTCTCCAGCACAGAAGTGGAATCTGTTGGTTAGCCATTCTTGTAGAAGAGACTGCCGCTCGTCAGGCTTCTGTTTCTTTGCCTCACTGGTTACAAGACAATGTGACTCATGATGAATCACCCCCATCTCTAACTCGCTACACCAGTGTTTGTTGTGGCTGCTCATTACCAGCATTACTGGAGAGGAAGAGCATACAGAAACATAAAGATAAGTATGTAACTCATTACGGGAGCTTCTCATGATTTGAGGTCAACAGTTACACGAAAAAGGACATTTAAAGTCAATTCACTTAAAACAGGGACCAAAATTTCACAGTGAATTGGAGGGGATAAAGGGGCTTCATTAAGTTAAAAATATGTGAGATCAAATATAAGCATATTTTATCTTCTATTTAAGAAAATTTAAATAATAAATGCAACTCTGTGCTGACCCAAATAGTAGTAGTAATAAACAGTTGTTTAACACCATTAGGTACAGTTCTTCTAACATTTCCTCACTAACTCTCCCAGCACAATTTTTTTTTTTTTTAAAGATTTATTTATTTATTTGACAGAGAGAAATAACAAGTAGATGGAGAGGCAAGCAGAGAGACAGAGAGGGAAGCAGGCTCCCTGCCGAGCAGAGAGCCCGATGCGGGCCTCGATCCCAGGACCCTGAGATCATGACCTGAGCCGAAGGCAGCGGCTTAACCCACTGAGCCACCCAGGCGCCCTCCCAGCACAATTATAATGACAGATTCTTCAAAAAATACAGACATCACCAAATCTCCTTTAATTTTTTTGTAGTCAGATCCTTCTCTTAAAATGCCTACCATATCAGTATTTTGGATTTTTCTCTTCATCGGTAACTCGCTGGTCTAACACTGCCAGATACCATTTGCCAATGCCTTTGCATGCAAATCTGGTGGCTCTTCAACATTATTTTTCTTAATTTCATTAAATGTTTATTTCTTGAATTTTTGCAAAATCTGCCATTTGACTCGGCAATTGAGGACAATGGTTTTACATCTTCCCACAATCAGTCAAACACTGTAACTAACAGGGTGGGCAGGGATAGTATTCATCAGCGATGAATGTTTGAATGGGAATTAATTTTACACGTGGACAGTTCATCAGTGCACATTTTTATATTATGATGACTTCTGTTTCCCTATGCAACCTTTGTGACTGCAAGGCATGGGATAATGTATTCAGATAACAAGGGGAGCCATATATGAAAGGCCACAGTCAGCATAGAAATGCTTTTGTCTTTGGGAACTAGAAAACTTTCTCAGAAGACTACAAGTAAATCCGAGAAACATCCCCTCACATTTTACATTTTTTTTTAAGTTTTTTTTTTTTAAGATTTTATTTATTTATTTGACAGACAGAGATCACAAGTAGGCAGAGAGGCAGGCAGAGAGAGAGAGAGAGAGAGAGAGAAGGAGGCTCCCTGCTGAGCAGAGAGCCCGATGTGGGACTTGATCCCAGGACCCTGAGATCATGACCTGAGCCAAAGACAGCGGCTTAACCCACTGAGCCACCCAGGCGCCCTCACATTTTACATTTTAATACTACCTGTCTGCCTGCCCTATCATCATTGTATAAATAGATGAATAAAATGATACCTAATATGCATCCTACTCTTTGATAACGGAAATTATTTTATTCTGGCATCATTCACTAATCACAGCAGCAAAATTAAAATCTTGACTTATTAATTTAAGCATCCAAATGTATATCTGGCAGCTGTAAGAATCTGGATCTACTGAGGTTACTAAGTGCTTTAAAAAGATTAAAAAATATGTAGCATATGGATATTATCCTTGTTCTATAGAGTGAGTGTGTGAGTGTATGTGTGTGTGTGTGTGTGTGTGTGTGTGTGTGTGCGCGCCCTGCAGGAAAAGCTATTACTTCAGAATCCTGAAGTCCAAAATTAAACAAAAATTTTTTATCTTTGATGCCTCACAAGAAAAGAAAGACAATGCCACAAGATGATAAACAGAGATGGGAAACAGAGATGGGAAAGACAGCACTGTGTGTTAAAAAAGACCTTGAGAGTCAAACAGACCTGGTCCTCAATCCCAGATGTTGTATTCCAGCTGTGTGATGGCAAACTCATTGTGATCTCCAAGTCCCACTTCTCCCATGTGTGAAATGCAAGGGTTGCTCAGCTCCCAGCCAAGACCAAATGAAATATTTAAAAGTGTCTAGAAAATTGTGGGCAGTACCTGTGTTAAAAGCCATGGCTTAGCTGGATAAATACCTCCTTCTTCTAGGCATATGGCAACATATAAACCTCCAGAAGTCTCTGATGAGGCTCTACCTATATATAAAAACAAGGTGCTCTGCTATCACTAGGTGGAATTTGTCAGAACTCCTTGATAAAGCCAGTCTTATAAAATAAAGCTCCTCCCTCCCAAAAATGAGATGCCAGACCCAAGCACATATCTGCTAAGCCTTACAAATAAGAAGTTATTTAGATAAGTGAATGGATTCTCTCTCAGTGACACTGTACAACACCTCACTTAGATCTTTCTGGCTGTGAGACCCTAGGCAAGGCTGAGCCTTTCCAAGGGTTTCTAAAGTGAAAATAACCAAATCTATCTTCAAGAATTATTTTAAGAATTGAAAAAGTAATTTATATAAAAGCACAGAGTACTCAGAAGGCATCCATCCTTATTAACACACCAAATATAATGTCATTTTTAAAATAAGATATCAATAATTTATATTAAAAAAAAAACACACACACACACACACAAAACAAACCCCAAACCTCTAGAGATCAATATGTGAGTCAGAGTCCTTCGGACCCACATTCCATAAGGTATATTTTAAAATACATCATGACAGCAATAAAATCCATTCCAAAGGTCTGTTCCAAAGATGTCATATCTATTGGTCATGTCTTCTCTAAGATGACAACATAAATAAGAAACTGATAAAACCAGGGGCTAATGGTCAAATAACGAGTACTGTTCAAAGACAATGTTCACAATAATCTCTCAGTTGACCAAGCAATGGAAAAGTTTGCAAACACTGCCGTGCCCTTCTAGGTATGACACAGGCCATGGTGACAAGTACCATCAAGGCCGTATTTTCAGTTTCAATTAAACCTACACTTTTTCTTAGTTTGTTTTCTTTCCAGAATTGGGTTGCACACATAGGTTTACCTAAGTTTTATATTTGAAGATAAGCTCCAGGATCTGTTTTAAAGAGCTCTAAGAAAGCCAGGAAACAAGCTAACATCTTCTTCACAGTTAACAGGTCAAAAAAGAGTGGTTCTCTACAAGCACTGAAAAATGACAGTACTGGTCAAGGCGGGGTAGGGGGGCACATAAAACAAAAATGAAGTAGAAAAAATACCTGAAAGTGAGCAATTATCATCCCTCTTCCAGCAGCAATAATCTCTAGACTTTTCTTCCTGAGTCTCTGTAAATCCCCGCTACTTTCCTGCCCCACCACCAGCTATCATACTGGACTAGCGAATCCCCACCCATGCCTCAACCACCTATTTTTCTGAACATGAACCTGACCAACAGAATGTCACCAAAGACAACCAGATAAGGCAGGTGCAATCATTACCGAAAGATCTTACAGGCACTACTTACCAGTCTCAAAGAAACAGTCAAATAGACTCAAACAGAGTCAGTCACCCAGGGTCTGCAACAACTATACATATTCTGCCTTTCTCCACTCTACTTGAACCTCCAACACCCCTTTCACGCCACAGCTAGTGTGGATTCCATAGGTCCCAAAGGAAACAGAACCCATCACACTGGTACTTACAGCCAGGGACTAGATTTGTCCTCTCTTTCCTTCTTCCTGTCATGCAAAATGAAGGTATCTCTCAATGCACTGGCTTTCTCTCTCCCTCCTCAATCTCTCTCTCCTGGATCCTTTCATTCAGCATTTAACATGCCTTTGTACCTCTCATCCTTAAAGCACATCCATCTCTACCTTCCATCCTGTCTCTTTATAAACCTTCAGAGCCAAGTTTCTCAAAAGAATCATCCATTCTTTCTTTCTCCATTTGCCCACATCCCAGAGCTTTTTAAGTACAAATCTTTTTAATTTAAAAAATGATGTTACGGCAAGCGTAACAGAAAGTAAATAAAAATTGAACACTATCTACTTTCCTTACCCCATCTTTATTTTCCTTAAGTAATCAATATTGAAGTTCAATGTGTACCTTCCACACCATTCTCTATGCTCCTATAAATCCATACAGACATTTATATACACATTTAAGGTAGTTTGCTTGTTGATAAAAGAAGCATCCTAATTAACACAGGATCTGCATCATGCACTTTTCATCTAACAATTTTTATGGAAATCCTTCTAGGTAAATTCATGTAGATACAATTATTTCTTTTTAATTTACATGAATTCCCTTCTTGATGGGCATTTGATGCCTACAAAGAGTGCTGCGATCAGCATCCTTGCATACACATTTTCTTTGAATGGGTTTCACCAAGAGGAGAGCCTGCCCCCTCAATGAGTATATGCACTTTACATCTCATGATCCATTATAAATTTCTTTAACCAACTCTAACCTGGCTTCCACACCCACCACGTCAGCTATGTGGTAAGGGGTGTACGGTGTACTCCATGTTGTTAAGGCCGAGGGATCCTCTTCCTTCCTCATCTACTTGATCTCTCAGGGACATCTGGCATCTTGACCTGTCCCTCCTTCCTGAAGCCACACTTTCCTGCTTGTACTTCTCCTGTTGGCTACTCCTTCCCCATTTCCTTTGTTGGCATCTCCTTTCCCATTTGATCAGGTTCTGGAGCACTCGGACTCAGTTCTAGGTCCTCTTTTCACCTTCTGCACTTGAGTACATTCTGTCTCTTTTGAAGCTAATAAACTCCCATGGCTTCAAACACCATGCTCTAACACAACAACTCTTAAATTTCTTACTTCCAACCCGGGCCTCCTTTTTCAGCTCCTACCCTGTATATGGAACAACACTTACTGGAAGTCTCACAATCTAAAGAACACATCTCGAATCCATCCGCTTCTTCCTACCTTCCCTGCCACCTTCCTTACATAAGCAACCACCACATCTCTCCTAAACTATAGCAAAGGCCTCCCAACTCATCTCCCACCAAGTCAACCTACTTCCCACAAAGCAGGTCTTCAAAAAATTTCAAAAAACAAATCACGTCACATCCTTGCTTAATCCCCTCCCCTGGGACTACACATTGGCTAGACCACAAAATCCTTTACATGGCTCTGCCAGTCCCAAACAACCTGGCCACCACCTACCTCTTCCTCTCTACCTCACCACCCCTCTCCAGCCACAATGACTTATTTTCATGCCCTTAAACAGGTCATCTCTTCTCCCTCAAAGCTTTCCTGTCCTTGCTCCAAACTCTTTCCCAATTCCCTGGCTTTTGCTTTGCCTACTTTACTGCTAATCATCAGGAAGGTCCCTACTTAAATAGCACTTTCCTTAAAGGACCTCCCCTGACTCACCCAGCTGAAACTGTGTTCCTCTGCTATACTTCCAATGCTCACTTATGTCTTCCTTCTTTGCCTTTATCACAGCTCCCTTTACTTGTAATTATTTTGTTTAATATCTGACTCTCCTGCTAAGCTGTAAACTCCACAAGGGCAGGGATGTGTGTTTAAGGCTCTCCACTGGAGCTCTACTATCTAGCACAGTGCCTGTCATATAGCAGGCACTTAATAACTATCTGTTGAATAAATGAGGAAAACATACTTTTATTTCATTTGGGAAAATTAGGGAAGATTTCCTAGAGGAAATGGCACTTCAGCTTACTACATAAATGGACCAGATTTCAGTTGCTAGAGATGAAAGAAGAACATTTCCAAAAGAGGAAATTGCTTGAGATCAAATGTTTGATACCAGTTAGAGATTTTGTAATCCAAAACCCAACACAATCCTGGCACCACACATAAAATAAAAAACTCACTATATAAAAGCAGAGCAGATGAAATAGCAAAAGTGTCACCATTTGTTTCCTAACTACTAATTCTACAACTAGCTCACACTGGCTCCCTCATAACTTCTGTCCACCAATGTCCACCTCCTGGCCACTAGGTTCCAAACTTTGAAGTTCTCTTTGCCTCAACTTTTTGTCATTATTATTCCATATTCAACTAGTCGTTAGCTTTGACTGGTTTTTCCTTTGAATGTCTTTCACAGCTATGCTCTTTCTCCATTTAAACAAAGACATCTTATTCAAGCCCCCTTCACGTGTGGAATTATCACAACCTTCTCCAATCAGGGCTTCTCATCCTTGGCACTGTTGACATTTTGAGTTGGATAATGCTTTGTCATAGAAGGCTGTGCTGTACACTGCAGGATATTTAGAAGCACCCCTCTTATCCCTAGATGCCAGTACCCTGCCCCTCAACTGTGACTACCAAAGATGTCCCTGGATGTTGCCAAATGTCCCTTGGGGAGGGGGGGACAGGACAAAATTGCCCCCAGTTGAGGATCACTTTCCTAGATGACATCACAGAAAAAGCCCTCTAAGATTACCCAATCAAAACTCAATTCATTCTTTTAGGCTGACTCAAATTTCATCTTTTCGATGAAAATACGAGTGCTTATCAACAAACAGATGCACAAATGTTTAATTTATCAAATGATAAAAAATCTGTACAATAAAACAAATGAGAGACCAGTTTGCTTATCAGCTTGACAAAAGATTAGAAACAATGATAATGCTCATTGTTGATAAGGACAGGGAGAAATAGGTACTATCATAGACTCCTGGTAGGAATAAACTGGTATAATGCTTTTGGATAGCATTTACCAATAGTTTAGCATTTTATGATCATATCCTTTAACTCTGCCCAGGTGAAGAGATAATCACATAAGTATGCAAAGACTGTAGTGTTCTGTAATAGTAAAACTAAAAACATCCTAAATCCCTCAGTAGGGCACTATTAGGTAAACAACAGCACATTCAGAATATTGTGCTATTCAAAAGGATAAAGCAAATGTTTACGGACTGACATGGAACAATAGTCACAGAGAATATAAATATATATGTGCAAGGTTTCAAAATAGTATATACTCCATAATACCACTTTTATAAATAAAACACTTATGTATGATTAAACATGGAAGAAAGACTAAATGTATATTTGTCAAAATATTAACAAATTGTCTATCCTCAAATCATATTTTAAATGTATTAGAGGAACTATTAGATTTCCTTTAAAAATCTCTTGGAAAAGTCTAGTTTAGGGAATCTGTGCTTTAAATTTTTCAGTTTACTTAAAGCAGGCTTACACATTTATTTACCACCTTTATTTCAGGCAAATAACCTGAGTTGGAATATTCTGTTCTGAGCGACATTTTTGCCCTAGAGAAATCAATGGTAAAAAGGAAGTTTACAGAGAAAAATATATTTTTGTGCATGACAGCTTACCGGTGTGATGCATCCATGAATCATATTGAAAATACGTCCCTTGAAATCAAAGAAAACAATATGTTTATACAAAGAATGTGCCCCAAAGTTCCCCAATAAAGAAAGTGTTTAATCAAAATATCTGTTGACAGCTGGTTAGTGCTGATTCTAAAGTAGAAAAGAAAATCAGTGTCATTGTAGTCTTTTGTTTTGTGTACAAGAGCCGAATATGCAAATTAGCCCAAAATGGAGACTCATTATCTGTTTTACACTTTAAGTGTGATTTTAAGCACTGTAGGTATATATACACACACACATATCCAGAATACACATATATCTCAACAAACCATGCACATCATCTGTTCAGAACTGAGAAACGCATGCATGCTTCTACAACATTAAATGGAAGGCAGATGGCAAGCACTGATCAACAGAAATAAAATAAAATCCTTCTAAATCCTACTCCCTCTCACATTCCTTCTAATTTTTTTCCTTAGAAAAATATCAAGCAGTTCTTCATTACTGTTGATTTGCAACTTCAAAATTACAATAGGCAATGCAAAAGAGGATTTCAAAGAGGGAAAATGTCTTTTGGCACAGATTCTCTTTCATAGTCTTAGGCAAGAGATAACGCTAACTTTGAAACTCATAGCATACTGTAGTTTTATCAGTATCTAATGTGTAAATTAGCTCTTTCTGTAACTGGAGCTTTAGCTTTCAAAATACATAATTACTGATCATTTTAGTCTGCATCACATTTCTTTTGCAGGGTGAAAGAAGTAAAACAGCTGTTACATCCTAATAGCTTCATAATGTGCAGAGAATTTCTAGGACTATTAGAAATTAAACCTACAGCTTCCTATCAGGCAGAACATATTCATGTGTATATATGACCCACATTATTTGGAAGAACAATTATGAACTTACGAAATTGTAATTTGAGACATAATGAAGTAAGACTGCTAAAGAAAATATTACAGCTCTTAAATGGG
The DNA here is from genome assembly GCF_009829155.1 of Mustela erminea. Classification (NCBI taxonomy): domain Eukaryota; kingdom Metazoa; phylum Chordata; class Mammalia; order Carnivora; family Mustelidae; genus Mustela; species Mustela erminea. Next base: position 85,440,786 of record NC_045617.1, read on the forward strand.
GTCAAAGCTGCCAGGCCACCCCGATCGGTTCCCCCACCTTTCCTCACATACATCAAGTCCTCTGGGCTGAAGGAAGTCCAAGTGTTCATGCTACCACCATTCCTTGCAGGGATCGAGCCCTCCATTTTCATATTGGGAGATGAATTTTTAGAAGGTGAACCAAGTTTGGCATGCTGCCCAGAATTTCTGGCAGCAGACAAGCAATCTGGTTTCACTTCTGGTCCATTCTCCCCTGAGCCAACCTTGTATCCACAGAAAGCACCCAGATCTAGGGAACTTGTATCGTTTATTAGGATCACTGAGAAAGCTCTGATGGTTTTATTAACCATGGGACTTGTACATCCAGTCCTCTATGAGCATATTTTCCATGGAAAGAAATATTACAAAATCTTATTTCCTAGTGTCTCCTTCTAACGCTGGAGGAAAAAAATAGCACTGTTAAAAGGATTTTTCCAGAAAAACAATTATTCAGGCACCTTCACATAGGAATGTTAGAGGGCTAGAGGGATTCAACACCATATCTGATGAGCAACTACTACCAAAGGAATATACAGTAAGGTCTAGGGATGACAAAATAATTAGAGAGGCACACAAGATATATTATATAATTAATGGCTAAACTGGGTGATTTAAGTATAAATGCTAAAAAGTCAGAGCAATCACTGCTAGGCCGTGTGGGGTGAAATGTTAATATACACAGACCTAACTCTCTATGGAGACAATTATTAACTACTTCACCAATATCTTCTTTAGATTACCATTTCCAAAGTAAACAGGATCAGAAATGACTACGTATTTCACAAAGAAATCTGTGTCTAACTTTTTTTTCTGACCTCCAAGATCTGAGGTCTAACTGTCTTTCTCTCTTCTTGATCTTTCAAAAAGCAAAGTCGGGGCACCTGGGTGGCTCAGTGAGTTAAAGCCTCTGCCTTCAGCTCAGGTCATGATTCCAGGGTCCTGGGATCAAGCACCGCACTGGGCTCTCTGCTCAGCAGAGAGGGAGCCTGCTTCCTCCTCCTCCTCCTCCTCCTCTCTCTCTCTCTCTCTCTCTCTCTGCCTGCTTCTCTGCCTACTTGTGGTTTCTGTCTGTCAAATAAATAAATAAAATCTTTAAAAAAAAAAAAGCAAAGTCAAGGAAGATTTACTCCACTGATAGCATTTTCTGATTCACTCTGGAAGCTGTGTAGGAAGTCCTAGAAACTCTGTCCCACCATTTCCAGTCGCAGTTCCATAGCTCACCTATGCTGGAGGCCCCTCACTCATATTAAGGAGCCCAGAGTCCCAGATGGCTCTGTATTCTATTCCTCCCTTGTTTTCTACTTGACACACCCACAGTCCCATGCTCAGTAGTGCAAACTCTGGCTGCCTGGTTCAGGATTTCCTAAGTTCCTAAGTAAATGTTGGGAGAACTGCAGTACAAAAACGGGTTCCAAAAGGAGATCTCAAATAGGAAAACTGATACACTAAGGTCAACTTCCTTACCGGTGGCATGTACTCAATGACGAAGTACCTATGGAAATGCATTATTTTTCTAAGTAAAAGATACATTGACTCAAATCCTGCCTCCAAAACAGGAACTTCTCTGCTTCTTACAAATTTTTACTATTCTCTGAATATTATTTGTGAAAACTAACCTAATTTACAGTTCTCCCCATGGAGTCTTCTAATCTTGTTGAAAGAAGTTAAAAAAAAAAAAAAAAAACTTTAAATAAAACCAAGTCCCAGATACCTGAAACAGTTCTACAAGGTCATATAAAGAAGAGGATTGTCATTCATGTACATGTCTCAGAGCTTCGGTAGGTATGGGAAGGTAAGTGGTAAATGGCCGATTTCAACTGGTGAGACAAAATAAGGCATTTTTAATAAGAACCAAAGATGAAGTTAGGGAAGAAGAAGGAACCAATGATGAGAGAGTTTTGAGAAAATAGCTCAGGTTTGGCCAAGTCCAGTGCAGATTCTGCCCTGGGCAGGTGTCCTGCATACACAGGACATCCTTTCTCCTTTTGTTTGCCTGCTTAATCCCTTGGTCCTTTATTACTCACTTCAAATCCTCTCTTCTGTAGGAACCCCCACAGCCATACTCCTGCATTACCTATGTATTCCTTTATTATTGCACCAACGATATCTTACTTTATCAGTCCCTAGAAGGGGAGCAGAGGGTGTCTTGTTCATCCTTTTACGCCTGACACCTAACCTAAGTGCCTGCAATATAGCAGGTGTTCAGTCCATGTTTGTTTGTTGAATCAATGTCCACAGGACAAAATGTTGTAAATAACAGAGTAGCACTGAGGAGAGTGAAAGCATAAGAAAAAGGATTCTGATGCTCACCCAGAGAGGTGCTGTCTGAACTTGATCCTGGACCTAACTGCTTGGGAAGCAACTATTAGCAGCACCAAATATAGTGCTTGCCCTTCCAGAATGAAAAACAGACAACGGCTGTTTGTGGCAATAATAACAGGTCATTAGTGTTATTAACATCATCTCATACAATAGGCTTATTAAAAGACACTAATTTATATTCTAAAATTATAAAATAAAATGCAAAGGAAAAGGACAACCCTGTTCTGTTTTCTCATATTCCAACTCCTCCACTGCACACACAAAAGTTCAATGTGTTATTACCCTTTAAACAAAATGAAACAAAAAAGCCTGGATGCAATTGAATAACTTAAGCACAAACAGCCGAGTCTCAAAGGTCTTACTGAATATAAAACACAGCGGGCTTTTTGGTTTTTTTTTGGCCTAATAAGAGGATTGTAGGTGAAATAATAAATAGAAAATTTCTAAACTTAAAAAAAGAAAAACAGCAATTCAGGATGTGAAGAGAGCTCATGAAGAGAAACTTCATAACATATAAAGTATGTTTCTAAATACAGTGGAAGCAAAACAAATCAGGACTTAAGAACATCAGGCTCACTATGTAATAATAAAGTCCAAAATGATCTTATTAGGAACTAAAGGGCCGGAAAATTCAAAGCTCTATTGACAAACTGACAAAACACACCTAGATAAAGGATTGCTATACTCCCTTTGGAGCATTTTAAAAGTACAAACTTCCCAATTGCTCCTCGGCCTCACCCTCCCCATCCACATGGCCAGCAGCCTGGTAGTTGGGGCAGCTGCAGCTGTGCCCAGCGCCAGCATAGCAGGCTGCGGCCACTCTGCTTGGGGTATCTCTGCCAGGATTCCGGGAAACTGCTGCGGCCCAAGAGGCAGCAAGAGCTCCTTCAGGGCTGCAAGTCTCCTCCCGCGCCACCCCAGAGCTGATGCTTCACCTCACATCCTGCAGAAGCAATGCAGGATTGGGATGCTAACTGTGCGCTCTGAGGGACCTGCACGTTCAGCTTCTCTAAGGCTCAATTTCCTTGTTTGTAAAATTAGGTGGTTAGTGGCATTTCCCTCACGGAGCTATTGTGAGGATCACACGAGGTAATGATGTATCTGGTGGGAGACAATGCTCAATCAATGTTAGACCGTCCTCTTCCTGTCTCTCCTGAGCTCCTGTAATCCTATCTTTTCCTCGTCTTCCTTTCTTCTGTTCCTGATTCCTTATAAATACTTAGTGGCTCATCCCCTTTGAGTTCCTCTTCCATTTGGTCTAAAATTCCAAAGGAAGATTTAAATTAAAAAGGAAAAAACCCTTATTTGTATGAACCTGCCTAATTGTATTACAGAGGCCCATATATGTGCTACACTTTGTAGATGAGGAGTCAGGAGCCAGCTAGTACCTGCATGTACATCTCCGGGCTTCGGACATAATTAATGCTTCCCGGGAGCTGAAAGGCTTAAATGGTACAAATAGTTTCACGTGTTATTTCACAAATCACAGACTTCAGAACAATTGATATATAAATATGGTTTGATTTAAAAAAAAAAAAAAAAAGGCAACTTCAACCTCTCTTTGGCCTCAAATAAAATTGTTATGATTTAGTGACACCATGTGGCTACATTTTGCTTTGCATTCTTGGAAGAAAATGTTCCTCCGAATGCAGGGTTGCTCTATGCTAGTTCAATCATGACATCAAAGTTGTAGGCAGAGGTACAATTCAAACTAAGTATGAACGAAAACGATTACTTTTTTAACGTGAAACTATTCCTTTTTCCTTTACATCTGAATAAGGCACTTCTTGAATTCTGAAGACGCCAATCACATAAAGAAAGTAAAGGCTCAGCATAATTCTAGCTACAATTCTAAAGCATCCTGGTGAGCCAATGAATAATGTAGAAGCGCCTTCCTTTAAAAGTAAATAAATATATCAATGCCCGGTTATGGGGGCAGGGGAGAACAAGAGAGAAAAGAAAGGAGACACATAGCTATTGTACAATGTGAATAAGGTTGGCAAAGAATGCTTTCATAAACAGCAATGTTTATTTTCTCATTTGTTTTATGTCCTGTAGATCTACAGCACTGTGTAAGTACTATAATCTAATGAAGATGGGTAATAAATAAATAAATAAATAAATAAATAAATAAAATTATACTGCTCTAATGATGGCAGGGATGAGGAGGGACCTGGAATGTATGGTAGCAATAAAAGAGATTAAAGTGCCCTATACCAAAACACAGTAGAGTTTTAGTAGTCATCTAATGAGGCCTCCTACAGGAGCCATTACTCTTGAATAACAGTCAATGTACACCAAAGAAAGGCTAAATATCTAAAACAATGACCAGGAAATAGCACTTCTTTCACTCAGTCAAAAACACCATCTCCCCTCTCTTGCCTTCCCAGACCACTTACTGAAAATATCCACCATCGTCTGGACCCACGCATGGTCCCCCATCAGTCCCTATCATAGCACCATCTTCACAACACTTGAAAAGGACTTGATGCATTCTTCTTACTTGTTGAGACTGGCTCCTCCCAGATTCCATGACAGCAGAAGCCGTGTTAATCTTCTTCAGGTGTTGTGGCCTAGGTATCAAGTACAATGTATAGCACAGAGTAGGAGCTTATTTTGGATGAGTGAGTGATGAATGAATGAACAACAGATGAATACATGAAGAAAAATCTATTTCCTTAGCTGGTGAAGCATGCCTAAATTTCTTGTCGTATGTGAGACTAGAACCACGCTAGTGAGATGTTTATCATCATTTATGGCCTCTAATGTGACCACTGAGACCAGAAGACAGGCTGGCAGATGCTTTATAACACCCTTTCTTTTCTCCATGATGCATTTGGCACATTATAATATCTCATTCTAAGAAAAGAAAAAAAAAGGAGGGAAGGGAAACTACAATAATTAAAACACTTCCAGCTATAGGCAAAGAAATCAGTGAAACAGAGTATATGCTAGAATTTAGCATATGATAAATATGATTGTTCACATTTGTGTGGTAAGGAACATTACTAAATAAATAGTCTTCATCAACTGACTATCCTTACCTGAAAACACACACACAAAATATTCTGGCTGAGTTACACATCTAGATATAAAGACAAAAATAACAAACAGTAGAAAAAACTTATAACATGCTGGAGTGCGAAATACCTTTCTAAACATGATTGCAAACAACCAGAGATTTAAAAAAAAAAAAAAAGATGAAGAGATTGGACTACATTTTTTAAAAAGTAAAATTCCATATGGCAAAAAGTACCAGTAAAACACTAAAAACTAAAAACAAATTGTACAACACATGCAAAACGATGGCATATCTATATCTGTATCTATCTCAGTGTGTATATATCAATATATCAAAATAAAGTTCTGATAAGATAGAAAAAGATAACTGCCTCAGGAGAAAAATATGCAGAAGACTGAAATAGGCTTTTCATAAATGAGAAAGAACAAATGGTCATTATTAAACAATACTATACTTCATTGATGATAAATCTAAATTAAAATAAGGGTTTTGTGTGTGTGTATGTGTGTTTGTTTGTTTGTTTAACAAATCATAGCTCACACTGGCAGTGTTGACAAGCCTGCATTGGTTAGCAGCTCAGAGAAAGAGTGTTTTCATGTGTTATTGGTAGGAACTGGATACAACCTTACCAGAGAACAAGCTTTACCGAGATTTTAAAATGTCTCACATTATAATTTGATAATAAAAATGTCAAGAACAAGACATTTCCATTTGTTTAGTTAAAAACAAAAGGAAAGGCAGAAATCTAGTCTCGTGTGAACAGTGGCCATCCCTCCCGTCCCTTGTCTTCAGTGACTGCTCTGCTGTCTCTGCCCAGCCCCTGCAGCAAAGGTGTCTGCTATCTACTCTTTTCTTCCTCTCTCAACAGGCACACCCTGAGTGCTGCACTTTCAGGTGGGATTCCTTTCCTCAACTCCGGGGTTTTGCTCCACAATTACTTTTCTGATTCCAGCTACCGGCCACCTGCAGGCTCAAAAATCCACCTCCACCCCTCACACCCATGTTTTCAAGTCTCCTATTTCGGTAACATTATATGGCTGCCAAACTACCAGCACTCTGTTGAGAAGCAGCCAGACAATGTTTTAAAACACCCCCAGGGCACTCCATATTTGCCAATCCCTATTAGTATTTTTTTGTTCAGCCTTGGGCTCCAGCATCCAGGAAAGCCGTGGAAGGCAGCGGAAGGGCTTGAAGAGAGCTTCCTAGATACACAAGACAATGTAAAGGTGAAGCTGAAATGGCCTTTTCCTAAGAAAGAGAAAGCTCCTAAGACATAACATGATTCTGAGTGCTTAAGAAAGATTATACTAACACGGACAAGTCCATTTTCTTCATCCCCAGGAGGGGACTGAGCGGGATGTGTTATTAGTCTAGGCTTTTGGCTACATAGAGCAGTCCCCAATTAAACTCCAGTGCATTCCTAAACCGAACCCAGGAAGACAGAGCAGATCATTTCTGCTCATTGACCATTACAGCTGGAGCAATCACTCTGGCTTTGAAGCCTGGCGTGTTATCCTATCTATTGCCACTGGATAACGTCCACTACCTTAATGAGGTGAAGTGCAGACTGAATTACATTCTACAGATATATAAAAAGCCAATTGCACGCCATGTATATTTTGCTACAATAAAAAAAAATGCTCTAACAAATTACAACTGTTGGGAACACATCACTACCAGGTTATGAAGATGGAGTGTACAGTTTAAGGCATGTTTCAGACTGCTGTGTATTGACTGGCAATCTGGAAACGTGTCGGGGAGACTAGGCTCCTGAGGTCAGTAACAGTTTCCTCACAATGAGCGCCACCATGGCCAAAGACGATGGCAAGAATGACTCTTTCTCTGAAGGTCAAATGTCAGTGGAGAGTCTCAAAATTTAGAAAAAAATAAAAAATAATACCAACAATTTTAAAATAATAAAAACAAAAAACAATAAAAATAAAAACCACTAGTGACTGAGCCTCTACTTTGGGCCAGGCACTGTACTCAACATTTGTACACACGCTCTGTCATCTAAAACCTCTGTGGCAGACTTCTAAACGGTGTTATTTCTGTTTTTCCTGGTGTAGAAACAAGGGCTTGGAGAGGCACAATTTCACTAAGATCACCAGGCCAGGATTCAATGAAACCAGAGAGTGAGAAGAGCTCTAACTCCATAGACCATGGGGTTTTCTTTTGTTTGTTTTTTTGTTTTTTTCACAACACAGTGCTAATGTACATGCAATCCAGCCAAGACTCAAGAGAGAGCTAGGTAATCTCACACTCCCCAACTCACAGTGTCACTCTTCTCTTGTGAATACATTTGATGTAATCTTTCCTCAATACATGATATATCTTTCAGGATTAACCTCAAAATTCGGCTTCCTCATGAAAATATAGGAAATTACCTTTGTAAACGAGGTACCTGAGACCTTTCTAGCACGGATACACATTTTAACAAATACATGGATCAAAAGTACCAATGAATATATACACATATTAATGCTGAATCAATCTCTTCTCATTATATAGTCAGTGCCTTGACCCCAGGAAGCCTGTGCTAACATTTATAGAGCACCTACTACATACTAGATCATAGCCTGAGTACCACCCAAGAATACTAAAAGATCACAATCTCTACTCCTTATTTCCAAGAAGTTGTAATTTTAGTATCAGAGGCAAGACAAATACTCAAAGGATACTGAAAAACAAAAGTGACATACAAATGTACAAATTAACTGAATAAGGCAAAGAGAAAGAATGTATATGTGCCCAGTGAAGTCCCTGGAAAATGTGTATTTAGAACATTGTTTAGACAGACAATAAATGATTGCGAAGATAAAAAACACCAAGCATAGGGGAGCCTGGGTGGTCAGGGGGGCAACCAACGCTTGGTTTTGGCTCAAGTCATGATCTCAGGGTCATGAGATCAAGCTCTGTGTTGGGGTTTACACTCAGCATGGAGTCTGCCTGAGACTCTCTCTCCCTCTCCCTTTGCCCCTTCCCCCTGCTCACACTCTCTCTCTAATAAATACATAAATAAATAAATAATCTTTTTAAAAAAAGAAAAGAAACACCAAGTATAGGACATCCTTGGAAAATCAACTGAGACTCTTAGGTTCATTTTAAATACTACCAAAATCCCAACCGTTTACAAAAGGCAGAGTTTATAAAGGAAGGTAGTAATAGATGTTAAAGTGGTTATAAATCTCTTTAATTTTATTTCTTAATATGGTTATCAAGACTCTTTCCTTTTCTTGTTGTCGCTATCTCTAATATCACCTTTGCTCTAATTTTCTCCACCAGGGTTAGGAACTGGCTGTACCAAAACCAAAATGAGCATTTTCAATACACCGACCTCTATAAGACATAAAAGTTACATCAACAAAAGCAAGGCCACATGGTAGAGACAAAATAACAAAAGGGAAGTATAAATACTGCCCATTAATAAATAAGGGGATGTATAGTTTGTAAAAGCCAGAGATCATGATGGAGGGCACACATCCCCCTCCATATGGTAGGGGGTTTTGAGTGGGTAAAGCTCACAGATTCTGTCATGGCTAGTCTTATATTCATGGTGATTTGTTCTCGGAGCCACGTTCCTCTTGTTTCAAATTGCAAACACAGTCCTTCAGTCCACATTAGATGCTTTGGTTGCTATGCTGCTTATTTTCTAATCCATTACAATCATAGTAACGTGAGTCAATGCAGACTCAATCTCCTCCTCCAAGATGGGGCCCCTGTGTTACTCTCAAAATATCCCTAGGCAGGGTGTCTGGGTGGCTCAGAGGGTTAAGCCACTGCCTTCAGCTTAGGTCATGATCTCAGGGTCCTGGATTGAGTCCCACATCGGGCTCTCTGCTCAGCAGGGAGCCTGCTTCCCTTCCTTTCTCTCTGCCTGCCTCTCTACCTACTTGTGATCTCTCTGTGTCAAATAAATAAATAAAATCTTAAAAAAAAAATCCCTAGGCAGCTCTGAGATACAAAATCTTCACTCAATTTCTTGTTCCTCTCATTTTAATCCATTCAAAACTCCTCTGATAAAAGAGCCACTGCCAGACCTGCAACACTTTAGTCTTACTTTGGGGAAATGAAATTGATTTTCTTCATTTTCACACACGAGGATCCCTGGGTAACAATACTGTGTCCAGCCATACCCATAATAAAAAAAATTTCGGTGACATTCTTTACTGTACCAGAACGCTGAAAGGTTTTGTGGAGTTCCTTGATGGAGGTAAGAATTCAGCCTGATGCTGTTAGAGTGTAAGTTTACTAAGTATAATATAAGGGTGTCTTCTGACCAAGAGACTAAGTGCCGTGGGACAACCCCATCTGCTCCAAATCAGCCACAGTGGGAGGTCAGCTGGGGTCATAGATGAGGGTGGGAACAGGAGGGGGTAAAGAGGCCAGACCCACACTGTCCCTGGTTTACACCCACCATACACCTTTTCTTCTCCTCTTGCCACACTGGTCTAGATGAACCAATCATTCTCTGCCTTTGCTCTTTTGACTTTAAGATAAGAAATACCCGAGGGCAATTTCCAAGGGGAAAATTACAACAGGAAAAACAAAACAAAAACAAAAAAAGAAAACAGCAAAATTCCAGGCCCCTCTAACTATCTTTCCCCTCCCAAATTCATTAATTGTATAGGTTTTATAGAATTTCAGAAAGTTTAAAAGATGGTTTAAACCTTCTGAAATTCTATAAAACCTATATAATTATAGGTGTATATATATATATATATGTATATATATATATATGCACACAGAACAGGAGCTCACCAACAATTTTTAAGAACAACCTTCCATGGGGCCACAATGCATAACAACAATGAAAGCTCCCTCTGTTTGAAGGGAGGCTGCGAGCCTGGAGCCCCAGCAGCTCAACCTCCCCTGCCCCAAAACCAACCCATTAGATACACTTGTTCTGTCAAGCTCTGCTGATAAGCACTGACCTAGAAAAAGAACACAGATATTCAGAATGTGCACACTAACATCCAAGAATCTCCTCCTGGCCCTGAGGACTACCAGGGAAGTCTCCAGAAATATCTCCCACAGCTTTTGTGGGAAGAACACAGCCCCTAACAATCACTCTGCTTTCAGTGTCTAGCATGGAGCTTAAAGAGCATCTTCACTTCTCCTGTGCTCTCTATCCCTACTTGTTCATGGCAGGTCTCCGGCAAACGTATGGCACAAAACACTGGATAAACAGTTCCACATTATACTCTAGAATTAAGATGCTTTGTTTTCATATTTTCCCTAAGGTTTTTAGTTGGGATGCATTTGGTAGCTGATAACCAAAAAAGTCGTCTTCTTTAAGACAAAAAAAATATACAGCCCATTTCTCAAGGTTCACATTTCCTTAAATAAAACATCACAATCATTAATTAGCCATGAGAACTAACCTGCAGACACGGGCTGGAAAATACAACTTTTGCCAAGAACGACATAGATACTGCGAATGGTCAATCACTCTAATCCAATCAAGTTCATCCATTGACACTTCAATGAAGTATGAGTAAGACCTGTGAATCAAAAGGAAAAACGCAGAAAAAAGTACCATATTAAAATAATAAAACCAAGTCATACTTTAATAAAATGTTAAAAGATACCAAAAAATACACAGTTTGCTAATTGCATTTTCTGCATAACAATCAAATTATTATCAGAACTTCCTGTATAACAGTCAAATCCTGATAATAATTAAATCTATGTAGACCCACTATCGTAGCATGCACCACAATGCACTGAACTTCTCTCTCTGCACTTTTGTATGCCTTATTGGATTGCAAGCTGCTTAAGAAGAAGGAGCATGGGGGCGCCTGGGTGGCTCAGTGGGTTAAGCCGCTGCCTTCGGCTCAGGTCATGATCTCAGGGTCCTGGGATCGAGTCCCGCATCGGGCTCTCTGTTCAGCAGGGAGCCTGCTTCCTCCTCTCTCTCTCTGCCTGCCTCTCTGCCTACTTGTAATCTCTCTGTCAAATAAATAAATAAAATCTTAAAAAAAAAAAAAAAAAAGAAGAAGGAGCATGACATATTTATCTTCATCTGTTCAGGACCTAGTACCCTGTTTGCCACATATCCAGCATGCAAGATAATTGTTCCTTTCCAAACGGAGCCAGGATGCCTTGCTCCTGCTGTATTAGCAGATTAATAAAGCCATGACAGAGAGAGGACACAAAATCGAGGAGTCGGAGGTGTGCCTTCTCCTTCTACCTTTCCTAGTCTGGGTGTCCAGCCCTATTCCCTCAGGATAGCCAACTCAGAACGGTCCCCCAGGAAGGCCAGCTTATCTCCTGCTCCCTCTCAGTCTCCCACCATCCCACACAAATATGTGGCCTGAAGAAAAATAAATGACATGGTGTAGAGATAATATGTGTTTCTTTTGGGTACAACATAGAATTTGGGAGCTAATAATATGGCAGTAATGAAAATAGCCCATCATCCTCCCTTAAGTCCGCTATGCTGGACCATTAGATGCTGGTCCCATAGTGCACAAATCTATATTCCCCTGTCATAAGCCAAATTTAAATTTGAGATGCAGTTATTACTTGTACTGTAATATCAACAGGAACAATCTCAGAAGATTTAGGTGACCATAAATGTCAGCCTGCAACCAACAGTTGTGACCAGAAAAGGTCAGCTTATTTTGTGTCATCCCCTCATTTTCTGCTGTCCCCTCACTCCCATTCATTTTATCGCTCAGTCTCAAACTGGTTATAACCTTTTATTGAACCTCTCTGGGTTATCAGTAAGGCAGGATATAATTTTACAACACATGTCAGAATCTTTTGGGCTTAAGATTCTGAATTTTTCACCTTTGCTTAGAATGATAACAACTTCTGTGAAGAAAGAACTGCTACGTGGTTAAGTCCCCTGTGAATGTAATGCACGCTTTAAAACAAAGTGGCCTATAAATATTTAACATCATGGAAACGATAACTACTTTCAGTCTGAAACATACTAACCTTTTCTTTTGTTATTGTTATACTAATTTCACTATTAATTAAATGAATGAATATATGTAAAACTTTGAGAACAGTACCTACACCACATAAAAGTAATGAAAGTGCTATATAATTATTGTTATACCATTATTATTAACCCAGAGACTCTTGGAAATGATATGTGAATTAGCTCCATTTTGCCAATTAAACATTATATTATATCCAATAAGATACATATCAGAAAAAATATATATATATTTTTTAAGATTTTATTTATTTATTTGAGAGACGGACAGAGATAGAGAGCATGAGAGGGGAGAAGATCAGAGAGAGAAGCAGACTCCCCATGGAGCTGGGAGCCCGAGGCAGGACTCGATCCCAGAACTCTGGGACCAAGACCTAAACCGAAGGCGGTTGCTTAACCAACTGAGCCACCCAGGCGCCCATCAGGAAATATATTCTTAATAAAGAGAAACAGATAAAGACAACCTGGGGACCTTGAACACCTGTGCCTCTGAGAAATGCTGACTCTCACTTCATGAAGATTCCCTTGTATTTGGTTCAAAGGGCCTAAAAGGCCCAAGTGGCGGCCATCGGTGCTAACAGAAATGAATTACCATGCAAGGGTATCATCACCATTACTACTAAGTCCTCCATGCCCAGACTCAAAGAGGCATGAGTAGGGCCTAAAAGACTATACCAGTTTCGGGGCACCTGGGTGGCTCGGTGGGTTAAAGCCTCTGCCTTCAGCTCAGGTCATGATCCCAGGGTCCTGGGATCGAGCCCTGCATCGGGCTCTCTGCTCAGCAGGGAGCCTGCTTCCTCCTCTCTCTCTGCCTGCTTCTCTGCCTACTTGTGATCTCTGTCTGTCAAATAAATAAATAAAAATCTTTAAAAAAAAAAAAAAGACTATACCAGTTTCTGGGTATGTAGGGTTTAGGTTAACGATGGGCAGTGATGAGAGAAACAGTTCTTGGTCACCCAACTGCTCTGGTACTTCTTAGCATCACGGATGAGCCCTAGAAACTACGGTGGGTGAAAAGTGTCAGAGGTGCCCCAAGAAAGGCAGAATCTTGAAGGCACTACAAAGTGGGTGGGTTCCGAGGCTGGAGCCCACCAAATATTTTTCACAAACTTCCTTTATTTTGAGGATGATTATTTATCTACCCACTAAAAAACAATTTTTTTCTTCATCCATAGGATAAAATGCATTTAAAAAGTCATAATATTCGAAAAAAAATCAAGTAAATAAAAAATGCTAACCCAGAAGGCAGAATACCAAACAACTATAAACAATAGTAGAGCAATATTTTATTGAGAGAAATTTTTTTTTTTTAGATTTTTACTTATTTACTTGAGAGAGAGAGAGAGAGAGCACATGTGCACGCGTGCACGAGAGTGGGGAGGGTCAGAGGGAGATGGAGACTCCCTGCTGAGCAGGGAGCCTGAAATGGGACTGGATCCTGGGACTCCAGGATCACGACCTGAGCAGAAAACAGTTACTAGCCATACCAAGGCGCCACACCAAGGCATCCCTAGAGGAATATTTAAAGAGCAAAATGTTCATAATGTATGAATTACAAAGTGAGGTTAGCCTTTACACATTTCATCTTTATTTTGTAAAACTATGTGTTTTCTGTTTTGTGTATGTGTATGTGTGGGTAACTAGTCAAATATATACAAAGTTAGATAGATAAATACTAGTTAGACATATACTTGTTAGATATATACAAAGATTACTAATGGCCAGTGAGATTACTAACAATTTCTATTTTCTCCTTTGTGCTTTTCTATATTTTCTACATTTTCCATGATAAACACTATTCATTACTTTTATAAGCAGAAAAAAAGTAAAAAACATTTTTTTAAAAGGAATATAGCCTTTAACTCTTCCCTCAGAGCTAAACTTTAAGAGAAATAGCAAAACGATCCAAAGGAAATAAACCACCAAATCTGTAAAACCAAAATTAGGTCAAGTCAATCAAACATAATGTCACTTTCTGTCCATGTCATACTAATCACTCACCGGCTATCTCGGTCCCACAGGAGTATCCGTATGTGATTGATGATAGATGGTTGACCTAGCTTAATCTCAATGCCAGAACGGCAGTCATCATCAATTGGGTGCCTAGAAAATCCATGATCCAAATCGTAGTTTTGAGTATCGCCGTCTAATAAGGCAGACTTCAGCTCCCCTTTTACAACCTGGGCTCCATACTTCATGGTTGCAATATTTTCTTCTGGGACTACAGTTAAAAACAGAAAAAGCAAGGTCAATGGTTACTTAGTAAATTATTCTATACTGTGAGAAAAAGGACAAAATCCCAGCATTCTAGTTGATTCTACTATATGTATTTCATTTAAAAATGTCTCTGATAGAGGATGTGGAATGTCTGTGAGGATTAAGATACCATCCACAGTTTAAATTTAATGACACCACCAAAGCCACAGAGTGCCTGAGAGTAATGTTACTGAGAAAAAGCTGGTAATACTAGGGGGAAAAAAAAAAGCCATGTACTAGGACAAACAAATCAGCTCTGAGTTCACTCTATTAGCAGCTTTATTTTTTTTTAAGATCTTATTTATTTATTTGACAGAGAGAAAGAGAGAGCACAAGTAAGCAGAGCGGCAGACAGAGGGAGAGAAAGAAGCAGGCTCTCCACTGAGCAAGGAGCCTGATGTGGGGCTCGATCCCAGGACTTGGGAGTCATGACCCGAGTGAAAGGCAGCTGCTTAACCGACTAAGCCACCGAGGCGCCCCGATTAGTAGCTTCAATTTAATATCTACTAGACAAAACTGGCATATAAGATGACCTGTACCCGCCATCTGGACTGACCGCAACATATAAAAGCAAAACAGACAGACCAGATATCTGATTAAACAACAGAAGACACATTCCAATATAGCAGAGCTGCTGGACATGGACTATACGCGGACATGCTAAAGTAATTAATCTAGCGAAAAAACAATAATATATGTAAAAGAAGGTGTATATTTACTTCAATTGAGCATTTTAAAAATGAAAATTCAGGGGCACCTAGGCGGCTCAGTCGTTAAGTGTCTGCCTTTGGCCCAGGTCATGATCCCAGAGTCCTGGAATTGAGCCCCACATCGGGCTCCCTGCTCAGCGGGAAGCCTGCTTCTCCCTCTCCCATTCTCCCTGCTTGTGTTCCCTCTCTCGCTCTCTCTCTGTCAAATAAATAAATAAAATCTTTAAAAAAAAAAAAAAAAAAAAAGAAAATTCAGCCAGTCATCAAAATTAGTATTACATAATTAATATATATACAATATAATTAAAATAAATAATAATTATTATATATAAATATAATTATATATAAGTAAAATATAATACAATAATTATTTATAATATATATTTATTATAAATATTATAATATATAAACATTTTATATATTATATAATTCTGTATTTGTTATAAATATTTTATTTATATATTATAATATTTATAATACATAATAATTATATATTATACAAAAATAATAATTAACAATATATGATATACTTATATAAATAATGAAATAATAAATAAATAATAAAAATAAATAAATAATAATAATTAACATATATATACAATATAATAGTTATATAATTAACCCCTTCCCCTCTTCCACACTGTAAGTGTCAGTTGTTTCTGGAACTCTGAAGTTCTCTATGCAAAGCTTGCCTCACAGATCTACAGCCTGCCCTCTAGGTTCCAACGTTCTAAGTGACACTCTCCATGGAGAGACAGGAGGCAGCAAAAACAAGCAGTGAAGAGCTTGAGCTTCAGATCAGAGTTCAAACAGTGATCATGCCTCTAACCAGGCCAACCACTTTGGGGAAGTTATCCTCTCTGAACCTCAGTCTCTTAAGAGGGCAATACCTAGTCCGGGGTGTTTTGTTTATTTGTTGGAAGGATTAAATGAGATGCACACAGTAAGCTCTCAAAAAGTTATCAGAATTATTATGAAGCATATACTAAACAACACACAATAAGAGAACTAAGCAAGTTTACAGACTATAAATAAATGCTGAATTCTCACAGCACATACACATCTTGGCTATGTGATTTAAATAGGGGAAGTGTAAGCTATAATTAGGCTCTTAGGGAAAGGGAGTAAATAATTCATCACTGCATATTTCTTCAAAAATGTGGGTGTTTTGGGGTTTTTTTTTTGAAAAATGTGGGTTTTAATAAAAACATTTTCAAGGATGCCTGAGTGGCTCAGTCGTTAAGTGTCTGACTCCAGCTTTTAGCTCAGGTCATGATCTCAGGATTGTGAGATTGAGCCCCACGTCAGGCTCCTCGCTGGGCATGGAGCCTGCTTAGGATTCTCTCTCACTCTCTCCCCCTTCCGCCCCCCTGATCACACACACTTTCTGTCTCTTACAAAAGAAAAAATTAATTGAAAACATTTTTTGGATGCAGCCAGGTAAAGAGAATGATTCCAAAAGATGACAATAAATGCAGCTGACAAATGGGGGCTGGGGTAGGTCTATTTAACTCACAAAAGGGTAAGGCAACTCAGAAAAAAAAAAAAAATGAAACCTAGTCATGTTCAACCTCTTTTGTGCTTATGTGATACAGGTTTATAACTTCCTGAGTTCTATTAGTTCATGGTACTCATACATATTCTTCATTATGCATTTCTCATTTATTTAACAAACCTTATTAATTCATTTGACTCACTCCTCACAACCCTTTGAGTGAAATACTATTACATGTCCATTTCACAGATGGGGAAGTAGGTGCAGAGAAAGGATGGATGGACCTTGGTGCCTACGGTCACATAGCCAGTCAGTAACAGAGCTGTGATTAGAACCCAGCAGTCTGCCTCCAGGAGCCCTGTCTGGCACCTCCATCATAAGGGTTTTGGAAGAGAAGACCATATTTACTCCTCTCCCTCTAATCCCCTCCCTAAAAGGTCTCCTGAGACTCAGAGGGAAAAAACGGAGTCTGATACAGTGTAAAAACAGAGTTGGATTTAAAGTGAGAAGACCTAAGTCTGAGACCCTGGCTTTACCGCATACTGCCTCTGCCTGAGGC
This sequence comes from Mustela erminea, assembly GCF_009829155.1. Taxonomy (NCBI): domain Eukaryota; kingdom Metazoa; phylum Chordata; class Mammalia; order Carnivora; family Mustelidae; genus Mustela; species Mustela erminea. Next base: position 85,458,117 of record NC_045617.1, read on the forward strand.
CACTCAGTCTCTGAATCTGCATCTGTTTTCTCATCTGCAAATAATACTGTTTCCAACCCACCCTCTGTGTTACTGTAAAGATCAGACTACAGAAAATAACATGCTACAATGTCCTGGAAATATAAAACATTCAGTTAAAAAACACTTATGGAGGATTCAATCTGTATCAGGTACCGCGGGAATACCTCAGAGAATGAGACAGATGGACCCTGCCCTCCTGATGTCTCCAATCTAGAGATGAAGCACTTCATAAAGCAAGCAAACAGGAACTCCCAACTGATACTTTATAGTGTCAGTAATATGCAACCCTTGGTAAAAAGAGATCTCTGTTCCCTTGCTGCTCGGTATAAAATGTGAGGGTCTAAAGTCTGTCACTGCTGACCACTGGAACCACCTCCACCAGTTCTGACACCACTAGTCAAGACCACACCAAAAAAGGGGGAACTCAAGCTTTCAGACTTATAAAGTGCTGCTAACCTTTGATTTTCTCTAAACATAAGCTTTTTCATCTCTAAAATTTAGCAGGCTTGGAAGAACACACAGGCACAGGGATTTCAAGTGAGTGTAACTGAAAGTTTAAAATGGAAATAAATTGCTACCCCAAGTCTAAAGTCTTCTTTTGAAGTTTATTTCAAGAGCACTTGAGAACTTTTCTAACTATTCTTGATACAGATTCCCCCAAAAGTATCTTTTACTTTAAAATGGGAAACACTCACACAAGTGGAAATTCTCTCATAGTGACTATAATCTGAGTATCTCGTGGGATAAAAAAACAACTCCAAGTATTTGTGCGTATGTGTGTAGCGCACACACATGCATGTACAAAACCTATAGTTAAATTTAAGAAGAATTTAAGGAAAAAAGTGATCATGAGAAAATTCAAGTCATAATAAAATAACTCAAACCATAAATATTCTTACTGCCTGTATTGGGACTCAGAGAAAAAGAGCTCAGAAAAAAAGAGCTCTCAAAAAATATAGGGTGTTAGGGATTAAGCAACCAAGCAGATAACCAACTTTTCTTTGCATTTGTAATTTTGGATGAATTTTACAAATATGAAAAAAAAATTAAGCTCTAAAGTTCCATAGTTAGGCAGAAACAAGCCATTATTTGAAAGAAAAGCTACAGAGAAATGGAGTAGGACCGGCCGCTAGCAACACAGTGCCAAAATCTGATGCCAGGTTAGTTACCTTGTGTTTTCCTTTGATTGCATTATGTTTTTAATCATCCTATGTTGAACTTTCTATTACATCGAGGCTGAGACAGTTGTCCACTCCTGATGGGTCCTTTGGAGCCACACCTCGTTATCTGCCCACTGCCATCTCTTTACCTACTTCTGCACCCCAAATCACCTTGTACTCCTCAATCTGACTTCCCTGGAAGATGTGTGGCTCGGCCCATCCAACAAGTGTAGCATTACAAAGGGCTTTCTTGACAAACCCTGTCTTCCCTAACTCTTCCCATTATCTCCACTCTCTGCAGGCCTCCTTTCCACATTTGACAGTACTCGTGCTCAAACATGCCAAACACAAAACACCAACAGAAAATAACCCAGGCAGGAGACTCTGTCGGAGAGCACTGGCCTTGTGAGTCAGATCAGCACTTTGGTTCCAGCTCAGGCTTCGATTCCACTCAGTAACTTTAGGCGAGTTACTTATAAAGATCACAGAATAAAAGCTTCTAAGAGCTGAATGGGACTTCATCCTATATATTTAAAGAAAAAAAAAATTTCTAAGCTGCCTTCTGTGTGCCGGACTATGCTGGACTCACCCTCCAGCAGCTCATCATCTCATACAGACAAGTGTGTATCAAACATAAAACGCCTCCACAGAGGAATGCTCAGGAGGGATTCTTTGTGAACCCCCTAGTTTACTGACAAAGATACTATCAACTATAGCTGGGAGGAGAAATAACATATATGTCAAAGAGTTTTAAAAATATTAAAGTTTCAGGGGTGCCTGCGTGCCTCAGTGGGTTGAGCAGCTGACTCTTGGTTTTGGGTCAGGTCAGCCCCACATCAGGCTCCATGCTCAGCGGGGAGTCTGCTTGAGACTCTCTCTCTCTCCCTCTGCTTCTCCCCCTGCTTGTACTCTCTCTGTGTGTGTGTCTCTCTCAAATAAATAAATAACATCTTAAAAAAAAAGAAACCTTGAGAATGGAAGCTGTGATATGCTCCCTGCTATAAACATGAAGAAACAATATTGTCCTCTTTCCCAGAGTCTAAAATCTGAGACACACAAAGCAAAGTATAACTCAGCCTGAACAGAAAAAGCACTAACTTTCAAGGCAGAAAACCTCCAAAGTTAAGATAAAACTAAGCATTAAGGGACCAGCAAGTTGTTCAAATACCTACGGAAAAAAAATAATTTCATTAAAGTTAATTCCTTCCCCCATGTGTGTGTACAAAACTACTCAAAACCACCTTCCCAGAAAGACTAACCATCACTGGTGAGTTAAAACATCCTTTGGATCCCTTTTTTTTTTTTTTAAGGGGGGAAAAATTGTAATTTGGTTAAAATCCTCAGGATATGCAGCTCTAAGAGTTGAACCTTCCAGTAACCAATAATAATAAACTCAAAGAAAAAGCATTAATATCTGTGGTGTCCCTAATCCAGAACAGAACCTCTCCACAGTTCATGAAAAGTCCCAAAGACACAGAAGCCACACACAGGAGATAACAAAGAAATAAAACAAATTTGGTCAACAGTTTCAAAATAAGCAAAACTACCTCTCCCGGAACAATCCAGGAAGACTTCTGAAATTTCAGACGAAGTATTCCTAACAGAGAAGAAATGTGATAAAAGAAAATAATGGTATATCTGGATAACATTTACTTAGAGAATAACTAATGTATCTTTTTAGGAGCTGACAGGAAAGTGCTCTGCATCCTTAGTTGATATTATGGATTTTACTACCCACATAGTTAAAAAGTCAGAAAACCAGCCTACTATTTAATCATTTCTCAAGTTCAGAAGTGAGATAAAAGATTCTCAGACATTTATATAATCTCTTCCTTGAGATCCCACTGGATTATGCCAATATGAATAATTTAACATTTATGAGTAATAATTACAGTGAATATGTCATTCCAGAACTGAGTGTGCCTCAGCTGGTTGAGTACTCCCTTTCATGGTAATCTCCTGGCTTTATTATAACCCAGGTCTGACCCCTCCAGTGACCAGCTGGTCAATTCTAAGCTACCATTAACTAAATGAAGTTTCCAAAGCACCTCCTCACTCCTGAAAAAATGTCCCAAGCTTATTCCTACAATGAATCCAGTTGTAGAGCCCTATCAACACCTCAAATCAAAGATAGGGCAGGAATGGAGAAAAAGAAACTTATATGAGCAGATCTGACAATGAGGATTCAGAAATTCCAAAATTCTATTACTCATCTTATTACCTCCCCCACTTCCATCCTCCCACCTAGGACCACTCTTTAGCACCTCCAATCTCTTCCCAGACCTCTCCTGAGCTATTCCCTCTAGCTGCCATACTATTTCTCTACTGCCTTTCACTCCAGTTCACACTGGATGGTCAACATATTGTATTCGCTGTCGTTTCAAACCCATGCCTAATTCCCCATTTGGGATGTACAACTTACATCCCAAAGTTTTCTCTCAATCCTCATTCTTCTGACTTCCCAGCACCATTAAATACCAGTGACTATCCTCTCTGCATAAAAAAGTTCTCTTCTCTGCTGGCTTCTATAACCCTACCCCGTTTTTTCTCTACCTCTCTAATTCTTCTTTCTCTAGCCTCAGGCCCCTGTCTACAGGTTTTCTCCAAATCTCAGACTCTGAGCTTTATTTCCTTCTCTACACTCTAGTCCAGGACTCAACTCTTTATTCACCAGCTCTGATTGCTTCCTAAATGCCAGTAACATGCTTCCACTGCTACTCCTATGTGTTTATTCATCAAATGTTTGCTATATGCTATATGCCATCTTAAATGTTGAGGATACAAAGATCAACAAACCTTACAAAGATCATCTCTGCCTTCAAGGATCAAAGATAAGTTAACAAAAATGTTTAAAACAATGTAATCAATGTGGTAATTCCTACACAGACATACAGAGAGGAGGAAGAACACAGATAATGGTAATATAACAATGGTTTCCTAGATTGAATTTCCAGACATAATTTGCACAAATTATTTCAACTAATTCTCATAACAGTACTAGGAAATACAGGACTAACAGTAAAATTCCTATGTAACTTAATGCCAGGTCATACAATTAATAAGTAATTCATTCGGGATTTGAAGTTAAACTTTTCTGGCTCCAAAACCAATACTTTCTCTTCTGGCCCCAATGAAAAGAAATCTAAATCTGATGAGTCAGGAGAGAAATCCAGACTAAAGCACCTATTTAAGATGAATCAGTATTGAAGACAATGTAAGAACATGGCCAAGGAAAAGATAACTCAGAGAAATGACTAACATGGGACAGAACTTGGTACTTAGATGTTCCAGAAACCCCCAAATTCGATAAGTCTAAAATCAAGCTCAGCATCTTCAAAGAACTACTAAATTTCTTTAGTTCTAAGACACATATTTTTTCAAATTTTAACATTCCTGAAATTGGGATATAGATATGACAGTGTGTCATGGTTTAACTGGCAGTACTCTTTTCTTTCTTAGTGGCACACAAAACAATGGCACCTTAGAACTTCTGGTTTCTTAGATTTGATAAAATAAGGTAACTTCCTCCTAAACTTAATCCTCAAATTAATATCCCTTAAGTCACCAAGATCTAATTTTTTAGAATAATATCTCCTTTATACATACTTACGTTCTCTCTTTCCTACAGCCACTTCAGTTTACAGTTGTATCAACCTCGTGCAGGTCAAATACCCTCCTTGCTGGTCTCCCTGAACCAATTCTCTATTCCAGATGAGCAAGTACAGTACCTTGGATCAAACTTTTTAAAACCATCATCATACTCATGCATCTCTCCCTCTCGAAAATTCGCTGCTCGTTGGGCATAAGCAAAAATCCCAAGCTCGTTTGACAGACTTCCATGATTTTGGCAGAGCTGACCTTTACAGACATTGTTGTTAATCGATGTGAGCCTTCTGCTCTAGTCCACCTCTTCTATTCCCGGTCTCCCAAATGCTCTACTTTGTCTGTCAAACGTAACCACTCCTCCCCTCGGAAAACAATCCACCCTGATGCCAGTCATAATATCCAAGGTCAGGATTCACCTCAGGCTTCAAAATCTCCATGAAATCTCCTTTAATCCTTCTAAGCCATATCCTCTTCCAACATTCACAACATGTACTCACTTTCAACATGGCCTTAACTTTTCATGGGAGTATATGTCTTATATCCACAAAGATATTAAAAGGATCAAAGGTGGAGATTATATTTTGCAGTTACACAGCATAACGTAGCAGTTCATTACACAGCCTAACTACACAGGTCTGCCTCTCCACTCTGCATCTGTCTGTGTGACATTGGGCAAGTTACTTAACCTCTCTGTACAATGGAGACAATAATAGTACCTACTTCAAAAGGCTGTTGTAAGAATTAAATGACCATGTAGAACTGTTACTGATAATACAAGCACTTCATAAGCACTTCATAATTGCTATTATTTTTCTTAAAAAGAACAATCACGTAAGTGTTGAAAATAGCTATTACTACTATTTAGAATCTCTATGTTCACAGTACCTCAAATAATAATAAGTACAGAGCACAAACTCAGTGCTGATTTGAGGGAGGAAGGCAGGAAAGGTCTTAGCAAAAGAAGACACTTTTCAGGAAAGTGTCTATTTCTGATATTCTAGGGAACAGCTAAAGAAATTTGTCCAGGAATGGCAAGAAATACCTATTTTGGAGTCTACAAAGGCTCCACAATCTCTGGGGGAATTAAGAGGAGAACAAGAGAAAGCAAAACTATATGTTCTTAGACCCACACTTACCACGTACACCTGCAACTAGAGTTTTGTAACTCATATTATAGCTGAGACTGTCAGACAAGGGAGAAAACATCTGCAGGAGATGAGGATAAACAGATACTCACTGAGCATGCCTCTGTAATTGAGGTCCATATCCCGGCTCTCTGATCGAACTTTAATAGCATCCAGAATGGCATCGGGAGACAACAGTCCTGAAGGCCTCACAACGTTCAGAAGTTCAGTGAGGCTCATCAGAGGCAAACGCACAGCCTGCATGATTTCAGCATGATTCTCCTTTGAATTGTGCTTACACCAATTTAACAAGGCTAGGAAAATATCTTTCTCGGGAGCTGCAAATGAATCTCTTAATACGATGTTTAAAAGTGCTGTCTGAAAAGGATAAAAAAAAATTCCAGTCATTATGGAGTTCAGCCCTATGTATGATCAATCAGCAAAACCTCACAGAACTGCAAGGATCACTTCTATCTCAACAACTCTCTTCGACCATCTTCTTTCTTTAATCTTTGTGCCATGTGCTCTCTTGCCCATCACGGCTCCGTGAGCAGCCATGGGCATCCTGTACCACTACATCAAATGTCTAGTCTTTCCCATACATCTGCACCTATCTTCAATAAAACAAGAAGAAAAATGGCAACATGAGGAGCTGTCATTCCATGCAGGCTCTCCAGGAGAGCTCACATTTATAGGCCAGTAAGATAGATCTGACATTTAAAATTCGAAATCTTGTGTTCTACAGTATTACTGCACTCTTATAGTTCTAGTTTTCAGATTTCCAGACTGACCTCCAGCAACACTTGGGCAACCCTCAAAGACCCTTGCCTCCAAAAAATTAAGAAGGATAGCAAAAAACATACAGGCCAAAATACGTAGCTTTTCAAATATTTCCCATTTGAAATATTCAGGTCCTTGGAGGAACATAAAAAGGGAAAGGAGGGACCAGGGTTCAGAGACAGATTTGAGCAAAACAATCTATTTTTTTGAGCCAGCAAAAAAACACAAAAAACAAAAAACAAAAAACAGTGGACTTAAAACATACAAGGACACCTCAGATCTCCTTTATGAATTTTCCCTCTCACAATAAGGAATTATCAGTTGTACCTCTCTTTTGGAGAGATATAAAACCAAAAATAGTAGGCAATACCACAAAGGAACCTATCTGACAGGCATCACTTGAAAACACCCACCCTGCATAGAACCTACCAGAAGAATCTTAAAAAAAGGAAAAACAGGAATTTGCCTCTCTCTTATAAGATCTACAGAGAGTCTCAGTAGCCAGAGGCGGGCGGCTAGAGAGACGACCTCTCCCAGACCGACAGTTCCTAATCTTTTATTCTTAGTCTATGGCTCTCTTCCGGCTGCACAGATCTAAATAACACGATGCATGCCTGCAGAGTACTTGTAGACGATGACACACCTTAGAAAGGGAGAGGAAGCCTTCACTGGAGAGCACCTCCTGAGCATTTCTGTCCATAAACATGCAGCACATGCAAGTTAACTTGGGAAGTGAGTAGAGGCTGGCAACATCAAAAGTCATGCAGACATTCTGAATGTTAAGTATGGTACAGAGATACTCAGAGGTAGAATCCTCCAGCTCTGGAAATCCATATTTATGAGCCAGGCTCAGAAAGTCCAGCAACACCTCCTCCTTCTCATCTGTCAGTGTTGCCCGCCCAGTGTAGATGTATTTAAGCAGCATGGTGAATGCTTCTGCGGTGGTGTCTTGGAGAGGGATTTCTGCTTCGGGCTGAGATTCTCGCATCCCACCATACAGTAATGCTCTGCATGTCAGAGAACAATACATAAGGAAGACCTCAGATAAGATTTGCTACAATATTATGAAATCACGGTTATCAGCATTATGCAAACATAAATTTGTTTAATGACTCAAAGATTCAGGTAAAGAAATGCATAGTAATCATTTTAAATAGTTCTCTAAAGGAAGAGAAATGATTTATAAACTATTTTGGATTAATTCTATAAACAATTGGACTAATGAAATATCCTGAGACCTCAAATATGTAATAAACATTCATTAAGTAGAAAGATGAAAGCGCTCTTTTGAAAGGAACAGCGAAATCCATATAAACAGATTAAAGGTCAATAAGCTCTTTAAGAAGTAAAACTCTGTAGGAAAAGATATAATCAGATAAAAACAATTATACCCAATCAGGTGCCATTCTCCCCTGTTAGACTGGCAGAAATTAAAAATCCTGTTAACTATGCAGTACTACAAAAGCAATGGAATGACAGGTTTTCTCATGCACTGCTTTGAGCCTATAAATAGGCACTCGTTTGTGGAAAGTAATTTAAGTAATTCCTATTCAAATCTAAAATGGGCATACCCTTCAACTCAGTAATCTGTTAGGACTCAATTCTAGAGGAAATAATACAGCAAAGTAAAGATACATGTATAAGAATATATAGTAAAACAATGGAGGGATGCCTGGGTGGCTCAGTGGGTTAAGCATCTGCCTTTGGCTCACGTCATGATCCCAGGGTGCTGGGACTCAGTCCCAGCTGAGCTCCTTGCTCAGCAGGGAGCCTGTTTCTCCCTCTGCCTTCCGCTCCCCCTGCTTGTCCACAGGTTCTCTCTCTGACAAGTAAATAAACTCTTAAAAAAAGAAAAGAAAAGAAACAATGGAAACACTGAAAAAAAATCTTAAATGTCTATCAACAGAAACAGAATTTTAAAAACTGATACATACTTCTGTGCAGCTATTACAGAGATAAACGAGATCGATGTATACAGTCTTCAAAAGATATCCAGGATATAGTATGTAAGTCAAGTTGCATACCCAGATGTGTTGATGGGAAAAAGTATATACCACATATTTATGTGTGTATGCACATAGATATATAGGTGTATCTAATTACATTGAGAAAAATTGGGGGAAATTCATCTTACACTGTTAACAGAGGGTGTCTCTGGGGAATGGGATTAGATGGCTGGGAGGGAAGGACTTCCATTTGTTAGTTCATAAATTAAAAATAAAATTGGGAATGGGATTATGGGTGATTTGACTTCTTCCTTCCTGTCTTTCAGTATTTTTCAGATTAAAAAAAATTCTATTATTGCTTATCTGCTCATCTAAAAACTGAAAACCAGATAGCCCAGTCAGGTAATGAATTTGAATTTCTATCCCTACTACTGTAGGAGAAATAATATGAACCAATTAAACCTCCAATCCATCAGGAAAGAAAGGAGGAAGACAAAGGAGGAGTACAGAAAAAGAAGAGTTGAAGTGAGAAAGAAAATATGCAAAACTGAAAACAAGAGAAAAAGGAGGCAAAAAGAGGCTCCCCTTGCTCCTAAAATTCTCAGAGTAGGACTAGCATTTCAAGGGTTCCCTCCATGTCTGTTGGAATTCCTCCCACCCTCCTCCAGGTTTCGGCATTCTTGATGGCCTCAGGGAAATAGTTGAAACTCCAGGCAAAGATTTACAAATATTCTGAGCATATTTCTTTACTGGGTTATTACTATGCTTAAAAACACCCTTGAAGGTTTTCATTAATCCAGAGAGTATCCCACCACGACCTTAAAATTATTGGACTAAAGAATACTTTCCTAGGGAGATCTCACCAAGGCTTACTCCCACTGCAGTATGAGCCATGGTATTCACCTAAATTCTCAATGTTTTAAAAGTGGTTTTGATGAGGCTTCCTTGGAACACTAAATATGAACTCTCAACCTGTGAAAAATTCCCTTGTGGACAGTCAGTCTGTCCTCATCTGCGAATTGATAGGCTCTATGACAAGAATTAGGGAGGCTTCTCCTAATGTTCCTTTGTATATGAACATGTCAGCAATGAGAATATAAAATATCATTACCAATGACTCTGAGTTGAGCCTAGTGAGCCATGATATACTATAAATGTTCAATATCCACAAAGAGACACCAAGAACAAGTTCAGTAAGGGAGTATATTCCATTCACTCAATATGATCTTCAAATTTCTAAAAGCAGTATATTCTCTTTTGAGAATATACTGATCGTCTAAAAGATACCCACACACGTTGTCTTGAATTCTTATGGAAGAGGGAAGGTATATAATGTTAACAAATATTAAACATAAAGCTGAAAAGTTCTGACTAAAACACTTTAACAATAAAGAGTGGACCAGTAAGAAAAGAGAAACACAAAAGGAAATGTGTGCAGAGGACAACAACCAGTTACTAATATGACCAGACCAAGGCAGGCTGTCTGGATGGAGCTAACCACTAGCAGGAGTGTAGGAGAGGGTCAGCGAGAACTCTCAAAAGATGCTCCTGGCTTCACCTACTGTGGCATTTTATATGTGCAAGGTGGGAGGTTCTAAAAATGTTTAAAATGTACTCAAAGAATTCGAATTGTACATATTTCCAAGAGCCTCACCTCAATACAATGTGTGTGACTCCAGATACTGTTTTGTTCACTTAATTCTGGTTGTGAAAATCTGACTGTAGTTTTCACTAGAAGGTAAGTGTAATTTTCTCTAAGCCACTGGCATCTCAGGTTTTAGGTATGAGTCTCCCAAGTCAATCCATGATTTTTAGATATGGACACTATGGATTTACCAAAGATAATTTATCACTCAGTCAATAATTCAGTAATGATTTCCTTTTAACAAATAAACAAATATCAGGTAAAATGTAGAGTAATTAGAGCTTAGCTTAACATCCATAACTCTTGAAGAGTTAGAGGTCTGAGTGACAAATAAGGGCTACGTATAAGCAGGATTTTTTTTTTTTACATTAGCACATAAAGACTGCTTAGTTTTAGTTATATTTGCTTAGTTTTAAAACTAAATTTAAGTAAATAAATAAATAAATAAAACAATCTCAGTAAATACTTAAATTCCCTTTAATTTCGGGTTGCCATCACTCCTCGGCCTTTTGGCTAAGATCAAGAGTAATCCAGGGTTGCCAAACTGCCTATTTCAGAGATAGATGTGTTGGGTTACCTACAGGTCCTGGGCCTCAGTGGTCTGAACCTAAGAGGTATACATGCTCGTTAGCAAGTCCAGAGGTCGGTCCACTTATACAGTAAGAAGCCAAATTGCCAGTAAATCAGCTTAAGTTCCATTAGTCATGAGCTGTGAGGAAAGGTGAGGGCCACAAAGACTCAGCCTGAGAAATATTCCTGACACCCTGAAAACAATGGTTGATGTGGAACATTCAAGCGTGGGAAGGCTTCTCACCCTCTAATTCTCAGGTGGCTCCTGAAGGAAAAGGGGATTTAAACAACAACAACAAAAATGTAACAAAAAAGTCTGTAAAGAGGGAATTCCTAAGAGGTTGAACTCGAAGATTTAAATTGTTATGCTTTGTTATATATTTTTCATAGAGGAGAAAAATACCAGTGTTTTCCACAAGTGACTTGAATCTTCAAAAAATAATATACACTTACCGAAAATATTGGCACCTCGCAGCTAAAATTACCCTGTGGGCAGGAAAACGTTTCTTTTCCACAACGAATGTGACGTCGCCATATTCCTCCCCAATCAGCAAGGCACCAATATGTTCAGACAAAATGTGCACATGATCAATTTCCCCCACTGCAGTAAAGGGGCGAAGAGGGTGGCTGTTACTCATTTTGTAGAACAGGTGATAGTCGTTGATCTAGGATATAAAGAAGGGGTAAGAATTAGTGGAAGGAGGGAAGTACACTTAGAAAATCACATACCGGGGCACCTGGGTGGCTCAGTGGGTTAAAGCCTCTGCCTTCGGCTCAGGTCATGATCTCAGGGTCCTGGGATCGAGCCCCGCATCGGGCTCTCTGCTCAGCAGGGAGCCTGCTTCATCCTCTCTCTCTGCCTGCCTCTCTGCCTACTTGTGATCTCTGCCTGTCAAATAAATAAATAAAATCTTTAAAAAAAAAAAAAGAAAAGAAAGAAAATCACATACCATAAACAGAGCTAAGTAGGAATTTGAAGGACTTTAAAACAAATAGCATGAGAGAGATTGCATCAGGACTCCCATCTTTATCAACCAACTTATTCTCAGAAGTAATTCAGCCTGACTCATGACCTCCAGTCCCTTCAGTGTCTTATCATAATAGGAAAACAAAAATGTCAGCTCTTCTAACACAAACAGCACTTGGAGCCATTATATTCTAGAAAACCATGCCAGTTACAGGTCCCGTATTTCTTGGTACCTCAAGAAAAGAAAAACCAACAACTGGAACTCCTCTGTAGCACAGATCTACTTAATGATGACTCTCCTCCTGAGTATAGTTATACCCAAGTTATAGTTGGGTATAACTATACTCAGGAGGAGAGTCATCTGGGCATAGATCTAGACCTAAGTCATAAGCAGAATAAACTAAGTCATCAGATTCCAAATACCTTCAGAGGCTTTCATCTGAAAATACCTTAAATATTTTCTAAAAAATAATCTTCTAGAGTCACAAAAATAGCCTGACATTTATTAATGAAATCTTTACCCCCCTGAAAATAAAGAATAACCCCGATATTTTTCTTTAAACTGTAACTTCTAATTCAAACTCATAGCTCTGCTTGTGTTTACCACTACATCATTATATTTAATCTCATTTACAGGCATTTATTTGCTTTTGTATGCAATGCTTTTCTACAGATGTAACTAAAAGTCGAAACATGATTAACAGCCTTATATGTTAGAAAGGGGAGTTATGTCCCTTGAAAGCTAAAAGTGTTTATATTCTTCAATCTCTCCAGTATTTGCAGGTTCTGTTTTTTCAGCGGTAAGTAACCCAGCAAGTGGGTAAGAGTCTTCACAGGCATTCAAGTGCCCCAGGTAAAGACATAGCTGACTGCTCAGAGGGGTGCCAGTTACCCCTCTACTGCTAACCATCTACTGCACCAGAGACCAGGGGAATTGAGACAGATGTGCCTTCTTCACTAGAACTCCACACCTTTTTCAACTGTCCACTTGGACCAGGATTAAAGGTTAAACCACTCTTAATCTGTAAACATCCATATCTAGATCCATTATTAGCAAGGTGCACAAAACATTTCTGTATCCCCAGAAACTGCAGTAAAAGTCCTTGCAGTACAGGTTCCCCAAATCCTTGCTATTCCATGTCCACCCTCAACAGAGAGCAACAGCAAGGACTGTGACACAGAGGGAGATGGAGCATGAGTTAGGCAAGAGGACACCCACTCCAGGTAAGTGGACAAGCTCCCGGCCCCCTAGATTAGGAGCATCAAAGGGATAGCAGCATACTCCCTTATCGGCCAAGATAAATCCCTCTTCAACTACAATTTTCACTTGAAAGCCTTAAAAAACAAATCATCTCCAGTCACCTATAAATGAAAGACCAAACTCAGCTTAAGAGGATCTATTTAGGAGCGTCAAGCAAATAATGCATGATTAAATTATTTAATGCGTGATGCAAGAGTCTAATACAGAAGTTGGCAAACTTTCTGCAAAGGGTCAGATAAATATTTTAGGCTTTACAGGCTATACGGTCTCTGTTTAGACCAATGGAGCCAAAACCAGCCATTGACAATAAGTAAATGAATGAGCATGGCTATGTTCCAATAAAACTATTTGCTGAAAAGGGATGGATTTAACCCTCAAGACTACAGTTTGCCAAACCCCACTCTAACATATGATCAAAGATTGGCTATACTCTAGATAAAGGATCAGACTGTTTCTGGTTTTTGTTTTTTGTTTCTGGATGGATTACCCAACTGATGTCCAAAATAATATGGTCATTTCCTGTGTCAGCCATGAAATTCTGAAATCTACTAGTGCCTGACTTCAAAACCTCAGTACTCTTCAATGAACTGTCACGTCACTATCCCATATTTCAGTGATGGTGCATGGCTCTAAACAAAACAGAATCTTTCCCTGCCTGAACAAATGCACTGCACATACCCAGTGAATATATTCTCTGGCATAATAATCACTTATACTTTTACCCAGGTCATAAGTGAGATGAAACAACTCTTGATGAGAAAAGATTGATTTTTGGTTAACGAGCTGAAAGGTAAATTTATGATTCTTCAAATGATACATAATAAAAATCAATAGTATATATACACAAATATCTACCTTAATAGGTTCTCCAGATCTGTACTTAATACACACAACTTCATTTCACTAAATTTACATTTTAATCATGCTTTTCCAACTGAAGATATAAAGTGAATATTGCCAGGTCTAGAAAACAGCCACTTACTATGGAATAAATATAATTTTATTGGCATATAGTAATAATTTTAATTAGAGCAGTGACTGTCAATGAGCTACACACATTGGAATCACATGGGGAGCTTTAAAAATGGGGCAGAAAAAGATGCTTGCACCACACATCAGAAATTGTGACTTAGTTATCCTAGAATATGGAATCACTCTTCTGAAGTGATTCTAACAAACAGGCTAAAAAGGAGTCACTGAATTAGACTGCTGTTGTAGTCACATATCTTACTCAGGTACACAAATACACACACACAAAAAAAACCACTGAGAAAATTCATTGAGGATTTGATTCCATTTTGAATCTTATTGCAAAGAGGCAACTGATGCCCACAAAATTACCAAGGCCACAGATCATAAGCAGAAAATATTTGAAAATATTTTTGTCCAATGCCATAGCTTAACTACAAATAGTTTGGGTCCACCCACCTGTATTTTATTTTATTTTTTTTTAAAGATTTATTTATTTATTTATTTGACAGAGAGAGATCACAAGTAGGCAGAGAGGCAGGCAGAGAGAGAGAGAGGAGGAAGCAGGCTCCCTGCCGAGCAGAGAGCCCGATGCGGGACTCGATCCCAGGACCCTGAGATCATGACCTGAGCCGAAGGCAGCGGCTTTACCCACTGAGCCACCCAGGCGCCCCAGCCCACCTGTATTTTAAAAAGCATGTTTTAATTCAATTTTAAAATAAAATTAAATTAAGATGTTTAAAAGAAAAATAAAAAGCATGTTTCAGAAACATATCAATAAAGTTAATTTTTTAAAGCTCTAACTTTAATTTGATAAATAAAATTGGAAAAAATTTTAAAGTTCACAGTGTACAACTGTTTATTGACTTGTTTCTTAAGCTTTAAAACTCATTCTACCACTGTCAACATATGTGATCTCTGACAAATTTTCTAACTTCCATGAGATTGTTTCCATACCTGTAAGGACACAGTTATTGACTTTTTAAAAATTTATATAACTCTAGCTTTGCGCAGTGGCAGTATCGTAGCCAATGAGGTTTATCCGAGGCGCGATTATTGCTAATTGAAAAATTTATATAACTCTGCCACTGACTTCTAATATCACTGTTTTGGCCTGACCTATGAAATGAACTCTCGTGACTCAGCATATGATTGTGACTGCGATTTATTACAGCCAAAGACTACAAAACAAAATTAGAAGGTTTTGAAAAAACACATGGGGCAAAATCTGAGAACCAGACATAAGACGCCAAGGGTCCTCCCCCAGTGGAATTACAAGTGATGTGCTTCATTCCCCCATCAACAACTTGTGACAAAACATGTTAAATGCTACCAAGCAAGAAGCTTGTTGGAGACTCAAAGCCCTGGCTATTTATAATGGAGGCTGTTCCAATAGGTAGCCCCTTCTGGCATATATCCAAATTCCAGACTCCCAGAAGGAAAGTTGTGTTCAACATAAACCATAGTGTTTGCACAAACTGCTTAAGTGAGCCGCTCTTATCAGCTGATGGCAGGAAACCTTCTAAACTCTAAGTTTCCATCTAGACACCAGTGAAGGGCCGACCTTGAAAGCAGAGCTTCCTAGAGATAGCAGTTCAGTCCTGCTATGTTAGTCATTTTCTGTATGGTTCCAGAAACAATCAGAGGCCTAACAATGTCAGCAAAAGCACTGCAAATAAGGAGTCTAAAAGCCTATCTGATGTACTTATTTAATCTCTGGTTTGGAGTGCAGAGAGGTATACTAAAAAAATGCCTACCCTACCCATCCAAAAGTATTTGTGATCCCTGACCTCCCATTATGCCCAATCCAAATAGTTTTAGGGACGGGTTTCTTCAAAATTTCAACGATAGATAATTCCAATGTTATTTAAACAATCCCTGTGCATATGGGAAGTAGTTTTCTTATAAAGCCAATTTAAGCCGACAGGAAGATGCCCACACTCACACACTAAAAAACAAGCATAAATAACAAAAATCCTAAGTAAAATATTGGAAAACAGAATTAAGCAGAAGGATTTATGGCAAAGTGGGTCAATTCCAAGAACAGATGAATATTAGGAAAAATAAGTCATTGAATTAAAACATCAAAGTGGAACAAATCATAAAATCATAATATAATTAGCCCAATAAAAACTAAAATATCCTTTTTTCATTTTTTTTAAGATTTTATTTATTAATCTGAGAGAGAGAATGTGTGTGTAAGATAGAGCATGAGCACGGCTCTGAGAGGGGCAGAGGGAGAAAGAAGCAGACTCCCCACTGAGCAGGGAGCCGGAAACAGGCCTTGATCCCAGGATCCTGGCAGCACCACATGAGCAAAGGCAGTTGCTTAACCAACTGAGCTACCCAGGCACTATGCTAAAATATCTTTTTAAACAATCACTACTAAGTTTATTTTTAAAAGAAGTTCTGACTGAATAGGAATAAAAGGAGACTGACTTTTATTAGGATACTAATACTTCCTTAACTTGATACATACATATACATATATACATAGCCTAACTGTAACAGATATAAGCATTTGGTTAATAATAAAACACTAGAAACAGTCCCAGAAAAGTTCAGAAGTAAGACAAGGAGGTCTACTCTTATCACCATTAGCATTTCTCAGAAACAAAAGACAATGCAGTTAATTGAACCAAGTTAAAAGTAAATGGATTAGAAAACGAAGAGGAAATAATTATTTGCAGATAATCTGATTGTCCATATGCAAAATCCATGAGAATCAACTGAAAAAATTCAGAGAGAAAATAAAGGAAGTTCAGTAAGGTGGTCTCATAAAATTATTATATGAAAATATACAGTATCCTTCCATGCCAAAAACCAAAAGCTGTAAAATATGACGAAAATGACCTGCAATTTATAATTGCAAAACACATCTAATACTTAGGAATAAACTCATAAACTCATGGAACTCATGGAATAAAACCAAAGTCCACTGAAGAATTTAAAAGAAATATATTAAGAGACATACATTGCTTGGACACAGAAAAATCCACTGTTTAAAGAGAATAGCCATCCCTCAATCACCATACAAAAGCATATTCGATATTTTATTGTACTTTAAATGTTCTGAAGCTTCAAAGTTCAAGAAAATATTCTTGATAGGGATAACAGTTAAAAAATAATAATTTGACAAATGGGCACACATAAAAAAACTGAGAATGAGAGGTGAGATTTTTATATTTATCAAGAGGTGATTTAAGTTGAGAAACACAGTTCTAATTAATATGAGAATTAAAAGTAATCCTGATCACAATCACAACAGAGTTTTTAAATTAAATTGGGATAAGACAGACATCTGGAAGAATAGATACATAATTTGGTATATATTCTGGAAAAAAAAAAGAACAATGGGGGACCACTGAGTGGATGAGAAAGCAATTCACAAATTAGAGCAATTAGAACAATGTCATATTAGAGAGACAGATCGTTGGAACATATTAGTCCAGAAAAAAAACCCAAGTACTATACACAGGAATTCACTACACACACACATGCATAAAAATACAGTATTTCAATTCAGTGGGGGGAATACAGAATTTTTTTCAATAAAAGAAGTTGTTAGCTAGTCATTTTTTAAAAAGTGGATATTCACACAAGAACACAGAATTAAATACATAAGGATGGCAAACTCAGCACTTTCTATAACAATGAAAAATTGGAAAAAAACAAATGCCCCTTTAAAGGTAACTGGATAAACAAATAATGGTAAATCTATATAGCAGAATAATATACAATTTTAAAGGAATAAACTTAGATTACTATTAACATTGAAAAAATCTAAACTATATGTATTTACATGGAAAAAACGTATTACATGGAAAAATTGCAAAACTGTATTATAGTAAAATGTTATCTTGTTAAATAAATTTTTAAAAAGCAAACATCAAATTGTTAACAAGGGTTAACCCAAAGGATCAGAGTTGTGGGAAAATTTAATGTAGTGCACTACATAATTTTAGGTTTAAATTTTTATAAGCATGTTTTATTTATAATAAAACTTTATACAAATATTTTAATAACTTTGGCAACTAAAATTACAAAATAAATTAGTTTGTGCATGAGACAGCATGTGTTTTAATTTGCCATAACCAGTAGTACCTGATTTGGTGACTAAGAACAGTAAGCAGAGGGACTGTATATTATCTCCACAGATGAAAATTAATTAACAACTTGAAGACAAGGACAAAAGGTTCATTACACGAAGACAGACATTACACGAAGGTAGGAATGAATACCAGCTACTTGAGTAGCATGGCCTACTAGGACACCCTATTTGATGCATCCTGACTAAAGATCTTCACCTTCGAGATTTTCAGTAGGACGTTTTCTAGACTTAAGGCGCATTTTTTTTTTTTTCAGATGCAAACACAGCGCTCTGAGATTTGCTCCTGTTGACAACCCAAGTCTAAATTTGCTGACGTTCCCGGGATAGGGCAAGGGTAATCTATTCACTCAAGCTGTTCCTTCAAGGTGGGAAGAAGGAGAACAGGAAAGCAGAGGGAACAAGGACCTACTGGAATACAGTGCAGGAACACCATGACCAGGAAATGGTGCCATTCATGATAGCATATGGTATCATTAGCTGAGGGTTCTGGGACTTCATATGGATTTATTTACCAGGGATGGTGGTATAGAAACTATACTCTTTCATGGTTGGGTAATTTTCATGGGTTCAAATGCATTAAAAAAAAAAAAAAAAAAAAAAAAAGACTAAAGCAGCCATACTAAGATTCTCAGGGTTACTGACTATTTCCTATGCAATAAGAAACCAACACCCATTTGTTCTAACCAAAATAATGAACAATGTCCATAAATAAAGGGAAAGCACCATATGTACTTTATACTGCTGTAATGTTATAATTACTTCTTAAGGAGTCTGAAAAAACCAAGTCAACCTAAATACCAATTTCTTTACTTAAAGCTCACTTCTGGCAGTACTGTTTACAAACTTTTCTTTTAGAAAGGGCTCTCCACAATTTTTAAAGTTTATTCTCCAGAGTGTAATCAGGAAACAGACAAAGAGCAAAGCTCCACCCGGTGGAGATGCCAATGAGTCCTTGAAAGCTTTATAAATCTCCCCTGGGAAGCCCTCTCTGCCCCGCCTATTTCCTGACTGAAAAGCCTTTATGGGTAAAAAGACCTTCTGCTCTTTAATTGCAAAATATAAATGATCTTTCTCTTGAGGAAAGCGATGGCATTTACAAGCATATGGTTTAGCAATTTCTTCCTGCTCTTGGTACCCATGTGGTGTGTAATTTGAAGTAGTATTCCTTAAACTTTAAGTTAATATCACCTGGGGAGATAAAGGATATCCTGTCTGCATTTTAAGCACTCTCAAAAAATCACATTCTACTTTCTCATGGGAAGGATACCTCACTTCTTTTGATATATACTCTACCCTTGTCATCCAAAGTCTGAATAAGCAGGTGTACACTGACCATACTGGTTGGTGTAACCTTGATTCTGATACTCTGCAAGAAAAGCTACTTCTAAACCTTGCAGAGGACTCCTGTCACAGGGGCAGTAAGGGGCCCCAAGTGAGAAACATGACTGTGGTTTACAGGCATTCTCTGGTTTCAGGATCCCCCAAATATCTTTCCCTGGGAAAGATGAAATGATTTCTAACATCCAGTACTACTCCAAATTCTTGTCTCTCTCATGATTTTATATGTTTGTGAATAAATGTTTATAGATATGCAAAGCTTGGAACACTTTTAAAGAACTGTAATCATAACAAAAACATTTGACAAGATTATTATATTGAGAGTGTATATAACTCCATTTACCAATTACCACATTGATTCTCCACTTCTTTGTCAAGGGACAAACTAGTTTCTGAATCTGTAGGTAATTCATCCGATAAAAGACTTATTGAGGGAAAAGAAAAGGATTTATTGAGCTCTCTTCTCTGATGCAGGCCCAGTGCTTGGTGATAGAAACTCAAGGATTAATAAAAGATAAAGTTGCCAACTCTGAAGAACTCACTGTCTACTGAAAAAGGTAGTCCTAGATGACAAATAATGCCAATTCTAGAGTTAGCCAGCCATAATTTTATGATCAAGCCATAATTTTATGATTTTCAGAAAGTAAAATAAGTTATCTTCTGTAAGTACCACACTAAAACAACTACAACTATGTTGAACTCAGAAAATTATGTTATATTCTTTTATCAAAATAAAATATTCAAACAATTGACTACTTGTTCTCCAAAATGGGGTTGTTTACATCCCAAAATGAGTACGATACAAGCCACAGGAATTTGGTAAGAAAACCTTAACACTTCTAGTGACATATATATATATTTTTTTAATTTTATTTATTTATTTGACAGAGAGAGAAAGAAAGAGCACAAGCAGGGGGAGCAGCAGGCAGAGAAAGAGGGAGAAGCAGGGCCCCACAAAGCAAGGAGCCTAATAAGGGGTTCAATCCCAGAATGCTGGGATCATGACCTAAGCCGAAGGCAGACACTGAGCCAACTGAGCCACCCAGGCATCCCAACATGAATTCCTAACCTAGAAAAAGAAAAAATTAAGCTTCAGCAATATTTAATATGTAGGTGTCCCTAGCCTCCTCTCATGATCTGCATGTCAAAAACAGTCACTTGTCTCATAAGACAGATAAGTGTCTAGGGAATTCCACAAATGCAGGACTCAAGGAAGGGTTCTCATTTGCTCAAGGACATATTATGTTTACCTGCACCTGCTTATGTGAATTTTCCAAATGTTATCTGGCTTTAATTAAATTATTGCTCACAAGATGACAAGTGGACTAAAAAAGTTCCTGCAAGGAAACCACTGATTGTAGATAAAATAACACTGCCAAAATAAGAAAACAAGTAAATGGCCATTTATGATAACTCTACCCCTAGTAATCAGATTTTATAAGGAGGTGACCCCGGCCAATAAATCCTAGAGACTTAATGCCTACCTACAGTGAATATAGACAAAAATATTGTATTATAATCATCAAACCTGCTAAAACATTATAATTAAATTATTGCAACAACTAAAAACAAGTGCTAATGATTAACATGATAAAGGTTGTAATTATGGCCACAACAGCAATCATTTCTTAATATATAAATGTATTAAATTAACATGTTATATACACTTTATTATTTTTAAAGATTCTATTTATTTATTTATTTAGAGAGACACAGAGAGAGAGAAAAGTGAGTGAGAGAACATGAGGGAGGAGGCAGAAGAAGAGGGAGAAGCTGGCTCCCTACTCAGCAGGGAACCAGATGTGGGGCTCCATCCCAGTACCCTGGGATCATGACCTGAGCCAGAGGCAGATGATTAACTGACTGAGCCACCCAGGATCCCCACATGTTACACACTTTAAATCTACTTGGTTTTTGTTTTTTGGGTTTTTTTTTAAGATTTTATTTATTTATTTGACTGAGAGAGATCACAAGCAGGCTAAGAGGCAGGCAGAGAGAGAGAGAGGAGGAAGCAGGCTCCCCACTTAGCACATAGCCCGATGCGGGACTGGATCCCAGAACCCCGAGATCATGACCTGAGCCAAAGCCAGAGGCCCAACCCACTGAGCCACCCAGAGGCCCTAAAGCTATTTATTATATGTCAAATATATTTAAGTTAAAAAAGACCCCCAAATTTGAAATAAGATTTGAAATATATACTATTATTAACAATGAACCTCCATATAAAAGGCATTAAAAGATAGGCTGAATAAATCAATACTGGTTGAATGTTTTAACCCAAAAAGCAGCTTAAGACAAAATTACAACCTAGTAGCAAATAAACCATTTTACAGGACACAAAGTACCTTTCACCTAATAATAATGGCTACTATCTACAGAGGACTTATTATTGCCAGGCAGAGTCCTAAGCATTTTATACACACCATCTTATCTAATATTCAAAGAACTGGCTTGGGAAGGTACTGTTTTTTATTCTACTTTACAGATAGGAAATTGAGACAGAGACAAGAGTAGGCAATTGTTCAAGGACACAGACAATAAATAGCAGATTCAAACCAAGGTCTATCAAAGTCCTGAACTTAGAAGAGCTATGTCACAGTGACACAGGAGAAATAAGAAATGATTCTCACTGACTCCTGCCAACTAGCTCCTCTGACCAGCAGTTCGCAAACATTTTTAAGACGCCCTATTCAGACTAGGTAAAATATGCCATGGGTGGTAAGAATGACATGTCCTTTTTCAAGTCTACTTTTGGAGATTACATATGAATCAGCTTTACTAATAAAGAGAGAATAACTCAGACTCAGCAGCAATGTAGTCAAATTCTAGTTATTGAAAAATTACAGACCAAGAATACCATTAAAACAAATATCTATCCATATACACTACAGGGTTAAGTGAAAAACCTATAAAAAACTAAACTGATAATAACACAACTGAACAGTAATCTATAATTTTAAAAAACAAGAATGGAAACAACTGTGAAAAGAGCAACCAACTCAACTGATAATATATATCTTTCTTAAAATGTAAAATAATTCTAACTTACACATATTCATATATGGAACAGGAGCTTCGCAATGTTGCTACAGACTACATAGTAGCCAGAATTATTAGTAGAACACCAAATTATACAACTGAAAATAATAAAACACTGTTTTTTTAATTATACTTGAATTAAAAAAAATAAATTTTTTAGGGGCACCTGGGTGGCTCAGTCAGTTAAACATCAGACTTCAGCTCAGGACATGATCTCAGGGTGCTGGGATTGAGCATTGTGTTAGGCTCCCTGCTCAGCCAGGAGACTGCTTGTCCCTCTGCCCCACCCCTCATGCACTCTCTCTCTCTAATCAATAAAATACTTTAAAAAATGATAAATATATTTTTTAAAGGTAGTAACAGCAACTACATGTCATTTATCCAGGTACATATTAAAATAGTGTTAATTTTTTTTTAAAAAATGAGAATCCTTTATAAACTCTAGTTATACTACTGTGGATTTGTGAATGCCACATTTTGCATACCCTTAATGCTTCATTTGATTGGTTTTTAATAAGTTGCTGAAGGATATATATAAATGAAAGATTATGAGATCAACTGACACTTGCCAGTGTTTTTTGATCAGGGCTAACCAGTGGCCTTGGGCCATCTTTTGAGAAGTGTTCTCCTAGACTAGGCAATGTTCCTGGCTCAGTTTGGCAATGATATTTAATTTTGTGGTGGTTGGGAGAAGCTATTTTATTATTCAATCACAAAATATCTTAAACTCCCAAGGCAAAGCAGCCCAATATATAATTTGCAATATTAATTTTATTTTCTATTCAATTCAAGCTGTCTTCAGTTTCCCTGGATCCAATCTCCAAAACAGTCTTTCCCAAATACCTGCAAATGAACAAAAGCACTTAAATCAGGTATCTTAGAAGAACAACAACAACAAAAGTATCGAATGACCCAAGTGGGGTTCATTCTGTTATGTCTTAAAGATTCCCCAAATACTGAAGCTTGCTTCTTCTTTCTTCCCTACAAAAGACCTTCTTGAGCTTATACTTCAGAAACGCATTAAGGTGCAGAAACATTAGATTTTACTAACCTAAATTCTGATTGTTTGCCCAAAGACCTGCATTATCCAGTTACAAAATTTCCCTAAGTCTCTTAGCTCTTGTTTGTTCCATTATTTAGCTCCCTATAAGGCAACCTCTACACAATGGGATGACTTTTGGGAATGACAAGTCACAGACTGCAATTCTAAGAAGTAACTATCACTTACAGTTCTCAGAGCTTATATAACTATTCTTTTTCAGGTTCTCAGCCTTATTGGTCCCAAGTCCATTGAAAACTGCATGAACTGTATGCTGGGAGCCAAAAAAAATATATGCACCCAGAGCCAAAAAGCAATGAAAAAGTCATGATGAGTGCAGAAGTTATTAGTTGTAATAATACTTGAAAATACAGGACAAGCCATTTCTGTTTAATTTCTTCAGTGGCGACTTATGGGTCTGTAATATTCTTGCCCAGGCTTAAATTATATGATACTTTCCTAATTAATAAGCATCATTATAGCATGAGCTCCCATTAAAGCAGTGGAATAATCAATTGCAACAATTTAATTTCTTGGTAGCAAAGCTACTGTGAACATCTGCATTATTGTCTGTGTAAAGGAAATTGGCTTTTCATTCGTAGATGTTATAAAAATGTTCTACTGTGCACACTTCGATGCAGTTTGTTAAACCCCAATATCCAGGCTATTTTCTGTGAATTGTGAATTTTTAAAAAAGATCAAGTCTGAGAAGTTAGCTCACCTAAAATCTTGGGTTTATAAGCTTATTTGTTGCCATTCTAGAACATAATCTAAGGTAATATTCATGAATTATACTAATCTTCCTTTTGTTTTACTCCCCTTCTTTCCTTTAGTTTTATTGGCATTGTCTTTATTCCTTCAACATAACATTCTCTACTGCAATGAAAAAAAAAAAAAAAAAAAGGAATAAAAATCAGAAATAATTATCGGGCGCCTGGGTGGCTCAGTGGGTTAAGCCGCTGCCTTCGGCTCAGGTCATGATCTCAGGGTCCTGGGATCGAGTCCCGCATCCGGCTCTCTGCTCAGCAGGGAGCCTGCTTTCTCCTCTCTCTCTCTGCCTGCCTCTCTGCCTACTTATAATCTCTCTCTGTATAAATAAATAAAATCTTTAAAAAAAAAAAAAAAAAAAAAAAAAGAAATAATTATCATCATGTAGACTAGGAGTTACTGTCCAAAACAAGAGCCACTGATCTAAATTTGTAACCAAACTCAAATCTACAGCCAAATCCAGAGCTATAATGTGTATGTAAGAATAGGGAATGAACAGCACATGTCAAGCAACTATCTTTCATCTTAGCAACAGAAAAACTTAAGAATTAAGTTCAAGAAGTCCATGCCTCATTAAGATTAGTAAAATGGACTTTTCCTTTAAAACTCTCACTCTGTCATGTTCCAAACTTAATCTTACCCAAATCTTCTACAAACCCCTGTGGATAAGCAAATATGTGGCCTGCCTTTCACCCTCTTCTGGTGCATGTATAAACCTCACTTTCACTGTGGGAGAATAAAATCCATAAAATGAAAGAATTATGTATGTTTTTTTCATTCTGTTTTAGAACAAAAACTCTAAAGGGTAGTGTATGAGTCTTCTACATTCTGTGCACTAATGCCCCCAAGATGCTACTGAATAATTGATGAGTTTATGATTAGACTGCTATCCTTGGTTTTGAACAACATTCATGGGCCAAATTTCATTCACATCTAATATTGAATTCTATCTCTTTTATCGTGATCGAAATATGCATCAAGGTTGATCTCTGTTCCTTAGAATTTCATCAGCTGATTCTTTACCTAAAGTCATAATCTTGATAAGTGACCAGCTCAGTTCCAGCACCAACTTGGGATGTCACTGACACAAATTCTTACAGCCCATCAAGAAAAGACACTAGGACCATGCCTTTTATAAGGGAAACAAGCCTACAGTGCAGGCATCTTAGGAATAAATATATTGACACAAGATGAGGAGAATCTATTTATACTTTGTAAGCAGAATATTTCTAAAAGTCATTTTTCAGAGAAAAAATAAATTGTGATTAATAAAGTTTT
Organism: Mustela erminea; assembly: GCF_009829155.1. Taxonomy (NCBI): domain Eukaryota; kingdom Metazoa; phylum Chordata; class Mammalia; order Carnivora; family Mustelidae; genus Mustela; species Mustela erminea. The sequence goes on from NC_045617.1 coordinate 85,483,739, forward strand.
TAATATTAAGTTGGATTTCATTTAATTGAAACGGCATTACATTTTCTGACAAACATAAAATGATTGAATGTAGCAGAATTGGTGTAAGTTTATAAAGAAAAAAAGCAGCTTATGTTTTATTTGACCAACCGGTTGGGGTTTAGCCACTGATAAGGAAACAAGATTCTTAAAACACTGTGCTATACTATGAGTATATCTAGAGTAACCCATACGCTCTGTAGATAAGGCGGGTTTTAAATAATGGAAAAAGATAGCTTTTTAAGGATTTATTAAGTAAAAGAAGATGTTCCATACAGACAAGATGGCAAGGGCAGGAGTCCTAGGGCAGTATCTGAAAATGTGGGACTGAAAAGGAAGTATGTTTTGAGTAACAACGGAGAAGAGATAGAAAGAGATACACAATATGGTAGAGCCTTACAAAATAAAACCTGTCTAAAACTAAGATGCCTCCAAGGGAACAAAGAGCTGAGACTTGGAAGTACTCATAAGTTCTGCTGGGTAAGATCTAGACAAATCATTTCAAGTCCTGAGATTCAGTTTCTACCTTGGAAAAGGGGTGAGGGGTAGGCAACATTCTGTGGTAACTTCAAGTTGTTAAACTCTATTGCTAATCATATGTGTAGGAAACAATGTTCTTATATACTGGTAGAAGAAAAATCTGCTTCAGCTTTTTGGAGGTCAACCTGCAGAATTCACAAAATTCCTAAATATCCATTTCCTATAACCCCACAACTGTACTTCCAAGAGTAAATAAGGTTATAATTAAGCATTGCTTCTAACAGCAAAAAGCTGGGGGACTAAACATCCGTCAGTACCACAAGCAGAAAATAACAGCAACAATCTTCGGGGAGGAAAGTGAGTTTGAGAAGCCTCATAAGGGGATGAGTGGGAAGTATTACATTTAAACTCAATGTACTTCTGAAGTGTTTCCTTCCTTTAAAGGGGCACCTGGGTGGCTCAATTAAATGTCTGCCTTCCACTTAGGTCTTGATCCCAGGATCCTGGGATCCAGTTACGCATCAGACTCCTTGTTCAGCACAAAGTCTGTTTCTCCCTCTCCCCGCCACTCCCCTGCTTGTACTCTCTGTGCCAAATAAATAAATAAAATCTTTAAAACACACACACACACACAAACACACATATAAGAACTGATTTATCTTTTACATAAATGGCATTTCAAGGAACTTTAGAAAGTGTTAACTTAAAAAAGGTGATGAGATATTTATGTTTATCAAAAGGAAGCTTTTTTTTTTCCTTTAAAGAAAATGATGAAAACCCCAGATCTGATTTGTTCCACTTTACTGATAAGCAATTATGAGGAGAAATGACCAAATGCTGATGCAGAGAGAAATTTAGTAAATAATAGAATTTTAAGAGTTAGCTGAAAATGAGTCAAGACACAAAATTCTGGAGAACAGGGCCTAGGAATTGCTCCCTGGTGTCCCACAAGGACAACAGTCTATCAATAAATATTACACTGAAACAATCCAAGCATAGGCTATAGACACAAATGTACAACTCTCTGTCATTCTCAGGAATTGATTATAAAGATATATGTGCTCATCTTAAAAACACCTCTCAACTACTTATAATCAATTGTTTTCATTAACAAGTTTTCCCTCCCCCAAATATTCAGCAGATATTTGATTTCTTAATTTCCACTTTACTAACCAAGGTTATATTTCTGTATCACACTTTGCATAATGTTTATCTTATTTCTCCATTTCTTCAAATATTTTTAAACTTATACAACCACTTCATTATACAGCACCTTTCTTGGTGTTCTTGAAGTCTCTAGTGATGTGCGGTTTTTTCAACTGTAAATTCTATAAGTACTTCAATGGAGCATAAACAAACATTAACAACTGTCTAATCCTGAGATGAACATTCCCTTAGGATCTCTGAAATAGGGCCTGGGCAGCTCAGTAGGTTAAGTGTCTGCCTTGGGCTCAGGTCATGATCCCAGAGTCCTGGGATCGAGCCTTGTAGAGGGCTCCCTGCTTATTAGCCGGGAGCCTGCTTCTCCCCCTCCCTCTTGTCTGCTGCTCCCCCTGCTTGTACTCTCTCTGTCGCATAAATAATTAGAATCTTAAAAAAACACAAAAACCTCTGAAGTAGCACTATTCTATTTTTCCATTCACAAAAACATAAAACTCCTGTTGATGTGCTTTTAGACAATGCACAGCTTTACATTTTCAGAACAAAGGAAGCCCATTCTTTCTACACTTCTGTTACCTAGTTAGTTAGGATAAGCCTGTGTAGCTTAATTATAAGGAGTAGGACCTGCCAGAACCAAGTGTCAAGGAATGGAAGTCTGTGAAGGAAATGATTCAAATAGTTCTAGAGATACTTGCTTCTCAGCTGACATTCAATTCAACAATTGGTGAAGGCTTACTATGAAGGCTTACCAGGTACAGCGGAAAGGAATAACAGGTGATGAACATTACCCATAGGAAGGAACTAAGAAAGTTCATTACTCTCTGCGCTGTAATAACTGTAACTTAAAGATCAGAAAGCAAATGATCACTATAATTTCTTCTGCAACCTTACCCACTCCACAATTTACAAAAGATGACATTCCAAAAAGTTATTTAGAAGCCTTAGAAGGCTTAAGTCTTTTCCACAGAAACAACGTTGCAATATCTGATGGCCAGCCACAAATGCCTGTTGATTCCCAAAGTACCTTAAGGAATGGACCACTAGGAAAGTGAACCACAATGAGTAACAATATGGAAAATGCTGAGTCGCAATTTAGAAAGAAAAAAATATGCCTTACTAGTTTCAGGAGAAAAAAGAGAGGAAATTCTTCTCCACTTGGTCCTGCTCACTGGGTCAGACCCAGGAATTACTACTTTGCCTTCTTTTGGTTCCCTCTTGTGCTAATTTTCAGCATTTTTTTTCTCTCTCTGGCTTACTAAGCAGTAGAAGGGTCTCAGAACTTTCACCCAGCTCTGGAGCTGCATTAGCCAAAATAGTTATCACCGGCCACCATATGTGGCTACCGACCGCTTGAAATGTTGGCTAGTCCAAATTGAGACATACTGTAAGTATAAAATACACACTGTATTTCAGAGACTTAGTAAAATATTTCATTTACTTTTTCATGTTGAGTGGATATTGAAATAATAATATTTTAGATATATCAGGCTTAATAAAATATTTTTAAATTAATTTTACCTGTTTTTTTTTTTCTTCAGCATGGCTACAAGAAAATTTTGAATCACAAATGTGGTTTGCATTTGTAGTTTACATTATATTTCTATTAGACAGCACTACTAAACAGATAATCATAAATAAGACAGTAAACAGTATCCCAAGTCACACCACTTGAGTTCAAATCTTGGCACCACAATTTACTACTGTGTAATCTTCGACACACTACTGAGCCTCTTTCTAAGCTTCTGTTTTCTTTTCTGTAAAATGTGGTAATAATAAAATGCTATTTCAGGGGCCTGTTGGTAGAATTAAATGAGGTAAAGAAAAACAAATATTGGGCGCCTGGGTGGCTCAGTGGGTTAAGCTGCTGCCTTCGGCTCAGGTCATGATCCCAGGGTTCTGGGATCGAGTCCCGCATCGGGCTTTCTGCTCAGCAGGGAGCCTGCTTCCTCCTCTCTCTCTCTCTGCCTGTCTCTCTCTGTCAAATGAATAATAAAAAATCTTTACTTGTGATCTCTCTCTGTCAAATGAATAATAAAAAATCTTTAAAAAAAAAAAAAAGAAAAACAAATACTATGATATCTATCACATAATAAATGTTCAGTAAGTATTTACCACTCCTATCATTACCACAACAACTACTACTATTATCATTATTCACTACCAGTACATGATGAAGAAAAGGACAAAGATTCAAGTGGGTAGAAAGAGAGATGGAGAGAGGGTACAAATACAGACTGTTCAGAGAGAATTCTCTGTTCAAATTTAAAGAGAAAAACCCACTTAGGAACAGATCCGCTTTATCTCTGTACAGATAAAGAACTGTAGGCTGCCATCAGCTCCCAAGGGCACAGCCCACATGGAGACCTGCATCACTTAATGGTAGGCAGTATCTGGGTATTTCCAGGATGTTCTCTTACCATATAAATATGTCAGAGAGGGGCATCCGGGTGGCACAGCTGGCTAAGCATCTGACTCTTGGTTTCGGCCTAGGTCATGATCTCACCGTCCTGAGACAGAGCCCCACCCTGGGCTCTGTGCTAAGGGCTAACTCTGTTTGCGATTCTCTCTCCCTCTTCCCTGCTCCTCCCACTTGTGTGCTCTCTCGCTCTCTCTCAAACAAGTAAGTAAAATCTTTAAAATAAAATGTCAGAGAGAATGTGGGAATACGGAAAGAGCACTGCTGCTCTTGGAGCAGTGCAAGGAACCTTAGCGTCAACACTGGGAGCCATGGACTTGCGGACAAGTCCTCTAGCTACTGGCTCATTTGTAAATGAGAAGAAAGGGCTAAAAAATCTCTGAAGTCCCTTCCAGCTATGACTGTTCTTCCCTTCTTTCCAAAAGGACTGCAGAGCAAGAATAACTCCCTAAGAGTTCACCACCACCACAAAAACATCCAACCCAAGTGCAGAACTTGTCTTCCACTTGTTCAGCCTCTAGTGAAAGCCAGGGATTTCGACTTGGCTTTTCTGAGATGCCACTGTCTCCTCTCATAGGACCAGGTTACTACTGGTACTTCTTATATTCCCCTTGCCTGGCTAATTCTGTTTCTTCTTCCAAGGCTCAGAACAGGTTTCATGCCTTTCAGCAAGAGCCTTCACTGATGTTGCCAACCTAGGTCTGGTGCCCCTTTTACATGCTCTGTTTCCCTCTTTCACTGCCCCCATACGCCGCACTGGGATTTTGTTATCAACTTGCCTAGATGGTAAGTCAGCTCACAGAGGGTAATAACCATGACACAGTGCCTATTGGTACTCAACAAATACTGAATGAATATCTTACTCCTCTTTACATCCCCAGAATCTAATACAGTGCCAGGCATATTTAAGTCCTCAAAATTAACAGAAAAGGCCACAGAGATATTAACAGACCTCTTCTCTGCACTCCAGCCCCCTATTTACTACAGCCTACTTTACATCTTGACTTGGTTACCTCAAAGAGCCTTCAAAACTCTCTTCATACTCTCTATGCTCTCTCTCCCAGAAAAAAACTGTCCCCATCCAGTGTTCCCAGCACAGCAAACCCAGTAACAGAAACCAGAATGACACCTCCCTCAACCTCACTTCCCGTATCTAAGCCAGCAGGAAGTCTTTTGGTTTTCCCTCCTAAATGAGCTCCAAAATTGATTTACTTCTTGACAAATTCTATACTACCATTCTAGTCCACACCATGCTTGGCTCTCACTTGGACCGTCCCTTAGCTCCTAAATGAGCTCCCTGCTTCCATTCCAAACCGTGCTCCACACAACACCCAAATGGAATCGGTCAAATTACAAAGCTGCTTATGAACTGTTTCCCTCAGCTCCTCCCTTTATGATACCCACTCCCGCTTAAAACGCTTCAGTGGCTTCCCAACGCATTGACATGAAAGAACAAGAGGAAAACATTTAATGAGGCCTTCAAAGCTTGTGGAATCTGACTCCTAACTCCACCGTCCTGCCTCCTAACAGTCCCTCACTTGCCAAGCTCCCTAATGCCACAAAGCCTTGGCACACATAAGCTGTTCCTTCTCTGGGACTTCCCTTCCTTTTTCACCTTCCAAACCCCAGGTGTGACTTACAGGCCATTTCCTCAGGCAGCTTTCCTTGACTTTAGTCCATCCAGGGTCCCTTGTCATCACTCATATATTGTAATCATTTCCTTTGTAGAATTCATCTCTTTGTATTTATACAACAGCCTTCCCCAGAGAGGCCATTTCCCAACAAAATCTTCTGCAAATCAGATTGGTCATTCCATTGCTTACAACTCTTCCATGCCTTCCTATCTCACTTAAAAAAAAAAATCATTCCCTTTACCAAGGCCTATCAAACCCTTGATAGGCCTTTACCTTTACCTTTACCTTTTCCTTTACCTTTTACCTTTACCTTTACCCTTTACCTGTCAGCATGTGCTGACACCCAGGCACCTCCCCAAACTTCTGCCCTCCCCCTCTCCTCGCACACTCTACTCCGCCACTCTGGCCTTGCTGTTCCTTAAACACAGACCAGCTCACCCCTGAACTCAGGGTCCTTATAAATTACCCTCCCTCTGCCAGAATGTTTTGTTCTCTGGGTCCACACTACTGGCTACTCACCAATCAGATGTCGGTTCCCTGACTGCCTTCCCTAAGAGAACACTGACCCTCACCCCATTTCTAGCCCTCTATTCCATCTTACTCTCTTCACTGCACGTACCACTAGAAGATAATCTCCATGGCGGCAAAGACTCTGCCCTGTTCATCTCAGTGCCTAGAAAAGTATCTGTTGCACAATAGAGACTCAACACCTATACTAATGCTTAAAGTAGCTTGTGGGTCCCCTTTCAAATAACTGAACCCCACTGACATAGGTAAGAGATAGAGGTATCGGGTGCCAGGGTGGCTCAGTCAGTTAAGCATCTGCCTTTAGCTTGGGTCATGGTCCCAGGGTCCTGGGATCAAGCCCCACATTGGGCTCCCTGCTCAGCGGGAAGTCTGCTTCTCTCTGTACCCCTCTCCCCTGCTTGTGATCTTGCTCTCAAATAAATAAATAAAACCTTTAAATTAGAAAAAAATTTTAAAAATTTTGAAAGGAGAGTTACCAAGAGTTGATACTAATTAAATTAGTAGGTTAAATTCTAAGATAGCCCCCCATGATTTCCACCCCCTGGTATACACATCCTGTATAAATCAATCCCCTTCCCTTGAGTTTGGCCAGTACCAGTATGGGATAGTTGTCCATATTATTAGGCTGCCTTGTATATAGGGGTGTGTGTGTGTGTGTGTGTGTGTGTGTGTGTGTATGTGTGTGTGTGTATATACACGACTCTTTTATAGCAGACTGGAAGGATTCTCCTGCTGGGTCTGAAGAATTTGCCAGGCTGTGAGCAGGTCAAATGTTTAGGGGCTGAGAGTGACCCCCCAGGTTACAGCCAGCAAGAAAATAAGGACCCTCAGTTACGTAAGCACAAAGAATTGAATTCTGTCTACCACCACTGAGCCAGGGTCGAGGAATCTTAGTCTCAGATGAGATCGTAGCCTCTGCAGACACTGTGACTTCTGCCTGGGGAGACTGTGAGCAAACAATACAGCTGTACTATGCCGGGACTTCTGACCTACAAAAACTGTGAGCTAAAAAATGGCTGGTGCTTTAAGCTGGAACTTTGTGGTACACTGTTATGCATCAACAGAAAACGAATGCAATGGCCATCAAGCCCACCAGACCCAAAGCTTACTTTTTATAACAAATACCTTGTTAACACACACCCCCAAAACACACTGAGATTTAGAACCTACTAAGCACTTAAAAAAAAATACACTGGTTAAAATAGAAGGGAAAAATCAAAATCAAAATAAAATAATATGTATCTCAACCGTATTATAAAACAAAAACATCCTAAGACGCCTGAGTAGCTCAGTTGGTTAAGTGTCTGTCATCGGCTCAGGTCATGAACCTGGGGTCCTGGGATTGAGCCCCATTGGACTCCCTGCTGGAGGAGGGGAGCTGGCTTTCCCTCTCCGTCTACCACTCCCCCTGCTTGTGCTCTCTGTCAAAATAAACAAAATCTTAAAAAAAAAAAAAAAAAAGTCCCTATAAATTTTCAAGACGCCTTCCGAGGGGAGATTCTATATCCACTGAAAACCTCTGCTTGCCAGGATCAGGGTATCTGAAACACACTGGCTTCAAACAGAGAATATTTACTCTCAAAATGCCTAGTATTTGTTAATTTTGCTTCTTCTGTATTACTGTTGTAGAACATGTCTTTGAAAGTCACATTAGCATTATATTTTTATCCTAACCTTTTTCCAAAATGGACTTAAGAAGGTTCGAAAGCCTCACAGTTCCCTTTTTTCCCTCCTCCTCCTCAATTATTAAGCACTCACTGAGAACAAGATACTGTTCCTTGAAATTAATTTTCACAATTAAATAGCCCTTTAAAGCCTCTAATTCATTTCCCAACTCTCATCTTTCAGATGTGAACAGAGAATCACCATCATCTAGTGGCTCATTATACATGCTATAAAATATTTCACCCCAGCTGTGAAGCTGGCCATAGTAAATACGTTTTGTTGCCTTAATCAAGATTTATGATAATATAATAATGTAATTTTTAAAGGCCACATGCCAAAGTACTTCCTAAATTAATAAAAATACTTAGCACTTCACCTATAACACACTTTCAAATCATCACACAATCTTGCAGGTAGCTATTTGCCCATGTGCCCAGGGCTAGTTACAATTGATGGAGAGCCTGTCACCAAGCCTATTTACTTGATTTATTTTACAGTGGCCTTCTAAGGCCACATACATAATGGGTACTCACTTTGTGATGGGAAAATAAATTATTTAGTCTGAACAATATGACAGTGTTACTATTAAGTTATTAATTCACTGAAAGGGGGAAATTCCTGAATAGTCTTTTTTTTTTTCATGTCCAAATAGCAATAAATATTCAGATTCCAAGATATGTGCTATGGTGAGTGCTGTGAAGTATGTAAACCTGGTGATTCACAGACCTGTACCCCTGGGGCTAATAATACATTATATGTTAATAAAAATTACAAAATTAAAAAAAATAAATATTCAGATTCCTAGAACCCTAGAGCTGGAAAGGGCTTCAGGACCAAAACCTACAACTTTTTATAGATGAGGAAACCGAGAAACTTCTCCAAGGTCACAATCATCAGTGGCAGAACCTGGTATAAGATAAGGAGAGACAGGGCTACAGGATCTCAATTCCTCACAGTGAGAAAATGGGGATAACCCCACCCCCAATATGGTGGCTATGAGGATGCAATAAAATAAAATAAAACACATGAAGGACATAGTATAATGGTCAACACATTTTCCTTTCCAGGATTTTCTCCACTAACCTCTCCCATCACTTTATTTTATTTTATTTTATTTTACCAAACTATCATTTAGAATGAAGCACGTTGGTGATGACTTTCTGACATTCATACTGCATTGACAACAAATTGGAGCAAACTGTAGCCCATTCGAGAATAGAAGGACTACTAGGAGGCTACAAAGGAAGCAGCTGACCCCGACTATCAGGATTTGAGTCTACACTCACCAAAGGCTTCAAGAACTTTCAACTTGCTGGACTGATGAGCCCAAACCAGCTTCCCCAAGGTTGGGAGCATGAAGACTTTAGAGCTAGTTGTTCAGCCTTGCACTTCACACATACTTGATCATCTCTTTTTCAGTTTTATTCAAACTTTTTCAGTTGTTTCCACACCTGTAGCCTCCTCTTCCTAACCTCCAATTCACTCCTGAATCCACTAAAGCCTCACTATTACCCCACCCCACTGAATCCACTCTTACCACAGACATCAGTGACTTCCTAGTTGGCATATCCAAAATTCGCTTTTCTATTCTTACCTTTCTGGATCTCTCTGCAGCATATGACACTCTTGAAAATACTCTTTTTGTAACCCTACTCTGTTAGCCTCTGTGACACTCTCTTCTCCTGGTTCTCCTTTTACCTCTGTGTCTCTTCTTTCACTACCAAGTCCTTAAGAGTTATATTCCCCAAGGCTTCCTTGTGAGTTTATCATTCCTTCTGGTTTTAACTACTACCTGTTAACTTCCAAATCTTGATCTCTAGGCCAGACATACCGGAATTTCAGATTCGTATGTACAGATTCATATGCCTACAATGTTATTCCACCACATGTCCCCACTGGCACTTCAAATCAGCATACTCAATACCAAATTAATCTTCTCTTAATGCATGTCTTCCTCCAGTGTCCTTTATCTTAATAGGGGGCATACCACGCAAGTAACCTATGCTAAAAACCTGTACTTTTCCCTTGAGTTCTTCCTTTCCCTGGCCCCACCTTGTCTAATCCATTAATTAGATTTTTTTTTTTAAGATTTACTTATTTAAGAGAAAAAGAGAGAGTGTGTGAGTAGGGGAAAGGGCAGAGAGAGAGAGGGAGAGAGAATCTCAAGAAGACTATACAATGAGCATGGATCCCAATGTGGGGTTTGATCCCACAACCGTGAGATCATGATGTGAGCCGAAACCAAGAGTCAGACGCTTAACAAACTGAGCCACCCAGGAGCCCCAAGATCTTCTAATTTTACCTCCTAAATATTACTCCTCTAATTCATCCTCCTATGTCTGTCTAACTTCTGCCCCAGTTCAGGTTTCAGTCATCTCTTACCTGCACTACTCTGACAGCTTCCAAACTATCTCTCCACCTTCCACTTTGTCCCCCTCAATTCCACCTCTACTGGGTTTGCACAATAACCAATCTAAAATTAAGATATAATCAAGCTAGTCCCTGGTTTAACACTTTTTAAATTCTCTAATTAAAAGGCTCTGCAGTCAAACGTCTATACTTTGGAATTCCCTCTCTGAACTCTTTGCAAGGTCAAGACATGAACTTGAACTAGTTACTCAACTTCTCTGCCCCTCCATATTTTCACTTATGAATGTCCCAGAGGATTAAACATGATAATTATTTTTTAATATGATTACTTAATAAGATCTGATAGAGTTCAAACAAATGTCAAGAATCTCTTTTTTATGTTTGAATGCCATATTATTTTTATATATATTTTAGTATCACTTTTTTTTCTTTTTTTAAAAAATTTTTATCTTTATAGTAACATATAATGTATTATTAGCCCCAGGGATACAGGTCTGTGAATCGCCAGGTTTACACACTTCACAGCTAAATGTGATAATTATAAAACACTTACTATAGTTCCTGGCATATAGTAAGTGCTTAACAAGTGGTAGTTATTAGTGATTATATTTTTAATACAATTATAATAATCAGATTATGGTCATTGGAATGGTATACAAACTCGCAGACAGGGCATCCATGCCCCTTCTCCGAAATGACCCTTGCTTACCACTCTAGCCTCCATTCTGCCTTTCACTTTATGTTTTAGCAACACCACTTACCCTGACACACTCTGCCATCTGTCTGACAAAAATATATGTTTCCTTGACCCCCTGCATAAGTAGGGCCTTATTCTTTAGGCTCAATTAAGTGTCACCATCACCAGGAAGCCTCCTCTGAACATCAATGCTTATTAAGATGTCTTAATTAAGATGTTTCCTCAGAAGTATGGATAGACTAAGTATTCATAGCATATAAATTTTAAGCTAATAGTCTGGATATCTTGGTCTCACAGCACCTACCACTTTATATCACAAACATCTACCTTTAAATTTACCACCCCCACTAGATTACAAGTTCTTTGTGGTCAGGAAACATAAATTACTCTCTTTTGTATCCAGAGTACTTAATATAACCTAGTGGGAGGTCAACAAATGTCTGCATGGATGAGAGGGAAGCTGCCTGGGAATCTCCTCTCCACTTCTACCTGAATTAGGTCAATTCTTACCATGAAGGCATCACATCATACTCAAATTTAACTTATGTGAATTCAATTATTTATATAGAAGGAGTCCTCAAAATAGAGGGAGCTGGGGCGCCTGGATGGCTCAGTGGGTTAAGCCTCTGCCTTTGGCTCAGGTCATGATCTCAGGGTCCTGGGATAGAGCCCTGCAATGGACTCTCTGCTCAGCAGGGAGCCTGCTTCCCTCTCTCTCTCTGCCTGTCTCTCTGCCTACTTGTGATCTCTGACTGTCAAATAAATAAATAAACTCTTTAAAAAAAAAAAAAATAGAGGGAGCTACCCATCACTCAACGACTCCACTCAATGTTCCTTGCTGTACCCAAGCCTGAAACAAGGTCTGAGGGATTTTAGAAGCTTCTCAATCACTGACAAGTAAGTGGAAGCAGCAAAAAATTAATGGAAGGCCCAAGAGAAACTGACAACAGAGAGGAAGAGAGGCGGGAGAACAGTTATCCTGCCTTAGGAAAATTAACCCTTCCTTAAAAAACTTTGAGAGGGTGATTTCTTCACCTCTAAATAATTTAATAGAGTTTACTGAAATTAATGGTACACAATTCTTCAGTAGTTACATATGTAAATGTCTGGGTAATTAAACCTGTAATGGAGGGGTGACAACAGTAGGGAGAGCAAGGAAATCAATGAAAACAATGCAACTGCACCCAAATTACTACTAACAGAGTAAGAAATTTAAGGATCTGAGAGAACTTTTATCAAGCACCAGGTACAGAAGTGCAAAGACAGTTTCATAGTGGTGCTTTAGAGGCACGCCAGGGAATGGTGCGTAATAGTGAGGTGCTGATAAGCCAAATTAGGGGTGTCAAACAAAACTTCTGGTAAAATTAAATTCTCATAATTCAAATTAGCTTATTTTAGGACATTCCTGTATTAAAAGAACCATGATATGGTATTTTGGAGGCATTAAAGGGTCTTCCAAAGAAAATTTTCACACTACCTGATTTTTACATTTTGTCCTGACTTTAGAATATAACCACTAACCCACTCCCACCCAACCATGCGACAACTCCCCTATATTCTCTTGCTAATGCCATCATCTATGGGAACAAACAAACCACTATGCTGGTAACTAGAGCCCTGGGCCTCCACTTGAGTCCCCAAGACTTGACTAGTTCCATAGCCAGCATAAAAACAAATACCCTGGCAGCTGGCACTGCAAAGAGGGAGATGGCCAGTTCCATCTCAGCAAACACAAACGAGGGGCCTGTGAGAATAAGCATGCTGGGAGGAAAGCAAGACCATGCAGTTCTTCCCCACCCTTAGGGGAACCTCATCTTAGCTATCTCTTGGTAGACTACCCAATATCCATGCTATGCTTCATCTGATATCATTCTTACTCCTCCTCCACTACACTACAAACTTCTTGAGGGCAGGGACTAGATCATAATGCTTGAGGGAAGAATTACCAGACCGCTCACACCCATTAATCTCCTTGTCAAAGCATCATGAAATATTGCTTCATGATAGCACAGATTTTCCTACTCATTACAACCATCTAAAACTGGTATGAACTACTTTATAAAGAAATGAAACGTCCATCAAAAAGGGAGTTATGATATATCTGTTAAAAGATAATTTAAAAGGTAAAATCACAACACGTATAAATCATGATATAGATAGAAAACATATCAAAGATTTTATTTAAATCACTAATTAATGAAGCATTCAGTAAGATATTATAAAGAGTTCAAAACAGAAGTCAAAGAACGCACACACAGACGCACACACACAGGTACGCATGCTATCTGGAATGCTAACACTGCTTTACAAATAGATGCATAGCCAGTCAATATCCCCAGGGCAACATTCAATTGCCTTCCACTGGACAAAATCCACTTGTGTTTCTATGAACAAGAATCATCTGCATTACTGTCAGTTTTCCACAATTTATAGTTAAAAAATAGCTCAAAGACAATGAAAGGCACAGATAGCCCAGAAGACTGCACTAGATAGGACAGTCAGTGATTTATTTTTTAATGCCCATTTCCGTCTTCCACAATTCTTTTTTTTCCTGACAACAACCATACAATGAATGGAACATTGTAAGGGCTGCTAAAGAGATTGAGGCAAGCTTTTCATATACTGACATGGAACAGCCTCCAAGATACAATGAGGAAAAAGCAAGATGCAGTAATGTAGTATGTGACATTTATGTTTAAGAATAAACATAAGAATGTGCCATTTACAAGCAGATTATTTCTGAAAAGGTATATAGGAATCTTTACTACTTTTATTCACCCCCAATGGAATAAGAGCATATCTTTGCCTGCTTTGTTCATCCCTCTATCTCCAAACGCTAGAACAATTTCTGGTATTTACGTGGCACTTGATAAAAATTTGTTGACCAAACCAGTATATCAGTGGTAGTAGTGGCTGCTTCCAGAAGGAAGAACTGGATGTCTATTGCGTAAGGATGAAGGGACGACCTACTTTCTGTTGTATACCCCTTTGTATTTTTTAATTTTGTACCATGCCCATATATTACCTCCTTAAAATTGTTTTTTTTTTTTTTAAAAGATAATGAGTTGATTTGTTACAAAGGGGATTTCCTCATTAAGCTATGTTCTCCATCTCTAGGACTTCAGGAAGGTACTGAAAACTACAGAGTGAGTATTAGCTGACTTGATATAAGTGAGCCTCATACTGAAAATACAAAGCTCAAAAATAAATAGAAATATTTAAATGGTTTAACCACTTTAGAAAAGTATGCTTTTATCTATTGATATTGAAGATCTGCACACCATATAACTCAGTAATACTACTCTATTATATGCTAAGGTAAGATATGTTCATGAGCATGTATAAGAATATCCTAGCTAAAACAGGAAAGGCCCTAGAAACAACCAAAATGTCCATCAAAAATGGAAAGGATAAATTGTACAGTCCTGAAATAGAATACTATGCAGCAGTGAAAATGAAAAATCAGCTGTACGCAATAAGATGAATAAATCTCAAAATGTAGTATTAAACAATCCCAACATAAAGAATACATACATATGATTTTATATAAGGTTCCAAAATAGGATAAGTAACCTCTAACTGTTTAATGGGTATACTTAGGGGATAAAACATTGGGAAAAAAAAAGAGTAAGGAAGTAAGATAAAAGTCAGGACAGTGTTTACTTTTAGGAGAGGGGCTGAGATTGGGAAGGGGCCTAGGGACCCGCAGAGTTTTATTTCTTAACCAAGTGGAAATATACCGGTTGTTACTTTAAAATAATTTATTAAGTTCAGCATATGTGTTCCATGTACTTTTCTGTATGTGTATAGTTGGACACCAGAAACAAAAGTTTTAAAAGATATAGACATTTTCTATGCAAGCTGGAACCCAGGCAAGGAAAGCATCAGTGTGAGTTCTAGAACCTAGGACTATGTGTCCTATGGGACAAAAAAGGAAAGCGAGGGGGGAGACAAGTTTTCTTTTTCTTTTTTTTGGAGGTTCCTTGTGCCTTGGTCAGCTCAGTTCAAGTGTTTCCATTTTTCACAGCTTGTTCACTTCTTTCTCCATTTTTGGTATCTACTAATGTCTTTAAAAGCTCTTATGTGGGGCACCTGGGTAGCTCAGTTGGCTAAACATCTGCCTTGGACTCAGGTCATGATCCTGAATCCTGGGATCAAGCCCCACATCAGGCTCCCTGCTCAGTGGAAGGTCTGCTTCTCCCTCTCTCTCTGCTCCTCCCCCATCTCATGCTCTCTCTCTTTGCTCACTCACTCTCTCTCAAATAAATAAATACTCTTTTTTTTTTTTAATTTATTTGACAGAGATCACAAGTAGGCAGAGAGGCAGGCAGAGAGAGGAGGAAGCAGGCTCCCTGCTGAGCAGAGAGCCCAGTGCGGGGCTCGATCCCAGGACCTGGAATCATGACCCGAGCTGAAGGCAGAGGCTTCAACACTGAGCCACTCAGGTACCCCAATAATCTTTTTTTTTTTTTTTTTTTTTAATCTCCTGCAATTTTGCTAACACTCTGTCCATGGTCCCCAAAGTTTAGTTCTATCAGAACCACCTAAAGGTAATGGTAAAACATAGACTGCCAAGTCCCATCCCCAGAGTTTCTGGTTCAGAAGGTCTAAAGTGAGGTCCTCAAATTTCCATTTTGAACAAACTACCAGGTGACTTTAATGTTGTCCTTGAACCACTGCTCTATAGCTAAGGATTCTAATGCAATAATATAGGCAAGAAATGAAGGACTTCAATGAAGGTAAAAGCAGTAAGAATGGAAGGAGAAAATGGGTGTGAGGGATTATGAACAAGACAGAATATGAGGGTACAAGAGAGAAGGAGTTCAGAACACTCAGCTTTTCAGCTTAGATGAATAATGTAGAATTCATCAGGACAAGGAATTGAGGGGGAAGAAAAGCAAGTTCAATCTGGTAAGAAATTAATCTATGGCTAGGAAGTATGACTAAGGAAGCCTAAGAAAGGCACCTAACTTAAATGGAAAGGTAGAGGGAAGCATGAATGGAATGAGGCAACAAAAGGAAAGCACTCTAAAAGTACTTGGTAAATATGAGAAACCCCATAGAAGTAAGCAGGTGACCCTCTCACAAAGGAATTTTATGCAATTGTAAAAAAGAACAAGAAAGGTTCTAGGAACTTACATGAAGTGGTTTCCAGGATACAATGTTAAGTGTAAAAAGTAAAATGCAAAAGAATGTCTACAGCACCTTTTGTGTAAGAAAAAAAATGGGGGAATAAGAAAATACCCATGTATCTGGTCATTTGTGCAAAAGGAAGCACAGTAAGGATAGAACAGAGAAAATGAACAGATTGTAGATGGTGGTCAGAAAGAGGGTGGAAAAGACAGAAGAAATGGGGATGCCACTTTTCTGAGAGTGCCTTCTTGACTTTTGCAACCAAGTTCATGTTTCACATGCTGAAAAAGGACAGTAAATGAAGTCAACAAAGATGGGAAGGCAAGAGGGTGACCTAAAATACAGAGAATCAAATGAACCAAACTCTATTTCAAATGAGTAACATATTCACACTAAAGGAACTACTTAACTATGTAACTTTTGAAAGTGGTTGTACAATATGCCTTCAGGCTAAAGGTTAAAAAACAAACACTACGTTAGCAATTCTGAACCTACTTTCTAGGTACATGAATGTACAGATAAGTAAATATAAGGTCAAAAACGGGGGGCAGGTTTTCACTGTAGGAGAAGGGAGTAACAAACATGAAAAGAGGAACAGTTAGAAGAAAGCCTGCAAGAAATCCTGTGGTATAGGATGGGAACTGGAAGGGTCAGTGTGAACTTCTGGATTTAATACAGGTAGTCTACGGCCATACCACCCTGAACGCGCCCAATCTCGTCTGATCTCGGAAGCTAAGCAGGGTCGGGCCTGGTTAGTACTTGGATGGATTTAATACAGGTAGAAGATACACAAAACTAGATAAAGAGGTGTGTGGGTGCACACACCCACACACACAGCCCTGAGAGAGTCTAGAAGCAATGACATTCCGATAGATGCGAGCACACCTAGCACTGGGATTTTTAATTTTCATTACACTGTACTTAACATACAGTTGTATCAGTTCCAGGTGTACAGTTTAATGATTCAACAGTTCCATATATTTATTATTCAGTGCTCATCAAGGTAAGTTTATCTTAATCCCCTTTACCTGTTTCACCCGTCTCTCCCCCGGCCCTCCCCCCAACCCCGTAACTATCAGTTTGTTCTCCATAATGAAGAGTCTGGTATTTTGTCTCTCTCTTTTTTTTTTCATTTCTTTTGTTCTTTTTGTTATTTCTTTTGTTTCGTAAATTCCATATGTGAGTGAAATCACATGGTATTTGTCTTCCTCTGATTGATTTTTTTCATCTAGCACTGTATCTTCTAGATCCCTCCATGTTGACACAAATGGCAAGATTTCATTCTTTTTATGGCTGAAGAATATTCCATTGAATATATACCACATCTTTATCCATTCACCTATTGATGGGCACCTGGGCTGCCTCCATAGTTTAGCTATTGGAAATAAGGCTCTGCAGCTTACTCTTGAACAGTGTGTGTGTGTGTGTGTGTGTGTATGAGAGAGAGAGAGAGAAGGGATAAAACAGATATGGTAAAACGTTAACATTTGGGGGAATGTAGTAAAGGTTATAAGAGAATTCTTTTCTGTCGAAAATTGGGTCAAAATAAAAAGAAAAAAGTAAGGTAATTGATACCTATTAGGGTAGGGACAGTAAAATCTAGATCTTGTTAACATCTAAAGAAACAGGGGTGTCTGGGTGGCTCAGGGGTAAGCCTCTGACCCTTGGTTTTGGCTCAGGTTGTGATCTCAGGGTTGTGAGACTGAGCTCCATGCTCGGTGCAGAGTCTGCTTGACATTCTCTCTTTCTCTCTCCCTCTCTCTCTGCCCCTACCCTGCTCATGCTCTCTCTCTAAATCTCTCTCTAAAATAAATAAAAATCTTTAAAGAAATAAAGTGCCAAAATATGACCTAACTGTGATGTTTCAAAAAGACTCTCTGCCTAAACCAACTATATTCTATATACATTTTCGAAAGAATGAGATTTGGAATCTAATGAAGCTACTTAAGAACCCTACTCAAGAAGAATTTCTCAAGTACCCAAAGGACTTGAACAAAGTTAAAAGCCTCATCCAAGCCATGAAACCCAAAGTCACTGTGCCTTGTGGAAGCTGAAATGTCTGCCTTCCATCACAGGTTAAGCAAGCATTTTTCTTCTAAAAGTTTGGAAGGTATGGGGCACCTGGGTGGCTCGGTGGGTTAAGCTCTGCCTTCAGCTCAAGTCATGATCTCAGGGTCCTGGAATCAAGCCCCACATCAGGCTCTCTGCTCGGCTGGGGGCCTGCTTCTCCCTCTCTCTCTGCCTGCCTCTCTGCCCACTTGTGATCTCTCTGTCTCTCTCTGTGTTTCAAATAAATAAATAAATAAATAAATAAATAAAATATTTTAAAAGTTTGGAAGGTAAATCAATTTGCCTTAAAATGTTTGATTTTGAAGATTAATCATGAAAATCATTAAATAGTGTAAATGAAATGATAGAAAAATAAATGTAATAAAATAGAATAAAAATGAAAGCTTTCCAGAAGTTTTGGAACTGTAGCTAATGAAATACATACAAAACTTCAAGAAATCACAACAAATCTATAATCTGTGAAGACCGGCTTTAGATTTTAAAAAACACTACCTTGACTTCAGAACATTTCCAGAATATACTGTTAATACACAAGTCAGAAAAATTACTACATTACTACTACACGGTGACAATAGAGACAATCAGGGGCACCTGGGTGGCTCAATCAGTAAAGCATCTGCCTTTGTCTCAGGTCATGATATCAGAGTACTGGGTTGGAGCCCCACATGGGTGGGGTGGGGGGTACCTGCTCAGCAGGGAGTCTGCTTCTCCCTCTCCTTCTGCCCCTCACTCCACTCTTGCACACTCTCTTGCTGTCAAATAAATAAATAAGTAAAATCTTTTAAAAAAACAGACAATTTCAGCTGAGGAAAATAGCTTCATATGACAAAGGATCTATGGTGTTTTAAAATAAACCTACAAATTCTTTGACCCACCCACCCCCCCCAAAAAAGTGAAGCCTAACTGCCTTCCTTTGAGTGTGTGCTGGTTTTAATGACTTGTTTGTAAAAAATGGAACAGAGCAGAATGGGCAGTGTGTGTTTTCAAAACAGGCCATATAAGGCATGTGGTATCCTCCTTCCTCTTGCATCAATTGCTCTCGGTGAAGCCAGCTGACATGTTGTGAGGATACTCAAACAGTCCAATAAAAGATCTAAGGCTTACGCCAACAGCCATGTGAGGCAGCCATCTTGGAAACAGACCCCCCAGGCCCAACAAGCCTATGGACAACTACAGCAGTCCTGGTCAACAGGGGAGGGCAATTCATCAGAGACTCTGAGCCAAAACCATCCAAATAAGCTGCAGATGAATTCCCAACCCACAGAAATCATTAGATAAGAAATTTGGGGGAGGCTCCTGGGTGGCTCAGTCAGTTGGGCCTCCAACTCTTGATTTCAGTTCAGGTCATGATCTCAGGGTTGTGAAATAGAGCTCCCCATCAGGCTTTGAGCTGGGTACAGACCTGCTTAAGATTCTCTCGCTCCCTCTGTCCCTTCCCTCTCCACCTCTCTCTCTGTCTCCTTTTCTTCTAAAAAAAAAAGTTTGCTGTTTTAGGCTGCTAATTTGGGGGGGAGGGTAATTTGTTACATGGCAATAGATAATACTGGGTTTAATATTTATCCATTTGTGTATTAATTGGGGAAATTAGCCAGAATTCAGTCTGGTTTACAAAGATGCTTACAGTTGTAATTTCAGGACTATTAAAAGCTAGGACCCAAAAGGGTCAAATAAAATATACAGATAACTATTTAACTTGTAAATAGATTAAAAAATGAACACGTGGGTGGGTAGAAGGAATAAGTGGTGTAGAGAGAAGGGAGAGAAGTATACACTGTTTAGGATGACGAGCAAGATATTTTTCATTAAGTGACAAAAAAGGAGTTCTGAATTTACTTTAAATGTCATTAGCTTGGAAAAGTACAGTTCCTCCTATTGAAAACTTTTGCACCTATATATGGAAAAGTAGAAAATCTGATGTTTATGTAAAATCTCTTGTCAGTCAGCTAAAAAATAAATAAATGGTCAAATAAAACCATGTCTTCACAAAAGACATCATTAGGTCTTTTAAATGTCTACCTCCTTTTCCCCTCTAACCCAAAAATATTATTAAATTGTCTTCAATCGTTGAGGCAATTATTAAAATTCTAACTTCCTCCAATAAAGTTCTCCAAATCAGCAAAAACAAGATGGGATTTCTCCATATGGACATTTGCATGCTAGGGCCCCATGCTGACACCAGTAGGTGACATGAAGAGCATTGGCTCTGGAGTCCAGGCCTGGGGCTGAAGCCCTGTCCCATCACACTAGCCACAAATGGAAGGCAAACTTTTCTCCCCATTTTGTGTCTCAGTTGCTTTATTAGTAAAATGGAGATAACACTCAACTTACAAACCTGTTATTATAAGGATTAAATGACATATAGAAAGAACCTAGCATAATACAGTGACTTGACAAACAATAGCTAGTTGTTAATAATGTTTCTGCTTACGTGTATTATAAGTACACTTCCCAAACTAAGAAAACAAGGACATAGACTGGTCGATATTTTTTGGTATCCTATAAAGATGTAAAAGGCAGTCCAAGAAATTAATATGGATTTGTGACATTATAATTTCTGGAATATTCATGCATGAACTGATATCAAAACTTAACATTCAAGCACTCAACAAGCACTGGAGAACCTACTCTGTGACCAATCTTTATACAGCATTTATCATATTCTCTGTAGTACTGTAAATACATTTTTTCTCCTCTACCAAGTATATATTCTTTGATTGCTTAAAACTTCTTGTTTATTGGGGTGCCTGGGCAGCACAGTTGGTTAACATCCCACTCTTGGTTTTGCCTCAGGTCATGATCTCAGGGTCCTGGGATAGGACGCCATTGCCAGGCTCCATGCTCGGTAGTCTGCTTGAGTTTCTCCCTTTCTTTCTCTCTCTTTCTTTTTCGCTCTCTCTCTCCTTCTGGCCCTCCTGCTCATGCTCTCTTTTGATCAAATAAATAAATCTTCAAAAATTTTTATTTATTTTTATATTTTTTTCATGGCTCCTTGCATACATTAGGCTGAATGAATTTAACTTCAAGTCCTTGAGGTCTGCTCATATCAATATATTCTTAACAGTATAAAATACAGGTATCAGATCTTCTCCTGACAACATGTATGCACACTGATTCACACTCATTTACACAACTAAAGCCAGGGTTAGATAGATGCTCAGAGCAGTTAGTTCTCTATGGCCAGCACTTGACACAGTTTCTGGCACATGGTAATTACTTAACAAATGTTGACTATTATAAATGAGAGAGACCAAGAGCCCAGAAAGCATGGTGAATAGCTAACTAGTTCATCATTAAACTACAACTTACCTCCTGAAATCTCTTTACTATGTGCTTGTACTATTGCTTGTACTATTTACACAACTAGTGTTTAATTTTCTTATACCATGGAACTCTCTTACGAATTACTGTCAGGGACGAGAATTAACATTTGCTCCATATGCCAAAATGTGAGACACGTAAGACCCAAAGTATATCAGCAAACAAGATATGAGTCTTCATATTCAGTTTCCTCTTGATCCACATTTCTGTGATCATATCTCCTCCTGCTTCTTTCTTTTGCCCAACCTATCGTAAACTTCCAAGGTACAGGGAGTATATTATTTGCTTATCATATAAACCTGCAAAGTGCCTCATACAAGACATAGACTGTAATCTTGACACTTGTTACTGACAAGTATTCTGCAAACTAGATTGTGACATTAAAAATAACAGGGGTGGGGTTAGGACATCTAACACGAAATCACAGCACATAGCTAATGCATCAGTTATTTGAAAGAAATTTTCTGTAGTTATTTCATGTGTGTGTGTGTGTGTGTGTGTGTGTGTAAAATTAGAAACGGTATCTTCTCTACGACTCAGCATAGATATAAGAGGATGAATGAAATCTGTGTGTGAAGTATGTGCGCTCATAAATATGGACAGTATTAAGGGGCTTCCAAGGTTCATTCAAGCAATGCTATGTGCCAAGCATAATGCCAAATTCTGGGGAAGACAGAAATAAGAATGTGATGAGGCCTATGGACCTGGAAAGAACACTGGTGGATCTACAGAGTCTTCAGACTGCTACCTCCCTAACCTTCTCTGAACTCTCTCCTAGTTCTCCATTCACCTCAATCTCTTTGTTAGTCTCAGTGCTGGTTTCTCTCCTTTCACCCAGTCTTCAAGTCAGTAGTTCTCAAAGTGCGGTCGTGGGAATACCAGCATCAGGATCACCTGAGAACGTGTTAAAAATACAAATTCTCCACCCCACTCAGATCTACTCAGTCAGGAACTATGGCCGTGGGGTCCAGTAATCTGCATTTTATCAAGGCCTCCTGTATTTCTCCTGAAGTCTGAGGACCAGTCAAAGTTTGATCTAAGTGTTGATGTCCAGAAGTTCCACTCCTTGTAATTTCAGTTCTCATTCTCTAATTTTGGGGTAGTTGTATCTTCTTCTACTACCTCTACAATGCTAACTATAACTACCACTACTAATAGCAACAGCTATCATTTATTAAGCATTTATAAGATAGGTACTGTGTCAAACATTGTGCATATACTATCTTATTTAATCTCCACAATGATTCTTTAAGGTATTATTGATCCCACTTTTTGGAAGAAATTAAGGCTTAGAAATGTTAAATAACTTGCCCCTAGTTGCCCAATCCAACCAATAAGTGAAACAGATCTGAACTCAGGTTTTCTGAACTCCAAAGTCCACAGAGTTAACTACTATACTCACTCCTAGAAAAGTACTATTTCCTTAGCCTTGGAGATTGTCACAATTATTCCTAAACTGTCTCATCAACTCTGGAGTAGAAATCCCAATCACTATTGGCTCTCTCTAAACTCTACACAGGGACCTGCTAATTAACATGCCATCATTTCCTCTCTCCATTGCATATCTGTTCTTCCTCCTGTGTTATCTAATCTAATGTCCTCATAAATCACCAGTTATTCAAGCCATACACACCTTTGACGTCTCACTCCCTCACCTCTAGCTGGTCATAACATTTAAAGATTTTAACATGTGGTGCGCCTGGGTGGGTCAGTGGGTTAAAGCCTCTGTCTTCGGCTCAGGTCATGATCTCAGGGTCCTGGGATCGAGACCCGCATGGGGCTCAGCGGGGAGCCTTCTACCTCCAATCTTTCTCTCTGCCTGCCTCTCCGCCTACTTGTGATCTCTGTCTGTCAAATAAATAAATAAATAAATCTTAAAAAAAAAAAAATAAAGATTTTAACATCTAGGGGCACTTGGGTGGCTCAGTTCATTAAACTTCTGCCTTCAGCTCAGGTCTTGATCTCAGAGTCCTGGAATCGAGCCCCATATCGGGCTCTCTGCTCAGTGGCAAGCCTGCTTCCTCCTCTCTCCCTCTCTGCCTGCCTCTCTGCCCACTTGTGATCTGTCAAATAAATAAATAAAATCTTTAAAAAAAAAATTTTAACATCTAAAATACCTCTACAGTCCACCCATTCCCACTCTCCCTTTTCATGCTCCCAGCATCTTTTTTTTTTAAGATTTTATTTATTTATTTGATAGAGATCACAAGTAGACGGAGAGGCAGGCAGAGGAGAGGCGAAAGCAAGAAAGCAAGCTCCCTGCTGAGCAGAGAGCCAGATGCGGGGCTCGATTCCAGGACCCTGAGATCATGACCTGAGCTGAAGACAGAGGTTCAACCCACTGAGCCACCCAGGTTCCCCTGTCCCAGCATGTTTTATCTACATTCTAACTGGTCTCCTTGGCTCTCCACACTAACGCAACTCTGCACAGGAACTGTGAGTTAACTTTGTGATCTGATTAGTCCACTTTCTAAGGCCCTCCATCACCAACATGGGGGTGACACTGGAGGGAAGAAAGTCTAGGCTTTTTAGAATGGAATGGAAACCCCCTTCATAATTTGGCTCCAAATATACTTTCTTGTCTCATCAAGAAACAACTCAAGGTTTTCTGAAAATCCTATTATTTTTAATCTTTGGCAACCTTGCTTATGCTCTCCCCTCTGCTTGGAATGCCTGTTTTCCCTTTTACGTGTGCAAAATTCTACTTAACTTGCAGGGCTAATAAGTTCTATCCTCTTCTCTTTAAAGCTTTCCCTGATTCTATCAATTTTTCCCCAGCCAAAGTCATCAATGGCCTCAGCATTTTACTTATTCCAAAGTGATTAACTCTTATAACACACCACATTTAGGGGTTAATCTAGTCTGACGAACACTTAGTATCTCCGAGGGTAGACTGTGTCTTGTTGTTTGTGTTCCCAGCACCCACCACAGTACTAGCCATAGCCAGCACCCAATAAATATTTGCTGAGTTGTTAAATAATGCAACATTTGGTGTTGCAACTTTACACAGGGTAGGTTAGCAATTCAACTTCAGGTTTATGCACCACTCAAAAGAATTTCCACATAACAACAAAAGGTATTATAAAGACTAAAGGTTCAATACTCAACGGCAACATTATTTTCTCAAATCTTTCTGTCAATATTTTTTAGCATCCTTCTTCAAACAGACTCCTTTCCCAGCAAACATTCTTTGTATATATTACAGGATCAGCAGTAACTACAATCCTCACAGACCACTGTTAAGAGATAATCCCAAGCAAATCTGTGTCACCGAGAGTGGCTGGATAATTGTTTTGGGTACATCATTTCAGATTTCCAATGGAGAGGCCCAAGCACATCAGGCAAATTTTAGAAATGGGGACATGCACTGCTGGCTAAATACATAAGATACATTCACATTAGCGAGGCATTTATTCAAATTACTAACTGAAATCAGAAGTATACAACAACCTGATCCTGGTTCAACCATAATATTCCCTAAGTTTAAGTAAGGATAACACGTATTCTTGTCTAAGACTCTATTTTAACACAAATCCCATGCCATCCAAAAAGCTGGCCTGATCCCCGTTATCAGTGGGATCCTGATAAGCCTGCCTTCGTCTTAACCCTTTCCCTTCCCAACCTACTAAACCTTCTCTCTCCAGTATCTCCCTATCAGAGGTTTCCTACCCCATTCACTGGGCAGGCCCTGAAGGTCTGTCTCCTCTATATATACCCCATCAAAAACACTCACACGATCTTCTCAACACAACACGTGATTTCTTTTCTCTCATTCAAATTTTATAGCTCTTTCAAAGACTGGATCAAATCTTACCTCTTCCAAAGAGTTCGCTAACTCAGCCCACCACAAGCCTTAACTTTTCTAAATTTCTCCTGCACTTAAGTACAGCTCCTCCCACAGCACTTGGATACATACTGCCTCATTTGGTTTCATGATTTGACATACATATGCTCTTAAAAACAAAACAAAACAAAAAACAGGTCTTCTACATCATTTGTATCTACAACCCTCCTCCCACATGTTACATGGTATAGGCTAGGGGGGCACATGTATTAGCTACTTGATGAACTAAATTAAATGTTTGCTGTACATTAATAAACACTCACAATGCAATATATTAAAAAATACCTATTGTGTGCCTACTCTGCAGCAAACTTCTGTAGATGCTTAAGAGATAGCCATGAATAAAAATGACATAATACCTGTCCTAAAAACGGGTACTGTCCAGAGAACAAGAGACACTAAATTTCCAGTACTCTATGTGCTACAGAGCAAGATTATTGGTTCCAACATGTAAGCACCTCAGGCAGCACACTTTACAGATCCTCTGTTAGGAAACTGAACCACAAAATTTTAGAGATGAACCAAAACTCACAAGTTAATTTCTTTAATTTTCTTGCACAGATCACGATTAAATTTCAGGATAGTCTCTGTACCAGTTCTAGGCATTGCCTTAATCAAAAGTCGGGAAATAATAACTTCTTCTGTACCTCCAATGCTCTTTTTCCCAAGGATAGTAACTACAGCCGCCACACACTGACTCACAAGGGGATCCATTGCACAGAGTGTACTGGTCCCCGTTGATTTGCTGAGGGTTCTCAGGCTTGCCCTACCACCACCATTTTCTAGCCCGCACGTTAAACAGAATCTGTATTTTCTACCTAGTAACTAGCAAGTCTGTACTACTTTTAAGGAAGACAAAAAACTGTGCCTCCCTGCTTCCTTGGCCTTCACGATGACAAAAAAACAACAGGGGTCTGAGAAATGAAACAGCTGATTGGAGTCTGCGAGGAAGTGAGAACTTAGGATGGATATCCGCCCCCAGCCTCAAAATCCTTAGCAACAATGTGACAGAATGCCTAGGGCAAAGTTGTATGCGTGCCTTAGGCACGTGCACATACATGCGAAGTTGGAAACTCGAGGCAACAGGTTGGCCGCCCCCTATCAGTACTGACAGATCGCCTTCCCCGGGTCGTGGGTGTGTCTGACGCCGCTCGCCGGCACTGATTCACAACTCTCTCCATAACAACCGGCTTCTCCTCGGAGCCCAGCCAGGGCAGGGGCGAGGAAGGCCCCAGCATGCCAAACTTTCCGAACCCCAACCCCGCGTCCCAGTTCCGCCTCCTCTCGGTCGCTGGGTCAACCCTGTCTCAGGCAGGCTTCGAGACTGCTCTGGGAACCTAGGCTTCTCCAGATTCCGACTCCTCTGTTTGGGAGCCTGGCAAAGCCACCCAGACACCTACTTCCCACTACACCTTCCGGGACTACACTGTCTTCACCCGTCCCTCGCTGCCGCTCCCGGACGGCCCGCGCCCAGAAACTGACCCTCGCCAGCCCCCGTCCCCGCTCCCTCCCCGCCCCCGGAAAAAGCGGCACAGGGGCGTGGAGTGGCGCGCGCGGGTACAGTGGGGGCGCGCGTTCCCGCGCCCCGGGCCCGCGCAGCAGGTGCGGCCAGGCCCCACCTCCCCTCCGAGGCCCCGGCTACTCACCCCAACGATGATCCTCTGCGACCTAGCCGCCCGTACGGACGCCTCTTCCGCCTGCTCCGCACGCCCCTCGTAGCCACCGCCCCCTCGGCCGCCGCCGTCGCCGCCGTCCTCGCCGCCGCCGCCGCCGCCGCCGCCGCCGCCGCGGCGCGCGTCCGCCCTCACGCACACCGCCGTGGCCGCGCACGCGCCTCTGCGCGCTGGCGTCACTTAGCAACCAGTCGGCGGCGGGGAGGCGGGATCTGAGGGTTTAGGGTCGGAGGTGCCCCCTGGCGGGTTTTGCGGCGTTTCCCCACCTTCCCGACCCGTCGCCCTCCTTAGCTGGGGGCTCCAGGGTGTGGCTGCCCTGCCGGCACCTGGCTCCGGGTAAGTCACGTCACCATACGTCAATGTATGGCGTCACCGATCGCGTCACTGCAGATGGGAAGGTCCCCGCCACGAGCTGCCCGCGCTCCTGTGGTTGCGAGAGCAGTGGCCTCTTCCAGACCCGCGCGGATCCCGTCGGTATTTCTGCGAAGTGCGGGAAGGTTGTACAGGGAGTGGAACCAGAAGGAGCTGAGGGCGCGGTTGACGGAAGACTGCTGAGTGACCCTCGTTAACCGAGCAGCAGGGTGTGATGGACCGATCCTTGAATTCCCGTTAACTTAGTTTATAAATGGGGCTAACAGTACCCATCCTGCCTGCCGGCAGAATCGTGAGGCTAAGAGGAAATAATGTATACAAACTTACTTTGTAGGGTATAAAGCCCATTAGACTTTAAAATACTTTTATTATAGGAGAAGGCGGCCAAGCAAGAGCAGAAGAAAGCAGGGACTTTGGAGTCAGAGAAACCTAGGTTCAAGTCTGATCCTGGCTGATGCTGGATAGGCAATTTTGCTTGACGTTTGTACAGACTGGGGTACTAGGGTGTGGGGGGGGTTGAGACTATCTAAAAAGGACATAATTCTAGGTGAAGGATGTTTCATGAGCAAGGTATGGAAGTGAAAATGAACAGGAAGAATAAGACTTGAGACCAGGAGACCAGTATTGAGGTGATTGCTATACTCCAGTTAAGAAGTGATAAGAGCCTTAACAAAGGTATTGGCAATGGAAATGTAGGAGAAAGAATAAATATGAGCACTGTTAAGGTGGTAGAATTGACGGAACTGAGAGGGGGATAAGTGAGAAGGACAAGTTTCTAGTATGGATGCTGAAATAGATGGTGGAACCATTTAGCAAGATGGGAAGAAAAATGAGTCTGGGTTATCCACCAGTTTCTGTACTAAATTACAAGATAGTGGTGGTGGAAGCCTTGGAGGATGATCAGATTTGTGGAATGAGATGGTGATGAGTTCAAATATAAATCTGCTTCTTGGGGAAACAATCTCCACTGGGACAGTTGCTGGGAGAGGCCAGGAGTATTATATTAATGGCTGTCACTCCAAATGGAATCTGGAGTCCATTTGGACTCTGCTCATGATTTTCTTTCCATTTGGAGTGATAGCCATTAATATAATATTCCTGGCCTCTCACTGCACCTGCCCCAGCTCACTACTCCCTGAAGCAGTGACTTCCTGATTGGTGAATTTAAAAGGAGAAACTGGACATATATAGCCCACCCATTCTTTTCTCTTAAAAGAAAATTGCCTTCAAGAAGTTGCCTTGGTGGTACTCTCTCCTTCTCCAGAAACAGGGTGCCTGGTCTAGGACCACAAAGTTAGTAAACAAATTTAATTTCATAATTTGGTATTAGGAAGCGCTCTGCCCACAGGTAACATCCACACAGAATAATGGTCCCCCAAGGATGTCCATGGCCTAATCTACAGAATCTCATGAATGTGTTCCCTCTCTTACATGGCAAAAGGGACTTTGCAGATGGGATTAAGTTAAGGATCTTAAAATGAAGAGATTATTTTAGGTTATTTGGCTGGCCTTGGAAGTAGGAAGTCTGAATCAGGGAAAACAAAAGTGAGGGAGAAAGAGAGATTTGAAGAATCTGCACTGCTGGCCTTGAAAATGGAACAGAGGAATGCAGACTCCTGGAAGCTGGAAAAGGCAAGGAAATGGAGTCTTCCTTAAAGCCTCCAGAGATAATGCAGCTCTGCCAATATCTTGATTTTAGGATTTCTAGTCTCCAGGACTGCGAGGTAATAAATTTGTGTTGTTTACTAAGTTTGTGATATTTGTTACAATAGCAATAGGAAACTGATACAGTCAATAGTAAAGATGATAGCTGGTCTTCTGCCACATTCTCCTTTATTTGAAAGAGAAGCATGTAGGTAGGTTCTCAGGCTCTCTCAAAGACTGAGCATTTTGACTGTGACTTGGTGGAGGGAACCTCCACATCCAGAGGGAGATATCCAATAAGCAGTTGAATTACACAGATCTATGAATGAGAAGAGAAGTTGAGTCAAAATAAAATAGTTTTAGAGGACATTAACTTTTAATTAGTAATTTAAGTACTAGGTATGGATGAGTTCAATCAGGGAGAAAATATAGAAGAAATAATAAAGAAGACCAAGGATAGAGTCCCAGGAAGCCCTAGCTCTAAAAAGCAGTGGCAGATGAACAGAAGCCCACAAAAAAGTCTGAGGAACTTGCATAATGCCTCAAGGCCCTAATGCCTCAAAAGCCAAGGTTGGAAAGAATTCTAAGATGGAGACAGGGTTCAGCAGAGTCAGAGATCGCAAGTAGGTCAAGTATATCGAGGACTGAAAAGCAATGACTGGATTTAAGAACACAAAAGTGGTTGGTGATCAATAATAATGGTTTAAGTGAGGTAGTGGATATAGACATCAAATTAGTGGGGTCTGAAAAGCAGGTCAATATATTGGATTGGATTCTGGTATGGTTGATGGAAGTTTGAAACTCTAGTCTTGGTTCTGGCAATTAACTAGCTAGGTAACTTTGGGAAAATCACTTTAAGTCTTCCAGGCTTTGGTTTTTCTCATGTACCCAGGAGAGATCAGGCTGAGTCTATGATTTGCACATAAATTCCTAGGTAATCCCAACTTTGTTTTAGGCCCATTTGCTTATAACAGCTCACTTAAAATTCTACTCAGGTTATTTCACCAAACATTGAGAGTTAGTTAGTATATTAACTGCCAGCTTCTATCCACATACTGTGGATCTAACACATTTATCTGAGAAGCTTAAAATTTAGGAAGGGAGATAAACACATAAGCGTGTAACTCATTGCCATAGTTCTTTTTTAAGCAAAGCAAGGTACAAATTGAATGAACTATTAACTGTAACATAGTATACTACATGCTATAGTAGAAATTTGTATGAAGTGAAATAAGGGATGTATAAAGTGATACAGACACGGCAGCAAACAATTTTGTCCAATGGAAACCAAGATATTTACCTATTCTCTCAGGTAGGCATAATGTGCTTCAAAAATGGACATAACTGTACCAATGACATTTCCCCTGATAATTTAAAAAATGAGAGTTGTACTAAGTGCCAATCATTTAACATTCCTTCTAGGTAGTTTTGTTGTGATCTGGAAGATTATTTATGTAGATCTACTTCTAAACTGTTAAACTGGGGAAAATGGGCCTATGTACCAGTTGCATGCAAGAGGAATTTATTTATTCCACCAGCTCCAAGAGGAAACATCTATTTGTTATACATACCACACTCTATTACATTTGCTCATCTGATTCTCAGATATTATCTCATTTAATTTTGAAGACATCAGCTTTTTGTATCAATAGCTGGCATTTTATCTCCATTTTAGCAGGTGAGAACACAGAGTTGAAGTAATCTGGTCAAGGTCATACTGACAACAGTTAAGTAATAGACTTAAGATTTGGACCCAGCTCAGGCATCCTCCTTTCCTTAGTTTAAGTGCCTTTGCTCTGTAGTATTATATCATTTGCACACCTTCATTTTAACATTTACTGTAATAATGATGATGCTTACTATGTGCCAGGTCCTGTTTTAGGTACATAATAGGCAGTAACTCATCTAAGCCTCATAACAACTCTTTGAGGTATGTGGTTTAATCACAATACTTTTATAAATCAGGCATAGAAATTTTAAGCACTTTATCCAAGGTCACACAATAACTGCTGGGGCCAGGGTTCAACCATACCAGGCACCTTCTGCTAACATTGAGGGATTCTAGACGACCATGGTTTCCAGAACTTATCAGTGCACTTACAGTAGGGCTGTTGTGTGTGATACTGCTTCATAGTCCTTATTAAATGAACACAAGAGAATTTTTTCTCAGACCAAATGTCATGAAACACTTGGCTACTGTTGAGTAACTGATATGTTTTCTCCTTATAGGCAATGTGAATTATATAACAGGCGTTTTTTTCCTTTCACTTTGACTGCCAAGGAGCTCCAAGTAAAATGTGGCTCAGAATTCGTAACTGGCAGCACCCTTGGCCTGCATATCTGTATTTTGTTGGTTTGAAATTTTTCAAAATAAAAAGTTGGGGGGAAAATAATCTAAATTCTTCTTTGTTTTCTAAATTTTGACAGTATACATTTATAATTAGAAAAAGCAAATAAAAGAATGTTTGCAGCTTCCAGTGATTTCTCAGGCTTTACTCTGTGGATAAGAACTAGTTTCCAATTAAATTCCATGAGTTCAATATGGATTCTTAGTTCTTAGAAAACCAGGACTTCTGCATTTTTTGAAAGCCTGGATCACTAGAATTTGTGTCCAGACAGATCAGAATGTATTTCAAGTAGCATAAAAGAAGCAAGTTGTGGCCCTCTTTGTTTTTAATCTGTATCTAAATTATTTGAAACCACTTTTGGATTATTTTGACATACGCTAGCTTGCTTTAGAGATAGAAAGTCAATAATCTTTAATGCTGATATTTTATTATGATGAAGTTTAATGTGCAGTTGTTTCTGTGTTTTATCATTGGCTGAAAGAGTGGATAAAGATCACCTGTTCTAAAATTAAAATAATTATTTCTTTCTCAAGTTTAATTGGCTTAAATTCCATAACTAAATACCAGATTCATTTCTTTATTTAAAGGTATGTTTGGGTAGCTGGGTAGCTCAGTGGTTAAGCATCTGCCTTCAGCTCAGGTCAGGATCCCAAAGTCCTGGGTCAAGACCGGCATCAGGCTCCCTGCTCAGTGAGAAGCCTGCTTCTTCCTCTGCCACTCCCCCTGCTTGTATTCCCTCTCCCACTGTTTCTCTCTCTGTCGAAAAAATAAATAAAATCTTTTAAAAAAAAATTAAGGTATGTTTTGCAAGTAATTCTTTCAGGCAGATTTACTGGCCAGTCACTTTACTAAAAGCCATATATTTCATGGGAGCGTTATGCAGACTTTTTCTATAGCCAAAGTGAACAACTGATAATTTCTTCTTTGAAAACTTTTTAGTGAACAACTGACATTTCTTCTTTGGAAATTTTTTAGTTCAAATCTCCATTTTCCAACAGGGCATTCAAACACCTAAATGCTCTACACTCATCCCAACAGATTGTTGCCAAGGGGTGGGACCAGCATCCAGGGTTGTCAGATTTGAAATCTGTTATCTCTGTATATTGGTAACTAACATGTTAGTTAATGTATTAGTTACCTAGTTAACTTTGTAAAAAAAAAAAACAAAGAAAACACACAAAAAACAGACTTGTATGTGAGTTTGCAGACTTTCTGCTCTGTCAGATAGAACTTTATGGACTTACTCATTTTCTTATTTTTTTTTAATTTATTTCTTTGAGAGAGAGAGAGCAAGGAGGAGCAGAGAGATAGGGACAAGCAGACTCCCTGCTGAGTGAGGAGCCCCATGAATGGCTCAATCTCACGACCCTGAGATTATGGCCTGACCTGAAATCAAGAGTGAGAACTTAACTGACTAAGCCACACAGGTGCCCCTAATTTTTCTTATTTTTGAAGAGTTGTTTTTATTTTTTTCCTTTTTAAAAAAAGATATTATTTATTTATTTATTTGACAGACAAAGATCACAAGTAGGCAGAGAAGCAGGCAGAGAGAGAGGAGGAAGCAGGCTCCCTGCTGAGCAGAGAGCCCGATGCAGGGCTCCATCCTAGGACCCTGAGGTCATGACCTGAGCCGAAGGTAGAGGTTTTAACCCACTGAGCCACCCAGGCGCCCCTGAAGAGTTGTTTTTAAAGGAAAATTCTGGATTCCCTCCAGGTTCTCCCTCTGTTCACCACCATGTAGAGAGAAATGTTCCTATCTAGGTGAGAATCTCTATGGGATGACTCATTCTTCACAAAAGACTGTCAACCACCTACCATCTGCTAATTGGATTACTGAATTCTAAACAATATGAATTTGCCATTACTCAACCACAGAATATTACCTGGTGCCTCAGAAAACTACATACCTGATCATATTATCCTGAGCTCATACACACATAGCCCTTTCTTACCCTCTTCCAGGAGTAGTTTACTGACTTGTCTTTTGAATATTGTGTCTTTGGCACACATTAAGGGATTCTAGAAGAGACTGCTCCACAGAGCTCCCTAGTGCATTTATTGTAGAGCTTCTGTGCATTTGGTCATTTTATGTTTCCCATGGAAAATCCCATGAGAGAATTTTCTTTTCGAGCCAAGTGTCATGAAATGCTTAGCTACCCTTGAATAACTGAATATGTCTTCCATACAGACAAGTAGATTATGTAACTGAATGTGTTTCCCTTTACACTTTGGCCATCAATCAGGAAGCTATGATTCAAGCTTAGGTCAGTTTTAGTGCCTGAATAGGAACCCGTGGTCTGCATATTTACATTCTAATTTGTTCCCTGATCCTAACCTACTTAAATCTGGGTTTTTCTCTTGCTTGGACTTACTTAGAATTTTCTGCATTCTGTGTACAATTGCACTGGCCAATTGTGCAAAAAGTTGATTGTGGAAAAAGCTAGGGAAATGAATGATAACCATATAATGATGACTACCTTATGTGTAGCCACTTGCCCTTACTTCAAGCAGGAGTTGAAACTTCAACATTTCTTCCATGCTGATAAGAAGGTGTTGTTGGGAATCCAAATTGGTGCAGCCACTTTGGAAAACGGTGTGGAGATTCCTTAAATTAAAAATAGAGCTACCCTATGACCCTGCAATTGCACTACTGGGTATTACCCCAAAGATACAGATGTAGTGGAAAGAAGGGCCTTATGCACAGCAGCAATGTTCACAATGGTCAAACTGTGGAAAGAGCCAAGATGCCCTTCAACAGACGAATGGATAAAGAAGATATGGTTCATATATACAATGGGATATTACGCCTCCATCAGAAAGGATGAATACCCAACTTTTGTATCAACATGGACGGGACTGAAGGAGATTATGCTGAGTGAAATAAGTCAAGCAGAGAAGGTCAATTATATAGTTTCATTTACTTGTGGAGCATAAGGAATAACATGGAGGACATTAGGAGAAGGGAAGGAAAAGTGAATTGGGGGAAATCAGAGGGGAAGACAAACCATAAGAGACTGTGGACTCTGAGAAACAAACTGAGGGTTTTGGAGGGGAGGTGAGTGGGGGGAAGGGTGAGCCTGGTGGTGGGTGTTAAGGTAGGCACGTATTGCATGGAGCAGTGAGTGTGAAGCATAAACAATGAATCTTGGAACACTGAAAAAATAAAAAAAAATTTTAAAAAGAATCACTTGTTTTGTAAGGTCTCCAGTCTCTTCAGTTTAGCTAAATAAAGCTAGAAGAATGAATTATCTTCAAAGAAGCTTTAATGGTATTGCAAATCTACACAATGTCATTCTTTTAATTTTGCTTTTTTTCCTTCTGATGGAGGTAGATAGGTGAGGTAATGATTGGCAAGCATTAATGGGAAACTGGAAGTCCCTAATTCTCGCATCAAATAATTTTTCACCACTTCTCTCAGTATTTTCTGTTAGTAGGCCAGAATTTGAAGAATTGCCTTTTCTATTATCTAATCTAAGTAATATTATTTGCTTTAAATTCCTTTCTACCATGTATTAGTGTTCTGGTTTGTATTCACTGGTGTATATATTTGCACATACATGCTTTATCTGAAGGTACATGGAAAATATTAAAGTAGGATTCATCATTGTCTAATACATCTTTTATATGTGCTAAGTTAAAGGTAGAAAGGCAATTGAATGCCCCATAACAATTAGGCCTTCTTATCAGACAAGAATGTGTCTATGATATAATAATCTTGTAATTATCTGGAGAATAGACAGTAAAGGTATTTTGAAAGTGTAAGGTAAGAAATAAATACTGGCAAAGATGTGGAGAAAAGAGAACCTTGTGCACTGTTGGTGGGAATGTAAATTGGTGCAGCCACTGTGGAAAACAGTATGGCGCTTCCTCAAAAGATTAAAAATAGAACTACCATATCCTCCAGTAATTCCACTTCTGGGTATTTATCGAAACACTAATTTAAGAAGATATCTTCACTCCCATGTTCATTAAAGCATTATTTACAATAGCCAAGATAGGGAAACAAACTAAGTGTTCATGGATGAATAAAGAGAATGTGGTATATATAAACAATAGATACTATTCAGCCATAAAAAAGAGTGGGATCTTGCTATTTGCAACAACTTGGATGGATCTTGAGGGCCTTATGCTAAGTGAAATAAGTCAGACAGAAGAATACAATATGATCTTACTCAAATGTGGAATCTAAAACAGTAACAAGATCAAAACCAAGCTCCAACATACAGAGAACAGATTGGTGGTCACGAGAGGCAGAGGCTGGAGAGTGGGCAAAATGGGTGAAGAAGGTATAAATTTCTAGTTAGAAAATAAATGATAGGGTTGGAATGTACAGGAGGATGGCTACAATTAATAAAACTTCATTGCATATTTAAAACTTGCTAAGAGAGTAGATCTTAAAATCTCATCACCAGAAAAAAAAGTGTAAGGTAAACAGCTAAAATATAACACAAATTCTGCAATCCTGTTTTGTCATTTCTTAATGTACCAGGAACCTCAAAAAATGGAAATAGTGCAGACCTGTTCCCTATTTCAGTTGTTGGTTTTTTTTTTTAAGATTTTATTTATTTGACAGAGAGAGAGATCACAAATAGTCAGAGCTGCAGGCAGAGAGAGGGAAGCAGGCTCCCTACTGAGCAGAGAGCCCTATGTGGGGCCTGATCCCAGGACCCTGAGATCATGACCTAAGCCGAAGGCAGAGGCTTAAACTCACTGAGCCACCCAGGTGCCCCCTATTTCAGTTTTTGTGTGCAGGTTACCATGTGCCAGGCACAGAGGGATACAGAGATTGAAGATCCAGTTTTTGCTCTCAGGTACTAACCGTCTAGAACTGTGCTGTCCAATATGCTCCTGTGACTATTTAAATTCAATTAAATTAGAAATTCCGTTCTTCAGTCACACAAATCACATTTTAAAAGCTCATAACCACATGTGGCCCGTGACTACATAGTACATGTGTAAAACACTTCTATCATCGTAGAAAATTGTATCAGAGAATGTTGGTCTAGCAGTCATGTGTAAATTTCAGACTAAGAAGTGTTAAGTGTGCACAAGAATGCACTGAGGCATGCTGAACCCCTCTTCCAGAGATTCTGATTGATGGATACCATCAGTCAGATGGGAGTCTGTTTTTCACAATAACTCCAGATAACTGTGATACAGAAGGTACACATACGTCATCAAAGAAAATCAATTTAGGATCAGTGGGAATAGCCCAAGAGAGTGATTCTGAATTTCCGACCTAAATGGCATCTGGGTGTTTGAGCCAACTCAAATTTGATTTGGAGAGATAGGAGTGTTGGCACCATATTTGTACCTTGAGACTTAGAGAGCACTATTTACCCATTATGTGTCTAAAGATATATCAGAGAGCATTATAAATATCTTTAATTTTCCTGTTCTCTCCAGAGTCATTAGAGAAGAATCTATTCCTTGTTTTTTCCAGCTTCTGGTGGCTGCCAGTATTCCTTGGCTTGTGGCCACATCCCTTCAGTCTCTACTGGCATTTTCAGGTTGCCTTTTCCTCTTCTGTGTCAGATGTCCCTCATCTCCTTCTTACAGGGACACTTAAGATTGTATTTAGGACCCACCCAGTTAATTCAGGATAACCTCTTCATCTCCAAATCCCCAACATAACCACCTGTACAAGGACTATTTTTCCACAGAAGGTAACATTCACTGGCTTCAGAAATTAGGACCTGGATATTTTGGGAGCCAATATTCAGCCTACCATAACACAGTAATACTTACTTATGAACTTAGAGAATGGTGTTGAAGGATAGGTATACACCACATTTTTAACGTAAATTTCTTCAAGCTAGCTGTTTTTGGAGAGAGGGAAACTATTCACTATTTTCTATGTACTTTGATTGACTAGCTTAAGATAATAAGGTAGAGGGCACCTGGGTGGCTCAGTTGATTAAGCGACTGTCTTTGGATCAGGTCATGATCCTGGAGTCCCAGGATTGAGTCCCACATCAGGTTCCCAGCTCCATGGGGAGTCTGCTTCTCCCTCTGACCTACCCTCTCATGCTCTCTCTCTCTCTCTCTCAAATAAATAAATAAATAAGATAAGGTAGAAAAAATTATTTTTTTAAATTTTATTTATTTATTTGAGAGAGGGAGAGAACTGAGGGAAAGTGAGAGGGAGCGGCAGACTTCCCGCTGAGCAGAGAGCCTGATGTGGGACTCAGGACTCAATCCTAGGACCTTGAGATCATAATCTGAGCCAAAGGCAGATGCTTAACCAACTGAGCTACCCAAACGCCCCCAAGCAGAAAAAATTTTAAAGGAGAAGGAAGACGAGCAAAAATTTCAACTAGATGCAAACAAAATGAAAGCAGAGGTGGCAATATCAATTTCATGTATAATGGAATTTAAGATCAAAAACATTATACACAGAAAAAGAAAGGGTATTCTGTATGATAAAAGCCCAAGAAATTAAGATCTGTTTTAAATCGTTATGTAACAAGGGATGCCTGGGTGGCTCAGTTGGTTAAGCAGCTGCCTTCGGCTCAGGTCATGATCCCAGCGTCCTGGGATCGAGTCCAGCATCGGGCTCCTTGCTCGGCAGGGAACCTGCTTCTCCCTCTTCCTCTGCCTGCCATTCTGTCTGCCTGTGCTCGCTCTCTCTCCCTCTCTCTCTCTGACAAGTAAATAAATAAATAAATAAATATCTCTACACCTTTATGTATCAAACACTATAGTAGCTATGGAAGTAGCTACTATAGTAATAGCTACTATACTAGTATAGTAGTATAGTAATATACTAGTATTACTAGTATAGCAATAGCTACTACTACTATAGTAGCTACTATAAGTAAACTATGGAAGGCGAAAACTTTTCAAAAATGAAGAGATTTTTGTAAAACTACAATTTTCTTAAGAAATCTTAATAAATGTTTCTTAGAATTCAATGTACCCACTAGACAAGAAGAGGAAGAGGGTGAAGGAGAAAAAGAAAAAGAGGAAGGAGAAGAGGGAGGGGGAGGGGACAGCACTGGTTGTGGAGGATTTTCATTAAATTCTCAGCTTGACCTAGAGGTTGTAAATAGAACTTAGTAAATACCGTAACAGATGATACGTGCTGTTTTTGTCCAAGGAACAGCAGCAAGGATCAAGCCTATGCTTGTTCACAAAGAAAATTATAGTAAATTTCCAAAGGATGAAGTGATACAGTTCTCATTCACTAGCCACAATGCAGTAAACTACAATTAGCATCAAGAGGATAGCAAAATAAGATTGATCTTCTAGAGTTAAAGAGGAAATCAAAATTGAAATTTCAAAAAATATATATATAAGAATAACAGTGAGTACATACATAGTAAAAGCTGTGCTATGTGGCTAAAACAGTTCTGAGGAAACGCTAGTATTTTTATTTTTTTAATTTATTTTTCATTTTAACTTAATTACCCCTTTATTTTTATTTAATTCCAGTTTAGTTAACATATGGCATTATATTAGCTTCATGTGTGCAATACAGTGATTGAACACCTCTGTACATTACTCAGTGCTCATGTAAGTGTACTCTAATCCCCTTCATCTGTTTCACCCATCTCCCGCCCATCTCCCCTCTGGTAACCATCTGTTTATTCTCTATGGTTAAGAGTTTGTTTTCTGGTTTTTTCTTCTTTGCTCATTTGCTTTTTAAATTCCACATATGAGTGAAATTGTATGGTATTTGTCTTTCTCTGACTAATTTCACTTAGCATTATACCCTCTAGCTCCATCCATGTTGTTGCAAATGGCAAGATTTCATTCTTTTTTTAGCTTGCATTGTATATACATACCATATCTTCTTTATATGTTCATCTATCAGTGGACACTTGGGCTGCTTCCGTAATTTGGCTATTGTAAATAATGCTGCAGTAAACATCGGGGTGCTTATATCTTTTCAAATTAGTGTTTTCATATACTTTCGGTAAATACCCAGTAGTGCAATTACTGGGCCATAAAGTAATTCTATTTTTAACTTTTTGAGGAACCTCCATACTGTCTTCCACAATGGCTGCGCCAGTTTGCATTGCCACCAACAGTGCAAGAGGGTTCCCCTTTCTCCGCATCTTCACTAACACCTGTTGTTTGTGTTGTTGATTTTGACCATTCTGACAGGTGTGAGGTGATATCTTTTTTTTTAAGGTTTTTTTAAATTTATTTGACAGAGATCACAAGTAAGCAGAGAAACTGACAGAGAGAGAGGAGGAAGCAGGCTCCCTGCTAAGCAGAGTGCCTGATGTGGGGCTTGATCCCAAGACCCTGGGATCATGACCTGAGCCAAAGGCAGAGGCTTTAACCCACTCAGCCACCCAGATGCCCCATGAGGTGATATTTTATTGTGGTTTTGATTTGCATTTCCCTGATGATTAGTGGTGCTGAGCATCTTTTTGTGTGGTTGTTGGCCACCTGTATGTCTTTGGAAAAACGTCCATTCATGTCTTCTCCCCATTTTTAAATTGGATTATTTGGTTTTATGTGTGTTGAGTTGTATCCGTAGTTGTATTCTTTATATATTTTGGATACTAACCCTTTATCAGATATGTCATTTACAAGTATCTTCTCTCATACAGTGGGTTGTTTTTTATTTTTGTTGACTGTTTCCTTTGCTGTGCAGAAGCTTTTTTAAAAAATTTTTTTATTATTTATAAACATATATTTTTATCCCCAGGGGTACAGGTCTGTGAATCGCCAGGTTTACACACTTCACAGCACTCACCAAAGCATATACCCTCCCCAATGTCCATAACCCCACCCCCCTTCTCCCAACCCCCCTCCCCCAAGCAACCCTCAGTGAAGCTTTTTATTTTGATGTAGTTCCAGTAGTTTATTTTTGCTTTTGTTTCCCTTGCTTCAGGAGACTATCTAGAAAAATATTGCTATGGCCAATATTTTTTTTTTTAAAGATTTTATTTATTCATTTGACACAGAGAGATCACAAGTAGGCAGAGAGGCAGGCAGAGAGAGAGAGAGGAGGAAGCAGGCTACCCGCGGAGCAGAGAACTCGATGCGGGACTCGATCCCAGGACCCTGAGATCATGACCTGAGCCGAAGGCAGCGGCCTAACCCACTGAGCCACCCAGGCGCCCTGCTATGGCCAATATTAAATTACTGCCTGTTCTTTCTTCTATGATGTTTATGGTTTCAGGTCTCATGTTTAGGTCCTTAATTCATTTTGGGTTTATTTTTGTGTATGGTGTAAGAAAGTGGTACAGTTTCATTCTTTTACATTTAGCCTTCCAGTTTCCCCAACACCTTTATTATTTTTTATTTTTTTTCCCAGCACTTTTATTGAAGAGACTTTTCCCACTGCATATTCTTGCCTCCTTTGTCACGGATTAATTGACCATATAATCATGGGTTTATTTCTGGATTCTTTATTCTCTTCTATAGGTCTATGTGTCTGTTGTTGTACCAGTACCACACGTGGTATATCTTGAAATCTGGGATTATAATACCTAAAGTTTTGTCCTTTTTCAAGATTGCTTTGGCTATTTGGAGTCTTTTGTGATTCCATACACATTTTAGGATTATTTGTTCCAGTTCTGGGTAAAATCTGTTGGTGTTTTGATAGAGATTCCATTAAATCTACGAATTGTTTTGGGTAGCATGGATATTTTAACAATATTTGTTTATCTAATCCATGAACATGGAATATCTTTCCATTTGTTTGTATCGTCAGGAAAACCTAATTTTTTAAATGAAAATAATAAGTAATTATTCCACTTAAGAAGTTAGAAAAAAAAAAGAACAAGATAAACTAAGAAATTTTAAAGGTAAAGCTGTAAATGTAAAGAGGTAAAGATATAAATGTGTGCCAATCAGTTATTGCCACAAAAATGCTACATCACAAAACAGCCACAAAATCTCAGTAACCTACAATAAGCACTTATTTCTTGCTCATGCAGATCAGCTAAGGTCACTCTGTTTCAGGCTTTGAGAGACCTGGGATGCCCTGCTCCATGTGTCGCATGATTGGATCTAGGCTAGAAGGGCAATGGTTGCCTGGAGCATGTTTTTCTCATGGTGATGGCAGCAGAAGGGTCTATTTTACAGCAAAGGAGGTGTGGTAGTGGCCACAGGGCAGGGATCCTGCTAGACCTGTCACATGTTGCACCACCAAGAGAGTGATGTTGAACTTCCTACATAAATGGCATGTGAGTGCTTGAGCCAGTTTAAATTTGATATGGTGAGATGAGAAGCGTGGGAGTGTGATGAGATGCTCTTCTGAAGGGGTAGCTGAGGTGTCAGCTTGGAGATTTAACCCTGTAATGACATGATGCCATCTGCCAGGGCACATACCTAAATCAAGCATCATGGGTTTAGGAACCAAGGGGTGGAAATGTGAGCAGCTCCTGCCTACCACCATTGCTTAGTTATTCACATGGGGGCATCTTTGCCTCCTATCCCCACAACTCTAGTCCTGGCTTGTCTAGAGGTCCTTGTTCCCAAAAGGGAAACACTGATTTAAAGGTGTTATAACTTGCCACTAAAAGCCCCACGTAGAGTAGTTATTATTGCCTTTAAGCCCATTTAACTCTTGATATTTTGCTTTGCTGTTGTGCTGTTGTTTTGTGCAGTTTGTCTCCACAAATTATAATATTCTGAGTACAGGATCCCTGTCTCATACTTCCAGCCTTCTGGTTCAATGGGAACACTTAATATCATTGTGTGCCCTCAGTCATATTGAGCATACTACAATAATATAATAATGGGATAGAAATCCTTGTAGGATTTATAAATCCTGTATACAGACTTGAAGGACATATATCCTATTATTCATGTGGCATGATATTTTAAAATACTGACTTTTCTCCCTACATTTCTGTGACCCATGGCCCTTCTCTATTCAGGCATCTAGAACACAGGCCTTAGAGATGTTATAAAAGAAAAGGGCCTTTGAGTTTCAAAAATCTAATACCTTTGTGCTTTGAGTTGTAAGGAGGGAGAGCTCTGAGACCTGGTGAATCCCCATGAAGAGGCCCAACCTTCTGAATGGAAAAGGGCCCTGTATTTGGTTTCCCAGGTAGAAACCCTGAAGTCAGGAAGATCCCTGAAGAAATGACTGTGATGGATGTCTAATAGGTGGGACCATATATAAACCTCAGGACTTAGTTTCCCATGGTCTCATGTGATGTAAGAGCTGCAGAATGATCAGTGTTCCCTGGGTAAACATTATAGAGGAGAACTCATAGGCCCAAAGAGTTCCTTGACATAACATGGAAATAGCAGAATGGAAACAGCTGACATGGTATGGAAATAGCAGAATGAAGTAGCAAGGGAGGTGACAGACCAGAATGAAGGATGGTCTAACAGCAAACCCATAGATCTGTAACAAAGGACCAAATAGGAGACCTGGCATTTCAGCAAAGGCCAATAGAATGGTTCTCCTGTGGAAGATCAGATGCTCACATTCCTCCAACCTTCTAGACATTTCAGGAACTTAATATTTTACCTCAGAGAAAAGCAGTAGGAGAGATCCTGAATTTATTGAGATTTAGTTTCTACCTACCCCCTCAGAAAATGGGGCTTTTAAATTACATGCAGTGAGAATAAAAACTCCATTTCTTATACCTCTGAGTTTGTAAATCAGATACACATTCCTTACATTCATTGCTACAAATAATGAATGTTTTACTCTATTTATAGTAGTGGGAAAAAATAATTCATATTTTGGGGAATATAATTCTCTGATGTTAGTGACTTTAGAAAGGAGTCTGTATAATAGTGCTTCTCATACATTCTATATGCTAATTGCTTGGAGATCCTTTGAAAATAAGGCTTCTTATTCAGGTCTCAGGTGAAGCCTGAAGATCTTAATTTTTAACTAGCTGTCCAGTGATGCTGATGCTTCAGGTCCCAGGGACCACCCTTGGGAGAAGTGAGGCTGTTCAGTAAACTGGTGAGATGATTACACTATGTTGGTTTTCCATAATGTATTGACTAGCACTTTCTCAAATAAACACAGGGTGGTGCTGGTGCTCCCGTGTACCATAGATTTGTGGTCCAATTTTGGACTTCAATTTAAAATACAGGGGCATCTGAGTGGCTCAGTAGGTTAGGTGACTGACTCTTGATTTCAGCTCAGGTCATCTCTGGGATCAAGCCCCACATGCGGCTCTGCTCTCAGCACAGAGTCTGCTTGAGATTCTTTGTCTTCCTCTCTGCCCCTCCCCCTTCTCACATGTGCTCTCTGAAATAAATTAATTTAAAATATATTTTATTACTTATTTTTATTATTTTATTATTAAATAAAAATAATTTTAAATAAAATAAAATAATTAATTTTAAATAAAATACAAAATGAATGTAAGCAACAAAGTTTATGTAAAAGGAAAGTTGAATGTTCTAAAGAACTCTCAAAGACAAATAGCTAAAATAAATTGCACCTGAATTAGAGGCCAAAAAAAACCCACATGTAAATAAGGAGGAAACCATGAAACTGGATTCTGAATTTAGATTCCTTTGCAAATGCTTTAAGTTCACACTCCACTTTAAAGAAACTAGGATTTGAGATCTTAGACCAGTGGTTCTCCATAGGGCATTACTGACCCCTAGGGGTAGTTTTGGAAACTCCTGGGGGCATTTTTGGCTGGGCTTCACAACTGGTCCTTGGTGGACCAGGGACAGGGTTTTAAGACATCCTGTCAGGGCCTGCACAACTTTGGAAAGTCTGAGTATTCATATAGGTAAAAGCTTGCTTTTCCCCTCAAGAAGGTGAGCTTCATAGAACGGACTTCTTCTCAGAGCACAGTATGGAAAGGGGGTGGGTGGAGATTAACTTCATAATAGGTGGGACCATATATAAACCTCAGGACTTAGTTTCCCATGGTCTCATGTGATGTAAGAGCTGCAGAATGATCAGTGTTCATTAGTGGAGAAAAAACAAAAGTCACCTCAGCCAAGTAATCAAGATTTCCATCATCAGTGATACATCGTGTTGGTAACGTGCACTTTGGTCAGATGTGATGAGAAGGTCACTTTACCTCTATAGGCTTTCTCCTAAAAAACCATAATCCCAGTTTCATCATGATAAAAAAATTCATATTAATAAAATCCCAACTGAGAAACACTGACTAGTCAGCACTCCTCAAAACAACCAAAGAACAAGGAAAACAAGGAAAGTCTACAAAAGATCACATTCTAAAGGAGTTTAAGAACTGACAACTAAATAGAATGTGGTATCCTGGATGGGATCCTGTAACAGACAAAGTAAAGTAGCTTAAAACTAAGAAAATCTGAATAAAGTGTAGACTTTGATTAATAATAATGCATCAATGTAGTTCCATTAGTGGTAACAAATACAGCATACTAATGTAAGATTTTAAAAATAAAGGAAACTGGGTCTGAGCTATATGGAAACTTAGCATCATTTCTATAAACCTAAAACTATTTAAAATTTTTAAAAATGTAAACTACAATTTTCAACTAGTAGGTAAGTTCTGGATATCTAATGCACAGGATAGTGATTATAGGCAACAATACTGTATTATAAACTTCAGTTACTAAGAGACTAGATCTTAATTGTTCCCACAAAAAAAAAAGTTTTTAGGATTATTAGAGCGAGAGAGAATTTGTACACATGCAAGTCGGGGAGGGCGGAGGGAGAGGAAGATCCTCTCAAGCAGACTCCCCGC
Source organism: Mustela erminea (assembly GCF_009829155.1). Lineage (NCBI taxonomy): Eukaryota > Metazoa > Chordata > Mammalia > Carnivora > Mustelidae > Mustela > Mustela erminea. The sequence continues at coordinate 85,528,738 of NC_045617.1, forward strand.
TGAACACAGAGCAGGAAATGGGGCTCGATCTCACCCTGAGCTCACAATCCAAGGTGAAACCAAGTCAAACGCTTAGCCAACTGAGCCACCCAGGTACCCCCAAAGAAATGGTATTTATGAGACAGGATAGAGGTGTTAGCTAACTCTAGTAATCATATTTCAATATATAAATGTATCAAATGTACACATTAAACTTATACAATGTCAATATTACTTCAATAAAATTATTATAAAGCCACCTTTTTATTATCTAAGCCTAGAACACCTATTTTGTTACTTATATAACTTTAATATTCACTATGGACAAACTGTCCTGCTAACAGAAGGAATACTGTTCTTTTCTTCAAAATGTCAGCAAGAATTTGATCGCCATTTTTTTAAGATTTTATTTATTCATTTGACAAACAGAGATCACAAGTAGGCAGAGAGGCAGCAGAGAGAGGAGGAAGCAGGCTCCCTGCTGAGCAGAGAGCCTGATGCGGGGCTCCATCCCAGGACCCTGAGATCATGACCTGAGCCGAAGGCAGAGGCTTTAACCCACTGAGCCACCCAGGCACCCCAGAAAAGGACATTTTCTTTTTTTTTTTTTTAAAGATGTTATTTATTTATTTGACAGAAATCATAAGTAGGCAGAGAGAGAGAGAGAGAGAGTGAGCAGGAAGCAGGCTCCCTGCTGAGCAGAGAGCCCGATGCGGGGCTCGATCCCAGAACTCTGGGATCATGACCTGAGCCAAAGGCAGAGGCTTTAACCCGCTGAGCCACCCAGGCGCCCCGAAAAGGACATTTTCTTTTTTTTTTTTTTTTTGGTCAGAAACAGAGGGAGAGAGAGTGAGCGAGCACAGGCAGACAGAGAGGCAGGCAGAGGCAGAGGGAGAAGCAGGCTCCCTGCCGAGCAAGGAGCCCGATGCGGGACTCGATCCCAGGACCCCGGGATCATGACCTGAGCTGAAGGCAGCTGCTTAACCAACTGAGCCACCCAGGCGTCCCCGAAAAGGACAGTTTCAACAGTAAATGCTATTCATGTGTTTTGAGTGGCCAGTAAAACATACTTGTTACCAGTACACACTATATGTAATCTTATAGCTCCTCAGGAAACATGAATTCAGTCTTGAAAATACCCAGCGGCATTAACAGTACTTGACTGAGCAGTTTTACTTCTGGATTTAAGAGCAAGCACCTACTTCATTGTTTTCTAGTGTAGTAGTATCTGGGCATTTATATATTGAAATGCATGTTTTATTACAAATTGATTTCATTCTACTCTACATTACAGTAAAGGCACTGGACTGACCCTTTCTGAAATTGTGTATATAGGTGAGGTATGTATGAATTTCATTTTAGGATAGTGGGTATGATCAAGGTTACGAGTATTCCCATCTCGTAGTAAAAAGTGTCTGCTAAGCCTGATAGGTTGAGAACCCCAATATTTGACCAAGCTCTTCAAGGGCAGAAAATGTCTGGTTTCTTACAGGTTCTCAACATTTCATTTCACCTTGTTGCAGTCTGTTTATGCCTGCTCAGAAGCCCTTGTTTGCTCCTCCATTTTGACAGTCTCAGTTCTGATCCAGTGCCCACCCTCAGGCAGGCAACTAGAGTAAATATGACCTCTTTAAGTCAGAGTGGTCTCATTCCCTGTGCCAGTGATTAGACATGGGCAAGTGAACCAATGTTGTCAAGACACAAGGGGAATTCCGCTGAGGAGCTTTGGGAATGCTTTTATAGTCCCTAAAAGCACAGGAGGAAGAAATGTTCTTTTCTTTCACTGGACATTGTTGATTTATTCATGACACCGGGAAATCATGGTCGGCATCTCTGATCATGAGCATTATTAGCCCAGAAAGAAAATGCTGAGAATGACAGGGCAGGAAGGAAGGAAACCAAGGTTCTTGAGATCTCTGAACCCTCTATGAACCCGTAGAATTGGGTCTTTTCTCATGACCAGCAGCAAGCGTCCTAATATAACCCTTTTCACAAGCAGTTGTGTTGCTGAGTATGTGTACACACTGTATGCAGTTCTGCTCAGACTGCGACGTAAGGAAGCCACAGTAATTCTCTCAGCCATTAGCGCCTCATTCAAACCACCGTATTGTAACTGAGTCCCAGGCTTAGCTGTGAAGGGCCCACGGGAGACTGATTTTACATTGACAGTAAGCTCCCCAGTCTTGTGGTCCAGTTGTGGAAAACGAGAAAACCTTGTGCTCTCCTGCACTCTTTCATATGACTACTTCTGGATAAGTTAATTAGGAAATAAGTCATTTGTCCCAGTCCCGCACCTGGTGATAGAATATACATCCTTTCAATGCACACAGAGATGAATTGAAGGAATAAGCAAGGTGAAATGAAATGTTGAGAACCTTGCTTATTCCTTAAGTTCCTTAGCAAGTAGAGAAAGCTTTTTTCCCACAGAAATAAGGTTTAGAAGATTTATGAATCTAATTACCTTCCCATCTGAGAATTCCAGTACCTAGCATGTGAAACTGGTCTTCACTGGTTCCCACAACTCACCCTTTGATATTTGGACTTTCTTCTTTATATCTTTTCTACCATATTCCTTTATCCTTATTTACTCTTCCCACCTTTTCCACACTTATCCATAGAAACTATCTGCTTTGCAGGACAGACAGAATTACAGTTTCCCAGCTCAGATGAACCTGCAAGCCCTTTCAAATCATTGCAGGCTTTTTTTCTTTTTCTTTCTCAAGATTTATGTACGAGAGAGAGAAAGAGTGGGGGCATATGAAAGTAGGGGGAGGGGCAGAGGAAAAGAATTTTCAAGCAGACGCCCCACTGAGTGTGGAGGTCACTTGGGGCTCAATCCTAGGGCCCATGAGCTCAGGACCTGAGCTGAAACCAAGAGTTGGATGCCCAACCAACTAAGCCACCCAGGTGCCTCACTGCCGGCCTTTTTATAAAGAATATGCTGGTCAGTTCACAAATTAAACACAGTCTTATCTGAAATTTTATTTTCTTTTAGTCTGTAAGTACTGCTCTTTGTTTGAATTGCTCACATAATCCATTCCACCCAAAAAGGAAATGTTAAATGCTTCTAGCAGTGGAAACAGCAGTCAGCACAGCCTATCCAAAGGTCTTCCACTAGAGTCTACAGAAATCTAAATGTTAGGTAAACCACCAACCAGATGTTTTTGTTTCTCTGGGCCATGAGATTGTCAAAATCAGTTTGATTTTTTAAAACCCATCAAATATCAATCATGGCAAGGAAGACCACTGAGCTGATTCCTGATAACTAAGTAATGTTTTTGCTGAACATCATTTATCCTAAATGATTACTGGCAACACAAAGACCTTGGGGTAGGGGCTCTTTGAGTAATGAAGTAACACAGGCATGGCTTGCCCAGGGATAAGCAGGTGTCCCCAGAACCGCCATGTACTACAGACTTCCTCCGCCGCTCCTTCCCTCATCCTGGTGCTCGGGCCCCAGTGCTGAGAGGACAACATTCAAACTCACTGACGGTTTTCACAGCAGAGGTGAGTGGAGGAGGTCTTGTGAGGTACTAACTTTTGAAGTACAATCTTAATACTAAAAATGAGAATCAGGTCTCAAGTACTTGAGCCTATTTATAATACTGCCTTAATTCATTAAAGTTATTTTCCATGTCTAGCCTGCCTTCTTTCTCACAGGATAGAGGAGAGCTGGGAGGATTAAATGAGATACAGTTACAGCCTAGCCCAGTCTCTGCACACCAGTAAATATTCTTCCCATCTACCGCCCCATCCTCAAATAAAGAGGTTAGTCCTTGAGCTTAGAAAGTACTTTGTAAGTAAGAAGAAATTAGCTTTTCTATCAACATCCTTGTCAGTCTGATTCTGACTTGCTCCCAAGACTACCTTCTCTTTTGTGAAATAAACACTTTATACTATTTGAAGTATACATGAAGTTTCATTTTTGTTCAGTGTTCTTTACTTTTTGTTGTGAAAAGGTATTTCTGAGGAATTGAAACCCCAGAAGGTAACCACAACAAAAACTTGTTATTTTTTTTTTTTTTGAGAATGATGATTCAAAGGCAGACTTGCTGAGAAATCACATATAGAAGAAAGAAGGCAAATGCAGCCTCTGAAGGGAACTGCTCTAATTATTACATAAAAAAGTAAAGTTATTTAACTACATTCAAGGACATAAGACAAAGCACTACTTTAAAACCACAATGACTGAATTATTGGGTGAAAAACATAGGCTGAAATAGAAAAGGGGAATGGACTTCAGAATAATCTGAATTGGGACAATGATTCTTCAGTCCTAGATGTTTCTGTTGTCTATCTTGAATTACACCATTTCCTTTTTTACCTCCCACAAGGTCTTCACTAAAATCACAAAGCAGTATTCTCACAGAACTAAATAATAGTTGTCATATTGTTAGGATTCAAAATTTCAATCCAGTAGCCATCGGGATCTTGAATAAATGCCAGGCCTTTCATTTTACCTGTAAGATGAAATGAATTTAATTATAAAAGAGACTTTTTAAAAATTTAAAATTAAGAACATTTTTTATTAATCCAAATTTTAATTTGCATTTTAAAAAGTACATTGTTTTGCTTAAGTTTTAATTTTAGACAATTCTATTGTCAGTGTTGCCCAAATGCATGCATTTCAGAATGACTAACATAGTTACCTTCCACACACAGCTGGGAACCAACTCTCCTGAAATAAAATCTGTAACTGGCTGCAGTTTTAGGCACTATATTTTTATTTCACCTTCATGATACAGTTCATGCTACCCGTTGAGTAGTTACAGAGATTGTCTTATTTTATTAAGATTTTATTTATTATTTGAGGGGCACTTGGGTGGCTCAGTTGGTTAAGCAACTGCCTTTGACTCAGGTCATGATCCCAGGGTGCTGGGATCAAGCCTTGTGTCAGGTTCCTTACTCAGCAGGAAGCCTGCTTCTGCCTCTCCCTCTGCCTGCTACTCTGCCTGCTTGTGTTCTCTCTCTGTCAAACATGTAAATTAAATAAAATAAAAGATTTTTTTATTATTTGAGAGACAGAGTGCGTAAGCAGGGGAGGGGGAGTGGGAGAGGGAGATCTTAAGCAGACTCCATGCTGAGCACAGAGCCCAATGTGGGGCTCAATCCTGGGACTCTGAGATCATGACCTAAGCCCAAACCAAGAGTCAGAAGCTTAACTGAATGAGCCACCCAGTACCCCAAGATTGTTTTACTTTAAAGAGGAAAAGAAAACAGGTGTTTGAGCAGGTAGCATGGCATACCCACACAGCAGAAAGACCCAGAGGCTTGGGTCATAATGACTTCTTTAAACACTATTCTAGGTTCCTCAAGCTCTGTCAGTCTTTCTCCTAGGAATTCATAACTGGGATTGAGAGGCTAGTTGGCCTAATAGTAGAGTTGTTTGCTTAAATAGAAAAATGTGACCTCAGCAACTATTTTGGGACCAAGATGCTAAATTAGTCTGACCCCTATCTCTCTCTGGCTCTTTTTCCCAAGATCAACCCCAGAGGAACATATCTGGAAAATGGGAGGAAAAAAAAGTGAGAACTAGGGTGGTGACTGGGGAGAGGAAGAAGTGGGCTGGGGTAACTGTTTTAACCTGATCCATTTGGAAATGGATAGTTTTGGCCTGGACCAGAAAGCAGTCCATTATGGCTGTGGGAGAATAAACAGAAGGGGTTTTGTTAGTTTGGCTCTTGTTCCTCCTCCTAGTGTCTTAGGCATCAGCTCCTGACCCCACATTAGGGGAGGTTCAAACGACAGGTTCAGATGCCCTCAGGGGTAAATAAGGGTAGTACAGAAGTCTTATGCCCTTGAGAAACTGAGAGAAATAGGTGAAAACCAACTGATCTCCCCAGCCTTCACTTTCTACACAATCACAGTTAGGGAATGACCACCTCAGAAGAAGGGTCTCCTGCTTCCTCTCTGAGGGACAGAGGGGAAGAAGATGTGACTGAAGAGCTGTTGTGCAGAATGCAAGGTGTTTAACTCTTGTCAGTTGCCTAGGGATCTCTGCGGGGCCCATCTTCCTGAGAGCATGGGGACTGTTAAAGACTGGGGTCTAGCTTCTCCCCATTCACACTGCCTGATGCACCAGAATAATAATAGCTGCAATGACAACAACTCCTCAGGTATCAAAGTGACAAGAATTTGAGGAACATAACCATAAAACAAACAGTGGATGACAGATTCAAATAGAAGAACAAATATTAAACCAACGGCCCAAGAGCTATTAAAACAAGTAAAAGTGATGAATGGTATGAGCTATTACCAATATGAAACAAGAACAAGAAAATGTTTAAGGACTGAGCAAAAACTAGGGATCAAAATCATTATAGCTGAAATTCAGAATACAACAGATGAGAACATAAAAGATGACTCTCAGAACGGATAGGAAAAAGAGGAAAGATTAGCTAACTGGTATGCTAGTGTGAGGAAATCTCCTAGAATAAGAAAAAAGAAATAACAAATATAACAAAAGCATCCAGAGCAAAACAGAAGACAACCTGAATCAGCCAATTTTTCAATAGCAACACTGGATAGAAAAATAAGACCATGGAGTTATATTTTCAAGATCAAAAGAAAATAAACCTAAGATTTTATATTCAATAAAACTGTCATTCAGATACAAAGATATGGGTCTGAGGCTTACAAAGCTTCAAAAGTTTTGCCTCACAAAAAACTCTCTGAAAACAGTTTGGTTGAGATACTTAATAAAGGGACAGAAAAACCCAAAAGATGCTGCAAGAGCTACACAGAGAAAAGGACTTTGATATATATATTAAAGAAAAAAAAAAAGCCAAGGCCAGGGGGTACCTGGCTGGCTCAGCTGGTAGAGCATGCAACTCTTGATCTCAGGATTTTAAGACTGAGCCCCAGGCTGGGTGCAAAGATAACTTAAAAATGCAAAATAAATAAATAAAAGCCAAGGCCAAAGAAAAAGGAAAAATAAATCAGTAATATCCTGGTCTGGGAAGGTATCTGGATATCAAATCTCTTTTTTTTTTTTTTTTTAAGATTTTATCTATTTATTTGACAGAGAGAGACACAGCAAGAGAGGAAATACCAGCAGGGGGAGTGGGAGAGGGAGAAGCAGGCTTCCCGCTGAGCAGGGAGCCTCATGCGGGGCTCGATCCCCGCACCCTGGGATCACGTCCCAAGCCAGAGGCAGACGCTTAATGACTGAGCAACCCGGGTGCCCCTGGATATCAAATCTCTTAATTGAAAAAAAAAAGGATTAAAATGAAATGTGAAATGTTTCAAATAAAATTTGAATTAATATGCTGGCAGAAACAGATCTAAGAAGAATAGTTACAATACATATAAATCCAACAAAATCTAGATATGTACACTACTATTTCTAGATAGATACCTAAACATAAGGACATACAATGGTTATACAAGAATAAAAATGAAAGACCAGCCATTTACTAAGGAGATGTGGTGTATTTATATTAAAATCCGATTAACATTAGCCTTAAGGAACTTATTTTGGGGTGGCTAGGTACACTCTGAAATAGTGAGAATCAGTGGCCAGTGAGAATATGGTAAGGTCAAAGGGTGGGGAGAGAGCCCAGGTTTCTGACAGCTCTCCAGACTGTGTCTAGTCCCCTGTGAAGCCACCCTACTTGCTGCTTTAGTTCCCTAAGATACCCAGGTATTTTTCCAAGAATTCTATTATTTTCCTTAAGCTGGGTGAAGCAGACTTCCTCAAAGTTACTTGCAAGCAGAAGGATCTACTACAACAGTACTCTCTGTGGTTGCTTCATGTACATTAGTTAACTGAGGAGAGGCCGGGAGAAAGCAAGCAGCAGACTTACCATCGTCAGGTCTCTTCACAAATTTGACTCCCAGTTCTTCAAATCTTTTACAAGCACCATGTACGTCAGGAACAGCAATTCCAATGTGACCTTTGGTGGCCACCCCCAAACAAGGTGGACAGAAGGAAGAAATAATTACTGCAGGGTATCCAAGGGCCACAACTAGCCTCCAAAACGAGTTTCTTTCAAAACATAAGGCACCTGAAAAGTGACTGAACCAAATAAAGTTCAAAACTTGATTAAAAAACAAGACTCTAAGTCTAACTGGCTGCGTATAATAAGCTAATTAGTAGCTTGGACTTATACATTATCTCAAATAAGCCCAATACTGGGCTCATGTATAGTTCAATCTGTTAAGAATAACTATGGAGAAAGAGTAGTCATTTACTCATATTTTATAGGTTTGCTGCGGCCACTGACTATATAGCAGCCAATTTAAGTCTGCAATCCTGTTATCTTGACTGAGAGATTCTAGCAAAAGTGTATGCTAACAGAAAGGGGGATTATTAGCAACCTTGGTTTTAGTTTTTTAAATTAAAAAGTCTACTGGAAATATACTCCTGAGACTGAGAAGTGAAATCATTGTGAGAGTAAATGTAGGGTTTAGATGGAGACTATGAAATTAACTCCTAAATAAAATTCTTATGGGAAAATAAAACAGCCATACTCCTAAGAAGTTGATTATTCTTTTTTCCAAAAACACATATGTACCCTTATGTTTACTGCAAAATTACTTACAACAGCCAAATTTTGGAAATAACCCAACTGTCCATCAATATTAATACATATACATACAATGGAAAAGTGAAATTCTGCCATTTGCAACAACATGGACAAAGATCTATAAGCATAATGCCATGCGAAACAAGTCAGTCACAGAAAGACAATACCACACGAAGAAGCTGATTATTCTTATTAAGTGCCCAACGCACAAATCACACAAATCCATGTATACAGCACAGGAACAGGCCAACGTACCGAATCCTCGAGGGTCTGAGTTGCCACTGTGGTAACTCTGGGTCTCATCATCTTCTGTGCCCCAATTGCTACAAAAGGAAGGAAAACAGAATTACAAGTGACCTGTAGAACAGATATTCTGCTGCAATAATCTCTTTGAAATCTTAGCATGTATGTATGCAACTTCATATGCTTGGTTTCATCTTTGCTACTGTAAATATTTAGGTTTCAACTACAGAAAAGGCAAATGGGAAAATATGATTTTAATTAGACTAAGGACACAATAAAACCAGGCATCTGGATAACAATAATGATAACAGTAGCAACTGTCATTTATTATACTTTATAGAGGCTATTTATTTATTTGATTTCATCTATTTGATCAAATAGATCTATTGTATCTATTTGATCTATTTATTTATTTGATCTCATTAAAATATCTTCCAAACAGCTCCATGGGCTAAGAGTTGAGTCTCCATTTCATGAATGAGACTGCCACCAAAGGAGGAGACAACGTGTTCAGGGTCACAGAGCTGTCTCATCAGAGCCAACACTCATGTCTAGGTCTGTCTGATTACAGAGCTGTTTTGAATCAGTGGCACACTAAATCAAAAATCCTGAAATAAATGCTCTTTCATTAGTTATTCCAAAGGACACAGAAACAACATAAAGAATAAAACAACATTCCTAAAATGCCGGAATTACGAAGACCTTAAAGACTCAAGCTGTTACAAATGCAAAGTGATTAGGCGGCCCTGGTTTAATTAATCTTGTAAGTAAGGAAAGAAGGTTTATAAAAATGCAAACTATACAGAAAGATAAAAATTGATACTCACTGTGTCAGTTCAAGTGTAGCTTTCCTGGAGAATACCCATGCTATTTTTTCATCTTTATCTTTCGGGATGTCATTCTTTTCCTCATAAGCCAAGAAATAGAGTGAGAATTTCATAGTGGGAAAATCTAATTTTTGGAGTAGCCTGAAATTAAACAAGCCAAAATCAATTAACAACAGGAAAGGCTGACTCATATTAAAATCAACATGACAATATTCAAGTTTTACTAAGAATAATATGAACCCATTTAATAGGAAGAGCAGTGGGAAATCAATGAAAATATCTCATTTAAAAAATTCATTTGTAAATATCAGTGAAATAAAAAAGTTTTCACAAAACAAACTTTTATAATGCTTCAAACATAATGAAATTTAGCTGGAATTACGGTACTTGTTTAAGTGGCAAAGGTATCTTCAAAGAAAATTTTGTCCATTTTTGGTAAAAAAATATGATTCATTTCCTTATTGTTCTTTCAGATATACGACATTCAGTTAAGTCAAATATCTTACTATGCCAAAACTCCTAGGAAAAGGAAGTGAGGATAGGTGGTAAGAGAGAAGGAAGGACAGATGAATGTCACAAAAGACGTGAATGTCAACGATACAGTGGTTAAACATAGGAAATACTGCAGAAAGGTCATACAATATTGAGACTGTAAACAGGTGACTAGACATGGAGAGGTCCTGAGGGCAGTTTCAGGAGAGGGGCAGAAGAAGCCAGATGGCCCTGATGGGAGACAAGGGGAAGTAAGAAAGCACAGTTGACCTATACAGATGATGGGTGATGATGGGAAAGAGCAGAGGGAAAGAATTATGCTAGAATAAAGATTTCAGCTTGTTCGTCGGTTGAGGGAAAAGGGCCAGTGGAAAGGAAGAGACTGAGAAGAGACAAAGAGTGAATGAACTACCATCCTGAAGTTTTCAAAAAGATGGGTGAAGGGTGCCTGGGTGGCTCAGTGAGTTAAGCCTCTGCCTTCGGCTCAGGTCATGAGCTCCCAGTTCTGTGATGGAGTCCTGCTCTGGGCTCTCTGCTCGGCAGGGAGCCTGCTTTCTCCTCTCTCTGCCTGCCTCTCTGCCTACTTGTGATCTCTGTCTGTCAAATAAATAAATAAATTCTTATATATATTAAAAAAAAGATGGTTGAAGAGGTGCCTGGGTAGCTCAGTCAGTTAAGCATCTGACTCTTGATTTCAACTCAGGTCATGATCTCAGGATCAGAAGATGGAACCCTGCATTGGGCTCCACACTGGGCATGGAGCCTGCTTAAGACTGTCCCTCTCTCTTCCTCACCCTCAGCCCCGCCCCCCCGCCAAAAAGATAGTTCAAGTCATGGCCTATAAATAAATTTAAAAAGTATACCATGGGCGCCTGGGTGGCTCAGTGGATTAAGCCGCTGCCTTCGGCTCAGGCCATGATCTCAGGGTCCTGTGATTGAGCCCCGCATCGGGCTCTCTGATCAGCAGGGAGCCTGCTTCCCCCTCTGTCTCTGCCTGCCTCTCTACCTACTTGTGATCTCTCTCTCTGTCAAATAAAATAAATAAAATCTTAAAAAAAAAAAACACTTAAAAAAAAAAGTATTACCATTATTCTGCAAGGAGTAGAGTAGAATGAGGATGGACACAATACAATTTCATTTAGATTATTGAGAACTAAATGCTCAAAGATAACTTTATTTATAATCAATAAGAGAGAATGGTTGAAGCCTACCTAGCAAATGGAAGGTTTCTAAGCTCTTTTAATTATCACTGCTATGTAATACACCTTGGCCCACTGAGACCCAGCGCTGACTTCCCACAAGTAAGATTTACTCGAACATGTTTATAATAAGGTCATGAAAACTATCTCTGTACCTACTAAAGCAGACTGCACAAGCCTTGCACACCAATCAGGTGGGAACTGGAGCAAATGAACCTGTTGTAACCCACTTTTCTCAGCAAGCATGTCTTTCAATATAATATCAAGTTGCACCCCATTTGGGGGCTCTTGAAAAACAAGGTCAACACTGGAGTCAGTCAGATCTGTATTTGAATTCCCCCTCCGCCATGTGCCCACTGTGGCATTTGGGGCCAGTAACTTAATGTCTTTAAACTCTGCTTCTTCCTTCATCTGTAAAATGGGGAATATAAACAGTTTTGTGAGCTACTGTGGAGACTGAATGAAAAACATGTAAAGTGTCTGGCAAATACTGAGTGTTCAATGTATTTGTTTTACTCTGTCTTTTACATATGCTGTAAACATTTGCTGAACTACTTTTTCTGGGAAGAACTATAACAAACTGCTAACAGCAGTTATTGTTGAGGACAAGGACTGGGAAAGGGAGGCGACTGCTTTTTATTTTGTATTTTTCTGAACCGGTCAGATTTTCTAAACAAACATATACTGTATTACTTGAATTTTTCTCTCAATGTCAACGGAGGCTATCCAGGCAGTCAATTCAAAATCATTTTATTCTTTATGTATCTATATTGTCAGAAACAAAGAAAAACCCCTCATGTTATTCAGGGAAACAAATCAAGAAAAATAAACAAATATGCTTTGAGGACCACAAGATCAGTGGATACTACCTATTCAGGAAAAGAGAATACATCCCATAAAAATGAGACAGGTGGCCAATTTTAAGCTAACTCATTCATTTTATAAGTAATGCATTTTTATAACTCTACCTTTTCCAAAGTAAATAAATAAACATTAAAAGGATCTGAACACATTAAGGATCAAACAACTCTCAGAGAGAAAGGAGGGTGAGAACACCCAAGTACGTGGCCAGTGAGCCCAGTCCAGACACCTGGCCAAAAGGACTTCTGTGATTTCTGAAGAAAAGCGTAAGCCATTTTTTAAATGGATCTGGAAACAATTCCAGTATTTGCAAAGTTATGCATTTAAACATTACAGGCACCAGTAAATAGTTTACTTACGTCATTCCAAGAATTCTAGTATAAAAATCCAATGACTTCTTAGGATCCTTAATTCGTAGCATGGTCTGCTGCAACAGAAAATCCTAAGGAGAAAGAGCACGTATCAAACAGGTGTGATATCTGGCACTTGTCACCAACGTTAATCAAGCTTTCCACTGGAGGATACAGTCTGCCTCTGTAACACAATGTTTCAGAAGAAAACAACTTTGTCCCCTCAGCCTTGCCTGGTCCCCACACCTACCACTTACACTGCCTACAGCTCTCTGCCCAAGGATGCTTCTGGTCACGAGAGCAGGCCCCTGTGTGGGGCAGGCCCAAAGGGCCAGGGAGGTGGTTCACACCCTCCAAATAACCGACAGTGGATAAAAAACCTGGCTCCCCTGGCCCTTAGTGGGGCAATTCTACAGTCATGCAGAGACATCCCTGCAGGATGACAGCCCAGTCGTCCTCAGGGGAACACACTTCCACATACTTTTTATTGCATTCTCTGACTGCGTGCCAAATAAACTACTTACAACAAATAGTCCAGTCTGCTTTTGGACAACCCAAAATAAGATACTGATGTTACAAATAAAGAATTTAATTACTGTATGGGCGCCTGGGTGGCTCAGTGGGTTAAGCCGCTGCCTTCGGCTCAGGTCATGATCTCAGGGTCCTGGGATCGAGTCCCACATCGGGCTCTCTGCTCAGCAGGGAGCCTGCTTCCCTCTCTCTCTCTGCCTGCCTCTCCATCTACTTGTGATTTCTCTCTAGCAAATAAATAAAATAAAATCTTTAAAAAAAAAAAAAAAAAAAAAAAAAAAAAAAGAATTTAATTACTGTAAAATGTGCTAAATGAATGCATAAAATGCCTTGGTATTGGTAACCATAGCAAAAAGTTACTCACAAGATCCTAGATTACTAAAATAACTGAAAGCTTAAAAAGTTACTGTCTCGGGACACCTGGGTGGCTCAGTTGTTAAGTGTCTGCCTTCAGCTCAGGTCATGATCTCAGAGTTCTGGGATCGAGCCTCGCATCAGGCTCCCTGCTCGGCAAGAAACCTGCTTCTCCTCTCCCACTCCCCTGTTTGTTTTCCCTCTCTCGTTGTCTCACTCTGTCAAATAAATACAATCTTAAATAAAAAAAAGTTACTGTCTCTAACTCCACTGTGAAACTGTCCAATTTACAAATCAGGAAACAAAAGGCTTGACATCATGAGAAGAAGGTATTTTAATTCATGGAATTAAGATTATTAATGGCATTAATAATACTTTCCATCATTTGGTACAGAAACTATGAAGCATTACTATTTATAAGTATTAATATCCCCATTTTACAGATGAGAAATACACCTGAGGTGAACAAATTGTCTACTAAGCTCAGGTCTCTTTCTACCATAGATGCCTTCCAAACTATGAGTCCGTTCACTACATTTGTGCTTCCTAACAGATTTTTTCCTCTTATACCCACAGTTTGACAAACAGGCCCAAAAATTCTGAACTCTCCCTTTGCAGACACATAGACATCTCTCCCGTGGAACTCAGATCATATAAACACAAATGTATTTTATTCATTCAGCATCATTAGAAAGTATTTTTCTATCTTGTTAAATTATTTTTTAAAGATTTTTTTATTTGTTTGACACAGAGAGAAAGATCACAAGTAGGCAGAGAGGCAGGCAGAGAGAGAGGAGGAAGCAGGCTCCCTGCTGAGCAGAGAGCCCTATGTGGGGCTAAATTCCAGGACCCTGAGACCTTGACTCCAGCCAAAGGCAGAGGCTTAACCCTCTGAGCCACCCAGTTACCCCTCTATTTTGTTAAATTTTTAAGTAACCAAAATGTACTCTTATTTTAAGCATTAAAATTCTCAATTAAAACAAAAATAGCCTAAATACTACTTTATCTTAATAAGCAGATCTCAATGAATATAATAATTTCATTCTTCAATCACAGCTTGTAATTACATATAAGGCAACTGGCTCAGAAATTACATGTTTCTCAGGCAGGTACTGTACTCCTGAAAGTCTTAGTTTCAGCAAGAACTAAAAAAAAGAAAAGCAGCTCCTGACATCCAGGTCACAATGAGGTCTTGGTTTTCCCCATTGAACAAAATCACAAAAGTACCTCCTAAGTCATGCTGTAACTGCAGTGAAGGGAGATCAAAATACAGCAAATACAACTGAACTTCATATTCTTTTTTTTTTTTTTAAAGATTTTATTTATTTATTTGACAGAGAGAAATTACAAGTACACTGAGAGGCAGGCAGAGAGAGAGAGAAGGAAGCAGGCTCCCTGCTGAGCAGAGAGCCCGATGCGGGACTCGATCCCAGGACCCTGAGATCATGACCTGAGCCGAAGGCAGCGGCTTAACCCACTGAGCCACCCAGGCGCCCCTCAACTTCATATTCTTGGTTAGTGCAGATTAAAACAAGGCATCGTTTGAACTTTGGTAAGTGGGATCTATACACAAGTGGTTAAAACTACCCGAAAAATATTAGTTACTATTGCATACACAAAACCTATCTAGTTATTTGCTTTAAAAATGTGTGGAACTTCCTTATT
The DNA here is from genome assembly GCF_009829155.1 of Mustela erminea. Lineage (NCBI taxonomy): Eukaryota > Metazoa > Chordata > Mammalia > Carnivora > Mustelidae > Mustela > Mustela erminea. The sequence goes on from NC_045617.1 coordinate 85,543,767, forward strand.
TTCATGATTCAGGGACATTTCTATAAACATGAATTGTTGTCTTACAATGTAATATAGGAGCTCCTGGTACATTTACTGCTACTTTTCCTATATTGAGATGGTCCCTGGAACTCCTGTCTTTATTTTACTCTTTTAATGAGTTTTTTGTCCCCTCACATACCATTAAGCTATTAGTTGTCAATTCTATCAGCAAAACTGTCCTTTTATGGACCTAAAGCTAGTGCTCGCTTAGGCAGCACATACTAAAATTGGACATAAAGCTAATTTCCCTAAATTCTTTGATTCTACACTTCTCACTCTCCGTTAGCACCCTGATCCCATCAACCCCTCCTCCCACCCAGACTTGTTGGTACTTTTCTCTCTCACCTTGTCCCCTAAAATCTATTCTTGAGGAAATTTTTAAAGTTAATCCAGTTCACTCTTCCCCTCAAAAACTCTGAGAAGGCTCCCCATTTCACTCAGAGTTAAAGCCAAAGTCCCTACAAGGGCCCTCAATGGTTGGCCCTGGTTGCCTCACTCACCCCTTCTCCTGCCCAGTCACTCAACTCCACTGTTGTCTTCAGCAGGTCACCTAGACCTTTGCTGGGAGGCTCTTTGCCTGGAGCCACTCCTCTTCTCTGTTTTTTAAAAATCTCTATTCATAAGTAGGCTCCACACCCAATGTGAGGCTTGAACTCCTGACCCTGAGATCAAGAGTTGCAAGCTCTACCAACTGAGCCAGCCAGGTGCCCCTCCCCAGAGCCACTTCTAATCTTTTTAACTCTGCTCAAATGTCATCTTCCCAATGAGGCCTTCAACTGACTACTCTAACTCTCCACTTACCCCTTTTTTTCATTTTCTTTTTCCATAGTACTTGTCACCATGCAATATGCTATTTACTATGTTTATCTTTTATTGTTTTTCTTTCCCTATTAGAATATAAACTCCATAAGGACAAGAGCGTTTGTTTTGTTTACTGATTCACCTCAGAACGGAATCTGGCATAGAGTAAATTCCCAATAAATATTTGTTGAATGAGTAAATGGACTTTCACTATAATGTTTCTTTACAATCAAGCTGCATCCAACATTACCGAAAAAAAAAAAAAATCATTACACTTAACATAGTAACTGCGTGCCAGACACTGTTCTAAGTGATTTACAGAAATCAACTCATAATCTTCACAACAACCCCATGAAATATGTATTATTAACCATGCCCACTCTCTCCGCTGAGAGAGTAAGTGTCAGAAAAAAAGCAGTCTGGTTCCAAAGACCTTGCTTTCAACAACCTTGGCTAAACTGCCTCTAACAGCCAAGAAATTAGACAAATAATGACACAGCATAACAGAATATTGTGAATCCATTTAAAATGCTGCTCTAGAGGTGTATTAAATGGCAGGGAGCATTCACATGTATATTAAGTTTAAAAAGATATATACATGTATGGTTTATTTAATAAGATATTCAGATTAATTACATCTTAAAAGTAATACTAAGCCTCTAATTTTATTAAACATAAATTCTATTAACATGGCTATGTACTAAAACTACTAAATACACACATATAAATGAATATTAAAATGAACTTTTAAAAGTCTATACATCATGGGGCTCCTGGATGGCTCAGGTGGTTAAGCATCTGACTTCAGCTCAGGTGATGATGCCAGGGTTCTGGAATCGAGTCCCGCATCATGCTCCCTGCTCAGTGGGGAGTCTGTTCCTTTCCCTCTGCTGCTACCCCTCCTTGTGCTCTCTCTCTGTCAAATAAATAACATCTTAAAAAAAAAAAGTCTACACATAGTTAACAATACTGTATTGTATGTATACTTGAGAGTTGTAGGAGAGCAGATCCTAAAAGCTGTCAGCACTTACACATAAAAAAAGTAACTATGTGAGATGATCACATTAACTAACCTTATTGTGGTAGTTGTTTTGCAGTATATGTATATCAAATCAACACACTGTACACCCTAAACTTATATATTATTATATATTGATTATATCTCAATAAAGCTGAAAAAATAGTTTTCAAAAAAGAGAGAAAATGGAAAAATACAGCATTGTGCCAACTGAGAAGAATCATATAATAAAATTATTTCCAAGTAAATGTGTAGATGAAATACACACTCTAGGGGTGCCTGGGTGGCTCAGTCGGTGAAATGTCTCCCTTCAGCTCAGGTCATGATCCCAGGGTCCTGAGATCGAGCCTCCCATAGCTCCCCCTCTGCCACACCCCCTGCTTCTGCACGCTTGCATGCACACTCTTTCTCTCTCTGTGCCAAAAACACAGAATCTTTAAAAATATATATATACACTCTAATGCCATTTTCAACCTTAAAAGATGTCTATACATGGCAAAAAAATTAAATGTATATTCAATATTAGTGGAATTATTCATGAAAAACAGGCTTATGAATCCTTTGCTACAAAAATGTTATCTGGAGGATATAAAAAACAAGCAGAGCTTGCTTTTTATAAAAGGCTCAAGTTATTCTATGCTAATAGTTTGCTTTTTATCACCAGCATATTCTGTCAGCTCTGTACCTTGGTAAACACCTAAATGATCCTTCCTCAAAAAGTCCCTAAAAATGGGGGCATCTGAGTGGCTCAGTGGGTTAAAGCCTCTGCTTTCGGCTCAGGTCATGATCCCAGGGTTCTGGGATCGAGCCCCGCGTCAGGCTCTCTGCTCAGCGGGGAGCCTGCTTTCCTTCCTCTCTCTCTGCCTGCCTCTCTGCCTACTTGTGATCTCTGTCTGTCAAGTAAATTAAGAAAAAAAAAAAAAGTCCCTAAAAATAAGTGCTTGTTGTTATGGTTCTAAAACATTATTTAAAATAAACATATTTTGTGTTTTAAAAAGTAGGACTTACATTCATGTCCTGTCTCCTCAGACAACTCTTAACTTTGTCTTTTCTTTTCATGCTCTAAATTTGGACAATGAAAGTCGCCTTTTATATCTAAACTATCTTTGGGTTTTCTGGGATGGGTACTAGGTGATAACAAAGATTTGCTCATTTGCCTTATAAATAATCAGGCTTTGGGAGAGCACTGTCCAAATTTAATGAGCTCAAAGCTACTTTGAAAAAAATTAACAGTAAAATCAAGGATGTTTCTAGTGCACATCTTATGTGTCTGCCCTGTCATCCTGACAAAATTGTAAAGGCGCGACAATGGATGTGAAACTTGGGTAAATTTTCATTTTTTCTTTTTTTTAACCTATGGGATGTTCAATTGCTCCAGCACAATTTGTTGAAAAGCCCATCCTTTCTCCCTGAACTGCGTTCACGCCTTCACTGAAAATCTGTAGGGTGTATTAGTGTGGGTCTATTTCTGTGTTCTCTATTCTGTCCCACTAATTTGTGTCTTCCCTGCCAATATCACTAAGTAGTTATTACTGTAGCTACACAGAAAAGTCTCAAAATCAGACAGATTGATTCCTTCCATTCATTCTTTTAAAATTTAGTTATTCTAGCTTATGTGCCTTTCACATAAGTTTTAGAATAATCTTACCTACCAAAAAAAAAAAAAGTTTGTGTTAAATATGTGTATCAATCTGTAGAGGACTGACATCTTTACTATGCTGAGTCTTTCAACGATGAACACAGTATGTTTCTCCACTTATTTAATCTTTATCAGTACTGTGTAATTTTCATCATATAAGTCTGGTACAGGGTGGATCTATACCTAAGAAATTTTTTTGAGTAATTATATTTTTAATTTTGGTGGTCATGTGTTTTCTGCTAATATGCAGAAATAAAATTGGTTTTTATATGTTTATCTTCTTCCTGTTCTGTGACGTCAATGAACTCACTTGTTAGTCCTGGAAGAGTGTTTTATAGATTCCTTAGGATTTCCTATGTATAATTATGTCCAAACAGGGGCAGTTTCATTTCTTCCTTCCAATCTGTATGACTGTTACTTCCTTTTCTTACCTTACTGCACTGGCTACAACTTCTCGCAGTAGACTGAATAAGTATGGTAAGAACAAACATCCTTGTCATGTTCCCCTAAATTAGGGGAAAAGCACCACCATTAAGTACAGTGTATATTTTTCATAGATGATCTTTATCAAGTTGAGTAAGTTCCCCTCCATTCCTATTTTTTTCTGAAAAAAAAAAATTTTTTTTAACACGGATGGTGTTGAATTTTATCAAATCTATTTTTTTCTTCTTTAGCCTCTAATATAATGATTACTTTGATCGATTTTTTAATACTGAACTGGATACTGGAATAAACCCCACTTGGTCATGGTAATTTTTTAAAATTTATTGCTAGATTATATTTGCTAATATTTCTTTTTGGGGGGAAGATTTTATTTATTTATTTGACAGAGAGAGAGAGATCATAAGTAGGCAGAGAGGCAGGCAGAGAGAGAAGGGGAAGCAGGCTCCCCACTGAGCAGAGAGCCCAATGTGGGGTTCGATCCCAGGACCCTGGGATCAGGACCTGAGCCAAAAGCAGAGGCTTAACCCACTGAGCTACCCAGGCGTCCTATTTACTAATATTTCATCAAGGATTTTTACCTCTATAGTCACAAGGAGTATTAGTAATTTTCTTTTTTTGTACTGTCTTCATCTGGTTTTGGTATCAGAGTAATACTAGCTTTATAAAATGAACCAGGTAGAAAACAGAGTTGATGGAAGGAGGTGTGTGGGCAAATGGGCTAAATGGGTGACGGGTATTAAGGAGGGCACTTGTGATGATGAGCACTGGGTATTGTATACAAGTGATGAATCATTAAATTCCTGAAAACAGTATTACACTATGTTAACTAACTAGAATTTAAGTAAAAATTTGAAAAAGTACAAACATTTAAAAAAAAAAAAGAAGAGTTCCTCTTCTTCAATTTTTAAAGGGATTGTATAGAATTGATGTTTGTTTTTCTTTAATGTTTGGGAGAATTCTCCAGTGAAATCATCTGAGCCTTGAGATATCTTGTTTGGAAAATTCTTTTTTTTTTTTTTAAAGATTTTATTTATTTGTCAGAGAGAGAGAGGGAGAGAGAGCAAGCACAGGCAGACAGAATGGCAGGCAGAGGCAGAGGGAGAAGCAGGCTCCCTGCTGAGCAAGGAGCCCGATGTGGGACTCGATCCCAGGACGCTGGGATCATGACCTGAGCCGAAGGCAGCTGCTTAACCAACTGAGCCACCCAGGCGTCCCTTGTTTGGAAAATTCTTAATAACGAATTCAATTTCCTTGTGTTATAGAGATATTCACATTATTTATTTCACACGGGTAACTTACAGTGGTTTGTGTTTTTCAAGGAATTGGCCCACTTCATGTAAATTGCCAAATTTACATGACAGAGTTGTTTTTAAAATTCCCTTATTATCTTTCTGATGTCTGCGGTCTGTAGTGGTATCCCCTATTTCATTCCCAATACTGGTGATTTGTGTCTTCTCTTTCGTCAGTGTTGCTGCAAGTTTATCAATTCTATTGTTTTTTTCTTCAAAGAACCAGCTTTGTTTCACTGATTTTCTCTATTTTCTGTTTTTAATTTCAATGATTTCTGCTTTTTATTATTTCCTTCCTTTTGCTTCCTTTGGGTTATTTTGCTCTTCTTCCAGGTTCTTGAGGAGGGAACTCCAATTACTGATTTGAGACTTCTCTTTCTTAACGTATGCATTTAGTAATATAAATTTCCCTCTTAGCACTGTCTTAGCTAAGATTCCTTTCTCATTTTCATTCCATCTATTTTTTTTTTTTTAATTTCCCTTGAGACCTCCTCTTGATCCACGAATTTAGAAAAATGTTATTTAGCTTCCAAGTGTTGGGAGCTTTTCCTGTTATGCTTCTGCTGCTGATTTCTAATTTGATTCTGTTGTGGTCGAAGAATATACTCTGTCTTATTTCAGTAATATTAAAGTGTTGAAGTTGGTTTTGGGGGCCCATGACGTGATATGTCTTGATATACATTCTAACGGGCACTTGAAAACAAAAGTGTATTCTGTTGCTTTGGGGTGGTGTGCTTTAAAGGCTGATCACTTGTTTACTGATGGTGTTGTAGAGTTTGTCTACATTCTTGCTAATTTTCTGTCTAGTACTATCAGTTGTTGAGAGAAGAGTTTTGAAATCTTCAACTACAAATGGGAACTTTTTTCTGTTTCTTCTTTCCATTAAATCAGTTTTTGTTTCTTATTTTCTTGCAGCTGTTTTTTGTGTGCATTTAGGACTGCTACATCTTCTTGATCAACTGATCCTTTTATCATTATATAAATATACTTCTCTAACTATGATAACTTTCTTTGCTCTGGAGTCTACTTTATTTGGTATGAAGACAGCCATTCCTGCTTTCTTTGGATTAGTGTTTCCATAATAATCTTATTCCATCCTTTTAACTTGCCTCTTATTATATTTGAAGTGAGTTTCATGCAGACAGCATATATTTGAGGCATGTTTTCATTTTCTTTTATTTCAGTTATATTGAGATACTACAGACATATAGCACTGTGTAAGTTTAAAGTATAGAGCCTAATGACTTGACTCATGTATGCTGTGAGAGGATCACCACAATAAATTTAGATAATTATCTCATACAGAGGTAAGTTAGGGCATGTTTTAAAATCCACTCTGCTAATCTCTAATTGGTGTATTTATACCTTATGTAATTACTGAAATACTAGGGCTTAAGTGGTTATTTTATTTACTTTTGCTTTCTGTCAATTTTTTCTTTGCCTTCCTATAAGTTATTAGACATTTTTTATAATTTAGTTTTGACTTTTCTGCAGTGTTTCCTCATGTACTCTTTGTATAGCTTTCTCTAGGCATTCGCTAGGTTAATCTAGGCATTCAAATATATATAAGTTATCACAGTCACTTGGTGTCATTGTTTTATCAATTTAAGTGAAGTACAGAAACCTTACCTCTCTGTACATCCCTTTACTCTCTCCCATTTATAATTATCTTAAAGTATTTCCATTGCTGGGGTAGGGCAGAATTTCAGGTTCCCCTTGTTTCTCCATTAATAAATCCAGTGGCGAAAGCTTATTATTGTTTGATGAGAAGAAAGTCATGGCCTCCTATTCAACCTTCTCTGATCCCACCCTGGCAGGGGGAGAATGGACACCTCATTGCAACCTGTTTGGTGAAGACTAGGCTCCCCACCCAGCCTTTGCTGGCACAGGCAGGGATGAAGCCGCAGTTTTTTCTGTGGTGTTTGGTTGTAGCCATTATTGTCTAAAAGTTTTCTGCCTTATCAGGAACTACCTATTTCCTGGTCCTGTGAATGGAAAGCAGATTTTCATGGGGTTTGGTTTGGTTTGGTTTGCATCCACTGACATTTCTATAGCTCCAAGATTGGGCTAAATGAGGCAAAAATAAAACTTGGGGAAGCTGGCCACCATGTTTCTCCTAGGGTCTCAAGGCCACTAGCTAGTCTGCCTTCTTCTCTCCACCTTTCGTTGTTTTCCTATGTTTATGTTATATAAAATGCCTAGAGTGTGTAGCTGTACCTAACAGGAGGAACAGGGAAAAGTATGTGTACTCCATGTTCCCAGAAAAGTGTCCAGATTGATTTCATACAACTGCCCCAACAATGAGGTATGTTTGGTCACCATATGCCTCTTTCTAATGATGAAGACACTCATCTCTCCAGAACTGTTGCCAAGGGGCTCTGTACGATATTCCATCTTATTCAAAATCGAGATCAGGATCTCCATTGCCTTCACCACCTCCAGTCTTCAGACAAGAAAAGTTTCAAATTTGCATTAGCTATATTTTCAGAAATATTAAGATTTCTTTGGCTTAAAGTGTGTGTTTTGGCCTTAGAAACAGTGAGGCCAACTCCCTTTGCAGCCCATCACTCTCTTTCCCAATGAGTTTTCAAAAGCGTTGCATTACCCTGAGCAGAGTCTTCAACTCAACATTCAGACTCACAGGACAACCACAGGCTAAAAGGGCTTTGGTCAGAAAAACACAGCTTGCAACACAGCAGGGCTAGCTGTCCCCCTTCAGCAGGAGTACTTACAAGAAGTCTGTTCAGCTTAGGGGCAGGGAGTAAATCTGCATTGGGTAGGAGCAGCAATCACCCTGGTATAGAAGCCCTATGACCACAGGAACCAGTACCTCTAGTACCAACCCCACCAGCGCAGCTTCCAGAATCTCCACAAGGGACAGTTTTAAGAGCCACTACATTCAGGCAAGCCCAAAGCTATGACTTACAATTGGGTATTGATAATTCTCCCTTTCCAGATGCAATGTACCTATCAAGTTATTTTTTTTTTATCATAAGCAATACTGCTAAGCAACAAACACCATTTCTGTTTCTTGGGAAACAGCTAGAGTGAACCAAATTGTCAAATTCTCATCAAAAGGTTCAGGGCTTAACTCTTCACCCCTAGGTATCCCATCTCCTGTAAAACAAAAAATGGATCAAGTTTTGGTTTTTCCTGACTTTTTAAGGTCACAAGTGCCTTTTTGGAAAGACCCTTTTGAAAATACAAGCATATCTGAGGGGAACAAAACTGTTTTCTATGGAACAGCTGGAGCACATGGTTGATGTACAAGATCGTCTGATATGCTTTTTTCTTCACTATCTTCTTCTTTCCAGTGTTATTTGCCTGACTCAACCTATGCCAGAATGTGATAAATTGTTCCTGAAAATAATTCAGCCACTCCCTTTACATTTATTCTATCTTATCTAAATTGGTTTCATGTGGTTCTTTCCTTCCCACTCTATAACTCAACAGCCAAAGCTGTACTTCAAGTATACTCACCCTACAGATAAGGGAGGCAGAAACAGCCAGGAGACACAAAGGAAATTTTTTAAAATTTTAAAATTACCTGTGGTATTAGGAAACATAACTGCCAGACTGCTCTTACAACAGATAACAAAAACAAGAAAATCCTAGAAGCCCTCAGGATCACAAGGCCTTTAAAAATCTTGTGCAAAGGGAGGAAAAACACACGAGTGTAAGAGAAATAATTGTTCAGAAGCAATATGGTTCAAATACTGGCTCTACCACCATTACCTTAAGTAAATCATTACTTTTCTTGAACCTTAGTTTTCATATCTTTAGAATAGGGATAATTATAGTTCTCAGCTTGTAGGGTTGAGTTGCAAAGTATACAGGATAATGCATGAAAGTACTTAGCATAGTGTCACTAGAATCCCTAGTCAGCCCAAGTCAGAAACCTGGAGTCTTCCTAGATTTCTCCCTCCCCACTTCTCTCTAATCCAGCCCAAGTGTCCTACCAACTTGACTCCTTAAATTCCTTTGGGCTCTTGCTGGGTGTCTTTCTAATGAGCACTATCTTCCTCAAGTGCTCTTGAGCTACTACTTCCTCCCTGGATGACCGTCCTAGTCTCCCTGGTCTCTGCTTCTTGCAGGCTGACCTAGATGCAATCCACTGACCTCCCCATAAAGTACCACAGTCATCTTCCTATAGTGAAACCCAACTGTGTCATTTCTGGATTAAAAATCATTACTTCAAACAAAAATCATTACTTCAGGGGTACCCAGGTACCTCGGTAGGTTAAGCATCCAACTCTTGGTTTTGGCTCAGGTCAAGATCTCAGGGTTGTGAGACTGAGCCCTGCACTGGACTCCATGCTCAGGGTTATTCTGCTTGGGATTCTCTCCCTCTCCTGTCCCTCTGCCCCTCCTCCCCCGACACCCTGCGTACTCTCTCTCTCTCTCAAATAAATAAAATAAAAATCATTCCTTTAGTGGTACTTCACAGCTTTTAAAGGAAAGTCCCAAAGGCAAGCACATGTGGTTACTGCATACTTCTCTAAATTCATCACTTGTTAGCATTTCCCTAAACTGTTCATTTTGAATGTTTTTGGTACACTTTTATCAGTTTAATAAAAGAGCGTGTACCTCCTATAAATGTATTTATTTTAATTATATACACATACAAACATACTAACAAAACATATATATTATAAAATACATTTACCAAATAGAAATCTTTGCAGGGTGAGAAAAACAAGCATAATGGGGGGGGGGGGGGATGCTCATATTTTCTTTGAGCATCCTGATGATTATCTTGCATACCTTTCCCTCAACTTCCACTGCTTACAACTTCAGTTTTGTGTCATCTGTAGATTCCTGCATCAGTTCTCTGAGGTCTTGTACTTTTTATATTTACTATGATTCTCTCTGCCTAGAACAGGCATTCATCCATCTGGCCATTCCCCTTCCTTCCTCCTTTCCATTCTCTCTTCCACCTACCCCTGCACCCAATTCTACCTAGATACTTCCTCTATATTTGGTAAAACTCAGCTTACGTGTCACCAACACTCAAAGTTTTCCCTGACCCTATCACCTACCACTCAGATGGGATAAGACTTCAAATTATTCCATTAAAGGACACTGATAGAGAGTATATAAAAAAAATTTTTTTTAGGAGATTATCACTTGGGAAAAGAAGTATTTGGCCTCATGAAGACAGCTGGCCAATAAGACTACCCAGGAAGTGGTATGACTGTACATTCCTTGGCCATACCTTGGCCTCTCCTTGGCCAAGGAATGTCCTTCATGACAAAGATGCAGACAATAGGAAAGTTGATGTTCTACCACCAGTACCCTCTCCTTTCCAAATCAGGCCCTCACCACTTATTTCATCTTCTGGAAGAACCTTTCAGGTTGCCTCATCACCTCCAGGCCTGGATTCCTCCAAAGTACTCTATAAAATGCTTTCAAACCCTGAATGATTCCCTACTACTTATTTAAATCCAGCTTCCTTAGATGTGACATTCAAAGCTCTCTCACTGAAAGAGAGGCTCCAACCTCCCATTCTAGCCTCTTCTACCACAGCTCCACTGTTTAGACAACCTAAACTTCAGAAACATGTAACTCGCCTCTCGAAAACACGCCTGCACTGCATCTTTCTGCATCTCACCGTATTTGCTCAGGTCTTTCTTTCACCTAGAATGTCCCCTCCCACGTAACTCAGTCTCCTAGATGATTCTGGAACCCTACTCATCTTTCAAGACCTAGGCCCACCCCCACCTTCTGGCTGATGTACTCCCTGATCCCGAGTTGAACTGTATCACTTTTCATAGTTTAGAGAAAAATAACACACTTAATCCTCCTTGCAGCTCTCTTTATATTGCTTTTACAAACTCAGCCCCAGTGCCCTGCTAAGATCACTACAGCCAATGGCAGATCTGGGGATTTGAATGTAGGTCTTCAAACATCAAATACCCCAGGTATATAACATACCACAGAGGCTACCTTCCAAAATTTCTTGCACTCCCAGGGTACTTTATAATTTAACAGCACATTAATCCCAGCTCCGTCTTACGTTAGAGTTGGTGTCCTTTTGGTGAAGGGACCTTATCTTGTTCATCCCAGTACCCCGCAAACACCCCGTCAGGCTGAATTTAATTCACTTAGGTCTTTTACTTTACTTTGTGTCAAGTTCCAAAATTGCTGAAGTCAGTACTCCAGAAGCAGAATAAGGTGGAAGCTGAGAGTGCAGGTGCCTCTCTGGACAAGTTACTTGATATTTCTATGTTGGAGTCTCCTTATTTGTAAACTAGAGATAATAATTATACCTTCTTCATAGGGTTGCCCTGAGGACTCCATGAAGTAATGTACTTCAAACAACAATGCAGGACCTGGCACACTCGAGGTATACCAGCTGCTACTACATATCAATTTTATGTCCCCCACATGGTATTTCAAGACCAAAATTTGTTAATTTCAAGAAGTAATTACTCCATATAGCCAAGAGAAATTTCAATGATGTGTAGTTTAAGTTAAGAATGCAAGAAAATGTATTTAACAAATTTTCTAAAGGTATCTCTGAAATCTTTTTAAATAGCCCCATACACAAAATCCCAGTTATCTAGGACACTAATTTATACTGAATGGCTCAGTTTATATTATGTGAAATAACTAGGTACTTATATTACATAATAATAATACATTAGACGGTATACAAGGGAAATGAGTGTAGGAGGAAATGTATTTCGTTCGTTCTTTCTTCCCCCTGAACTTTGCAGTGACTACTATTTTTCCTAAGTTCCAGGCGCCAGTCAAAGGTTTTAGCAATCAGAGGTGTCCGACTCTTCACCCCGAAGACAAAGAGCAAGCAGGGGGCAAACTCATCGACACATATTCAATCCTCAAGGAATTCAGAAATTCCCCCATCGAATGAAAAAAAGTACAAAGGCGTCTACTGACACGGACACTGGAATAAACCCTCCAAGCGGCTGCTGTGTCAAATCTTGCCAGCGTGGAGGCACCACACCTGAGTGAGTTACCCTGACTCAGTGCAGACATGTTAAGCAAGCCGGAGGGATGCAACAGGTCATTCCTCTTACTGGGTTTCTGCTTCGATGAGAGAGGGTCGGTGAAGGAATCTCCAAGATTCCCCTTGGATCTAAGCTTCACGATTACTGTCACTTCTCCTGGGGCCACCAAGCACAGGGAGGACAGAAGTGTGGCCGTGAGCAACCATAAAAAACAAGCAAGGCGAACTCTGGGGCGCGGTTAAACTCGGCGGGATCCATGATTAGTTTGCAGGAGACAAGCCCGAAGCCAGAATAGGCTGGGAGGGGCCAGCATGGATTAGAGACCTTCGAACCTGGACTGCGAGTTCTGAAGCTGCTCTCACCCGCCATAGCTACTGACCCGAGGAACACGCACACCAGAGTCAAGGGATCTGATTCGGGGCTGGCCGTGGCTTCTAGTTACCGTCCCAAAATAAACAAGTTAATGCAAGCAGGGTCGCACTCTCTGGGGAAATGGATCCTCTCACGATCTCCTACTGGACACCCCTAGCCCTAGCCCTTCACGGGACCCATTCTGGTCCGCCCCAAGCTGCGGGAGCTGCAGCCGCGGCCGGATGGCGTTCGAACCCAGCCGGAGCCGGGCCTAGCTGAGCCTAGCTGAGCCGGAGGATGAGCTTCCCACGCCTCCCCCCACACCCCGTTCCGCTCCGCCCCGCCCCGCCCCGGGGCCGCTACTCAGGAGAAGTAGGTTCTGCGCCCACCTTGGTGCTGGGATCCGGATCAGAGCAGCAACCGAGGGCAGCCTCGTCGGTGAGGCCGCTGGATGCAGGCTGCGGTTCTGCCATGGCCGCAATGCTGTTTCACCGACTACGGTCCCTAAAACAAGACAGCCACCCACACTCCTCCCGGCCCGGTGCTGCCTTTAACTCGCGACGCCGGGAAGGCGCCGCGGAGAGGGCGGTCGCTGATTTCCAGCCAATCGCTGCGCGGAGAGCAAGTTGGCTTTCTGCTGATTGGGTCCCAGTGAATCAGCCCCTCTGGCCACAGGACTCTGCCCCAAGACTACAAGTCCCAAGGTGCCTTGCTCTTGACGGGGCCGGGGAGATACCAAAAGAATCTTGCCGAGTGGAAAGCGTGATTTCTCAGTATTGCTCGTTGATCTTGTTGGCGTTTAATTGTTAAAGTTCAGGAAACACCCATACCTCCCTGTTGCAACTTGGTAGGAAATTGGAACCTGATGGAGAGAGAACTGGGAGCTATCCTTTTTAAAGTGTAAGGATTCAAAAGTATTTTCTCAGTTTAAGCCGTACAGGATAATTAAAACAACTCTGATTTGGTCGAAAATCCAGGTTCGAGTTTTGGGTTCCACTATTTATATGCTGTAGAAGCATGGAGTAATTACTGGCCCCTCTCTGAGCTTCCTTGCAGGATTTTGGTCGGGTTCAAATGAGATTTAAGTCACGGTTTCACTACTTACGATCTACATTAATTTTTCTAAGGCATATATTTTGTGTTCCTTGGAAGACTTAGTTATCACTGTTCTTTGATGACTGACACATAGCACATGGTCCATACATATTTCCTGTTGTTAGAAGACAAAATGATCATAATTAGTATAAACATAATTTAGAAAAGGGCTTTATGTTAATAAATCAATGTAGAATGAGATTTGACAAAGGGTTTTTGAGTGAATGGCAACGTCTATGTAAATTAGCAAGAAGATAGATGCATGTCAGGAATTTTGGTTGCAAGAAGTTGGGCAAAATGCAAGTTTATCTGGCTCGCCTACTGAAGCAAGACAGGGATGCTTCTGGGGCCAAACATCTAGCACCCGGCACTTGGCCAACACCAAGACGTCTCTGCATATCTCATCTCAGCTTCTTTCTTCATCTCAACTTCATTTTGTCACACTTATTTATTTCTCTAGTCTAGAAACTTGGAGCTCTCAGCCTCTCAGCCTTTTACCTGAGAGAGGGGGACCACCTCCTTGAATTCCAGTTTGATAAAGTCCAAGGAGGAGCTATGATTGGCCTCCACTAGGACCTGTGCTTATTCTTGTACTCAGGGTACTGTGATTGGCAGCCAGGGATAGAACCACCTGGTGGAAGTGGGAGAAGCAGCAGCTCCCCAAAAGGAGCTGTTCATATAAGAAGAGAGTAGACAGTGTACTGGACCCACAGAACTTCAACATGGAAATAGACCTTAAAACTGCTAAACCAGGAACTGAGGCAACACAAACCCTCCGTACACTGTGTTTTAACCCTGAATTTTTCCATAGAGAGCCCAGACGGAAGAAATTTGTCTGAGATATTTTACTGAAAAGACATCTTACACTGTTTTTTTCTTCTAACCCTCTCATGAACTTCCCACAACATATGAGAAATATAAGTGGATGGGAAGACTACAGATCATAAAATACTGATTTGCAAATAAACCTATTAATGTGATACAATTAAAAAAATGTTGATGGCTTTTTCATTGAACTGAATAACCTAGTTCTAGATTCTATGTTTATTTATTTATTTTTTTAAAGGTTTTATTTATTTATCTGAAAGAGAGAGCACACACAAGCAGGGGGTAGAGACAGAGGGAGAAGCAGGCTCCCCACTGAGCAGAGAGCCTGATGCAGGGCTTGATCCCAGGACCCCCAGGATTATGACCTGAGCTGAAGGAAGATGCTTAACTGACTGAGCCTCCCAGGCATCCCTAGATTCTATTTTTAGATCCCCAACTAGGCAAGACACATTAGAAGAATCAATAAGTAGGGGAACCTACCCTTCTAGATAATAAGTTATTATAAAGCTGCAATGAGTGTGATAATGAAACAGGTAGGTATAAGCCAATAAAAATGGAAACTGTGGTAGGCAGCTCTAGATGACACCAATAATCCCCACCTCCAGGCATTCCCAATCTTATGTTATCCCCTCCCCCTGGGTATGGATTTAGTGACTCACTTCTAAAGAACAGAATGTGGCAGAAGTGATGGGATACCACTTCTGAGATTAGATTATATAGTGAGTCTTGTCTTGGGAGCACTTTCTCACTTTCTTTTTCTCCAGTCTCTCACTCAGAGGGTAAGCAAGCTGCCACATTGTAAGCAACACTGTAGAGAGACTCATGTGGCAAGGAACTGTTTGAGGTCTCTTGTCAACAACAGCCAGTGAGGACCTGAAGCTGACCAACAGCCACATGTGTAAGCTTAGAAGCAGGTCCTGTCCCAGTACAGCCTTGAGGTAACTGCTGTCCTGGTTAACCCCTTAATTTTGACCTTGTGAGAGTCCTTGAGCCAGAACAATCCATCTAGATCATTCCCAGATTCCTAACCCATAGAAACTATCAGATAACAAATTTTTGTTGTTTTTAGCTGCAAAGTTTTGGGGTAATGCTGTGTGACAGTACACAACTAAAATACATACACGTACAAAAACTTGACATAGATCAGAGCTGGTACTGCAGATCAGTGAGGGAAAGATCACTTTCTCAATGAATGGTGCTAGAACACCGTAGTTTATCTATATGAAAAAAAAAAAAAGGAAAGAATTCTTTATTTCATGCCATAAAGTAAAACAGAAGTCCAAGTGTATTAAAAATATAAACATGAAAAAGCAAAACTTAAAAACATAAAAAACAAAATATCAGAGAACATGAATTTGTGCATCAGACTGTGCTCAGCAAGGAGTCTTCTTGAGGATTCTCCCTTTCCCTCCCCCTATGTCCCTCCCACCCCTCTCTAAAATAAATAAATATTTAAATAAATATAATAAATAAAATAAATAAATAACAAGGTTCCTTTCATGCCTTTCAAATTGAAAAAAATTTAAAAACTAAAAGTGCATGGATGTGAATATAGGGCAAATTAAAAATTCATACACATTTGCTGGTGTAAACCTAAGTTATTATAAACACTTTAAAATAGTATGACAGTATCTAGTGAAGCTGCAGATAATACATCCTAGGATCCATGAATAAGCATATATCCTAGAGAATGATTGTGCCTACATTCTAAGTATTTGATACATGGTGTGGGGTCACCTGGGTGGCTCCGTGGGTTGAGGCCTCTGCCTTTGGCTCAGGTCATGGTCTCGGGGTCCTGGGATTGAGCCCTGTGATGGGCTCTCTGCTAGGTGGGGAGCCTGCTTCCCACCCCGCCCCCGCCTGCCTCTCTGCCTACTTGTGATCTCTCTCTCTCTCTGTGTTAGATAAATAAATAAAATCTTTTTTTTTTTTTAAAAAAGAGACATGGTTTGAATAGAAAAAATTCATAAAACCTAAAAGTGTCCCAAACCAAAAAAATGACTTTATTTTCATGCAGCAGAATGGTATACATAATTTATATATATACATACATAAAATGAAAGAATCAGAGGAACATAGTCCAACACGGATAAATCTCACAAACAAATGAAATAATTGAAAGTTGCTGAAGAATCCATATGGCACAACACCATTTTTGCAAAGTTTTAAATTGTGCAATAATATAATGCATTGGTTGGGGCTAAATACACTTCTAGTAAGGGGATCAGGAGGTGCCTGGGAATAAACCCGCATTCAGGAACATGATTTCCCCTAAGAGATGATGGAGAAGAGGGGAGGGATATACTGAGGATTCAAATATTTTGACATTGTTTCATAACTATAGCCAACTTTGGATAAAATGATAGTTGTATTATTCTTTATGTTTCTCTGTATATCTTAAATATTGTATAACATAATTCCAAAAACTGAAAGGGAATAAGTACCACATATAGAAATAAAAGGAAAGACAGCAATAATGGGGAAGGAGTAGGGTAGGATGGTCACTATTTGAGAAGACACAATTCCAAATAGAGTTTAGCAGTATTTCCTTTTTTGGTAAAGGGTTGTTAGTTTCCTACAGTTGACATAACACATTATCAAAACCGTGGTGGCTTAAATCAACAGAAATTCAGGGGCACGTGGCTGGCTTAACCGGTAGTGCATGTGAATCTTGATCTTGGAGTCATGAGTTCAAGCCCCGCATTGGGTGTAGAGTTTACTTAAAATAAATAAATAAGTAGGGGCGCCTGGGTGGCTCCGAAGGTTAAAGACTCTGCCTTCGGCTCAGATCATGGTCCCAGGGTCCTGGGATCGGGCCCTACATCGGGCTCTCTGCTCAGCAGGGAGCCTGCTTCCTGTCTGCCCCCCCCCCCCGCCTACTTGTGATCTTTGTCAAATAAATAAATAAAATCTTTAAAAATAAATAAATAGATAAATAAATAGGTGAAATTAAAAACAAAAACAAAACCAGAAATGTATCCTCTCACTAGAGGCTAGAAGTGTGAGATGAAGGTGTCAGCCTAGCTATACCTGCTACAAAGTTTCTGGGAGAGAATCCTTTGGCTCTTTCAGCTTTTGGTGGCTCCCAGTGTTTCTTGATTTATGGCAGCATAACTCCAGTCTCTGACTGTGTCTTCATGTGGCCTTTCCCTGAGTCTGAAATCTCTCTCCCCTTTCTCTTCTAAGGACACCAGTCATAGGATTAAGGATCTCTAACAGCAGCCCTACTGGCCTTAAGTGTTAACTTGCTTCAAATGTACACACTCCTTGCTTACTGACCTAAGTCTTTTGATCTACAGTATAACTAACTTACTTTCCTTGCAATTTGCAGACCACTGGCCTTGAGGAGTGAAATACCCAACTTTCCCAGAAGATAAGATCTGACCACACTCAGAAACAGTAGCTACTGATGCCAACAAGTCTGTAAGGGTCATGTAGGCAAAAAACTAACTGTCTGAGCACCTGCTTCTTCTGCACATAGCCCCCTCCTTTTTCTGTTCCTCTCTCTTGAAAACCCTCCAGCTTCCCCTGGATGAAGAAGATGGTCTTTGAGACTTTAACCCACCCTGTACCCAGGTTACCACCTTCCTGAATAAAGCAACTATTCTTTCCCCACCGTCACTTGTCTCTTGGGTATTGATTTTCAAGGACTGAACAGCCAAACCTGAGTTGGGAACCCGTTCTCAGTCCTATAACAATATTGCTATTAGTGTATGGAGTAAAGAAAAAAAAATACTGAACTGGTAATCAGAAGCTCTGAATTTTAGTCCTGGAACTGTGCTGGCTAATAACTCAACACATTAATTCTGTAACTCAGATTGTGAAACTGGTCTAGTCCTGGGTGTCCTTATTTGTAAAATGAAATTCAGGAAATAAGATGATCTCTAAGTTTCCTCCCTGTTCCAAAAATCTATAACTTCACAATGAGTCTGGTTTTCAAGCCTCATTGACTGATGGAAAGATCACACTGTATTGACAGAAATAAAAATATTGAGACAATCAACTGAAAATGTCTGATGCTGTGGAGAATATACAATTACAGTACATGGATTATCAATATTTGTTATGTTATAATTGTCTAAACATGGCCACAATTCAAGTAGCCAACCATTCAAATAAAATACATATAAATATTGAATAACTATCCACAGTTCATCCTTTCGAGCTTATCCTTCCAGGATTATTGGCATATGGTTAAAACAGCACATTTATACCTTATTTAGTTGTTTACTCTATTTGGTGAAAAAAAAAGAAAGAAAAAAAAGAAAAGAAAAAAGACTGTCAATGCAGAAATCTAAAACACAAAAGGCAATAGGAACCTAGGCAACTAATAAAATAATGTTCATTAGGGAAAATTAACCATAAAAAATATTTTAAACACACTCTGAATAGATTTTCTAATCTTAATTTTAAATAACAAAAAGAAAAAATATGTACAGGCCTTTTGCAGTGAAAGGAATTTTGTGTCCCCCTAAAAATATGTCCAAGTTTTAACTCCTGGTACTTGTGAATATGACCTTATTTGGAAATAGGGTCTTTGCAGATGTAGTTAAGGATCTCAAGGTGAGATCATCGTGCATCTAAAGGGGATCTATTTCCAGACAAAGAGCTAGTTCCTTCATTATATTTTCAGGGTCTTGGGCAGCCTAAACATTTACTGTTTTGTATATGCTACATAGTGTTTTCTTTCTATTAAGACTCAGGAAAACTCTCTAGATGGTGTGCTTTTCCCATATCTCAGGCATCCTCAGGAGTGTCATCATTTGGTAGTGTTCCATGAGCCTAGTTTTCTGCCAGAGGTAATGAAATTATTACATGGATCATGGTGCTACAAACCAAATACTGAAAAGCACATCTTTATTTATTTTTTTTAAGATTTTTATTTATTTATTTGAGAGAGAGACAGAGAGAGCATGAGAGGCGAGAAGGTCAGAGGGAGAAGCAGACTCCCCATGGAGCTGGGAGCCTGATGCGGGACTCGATCCCAGGACTCTGGGGCCGTGACCCAAGCCAAAGGCAGTTGCCCAACCAACTGAGCCACCCAGGCGCCCAGCACATCCTTATTTTTAAAAAAATTTTAGATTTATTTATTTTAGAGAGAGAGAACACCATCCTCCGTGTGAGCTGAGAGAGGGGCAGAGGGAGAGGGTGAGAGAGAATCCTCAAGCAGACTCTCTGCTGAGCCTGGAGCCTGATGCAGGGCTCGATCCCAGGACCCTGAGATCTTTTCCTGAACTGAAATCCAGAGCTGGCTGCTCAACCCACTGAGCCACCCAGTGCCCCTGTGATGCACCTCTTTAGAGCAAAAGCTCTGTCCATATTTAGCACAGTATTCTTTCCTTTCTTCCTTCCTTCTTTTTCTCCTCCTTCCCTACCCCTTCCCTCCTTCTTCCTTCCTTTCTCCCTTCCTTCCTTTCCTCTCTCTTTATTTCCATTCTTTCTTTTCATTCTTTTCTTACTTTCTTTCACAGTATTCTTTCCTTTCTTCCTTCCTTCTTTTTCTCTTCCTTCCCTACCCATTCCCTCCTTCATCCTTTCTTCCTTTCCTCTCTCACTCTTTCTTTCCACTTTTTCTTTTTCTTTCTTTCCCTTTCCTTCTTTCTTTCTTTTTTTTTTTTTTTTTTTTAAGATTTTTAAATTTATTTATTTGACAAACAGATCACAAGTAGGCAGAGAGGCAGGCAAAGAGAGAGAGGAGGAAGCAGGCTCTCCGCGGAGCAGAGAGCCCGATTTGGGGCTCGATCTCAGGACCCTGGGATCATGACCTGAGCCGAAGGCAGAGGCTTTAACCCACTGAGCCACCCAGGTGCCCCTCCTTCTTTATTTCTTAAATGGGGTTTGAACTCACAACCCTGAGATCGAGACCTGAGCTGATATCAAGAGTCAAACACTTGGGGCACCTGGGTGGCTCAGTGGGTTAAGCCGCTGCCTTCGGCTCAGGTCATGATCTCAGGGTCCTGGGATCAAGTCCCGCATCGGGCTCTCTGCTCAGCAGGGAGCCTGCTTCCCTCTCTCTCTCTGCCTGCCTCTCCATCTACTTGTGATTTCTCTCTGTCAAATAAATACATAAAATCTTTAAAAAAAAAAAAAAAGAGTCAAACACTCAACTGACTGAGCCAGACAGCCCAGCACAGTATTATTTCTTTAGAATATATTTTCAAAACAGGACTTTGTAGGTTAAGGTACATGGACATATTTAAGGCTCTTTAAAGGATATAATATCCTGTAATTTGTTTCTTACTATATAAGAATATATAGATATATCTCTTACTGGGAAGATGGCAAGGATTAAACCATAAGTGCCAAAAATAGATGATGAGACAAAAAACAAAAACAAAAACAAAAACAAATGGGCCAGAGAGAGACCCTTTATTACTCACAGCCCAGCAAACAGCAGGAGCACTAAAGGAGAAGCCAGTTCTGGCTCCAGGTACCATCAGACAACACCATGGGCCCACGTGTGGGCAGTGGACTGGGAGAGAGCTAAGGAATCCAAGGCTAAGGGCTCATCATTTTTGTAGCAAGAAGTAAACAAGCCTGGGCCCCTCCCCCTGGGAAGTGAGCAGGTGCTCCTTAGTCCCACTGTGACTGCTGTCATCTACTTAATTGCCTATGCACTAGCTAAAGAAACAGCTCAAAGTGAGAGGACAGTTAAGTCTTGTGGTCTGGCGTACTTGGGAATGTGTGCAGGGGTCCTGAGGGTCCCATAACTTCACACTGCATAATTGCTGCATGGTATTTCTTAACATAGGTAGACTGTTCAATGAAACTTTACCTGTGATTTTTATAATAATCATTGGGTTTCAGGTTTTTTTTTTTTTTTAATCAGTTGGCAGATCTTCCAGTCCTCGTTTTAGATTGATCTGCTCTATATTCAAAGATTGACTTTAACTCCTAATTAAAGCAGACATCAGGCACACCTTGTCAGGGAGTTGGAAGAAAAACAGAAATGTACTGGAAAGAGAAGGGACGGTAGGCTTTGAAAACAAGTCTGTTTTCTTCAGAGTTCTGTTCTCTGTATTACCAGTCGTAGGTTTCTGAGCAAACAAATTAAACAGAAAAGATTTAATATTCTCAAGTGAAACACTAAGTAACTTCAGAAAGTGTAACCGTCACAGGGGTGCTGGACAGACTCAGTCGCTGGAGAGGCGCTGGGACTCTCGATCTCAGTGCTGAGAGTTGGAGCCCACCCACCTTCAGTAAAGGGCCTACGCAAAAGTAAAAAAAAAAATCTTGGGGGTGCCTCAGTGTCGGCACGCCAAGTCGGTTAAAGCGTCTGCTGCAGTCAGGTCATGACTCTGGGGTCCTGGGATTCAGCCAGCATTGGGCGCCCTGCTCAGCCGGGAGCCTGCTGCTCCCACTGCTTGTGCACTCTCCCTCTTAAATAAAATCTTTTAAAAAATTTTAAAAACTCTTTTTTTAAAAAAAGATTTTATTTATTTTATTTGACAGAGGTCACAAGTAGGCAGAGAGGCAGGCAGAGAGAAGAGGAAGCAGGCTCCCTACCGAGCAGAGAGCCCGATGAGGGGCTCGATTCCAGGACCCTGTGACCTGAGCGGAAGGCAGAGGCTTTAACCCACTGAGCCACCCAGGCGCCCCTAAAAACTCTTAAAAAAAAAATGTATAAACGTCTTTGGAAAGTTATTTCCCTGCCCTTCCTCTCTCAAAGCACACCTTGGAATTCTCCCCAGGCCCCGCCCTCCTCCATTTTCCCCTCCAGGCAGTTGCCCTTTAGTGAGCCCGCCCTCTCCGTGGTGTTTCACTTCTCCCGCTGCCGGGGTACCGTAGGGTACCGGCCCCGCGGAACTGCGCGGGGTGGGTGGGGCAGGGGTCGATGAACCCCTTACCCGCAGCCCAGCACCCGGGACCCCGCAGGGAGCAGCGCCCCCCTGACCCCGCGCGGGCCTCCTCAGCGAGAACCGGTGTGGACTCCCAACGGCCGAGCCTCGGCGGCCCCCGAACCAGACTCAGCTCCCCCGGAGCAGCGCGGCCCCCTGGCCCGCCTGGGTGACTGGCCGGTGGTGGCGGCGAGTCGCGGCAGGTGAGTGCGGCACCGGTTCCTACCCCGAGCCCGGCCCGCTCTCCTCCCTGGGTGGGGGGACTGGAGTCGGTGCTAGAATTCAGTGTCTCACCTCCCCGCTAGTCCTCCCGACCCGCTCAGTCAGCCCCCTGCTGCAGAACCGCTGCTCCGTCACCTCCGCCTGCGAATCCCAGTGTGTTCCCTGGACGTCCGACCTCATCCCTTTCCCCCTTTTAAGAAGTCAAAATATCTCTCCCTCCGGGTTTGTGTTTCCAACCTCTCTCTTCCTCACTCCCTTGTACCCCAAAAGTCTCATCACCGAACTTTTTAAAGACACTTTTCCCAAGGAAGCGCTGCCTTTTCCTGCTTTCTGGCATTTACACTCCGCTGTCTCCCCACTTCTGGCCTAGAACAGTCCCCTCTTCCATGTTCTCACGACAACTCTTCAGACTCAACTCAAATACCATTTTCTCTGTCAGGGTTTTCCTGACGTTTCTTTTTCTGCCAGTCTCAGTCCCTTTGCTAATTTAACCTTTTCTCGACCTTGACCATGGGGTGTGTGTTGTGTTTAATGGTTTGTCTTTCCAGTTTGTGCGTTTTGCTTCTGGGGGAGCCTCTTAGTTTTATGCGTCGCTACAGCGGCTGAGCACACGGAAGCCCCTCCACAGTCACGAATGAACTAATGCGTGAAGGGTTAGGGTTACAAAAATGGGTACAAGAAAAAGGAGTGTGGTTGAAGTGGCCCTACGCTGAGCACACCAGTGTACTAACCTGCTCGCTTCAAAACTCCTATGGGTGGAGAAGTCCCACTGTCCTATGGCTCCTGAAAATGAGCGGGGATGACTTTGTGGACATGCAATTAACGTTCAAATTGAACTTAAGGAGGAGGGATGGTGGAAGTTTAGAATGATTGCCTGTGGCATCAAGTTGTCTGTGGAGGAGGTGGGGGAGGGGAAAGAGATGAACAGGCGATTATCCTGAATTCATTCTGTACCAACTGATGGCCAGCCAAGTATGAACACCTAGAGCCAGGACCTGCCTCTTTTTTTAGCAAGTAATCTTGCTACCTCGGAAAATTCATGGGGAATTTAAGGTTCTAAATATTAATGTTGGTGGAGAAAATTTAAACACATATTGTATGTTGTATATGATACATACACATATGAGTAAAATCTATTATGTGTAAAATATATAAAATCATTATGATCCACTAAAAGTTATAGAATTGAAAAGCACAACTCTTCCCCTAGTTTCCCCCTCTGTTTTTCTCATTCAAGGTGATCATTGTTGATAAATTATTGTGTATCTTCCCTAGAAAACTTTTAATGTGTTTTATCAAACCTAAACTATTACCGATTATAATTTTATGCAATTACACAAATGCAAATTATATATATGTGACTTCATGAAGGAAAAAATGTGAAGAAAGAAAAAAGTGTTGCCAATTAAGGCTTTTAAAAATATGCATCTTAGTACAGATGTAGTAAAAAGTAGGGCCACATACACCCCAATGTTCATAGCAGCAATGTCCACAATAGCCAAACTGTGGAAAAAGCCAAAATGCCCTTCAACAGATGAATGGATAAAGAAGTGGTCCATACACAGACCTGTACCCCTAGGGCTAATAATACAATATATGTTTATTAAAAAAATTAAAAAATTAAAAAAAAAGAAGTGGTCCATATATACAATGGAATGTTACTCAGCCATTAGGATGAATACATAACTTTTTCATCAACATGGATGGAACTGGAGGAGATTATGCTAAGTGAAATAAGTCAGGCAGAGAGAGTCAATTATCATATGGTTTCACTTATTTGTGGATCATAAGGAATAACATAGAGGACTTTAGGAGAAGGAAGGGAAAAATGAAGGGGGGAATCAGAGGGAGAGAAGAACCATTAGAGACTATGGACTCTGGGAAACAAACTGACAGTTTTAGAGGGGAGGAGGATGGGGGAATAGGGGAACCCAGTATTGGGTATTAAGGAGGGCACATATTGCATGAACCACTGGAATTATACACAAACAATGAATCATGGAACACGACATCAAAAACTAATGATGTACTGTATGGTGACTAACATAACATAATAACAAAAATGTGCATCTTAGAAAAGACAAAATATCACATATATAGTTTTTAAATTGAATACAATTGGTATTATGCAGTGTACCATGCCTTCCTTTTTTCTTTCATGAAAAATGTGTTAGAGATCTTTCTGTATCTGTATATGTAGCTCTACCTCATTCTTTTTACTGCTAGGGTCTGTATTAAAACTCTATTGAACAGGATACTGTTACCAAACTCAGACTTGACTGTACACCCAAAGAGCAGTAAGCCAATGGCTAACACACCAGTTTTGAAGCTTTATTATCAGAAGGGCAGCCCAACAGGAAGGCAGGGGTCGTTCCCAAAGCTACTTTTCCCTGAATCAAATTTTGACATACAATGGGTCCTTTATTAAGGGATATTTTGTTTATTTCCAGGAAATGTGGTTCTTTTTGTGCTTATTTTTGCTATTATAAACACGTTGCAGTAAATAATTAACCTTCTCTGTATACATACATACATATATACAAATGGATATAATGTGTATAATGTAGTAAGCTGATTTATGTTTACAAAGATTGTCCCATTTCAACTATGTACTCTTCAAAATTTTGTTACAATTTTTAGAAATTCTACATAAACTAGTTGTATATATTTCCAACTTAAAACGAAATAGTTGCATTGCTCTTTGGAAGTGGTAAGCTGATATTTTATATTTACAGTTAATTGCATGCCAAGTACAACTTGACAGTTGAAAACCACGTAGAAAATGCATCTCAGATAATTTTGTTAAAGGAAGAATTCTATACTCCCCTAAGCAAAATACCCCCAAATGGGCAGTGGTTGTTTGTTTGTTTGTTTGTTTATAGCGTCTCAGATATATGATTTACTTAAAAATGTTAAACTATAACAAACTATTTGGAATTTATTTCTCAGTCACAATAGTAATTAATACCTGGTTATCAGTTTCCTTACATTCAGTGTTTTTTCCCAGACTACTAACCATAAAGACTCTTTAATGTTCACAAAATAAGAGCTTATTCTGTCTTTTGCTTGAAATATTGGGGCACCTGGCTGGCTCAGGGGGTAGAGCATGTGACTCTTAATCTCAAGGTTGTGGGTTTGAGCCCCATGCTGGGTGGAGAGATTACTCAAAAATAAAATCTTTAACAGAAAAGAGAAATAGATGTGTCAGCTGTTGGTAGGGCACAAGTTAAACTCTTTACTCAGAACATGCATCTGGGAGTATTCTAATGTTTCAGAGATTAAGTGTTTTTTATTTTTCCTTAAATAATTTCATGTAAATTCTAAGAAAATTAAGAGGACACACCTAGAGGTGGAAAGAGTATACAGGCTATAGTGAGATACGGTTACCTGAGCCAAAGCTATAGATTATGTTTATTAGATTACCATACAAGCAGAGTAACTGACAATGACCGCTTCCTGTGTATTTTATGATAAATTTGACGTATTCTTTTTTAAAAAGATTTATTTATTTTAGAGGTGGGGGCAGGTAGGAGCAGAGGGAGAGAGAAAGAATCCTGAAGCAGACTCCCCAGTGAGCACGGAGCCTGAACCCGGCTCTGTCCCAGGACCCTGAGATCCTGACCTGAGCAAAAATGAAGTGTCAGTGGCTCAACCGACTGAGCCACCCAGGCACCCCTGGACAAATTCTTGATTAGGAGATTTTCAGAACTACTTACGGGTGCTAGAAAAAAAGCACTGGTAGAACTGTGCCAATTTCCTAACATATTAACAGTAAGATCTGTGCTTTATAAAAACCACATTTTATTATTCATGATTTATTTATTTTAACTGATTCTGAATCTTTGCTGTTTATAGTCTTTTGGAAGAACAAATAAAATATAGCATAATTCTAAGCTTTATTTTTTTCCCCCAGACAGCTTCTCCCCTTTTTGATCCCTTCATAGCTTTTCATGCCTTTACCTCTTTTCTTTTCTCTCTACATTTCTTCCCTCTCTTCTTATTGAATCCTACCTACTCTTCAAGGGCAGCTTATGCCCAAATCCTCTGTGGAATCCTCTTTGTCTATTTTGTCTTTACTAATTTTTTTTACTCTAAATTTTCTAGTAGAGCTCCACAATTTTATTTTATTTTTTATTTTTAAAAAGATTTTATTTGTTTGTCTGGGGAGAGAATGAGCAGTGGGGAGAGGCAAAGAAGAGCAGGGGAGAGAGAAAAGCAGACACCTTACTGAGCAGGAAGCCCAATGCAGCTATATGCTAGGACCCAGAGATCATGACCTGAGCCCAAGGCAGACTATTTTTTTTTTAATATTTTTATTTATTTATTTGACAGACAGAGACCACAAGTAGGCAGAGAGGCAGGCAGAAAGAGAGGAAGAAGCAGGCTCCCTGCAGGGAGCCCGATGTGGGGCTCAATCCCAGGACCCTGGGATCATGACCTGAGCCGAAAGCAGAGGCTTTAATCCACTGAACCACCCAGGCGCCCCTCAATGCAGACTACTAACTCACGGAACTACCCAGGCCCCCTGAGCTTCACAATTTTACCATTGATTGATTTGCAAAGGTTACATTTTCTCTCCAAAAGCATTGTGAGTCCTGTCTTGTTTTCTGCCTCCCAGAGTGAGTAACATAGCCCTGGGCATATATACCCACTTTGCATGGGGCCTGGGGCTTGGGCACAGGAAAGAGGGAGAAGCTTCCTTTTTTCCTTCCCTTTCTATACTTGTTTTCAGTGAGATTTCCTACTCTAAGTCTGTGGATTCAGCCTGATCTTAATACCATAAATATTTTTTTAATCCAACTGATGATATTCAGGACTAAATTAAACATTTTCAGCTCTAATATTCCTTCTTTGCAAGATTACAAATAACTACTTGAGCAAGGGGGAAAGACTAGTGCCTACAGATGGGTAAGAGTGCCTTAACTAATTCTATCTCTTTTTAACTTTCTTAATTTCAAAATGCTTTTTTTTTTTTTTTTTAAATTTCCTGGTGAGTTTAAGAGGAAGTTTTCCAAACTAAAGCCTCCTGACAGATGGTCAATACATTGGTCATTTCCTTTTTTAAAAAAAAATCTTTTTATTATTTTTAATTTTATTACAATTTTTCTTAGGTAATCTCTCCACCCAGTGTGGGGCTTAAACTCATGACCCCAAGATCAAGAGTTGCTTGTTCTACTGACTGAGCCAGCCAGGAACTCCCAACTGGTCATTTCCTTAATGCAGTTGATCATATTTTCTTTTCTTTTTAAAAAAACAGCATTTTAAAATTGAGTTACATAATTACTTCACTAAGGCATATCCTTCAGTGGTTTTTATTATATGCACTGTGTTATACAACCACGGATAGTCACTATTGAATCCCAGAACATTTCTATTAACCTCAAAAAAGAAACCCAGGCCTATTAGCAGGTAGGCTCAATTCTTCCTTCCCCATCCTCTGACTTCCACTGATTTATTTTCTATCTCTCTGGATTTGCCTTTTCTGGACATTTCAAATAAATGGACTCATATAATATGTAGCCTTTGTGTCTGGCTTCTTTCACTTAGTGCAATGTTTTCAAGGTCCATCCATGCTGTAGCATGGGACGGTCCTTCATTCCTTCTTACGACAGAATGATATTCCAAGGGTAAGGATATGCCACATTTATTTATCCATTTGTCACCTAACTTGGCATTTGGGTTGTTTCCAAATTGAACTCTACATGAATAGTGCTGCCATGAACATTTGTATACAGATTTTTGTGTAAACAGATATTACCAGTTCTCTTGGGTAGAATTGCTAGAACTCCAGGTAGGCCTGGAGGGACTGGCTTATTTGCTAATTCTATGTTTAACTTTCTGAGGTACTGCCAAACTGTTTTCCTCAGAGGCAGCGCAATTTTACATGCCCACCAGCAATGTATGAAGATTTGAATTTCTCTACGACATTCTCAGCCCTTTTTAATGTCTTTTAAGAGAAAATTTAGAGCCATCCTACTGGATGTAAAGTGCCATCTCATGGTGGTTTTGATTTGCATTTTCCTAGTGGCTAGTGGTGTTGAGTGTCTTTCCATGCACTTGTTGGTCATGTGCTATAAATATACATATATATTTAATATACATTTATATATATTTATATATTACATATTTTTATATATATTTATTAATTAAGCATAGTTATATATGTCACCAAGCATAGAACTTGGCGTTTAGTTGTTGACAATTAATATTACTTCCCCAGTCTTCCCTATGGAACGCATATGGATCCTACTAAGACCTACCTTAAATGACAGCTTCTCCTTAGAGAGTTCCTTCTTGAGTTTTCTGCACTGATGCTACAGATTCTTGTCCACTCCTTGGCTGGTTCTGTGGAAACCGCGAAGTGTTCATTGGTATGTTTGGCATTCCTCACTAGGCTGTGAGCTCCTTGCCAAGGACTAGCGACTAGAGGTGAGAGAACAGTGCTGGCTTCAGGAATAGCCAGAGCTGCTGTCACCTCAGGTAGCACCTAGGGCAAAGGCAATGGAAGAAACTGGAGAGAGAGCTTGGAACCAAGTTAGGAAGCCCTTGGAGGACCCAAGGATTTGTATTTGGCATCCAGCGGAGAACTTTAAGCAGGGCAGTGATATGATATGATTGGAAGTTCAGAAAGATCATTTTTGTCTGTGCAATTGGGTAAGACCTGTACCTTCTCTGGATCTTAGTTTCATTAGCAATAAAGAGGGAGAGCTGAACTAGGTAATTTCTCAGGGTTTTTTTTTTTTTTTCCCCCTACTTCTGAAATGATGTGCCATAAATCTCAGCTATCTGGACTCCTCAGGGAATGAACTGTGTTGGATAATAACATTTTATTAAAATTTAATCTGTGCCAACACTTAAAAAATAGTAGCCAATTTTAGTTGAAAAATGCATGAAGATTAATTACATACCTCCCTGACTTCTTAAATATAATATCATGATTCCATTTTCATCTTTCCTTGATGGCTTAAATAATAGTGGCTCTACAGTGACTTAAATAACTCTGTGGCTCTAGAAAGAGCACTGGTTACCTGCAGAGAAGCTCTCCAGTCCTACTGAGCTCAGTTAGTGTATGTGTTTTACCATTACATTGAAATTAAAGTAAATTTTGCAGTGGTTTCAGAAACCAGACAACTATGCCTGTCAACATCCTTTGAGAGAAGGCATGATTCTCTGACTGAGTAAAGTGAAGTGTTTTGCAGAATTCAAAAGTGCAGATTGGAGCAGAGTGACAGGTAGTTGCTATGATTTCACTAATATGTATCACTATACTTGTTCTTGATAGACTGTAGGTAGGAGGATCAGCTCTGGGCCAATTTCAAGGGTAAACATGTAATGTGCACACAACTCCTGAGTATTGTAGATCACCCTGTCCAATAGTAACTCAGAGATGTTCACTTGTTACTTTCCAAGAAAAGGTACTTGCATGTAAAGAAAACAGACGTTAGAATGTGGTCAAGGAACAAAGACAAAAACTGGGATTTCTAAAAGAGAGGAAAGAGGAATAAAAAGAAAAATCTGCAGACAGTTTGGGAACAATTGTTCTGGTTTGCGGATCTTGGGCATGAGTGCTTAGCTGGCAGCAAACAGATTGATCAGTTTGGATATTTTCACTCTGGAATAGGCCAATTTAGGGTATCAAAGGAAACAATTTCTTCTGTTGATGGGATCTCCATAAAAGCAAGAGGGGGGCAGCTGTGGGGTGCAGGTTACAGGCTGTCTCTGTGTCTTATGGAGGTCTGCTCCTGTCCTTCCATGAGAAACACCATCTAACTTAGCCTAGGTGTGCACAAGTCTCCTCAGAATTTTTCATTAGCAAGCCTCTTTCTCTGTCTTCCTTTGAACTCTCTGCTTTGGAATTTTTGTTGTTATTCAAGTGTTTACTATAATCCTGGCTTCTGGATTTTAGCCATACTCTGAAAATTTATTTCATTGTAGGTTTGATGACTGTCCTATAATGTGATTTTTTTGTAAGTGACATTTTCTCCTGTCCCAGTGGTGTCGCCTGATTTTCCTGGTTATGTGCTCAGGAAAACTTACACACTTGTGTATAGAGCTTTTCTGATTGGGTAGGTCAGATTTATACTTCACATGATATCATTGCTTCCGGAAATAATCACTATCACATTTTAGGGGCACATTGGGAAGGCCATTACAAACAAAAAGTCCATTGGAGTAAGCTGGGTGCTGAAAGTACAGTCGTTTTTCATTGGCTAAGTTGTGACCATCTCTCATTGGCTGGGCTGTTGCTGGGTGAGAGGAAAAGTCTTAGTCCCTCTGGGATAAGAAAGTAGGATCTGGATGCGTCATGGGCTCTTCCTGTTTGGTCTACAGTTCACAACCAGTGGTAGGGCTGGTAGGGTGAGAGCCTGTCCTTGCTGGCACCCTGAATACATTCTAAATGAGGTTTCCTTTTATTAGTTTTCACACTGCCAAGAGGATGTTTTATGTTTTGGGGGTGTTCTTGGATATGCACATGTAGATGAGATGACTGGACAGTTGAGTCTCTGATTGGTGAATTGTATCATAGCATTCCTCGATGGAAGAAATGTTTCAGTCCATGTAGTTCTTTGACTTGTCTCTTGGACAAGTCAGTGTCTCAGCTGTAACACACAGCTCTCAATCTTTTTTCAGCCCTTACATACCTGAGGACAAGTACCTTTCCATCAGTTGCAATAATTACTATGACAGGGATGGGATGTGTGTGGGGTAGCAGCACCTTAGGGTCAAATCAGTCAGGAGGAGCACTTAGAGCTTCAGAAAGCCCCTAGGTGTATGTGTGCTGTCACTCCTAAAACAAACAAACAAACAAACAAACAAACAAAAACAATTATGATATCACCAGTCCTGTGAGCTGAGCTTCATTAGTTAATATAGCAAGGAAGAAATAGATGATTTTGCTACCTGTCTAAGTTCAAAGGGAGGAATAAATTAACAGAGAACATTCAACTTATTGTACAGTTTTAAAAGAAAACATTTTGTCATTCTAGGTTTTAAAGTTTAAGGTGCTCTATGGGAGGAAAAAGCTGATAATATGAGTGCCGAAGAAGGGGGTTCACCCCCTCCAGAAGAACCAGCTCCTCCCTCTTCAGGAGATACAGTACCCCCTGGGTCAGAAGGGACTGGCCCTAGGGATCCAGGAGATGAGGCCCCCCCCTCTCCAGGAGAAGAGGCTCCTCCTCCTTCAGATGAAGGCCCTCTGCACCCTGCCACAGAGGCAGCCTCAGCTCTAGATGACGGCTCTCGTTCCGAAATAGGTCCTGTTCTTTCTCCAAGTGATTATCTGAATCTTATCCCTTCCGATGAAAGGATAATTCTTCCAGAGGATGAGGAGCTGGATGCACACAGAGTTCGAGCTAAGCCTACGCTCCGACTGGGTCAATCCATGCTTTCTGATATGCTTTCTCAGTCTTCCCATAGATCGTCTCGGTACCGCCGAAGCATGAGTGGCATTCCAAATCTACAGGAAACATTAAAAGAGAGACAGGTTTTTTTATAATAAGATTCTACTTGTGTGTCACTTTTATGTCAAATTAAGTGTTTTGGTGGTTTTTCTTCATAATGACATGTTTTTCATTCTTTAGGCAAGATTTAGAGATGCAAGAGAAAACCGAAAAATGAAAATTGACCCTTCATACAAATATATATTTGAAATTCTAGCGGAAAAGCTTGGCCTGGACTTAGTAACCATTGAAGAATTAATTTTGGATTGTCCATCTGTAAGTTTAAATCTTATCATTATATTTTTAATTGCTCTTTGAGAACTGATTGCTTTAAGCTAGAATCATTGTCATGAACAACAAAACACTTAGAAAGGGAAAGTAGTAATTTTACATATTAAGGAAGTTTTATAGAACTATACCCAGATGAATCATATTTCTCATTAGGTCTACTATTGAAGAGGAAGGGAAGAGTTAGCTATAAGAATTTGGCTAAAATTCTAACTCAAAATGCCTTTAGAGGTTAGAGGGATAGTCAAGCACAGGTGGAGTTAAATATTCTAAAAGTACAGGTTATATGAACTACACATGCAAATCATTTGGAAAGATAAACAAACTGCATACATATGAGCTAGGGAACAATGATTTTTGCAAGAGCATAGTAGAAAACAACAAGGTGATTACCATGTGTCTCAGCATGTCAGAGACAGTCCTAGATTATGCTCACTTTCCTGGCATATTTTTTTTAAAGATTTTATTTATTTATTTTACAGACAGAGATCACAACTAGGCAGAGAGGTAGGCAGAGAGAGACGTGGAGGCAGGCTTTATCCCAGAACCCTGGGATTATGACCTGAGCCAAAGGCAGAGGTTTTAACCTACTCAGCCACCCAGGTGCCCCCTAGCATAATTATTAACAGCCCCTCCTTTCACTCCTAAAATGTCCCAGTTTGGGCTGATGAATTTCTATGGTCACCCTCATTAGAGTAATATATGGTAAACTGTGGCTTTCGTAGAAGCTGCCAGAAGCAGTATCACAGGTTCCTTTCTGATAGCTAAGCTTCTAAATTAACGCTCAAAAAAAGTACTATAGTTTGCTTGAATTTTTACCAGTCCTAGTTGTGGACTGGCCTGGAGCCCCAGCAAGACCGGTGGACAGGTGCATACTGGTGGTGAGCTGATCATCCCACTGAATGCACTGGTGAGAGCATAGGGTAGGGGGCCGTGTTGTGACAAGGTTGTCATCACTGGGGTCCATACCCCCTGCTTTTACAGAGAACTGTTGACGGGCAAAACTCTTTTAGCTGGTTATAAGAGTCAAGATTCTGTGGGTTGGTTTCTAAAGGAATCTCTCTCTTGCTCCCTGCCATGTGTTGCCAAGTTCTGGAAAGTTGTCTGCCTTTTCTGTCAGGACCCTTGTAAAAGTTGAGAATGGGCTGTCCTCTGATAGTATGAGTGGGATCGCTTGTTTTCCTGTTCCCTTAGTGTGTTATGGTGATCTGGGAATGTGAGTGATGCAAAGAGATCTATAACTCTGAGCTATTTTAGTGATGAAAGATAGGAAAATTCATGAATTGTGCACATAAAACAAGAGGCAGTACAGCAAGCAGCTGGAAATAGAGCATAGTTTCTCAGGCCACTACAATTCCCTGCAGGGATGTACAGGTGTGGTCAAGAGTGGCTGCCTGGGCACACAGACTGTGTCATCAGACAGACCCGTGTGCTGAAAGGCCCTGAACTTGGTTTAATGATTTCCTGTTACCACTTGGAAATTCGTTTAAAAATAAATTTTTTTTAAGTTTTATAGTTCCAGTATAGTTAACATAGAGTTTTATATTAGTTTCGGGTGAACAAAACAGTGATTCAACAGTTCTGTACATCACCTGGTGCTCATGGTGATAAGGGTAGTCTTTAATCCCCATCACCTATTTCACCCATCCCCCCACCCACCTACCCTCTGGAAACCACCAGTTTGTTCTCTATAGTTAAGGGTCTGTTTCCTGGTTTGTCTGTCTCTTTGCCTCCTTTTACTCCTTTGTTTGTTTAATTTCTTAAATTCTATATATGAGTGAAATCATGTGGTGTTTGTCCTCTGACTGGCTTATTCTGCTTAGCATTGTACCCTTTAGCTCCATCCATGTTCTTGCAAATGACAAGATTTCATTCTTTTTTATGGCGAAGTAATATTTCATTGTTTATATATACCATGGCTTTTTTACCCATTCATTTATCAACAGACAAGTGGGCTGCCTCCATAACACTATTGTAAATAATGCTGCAATAAACATAGAGGATCATGTATTCCTTTGAATTAATGTTCTTGGGTAAATACCCAGTAGTGTGACTACTGAATCATATGGTAGTTCTATTTTTACTATTTTAACTTTTTGAGGAACCACCATACTGTTTTCTACATGGCTGTTTCCACTGACAGTGAGCCAGGGTTTCTTCCCTTCCATATCCTTGCCAGCACTTTTTGTTTCTTATGTTTTTGGTTTTAGCCATTCTGACAGGTGTGAGGTGATATCTCATTAGAGTTTTGATTTGTATTTCCCTGATAATGACTGATGTTGAGCATCTTTTCATTTGTCTGTTGGCCACCTGTATGTTATCTTTGGAGAAATGTCTGTTCATGTCTTCTGCCCATTTTTAAATTGGACTATTTGGTGTGGTTTTTTTTTTTTTAAGATTTTATTTATTTGTCAGAGAGCGAGCGAGCGAGAGCGAGCACAGGCAGACAGAGTGGAAGGCAGAGTCAGAGGGAGAAGCAGGCTCCCTGCGGAGAAAGGAGCCCGATGCGGGACTCGATCCCAGGATGCTGGGATCATGACCTGAGCCGAAGGCAGCTGCTTAACCAACTGAGCCACCCAGGCGTCCCAGTGTGGTTTTCTTTTGGGGGGTGTTGAGTTGTATAAGTTCCTTATATATATTGGATACTAACCTTTTATCAGATATATCATTTGTGAATATCTTCTCCCATTGAGGAAGTTGCCTTTTTGTTTTGTTGACTGTTTCCTTTGCCATGCAGAAGCTTTTTATTCTGACATAGTCCCAATAATGTATTTTTGCTATTATTTCCCCTGCCTCAGGAGACATACCTAGAAAAATGTTGCTATGGCTAATGTCAGAGAAATTACTGCCTATGCTCTCTTCTAGGATTTTTATGGTTTCAAGTCTCACATTTAGGTCTTTAATCTATTTTGAGTTTATTTTTGTGTATGGTGTAAGAAAGTGGTCCAGTTTCATTCTTTTGCATGTAGCTGTCCAGTTTTCTCAGCACTATTTGTTAGAGACCTTCTTTTTCCCATTGCATATTCTTGTCTCTTCTGTCAAAGATGAAATGACCATATCCACCTTGAAATTCTTTTTTTTTTCTAAGATTTTATTTTAATTCCAGTTAGTTAACATATAGGGTAATATTAGATTCTGGTGTACAATATGGTGATTCAGCATCTCTATACTACCTCCGGTGCTCATCACAAGTACACTCCTTAATCCCCATCACCTGTGTAACTTATCCCCCTCAACCAACTCCCCTCTGGTAGCTATCAGTGTGTACTCTATAGTGAAGTTTCTTGATTTGTCTCTCTTTTTCGTTTTGTTTCTTTTCTTTCTTTCCTTCCTTCCTTCCCCATTTGCTCGTTTTGTTTCTTAAATTCCACATATGAGCGAAATCATAGGGCATTTGTCTTTCTCTGGTGATTAATTTTGCTTAGAATAATACTTTCTAGCATCCATCCATTTGAATGGCAAGATTTCACTCTTTTATGGCTGAGTAATTTTCCATTGTATATATACACCAGATCTTTGTTTTCCCCCTTAGATCTAGGATTAGGGTTTGGTTTAGGGCCAGAATAAGGGTAAGGGTTAGGGTTAGGGCCCATGTGATTGTATGTGTCTATTATCATGCAATTTAGAGACCACTCTGGAGGGATAAGTTTAGGGTTAGGTTAAGGTTAGTTTTAGGGTTAGGAATTAGCGTGTGTGTTTGGATTAGGATAAGGTTTTTGCTTAGAATAATGTTTTCTACCTCCAGCCACATCTTTTAAGTGGCAAGATTTCATTCTTTTTTATGGATGGGGAATAGTCCATTGTATGTGTATGGGTTATGGCTATTGTTAGGGTGAGAGGTTAGTAGTGGTTATGGTAGTGGTTAGTAGTTAGCAGTAAGGGTTAGGGTTGGGGTTGGCTTGGGGTTAAGATTAGGTTTAGAGCTAGGGTTGGGGTGAGGGTGAGGGTATGTGCCTGTTATCCTGCAGTTCAGAGACCTCTCCAGAGGTTAGGTTTAGTGTTAAAGTTAGGGTTAGAGGTAGAATTTAGAGGTTACCTGCAGTTCAGAGGCCTCAGACCTCCATTAGGGTGAAAATAAACATGGCAACCATCCATTGCATCGAGGTAAAGAGAGGATTTGACGTGCGAAATACTCTACTTTTTAAATTAAGATTTTATTTAAATTCCAGTCAGTTAACATACGATGTTATATTAGTTTCAGGCATAGAATTTAGTGATTCAAGACTTACGTAGAACCTCTGGTGCTCATTACAGCAAGTGCCCTCCTTAATCGCCACCACCAGTTTCACCCACCCTGCCCCTCCCCAGCTCAGCTCTGGTAACCATCAGCTTGTTCTCTCTAGTTAGGAGACTTTGCCTTGAAATTCTTACTAATTTTTTTCACAAGTGTTCCTGCAGTTTTAGTTTTCACTGGGCCTGTAGCTCACAAATTTTGTAGCCTGCCCTGGCTGTGGATGATACCATCCATGTAGTAACATAGGTGATCAACCTTGTTTCACCATACATTTGGTGGATTGGAATTGCACCGGCCAGCATGACAGTGTCATATGCCTTCAAACCGTTCCATTTGTCATTCCTAGAGTATGTCTTGTACTTTACGTCAGACAGCTTAGGTTCTTCCTTGAAGGCCATCATGGACCAGTTTAGACCCTGCTTCAGCTGCACATCTAGGAAATCTAGGGAAATGTAGGTCTTAAGGGAAGATGTAAACCAGGAAAGCTGTTCTGTAAGAGTGGTTCAGCAGTTGCAAAGCCACAGTGGAGGGGAGAGAGTATAGTCAGGAGGGAAACCAATCTCAAAATCTGGGAGAGATCAGAATGCTTATTTGGTTGAAGGTTCAAGGCAAGCACCTAAATTGGCATCAAGATTGGTGGACAATTGAATAAGGAGATGGAACCAGGAGCAAAGGGTGGCCTAGTTTGCTGTGGTGATTTAGGAAACTGGTTATATGGAAGGGTTTCCTTTTATGTGAATCCTGGTGTAGCAATCCAAAGTGGAAACAGCTCATTAAAGGTCACACAAAAAGATGAACTGTAGAGGGTATGATGCTTATTTTGTTTGCCTTCAGATCTGTTATCCAGTCTTTATTACTGATTATGTGGCCCAAAGGCTGACCTCTCTAGCACCTATCACCTGGGCTCCCTTGCTCTCTGACTTGCACGGGACTCAGTCACTAGGAGGCTCCAGCAGGAGGTAGGAGGGCAGAAGGGAGACCAGTCTGACCCCTCCCTGCTTGGCCATTTTTTCTGGCTACAGTCATATCTTCTAACTACATTTCTTCCCAAGCCATTCTCCTTCCACAGCTCTTTGTCTTCCTGCTTCCAGCTGTCCCCTACATCACTCATCACACTTTAAGGTCTTGGCTGGTGCTGCTTTTCCTTTGTTGGTAGTCCTATTGTTGCTGCTAGTCACAGCTTCCCTTAACCCTGCTCTGGCCTCTGGAAATAGCCTCTATGTTATAAAGTTTCTTTAAAAACCCATTTTTGGGATTTCTTTTCTTGCCAGGACCCTGACCAATACAGAAGTTTCTACCGCATCGGTGTCCATGGTTTGCTGCTGTCTTCATTCAGCACTGCTCAGGATAATCACAGACTATCTTGCTTTCCCCGCTTACATGACAGTATTTTCCAAAGTCAAGGCAATAGCAGTGTGGTTCTGTGGATGGAGCACAGCCCTGGAGGGCCAAGGCTGGCCTCTGGTTCTAGGCTCTGAACTTGTGGTTGTGTGTCTTTGGGTCTTTTACTCAAATTCTTTTTAGCTTTACTTATCTCTTCTGTAAGAGGGGCATAATAATGCCACCCTATCTAGTGCAAGGCAGTGGTAAAGTGCAGATGAGATATTTGTAAAATTTATAAGTGAATTTTTAATTTATAATCATGATTTCAACCCATGACAGTATTCACTCTCAGATCTCAGGAGCACATTGTGTCCAGAGAATAAGAATTTGTTGCATTTGATATTGTGATTTTTTTTATCATGGGTGTGTGCTCTGTTTTTGATAATTTGGATACTATCAAATCTAATGGGTCATATGATCAGACACAGCAAGAAGGTATTTATGGAACTGAACAGGAGTCGCTGTGCTGACAGTTTTGTATCTTTCAGATTGTAATTATATAAGAGTCAAGTTTATGTGTGAGATGGAAGAGTAGAAAATGAAGGGCTTCAATTTGGTACATCTGTGTGGATGTTTCATTTTCTGGGATGGCGGTTCTCAAATGGGATCCCAGAACCAGAAGCATCATATCACCTGGAACTTTTTAGAGATTTATTTATTTCAGAGAGAGAGAGAGAGAGAGAGAGAGAGAGAGAGAATGGAACAGAGAGAGAGAGAGAGAGGTATCATGCGCAGGGGGAAGACCCAAGGGGGAAGGAGAGGGAGAATCTCAAGCAGACTTCCTGCTGGGCTCAGAGACCCATGTGGGGCTCAATCTCACGACCCTGGGATCACGACCTGAGTTGAAATCAAAAGTCAGAGGCTCAACCGACTGAGCCACCCACACCCCTCACCTGGAACTTTTTAGAAATACAAGTCCTCAGGGCCAGAATTCTGTTTTATTTTTAAAGCCCTAGGTGCTTCTCTGATGTATGCTAAAGTTTGAGAACAATTGTCCTAGGGGGAGAGGCTTTGCCAGATCTGGTGTACTTCCCACATGTGGCCAGTAAGTGAAGAGAAGCCCGTTGCTCAAGAGAGACATTAAGTATAGACTCCGTGGACAAAGTGGGTTGAGTAACTTTGTATTTCCCAAGCGATGTGTGAGGATTTTTGTTTACATGACCTGTTTACTTTTCCACTTACTGAAGATATGACACTTACATATAAGTAATTAAATAAGAGCTTCATGCTCATTAACATGGGAAACTCTCATTATAATAGTTTGGTTTTTTTTTTTTGAAGACCAGGAGAGAAGTTTTTATTTTTTTATTTTTAAGATTTTATTTATTTATTTGATGCAGAGAGAGAGATCACAAGTAGGCAGAGAGGCAGGCAGAGAGAGAGGGAGAAGCAGGCTCCCTGCTGAGCAGAGAGCCCGATGTGGGGCTCGATCCCAGGGCCCTGGGATCATGACCTGAGCCAAAGGCAGAGGCTTAACCCACTGAGCCACGCAGGCACCCCTAACAGTTTGTTTTTATGTTAGTTTGGCTACAATATGGGTCAAATGACAATAGCTGAAAACATAATTACTCAAATAATTTGTCTAAAAACCAATTAGTTCGTAAGGCAAGTTTTCTATTCTCCAAGTCAGCTTTTAAGAATAGTTTGTTTTAGTAATAATTCTTTATATTTACCTCCAGTTGGACTCATTCGTTTACTCCTATAAAGTTCTGTGAGGCAGGGTCAGGTAAAGTGCCTGCCTAATTATATATGCAGATCATTAGTATAGGTTCAGAAATAGAATTTACCATCTATTTCATGGTAATTTTGGGGTTAAAGTAGTTCAAATTCTAATCCTGCTTCTGATGTCCCTGTCACTCTTGAATAAAGTCTTGAATCTTGAATAAAGTCTTTGAACCTTCCTAGCCCAGTTCAATTTATTGTAGCTAATGTAACTAGTCATTTTACTGATCATCATTTTCTCTTTTATTTAACAGCTGGAAGCATTTACTCATTTTTTTATGAAAGATGGTTGTAAGACACTGAAATTTTTGTACCAGGAAGGAGATGTCCCTGGCCTTGGTAAGGATATTTTATGAAAGCAATGTGCTGGCTATTAGTTAATGAATATTAAGATGCAGCATATCTTTCCTCTTCTAAGTAGATATATATTTATAAAGATTATATACTTATACAGAAAATTTATCAGAAGCTTAGGTGTGGAAAAGAGAGCGCCTTTTTTTTTTTAAAGATTTATTTATTTGATAGAGAGTGTGTGCATGCACAAACTGGGAGGGACTTGGGGAAGGGAGAGAGAATCTCAAGCAGATTCTTTGCCAAGCATGGAGTCCCATATAGGGGTCAACCTCATGATCCTGAGATCATGACCTGAGCCGAAATCAGAGATGGAGGCCCATCTGACTGAGCCACTCAGGTGCCCCTCCAAAAAAAGTGTCTTAAAAAAATACATTTTGGGGGGATCTGGGTGGCACAGTCAGTTAAGCATCTATCTTTGGCTCAGGTCATGATCCCAGGGTCCTGGGATCAAGCCCCACATCAGGTTTCCTACTCAGCAAGGAGCCTGCTTCTCCCTCTCCCTGCCCTTCCCTCCCCCAACTCATGTTTTCTCTGCTAGCTCTGCTATCTCTTGCTCTCTCTTAAATAAATAAATTTAAAAATAATACATGTTCAGCCCAAATATGTATTTCAGAGACCACTATAATATAAGGAGAAAACGTACTTACAGAAATCACATATCTCTTAATGGATATATGTTTTCACTAGAATTTAATTCCATTTTCCCTGAAACAGGGGGAGCCATTTTGCATACAGGGTTTCAGATGACTGGTAACAGTCAGGAGAACATGTGAGGGCCCAGCAGCTGGCCCTGTGGTCCTGGGTCAGCATCTTGTGTCTGTTGCTGCTGTCAGTTGGAATATCTGGGCTCCTCACTATTGGCAGGATTCCTAAAATAATTAACACTTTACTAGGATGTGAAACTTTTGTGTTAATAACCAGATGTTTGGACCATCCTTTTGGTCTTAGACTATTTGTCTTAGAAGTCCTGTGGATTGTCCCTCCTATTGGTTCTTTTTCATTTTTCTCCTCTGCTGCCTTTAGGTGAGGTTCATTTCTCATGCTTGCTCTAGTGTTCCAGAATGAAGACCTGTAGCTCTGAAATCAGATTCCCTCCCTAAAGTTCACACTGCTTTACTTATAAATTATAAATTGTAAATTATAAATATTTACTTATAAAGGAAATCTTTTATTCCATTGTATATGTCTACCACATCTTTATCTGTTCATCTATGGAAGGACACTTAGGTTGCAGCCATAACAAAGAATGACATCTTGGGGCACCTAGGTGGCTCAGTTGGTTAAGGATCTGCCTTTGGCATAAGTCCTGGGATTGAGTCCTGTGTCAGGTTCCCTCCTTGATGGGGAGTCTGCTTCTCCCTGTCCCTCGCCTGCAACTCACCTTGCTAGTGATCGTTCGCTCTCTCAAATAAATAAATAAAATCTTAAAAAAAAACAGATTGAAAGCTTGCCATTTGCAACAATATGGGTGGATCTAAGGGGTATTGTATTAGGTGAAGTAAATCAGAGAAAGACAAATGCCATAGGATTTCAACTTATTTATGGAATTTAAGAAACAAAGGAACCAAGAAAAAAAGAGGCAGACTAGCAAACAAAAAGCCAGCCTCTTAAAATACAGAGAACAATCTGGTGGTTTCTAGAGGGGAGGCAGGTGGAAGACTGTGTGAAAAGGTAAAGGAGATTAAGATCACACTTGGTGAGCACTGAGAAATACATAGAATTGTTGAGTCATTACATTGTACACCTGAAACTATGTAACACTATATGTTATCCTTCAGCAAAAATTCTAAAAAGTAAAACTTTATTGTGCTGCTAGTTATGGGACTGGGTCCAAACCCCTCATTTCTCTGCCCATCGTAACCTGGACACACAGTGTTTATTTAGCCTGCTCTCCTATTCTTGCAGACATAAATTTGATGCTCCCTTTAAGCCAGTCTCTTCCTTGTTTTCTGGACATTCCAAGTCATTTCTGTGCCCTTTGCTCTGTTCTCCTGACTTTCGCAGAATGCCTTTCTCCTCTATACCCAGCCAAATCCTACCCCTCTTCTGGATTACCTCTGACATTCTTTTTTCTACAGAGCCTGCCCAGGGCATTCCAGACTTATCCACCACTTTTCTCCAAACTCCTCCTGTCTCATTGAGTTTGCACTGTGAAATACAGAACTTGATTATGTTCTTCTATTTTCATCTAATGCTTTAATATAAGAAAATACCTACAATGAGAAGAAAAATGAAAAACACCCACATTCTTAGCCATTTGGAATAAGCACTGTTAATTCCTTGATGACTATTCCTCTGTAACTTCTTTGCCCCCCTCTTGTATTTGGAGAAAGGACGGGAGTGAAAGAGAGAAAGTTATGTATATGTATAGTGTGTGTGTGTATATATACGTAGAGTATAATATGTAAAAAAAAGTATATATAAAAATAGGTATATATGTTACAAAAATGGGATCCAACTCTACCTGTTATTGTATGGTGGCTTTTAAAATTTGATAATATTCCCTTCTTCGTGTCACAATTTTTACAATTTAATTTTAAACAGCTGCATTATATTTCATTAGGCTAATGATACTATTATTTTCAAATCTTATCTCTTATTATTAGAGCTCAGGTTGTTTACAACTTTTTGGTCTTGTAAACAATGCCTCAGTAAATATCACTAAAGTTAATGTGCATTAGGAACACTTTAGGAAGGATTCTCAGAAGGGCAATTGTCAGTAGAAAAGATATGTATATAAGATATGTGTCTACATATATATATATATATATATATATATATTTTTTTTTTTTTTTTTTGAGAGAGAGCACATGGGGAAGGGGAGAAGGAGAGGGAGAGAGAATCCCAAATGGGTTCTACGCTCAGCACAGAGCCCAACACAGGGCTCAGTCTCATAGCCCTGAGATCATGACCTGAGCTGAAATCAAGAGTTGGAGGCTTAACTTCCTGAGCCACCCAGGTGCCCCAAGATAGGTATATTTTTAATGATTATTTTGCTACCTAGAAAAGTAATACATTTATTAGCTAGACAAATATTCCTCTACATGTATTTCTTAGAGGCATCTACTAATACATAAATGTTTATTATTATTTAAAAATGTGATCATATAGTACATTTTTTTCTTGATTTGAGTTTTGCATTTGACAGTATAGACTGGACATTTTCCAGTTATATATAGATTTATGTTATTTTAAAATACCATA
The DNA here is from genome assembly GCF_009829155.1 of Mustela erminea. Taxonomy (NCBI): domain Eukaryota; kingdom Metazoa; phylum Chordata; class Mammalia; order Carnivora; family Mustelidae; genus Mustela; species Mustela erminea. The sequence continues at coordinate 85,586,909 of NC_045617.1, forward strand.
CAGGGGCGCTTGGGTGGCTCAGTTGGTTGAACATCTGACTTTTGATTTTGGCTCAGGTCATGATCTTGGGGTCCTGGGATAGAGCGCCACATATGGCTCCCTACTCAGCGGGGAGTCTGCTTGACCCTTTCCTCTGCCCTGCCTCTGTTTGTGTTCTCTCTCTCAAATAAATACATAAAATCTTTTTAAAAAAAGCTTTAAAAATTCTTTGCAATATTCCATAGTATAGTTGCATTGTGGTTTTTAGATACCATTCCCCTGCTGATGGGTATACAGAATATGTAGTTATATACAGAATATGTTTAGCTGTAGGTAATGGAAGTCCTAATAGTGTCTTAAACAAACACGGGCTCTATTTTTCTCTCATAAGAAAGTGGGTAGTGGCTGGCAATGGTTCAGATACTCAGCATTGTCATTAGAAAGCCAGATTCTTTTTTTCTTCCTATTCTGTCATTTTTAACATGTTGGCTTTTGTGTTCATATTTGCTCCTTATAAGATGAAGTTCTAACCATCACATCCAAGTCTAAGGTGCTTGTGGGAAAGGGCCTTGCCTCTTCCTGTTATTGGGAAAGCGTGAGCTGATCAGCCAGAACTGTGTCATGTGGCTACCACAGGGGTTCAGGGGGCTGAAAAAGCTGTTGTCTCTTTGGGGATGTACATATTGCCGGATGGGTAAGAAAACCCATTGCCGGATGGATTTTCTTATCAAGGAAAAAGAGGGAGGGAGGTTATTAAGGGTAGAGGCACCTCTCTGTGCCAACCTCCATGAATGAGCACATGAGCTCTTACATACTGTGTATCAAGGCTCTTTGGTTGTAGGCAACCTCAGTAAACAGTAATCTCTGGTTTACATTAGCCAAAAAAAAAAAAAAAAAGGTCTGGGCTGTTCACAAAATTGAGAACTAGTGGAACCACCAGGCCTTGGGAAGGACAAGCATAGAGCATTCCCACAGATTTCAAGGCAGTTTCCTTAGGACTCACCCCCAGATTGACATCTCTCCAGTCTCCTTTTACCTTTGTGTGCCTCCAGTCGGGACTGACCTCCTTGCAGAGAGTCTGCTCAGTCTCGTTTGCACATGCCCACCACAGCAGGGCTCTGAGGCTGGTGTCCTCCAGAATCACAGGACAGGAGGAGCCCCCCATACCCAGAAGAGAGAAGGCTGGGAAGACAAAATATTATCATGCCTTCAGGATAGGGATTTTAAAATTTCTTTTATCATATTTTAAATTATTGTGACTAGGAAGACTGATAAATTTTGTTTATTAGTAGTACAACCAACCATCTAACAAAATTCTCATCTTTTACTAGTTTTTAAAGTTAAATGATTAATTTTCACTGAGATCAGTTTGAGGAAGAATGTAATATACTATGTTTTCCTATATATCCATAAAGTTTAGTTTCTAAATTAAGCCCAGTAAGATTAACAATAATAATAAAATAGAACAATTATAACAAAAAAAAGAATTTAATATAATTGGGGGCTATGAGTGTGTTCATAGGGGACTATACCCTAATATATCAGTATATCAGATATCAGATATCAGCTGATATCTGAAAGATAAGTAGAAACTGGGGAGGCAAAGGGCTGGATATGGTTAGAACAGTCTGTGTGAAGATCCTGCCTGAGGCGAGGCCAAAAGGAGCAAAAGCACAGAACTCGGGGAAAGAAAGCTGAGGATGCCACACTTCAAGTATTCCGATCAGTGATGTCTTTTTGTAGACAAAAAAACCCCACAAAAAAATTATTACAATCATATAAAAAATTCCTTACAGTAAAGTGAAGCAAGAGGCAATGCTGTGACACCCATAATCATTTGCCACAGTTGATCCATTCTGTGATGACGCACTACACTCTTGACTTTTGTTTTCAGAATGTGGTCGAACTATTGCCGGAGCAACCAAAGGGGCCAAAATGATGAGATTGTATATAGACAATGCTGCCCCGGAGAAACTAAAAGGATTATGTATCTTTTTTGTTCGCTGTCACAGTGATACTGCTATAAATATTAAAAATATTCACGAGGTATGTTTGCATTTTTTTCAAATATATAGTTAAGTGTTTTTTCCAGCTTAACTGGTGCACCTAACAAGAAGTTTAAGTTGTATGTAACATGTTGATTTAATACACTGATATTTTGTGAACTGATTACCACTGTAGCATCAGCTAATAGTCCATCATCTCACTTAATTACCTTTTTTTGGTAATAACATTTAAGGTGACCTGTCTTAGCAACATTCGAGTATGTATGTTTTTATTAGCTATAATCACCATGCTGTACGTTAGATCCCCCAAAGGTATTCATTTTGTAGCTTACAGTTTGTATGTTTTGACAAACATCTCCTGATTGCCCCTAGGTAATCAGCATTCTACCCTCCTGTTTCCATGAGGTCAGCTTTTTTTGATTCCACATGTAAGTGAGACCATACAGTATTTGTCTTTTTCTGTTGAACTTATCTCACTTGGCATAATGTCCTCAACGTCCACCCATGTTGTCTCAAAGGCAGGATTCCCTTCCTTCTTGTGGTGGAATAATATTCTATCCTGTATATATCCTTTATCCTGTATATATCATATATATCCTGTATATATATTTTATCCATTTATCCATAGATGGACACTTAGGTTGTTTCTATATCTTGGCTATTGTGAATAATGCTGCAGTGAATGTATAAGTGAAGATAACCCTTCAAGATCCTGATTTCATTTCTTCTGGATATAGATCCAGAAGTGGGATTGCTGGATTGTATGGTGTTCTACTTTGAATTTTTTGAGGAACCTCCGTACTGTTTCCCATAGTGCCTGCACCAATTGACATCCCCACCAAGAGTGCACTAGGGTGCCCTTTTCTCCATAGTCTCACCAACATTTATCTCTTTTCCTTTTTTTTTTTTAAGTTTATCATTTAAGTAGTCTCTACAGCCAACGTGGAGCTCAAATTCATGACGCTGATGTTGAGAGTCACATACTCCCCTGACTGAGCTAGCCAGGCATCCCTCACTATCATCTTGTCTTTTAGAATTTAGCCATTCTAACAGGTATGAGGTGATATCTCATTGTGGTTTTGATTTTCCTTTCCCTAATGATTACTGATGTTGGGCGTCTTTCCACATTCCTGTTAGTTATTTGGATGACTCTTTAGAAAAATGTCTGTTCAGTTCCTCCACTCATGTTTAAACTGTATTGTTTGCTTGTTTGCTATTTAGTTGTACAAATTTTCTCTCTATTTTTCCTATATTCTCAGCTCAGATAGATGGTCATTCTATTAGTTTTCTGATTTCTATTTCATTTATTTCTGCTCTTTGTTATTTCCTTTCTTCTGCTAACCGTGGGTTTAGTTTGTTCTTCTTTTTCAAGTTCTTTGAGGTGTAAAGTTATGTTGCTTTATCTTTCTTTTTTCTTACCATAGGCATTTATTGCTATAAACTTCCCTTTTATTATTTTTTTTAAAGATTTTATTTATTTATCAGAGAGAGTGGGGGGAGAGGGCAGGCACAGGCAAACAGAATGGCAGGCAGAGGCAGAGGGAGAAGCAGGCTCCCTGCCGAGCAAGGAGCCCGATGCGGGACTCGATCCCAGGACGCTGGGATCATGACCTGAGCTGAAGGCAGCTGCTTAACCAACTGAGCCACCCAGGCGTCCCTAAACTTCCCTTTTAGAATGGCTTTTGCTGCATCCCAAACCCTATAGATTTTGGTATGTTCTGTTTCCATTTTCATTTGTTTCAAGGTATTTTTTATTTCCCTTTAGATTTCTTCTTCGACCCTTCGTTTTTGCAGGAGTGTGTTAATTTTCACATATTTGTGAAATTTCTAGCTTTTGTTCTATTATTGATTTCTAGTTTCATATCACTGTGATTGTAAAAAAAAATTTGGTATGATTTCAGTCATCTTAAATTTGCTGTTTTGTGACCCACAACAGGATCTTTCCTGGAAATGTTCCATGTGCATTTGGGAAGAGTATATATTCTACTAATGGGTGGAATGTTCTGTATATGACTACTAGGTCCATTTGTTATAAATTACAGTTCACGTGCAACATTTCCTTCTTTATTTTTTGTCTGGTTGGACTCTCTACTGTTGCAAGTTGCATTGTCTGTTTTTGCCTTCAGATCTTTTAGTATTTGTTTAATATATTTAGGTGTGCTCTGTTGTTAGGTGCATATAGATTTATGATTGCCTTGTCTTTTTGATAAAGTGACTTCTGTATCACTCTATAATAACCTTTTCATCTTGTTACTGTTTTGGTTTAAAGCCTATTTTGTCTGATATAAGTATCGCTACCTCCACTTCCTTTTGGTTTCAGAAGTATATTATATTATTATAATGGAATATTTGTTTTCTCTTTTCACTTTGAGCCTCTGTGTATCGTTAAGCCTGCAGTGAGTCAGTCTCTTGTGAGCAGCAAATAGTTGGGGCTTACTTTTTGAATCCATCCAGCCATGCTGTGCCTTTTGATTGGTGATTTCAAAACATTTACATTTAGATTAATTGTTGCTATGTAAGGACTTACTAATGCTGTATTATTGATTGCTCTCTGGTTGTTCTATACTTCTATTTTTTCTTTTTCCTCTGTTTCTACTTACCTTTGTAAACTGGTGTTTTTCCATGTGGTATGCTCTGTTCCCTTCTTTTTTTAATCTTTGTGAATCTACCCTAGATTTTTGCTTTGTTGTTACCACGAAGCTTACATAAAACATTATAGATATAATAATTTATTTTATGCTGATAACAAGTAACTTTCATTGGAAACAAAACTCTACCTTTTGCTCTTCCTTTTTATGTTTTTGATGTCACAATGTCTCTTTTTATACTGTGTATTCTTTAACAAATTTGGTAGCTATGGTTATTTTTATCATTCTTATTCTTGAACTTTTATACTAGAGCTATGTGGTTAAGACCACTCATATTACAGTATTTAAGTCTTCTGAATTTGACTGCATACTTACCTTTTCTAGTGTATTGTATATTTTCATATGTGTTCAAGTCAGTTATTAGTGTCCTTTTATTTTGTTTTCTTTTTTTTTCCTCAGATTTTATTTATTTATTTGACAGATCACAAGTAGGCAGAGAGGCAGGCAGAGAGGGGGGTGGAAAGCAGGCTCCCCGCTGAGCAGACAGCCCGACGTGGGTCTGGATCCCAGGACCCTGAGATCATGACCTGAGCCGAAGGCAGAGGCTTAACCTACTGAGCCATTCAGGCACCCTGTCCTTTCATTTTGGCTTGAAGAACTCCTTTCAGCATTTCTTGTAAGGCAGCTCTACTCCTGATGAATTATTTCAGCTTTTGTTTGTCTAGAAAAATCTTTATCTCTCCTTCATTGATGTAGGGTAATTTTTCAGATAGAGTATTCTTAGTTGGCATTTTTTTTTCTTTTAGCACTTTGAATATATTATTCCACACATTACTGGCTTGTCAGGTTTCTGCTAAGAAATCTATTGGTAATTTTATTGACTTCCCTTGTAAGTCACAAGCTTCTTTTCTCTTACTACTTTCAAGATTTTCTCTTTGTCTTTCAGGTTTTAAAAAAAAAATTATTTAATTTTTTCAGTGTTCCAAGATTCATTGTTTATGCACCACACCCAGTGCTCCATGCAATACATGCCCTCCTTAGTACCCACCACCAGGCTCATCCAACCCGTCACCCTTCTCCCCTCCAAAACCCTCAGTTTTTTCTCAGAGTCCACAGTCTTTCATGGTTCGTCTTTCCCCTCCGATTTCCCCCAATTCACTTTTTCTTTCCTTCTCCTAATGTCCTCCATGTTATTCCTTAGGCTCCACATGTAAGTGAAACTATATAATTGACTCTCTCTGCTTGACTCATTACACTCAGCATAATCTCTTCCAGTCCCATCCATGTTGATACAAAAACTTGGGTATTCATCAGCTTTGACAGTTTTATTATCATGTGTCTTGGAAAGGATCTATTTTAGTTGATTTTTTTTGGTGACGTATGAGCTTTATGAACTTAGATATCAAAGTCTTCCCCAAGATTTGAGCAGTTTTCAGTCACCATTTCTTTAAATAAGCTTTTTGCCATCCTCTGCCTCTCTTCTCTCACTGGAACTCCAATAATTTGCAAATTGGTGCTTTTGATGATATCCCATATTTCACATAGGTTAAAGTTTCTGAGACTCTTTATCCTTTGTTGTGCTCTGACAAGATAAACTCAAAGTTCCTATCTTCTATCTCACAGATTCTTTCTTCTGCTTAGATCCATTTTGTTGTTGATTATTACCATTGCATTTTTCATTTCTTTGTATTCCTCAGCTCTATAATTTCTGTTTGGCTCTTTTTTCATGATTTCTAACTCTGTTAAACTTCTCATTTTGTTCATGTATTGTTTTTCTGATTTCGTTGAATTATCTTTGTGTGTTTTCTTGTACTCATTGATCTCCCTTAAAATAGCCATGTTAAATTCTTTTTCAGGTGAATTGCAAATTTCCACATCTTTGGGATTAGTTACTAGAAAATTAATTATGATCCTTTGGTGATATCATTTCCTTTATTTTTCATGTTCCTTAAAGTTTTGAACTGCTGTCTTTGCATTTGAGGTAATAGTTACCTCTGCCAGTTTTATTGTCTTTAGTAGAGAAATACTTTCCCTAAGATGATCCTAAGGCTCCCTTGGACCTTCTATGGATAAACCTGCTCTACAATTTTTCTCTTTTTTGTGGCTGAATTCTTGTGTTTGTATGCCTTCTCTCAATCCTGCAGTGTACCAAGCTGACAGCCTCCCTTTCATTTCCCCAAGGTGATGTGAAAGCTCAAGTTTGTGATCTCCTCCTGGCCAAAAGATTTGGGCTGGCTTTCTTTATGTACTCAGTAGCCATCTGCCAAAGCTTGCTCTTCCTGTTGCCATCAGGAGCATACACAAGGAGCCAGCCACAGGGCAGAGTGGCATGTGTGGCTGAGGCATGTTGAGAGCTGGGGGTGCCCAGGGCCAGTTGGGGGAATCCATGAGTCAGATGTTCCCAGTGATCATGCTCTCTCAGGGTGGGCTTTTTGATGAACTCTGTGATGCAGTTTGTCTGCTTCCCTTTAATGTCTTCCAAGACTCTTTTCTGCTACTCTCTCTGCTGCTTTCTGCCCCCTGCTCCCAGCCATGCAGCTCATAGTTCAGTACTCTGGATAGGGTGGGAGAGAAATGAACCTCTTTGGCAGCATCCTACACAGCTGGGGAAGTTGGATGCTCACTTACATACTCTTACTTTCCCCTGCAAGAGAAATTGAAGGCTGAGAAGATCTCTCTTGGTCCTAAACTATGCTGTCTTGGGGGAGGGGTAACACATAAAGTCAAGCCTCTCCTCTTACCTTATCCAGTGCACCCAAACTCATATATATATATATATTTTTTGCTCCAACTGTGTGCTAGAACTTCTTTTCTGGAAATCTGGACTTCCATGAAGGTTCTCCTGTCTGTGAGTGATTAAGAGTGCTTTCTAGGGACCCCTAGACAGTATCTGAGTGGGGCTGAAGTTGGTACATGGCCACTGCAGTTTCCACACCAGGACTGAAGTCTGTATGCCTGTTCCCTGATGCATGGTGGGTGAGACTCCTCCTGAGTTCCTTGGCAGATGGTGCTGGATGCCCAAGCTCTCATAATGCCACTTTTGTCCATGGATAAAAACTAAATTCCTGGTTCTTGTTAAGAGACAAAAATAAGGGCCATTCTATTCTGCCATGTATTGACATCACCAGCCTATAAACATTGAACATACCGTCATAGTCATATTTTCACTTTACTTTATCTCCTTTCTACACATAGGACTGAATTGAGTCCCAAGAAAAATAATGTATTCATGTATTCAAAGAAACTGAGAAATTACTATAATAGAGCTCAGTGATATTTATCCTTTAGATACTGCTTTTAAAATTCATGAAAATTCCATTTCTTCTAGATGGTGTGCAAATAATTTCCATCTTTCCATTCACTGGGAGTGAATTTAATGCAGTTCACACAATTTTGAGTATAAGTTACTTTATTTAGCCTCTTCTTTACTTAATATTTTAACTCTTTGACAGTTTCAGAAAGAAGAGAGAATTGACCTAGACATTGATTACTTAGTCCCAGAAAGGCAGCTTGTTGGATTGGTAAAAACAGCAGTTTTATTCAGATAGACCCAAATTTGCCTCCTAGCCTCACCACTGATGAGTGGTGTTCCTTGACAGGTTGCTTTTCTTTTCTGTCTGTGACTTAGGGTTTTACATACTTTGTTTTTTAAGGTTGTTTTTCACTTTTTATTTAGAATAATTTTAGGTTAAGAGAAAGTTAGAAGGTAATACAGAGACATCCTATATGCTCTTCCCAGATTCCCCTAATGTTGGTTTTTACATTCTTAAATTGGGAATGGTCATACCCACCTTAAAGCATTTTGGTGAGACTAAATGATAATATCAGCAAATTCTTATGTTGCTTAACATAGTAGTCCCTCAACAAATACTAGTTCTCTATTATTTTAAAGAGTCTTAGTAAATAAAAGTCTTCCTTTTTACAACAGGAAGGGTTGTAAATTTTTCTCCTTTTCTTTTTATGCCAAAAGTTTGCTTTAAGAGAGGTTGTTTAGCTTGGTTTTAGATTCTGGCCTAGGAGTTATTTCCCTCTAACTCCTTGTAGATATTTTGTTCTGATATCTCTGGAAGCTGATGAAACTTATCCTGTAAGTGTACTTCATAAATGATCTCTCTTTTCTTTGTTTTTGTCCTTTGTCTTTGAAACTGTTTTGCCATGATGTCTGCAAACATGTGGATTTGTTTCCTCAGTGTATCTTCCATTTCATGAATTCTCCCTTCAGCTTGTCTGTGACAACCCGTTCTTTTTTTATTAGTTTTTATTTTGTCACAGTTGTATGCAGTTTTTAAAAAAGGAAGAAATTCTGGAAGTCTTGTTTATAAGAACTGACTTCAATCTCACTCTCTAGAAACAAACTTTAACTCTCAGCAGATTCTTTCATTTGCCTCCATATCTCCAAGTAATAGGCGCTAACTGCTCCTTTGCCAGGTTAAACATTATCTATTGACTCTTCCCTATGGAAGATGAACGTTTAACTCTTTTTTTATCCTCTTCTTCTCCTGCCATGTTCTATCCCTTCATTCTTCCAATGTAGTTATTTGTTTATATCATTATAACTGTGTAAATACAATCACGGTTGAACATACAGTATACCAGTGAGCCTCAGCATGGTCCCCAAGACTCTTCCATGGAATCTACAAGGTAAAAATGTATTTTTATTATAATACTAAGAAATTGGTCCTTTTTACTGTGCTGACATTTTCCTAATGGTGCAGATGCAATCATGAGAAAGACTGGGACACCTTAGCACAAATCAAATCAATAACATCAAACTGGACTAGTAGCTGTTGTATTCTTCTGTGAGTTAAATGCACTCACAGTTGAAAAAAATTTTTCGTGGCTTTGGGCAATTGAAAAAAAAAATTAATTTAATTTAATTTTTTCAGTGCTCCAAGATTCATTGTTTATGCACCACACCCAGTACCCCTGCAATATGTGTCCTCCTTAATACCCACCACCAAGCTCACCAATACCCCCACCCCCTTCCTCTCTTTCTCAGAATCCACAGTCTCTCATGGTTTGTCTCCCCCTCCAATATCCCCCAATTCACTTTTCCCTTCCTTCTCCTAATGTCCTCCATGTTATTCCTTATGCTCCACAAGTAAGTGAAACTATATAATTGACCTTCTATGCTTGACTTATTTCACTCAGCATAATCTCTTCTAGTCCCATCCATGTTGATACAAAAGTTGGGTATTCATCCTTTCTGATGGAGGCGTAATATCCCATTGTATATATGAACCATATCTTCTGTATCCATTTGTCTGTTGAAGGGCATCTTGGCTCTTTCCACAGTTTGGCGATTGTGGCCATTGCTGTATGAACATTGGGGTACCTAGAGCCCTTCTTTTCACTGCATCTGAATCTTTGGGGTAAATACCCAGTAGTGCAATTGCAGGGTCATAGGGTAGCTCTATTTTTAATTTTTTAAGGAATCTCCACACTGTTTCCAAAGTGGCCACACCAACTTGCATTCTCACCAGCAGTGTAAGAGGGTTCCCCTTTCTCCACATCCTCTCCAACACTAGTTTTTTCTTGTCTTGTTAATTTTGGCCATTCTAACTGGTGTGAGGTGGTATCACAATGTGTCCCCCCCCCACCAAAGATTTTATTTATTTATTTGGGAGAGAGAGAAAGAGAGAACATGAGATGGGAGAAGGTCAGAGGGAGAAGCAGATTCCCCACAGAGCTGGGAGCCTGATGTGGGGCTTGATCCCGGGACTCTGGGATCATGACCTAAGTTGAAGGCAGTTGCTTAATCAACTGTGCCATCCAGGTGCCCTCTCAATTTTTTTTTTTTTTAATTTTCTTTTCAGCATAACAGTATTCATTGTTTTTGCACCACAAAACAATGCTCCATGCAATACGTGCCCTCCCTAATACCCACCACCTTGTTCCCCCAACCTCCCACCCCCCGCCCCTTCAAGACCCTCAGGTTGTTTTGATATTGTTTTGATATGAGTTTCCCTGATGGCTAGTGATGCTGAACATTTTTTCATGTGTCTGATAGCTATTTGTGTGTCTTCTTTGGAGAAGTGTCTGTTCATGTATTCTGCCCATTTTTGATGTGATTATCTGTTTTATGGGTGTTGAGTTTGAGGAGTTCTTTACAGATATTGGATATCAGCCCTCTGTAGTGTCACTTGCGAATATCTTTTACCATTCCGTGGGTTGCCTCTTTGTTTTTTTGACTGTTTCCTTTGCTGTGCAGAAGCTTTTGATTTTGATGAAGTCCCAAAAGTTTACTTCACTTTTGTTTCCTTTGCCTTTGGAGACATGCATTGAAAGAAATTGCTGTGGCTGATGTCGAAGAGATTACTGCCTATGCTCTCCTAGATTACTGCCTGTGTTCTCCTCTAGGATTTTGATAGATTCTATTGCTATTGCTAGAACTTCTAGTACTATGTTGAAAAATAATGGTGGGAGTGGGCATCCGTGTCGTGTTCCTGATCTCAAAGGGAAGGCTGTCAGCTTTTCCCCATTGAGAATGATATTTGTTGTAGGTTTTTCATAAATAGGTCTTATGCAGTTAAGGAATGTTCCCTCTATCTCTATACTTTGAAGAGTTTAAATCAGAAACAGATGCTGTATTTTGTCAAATGCTTTTTTTGCATCAATTGAGTGGACCATTTGGTTCTTCTCTCTTCTCTTATTGATTTGTTCTATCACATTGATTGACTTGCAAATGTTGAACCACCCTTGTATCACAGGGATAAATCCCACCTGGTCATGGTGGATAATCTTTTTAATATACTATTGGATCCTCTTATCTAGGATCTTTTGAGAATCTTGACATCCATATTCATCAGGGATATTGGTCTGAAATTCTTCTTTTTGATGGGGTCTTTGCCTGGCTTGGGGATCAGGTAATGCTGGCTTCATAGAAAGAGTCTGGAAGTTTTCCTTCTGTTTCTATTTTTTGAAACAGCTTCAGGAGAATAGGTATTAGTTCTTCTTTGAATGTTTTATAGAATTCCTCAGGGAATCTGTCAGGTCCTGGGCAAGTTTTTTTAATCTTAATTTCTTGGCTTGGGATTTCCATGTCACTTAAATTGTATGAATTTAGTTGTCATACTCATAGATGCTGGATTTCTGATTTCTGTGCCTTTGATTTCTTCAGCTGATCATTTTTTCCACTTAAAATGCTGGGCTAGTATCATTGCTCAATCCCTATTGTGCTGGAGTTTTTCTAGTCCCATTTCTACTGAGCAATTTATGCAGAAAGCTCAGCTTCATTTCCTTCACATCGTATAGGCTCTAGGCCATGTCTCCTTCCCTAGGTAGAAACTAAAGCATTGAGGAAAATGTCTCCTTGGTCAACCTATATGTGAACGGTTAGAATGGGGGCAGAATATCAACTTGTGGATTTTAGAACTCTCATTTTCATGACCACTTATGTTTTCCTATTAGTATATAAAAGTATTATCTATGCATGTTGTAGTGTGAAATAGGTTATGATTTTCAGTTCTTTAATGGGATTAGCATATAAAATCACTTTTCAACACTTCCCTTTCAGGAAGTGCTATTTACTGTACTGGATGCATCAACAGGAATCCTAAATGGGATTAAGAATATGCTGTCAAGTGTATTTCTACCAGCTATTCTTGCAACAAATAACTGGGGTGCTCTAAACCAGTCCAAGCAAGGAGAATCTGAAAAACACATTTTCACTGAAACCATCAGCAGATACCTTTCATTCTTAGATGGTAAGTATAAAATTTAGTGCTTAGTAAATTGCTAAAAACGAGCAAATTAACTATAATATGTTATTTTTAAAAGATTTTATTTATTTATTTGAGAGGGAGAGAGCACATGCAAGCTCATGAGCAGGGGGAGGGGCAAGGGAAGAAGTAGACTCCCTGCTGAGCAAGTGGCTGGATATGGGCCTCAATCTCAGGACTCTGGGATTATGACCTGAGTCAAAAGCAGGTAGCTATTCTGAGATGCTTTCTGACAGTTAAAGATAGCTATGCCAGCTACTCTACATGTCAGACTTCAAATAAAACATGAAAGCATTAAAAAAAAAAAAAAGCAGGTAGTTAACTGACTGAGCCACCCAGGCACTCCTGTAAGATATGTTATTAAAGGTAATCATTAGAGGAAAAACATTCCATCTTAAAAGAAATTGTTAATCAGAGTAATTATGAGACCTAGAGGTAAGAAATCAGATCCCTAGATCCTCTCATTTCCAGGGATCTTTGCAGGAGTACGATATGTTTTTTTCTTCCATCGTAGTGGGAGGAGTCTATTCTTATATTATTAATGAAAAATTTCACCGCATTTTAAAATACTGCTTCACTATTAGCTCTTTTAAAAATGTGTAATTTTATTATTTTATGTTATTAAAATAATATTATTAAAAATTATCACATCACAATCTAATGATCAATTTGTATTATATTTCTATAAGGTATTTGATCTTTAACATTTGAGTAATTATAGCTGGAAACCACACATTGACATTAAAAACCTCTTCTCAATATTGTTTCTTCCCTCTTAGGTGCTAGAGTAAGTATCGAGGGAACAGTTATGTTAAAGAAGGTAGACAATATTGATTTTTCCAAACTGCACACATTTGAAGAAGTGACAGCTGCAGCTAGCAATTCAGAAACTGTTCGTCAGCTAGAGGAGGTGCTGATGACATGGTATAAACAGATTGAACAGGTGAGCTAACTCAAGTAATTATACCAGATATGAGTTGTAGTCCTCATCTGTGTCCTAGCCATTGCATTTTTGTCCCTAAAAGTAAAGGGAAGAGGAGTCCTGCAGATTCTGTTATGAGACTTAACCTATTCTTGACTCTAGTGCAAAATCATTGTTCTCTATGAATTTTATTTTATTTTATTCTTTTTAAAAGATTTTATTTATTTATTTGACAGAGAGAGAAACAGCGAGAGAGGGAAGACAAGCAGGGGGAGTGGGAGAGGGAAAAGCAGAATTCCCACTGAGCAGGGAGCCAGATGCAGGGCTTGATCCCAGGACCCTGAGATCATGACCTGAGCTGAAGGTGGACGCTTAATGACTGAGCCACCATGATGTTCCTGAAAATCAATTTTAAACATTTTTCACTTTTAAGGAGGGAACCATAACAATATGGGTTGAGAGTGGAGAAATGAGTAATTAGGAATAGTTGTTGTTCATTTCCAATAGTTTGTGTATTGCTTATACTCTTCATAAGCAAAAGGAAGTAGATACAAGGAAGTGACTGTAATCACAGTGCTAGACACTAAATAAATAGCTCTTGATCAGTGGAATTATCTCTGTTGACCAAGAGGTTCAAACTAGGCTCATTCATGTCAGTACTGCAACTCCCTGATCAAATAAATTTTTCTCTGGCAGTAGGAAAAGCAACAATAGGAATGGGGCATATGTCAACATTCTGAGAGGTACAAACCTACACTGTACATACAGCCCCAAATCAGCTACTATGTAATTGCTTTAAACTGAAAGAGGACACTATGAACCAACACTCAGATCTTATTCATGAACACAGGACAGTGGAAGTAAAGAAGAAAATCTTCAGTTAAGTGAAGACTAAGATAAAAAAAATCTTGACCAAGCCAGAGTTAGAGCATTTTCAGTTTTACCTCTCTTAGAGCTATGTTAGAAAGAAGGAGGTAAAGTTGGAATGGAAACATTGGAGGACTTTGGAAACTCTAACTGGAGTATGGCGTGCTGGCCACAGAATTTCTTCCAGGTGTCACTAGGAAATTGAAGTGGGTAATTGGACATTACAGGACTTCTGTACTCACCTACTATGTCACTGGAGGAATTGTAAACCATTGTGGAAATTAGGGTCTGACCTACACAATGGCTGAGGAGATCCTCTCTAACTATTATGATCAATCAATACATATTTTCTTTCATAGAAATGAGCAAGCAAAAGACAATAACTTGAGATTTAGCAACTTGAAATAAGAAAACCAAGTGGGCAATTGCAACAGATAGCTCCAGTTAAGCAGAATCAATGCAGGAAATGGAAAAGATCTTTAATATGAAATAAAAATCTGAACTGTGACATCTAAAATAAACCTTGACCAATAAAACAAACAAGCAAACAAATAAAATAAACCTAATCCTTGTTCTTGACCTCTTGTTATATATAAAAATTAGTCAAGATAGATTATAGACATAAGTATGAAAGCTTAAATTTAAAAAACAGATACATGCAACAACATGGATGAATTTCAAAGATCCTTTGAGTGAACGAATGCAACCTTAAATAAGTAAGGTGAAAAATAAAACAAAACCTGTAAATGAACCAGAGGACAACACAGAATTATATTAATATGTTCTTAAGATGCAAAACCCAGGAACCACAAAGGAAAAAAACTGACATACTTGACTATATGAAAAAATTTATGAACTTCCATATGGCAAAAATTATCATGGGAAAAACTAAAAACTAAATGATATTCTGGGGGAAAATATTATCAGCATATATAACAAAGAGTTAGTATCCATAATACATAAAGAACTTCTATAAATCATTAAGAAATGAGCAATATAGAAAAAAAAATAGGCCAAGGATATAAACAACATCATTCAAGGAAAATATATGGAGATATTTGACCCGGGGGGGGGGGGGGGGAACAGAGTTGGGAGTATCATGTTATCTTCAAATATTTGATGGGATTTCATGTCATTGAAAGTCTCAATGTATGGTCCTAAATGGCAGAAGTAAGACCAGAATGTGATGGCTATAAGGAGAGAGATTTTTAATGTTAGAGATCAGGGTAACTTTCTCAAAGAATCCTCTCCACACAAAAAAGTTAGAATGTGCTGCATTCCTGAAACTATCCACTTTGAGGATGATAATTATCTATAAATAATGTAACAGGAATTAAACATCAAAAGAGTTGTTTGATTTAGTTAATTCTTTTTTTTAAAGATTATTTATTTATTTATTTGACAGTCAGAGATCACAAGTAGGCAGAGAGGCAGGCAGAGAGAGAGAGAAGGAAGCAGGCTCCCTGCTGAGCAGAGAGCCCGATGCAGGGCTTGCCCCCAGGACCCTGGGATCATGACCTGAGCTGAAGGCAGAGGCTTTAATCCACTGAGCCACTCAGGCACCCCTGATTTAGTTAACTCTTAAAGTCCATTTTCATTCTTTAATTCAGTGATTCAAGCTATATAGACTTTCAGCCATTTAAGAAAACTTGAAACTATCTGTAGTATCCCCTATTTAAGGAGATGGGGAAGACTGTGATAAGATCAGGAAAGAGTTCCATACATCATGGTTAAAATTAAAAGCAAATAATTATTTCATGAATTAAAGAATGCACCTTCATAGGTCTAAAAAATCAGCTATGTATTTTACCTCTTTGTATTCTTAAAACATTACATCACAATTTAAATTATGTCAAGTTACGGGACTCCTGGGTGGCTCAGTTGGTTAAGGGTTCAACTCTTGATCTAAGTTCAGATCTTGATCTCAGGGCTGTGAATTCAAGCCCCTTGTTGGGTTCCATGTTGGGAGTGGAAGCTACTTAAAAATAAATAAATAAATAAATAAATAAATAATGTAACATTATAAACATAAAAAGTACAGAAAATAACATAACAATGACTCCTGAAAACAAAGACTCTTGAGATTAAACAGATACTGTTTGCCACATTTGCTTCTGATCTGTTTTATTTTCACAAAAGCCTCCAGCCCATGCCATTTCCCTCCCTCTGTATTACCACTGTCCTGATGTCTTTGTCTTCTTTCATTCCCCTGAAAGTTTCAGACTTTGATTGTGTTTGCATACTTACAAGCTTTAAATTATATATAAAAATAAATTATGTATATATATATAAATACAGAATATATATTTATGATTAAAATCTTTACACAAATGGTATAACACCATTAAATATCATTTTACAGTTTATTTTTTTCTCATTTAGTATTCTCTTTCATCTATGTTGGTTCAAGTAAATTAAATTGTTCACTTAATTACTGCCTGATATTCCTCTATAAAGAAGTCAGTTTGCTATATAATTTTTCACACATTAAGGACACATATAAATCATGTCTAATATCCTCTGTTAAAGGAGGTAAAGAGGTTTATTCATCCATTCCCTCAGAAGAACAGTTTTTTCTATCTTTTCTTTCTTCTTCTTTTTTGCTATTACAAACAATAATAATACATATTCAGTGAATACTTCTGTTCAGATCTCCTTTGCACATATTCCAGAATTTCTCAGTGGAATTGCTGAGAGAAATAGTATATAAATCTTTACTGGATATTACAAATCCCTTCAAGTAGTGGTTATATTAACTTATTTTTACAGAGCATATGAGAGTTCCCATTTCTTCAGATCTTTTGTTACACTTACGATTGTTAGACTTTTAATCTTTGCCAGGATGTTGGGTGTGAAATGATATCTTATTTTGCATTCCTCTGACTTCTGTTGAGGGTTGAGCACATTCGGTGACTATATAGGTTTCCTCTTTGTTGAGTTCCTTGTTCACATCCTTTGTTGATTCCTTTAGTTCAGATTGCTTGATGATATATTACTGAAATGTTGGAGTTTAAATAATATTTTCCAGATGTTAAATCCTTTGTTGGTCCACAAGTGTCCTACATTTGGTATGGTGTTTTTAGTCATGTGAAAGTTTTACATTTTAATGTACATTTATTAGTTACAAATTGTAATTTAGCTTCAACTTAGTTACCTCCAGTGGCTAGGAACTTCATGCTTTTTTGTATTTTACTTAAGAAACCTTTGTTTAGTATTACGAAGATATTCTCTTAAGTTATTTATTTATTTAAAATAGCGAAACCTACAGAAATGAGTACAATGAAAGAAATGAATTATTGTAAAGTGAGCATTCATGTAACTTTTTGCACAAGAAGCAGCATTACCAACACCTTAAAATCCCCATGCAGTCCTCTTCCCAGTTTCAACTCCCTTTTCTTCCCCCTACTGGTAACCATTTCCCTGACAATTACGGTATTCAGTTGCATGCTTTTACTTTATAATTTTACCCTCATCTTGTATATTTTCTTTAAAAGCTTTGCCATGCTGTTTATAATATTTAGGCTTTTAATATATCTGGAATTATTTATGTGTGTATGTGTGTGTTTATGTAAGGTAGGAAATTAATTTTGTTTTTTTTTCCATATAGTTAGCCAGTTTTCCATATAGTTGTCCTAAAATTGAGCTGTTTAATTAACAGCCTATTGTTTCCTTTCTAAAATTTTATTTATTTATTTAAATTAAATTAATTAACATTTAGTGTACTATTAGTTTCAGAGGTAGAGTTCAGTGATTAATCAGTCTTATATAGTACCCAGTGGTCATCATATCATTTGCTCTCCTTAATGCCCATCACTTGGTTATCCCATCCTTATTCCCCCTCCCCTCCAGCTACCCTCAATTTGTTTCCTGTGATTAAGAGTCTTTTGGCGTGCTTAGGTGGCTCAATCAGTTATGCGTCTGCCTTCAACTCAGCTTGTGATTTCAGGGTTCTGGGATTGAGTCCCACATCAGCCTCCTTGTTCAGTGGGGAGCCTGCTTCTCCCACTGTCTCTGCCTCTCTCTCTTTCTGTCAAATGAATAAATCTTTTAAAAAAAGAGTATCTTCCAGCAATTACACTACTGGGTATTTACCCTAAAGATACAAATGTAGTGATCCGAAGGGGCACGTGCACCCCAATGTTTATAGCAGCAATGTCCACTATAGCTAAATTATGGAAAGAGCCTAGATGTCCATCAACAGATGAATGGATAAAGAAGATGTAGTATATATACACAATGGAATATTATGCAGCTATCAAAAACCCCAAAATCTTGCCATTTGCAATGACATGGATGGAACTAGAGGGTATTATACTAAGCGAGATAAGTCAGTCAGAGAAAGATAATTATCATATGCACTCACTAATATGAGGAATTGGAGAAACAAGACAGAGGATCATAGGGGAAGGGAGGGAAAAATGAAACGAGATGAAACCGGAGAGGGAGACAAACCATAAGAAACTCTTAATCTCAGGAAACAAACGGGGTTGCTGGAGAGGAGGGTGGAGGAAGGGATGGGGTGGCTGGTGATGGACATTGGGGAGAGTATGTGCTATGGTGAGCACTGTGAATTGTGTAAGACTGATGATTCACAAACCTGTACCCCTGAAACAAATAATACATTATATGTTAATAAAAAATAAGAAAAAGGGGGTGCTTGGGTGGCTCAGTGGGTTAAGCCTTCTGCCATGGGCTTGGGTCGTGGTCTCAGGGTCCTGGGATTGAGCCCTGCATCGGGCTCTCTGCTTGGCGGGGAGCTTGCTTCCCTCTCTCTCTCTGCCTACTTGTGGTCTCCTTCTGTCAAATAAATAAATAAAATTAAAAAAAAATTAAAAAAAAGAAGAGTCTCCACATATGAGTGAAATCTATGTTAATTGTCTCGCTCTGATTGACTTATTTTGCTTAGCATAATACCCTTGAATTCCATCTCTGTTGTTGCAAATGGCAAGATTTCTTCTTTTGATTGGCTTCATAGTATTTCATTGTATATGTATATGTATATGTATATGTATATGTATATATCACATCTTCTTTATCCATTCATCTGTCAATGGGCATCTGGGCTCTTTCCATAGTTTTAGTCCATTTTTTCCTAACACATTAAAAAAAAGATTTTATTTATTTATTTGAGAGAGAGAGAAAGTGAGAGATGCATGAGAGGGGAGAAGGTCAGAGGGAGAAGAAGACTCCCCAAGAGCTGGGAGGCCAATGTGGGACTCGATCCTGGGACTCCAGGACCCTGACCCAAGCTGAAGGTAGTTGCTTAACCAACTGAGCCACCCAGGCACCCTTCCTAACACATTTTTAATAACACTTCTGTAATATGTCAAATTTCAAAATCCACTGTCTGTCCCACTGGTGTACTTATTTGGGTTTTACACTCATATAATATGGCTTTCATTTCTGTAGTTTTTTACTAACTCAATATTTGGCATGGCAAGTCCCTTTCTGTATTTTTCTTCAAAATTACATTGATTATTTCTGGTTAATTGTTTTTCCAAACTAATTTTAAGACTAGTTTGTCAAGTATCATAAAAAACGCTATTGAGATTTTGATTTTTTTTTGAAGATATACATTAATTTAAAGGAAATTGTCATCTTTATATGGTTGAATTTTTTCATCCATGAACATGGTATCTCTCCACTTATTTGGGTTTTCTTTTGTATGTTGAAAGTATGTTTTCTAATTTTATTCATATTGCACATCCTTTGCTAATCTCTAGATATCTTATCATTATTGTTATTTATTATAACAAATGCTCTTTTTTAGAAATTACATTTTTGGTTTGCTAGATGGCTTGTAGAAAAATACTACTGATATTTATGTATACATGTATACATGCAGTAATCTTACTGAATTATTCCCTTTTACTAAGTGTAAAAGTTTATCTTTAGATATTTTTGAATTTTAAAAATGTAACCAACCATATCATCTTTGATTTTGTCATTTTCGTTTTTCATTTCCAATTCTTATGCCTTTTGTTAACTCTACTTATCTTGTTTGGAGACCTTCATTAACAGGTTGAATAGAAGTGGGCAGTATTTGTGGCAAACTTGTCTTGTTTGGTTTTAAAGTGATATTTTATAAAATTTGCTGTAGATTTTTGGTAGATACTATTTGTCATGTTAAATTCCCTTTTGGGCACCTGGATGGTTCAGTGATTAAGTGTCTGCCCTCAGATAAGGTCATGACCCCAGGGTCCTGGGATAAAGCCCTGCATCAGGCTCCCTGCTCAGTGGGAAGTCCACTTCTCCCTCTCCCACTACCCCTGCTTGTATTCTATCTCTCACTCTCTCTCTGGCAAATAAATAAAATCTTAAAAAAAAGAGAAAAAGAAGGAAATTCCGTTTTGTTCTCAGGTAAGAGTTTTTAATATTATTATTCAGTGCTGAAAGTTGTTTTTTTATAAGCTCTCTTTGAAAAGATGCAAATAATAAGGATTTACCAAAGGAGAAACTATCATTTCTATAATCTGTGAATTCTTTTGATTGCAGGTACTTATTGAGAGTGAGCAAATGAGAAAAGAAGCTGATGACTCAGGTCCACTCACCGAACTGGAACACTGGAAGCGCATGTCAGCCAAATTCAACTACATCATTGAACAGATTAAAGGGCCAACTTGTAAGGCTGTTATAAATGTGCTTAATGTTGCACACTCCAAACTGTTGAAGGTAAAATGTCTTTTATTTTAAAATTTGTTATGTTTCTGAACAACCAACTGGAAAATTACCCTTCTTGAACTGCTTCTTCACATCATATAGTGGAACCATATACTTACAAGTGTTAAATTTTGAATAAGGCTTTCTTATATTCTACAATTATTTCCCAAAGTAAAAGAAAGAAGTATAGAAATATTTAGTTCTCAATATTTTCACACCAATTTTGATAATACTTTTGTAGGGTGATTGCCATTTATTTTTAATTTGTTTTTAAAACTGTGAATCAATAGAGGCTCAGGGGGGTAAAGAATTATATAGAAAGTCAAAAACAAAAATAATGTGGTCAATATACATCTCCTGTCCACTATTCCACAGTTTGGTTTGATTCTTTCTGGGTCATTTTCTTTTGCTATATTCTTCCTTTAAAAAAATCTGTATCTATCTACATCTGTATCTATGTAACTATATCTTTCCATCTGTACATATATCCTATTCTCAAAGACCCAAAGTAATGTAATGTCACAAATAAGTAACCCAGAAAAATCACTCCAGATAGAAGCAAGTCCAGTTTAAGCCTACAAACAGGATGTTAATTATAAACAGAATGAGCCTTCAGTTCTACTAAGTCATTTAAGGTATTTATAATAACCTTAAGTCTTTTTTTTTAAAGGTTTTTATTTTTATTTATTTATTTTAAAAGATTTTATTTATTTATTTATTTGATAGAGGTCACAAGTAGGCAGCGTAGCAGGCAGAGAGAGAGGGAGAAGCAGACTCCCTGCTGAGCAGAGAGCCTGATGTGGGGCTCCATCCCAGGACCCTGGGATCATGACTTGCGCCGCAGGCAGAGGCTTTAACCCACTGAGCCACCCAGCTGCCCCATAATAACCTTACATCTTAAATAATATAAGAAAAAATACATCATTCACATTTTATTTTTATTTTATTTTATTTTTATTTTTTAATTTTTTTTTAAAGATTTTATTTATTTATCAGAGAGAGAGGGAGCGAGCACAGGCAGACAGAATGGCAGGCAGAGGCAGAGGGAGAAGCAGGCTCCCTGCCAAGCAAGGAGCCCAATGTGGGACTCGATCCCAGGATGCTGGGATCATGACCTGAGCCGAAGGCAGCTGCCCAACCAACTGAGCCACCCAGGTGTCCCCCATCATTCACATTTTAGTATCAACTACTTTAGGGAAGATAGCTTGAATTTCTTGATTAAAATTAACTACAGTGATATATTTGGATATTTCATGATATTCTTATACATTTTTTCCTAGAATTGGCGTGATTTGGATGCAAGAATAACAGATACAGCAAATGAATCAAAAGATAATGTCAGATACTTGTACACTCTAGAAAAAGTATGTCAGCCTCTCTATAACTATGACCTTGTAAGTATGCTCTTTAAGGTGTAGTTTGAACAATAACTCATTTTAAAGTAACTTTATAATGTGTACTGGGAAATGCATACTGCAGAAAAGTTAAAGTTTAGTTTGAAAAATAACTCATTTTAAAGTAACTTTATAATGTATGTGTACTGGGAAATGCATACTGCAGACAAGTTATTTCAAAGATATACTTTCCTATTATATAAATATGATGAATTAAAAACTCATTTAAACCCACATTTAAATATTTGATATTATCATAAGTATAATCTCATTTGTAAGTTAAAGTAATTAATTAATGCATTGATGCATAACAAATTACCCCAGAACTGACTGACTTAAAGAAATAAGCATTTACTACGTCACAGTTCCCGTAGGTCAAGAATCCAGGCATAGCATAGCTTGAGTGCCTCTGCTTCATGGTCTCTCATGAAGTTGCGGACAAAATTTTTAGCTAGCAGTCTTGTCTCAGTGCAGTGCAGGCTGACAGCTAGAGAGTCCACTTCTTTTTTTTTTTTTTTAATTTTAATTTTTTATTTTTTAAAAGATTTTATTTTTTTTAAATTTATTTGACAGAGAGAGATCACAAGTAGACAGAGAGGCAGGCAGAGAGAGAGAGAGGAGGAAGCAGGCTCCCTGCTGAGCAGAGAGCCCGATGCGGGACTCGATCCCAGGACCCTGAGATCATGACCTGAGCTGAAGGCAGCGGCTTAACCCACTGAGCCACCCAGGTGCCCCGAGAGTCCACTTCTAAGCTCACTCATGTGATTGTTGAAGGCCCCAGTTACACAAGCACAATGAGACTTTCAGTAGCGTAACTTCCTTCCCTTAGGGTGAATGATCCAGGAGTGAGCAAAAGAGAGTACCCAACCGGAATTACCCTGATACCAAAGCACTTCAAGAAAAGAAAATATATTATAGGTCAACATCTTTGATGAATATAGATGCAAAAATTTTCAACAAATACAAGCAAAGCAAATTCAACAGCATATTGAAAAGATCATACACCTGACCAAATTTGAATTATTCCTGGGATGCAAAGATGGATCAACATATGCAAATAAATACATGTGATATAGAATAAAAGAAAAAAAAATCATATGATCATTTCAATTGATGCAGAAAAAGCAATTGACAAAATATAACATCCACTCATAACAAAAACTCTCAAAAACTTGAGTACGGAAGGAATGTACTTCAACTTAATAAAAGCCGTTTGGGGTGCCTGGGTGGCTCAGTGGGTTGAGCCTCTGCCTTCGGCTCAGGTCATGATCTCGGGTCCTGAGATAGAGCCCCATTTCGGGCTCTCTGCTCAGCGGGGAGCCTGCTTCCCCCCTCTCTCTCTGCCTGCCTCTGCCTACTTGTGATCTCTGTCTGTCAAATAAATAAATAAAATCTTAAAAAAAAAATAAAATAAAAGCCATATATGAGAAGCCCACAGCTAACATCATACTCAACAGTAAAAACTGAAAACTTTTTCTCTAAGATCAGGAACAAGGCAAGAGTGCCCCCTCTTGCCAATTTTATTCAACATAGTACTGGAGGTCCTAGCTAGAGCAGTCAAAAATAAAAAAGAAAAAAAGGCATTCAAATTGGAAAGGAAGAAGTAAAATTATTTCTGTTTGTAGATGATACGATACTGTGTATGGAAAACCCGGAAAAATCCACCAGAAACTTTTAAAACTAATAAACAAATTCAGTAAAGTTGCAGAATACAAAATTACATACAGAGATTAGCTGTATTTCTATGTATTAACAACAAACATCTGGGAATTCCCCAGGTGGCTCAGTTGGTTAAATGTCTGTCTTCTGCTCAGGTCATGATCCCAGGGTTCTGGGATCAAGTCCCACTTCACTCTCTGCCTGCTCCTCCCCCTGCTTGTGCTCTCTCTCTCTCTCTCTCTCTCTCATTCTCTGAAAAATAAATAAATTATTTAAAAGAGTATTTAAAAAACCCAAAACATCTGAAAAGAATTAAGGAAAACAATCTCATTTACAATATCATCAATAAAATAAAATACGCAGTAATAAATTTATTCAAGGAAATGAAAGAGCTATACCCTGAAAGCCATAATGCTTTGATGAAAGAAAATAAAGAAGACAAAAATAAATGGAAAGGTATCCCATGTTCATGGATTGGAAGAATGAATATTTTTAAAATTTCCATACTACACAAAACCATCTATAAATTCAAGACAACCCCTATCAAAATTCCAATGGCATTTTTTTTAAAATAAAGGAACAAAGTCCTAAAATGTGTGTGGAACCACAAAAGACCCCCACAAACAAAAACAATCTTGAGAAAAGAGAACAAACATAGAGACATTGCACTTCCTGATTTCAAGCTATACTGCAAAGCTATACTAACCAAAGCAGTATGGTACTGGCATAAAAATGGACACATAGGCCAACTGGACAGAAACAAGAGCCTAGAAATAAATCCTTTCATATACGGCTAAAAAAGTTTGACGGGAGACAAGAATACTCAGTGAGGGAAGAATAGTCTCTTCAATTAATGGTATTGGGAAAACTGGATAATCACATGCAAAAGAATGAAATTAGATCCCTATCTTACATTGCTTACAAAAATTAATGTGGGATGGATTAAAAATTTAAATGTAAGACCTGAAACAGTAAAACTCTTGGAAGAAAAAAACAGGGTGATATCTCTGTGACTTTGGTTTTCGGAATGATTTTTTGGATATGACACCAAACATACAATCAACAGAAGCAAAAATAAGTGTGACTACATCAAACTAAAAAGCTTCTGCACAGCGGGGTGCCTGGGTGGCTCAGTGGGTTAAGTCGCTGCCTTCAGCTCAGGTCATGATCTCAGGGTCCTGGGATCGAGTCCCGCATCGGGCTCTCTGCTCAGCGGGGAACCCGCTTCCTCCTCTCTCTCTCTCTGCCTGCCTCTCTGCCTACTTGTGATCTCTCTCTGTCAAATAAATAAATAAAATCTTTAAAAAAAAAAAAAAAAGCTTCTGCACAGCAAAAGAAATAATCAACAAAATGGAAAGGCAACCTTGAATGGGAGGAAATACTTGCAAACGATATGTTAGATAAGGAATTAATGTTCAAAATAGGTAAGAATTTGTTCAACTCAATAAAAAGAACAAGTAATGCAATAAAAAATGGGCAGAGGAGATATGAGGAAGTGGAGAGGCAACGTTGGGGGGTTGGGGGGAAAAGAATAAATGAAACAAGATGGGATCGGGAGGGAGACAAACCATAAGTGACTCTTAATCTCACAAAACAAACTGAGGGTTGCCAGGGGGAGGGGTGTAGGGAGATGGTGGTGGGGTTATGGACACTGGGGAGGGTATGTGCTATGGTGAGTGCTGTGAAATGTGTAAACCTGGTGATTCACAGACCTGTACCCCAGGGCTAATAATACATTATATGTTTATAAAAAAATTTTAAAAATCGTTAAAAAAACCAAACAGACAAAAATGGGCAGAGGAACTAGACGGATGTTTTCTCAAAGGAGTCATCCAAATCAATGAATACATGAATACATGAAAAGATGCTTAACATCACTAATCAGGGAAGTGCAAATCAAAATCACGTGTGATACCACCTCACCCTTATTAGAATGGCTATCATCAAAAAGACTAGCTAAGAAGTGCTGAGAAGGGTGTGGAGAAAATGGAACCCTTGTGCACTGATAGTGGGGATGGAAATTGATGCAGCCACAATGGAAAACAGAATGGAGGTTCCTCAAAATATTAAAAATAGCACTATCCTATGATCCACTACCAGGTATCTAGACAGAGTAAATGAAATTTACTTTGAAATTAGAATTGAATTAATTCTATTTTAAATTAAATGAAATTAGAATCTTGAAAAGATACCTGCACTCCCATGTTCTTCACAGCATTACCCATATTAATCAAGATCTGAAAAAAAATCTGTATCTGTCACTGGTTAAGTGAATAAAGACTCTCTCTATATACATATGGATAACTAGAAGGATAATGGAATATTATTCAGCTACAAGAAATCCTGTCATTTGTAATGGGTTTGGACCCTGAGCACATCATGTTAACTGAAATAAGTCAGAGAAAGACAAATAGTATATGATATCACATGTGGAATCTTAAAAAAGTCAAACTTGTGGAAACAGAGTAGAATATTAGTTGCCAGGGCTGGGAGTGGGGGAAATGAGAAGATGTTGGTCAGTGGGCTCAGAATTCCGGTTATAAATCAGTAAGTTTTGGGAGTCAATGTAAAGCATGAAACCTTTCATCCTTTCTTTAGATAGAGAAGGGAAGTCAGGGAAACTAGTATTTGTTAAGAACTTAGGGCGGTGTTTCCCAGTTTTGACTGGGTGTTGCCTCTTTTGTGAATCACATGTAGGTAGGAGAGTTGCCCCGACAGTTCTGTTTTTAAAGGTGTCCACCGTCTTGGGGACTCCTGATCTTTTGTTCTAGTCAGTGTACCACATACTTTCTATATATTTTTACTCTGTATGCACAAACAATCCTCATTCTAAAGATTAGGAAACAAAATTGGAGCATTTCTACGGCTGTAAGTCATGAGACTGAATTTGAATCTAGCACTGTTTGGCATTATGTGTTGTATTTGTTTCTACTTCTCCACGCTTCTTCTTCAAGGCATTCTCTAAGTTAAAATGCATTCAAAATAATTTATATTAATGTCTGATACACATATTCAGCATTCTCCATTCTAATTTTTGAAGAAATAGTCAAAGCCTCTACACATACGGCTGTTGACTATATGGTTTGGTTAACCAGAATTCTGGAGGCAGGAAAAATGCTGGTATCATCCTAGAAGCAGGGAAAGAGGAAGAATCTGTGTTCCATGTCATTTAGATTTGGCCGAGAGGGTTGTGTTTAGGGCTGGTTCATACCCCTCCCACGAGGGCCTTGGAGTTTAACATGGGTGGGGAGGGAAAGATGTCGGGCTGAGAGTTTTGAGCAGGTGCAGCTCTTAGGGCCATGCAGGAATCCATCCTCCATGAGAGAGAATAGGAAGACTTCCAAGAGCAGTCTTTAATTGAGTCCATAAAGACATGATGGATTTTACTTACAACTTATTTACACCCCTAGTACTAGCAACTCAGCTTCTGTTGGGGACCTTTTAAAATCTGTTTTTCATAAGAACATTTTGTATCACTTTTTAGGTGTTTGTGTGCATGTGACCACGAGTAAAGCAAACTAGACGGTATGGTGATAGAGAAACATGGCCATTACTTAGCTCACTCAGTAGCCTAGCGACTTGATTTCCTGGCTTTACAGCGTGTGCAGTTAAAATTTGTGTCTAAGAAAAATCAGAATTTTCAGATGTCACGTGTATACAGGGTTATTCACAAGAGCTGAAGATGCACATCTTAAATACACATATAGCTAATGCCTATTCTAGGAATACCTGCAAGTAGGTCTTGAGTGAAAAATAATAGATGAGGCACATGTACTAAAATATGAACATTTGTCAAGTGTAGTGATGGGTATAAATGATCATTATACTGTTCTCTGTGCTTTTCTATATATTTAAAGCTTTTCATTATAAAAGTAAACTTGGCAGAAAGGTACAGTGCTTTTTATTGTTATCAAGAACTCTACATTTTTAGGTGTACTACTTTCAAGTTCTTTGTTCAAGAGACTTGTTTAAATTTATATAAGTTTCAAATCTTTTAGTTTTGGTGTTCTTTTCATCTTAGTAGTTTAAAACTTTTTACTCAATTGCTCTAGTGTGGCTATACCTTATTATTAGTAGTATTGTTATTTTGTTGTTATTAAACTCTTTACATTTTCTCAGGCAGGAATGTTTCAAACATTATCTTTGAAATTAAAGAAGTTCTAAAAGTATTGTCCTATAATTGCTTCCCCCTCATATACTCGCTATTTTTGAGATTTCAAAAATTCTATTTATCCTCATTTTCTTTTTCTCATTAAAAGCAAACAGTAGGGGCACCTGGGTGGCTCAGTGGGTTAAGCCTCTGCCTTCGGCTCAGGTCATGATCCCAGGGTCCTGGGATCGAGCCCCGCATCGGGCTTTCTGCTCTGCAGGTAGCCTGCTTCCTCCTCTCTCTCTGCCTGCCTCTCTGCCTACTTGTGATCTCTGTCAGATAAATAAAGAAAAAATCGTAAAAAAAAAATAAATAAAAAAATAAAAGCAAACAGCAACTGCTGTTTGTAACTCACATTTGAGCAGGAAAAGTGCAGAGGACTCATACTTCCATTTCTTGTAGATAAATTTTGTGAATTTTGTGTTTAATGTTTCATTTTATTATCTTGGTGTTACAATTTCTGCTATTGGCATATCTATCATCATGTATTTTACATACAAAGTATCTGAACACTGTGTATAGATAGGTAAGAACTGTGTGCTCAAGGAGCTTCTATTGTAAATGATGTTTAAAATTTAGATGGAGGGCATTTTCCTGATGGAGCCATTTGATGCCATCTCTGAGTCTTCGTCACTGGAATTATGGGTACTTTGTAGACTTGCCTTATTGAGAGTGGAAGGGTCCCCTCCTAGGTTTATTTTTATTACACTCTTCTTGACATACAGATAACACATATAATATGAATTCTGACATACAAGGTTTCCTGCAAAGTAATGATATTAATTTTATAAACCACATACCATTGAGCTAATTATGTCATAGTTATAGCTCATACCTAGGACACCCAGTACACTAATTAGTAATTGTTATTTCTAGGGTGCCTGGGTGGCTGAGTCGATTAAGCATCTAACTTCAGCTCAGGTCATGATCTCTGGGTCCTGGGATTAAGCCCTGCGTTGGGCTCCCCACTGGGGGGAAAGCCTGCTTCTCCCTCTTCCTCTGCCTGCTGCTCCCCCTGTTTGTGCTCTCTGTCAAATAAATAAATCTTTAAAAAAAAGGTTGTTATTTCTGGTTTTATTTATTTTATCACCATTAAAACATCTTTCATATATTTTATACTGTCCTAGCAATTAAGAGACAACCTCCTTGTGGGAATGCCATTGACCTTACCTGTTCTTCCAATCTGATTTGCATCATAGTTAAAAGCATGGTCTCAAAATCTCAGGCACATAACTGTGGTTATGTAACAGTTGTAGAAACCTAGACAAGGTGTTTAACTTCCCTAGGTCTCTATTTTCTCATCCGCACAATGGGAATAATCATACTTTATTTGATAGGTTCTAAGACAGTAATCTTTTTTTCCACATTTAACATTCTTGTATTCAGAGCACATCTCATAGTTTCTCTAGTTTTATGAATCGTTGTGGATGTGCCCTAACAGGATCTTAGATTATCAGTTCTCCCCTTGGGTAGTATTTTTTGTTTTGTGAATTTGTGTGAATACAGGTTGCTGTGCATAAGTAACTAGACTGTGGTACAAATTCTCAGGATAGTTTATTTTCCCAGCCTACCCAAGGAGCAAAAAATATGGACACAGAAGCTTTGTTTCCGTCATTTTCTCCATGGCTGGTTTATTTCCTGATTACCTTTACAGAAGGCATACAGCTCATTGGTGACTTAGTTTTATGCAGGGGTGAGGGTGGTTAAGGCTCCCCATCTTGAGCATTTTTTTTCCTTCCTCAGTAGCATGTAAAGAATTGGTGCAGTCTTGCGATGATCAAACCTACCTTAAATGGCTCATTATTAGCATAAATGAAGGTAATATGAGAAGCTCTTTTCCTGGTACCTGGCCCACAGGAAGCATTCAGTATGTGTCAGTGATGCTTTATCTCTCTGTTGCACTCGATTTCCTTTGCTGTATACTGATACATTTGTTTCACTGGTTTGTGTGCATCTCTCCCACTCTGCTGTGACCTCCTCCAGAAGTTCCCCTATACTTGAATTTCTCCCGATACCCTCTGAAACGAGTGGCATTGAGTAGGCTTGCTGAAAGGTGAATCAAATTGACTTAATTGGAAATGAGTTGTAGTTTGATCTCTGTCTTTAACTGGCTTTCTGACCACAAGCAAGTCTTTTTACCCTTCAAGATACCAAGTTTCTTCATCTTTAAAAAGACACCTAGATGGTTCAGCGGTGAAGTGTCTGCCTTTGGCTCAGGTCCTCCAGTTCCTGGGATTGAGCCCCGTGTCGGGCTCTCTGCCCAGTGGAGAGCCTGCTTCTCCCTCTCCTTCTGTCCCTCCCCTGCTCATGTTCTCTCTCTCTCTCTCACTCTCGCTCTACCTCAAGTAAATAAATAAGATCTTTTTTTAAAAAAAAGGTCATCTTGAACTATTAATCCTTAAAATTACTTGCACCTCTAAAATTGTATTTTTAAATAAACTTTTAAATTTAGATGTACAGAAAAGTTACAATGATAGTACAGAATTCTCTTCACCCAGTTTCTTCTGTTAGGATCTTGTATTACCATGGTACATTTGTCAAAACT
This sequence comes from Mustela erminea, assembly GCF_009829155.1. Lineage (NCBI taxonomy): Eukaryota > Metazoa > Chordata > Mammalia > Carnivora > Mustelidae > Mustela > Mustela erminea. Next base: position 85,617,400 of record NC_045617.1, read on the forward strand.
GATGTCCTTTCTCTCTTCCAAGATCCAGTCTAGGGTGCTACATTGCCTTTAGTAACATTTGACTCTAAGATAAAAGTGTTACACTATTTTATCTGTGGTTAGAGTTTTGAATATTATAGGATATTGGTTATTAAAACTATAAATATATGATGGAATTCACTTAATATATTTCAATTTTAGGTTTCCATGGCTCATGGAATACAAAATTTGATTAATGCCATCAGAATGATTCACAGTGTGTCACGGTATTATAATACCTCAGAGAGAATGACCTCACTGTTTATCAAGGTAAGTTTCCAAGGGAAGAAATCACAAATGTAACCTTGTAAAAAAGCTAACAGTATTTTCCCTCTGGGCCAGGGAAGGGAAATGGGAAGTTTGGGTGCCTCTCAGAATTCTGGATTTGAATACTTCCAGGGGACAAGAAAAGAAAGTTGTACTTCATTGAAGGCTACCTTTTTCTTGTCAGAGGTAAGCCCTCAGGCTTTTTGTTTAAATGTAGCTGGTCCTCTCCCTCTCCCCTCTCCCCTCCCCCCTCTCCCCTCCCCCCATCCCATCTCCTTTCCTTTCTTTCTTGTCCTATCTTATTCTCTCCTTTCCCCTTTCTCCTTTCTTGTCTTTTCCATTTCTTTCTCCTTTCCTTTTCTTCTTTTTTCTTCCTTCCTTTCTTTCTTAGAGAGAAGTGGTGGGGAGGGGCAAAGGGAGAGGGAGAGAGAGAATCCTAAGTAATCTCCATACTCAGTGCGGAGCCTGACATGGGGCTCAATCTCATGACCTGGAGATCATAGCTGGTGCTTTTCTAATTTATTCATTCCAAATAGTTCTGCTAAAGAGCTAAGAATTATGTGCATGATCAACAACACTTCTTTAGCTACTCCCACCAGCACTGTAATTTGTGTAAAATCTTCCTCTGTCGTGACATATGGTTCATTACCTAAATAATTTGAAAAGCCATCCAACAGATACATGAATAAAATTTCTTTGTGATGCAAGCAAAACATAAACACATAAAATAACAGTCACATCTCAATTCTCTTTTTAAAAAATCAATTAGTAGGGGCGCCTGGGTGGCTCAGTTGGTTAAGTGGCTGCCTTTGGCTTGGGTCATGATCCCAGAGTGCTGGGATTGAGCCCTGAATTGGACTCCCTGCTCCGTGGGGATCCTGCTTCTCCCTCTCCCTCTGCCTGCTGCTCTGCCTACTTGACTCTCTGTCAAATAAGTAAATAAAATCTTAAAAAAAATCAATCAGTAGATTTAATCACTATCCATCTCTTAAATAAGGCAAAAATGTTAGGATTTCCCCCCATCACCTATGTCTTTCTTGCTATATATGTCCCACGCTGAGATTTCTTGTTCCATATTTTTAAAAACATTTATAAACCATTTTGTCTAATATTTTGTGAACATTATGAATCCATGTGTGTTCAGAATAAAATTCAAGCATTGCTAGTTTCTTTGGTCACCTCCATTTTGTGATTTTCACATCTTCCTCCTTCTTGGATTCACTATTTCTTCAGCCAAGAAGTATTCTCAAGTGGTTCTTTCAGAGAGGGTCTATATGTGGTAAACCTCTGAATTCTTGCATGTCTGAAAATAACTTCATTTTTGTCCTGCCACTCAATTTTAGTTTCACTGGGATTCCCAGTTCAACATAATTTTCTCCTGGAAACTTGAAGTATTGTTGTCTCTTATTCAGTACTGTTGATGAAAAATTTATGCTAATCTGATTCTTTTTCCTTTGTAGGCACCTTGTCTTATTCTTTCAAGAAGATCTTAGGATTTTTTCTTTATCCTTGAACATGTAAAATTAATCATTTATTTTCTTAAGTGTTGTGGTCTTTTTTGCATTTATGTTATTCTATACTTTTGGATTGTTGTAATCCAGAAATTTTTGTCTCCATTTCTGGGAAATTTCCCTCTTTGCCTTTGAATTATTCCTTACCTGCAAGTTCAATTTAGGCTGTCCCCTTGAATCTAACTTCTATTTCTCCTAATATTTTATGTTTTGTTTTATTTTGTCAGTTTCTGCCATTTGATCTTTCAGCTCATTTGTTTGCTCTTCATTTATGTCCCAGTTCCTGGTCAGGTCCTCAATAGAATTTTTTTATTTTGATAATAACAATTTCAATTTCCAGGTTCTCTAGTTCTTTTTTTCCCCATGATGTAAAATACTCTTATATCTTTCTCATGGATTAATTTAGTTAATAAAAGATACCTTGAAGTATTTTCCATGTCTTTTTTTCATATTTCTTCTTTGTTAAGTTTAAAGCCTCTGTTACCATGTTTCTTTTCTTTCTTTCTTTTTTTTTTTTAAAGAGGTATTTATTTATATTTAGAGAAAGAGAGAGAGCGTGCGAAAGTGTGAGTGGGGGGAGAAGCAGAGAGAGAATCCTCAAGCAGACTCCCCACTGAGCACAGATCCTGATATGGGGCTTGATCTCATGACCCTGTGATCATGACCTGAGCTGAAATCCAGAGTCCAATCCTTAACCAACTGAGCCACCCAGATGCTCCACCAAATTTATTTTCTTTAGTTGCTTGGCGATTTGGAGTTGTCTGCCCATCTTTGTATTTAACTCCTCATTTGCCTCCCTGTTCTGCTTCTTGTGGTCTGTCTCTTGTGTGTGTGTGTGTGAGGGGGTAGGGAGTGTGAAGAGCCTTTTCTCTGACCTATCTTTCTGGGGTGCTGTAGCTACCTGGGGTATAGTCCACGCTCATGGCTCTGTCCTGTCAGCATATGCAATTGTTCCCGGCCATACAAGTTGCTCCAAATTCAGTGTGTAGCATCACAACCAAGGGTCACCTCCCATTGTCTCCCACCTTGAATATTTCCCATAAATGTTCCACCTTCACAGTAACCTTCTCTAGAATTGTGTTCTGGTTTTCCCTAGTCTTGTCTTGTCTTATCTTGTCTTGCCTTCCCTTCCCTTCCCCTTTCTTTTCTTTCTTCTTTCTTTCTTTCTTTCTTTCTTTCTTTCTTTCTTTCTTTCTTTCTTTCTCCCCTCTTATAGAGTTGATCCTCTGTGCTTTCCATATTTTAGGAATTCCCCCAAATTTCTGTGTGTCAGACTGTCCTCTCTCTCTAACCTCCTGACCATTTTTGTTTTTGTTTTTCTCTCATGATTTTAGGGTATGCGGAGGTGGTTAACTTTAAATTTAGTTTGTGTTTTGAAGGATGGTGAAGAATGACACTTGGATCCTAGTTAGAGGAAAAACAGATGAAAGGAAAATAGGGTTGACTTTGAAATGTATGGCCCTCATGACATTGACTTAAATGCAGCCAAAAATTTGTTTTCTTGGTTTTGACTAGAATATGTATTCTTCGTTTTTTATATTGTGATTTATTCATCCCATAAGTTTACTATTTATCTCAGTTTTACAATTGTGGTTTAAAAATCTTAGATTTTATTTCTCTCTTTACCTGTAGCTATTTTGGACTTGTATTTATTTTAGGTGACAAATCAAATGGTGACGGCGTGTAAAGCATATATTACTGATGGAGGAACCATCCACGTGTGGGATCAGGAAACACCGCTCGTATTAAAGAAAATTCAGGTTTGTAGAGATATTCTTATTTTCTTAAAATATAGCTTTCACCACCTGGCCCATTTTTACTTACCTTTGTTCATTCATAAACATATTAACTTTGAAAAAACACTGTACAGATTAGCACAATAATATAAAAGGAGCCTCGTTAAAATTATTGACTTCCCTTTATATTTAGTGCAGAATTCTTTAGGATAAAATTCAGTCCTTACCTTCATGACTGCCTGTAGTGGACACCACTTGCTTTCTCATATTCCCTGGTCCCCACCTTTCACTCCAGCCCCTGTTGATTTCATTTTCTTGCCTTTTTGCTTTGGCTGGGACCTCCATGCATTCTTAAATAGTCAAGGTGATTGTTGGCATCTGGTTTTGATCCCCTTTTGGGACAGAATGTTTCTGATGTTTCTGACATTTCCTCATTTTGATGTATTTATAGGTTTTAAATACATCTTTGATCAGATTAAGGAAGTTCTGTTCCTAGTTATAAAGTACTAGGAGATATTTTTGAAGTTATGAATGGGCTTTTAAGAAATGTTTTTCTGCACATATTTATTGAGATGCTTATTAGATTCTTCTCCTCAATCCGTTAGTGTAATGGATGACATTTTTAGTTTTTCTAAAATGAAAATTTCTGGGTCATGGTGTAAATTTATTTTAAAAAATTTTCATTTATTTATTTGTCAGAGAGAGAGAGAATACAAGCAGGGGAAGTCGGGGGCAGGCAGAGGGAGAAGTAGGCTCCTCGCTGAGCAATGAGCCCAATACGGGACTTGATCTTAGGACCCTGGGAATCATAACCTGAGCTGAAGGCAGATACTTAACTGACTGAGCCGCCCAGGCATCCCGTGGTGTAATTTTAAAAAACTTTTTTAAAAAAACACTCTAACATTTGAGTTGCTACAATTTTGTTTAGGAGTTTTTGAACTATATTCATTAGAAAATAGAAAGCCTGTAAATTTCCTTTCTCATACTGTTCTTGTCAGCAATTTTGGCATTAAGGTCTCCGACTGAGTGGAGAAGGAGAAGCAGAAGGTAGCAGGAGTATTCATCCCTTTTCTATTCTCTGCAAGTGTTTGCAGAAAATTAAAAGCATCTGTTTTTTGAAAGTCTGCAGGAAATGACCACACTGGGAAGGCTGCATTGGACAGTGGTTATTGGCTGTCCACATTTGCGGTTCCCTGGGCTTTCTGGAGCCAAGGCACCAGGCTGGGACTGGGAGGGAGAGCCAGAAAGGATGCTCAGTGCCCTCCAACTGGAGTGTGAAGGACGGCACTCACAGGGCTTCCCCTAAGCACTGCTTTGCCATGCTCCGGTCTCTGAAACCAGAGGATAAAAAGGAGTGAGGAGAGGGAGCAGAAGATGAAGAATTGCAGTTACTGAGATGAGGAAACCCAAAGGAGCCCATGAGAGGAAGCGCTGTTTTCCCTTCCTTTTGTTTCTTTCCCAGCTTCTGTTCTGGCTAGGACCTGGACCCTCACCCCACTCTACACAGGCCTTATAATGCAACAAACTTATGTCCTCCTTGTAAGGGATAAAGAGAGAATGATATCTTTGGAGTCTTCCATTATAATAGATGATATATAACAAGTGATCAGGCAGAGCCATCATGTGCCTATTCCAGACTTCAGGCACTAGACATTTCAATGCCAAGACCCCTGGCTTCCGGAAATGAGTGACTTTTAAAGGACATCTGGACCCTGTCCTGTTCTGCCCAGTTCCTGGATGCCTAGGAGGACATGTGCACCAGACTATGATTGCCAATAAAAACTCCAGACCCCAAGCAAAGACGACTCAGGCTCCTTTCCTTTCCAGGTCTCCCTGAGGGTCTGTCTGTATTTGCTCTCGACACATTGTCAATAAACTCTTGCTCTTGCCTCCTGCTGGCTCACATCTGATTTCCATCCTGCATGAACCCAAGAACCCTTTTGGCTAGTCCTGTGGGGCCCCCTCTCCGTCCTCAAACCCAGGCTGCCTACATCATTTGACACCCATTTCAACTTTATGGCTGAAAATGCTTGATCTCAAAGACTGGAAGAACCGGGCTTATTATGTGGTTCTTAGACTTAGCCATTCGAGACACAGAGTTACACAGAGACAGACCAAAACTGCTCATAAAGCAGTGGTATTAAAACATCCCTGAAAGAAGCCAGTGACCCAGTGAAGGTAGATCATGGCTATTTCATAACCACTGGCATAACAAAAGCTTATGAAATGTTTGATCCAGTGAAAATAAGAGAATCTAAGAAATGGAGCTTATGTTCCATAAGTCTGTTCCTTCTAAAAGTAAAGCAAAGGACAGTTTCTTTGGAGTGTTTTCCCTAGGGCTTGAAAGGAATTCTAGATCGTTAAATAATAAAAAGGTTCCTAAACTTGGTGATATGAAGTCACCATTTGAAGAAGTAGAAATTTTATTCCTCCTGGTGTATTTTTTACTCCTAGAGAGAATCTTCATATTTAAATGAAGAAGCAGGATGTCATGATGGCTGAAGATGGATTGAAAAATAGAACCATGAGAGACTATGGACTCTGAAAAACAATCTGAGGGTTTTGAAGGGGCGGGGGGTGGGAGGTTGGGGGATCCCGGTGGCGGGTATTGGAGAGGGCACGGATTGCATGGAGCACTGGGTGTGGTGCAAAAATAATGAATACTGTTACGCTGAAAAAATAAAAAATTTAAAAAATAAAGAAAAATAGGACAGAACAAGGGAGTACCAAGAAAAAAAAAACCTGAATTGAAAGAGAACATTAATTGATCATGCATGTAGCTGTGATACGAGGATAAACACATTCTAAAAAGAAAAAGTCAATAAAGAGAGAAGAAATGGGCACAGAAGGAAAACAGAAGGAGCCAGAAGCTAAAGAAAAATAATGATGAGCTGAATCTGAAGCTGCTTGGGTTGCTAAGGAGAAAGGAGTGGAGGTCAGACTATAGGCATTATTGGCAAGGAAGGAAAAGATACCCAGGGGGAAAAAAGCTACTAAAAGGGAAAGGCAAAACCTTCAAAATTCTTTGGAGACCTGGAATCACTTTTCCAAGAATGAGATGGGACAGGCTGGAAGGAAGGGAGAAGTGGAAAACCTTTCAGATAGGTTCCAACTAGCAGACTTAGGTACTTAAATGAAATGTATCAGGATCTGCAAAAGAAGTAGGAGTGGAAGCTCTGGTAAAACAGATAAAAGAAACAAATGAGCCACTTAGAAAAAGGAGAGAGGAAGCTGAGGCTTGTATGTGACAAGCATCTAAGAATGCGGGGACATCAACTGCTGAAAGGTAGAAATGGCAGTAAAAAGTGGTCAGAAGAGAATTGACTTGCAATTACTAATCAAAGCTGTGAATTTCCTTGCTGGAACAAATTCAAGATGGGGAAGTAAGGGTTGTGGACTCAGTTCTAGTGTGTGTGTGTATATGTGTAGGGGGCTGTTCCCCATACCAGCAAGTGATTCTTAGACACAGCTGGGTGTCCTACAGTTTAACGCAATTTTGACCCACAAGAGTGGGGTTTCTGATGCCAGTTGTAAGTCCAGGTTGTCACAGATGCTTTTGACTGACTGGCTGTAGATTGGAAGTTCCCATGACACCCCCAGACCTTGAGTTCTAGTAATTTGCTTGAGTGGTTCACAGAACTCAGAGAAGTATTTTACTTACTAGAATACTGGTTTAATATACAAGAATGTAACTCAGCAACAGGCAGATGGAAGAGGTAAGTACATGGGGAAAGGGGACACAGCATGCATGCTCTGAGGGCACCACTCTCCCCAGATCTCCATGTATTCACCAACCCGAAAGTTCTCCAAAACTCTTCTTTCTGAGTCTTTATGGAGGTTTCATTACATTACATAGGCATGATTGACCAACTCCTTGGCCACTGGTGATTGATTCAACCTTCAGAACCTGATTGGCTCTGGTTAGTTCCCCCGGCAACCGGCCCCCACCCATAGGTACTTCAAAATGTGAATCCAGTTGTGGTAGAAAGGGGCTTGTTATGAATGACCAGATACCCATTTCACCTTTATGGCTCAGAAAACAGTTTCAAGAACTGAGGACAAGAGGCTGAATCTTACAACAAAAGATACTTTCATTGTTCTTATAATTTAGGAAATTGCAAGGTTTGGGGGAGCTATGAGCCAGGAACCATGGATAAAGACCAAATATATATGAGAAATGTATTTTGGTCTTTGGAATGACCAGATATATATATATATATATATATATATATATATATATATATATCTTATAAATCACAGTATCACAGGAAGCTGTTGCGGACTACATGAAAACAAATTCTTTTTATGGAGTTGGCAAAAAAAGAGTCTCCGGAGTCATGACCTGCATCAAAAAGATGGCTCACTACAGAGAATCAGGCCTCAAGATGACAGTACACCACCTTTGGAACAATTTGAAAGTCTGCACACATTTCACCTCTTGGACAACAGAGGAACGGAAGCTTTGCAACAAGCTTTGAAAACCAATCCAATAAATACACCTGAAAAATGAAGGGAAAATATCAGAAGCAGTGCCTTGCGGATGGAAAAAGACTACCTAAAATAATATAAGGCACTTGTTGAAACTGTGAAAGCAAAGAAAGGTGCTCAAAACAAATGCTGAGTGCAAGTAGAGCCATGACATGACTTAGTGATAATCTTTGTCATGTGTGCCTTTCAAAAATAAAACTGAATGTTCTCAAAAAAAAAAAAAAAAAAGGGCTGATAGAACTCATCTATTAAGTCACCTGGGCTTGACATTTTCTTTGTAGGAAGATTTTATAATTGTTTTCTTTTTTTACAATTAGAATTTTAAAATGGTGGAAAAACACACTTAACATAAAATTTACCATTTTAAAGCATTTCCAAGTGTACGGTTCAGTGGAATTGAGTACATCCCCAATATTGTGCATCCGTGATGACTATCCATTTCCAGAACTTTCACATCATCCCAAACTAAAACTCTGTACCCACTAAACAGTAACTCCCCAACCTTTCCTCCCCACAGCCCCTGGTAACCTGTGTTCTATTTTCTGTTTCTATAAATTTGCCTATCCTAGGTACCTCCTTTAAGTGGAATCTTACAGTATTTGTCCTTTTGTGTCTGGCTTCTTTCACTTAAGTTGAGGCATGTTGTCATAGCATGTGTCAGAATCTTATTCCTTTTATGGCTAAGTAATGTTACATTGTATGGATATGCCACCATTGTAAATCCATTCATCTCTTGGTAGACATCTGGATTGTTACCACCATTTATCTGTTGTGAGTATTTCTGCTGCGAACATTGCTGTGCAATTATCTGTTTGAGTTTTTGCTTCCAATTCTTTTGGGTATATACCTAGAACTGGAACTAGGTATATACCTAGAACTGCTGGCCATAATGGAAATTTGATGTTTTAATTTTTTGAGGAGCCACCAAACTCTTCTGCAGTGACTGTACCATTTCACATTGCCATCAGCAATGCAGGAGGGTTCCACTTTCTCCACATCCTTGCCAGTGTTTGTTATTTTCCATTTTGTTGATAATAACCATCCTGATTGGGTGTGAAGTGGTATCTCATTGTGGTTTTTATTTGCATTTTTCTCTAATATCTAGTTATGATTGAATATCTTTTCATGTGCTTATCAGTCATTTGTGTATCTTCTTTAGGGAAATGCCTATTCATATCCTTCACCTTATTTGTCCAACATGAAGAGATTGAGTGGTGAAGAGAAAGTAATATAAAGTAATTGGTATTAGGTGGTCTACTCCATGAGGGTTAGGGATCTTCTCTGTATTCCTAACATCTCAAGGAGTTCCTAACACTTGGTGGGCACTGATAAACACTTGTTAAATGAGTAAAAAATAAATCTGTGACCTTGAATGGAGTAATTACATTGTTTTGGAGACTGAGATAGAAGAGGGAAATGTGTCATAGTTAGAAGTATGTATGAGATCATTTATTGACAAAACTCAATGTTTGTAGGAATCACCCAGGAACTTGTTAAAAATACAGATTCCTGAGTCTCACTCACAGAAATTCTGACTTAGTGCCTGTGGTACGCCAAAAATGGCTCCCCAAAATATCCATATCTAATCCTCAGAACACATTTATGTTAAATGGCAAGATGGTGGGGAATAGGATTTTAGATGGAATTGGTGTTGCTCATCAGCTGACTTTGGGAAGGGGTGATTATCTTGGATAACCCAAGTGGGCCCAATGTAACTGCAAGAGTCCTTATTTGCAAGGAGGGAGATGGAAGAGTCAGAATCAGAGAGATGGCATTGTGATAAAGATTCAACTGGCAGTTGGTGGCTTTAGAAAAGTTTAACATTATTATTATTATTATTATTATTATTATTATTATTATTTTTAGGAAATGTTAACTTAACATGACAGAGAATTCCTACTGGACCCTAAGGACCATGTCTGCTTCTATATTTCTAACAGATTCACCAGCCTGGCCAGTGAGATAGCTAGAGTCAAATACTCTGGTTTCAGCAATGTATTCACCAAAGACTCTGGGATAGCCTTGTGGAGAAACAGTGGTTAAACAATAAATTAGTATCACAGAGTCTTAATGTTTACCTGTATGTAAAGAATGCTGAAGAAAAGACAGATACTAAGTGATAGATGAGTGACAATAAATAAAATTGAGAGAGAATTTCTGACTTCCCAGGAGTTCTAATTAGCCATGAAAATGCACAAAAAATGTATGGCATACTCTGGTAAGGATAGGAGAGAAGGGGGAATAGTGAAAATGAAGAAGATGAAAATATGATGTAAATTAAGAGAAACAACATTCACGCTCCCGGACTTTTCAGTATATAGGCAGAGAACTTGAGTTTTAATGTTAACAGCAACAGCTCCTGTTGAGGGGCTGTTGTGATCATTCCTGCGTGAGGACAGATTCTTGAATTACTGACTCCTGAAAAAAGTCTCATCACCTGTTCTCTCCTTTTAATTTTCTCATAGGATTGTATTTTTCTATTCAAGGAATATCAGACATCATTTCATAAAACAAGGAAACAGATTTTAGAATCCTCAGGGGAAAAATCTTTTGAGGTTTCAGAAATGTATATATTTGGAAAATTTGAAGCTTTCTGCAAAAGACTGGAGAAGGTAACCATTATGTAGTCACTGTACCCACCCCCCACCCCCCTCTGGTTATTTCGTACTCTATGTGGCCCCCTCACTGAGAATTATTGACCTGGATTTTTTTGTCTCACTGTGGACATGAATCATCTCCTATTACTTACAGTTCACTACATTTTGGTCTAACTTATTTTTCAGTCCTGATGACTACGAAGCTATTGTAGACTTCCCTGCTCTGAAGACCTCAATTCTATCTCTACCTATGGAACTTAGAAGATTCTGTGTCTAATGATTATATTAGGTTGAGGAGAAGTGTGTGGTTAAATGCCTACAGTACCTGGCAGAACCCAGTAGGAGTCTAATATCTGGATGTGTAGACACCTTCTCTTTCTTGGTCGGTAAAAATGGTGGATACCTAAACACTGTGGGGGAACCTTTGTGGGTCAGGCAGAGGTCAGACACTTCACCTTTGATTCATGTATCAGCTCTAGCTGAGGGGGTGTTGGGAAGCTCATACCAGAGGCTTCTTGGAGTCAGCTTTTGAAAAGGGTATAAAGATAGCATATAGGTACCACCCCTTCTGCTCCCCTAGGAGTTGGCCAACTCCTAGGTCTTGGTAGTATCTAGGATTCTGTCCACCATTTGTTGGAAATTGGCAAGGGCATCATATAGGTTGAAGGGCCTCTCCTAGACATGTCTGGAAGCCTGGTTTTTGTTTGTAACCTCCTGATCTGGCCAGGATAGGAAAGTGTGGATGATGAAGAGAACCAAGTCATTGAGTGGGGTCCTCCATACATACTTGTGTAGAGCTGTTTTTTAGTTTGTTTTTTTTAACAGCTTTATTGAGACATGATTCACATACCATACAATTCACCAATTCAAAATGTACAAGTCCCTATTTTCTAATATATTCACAGGGTTGTATAACCATTGCATAGTCTAATTTTAGAACATTTTTGTTTTCCCTAAAAGAAACCCCATCCACCTATCACAGTCTATTCTCCCCTCTACTCACCCCTAGGTAGACACTCATCTACTTTCTCTTTCTCTACACTTGCCTATTCGGAACATTTTATATAAATAGAATCTTATAATATGTGGTCTTTGTGAGTGGCTTCTTTCACTTGGTGTCATGTTTTTAAGATTCACCCATGTTGTAGCATTACTTTTCAGTGCTGAATCATATGACAGTGTATGGATGCCGCATTTTATTTATCACCTCATTAGCTGATGGACGTCTGGGTTGTTTTCCACTTTTTGGCTAGTATGAATAATGCCTCAATGAACATGTGCATACATGTTCTTGAGTGGACACATGCCATTGTTTGTCTTGAGTATACACAGGATTGGAATTTCTGGGCCCTATGGTAACTTTTTGAGGAAGAGCCAAACAATTTTCTCAAAACAGCTGTATCATTTTACATTTCCACCAGAAGTGTATGAGGGTTTTGGTTTCCCCACACCCTTGTCAACACTTATTATTATTTACCTTTTTGAACTTATATAAACTAGAGGGTGTGAAGTAACATCTCTCTCACTGTGGTTTCGATTTGCATTTTGTTGATGACTAATAATGTTGAACATCTTTTAATTTCCTTATAGTCCATTCATAATTCTTCTCTGGAGAAATTATAATCACATCTTTTGCACATTTTTAATTTGTTATTTGAGTTTTTAATTGCTGAGTTGTAAGAGTTCTTTATATATTCTGGGTATGAGTCCCTTATCAGATATTATATTTTTATCCATTCTGTGAGTTGTCTTTTCACTTTCTTGATGGTGTCCTTTAAAGCACAATAGTTTTTTAATTTTAATAAAGTCCAATTTATGAATTCTTATTGTTTCTTGTGCTTTTGTACCTTATGTAAGAAACTATTGTATGGAGTTGTGAACAATAGAGATTTCTTGGGGACAAATGTCCAATTAGAAGGATATCAGAATGGAGGCCCTATTGCTCAGACCCTGTTCCATAAATATGTTTAATGTTTCTGAGTGCCCTGTAGTGTAAAACTTGGGGTGGGTCCTGGTTACTCTAACTTTTTCCAGGGACTAGTCCCCTTGACAACGTGAGTGTAATTTTATGCTTGGTAGTGTTTCAGGGTTGGACCTTAATGGTTAGCCCGTTAGCAGTAAAGATCTTTGGTGGCAGTTCGAATACTGGGCATAGTAGGCATCTATTCATGAAGTAGTAGCCTGAATATTCATGATGCTAGAAGGAGTGGGTGGTAATGGCCAGCTGCACTAGGCACTTACCTGACTCTACCTCTGGAGAAGCCTTGCCACTAATCTTAAAAACACAGCTTTATGTCACAAGGGCTCAGCAGCCAGAGCTAATGCAGAAACACCCAGAGACCTCACCTAAGGTGTATTCTGATTGCTAGGTCATCCCAATTCCCCTGTTTTAAGAATCCCTTAGTTGATAGGCATCACTCCCATGTGTAACTGGGAATATTGGCCTCCAGATTTTCAAAGATGGGACTATAAAATGTACCCTGAAGTGTGGCCAGGTTTTCCATCATCTCCCAGAGGTGATTACTAAGCTGCCTGGATGGGTTTCCCCTGATGAGTGGGCCACAAGAGGGACCACTATTGGGCTACCTCTGTAAACTCTGAACTAGTAGAAGAGGAGAGTCAGAAGGTCAAGCTAAGTCAGAGCCTTCTAGGGAAAGCAGAGACTGAGATGTCAGAATGAAAGCATGGCAAAGACAGCACTGAGGTTGGGGTTGGAGAGACAAGACCTCAGAGTTAGGCAGAAATGTTTAAGTGAGGAAGTTTCTAGTGTGTCACTAGTTTGCCTGAAGTGCAAACTAGTGCACCTTCTCTTGGTAGGTGGAGACTTGATAGTACATTAAGTGTTAGTCTGTCCTAATGAGCCAGAATTGAAGGGTGTACTTTGCTTCTTTTTCCTCTTCCTGCCGTATGAATTTTGGTGAAGATTGGTGTTTCCCAGAGCCCTGTCTTTAGTTTTGTTTTCTTCTCACCCCAAACATTTGTGGGAGAGAAGGGATGGGAAACTTATATTGGTGGGGGGAGATTTAAGGGACTGGATGGAGCCTTGTAGGTGGGGTAGGGTGATGTCGAGATAAGACAATCACAACAAGTTGAGAACTGGAAAGGGTGCCAAGACTGGTGAGCAGAAGAGGGATTACAAGTCTGTTGTCAATATGGAGGGGTCAAAAGCACATAAAGAGAGCTAACGAAAAAGCCAAGATGAGGACAAACAAGCAGGAATGTGGTTGAGGTTGATCACCCTTGACTGGCTTTTACTTTGCTACATGGTGTTGGAAGTGGGAGAAGCCCTAGCTGAGTTCAAAAGGCCAAGCATGGGGTAGACTATGTCTCTGCCCCCGATGACTCTTCTTCTGGCCATGGACAAAATGGAGGATGTGTCAGTGACAGGAGTGACATCCCAGTGTCTGGGTGTTGGGGCCAGGTGTCAGGGGAAGGGATAATGGCCAGAATTTTGGCAGGTTAGAAGAGCAGAGCATGTGGGTTTTTTCAGTTCTGCAGTTTGTTTTTGTTTTTTAAGGGAGTGGACTGTATGTGTTGGTAGGAAACCCAAGTATTTCTTATCTTTACATACAGTATGTGGACATGTGCTACAAATTGCAGGCAGTTCGTATTTCCTCCAGGGTTGGGCTGGCTTCTAGGATGACAGTGGAGTTTGGAAATGTACAGAAATAGTGGTGGAAGAGTGAAGGTTGCTCTGGAAATGGTTTTCTAGGTTGATGTGCACAGGGAGTTTATGTGAATTGTGCAGGCTAGTTGCAATCTGTAGTGTTTCTTCATGGGGTTTAGTATTTGGAGGGATCCCCTGAAAACAGGTTTATTTTCTGTTTGGCCATTGGACCCATGGGCCTGCCTTGAGGAGTTTTGAGTGTTGTTCTCCAAACCAGGAATCAAAGTGGGGAATCACTGATGAAGATTCAGGAACTGAGTGGCCTATAGACATGAAGGACTTTTATTTTTGGTGTGTGAGGTTGTTGGTGGTGGTACATTGAGCGAGAGGCAGCCATTCATGAAGGAAAGTTCATTTCTAGGGTTTCCCAAGGCCCTTAGGGGTCAGAAGGGACTTCAGTTGTCTTCAGTCTTCTTGGGACTTTGGTTGCCTGGATGCAGGTAAAAGGGAAAACACATGTGGACTTTTGATAGTCTTACATATCAGAACTGTGGTGAGGGCCAAGAAGAACACTAAAGCTTTTGAATCTAGTGGCTCAGGGAAATGATTTTCAGAAAATTCTCCAGAGCAAGAGGATGAAGCTATTCAGACATCTGTAATAGCTTTTACTCTAATTCTTTTCTTTTCCCTCTTGAGGGACAAAGTGACCAAAATCTGAGAAATCTAGCAAACTTTCTCTGGATATGTTAGAAGTAGCCTAAGAATAGTAATGATTGGTGACAGAGATTTGTCTTCTATTTTATCTCCTCTAGCTGGTTTTAGCTAAATGATAGTAGGGGCTGTTTATTGTTTGTTTTTAATTTTTTCTTTGTATTATTTATTTTAAAGATTTTTCAAAAATATTTATTATTTTGAGAAAAAGAGAACACGGAGAGGGGAGTGGCAAGGGAGAGGGAGAGAGAAACCCAAGTAGACTCTACCCTGAGCACAAAGCCATGCACTGGGCTCCATCTTGCCTCCCTTGAGATCATGACTGAGCCGAAACCAAGAGTCAGATGCTCAACTGACTGTGCCATCCAGGAGCCCCCTAATGGTTTTTTAAAATTATTTTTTAAATTAACATATAATATATTATTTGCACCAGGGGCAGAGATTTTATTTTGTAATCTCCACACCCAGCATGGGGCTTGAACTCAAAACCCCAAGATCAAGAGCCACATGCTCCACTAACTGAACCAGCCAGATAGCCCTTGGTTTGCTTTTTAAATCAATAATTCATTAGGAGTTTATTCTAGGGAAGGGTGCTAACATCCCATTTCTAAAATGACACTTCTCTTTTTAAGATTACAGAAATGATAACTATTGTGCAAACATATTCAGCCCTGAGTAATTCGACAATAGAGGGAATAGATATTATGTCAATAAAATTCAAAAACATATATCAAGGGGTTAAGAAAAAACAGTATGACATCCTGGATCCAAGAAGGACAGAATTCGATATAGACTTCACAGAGTTCATGACGAAAATCAATGGTTTGGAGGTAAATAATTATATATACTTTTAATTAAGTAAACCTGAAATGTAACCAATAGTACTAGAATTCACATATTTACTGTTTATTAGAAGTTACTCTTGTGTATTTGATCAAAACTATCTGATGTGAAAAAATTTTCAACTAGTCCACAAAACATTTTCTCTTTTTTTTTAATGGAAAATCAGCATGTTCAGTAAAAGAGATCAATGAATAACCAGAAGGCCCAAGGGTTATTATAGCTGGGGTTCATTTTTCATTTGCATTGGAATTTGTATTTGATTTTTGGTGTGCTGAGGAGCCAGTGTCATTTTTTCCAGGCCAAGAGGAAGTGTGTAATCCTTATTCTTTGTTTTAAGTGTGAAAAGATTTGAGGACAGGTTAGAAAGATGGATCACTCTCCCCTTGGCCTTGTATGGTCACCTTCTCTCTGCAGCTTAGAGGACAGCTCTAAAGAAGACTTTTCATCCTGTTTGTCATAACTTAAGGGACATCAGAAGGGTGAAGGGTACTTAAAAAGAGCATGTCTGGTGACACCAAAACATACTTCTCTCCCACCTTTTGGGCTTACATGACCACAGTTACTGTCTTATTGTAAACTACTGTAAACCCAGGCTAAGTGCCAGGGTCTCCTCTTTGCTCCAGAATGTCTTGGAGATACAGAAAGGGACAGGAATATACTGTATCCACTTCCAGAATCTGAAATTCTTGTCATGAAGGTGAGAAAAACATATATATATATTATATATATAACATATATATGTTTATTTAAAAAAATATATGTGTATAAAATAAAAAAATAAAATATAATTTTTAAAGAATCCTTAAATAAATGAATACATATATTCATTTATTTTTATTTTTTAAGGATTCTTTAAAAATTATATTAAGATAATCTAGGAAATATATGTAAGAATTATATTAAGAT
Organism: Mustela erminea; assembly: GCF_009829155.1. Lineage (NCBI taxonomy): Eukaryota > Metazoa > Chordata > Mammalia > Carnivora > Mustelidae > Mustela > Mustela erminea. The sequence continues at coordinate 85,634,084 of NC_045617.1, forward strand.
AATCTAGGAAATATATATAAGAATGATCCTAAAATTCTAACAATGCCTTTTCTTTTTGGAATAGATTTCCTTTCAGTTTTTGAGAGACTGTTTGATATTAAGATATGTTTTAGTTATTGTTTATAGTGTCTGGCTAGTTGGGCAGAGTGAGAATTTGCTTCCAAAATGCTTTAGGTGTTATAGCTTTATCGCAATTGGAATTTGTGAGTTTTAAAAAAACTTATTGCTTAACTTACTTGCTGTGGCTAGGTCTTGCATACTATGTTGAATAAAAGTGGTGAGAGTAGACTTGCTCCTGACCTTAGGGGAAAAGCTCTCAGTTTTTCACCAATTTGGAATATGATTTTGGCTATGGGTTTTTCATATAAGGCCTTTATTAAGTGGAGTTTTCTTCCCTCTAGGCCTACTTTACAGAGGGTTTTTTATCATGAATGGATGTTGTAATTTGTCAAATGCTTTTTCTGCTTCTATTGAATTGTCAATTGGTTTTTATTCTTTTCTCTTACTGATGTGATGTATCACGTCATTTGTTTTACGAATATTAAACCACCCTGCATCCATGAAATAAAACCCACTTGATCATGGCATATGATTTTTTAAATATACTGTTTGATTTGGTTTGCTAATATTTTGTTGGGGGATTTTTGCATCTATATTCATAAGGGATAATGGCCTGTAGTTCTCTTTTTGTGATGTCTGTATCTGGTTTTGGCATCAGGGTGATACTGGTCTCATGGAATGAATTTGGAAGTTTTCCTTCCTCTTGTACTTTTTGGAATAGTTTGAGAAAAAAAATTAATTAAATGTTTGGTAGAGTTTGTCTGTGATGCAGTCTGATCCTGGGCTTTTGTTTATTGAGAGTCTTTTGATTAATGAATCAATTTCATTGCTAGTAACTGCTCATTTCAAATTTTCTATTTCTTCCTACTTTAGTTTTGCCAAGTTATATGTTTCTAGGAATTTATCCATTTCTTCTAAGTTGTCCAATTTATTGGTATGTTTTCATAATATGCTGTTACAATTGTTTGTACTTCTGTAGTGTTGGTTATTAGCTCTCCTCTTTCATTAATGATTTTGTTTATTTGAGTCCTCTTTTTCTCTCTCCCTTTTCCGTTTATGATTCTGGCTAGAGATTTACCAATTTTGTTGATCTTCTCAAAGAATGAGCTGCTGCCTTCATTGGTCTATTCTATTGTTTTTGTTTTGTTTTGTTTTGTTTTTCAGTTTTAATGTCATTTCTTCTATAGAATTCTTGATTCCTTCCTTCTGCTAGTTTTGATTTTATTTGGTCTTTTTCTAGCTCTTTTATGTAGAAGGTTATGTTGTGTATTTGAGATTTTTCTTGCTTCTTGAGGTAGGCCTATGTTGCTATAAACTTCCCTCTTTCAACTACTCTTGCTGCATCCCATATTTTTGTGATTTATTAATAAAGATTATATGTTATAAAGGCTTTTTTGTGGCCTTAGGTACAAATTTTAGCTTTCAGTATATTTAGAAGCCATCTTGAATTTTTAATAGTTTCAAAGAAGTGTCAGTGTTTAAATTTTCCTTCCTTTCCCAAATTTTGATTAAAAAACATGGCCTATATTAGTAGACTGTACCAACTTATAAGTGAAAATAATTTGGAAAGATTGCATCAGTTCCATTGGTTGGGTACCAGGAGTTCGGAGTTCATTGTGAAGGACGGTGGGGAGTTTTGGAAAAATATTTTCTTCTTCTTTTTCTTCCTTAATGTTGCAAAGGGGTTTCTGAGAGCAGGAGTGTTGGAAAATGACACTTGTTGACCCTGGGCATCGACAATGTCATTATGTTGCTCTCCCAATATGCTTAGAGTTTGAGAAGTTCTTTATAGATCCTGGATATCAACCTTTTAGTCTGTACTGTCATTTGTGAATATCTTCTCCCATTCTGTGGGTTGCCTCTTTGTTTTGTTGACTGTTTCCTTTGCTGTGCAGAAGCTTTTGATCTTGATGAAGTCCCAAAAGTTCATTTTCGCTTTTGTCTCCTTTGCCTTTGGAGACATATCTTGAAAGAAGTTGCTGTGGTTGATATTGAAGAGATTTCCGCTTATGTTCTCCTCTAGGATTCTAATGGATTCCTGCCTCACGTTTTATCCCTTTCAAGTTTATCTTTATTAATTGTTGTTAAACAAAAGGAATCTCTTCCTTAATGCCCCCACTCAATGGAATATTCATATTTTATTTTAGATACAAATACAGGCATTTATGAACAGTACGTTTGGAAAAATCTTATCTTCTCAACAAGCCCTTCAGCTGCTTCAAAGGTATTTATAATGCATTAAGCGGTGTATAAAGATATAACTTTATATCTGAAAATACAATTTCAAACACGATATTTTTAGAACTCTCTCCTCTGTAAACTTTAAGACTTATAAACATTAATCTTTCAATTACCATTAAGTAGACTGGTAAGAATGTGAAATATGGTATGATATTTTTCATCGCATTTTTTGAAGCAGAAAGGCTTCCAATAAGAGAATGGAATTATTTCATATGATTTTTTTCCTCCAGCTATGTAATATATTTGAGGTTAATTTCATAGACATTATTGGAAAAGGAGCCAATAATATTTAATTCTGCATACTGCAAGGATTTCCGAAAGTGAAATTATCTAAGGGTAGTAGATCCTCCAACTTCCCATTTTCCCTCCAGAGTGCTCCTGCTGCTTCTTTCTCCTCTATCCTGACAACAGTGCTCCCTGAAGGGCGGGAAGGACAGCCTGGACTATAGGCCATTTCCTTTGAGCTCAGGGAGGGCTCAAGGCCTGTGTTAGGGACCCTTTGGGAACTCTTTCCTGAGTGCCAGTGCCTCTGGTTTTGGGCCCAGTTTTGCTGGAGTTCCACGTCTCTGTGATAATGGACATACCTGTGAGACCTTACCTCATGACCCCACTGAGAGAGTTAAACGAGACGTATTAAAATGATTTTGACAAATGAAAGTACTGTACAGACAGATGGCAGTACCAATTTCTTGGCAATTTCTCTCTGTGTCTCTATCTTCCTGTCCATCTGTCTCTCTTTTTACCTCCAGTGCACTGGTGTAAATTCGCTGTGTTAATAGGATGTTACTGTCCTAGTGCTTCCTGTGCATCACTTAGTCTGACAGGGGAAGTGATATTTGGCTGACAGATCATTGCTATGATGTGGCAGAGGGAGGCTCAGTGTGCTGGCCTCCATCTTTGCTGAGCCAACCGCCACCACCACCCCACCTTTACTCATTTTATCAATTTCAGTTTAAAGGTCTCCTTCTAAGGGAAATCTTCCTCGACTCCCCAGACTTGGCTGGGTTCCCCGATATGTGCATTTCTGGTATCCTTGTAATTTAAATAATTATTTACCTAACTCTTGACTAAATCTGCATTTTCTGTAACATAACTGGAGGTTCCAAGAGGGCTAGAGTGACACCTGTCCTGTTCCTCTCTGAATCCTGGGACAGTGGGTGAGGCCTGGTACGAGTATTTGTCAAAATGAGTGAATGAATGGATTTTTAGGATGGCAGCAATTCTTAAGTATGTTTCTCATTTACTTTTAATTATTCACCTTCCATTACTTTCAGATTCCAGAAGCTGCAAATCCCCTGTCTTCAGTCAGAAATAAACCACACAATCGAGCGTATTCTTCAGTTTTATGTGTCTGAACTCGAAGCTACTAAGAAGGCAAGGATCGTTTTTGTAAATGGAATAGTACTTCAGTTTTTAAAAAAGATTTTATTTATTTATTTGAGAGAGAGAGAGAGAACAAGTAATGGGGAGCGGCAGAGAGAGAGAGAGAGACTCCCTGCTGAACAGGGAGCCCGACACCAGTCTTGATCCCAGGACCCAGATCTGGAGATCATGACCCGAGCCAAAGGCAGACACTTAACCAACTAAGCCTCCCAGGCGTCCCCAGAATAGTACTTTGGTACAAAGTGAAAGTATCTGCCATTATTATCTTGTGCTAAACTTCCCAGAATGATCCCTTCACTGCTAAGTACTTCTGATGTGCCCTTCTCTGTGTGGGAAGGTGTTGACAGTTTATGTCATTGGACAGTCAGCTTTGCAGCCCCGTGCTTTTCACAACTGTTGCTTTTTTTTTTTTTTAAATTTCTGCAACAGCATTTATGTGTATATAGGAAAGCCCATGGAAGTTAATATCTCTGTGTACAGAAATAGGGGCTCTGAAGCATATTATAACAATTAAATATAGCTCATGTACTCTCTTATTTGAAAAACTCCTTAAAGTTTGGGATGAAATATAGAAAAAAGGTACATGTCATGGGAAAGAAGAGTTAAGAGAGAATTAAATGTCATATATTGTAAACATAGTTTCGGAGCCGCAGATTATCACTGAAGGGCATTTACATATTTTTGCATTACCTCCCACGTGTAAAACATAGGAATACAAATGTATTGATTACTTTTGGCATTTTCCATTGTACTGAATTTTAAACATTAATACCAGATCTTTAATTACAGCTCTATCATTCTCAAAAAGATGACCCTCCCCTTGCTCGCAACATGCCCCCCATAGCAGGAAAAATACTCTGGGTGAGGCAGCTGTACCGGCGGATCAGTGAACCCATCAACTATTTCTTTGTAAGCCAGTAGTCACATTTACAGTATGAGGATTATGGTGGTTTTAATACAAGATGTGTATTTTATCCTGTAATGTTTGTGTCCAATAAAGTTAGTTAGAGCTACTGCTTTCACGAGGCAAAGAAAATTTAGTTTATAAAGATGCTTGAGGGAGACTAAACCAGTCCTCTCATGTTTCGGTAGGTAAGCTCACTTAATTACAGTTAATCTTTAAGGGGGGAAATCTTATAATCTTATGACTTTTAATAATACAGGGCACTTTATCAAGGCTTTTAAAGAGTCATTGTTTTGAAAATAGTGAAGTCTCGGCGTTGTACTGAAGATTTCTTCTATGTGTGGACGGATGGGTCACTGACATGTATTAGGGAAGGTGAAGACAACTCTTAGTATGTTTCTGAATTAGGAATTGAGATCTAGAGTGAAGTATAAAAGAGTTACATGACTTCTCTGTGTCCTTAAAATTATTAGATTTCTGAAAAGCCCCACGATACTCTTAGGCCCCACTGTCATTCTGAAATTGCCAAGTTTGCCTTCTCTTTGTTTTTGGTTTGATTTGATATTGTAAAGAGACAGACTCACAAAGTAGAATTAGCTTGCTTAGGGTAGCATCTTTTAAAAATTTTTTTTAATTTATTTTTTACTTTCAGCATAACAGTATTCATTATTTTTGCACCACACCCAGTGCTCCATGCAATCCGTGCCCTCTATAATACCCACCACCTGGTACCCCGACCTCCTACCCCCTGCCCCTTCAAAACCCTCAGATTGTTTTTCAGAGTCCATAGTCTCTCATGGTTTACCTCCTCTTCCAATTTAGCATCTTATGCCCAAATACAGGACAAAATAAGTACTAAAAATAGTCTTACAAGTAATTTTAATATTTAAGCATTCTTGGCTGTTAAGTTTTCATTGTTTCTGCTTGGCTGCTGTCAATCATTTTACTGTTCTCACTATTTGTAAAAAAAATTCAAAGCCTGGTCTTAAAAAAGTGGCCAGGGTGGGGACTCCATTATTGATTGACTTTGCATGACAGAGCCAAAATTGCCCTGTTTTTGACATCTGCCAATCAAAGCATAAAACATTTTTTTGTTTACCTAAAGGAATTTGGTTTTTGTTTTTTGATATACAGTTACTTTTTTTTCAGTTCTGGAATTTGGGAATTTTCCTGATATTCACAGGTCAAGGAAAATGAGTCCATTCTATCTTTTTTTTTTCCTTTTTATTTAGTATTATTATTAATTAAATATTTCAAACCTACACAGTATAGAAAATACAAAATTGACATCTTATCCTGAATTGTGGGGAGAGAATAGAGAGTTGAAGGCAGAGGCTCTCAGCCTGGCCGGCTGTTAAGGCTATAGACCTTTCCTTCTTAAGCCCTTTATTGCCTTTTCCAATGTTCCCTTTCCACCAGTGAAGTTTTTCTACTTCCGTCTCTAGTTTGTATGGGTTTCCTCATCTCTGTTTTACTCTGAGGCAAAATCCAAGGCATAATTATTTGATGACATTTTAAATACCAGCAGCTTTCTGCTTGGGATAGGAAAACAATCAGCAGTCTTTTAATTATAAATATTTTTTTCCCAGAAAAACTCAGAAATTTTGTCAAGTGCGGAAGGTAAAGCTGTCATACGTCAGTATAACAAAATTTCCTATGTTCTGGTGGAATTCGAGGTGGTCTATCACACAGCTTGGGTCAGAGAGATTTCGCAGTTACAATATGGTGCGTATAAGACATACGGTGATGCTGTGGAGGGGTATTAGGTGATTTTGAACAAAGTCATGGTTCTGGAGAATTTGTACATTCCTTTAATACAATATTACAATAGTTACTTTTAGATTTGGAAATAATATAATAATTTTTTTATAGTTCTTACTAGTATTCTGATTCTATAAGTGAAATTTGCCATCATCTTAAAGTTGATACACTTCGATTGTGACCTCCCCCTAAAAAAGCAGCATTTAAAAAGTAACTATTGAGACTCTTCATAGATATTTCTCCATAGACGTGGGGGAAGTTTTCATATTCAGTTTTATCATGTTATAGATTCAAATCTCAGTCCTGATCAGGGGAGAAAGAATTGCACTTTGCTTGTCTTCCTCCTCCCCTTCCATTCTTTCTTTTTCTATAAGCGAATTTAACTTCACTTTTGAGCTCCAGGAAATTCACAGTATTAGGGCTGTGCCTGAGTACCTCTGCGGGGTGCCAAAGTGTTGGGTGGAGTCAAGTGTGAGGCAGGGGATGGGCAGTTTCAAGCCCTCATGCATCCATGCTGCCATCACCTGTAATGTTTGTTACTGTGGGGGCTCAGTTATTGGTTGGTTCAGGTTCCTGCTTTGTGCCATCTTAACCTTAAGCTCTTATCTATAATCTTGGTGGAACCCTGATCGTGACCCCAGACAGAAAGGTTTCTCCCTCCCAGGCCAGGATCCCCACTCCAGCAGAGTACAAATTTGCAGACACAGAAAGCACAAATCCTGTGGTTGGATCATTGCGAGTGATAATAAGAAGGGCTGCTCTTTTTCTGCCCGTTGGTTCTAGACCCATGTATTTTAGCTGTTGGAGGACATGTCACTATTGCCACCCATTGATTAGCTCATGCCTGCGTCCTGGAGGACAGGGTTCCAACCCTGCAGGTTGTCTTCCCCGCCTGGCCCCTTTAGCCATTAGTAAGCCACTCATACCAGCCCAGGCGTTTCTGGGTAATGAGTATGGTAGAACCCTATGGATCCTACTGAAAACTAGCTCTCAAGGACTGTCAAGAGAAACTTAAAGTTCACGTTATGGAGAAGGACAAAACAGAACTGTTAACTGAAGTATGGAGCACGTGCTATCTTGCTTCTACAATATCATATGCTTTTCTACTTTTCATTTGTCCTGATTGTTTTTCCTCTTATTAGCCCATGTTCAAAAACAAGTTCACCAGTCACCTCTTCAATATAGCCCTTCCTTATTCTTCCTCCTCTACACACTTTATCTGTTCATCGTTCCCCTGACACTTACTGCTTTAGGGATCTGTCTCAAATCCCCTTCACATTCCAAGGATACTGCCTCTGTCTGTTTCTTCTTGTATACTTTAAATAACAGTCAGTGATGCCAACACTTACAGAGTCCTTACCCTGTGCCAGTCAAAGCAGTTTAAACATGTAGCTTCCTTTTGTCCTCATGGCGACCCTACGAGGAGCTGTATTTATCCTCATTGTTTAGATGAGGAAACTGAGGTACTAAGAGATTATGTCACTTGCACAAGCTCATCACGCAGCTTGGAAGTGGCAAAGCTGTGGTTTAAATCTACCTTTCCTATGAACACAGGTTAGTGGAAATGAATTGTTCTGCAAGGCTTCTTGTTATATTGACGTGGCTATATTTAACCATATAGAAGCTTGGAATAGTAATTGAGGACCTGGAATTGGCCTCTTGTAGATGGTTGGTCTATGAAGTTGAATGAAATGTCACTAAGTCCTGGAGCCGACTTCCTGGCTGTCATAATTCTTAGTGGTCTTGCTGACCATTTTGTCCTTTGAAGAAAGCTCAGTACAGCCTTAAGGAAGACAGATTTCATTACATGAGTGTTCCAAGGTTATTTTGGAATTTACTTGGGAGGATAAATGATTTCTGGCTCAATTTTAAAAAGATTCCACGTGAATTAGGTAAGAATTTTTGTTGAAATCCTCATACAACTAGCATCATTAAGAACCATTTCGAGACTAATGTTATCTGATGAATAAAAGTCAGCTAACTTCAAAGGAATATATAGACAATTCCATTATACTAGAAAATAAATGCAGCCACATTCTATGAAGTAATGTGAGGCTTGGAAGATACATAAGAAATTCTCCTGTTAGTAATGTTTGTTAATATAAGATATAATTTAGGCTAGCACATACTCATCTAGAAGTGTGTTATTATTATGCCTCTAGAAGTAATTCATGTTAGGATAACAATTTAGCTAAGGCTACTCAGCACTAGCCAGGATTATATATTTCAATTCATAATCAAAAGCATGCCCGCAAATTCCTATTTATATGAATGATGTTCAGGTAGTAGTTTAGGTGTAGCATAAAAAAAATCTTTATCTCCTAGAAACTCACAATGCCATGGTCTTTAATAAATATATCTTACTGATGCTGAGCTTAGTTAGCAGACTTTCAAGATGAGGGCTTAATTCTTCCTTTAAAGGAGCAGTTTGGGTTTCATTGTGGAAAAGGGTTTGTCATATGAAGTATGTCCTATTTTATACTTGTGCACACAGTTCTTTCCCAGAGGTGCATGAAATCACAATCCATTAAAAGAAACTACATTGTGTTATAGCTCTCGCTCTCTTAGACCCACTCAGAAAAGTGTTGCTGTTCATAGCATGAAGGCTATCTGTTCTTTTTTTTTTTTTTAAGATTTTATTTATTTATTTGACAGATAGAGATCACAAGTAGGCAGACAGGCAGGCAGAGAGAGAGGAGGAAGCAGGCTCCCTGCTGAGCAGAGAGCCCGATGCGGGGCTCCATCCCAGAACCCTGAGATCATGACCTGAGCCTAAGGCAGAGGCTTAACCCACTGAGCCACCCAGGTGCCCCAAGGCTATCTGTTCTTCATTCATTTTTATCTCTCTGGATCTGATTTTATGGGTTTGCAGACATACTGCATTCCCTTATTTAAGTTTTGGGCACAGACCACATGTCAGATGCTATGCCTCATCACCGGGGTATCCAACACTGTTGTTCTATTAAGAAGTCAGCACCCAGTGGGGAAGGGAGGTGTGTAAGCATGGCTGGAAGCAGAAGAGAAATCCAGAAAAGCTAATGTCAATAATTGTTTATTTGTAGCTTTACAAGCCACACTTTTTGTGCGACATCCAGAAACCGGGAAGTTGCTGGTTAATTTTGATCCCAAAATTCTGGAAGTTGTTCGGGAAACCAAGTGCATGATAAAAATGAAGTTGGATGTACCAGAACAGGCAAAGAAATTGCTAAAATTGGAAAGTAAATTGAAAGCAGACAAATTGCATTTGCAGGTAAGATAGATTATATACATATATTTTAAGATTTTATTTATTTATATGAGAGAGAGTGAGAGAAAAAGAGAATGTGCACAACCATGAGCAGGAGGGGAAGGAGGAGGGAAGGCAAAGGGAGAAAGAATCTGAAGCCAACTAAGTGCAGAGCCTGACTTGGGGCTCCATCCTTGACTTTGAGATCACGACCTGAGCTGAAACCAAGAGCCCGATACCCAATTGACTGAGCCACCCATGTGCCCCAAATTAGATTATATTTTAAAATTATTTTGGGGGACGCCTGGGTGGCTCAGTTGGTTAAGCAGCTGCCTTCGGCTCAGGTCATGATCCCAGCATCCTGGGATTGAGTCCCACATCGGGCTCCTTGCTCTGTGGGGAGCCTGCTTCTTCCTCTGACTCTGCCTGCCACTTTATCTGCCGGTGCTCGATCTTGGTCTCTCTCTCTGACAAATAAATAAATAAAATCTTTAAAAAAAATTATTTTTGAAGGAGATTTTTTGTGTGTGTGTGAAAAAAATAGCATAGCAGTTGTGCTGATATGGTAGTGAGAGATAATTTTTTACTTTGTTGATTCTTTTCATTTTTCTTCAGCTTTATTGACGAATGGTTGATAAGTAAAATTGTAAGATATTTAAAGTATACATCATGATGATTTGATATGAATATACATTATGAAAGGATTCCTCTCATGTAGTTCATTCATCTATATGTCATGTAAAATATATAGATATATATGTATTTAGGTATCTGTATATTATACATATATATTATATCTTGATATATATATGTATATATTAAACCAAAAAGAAACAGCATATATTTGTTCGTATATACACATATATTTGTTTCTTTTTGGTGAGAATGTTTAAGTCCTACTCTCTTAGTAAAATTCAATTAGATGACATAGTGTTATTAGTTACAGACACCACATTATACATTGGATCTTCAGTCCTTATTCATCTTACACCTGAAAGATTGTACCCTTTTACCCACCTCTTCTTATTCCCTCCCCACCCCCAACCCCTGGCAACCACTTTTCTACTGTTTTTACAAGTTCAGCTTTTTAAAATTTCCACATATAAGTGAGACCCACAGTATTTGTCTTTCTCTGTCTGCCTTATTTCAATTAGCATAAGGCTTTCAAGGTCCATCCATGTTGGTGCAAATGGCAGGATGTCTTTCTCATGGCTGAATAATATTCCATTATGTATATATACCATATTTTCTTTATCCATTCATCTATTGATGGATGTTTCCATATCTTGGTTGTTGTAAATGATGCTGCAGTGAACATGGGAGTGCAGATATCTCTTCGAGATCCTGATTTCATTTCCTCTAGATCTACAGTTAGAAGTGGGATTGCACACATCATGTGGCATTTTTATTTTGAACTTTTTGCGGACCCTCCATACTGTTTTCCACAGTGGCTGCACCAATTTACATCCGCACCAACAGTGCATGAGGGTTCTCTTTTCTGCATATTCTGGCCAGCACTTGTTATCTCTTGTCTTTTTGAGATAACGATTCTAACAGGTTTAATTTTAATTAATTAATTAATTAAATTTAATGATTAAATAAAATAAATAATTAAAATAAAATGGAAAATAAATCATAAAAAATAATAAAATAAATTAAATAAATAAATAACTTAACTTAAATAAATAAAAAACATTCTAACAGGTGTGACATACCATCTCACTGTGGTTTTGATTTGCATTTCCCAGATGGTTAGGGATATTGACTACCTTTTCATGGACCTATTGGCCATTTGTGTGTCTTCTTTGGAAAAATGCCCATTCAGTTCTTTTCACATGTTTTAACTGGATTGTTGGAGTTTTGGGTTATTGAGTTGTGTGAGTTAGTTCCTTATATATTTCAGCTATTAACCCTTTATCAGATATATGATTTGTAAATATTTTTTCCCATTCCATAGCTGCTTTTCATTTTGTTGATGGTTTCCTTTGTTGTGCAGAAGCTTTTCATTTATATAGTCCATTGGTTTCTTTTTGCTATTGTTGCTTGTGGTTTTGGTGTTAAATCCAAAAATCACTGTCAGGACTGATGTCAAAGAGTTTACCTCCATGTTTTCTTGTTGGAGTTTTATAGTTTCATGTCTTAAACTTAAGTCTTTAATCTATTTTGAGTTGATTTATTTGTGTGTGTGTGTGTGTGTGTGTGTGTGTGTGTGTGTGTAAGATAGGTGTCCAGTTTCATTCTTTTGCATGTGATTGTCCAGCTTTCCCAACACTATTAAAGAGACTGCCCTTTTACTATTGTGTAGTTTTGGCTCATTTGTATATTCTTGCTTCTTTGTACATTAATGGACCATATGCACATGGATTTATTTCTGGGTTCTTCATTCTGTTCCCTTGTTTATTCTTTATTATATTTTGCTTTATTTTATATTCCAATATGTTAACATACAGTGTTATATTCCCTTGTTCCTTCTTTATAGTAATAAAATACTAATGTGCAAATAGGAGAGTGGGAACAGAAAAGGAGGAAAGGAATTAATAACTTCAAAACTATTAAGTAAACTTTGAAACAGCTTAATATTATTTATTTGGGGAAAAATTAACCTGAATCTACATTTCCCAACACACCATGCAATAAATTACAAAATGATCAATTTTTACTGATCATTATCGTTCATCTCTAAAAAATATCTAAAAGAAAAAAGAAAAGCCTATTAACTCTGATTGTGCATACGTTTATTTTGATTCAAGGAAAGAAGTGTGGCATCAGTAACAATATGCTTTAATGTGTCAGAAGACAAGGAACAGAGAGGGGAAAAACGTATAATGACAGCTACTGTGGAAAGATAATTATCCAAGCTATTTGAAATAGCATAAATACAGAAAAAAATTAAATAATAAATATAAAACATGCAACACTAGAAAGTTTCACTGACTTGCTGTTTAAAGGATATGTTAAGGTAATTTACAGGGCAAGAAAAAGTATGATAAATTAATCTAAATTTAGGCGAGCAGCCTTAATCTTGGCAGGACGATGAGGAAAAAGGTATAATGAAACCTTCCTGGTATGGATGAAAATGTGACTTGCTTTACAATAAATTAAAATCACACATACCATTTTGACTTTCAACAGGGTCTTCTGCAGTATTATGAAGACTTATGTCAGGAAGTGCCTTCGGTGTTTGTCAATCTGATGACCCCTAAAATGAAAAAGGTTGGTAATGCTGAAGGTTTATATTATTTCCCTGTTGTTTAAAATTAGATCCACGTTCTACAGATTATGGATTTTAGAACATCTATTCTTGCCTGGATCTTCTGTCTTTCTAGTTCAACATCATAGCTCTATTTTTCCTATAGAGTGATTTCTTGTCAACAAGTTTTGTTGCCTTTGAAAAACAACTAAATCTCAATAATGAGCACTCTCTAAGAATCCATGATTCTTCATGGACAACCAAAGATGATTAAAAAGCAAAGTCACCTTTACCAGGTATAGTGGAGGGAAATATAATTAAGAAAATATAACATATGATAATTCCAGGTAATAAAAGAAAGCTTTTTTTTTTCTTTTTGTAAACGCAGATATTCCTGCTAATCATGGAAGCTGCTACTTTTTTTTCTTCTTTTCCTAGGTGGAATCTGTGTTGAGACAAGGGCTCACAATATTAACATGGTCGTCTTTAACACTGGAAACCTTCTTTAAGGAGGTTGACTCGGTTTTGAATATGTTCAATCAACTTTTAAAGAAGGTATGATACATACATTTTAAAAAACTACATACATTCATACTCAGGCTATAAGGAATAGTTTGCTTACATATGAAAGCTAAAGGGTGTGACTTTTAACTAGAAGGACTCCTATTAAGTCAAAAAAACAAACAAAGGGTTGCCTTGTTTTTATCTCTGAATTACTTGCTTTCAATTTGTTAAAATGGCGGTTCTTCTCCACCGTGCAGTTTAGAAAATGGGATCATGGTAGACTGTGGAAAATGGCAGAATAGAATGCTTAAATATTAATATTAATACAGCTACTATTAGTTGAGGCATTCATCTAACTGGAGACTGCCTATTGATTTCTGACATCTTTGCTATGTAGATTATGCATGCCTATTAGATGCGCTATCTGTGATGGCAGCCTGGTATAACAGACAAAACTTGGAGGTTTGGGAGTCCGCTAAACCTAGCTACGGCGATCTGCCTTTTGCTATGTATGTGTTCCTTGCCAGGTTACTTTACTTATCTGAACCTTTGTTTCTTTAGCTATATAAATTGGATAGTAAGTGAGTCATGACCAGAGTAAGGATTAAAAGAGATAACACATAGGAGATTATGGTTCATGATGCTTGCTTGCTGTATAAAACTTTATTTCCATTTTAAGCCTTCTTTGCAGATGTACTCTTAAAATTTCTACTAAATTGTGCTTGGCTCAAGGCCCAAGTTTCTAGATATAACCCTCTAAATTAGTTTATAACTCAAGTACATTTGGATGAAAGAAGAGTTTTCCTCTACATTTATTTTTCTTGTTGGTAGATCAGTGACTTGTGTGAAATGCATATTGATACGGTTCTAAAGGAGATAGCCAAAACTGTGTTAATTTCCCTGCCGGAAGGGGGTGCTACCAAAGTAGAAGACATGTTGATGCTCAATGAGGTATGCATTTATCTATTATGTTTTAATCATAGAAATCCTGGCTCATAAACCTGACATGGAAAACCTAACAGTGGAATTCTCTATCAGTAGCATATAGACATCCTAGCTTTTTTGGAGAGCCTCAGATCCAAAGATTCAACATGGCTTCAATAGTTCAAACCCACGGCCACACCCTAGACTGATCTTTCTAATATCCTCAACCTCAGGCTGGAGTTTCCTGGGTTTCTAGCAGTGGTTTACTCTTCTTCCTTTGATGGGTGACCTCAAGTGCCTCTTGGTTTTAATTGCTACAGACTTTCCCTTAAGCCACTCACAGAAATCTGCAAGTCATCTGGAATCATTTCCTCCCTCCCATTTCTAAATTCAGTCAGTCTTCAGAAATAGTGAGGTTTTTGCCTTTTACTCCAAGTTTACTTGAATTGCCTCTTCTTTTCCATACTTACTACCCTTTCCTATGTTGGGCCCTTAAGGTTCATTCTGAGTTTAGCAACTGATATTATGATCTAACTGGTCTCTCTGCCTCCATATTTGGCCCTGTCATATCCATTCTCCACATTGCCACTCATGATCTTAAATCCTTCAAGAGCAGTTTCATCCGGTGTCTAGAGGACAAAACCCAACCTCCTCAGCATCACAATATACTGAAATTCTTTGAGTACATATTTATGTTCCATTGACAGGAACCCTGTCTAATCATTTTTGAGGCCTGGCACATAGCAGTCTCTCAGAAATTCTCACTTTATGTCTTGAACCAGATTCTTCTTTCTTTCTTGCCTGCTGTGTGCTTCAACTACACTCACCCTGCTGGTTTGGGTCACCTTGCTCGTGTCAACCAAAGGTAGCTCTATCTCAAGGGGTCCAATCCAGCCCATGGCATACAGGAACGTTTGCTCCTTTTTCTATGGAAATGCAGACTCCTCTTGCCTTTAGGGGTTTGGACAGCCAGCTGGCCTCTTGCCTTAGGACAACTTAGGCATAGGTCAGCTCCTCTATCCCCCAATTCTAGAGGACATGGGTCAAGGTCTCCAAGTGGTCCCTTTGGTGTACCCTACACTTATTTCTACCTGATCTTTACCAATGATCATACTTCCTTTCTATAATCTCAAGATGGGCAAAGGTCTGATGATTGCCTCCTCTGCTACCATTTAAGAACTACCTTCTGCATAAACTGTAGGATCTTAATGTCATTTGTTCTCAGCATTGGGGCTTTGGCTATAACAGGGACAACACAAAATGGCCCATTTTTATATCTTGTTCTTGGAGTATGCAAGTTTAAAATGATCATGTCTTCCTGACCATTTGTTCCTTCTATCACTGTTAAGCTTTTAATCTTTGAAGACTATTTTATTTGTCATTATTATAGCTACACCAGACTTCTTTGGTTATTATGTTCCAGATATATCTTTCTCTAGTCTGTTTTTTCCAACCATTCTGGGTTCTCCTATTTTAGTTTTTTTTCTTCTAAAGAACATTTAGCTGGATTTTGTTTGTAACCTACTGTGAAAAATCTGTCTTTTTTTTTTTTTTTGCAAGTTACTATATAAATTTAATGCACTTGCAGTTAGAATTCCTATACATTTATTTGTTAAATTGCATTAAACTCTATTATTTTAAAATGATAAATAATGAAGAATAGGTAATAAAAATTTTATTAAAGCCACTGTAATCAAATCAATATGGCATTAACATAAAAAATATATAATTTAGAGGAACAAAGTAAAGACTCTAGGAGAAAAAGAGCACAATAAAAAATTAATACACCATCAAAGGTAATATTTTAGTTCAGTGGGGAAAATGATGGATTAATTAAATGGTGCTAGCACTGTTTCTCAGGAAGAAAATATGATTAGGTACCTCTCTTTTTTAATTGTTGAAATATCCTTGACATACAATGTTAAATTAGTTTCAGGTGTACAACACAGCGATCTGACAATTCTGTACATTACTCAGTGCTCACCACAATAAGCATAGTCACCACCTGTCACCGTACAGTATTACAATATTATTGACTATATTCTTTATCCTGTACTTTACATCTCTCTGATGGATTTACAGCTAGAGGTTTGTACCTCTTAATTCTCATCACCTATTTTATCCATCTCTCCACCCTCATCCCCTCTGGCAACCACCAGTTTTGTTTTCTGTATTTATCAGTCTGTTTCTGTTTTTTTTGTTGTTGTTGTTTTTGTCTGTTTGTTCATTTGATCTTTTGTTTTGTTTCTATCCAAGTTGTTATAAATGGAAAGATCTCATTCTCTTTTATGATGGGAAAATATTCCATTGTTTCTACATATCACATCTTTATCCATTCATCTATTGGTAGACACTTGGGCTGCTTCCATAATTTGGCTATTATAAATAATGCTGCAGTAAACATAGGGCTGCATCGATCCCTTTGAATTAATGGTTTTTTTTTCTTTTTTTTTTTTGTGTGTAAATACCCTGTATTGTGACTACTGGATCATAGAGTAGATCTATTTTTAACTTTTTGAGGAACTTCCATACTGTTTTCCAGCACAGTATGGCTGTGCCAGTTTGCATCCCTATCAATAATACAAAAGGGTTCCTTTGCCTCCACATCCTCGCCCAACACTTGTTTCATGTGTTTTTTATTTTAGCCATTCTGACAGGGGTAAGGTGGTGTCTTATAATTTTGATTTGTATTTCCCTGATCGGGGACATTGAACATCTTTCCATATGTCTCTTGGCCATTTGTATGTCTTTTTGGGAAATGTCTTTTTGGCGTTAAATTTTTTCCATCTTCATTAAGTGGAATCCTTCAGGCTGGCTTCTATATTTTTTTATATGACTCCGGTAGTCTTTGAAAGCTCCCTTGCTTTCTGGAACTATAGAGTATCATGGGCTTATGTTGTACATTTCCTGTCCCAGATCTGGGATCACCCATTTCTCCAGTCAGCCCTCATTCCTTTCCACATTACCAGTACAAAATAGTATATGGAGATCACAATTTGGGTCTTAGGAAAGGCACTCAATTTTAAACTTTTGGCTATTCCTTATAGTATTATTTCTGTATCTCCCAAGTAGTATATCTGGGGTGCTGCTTCTTGAATTGACAAATTTGCACATTATTTGCTTCCTGCTTTAATAAGTGAGCATTTATTTCTTTGACCCTATCCTCTATCAATCCTCCCTTGTTTTCTCAATATAGTTATAAAATAATTTTTAGTTAAACAATAATGGTAAATAGCAACACTTAATTATGCCCATACAAATATTAGCCAATGCAGAACCATATATTGTACATGTAATGTATTTTTTCTTAAACAACTTTTCTGTTTTGCTTGTGGTTTCTAATTGTTTCTGTTTTCACACGTTCTTTCAAATACACTATTATATCGGACTCCCAGTTTTCCCCCCAAGAGACTTCCTCTCAGAGCCCTCTGACTACCCGTTTTAACCTGGATTGATTAGTCTCTAGGTCAGCTGCAAAATTATTAACCTGGAACTCTCGTCGCTGTCTGCTGTTTCTTGAATTCTGTATTATTCTAGGAGGGACTGCCCTTCAGATGCTGAAAAGGCCTTTTCTGAGCAAATGAAACTTTACAAAGAAAAAGTCTCCTGCTTCCTGCCCCAGGGGAGTGGAGGGGGTAATTTCCTGCCTGTCATTTTCTTCTCACTCATTCTAGAATCTGACTCTATGCACTTCACACCAGGCCTTACAAACAAGCAGAATACAAAGGAACAGGAAATATCTCTATCAGTATCCTTCTTTTTGTTCCATCTACAATGATAATCATTTTCTATTGGTATGTACCTATAACTGTTGTGGGACAAAAATTCACACTACCAGATAGAATTTACTTCGCACACACTAACGAAGAAATTTTATATGCATAGAAACAGAAAGCGATCACACAAATCAGGGAAATTAGAATAAAGTGTGACCGAGTTTGAATGTGGTGATTGCATTGATATCCCACCGGCAGATGTTATTACTGTTAGATAAGTGATAAGATACAAGAGCTGGGATTTTGAAGAGCGCTTTGCCAATCAATATGTGCCAGTCACTTTCATCAGACGGATCCAAGGTCTAGTAATATAAACCTGTCATCAGGTGGGCCTTTATAATGAAGGCAGAGTAAGATTTATAATGACAGGGCAAGTCTGGTAATATTCTGGACAGAAATAGTTTTGGAAACACACTACAATACACATACTGCTAATTTTGTGTGGGCCAACCGGGGGTTTCAAACCATATTTCAGACCGGCGATATTCGCAGTCTGGGACGTGGTCCTTGACTTGGAGCATCTAACTGTGGTTTTAGGGGAGATTATGTTCTTTTTAAAAAAAACTATCATCACCGGCTTCACTCTGGATCCCTTGCTCCATGCTGCTGAGCCTGGGACTCGGCAAAGTGCATTTATCCTTGGCCACCTGGCTTCCTTTTAGACTTTGCCAATAGCGGTGATAGGAGGAGGGCGGAGGAGAAAGAAGAGACTTACACTTTCCGGCTTTTCTTTCTGTTCCCAATATAGTCAGACAACCTCTCTTGGCTGGCAGTGGCAGTCAATCCTAGGTCCTAGCTTTTTCTAGTCCTTCCAGAACTCACCTCTCTGGCTTCTCAGATGTACCAGCCCCACAAGGCCCCGCCCTGAGGCAGGAGCACCGGCTGGGCAGCTCCCTTACTTCCCAGCTCCAGGTTCTAGAAACTCCTGCTCTTCCAGGTTCGGGAGCTGCTTCCTGCAGTAACTCTCCATGTGACTTTTGTGTCTCTTTTTGCCTTTTTGAGTCCTTTAACAGTTGTTTAATCACTTCTCTATATTACGTTCTCTCATTCTGTCGGGTAGAATAGCTGCTGCGGCATCTGTTTTCCTGACTGAACCCTGACTGACATATCTGTATCTCGATAGGTACACAAAGGGAATAGAAAATCAGGGAAATATGATCCAAGTTATGATAGGAAGACTGGTAAATACATCAAAGGGTATTAAAAGTTATTTCAACCAGATCAGCTTGGCTCCATAGAGACAGAAAGTCGATTGGTGGCTGCCAGCTCTGTGAAGATGGGTGAACGAGGAGGGACTGCTAATGGGTCTGAGAATTCTTTTGGGGGGAGATGAATATTCTGGAAATAGCAGTGATGGTTGCACAGCTCTGTGAATATACTAAAAACCAATGAATTGTATACTCTACAAGGATAATCTTTGTGGCATTGTGTTGTGAATTGTATCTCATTTTAAAAAAATAAAAAAGAAAGAAAATTAGTTTGACGGTTTTCCAGTCTGTCCCTGGACTGCCCTTCAGTTCAGGCTGCTCTTCACTGAGTTCTGAGAAGCCTCCTGGAGGAAGTTCCAAACTCTTTTCAAAGTCTCGGTCCTCCGGATGGGCCCCATATCCCACTCTCTTCTTTGTTTGTTTCTAAATTTTTTATTTACTTATTTGACAGAGATCACAAGTAGGCAGAGAGGCAGGCAGAGACAGAGAGGAGGAAGCAGGCTCCCCGCTGAGCAGAGAGCCCGATGTGGGGCTCGATCCCAGGACCCTGAGATCATGACCTGAGCTGAAGGCAGCAGCTTAACCCACTGAGCCACCCAGGCGCCCCCAGATCTCACTCTTTCTTGCCCTCTTGGCAGCCTTCCTCCCACAGTCTTCTTCCCTCTCTTCTCTATCTTCGCTTTTCCCCTCCACCGGACCCTTCCTTCTAGCAGTCTAATACGTTCTCTTGTCTTTTCCTTGTCAACAAACAAAAACCTTCGCACACCTCCCTTCATTTCTCATTCACAGCCCAACTTCCCGTGCGCGCTGCCTTCACTGTCCCATCTTTCACTTCCCATCTCCATTTGTGTTCCCCAGTTCCTGGCTCAGATTATTTCTGGCACGAATTAATATTTTTAATACCTTTATGGAGATACATGATTCACACAACATAACAACATACTCATTTAAAGTATACAGCCCAGTGGTTTTAGTGTATTTACAGAGTTGGGCAACCATCATCACAGATTTATAACATCTTTCATCTCAACCCTTCCAGCCCTGGGCGACCACTAATCTGGGTTCTGCCTCTTCAGAGTTGTTTGTTTTCCCTGCTCATCTAACATGGCTCTCACCACTGTCATTCCAGTGTTAACCACTGTGTTGAATTAATCAGAAGGGCTGGAATGCGTAAGTCTTCCCAGGTGGGAAGAGCTGGCGCGGTGGGGAGGGCATTGGAGAATATCTCCAGGTCGGAGGAGGAACAACACCACTTCTTCTGAGACTGAGAAAAGAAGAGGGTGGGTTCAGATACACACAAAGTGGAATAAATGAGAGAGAGAGAGAGACTTAGAAGTAGCTCTCTCAATCCAGTAGTCAAAAAAGGAACATACAAAGGCAGTGCATGAGAGATATGGGACTTTCTGAGGCTTGTCCGTATGGAGGTTTTTGCTTAGACAGGCTCAGATCCCCTTGCAGAAATGAGTTTGAAGGCCTGTGTCGGCTGCTCCCTTTTATTTTCCTCTTCCCTAAAAGGTATGGACATCATAGACATGTCAAAAGACCTGTTGAACCTTATAGGCCAGTTTTCTTTTCTGAATTTAATTAGTTCTTAATTTCTTCCCAAAACCTATTAGAAAAGTTCAGAAAGGCAAAGTCCTGGGTTTAAAATCAGGCAACACTGGTTTCAAACTCCTGCGTTGTCCAGTTGCTATGGGGCCTTGGACAAGTTGCTGATTCTTTGAGCCTCGGTTTTCTCATCTATGAAATGGGGACAAGGATATTACCTATCCCAAGTGGTTGTCATTTAATTAAATGGGCTATTACATGGGAAGCTCTTAAATAGATGCCTGGCATAAATGAGCCTCGTGCTCACTTTAAAACCTTATTTTGTTTGAATCTCAAAGCAAGTCTTTGGATTGTCCTTTTTTGAAACCACTTCTCATTTTCAATGTTTGACATCCTTATCTCTCTTGTTCTTCAGCTTTCTAAAAAAATTTTTGTTTTTATTTCTTTCTTTGTTTTGTTTTTGTTTTTGTTTTTTAAGTAAACTCTATATTCAACATGGAACTTGAACTCATGATCCCAAGGTTAAGAGTCTGTTCTACCTACTGAGCCAGCCAGGTGCCAGTCATCATTAAATGTGAATGTAGATGTTTACGGGTGATTGAGTCAGATAAAAGTCAAAGACTTTGAGTTTTTCTTTTTCTCTCTTCCTTTTCTTTACTTGGACCTTAGCAGCTATACCTTTAGCCATTGACAGTTTTGGATCTAAAACATTATGCTACTGGCAACTATCTCTAGTCATTTTCTTTTCTTCTTCTTCTTCTTTTTTTTTTTCTTCAAGATTTTATTTATTTACTTGACACAGAGAGAGTGAGCAAAAGAAAGAGTAACAAAGAGCAAGCACAAGCAGGGGGGAACAGCAGGCAGGGGAATAGCAGGCTCCCTACTGAGCAAGGAGCCTGCTGTGGGGCTCAATCCCAGGACCCTGGGATCATGACCTGAGCTGAAGGCAACCACTTAACCAACTGAGCCACCCAGGCACCCCTCTCTAGTCATTTTCAAGTGATGTTAATTATACTTTTAGAGATTAAAGTTATATTAATAGATTTTACAGTATTTTTAAGCATCTGTAAATTAATAGTCATTGCCTTATTTAATAGACATACACAAAAGAATGGGCTGATGTTCTAAACCACAAAAGTAAGCATGTGGAAGAAGCTGTCAAAGAACTTATATTAATATTTGAAAATATTTATGAAGTTAAGTACAGTGGGAAAACAGCAAAACCACTACCAGGTAATTTTGCTTCCTAGTTACAGTGTTTGAGTTATGATAGTATAATCACAAGAGTGATGGATGTGTTCTCAAGCAGGTGCCTTCTGCTTAGCAGGTACCCAAATTCCAGACTCCCTGAAGGAAAACGTGTTCAGCATACACTATACCATTTGTACAAGCTACTTAGGTATACGGAGCCCTTATATCAACTAGAGAATGGTGGGAATCAGATGCCAACCAAGGACCAATGTTGCAAACAAATCTTAGGCCTGCTATTTAATCTCTCTCTTTATTCTTTTAGCACACCATGCTAAAATGTCTGGAGACATTTTTGGTTGTCATATAGCAGAGGGGCTGCTACTGGCATCTAGTGGGTAAAGCTCAGGGATGCTACTCAACATTCTTTAGTGCACAGAACAGCCTTCAATAACCAAGAATGTCAGTAGGGCTAAGACTAAGAGCTTAAATAACTATCCACAACCTTGGAACTAGAGGGTATTATGCTAAGTGAAATAAGTCAATCAGAGAAAGACAATTGTCATATGATCTCACTGATATGTGGAATTTAAGAAAGAAAGCAGAGGATCATAGGGGAGGGGAGGGGAAAAATAAAACAAGACAAAATCAGAGAGGGAGAAAAACTGCTGGAGACTCTTAATCATAGGAAACTAATTGAGGGTTGCTGGAGGGGAGAGGGAGGGGGAATGGGGTAACTGGGTGATGGACATTAAGGAGGGCATGTGATCACTGAGCTCTGCCTCTGAAACTAATAATAACTATATGTTAATTAATTAAATTTAAATTTAAAAAGTAAGTATCCATGGCCTGTCTTATTTCTCTTAGAGTTTTTCCTACTTAGTTTAATTAGCTTTCTTCAGAAGTCTGAAAAACTCCAATTAGCTCATTAAGTTAAAATGCTCAAAAGGTAAACACATATTTTATTTATTTTATTTTTAATTTTTATTTATTTGACAGAGAGAGAGAGCACAAGCAGGGGGAGCAGCAGAGGGAGAAGGAAGAAAAGACTCCCCACTGAGCAGGGAGCCCTATGTGGGCTTGATCCCAGGACTCCGAGATGACTTGATCTGAAGGCAGACGCTTAACACTTTGAGCTACCTAGGCGCCCCAACACATATTTTGGAAAGATAATATATAAAGCCCACTTAAAATCTTTCTTAATTCTGTATACTAAGAAGGAGTATATTTAAAGAGTATTTCTTAGTAGAATTACGATTCTGTTGAGATGGGTGATTTAAATTGAATTCAAAGATGATTCCTACTGAAACAAGTCTTAAGTTTTTAGATTAAAAACTTTTAAAGAAGAGGTTTCCTAAGAAGATTTGGGTATGTGGAATAAACTAAATGATCAACATTAAATGCTATACATATATACATTTTTGTTTTTTACCTGTAGAACAGAGGAAACATGTTGTTTTTGGAAGTGAAACAGAAGAGGGTGAAAGCACTGATTATGAGGCTAATATCATTCCTGAGGTTGATGTTAATGATAAAGAAGATGAATTTAAGAAGGTATTTATTATGACATGACTTCATGCAGTTTAGCTGAATTATGACTCCTTGGGCCATAGATGACCCCAAATGATGCTTCCTCTAGGCAGTTCTGCACCCAACCTGTATGGACTTATAACCAACCTGGATTTATAACGAAATCTAGAAAATGTAATTTTTGATTCTACACTGTAGGATCTTGCAAGATCTAGCCATCCTTCTAGTTTTCCCCAACACCGTCAACTTTTAAAGTGATTCATCAAAACAATTTATAAACTCATCTCCCTGTATTGTGATTGGCTGTGTTTTCTTATACAGTAAATGTCATACTCCTGGGGCTCTAGTGCCAGTCCATCCAACCCAAGAGTGGAGAACTCTGTTTTTAGTTACTGTGTTTTATTGAGTTACCTATCTTGCAAGGCCAAATTTTGATTCACTTGGGCCCGAGGATCTGCATTTTTTACTAGCATCCCTGGGATAACCTGTGGACTCCCTTCCAGGAGAAATCCAGTGTGGGCAGATTTTCATGTTGTGTTGAGATGTGTTGAGAATGAAGGTTGACAAGGAAATATGGGGTTTCTTGTTCCTTTTTAGGCCTCACCCTTGTGATCATGCACAATTCTGAATGCCACTCCCACATTTGTGCTAATTCCTACTTTCTCCTCCTCCTGCCAGTTTTCTTTTAATCCCTCATCTTCTTTTACTTCTTCTTCTATTTTACACACTTCTATACCTCTAACGAACACTGTAATACAGTTTTGGAAATAATCAGCACACATCTGATCCACTTTCACCTTCTTGCTCAAGGAGGTTATCACCAGTGGATAGAAAAGCCCTTCTCCACCACTGAGACTAGATTTTAGCTGTAGATTCCTTCTCAGCACCGTGCTTCAGGTGGCCGTCATCAAGTGGCAGGAGGCAGCAGGAGAGAGGAAGTGTACGCCCCTGCTAGCGGTTCTCCTCTTCCAATTGCATTCCCATTGACACTGGCTGGGGTCCTTAGACCAAGGCTGATGATCATCAGAGTCTCTTGAATTGGGGGATCACTTGGAGCTGCATGAGTGCCATCACCCCTCAAATCCATCATCCTCCACATTGCTGCCAGAATGGTCTCTCTAACGTAAAAATCGGACTATGTCATGCCTGTGTTTTAGCCTGGTAATTCACCAGCACTGATCTTATTCCTCTTTGCTCAGGCCTGATAACTCTGCTTTCTGACCCAACTCAAACTGGCTGGTCCACCCTATCCCAGAGGACGTAGAAGGGTGTAGAAGCAGAGAGGAACACAGAAGCTGAGAGGAACAGAGCCTGGGTCTGGAGCTGTGACTCACTGTGCTAGCAAGACATGGTGCCCAGATCCCTGCCCAGGCTCAGTATTTGTCCTGTGCTCTAACCAATAAACTTGGCAACACCTTTGGAGGGGGGAAAGAAGGGCTTAGAAAGAGGGGCAAACCATGGTCCCAGGGTGGTGGAAATTTCATCCCATATATTTTGGTGTTGTACATTTTAATTTTTTTTTTAAGATTTTATTTATTTATTTGAGAGAGAGAATGAGAGAGAGTGAGCACAAGCAGATTCCCCACTGAGCAGGGAGCCTGAGGTGGGGCTCGATCCTGGGACTCCAGGATCATGACCTGAGCTGAAGGCAGATGCTTGACCAACTGAGCCACCTGGGTGCCTTTGTTGCCACCTTTAGAGAGGCAGGTTCTCACCCTGCCACTTGCACTAAGTTCCCTGGACCTGAAGTTTTGTGAGGAGAGTTCTTGAATGGTCCCTAACATTGGGGCATGTGGCTGCTAGTGTATCATTTACAGATGCTTTCAATTTTTTCCTTTAGATCTGTTAATATTTGCTTTATATATTCTGATGCTCCTGTTGGGTGCATCTACATTCATAAATGTCCTATCTTCTTGCTGGGTTGACTCCTTTTATCATTAAGTAATGCCATTCTTTGTCTTTTTATACAGTCTTTGTTTTCAAGTATGTTTTGTCTGATCTGAGTAGGTACTTCAGCTTTATTTTCATTTCCACTGCATGGAAGATCTTTTTCCATCCTTTAACTTCCATTCTGTGTGTGATTTACTTCTGAAATGAGTCTCCTATAGGCAGCATATAGATTGGTCTTATTTCTTTATCCATTCAGCTACTTTGTGTCTTTTGTTTGGAGAATTTAGTCCTTTTCATTTCAAGTAATTGTTGATAAGTATATAATTATTGCCATTTTGTTCATTGCTTTCTGGCTATCTTTGTTTTCTATTTTTTCCTTTCTTCTCTTGTAATCTGATGACTTTGTTTACTGTTATGTTTAGATTCCTTTCTTGTTTTCTTCTGTGTATTAAGTAAAAGTTTTCACTTTGTGGTTACTCTGAGGGTCACATAAAATATCCCATTTAAATAGTAGTCTTTTTAAATTGATAGCAACTCAATTTAAACATTTTAAAACTTTATTTTTTCTTCCCCACCTCTAGTTTTTATAATTTGGGTGATACACTTTATATCTTTTTATTTTATACTTCCTTTAACTATTAAAATTTTAGCTAATTTTACTACTTTTATCTTTTAACCTTCATGCTTGCTTTATAAGTCATTGGTTCACTACCTTTGTCATATATTTACTTTTTCCAGTGAGGTTTTACTTTTATATGTTTTGTTATTATTAATTAGTGCCAATATTTTTTTATCATAAAGAAATCCCTTTAACAATTCTTTAGGGCCAGTGTAGGTGATGGACTTCTTTAGTTTTTGCTTATCTGGAAAGCTATGAATCTTTCCTTAAATTTTAAATGATAATCTTGCCACTTGCCACATAGAGAATTCTTGTTTGGAAGGGTTTTTTTTTTGTTTTTTTGTTTGTTTGTTTGTTTTGTTTTTGTTTTTTTCTCTTTCAGCACTTTGAATGTGCCATACTACTTCCTTCTGGCCTATAAAGTTTCTGCTGAAAAATTTGTTGATTGCCTTATGGGGTTTCCCCTTGTATGTGAAACATTGTTTTTCTCTTCTCGCTTGTAGGATTATCTCTTAAATTATCCTTAAATTTTATCATTTTAATTACAATGTGTCTGGGTGTGGATCTCTTTGGATTTATCTTAGTTGGAACTCTGGGTTTTGTGCATGTGGATGCCTGATTCCTTCTTCAGACTAGGCAAGTTTTTAGCCTTTATTTCTTTAAGTCATTTTTCTGGCTCTTTTTCTCTCTCTTTTCTCTTTCTTGGTTCCCTATGAGCACTTTTACTACTTCATGTTAAAGGTCCCTTAAGATATTTTCACTTTCTTAATTCTGTTTTCATTTTGCTGCTTTGTCTGGGTGAGTTCCATTACTTTGTCTTCCAGCTCACTGATTTTTGTCCTTTTACTTCACTCAGCCTGCTGTTGAACCCCTCTAGTGTATTTTTCAGTTCAGTTATAACTTATCTTTGGTTCTTTCTTTCTTTCTTTCTTTTTTAAGATTGTATTTATTTATTTGAGAGAGAGAGCATGAGCAGGGGGAGAAGAAGGCAGAGGGAGAAGGAGGCAGAGGGAGAGGGGGAAGCAAGCTCTCTACTGAGCAAGGAGACTGATGTGAGGCTCAATCCCTGGACCCTGGCATCATGACCTGAGCCAAAGGCAGATGGTTAACTGACTGAGTCACCCAAGTGTCTCTCTTCAGTACTTTCTTGTATTTTCTCTCTTTATTGAGGTTCTCCTTACTGTGTTCATCGTTCTCTCAGTGGTGGGTAGGCCTGGCACTCAGTCTGACTGTAGAACACGTCTGTTACTGCTCTGATACATTGGTGGGTGGGGATGTTTGCTATGCCACCATCTTGAACCCAACTCTCAATATGATTTTTTGTTACAGGAATGTAAAGAGGTTTATGCTTTTTTCTCTCATCAATTACTAGACAGTCTTCAAAAAGCTACACGGTTATCTTTGGACACAATGAAAAGAAGAATATTTGTTTCAAGGCAAGTAGAAAATAAGCTAAGGTCTGGCAATACTATCATAACATAATACTAATAGTACCTCTTATTTTTATTACTTTAAAAATGTTAAAATTTAAAATATCACATTTATGAAAAGACTGTATGAAAATATGTGTGTGATACTTCAAGAACAGTGATCAAATGAACAACCATGTTTCTGGCACCCAGGCTAAGACAAAGAACATTGGACATTATCAATCCCTTTACCAGTCCTTTCTCTGCTCACCCAAAGGTAACCACTATCCAATTCATGTTGATTATTGTCTTGGTTTTCCTTACACCTTACCATATGTTTGTATCCCTAATCAATGTATCATTTAGTTTTTCCTGTATCTGAACTGTGTTCAGTATTGTGTTTTTGAGTTTCATCTATGTTGATATACTTTATTATACACAACCCGTTTATTCTACTGGTGATGATCATTTGGGTTGTTTTCAGTTCAAGCTATTCTGAATAAAGCCTCTATGAATATTTTTGTACCTGTCTTCCTGCTACACTTGCTACGAATGGAAGTGTTGGCCCTGAGGTATGTGCATACCTCACTTTACCATGTGATGTCCAACATGAGAGTTCCCAGGGTTCTTCATTCTTGCACACAGTTGTTATTGTTAAACTAAAAAATTCTTGCTAGCAAGGGGGTGTGAAGTTGTATCTCACTGCGATTTAAATGATCATTTTCTTGGTTAATAAAGAGCTTGAACATGTTTTCATGTTTATGAGCCATTTGTGCCTTCTTTCCCTTGAAATTTATGTTCTTTTCTTTCTCTTATCTCAAGTGGCTTCTCTTTCTTTCCTTTTTTCCTTCCTTCATTTCTTTCTTTTTTTGCCCATTTTTCTGTTGGATTGGACTTATTCATGGATGTTTTCAGTATTTTGCTTTGTTGATGATAATATAGCAGATATCTTCTCCCTCCTGTGCCTCTCTTTTCATTCTTTTTATGGTATCTTTTACTGAGTTTAGAGTATTCAAGTTTATCAATATTTTCTTTAAAATATTCAAATTCATTGATCTTTTTCTTGTGGATTTTATGTCTTTGAAAAAAAATCATTCCTTACCTCATAATGTCTTCTAAAATTTTTTACTATTGTCTTTTATATTTAGGCATTTAATCCACATGGTATTGATTTTTGTGTTTAATATGAGGTAGGAGATCAATATATTTTTTCACATGGTTAATTAATTGAGCAAATGAAAGTTGTTGAAAATATTACTTTTCTCTTTGAGAGATTTATTTATTTATTTAAAGACTTCATTTATTTGGAGGAGAGAGAGAGATGGTGAGAGAGCACAAGCAGGGAGAGGGACAGAGGGAGACAGAGAAACAGACTATCTGCTGTGGTAGAGCCTGATTTAGGGCTCGAATCCTGGGATCCTGAGATTACGACCTGAGCCAAAGGCAGGTGCTTAACTGACTGAGCTTCCCAGTAGCCCCAAGAGAGTTATTTAAATGACATTGAATCTCTAGATCAACTTGGGAGGATTAGCATCCTTACAGTATTGAGTCTTCCATTCAGAATTATGGATTACCTCTCCATTTAAGTCTTCTTTACTATTTCTCAATGATGTTTTATATTTGTCTGTGTAAAAGTCTTGCACATTTTCCTTAGATTTATTCATTGACTATTCATGAATTTATTAAAATCAAACCAAATTTATTTAAATTAATTATTATTAATATTGATCATTTAATTATTAAGATTTAAATAAATTTAATTTAATTTATTTAAATTAATTTAAATAAATCAATCACACTGTTATAATCTCCCAATGTGTTGTGAACACATTGGCAAATTTACAAATTTTCCTTCTCTTTTGGTCAGTTCTTGTTTTAAGTGCTTTAAGCCTATGCTTAAAGGTGTATAAAAAATCATAGTAGCTAAATCTGTTTAGAACACTGTATTTTTAATTTTTATTTTATTCCTTTATGTTTGTTAATCCTAACTCCTCAAATTCTTTTTTTTTTTTTAGATTTTATTTATTTATTTGACAGAGACCACAAGTAGGCAGAGAGGCAGGCAGAGAGAGGAAGGGAAGCAGGCTCCCTGCCAATCAGAGAGCCTGATGCGGGGCTTGATCCCAGGACCCTGGGATCATGACCTGAGCCGAAGGCAGAGGCTTTAACCCACTGAGCCACCAGGCACCCCTCAAATTCTTTTTAGTCTGTTAATAATTTTCCTTTACCAGCTTTTTTTTGGTATATTGCTTTTTAAGACTTTGTTTAAATCTAACTGTACAGTTTTTGTTGTATTTCTTAAAAGATTATTTTTTAAAGATTTTATTTATTTATTTGAGAGAGAGAGAATGAATGAGAGAGAGAGAGCATGAGAGGAGAGAGGTTAGTGGGAGAAGCAGACTCCCTGTGGAACAGGGACCCTGATCCGGGACTTAATCCTGGGACTCCAGGATTATGACCTGAGCCAAAGGCAATCACTTAACCAACTGAGTAACCCAGGTACCCATTCTTGATTATTTTTATTCAATCTGATTATCTCTACTTTTAAATGGAGTGTGACTTGTTTACATTTTTTGTGATTTTTTTCATGTAGCTGTACTTAATTTTTTCCATTTCAGTTTGTGTCTTCTTTTAGCATCTGTTTTCTTTGGTTCATTTCATTACCTCTGTTATCTTTGGGATGGATAATATGTTCCTTCCCATATTTCCGTTTTTAAAGTAGTTATCCTTAAATTGAGAATACGTATGTCTTTCTCCAGTTTTTTAAAAAAAATACAATCTATGGTTTTTCAGTTTTCTGGTCTTATTTCTAACTACAAAGGCGTTGGCATGCTTTACTCACTGAACTGTATCTACCTTGTTATTGCTCCTTGATAGTTTCATTTTACCTTTTTATAAACAAGAATACTGGCATATTTTATTACAATCTCCAGATTCTTCTGTATTTCTTGTATCCCAGTAGTTCCTTAGTCGCGGTATATGAGGGGTAAACTCTCTTATTCTTCATTTTAAGTCTGAAAATTTCTTTTATTTATTTATTTATTTTTTTTTTTTGCTCTTATACTCTCATGACAGGCTGGATAAAAAATTCTTGTTTGTCTCTTGGCATTTTGAAAGCATTTCATTTTTTTTCTTACTTATGTTGTTGCTGATATGAAGTTCACAGTAAGTTCAAGTGAAGATTATTTTTTATCCTTGATGTTCTGTAGTTTTCTTTCCCTGTGTGGATTTGTTTTTACTTAGTCCTGCTTTGTTCTCAGTGTGCACTTTCTATTCGAGGATGTATAGCATTCCTCATCCTGGAAAATCCTCAGCAATTTCCTCTTCAGATATTTCTTCTGGGACATTCCTTTCATTCTCTTCTGATAGAACTCCTAGCAGCTGAATGTTGAATAGATTAGCTACATGATTAATTGTTCCAACCAGGACACTCTTTTGAGTGAGGGGACACTATCCAGATGAAATGTTAGGACAGATTTAACCCACTGAGCCACCCAGGTGCCCGTGAAATGTTAGGACAGATTTAATCTGGAACTGTCCTGGGCACACTGGACATGCAGTCATCTCAAATCTTGGGGCTTTTGGTCTGTCCTCCCTGTCTCCTAACTCCTCTGTTATATGTTTTGGCTTTTTGCCTTTCTGGGCTACGTTATGAGCAAGTATTTCTCTTTCTAGTCTAAAGATGATCTCATCAATTGCATCTTAAATATCTCAATTAGTACTTGTTCATTTGCAAAATGCAAAAAATAATCACAGGATCTGCCTTACATAGTTAATGTGAGCGTGGAATGTGTAATTCGTGGAAAATGTTTGGAAAAGTGCCTGGCATACGTTAAGCATTCAATAAACATTACAAAGAACATTACAAAGACAAAGAAATTTGTCTTTTTTCTTACTTCGTCTTTATTTTTTTATGTTTTTATTTTTTGTTGTGTTTAGTTAGCCATTATAGTACATAATTAGTCATTGAAGCAGGGTTCAATGATTCATTAGTTAACTGTCACACTCAGTGCTCATCGTAGCATGTGCCCTCCTCAATACCCTTGACCCTGTTTCTCTCTTCCCCAACTCCCCACTGAAACCTCCAGATTGTTTTTCAGTGTCCATAGTCTCACGGTTCATCTCCCTCTCTGATTTCTCCCCCTTTGGATTTCCTTCCCTTCCCTTATGGTCTCTGTGCTATTGCTTATGTTCCACATATGAATGAAACCATATGATAATTGTCTTTCTTTGTTTGACTTAACATAATCCCCTCCGGTTCCATCCGTGTCAAGGGAAATGGTGGGTATTCATCATTTCTAATGGCTGAATAATATTCCATTTTTTATATGGACCACATCTTCTTTATCCATTCATCTGTTGAAGAGCATATCGGTTCCTTCCATAGTTTGGCTATTGTGGACATTGCTGCTATGAACATTGGGGTGCACATGCCCCTTATTTCCACTATGTTTCTATTTTTGGGGTAAATACCCAGTAGTTCAATTGTTGGGTCATAGGGTAGCTCTATTCTTAACATCTTGAGGAACCTCCATACTGTTTTCCAGTCTGGCTGCATCAACTTGCATTCCTACCAATAGTGTAAGAAGGTTCTCCTTTCTCCACATCCTTGCCAACATTTGTGTTTCCTGTCCTAATAATTTTGGCCATTCTAACTGGTGTAAGGTGGTATCTCATTGTGGTTTTGATTTATATATCCCTGATGGCTAGTGATGTTGAGCATTTTTTCATGTGTCTGTTAGCCATTTGTATTTTTTTTTTTTTTTTTTTTTTTTTGAGAAGTGTCTGTTCATGCCTTCTGCCCAGTTTTTGCCTGGGTTATTAGTTTTTTGAGTGTTGAGTTTGAGAAGTAAGTTCTTTATAGATCTTGGATATCACCCCTTTATCTGTAATGTCATTTGCAAATATCTTCTCCCATTCTGTGGGTTGCCTCTTTGTTTTGCTAACTGTTTTCTTTACTGTGCAGAAGCTTTTTAACTTGATGAAGTCCCCAAAATTCATTTTTGCTTTTGTTTCACCTGTCTTTGGAGACATGTCTTGAAAGAAATTACTGTGACTGATTTTGAAGAGGCTACTGCCTATGTTCTCCTCTAGGATTTTGATAGATTTCTGTCTCACATTGAGATCTCTCATCTGTTTTGAGTTTATCTTTGTGTATGGTTTAAGGGAATGGTCCAGGTTCATTCTTCTATATGTAGCTGTCCAATTTTCCCAGCACCACTTACTGAAGAGACTGTCTTTTTTCCATTGGATATTTTTTTCCCGATTTGTCAAAGATTGGTTGACCATAGAGTTGAGGGTCCATTTCTGGAGTCTCTGTTCTGTTCTATTGGTCTATATATCTGTTTTTGTGCCAGTACCATGCTGTCTTGGTGATCGCAGCTTTGTAATGTAGCTTGAAGTCAGACAATGTGAGGCCCCCAGCTTTGTTTTTCTCTTTCATCTTTCCCTTGGTCATTAGGGATCTTTTCTGGTTCCATACAAATTTTAGGATATTTTTGTTCCAGCTCTTTGAAAAATGCTAATGTTTTTTGTTTTTTGTTTTTTTCCCAACGGTATTTTAATAGGGATGGCTTTGAAAGTGTAAATATCTCTGGGGAAGATAGACATTTTAACAGTGTTTATTCTTCCAATCCACATCAATAAAAGAAAAGATAAGAACCATATGATCCTCTCAATTGATGCAGAAAAAGCATTTGACAAAATACAAGTTCCACTCCTGATTAAAACTCTCCAGAATATAGAGATAGAAGGAATATTCCTCAATATCATAAAAACCATCTATGAAAAGCCCAGAGTGAATATCATTATCCATGGATCAGGAACATGACAGGGATGCCCACTCTTACCACCATTATTCAACATAGTACTAGAAGTCCTAGCTTCAGCAATCAGACAACAGAAAGAAATGAAAGGCAAATTGGCAAAGAAGAACTCAAACTCTTTCTCTTTGCAGATGACATGATACTTTATGTGGCAAATCCAAAAGACTCCACCCCCAAATTACTAGAACTCATACAGCAATTCAGCAATATGGCAGGATACAAAACCAATGCATAGAAATCAGTTGCTTTTCTATATAGAAATGTACAGAAATCTAACAATGTAACTGTAGAAAAAGAAATTAAGGAATCAGTTCCATCCACAATAGCAACAAAAACCATAATATACCTAGGAATAAACCTCAATAAAGACATAAAGGATCTATACTTTATGTCTATATACATAAGTGTATATACATGAAAGAAATTGAGAAAAACACAAAAAGATGGAAAACTATTACCTTATCTTTAAATAGTATCTATCTCTTTGTAAGTTACTGAATGATCTAGTGTGCTGTTCATGGCCTCTGTTGCTTCACATGTTTATACTTTATAAAACTCTTTCTTGCTCTGGGATTCTGCCCTTTTAAATACAGTTTACACTTGTCTTATTTCTGCATCTTGAATTTCACAATGAGACTATGAATTAGAGGTTTTCCCCCTTTATTTGCTTGCTTTTGGTTCAAAGACTTCCTTGCTATATAATAAGTTTTTCTGGGAACAAATGGTCCTGCATCCTAAAGTGAGTCTTCACGTTGGAGGCTTTGTGTTTCTTATGACACCCCCTACCCCCATCTGCTTGCATATAAATACAGGTGTAGTTTTTCAGTAATTGCCCAGCATGTGAAACTTACACATTGATCTTAAGAAGAGACCTATTTTATCATCTTCGAAAGATTCTCTGTGTACCTGGGAGGATTCAAGGGAAAAATCACCTACTCCTGGTCATAAAATTTGTGGATTTCCAGAATCAAAGGGAAAGCCCTGTAAGCATCCAAACAACAGGGTGTTACTTAGAAAACTAGACTAAGGGCAGAACCCTCCTTTGAAAGTAGAAACAAAGGAGCCAACAAAATGGTATTTGTAGAGTGTGAGAGAATGAAATTGTGAATCAAGCGGACAGCATTTCTTGCTATGGAGAGCAGTAAAACATGGCTAATAATTTTGTCTGGGATGGGGACAGAGGTCAAGGCAGATGGAGATAACCAAACTAGTTTGCAGCTCTGATGTTTGTTCTTCGTTATTTGTACTTGTGTGACTGCATGTACTTCTGTCTGAGCATGAATATGTCGTTTAAAAAAACAATTATAGGGGTGCCTGGGTGGCTTGGTCAGGTAAGTGTTGGACTCTTGATTTTGGCTCAGGTTATGATCTCAGGGGGGTGAGATCGATTCCCATGTCAGGCTCCGTGCCCAGCTTAAGATAGTCTCTTTTTCTGCCTCTTCCCTGCACTTCTCTCTCTAAAAGAAAAACAAAAACAAACAAACAAAATTAAAAAAAAAAAAAAAAACAGTTTTGGAGGGCTTTGACCAGAATTCTCCTATGTAATCTTGCAAAAGAGTATATATAAAAATACAAAATATATGAAGGTATTTTGTTGTTGGTGGTGGTGATCTTGTCCGGCATCTGTTACAGGGCAAGAACAGGATGTGCTTTTATTAATTTTTAAAAAGATTTTATTTATTTATTTGAGAGAGAGAGCAAGAGAGAGAGAGAGCCCACAAGCAGGGTGGGTGGGGGGAGCAGTGGAAGGGAGAAGGTGGAGAGGGGCAAGCAGATTCCAGCTGAACAGGGAGCCTGATGTGGGGTTTAATTTCAGGACCCTGGGATCATAATCACAGCCAAAGTCAGATGTTTAACTGACTGAGTCACCCAGGTGGCCCTGAGATGTGCTTTTAATAAACAATATTAAATGGTTATTACTGAGAGAGAGCACCATTAAAATGCTAGAAAATGTATGGGAGACTAATATTTCCCTTCTAATAATATTAAAACATTATGTTTTCTTAGTTCTCTGAAATGTATGGTTTCATTGTAAGTAATATTCCCCATGTAATTTGGTATTTTGAAAAGGTCTTTATTTTTAGGATCGGAAATGGTAGCAGAAACAAGCTTTTATGAAATTTCAGGTTAAGTTTTATAAGTTAAATGTCCATCTTCTTCCAGCCACTATGGACGAAGGCGATCAGAAGATATTATTTCCTTTATAAAAACTGAAGTACATCTAGCTATTCCGAATGTGGTAAGTATAATTAAATATTCACATGAATACAATGATATTTTGATAGTTTTTAAAGAAGTACAGCACTACAGCTGAGCTTACATTTAGAATAACTGCTTGGCTCTATGTCTTTTTAGCTCCACCAGTATTTAATGAAAAGCAGAACATTATTTTAATCTATTATAAACAATTACTCTGCATAGTTCTTGCTGTATTGACGGCATAAAAGAGGAGTTAAGCATCTAGTCAGCCATCAGTCAGCAAGTACTCTAAAAATATTCTTGCTTTTTCTTTCTTCAAGCATTAAATGATCTGAACAGTCCACCTCAGAAGTCCAGATCCCTAACCCCCAACACATAACCGTGAGGTAACCAAGAATGGCAGAAGAGAAAGAAAGAAAGGGCCTATGACCCGAGCACAGTGACACTTATGCCTTCTCCTGGCATGTGTTTCTACCACCATCCCAGCTGCCCCTTGGCATTTGGACCTCCGGGTCACACAGACTGACTGGGGTCCAATTTGAGATGTGCCATGGGATAAGGAAAGGCAGGAACAATCCATGACTCATCTCCCACCTTTGACACCAACATGGTTTGGGCTCCCGGAGGAGAGCTTCTGGGCTTATTTGGCACATTTCAAAGAACCAAGGTCAAAACCTTGGTGGTATAGCTTCTTCAATCACTTTGCTTCCTGGGCTCCACACAGAGTCCACAATTTCTGGCTGCATCCAGAAATTTCCCTCACAGGGAAAGGATGACAAGGACTGTTCTTGACCTGTTTAGCCTGCAGGAAATGACAGAATGGGCAAACCTCAGGATAGAGAAAATCCACAGACTATCCTCCTCTAACAGTCCTCTCCTCAGAGCAGCCTTCCACTGGGCCAGCTGGGGTTTTCCTACCCAGTGGGGAGTGATCTGATGAGAAACAGAGGGATGGGTGGTACTTGGCGCCAGTACCAGGAGCCCAATTCTTCTCTCCACAGGTAATGATTCCTAGTTTGGATGACATTCAACAAGCCATCAATCGGATGATCCAGCTCACCTTGGAGGTCAGCAGAGGAGTGGCTCACTGGGGGCAACAGCAGACCCGTTACATCAAGCCTGGCATCACCAGTCCCAGCCGTACTGCGCCTGATGTGACCCCTGTAAACGCAGCGAAACTGGCGAAGAAGGAAGAGAGTAAGAACATTAAGACAAATCTCAGATGAATAGAATCTTAGAGTTGTAAGAACTAGTCAATGGTCTTTAGGACTCTTCTGGGTATGACAGCATGTAGATTTTTAAAATTTTAATTCTAGTGTAACTAACATATGGTGTTATATTAGCTTCAGGTGTATAAGATAGTGATTCAGCGCTTCCATAGATCACTCAGTGCTCATCACGATAAGTAGACACTTGATCCCTTTCACCTGTTGCCCCCAGTCCCCCACCCTCACCTCCCCTCTGGTCATGATCTGCTCTCTGTAGTTAAGAATCTGCTTTTTGGTTTGTCCTTTTTTTCCTTTGTTCATTTGTTTTGTTTCTTAAATTCCACACATGAGTGAAATTATATGGTATTTGTCTTTCTCTGACTGGCTTATTTCTCTGACTTAGCATTGTACTCCCTAGGGTTATTCTCCAGCCATGTTGTTGCAAAGGGCAAGGTTCCATTCTTTTTTATGGCTGATTAAAGTCATTTCTACATGTTTATTTGTTTAACTTTGCATTAAAAATTTAAAAATTAGTGTTTTCCATACTCCATCATAAATATAACACACAGACATTTTCTTTTTTTAAATTTTTAAAATTTTTTAATAAACATATAATGTATTATTAGTCCCAGAGGTATAGGTCCAGACAGACATTTTCATCCAGAGTTTGGACATAGGTGAGCAAGGATTTCTATATCACTGCTCTGTTATCGTAATCTTAGATTCAAAGAGAAATTATAATAAGGCTTAGTACTAATTCTACTTTCAGCATTGTATTTGGTCCAATGAACTTAGTTTGTCAGAGCATGATACCTAACAGTTCTGAGTCCTGTGTTCCTTGTACATAAAATACATATAAGCTATTCCCTTAAGTAATTATGAATGTGATACAGTACTGACCCAAAGTTTCATGTATGTTTTTGCACAGTTTTGTGTAGAAAGCCAAATTACTGAGAAGTAAAAATTGCATATATTTAGGATACAAATGTGATATTTTGATATATGTATATGATTACCTCAAAGTAATTAACATGTCCATCACCTCCCACAGTTACCATTTTTTTGGTGTATGCGAATGGTAAAATAATTTTAAATCTACTCTCTTAGCAAATTTTAAGTATACAATACATTGGTATTGTAGTATCTGTAGTCACCATGTTGTACATTAAATCTCTGGACCTTACTCATCTTATAATTGAAAGTTTGTACCCTTTCCTCCACCCCTCAGCCTCTTGTAACCATTGTGTTACTCTGTGTTACTATGGGTTTGGCTTTTTTTTTTTTTTTTTTTTTTTTTTACAACGGAATATTATTCAACTTTAAAAGAATGAAACCCTGCCTCTGGTGACAACAAAGAGAACCTGAAGGGTATTATACTGAATGAAATAAGCCAGACACAGACAAATATCATGTAATTTCATTTATACATGAACCTAAAAGAAAAGTCAAACACTTTTTTCTAAAACTACATCCTCTCCATTGGTAACCAGTAAAATGTAAATTGAAAACAGTAAGATACCATGTAAGTTACATGAACAGGTGGCCCAGGCTCCATATACCCTTTCTACGTTGCACCAACACTGCTCTGATTCTATCTGTGGTCTCATGGGGTATTCCCTACAGCCAGCTAATGGAGGATGAAAAATCTCAGGCCCAGTCTATGTTGAGTTGGTTTGATATATTGGTGTGAGTTGAAAATGGACTATTGCACTATAGACTATAAGGAGTGGCCCTTAAGGACAGCAAGAGGGTACTTAACCCCAGTAGGCAGAGCTTCAAGCAGTATATCCTTTTGAAGGAGAGGTGAATGACCTAAAGCAAAGATATACATGACTCTTGGACAATGATGAGTGGCTAGACTGGTTGTTCAAGACCTAGAAGGAGCAACATTGAAAATCAGAGGCGTGGAGGCCTGGGGAAAAGCATGCGAGTGGGTCTATGTATGCACATAAAATAGCAGGCAAAGGAAATATTAGTGCCATCCTTTTTTTCAGAAATGTTAAATAATTTGTCCAGGGGCACCCGGGTGGCTCAGTCAGTTAAACCTCTGCCTTTGGCTCAGGTCAAGATCTCAGGGTCCTGGGATCGAGCCCTGTGTCAGGCTTGGTGTTCAGTGGGCACTCTGTTTAACGGTTCTCTCCTTCTCCCTCTGCCCCTCACCTCTTTATCTGTCTCTCTCTCTCAAATAAATAAATCTTTAAAAAATTTTTTTTAAATGACAATGGAAAAAGATTGGTCCACTGCCCTGGCCATATTCCTGCTGTGGACTCCATTACATGGCTCATAAACACAGCCCTGCCAGATGCTCTGATTAAGATGAGACCTTTATTTTCCAGATCATAAGTGATAGGACTAACCTATGATCCTAACCCATGGCTTCTCCGCAAAGGGCTTTTGTAAATTTGGAGGAAAGCTGAAGCCAGACTGGACACAGTCGTTTAGCTTCTTTTTTTCTGAGAACCTTCTTCTAATATGGGCGATTAATGTTCTTTCCAACTAGGTTTGTGCTTAGTGTTCAGTTAAAAAAAAATTAAACAATATATTATTTATAGATA
Source organism: Mustela erminea (assembly GCF_009829155.1). Taxonomy (NCBI): domain Eukaryota; kingdom Metazoa; phylum Chordata; class Mammalia; order Carnivora; family Mustelidae; genus Mustela; species Mustela erminea. The sequence goes on from NC_045617.1 coordinate 85,673,232, forward strand.
AGCATGTTGGTTTATCTTCAATGAAAATTCAGGATCCTGGTTACCACTGAGAGTAAGGGATGAATATATGATTGAAGAGGACCTAGAGGGGACTACTGATATATTATGACCATTCTTCCCTTAACCTGGGTACTGAGTACATTGAAATTATTTTCCTTCTAATTTAGTATGTTTTATATATGTCATATTCTTTTTTAAAAAAGATTTTATTTATTTATTTGACAGACAGAGATTACAAGTAAGCAGAGAGGCAGGCAGAGAGAGAGGAGGAAGCAGGCTCCCTGCTGAGTAGAGAGCCCGATGTGGGGCTCGATCCCAGGATGCTGGGATCATGACCTGAGCCGAAGGCAGAGGCTTTAACCCACTGAGCCACCCAGGCGCCCCCATACACATTCTTTTAGCACACTAGCAATATGAAGGATTTTCTGCTAATGGTATCTGTGGAAAAATTTAGTAGCATTTATTTCGCATTAAGTTGAAGGATAAAACAAAGAAGACTGCTATCATCACCTCTATTCAATATTTTATTGGAGAAATGAGGCAATAAAAAATGAGATAATTGGAAAGGAAAACTAAGTTGTTCTTACTTTAAAGATCATGCATAGGAAATCCCATGAATCTAGAGATGTCTATTAGAACTAATAAGTTCAATAATGTTAATGTATAAAAGACCAACATACAAAAGTATTTCTATAATGGTCAATAATTCAATTAAAATGTAATAGAGTTATATGTCACTTATATCTCAATAAAGCTGGGAAAAATGTAATAGAAAAAATGGGTTTTTCAATAGCCACAAAACCTTAAGGTAGTTAATAAATAAATGTAAAAAATATTTGTATAGCATTTTTGGAGAAAATAATTATTATGGAATGGTATAATGAAAAATAGGAATAAATCCACAACATGAAGAACTTCATTTGTTAGTTAATTTACAAACTCGACATAACTCGATAAAATTCCAATGAAATCACAACAGAATTTTTTATACAATTTGTTAAATTAATTTTCATTTTCTTCTGTAAAATTATATGGAAGGGTAAAGAGCCAAAAATATCTCAAAATATTGAAGGAAAACAAGGTAAGGGGTCCTATCCTGACACATAGGAAGGAGTGTTATTATGATAGACTAATTAAAACAATCTAGTGTGTCTATTAAGACAGACTAATTAAAACAACAAAATAAATGCTTCTAAATTTTGAGTGGTCCAAGAATTGATAGACTAGTGGATCAGGACAGAGGTACAGCAATACTTACATATATGAAAATTAGATATATGACACAGGTAGACTTACCAATCAAAGAAGAAAGAATGTGCTATTTATTTATTTATTTATGATATGCTTTTATTTATTTATTCTTTTGAGAGAGAGGACAAGCAGCAGGAGAGGCAGAGGGAGAGGGAGAAACAGACTCCTTGATGAGCAGGGAGCCGGACTCAGGGCTTGATCCCAGGATATTGGGATCATGACCTTAGCTGAAAGCAGCCACTTAACTGACTGAGCCACCCAGGCACCCCTTAAATTAGATTTTAAAAGCATCTTAAATTCATAACCCATTATTCTATATTTTATAGCACTGTTAAACATATAAATATACACATATATATATATATATCTCCTATAACACTCTTTTGAGTCAAATATAACAAATATATTTATGACATTAGAGTAGGGAAAAATTCTTTTTTTTTTTTAAGATTTTATTTATTTGACAGACAGAAATCACAAGTAGGCAGAGAAGCAGGCGGGGGGCGGGGGGAAGCAGGCTCCCTGCTGAGCAGAGAGCCCGATGCGGGGCTCGATCCCAAGACCCCGGGATCATGACCTGAGCCAAAGGCAGAGGCTTAACCCACTGAGCCACCCAGGCGCCCCAGAGTAGGGAAAAATTCTTAAGACACATGAAAGTCAAACCATAGAAGAAAATATGTTTAAGTTTGACTTCTTTTTTTTCCCCCAAGCTTTTATTTATTATTTGACAGAGAGAGACACAGCGAGAGAGGGAACACAAGCAGGGAGAGTGGGAGAGGGGGAAGCAGGCTTCTCACTGAGCAGGGAGCCTGATGCGGGGCTGGATCCCAGGACCCTGGGATCAGGACCTGAACTGAAGGCAGATGCTTAATGACTGAGCCATCCAGGCACCCCTAAGTTTGACTTCCTTATATTTAAAAACATTCTTTAAAGGATTTTTAAATTTAAATGACTGTGCTGAGATCCTTAATAAAATATCAGCAAACTGAATCCAGAAACACATAAAAAGGAGCATCTATTATGACCAAAAGAGAATTATCCCAGAAGGTTGGTTTGACATGATAATATACACCCTGACAACAGAATAAAGGACAAAATCACATGATCACCTCAGTAGACACAGAAAGGATTTGGTAAAATCCAGCTCTCTTTCATGATAAACATATTCAACAATCTGGGGACAGAATTAAACTTCTTCAACCTGATAAAGGACAACTATGAAAAACTTACAGTCAACATCCCACTTAATGGTGAAAGAATAAATTATTTTCCCATAAGATCAGAAACAAGTTAAGAATGCCAGCTTTTACCATATTGATACATTATACTGGACATTTGTTCTAGTGGCTTTAAAGATTTTTATTTATTTATTTGACAGAGAGACAGTAAGAGGGAGCATGAGAGGGGAGAAGGTCAAAGGGAGAAGGAGTCTCCTCGTGGAGCTGGGAGCCTGACTGGGGACTCAATCCCGGGACTCTAGGACCATGACCTGAGCTGAAGGGAGTTGCTTAACCAGCTGAGCCACCCAGGAGCCCCTGATCTAGTGGCTTTAATAAGAAATTAAGATATACAGACTGGAAAGGAAGAGACAAAACTGGCTTTATTAACAGATAACATTATCATGTAATGTTGATGCAAAAACATCCTCAGGAATATATACACATGTAAAACTATTAGAACTAATAAATGAGTTCAACAAGTATGCAGGATATAAAGTTGATATAAAGGCTTGATTATATTTCTAAATACTAGGAATGAACAATCTGAAAATGAAATTTAAAAAAATAATTTCATTACAATAATGTCACAAAGAATAAGTTTAACAGAAGTTTTAAGTCCTGTACACTGGAAGCTACAAAATGTTGCTAAAAGGTACACCATGTTCATGGATTGGAATACTCAGTACTTACTGCTAAAATGGCAATTCTCCCAAATTAATCTATAGATTTAGTGGAAACTCCGTCAAAATCCTAGAAAGTGGTTTTGCAGAAATTGAGTTGATCCTAAAACTTGAATAAGGAATAGGAAAATTCAAAGAAGCTATAATAGTCAATATAATTTTGAAAAAAGATAGTAAAGCTAGAGTACTTGTATGAGTTGATTTCAAAACATACTATAAAGTTCAGTAATCAAAACAGTACAGTGTTGCCCTAAGAAGAGACATTTAGTTCAGTGGGACAGATAGGCAACCCAGATATAAACTTTAAAGTCAACTGACTTTCTGAAAGGATACCAAGTCAAAAAAATGGGGTAATGGATTGCCTCTTCAACACATAGTGCTGGAACAATTAGACATACATATACAAAAAAAAAAAAATGGAGTTGGTATCTTACCTCACAATATTCAAAGAAATTAACTCAAAGTCAACAATAACAAAGCTTTTAGAGGGGAGAGGGGTGGGGGATGAGTTAGTCTGGTGATGGGTATTAAGAAGGGCATGTATTGCATGGAGCACTGGGTGTTATTAGACAAAAAATAAATCATGGAACACTACATCAAACACTAATGATGTACTGTATGGTGACTAACACAGCATAATAAAAAATTTTTTTAAAGAAAAGAAGAACTGAAACTATAAAAATTACAGAAGAGATCATATAAGAAGTTAGGATTTGGGGTTAGATAAAAATTTCTCGGGAAAGACAGTAAAAATGTGATCCATAACAAAGAAAATAGACCAATTGGACTTCATCCAATTTAAAAACTTTTGCTCTTCAAAAGACACCATTTAAAAAATTAAAAGGGGAAGCCACACATTTGGAGAAAATATTTGCAATTCATACATTTGATATAAAGTACTTGTATTCCGAATATATATAAAGAATTCAAACTGAGTAGTAAGAAGACCATCACCCTTCCCAAATGGGCAAAAAGTGAGTTCAACAAAGAGGATACATGAATGTCTAAAAAGCACATGAAAAGATACTCAGCATCAATAGTTATTAGGGAAATGCAGGTTAAAACTATGATGATATACCAATGCACACCTACTGGAATAGATAAAAAATTTTAAAAATCTACAATAATAACTGTTGACAAAGAACTTGGAACTCTGATGCATTACTGAAGGGAATATATAGAAAGGTACAGCCACTTTGGAACTGGTTTGTCGCTTCCTTAAAAAGCTGAACATAACTCTGCCATTTGGCTCAGGAATTCCACCCCTAGGAATTTACCCAAGATAAATGAAATCATTGGTCCATGTGAAGGTATGAATTTTCACCGCCAAATGTGGTGAAGCTATTTCTAATAGCTTCAAATTGCTAGCAAACCAGATGTCCAAAAGCCAGCCAGTGGACAAACAAAATGAGGTAGAGCTACACCGTGGAATGCTTCTGTGTAGTAAAAGGGATAGAACTGTCAGTACTTGCAACATTAGTTACTTAGCTAATTAAGCCAATACCTTGTAGTTTCTTTTGCTTTGATTTTGATTAAAATTAAGACAAAAGAGCAATTGAGTGACCTGATCTTAAGAAAAGATTGTGGCAAATTCAACAGGAATCCTCTTTTAAGAGATGCTTCTCGTCTTCGGCTAATTGTTGCCATGCAGAAACATGGGTCCTGTGCTACCTGATTAAAGCTTTTCATTTTTATTTTTATTTCTTTTTAAAAAATTGTTTGAGAGAGAGAAAAAGAGAGAGGAGGGATAGAGAGAATCTTAAGCAGACTTCATACCCATCATGGAGCCCAGGGTAGGGCTTGACTTGGGGTTCGATCTCACAACCCTGAGATCATGACCTGAGCTGAAACCACGTAACAAATTGAGCCAACAAGATGCCCTAGATCAAATGTTTTTATTAAAAAAAATTTTTTTTAAGTTTTTACTTATTAACTGGAGAGAGAGAAAGCACAATAATAAGCAGGGGGAGTAGCAGGCTCCACACTGAGCAGGAAGCCAGATGTGGGGCTCAATCCCAGGACCCTGGACCATGGCCTGAGCTAAAGGCAGATATTTAACTGACTGAGCCACCCAGGCACCCCAGATTAAACCTTTTTAAAAGAGAAGTTAGAGATCTGGCATTTTGCATGGAAGATCATGCTTTTTAATTGTTCACAACTGTTTTGAAAAAGCAAGGTATTATTTGGTCCAAACATATCTGTATAGTCTGTTGGATGGGGAATACTTGAGAATTTTGAGCAAAGCAGTGACATGATCAGATTTTGCCAAGAGATGTTTAAAGTCGTGGTTAATAGTGATAGCATGATCTAGATATACCAGATGTTGAGCTAAGATGAACATATGTTGTCTCATTTAATCCTCACAAGTATTTTCATGAAGATTAAAAAACGGGCCTAAAGTTATTTAGATAATAAATACAGTGCCTCTATTTAAACCACCATGCTTTTCTGTGGGGCAGCAATGCCAGCGCTTTTGATCTTTCCTTGGAGGACTTATTTGGCGGCGGGTGGGGGGGAGGGTTCATCAGTGTCTTTCTCTTCTCTGAAAAGAGTTTCCCCACATTAAAGAAATCTAGGCCTCAGAATGTGACACAGTGGTTTAATAAGAGTAAATGAAGGCATAAGAGAATAGTTCTAATTACTTGGAGGGTCTTTCAAAAATGACAGCTTGAAAAAAGTTTATAAATATTAACATTGATAATATTTAAAGTTGAATATAGAAATTATCTACATAGAAAAACATCTGACTTCTGTTTTCAGGATCTTTTGAAGAAATTATTCCTGCAAGGAAGCTGAAGAATTTTTATCCGGGGGTAGCAGAGCACAAGGATATTTCCAAGTTGGTTCTCCTCCTCTCTTCCTCTGTGAATTCTCTGCGAAAGGTGGCTCATGAAGCTTTGCAGGACTTTCAAAAGTATAAGACGCTTTGGACTGAGGATCGAGATGTGAAAGTGAAGGTCTGTCTCTGCTACTTGTGATACATTCTGGGTTTGGGTTGTTTATATCTAACCGGTGGCAGAGGACCAGGAAAGTGTCAGTGACCATGACAGGAACTCCTGAGCAGAGGTCAGGAACCTGTAAATGCCCAGCTCCTAACATACTTGATTTTCTGCAGTTCTCTCAGTGACACTCGGAGGCAACTGAAAGGAATGAAGCTCAGGCAGATTTTGTTTAATTTGCGTAAACAGTTGAGTACCGATTACGTTCCAGACACATTCAGAGGCTGGGTATTTGAGAGCGTGTCACACTTATATAGATACAGTGTCTTTGTCACACTTACACAGATACAGTGTCTTTTTGGTTAGAGACCCAAGGACACATGAATAACTTACTATTATTATTATTGTTATTGTTATTCATGGTAGACTATGGCATTCCCTCACATAACCTCATCTTCTGATATTACTGGCTCATCCCTCTCTTTACTGAGCTACTAGGCTCACATACGAGTGGAAAAATATATAAGCAAACAAAATAAAACAAAAAAATGCAATGTGAGATTTATACTATCAAAAAGCTAAAGAAAACACTGTTTCCTTACTACAGGAGTTTTTGGCTAACAACCCCTCTCTGACTGAAATCAGATCAGAGATTCTACACTTTGCTACTTTTGAACAGGAGATTGATGAGTTGAAGCCTGTTATTTTTGTGGGAGCCCTTGAAATGCATACAGGTATTTAAAAAATATTATATATAGTATCTTTATTTTCACGTGAAATGCTGCTTTATTTAGAAAACAGTTATGAAGCTACCTTGGTACAATTTTATAAATATCAAATATTTCTGGACCACTAATATTGTTCATATATATGTTATATATATGTATATATACAATGTGTGTCATATATATTATTATATATTCTTTGCATATAATATTATATCAGGGTGGCTTAATATACTAAGTACAATGCAATTCCTTAACTGGCAGTCAAACAACGAAGTGACAGGTGAAACTCTTTTTCAGGTTACTGTGAGGAAGGAATTGTATACATGAGATAGGAATGAAACAATTTGAGGTTTCCTGAGATGTTAATCCACTTGGGATTAGAGTATCAAAGGATGATAAGACAGCCAATTAATATATGAAATAAAAAGCCCAACCTGATTTTACTGATTACAAGAGTAAGGGAGAGTGATGCTGGTCAGGCCCAGGTGTTCCCAGGAGAGTATACTCATATGAGGTGTCTGGGCAGCATGGGGTTTCAGGACTGTGGGTGTAAATAGGTTAATACCATCTGTGGAAAGATATTTACCCAGGTGAGGTTGTTGTTGATTGGTTGGCACACAGAGGCGGGTTTATCCATATGTTCTTTTTGATTGGTTGACATTCAGAAGGGAGGGACTGATGCTGATTGGGTGGCAGAAGTATGTGACCTGAGGTCAGTTGGTCTATAGATTGTGTTTAAAACTGAGTTATGGTGGCTACTAATTGCCATGGTTACAGTGGTACTTTCTTGTCAGAAGTTTGTGAGGTTTTATTCTCAGAAGATATTTGAATGACCTATTTAACATCAACTATTCGCCTTAAGTAGATTTTCAGATCTATCCTTAAGGAATAAGGGTACCTGTGGCTCTCAAATTTGACTATTAAGGTTCCCCAACCTCTTTAACCCCATTCTTTCTGTTGGTGGTAATGACAGAGCTCACCACATGAACTGCTTTATATGGGACACTTAGCATACTACTTGGCAAATAGTTGATGTTCAATAAATATGAAATATTGTTATTGGTTTTTTAAAGGTTTATTTATTTGAGAGAGAGAGAGAGAGAGCATGGGAGGCAGAGGGGGGGCAGAGAGAGAGGGACAGAGAGAATCTCAAGCAGACTCTCCACTGAACAAGGAGCCAGATGCCGGGCTTGATCCCACCACCATGAGATTATGACCTGAGCTGAAATAAAGAGTCGGCAGCTCAACTGACTGAGTTACCCAGTTGCCCCTTAAATGCTGTTACTATATCTATAAAGAAGGGATTTAATTTGGGGAAGAATCACAAATACTTGAAGGGAATATTTAGTTAGAAATCAGAAGCTATGCTTCAGGGGCAGTAATTCCAAGAAGTATAGACTTTTGAAAAAAGAGTTTACCTGTTATTATTACTATTATTTAAATTGCCTATTTGTTTTCTCATAGTGGTTAGCACTGTGATTCCTCATACAAAAATCAACTCCAGCTCAGTGTGAGAGTTGACTGGGGGCTCGATTTTAGAGAGAGAGAACTCAGAAATGGAATAGGCAGCAACGGTTCTAAAGAAGGGGGGAGATGGGCTGAATGCTTGGGAACTGAAGAAAAGGACAAGGCAGGCCCATGAGGTGCACACCTCATGAGAGGATCTCTCAGTCGCAACCAACAAACTGGCTGTATGTTACCTCAGCTCCCTGGTCTAACTGTTGGAAGTTGGCGGGGAGCAGTCATGTTTCAAGTGCGGCAGGCCTGGGGGGTCAAGGGATACTAAGAGAAGAAAAGAGGAATGTGTAAGGATTGATAAGATAGAGTTGACTAGTTGGAGCTGGGATCATCGAGTAGGACGGTGCAGTTAGAGATGCTCAGATTAGACAAGAAGGAAATAGTTTCAGAATGTCATTTGTATTCCATTCTGATCATTCTTCCTCTTCCCCAGAGCCAATGAAATTGGCCTTATCAATTGAGGCTAAGGCATGGAAGATGTTACTCTGTCGCTACTTGAATGAAGAATACAAAAAGAAAATGTCAGACATGATAGCATTTATCAATGAATACTTGAAAAAGTTATCTAGACCTATTCGTGATTTAGATGATGTCAGGTTTGCAATGGAAGCCTTATCATGTATCCGTGATAATGAAATTCAAATGGACATGACTTTGGGACCAATTGAAGTAAGAAATGATCACATTTTTCTTTCTTGAATTTTTTTTTTAAAGAGATAACACTAAAAAATTGATTCTGTTAACATCCTTTCTTCATCTGTTTTATGGCACAGTCTGCCAGTTTCTCCTTTCTGATTTGGTGTCTTTGGAGGGGTTTTGAAAATTACCAACAGTGAACAGTATACAAAGGAAAATATTAATTAAATACTAATATATAATACAAATATATTCATAAAATATTAATTAAAATATTGATAATGCTGAACTGGTCTAGACCGTGTTCAGTTTTTTAGGCTAACACCAACATTTTACAAGAATGAATGCTGGTGTTGTCCATGTCAATCCCAACATTCTAGGCAAGTTCCCCAAATATATTTGACTTTCTTTAGAAACTGCTTTTAGGTCTCATTCATGACCAAAGGCATGCTGAGGGCAGCATGGTGGGAAGAGTCCTTAGGCTCAATGTAGTCTGTTGGAACTAACATCAACCAGAGATGTTTTTAGGGTGGAGTAATATATTAGTTTCCTACTCTGGCTATAACAAATTTCCATAAACTTAATGGCTTAAAACAACATAAAGGTATGATTTCACAGTTCTACAGATCGTAAGTCTGAAAATGGATTATACGGAGTTAGAATCAAGATGTCAGAAGGGCTGTATTCTTTCTGGAGGCTTTAGGAGAGAGTCCATTCCTTGCTTTTTAGCTTCTCTTCTAGCTTCTACAAGCCACCTGCATTCCTTGGCTCACAGCTCCTTCTAGCAGTGGCATCACTTCTGCCCTTGCTTCAGTTTTTACATCTTCTCTGGCTTTACTCTCCTGCCTCCCTCTTTCCCTCATATGGACCTTTGTGACTACACTGGGTCCACCCAGTTTGTCCAGGACAATCTCCCCATCTCAAGGTTTTTTGTTTTTTTTTTTTTAAAGATTTTATTTATTTACTTGAGAGAGAGACAGTGAGAGAGAGCATTAACGAGGAGAAGGTCAGAGAGAGAAGCAGACTCCCCATGGAGCTGGGAGCCTGATGCGGGACTCGATCCCGGGACTCCAGGATCATGACCTGAGCCGAAGGCAGTCGTCCAACCAACTGAGCCACCCAGGCGTCCCTCAAGTTTTTTTAAACATAATCGTTTCTGCAAAGTCCCTTTTGCCATGTAAAGTAACATATTCACAGGCTCTGGAGATTAGGATGTGGACAACATTGGAGAGGACCATTATTTTGTCTACCACAAGTTAATTATGACTAATATTTAAATTCCTGGCTCAAGGTGTTAATAAAAATCAGACCCTTAATTTATTTTATTACTTTTTTTTTTTTTTAAGAGAATGAGTGCACTTGTGTGAGTGGTGGAAGAGGGGCAGAGGGTGGGGAAGAGAGAGGATCTTAAGCAAGCTCCATGCCCAGTGTGGAGCCTGATGTAGGGCTCAATCTCATGACCTTGTAATCATGACATGAGCCAAAATTAAGAGTTGAATGCTTGACCCACTGAGTCACCCAGGTGCTCCAGAAACCTTATTCTTAAGCATGAATTCTTTTAGTAAATCCAGTTGCCAGTCCATCCCTTTGACCATTCAAGTTTCTTTTCTTCAGAGTATCTCCACATCATTGTTTCATTCTGTTCTTTATATAGCCAGTGCATATTTTAATAGAGTAATGAGAAGATATTTTGCATGGTGTTGGACAAGATCAAAGAGGAGAGAGGAGAAAATGATCCTAGAGATATTTTCTAGGCTAGTATTTCTTTCTTTTCTTTTGTTTTTTTTTAATTTAAGCTCCAGCCCACTGTGGAGCCCAGTGTGGGGAATGAACTCATGACTGTGAGATCAAGACCTGAGCTGAGACCAAGGTTCAGATGCTCAACCAACTGAGCCACACAGGTGCCCCGACTAAGATAGTATTTCAGTGTGATCTGCCTGCATCTCCATCAGAATCACCTAGGTGCTTATTAAATATAGATTTCAGGACCCAAGATCTAGAGTCAATATCAGGTATCAGGGAGAATCTAGAGGTGCTTTATATGTATGTATGTTTAACTCTTCTAGAATATACTCTCTTCTTCTAAGAATAGGAAGACTAGGAATATATTTCTAGAAGGCATCTAAATATTTGGCATTTGCTTTTCTTATGATGTTTCTGAACTCTCTTTCACTTTCCAGGAAGCCTATGCTATTTTAAATAGATTTGAAGTTGAAGTGACCAAAGAAGAATCAGAAGCAGTTGATACCTTGAGATATTCTTTCAACAAATTGCAGAGCAAAGCTGTAAGTACAAACTTAATTCTTATTTTTTATAAGTTACCATCTCTAGAAAAAAGTTTTATACATTTTAAAGCTTTAATATTATTGTTTTATTAGCCTTATTGAAATATAATTTACATACCATAAAATTTACCATTTCAAAGTATACAGTTCAGTGATTTTTCATATATTCATAGAGTTGCACAACCACTGTAATTATCTAATTTTAGAACACTTTCATCTTCCTGAGAAAAACCCCATACCCATGAGCAGCCACCCCATCTTCTCTCTCTTTCCCTAGTTACTGGCAGCCATGAATCTACTTTTTCCATCTCTATGGATCTGTTTTTTCGGGACACATAATATAGATGGACTCATACAATATGTAGCCTTTTGTGATTGGCTTCTTTCATTTAGCATAAACTTAAAATGTTTATCCATGTTGTCCTCTGTACCACTGCTTCATTCTCCTAATGGCTAATGATGTTGAACATCTTTTCATGTTCTTATTGGCCATTCATCCATCTTGTTTGGAAAAATGTGAATTTAAATCCTTAAGTTTTTAACAAATGGGTTGTCTTTTTATTTTTGAGTTGTATGAGTTCATTATGTATTTTGAATATTTGGATATCCCATATGAAAGAATTTGTAGATATCTTCTCTCATTCTGTGGATTGTCTTTTCCATTTTTTTCAAGTTTTTATTTGAATTCCATTTAATGGTATAATATTAGTTTCAGGTATATAATATGGTGATCTAACACCTCCCTACAACACCTGGTGATCATCACAACAGGTGTACTCCTTAATCCCCATCACCTATTTAACCCATCCCTCACCCACCTCTGCTCTGGTAGCCATCAGTTTGTTCTCTGTCGTTAAGAGTCTGTTTCTTGGTTTGCCTCACTCTCATTTTTCCCTTTTTTCATTTGTTTTGCTTCTTAAATTCTACATATGAATCCTATGGTATTTGTCTTGCTCTGATTGACTTACTTTGCTTAGCATAATACATCCATGTTGCAGATGGCAAGACTTCGTTCTTTTTTATGGTTGAGTAATTTTCTATGGTGTATATATATACCACATCAAAATAAAAAGCTTTACAACAAAGGAAACAATCAACAAAACTAAAAGGCAACCTTTGGAATGGGAGAAGGTATTTGCTGATGCATATCTGATGAAGGATTAGCATCCAAAATGTATAAAGATCTTATAAAACTCAGCATCCCAAAATGAATTATCCCATTAAAAAATGTTTAGAAGTCATGAATAGACATTTGTCCAAAGAAGACATACAGATGACCAACAGACGCATAAAAAGATACTCAACATCACTAGTCTTCAGGGAAATGCAAATCAAAACTCTCATATCACCTCACACCTGTCAGAATTGATAAAATCAACAACACAAGAAACAAGAAGTATTGGTGAGGCTGTGGAAAAAGGAGAACGGTCTTGCACTGTTGGCGGGAATGGAAACTGGTGCAGCCACTGTGGAAGGCAGTGTAGACGTTTCTCAAAAAGTTGAAAATAGAAACTGTCCTATGATTCAGCAATGGCACTACTAGGTATTTATCCAAAGAACACAAAAATACTGATTCAAAGGGATAGATGCTCCGTGATGTTTATAGTTGCATGATCTACAACAGCCAAATTATAGAAACAGCTCAAGTGTCCATCAACTGATGAATGCATAAAGAAGACATCTTTTTAGTTTCTTGATGGTGTTTTTCTTTTCTTTTTCATATTTTTACTGTTTTAAAATAAATATAAAATTTACCATCTTAATAATTTTTTAAGTATGCAGTTCAGTGTTATTAAAGACATTAACATTGTTGGAGTTACATCCCTGTAACTCCTTTCATCTTACAAATCTGGTATTTCATGTCTAATAAACTGTAACTCTACATTCTCCCTCCCCCCAAGTCCCTCGTAACCACCATTCTGCTTTCTGCTTCTGAATTTGAAATGCAAATTTTTAAAATTTTAATGAAGTCCAGTTTACCTTTTTTTTTCTTTTGTCGCTTGTGACTTAGTATCATATCTAGAACATGGTTGCCTAATCCAGGGTCATGAAGATTTACTACTATGTTTTCTTATATCAGTTTTATAATTTTAGCTCTTACATTTAGATTTCTGATAAATTTTTTTTTGTATGGTGTGATTTAGGGGTCCAACTTCATCCAAAAAAGACATGTGCATATCCAGTTGTCTCAGCACCATTTGTGGAAAAAAACCATCCATTCACCAACAAACTGTTTGGCTCCCTTATCGAAAATCAATTGACCATAAATGTAGAGAGTTATTTTTGGCCTCTCAATTCTATTCTGTTGATTCATATGTCTAACCCTATGCCAGGAACTTACTGGCTTGATTATTGTAACTTTGTGTTTGTTTGTTTGTTTGTTTTTTAATTATGGTAAAACATACATAGCATTTGTCATTTTAACTATTTTTAAAAAGATTTATTTACTTTTTTAGAAAGAGAGTGTGTGCACAGGTGAGCAGGGAAAGGGAAAGAAGGAGAGGGAGAGAGAGACTTAAGCAGAGCTTAAGAGCATGGAGCCAGGCGCAGGCCTCCATCTCAGGACCCAGAAATCACAACCTGAAGTGAAATTAGGAGTCAGTTGCTTAACTGACAGCACCATTCAGGCACCTCTCATCTTAACTATTTTTAAGTGTACAATTCAGTAGTGTTATTCACATTGTTGTGCAACCAATCTCCAGAAATTTTTGATCTTGCAAAATTGAAACTCTATATCCATGAAATAACTCCCTATTTCTCTCTTTCCCCAGTCTCTGGCAATTGCCATTCTGCTTCTGCCTCTATAAATTTGACTGTTTTTGGTACCTTATATAAGTAGAATTATATAATATTTGTCTTCTTGTGACTGGCTTATTTGAGTTAGCATAATGTCCTGAAGTTTCATCCATGCTGTACCAGGTGACAGATTTTTTCCTTTTCAAGACTGACTAATATTCCATTACATGTATAAGCCACATTTTGTTTATTTGTTCGTCTATCAGTGGACACTTGTGTCTCTTCCATCTTTTGGGTATTGTGAAGAATGCAGATATTGGCTATTGTAAAGTGCAGATATCTCTTTGAGATCCCACTTTTAGTTCTTTTGGCTATGTACCCAGGAATAGAATTGTCGTATCATATAGTGTCATTTTTAACTTTCTGAGATCCACTATACTCTTTTCCATGGTAGCCGCACCATTTTACATTCCCACCAACAGTGCAAAAAGGTTTCAAGTTCTCCATATCCTTGCCAACACTTGTTATTTTCTGTTTCCTTGAGAGTGGGCATCCTCATTGGAGGGGGGGCACATTATTGTGGTTTTGACTTGAATTTCCCTTATGTTACATGATGTTAAGCACCTTTTTATATGCTTATAAAAACATTTGCATATTTTCCTTGGGAAAAAGTGTATTCAAGGCCTTTGTCTATTTTAAAATAGAGTTATTTGTGGTTTTCACTTTTGTTGTTGAGTTATAGTTGTTCTTTATATATTTGGATATTAAAGCCGTATCATATATATGATTTGCAAATATTTTCTCTTACCCATAGGATCCCTGTTTTCTCTATTGATTGAATCCTTATAATTCCATCTACTTCTGTAAAGTAGGTGGTGATATTTCCTATTTCATTCTTAATTTTAGTAGTTTGAATCCTTTTTCTTTTATTCTTGGTTAGTCTAGGTAAAGGCTCATCAATTCTGCCTATCTTTTCAAAGAAGAAATTTTTAGTTTGTTGATTTTCTCTATTGTTTTCCTATACTCTATATCATTTGTCTGGGCTGTAGTTTTTGTTCTATTCTTTTGCTTTTTTTGGATTCAGTGTGTTCTTTGCCTGGTTTGTTAAGGTGGATGGTTAGGTTACCTAATTTGAAATTTTTTCTTCTTTTCATGCAGTAATTTTCAGCTATAAATTTCCCTCTAAGGATTTTTGAAGTTGGTAAATATTTATTCAGTTAAACATTAAAAATGAACTCCAAGGGAAGATCCAGATTCTTTAATTATAGTGAAAAGTTTTATTGAATATTAATTAAGTGTTGACTTAAAACTTTTTGTTTATGGAAGGATTTGTCACTGAGGTTGAAGCAAGGCAGACTAGCAAGGGCTCTGAGCTGAAATTGGGATCATGACTTGTGATCCCAGCTCTGCTACCAGCCAATTGGGTGATTTTATGCAAGTTAATAACCTTTGTTTCTCAATTTCTTCATGGGCTCATTTAGGAATACATTAGGAATTTTTAAAATACGTAGTTATGAGTCTCCCTTGAGGTAGTGTGTATAAGATGTTTTCTTCATGCTCATGTTTATTTCCATTCATGCTCGATATTGAGTAATCATTTATTTTAAAAAACAATTGCTGGTTTAGTCAGAAAAGTGCATCTTGGGAAGGAAATGAAGAACCCTCTGTTGAGATTTAGTGAAACCCAACTTTCTGTTATTGTTTGGTGGGAAAAGATTCACTCAGGTGGGTTTTTTTTTTTTTAAGATTTTATTTATTTATTCATGAGAGACAGAGAGAAGGAGAGAGACCGAGGCAGAGGGAGAAGCAGGCTCAATCCTGAAATTCTGGGATTGGGACCTGAGCCGAAGGCAGCCACTTAATCAACTGAGCTACCCAGGTGTTCCATTTGGGTTGTTCTATCTCTTTGATTATAATGTTAAACCTATTGGCCCATCCTTTACTATAATCACCATTAATCTGAAAGTAGCCTATGTTCCAACCTAGACAGATGCTATTGTTGAGAACTTCAAGTTAAGAGCGGGGGCCCTGGAACCAAATAGCTAGGTTTTGAAACTTGACCTTGCCTCATGCTGATGCTGAGACTTTGGGGGAAGTTCCTTAGTGTCTCTGTGCCTCAGTTTTCTCACCTGTAAAATGGGTATAGTATTAGCATTTGCCACACAGGGTTGTCCTGAGGATTAAATGAGTTAATATAGGTGAAAAAACCTGGTGGATAGGAATTATTCCTTAAGTGCCAGCTATTATGACTGAAGGTTTAAGCAGAAGCTTGGAAGACGGTCATGGGAGGCATTCACTTTTTTTTTTTAAATACCCAGAGTAATATTACTTTCTTTTAGAGGTGACTCTTCCAGCCCTGTGAACCTACTAGAGATTACTAATCCCAGACCTTCATCTGGTCTCAGAGATGGCATGTGACCCAGACTGGGGCCTATAGCAGTAACTGTTTCCCTGGCCATAGTGATGGCCAGAGCTGGGTCAGCCAGAAAACTTTTTCCTAACTGCAGTTATAGAATATGGCTGCCTCTTGGGTCATGAATTAGAATGTTTTGTGTCTTCTTTTGGTGCATTTGGGTTATTTCCCTTTGCTTTTTTGTTTCTTGTTTTTTTGTTTTTTGTTTTTGTTTTTTTTTTAAAGCAGCATTGTAGAGACACCCTTGTTCATACTGGACATCTGCAGGATAACGAACTTGCTGGGACAGAATTAGAGTTTTCATTTAAATACATTTTCACTTGAATCCATATCATGTTGGTTATTCTTTTTTATTCTAGGTTTCTGTGCAAGATGAACTAGTTCAAGTGCAGCCAAAGTTTAAAAGTAGTCTTCTTGAGGCTGTGGAAGTTTTTCGTGAGGATGTAATGAACTTTGCAGAATCATACGAGACGGTAATCTAAGTATTTGCATGCTGTGTGATAAAATGTTCTGTGGCATGTTTATATGGGATGACAGTGATGAATCTTGAAAAATTCACTGTGATTTGCACATTGTATATAAGAGGATAGATTTAATATTTGGAGAAATCAGAAAAAAATGGGGGGACAGCTGAACCTTTAAACTTATTTTATAAAGGAAGAAAGAAGATTTAACTGTTAAAATGAGCAACAACTTTTGAGATTGTGGAAGGAAGGAACAAGAGGTTTGGTCTTATGTTTTCTTTCTCAGGCCAGAATGCTCATTGTTGAAAATGTAATACAGTTGTTGGAAGGCTATAAGAAATTATAAAAACCTAAATACCAGGGTATTATGCAACAGATCTTTTTTTCACTAACTCTTAGAGAACCAAAAGGGTCACTGAATATAAATAATCAATGTCACACCTGGTCAGTCCCTCAGACAATTCAGCCTGGTAACATGACTGATGGTGATTCTCCCCTTTGAAGTTAAACTCAGAAGTTGAATGTATTCCCCTAACATATGCTACTTTCTTTTCATGGTCGCAATGGGTCTGGATTCATAAGCCATGTTAACCCCTTAATAATAATCACATAACACATTTTTTTTTTTGCATGTACTAAACTTCCCTCTTTTAGTTGGATTTGTCAACATTTTATGGCCTTATCATTCCATTATCCTGCGAATCTGGTCTATTATTTAGCATATTCATATATTCAGGATTGTACAGACCATCTGGGGTCCCTTTTGCAACTGGGTTCTGGATGATGGCCACCAGAGACTGCATTTGCTTCATCCAAGTATTCAACCTACGTGCTCCTTTATTTCCATATTGGGCTGAACAGTCAGTGGAAGGAGGCTGTTTTCAGAACTCTGTATCAGTTATTCTAATGCACAAACACAGCATCATTACTTACAATCCTAAGTGAAATGAAACAGAGCTCTAGTGGTGCAGGCTTCCTACAAGATGTAATTCTGGCACATTTTAAAAAAATGAATGGAAGTTGGAGTGATGCAAATGTTCTAAAATTGATTGTGGTCATGGTTACACAACTCTGTGAATATACTAAAAGCCATTAAAATGTCCATTTTAAATGAGAGATTGTATAATATGTGAGCTATATCTCAATAAAGCTGTTACAGAAATTAAATGAAAGCTTCATATATGGGACAAAATTAGATCTTCCAATTAAAAATAATGTTTATTTATTTAAAGGAAATAATGGATAAACTCAAAAAATTGATAAATACATGTGTTTAAGAATTTAAATGGAGATTATATTATTCATTACAGGAAGGACCCATGGTTCCAAATATTCCACCCCAAGAAGCTAGTAACAGGCTACAGATATTTCAGGTGAAACTTCATTTTCTGTATGTCAACCATGTGTTGTTATTCTTTAAAGTAATTTTAGGGAAAAATTTATGTGTTCTACCTTACACTGGAAAATTTAGTGTTTAAAGGGCATACAGATTTTAATCTGCAAAATAATGTGATTGATTCCTTTTCTTGTATCCCTTTGTGTTGTTCTCCACAGAATCTCTCCCTGTATTTTTAAAGAATAAGCCTTTGATTTTGAACTTACGTGTATACCTTATTTTGGTTCCAAGCATCTCATTTGTATGCAAATGGTAAAAATTCATATAATAATAAAATATATCAGAATAAGATCTAAAATATTGACAAATGGTTTCCCGGTGTTCCCTCAGTATCCATTCCTTTTTATCCTTGACTTTAAACTTCCCAGCTCATTTCCCTTACCCTGGACTCTATTATACTCATCGGATTCACCCTCTTTTCCTATGCTCAGATTGCTGAGCAAATCTAGAGAAAAATCACATACCCCTTTGGGTCATTGTTTTGCAGATTCATGGATTCCTATGTAAGCTAGCCCCTAAGAGGATCAGGCATTATTTGTGTCTGTTCTCTATCCTGTTTTCTGTAGTGGCCAGACTATATGTTCATGTTCTGTTTATGTTCTCTGTCCCGCATGCATTTGTAGTCATTAAAAAATATTTATCAGATGCCAACTGTGTGTCCTGGTCAATAGAAAAGTGATTAAGGCAAGGTTCTTCCCTCTACACTGCTAAAATCTGGTAGGGAACAGAGAGCTAGATAGATAGTAAGTGCAAAACTGTGTGGTGAGCCCTATGATCTAAGTGTGAGAACTAGTCTTACGGAAACAAAGGTAGGGAACTACCAACCAAAATAGGAGGTGGGGCAGCCAGAGAAGGCTTCCTGGAAGAGGAGCCGTCTGAGCCGCATCTTGAAGGACTATTTAGAGTTAGCCAGGGGAAGAAGGAAGAAAAACAAGTTAGACAGAATTTATACCTCTTACAAAGGCCCTGAAATGAGGAGTTAAGCCAGGGGATTTAGGGAGATGTGGGGTCCAGTGGTCAGAGAGGACAGGGATGAGGGAGGGATGGGACAGCTGAGAGGGTGGAAATCGCTGCTGAGAGGGCTTTGTAGGCTCTGGTAAGGAGCTCCTGGCCCATTCTGGGGGCTGGAGGGCTCTAAGCAAGGAATGGCCTGTTGAGATTTGGATTTCTTTTTTTTTTGAAGATTTTATTTATTTATTTGACAGACAGATCACAAATAGGCAGAAAGGCAGGCAGAGAGAGAGAGGAGGAAGCAGGCTCCCTGCTGAGCAGAGAACCCGATGCGGGGCTCGATCCCAGGACCCCGGGATCATGACCTGAGCCGAAGGCAGAGGCTTTAACCCACTGAACTACACAGGCACCCCGAGATTTGGATTTTTAAAACAGCTGTGTGTTAAAAAGATTTCTCTGGCATTAGTGCGGAGAATGCTCTGGAAGGAGGATGGTTAGACTCACGGCCGCTTCAGTCATGCAAGTAAGAAATTGTAAAGAGTGAGACCAACCAAATGCACTTGCAATGAACAAAACTGGATGGATCATGAGTTTATTAACAAGACCAACGTGATAGGCCTGGAGCCTGGGCTGAGGGGAAGAGGGGGAGATGTCCAGCTTGGGAAAACAGAAGAAAGTAGAGTCCTTTACTGAAGTACGAGTGTGGGAAGAGTCGTTTTGAGATTAGTTTGGACAGATGACCTTGTCTCCCAATTTACAGAGATGATTTAGGGTGTGTGTGTGTGCAGTAAATTTCAGAGAGATGTGTTGCCTTTCCTGTCCCTGGGGACTCTGGACTCTCCCTTGTTCCTTCTTGCCTGACCCTTTTCTCTCCTTTCCTCTTAACCCCGTCCCCTTCACTAAGTCTTCCCAATCAATATTTTAAAAGCTGTGTGTCTTTCCTTTTTAAAGTAACCATAAGACACCTATTTCTCTGTTCTGTGCCCCCTTTTAGATGTCACTTTTTTCTTCACCAGGCCCCAGTTTCTGCCTGCCTTTGTGCTCTGATAGCTTCCATGGTTGAGCCACCAGGAGATCCAGAGATGTTGTCCAAAATCCAGTGTTTTCTTCTTTACTAGCAGCCATATGAAGGCTTTCTGTAGCTAACTTAGTTTTGCCTCGTGCTGTGTAGGTATTTCTTAATATCCTTTTACCTATGTCAGAGATAACTTCCTAATACTTTGCCATTGGGTTTTTTCACCTCAAAGCAAATAAAAAAGAAGAGTAGATTCAGTAATCTTGTCCTCGATGCTGTATGTGCATGTTCCTTAGATGGTTCAGGCTGGTTCCATGCATGCTTTTCTCAGAAGGGTTCAGTCAAGTGGAATTTCTCACATGGTATCTAACTTTCAAGTATCTCCCTTGATTTGAGTGATTTAAATGGAAAATCCAGACCCAAGCCGCCTGGGTGGCTCAGTTGGTTAAGTTTCTGCCTTTGGCTCAGGTCATGAGTTCAGGGTCCTGGGATCCAGCCCAGCATCGGGCTCCCTGCTCAGTGGGGAGTCTGCTTCTTCCTCTCCCTCCCTCCCCACTTGCAGTTTCTCTTTCATGCTCTCTCTCAAATAAATAAATAAATAAATAAAATCTTGAGGAAAAAAAAAAAAAGGGAATCCAGACCCAGATAAAAAAGGGTTCTTCTAGGATCACTGGAGCAACCAGGATTTGTAGCCTAGACCCTAGAGGAATAATCTTGTGCCAAGTAAGGAAATCAGCTGTCACAGAGCCCATTGTCTGTGCTGCCTGGTTCCACCGGCCAGGTAGGTCTAGCCCAGAAAGCCTGGTGGATTTCTATAAGGCAGGTTGTCTATGCTGGCCAGGGTTTTCATGGGAGGCAGCAGGCATAAGCCTTCCACTTGAATATGGTGTCCGCAGACAAAAAGTCTAGTCCCTTGTTATTGCTGTGGTTCTTTTGTCCTAGGACAATAGTGGTCCCTTTTGGTCCCTTTTTGCCAGACCCTGGAGGAGGCTCTGATCCTTAGCTACCTGAAGTCTCCTGCATCTCAGGGAAAGGCCTGCCTCTCTGGAGAAGCCAAAACCAACACAAATTTGCTCACCTGGTAGCTGCCAGCTGAGCCAAGCAGAGCCCCTCAGCAATAAAAACAAGGTGAAGAATGAAACTAGATAGTAATGTTGAAGGGTGATTAGTGCCAAGGGAAAAAATAGCGGAGAAGGGGCATAATGTGCTGGGCTCTGTGTATGTAACATGGAAGTGAACTTTAACACCATATCTCCAGAGACGGCCACCTTGAAAAGCTGACATTTGAGTAGAGACCTAGAGAAATGAGGGAACGAGCCAGACAGGTACCTGGAAGAGCAGCTATCCAGACAGGAGGGAGAGCAAGTGCAAAGGCCCTGAGTGAGAGCAAATATGACATCATCTTACCTATGTTCTTAGTGGATTGTCCTGGCTACACTGTTGAGAGTAGATTATTGACTGTCAGGGGTGGAAGCAGAGAGAGTAATTAGGCTATTGCAATAATCCAGAGGAAGGTGACAGTATCTTGGACCAGACTGGTGGCATTGGAGTTGATGAAAAGTGGTTGGAGCCTGGGTATATTTTGAAGGTAGATCCATCTCCTTGCCTTTCCCTCAGGAATTACCAATTCATTGGTCAGTGACTGGGACTGTAATATACTACCTTTTACCTGGGGGGTGTGGCTACTTCATTGAAAAGACATTGTAGGGCCCATCTCTTGCTGTCTTGCTCCTTCTGTTCTAACTATGCTTGGGGGTGTGCACACAGTAGGCTATTCTCCATGCATCTGGCTGGGTATGTGACCCAACTGTCCTCAAAAGCAAGGGCACCCTCAACTTCCTATCCCCCCCAAAAAAGCAGATGCCAAGATCTAGATCTTGGAAAAAAGCAGGAAGCCTCACATTAGGCCTCAGGGTGCAGTGGTGTTCCCAGAGGCAACTTTACTCTGATCTCCGGAATTACTGGGCACTGGGTTGGCCTGCTGACAAAGTTGATATTTTGTTCCCCATTTGGCTGGTGACATGGGTCTTTTTATACTATTTGGGGCCTGAATGGAAAAAGGGTGAGTGACTGGCATTCATCAATAGTCTTCACCACATAAACAAGATTTTAAGTGTCATTATTTTAAAGTATGCTAAGTTTCACATTTTTGTTTCTCTTTTTCTAGTGTTCACATGGTTCCATGGCTATGTTAGTCAGTAACTTTATTGAGTGACCACTGTGCTAACCAGCAACTAATAGAAAAAGTGCAAAATACGGCCCTTACTTTCTAGAAAGGAAGAGTTCATTGGAGTTCCCCTAGGGTCTTCCCCACTTCCTGAGTTGGGTCCTCTAAAATATGCTAACGGTAGCTGTCAGATCGGATTCACTGAATGTGGTGAGGTCTGATGCCAGACATTCTCCAGGGCCCTCACTGATTATACCCTTATTTTAAAGCCGCACATACCTTGTCACATGTGGATTATTTCTATTTGCTTTTGTGCTTTAAACACGCTCCATGCTTAGCATTCTAAGTATAGGAGATCCCACTTCCAATTCAAGGGGCATGGGCATTCATTTTGCTGATTCAGATTGTTAGAATTCTCTCAAATAGTGTTAAAAGGGAATCCTTCATTTTATAGACTCTTTATTGCTTGGAGGGAAGACAGGGTGGAAAGGATTATACTCACTCATTTGAACCCTGTAGAAGAGAGGACAGGTCTAAATTAGTGAAAAAGCCTGAATTATAGATTTTTTAAAATGCAGTTTTATTACTTTCAGACATATTTATGGGAACCTGAAGTATAGGTCTTCTGGGGACCACATAATTTATTAAAGAAAAAATTTTATGTAAAATGGATGCTTTTAGAGTGTTTGAAAGTTAATTTTCCTAAGTGCTCAACTTTTCTTCTGATTGCTTGGCACCAGTATAAATTTCTTCACAAAACTTTGTTTCATAGATATTATTAAATAAACCTCAGTGTAGCTTTTATTTCAATTATAATAAATTCTACTTTAATGGGGCCTGAATTAATTTTATTTTACTACAACTTAAAAATCTTTTTATAGGCCAATTTTGATGATCTGTGGAGGAAGTTTGTTACATATTCATCTGGTGAACAACTTTTTGGATTGCCTGTGACTGATTATGAGGTTTTACACAAAACTAGGTAAGTATAGAAATTGGGCAAGTATTACATGCAAATAATGAAACACTGCCCATTAAAAGAATCATGTCATCATTAAATCCTTTATCATGCAGAGAAGAGCCTCCCTTAGACCACTCCTAAATATTTCCCTTATTCCTGGCTGTTGCTGACCTACCAGATCCATAGTTGTCACATGTAAAACAAACATTCTTGGGGAATGCAAAGTACATTGCAAAAATCCCAGTGTTTTTAACCTATATTTAGCCTGTGCTTTACTTTGTCCTCTTGAATATTTTTAAACAGTGTCTATTATTGTGCAGAAGCACGCAAATAAAATATATTGTTTATTTAGAGGACTAGTCTCCCTGGCTTTCCAGCTCTTCTTACTTTTATGCTAAGTGCTCTTTTCTGTTGGGTAGACATAGAAATTCATCAGGGTTGAAGGCCAAGGAACTTCATTGATTTTAAACAATACATAGATCTAAGATTTAAGCAACAATATTTTATTGGAATTTTATGTAACTTTCCTCAAGGTCAGAATTAAAACAGTGGCTTTTTGCTTATTAGGATTATGGTTTTAGAAAAGGACTTTATGTTGACTTCTTTCAAAGTCGATTTACGTCTTTGCAAGAGAGACAAGAAATCGTCCAACCATAAATTAATGCCTCAGCCTACTTTAGGGTACATAGCTTGTATTCTTTTTCCAAAGCAGTCATTCACCAAGCTTAATCTGATAACCAGTTGCATTAGAACTGCAGGCATCTGTTGCTTACCCTGATTTGCTGAATCAAAATCTCAGGGATTGGGTCTTGCATTTTTATAAATTCTCTAGTTAACTCTTTTGCACGTTCATTCCGAGACTCTGTTTTATTTTAACTGGCAGAATTCCAGGAAAAACAATCATCTTCATTTATCATCTGGACCAATGGACCCTTTTAATTTTTTAATATTTTAAAGTAATTGATGAATAATTTGCAAATTAAGAATAAGGGAATAGTGAAACACACTTTTGTTAGAAAATGTAATAAAAATTTAAGCAGAGAAAACCCTCACTTTTACTCCATTAACACCCTGGTTTGAAGATACACACGCAAAATGGAGACTGATTCCAGAATGTGACTGGAGCCCAACCAATGTGAGTTGACTCTTTGGTGAGTCAGAAACTACCAAAGATAAGTTGTTGCACAAAGAAAACCTGATTTACTGCAAATAAGGAAATCATAGGCAATGGCTTCCAAAGCAATGGCTCCCCAAGAAATGGTGAATGGTTCCTTTTGTTTAGGGTTAGGATGAATGTTTAACGTAGAGATGGGCATCAGGTCACACATGCGCCTTAAGGAAACATGCCTAATCACACATTGTATGTTATGCAAATGAGGCTGTGCTCTTCTTTGGGCTGAGCTTTAGTGTTATAGTGAGGTAAAGGTGATTGGAGGTCTTTCCAGAGGTTCCCTCCATGGTCCATCTGCACAGGTGCTAGTCAGAGGTTTGGCTCAGAGGGTCTGGATGGTCAGGTCAGGTGGGAGGTCTTGTCAGGGGAGTGGCCATCACCTAAGGGGTGCTTTCAGGTTTCCTTTGCCCAAGTGAAGAGGGAAGCTGGAAAGAAGATCTTAAGGAAAAATGTAAGAGAAAAATGAATAAATAGAAACAGGTGGGTAGTGAAGGTCAGGTTATGGGGTCTCCTAGGTGACACAACCAACTGCTCATCAGCTGTCCTGCATGAATGTGGATCATACTCATTCTGTAAACTCTGATTTCTGGTTTCAAATCCATCTCCCACAGCTTCTAGCTTATTATTACTTCTGATTCTTCTTGCACTTGGATTGTTAAAACACAAAACTGTTGAAAACTCAGACACTCATAGTTTTGTTGAAGAGAGGATCACTATCTTTCTTACATTATAAGTGCCAAAATCTTTATTTGTAGATTTGAATCATTAAGTCAATGAATTTCTTCATTTCTGCATCATCTGTCTCCTTTGAGAATATATTTGCCTTCAGCATTCATCCACTTAGGGGAAGTCCCCAGTAAAATCTATGCAAACATCACAAGTAATGAAAGAACAATCATTTATCCTTTTCACAATATGGGATGGTCTAGGTTCTTATAAAGCACTTCGTGATGAAGCTCTTGCCTCTATTGAAATATATTGCTCACTCATAAGGGACTGATCTGAGTAAAATTCATCTAGGTAATCGTCATCTAAAGACCCACAGTCTGAGATCTCACTACACAGTTTCACTATTACAGTTAGAGTCTAGAGTGCTGCTCTGTGTCTTTCTCTTTAATATTTGGGGAGAACCGTTCTTATCAGTTGTCTTCTCTTTACTGTTTTAGGTTAAAAAAAAAAAAAACAATTCTGAATGCTTAACCCTATTAAGTGAAAACTAACCAAAGATCAAAAGAACACAAAGATGGTTGATGTCTGTCTGGTGTTCTTTTCTGATACTTTCTTAAGATGATGCAATGAGGGGTGCCTGGGTGGCTTAGTTGATTGAGCATCTGACTCTTGGTGTAGTTTAAGGTCATGATCTCAGGGTCATGGGATTGGTCCCACATTGGGCTTGTGCTCAACATGGAGTCTGCTTGGGATTCCATCTTTCCCTTTCCCTCTGCCTGTCCCCTCTCTCTCTCTCTCTCTCTCTCTCTCTTTCTGTCTCTCTCAAAATAAATAAATAAACCTTTAAAAAAAAAATAAACCAATGCTTTGGGTGTCACAGTATGAAACTTGAAGGATGACTGTTGTCCCTTCCTATGGGAGATCTTGTCATACTTTTTGTATTATTTTAGTCATTTTTAGCATAGCTGGGAATACTCTGTGATTAATAATGAAATAGTTCCTAAGATGATCAGCAAAATGAATCAGCAAAATGAAGTAAGAACTGGAAAAATAAGATAACCAAGATTCCAGAATGTGTTTTAGATTTATAAAAGGGTCTGATGTGCCCTTTTGATAATTGCAAGATAGAATGAGTTTTACTATATTAAAAACATAAGCAAACCTTGCCTTTGGTCTTTGGATTATTTACAATAAGTAATAAAATTGTGAATATCAATCCTTAAAAATAGAACCACTCAAAAAATAACCTCAAAAACTAAAATTGTGTCTCAGGGACATTCATGGTCTGCTAAGGACTGAGGCATTCTTGGGAGTATCCACAAACTCTGTTGAGTGTTCATTTTTTGATGTTTGACACAATAAAGGACTTTTGTTTTGCTTGGATCTATAATCACTCCTCTTATTCTTGTAATGTATATAATTCCATTTGGGTACATAAGGGAAAGCTTTCAGTAGGAAAGTGATGTATAAGTCACTTTTCTAAAGGCAGATGTTCTCATAAAAAACCAGCTTGCATTTGGAAGAAAGACAATCAAAACCTTAGCCTGAGCTTTGATCTTATTATCAGGTTCTGGTCACATTGTTTGCAATGTTTGGAACCATAATAATAATCACACCATTTGTTAATGTGAAGTCTTAGTATGACTTGGAATGTTTGAAAACTATAAAATTGACCTAATTGATGGGGCTTTAATAAAATTTTTGTTTGGAAACTGACAGAGTTGCTTGCATGTTGGTGTCTGTAAGACATTATACATGTCATGTATGAAATGTTTGATTGGATGAATTCTGCCTGTCCAATAATGATATTTATTTTTAAGATATACATTATGTTATAACTTAATTATTTGGTTTCTCAGAAAAGAGCTCAACTTGCTGCAGAAGCTGTATGGACTATATGATACTGTAATGAACAATATTAGTGGCTATTATGAAATACTTTGGGGAGATGTAGACATTGAAAACATTAATGCAGAACTGCAGGAATTTCAAAACAGGTGAGTTTGAATTGAATTAAGCTTACCTTTTTATAATGCCTATCTTCATAGGAACTGTAGGTATTTTACAAATACATTTATCTTCTGATATATAGCTATATACAGATAATGCTTCAAAGAAATGTGTAGTGATGTGATTTTTCTTTTTTTCTAAAAGGTGTCGTAAACTCCCAAAAGGACTTAAAGATTGGCAAGCTTTCTTGGACCTGAAAAAAAGAATTGATGATTTTAGTGAGTCATGTCCTCTGCTGGAAATGATGACCAATAAGGCAATGAAACAGAGACACTGGGACCGAATCTCTGAGTTAACTGGAACCCCATTTGATGTGGAATCTGATTCTTTTTGTCTTAGAAATATTATGGAAGCACCACTACTTAAACATAAGGATGACATAGAGGTACATAAGCTTATAAGATCTTATCACTGGTTCATTAAAGAACATCTCTTATTTTTCTGAAAATTATGCAAATGGACATTTGATTTAAGGGTGTACTAATTGCTCTATATATTGTACCCTCAAAATTTGGAATGGTCCTGAACATCCTTTGGTTTTGCAAAATAATATAGTAACTCGAGGAGATAAGATGATTATTTGAAATATGTTAGTTTGGGAGATCCTCAATCTATCCTCCTTGTCCCTTAACTAGCTCTCATTTTTAAAAAAAAAAATCTGTTTATTTATGTATTGCATTGCTGGTGAATTCCTCAGAACTATTAATATTAATAGTATGTGCCTGTTGCCTTTT
The DNA here is from genome assembly GCF_009829155.1 of Mustela erminea. NCBI lineage: Eukaryota > Metazoa > Chordata > Mammalia > Carnivora > Mustelidae > Mustela > Mustela erminea. The sequence goes on from NC_045617.1 coordinate 85,701,176, forward strand.
TGTTATTCATTTTCTGGCTCTTTTGTAATTCCTTTGTTCTTGTCTTCTCTCACTCTCTTCTTTTGTTATTTGTATATCCGTAGTGGTATGCTTTATCTCTTGTGTATCGACTACAGGTTTTTTCTTGGTGGTTGCCATGAGGCTTATATATAACAATATATTTATAACAGCTTGTTTTCAGTTGATAACTGAAGCTTGAATGTATTCTAAAGCTCTACATTCTTACTCCTCCCCCACTGCATTTTGTTTTTGATACCACAGTTTTCATTTTTTTTATCCGTGTCTCCACTGACAAATATTGTAGTTATAGTTTGTTTTACTACATTTGTCTTTTAACCTTCATATTGGCTTTTTAAGTAGTTAACTTACCACCTTTACAACATTAGACTGTTCTGAATTTTACTATATATTTACCTTTACCAGTGAGATCTACACTTTCATATATTTCCTGTTACTAATTAACACTGTTTCATTTTAGCCTAAAGAAGTCCCTTTAACATTTCTTGTATGGTTCGTCTAGTAGTGATGAACTCCTTAAGTTTTGGCTTGTCTGGAAAACTCTTTAGCTTTCCTTTGATTCTGAAGGACAACTTTTCCAGGTAAGGTATTCATGATAATTTTTTTTCCTGTCATCACTTTGAATATATTGTGCTCCTGTCTTCTGGTATGCAAAGTTTCTGCTGAATAATCTGCTGTTGGTCTTGTGGGAGTTTCCTACATAACAAGTAGTTTTTCTCTTGCTACTTTTCTGATTTCCTCTTTGTTTTTAGCTTTTAACACTATAATTATAGTGTCTTGGTGTGGGTCTCTTGGGTTCATCTGTTTTGAAATTCTCTGGGCTTCTGAGATCTAGTTTTCAGCCATTATTTTTTCAAATACATTTCCTGCCCTCTTGTCCTCCTGAAATTCCTATAATGTGAATGTTGGCTTACAGGATCTATAAGTCCCTTAAGTTGTCTTCACTATTTTTCATTCTTTTTTTCTTTTTGCTCTGGTTGGGTAAGTTCTGGGCCCTGTCTTCAAGTTCATGATCCTTTCTTGTGCTTCATCTAGTCTGCTGTTGAACTCCTTTATTGTGCTTTTCAGTTCTGTGATTGTATTCTTCAGTTCCATGACTTCTATTTGGTGCCTTTAAAATACTTTCTTTCTCTTTGTTGGAATTCTCACTTTGTTTATGCATTGTCCTCCTGAACTTGGTGGGTATTTTTATGACCATCACTTTGAGTTCTTTATCTGGTAAACCACTCATCTCTGTTTCATTAAAGTCTTTTTCTGAGGATATTACTTGCTTTATTTGAATCATATTCCTGTTTTTTTCATTTTACTTTGCTCTGTGTTGATTTTTATGCATCATATAAGACAATAACCTCTCCTTGTCCTGAAGGAGTGGCCTTGTGAGGAAATAAACCTTATCCTTCAAGCCTGCCCTAGCTCTTGGCTGTCTCTCAAACCTTTATGTTTGTCCCAGTGGTCTACTTTGTCTTTAGATGCTCTCAGTAATTGAGGATGTAACAAGACCTATCAGGTCCCGAAGTGGAGGATTTCAGTCAGCACCTAGACTTAGGCTGATTGGAAACTACATCCTTAGGCAACAACTATTAAAGCATGCAAATATGCCTATTTAAGGGAATACTAGGATATGGACATTTATATATGTTCTCTCTGCACTAAAGCTGGGAATGACAGCCAGTTAGGAACTTTCTTTGCTTGCTACCATTCTGTTGAACCCATGAACAAAAGCCCTGCTGGTCACCACAGTCAGGCTATCAAGGGATGTGCCTTTTGCATGACAGCCACAATTGTGGAGTGCCAGTTTTTTACACAGGCTCCTTTGTTGGAGATGCCAGCATTTGGGAGCATAGCATAAGGAGTCTGAATATCACACTCACCCTTCAAAGTCTCTGGAGAGGATTACAGTTGACCTTTGGATATATGTTTAATTAGGACTCTGCTCCTCAGGCCACAACTGTGAAGAAAAAGCAATAGGCCTCTTTCACAGTAAGAAACTGGGCATTTCAGTCTCATGTCTCAGTGCTCAGCACTGGGAGGTGGGTAACTAGTTAAGAACTACCACCCCCACCCCCCCGCCATTTATTCTAGTCCTGTGCACCTCAAACATAAGCCTCATTTGCCACCATAATCAGGGGATCATCCAGATCCCCTGTGTGGCAGCTACAAAACAAACAAACAAAAACAAAAACAAAAACAAAAACCAGAGTGACTGAAATGTGCATAAGCTCCTTTCAGGGAGATACTGGTGACCTACAGTGTGGTAAATGGACACTGCAACAGTGGTGCCCACCAGTATCCATCTTGGGAGAGTATTTTGGGAGGCCCCAAGTTGTGTATTAAATTAGATGCCCGCCCCTCAGGCAGAAACTCTAATATAAGCAAATAGGCCTTTTTCACAGAAAGGATGGGCAGTTTCCAGGAGTCTGCCTCTGTGTGGGACTCACGGGTGTAACCAGATACGTCGATGCAAACTATTTACAAGGGCTTGCTGAGCCATCTCCCCTCCCCCTCACCTTACAAGAGCCCTCAAGCTTGGGTTTCATCTCCATCTACTGGTGTGTGTATATTTTCTGCTCTGGTTCATGGAGATGTTTGTTTGGTTTTTAAGCCTGGCTATGTTTTCTACTTTCTCTGTGTACATTTTATCAGTTATTCTATATTTTTGGAGGTGAGGAACTGTACCATGTAACTGGAAATCTCTCATATATATGATTTTGAGTTTTCTGCCTTTTCTTCCCCCTTCTTCTTTTTTTTTTTTTAAATTATTTATTTACGAGAGAGAGAGAGAATAAGCAGGGGGAGTAGCAGAAGGAGAGGGAGAAGCAGACTCCCCACAGAGCAGGGAGCCCAACACAGGAGTTGATCCCAGGACCCTGGGATCATGACCTGAGCTGAAGGCAGATATTTAACCCGCTGAGCCACCTAGGCTCTCCATTTCCTTCTTCCCTTCTTAACAATACATGTACACCAGCAATATATATTTCAAAGAATTTTGTCCTATTTATAAATGCCATTCCAATACTATTGAAGGAAATAAGGAATTGAAAAAGAACTTTGGTGTCCATCTCATTCTTATAAGTAGGTTTTATACTGAAGAATATAGCCATTTGTAAGCTGTGCTTTGAAAAATGCCATTTTGTAATTCCAAGGAATTCTAAGGTTCAGTTACTATTTGTACCCCAAAACAGATTCTCAGCACTGTATATGCCAGTACGTCCTGTTTGCTCTGCTCTGCATGTCCTGCTGTTTGCCAAGTTGGATTCTTTCTGTTCTGGGACTCACTACCACTAAAGGAACTCTTTCCTCTGCCCCCACCACCCACGGGAATCCCACTCAGTCTCATGCTCCCTCCTCAAAGAGGCCTTCTCTCCTGCCTGCACGCAGAAGTCCTTTCTCCCTCTTCGGAACTCCCAACAAGTCATACCACTCTGAGGACATTTATTTTTTTTATTTTTATTTTTTTAAAGATTTTATTTATTTACTTGACAGACAGAGATCACAAGTAGGCAGAGAGGCAGGCAGAGAGAGAGGAGGAAGCAGGCTCCCCACTGGACATAAAGCCCGATGCGCGACTTGATCCCAGGATCCTGGGATCATGACCTAGGCCGAAGGCAGAGGCTTTAACCCACTGAGCCACCCAGGCGCCCCTGAGGACATTTATTATATGCTACTTTGTATTATAATTATTTGTGGAAATACCTTGCCCCTTTCAATTCCTTTCCATCTCTGAGATCTGTGATTCTGAGTATGAAAACAAATAGAAGCATGATGGGAAAAATATGTTACTTTTATTTTCCTTTATGAGACTTTCATATCAAGGACTCTCAGAAAAACAGGAAACCCTGTGAGGAAAAAAAAAAAAAAAAAAGAAAAGAAAAGACTTTTAAGCAAATGAGACATTCAATTAGGGCAAGAGCAGGCTGGAATACAGAAACGATTCTATGCTACTTTGAAGAGTTCAAAGGACCCCCCACATATATTCTCCCTTGTTTCCTGTAACAACCTGCTGAGATAGAGCAGCTGTTACTATTTCCATTTTGGCCAAAAAACTCCAATTAAAATGTAATCAAGAAACATGAAGATTTAAACTCTGCTATTGCGTGTATATGGTATCATAAAAGAACTAGTAGTCAGATGGTCAGAAGGTTTCCTTGGCCATAAAATGACTAAATGACTTCTAGGTTCAAGCTTGAAAATGCTATGATTTTCTAAGGCACTTAATTTGTAATTGGAAATGTCATGACATATTCTTTGATCTCCCTCTGAAGGATATTTGCATATCTGCCATTAAGGAGAAGGATATTGAAGCCAAGCTGACTCAGGTGATTGAAAATTGGACCAACCAGAACCTGAGTTTTGCAGCATTTAAGGGAAAGGGAGAGCTCCTTCTCAAAGGAACTGAATCAGGAGAGATCATCACCTTGATGGAGGATAGTTTAATGGTCTTAGGTTCCTTACTAAGCAACAGGTAATTTTATACTTTGGGGGAAGGTTTTAACTTGGTTTCTAGGGTTATATAATACTGGATGAAAGCCCAGTTTTGCATCTATGGCATAACACAAGATTCTGAACTCAAGGGCTCACTCTTGTCTGTCCTTAAATGAGCTACCTATTTCCCTAATGATCATGGCTTCTGTCTCTTCTTTATTGTACTCATTTCTTCTTAACTGTTTTTCTGGTGGGCACCGTCATAATTATTTCCCCTCGGATTGGCAGTTTATCTCTTGAACATCTTGGCTCTCCACTGAGATGACATATTCATTTTGTTTTCTTTCTCTTTGGTTCCTCCACGTTGTTATCTTTGCCTTCCTTGGCTAGCCCTGCTCAGATGTTCACCCAGTGACCCAGGAAAAGTATGCTGGCAACACATGAAAGGAATATATTATTAGGGGCTTATTATGTAAACCCTTCATGCATTCTTTTATGAGGAGAATGGTCTATATGTGTGTTGGTTTTACTTTTCCCTAAGCGAGACAACCTATCCATCATTGGATTACTGAAACAGCTGGAAGGTGACTGTGACCTTGAGTGCAGTTTTTAGAAATGGGACTCAGATTAAGTATACTGTCAGGTCGTAATCTGGACATTAGCAACCTCTAATCCCCTAGCTGACTATGCAATAATTCTCAACTGTTCTTCATTTCAGCACACCTAAGAAATATGACATTACCTCATCATTAGCAGAATCAATGTCTGGGGTGCATGGGAATTCTAATATCCCTTCTCTAGGTTGGAATTACTGGTTAATGAATGATACCCTCCATGACTGCTGGCCTCAAAGGCACACTTGCACTTGGATAATGACCTAACTCCAAAGCTCCTAGTTCTGGGAGTTCTGGGTTGACTTGTTGGGGTTAAAACTGTACATATAGGGCTGCCTGGGTGGATCAGTGGGTTAAGCCTCTGCCTTCAGCTCAGGTCATGATCTCAGGGTCCTAGGATCGAGTCCCACATCGGGGTCTCTGCTAGGTGGGGAGCCTGCTTCCTCCTCTCTCTCTCTCTCTCTGCTTGCCTCTCTGCTTACTTGTGATATATCTCTGTCAAATAAATAAAATCTTAAAAAAAAAAAACTCTACATATATCTCTGCTTTCAAGGAATCTGAATAATCCTGGCAAAGGTGACCATAGGATATTCAGTGGTTCTTAAACTTTATGGGATACTGCTTCCATTGCTCATTGCAAATTTTTCTTTGCTGATTTCCTGGGTGATGTCCTCTTGAAGAAAGACTGTAGATTCATCTGAACAGTGTCTATAGCCAACGAATTTGGGATTGGAAGCCTTTCTTAGTTTCATTTTTAACTTGGATTTAGCCTGATTAGTATAATATTTATTTATAGTACTAGTAAACTCAGTGCTGACACAGTGCCTGCTGGGTCTCTAGGGCTACCTGGGTGTGACTTCAGGAGGAAATTATTTATCTCCATAGGTGAGACTTGACTCCAGATACTGCCTGGTTGGTGACACCTTGCTAGTGGATTCCTGATTGATCTATAGGACTAACTATCCATCATGACAGGTTCCACTAGCCAAAGTTGTGCAATGACCAAAGGGCAGAACGTGGTTATGCTAGATCTTATTTCAAGTCTCCCTTTTTGAGGCTGGGAAGTTACACACCGTCAAAGATGATTTTTTTTTTTCCTCTCTCTGTGCAGGACCATTTTTATCCTAAAAATCTAGGTGCTTCAACCCCCTGAAGTGTCCATCTGTACCATCTTAGTGTGCTTGTCTTAATTTCGAAGACGCTTTTAGCATATTGACTTCTTTTGGCTCTAGAGTGTTGGCCAGATGGACAGTATAAATTGAGTGTTGAGTCAAAAGCCTCTTACTACCTGAATAGCTCATGTATCTCCTACATAACTCCTCTTATACCTCTCTATATAGCGTGGGCTTCTAGAGAAGTTATGGGTTTCATCCAGACATCAGACTATACCCAGAAGAACCCCCTTCTGTATGTAAGCAACTGCAAGTCACCCCACCCTGGATTATGAAAAGTTTGAAGAGTGTTATAATAATGGCCACTCACCAGCAATGTCACTATACCACATCAAAACTGCTTGTCATTGCCACAAACTGAGATCACCTTCTTTATCCAACTATAGGTAATTGGGTCCCTACCTGGTAGCTTCCCATCACGTCTTGCACGACATCCCCTGTATTTCTTGTCTTTCTTGGCTGGGCCTGGCTTTCTGGACACCTCAAATTGTCACAAACTCTGCAGCTAGCCCTGATGTTGAGAAAAGAGGAAGCATGCAATTTGGGGCCAACTATTCTGGATCTCTAACTCCCTAGAATCTAGGCATAGTGCTTGGTGGAATTAAAGTCTATGGGTGAGAAGAGCCCATCTGGAGGTGAACATCAACCCTCAATCTTGACTATTGGCCTTGTCGTCATAGTTACAGAGACCAGGAACAGTGCCCTGTGTGTTATTCCTGCAGTCAGTGCTCACTTAGATTTGGTTCACAGTAGTCTTCTAAAAACACCTTACTCTGTGTCATCCCTTTCCTTCCAGAAACAACCAGCACAATCATTTTGCTGGACCTCTGTGTCCAACACTTGGCCCATCTTCCTGGTCTGTGACTCATACACAGAAACAAGGAAAATCGCTATAATGATATGAGTTTTATGCCTAGAAAAACAAATATCTCATTCACTGTATGAAATTTATTAGGAACTGCCTTTTAGGGAAAAAAAAAAGTTAATTTCCAAAGGAATGTTTCTCCTCTAATATACTTTTTTTAAAAAAAGATTTTATTTATTTATTTGACAGAGAGAGAGATCACAAGTAGGCAGAGTCAGGCAGAGGGTGGTGGGGGGAGCAGGCTCCCCGCTGAGCAGAGAGCCTGATGTGGAGCTCTGTCCCAGGACCCTGAGCCAAAGGCAGCAGCTTAATCCACTGAGCCACCCAGGTGCCCCTCGTCTAATTTACTTTGTTAGGCCATAGTATTTTCTGCATCATCCTTCAAATACGGTATTTTTCCATTTTTACTTTTTAGATATAATGCTCCATTTAAAAAAACTATCCAGAGCTGGGTGTATAAATTGTCCACTTCCTCAGATATAATTGAAGAGTGGCTGGTAGTCCAGAACCTTTGGGTGTATCTTGAAGCTGTCTTTGTAGGTGGAGATATTGCCAAACAACTCCCTCAGGTAAATACGGTTTTTGTAACTACCAAACGTACAGTTTGATGTGTGTTGTCTGTATGTCTCTGTAAAAGTCTTTACAAAGACATATGGCTGTACCTTGATTATTTAAACCAGGGTTGGCGATCTCTGGCCCACATATCTGTTTTTGCAAATAAGTTTTATCAGAACACAGCTGTATCTATTCATTTATGTTCTGTCTACAGCTGCTTTACCATTGCCGCAGCAGACTTGAGTGGTTATATCAGAGAACATATGGCCCACAGAGCCTAAAATATTTACTATACAGCTCCTTTGCAAAATAAATTTTTAAAATGTGCTGATTTCCTAATTTATATTAGTAGAAAGAAGAAATTCACAAATTTTCAAATTTCCAGGTTTTCTGAGGTTGTAAGGTACATTCAAATGTGGTACTATTAAATTATAGTTGTTCATCTCTTCTAAGAGGTTACCTTACAATCTTCCTCTGAGATTAGAATTAAAATTAATCTGTATTGTATAAGCACAAATTAACTATTAGTAAATTGACCAGTAATAGATCAGAAATATCCCATGGGGCAAAGAAACATCCTCAGAAGCCCTTAACAAAAATCTTTTAAACAGCTTTATTTGGGCCTTTTAAGTAAATACACTTACTAATAGCTTTATACTATAAAGGTAATGTCCCTCTTATGAAATTAAGGCTGCTCTTTCTGAATTTCTATAAATACAGGATCTATATAAATTAAAAATCAAGGATAAAAGTGTTTTTTTTTTTAGATTTTATTTATTTATTTGACATAGAGAGATCACAAGTAGGCATAGAGGCAGGCAGAGAGAGAGAGGAGGAAGCAGGCTCCCTGCTGAGCAGAGAGCCCAATGCGGGACTCGATCCCAGGACCCTGAGATCATGACCTGAGCTGAAGGCAGAGGCTTAACCCACTGAGCCACCCAGGTGCTCAAGGATAAAAGTGTTTTGAAAATGACTTGTTTCCCTTTGTAACAACACGTTTTTAAAAATAATTCTTTTCTTTTTCAATCAGAAAGTTGTATTGTTGAAAAAAAAATACCCTTAAAAATTTTAAGAATCAAGTTTATGCCATTTCTTGAGGCATTTTTGCAATTGAATGCAAAGCTTAATATCATCCATAGTAAAGAGAGAAATTTCATTTGCAAGAATGTAAATGAAGCTTTGTTCTGGGGTTTTACTTTTTTTTTCTTTTTCCTGGGGTATTTTTGAGCTGTAATTATTCAGAGGATCTTGAGATCAGATTATTTTCATGCTTCTTCAGTTTGCTCATCAAACCAAACACCTGGGGTGCTGAAAGACTAGATTTGAGCTTTAAGTTGATAGCTCTGCAAATTAATTGTGTGGCATTTTGAAAAATATATTAAATGTAAGAAAACAAATAAGCGATAAGCCCCATTGTGACAAAGCAGTATTTCAATAGACAGTTTTATGGCTGGTTTTTTGTTGTCCAGAGTTAATGCAGATGAAAAAAAATTGCTCCTTTAAATTATATAGACTGAGAACTAATAGAAGCCGGTCTGAGGAACTCTAGAAAATTCCAGAATGAAGACTTTGCTTTATTCAAATGTTAATTTTTACTGACTAGGAGTTTTGTTTTAGGAAGCAAAGCGGTTTCAGAATATTGACAAGTCCTGGACGAAGATAATGCAGCGAGCTCATGAGAACCCCAATGTGATCAGTTGCTGTGTTGGAGATGAAACCATGGGGCAACTTTTACCTCATTTGCACGAACAGTTGGAAGTATGTCAGAAGTCACTCACAGGGTAAGAGTGGAAGTTGTTAAGTTTCCTCTCATTTTATATGTGATGGTGTTTTCTCCCAAACAAGTAAATAATATTGATGGCACTTCTGGTTTGATAGGGATGGCTAAAGTGGCTCTAGGAATTTAGCATGAATTTAATTTTCCTGCAAAAAAGAACCATAGTTTTGGGGGTTGGGGAGTTAAGGCATTGTAGTAGTTTTATAGGGCTGCTGTAAGAAATTTCCACCAACTGGGTGGCTTAAAACAACAGACATTTATTTGCTCACATTTTGGGAGGCAAGAGATCTGAAATCAAGATGTCAGCACCTTCTGAAGGTGCTGATGGAGAATCTTCCCTTCCTCTCCAAGGAATCCTCCTTTCCTCTCCTTGGCCTGTGGCTGCATAACTCAGATCTCTGTGTCTTTGCATGTCCTTCTCCTCTTCTTCCTGTGTGTCTCTTATGAGGACTCTTGTGATGGGATTTAGGGCTCATCTGGATCAACCAGGATTCTCTCTTCTCAAGATCCTTAAATTCAGTGCATCCACAATGACCTTTTTTCCAAATAAGGCTACATGCACTGCTTCCAGGGAACAGGACGAAGACATATCTTCTGGAGGACTACCATTCAACTCACTACAGGCATGGAGTAGAGATGCACACTATGCGAGCAATTAGCCAGACAAATTCATGGATGGTTTTCTTAAAAGGCAGTTCATTATCAATTTCTGTTTGAAATAGAGTTATGGGATATCCTAGTTTGTCCAAGTTTATATGCCTCTGCCCCAACTTCATGACTAGTGGGTCCCCCAGGGCTTCTCCAGTATCCTGGTTGGGAGATAATTATGTGTTCATCCTGGGTTTAAGCCATCAAGTTCACAATATCCCTAGAAAGATCACAGTGATGTGATTTGAAGTGGGAGTTCATGAATGAATGGCAAAGAAAGAATTCTTGAGACATTTTTGGTACAAAAAGGTGGCTTTGTTAAAGCACAGGGACAGGACCCATGGACAGAAAGAGCTGCACTCGAATTGTGAGGAGCAGTTCGTTACATACTTTGGAGTTGCAGGGTGGGTAAAGACAAAGGAAGTTTCCAAAAATATTTTCATATGCTAAAGAAGACTTATAGAATCCTGGCTAAGGTTTTTGTTTTTGTTTAATTTTTATTTATTTTTTAAATTTCTTTTTAGTGTTCCAGAATTCATTGTTTATGCACCACCCCCAGAGTTCATGCAATACATGACCTCCTTATTACCTACAACAGGGCTCACCCAACCTCCTGCCCCCTGCCCCTCCAAAACCCTCAGATTGTTTTTCAGAGTCCACAGTCTCTCATGGTTTGCCTCCCATCCAATTTCCCCCAACTCCCTTCTCCTCTCCATCTCCCCATGTCCTCTGGGTTATTCTTTATGCTCCACAAATAAGCAAAACCATTTGATAAGTGACTCTCTCTGCTTGACTTATTTCACTCAGCATAATCTCTTCCAGTCCCGTCCCTGTTGATAGAAAAATTGGGTATTCAACCTTTCTGATGGAGGCATAATACTCCATAGTGTATATAGACCACATCTTCCTTATCCATTCATCTGTTGAAGGGCATCTTGGTTCTTTCCACAGTTTGGCGACTGTGGGCATTGCTGCTATGAACATTGGGGTACAGATGGCCTTTCTTTTCACTAGATCTGTATCTTTGGTGTAAATATCCAGTAGTGCAATTGCAGGGTCATAAGGAAGCTATATTTTTAATTTCTTAAGGAATCTCCACACTGTTTTCCAAAGTGGCTGCACCAACTTGCATCCCACCAACAGTGTAAGGATTCCTCTTTCTTTCTCCACATCTTCTCCAACACATATTGTTTACTGTCTTGTTAATTTGGGCCATTCTAACTGGTGTAAGGTGGTATCCCAATGTGGTTTTGATTTGGATCTCCCTGATGGCTAGTGATGATGAGCATTTTTTCATGTGTCTGTTAGCCATTTGTATGTCTTCTTTGGGGAAGTGTCTGTTCATTTCTTCTGCCCATTTTTTGACATGATTATCTGTTTTGTGTGTATTGAGTTTGAGGAGTTCTTTATAGATCCTGGATATCAGCTCTTTGTCTGTATTGTCATTTGCGAATATCTTCTCCCATTTCATGGGTTGCCTCTTTGTTTTGTTAACTGTTTCCTTTGCTGTGCAGAAGCTTTTGATCTCGATGAAGTCCCAAAAATCATTTTTGCTTTTGTTTCATTGCCTTTGAAGGCATATCTTGAAAGAAGTTGCTGTGACCATGTCGAAGAGGATACTGCCTGTGTTCTCCTCTAGGATTCTGATGGATTCCTGCCTCACGTTGAGGTCTTTTATCCATTTCGAGGTTATCTTTGTGTATGGTATAAGAGAATGGTCGAGTTTCATTCTTCTACACATAGCTGTCCTATTTTCCCAGCACCATTTATTGAAGAGACTGTCTTTTTCCCACTGTATGTTTTTTTCTGCTTTGTCAAAGATTATTTGACCATAGAGTTGAGGGTCCATATCTGGGCTTTCTACTCTGTTCCACTGATCTATGTGTCTGCTTTTATGCCAGTACTATGCTGTCTTGTTTTTGTTTTTGTTTTTTTAACAGTAAGATATTGGAAGCTCTTGCAGGAATGTTATACTCTGCCTGTCTCAAGTATTTGTCAATGGGCTGCAAGTTATAAGGAAATCTAATTTTATCTACATTTCTTTTTGCCCTTGTTCTCCACATCAACAGGAGGGCTCTTGAGAAAGAAGAACCATAGGTGATGGAGCAGGTTCGCTCTGAATCCCGTTCTTATTTTACTTGCTTTCCCAGGTGCCATCTATGACCTAGCACAGACTTTGGTTCTAACCAAACATTTCAGAGGCAAATGGGAATTGACTGTAGGTGTTTGCTATTATCTTACTGAAGATGTTAGGGATTGTGTCTTGGCTAAAAAATACCCCCAAATTACTAATTCAGAAAATGCCATTTGGTAATATGACTTTATTTAAAGGTATTTGGAGAAGAAGAGATTACTGTTTCCAAGATTCTTCTTTGTATCTGATCCAGTTCTCCTGGAAATTCTTGGACAAGCCAGTGATTCCCACACCATACAGGTATAGTCTTAAAATCTGTTACCTAAATTGCTTTTTAATACAGCATACATAATTTATAATAAAAATGAAGTTAGCAACTTAATAACACAGGCAGGAGAGTATTAAAAATTATATTGAGGGTAAAATGTCTTATTTCCTGTGTTTTCTGAGCTCATCAACCTAAAACAGGAGTCACTGATGATTATGCAACTTGACAGTTGAGTGACCTTAGCCAGCTTCTTAATTTTCCCGTGCCTTAGTTTCCTCATCTGTAAAATAGGAATGTTAATGGTTCCCACCTCATAGGATTATCATAAGGATTATGTGAGATCATGCACTGGAAAGTATTTAGAACACAGTATGTGCTCACTAAATGTATTCATTATTGTGAGTATTTTAGTCTAAATATTCTTAGATCAAATGGGGATTGTGGTTTGGATTTATTCAAATCCAAGAGCTTCTCAAGAGTTTTTAGACATTTCCAAGGGTGGTACTTCCAGAAAGCAGAACCAGGTGTGGGAGGCACCAAAACACCCCATCCCAGGGCTTTGTCTGGTTTGGCAATCTGGGAAGCCACTGCTAATGTCTTCCTTGCTGGTTTCTGGGGACCTGTGGGGAAGAAAAAAGAGTTGAGGGAGGTCAAAGCTGTGTCAGACAGAGAGAACCAGGAGAGAAGCAAGACAGAGATGTGTCTGGAAGGGACATAGGTAGGGACCGTGGGTTTTAGTCTCCATGTGGAGGAGGGCAACAGTCTTAATCCGGCCTCCATTGTGGAACAAGGGAATTTGCAGGAAACAGTCTGTGGGGCTGATCTTAAAAGTGGTCCTCTGAGTCAGTCGAGGATGAAAGCAGTGTTTTGTTTATTAGTTGAAGCAATGAAATGCGTTCTTTATCTCTTACATGTAAAAGCTTTTAAAAATGTCTCAGTGGCTTTTGTGTTTAGCCTCATGTATGATGCCTTTGCTCTGTCTTGTGCTTCCTACAGCCACATCTCCCTGCAGTATCTGACAACATAAACGAGGTGACATTTCATGCAAAAGACTACGATCGTATCCTGGCCGTCATATCAAGAGAAGGAGAAAAAATTATTGTAATTTAACTTGGTTAAAATTCTGTTATTTGGATTTATTTCAAAATTTAGGTTGAGGAGAGCACAATTCTCTTTTGAACAACAGAGAGTTAGGGAGGAGGGTGAACTTGGGTTCTAATCCTGTCACCTTGGCTTGGTTACCCTGGCTTTCTATTTCCTTCCACCTATAGCATTAGTTGATTTTTCTCATGTTTTAAATATGCTGTGTAAAATTATTTGCTTTGCATTGAGGTACTGGGATTTATCAAGTGAAGTGTGACATTTGTAAAAATAGGAAATTATTATCAATTTGTAATCTCTCTGTAATATACTTTTTAGTTGGACAATCCCGTTATGGCCAAAGGTCCGGTAGAGATTTGGCTTATGGATTTGTTAAAAATGCAGATGTCGTCCCTACATAATATCATTAGATCTGCATTCTACCAAATCAGTGATTCAGGATTTCAACTCTTACCTTTCCTCAACCACTTCCCAGCACAGGTGAGAATATATGTTTAAATAATGGAAATATGGGGGAAATATACTCAGGAAGCAGTTGGCCTTGATGGTGTGGCAGCCTTTGTAGCCCTGAACTAGCTAGGGAGGCCTTCCCACCCTCAGCAGCCATCTCCCTACTTGTCCACCTACATGGTTCTAGGCCAACCTGTCCCATTCCCAGGAAGAGGATTTGCCACTCTTCTCCCATCATTAAGGAAAACACTAAGACTAAACTCACTAATGGAAAATTTCATCTTACATATAAAACACACCTCTCATTATATGAAAGATATCTGTCCATGTATGGATTAGATGGTATATTTTCCATATACCTATGTATAGATATGTGTAAATACACATATTGCTAGAAACATAGACATAAATAAAAGGAATGAGTATATCTTTTATCTTTTCCTAAAACAAACTCTATCTTGGCTTTTGAGTATTTTCCCCTCAAGGGATTAAAAGTTGGCATAATCTGTTAAAGGAGGCCTCTTCATGCAGCTAACTTCCTAACAGGACAGGACCTTAAAGAGCCTGGGATTAGACCAGGTGTTCTCTTAAACAACCCTCACATTCTAAGGCTCTCAGGAACTTATCGCGTTGCGCCAAGTATTATTAAAACTGAGTGCAGGAAAAGAAGAGCCAACAGTTCATTCAAATTTTCAAATTCCAGCCAGAATAAATGAAGAATGATGCTTTGTGATCTGGGTCAGAGATAGCGTGGGAGAGAAGGCAAGAGATATCAAGGGAAAAAACACGCAGTTTTGACCCAAACTACACTTCTTGTCTAACTGCTTTTCCCAACCCAGTGTCTAAATCATGACTTAATGCACACACAGCGGAGACAGCTGAAATGATAGGAAATTACTTATTCAAATGACACAACTTACTGCTATAGAATCAAGCTTTATTAGAGAGAATATTCTGATATTGTATTTAATATTTTTGTATTGTGTAATCTCCTTGGCAAACCTTAATATCCTTCTTAGCTTTATTACCTTTGTGATGAAGCTTTATAAAATATTTGATAAGGTGAGAAAAATAGCTCCTTAGACCAAATCAGCATACCTTCCCTCTCCTAGAAAACTTGATTGCCTGTGTATTCTGAAGGAGATGATCAGTCTACTGTAGACAGAGCAGTTAGCATTGTGTGGAGAACTGAAAGCAAATTCAGAGCAGGCATGAAGTTGAGCAAGGATGGAGCAGGAAAGCTGACCAGCCGTCAGGATTTTCTATAGTGTGTATACAGCACAAATGAGGAGATGAAATTTTAAACAATTTTAGTGGGCGAACTTCAGTTATTTGGAAAAATTGCTGTAAGGAGTAATGGGGATATATATTCATCCAATATCTATTCTGTACATACATGTTCATTCAGTATATACATTACTTATTTCAACCATCTGGAAATGATGACTTAATATTTTAGTGTTTTCCTTTCTAGCCCTTTCCCCATGTTTATTACAGGTAACGAGTAACATCGAGGAGAATGAGCATTCTTGTTTTGTTTTCATTTTAATGAGACGTCCTCCAGTTTTCACCCTTAAGTGTCCTGCCTTCTTAAACTGAGTTAAAAAACACAATTTAAACATTTTTTGGTGTCTGAGGATAGTCATTTTATTTTTAAGTAATCTCTATACCCAACCTGAGGCTTGGACTTCACAACCCTGAGATCAAGGGTTGCATGCTTTGAGCCAGCCAGGCTTTGAAAGATTAGTTTTCAGACTTTACCACTAAGCAGTGATTTCTCAGAGAGTGTGGGTCTGTGTCTCTAAATCAGAGAGGCTTACACTGCTGGGTATTTTTGTCTTTTGCTTTGTTTTTTTGTTTTCATTTTTTTGGTGTGTGTTTTGTTGTTGTTGTTGTTGTTTTTTGGACTTCACAACCCTGAGATCAAGGGTTGCATGCTTTGAGCCAGCCAGGCTTTTAAAGATTAGTTTTCAGACTTGACCACTAAGCAGTGATTTCTCAGAGAGTGTGGGTCTGTGTCTCTAAATCAGAGAGGCTTACACTGCTGGGTATTTTTGTTTTTTGCTTTGTGGTTTGTTTTGTTTTGTTTTGTTTTCTTTTTTGTGTGTGTGTTTTGTTGTTGGTGGTGTTGTTTTGTTTTTCCTCTCTTGTGCCATTTTCTGCTGCTTTCAGAGTCAGAATTGGCTTGCTACTGGAAGCTTCCTGATGTGGGAGGTTTCCTCCACATCGGTTTGGTCTCACCTCAGTCGGGTGCCTTCATTTGTCTTCACCTGCAGACCACAGGTTTGGCCACTGCTCTAGCACAAAACATTTTGCAGTCTTGAGGAGGCAGGGATAAGCAAAGGGTTATATTCGTGCCTTAGCCACATTAATACCATGCCCAACTGTATCCCCATGCCACTCACTCTGTTCTCAGCCCTCCACCAAATGTGAGGTTGCCTTAGGTCCAAATGATCTCGGATCTGTTACTCAACTCTGCGGATGAACAAAAGTTCTTAAAGGGACAGCTGGCGCAGCAAGGTGAGGGTGGGCCTTGTCCCAACAATTTTATTCCTTTCTCAGGGTAGAAGTTGTAGGCAAGGTGACAGTCACAACTTCCCTATGCCATCATCAGGAGAAAAAGGACTAGCTTCTTCCCCTTCTCATTTTCTATCTCTCTCTCTCCTACAGATAAATATATAGAGAGAGAAGTAGATGTAGGAAAAGATACAGATGATAGAGGGAGTGGGAGATTAAGAAAGGAGAAAACGTACTGTTTCTAGAAGCTGCAAAGACAACTTTGGGAACTCTTCCTGCAGAAGAATACACAACAATGAGTCTAGTAATTCCATTTGCTTTTGTTGGTGAAGAAAAATCATCATATGGAACTATCTGGTTGTCTCATACCTTCCTCTATAGACAAATTTGTTAAGCATCCTTCATAAAATACATACAGCTCCATAAATGATAGCCGTTGTTTTCATTACTATTTATCTCTCTGCATTGAAATCATTAGATATCAGCACTTAGAACTTCAAATGTTTATTTTTCCCCTTTTGGGAGTGGAGAAATGCATGTCTTTTTTGAGTTTAAAGTGGGTCAAACCTTGCTCGCCTTCATATTGGATGAGTGACCGCCAAATTTTAATGCAGATATGCTTTAAATAGTTGGCAAATTTACTTATTATTTTTCTTCCGGATGCATAGGTGGGGCTTCTGGGAATTCAGATGTTGTGGACACATGATTCAGAAGAGGCTTTAAATAATGCAAAAGATGACAGGAAAATCATGCACGTGACTAATCAGAAATTTTTGGATATTCTAAATATTCTAATTGGCCAGACAACACATGACCTAAGCAAGTTTGATAGAGTGAAATTTGAAACTCTGATTACCATCCATGTGCATCAGAGAGATATTTTTGATGACTTGGTAAAGTACCTTTTTTTTCTTAAACTAATGTAGTATACTGATTAAAAACTTAGTGCTCCTAATAATGAGCAATTAGATATTATATATATGCCCTAATGTATATGAACCTTCCATCTACTTGGTCCTTTTCCAAAACTGTCTCCATATATACCATGTCTACAACTCTCTCCATTTGGTGGTTTAAACAACTATATATGTACATTCACATATGTCATTCTGAAAGGATGGAACCGACTGATGAGAGGGTAACTAACTACTTGTTCCATTACACCAAATCACCAGGGATAGGATACAGTCTAGGTGAGACTGGTCATGAGTTATTTGTTCCATTGAGAAATAAGTCTTGATCAAATAGAATCAAGCTTCAGAGAAGTCTCATGGACATTTGTCCAGTTGATAGCGTCCAGCAGGGCAGCATGGACTGAATTTGGACAATGTTGTGTAGGGTGAGAGTAGGAGGTGTGGTATTCGAACTCCCTTCAGAAACAGGGGTCTAAACAGCGGTCTTGAGCCAAAGTTCTCCTAAAGCAGTGGTTATCATTATAGGGTAGGAGCCCAGGAGGCTTTGATAAACACCCATTTGACTATCTTTGTCTTTTTTTTTTTTTAAAGATTTTATTTATTTATTTGAGAGAGAGACAGTGAGAGAGAGCATGAGCGAGGAGAAGGTCAGAGAGCGAAACAGACTCCCCATGGAGCTGGGAGCCTGATGTGGGACTCGATCCCGAGACTCCGGGATCATGACCTGAGCCGAAGGCAGTTGTCCAACCAACTGAGCCACCCAGGCGTCCCGACTATCTTTGTCTTTAGCTACCATTGCTTGATTTGATTTGATTTGATTCATCTTAAAGGCATCTCTTTTCTTCACCAGAGACGTGTAATTCATGCACCGTGGGGCTCTTTTTTAGAGAATATAATCAATCAGAGACAAATGGTTTCAAACTTGTATCAAAGGTTCTGATCAGGGCACCTGGGTGGCTCAGTTGGTTAAGCATCTTCCTTTGGCTCAGGTCATGATCCTGGGGTCCTGGGATCGAGCCCCGCATTGGGCTCCCTGCTCAGTGAGGCGTCTGCTGCTTCTCCCTCTGCCCCTGCTTGTTCTTTTTCTCTCTCTCTCTCTCTCTAATGAATAAATAAAATCTTTAAGAAAAGGAGTTCTATCAGATAAGTTCATATTTATGGAAGGTTGAAGGACATACAGTCCATTTATTCTCCTGGAATTTAGAGCGTCACTTCTCAAAATATTATTATATGCCAACCAGTTGCATTCGCATTCCCGGGGAGCTGATTAGAAAAGCAGAATCTCCAGTCCTCTCCTCCATCCCATCCCCCACTGAATGAGAATCTGCATTTCAGGATTCCCAAGTGATTCATAAATGCAGGTTAACGTTGAGGAAACACTGCTCTAGGATTTATCTCTGGATCTTCTGATCACGCCAGTCATACTGAGCTGCATACTCAGACCATAGTTCTTTGGCCATCTACAGAGTTGCTTTCAGTACATTGTAGTTACTGTAATATGTTGGCTTTCTTTGAAGTCCACCTCAAGAAACTCCCGTGAAATCCCTTACTGTATCTGTGAAGAACATGAGGCTAACCTTTCTTATTTACTTTTTTTTTTTTTAAAGATTTTATTGATTTATTTGACAGAGAGAGAGAGAATACAAGCAGGCAGAGCAGCAGGCAGAGGGAGAAGGAGAAGCAACTCCCAGCTGAGCAAGGAGCCCGATGTGGGGCTCAATTGTAGGACCCTGAGATTGTGACCTGAGCCCAAGGCAAATGCTCAACTGACTGAGCCACCCATGCACACCCCCGCTTGCTGACTCTTAAAGCTGAAATACCATGGAAGAAATTTCTTTTAAATTGAAGTGCTGAACAAAGCCTTACTTCACATCCAGTTGGATTTTTAAAAAGAAAACCCTATACACAATTAAAACCACATAACTGTATTCTTTTTGTCTTAATTACTATTGAACTCATGGTCTCTCTGCCTCCCAACTAAGATGAGATCTCATGGCTGGCATATTTGCGTTTTATTTTTCCATGTGCAATGCTTAGAACAGCCTGATGCACGGAAAGAACTCAATCAGTATTAGCTATTATTTTTTCTTCAACTTCTGTCTCCTCCTCACCATCTTAATGGATTGTTGAGAGGAGCTAGTTGACAGCATCTCTGTGGCTGCAGGTCCCGTGTGAGGGAAGGAGTCCCCGGGGGAGACACTGGATCATGTCACCTGAAAGTTGTTCTTTAAGGTGATGAATACAAACTGTGATTTAGCAGAGAAGCCAGAATGCCTAAGTGCAGGGGGAAGCAAGACCGTAAACAAACGATGATGACAAAAAGCGGGACTCTTCCTCGCATGGAGACTTGATTAGGTGGAGACTGGACCATGGCAGGGTTGCCGGAGGTCAGCTGAATGACCTGGAAGTGAGACTGAATTTAAGACCAGTGAAGGGGGATACTTTGCCACTTACCCCTGTTGATGCACCTAAGTGGGCAGGACCAAATTTTCTCCAAGGTTGCCCATGGAAAATCACAAAGTACTTGAGAATGTAGTTTTGGTGGGATATTGTTCCTAAATGTGCTCCCCTGGTTTCTCTCTCTTGTATACATGGCTGTAGGAGCCCAGGACCTCTTGCTCATAGGTGTACGTTGATGACCTGGCAGATTGGTGGGTTTGGCCACATTGCTGCTGTAGGAAGGCGTGTGTGCATAATCGACCGTACATTTCCCTGCTGATCCCTTTGGAGGCTTCCTTTTGCCACAAGAACACTGTTCAGCTCTGCTTCCATGTCTTGTGAAGCCCCAGTTCTCTCTTTCTCTAGAATCCCAGATGCCTCAGCTGTACTGAACTTCTTTCACTTTCCCGAACATGCAGCCAGATCTTCTGAGTCTTTGCCTGGGACATTTTACCCCTTTTAAAGATTTACTTATTTTTTTCTTTCAGTTTTGTTTCCCTGGGTAGTTCCTACCATTTTTTTCAGGGTTTAGTTTGAATATCCCTTTCAGGACCCCTAGACTACATTAGGTCCTCTTGCTACATATTTCCATGAACCCTGAATTTCTTTTCATACTTTTTTGCAATTACTTGCTTATCTGTTTGTCTTTTGTCTTCTTTTGTCAGCTCCAGAAGGCAGGAACAAAGCCTGTCTGTGTTCAGCCAGCACAGTGTCAGGCCCAAGAAGGGACTTAATAAATATATGTTAGATAAATGAGAATTAGTTTACAAACGAGGATAAAAACTGCGCATATGCTTGTTTTATGCTATTGCAATTCAGTATGTAATCTCTTTGCATTTCATGTTTTTAAGGTAAAAATGCATATCAGATCAGTTACTGACTTTGAATGGCTGAAACAGAGTAGATTTTATTTTAAGGAAGATTTGGATCAAACTGTGGTGTCTATTACAGATGTGGATTTTATTTACCAGAATGAATTTCTGGGATGCACTGATCGTCTTGTCATCACTCCCTTAACAGATAGGTGAGACACTCTGTTTTTGTTACTCCATTTTGTAATTAAATGATGTTCTTAACATTGCTTTCAAATTGCATTTGAAATATTGTTAATATTTCAAGCGTATTGCTGTTGTGTTAGGTCTATGCTAGCTCATCAAAGTCAGTCTAACAATGAGAGAACCAAGGTTATTACTTAAATGTACATGTGCATTACATTTTTGTAAAGCAGGAAAAGATAAAAGAATGAAAGTGAGCTTAAACATTGACTGTGAGTAATACAGTAATGAATTTTAGATGGCAAGATGGAAAAATATCTCTGGCAACAAAAAAGGAACTCGTTAGATTTACAAAGAAGGAAGGGACCTTGGAGATTATCTAATTTAGTCTCCTGGTTTTCCAAATGTAGAAATGGATACCTAAAGTGAAGTTTCTTGGCCAGGTATGAATAATCAGTCAACGACTGATCTCCTCACAGTTCTTTCCAGCATGTGACATCAGACAGAACTGGTCCTTTCTCATCTCTACATAATCCCACGGCAACCAGTTCAATATGTTATACATAGAAGATGCTCAGTAAGTGTGTGTAGAATTGACTTAAATTGGGTCACAGAATGATTAATTCTGCTCTTACTTTAAATAGAGTTGTCTGCAGGTAAAATTATGGTGCAGATTATGTCTTTAGTTTCTTGATTCATCCAACCTCCTTCTGTATGCCCAGTGCTATTGTAGCATAAACTTGTCCATGTGTTTCCTCTTCCCCTGAGGTTTACATATAAAGCTTCAAATCTAGGAAGCTTCACTAAGTTTTACTTGGCTCTGAAACAAACATAACTTAAGCTGGATCATGGATACAAGAAGATTCATTATATTATTTTTTTTACTTACCTCAATGAGTGAAGCATTTCATAGTAAAATGATTTATTTGCAGTGGCGTCCTGGAGTTGACTCATACAGCTTTTTTTTTTTTTAAATTTAAAGATTTTATTTATTGATTTGGGAGAGAGAGAGAGCACAAGATGGGGGAGGGTCAGAGGGAGAATCAGACTCTCCAGTGAGCAAGGAGCCCAAGGTAGGGCTCCATCCCAGGACTCCAGGGTCATGGCCAGAGCCAAAGGCAGTCACTTAACCAACTGAGCTACCCAGGTGCCCTTGTACCAGCCTTTGAGAGTCAACAATATGCATCTCTTCCCAGTTTTGTGATATCACATCGATAGCCTTTCATGGCCCTGGTGGAAATATTTATACCACTGCAATTGGCAAACATGAAAATAAGATTGATTAATTGATTGGTTGATTTCCTGGAGAGCCAGTTGTTCATCATCTGCCAGCATACGATGGCTTCTTTGGTTCTCTGACTTGCGATTTATCCTGACCATAGTGCAGGGAAGGCCTGAAAGTTTTAAGTCAGGGTTGAGGAGTTTAGAAAGCTTGTCCCAAGAAATGTTTGCAATCACTGTACTACTTCTAGTGAATATCAAGTGCTCCAGCCTCTTTTATGTGAGCAGCTCCAATTCTCAACTAAATAGGCCCATTCCAGTCACATTGGACTTTGGCTTATGCTCTAGGGCAGTAATAAGCTCTCCCACACTCCCGGTGATTTCTCTTTTTCCTGTTTGCAGATGCTATATCACCTTAGCGCAGGCTTTGGGAATGAACATGGGAGGTGCTCCAGCAGGACCTGCAGGCACTGGCAAAACAGAAACTACAAAAGACATGGGAAGATGTTTGGGGAAATATGTGGTCGTGTTTAACTGCTCAGATCAAATGGATTTCCGAGGGCTGGGACGGATTTTTAAAGGCAAGTGTCAAATACTATTGAATACATTGTTAGTGAATGTATTTTTATTGCTCTTTAACATTATTTTCTGATATTAACCTAAAGGGATATTTTCCCACCAAAATAGTATAGGTTGGTGCATATGATATTGCCATTTTTCTGTGTCAAAAATGGCTGGATGTCATCAATTTCATATGGTTCAATGCTATTGCTGGCATTCTAGTCCATGAGTTGAATGTGTATTGGATTGTGAAAATAAAATCAATTTATTATTGCCTGAAATGGTGGTGTAGGGGATAAGATCAAGATAGCAAACCCATGACACATGTGGCTTCCCTTCCTGCATTAAATCCCATTGAAATGAAAGATATCATTTAGGACAGAATTTAGAGATGGTGGTATTGGTGGGGGGATTGATAAATAGACCAGTGAAATATAATGGAGAATGCAAAAAATGGGCCAAGGAGATTTGACATATGGCAAAGGTGGTATTGTAAATCAGTGATGAAGAGATAGACTTTACTATAAATCATTCTGGGATAAAAGATGATTAATATTTAACAACGGAAATCGGATCCCTACACACATAAAAATTGGATGCCTATACCATATATAAAAATCAGTTTTGGGGATGAAATACCTGAATGTGGTGGGCAACAACCATACAGTTTTTAGAAGGTAATAAATAAAAATATCTTTAATACAAAAATCACAAGCCATAAAGATAAGACTGATAAATTGCTTATCCTCAATCAAAAACTTCTCTTCAGTGGTGTATACCAAAGGGAGAAAAGCCATGCCAGAAATTTGGAAAGGCATTAGCAACTTCTATTACCTGCAAAGGATTAAGATCCCAAATCCATGACTAATGCCTATGAATGAATGAAAGAAAACAGAGAAAAAGTCTTGAATAGACTTTTCATGAATGAAGAGAATCCATGTCACCAGCAGTGGAAGAATTATAAATCTTAAAGTGATTCCATTTTGTACACACCAGATTGAAAAAATTTAAGTGTGACATTTTGACCATTGGTAAGGGATAGCATAACAGAAACAATCATCAGCTCCCGGTAGGAGTGTAAAAGTTGTTTGGGAAAAAACAGCACCATGTGTATTCTCATCTTTCCCACCTCCTGGTCTATAGTCAGATAAATGACACTCGTGCACTGAGGTCTGTGTGTAGGTGTTCTCTGCAGCATTGCTTAAGACAACAAACAATGGGAAACACCTCTAGTGTCCTCTTCAATGGAGTGGATGTATACACACATCAATTGGGAGAATATAATTTATATATTGTGTATCCAGGAAGGAAAAATATAATGTATATATGTGGATTTGTGTATAACAGTGTTATGGAGCAGTAAAAAGGAATAACTACAGGGTGGTGTGTTGACACAGATATAATTCAGAGTGAAGGAAGCTAGTCTCACAAAAATACATGTAATATGATTAAATTTATTTAAAATTCAAAAATTGGGGGTGCCTGGGTGGCTCAGTGGGTTAAAACCTCTGGCTTTGGCTCAGGTCATGATCTCAGGGTCCTGGGATCGAGCCCCAAGTTGGGATCTCTGCTCAGCTGGGAGCCTGCTTCCCTTCCTCTCTGCCTGCCTCTCTGCCTACTTGTAACCTCTGTCTGTCAAATGAATAAACAAAATCTTTAGGCCAAACTGTGGAAAGAACCAAGATGCCCTTCAATGGACGAATGGATAAAGAAGATGGGGTCCATATACGCTATGGAGTATTATGCCTCCATCAGAAAGGATGAATACCCAACTTTTGTAGCAACACGGATGGGACTGGAAGAGAAGAGCTGAGTGAAATAAGCCAAGCAGAGAGAGTCAATTATCCTATGGTTTCACTTATTTGTGGAGCATAACAAATAGCATGTAGGACATGGGGAGTTAGAGAGGAGAAGGGATTTGGGGTAAATTGGAAGGGGAGGTGAACCATGAGAGATTATGGACTCTGAAAAACAATCTGAGGGGTTTGAAGTGGCGGGGGGAGTGGGAGGTTGGGGTACCAAGTGGTGGGTATTATAGAGGGCACGGATTGCATAGAGCACTGGGTGTGGTAAAAAAAATAATGAATACTGTTATGCTGAAAATAAATAAAAAAATATAAAAAAATTAAAAAATTAAAAAATTGGATAAAGCTGAAAATACATATCATTCAGATATGTATACAGAAATAGTAAAAAGTCAAAGAAAAGCAAGAGTATGATGGTCACACAGTTCAGACTAGCAGTGCCTCCCTCTGGGAGGGAAGAAAGGGGATATAGTAGGGGAGAAGTACATTGGGGCTTCCTTCCATAAAAATCATGAGTCACCCATGCAGCCCTTTCTTTCTTTCTTTCTTTTAAATTAACATATAATGTATTATTTGTATCAGGGGTACAGGTCTGTGATTTATCAGTCCTACACAATACACAATGCTCACCATAGCACATACCCTCCCCAATGTCCATCACCAGCCACCCCATCTTTTCCACCCCCCTCCTCTCCAGCAACCCTCAGTTTGTTTCCTGAGATTAAGAGTCTCTTATGGTTTGTCTCCCTCTATGGTTTCGTCTTGTTTCATTTTTTCCCTCCCTTCCCCTATGATCCTCTGTCTTGTTTCTCAAATTCCTCATATCAGTGAGATCATATGATGATTGTCTTTCTCTGATTGACTTATTTTGCTTAGCATAATACCCTCTAGTTCCATCCATGTCATTGCAAATGTCAAAATTTCAGGGTTTTTGATGGCTACATAATATTCCATTGTATATATATATATATATACCACATCTTTTTTATCCATTCATTTGTTGATGGACAGCTAGGCTCTTTCCATAATTTGGCTATTGTAGACATTGCTGCTATAAACATTGGGGCACAGTGCCCCTTCGGATCACTACATTTTTATCTTTAGGGTAAATACCCAGTAGTACAATTGCTGAGTCATACATAGGGTAGCTCTGTTTTCAACTTTCTGAGGAACCTCCACACTGTTTTCCAGAGTGCAGCCCTTCCCTTAAATACAATTTGAGAATATTCCTGTAATAGATACTATGAGATTTCACATCCAGCTCTCACTTTAATATAGGTACATAACATCTGAAATACATATATACAAATACATAGTCATACATATATATCTATATTTACATGTATGTGATGTCTTTTTTTTTTTTTAAAGATTTTTATTTATTTATTTGGCAGACAGAGATCACAAGCAGGCAGAGAGGCACACAGAGAGAGAAGGAGGGGAAGCAGGCTCCCTGCTGAGCAGAGAGCCCGATGTGGGGCTCCATCCCAGGACCCTGGGGTCATGACCCGAGCTGAAGGCAGAGGCTTTAACCACTGAGCCACCCCGGCACCCCTGATGCACAGTCTTTGTGTGACATTTTTCCACTTAAGAAAGAGAACAAAACACAAGCTATAGACTGGGAGAAAATATTTTAACATGTATAGCTGACAAAAAATTAATACCCAGCATTAAAAAAGATTTTCTTCTGATAAAAAAACCAAAATAAAGCAAAAATGAGATATCAACCTCACTCCTTCCAGATTGGCAGAAATGGAAAAGTCTGGCCAAACCACTAGTGGTAAGGATATATAGAAATTACAACCATTGATACTTCTTTGCTGTGTGTAAACTTGTAGAGCTGCTTCTGAGAACAGGCTGGCAGCAGGTGGTAAATGTGAAGATGCACATACTCTCTTTGACCCAGCATTTCCATTCCTCACACACGTTGTAAGAAGACATGAGTCATATTGATACATTGTTACAACAAATTATTAGCAGCAACCCAAATACCCATTGAAAGGAGACTGAAATTTTAAACTGGCATATTTATGCAATGGAATACTGTACGGTATAATATTTAAGATAGTGAATTATATCTATGTGTATCAGTTTAGATAAATCTCAGAAAAATAATATGGAACAAATAAATCAGATTTCAGGAGGAGATATGCAGTGTCTTATAGGTAGCCACATGTAGATAGATACACATATACAAATCTTGAATAAGCAAAATATACAGTGTCCATGAATACATGCATAAGAGCAGTCTTTTAAAGCATGAATTTGGGATCCAGCCATTGAACTGGGATACAGGTTACCTCTGGAGAAGGAGGGAGTGTGCATCCAAGAGAAACATACATGGATTTGAACTGTAGTTCTAATATTTTATTCTTTAGAATGAAATTTGAAGCAAATTATTAAGGTTTGATAGGTAGGTGCATGGGTATTCACTAAATTATTTTTTATAATTGCCTGTTCAGCCATTTATGAACCTGAGAATCACTTCCTTAACCAGAAAGAATGGTTCTTCTGTAAATGACTCCGAGCTTAAAGGCTGGGGATGGGGGAGAGCAGCAGACTAGAGCACATGGTAAATCCCAGAGTGCCAAAATGATAACAGATGACAGAACAAAAGAAAAGGACGTGGCTATGTCCAGTAGTATTCCTCTGTATAAAAGTTGTAAGTCAGCTCTCAGAAGTGGGAATCCTGTCAAAGATAAAGATGGGGTCCATACAGATGGTGGAATAGTACTCAGCCATGAGAAAAGATGAATACCCAATTTTGGCATCAACATGAATGGGACTGGAGGAGATTATGCTGAGTGAAATACGTCAAGCAGAGAGAGTCAATTAATTATCATATGATTTCACTTAGTTGTGGAACATAAGGAATAGCATGGAGGACATTAGGAGAAGGAAGGGGAAAATGAAGGGGGGGAACCGGAGGGGGAGATGAACCATGACAGACCATGGACTCTGGGAAACAAATTGAAGGTTTTAGAGGGGAGGGGGGTGGGGGGATGGGTGAGCCCAGTGATGGGTATTAAGGAGGGCACGGATTGCATCCCCCCACCCCCCTCCCCTCTAAAACATCATAACTAATGAGGTACTGTATGGTGACCAACATAACATAAAATTTTTTTTAAAAATTTAAATCAAAAGCTTCTGCACAGCAAAGGAAACAGTCAAAAAAACAAAGAGGCAACCCACGGAATGGGAGAAGATATTTGCAAATGACAGTACAGACAAAAGGTTGATATCCAGGATCTATAATGAACTCCTCAAACTCAACACACACAAAACAAGCAATCATATAAAAAAATGGGCAGAAGATATAAACAGAGATTTCTCCAATGAAGACATACAAATGGCTATCAGACACATGAGAAAATGTTCATCATCACTAGCCCTCAGGGAGATTCAAATTAAAACCACATTGAGATACCACCTTACACCAGTTAGAATGGCCAAAATTAACAAGACAGGAAACAACATGTGTTGGAGGGGATGTGGAGAAAGGGGAACCCTGTTACACTGTTGGTGGGATGCAGGTTGGTGCAGCCTCTTTGGAGAACAGTGTGGAGATTCCTCAAGAAATTAAAAATAGAACTTCCCTATGACCCTGCCATTGCACTCCTGGGTATTTACCCCCAAAATACAGATGTAGTGAAAAGAAGGGCCATCTGTACCTCAATGTTTATAGCAGCAATGGCCATGGTCGCCAAACTGTGGAAAGAACCAAGATGCCCTTCAACGGACGAATGGATAAGGAAGATGTGGTCCATATACACTATGGAGTATTATGCCTCCATCAGAAAGGAAGAATACCCAACTTTTGTAGCAACATGGATGGGACTGGAAGAGATTATGCTGAGTGAAATAAGTCAAGCAGAGAGAGTCAATTATCATATGGTTTTGCTTATTTGTGGAGCATAACAAATAGCATGGAGGACATGGGGAGTTAGAGAGGAGAAGGGAGTTGGGGTAAATTGGAAGGGGAGGTGAATCAGAGACTATGGACTCTGAAAAACAATCTGAGGGGTTTGAAGTGGCAGGCGGGTGGGAGGTTGGGGTACCAGGTGGTGGGTATTATAGAGGGCACGGATTGCATGGAGCACTGGGTGTGGTGAAAAAATAATGAATACTGTTATGCTGAAAATAAATAAATTTAATTAAAAAAATTTTAAAAATTTTTAAAAAGAAAAAGATAAACCTTGGTTGGGGGCTTGTGTTCAAGAGGCAAGCAGAGCACCAGGTCAGATTACAAAGCTCCAGACCCAAAGGGGAAGCTCTCCTGCCTCTCCCATTCTTTCCCACAAATCACCAGGAGCAGACATGCATCTTGCAAACAAAAATTGGCATTTGGGATAAGGCAATACACACATATGTAGAGATAACAAAGTCTCCAAAAATATTTGAAGAAATTCAGGAGGCACTCCAAACAGCTAAGAGACCTACTGACAACTAAACGGATTAATAGAGGAAACAGGAGAAAACAGTAAGTAAAATCAGTAGCTTCAGGGGCGCCTGGGTGGCTCAGTGGGTTGAGCCGCTGCCTTCGGCTCAGGTCATGATCCCAGGGTCCTGGAATCGAGTCCCGCATGGGGCTCTCTGCTAAGCGGAGAGCCTGCTTTCCTCTCTCTCTGCCTGCCTCTCTGCCTACTTGTGATCGCTCTCTGTCAAATGAATAAATAAAATCTTAAAAAAAAAATCAGTAGCTTCAGAGGGATTCAAGAATTCATAACATACAACTGATCGAAGAAAAACAGGCTGCTAGGAAAAAAACAACAATTAGAATAATAAATAAATTAATGATTTAAAAACCTCTTTTGAGTTAAATGATCTAGCCAAGAGAATAAATACACTGCAGAGAGAAATGGGAAGTTTGCCAGAAAAGCCTGAGGGTCATGGAGATAAATACAAAAGTTCCAACATCCATATAATGGAAATTCCCAAAAGAAAGAAAAGAAAAACTGATTTTTGAATTCAATTCAAAAATCACTACAGGGGGGACAATCATAAAAGGAAGAAGACCATTTTATGCAGCTGAAGATAATGAGGGTTTTCATCCTTAGAGATAAGACAGGAGCAAGGTACTTCATAATACTTCTTTTTTGTATCCAGTTTGTAAGGAATAAATATCCCTTTGACCATTTTCTGTCTCACCCAGCATCCCCACATGTCTCTCATTGCAACAGGAAAGAGATAGAGTGATCTGACACAGACATTTTTGTCAGTTTCATTTTGTCAGTTTCCCCAAACAGGGCTCTTTCAGCTCCCATCCGCACTGGAAGTGGGGCTTCCAAGCTGAATCAACATTTATCATCACCCGGCATCCCTGGGCATAATGATCTGTCTATCCTTTTGATTTTGGCAGTGCACAAATTTCCTTGTTTCCAGGATGATGTACAATTACTTAAACCTCTCTATGTCGCTGGAATTAGATACATCTTTATAAACAGCCAGATTTGACACTTTATATAAGTTGTATTTCAATCTATAGTTGTTTGAGAGCATTTTAGAGAAGTGCTTCTTCTTCTTGGTAGCAGGTATATTACAAAGTAAAACTTTTCAAATCAACTGTTTTTCCTGCCAGGTCTTGCGCAATCCGGTTCTTGGGGCTGTTTTGATGAGTTTAACAGAATTGAATTACCTGTGTTATCAGTGGCAGCCCAACAGATTTATATTGTTTTGACAGCAAGAAAAGAGAGAAAAAAACAGTTCATTTTTTCTGATGGTGATTGTGTTGATCTGAATCCAGAATTTGGAATCTTCCTAACGATGGTAAGAACATGATCTGTAAATACAATGGGATTGGTTTAATTGCTAAAGACTTAAATGAAAGAAAGCACGTATTAGTTAGTAAATGATGGACTATTCAGAGGTCATGAGTGATTCTCTCTCTTCATATGATTTTTTGCGCACTAAAAATATCCCAGAGAAGATAAAATAGTAATAGGTTAATGAAAATAATAGCAATTGTTTAGTGAGTACTTGTAATGTGTAAGGTGCAGGGCTAAATGTTTTCTGTATTGTATCGAACCGGCTAGCTACAGTAACAGCCCCCAAATCTCAGCGGCTCAAAACCTCAAAGATTCATCTCTCCCTCATGTCACATGTTTTTATATGTTCTTTATATAGTTAAATCTCTACATTGTAAGATAACATGTAATCTAAATTTTAAGTGGCTCAATGGACAAAGATAAATTATAGAAAGCAAAATCAGGAAGTTTTCTGATAAGATTTATTGTAACCAAACCTAAGCAAAACAGTTGAGAGTAAATAATGATAATCCAGAAGTGATTATTTATAACTCAGGTAATGGGATGAATGAATTTATTGTGTGATACTATGGTGTAGAATAATTTAAAAGAAGAGTAACAGTCTCCATGGATTAAGAATAATATTGGAAATATCAATTAGATATTGCATTGGGTTATAAATAACCAAAACATGAAAAATAGTGTCTTAACGCATGATGATTTATTCTCTTAAGATCCTCCCATGTTCTACACCATCATGATTTCCATCTTCAGTTTACTTTATGACCCAAGGTGCTAGAGAAGCATCTATCTTGCTGCAGCCAGTTAATTGAATCAACTCCCTTCAAACAAGCATCAAAGACACTGTGTGCCCCTTTGCATCTCATGGTGTCAAATTTTTTTTTTTAAGATTTTATTTATTTATTTGTCAGAGAGAGAGGGAGAGAGAGCAAGCGAGCATGGGCAGACAGAGTGACAGCCAGAGGCAGAGGGAGAAGCAGGCTCCCTCCTGAGCAAGGAGCCTGATGTGGGACTTGATCCCAGGATGCTGGGATCATGACCTGAGCCAAAGGCAGCTGCTTAACCAACTAAACCACCCAGGCGTCCCTCATGGTATCAGATTTAATCACACCAGCTGCAATGCAGGCTGGGAGTTGTAGTTTTTATTCTGGGTGGTGATACACCCAGTTTGCAGCTGGGGTCCTGTGACTGAGAAAACAGAAAAGAAAGAGCAATGGGAGGCAACCAGCCACTGCTGTATTCTCAGCACTGAGCAAGATGTCTGGACAGTGGACAGTGCCCAAGAAATGCTCAGGGACTGAAGGTTTCCAAAAATAACTGACCCCTTTTTGCCTTACTAATCTTTGAACCCCAAACCTCTCCCTTGGAGCTTTTGGATCTTGCCTATCCTCAACCTATTGATACTTGTGAGTCCTTAGCTTTCTTTCCATTTCTACTTTTGTCCTTTCTACTATTTTTCCCATCATTCCTGTCTTTATTTCCCCTCACCCCTGTGTTTTTTTTTTTTTTTAATGGTCAGCCAGACTGCAGAGAATAATGGAAGAGATAAAACAAAGAATTACCTGTGTAATGATCAGTATAAAATCTTGAGTTTTCTCTCTCTTTCAATGACCTATTTTAGACCATAATGATCCTGGTATTTATGCATCTTTCTTTTCTATTTTCTTAACCAACAGATACATGGACGCTTAATTTTGCTACATAAAGTGGTGTGTGTGTGTATCACTTTGTTAGTATAATGAAAATGGAAATATGTAGCAGGGAGTGATATGACATTAAAAAATATGGATGGTTCAATACATATTTTTGAGAAAGGAGGGGTGTATGGTGAATCTAATGTTTTTCAATACAACCTTAGAATATGAACTAGGATTTTGAATGTATTTGTATTCATGAAGTGAAAATTATATCAATATTTTAAAACAATTTTAATTTTTAGAACCCTGGATATGCTGGGCGCCAGGAACTACCAGAAAACTTAAAAATTCAGTTTAGAACTGTTGCTATGATGGTTCCAGACAGACAGGTAAGCACCAGGTTTTAAAAACATAGTATAATTTATGTTCTTTACTTATTTTTCACTAATGTTGAAAAAATCTCACAATCTTAATTTTCAGATCATTATGCGAGTTAAACTTGCAAGCTGTGGTTTTCTTGAAAATGTTATCTTGGCTCAAAAGTTTTATGTTCTTTACAAACTCTGTGAAGAGCAACTTACCAAACAGGTAACTTTGTGAATCTGTTTTTTCCCCAGCTGCAGAACTTGATTTTTTCACTTTGCAATTTTATCTTGATAAATGTTAATCAGTGAGTTAAAAAAAACTCTTTTAAAAATATATTTGTAATTAATTTATCCATGTGTGTAGTTTTCAAACCTTTTTTAGTTTGAAATTACTATGGAGTCTCAAGAAAGTTGCAAAGAAATATACAGGAGGTCCTGTATACCATGCTTCCTGCAATGTTGACTTTTTATTTAAATATTTCACTTATTTATTTGAATGAGAGAGAGAAAATAAATTAACAGGAAGAGAAGGAGGGAAAAGCCAACTTCCCCACTGAGTGGGGAGCCCCACACGGGACTCGATCCTGGGACCCTGGGACCCTGGGATCTTGACCTGAGCTGAAAGCAGCCGCTTAACTGATTAAGCCACCCAGGGTCCCAGTGTTAACATTTTGTAACTACAATGACAAATAACAAAATGTACAATGTACATTGTACAATGTACAATAACAACAAAACCAGAGAACCCACATTAGTACAATTCACACAGTTTGTTAAGAGCTTGCCGGCTGTACATGCACTTCGTCTGTGTGTGTGTGTGTGTGTGTGTGTGTGTGTGTGTGTGTGTAGTACTGTGTAGTTATGTCACATGTGCAGATTCATGTAACCTCTACCACAATCAACATACAGGACTGTTCTGTCCCTGCAAGGTTTCCTCATACTACCCCTTCATAGCTACACCTACCTTTCTTCCAGATCCCTAACCCCTGGCAACCCTGATCTTTCCTCCATGTCTATAATTTTATTATTCCAAGAATATTACAGAAATGGAATTACAGAGTGTTTAACCTGTTGGTTACTCATTTAAATCTGTTTGCTGTATGGACCATATCAGACTTTATTATTCTCAAATTATATTTAAACTGTGAACTTCCCATGGGGCACCTGGGTGGCTCCATTGTCTGTCTTCGGCTCAGGTCATGATCCCAGGGTCCTGGGATCGAGCCCCACATCAGGCTCCCTACTCAGCAGGGAGCCTACTTCTTCTCCCTCTGCCCCTCCCCCCTCCTTGCACTTGCTCTCTCTCTCTCTCAAATAAATAAAATCTTAAAAAAAAATAATAAAGTATGAACTTCACAATGGAATGGTCATTTTGCAATCAAGAAAGGTGAGAGACTGGAGCTAATAGAACTTTGCAGCTCAGTCCCTCAGAACAGCACTGTGTACATACCAGAATATGGACTCTGGGAAATAAACTGAGGGTTTCAGAGAGAAGGGGGTTGGGGGGATGGGTATTTAGGAGGGCACATATTACATGGAACACTGGGTGTTATATGCAAACAATGAATCATGGAACACTACATCAAACACTAATGATGTACTGTATGGTGACAAACATAACATTTTTTAAAAAAAATCTACCTGTGTGTAAATGGTGTGAGTCTACATTTAGTTCAATGAAACAACCTTTTCTCCCCCCATCTTAGGTCCATTACGACTTTGGGTTGAGAAATATTCTATCTGTATTGAGGACACTTGGAGCTCAAAAAAGAGCCAGACCGGAAGACAGTGAGCTAAGCACTGTCATGAGAGGACTGAGAGACATGAACCTTTCCAAGCTGGTATTCTCCGAATTCCCTTCTCCTTCCATAGTGTCATTTGGGTTTTTCCCTCCTTAGCTGATATGTGGGGGTTGGCTTGGGTTGAGCTGCGAGCATTAATGGCTACAGGGACAATGGATAGGTGAAGCTACCTGCATGTTTCCAGAAGGCAAAAAGCCCATGACCTTGTATGCCCAACATGGGCGGAAATGCATCCTCTTACCAGCTGTGAATAATAAAATAGGCTTCATCGGTGGGCTCTGGCCCTCATATTTCAGTCCAGCCTTCTACCATTACATGATGTAACATGAACTCTAAACATGAAAATCCCTGTTTTTTGGGTTCACAGAGAACCACGGGAACTTTTGCTTTCTCAGAATATGTCTAAGCCTATTTTAGCTATCTATGTATCTCCCAAGACATCAAAACCATTTCTACTTTCCAAAAGCTCATTGGAAGTTCGCTATGAAGATGTCATAGTTCTCTTACTGCTTTCATGCTTGTCATGATTATAGCCAGCTTCCTTGAACTAGCTGAAGGACAGGTTCACGTGGTGTTTATTCAAGGGCTTATGTGGGTTACATATTGTGTCTGTGCCCTGGGAGTACGAGGTTGAGGAAGACATGATTCTCAGGAAGCTCCCGTTCTAGTTATGGAAGCTAACAGCTGACCTCCATGTAGTTCCTTAGTATTACAAAGCTTTCTCAGGGGTACTGTCTTGTTTGCACCTCCCAGCCACTCGCTGAGACACAAATGGCGAGTGT
Source organism: Mustela erminea (assembly GCF_009829155.1). Lineage (NCBI taxonomy): Eukaryota > Metazoa > Chordata > Mammalia > Carnivora > Mustelidae > Mustela > Mustela erminea. The sequence continues at coordinate 85,736,003 of NC_045617.1, forward strand.
ATTTATTCCCTTTTTACTTATGAGGAAACCAAATCTGGAAGACTCACCCACAATCATGGTCAGTTGAGAAACTGGAACAAAGATCCAGGAGACTTTCTGATGCCAAGTCCCCTGCCCCTTCCAGTACACCTCACTGCACCTCCCTTGGTAATAGTATTCTTGAAACTGGTAGACAGGAATTCCAGAAGGCATCAGAGGAGTCCCAGACAATAAGGAGAAATCAAAAGGGGGGGTCAGTAGTTGGGAATGGGGTGATGTAGGTATTAAAGACAGAGCAAATGAGGATGAGGGTCCATTTACTCAAAACTTTGGCTTCCAAGGAAGGCCAGACACTGCTCTGATGGAGTTTTCCAGTCTGTGTTGGATGAGCAAGGCAGGTAGGGCTATGGCTGTTTTCCTAATTTCAATGAAATATTAATATTCTATTTTCATGGGGTTGGTTTTTAAGTGAACACCTACAGCTGTTGGTGGGAAGCACAGCATTCGTAGGGTCAAGTAATGAGATCAAACCTTGAAGCAGTAGATTGTAGAATATGTTGAATGCCAAAGGGCTCTGGCTACCATGGTCTAGGTAGTGTGGATTTGGTGGGGGTGTTTGGGAGTCGGTTCTAGAGGATGCAATTCTGGTCAGGAGAAGGAGTCCATGATTTTCTGGGCATCCAGTGATTAGTGCCATGATCTTCCCAGCTGGCCCATAATTACTCGTGGACTGAAGAAGCATGTATTCATTCTCTGCCATCTTAGGTTGATGAAGACGAACCCCTGTTCCTCAGCTTAATCAATGACCTGTTTCCAGGATTACAGCTGGACAGTAGTACCCACGTGGAGCTGCAGGCTGCTGTAGCCAACCAGGTTCAGATAGAAGGTTTGATTAACCACCCACCCTGGAATCTCAAGCTTGTGCAGGTAAAGACATTTTAATCTCTTATCAGGGTAGTGATAAGCATGTGTTGTTTAAAAATGGGCCAGTTGGGGCACCTGGGTGGCTCAGTGGGTTAAAGCTGCTGCCTTCGGCTCAGGTCATGGTCTCAGGGTCCTGGGATTGAGTCCCACATCAGGCTCTCTGCTCAGCAGGGAGCCTGCTTCCCCTCTCTCTCTGCCTGCCTCTCTGCCTACCTGTGATCTCTGTCTGTCAAATAAATAAATAAAATCTTAAAAAAAAATGGGGCCAGTTGAAGAGAAGAACTCAGGAGATTTGTCTTACCTAATGTGGATGTTGAAAGTAAATTAAAACACATCCCGGCAAGCAGAGGACGCTTGCCAGGATGGGTGGGTCCGAGAGAGAGTGGGGATTCACCTGGCCTCCACCTTGCAATCAGCAGGCGATAATTTACTGAGGTTAGCTATGCCTGGGGAGAAGGTTAGGTGGTAACCAGAATCTCAAGGACAGTTGGGAGGGGATTGTAGGTTATAAAAAGCTGGGGAGATAGAATGACTCTGCTGGCTGCTTGTGTCCGGCTGGCAGGATCCCCGTAGCTGGGTGCCTTCATGGGCTTGGAGCCCAGGGAATCTGAGAATGATACGGTGCTTCTGGTCTGTGTGTGGGCAAGTTCACCTCCCCTAAGATTTGCATCTCTTGCCTGTGTCTCTTGGTGTCTTTTTGTCCATCACGTTTCATCCTTGTGACAACACCCTACAGTTTATCAGCAGAGTTAAGAAGGGTTGGAGGAGAGGCAGGATTAAATCTCTATGGGCCTGATGTTTCAGGGGTATTTTCCAGATTTCAAAATGAGAGAGCCGAAATTGTGGAGAGTGTTAAACACTGCTTTTTGAAAAATAACGATTCTTATTTTAACTTACTGTTCTTGCCAGATTATAAGAAGCATAAGTCCAGTTTTCCTAGGGAAGCATATGAGGAACAGTTTAGACATTTTTCATCATCCATGGGTTGGAAAACCATTAAACCCTTGTTTTTAATTTCTGGGAAAGTTTTCCAAAAATGTCTATGTGATATGCATACAGTATATTGAGTACTAAAGTTGTAGTCATCCCAGTGGGTAGGGGAGCAGAATATGGTGGTGTTACGCAGTGTCAGTAGTGTTACTCTTGAATACAATGTGGTGGAATGAGTCTCTGCTGCTTTTAAACTATGGGTTACAGCAGTAATACATTTCTCTCTAAAATATAGAAGAATAACTTAAATTCTGCCTCTGATCAGCTGTGAGCTTTTGCCTTCTTATTTTCATCAAGAAAACAATAGAGAGGATGTTCTAACAGATATTGTCCAGTTCTTAGCTTGTCTTCTTGAATCTCTTCTACCCTAACTATGTGCCTCTTCCCTGCTTTTAATAGCCCACGTTCACTTTTCCCTTCAGGACGACTGGGGTCATTTGGTTGGCAGGCACAAACAGCAGGTGGTACCTAAAATTATTCCCCACCCACTCCCAAACCAAACTCTCCTTAGTTAAAGACTCTTGGATGATGGAGTAGGAAAGTCAACCTCCCCTTCTTCCAGGTGGAACATTCCAGAATGTCCCGCAGGATCAGTGTTAAGGTTTCCCTCTACAGGATTTTGTTCTCAATCACACTCTGCCTGACTTCTCTCTCCTGTCCTGTGTCCCCCATTCCCTTACCAGTTTCTGCCGGAGCAAATCACTTGCAGGGGAATCCTCAATCTCAAACTGGTCTTCATTGTGATGGTTTGTGTTGCCGCTTTCCACCACCAGGGGGCGGCGTCATCACATTGAATGCAGGGAAAGCTTGTACCAGGGAAAAACCTCTGCACAAACCCCCAAACCACAAAGAAGAGTAGTTTGAGAAGGAAAAAGAGAGAGAGAGAGAGATCCTGAATTAATTACTTCCAAAATGGAATTCAAGCTCCATATTATCATAATTTTATCACTTATCACTATTTTATACTGTGGCACTAATTTGCTATCCACATCTAGCAAAGCAAACTAGACACTTCTTCTTTTTCTTTTTTCCTTTTTTTTTTTTGCATTTTTTCATCTTTTAAATCGTGAACTAGTTGCTTTAATAAGAAACCATTTAAAGCTGTTTAAATTTCAGCACACTGCTTCTGTGACTATCAGCAAGAGACTCATTAGTTACATTTTTCAATTGATTGCCTCACTGCGCAGTTGTACGAGACATCCCTGGTCCGTCATGGTTTGATGACTCTGGGGCCCAGTGGTTCTGGGAAGACAACTGTCATAACAATCTTGATGAAGGCATTAACTGAGTGTGGGAGGCCTCACAGAGAAATGAGAATGAATCCCAAAGCGATTACTGCGCCTCAGATGTTTGGCAGACTGGACACCGCTACTAATGACTGGACAGATGGGATTTTTTCTACACTGTGGAGAAAAACATTAAAAGCTAAAAAAGGTACCCATCCGCTTTCCTTTGTGAACCTCCCCCCGCAAGCCCCACCTCTTCAAAGTTAAATGGCACGTTTAATTTTTGGTACGTGAAAAGTGATTTTTCGCCTTTTAATTATTCGCAGGTGAAAACATTTTCCTCATTTTAGATGGCCCCGTGGATGCCATTTGGATCGAGAACTTAAATTCTGTGCTCGATGACAATAAAACCCTCACGCTAGCCAACGGAGACCGCATCCCCATGGCCCCCAATTGTAAGCTCTTGTTCGAGGTGCACAATATTGAGAACGCTTCTCCGGCCACGGTTTCCCGCATGGGCATGGTCTATATCAGCAGCTCCGCGCTCAGCTGGAAGGCCATACTGCAGGTGGGGACAGGAGGCCGGTGCGTGCGCGCTCAGCATCCTCCCGGGTGTCGCCTCCTTGGCAAACTGAGGTTCTGTTTCTTTGCCACAGGCTTGGCTGAAGAAGCGCAGTGCGCAGGAGGCGACTGTGTTCCTTGGTCTGTACAATAAAATATTCGAAGACATATATACGTATATGAAACTAAACCTCAATCCCAAAATGCAGCTCCTGGAATGCAACTATATCATGCAGGTAAGACTGTTTGTGTACATTCATTTTTAAGGTTGGAGATGTCCTTCCCCAGTACCCCCTCGCAGTTTAGAGGCATCTGAAATAGAAAATTCTTGCAATCCATAGAAACACTTCTGTGAAGGCCCAGCAAAGTTTGATTCCTGTGAAAGATTTTGGAAGAGTTCATTCATGATTTTACTGCCATCTGTTTTATGATTTTTCTCTCCCCAGAGTGGGTGTTGGTAGGGGAAGAGGAGTGAATGATCTCTCCCACTGGCAAGCTTAGTAACCTTCCCAGGAAGTGCACCCAATAATGACACTAGACTGAGTAAATAAAGCAGGCAGTCCTCCCGAAAAGTACAAAGGAGAGCTGAAGACCAGCAAGAAAGTGTGAATGGCAATCTCAGCATCGCAAATTTAGAGTATATAAGATAGGGAAAAGCTTTAAACAATTTTCCAAGTCATTTCTAGCATTGTATGCATGTTTTCCTCTCGTACTCAGTTTGCCTTAATAGTCTTTGGAAAAAATCAGAACCTAATTATAGATTATGAGGGGCTCCCCTGCTTCCAGGGTATAAGTGACCTTTCATGATCCATTCTGGTACTTTGGTTTTCTCTAAGTTTAATAAAGGACGCCAGTCAGTGAGGGCGGGTAGATAAGAAGTAATACATAAGGGCCCAAATCAATGAATTATTTAGTAATGACTTTAAATGCATAATATAAATGAAAAATCTTATCTTGAATTAATTTTGTTTTGCAAGACTGAGGATGTCTTACTGTAGATACATTTCTTTCTGATGCCAAATGGGAGTTGGCACACTTTTCCTTAAATGAGCGGGTAGCAAATATTTCGGCAAATGTTTGCACAACTGTCTGTCTCAGCCACTCACATCTGCTGCTCTATTGCAAAGGCAGCCAGACACAGTGCTTACACGAGTGAGTGTGACTGTGTCTCTGTGAAACTTGATTTGCGAAACAGGTGGCCGATCCCTGGGGCCACAATTTGCTGAACCCTGCAAAGAGTGAAAAAGAAATGCAATCTCTGTTGTAGAAAATTTGGGGTAACTAAACTTTAGATGCAGAAACTACCTTAGAAAACATGTAATCTTAAAAAAAAAAAAAGTGAAGGAAGAAAGGAAGGAAGGAAAGAAGAAAAGAAAACATCTAGTTTAGGACATTTGTTTTTCAGATCAGGAGACCGAGGCTCAGTGAGGTTGGTGGCATGAGTGTGGGGTAGAAACCACATCCTCAGATTCCCATTTTTGGCATCTTTTCTGCCAGTCCATGCAGTCTGTTTAAATAAAGCAGAATGATCTTTCTCTAAATGCTATTCGTGGTAGGACAGTGATCAAGAAATACCTGGAGAGCTATATATTTTTCTTCCCCATTTTCCTCCTTCTTTTAAATTTATTATCATTTAAACGTTTTTATTTCAAAAACTTGAGTACAGAAACTTATTTTATTGTAATTCAAATATTTGCAGTCTCTCAATCTACTGGAAGGTTTAATTCCCTCCAAAGAAGAAGGTGGCATTTCATGTGTCGAACATCTTCATAAATTATTTGTGTTTGGCCTAATGTGGAGTTTAGGAGCCCTCTTGGAACTGGAAAGCAGAGAAAAGCTTGAAGCCTTTTTACGAAATCATGAAAGCAAGTTAGATTTACCAGAAATACCCAAAGGCACTAGTCAGACCATGTATGAGTTTTATGTTACTGATTATGGTAAGTAATGTGACTTATACCTGAAATGAGATAATCTCTTTTTCAATGAGAAAAACATAAACTTCCATAGACTCTTCTATGGGGAAATATTAAGCCAGTTGTAAGTAAGATGATTGCTAATACCATTTTTAAAAGGCATATATACAAAGAATCATAGAGTTTTGCATATTGGCCATGTTGGGAACTGATAAGAGACTCTTGGCTTCTCCTGTTTTTGGAATGGCCTAAGTGAAATCTTGCATAAGTAAGTTGGCAATAACTCTTACGTCATGTGCTTTCTTTTTTTTTTTTTCTTAAGATTATATTTATTTATTTGGCAGAGAGAGAGAGATCATAAGTAGGCAAAGAGACAGGCAGAGAGAGAGGGGGAAGCAGTCCCCCTGCCAAGCAGAGAGCCCGATGTGGGGCTCGATCCCAGAATCCTGGGATCGTGACCTAAGCCGAAGGCAGAGGCTCAACCCACTGAGCCACCCAGGTGCCCCTTACGTCATGTACTTTCTGATGCTTGAAGAAGAAGAAGAAGGAAGGGCGGCAGTATAGAGAACATAAATTCTTCACGATGCGATAACAGATCAATCCTACAACTTCCCTGTTGGAAATGCCAGAATAGTTAGAGAATGAACCAAGCCAATGGCGTCCTACTTAGGATTTACATGTAGGACTTCGCAAAGCCCAGTGCTGTGACCTCAGTCCCCAGCCTCCTGTGTGTGGCAGGGTCCAGCTTCCCTGTCTCTGAGAGAAATGCCCTTAAATTCAGTGCCCTGTACCCAGAGTATAGCTCTCAATTCTTCTAAGCTCCAGAGAAGATAAAACATGATTCCTAAAAACTGTATTTACCTCTAATTCTTCCCAAGACCTCCAAACAGCAAGAGCACTTGTTGTTTTTTGTTTTAATGCATAAACTCTAAAGAACAAGAGAGTAGACAGCAAAAATAGCATTTTGAAAGCAAGAAGGCAGAAAGGTAAGGGATACTTGCTTTAGCACACTGGCTAAGGTAAGTCCTAAACTGACAGTGGGAAGAGTTGAGAAGCAATGTAGTGTGTGCCACAGAACCTTCAAAGGGCTTGAGAATTGGAAAGAGGTAAAAACCAGCAGGCTGCTTGTAAGTCTGTTTAAGACACAGACCTCCAGGTCTTCTTTCCAAAGTCACATGTCTAGAGACCTGCACCCACCTCACACTGGCTGAAGATGGAAGAATTAGTTTTTGGGGAGTATGAAACACAGAGTTGCCTAGATTTGGAGGACACTGGACACATGTGAGAATAGAAGAGTCATAGTGAAAATAGAGATTAAGTGAAAGTCTGTGTTTTAGAAGGTTTTTTAAAGAGACTGAGGCAAGGGACACCTGGGTGACTCAGTGGGTTAAGCCTCTGCCTTCAGCTCAGGTCATGATCTCAGGGTCTTGGGATGTAGCCCTGCATCGGGCTCTCTGCTCAGCAGGGAGCCTGCTTCCCTATCCCCCAACCCCCGCCTACTTGTGATCTCTCTCTCTCTCTCTCTCTCTCTCTCTGTGTCAAATAAATAAATAAAATCTTTAAAAAAAAAAAAAGAGACTGAGGCAAGTGAATTATTTCGGCTGGTCATCTTTAATCAGAATGACCAGTAATTCTACCTGTGATTACATGTTATTAAAGATTTGGGATCATAAAAAGGAGCTCTAATTCAAAATGCCAATGACATTGAAATGCAACGTTGGACCTAGATATGAATTTTGTTATAATCCAAAGCCAATCAAAAAAAGGTTCTTTGAAAAGAACAATAGGATTGATAAATCTATTATCAGAGATACCAAGGTAAGTAAAAGAGAAGGCATAAATTACCACTGTCCAGAATGAAAGAGGGAACATCGCTACAGGCCCTGTGGACATTAAAAAATAAGAAGTGAATACTAGGAACAATGTTATGAAAGCACTCTTGACAATGTAGATGAAACAGGCAAATTCTTTGAAAGATACAAGCTATTAAACCTCATCAAGAAGAAATAGATATCCTACATATCCCTATATTCACTAAAAAAAAAAAAAAAGTATAATTAAAAACCTTTCTACAAAGAAAACTCCAGGTCCAGATGGCTTTACTGGTGAATTTACCAAATAGCTAAGTAAGAAATAATGCCAATTTTACTGAAGTGCTTCTGAAACATATATTTTTATAAGGACAGTTTTATAAGGATATTTTATAAGGACAATATTATCCTGATATCAAAACCAGAGAAATACATTTCAAGAAAAATAGAGTATAGACCATTATCTCTTTGGAGTATTGATACACATTTCTTTTTTCTTTTTTAATTTTTAAAATTTTATTTTAAGTAGGCTCCACATCCAGTGTGGGGCTTTCAGACCTGAGATCAAGAGTTGCATGTTTTACTGACTGAGCCAGCCAGATGCCTGGACACACATTTCTTAGTAAAATTTTAACAGGTTAAATCCAAGTAAGCATTTATTCTAAGAATGGAAGGTTAGGTTAACATTCAAAAAGCAATCAATATAATTCATCACATTAACAGACTAAAATCCAAACAAGCCACCAGTCCTCTAAATAGATACAGAAAAAGCAGTTGACAAAATTTAACACCCTTTTATGATGAAACTCTAGGTAAACTAGAAATAGAAACTTCACCATTTGGAAAAAGAGCATCTACAAAAAGGCTAACATTATATTGAATGGTGGAAGACTGAATACTTCTGTCCCAAGATCAGGAACAGAACAAGGATGTTCTTTCTCACCATTGCTATTCAACGTTGTACTAGAGGTCCTAGTCAGTGCAATAAGGCAATAAATAAATAAACACAAAAACAAATACATAAAATATCTACAGATTAGAAAAGAACAAGCATATCTCTCTTTATTTGTAGACGATGTGACCATCCATATACAATCCTCAAAAACGTTATTAGAACCAGTAAATAACTTTAGCAAGGTCATAGGATAAAAGGACAATATATAACAATAAATTGTATTTCTATATGCTTACAGTGAACACTTAGAAATTGAAATTTTAATATACTATTTAAAATAGCATCCAAAACTTAAGCAGCTGTGAAGTTAATATTGATTGCTATATGCAGAAGATGTTATGTACAAACCTAATGGTAACCATAAATCAAAACCCAGTGATAGATGTGGAAAGAATAAAAAGAAAGAAGTCCAAATATATCATTAAAGAAAGTCAACAAATCATGAAAAAAAAGGAAGGATCAGAGAAAAACCACAAAAACAACCACAAAACAAATAAAAAAGGGGTAATAAATAAATACATATCTATCAGTAATAACCTTGAATGTAAACGGACTAAATGTTCCAATCAAAAGACATAGGGTAACAGAGTGGATACAAGAACTATCTATATGCTGCCCACGAGAGACTCATTTTAAACTTAAGGACACCTGCAGATTGAAGGTGAGGGGGTGGAGAACCATCATCTATCATGCTAATGGACATCAAAAGAAAGCTGGGATGGCCATACTTATATCAGACAAATTAGATTTTTTTAAAAAGATTTTATTTATTTATTTGATAGGCAGAGATCATAAGTAGGCAGAGAGGCAGGCAGAGAGAGAGGAGGAAGCAGGCTCCCTGCTGAGCAGAGAGCCCGATGTGGGGCTCAATCCCAGGACCCTGGGATCATGACCTGAGCCGAAGGCAGCGGCTTTAACCCACTGAGCCACCCAGGCGCCCCCAGACAAATTAGATTTTAAACCAAAAACTGTAACAAGAGATGCAGAAGAGCATTATATCATAATTAAGGGGCCTGTCCATCAAGAAGATCTAACAATTGTAAATATTTATGCCTGCAACTATAGTAATAATAAAAGGACAATTCAATAAGAAGATATAACAATTATAAATATTTATTCACCCAAGATGGAAGCATCCAAATGCTTTTTATGTATCCATATACATAAAAAGAGTTAGTAACAAACATAAAGGAACTAATCTATAATAATATAGTAATAATTCCCCTACAGTAATAGTAGGGAATAACAATACTCCACATCAATGGATAGATCATCCAAATAGAAAATCAATGAGGATACAGTGGCACTAAATGACACAATGGACCAGGGAGATTTAACAGATGTAATCAGAACACTCCATCCTTAAATAGCAGAAGACACATTCTTTTCAAGTGCACATGGAACAGTCTCCAGAAGTTGTCACATATTAGCCTACAAACTGCCTCAACAAATCAAGAAGACTGAAGTCATACCAAGCATTTTTTTTTTTTTACCACAATCCTATAAAACTAGAATTCACAAGAAAAAAAATCTGGAAAGAGCATAAATACCTGGAGGTTAAGTAACATGCTATTAACAATGAATAGGTCAATCAAGAAATCAAAAAAGAAATGAAAAATTACATGGAAACAAATGAAAATGAAAACACAGTGGTTCAAAATCTTTGGGATGTAGCAAAAGCAGTTCTAAGAGGGAAGTTTGTAGCAATACCTTAAGAAGCAAGAAAAATCTCAAAGAAACAGCCTGACCTTATGCCTAAAGAAGATAGAAAAAGAAGAAACAAAACCCAAAAGCAGCAGAAAGAATGAGAAGGGAGAAGGTCACAGGTAGAGGCAGACTCCTTGCGGAGCTGGGAGCCGGATGCGAGAATCTATCTTTGAATCTGGGATGATGAACTGAGCCAAAGGCAGTCGCTTAACTGAGACATTCAGGCACCCAGAAAGAAAAAATTTAAACAGACCAATTACCAGCAGTGAAATTCAATCAGTGATAAAAAAAAATTCTCAATAGACAAAAGTCCAGGTCCAGACAGCTTCATAGGTGAATTCTATCAAACATTTAAAGAAGAGTTGATACTTTTTTTTTCTCCAACTACTTCAAAAAGTAGAAGAGGAAGGAAAATTTCCATATTCATTCTATGAGGTCAGGTTCACCCTAAAACCAAAACCAGATAAAGACACCGCAAAAAAAAGAGAATTATAAGGCAATATCTCTGATGAAAATAGATGCAAAAATCCTCAACAAGGGCGCCTGGGTGGCTCAGTGGGTTGGGCCGCTGCCTTCGGCTCGGGTCATGATCTCAGGGTCCTGGGATCGAGTCCCGCATCGGGTTCTCTGCTCCGCGGGGAGCCTGCTTCCTCCTCTCTCTCTCTCTGCCTGCCTCTCTGCCTACTTGTGATCTCTCTGTGTCAAATGAATAAATAAAATCTTTAAAAAAAAAATCCTCAACAAGCTTTTGATTTTGATGAAGTCCCAAAAGTATTTTCGCTTTTGTTTCCTTTGCCTTTGGAGACAAATCAAAAGCTTCTGCACAGCAAAGGAAACAGTCAAAAAAACAAAGAGGCAACCCACAGAATGGGAGAAGATATTTGAAAGTGACAGTACAGACAAAAGGTTGATATCCAGGATCTATAATGAACTCCTCAAACTCAACTCACACAAAATAGGCAAACATATCAAAAAATGGGCAGAAGATATGAAAAGACAGTTCTCCAATCAAGACATACAAATGGCTATCAGACACATGAAAAAATGTTCATCATCACTAGCCCTCAGGGAGATTCAAATTAAAACCACATTGAGCTATCACCTTACACCAGTTAGAATGGCCAAAATTAACAAAACAGGAAACAACATGTGTTGTAGAGGATGTGGAGAAAGTGGAACCCTCTTACACTGTTGGTGGGAATGCAAGTTGGTGCAGCCTCTTTGGAGAACAGTGTGGAGATTCCGCAAGAAATTAAAAATAGAACTTCCCTATGACCCTGCCATTGCACTCCTGGGTATTTACCCCAAAGATACAGATGTCGTGAAAAGAAGGGCCATCTGTACCCCAATGTTTATAGTAGCAATGGCCACGGTCGCCAAACTATGGAAAGAACCAAGATGCCCTTCAACGGACGAATGGATAAGGAAGATGTTGTCTATATACACTATGGAGTATTATGCCTCCATCAGAAAGGATGAATACCCAACTTTTGTAGCAACATGGATGGGACTGGAAGAGATTATGCTGAGTGAAATAAGTCAAGCAGAGAGAGTCAATTATCATATGGTTTCACTTATTTGTGGAGCGTAACAAATATCATGGAGGACAAGGGGTGTTAGAGAGGAGAAGGGAGTTGGGGGAAATTGGAAGGGGAGGTGAGTCATGAGAGACTATGGACTCTGAAAAACAATCTGAGGGGTTTGAAGTAGCGGGGGTGTGGGAGGTTGGGGTAGCAGGTGGAGGGTATTATAGAGGGCACGGATTGCATGGAGCACTGGGTGTGGTGAAAAAATAATGAATACTGTTTTTATGAAAATAAATCAATTTAATAAAAAAAATTTTAATAAAATAAAATAAATAAACCTTAAAAAAAAATCCTCAACAAAATACTAGCAAACTGAACCCAACAATACATTAAAAAATTACACATCACAATCAAATGATATTTAGTCCCAGGATGCAAGGGTGGTTCAATATGGAAAAATCAATCAGCATGATACTCACACTGAGGAAAGAAAGGATAAAAACCATATGATAATTACAACAGACACAGATACAAAAAGACATTTGGCAGGGTACAAACATCTACTCATGATAAAAACTTTCAACAAAGTAGGTCTAGGGGGAACATACCCCAACATAATAAAAACCATATATGAAAAACCCACAGCGAACATCATTCTTAAAGGAGAAAAACCAAGAACTTTTTCCCTAAGGTCAGGAATAAGATAAGGGATGTCCAAAAGACAAAGCAAGAAACAGACTTTTTTTTTTTTTTTTAAAGAAACAGGACTTTTTAACTCTGGAGAACAAACTGATGGTGCCCAGAGGGGTGGTGGTAGGGGAGGGGGAGGTGATGGGGATTAAGGAGGGCACTTGTCATGATGAGCACTGGGTGCTGTATGTAAGTGTTGAATCACTATATTGTACACCTGAAACTTATACAACACTTTATGTTAACTGTATTGTAATTAAAATAGGAAATGTAATGGAAATATACATCAGATAAAAGAATTTAATACAGAATGCATAAAGGCTCTTTTAATTCTATAATAATGGGTAGACAGCCAACCCAAATTTTTAAATAAATGGGCAATAGATTTTAATAACGTGCTTCACCAAAAAAGACCTATAACTGGTGAAAAAGGCACAAGAAAAGATAATTCCACATCATAGGTTATCAAGGAAATGCAAATTGAAACTGTAATGTTATATCATCACACAGCCACCAGAATGACTAAAATGAAAAGATTAGTTCTACCAAATACCGGCGAGAATGTGGAACAACTGGGGCTCTCATATAGTACACAATGGTATAACCACTTTGGAAAACATTTTCTCAGTTTCTTGAGAGTTAAACATATACTTAACATATGACTTGATATTTTGCAAGGAAATTTGAAATTGGGGTCATTCCTGTAGTACTGAATATTTTCTTTGCTACTCTCAAATGTGTGCTCCCCTGCTCTGTTTTTGTGCACTCTGTATACACAGCACCTTTTTCTGGTACAATCCTGAATGGTAGTATGGTATTTCTGGAGACATTTAAAATGCCTGTCAAAACGAACAAAGCAATACCAACAATGCAAGTAATCTAATAGGGCGCCTGGGTGGCTCAGTGGGTTAGGCCGCTGCCTTCGGCTCGGGTCATGATCTCAGGGTCCTGGGATCGAGTCCCACATCGGACTCTCTGCTCAGCAGGGAGCCTGCTTCCTTCTCTCACTCTCCATCTGCCTGCCTCTCTGCCTACTTGTGATCTCTGTCTGTCAAATAAATAAAAAATCTTAAAAAAAAATAAATAAATAAATAAATGGTAGCAATATTAGCGAATCTGACCAAGCTGGCCTAACCAATAGTGATTATAAGCCTTCCTAGGTTGTAAGGCACATTCCAGATATGCTAAAATATAAATAAATAATTTTTAGAATCGATGAAATGTGGTAATAATAATTATCATACCAATAACATCAGTTAATAAATTAGTAGTCAGCAGCCTGAGTACTTTATTGAGTAGTTTTAGAGCTAGATTTATTTTTCCCATTTTCCATGGCAAACATTCTATGTTCATTAATCAGTTACCCCTTTAGGTGTTTCTCATTCTTTTTTTTTTTTTTTTATTTAATTTTATTTTTTCTGTGTTCCGAGATTCATTGTTTATGCACCACACCCAGTGCTCCATGTAATTCGTGCCCTCCTTAGTACCCACCACCAGGCTCACAAAACACCCCACCCCCACTCCAAAACCCTCAGTTTGTTTCTCAGAGTCCAGTATCTCATGATTTGTCTCCCCCTCTGATTTCCCCCAATTCATTTTTCCTTTCCTTCTAATGTCCTCCATGTTATTCCTTATGCTCCACAAGTAAGTGAAACCATATAATAATTGACTCTGCTTGACTTATTTCACTCAGCATAATCTCAATTGATGTGGGTTTCCTACTAGACACCAAATATGTCTTTGGTTTTTACCACTAGCCAATCCTAATTCCATTTTGGGCCAGATCTCTCTAGATGAATGATTTAGAAATTTAAAAATTGACTTTATAAAAGAGGCATAACAGATTTTTTTTTAAGATTTTATTTATTTATTTGACAGAGATCACAAGTAGGCAGAGAGGCAAGCAGAGAGAAAGAGGAGGAAGCAGGCTCCCTGCTGAGCAGAGAGCCCGATGTGGGACTCGATCCCACGACCCTGAGATCATGACCTGAGCCGAAGGCAGCGGCTTAACCCACTGAGCCACCCAGGTGCCCCAAGGCATAACAGATTTAAATGATCAAATGCCATATATATTAGATAAGCCGCTATGTTAACATATTTTTGGAAAATGTTTTAAATGTTCCTATGATTCTGTTGCCTGCTTATAGTATTTGCATTTTTATATTTTGAGATAACTTTCAAAGAATGCAATTTTTGATGAATTAAGATGAATTTTTACTTACTGTGTAGGAGATTGGGAACACTGGAATAAGAAACTTCAGCCATATTATTATCCAACTGACAGTATTCCAGAATATTCATCTATTTTGGTTCCAAATGTTGACAATGTTAGAACGAATTTTTTGATAGACACCATTGCAAAGCAACAGAAAGTAAGTTTGATTTGATAGTTTCTTAGCTGATCACAAACCTATACAAAACACGTGCCTTTTCACATGCTATGGATAGAAAAACCAAATTGCAGCGCAAGGGGCTAGAGGTGATGCCATTTAAGGGAAGCACATTTGGGAAATGAACCCCAGGACATGCTTCAATTCATTATCCCCTGAGCTGCTGACGTCCAGCTTGCAAGGGAAGTGGGTGTCTGCTCATAGAGTCCCTCCCTACTCCCATGGTCACGTGACTATTTACCCATACTTCCTTCCAGCATAGTTATAGTACACATTTTATATTGAAATTCTTATTTGAACTAAAATTGATTGGTTGACTGATTATTTTTTTTTAGGATTTATTTTGATGTGGGTCTAATTCTAAAAAGTGATTACAATTAGTTGTGTTAACTATTAAAATGAAAAAAAAAAAAGCTACCAGAACCATAAGGTATTTAAAGCTGAATGCTTTACAACCCCTTTCATCATGATTATCTGATTATTGCAGGCCGTTTTGCTCACAGGAGAGCAGGGAACTGCAAAAACTGTAATGATTAAGGCCTATTTGAAAAAATACGATCCTGAAGTACAGTTATCCAAAAGTCTGAACTTTTCATCAGCCACAGAACCCATAATGTTTCAGGTAAAATCCATCATCTGCTGAGGTAATCAACATTTTAAATGTTTTGAGTGCTGGTTGCAGTAAAATGTGTATGAATATAAAATATGGTATATATGTGTGTGTGTGTGTGTATAGGAAATGGGGCTGCACTTGGCATTCAGCTATTAGCTTTCCTAGGCCAAGTACAGACAGCAGATTTTCACCTAATATTGAGGTTGAAGCTGAACTTTGTGTATAAAATTCATGATTCACATTTTAATAACTTATTTTTTTGCAGTCTTACAATGTCTATTTTAATAAACATTTATGTAAGTTAAATAAGTTCTACTCTGAAAAACAGGCTCATCATTTCTAGGAAAATGGGTTGAAATCTTAACACTTAAGACAAATATTTCCTCTTCTCTAGAGAACAATGGAGAGCTATGTGGATAAGCGAATGGGAAGCACATATGGGCCACCAGGAGGCAGAAAAATGACTGTATTTATTGATGATATTAATATGCCTGTGATTAATGAATGGGGAGATCAGGTATGACTACATTATCTCCTATAAATGATATTTAATTGGTATTTTTAGTTATATTTGAAAGGTCTCAATAGCTTTCATCTTGTGAAGCCGAGTAGCAATTCTCTCAGTTTTGGCTTCTCTGTTAAGAGCTGGCATTCTCCCTTCTTGAAATCCCTGTGTGTTTTCAGCAGTACCCCTTCCTGCCTTCAGGCTTCTCGATTTCACCACCCTTTCTGACTCCTCTTTTTCTTTCCCCAGGGTTTTATCCTTGCTGTTACCTCTTATTCTATATACTCCCTCTGAGGAATACCCAACTTAGAAAACACCTTTTTTTTTTTTTTTAAATTTTTAACTCTGTCACATACGTGCCTTACTTGTGATCATCTGTCAACCCCAGAGTCATTCTCTATCAGAGACCGTCACTGATGCTTTCAGAATTCTGCATGTTCCTTGTGGGATTCCCAACACCTCCCTCTCACCACTGCCCACTGCCTCATCAGTAATGTCCACCTAGAGCTTGCCAGGACCCATTCCATCTGGCCTTTTATCTGAATTCACCTCAGATACCTGTAGGAAGTCAGGACTCCCAGATCCGTGCTTTCCCTGAGACTGTTCCTCAAACAGCTCTGCATGGCCCTTGCAATAGCAAGAAGAGAAAAAGCCAGTGAGGGAACCCTATAGAGCAGTGAGGGATGGGTGTAGAAAGAGTGATTTAGGAAGTTATCCAAAGTCACAAGATGAGCCTAGGAAGAACTGAGCCTCTGAATTCAAAAGAGGAAAAGTTGTCAGTGAGGAGGGAGCGTTAGCAGTGTGAGAGGCCACCAAAAAGATAAGAACATAAAACAGAAACCCAAAACACTTAGTAGTCCTGAACGCTCAAGAGTAAAACCATCCCACATTCTGATTTAAAGTAGTTTGAAGTGTTCAGTATTGATACTTGTAACTCTGACTACTGTTGTAACTCTACCAACTATTCCATTACTCATTAAATTTCTTTGGAGATCCATTTCATCCACATGGTAAAGAGCACCCTGGACTCAATTCAGACGTTTAGCTTATGGTTTTGTTCATGAATGGTAGTACTGAAATCAAATGGCCTTGCAGGTGACCATCAACATTCACAAACACTTTATTGACAAGTGTTGAATACTTTCTTCTAATCTCAGGTGTACAATTTTGTAGGAGTTGTGATAGTGGAATGTGACTAAAGTATCACTGTATAAAATTTCAGATAACTAATGAGATTGTACGCCAAATGATGGAAATGGAAGGAATGTACAGCTTGGATAAGCCTGGAGACTTCACTACTATTGTTGATGTGCAGATCATAGCGGCAATGATCCACCCTGGAGGCGGTCGAAATGATATTCCCCAGCGTTTAAAAAGGCACTTTACTGTGTTTAACTGCACATTGCCTTCCAACGCTTCAATAGACAAAATTTTTGGTATGGCTATTTTTCATGTTTCTGTCTTTTTTTTTTTTTTTACTGTATTACATAATGTACATAAGCCATGCAAAATCTTATTTAGGAGATAGAAAGGCTCTGTCTGTAGTAGGGATTCATTATCTGAAATGCAGAGCTAACCACCAGAGAGGAGGGACTAAATATTCATGTTTATAGCCCATTCTAAAAATATTTAAAAGTTTGGCTTTAAGGTTTTAGTTTTCTTGACATGATCAACCAGAGAAATTTGAACTAATAAATGACAGCAGATCTATCATGGATAAACAATATAATGTATCAAGTCAAAAGTAGCATTTTATGTAAGTTAATGAAATGAGATTTTTAAAAAAGATTTTATTTATTTATTTGACAGACAGAGATCACAAGTAGGCAGAGAGGCAGGCAGAGAGAGAGGAGGAAGTAGGCTCCCTGCTGAGCAGAGAGCCTGATTCAGGGGCTTGATCCCAGAACCCTAGGATCATGACCTGAGCCGAAGGCAGAGGCTTTAACCCACTGAGCCACCCAAGCTCCCTGAAACGAGATTTTTTGACAACAAATTTAGGCTCATATAAATTGTTTTGTCAAAAATTATATAGATCAAGGCATACAAGAGGAACTGACCCATGCATATATGTGTATTAATTGAAATAGCAAGTACTAAAGATTAGGAAAAAAAGGAAAGGGCAGACTTTCAGTAAATAGTAATGGGATATGTAGTAATTTTAATGTGAAAATAATTGGAATGGAACCCCTACCTTACGCCAGGCATATCATCAATAGAGACAGATTAAAGACTTAAAAAGTATTTGGAAGAATGCCCAGGAATAAATCCCACTTGATCATGGTGAATAATTCTTTTAAGGTACTGTTGGATTTGATTGGCTAGTATCTTATTGAGAGTTTTTACATCCATGTTCATCAGGTATAGTCTTCTTTTTAGTGGGGTATTTGTCTGGTTTTGGAATTAAGATAATGCTGGCCTTTGTAGATTAAGTTTGGAAGTTTTCCTTCTATTTCTATTTTTTGGGAACAGTTTGAGAATAGCCATTAACTCTTCTTTAAATGTCTGATAGAATTCTGCTGGGAAACCATCTGGCCTTGGACTTTTTGTTTGTTGGGAAATTTTTAATTACTGATACAATTTCTTCATTGGTTATGCAGCGGTTAAAATTTCTATTTCTTCTGACTTCAGTTTTGGAGGTTTATATGTTTCTAGGAATTTGTCCATTTCTTCCTGATTGCCTGGTTTCTTGGCATATAATTTCTCATAATATTTTCTTATAGTTGTTTGTATTTCTTATAGTTGTTTGTATATAGTTGTTTGTATTTCTTATAGTTGCTATTGGTTGTGATCTTTGCTCTTTCATTTGTGATTTTGTTTATTTGGGCCCTTTCTCTTTTTCTATTTGATAAATCTGGCTAGGGGTTTATCAGTTTTATTAATTCTTTCAAGGAACCAGTTCTTTCATTGATCTGTTCTACTGGTTTTTTTTTAATGTCATTTATTTCTGCTCTAATCCTTATTATTTCCCTTCCTCTGCTAGCTTTAGGCTTTATTTGATGTTCCTTTTCTAGCTCCTTTAGGTATAAGTTTAGGTTGTGTATTTGAGACTTTTCTTCCTCCTTGAGGTAGGTCCGTATGGCTATATACTTTCCCTTAGGACCACTTTTGCTGCATCCCAAAGGTTTTAGATTGTCATGTTCTCATTTTCATTTGCCTCCATGTAATTTTTTATTTCTTCTTTAATTTTGTGGTTGGCTCATTCATTCTTTAGTAGCATGTTTTTAAGCCTCCATATATTTGTAGTCTTTCCTAATTTTTTCTTGTGGTTGACTTCAAGTTTCATGATATTATGGTCTGAGGATATGCATGATATGATTTCAATGTTTTTGTACTTGTTGAGGGCTGGTTTGTGACCCAATACATGATCTATTCTGGAGAATATGTCATATACATGCAAAAAGAATGTGTATTCTGCTACTTTAGGATGAAATGTTCTGAATATACCTGTTTAGGTCCATGTGGTCCAATGTGTCACTCAGCCATTGTTTCCTTGTTGAGTTTCTGCTTAGATCACCTGTCCATTGCAGTTAAGTGGGGTGTTAAATTCCCCTATTATTACTGTATTATTACAATGAGTTTTTTAATGTTATTAATTGGTTTATATATTTGGGCACTCCAAATTGGGGACATAAGTATTTATAATTATTAGATATTCTTCTTTAAAAAAAATTTTTTTTAAAGATTTTTAAAATTTACATATTTGACAGAGAGATAGAGAGCACAAGCAGGCAGAGTGACAGGCAGAGGCAGAGGGAGAAGCAGGCTCTCTGCTGAACAGGGAACCTGATCCCAGGAGCCTGAGATCATGACCTGAGCCAAAGGCAGATGTTTAACCAACTGAGCCACCCAGGTGCCCCTACAATTGTTAGATCTTTGCGGCACTGTGTGGTCAGTAGACAGTGTATATGAGGTGTTTGTGCTGGTTTTCTGGGGGAGGTGCCTGCTTGCACTGATTCTCAGTCACAGTGGAGAGTCACCTACAGGGTACCAGGGTGAGGGCTTTGTATAAGCATCTCTGGCCTCCACTGAGGGGCACGGTGTTTCTCCCTGAAGTTGGTTAGTGCCTATTGGGATGGGTAGGGGACAGGGAATGGCATCGTCCCACTCTCTCATTCTGGAGTGGGGAGTACGTGCCCACCACACCTCAGGAAGCCCTTGCAGAAAAATAATCACTTCTCTGGGGTCCCCAGCTTCTGTCAGATCCCTGCCTTCACCCTGTCTGTGTCCCAGCTGTCTGCCTGCTAGGCAGCATAGTACTCCTGTGTTTTATCTCGGGCACCTCGCTGGTTTTCAAAACTTTTTAGGGATTCTCATTGCACAAACCCATGCTGATCTTCTGGGGGAGGGTCTCGCCATGCTATGGCTGGTGCTGGTGTGTCCCAGAAAAGCAGTCCTGTGACCACACAGTGGTTTGGGATTTATGGTAAAATGCAGCAAAATGGTGGCAGCAAGCCTTGCTGCCCTCCTCAGGCATCTCTGTTCCTGCGCTAGCGAACAGACCAGCATGTTGGCTCCAACCAGCTCTTCTGCCCCCAGAGAGGTCATGCCATGACTCCGAAACTCACTCCCAAGAAGGGGAACTGTGCCTCCCCATGTGACCCCGGGGATCTTCAGACTACACTGCACAGTCCCAGGCCTCTGCCCTCCTTCTCCACCAGACTAGCGCTAAGCCCACCATGCATGACCCCAGCGATGGTGCAGATGTCTAGAACTTCTGACTTTGTGCTTCAACGTTTATAAAGATTTGTGATAGTCAGCCCCTCTCCTTTTCCCAGTCAGTGGTTTTGGGAGAGTTTTTATTGTGCAATCCTCTGCCTGCTGCATCACTCTTTCTTTCTCTCTCTCTTTCTCACTCCTCTCTCTCTGATCAGGGCTCCCTCCCCTTTGCAACACCTACATTTCTTCCTCCTCATAGATAACCTTTCAGCAGTTCCTACAGTCTATGATGTGGACATTTTTCTATCTCTAGGTGTGCAGTTTGTTCTCTTAGTCCTCAGATCTATTTCTTGGGTGTTGAGAATGATTTGATAATTATCTAGCTGTGTTCGGGGGTTGAGGCAAGCTCAGGGTCCCCCTATTCCAACACCGTCTTTACTCCTCCTCCAGGAAAGAACTTTTTTTTTTTTAAATTTATTTGACAGACAGAGATCACAAGTAGTAGGCAGAGAGGCAGGCAGAGAGAGAGGAGGAAGCAGGCTCCCCACTGAGCAGAGAGCCAGATTCAGGGCTCTATCCTAGGACCCTGAGATCATGACCTGAGCTGAAGGCAGAGGCTTAAACCCACTGAGCCACCAAGGCGCCCCAGGAAAGAACTTTTTAAGAGAGACTCAAAAAGCATAAACCATAGGGAAGGAGACGACAAGCTTGACTAGATTAAAAATAAGATCTTTTGTTTGTCTAAAAAGCAACATTAAAGACTGAAAAGACAAGCCCCAAAAGTGGAAGAAAAAATTTCAACACCTATAGTAAAACAAAAAAGTTAGTAATCTGAACACTTAAAGAAATCCTGTGAATCTATCAGAGAAAAGCAAACATCCTAACATAAAAACCAAACCAAAGCATAAAACCAAAGGTCATAAAACCAAGCATTTTAGAAGAGGAAAGCAAATGGCCAATAAACAAATGTAAAGATGATAGACATACTAATATTCAGGAAAATGCAAATTTAGAACACCAAAGAAATACCATTTTATACCCACTGGATTTGTAAATCAGGCATTGGTGAGAACGCACGAGAACTGAGACACTCACGCTGGTGTCTCATTGGGACAAGCACCAATGACTGGACATAATGCTGGTAAAGCAGAACGTGCGGACACCTGCGGCACTTCCACTCCCAGGCATACACCTCTTTATCCTTTGTCTCCTTAATGATTTGCGCATTCTGAGTTGCATTTAGGAAGTCCTTTCCTACCCAGAGGTCATGCAGATACTGGCCTGTATTTTTTTCCAGACATTACAGTTTTGCCTCTCATAGTTAAACCCTTCAACCATCTTTACTTGATTTTGGCTATGTGTACCAGAAGACATGCAAACATATTTATAGAACAACGTTCATGATAGCAAAAATGTAAAATAATCCAAATATTTATTGGTGGGGAATTGCGTCAATAAATGACAGTGTAGGCACCCAGCGTAATGCTGTGCAGCAGCAAACACGAAGAGACACAGCTACAGGCTCCCACGTGGCTTCAGCCCAGGAGTATCTTGGGTAAAAGAAGCAAGTCAGAAAGAAATATGTGAGAGGATGTGCAATTAAATTTCAAAAGTTGAAGTTAAAGAAAAGGTTCAAGGTCAAAACCCTAAGCAGAAAAGCTACAGAGAAAATCAAGTCACAGGTTCTCACCAGGTCAGAGTTGTGGCTGCCCGGGGAGGAAGAAGGGGTTGTGGACGGGGATGGAAAAAGGGGGGCTTCTGCTGTGTGGGGGCAAGGTTGTGTTTCTCAATCTAGTAGACTCTATGTGAGTGTTTATTTGTTAAACTATTTTATATATGCTTCCGTGTGATTAATACTGAAAAGTAAAGATAGAAAGAAATGAGAAACTGAGGCTCAGAGAAGTAAAATGACTGCCCCAGCATGGCAGAGGTGTGGCGCTAATCCTGTTTTTCGATTCCAGACACCAAGCTTCTTACAGAACACTTGGCCCACAGGAAGTTAGGGATCTAGAATATGGGGATTCAGGGAGCAAAAGGGCCTTGTAGGCATTGGACACAACCAACCCTGGCTTTACAGGACAATTTGATATTCCCTCGGGGCTACTCTTCTTCGTCCACGTGAATGACCCCAGTTTCTTTAGCTGGTCCTTCCTTTGTAAATCTCTGTGTTCCTGAGAACATACTCCTGTTTGCGTTCCTCTGAAAATACCATGTTCAGAACTGAAAGCGTCATTCGACATGCAGGCTCACCAGAGTGAAGTAGAGTAAAATCTGTAAAATTTTGTAGTTTAAAACCCAAAACACTGAGAATTTAGAGACCGTCTATAAATGTACAACCCAGTCCTTCGTGAGGAGGGATTGTGTCCGAGTGTCATGGTGCTGAGTGTTTCCTAGGGGCGTCACCAGCCCAGGCGAGTGTCCCAAGGTGTGGGTCCTGATTCCAATTCTGTCAACAACCAATCCGTGTGATCTTGAACAATTTGCCTTCCCTGTCTTGATCTGGTCTCCGTATCTGTGATACGAGCAAGAAGTCTCTAAATTCTTTTCCAGCTCTTGTTGGCTTCAGGGCAAGTTTTTTTTGTAGGCTCCAGACCCAGGCTGCCTAGTTTCAAACTTCAGATCCACCCACATACAAGCTGTGTGACCTTGGGCAAGTTACTAAACTCATATTAGAATGGGAATAATGATAATACCTTTCTGAGATCCTTTTCCATAGGATGTGGGGAAGATTAAGTGAGTTAATACATATAAAATGCTTACTGCTGCACACTAAGCTTTGCTGGCCCCACTTCTGACCTCCAGTCTTAGCTGATTCCTTGAGACAAATTCTTAACCTCACCCAGCTTACTCAGTCTTATCATGATTTATTCACCAGGATAAACATGCGCCTTGTAATCTTTTCGTAAGTGTGTGCCTTCAATCTTGTTTTCTTTTCCAGGAATTATTGGCTGTGGGTACTTTGATCCTTGCAGAAAGTTCAAACCTGAA
This sequence comes from Mustela erminea, assembly GCF_009829155.1. Classification (NCBI taxonomy): domain Eukaryota; kingdom Metazoa; phylum Chordata; class Mammalia; order Carnivora; family Mustelidae; genus Mustela; species Mustela erminea. The sequence goes on from NC_045617.1 coordinate 85,759,437, forward strand.
GTATGTGATATGATTGCAAATTTAGTCTCAGCAGGCAGAGTGCTATGGCAGTGGACAAAGGTACAGAAGCGTTATTGTCCGTAATAACAGAAAGTCAGCTGTCCATTCTCACCTCATGGCTCATGAGCTTATAATCACATCATGGAGTAGTGGGGGGGGGGATGGGGGAAAAACAAATTAGGTGCTCGAATAGATTTATGACACTTTTTCCTTCCAGGGAGCAAATATTCTGGCTGGAAGTTGCTTTCCATATGTATGAGATATTACTATAAGATAAAGTAGAATTTTGCTAAAATGAGAACACTGCTTTTCCACTTTTTACTCTGATTTGTATGTCAGACACTCATGTGTTTACTGGCTGACTGAATGCATGAATTTCAGGATGTTCTTAGCTACCTAAGACTTAAAGTCTAACTTGTATGAGTCTCTGAGATGGAGCGGGGATTAGATGGATGGAAATGTATTTCACAAAAAAGAATATATATATATATTCTTTATACATATATACATATATATGTATATATGTATATTTAAGATTTATTTATTTACCTTAGAGAATAGGGAGAGGGGTAGAGGGAGAGGGAGAGAGAGTCTCAAGCATAGTCCACTCTAAGTGTGGAGCCCAATGCTGGGCTCGATCTCACGACCCCGAGATCATGACCTGAGTCGGATGCTTAACCAACTGTGCCACTCAGGTGCCCCTAGTCTAGATTTTAATATACAGGTCAGTCTCCTAAGTAAACTCAGCAAACCTGTAGCTATCACCAGATGGCTTAAAGCAGACTCATGAAAAAGCAATTAAATGTAGGTCTGTGACATCTCAGACCTATGCTTAGAACGAAGTTGAGGTATTTGCTAAAAAACGTTCATTAGGCCAATTACACATTTCCGGGAGGAAGCTTATGTCCTGGTAAAACCTGGAGGGTGCCAACCTCTCAGATTCCTGGAATTTTGGGTAAGAGAATTACCAGGAGAGGAATTGGGTGTTTCTTATGAAATGCTCAGTCCACACAGTGCCCTGTATGGCCAGTTCCTTGCAGGGCCTTCTCCTTGCCAACACAGGGTCTTTGCACATGCAGTTCTGCCTCTTGTAAGGAAACTTCAAAATGAATGGCAGGGGCTGAGTGTCTGAGAAAATTTTCTGTGGTAAGACCCATCTGTTTTCCCAGGGGGCTACTGTTCACAGTAAGGAGATTATATACATATTCTCCTGAAAAGCTTTGGCCTTCTGGGTGTCTTTCCATCAAAGGTTCTTTTGTTATACAAGTGTTTACTGGTTCCTTTCTCATCTTTCTTTACTTCTTTAACCTGTATGGCACAAGCTTGCTTCCACTGCTCTCGTCAAGGTTACCAGAGACCTCAGTCTTGCCAAATAAATCCAAGGGGTGATTTCTTCCTCTCACTTGACCCTTTAGCAGCATTTGACATAAATTATCCCGCTTTTTTTTTTTTAAGATTTTTTTATTTATTTGACAGAGAGAGAGATCACAAGTAGGCAGAGAGGCAGGCAGAGAGAGAGAGAGATGAGGAAGCAGGTTCCCTGCTGAGCAGAGATCCCGATGTGGGACTCGATCCCAGGACCCTGAGATCATGACCTGAGCTGAAGGCAGAGGCTTAACCCACTAAGCCACCCAGGTGCCCCTAAATTATCCCTCTTGACACCTTCTTCAGCTTGGCTTCCAAGGGACCTCATGCTCTTGTTTTTCTTTCTACTTGACAAGTTACCTTTATAAAGTTCCCCCTCTCCTTCCCTTCCCCTAGATACTGGAGTGCGCCCGATTTCGACTCTAGAACCTCTCCCTTGTATACATTCATCACCCAGATGGTTTCTCCAGCTTCAGGGCCTTAAACACCATCTCCATGCTGATGACTTCAAAATCAGTGTCCAGTCCAGGCCTCTCTGCTTGGCTCCTTACTGGTTTCTAACTGCTTAGTAGACATTGCCGTTTAGATGTCCAATAACCATCTTAAAGTTAACGTGTCTCCACAGAATCCAACTGAGCTTCAGTATGACCTTGCCTCAGACTTTGGCATCTTTTTGGTTAATAGCAACAACACTGATCCTCCTCCACAGACTAGGAAACTGCTGCCATCCTTGGTTTGTCTCCCCCGCCCCTCTACTTCCAGTTCTTCAGCAAGTCTCGGTTACCATGCTTTCAGAATACAGTCCCAAGCTGAGCACTCTGCCATCTCAGAGTGACACCCTCGCCCCAATAGATGCTTCAATCACCTGCCCTCTGGACCATGCAGTGACTTGCTTTCTTCTTGCCGTCCTAGAGCATGTTCTTTAAATAATGCTTTTTTAAAAAGTAAATCAGAGGCGCCTGATCCTGGGGTCCTGGGATCAAGCCCCATGTCAGGCTCCCTGCTCAGTGGGGAGTCTGCTTCTCTCCCTCTGCCTGCTGCTCCCCCCTGCTCTTGCTATCTCTCTCTCTCTCTCTCTGTCAAATAAATAAATAAAATCTAAAAAAAAAAATTTTTTTTTTAAAGTAAATCAGAGATCATTACTTCTTGAAACCACCAGGAGGTTCCCAGGAGTGAAACCCAGATACATCTTACTCTGCCCTCTTCCTGTTCCTTCAACACCCCACATTTTTTGCGCCTCTGGGCCATCATACTTTGAGTCATTCTCATCCTTCTTACTTTCAGAGGGGCTTTCTCAGGTAGGCTCTAAAGTAACTGTCCATGGTCCCCAATGGTCATTATCTGTCTCCTGACCATACTTTTATTTTTTCTGACCATGACTTTTATCATTATTTTTTGTCAACTTGTTTGTTTACCGATATATTTGCTTCTTATTTCTTTATTGTCAGGCTCCCCCACTAGAATGGAAGCTCCCTGATGGTAGTGGATTGAGCTGCTAGTTACCATGCTGTATTTTTAGTTACCGTGGTATCTTCTTAAGGACAGCAGGAAGTACTTGAAAATAGCCACTGAATAATGAATACATCTTTCTCCCTTCCCTACCCCCAAAATAAACAGCAAGCAGCCTTTTTTGTATCTTTTCTTCAAACCTCTCATCCTTCCAAAGCACTTTTAACCCTTGTATACCATTTCATCCTTATATTATTGGACACAGTCTTATCTTTTTAAGATTTATTTATTCATTTGAGAGAAAAATGGAGAAAGAGAGTGGGGGGACAGAGGGAGACATGGGGCTGGATCCCATGACCTTGAAATCATGACTTGAGATGAAATCAAGGATTGGATACTCAACCAACTGAGCCACCCAGGCACCCCTACTTTACAAAGCTTTAAAGGAAAAGCCCAGGTGAGAAAAGAAAGGAATTGACAAAAATTAAAGTGAAAGAAGCAGGTTAACAGGTGAGAAGAGGGAAAAAAAAAAAGGAATTTATTCAGTTCTCTTTAATGATTGCCTCAATGGCTGTCATCCCAGCGGCGGTCCTTCATAGCAAAGAAATAAGCAGTATTCACACAGCCTGAGCCCTTTATTTCTGCATATTTGTAATATAATCTTACATTTTGGTGAGTAGAATGAATATTTTATCTGGGAATGGAACTGAGCAAAGAGGGAAATTGAAGGATAATTGCTAAAATAACACTTGTCTTCATTCTGTCTTCCCTGGCTACCTGCTGTTTTAACTGACACGGGGAATTAGCCTATAATGATTCTGCGATAAACTCAATGGGCTACTTTTTCAATGTAGAAAGGGCATATTCCATGAATAGGTCCTTAAAAAAAAATTTTTTTTTTTTTTTTGCTTTCCCAAATTAATCATGTGGGGAGTTTACTTTGAATCTCCAGAATTACTGTTTGCACACTCAAAATGATGCTATTGGTATCATTTACAATCTTTACACATGGCCAGCAATGCTTCCCACACCTAGTAAACCTCAAGTTTATCCCTTGACTAGTATCTCTCCACACAAGAATGTGTCATTGGTATAGCTTTGCCTGTTTGGATTCAAAACCCAGAAAAGCTACCTAGTTATTATAGCTGCATTTCACAGTTGCCTGCCAACTTACTATGGATAGACAGATAAGTGAAAGCATGCTGACTGAGTTTGGATCTCCACAATGAAATGTAGACTATGATATATTGACAGAAATCCAAATATACTAAAGACCTTATAGCAATCTATGGAAATGATCGTTATTGACTTTAGAAGTGAAATTTCATTGTTCTTAACTGTGTGGCAACAAGCTCACACCCAGTTTTTTGTTATGATGTATTTCCACATACACACTAATATGGTTAACAATGATTAGGAATGGTCATTCCTACAACTCACATAGTTTTTTAGAATGCAGGGGAAAGCGACTTGTTCAAAGCCAACTAATGCTGATGGATTGCCAATGCATTGGCATTGGCATCTAGAGTGTTACTCTCGAATGGATCTGATTCAAGAGCTTATGGTCTTTGAAATTCCATGTTGGTTTATTTATGATGTGATTTTCTTATCAGCGCTGCAACAAAAATATAAACTTAATCTTGATTTATTTACTCAGCTGATTTCATTTAAAATGAAATTTGTGAAATAAAGTAATTGTAAAGAACTGTTTTTATCTTTTAGTTTTATCTGTGAAGCACCTTGAGAGTAATACATTTTTGTCCATCTCTAGATGAAAATGCTGCCAACGCCTTCTAAATTTCATTACATTTTCAATCTTCGAGATCTTTCCAGAATTTGGCAAGGAATGTTAACCATAAAAGCCGAGGAGTGTGATTCGATATCTATTCTCCTTTCGCTTTTCAAACATGAGTGCAACAGAGTAATTGCAGACAGGTATATATCGTAGCACTTGAGTTTAAATGTACTATGTAAAAAGTTGACGCTGTGTGACCCAATTCCTGCATTATCTACTCAAATAATTAGAGTATTGTCTTCATTTGCTCTGGGGCTCGTGAATCATTGATGCCATTTCCCACTTGCTGGTCCTCTTGAAAAATGTTCAGCTAGTCTACTTGAGTATTATCTCCATAACACATCTTTTTAAATCACCACATCATCTGATAACATTCAGAGGCAAATTTTAGTTATGTATATTTTCTAAAATGTTTGAACTCTGTGTAGTTTTCACTTGGTGAAATTTGGGAACATAGGCTCAGTCATAGTTCTGAGCCTCCCCTTCCTCCTGTTTAAAATATGGATGGTGATGCTGATCTTGCAAAGCTGTAAGAGATTATCACAACATCACATACATATGTGGTTTTTCTCACATGTTGGTCCCCCTGCTATGGATAGATTTACAATGAAACAAATGAAACAAATGCTCTTCCCCCTCTGATACTGGTGGGTCTGAAAAGGACCTGTGCTGTGTGCTCACAAAACCAGAAAGTGGGCGCTCACCCACTACTTAATGTCAGTCTGCACTCTTATTGCAAATCTTAGGAACCTTTGACCCCACTTAAGTGACTCATCTGTATTGTTAAAGAAAAAAATTATTCATGACACCTGTTCAAACAATAAGTCATGCATACTTTATTCAGGACTATTGGCAATGGGTATATGGACCACTGCGATGGGGTCTCCTGGGGAGAGAAATTGAGCTCAACTCCAAATATGACAAGGAAAGAGTGGGAATTTATAGCCATGGAGAAGTTTAGGGGAGGTCGGTGGTTATAAACTACTGAAAGGATATATCAAAGGTAAGGGAGGGATTCTAGCTAAACTGACCTAATAAGATTCTTGCCAAAAACAGACTAGGGTGAATAGATATTACATGGGGAGGGTGGGGAGGGGTGATGGGACATGAGGAATTTGGTCAGATATTGGAGGGTGATCAGATCATGGGGAGTGGGGGATTCTGGGATTAAACCCACTTGACAGGATTCTTGGTACAATTGGGTAATGCAAAGAAAGACACAGAAGTCCAAAAGTCAAGGCCTAATTGGTAAGAGGATTCAGAGGAGACTAAGATTTTAATCAAGGAGAGACTCTTTGCCAGTATTTTCTTTAAGTAATACTCAGTGTTAAAACTCTCTTGAATGGAGCTACGTCCTTTTCTGTCCTCCTGTTCTGAGGAGTCTGAGGTGCAGGATGGGGCCTTAAGAGGTAGAGGGAGGTCAGGCATGTTCAATTAGGAAAGATGCCTTCATATTTTACGTATTTACTCCTGTATTTTTCTCCCAGATTTATAACACCTGAAGATGAGCAGTGGTTTAATATCCATCTTGTTCGAGCAGTTGAAGAGAATATTAACCCAGATGTGACATCGTACATTCTTCCTGAACCATATTTTGTGGATTTCCTCCATGAGATGCCTGAACCAACCGGTGATGAGCCTGAAGACACCATATTTGAAGTGCCCAAAATTTATGAACTGGTATTTATTTTCTCCTTTGAAAAGAGCTTTTCAATCAATCACCTAACTGTATATTTCTTAGCACCCTGGAGTCCTACCATGGAGTTGGAACTTCTGCATTAGTTATATGTTGGGATTCATATCCAAGAAAAATATTTCAGTGTAATTTAAGAAGTAAAACATTTCAGTGTAATTTAGAAGCAATCCCATTAAAGTCAAGTATAAGACAAGGATGCCTCCTATTATCACTACTATTAAGTATGGTTTTGAAAGTTCTAGGCAATGAAACAAATGACAAAAAAAAAAAAAAAGAAAAAAACAAAAGTATTGTGTGCAGGTGAGGTGATTATCTCTTAATATAATAGAAAAGAACTGAACATCTGTTTTAACTCTTAATAGTTCAGTAAGATGACCAAGTGTGATAGAAATAAAAAACTCAGTAACTTTCCTCTATATGAAAGGCTGGAAAGTTATGGTTGTTGGGCCAGATCCAGCCCTCTGCCTGTGTTTTGTGAAATTTGTGAGCTAGGTAGGGTGTTTACATTTTTTATATGGGTGGAAAAAGAATCCAAAAGAGAAGAATATGGTGGGACATGTGAAAATTATATGGCATTCAAATTCAGCATTCATAGGCAAAGTTGTATTGGAACCCAGCCAAGTGGATTTGTTTCCTATGGCCCAGGACCACTTCTGCACTATGAGGGTGGAGGGAAATAGTTGTGACAAACCATATGGTCCAGGAAGCTTTAATCCTGCCCTTTGCAGAAAAAGTTTGCCAACTCTTGCCAACAATCGTGCGATAGAAACTATAATAGGAAGGTACTTCATTTAACAACAACAAGTATGTAAAACATCTAGGGATAAACATGATAAAACTTGACTTAAGTCAACACATCATTCTCCCTAAATTAATGTATAGGTATGTAAAATTAATGTATAGGTAATATATAGATTTCATGAAGTTTGAACAGGACTCCAAAAGGACTTTTTTTCCCTGAGAGAGAGAGAGAGAGAGAGAGAGAGCGCATGCACATGCATGCTTGTATGGGTGAGGGGGGTCGGGCAGAAGGAGAGGAGGAGAGAGGATCTTTTTTTTTTTTAAAGATTTTATTTACTTTTCTGAGAGAGAGAGAGAGAGAGAGACAGAGATAGACAGAGAGAGAGCAAGAGAGCATGAGCAAGGGGTAGAGAGAAACAGGCTCCCCACTTAGCAGGGAGCCTGATGTGAGGCTTGATCTCAGGACCCTGGGATCATGACCTGAGACGAAGGCAGATGCTTAACCAACTGAGCCACCCAAAATCTTAAGTGGGTTCCACGCTCAGCACAAAGTCCAAATTGGGGCTCAATCCCAGGACCCTGATATCATGACCTGATCCAAAACCAAGACTCAGAGGCCCAGCTGACTGAACCACACAGGTGCCCCCAAAAGGATTTTTTTTTTAAGATTTAATTTACTTTAGAGAGAGTGAGAACCTGGGGGAGAAGCAGAGGGAGCATGAGAGAGAATCCCAAACAGACCCAGTGCTGAGTGCATAGTTGATGTGGGGCTCAATCTCACAACACTGGGATCATGACCTGAGCCAAAAGCAAGAGTTGATGCCCAATTGACTGCTCCACACATGTGCCCCCCAAAAGGTTTTTTAAGCAGGGTCACAAACAAAGTACTTCTGAAGTGCATGTAGGTCAAAGAATTAAAGGGAGAGAAAATATTTGCAAAACAAAGTATTTACTTAGAAACTGTTTGACTACATCAATGATGTAGAACTTCTGTGTGTTTTTTAAAAATCCATAAACAATATTAAAAAGCAAATACAAACAGAAATATTTGTTACATTCCAATGGTAGTTCCCATGGGTGGGAGTTGGCACTGGGGTTTCTGAAGGGGAAGATCAAGGAATGATTTCATGCTGGCAACCAGCTAATGCTGTTAAAGTTTCAGACCTCTGATAATGGAAGTAACTTACAGTCAACCAATCCATGAAAGATATTTGGAAGTCCATTAGGTTTTTATCTTTATTTTTTGAAAGACTTAATTGATTGGGCCCCTGGGTGGCTCAGTCATTAAGCGTCTGCCTTCAGCTCAGGTCATGATCCTAGGGTGCTGGGATTGAGTCCCACATCAAGCTCTCTGCTCAGCAAGGAGCCTGCTTCTCCCTCTCCCACTCTCTCTGCTTGGGTTCCCTTTCTTATTCTCTGTCAAATAAATAAATAAATAAAATCTTAAAAAAAAAAAGACTTTATTTATTTATTTGAGAGAGAGTGAGTGCAAGAGAGGGGAGGAGCAGAAGGGAAAGAGGAAAGAGGGAGAGAGTCTCAAGCAGACTCTACGCTGAGTGTAGAGTCTGATGCAGGGGTTGATCTCACGACTGGAGATCACGACTGGAGTTCACAACCTGAGCTGAAACCAAGAGTTGGCACTTAACCTAACCTAACTGAGACACCAATCCACCTCTCCATTAGGTTTAAAAAAAAATTAGAATTACTTTTAAGAGCCTTTACAATTGCTGATTTCATAGATTTGAGCTCTTAAATATTTTTCTCTCTCTCTGTACCCACAGGTCCCATCCTTTGACTTCCTGTCTGAAAAACTCCAGTTCTACCAGAGACAGTTCAATGAAATCATTAGAGGAACATCTCTTGATCTAGTGTTTTTTAAAGATGCAATGACTCATCTTATTAAGGTTCTAACTATTGACTATTTGTTGATATATGTATCAATATATCATATATATTATATGATATATGATCATATAAAAACTGGGTAAATTGCACAGACAGATGTTTTGAGAGAAGAAATAAGTAATTTCAGGCAGAGTATAGAAGAATGTCTGTAGGTAGGGTTGTTCACTGTCTCAGAAAACAAAGGCTTAATCAGAAACCCCTTAGCTGAATCCATCTACATGACAGCAGATGCTTTTCAAGGACAAATTGATGGGTTTTTGTATTCAGAGCTTTTGACATGTCCAGAGTTTTTCCTTTCTAGAAAGTAAGCTAGAGAACCCTGTGAATATGTAGTCCAATTTTATTTTGGTATAATGGGAATCCTGTTCCCTTCCCTGTAGCGGAAAAGTTGATGCTTTTAAAAATGTCAATTTCATGATTGGCTTACAGATCATGGGCAAACTGATGAGGAAAGAGTAAGGTGGGAGTACAGGACTGGTATAAAAACAGAAACCAATTAGATAACGACACCCAAAGGAGCCGTTTGTATCATGTGTAGATCGAAAAGGAGTTTCTACAGGAAGTCTGAACACAGTGTCAGGAGGTTTGATAAAGAGGCAGTTTGTTCTGTGTTTATTATACTTTGTCTTCCCCAAAGTTGGTGAATTTCCAGATGTCCTAGGGCTGTTTTACATCTATCCACGTCACAAGTAACTATTGCGTACTCACTGTGACAAGGTCTCGGAGGCCTGGGACCCCCCAAGTGGTTAACATATTAAAAAATATAATGCTAGAATTAATACATACCACCGTGTTACTATCTGCCATCTGTCAAATTTCCATTTTAAAAAAAAAAGCTTTTTAGTATGATAATGAAATTAGTGATTCAACTAGACTTTCATCTTAATCAGTGGCATTAATGTAAAAGGCAGTTTTTTAGCAATGTCTTCAATGGCCTGCATAAGATGTGAGCCACAATTCCAATCTTATCCTTATCAAGGAAATCAGCCATAGAAAAGCAACACAAGACTAGTCTAAGTCGTTTTCTACAAATGCCTTCCTGCCTTTCTTGTAAGTAGAATTTGGGTACTTAAAATTTTTTTCATTGGCAGAGATACAATAGAGGTAATATTCATTGTAGAGCAGGGTGTCTATCTAGGTTAGTGTGTTAGACTGAACAATAAGCGGATAATCCAAACCTTTCTGTGGATTGGGAAGAGTAGCTCCATCATGCTTTGTGTCTGAAAATAATAAAATTCAAAATTACACACACACACGCACAGAGAAAGTGGCTTTGAAATAGGAGATAGGAAAGCCATTTTGTTCTCTCTTTCATGATAGGCAAGGAAAGAATTTGAGTTGACTAAATCAGTAGGAGGCATAACTTTAAAAAACTGACATATCCCATTAAAGGAAAAAGTCCAATGTAGTCTGCACATGTACATTCAAAATTTTGACTCATGTAGGGCAAGAAGATGTGAACAGTTGAATTCTATTTGTAAATATATACCGTTTTATTCCCAAACAGATTTCACGAATAGTTCGAACATCCTGTGGAAATGCGTTGCTGGTGGGTGTTGGTGGTTCGGGAAAACAAAGTCTTTCGAGATTGGCCTCTTTTATAGCTGGATATCAAATATTTCAGATTACATTAACCAGGTAAGGTGAAACAAAACCCAGAAATATATTTTTCTATAGTTAATTTCTCTGAAGTAAAATGTTCACTTGAAAAATATGACAATTTGGTGTATCTTTTAAATTAACTTTTTATTTAAGTATAACTTATTTAAGGAAATGTATGCAAATCATGGGTGTCACAAAGTATGTACACCTCAGTTGTTAGTCTACCGATGAAGAACTAAAATATCAGCAGTACCCCTCAAGGGTTGTCCAGTCATTACTCTCTTAAGGTTAATCATACTCTAACTTCTAAACCTACTTAGTTTTACCTATTCTTGAGCTTTCTTTCTTTCTTTTTTTTTTTTTTTAAAGATTTTATTTATTTATTTGACAGACAGAGATCACAAGTAGACAGAGAGGCAGGCTGAGAGAGGAGGAAGCAGGCTCCCTGCAGAGCAGAGAGCCTGATGTGGGGCTCGATCCCAGGACCCTGAGACCATGACCTGAGCCAAAGGCAGAGGCTTAACCCACTGAGCCACCCAGGTGCCCCCATTCTTGAGCTTTCTATCTATCAAATGCTATGCGATCGACTCTTGGGTCTGGTTTCTACTGCCTGTATAGTGTTTGGGGCTTTCGTCCATGGTACTTCATGTACCCGTGGTTTGTTCATTCTTGTTGCTGGACAGACCTCCACTTTCTCACATTTTACCACAATTTGTTACCTGTTGTGCTATTGATAAACATTTGTGGGGATTTTTTGGCAAGTAGAGCTGTAAGGAGTGTTCTTGCCCGTGACTGAGTACACTTCTGGAGATAGAACGGCTGGGTGTGGAGTGGACATATATTTAGTGTTCGTTCCCCTGAGGAGTTGTTTTCCACAGTAGTTCCACCTACACTTCCACCAGTGGTTCATGAGGGTTTCAGTTGCTCTGCATCCGGGAGCGCCTTTGGCACCGTGAGTCTTTCTCGCTTGAGCCATGCTGGTGGATGTGTAGTGCTATGTCTCGGTGCCTTCTGTTTGCATTTCCCATGGCTCATGTTGAACCCATTTTCAGAACTTAACTGGCTGTTTGGACAGATCTGTGTTATGTCCTTTGCTTATTTTTTTCCCTAGTTAGGATGTGATTCTTTCTCTTACTGATTTTTAGGAGTTCTTTATATGTTTTAGATCTAATTCTGTTGTCAGAATGTATATTGCATGTATCTTCTCCAAGTCATTGGCTTGCCTTTTCACTCCTGGTGGATCTTACTTTTTTTTTTTTTAAGGTTTTATTTATTTATTTGAGAGACAGCAAGGAAGCACACTCACACGTGTGCATGAGTGGGGGGAGGAGCAGATGGAGACTGAGAAGCAGACTCCCGGCTGAGCTGGAAGCTCCCACTTGGAACTCGATTCCAGAACCCTGAGATAATGACCTGAGCTGAAGGCAGATTCTTAACCACCTGAGCTACCCACGTACCCCTTGGTAGATCTGATCTTATTTTTATTATTATTGTGTTTTTATGTCTAAATTGCATTTTTTATTACGTTCAATTAGCCAACTTAAGTTACCAAATTTTTTTTCTTTTAGTGTTCTTTGTATTCTGTTAAAAAATATTTGTTTACCTTTGTTTACCTATGAAGATATCTCCTGTGATTTCCTTCACATTTACAAACAAAATGTGCTCTTTCTACATTTAGAACTATAACCCACCTAGAATTTATTTTCTTATAAAGTCTGAGGTAAGAGTTAAGATATAGATATAGATATACAATCACTCTCAACTCCATTATTGACAAGGTCATGTTCTTCCTGACACATTTCAGTGTCTTTGCTTCCCCATCAATCAACTGATCACGTCTTTGATTACAGTCTGTTCCACTGATTTAGCTGTCTTTGTACTATTACCAACTGTTTTAATTACTGTAGTTTTAATATATTTTGAACAATTTTGTTGTTCTTCAGGATTGTCTTGAACATTTGGCCTTTTGTAGTTCCTTCTAAACTTTAGGTCACTTTTTAAATTAATAATTTATACAAACTACTCTGCTGCCAAATAGATTAAAATTAGTAAGGTACAAATGATAAGAGCAGTTAAAAAAAATAAAGCATTAAATATCTAGAGATAAATTAAATCAGCTGTCAACATTTAAAAATTGGGAGATTTCACATAAAAAATGGATTTCGGACTTCTCTTCACACAGTTGGAAGATCTGGCAACACTGTGCCTACGTTCCCAGGTGGCTGGGTCTGAACAACATGCCTCCATAGGTGAGACATACAGTCCTCCAGTTTACCAGCGTGTTGACTGTATTTTCTTGTTTTCTTTTTTCTTGATGCTCTGGAACTGGGGTCTTGCTGACTGCCCCTCCCAGGGCAAGCCAGTTCTTTGAGACAGCTAATGACTTGTTTCAGTACTGTGCCTTCCATAGGTAAACCAACCAGTCCAGAGGTCCTACTCAGAACCACCCCATCTATCTGGCATTCTCTGCCAGGAAGCAGTATTGCTCTGCCCTAATCACCCCAGAGTCAAGGACCAGTAACTAGGGACAGCATCTGTGCCCCAGAGTCCATTGAAATGATTCAAACAAGCCAGTCCTAAATCTGCTTAGCCTGCCTACCTTTGATTTTCTCATGGAAACCACAGTTAAGGCCATGTTGCCCATGGTTCCTTTCACTCCTTCCACCTCCTGACTGACCCTGGTGCTTCCCCAGGCAGCCCTATGTGGTGTGGAATATCCCCTCCTGTTTCTTGGTGTCTGTGAGTTTAAGCTTCTTCCTTCGTGGCAGTCCTTTCCATGTCTGTGTCTCTTACCATACCTGACAAAACAAATCCTGGAAACATTTTAAAATGGCAGGGAAGATGGGAGTAGAGTGGAATCAGAGGGGAAATTTGAAGTAGGACCTCATAGTACCTAGTATATTGGTAGGACTTAGTAACTGATTGGATACGGGGTAAAGAAGAGGAAATAAGGTCTAGAAGGATACACCTAGTCTCTCTAGTGGTATTTATCTCCCTGCACTCTAAAAATGCTTGTTCGGTCCTCTGTCTCTTTCACTGGGCTGTAAGCAACCTGCGGATGGACCATCGTAACCTTTGTCTTATCTACCATTACTATCAAGTGGGTACTTTTAACCGACACCGTAAAACTATCTGTTGAACAAAATAACAGTTTTGGAGGGGGGCGGGTAAAAGGAGAATTCAGTCAGTACATGGGGAGAGTGAAATGTTTGAGCACACGTAGTTCATGGGTGTGGAGTTCAGGAGTGGGTCCTGGAAATGTCAGCACAGATGCCTCACTGGAGAGAACACATGCAAGGTAATAAGGAGTATGAGTAGGGTGTGTGGCTAGAAGAAAAGATGACTGAGGGAAGAATGCTGGGGTCTCCCAACATAGAGGAAGGGGACTTGCTTGCAATGGAAAATGAGCAGAAAAGGCAAGGCGGGGAGGAAAAAGTCCAGAGTGGTTTCTAGAAACCAAACTACATCTCAGCAAGTCATCTTACCAGTTTCTCCTAGTGAATGTCAGCCCCTGCTTGGCAATTATTTTAAAAGACATGTATATTCTCCTTTCAGTGGAGTTCCTCTTGCCCAAGTCTGTTACTGTAGTGTTCCTCAGAAGGGGGTAGCTGCTTCTCCTACTTTAAAATCAGCTCTTTATTCATTCGAGTGCACTTAAGCCAAATCATCTCTAATGCCCACAACAGTCTTTACAAACAGGTACTGTCTTCACTTTGCAGAGGAGGAAACAGAAGCTGAGAAATGTAAAGGAACATTTCCAAAGCTGCAGAATGGGGATTTGAACGCAGGTCCTTCTGGTTCGAATGCTGGTAGTCTTTCTGCTAGACCCTATGGCTTACACGAAACTCCCTGTGACTTGCACTGTACAACCTCCTTCAAGTGAAGATGTCTGTGTTGTTGATTTACTCATGAGGATTTATGCACAACACTTCAGAAAATGTCTGCTTTATTTCTGCACTTCACCTCATCTCCAAGAGCATGTACATTCAACAGGAAACAGAGTAAACAGAAAAGCAAAGACTATGATCTTCTTGTCATAATCTGTAACTACATAATTGTAACATTTCAATTATTTATATCACATTGCATATGCATATTCTTCTGTAGGCTGTCTCTGTATTTAGCCACTTAATGAGATACACAAATTACCACTATATATAATTTATCACTAATTTTATTTATAATTTATCTTGACTTTCTTACCAATCCACACTCATCCAAGTTTCAGATTAGTTTTAAATATTTTACATATATTCACTTGGGACAAAATCTGTTGTGGAAGACTGTCAGCTTGCTGAGAATAAAGTTCATATCTGAATTTTTAATTACTCTTCATGAGTCACTTCTAGTAAATTCCCATTTCTCCCTTCTCAAGTTAAATAAAACATTCTTGCTTTGAATGATAACATACAACTATTTCACTCTAACCTCTGTGGTTTTTTTTTTTTTTTTTAGCAGCTAAGCTTATTTAATACTTCTTGGAGCAGGTGCAGAGTACACTCTTATTATCATGGGTTATATTGTCTTTTGAAACACTTATGACTATATATATATATAAAATTTTTAATTTTAAATTTCCTACCACCTTTTTTAGGTCTTATAATGTGAATAATCTAACGGATGATTTAAAATATCTGTACAAAGTTGCTGGTGCTGATGGAAAAGGTATCACCTTCATCTTTACTGACAATGAAATAAAAGACGAGGCGTTTCTGGAATATCTTAACAACCTGTTATCTTCAGGGGAGGTAGGTCTCAAAAGGAGAGAAAAAGCTCCTATTTTTTTAAAATGTAAATTATATTCGAACAGAAAAAGCAGCAACCCTTCATAAGCGAGGCCACTTAACATACATTTTTCATTTTAGAAAGGATTCATGTATACGACGTACTAGATTTTGTTTAAAACAACCTGTGAAGGGACGCTTGGGTGGCTCAGTTGGTTAAGCGGCTGCCTTCGGCTCAGGTCATGATCCCAGGGTCCTGGGATCAAGTCCCACATCGGGCTCCTTGCTCGGCAGGGAGCCTGCTTCTCCCTTTGCCTCTGCCTCCCTCTCTGTCTGCCTGTGCTCGCTCACTCTCTCTCCCTCTGTCTCTGACAAATAAATAAAAAAATCTTAAAAAAAAAAACAAAAAACCTGTGAAATTTATGCTGCCCACCTCCAGGTTTTTTTTTTTTTTTTTTTTGTATGCATTGTTCCATTTTAAATATGATTGCTTACTTATTTTGTCAGTCTTCTATTTGGTCCTGTAATTTATTTTAGAAGAATCACAGTATGTATCTGAGAGTCAGGAGTATAAAAGAGATGAAAGAGTTCTGCCAGCTCTAAGTAGATGTTTGTGTCATCCCTTCTGACACCACCTTTGTCAATGCTCCCATGACCACTCACATGCTTTGTGCTTCATTAGAAGGACTCACGGGACTCAGCAGACAGTTGTACTCCTAAGATTTATGACAGCAGCACAGCAAGGATTCACAGCCACATCAATGCAGAAAAAGGCACATCAGGTGAAATCTGGAGAAATTCATGCTTCGTATGTTCTCATCAAAAAGGTGATACTGGATGTGAGTCCCCTCCAGTGGTGAAATGCAGTCACTTATGCACTGTGTTTCCACTCAGGAAAGCCTGTGGGAGATTCAGAGTTCAACAGTTTTATCAGGGTCTGGTCTGGTTATTTCTCCCTGCCTAGCCACAGCTGCCAAAATTCCAGACTCCCAGAAGGAAAGCAGATGCTCACCATGTATCACAATGTTTGTATTAAGAGCCCAGGCACAGAAAAGCCTTTTCAATTAGTAATAGAGAAGACATTCAAAAACCAAGTTCCCAGAGGGTGGCCTAGTGCTAGCCATCCAAACATATGCTTCTCAAAGTCGGACCCACTGTGTTAACTCTTCCTTGCCCCATGGTGTCTATCAATGCTTGCTGCTGCCTGAGCTCCTTAACTCCCTCAGAGAGGACTTCTGTAAGATGGTGGCATGGAAAATCCTGAGTTTACCTCCTCCCATGGAAACACCAAATCTACATCTACATAAAGATCTGAAAACTAGATAAGCTGCTTCTCCACAACAAAGGATAAGAAACCCACATGAAGATAGGTAGGAGAGGCGGAGACACAGTCTTGCCAAAGACTTCACCCTTATCATAGTGATGTGCAGTAGGGAGGGCTCTCACAAATTTGGAGGAGTGACGGGTTGGTGCCTCACATCAGGCACCCCAACACCTGGAATATACACCAGAGAGAAAAGCCCCCGAAATATCTGGCTTAGAATACCAATGGGGGGAAGAAAAGAAAGAAAGAAAAGAAAACCATTGAGGTTGCTATAAGAAACTGAGATTCACTACCGATGGACTTCCATATAGTCTTACCCCTAGACCCAGCAAAACAAACAAGCAAACCAACCAACAAACAAAAAACCCCAGCACTTTCAAAGTGCCTAGATCATACGTGAAGAATCATTTGCTAATCTGCAAAATGGAGGTGGACAGTTGAAACTCTCCCCAGAGATGGAAGTTGCTGGTGGATGCCAGTTTTGCACTTTCTACCTACCCTTCTTGCACAAGTGAGAAAGCTGGGACAAAGCACCCTACTGTCACCATACTAAAACAGGCTGGGGTGAGTGAGTGTTCAGTACTATTCTGCCACCTTGTTGAAGTTGAAGAGCGTGGGTTGCAGCAATCCATTGCTCACTGGCTGGGGCAGGTGAGCATTAATGTGGAATTCACCTGTTCCCTAGGTAAGGTCAGCAAGCATTGGGTGGTTGAGACACCCCCTTTCATTGGCTGGGGCTGGCAAGTGCAAAAGGAGGAAACATTCTTCCACTCTAGTTTAAAGCTGGTGCATACACTCGGACAAGGCACTCAATCTCTGCAGTCTTGAAGCCCACGGAAGCATGCAGTTAAAACATTTTTCCTACTGCTTTTCTGAAGCTGGCAAGTGTACCCCTCTTACACACTCTCCAGCTGCCTAGTTAAAGCCAGCAGGCATGGGCAATCTACATGGGGATGCCCCTTGATTGCCTAATGCTGGTGGCCAAGGGGACTGACATTCCTAAGCTCCACAGGAATGTAACATTTGGAAAGACAGTTCTTGGAAGACCACCACACCCAGGACACTGCACAGATGAGGGACTGTAACACAACCCCAGTCTTCCTGTGAAAAAGCCTATATATTTAGGTTGGAGCTTCCACAAGAGGGACAGGCTTTCAGTTTCCCACACATCTAAAGGTTGAGAAGACATTCAAAGGGAATGTAAGCAGGAAGACACTATCCTTCCACAACCCCTTGGCCTTGCTATAGTTCAACAAGACCTCCTGGGAAGGAGTTTATATACTTGTCTGGAGCCCCAACTTTTGTGATTTGGAGAGATTTCCTATTCTGAGGACAACAGGCATTATGACTGTGGCCATAACAGGACTGTATGTATTTTCACAGTTTAAAAACTGTTGCCAGAGGGTCTAGATTCCAATCAATCCAAAACCAGGTACTAAATGAGATTCCTCCCCCTTGGGACACTGACTGGTTTTGGTGCACCCTCAACAACAGGGGCATATCAACGATAAATCAGGTGGTTTGGACAATCAAAAAGTTTTGTCAGACAACCAAGAGCTAGGGCAATGTTGAATGAGAAGTTCCATCACCTACATAAGGCTACTTCTTCAAGACTGGGAGAGGTAGCTGTTTTGCCTCATAGAAACAAACACAGAGAAAACAAAAACAAACACAGAGAGTCAATCAAAATGAGGAAACAGAGAAATATGTTCCAAATGAAAAGCAAAAGCATCAGAAAAAGAACTTGATGACAAGGAGATAAGTAATCTACCTGATAAAAGATTCAATTTAATGATCATAAAGATGCTTACTGAACTCATGAGGGGAATGGATGAACACAATGAGAACTTTAATAAAGATATTGACAACATAAGAAAGTACCAAATAGAGGTTACAGAGCTGAAGAATTACAATAACTAAACTAAAAATAATACACAGGAAGAGTTCAACAGCAGACTGGTAGAAGTGAAACAGATCAACAAGCTAGAAGACAAAGAAATGAAAATCAGGGCAGCAAAAAGAAAAAAAATAATGAAGATAATGTAAGAGATATATGGGACAACAGCAAGTTGAATAAAAGTTGCATTATGGGGGCACGAAAGGAGAAGAGAGAGAAAAGGGGACAGAAAACTTATTTGAAGAAATAGTGGCTGAAAATTTTCCTAACCTGGGGGAGGAAACAGACATCCAGGGCCAGGAAGCCTAGAGTTCCAAATAAGATGAACCTAAAGAGATTCATGTTAGGACACATTATAATTAAAATGTCAAAGGTTGAAGATAAAGAGAGAATCTTAAAAGCAACAAGAGAAAAAATTGTTACATATAAGGGAAGATTCCTTAAAGTTATCAGCTGATTTCCCAGCAGAAACCTTATAGGCCAGAAGTGAGTGGCACAATATATGCAAAGTGCTAAAAGGAAAAAAATACTTCCAGTTAAGAATACTCTATCCAGGAAAGTTATCATTCAGAACTGAAAGAGATAAATAGTTTTTCAGGTTAGTAAAAGCTAAAGGAGTTCATCCCTACTAAACCAGCTTTACAAGAAATGTTAAAGGAACTTCTAAAAAGAAATGGCACTAATTAATAACAAGAAAGCACAGAAAAATAAAAATCTCACTGGAAAAGATAAATATAGTTAATGGAATTTACTATATTTATGGTATGGTATTTACTATATTTATGGTATATTATGGAATGGATATATAAAATGGAATTTACTATTTATGGTATGGTATTTACTATATTTATGGTATATGATGGAATATAGTATGGAAAAGATAAAAATAGTAAAGGGAATGTGTTAATCACTTAAGAAACTACTAAAACTACTATGAAGGTAGTAAAGGTAAAGGTGATAAAATTAACTAAAACAATAATAATCAGTTAAGGGATATAAAAAGATGTAAAGTGTGACATTGAAAACATAAAACATGGGGGAAAGTAGTAAAACTGAAGAATTTTGGACTGTGTTGAAATTTAAGTTTCTATCAAATTAAAACAGAATGTTAAATATATAAAATGATAAAGTGAACCTCACAGTATCGACAAAGCATAAACTTAGAGTAATGCTTTAAAGAAAAAGAGCAAGGAATCGAAACGTAACACTGAAGAAAGTAGTCAAACCAGAAGGGATGAGAGAAAGAGAAGAAGAAAGGAACAGAAAGGAACAATGAAAGCAGCCAGAAAACAGTTAACAAAATGGCACTAGGTTACATACCCATCAAACACTACTTTAAATGCAAGTGGACTAAATTATCTAATCAAAGACAAAGAGTGGCTGAATGGATTAAAAAAAAAGAAAACCCATCTATGTGCTGCCTACAGGGGACCCACTTCAGAAGTAAGGACACAGAATGACAGTGAAGGGACTGAAGATAGTCCATGCAGATGGAAATGAAAAGATAGCTGGTATAGCTGTATTTAAATCAGACAGAACAGACATTAAAACAAAGATAGTAATAAAAGACAAAGAGGGCACTATATAATGAAAAGGAGTCCATCCAGAAAGGAGAATATAACATCTATAAATGTATATGAACCAAACATAAGAGCACCAAAATACATAAAACAAGTATTAATATATCTAGAAGGAGAAACTGATAGCAATGCAATAGTAGGGGACTTTAAATCGATGGATTTAAAGTCACTTAAATCGACGGATAGATCATCAAGATAGAAAATCATTTAGAAAATACCAGCTTTAAATGATTAGCTAGACCATGTGGATTTAATAGATATACATATAGGATGTTCCATCCCAAAACACTCTTCTCAAGTGCACATGAAACATTCTCAAGGATGGATCACATGTTAGGCCACAAAACAAGTCTTAATGATTCAAAACGATTGAGATCATATTAAGCATCCCTTTAGACTACAATTGTATGACACTGAAAGTCAGTTATACGAAGAAAGCTGGAAAGACTACACATAAGTGAAGATTAAACAACATGTTACTGAATAATTACTGGATCATAGAAGTCGTCAAAGGAGAAATTAAAAAATACCTAGAAATGAAAACATATATGATATGCCAAAACATGCAGTGTGGTAAAAGTGGTTTTTAGAGGGAAGTTCATAGCAGTATAGCCTTACCTCAAGAAATGAGAAATCTCAAATAGAGAATTTAACTGTGCACCTACAGGAACTAGGAAATAAAACAAAAAGCGCAAAGTTAGTAGAAGTAAGGGAATAATAAAGATCAGAGTGGAAATAAATAGAGACTAAAAAGACAATAGAAAAGATCAATGAAACTAAGAGCTGGTTCTTTGGAATGATAGGCAAAATGGACAAACCTTGAGCTAGACTAAACAGGAAATAAAGAGGGAGGACTCAAAATCAGAAATAAAAAAGATGAAGTTGCAATTAATATCAAAGCAATACAAGAGAGACTACTGCAAAGCATTCTATGTCAGCAAATTAGGTAACCTAGAAGGAATGGATACATTTCTTTTTTTATTAATTTTTAATTTTTTAATTAACATATAGTGCATTATTAGCCCCAGAGGTACAGGTCTGTGAATTATCAGGCTTACACACTTCACAGCACTCACCATAGCGCATACCCTCCCCAATGTCCATAACCCAGCCATCCTATCTCTCCTTCCCCACCCATCAGCCCTCAGTTTGTTTCAAGAGCTTTTGAGTCTTTTATGGTTTGTCTCCCTCCAATCCCATCTTGTTTCATTTATTCCTTACCTACCCCCCAAAACCCCAACATTGCCTCTCAACTTCCTCATATCAGGGAGATCATATGATAATTGTCTTTCTTTGACTGACTTGAAATGGATACCAGATGGATGGATTTATAGACACTTATAATCTTCCCAGACCAAATCATGAAGAAATAAGAAATCATTCTGAATAGACTGATCACTAACGAGGATGTTGAATCAGTAATCAAAAATCTGCCAACAAAATTCCAGGCCCAGGGGCTTTACTGGATAATTCCACCAAACACTGAAATAAGAGTGAGTATCTATTCTTCTCAAACTCTTCTAAAAAATTGAAGAGGGGGTACTCATTCTCTCTCTTCCAAACTTACTCTACAAGGACAGACTTACCCTGATAGCAAAGCCAGACAATGATACCAGAAGAAAAGAGAATTACAGGCCAATATTCCTGATGAAAATAGATGCAAAAATCCTCAATAAAACAACAAGCTGAATTCAACAATACAGTAAAAGGATCATACACAGTGATCAAGTGGGGTTTACTCAAGGATTGTGAGGATAGTTCAACATCCACGTCAATCAACATAATACATCACATTAACAAAATAAAAGATAAAAATCATATCATCACAACAGATGCATAAAAAAGCATTTGACAAAATTCAGCATCCATTTATGATGAAAAACTCACAATAGTATGGGATGGACAGAGGAAATATACCTCAAAATAATAAAGACCATATATGACAAACTCACAGCTAATATCATACTTAATAGGAAGCCTTTTCTTAGGGAAGATGAAATTAAAGTCATCCAAGTTGGAAAGGAAGAAGTAATACTATCAGTATTTACAAATGACATGCTCTTAGATATAGAAAATCCTAAAGATTCCACCAAAAGACTGTTAGAACTAATACACAAATCCAGTGAAGTTTCAGGATACAAGAATAAAATACAGGAATTGGTTGCATTTTTATGCACTAATAATGAACTATCCAAAAGAGAAATTAAGAAAACAATGCCACTTACAATTATATAAAAAAATAATAAAATACCTACAAATAAATTTAATCAAAGAAGTAAAAGACCTTTACATGGAAAGGTGTTTTGTGCTTATGGATTGGAAGAATTAATATTGTTTAAATGTCCATACTATCCAAAGCCATCCAAAAATTCAGTGCAATAGCCATCAAAATTCCAGTGGCATGGGACGCCTGGGTGGCTCAGTTGGTTAAGCGGCTGCCTTCGGCTCAGGTCATGATCCCAGCGTCCTGGGATCAAGTCCCACATCGGGCTCCTTGCTCAGCAGGAAGCCTGCTTCTCCCTCTGCCTCTGCCTGCCTCTCTGTCTGCCTGTGCTCAGTCTCTCTGACAAAAAAAAAAAATAAATTCCAGTGGCATTTTTCACAGATACAGAATAAAGAATTCTAAAATTTATATGGAACCATGAAAGACCCTCAATAGCCAAACAATCTTGAGAAAAAAGAACAAAGATGGACATATCACGATCTCTGATTTTTAAGTTATACTGCAAAGCTATAGTAATCAAAACAATGTGGTATTGGCATAAAAATAGAAACATAGATCAACAAGACAGAATAGAGAACTCAGAAAAAAACCCACATATATACGGTCAATAAATTTATGACAAAGGAGCCATGAATATACAATGGGAAAAGGATAATCTCTTCAATAAATGGTGTTGGAAAAACTAGACAGCCACATGCAGAAGGAGGAAACTGTACCACTACTTTACACCATGCACAAAAATTAACTCAAAATAGATTAAAGACTTAAAGGTAAGACCCCAAACCATAAAACTCCTAAAAGAAAACATATGTGGTAAGCTCTCTGACATTGGTCTTAACAGTGTTTTTATGGATGTGACTCCAAAAGCAAGGGAAACTAATGGAAAAAGAAACAGATTGGATTATATCAAACTAAAATGCTTCTGCACAGTGAAGGTAACCATCAACAAAATTAAAAGGTAACCTACTAAATGGGAGAAGATATTTGCAAGTTGAATATCTGATAAGAGGTTAATATTCAAAATATATAAAGAACTCCTCCAACTCAACAACAACAACAAAAACCCCAAATAATCCTATAGATTATAGATCAGAGGATCTGAATATATATTCTTCCAGAGAAAATATACATATGGCTAATAAGCACATGAAAAAATGATCAGCATCATTAATTGTCAGAAAAATGGAAAACAAAACCACTGCAAGATAACATCTCACACTTGTCAGGATGGCTGTTATCAAAAAGATAAGAAATAAAAAGTTTTGATAAGTATGTGTAGAAAAGGGAACCCTCATGCACTGTTGGTAGGAATGCAAACTGATGCCCTCACATCACTTGAAAAACAGTATGGAGGAGCCTCAAAAAGTTAAAAATAGAACCACTGTGTGATCCAGCAATTCCACTACTGGGTAGCTAGCTGAAGAAAATGAAGACACTAATTCAAATAGATATATGCACCCTTTGCTCATTGTAGCAATATTTACAGTAGCCAAAGCATGACAACAACCCAGATACCATAAGTGGATAAAAGGATAAAGAAGATATAGCATGTGTGTATACACACACACACACACACACACACACACACACACACACACAGTGGAATACTACTTAGCCCCAACAAAAAATATAATCTTGCCATTCATCTTGCCATTCATGAGTACATGGGTAGAACTTCAGAGTAGTAAGTTAAGTGAAATAAGTTAGAGAGAGGCAAATACTGCATGCTTTTTAAAATATGAGATATCTAAAACACAAAAAACTCCTAGATAGAGAGTATAGATTAGTAGTTGACAGAGGGAGGGGAACTTGCTGGGATGGGAGTGGGGGAGAAGGGCAAAGGGTATCAAGCAAAGGGTACCAACAAAATTTCCTCCTGATTAAACTGCCCAATAACAAGTTGTATTATTGGTTATCTCTGGCAAATGAGGGATTTTGACTATGGAGATGCAGAAAGAAAATATGAGAAAACATAACGCGTGGGGGGCGGGGGATTGGTGTGGGGAACTTACAAAGTACGAGTCTTGTCTGTTTCTCAAAGATCTCCAATCTGTTTGCACGAGATGAGATGGATGAAATCACCCAAGGTCTGATATCAGTGATGAAGAAGGAAATGCCTCGCCACCCTCCTACCTTTGATAATCTGTATGAGTACTTCATTTCAAGATCAAGGAAGAACTTGCATGTTGTTCTCTGCTTTTCTCCAGTGAGTTGTTACTTTATATTTACGTGGGAGGAATTATTTGTTGAAATGTACTTAATAGTTTACCTTCTCTGATGAGATGATTTGCTCAGAAACTAACATTTGTCACACTGAATTGAAATCAACACTTCATTACCACCAGTCTCTGCGGGAGGCAATCTCATACCGAAGTGTAATAATTTAAAATATTCATTTTATTAGATATCATTACATAGCCTACAACTTCCATTAATTGCCTAGAGATATAGATCACTTGAGTTGTAAGGAATTTGGTGATCTTGTCCAGCTCTTCCTTCAATATAGACATATGATCTAGAATGTCCCTGATGTAGGTTTGAATATCCCTAGTACACTGTATTATCCAGTAGTAGCTAATAGACATGTATGGCCATTTAAATTTTGATTAGTTGAAATGAAGTAAAAATAAAAATTCAATTCTTCAGTCCCATTAGTCCTATTTCAAGTGCTCAGTAACTACGTGTGGCTTGTGGCCACCATACTGGATGGCACAGACACAGAACACTTCCACAATCCTGGCTATATCACGCAGCTCTACTCAGCGGGTCTCACTAACTTACAAGCCAGCCTGCTTAATTTTTACATAGTCTAATTCCCGGAGAGGTCTTCTATGGGATGAATTGAATTTTGTCTATTTTTTCCCCCCTGTGATTCTGTTTTGGCTTGTAAAATGAATTCAATCCCTCCTTGCCCCCCATACCTAGCTCCTCATATATTTAGAGAAAATTTTTGCAGATTCCCAAAGTTGCTTCCTCTGTGGACCAAACACCTCCCACCCCTTCCGCTATTCTCACTTGTCCTCGTGTCCAGGGCTTTCACCGTCCTGGTCATCTTTCTTTAGAAGAGTCTTAGTCACTTTCCTCATAAAAGTAACTTTTACAATCCAACCCAGTAATGCCAGATCTAGTCTTAACGTCAGGGAATGGTGTGGAGGAATGGTGTGGAAATACTACTTCCCTTCATCTGAACATTTCATTGATATATTAATGCAGCATAAGATTTTTGTTTAATTGTGATGTCACATCGTTGGCTCTGAATAACTAAGCCTCTCTTGAGCGGAATCATCATCACTCTGTATGTCTGACGCTTTCTGACTTTGTTGTCAACAGGTTGGCGAGAAGTTCCGAGCCCGTTCTTTGAAATTTCCTGGCTTGATATCAGGTTGCACCATGGACTGGTTTAGTCGCTGGCCGAAGGAGGCCTTGATTGCAGTGGCCTCCTATTTCCTTTCAGGCTATAATATTGTCTGCTCCAGTGACACTAAAAGACAGGTTGTAGAGACAATGGGCCTCTTCCATGACATGGTCTCCGAAAGCTGTGAAAATTATTTCCAACGGTGAGTGGCTTTCCCTGAGGTCTGACTGCAGCACCAGAGTTCACTCCAGAGAGGAATTCTGTCAGCAGCCAGACTGAGTGTGTACAAGGTCCCAGCTGCACTTAGGTTTTTTTTTCCTGGCTTTGATTTTCTAATGATTATGTATTGAAATCAGGATAAATCAATGAGACTTCAAGATGAACTAGTGTCCATACTTAAGCACCTCTTTCCCTCCAGGCTTCAAAGGAGCAGATGCTTAATGAATCACTTTATTTCCTTTGCTTAATTTCTTTTTTGAAAATGACTTAACTAATTCCCGATAAATTGTTTAAAATTAGTTTCCTACTCAAATGCATTGTTTATTTTAATTAAAGAAGTACACTGTTTTAAAGTTTCACTATTGCCTGATGTTAAGGGACATTTGGGTTTTGTGTTTGCACTTCTTAGTCTTAGCAATGTTTTTGTGCCAAATAATTTTAATTAACTGCAGGAGAGTCCATTGGCTAAAAGTAGCAATGGTGTTCACATGTGAAAACTGTTGTCAGCAGTTCAAAAATACAACTTCTTCCCTTCCCAAAGCATGATAGCCACTGTGTACATTTGATAGATGGAATTTGATAGATAGAATAAAGGTGGACCAAAATAATCGTTGGGCTTCTGGAGGCAATGAACCTGCCAGAAGGAATTTTTCCAGCTAGAGAGTCTAAGTAACACTTAGAGGTTCCTATCTCATAAAAGGATGTTTATCCTGGACTCTATCCCCAGAAACCCCCCCTCTTAACTAGTTCTGGATAACCACCCTCCAGATCCTCTTGGTGGACCCATGTGTATTCTTACACTTAGCAAGATTTTCCTTCCATTTAACTTGAACTCCTTCTGCCACTGTCATCTGTGGAAAGTTTTACCTTCTTACAGTTACAAAAAACTGTGTCTTTATTTTTGAAAAATTTGGTGTATTTTCCAAAATTCTCATATCCTTTTAGGTTGGGGAAATTTATTCTGAATGTGCTATTTATCAAATGCTTAAGTGCTAGTCACATATATGCCTGAGTCCTTAAAATTTTTTTAATGTTAAAAATCTTCAGGGGTGCCTGGGTGGTTCAGTGGGTTGAAGCTTCTGCTTTCAGCTCAGGTCATAGTCTCAGGATCCTGGGATCGAGCCCCACATCGGACTTTCTGCTCAGGGAGGAGCCTGCTTTCCCATCTCTCCCTGCCTGTCTCTCTGCCTACTTGTGATCTCTGTCTGTCAAATAGGTAGATAAAATCTTAAAAAAAAAAAACAACTTCAGAACTCCAAAAGTGAAAAATTAATTAAAAGATAAAATTATTTTATAGTATGTGAGGAGCTCTTCTTTGACTTGAGTTTCTCCTGTATAAAATTATTCCTTTTATTTAATTCTGCCATTAAATAGAATTACTGTACTAAAGCCACAGTGAGTTGAACACTTGAATCAAGTGTGACCATTCACAGTTCCTGCCCTCCTGCTAGTGAATCACCCTTCAGAATTACACTGATTCCACAGTGGGAAGAATGTCCGTAGGATGCTTTCTAGGTATAATCAGAATGATAGAGATGAAGATCATCTTTACGTTCTATTTTCAGATACCGCCGAAGAGCACACGTGACTCCCAAGTCTTATCTCTCATTTATAAATGGTTATAAGAACGTTTATACTGAAAAGGTGAAACATATCAATGAACAAGCTGAACGCATGAATATTGGTAAGCAGAATGGGATCTTTTAAGGGCTTCTTGATAGGAATCCATATATATATCCACAGATTATGCGTATATATATATATATGGACTATATTGGAATCATATGGTTTTGGGGGGAAAAGGGGAACACTCATCTGTACATTTCCCAAATTCCATGGTCAGTACTCCCAACATGGCTGATGAAACACACCATTATATGGAAACAATATGTAATATATTTAATCTAGATATGTGCATATAATATGATTTAATATGAAATGATAATGTAATACATATGTAATATTGCATATATGTGTATATTATTGTATGTATGTAATATGCATATTATGCATATATATGTAATGTGTATAATATTATATAATATTACACTAGTTTATATTGTGTTTGAAAACAAAGTACTGACTTTACTCTTAGTAATAGATTATTTTGAGGGATACTGTTAGGGCCTTTTAGGTAAAAGAAGCTTCTTCTTTGAGAACGAAGCTTCTTCGTTGAGAAGCTTCCAGGCAAGGGCTTCTGGGTGACTCCGTTGGTTAAGCATCTGTCTTCTGATCAGGTCATGATCTCAGGTCCTGTCATGGATTCCCATATTGGGCTCCATGTTCAGTGGGGAGTCTGCGTCTGCCTCTCCCTCTACCCTTCCTCTTACTTGTGCTTGCTTTCCCTCTCAAATAAATAAAATCTTAAGCAAAATAAAACAAAACAAAATGGAACTTCTGAGGAGAAGAAGATCTAAACAGAGGTAGCCTGTTTTCTCTCTTGAACATTTTCTCCCCACCCCTTCAACTCTGGGTTCAGGCTGTTGGGCCAGGAGACCCATTGTCACTGAGTTACTACCTGCAGGTGGAGAAAAGCCAGCTCTTGGGAACTGACCATGATTTCAGTTTTTGTTTCATTACAGTTTGTTTTGATTTGCATAAAGTTTGCCATGGTAATGGTTCTCAGATTTCTAACAAAGGAAAAAGGAAAAAGAAAATCAAAACAAAAAGAGGTAGTTTACCTGAACAATGAATTTCTATGTCCAGTACATGTAATATAAGCAGAAAAAGTATAAATTGGAACAAATTATATGTTAAGAAAGCATTATGGCCCAAACACTCCAAAGAGAAGTACAAAAATCCTGGACCCCCTTCTTCTGCAAAAAATATGATCCCATAGCTCCAAGATCTCCAAGATCTGTGCAGTTACACTGATGGAAACACCGTGGAAGAAACCATCCTTTGTTTTTCTCATAGCTCACCTTCTTGTAGCTTTCCATATGATTCTCTATGATCAGTGGTGGGCTGGAGCTACTTGTAGCCTCTACAGTTGATTGTTAAGTCATAGGAATTTTATAATCTGGTTACATAGCACATCTTTAATTAAAAATTAAATCCTATAAACTAACAAAAAAAATAAATTATATTTGAAAAAGGCAAGAACAGGGATGCCTGGATGGCTCAGTCAGTTAAGCATCTCCCTTCATCTCAGGTCATGATTCCGGGGTCCTGGGATTGAGCCCCGAGTCAGGCTCCGACTCAGTGGGGAGTCTGCTTCTCCCTCTGCCTCTGCCTTCCCTCCCCATCCATGCTCTCTCTCTCAAATAAATAAATAAAATCTTTAAAAAAAGGAAAAAGGCAAGAATACTCAAAATTCATCACATCTTAGTTATTTTTACTCTATTTTACTGCTATGAATGTTGTTAAAGTTATTTCTATTCTATCAGTATGATAGGCATATAATGAATGGTGTGCTACTGGGAATCTCTTGGTAACTTCAGATCAGCCCTTGTGGGAATACTGACACCATGGAAATTGGAAAACATATAGATGAGTGCTCCCCCCTTCTCCCAAGACACTCGTGCTAAATGCTTACCCACACACCACTGTCTAGAACTCAGTTGGAATGGGAGAATATCCAGTTATTGTGCTCTATGGCACTGAAAGTCACAGGGCCAGCTGCACAGGTGTTAGCAGCTGTCTTCATTTTCACAGCAAAGAGAACCACACGACTGTGACTATATTACCTGTTCATTTGTCACAGCAGCAGTGTGATTTGAAGGCAAAAAAAAAAAAAAAGATATTTACATCATTAAAAATGATGTTTGCAAAGCCAATGAGAGGACTAATTTTGTCAACAAAGTGTCCTAAGTTAATCTTACTCCATATGGCCTTGGGATCTTCCCTTAAATTTAGGTAGATGGTGTTCTTCACCCCCTGTCAAAACCCTCAGAGATATAGTCAAAATCGATGATCCTCATACATACGTATTTGTACATAAATAATTATCTTATGGTTGTTACAATACTGGTACAGTTCCTTGTAAGTAGTAAATACTGAGCAAATATTTGAGGAAGGGTTGTTCAGATACTAAGCAAGCATGTATGTGTGTGTGTGTGTTTGTAAAGGTCTGGATAAGCTCATGGAGGCGAGCGAATCAGTGGCTAAGCTCTCTCAGGACCTCGCAATAAAGGAGAAGGAGCTGGCAGTGGCTTCCATAAAAGCAGATGAAGTGAGTTGGCATTTACTGTATAACCAGTGGTGAGGAATTGTAGTTCACATTTTAAAAAGCATTGTTTATAAAAATGTTACTAAAGGGGTGCCTGGGTGGCTTAGTGGTTGGGCATCTGCCTTGGGCTCAGGTCATGATCCCAAAGTCCTGGGATAAAGCCCCGAATCAGTCTCTCTGCTCAGGGGGGAGCCTGCTTCCTCCTCTCTCTCTGCCGGCCTCTCTGCCTACTTGTGATCTCTGTGTCTGTCAAATACATAAATAAATAAAATATTTTTTAAAAAACATTTCTAAAAATGTAAAATGTAAGATGTCTGGGTGGCCCAGTTGGTGGAACATCATCTTTGGCTTGGGTTATGGTCCTAGGTCCCTGGAATCGAGTCCCACATCGGGCTTCCTGCTCCGTGGGTAGTCTACTTCTCTCCCCCTCTCTGCCCCTTCCCCTGCTTGTGCTCTCTTTCCCTCTCCCTCTTTCTTTCTCTTTCTCAAATAAAATCTTAAAAAAAATAATGTATAAAATCACAAACTATTTCTAGTGAGATAATGTTCACAATGACTATTAGGTATTTTTGTTTAACTTACACCAAGAGACACCTAAATTATTATATCCCCTACCTGGTCTAAGACTATTCTTTCTTCTCTCGGTCTGTCTTTTTTGTTCTCACTCATCTGTCTATGAAACGTTTGCCTCTCTCTAAGTTATATTTGGTCTTCTCTTTGAGGTTCCTGCATGATGAGCGTTTCTAGTATGGCCCAAGTCTCATCTAAAGTTTATGTCAAGGAGGGAAAAAGCTAAGAGGAATTGTTGGTGGAGTTAAAAACAAATAAACAAAAAAACAAAAAAACTCCTCCCAAATTGAAAAGGATATATGTATGCTACTCCTTGATCTGTGACCATCATCTTCCACTCACTGGGTTGGTTAAGTGGGTACTTACCTTAGTCAGTTACTGAAATGAGAGAGATAGCATAGGAGAGGGTCTTAGCATTGTCCTGCTGTATAGGCATTCAACAAATACAACCTATTTTATTTTCCTTACCTGGGCTTTGATATGGTTTCTGACTTTCTTCCATTACACATACTTGAGCTGTGTTAATTTTCTAGAAATTACATAGAATAAAAATGCCATTTTCCTGAAATGTTTATTTATATATTTGGCATATAAATATATATATTTATTTATATATTTGTAAGCCTCAGGGAAGCTTAGAACATAGAAGATCTCAAGAATCTGCTTAAAGGAGTTACTATAATACACCTTAAGACATAGATTGGGGAATATATATAAAATATACAGAGGGAATAAATTTGCTCTTATTTGTGTTTTCTTTTTTATTATTATTATTTGTGTTTTCTGTTATATCAAATAAATATTCTCTCACTGCTCAAATCTGTCCATTTTGTTCAGAAGCTACCTATTTGCCCTCATGTGTCCTCTCAATTTAACAGGTACTGGCAGAAGTCACGGTAAGTGCTCAGGCTTCAGCCAAAGTGAAAAACGAAGTGCAGGAGGTGAAAGACAAAGCTCAAAAAATTGTGGATGAAATTGACAGTGAGAAAGTAAAAGCAGAGACCAAGCTGGAGGCGGCCAAACCCGCCCTCGAAGAAGCAGAGGCGGCCCTGAATGTGAGCATGCGCTGTTGCCCCTCTCAGCGCCCATCCCAGCCCGCTCCCTGGGTCCTTCTGTGAAAGTCACCGCGCAACTTCTAGAATCTGAAAACTGAATGGAATTCTAATGTGATTGATAATCTCTGAGTCTGAAGACAAATGTTTCTGTTGGTTCAATATTCTGAGTTCTAATTTTTTTTTTTAAGTCTTTAGTTCCTATAACTTGTTAGTTTCATGCCACAAATCAGCTTTCCGTGAGAGCTGAGAAATAATGCGAGTGATTCATGGCCTGAACAATAGTGTAAGGGATGTTGATTATATAGACAGCCTCCCCAGTTCCTCCAAAGCATCCCCTCCAGATTACTTTATGTGCCTTTTAAAAATCTTCTCGCGGGTTCTGGGGGCTCTTAGGATAAGGCCCACGGCTAGGCATCCACAGTTGGGAGACAACCTATAGTTGCCTCTTGCAACCCCTACTCCCTAAATAGATGATATGAAGTAAATTTACTTCACTTTTTTTTGGATCTCTGTGGGGATTATAATTCCTCATTGATCCTTGAAAAATCAATGTAAGCATAAAAAGTAATGAATACAGTTTGCTGGGCACACAGAAAGTACTTAGTAAATATCACTGCCTCCATTGCAACTGGTAACTGGGCTCCTGTCTACCCCTTGGGCCCTTCTGCCGTTCTGTCTCCACACACAGTATGGTCCAGCCATGCAGAAACACCCACAGGCTTCTGGAAGAATCACGGTGTGTTTAAATGTGTCTCTCCCTCTGCCAGGAATGCCTCCCCTAACCTTCATTGCCTAATAAGAGCCATTCTCCAGGACCAGGCTCATCCCTTCCAGGAAGGTTTTGACTCTTCAGGTTCACCCTTGTGTTTCCTGTCACCCCTCTCCTTCTAGCATAATGACAATTCTAGTTTAGGATAATTGTGCTTTCTTTTTCTTCCTTGGAAGATTATGAGGACAGGGCTATTTTTCTTTATTTTCTTTCTTTTTTTGACAAATGGGAGGATGCCTGTATTTGTTGAATAACTAGATTTATGATAATTTAATAAAATTGTGACAATGATCAGGACACATTCTCCACCCCCACTCCCTTTATGAGTACTACAATAATATACAAGAAAGAGAAATCACTGAACAAACAAGTCTTAGGGGATTTTATTGATCATGTTATATTCCAATCTTTCTTGCCTTGAATGTCAGCTAACATCTTATTCCAAGCCCCGCTGACAGATAGAAACTTGGAAAAATATTTTTGTGAGCCATATGTTGTAATAACTTCTCTTTTCTCCTTTGAATTTCTCCCCCTTCCTTTGATAGGGCAGCCCTTAAAATGAACACTGAAGGTGAGGTTTCTGTTATTCAGAAAGTGCAACAGGGTTCCTGTGCTCCTCTTTTCCTACCACACTTAGAGTATGTGCTCTGAAGATACAAGTTACCTGAATGTTACCCATCAATGAGGCTTGTTGCCAACATAGACTTGAGGTGGAGGGCAATGAATGGTAGTGATATTCTATAACAATTAGTTGAGAGCAACAGGAGAAAAGAGAATAAAAACTAATAGAAATCCCAAGATAACAATGAAAAAAGCATAATGCGAAATTCTTGGAGTACAAGTCCTTAAGGGGATAATGTCAGGGGATAGGGAGAAAGTACATTTTAAAGCTTTCTACTTTCATTGTTTAAAAGCATTAGATATCAATATGATTATTAATACTACTCAACAAAATAACATATTGATTCCTAATCCCAAATACAGACTATCAAACCAAATGATATTGCCACAGTCAGGAAACTTGCCAAGCCCCCGCATCTTATTATGAGAATCATGGACTGTGTCCTGCTACTATTTCAAAAGAAAATTGACCCAGTTACTATGGATCCAGAAAAACCCTGCTGCAAGCCTTCCTGGGGAGAGTCATTAAAAGTAAGTAAAAAAAATCTTTGCAAGTCCTAAAGGTGCATTAGAGTCTCCCAGCCCAGGACCTGCAATATAGACCACACAAGCTGGCAGGCAGTAATTGATAATTGTGTACTGAAGACTTTTTCTTAGATTGCATTTCCCAAAGTGTAAGTAGGGAAAGATTGTAAAGCTGAATGGTTTCTTTCTGTAAAAAGTGTTTAAAACCAGAGGCTTTTTTTTTTTTTTTTAAGATTTATTTATTGACAGAGAGAGAGAAGGAGAGAGCACAAGCAGGGGGTAGTGGCAGATGAAGAGGGAAAAACAGGTTCCCCACTGAGCACGGAGCCTGATGCAGGGCTGGATCCCAGGCCCCTGGGATCATGACCTGAGCTGAAGGCAGATGTTTAACCGATGGAGCCATGCAGGCACCCCTTGCCACACTCTTGATGTCACCCCAACCCTCCAAAAGAGAGCTTGTATGGTTGTGGCATTTGGATGCATGCACTGGACAGGAAACTTATTCATTCACCACAGTCACAGGAAGACAATTTGCAACTTACAGATTTAGGCTGACTACCATCGCATAGTCTTGATTTGTATGTATTAGAGTGTATCAATCATTACTTCTTTGAAAAAATTCGATTTAGAATTATATGCTAACTCAGGAAGAAAGTATTTTACTCCCAGAGCTTACAGGTTGTAATGCTATTTTTCAGTTGATGAGTGCAACGGGGTTCCTGTGGAGCCTCCAGCAGTTCCCCAAGGATACTATAAATGAAGAGACTGTTGAGTTACTGCAGCCGTATTTTAACATGGATGATTATTCTTTGGAAAATGCCAAAAAAGTCTGTGGGAATGTGGCTGGTCTGCTATCTTGGACCCTTGCTATGGCAACATTTTATGGTATCAATAGAGAAGTGTTGCCTCTGAAGGTAAGAGTTTCCCTCCTTCTCCTAGGAAATCAATGTTTAATAAAATCTATCTCTGGTATTACTCCTATGAAAAGACAAAGCATAATTTTGACTAAATTTTTTATTTTCTTCATGTCCTCTCACATTTCTTGTTTTCTTTACCTCTGATTAGTGTTTCTTGGCATGGCGGACAAGAAATCAAAACCAACTTGTTAACTTAAACAGAAAATGGATTCATTGCCAGTAATAATTAAGCTGTCATAAAAGAAAACTTGCCATTTCTTTAAAGTTCAAAGAGATTAAGTTTGGAGGTAGAATTTGATTACTATATTCCCAAAAAAGTTTATAAAAATAAAGCTCAACACCCAGAAATGTTTTAAATTTGAAAGATGGGGGGGAAACCCTTATATGTATCTAAGAAACAAATGATCAGTCAAAATCAAAAAAGCTTGCAGAAGAGAAATCAGGATGGCACAGACCTCCTGCAACCCTAAATATTAGAATGTAATGGGAAAATATGTGCAGAGTATTGAGGAAATTGCGGTGACCCAAGAATGTAAGAACTGGCCAAGATGACCTTCACGTATAAGGGGAACAAAAAGACGTTCTTAAGGATGTGACTTAAGGAGTAAGTGGTAGGCACACGCATGCATCCACATGTGCATGTGCGTGGACGCACGCACGCGCAAGCACACATACACCATTTTTACACTGTGCCAGACTGTTCTTCCAGTCTGAGGGATCATTCGCAGGAGTGCAAAGGGTCCATGAAATACACCACCCTGATGCTTACTACCCTCCTGCCCCCGCCCCCACATAAAGCTGAAATCAGTCAAGCAGAGAGTCAACTATCATATGGTTTCACTTATTTGTGGAGCATAACAAATATCATGGAGGACAAGGGGTGTTAGAGAGGAGAAGGGAGTTGGGGTAAATTGGAAGGGGACGTGAATCATGAGAGACTATGGACTCTGAAAAACAATCTGAGGGGTTTGAAGTGGTGGGGGGGTGGGAGGTTGGGGTAGCAGGTGGTGGGTATTATAGAGGGCACAGATTGCATGGAGCACTGGGTGTGGTGAAAAAATAATGAATACTGTTTTTCTGAAAATAAATTAATTTAAAAAATAAAAAAAATAAAAATAATAAACTTCTGGGACTTCTACAAGATTAAAATTTACTGCACACCAAACAGTCAACAAAACAAAGAGGCAACCCACAGAATGGGAGAAGATATTCATAAAGGACACGACAGAGAAAGGGTTGATATCCAAGATCTATAAAGAACTGTTCAAACTCAGCATTAAACAAAACAGATAATCTGGTCAAAAAATCATCATATAATAATAAACAATTATGTAAACAATAACTCATAACAGTTATCAATTAAATAATTAATAATAATTAACAATAATATGTAATAAACAGTTATCATATGGTCTCACTTGTGGGGAATAAGGAATAACACGGAGGATAGTGGGAGTTGGAGAGGAGAAAGGTGTTGGGGGAAATCGGAGGGGGAGACGAACCATGAGAGACTGGACTCTGGGAAACAAACTGAGGGTTTTGGAGGGAAGGGGGTGGGAGTTGGGTGAACCTCGTGGTAGGCAGGTATTTCATGGGACACTGGGTGTTGTGCATAAACAATGAATCTTGGAACACTGAAAAAATTAAATTAAAAATATATATATACGTACACACAAAGCTTAAGGAAAGTGGAATACAGCTAATAAAAATAACATTAAAAATTAGAGAAAAGTAGCAGAATTGAAGAATTGTTGCTTTGCAAAAACAAAATATAAAAGATATATTCTTGGAAAATATCAAGAAGAAAATATGTATAATCACAGGTATGTGGATTTCAATAATTAGAAAACAAATTTTGAAGTTATATGTAAATACAATAGAAAAATTAAATTTAATAACAATACTA
This sequence comes from Mustela erminea, assembly GCF_009829155.1. Classification (NCBI taxonomy): domain Eukaryota; kingdom Metazoa; phylum Chordata; class Mammalia; order Carnivora; family Mustelidae; genus Mustela; species Mustela erminea. The sequence continues at coordinate 85,795,844 of NC_045617.1, forward strand.
TTAATATTATTTAAATTAAAATTTCCTGCAAAAGAGGACTAAATTTAAATAAGTATTGAGAAATAAAATGAGAATGTTATCAAAAAACTTCTACTCCAGAAAGCTTTAGGGCTATTATACTTTACCAATTTTTTTGAATTTCTAAGGAACCAATCATTTCTAAGAAACATAATTTCTAAGTCCATGCTCTAGGAGTTAGAAAAAAGATGAAAAATCTACCATTACAGTAAGTTAACTTCAAAAAATCCTTAAGAAGGAAACAATCCAAAATGTTTGCATGCCCAATAACTTTGTTTATAATAATTAAAAATGGTGGGAGGGGATGTCTAAAAGTAGGGCTATGGTTAGGTGAATTGTAATACATCCAAATAATGTGATATTGTGGCAGCCATACTATTAATGTTCGAGGAAAAATTGTTTAAGGACATGTTTAAGGGGAAATGAATACCCTATATTAAGTGTAAAAGAAAAAACTGGAAAATGCCAGTTATCACCCTCTTAACACAATACTGACTGCTCTGGGTAAAATCACAGATAATTTCTATTATCCTTTCTGTGCATTGTTGTGGGTTTTTTTCCATTTTTTTGGTTGAATATTAATAATTAAAAGAAAAAAGAGAGGGGTGTCTGGAAGGCTCAGCCCGTTAAGTGTCCAGCTCTTGATCTTAGCTCACGAGGGTCTTGATCTCAGGGTAATGAGATTGAGCCCTGCACTGGGCTCCATGCTAGATGTGGAGCCTACTTTTAAAAAAAAAAGGAAAAGGAAAAGAAAAAGAAAAAGGAAAAAATATAACTTTAATGGAGTATCTCCAACATCCTTTGCTTCCCCAATTGAACACACTTAAGCCTCTAAATACCATCTTGGGCCACAAATGCGAAAATTCTCACCAAAATACTAGCCAGGAGGATCCAACAGTACATTAAAAGAATTATTCACCATGACCAAGTGGGATTTATTCCAGGGCTGCAAGGTTGGTTCAGCATCTGCCAATCAATCAATGTGATACAACACATTAATAAAAGAAAGAAGAACTAGATGATACTCTCAACAGATGCTGAAAAAGCATTGACAAAGTACAGCATCCTTTCCTGTTCAAAACTCTTCAAAGTGTAGGGATAGAGGATATATACCTCAATATCACCAAAGCCATATATGAAAAACCTACCGCAAATATCATTCTCAGTGGAGAAAAACTGAGAGCTTTTCTGCTAAGGTCAGGAACATGGCAGGGATGTTCATTATCACCACTGCTATTCAACATAGTACTAGAAGTCCTAGCCTCAGCAATCAGACAACAAAAAGAAATTAAAGGCATCCAAATTGGCAAAGAAGAAGTCAAACTATCACTCTTTGCAGATGATAAGATACTATATGTGGAAAACCCAAAAGACTCCACTCCAAATCTGCTAGAACTTGTACAGGAATTCAGTAAAGTGTCAGGATATAAAATCAATGCACAGAAATCAGTTGCATTTCTTTCTTTCTTTCTTTTCTTTTTTCTTTTTTTTTTGAATTTTTTGGGGTACTTTTGTTTGTTTTGTTTTGTTTTTTATATTTTATTTATTAGACAGACAGAGATCACAAGTAGGCAGAGCAGCAGGCAGATAAAGATGGGAAAGCAGGCTCTCTGCTGAGCAGAGAACCCGATGTGGAGCTTGATCCCAGGACCCTGGGATCATGACCTGAGCTGAAGGCAGAGGCTTTAACCCACTGAGCCATCCAGGAGCCCCTCAGTTGCATTTCTTTACACCAACAACAAGACAGAAGAAAGAGAAATTAAGGAGTCAATCTCATTTACAATTACACCCCAAACCATAAGATACCTAGGAATAAACCTAACCAAAGAGGGAAAGAATCTATACTCAGAAAACTATAAAGTACTCATGAAAGAAATTGAGGAAGACAAAAAGAAATGGAAAAATGTTCCATGCTCATGGATTGGAAGAACAAATATTGTGAAAATGTCTATGCTACCTAAAGCAATCTACACATTTAATGCAATCCCTATCAAAATACTGTGAATTTTTTTCAAAGAAATGGAACAAATAATCCTAAAATTTATGCAGAACCAGAAAAGACCTCAAATAGCCAGAGAAATATTGAAAAAGAAAGCCAAAGTTGGTGGCATCACAATTCCAGACTTCAAGCTCTTCTATAAAGCTGTCATCATCAAGACAGCATGGTACTGGCACAAAAACAGATACATAGATCAATGGAACAGAATAGAAAGCCCAGAAATAGACCCTCAACTCTATGGTCAACTAATCTTCAACAGAGCAGGAAAAAATGTCCAATGCAAAAAAAAGAGTCTCTTCAACAAATGGTGTTGGGAGAATTGGACAGCCACATGCAGAAAAATGAAAATGGACCATTTCCTTATACCACACATGAAAATAGACTCAAATGGATGAAGGAACTCAATGTAAGACAGGAGTAATTAAAATAATAAAATAATCAAAATCCTTGAGGAGAACACAGGCAGCAACCTCTTCAACTTCAGCCATAGCAACTTCTTCCTAGGAACATCACCAAAAGCAAGGGAAACAGGCACAAAAATGAACAATTGGGACTTCATCAAGATTAAAAGCTTTTGCACAGCAAAGGATACAGTTAACAAAACCAAAAGACAACTGACAGAATGGGAGAAGATATTTGCAGATGACATATCAGATAAAGGTCTAGTATCCAAAATCTATAAAGAGGTTAGCAAATTCAACACCCAAAGAACACATAATCCAATCAAGAAATGGGCAGAGGGCATGAACAGACATTTCTGCAAAAGAAGACATCCAGATGGCCAACAGACACATGAAAAAATGCTCCCCTTCACTCGGCATCAGGGAAATACAATCAAAACCACAATGAGATACCACCTCACACCAGTCCAAATGGCTAAAATTAATAAGTCAGGAAATGACAGATGCTGGCAAGGATGCGGAGAAAGGGGAACCCTCCTACACTGTTGGTGGGAATGCAAGCTGGTGCAGCCACTCTGGAAAACAGCATGGAGATTCCTCAAAAGTTGAAAAGAGAGCTACCCTATGACCCAGCAATTGCACTACTGGGTATTTACATAAAGATACAAACATGATCCGAAGGAACATGTGCACTTGAATGTTTATAGCAGCAATGTCCACAATAGCCAAACTATGCAAAGAACCTAGATGTCCATCAACAGAAAATGGATAAAGATACAATGGGATGCTATGCAGTCATCAAAAGAAATGAAATCTTGCCATTTGCGACGATGTGGATGGAACTAGAGGGTATTATGCTTAGCAAAATAAGTCAATCGGAGAAAAATAACTATCATATGATCTCCCTGATATGAGGAAATGGAGATGCAACATGGGAGGTTTGGGAGGTAGGAAAAGAATAAATAGAACAAGATGGGATTGGGAGGGAGACAAACCATAAGTGACTCTTAATCTCACAAAACAAACTGAAGGTTGCCTGGGGGAGGGGGTAGAGAGAGGGTGGTGGAGTTATGGACATTGGGGAGGATGTGTGCTATGGTGAGTGCTGTGAAGTGTGTAAACCTGGCGATTCACAGACCTGTACCCCTGGGACTAATAATACATTATGTGTTGATAAAAAAAAATAATTTTAAAAATACCATCTTGGGCAAAAATTGTGTAATCTGTGTTATTATTTATCAATTAAAACCAAAAATATTTTGCAGACCTGCTACCACTCCATGCAATGACCTCTTCTTCCTTTTAAGGCTAACCTGGCCAAGCAGGAGGGCCGTCTGGCAGTTGCTAATATCGAGCTGGGGAAGGCGCAAGCGCTGCTCGATGAGAAACAAGCTGAGTTGGATAAAGTACAAGCAAAATTTGACGCAGCCATGAGTGAGAAAATGGTGAGATTAAATCTACAAAATTGCAGGAATGAGGTGTTAACATTGTCCAAAAGCGTGTATTGTATATAGAAGTTAGGTAAATGTTGATGACAAAAAGAAAATAGATACGTGACTGTCCTTCACAGGATGTGGCTACCTGTTTGGGATTTTTGGCACTCTAAGGTCTTTTTTTTTTTTTTTTAAGATTTTATTTATTTATTTGTCAGAGATAGAGAAAGAGAGCACAGGCAGGCAGAGTGGCAGGCAGAGGCAGAGAGAGAAGCAGGCTCCCCGCAGAGCAAGGAGCCTGATTTGGGGCTTGATCCCAGGACCCCAGGATCAAGACCTGAGCCGAAGGCATTGGTTACCTGACCGAGCCACCCAGGTGTCCCTCTAAGGGCTTTTTTTGTGTGTTTTTAATAATCATTTTTGGTAAGAGTAAGCTGGGATGTCATACCCAAAGTGTCCTGATTTGGGGGTTAGAAAAGTCAGTTTGTGATCCAGTGCAGGTGCATAATCATGAGGCAATTGATCAAGGTTCATCTATCAGGCAGGGCTCGTAATACAACCTTGTAGGATAGGTTGTAGGCAGTGGTGGTCTGGTACCAATAGGATTGGAGGCGGGGGGAGAAAAGCCATGATTTGCCCTGTTGGCTGTTTTCTGTGGTGTAGGTCCTCCCACCACTGTGCGTTCTAAATTACCAATGTGCTGACACTGAGAACAGATTTGGAAACAGCTGCACAGCAGGGCACGATTGTATATCTAGCCTTGTTATATCCTGCCCCCCAACCATATAGCACCGTGCAGGTACAGTGAACATAATCCCAAGTGCATAGATCATCCAAAACTGTAGTGAATTATTAGGAGGTGATGAGTTTTGATTATCCATTATCTTTGCTTGTAATGTAGCTTCTGTAATTGCACGTTTATATGATTTAATTATTTAATAATGTCTGTGTTTAACATTAGCCCCCAAGTCTTCTAAAATGTAATGGTTGGCTCTGGTGAGGTGACACAAGTTGGCTGCAGCACATCACTGCTGTGTAGAATTTCCTGGGAGAAAAAAAAAAATCACTTTGTGAACTTCCAAGAACTGAGAACTATTAAATCCAAGACCTAATGTGGTGTATTTTATTGATTTGATTTGTTTTGAAAACACAGACTAGAAACGCTATATTAATTTAATGATTGGCATTCTCTCTCACAAAAATCTCTTTTCTTGAGATTTTGTAAGGTTAAAATAACTACATTATGGGTTAATTACCAGAATTTAATATGTAAAGTTTCACTCACATTGCTTTTTTAGACTATTACATTTATTTTGCAATCTAAGAAATTCCTCCCTGTGTTTTTATGTGTGAATACAGTGGATGTTTGATTAAATACTTTAAAAAGTTCTTTGGGATCCTCTCCCTTTCTGAATGTAGGATTTGGTAAACGATGCGGATATGTGCCGGAAAAAGATGCAGGCGGCTTCCACCCTCATCGACGGGCTGAGTGGAGAAAAGGTCCGGTGGACTCAGCAAAGCAAAGAGTTCAAAGCTCAGATTAATAGGTATACATTTTGGCCTTGGTTATAATTGCTTTCCTTCTTAGTCATCACCCCAAACACCTCCTCTCTGTGACATGAGAGAAAATAAAATACATCTCCCCGGTGAAGCCCTTTGCTCCTTCATTTCCGTATATCCATTTCCGAGTCTTCAGCGGAGGTTACCCACTCTTAGTAAAACAGAGGGATTAAATGGTTGTGAAACATTTTTAATCTCAAGTTTGGTTCAGCAATGTAGGTTTTCAGAACACGAGTGCTTCTTTTTGTTGTTGTTGCTGTTTTTGTTTTTGTTTGTGGGGGGTGAGGGGCAGGTGCAGAGGGTGAGAGTGTCTTAAGCAGGCTCCATGCCCAGTGCAGAACCCAGTGCAGGGCTCAATCTCACGACTCCGTAATCGTGCCCTTAGCTGAAATCAGGAGTTGAACGATTAACCAACTGAGCTCCCCGGGGACCCCAAGAGTGCTTCCGATATTGTTTGGATCTGCCAGAACCGTCTACATAATTTCTCCAGTTCTGCACTCTTCACCGCAGTGATTTTCAATGTGTGGATCAGTTGCTCTAAGTACCAGGGTGTCCTGTCATAGTGTCTATTGGTGTTCTCAGAAAACTGGAAGAGAGGGGAATGGAAGAGGCAGAGAATAGCAAGAAGTGGGAGGAGGAGAAGGAAATATTTATCAGGACGGAGTCTGAGCGGGACCAGAGCATGGCACGGTAAAAGGATACTTTCCTTCTTAGGAGTCAAGACTAAACCTACAGGCTTAAAGGAAGCTGTTTCTCTCTTGCTCCTTGGCCTACCCCAAATGCGGCTCCTACTACCACCACTTGGGTTTGCGGGCTCCTTTTTTTTTTAATGGATTTTTTTTTTTCTTTTTAGATTTTGTTTATTTATTTGAAACAGAGAGAGTGAGAACAAGCAAGGGGAATGACAGGCAGAGCATAGAAGAAGCCTCCATGTAGAGCAGTGGGGAGCCCGATGTGGAACTCGATCCCGGGATCCCAGGATCATGACCTGAGCTGAAGGCAGTCACTTAACCAACTGAACCCCCCGGGCACTCTGGGGGCTCTCTTTGCATGGTCTCTCCATGTCTGGTTACCAAGTGTTAAGCAGGGAACGGAGAAGGATTTTGCCTAGTAAGAAAACAAAGCTGAACTGTGGCCTTTCTGACCCATTAATGGGAGAGAGTGAATGTGTTAGGTGACTCACGTTGTCTCCTTTCCCCACAGACTTGTAGGTGATATTCTGCTGTGCACTGGATTCCTTTCCTACCTTGGTCCTTTCAATCAGATATTTAGGAACTATTTGCTTAAAGATCAATGGGAGATAGAGCTGAGAGCTCGGAAGATTCCTTTCACAGAAAACCTGAATCTTATTTCAATGTTGGTGGATCCCCCAACAGTGAGTGTCACTTTCTTCATAATATTCTTTGAATTCCACCCTTACTCACTGAGAAATCACGGTACACCTACTTTTTTTTTTTCTTTTTTCATTTAATTGAAAAGACTGTTTTGAAAATACTTAAGAATTAACCAAAAAAGCAACCTTTCTTTTTGGTATAAAAGTTCCTTTCAGTTTGTTTTTTTTTTTTTTGAGTTATTTTTTTTAATTTATTTTTTATTTTCAGCATAACAGTATTCATTATTTTTTCACCACACCCAGTGCTCCATGCAATCCGTGCCCTCTATAATACCCACCACCTGGTACCCCGACCTCCCACCCCCCGCCCCTTCAAACCCCTCAGATTGTTTTTCAGAGTCCATAGTCTCTCATGGTTCATCTCCCCTTCCAATTTCCCCCAACTCCCTTCTCCTCTCTATCTCCCCATGTCCTCTATGCTATTTCTTATGCTCCACAAATAAGCAAAACCATAAGTTCCTTTCAGTTTTAAGAAATTTTGCTTTCGAATTAAGCTCACTGCTGTGAGCTGAAAGATGGAGGTGCCTGGCTGACTCAGTTAGTAGAAAGTGCAACTCTTGATCTCAGGGTCATGAGTTCAAGACCCACATGGTGGGTGGAGAGTATATTAAAAAAAATAAAGACTTCAAAATAAAAGATCATTCATGAATTATAGGTTTACTAATATTGAGCCCTTATTTTAACTTTCCACTATTTGCACCACTCCTATTAAGTCACACTCTTTCAATGTTTTAGGTAATTATAGGCATTAGCTAGGCCATAAGTACTGGTATTAATCTTCTTTGGATCATGAGCCATCTTTTCGTCGTGCCCAAGAGCATAGCACATCAGTACATTCTGGCATCACTGCGTGATGGCCCCATGACCCTAACCTTCCTTGCTGGGAATTGATGCCACTGTCAGTTTTCAGTGTCTCTGGCAGATCTCCTCTGGCATTAAATGCCTTCCAGGCAATTTGTATTCGTGAGCTGCTTTCTGATCTGTAAATAAGTTCCCCAGTGGCCTTTTCCTTTGGGAAGCCATGCTATTAGTTCCCTGTTATCGTATTTAAAAGTTAAAAAATTAATGTTTTCCAATTCAAACAGTGTTCAACTGCCTGTTTCCAGGGACTAGGTAATGTATTAAAGATGCAGTGGACACTGACGAGGCAAAGTGGGCCAGGGTATTCCTTATTAATTACGGCCTTTGGGGGCTGCTGGGATAATTTAATGAGCGTGGAGGCTGGTGGATTCATTGGATCGCTGGAGATTTTATTGACCACGGGAAGGCAGGCTGGCAATTCTCTCATAATTAGGGAGGATGTTTTTTAAATTGAGTTATTTATTTCTCAGTGATCTCTACCCCCTAAGTGGGACTCAAGCTCACCGCCCCAATATCAAGAGTCGCATGTACTTCCAACTGAGCCAGCCAGATGACCCAGGAAATATTTTTTAAATGTCATTGATGAGCACCTGCCAATATAATATTTTATCTCTCCTAATTTCTCTGCCTCCAGCTATACAAATAGCTGGAAGCTATTTGGAGCTGGAAGCTTCAGGGGTTTAACCCTTGGTGCTTATCCTTCCAGGCATTTCCATGTGTTCTTTCCACTAACCCTGCCTAGCCTTGTTCCCACCACTCACCCAGGCTTACTGTATTTTAAGCCCCTATGTTCTCTGAATATTCAGCAACCACGCTTCAAAAATCCACAGATTTTACCATATTCTCTCATAAATTTAAAAAAAAAATGTAGCGTAAGGGACTAAGTCCTCATCTTGGGTCATTAAAGGATTCATTAGATTATAAATTTATTTTTTTAGGTGAATGTTATTTGGTTCACATTTACAAATTTGTTTTTTTTTCTAGGTATCCATTTCAGAGTCTCAATGAAAAAAAATATGTATCCCAGTATTAAATTCTTCTAATATTGTGACACTTAATTACTATAAAAGCGTTCTTGTTCTCCTCTGACTGGCCATATCTGTTTCTTGTTACTTAGATTGGGGAGTGGGGTCTGCAGGGATTACCAGGAGATGACCTCTCAATTCAGAATGGCATCATTGTGACAAAGGCCACCAGATACCCACTCCTCATAGACCCACAGACTCAAGGCAAAACTTGGATTAAATCCAAGGAAAGAGAAAATGACTTGCAGGTACGTACCATTTGGTGTACGGGAAAGCTTTCCTAAAATCATGAAGTTTTCCCAAAATTTCAGTTGATTCTGCCAGTCATAAAGTTGTCATCTCTGATAACTGTTTGCTAATTTATACCCTTGAGTTTTTTTAACAGTGATTTGGGGCAAGGGCTCTGATTATTTTCTCTCTTTTGTGTTCTCTCATGATGCATTCTCCTGTCTATCCCTTTCCCTGTCTCTTCTGCTGTTGCCAATATTGCATGTGGCTTTTATTCTGGACCTTGAGTTTAGACTTAGAAGAAAGCAGCAAAAATAGAACTCATGACTCCTCGGTTTAAGGATATTTGCTCCAACCTAGCTCAGGCCCATGGTACTATATGGCATTGTGCAGTCCAGTTTTAGAATTGGGGTATAGGGGTACCTGGGTGGCCCAGTGGGTTAAAGCCTCTGCCTTCGGCTCAGGTCATGATCTCAGGGTCCTAGGATCAAGCCCCGCAACCGGCTCTCTGCTCAGCAGGGAGCCTGCTTCCCTTTCTCTCTGCCTGCCTCTCTGCCTACTTGTGATCTCTGTCTGTCAAATAAATAAATAAAATCTTTAAAAACAAAAAAGACTTGGGGTCTAATAAAGTGTTTATTTTTAATTAATTAATTAATTAATTTAGAGAGGAAGGAGTGGGCAAGGGAGAGAAAGAACATCTTAAGCAGACTCCATGCCCAGTGCAGAACTTGATGTACAGCTCAGTCTCATAACCCTGAGATCATGACCTGAGCTGAAATTGAGAGTCAGATGCTTAATTGATTGAGCCACCAGACACCCCATAATAAGATATTAATTTTAAGATAGAGGTAGACAAAGGCAGGATTCCAATCTCAGATTTACCATCAATATTTTAACTACCAATACAGACTATTCTATTTCCCGGGCAATGTTCTCAGAGTTCTAAGTTTCCTGCCTCCATATTTTTGCTTATGCTCTTCTGTTAGCCAGGATGTCTTTTGCCCTACCCTATTGCCCCCTTCACTTACATCCCAGATAAATCTCTTGAGTGTTCTTCTGAGTCCACATCTAGCAGTACCTTTGTCAAGACTCCCCTGTGTCCTCAGTTTAAAATAGCCTGTCCTAAATGCTCACAATGTCTTGTTTGGATTTCTGATGTGGACTTAGAGTCTGTCTTCAATACTGTTCATTGCACATTTGTCTTTTGTCTTTACTGTATCGTAAACTTCTTGCTGGCAAGATTTTTATTTTTGTTTTCTGCACTGTTTTTTCTATAGAGTAGGAATTCAGATATTGAATTTCAAGGAATCAAAGTGTGCCATCATTACAAGGAAAAAAAAACCAGGAAAATCATGTGATCATCTTGATTAACGCAGAAAAACACTTGGTAAAATTCAACACCCATTCATGATAAAACCTCCCACAAACTAAGAACAGGAGGGCTCTTCCTTAATCAGATAAGGAGCATTTACCAAAAGCCTAAAACAAACATCACTTCCCAGTGTAATACTGGATGATTTCCTTCTGAGATGAGGGCTTCCCTGACAGGTGGAAGCTGCCCTGTGCTCAGGGACACCCCGAGATACTCCCAGCTCACTGATCTTCCAGGATACAATGCACCAATCTGTTTATTTGGAAAACCCAGAGAAACCTCAGAAAGAGGGTGTCAGCAGAGGAGGAGAGTTAAGGGAAATGAAGCCAATGGGAATGTAGCATCTGAGGAGCAGTCTTCACAGAAGGAAAGCACGAGTAGCATGTACCAGAGCATTCCTGCCCCTGAACTTCAGCTCCTGGACCCAGTGTAGCTGCAGCGTGTCCCCTGTTACATTCCTCTCGCCTCTACTGACTGTCCATCTCCCTACTTTTCCTACTCTTGATTTTCCTGATCATAGCTTTGTCTCTACATTTTGGCATTAAGCTCCTTGCTAGACTTTGATGCTTCCTGATGTCACCCAGTCTCAGCAATCTTCTTGAGGAAGTAACAGAAATATGCCAGAGATACCAACACGTTTTAAAACCATCAACTCCTGGAACGTAAGGAGATTGAACTCTAGTCTCCTTACTTAGGAGTCGTTATATTTTTTAAATGTTTGGGTAACTACATGCACAGACACACATAAATGAGAACAGAACACAACAAAAATAGTATTTCCTTATTTGGGAAGGAAAACAAAATGAAAATGGAAACACTTTATAAATAAAAACAAAACGTGTTTCATATGCCCAGGAATGCATTCCACTGTGGCAGCTTTGCCGAGGCCACCTTCAACAGTCTCCAGAACCTTCAGCTATGACTTCCAGAAAGAGAAGGTCAAGTTTCCCTGTAAAGAATTCACTGACCACCTTGTAAAGACCCAACACCAGAGTCTCTGTGCAGCTGACCCAGGCTCTGATGGTAGCTACCACATAGTGTTTCTACACAAGAAAATCAGGTGAAAGGGTTCCTGGTTGGCTCAGTCGGTTAAGCATCTGCCTTTGGCTCAGGTCATGATCGTGGGGTCCTGGGATCAAGCCCCACATTAGGCTCCCTGCTCAGCGAGGAGTCTGCTTCTTTATCTGCCCCTCCCCCCATTCATGTGCGACTCTTTCTCGTTCTCTTTCAAAAATGAAATAGATAAAGTTTTTTAAAAAAAATACTCAACTAATGAGTTGTTGAACATTACATCAAAAACTATTGATGTACCATAGGTTGGCTAATTGAACATAATAATAAAAAATAAAAATAAATAAATAAATACAGATATCTAGAAAAAGATTTATTATGAGAGATTGGCTCATGGGTTTGGAGAGGCTGAGAAATCCCACAATCTGCTGTCTACAAGCTACAGTTCCAGGCAGACTGGTCATGAGTTTAGTCCCAGTCTAAACTCTGAAGGTCTGCGAACCAGGGGAGTCAGTGGTATAAGTCCCAATTCAAATCTGAAGACCCAAGAACCAGTTGCTGATGTCCAAGGGCAGGAGAATATGGATGTCACAGCTCAAGCAGAGAGCAAATTTGCTCTTCTTCCACCTTTGGGCTCTATACAGGCTCTCAGTGGATTGGCCGAAGCCCACCCAAAGATCAATGAGGGTGATCTTCTTTACTCAGTCTACTATTCCAAGGCCAGTCTATTCTGGAAACACCCACAAAGAAAGCCTAAAATGATGTACACCAACTCTCTGGGCATCCCTTACCCCCATCAAGTTGCCATGTAATATTAACCATCACACTTAGGAAGCAAATCACAAAAACAGAATTTACTCCTTAGGAAACAGAGCAGGACAATTATACTTAGTCTCATTGGGATCTTGTTTCATCTTGTTTAATAAGCTGGTTAAAGCTCTTTGTTTAGATTCATTTACCTTATCAACTCATAATGAGGTCTTTCGCATCTCATCATTTGTGTAAATAAAGCCATCCATCCAGGGAAACAAATTCCTTCATGTGCAGAATTTTTTCTTTTAGTTATTTCCTTTTTTATCCAAAACAGGAAAGAGTAGACTTATTTAATTTTTAATTCCACATCTTTTTTTCATAGCAGGTGAGAGATGATATCTTTTAATTCCACTCCCTTAATCACCTGCTGTCTCAGAGGATCTTCCTTGTGCCTTAAGATCAGCACTCACAGCCACATAGAGACAGTAGCAGAATCCAGATGTAAAGTATGAGGAGACGGAGAATTGAGGGCTGAACCTTCAGGAATCCTCCCATTTAGGCAGGGGAGGGAATCACAGGAGAAGTCAGAGTTCAAAGCCATTTGGCCAATGCAAAGATCAACCAGGCCAGTGTGTCTATTTTTTTTTTAAGATTTTATTTATTTATTTGAGAGACCGAGAGAGAGAGACAGAGGCAGAGACAGAGAGAGAGACAGAGAGCATGATGCGGGAAGGGTCAGAGGGAGAAGCAAGCTCTCTGCTGAGCAGGGAGCATGATGCAGGGCTTGATCCCAGGACCCTGAGATCATGACCTGAGCCAAAGGCAGGTGCTTAACTGACTGAGCCACACAGGTGCCCCTTGTATATCTATTTTAACTACTCAGCGAACACTGAACTAAAACAGTGGGCCCCACCAGGCATTCAGAATTCTAATTTTAAAAAAAGTGAATATACAGTCTTTTAAGTTGGTTTTGTATATTGAAATTGTAAATGAAGTATCTACCCTCTTCTTCCATTGTGCCACTATTAGAGGCAGAATACATGGATGGGCTCTGGGTTTGACTCCATACATAATTTCTGGCATTCTTATGCCTATTTTTTTAATCACTTGATGATCTCATGAGTGGTCCTGAAGAGATAAATGAATATTGCAAATTTGCAAAGTTACTTTGCTTTCCCTGTACAGTTGTAACTGTAAATGTAGCAGGTTTAGTCCGTGATTACTTCTGTGCTCTGTGTAGGAGCGAAGCTCTGAGGAGTGCCGCTCGATTCTCGTGTTGCGATCAGAGAGACTGTTGCTCCTCCAAGGCTTCCACAAAGTCATGAGCTCACCAAGTTTGGAAAATTAAATGTCCTTACTTTTATTTTCATAAAGCATCCTATATCGCCCTTAAAATTCTCAGGCACTTTGCAACAATTCTCTTGGTTTCCACCTGGGAAATAAGCACATCCTTTATCACGTTTCTATAGCAATGAACCCTTTATTTTTAGGTAACATCTCTGAACCATAAATATTTCCGCACACACTTGGAGGACAGCCTTTCCTTGGGCCGACCCCTTCTCATTGAGGACATTAGTGAAGAGCTGGATCCAGTCCTGGATAATGTATTAGAAAAGAATTTCATTAAATCAGGTACCACATTCAAGGTGAGCTTTGGGAAGGGGAAAAAAAAATAAAAAGAAGACGACGACGACAAGAAAAGAACAATGGTGACATCTACTTATCTTTTTGAGCATAGCAGCACAGGTTCCTTTGCTTCAGGTGGTAGTATTTGATACACTGGAAAAATTATTTCCAAACTCATATTTAGTATTTCTCTTATTTTTAAAATTATATATGAAAAATACAGGGGGAGAGCAATATTTTGGTAAGAGTAACCATTTAGCTGACACTAAATAACATATTAAGGAAAGACATTGGTCATAATAATATATTAGTATTACACACTATATGTGTATATATATTGGCAGCTCTGAGAAAATTGGATTTACAATTTATAATTTACAATTATAAGTCATATATTCATCTGTATAATAAAGCTTGCATTTTCTCACAGGGAGAAAATGCCATTTTAATAAAGTCTATGGACATTGATTTGTTCATTTCTTTCTGTATTAACTTTCAATCTAAACATAGACTTGGCTAGAAGCTGAGGAGTCACGTTTCCCATCATTGGTGAGAACATGAATGGTTCTCAGTAGAAGTGTTTCTTTCTTAATTGGCAGTGTTCTCCACCTTTAGGCTTCTTTGGTTTTGTTTCTCGACGAATGACAGCATTTCTGATGCAGATTTTTCACTTTGGACAATTTAATTTCACAAATATCACCGAATAAGTACAGAATGCAAATGTTATCATTAAACAAAGATTTATTTAGAAAACTTTTCTTCATAACGTGAGTCTTTAATGTGCTGTATTTAACATGCCAAAGGAGGGTGTAGGATTTTTATTCCTGAAGGTCTTTCAAAAGAAGAGATTCTTCTCTGTAGTGTGAAAGCATGGTGCTTGAGAGCATGGTAATGCCTTATAGATGTGGTTTCTAACCACATGTAGAACCAAGATTAATTAAAAATTTAAGTCCTCAAGAAATTAAAAATAGAACTTCCCTATGACCCTGCAATTGCACTCCTGGGTATTTACCCCAAAGATACAGATGTCGTGAAAAGAAGGGCCATCTGTACCCCAATGTTTATAGCAGCAATGGCCATGGTCGCCAAACTATGGTAAGAACCAAGATGCCCTTCAATGGACGAATGGATAAGGAAGATGTGGTCCATATACACTATGGAGTATTATGCCTCCATCAGAAAGGATGAATACCCAACTTTTGTAGCAACATGGATGGGACTGGAAGAGATTATGCTGAGTGAAATAAGTCAAGCAGAGAGAGTCAATTATCATATGGTTTCACTTATTTGTGGAGCATAACAAATATCATGGAGGACAAGGGGTGTTAGAGAGGAGAAGGGAATTGGGGGAAATTGGAAGGGGAGGTGAATCATGAGAGACTATGGACTCTGAAAAACAATCTGAGGGGTTTGAAGTAGCGGGGGTGTAGGAAGTTGGGGTAGCAGGTGGTGGGTATTATAGAGGGCACGGATTGCATGGAGCACTGGGTGTGGTGAAAAAATAATGAATACTGTTTTTCTGAAAATAAATAAATTAAAAAAAAAATTTAAGTCCTTTAGGGGCACCTGGGTGGCTTAGTGGGTTAAGCCTCTGCCTTCAGCTCAGGTCATGATCCCAGGGTCCTGGGATCATGCCCCACATCAGGCTCTCTGCTGGGCAGAGAGCCTCTGCCTGCCTCTCTGCCTACTTGTGATCTCTGTCTGTCAAATAAATAAATAAAATCTTTAAAAAAAAAATCTAAGTCCTTTGAAAATGATATAATTTCCACCTTAATTTCAGATAATAAAATCAGTTTTTTTAATATAGTATACTGCAAATTGTAGTGTTTAAGATAAATGTCATGTTTGTGGAAAAAAATGTTGGCATTTTTTTCTTTGAAAATTTCATTATTCCCTTCTGTTGTCAAATATGCTTTGGATACGATTGAAATGCAAAGAGAAATAACAAACACTTCTTCTAAACTCCACAAATTTCCTCAGTAGGAAACAATTTCCTCTAGTGGGAGAAAACAGTCAAATCTGAGATGTGTCTGAGTTTTCCTTTATTCTACATATGTTGGGGATAGATTTTTCATTTAATTTGTTTGTTCATTTAATTTGTTTGGTGTCACGGTTAGCAACGTCTCCTGGCAAGACCGCGAATCTGAATTATTTAAAATCAGTGATTAAAGTCTTATAACTTTTTCCTTTGCAATTCATTCAAGTTTCACAGCCCTGACCTCTGGTAAATTCTTTCCTAAGTTAACCCCAAATTCCTTGTCCTGTCGCTTAAGCTGTTTTTAATTTGGTATTTGAATTGATGTAGGTGAAAGTTGGTGATAAGGAATGTGATCTCATGGATACATTTAAACTGTATATTACCACGAAGCTACCCAACCCTGCCTTTACCCCTGAGATCAATGCTAAAACATCAGTTATTGATTTTACCGTCACCATGAAAGGACTTGAGAATCAGTTATTAAGGAGAGTGATTTTAACTGAGAAACAGGTAATAATTTCTCAAGGTAAACCAGTACTTCTAGTAAATCATAATAAATACTTAAAATGGGTTATGAAATTGTTAAGTATTTGGGAAGGGAAAAAAATGAAGCAAATTTTTATTTACCTTCGTAAGCATAAATATTAATTTAGCTGTCTCTTGTCAAGTCCTGTCAAGAAATCATGTAACTAACTTAGCTGTCCTCCAACCGCAAACATATATACATGTGTGTACACATACATATACACTTGCACACACACACCACTCACACTGTTCTTTCTACTTCTGTCTTTAATCCTTGGAGTATGTTGAGCTCTTATCTGTAGTCCTAGGGATAGATGCTCTTTGATATACCGAAAAATTCACTAAAATAATGATCCTGGAGAAAAAGAAATTACTCTGAATGAGTGTATTACCACTGGGGTAGTTTCAACTACTACATTCTAGTACTCTAGTGATACAGAAAGCCTAACTTGAATTTTAATCAAATAAAATTTACATTAAGACAGAGAAATTAAGTATGATTGAGGGTTCTCATAAAACAAAGAACAACTTAAAACAGGAAGATTTTAAGAGACTGATACAAGTTGAAACTAATTTTTGAGATAAATGTCAGAATACATTTAACATTATGCATAAAATATGCTTGCATAAAATGTAATTATGCTTATTTGCATATGGAAAACATATTTGCGTAAAATCTGAGAAAGATTATGTTTGCTTACCTAGAATTAATTTGAGTATTGAAGGTTCAAGGAAAGGGCAAGGTTAGCAATACTAAGACCAGAGAGGCTTCCCGTGGGAGGGTGAGGGAAAGATCAGTAGCAGAAGACTGGACAAGGAAACGAGAAAGACAAGAGATAGGAGTAGATGCCACCAACACGGGAAAGACATTGGAAGAGGGCAAGAGAAATGATCCTCACACCAGAGAAACAGACTCAGTAAAAGGCGAGGGGAAGCCCTACGGCGGGGCCGGCCCTTAAAGGGGACCATTCTGGGCAAAGCAGAACCAAGGGGACATAGTCCCAGCCTCCGCTCTCACTAGCTGTTTGACCTTCCCTTCTAACAAACAGCCGGGGGCTTCTACAGTCCAGTAAGGGAGCCATGCCCCTTCCACAGCCAGGCAGAGAGAGCCTGGGCCCTTTAGCTCATTGCTCATCACCTCTTAGGGCCACATGGTGACACCTGTTGAAAATCAGTCCTTCCTTGATGGTCTCACTCGTGCTGTGAGGATTCCTCATGGGTCCAGGTGCCACATACAGGCTGCCCGAACTTCCCTAACGCAGGCCACTCCACAGTCTAAGGCAGGCTACACCCCATGTCCCCCAAAAGCCCACACACTCTCTCCTAGGCCTCAGCTTCCTCTTCAAGGGATGCACTAAGGTGCTTATACCGTCCTTGCTGGGAAAAGCCAAAACACACACTCAATCTGTAGGAGGACATCCTGACCATGATGTTTAGCCTTCTTAACTATCCTGCTCTTACACCCTCATTTTACAGAAGAACAAACAGAAGTTAGAGAGAATAGGGTCTGAGCTTCTAAAAGCACACCGACTTTCCATCCTGTCAGGCCTTCTAGATCAACCTTTCAGATGATGCTGTAGAACCCATGAGTGCCTACTGTACCATGATGCTTGTTTTGCCAGATCACACTGAGAAGGAGGCTCATGGGATTTCATTTTGTCCAGATATTCCTATACTGCCACCCAGAGGTGACCATCCTAATGGAAACAGCTCATTAGGTACTCCCCCGCAAACGCAGCCATGACCTTCGTTGCCACCCCCATCAAACACGGCAAACCTTCTAGGACGCTGGCAATCATGCCACTGGTCTTGGAGTTGGAGAACAAGAGCATGATCCTGCTTTTGCTGGTAACTAGCCATGAGGACCCTGCTGGGATGGGATTTGGAGTTAATATATATTTTCTGGGTCCTCAGTTTCCCCAGAAGTAAAATAGAACTGTTGAACTCCATTCAGCACACTTCAATTTAACACATATTTCTCAGATTGAGTCCCTTTTTTGCAAAACCTCGAGGTAATGCTGTCAAGAATACAAAAGTGAATAGGACAAGTGTCTGCCCTCTAGATGCACAGAATCTCACTGGAGGGACACGATCGACACACAGACAATGATGCAAGATGTGCCAGGTGTAGAGGTGAACACCGTGCCATAGCTTCGGATCCACAAAGTGGTTTAAGGCTTTCAGAAAGTGGTAGAACTTCTGAAATGGTTGTTCAAGAAACTTTCTCAGATAAGTAGTTTAAAAACACCTCCTTCTAACATAATTCTAAATACAATGTGTGATTCTGTATAAGATCAGGAAAAAATGCTGTAAAAATGCTATTCAGACAACTTTAATTTACTCTGCATGTAGCAAGAGTATTATATCCATGTTAAATCTCCTGAATTTGAAAATTGGACTATACTAGTGCAAGAGAATGTCCTGGTTCTTAGGAGATTTGCTGAAGTTTTTAGGGGGGTAAAGGATCATGACCTCAGCAGATGGTTCACCAATAATAGAAGAACAACAATGATAATAAGTATTATATATATAAAGAGAGTGATAACACAAAATGGTATCTGGTGAATCTGGGCAAAACATTTATGAGAGTTAATTATATCCATCTTGCACCTTTTCTGAAAACTTAACATTTTTTCAAAATATGATTAAAGAAGACATTATTCTTGTAGGAAAAAATGTGCCTTCCAAACGTCCAGTTTAGCCCCTCTGGTGGAAGGAGCTGTAAAACAATGGAAAATGGATTTGTATTGGCAGCTGGCTCTGGTAGACCAGATACCTGGTGTCCCTACAGGTAGATCCCAGACCAAGAGCTGACACTGGGCTTGGCTGTCCTCATGGTGCTTTGATATTACATCTCTGCTTCTACTACTTCTGATGGCCAAAAAAGTTAGCATTTCACACAGAGGCCATGTGGGGCAGGGCCAAGAGAATGAGACACTCTAATTTAAATAAACTTAGAGCCAGGAAGAGAGCATGGAGGATAATCAGACAAAATTCCTTTAGCAGGGGAATCTTGTGCATGCCAGAGTAAGCAGTGTGGAAACCCAGTACCAGTGGGCATAATTTCTTAAAAAGCATCCAACCAAATTAAGGCCTTCCAGAGGCACTTTAGTTTAATCTTTTAAAAACTGGAAGCACCTGGGTGGCTCAGTCCATTGAGCATCTGCCTTCGGCTCAGGGCAGGATCCTAATCCAGCCCTGCATCAGGGCTCCCTGCTCAGCGGGGAGTCTGCTTCTCCGTCTCCCTTGGCCTGCTGTTCCCTCTGCTTGTGCGCTCGCGCTCTCTCTCTCTCTCTCTCAAATAAATAAATAAAATCTTTAAAAGAAATAAACTTTTTAAAAACTGTTAAGAAGCACTAAGTAAATTGGATTTGCCATAGTGACTGGTGATTACAATTTGGCTATTATTTCTTGTTTGTTTGTTTGTTTTTAAAGAGAGAGCACAAGATGGGGGAGATGTAGGCAGAGCAGGGAGCCTGTTGCAGGACTTGATCCTAAGACCCCGGGAACATAACCTGAGCCGAAGGCAGATGCTTAACGACTGAGACACCAGGTGCCCCTGTTTCTTTCTTTTTTAAAATCTGGCTTTGGAAAAAAAAAAAAAAAAAGGATTTTCTTTATTTATTTGAGAGAGAGAGAGTGAACAGGGGGAGGGAGAGGGAGAAGCAGACTCCCCCAAGCTGAAGGCAGACACTTAACCGACTGAGCCATCTGGGCACCTCCGTTTTTTGTTTCTTAACAGGAATTAGAGTCTGAGAGGGTTAAACTTTTGGAGGATGTGACCTTCAACAGGCGGAAGATGAAGGAACTTGAAGACAACCTTCTCTACAAGTTAAGCGCCACAAAAGGTACTGTGTTATTAACAAGTAAACTGAATGATGGCCCCAAGTAAGGAGTTTCTTGGGCCTTGTTTTCAGCATCTCAGGATTATAGGTGTTAGGAAACTGTTGAGTTATTAATGCAAACACAAGCGAGGCACTTTCCCTCTAGACATTTAAAGAGGGACCGCAGAGAATGTGATTTTTGAATTAGCAAACAGAGTCTGAGCATTTGAGAAGAACGGAGTTTTCTAGATGTATTTGCTCTCTCCTGAGAAAAATAAGGGCTCCCAATAGAGCTAGGTGACTGGTAATAGGCTAATTTGCTTGCCCAAAGGAAACTAATGTGCCTCATCTATTGTTTTTTTTTTTTAAGATCAACTCTTGCATTTGGTGCTGAAATGCAATTACCACAATGGGTGATTATGTGTGTAATCTGTATCAGCCTTTCTTGAGCACCAAAGGCCCAAGCTCACTCCCCACTGACCTTGACCTCCTGCTTAGAAGTCAGGGGTGGATTCTCCTTCGGGCAGTCAGATCATCATGCCACACCCTGATCTGGGGATGGAGACTCTCTAAATAAATAAAAAACATCCTATCCAATGACACTAACATCAGCAAACACTGTATTGTTCTGCAGTAGGCAAATTCCCAGTAGCCTAAATCCTACCACTTATTACAGCTCAGAATGAGTACTTCCCAATAGCACTTTATGCCTTGGATAAACAAAAACCTTAACCTCCCAGAAGTACAAGGTAGATGATTCTCATGCCATGCTCCCGCACTGCTTGATGGAGACCTCAGGGAAGAGTCCTTTTCATCTGCCTTGATCACACTGCTTATGTTGATGAAGTTGTCTGCGCTCTGGTCCAGTGACTTCTCCCAGCCATTTGGATACCCTTGGGCATCCTGCTATTAGCAGAGATGGCTGAGAGGTGAATTTCAATTTACAGTAGTAAACCACGGGGTGGAGGTGGTGGGTGGAGGTGGCCAGATTTTGTCTTCAGACCTTTGGAGACCAGTCATGTGGGCTGCCTTGGGAATCCCCTTTTGCAGATTTACAGGAAGCATCTGGGATAACTTGTCCGCAAGGGTGTTTGGAAGGATCCAGGCATCAGATGACAGTTGGGCGAGAAGCCTCTCAGCGTGTTAATATACGCCCTTCTATCTGGAGGGGCATTGAAGAAATTGACGTGAAAATGAACAGGTCGATTTTAGAAGTGCTGCCTCTTGCTTTGCGGGCTTCCCCTTCTTGTGCTCTAGGGTTTTCCTGTTTGGCTTTTAGGTTCCTTGGTAGACGACGAATCTCTCATTGGTGTTCTTCGAACCACCAAGCTCACAGCAGCCGAAGTAAGTGAAAAGCTGCACGTGGCTGCAGAGACGGAGATCAAAATAAACACGGCTCAGGAGGAGTTCCGACCTGCTGCCACCCGCGGAAGCATCCTCTACTTTCTCATCACAGAGATGAGCATGGTCAACATCATGTACCAGACCTCGCTGGCCCAGTTCTTGAAGTTATTTGACCAGTCCATGGCCAGGTAGGGAGGCCCTCCCTGGCCCCGTGGGGAGCCATTTAAAATTTGTGTTTGTTTTCCTACTGTCTTAGTGATGGCTGTTGACATCCTTAATTTTTAAAATGTATTGCAGATCTGAGAAGTCTCCACTGCCTCAAAAGAGAATTACAAATATTATTGAGTATCTGACATATGAAGTTTTTATATACTCTGTCCGAGGCCTGTACGAAAACCACAAATTCCTCTTTGTACTCCTCATGACCTTGAAGATTGATCTTCAGAGAGGAACAGTGAAGCACAGGGAGTTTCAGGCTCTCATTAAAGGTGAAGGGCTTAGAATATGAATGTGGTATGCAAAGGAGGTTGCTTCTGATATGCTCTTTGACGTGCTGGGGACCTGTTTTTATGATACAGTGGGGAAATCATGTTCCCATGAAAGGGAAATTCTTTGTACCTCATTTTCCTTTTCTGATTCCCATTCGTTTTGCTCTGGTAACTCAAGATGATTTATTTCAGGTCTGTGTTCACTCCGTGAGGTTTTTTTTTTTTTTTTTTTTTTTTTTTTTTTTTTTTAGTTATATCATTACCTGAAGTTTGATCATTGTTGCCTGGGATTAGGAAACCTGAAGGCAAAAGGGAAGAAAAGTGAGGCTAGTAAGGAGGTTCCTATCACAAAAGAACAATTCCTTGAGCAAGGGCTTATCACAACTTTTAAGACTGCAAAAGGCACACGTGTATTTTGTACTGGAAGTTAGTCCTATTCAACGCTCATCTCCCATGTTAAAAGTATTATCAAGAATATCAAAGAGTGGTATTTTCATTCAATTTGGTTAAGCAAATATTTATTGAGCATATACTCTGCACCCAGCATAGTAATGTTGGGATAGAAGGGTAAACCAGACATTGCTTTCAAAGAAAACAGTATTATTATGGAGATAGAGATAATTAAAAAAAAATTATTGCAAAACAAGACAGAATACTCTCACTGTTAGAAGAGAGCTAAAAACAAAGTCTTAATGTCTAAAAGGAAGGAGAGACTTGTGTTTGGTGAGGCCAGTAGGAGCTCTTTGGAAAATACACTGTTGTGGGGTAAGCCATGAATTTTTCAGATGATTCTATCCATGGGAAAACTGTTTAATGTTTTAAATATCTCTTACACTTTTTGCTCTTTGTGTAAAGCTTAATAAATCATTTTCCAGCTGTCCCTCTCCCTGCAAGGAGTTAAAGTGGCCTTTAAAAAGGACTCTGAAGGCTGAGTAGAAGTGAATGTGATTTGGGGACCTAATTTCAGTCAGAATAGACCAGATTTTGTGGCCATACAAACAATCCCAGACTTTCAGTGGCTTGACATGATAAGGGTATTTTCTCATTTATTCTCTCTCCAACATGCCTGTCGTGGTCACCCAGGAATTTCTTCTATAATTACTACAGCAGAGGAATGGGATAAGACAAATCATGGGCCAGCTTTTAAAAGTTATCCCACAAGTGACATTTGTCACTTAAATGCTCATCTTACATTAGGCAAAGCAAGACACACAGTGATCACTAACTTCAGAGAGGGCAGGGACCTGCACTTCTCCCATGTGCCTGGATGAAGGGAAACTTGAATGTCCTTGAACAGCTCTGGTGACTAAACACACCTGTTGAATTTGAGATCTCCAGCAGACAGAAAGGGTAGGCCAGACGATTCAGAAGTCAGACAGCTACAAAGCTAGGGCCATAGAAATAACCACCTAGCCATGGGAATGAAAGAGATTATGTAGGAAGAAAATGTAGAGTATTTCTAAATTCAGAGGACAAGGGCATAGGACACGATACACAATACACTTTTCTCCATAACATCTCATTTATAATAAACAGGGAGTAAACTATGGGTTACTACTCTATCTTCTTTCTCTACTTCAGTGAATTTCTTCCTCAGCTTCAGGTTAGAGGACTGTTGTAGAAACTTTGCAAATAATTTTGCCGAATGGCTAAAATGTCTTGACTTTTTTCTGTCTTGTAGTTCAAAGGAAACTGGAGCATGTCATGCAGTTCATAGTTTTTCTCAGGTCTAACGCACCTGGAGAGGATGAGGTCTTAAAGTGTAGCGTAAGGCAGCGTGGTGCAGTGAGGTGTGGGCTGGACTAAGAAGCGGGATACGAGCTGGGCTCTGCTGCTGACCAGCTGTGTGAGCTCAGAGACCATCACCTCTCCTTACAGGTACAAGGGGTTGTGGGGCCAAAGGGGACGTGCTAAGTACCATCTGAGAGAGGCGGGCAAGCTGTGCAGAGCGTCCAGATGTACAGGTCTCTGGCCTCTGTGACATTTAAATAAAATGAGTCTAAATTTACCAAACCTAGAAAACTCCTTTGACTATCTAGGCAGAAGCAGGAGCAAAATGAGCCTCAGGTGTAGGAAGGCCTTTAAGCATGGCATACTAATGGGATGGGAGGTATACTTTGGGTCTTTCCTGATCTGTGAGCTGGCCTTGCTTCCTGAATCCCATGTGGCAACATGGCCACTGGGAAGGAGATAGACAAGCTTTAGAAAGAAGAGGCAACCTGGCACTCTGGGCCACAGTGGAAAGGACAAGAGATTCAGAGGTAGACGGAGGTCAGGTGCAAAGATCCTTGTTTCTTCCCAGTCTCCTGAGGCAGAACCTCATGTGGGTACAGAAAGGTGCTCGAGAAACATCCAGACAGGAGATGCCCCTTCATTCTGCTCAGCGCCAAATCCCACATGGTGGCTGTAGGGCAGACTTGGTGGAGGGGAGCGGCTCAAGGGCTAAGCCTGACTTATGTTAGGCAAGTAGGAGTGTGTATGTGGACATGTTGCAAGGGCTGGTGTGCAGCAGAGGCCTGGGCTCAAGCCAAGAGGCTGCAGGCCCCGGGGAACTTAAGTCTTGGACACAAAGGACCGGTCTGTGGACAGCAGCCCAACACCCCTGTAGGTCAGACAGGATTTGTCACAGCACGGAGGACGCAGCCCAGGGATCCCAGCCCATGGCAGAGACTGGAGGGCAGCTTTCGGGTCTGAGGCATCCTCCCCATCACAACGCAATCCCAATCCACCTGCCTCTCCCCTCGCCCACCCAGCCAAACCAGAGCCCTGCCTGAGGGGGCTGGATGCTTGGAGAGACAGGTTGTAAGTCAGAAGAGACTGAGAAACTCAGGGAGGAGGGAATTTGTGAGGAGGATGGGAGTGGTCACAGAAAAAGTAAAAAGCCTGCGCATCTGGGTCATGGTAAAGGTACATCTGGGACCCCAAATTCATAAAGCTGGAGCGTCATGGAGACTCGGATTGCACAGGGCCAGGAGAGACGGTGAGAAGAGCCTGGATTTAATTTCATTGGCAATAGAAGCCATCGAATGTTTTATGAGCAGGGAAGTAACCCGAACAGAGCAGTGCTTTGAAAAAGATTAATTTGGGATTGTATGACAGGTTGTCAACCGAAGTACAACCAACTCAGCAGTGAAAAAGGGTTTTGTTTTGTTTTGAAAAACAAAAACCAAAACAAAATTGGTTTGTTGTACAGTTTGTCCTAGTTTTGAAGTGGTTTACATTTTAACCAAATTATTTTTACAAAAATGATAGATGATTTTGTTTTCAGTGTTTTTTACAAAGTTAACAAATATAACCCTTAGATCCTCGACATTTTTTCTATCATTTTTAACTCAGGACTTAAGAGGGAAAGAAGACAGACTTATTTATCATAGCAGAAATATTTGATCTCCTAGGAATGACTATCCCTTTATGTCAATTCCTACTTGTTTTTCTGCAGTATGTGGAAGGTGCCTTTGACTTTCTTCTTCAACTGAGAATGTCAGGACACTTTGAAAAATGAAATAGATACCACGGATAGCCCTGTGTTATAGAGTAATTGATATAACTATTTTCCCTGCCTAGTTATTTTAGAAAGACACCATCTTTCTTTTGTTATAAACCATGGACCCAACCTGAGTGGGGTGGGGAGGGGGGAGGTCTGCACTTGCCTTCCAGATTGGATTGGACCTAAGGCTTCCAAAATAGAGAATTCATGTTGAAATGACAGCTAATGATTACATAACTCTTATTATGGGCCAAGACTGTTCTGAGGTTTTTACATACATGAATTTATTGAATTTTCACAGAAACTGATCTGGCAGAGTCCGTTATTATACCCATTTGACAGAAGAGGAAACTCAGAGAAATTGCGTTCTTTGCCTGTGCTTCGGCAGCTAGCATGGTTGAGCCGGAATATTTTGGGGAGTACAGTGGGATGTGATTTTTCTGGGTTCATGGGTGTCCACCAGGATGTTTCAAAACACTTGTGGCTTAAATGTTTTCTCCTGATGTTTTTGAGGCTTACGGTCACATGAAAACATTTCCTTTGGGGAAAAAAAAAGAAGAAGAAAATGCATTTGTCTTTACGTTAGAGAACCAGAGTCCCTTGAGTCTATCCATGATGCTCTCCAGCCATGGCTTCTCCAGTAAACTCGGTTCTGGCAGATATGCTTCGAGAGGATGGATTTCTCTTCCCCCAAGTAGCAGGGAGTGGGGTGTCAAGAGGAAGGTTTGCCTGCTCTAAAGGTGTTATGGCACTAGGAGTTGCTGCCCCAGAGGTAGTGTGAGGGGATTTATAAGAAAAGATCACTTCAGCTCATTTACCCTCTCAAGAAGGTGCTGGAGAGAGAGCGGCCACTGACGGACGTCCCCTCCATCCCCTCTTTTGCCCAAGGGTCAATATGTGAAGTGGTGGCATTAGATGGTTCTTCAGTAGGACTAAAGGATTTAGGATCACTGTTTTGCACACATCCAAATTAAAACACAACTGATAAAACATTACTGAAGATAATGCAATAGAGGGGTTTTGAAGCTGGAATTATGTGTCTTGGTGGAAGATTGTCCCATTGGGAATGCTCATTTGATTTGGGATTTGCTTCAAAATGTGATCCAATGCTGTAATTCACGATCTCCTCTAGACTCCGTGAGAGCAGAAGCCTTGTGTGGTTTTCTCTGCTTTATCCCCAGTGCCTGGGATATGCTGGTGCAGAGAGGGTGCTCAATAAATATTTCTTGAATAAGTAAGTGAACAAATTATCTGAACATGAGTTACTTCCTTAAGAACCCACAGAAGTATCATATCCCTCCCACCGTCCATCTATCCATCTTTCTGACTTAAAAAAATATATATTAAGTATCAAATTTTTGAAAGAGTGAGAGCTAAGAAGTGACCTTAAAAATCACACATGAAAAGATCAGGCTATTCACTGATATCAAAATTGTAAATTTCATGAAATTGGCTATTTAAAAAATAAAAACAGTAAAAATGCAAACAACTGCAACCACCTGAGAAAAATGGCATAAATCAGAAAATAAAACCCTGAGACTTGAAGGAAATGGGCCTAGAAAATATAGCCACATTTTTTTCGTGATTATTTCCCCATTTTCTCTGTAATATGGTTACCTTTCTTCTGTTGGAAAATAAATGTCTAAAAACGAAGCCCAAGCTGACCTGATTCCTGCCAATGCCTTTCCCCAGGGGGAGCAGCTCTGGATCTGAAAGCCTGCCCTCCCAAGCCTTTTCGCTGGATCCTGGATATGACCTGGCTGAATCTTGTGGAGCTGAGTAAGCTTCCACAGTTTGCAGAAATTATGAACCAGGTAACAGAGGGCTGGGAGAAATAAGTACAGATCTGTAAACCAAACATACCTGGGGCCATTTTAATTGGGGGCTCCTGGCCACAATTCCTTCACCCAAAAGGCTCAAAGGAAGCATGTAGCTTTAAGGCACTAAGTTCTCTGTGGGCAATTTTGGATGAAGAGTATCAGAAGGAGCCTTGTCGTAGGGGCAGGTGACTGCCTTTTCCTCTTGTGTGATGGGTGAGGGTCATTTATAAGCCTGCTTGCCTCAAACTGTCAGAATTAGAACCAGTGGGTGGACCTTTTTATTGTAGACTATTTCATTAGAGACCATGTTTTTACATTTTTCCTGCTGCTTCTGATCAACTAAATTGTGCGGATTTGAATTTGAGGCAAATTAAGAGATTGGGGTCCTTTCAAAAAAAATTACCAGTTTCCTGGTGAAGATATAAAAGGGTGAAGGATAACAGTGAAACAGGTCCTGATTCACCTGTTGCTTTTCTTATTTGAAAATGTAAATGTGGGGCGCCTGGGTGGCTCAGTGGGTTAAGTTGCTCCCTTCGGCTCAGGTCATGATCTCAGGGTCCTGGGATCGAGTCCCACATCGGGCTCTCTGCTCAGCAGGGAGCCTGCTTCCCTCTCTCTCTCTCTCTCTGCCTGCCTCTCTGCCTACTTGTGATTTCTCTCTGTCAAATAAATAAATAAAATCTTTAAAAAAAAAAAAAGAAAATGTAAATGTGGTGTTGGGGCTTAGTTGATTCAGTCCTCACTGGGAAACAATTGTACAACTCAGCATAAAGATGATTTTTATCTTTGAGGGTTGTTGGTGATAGCCGCCTGTCACTGAGGCAGGCCTGTGGTTTCCCAGCGTCGGCTGCCGAAAATCAGCTTTTTGGGGGTTACTGGTGATGGACAACTGGGGCGATGGGTTGACCACAAGTTGACAGACACCTCACGCTGTCATCACAGCATGATTCCCTCCCATCCACACACACCTGCCTACCCCCTGCCCAGTATACAGTAGGTGTGTCCATTCAGTGGCATTTCTGAAACATTATGGAGATTCTTTACCTATTCAGCCGTGGCTGGGTCAGAGTCCCTGGCTTCCATCCGTGGTGGATGGGAAGCTTTGTTCTGTATGAGTCCTCCAAGCCCAAACAAATACTTTGGGACGAAATAAGTTGGTCTGGGTCTGGCAGGAGACTGGTAAGGGAGACCTTGGAGCACCACTGGGGTTGGGGGGGGGGGGGAATCACTTAACATTTGCGCTCTCTGCTGATGGGTTGTATTGATCCAGGGCTAGACATTATCGTTTGCTTCTGTTAATTAGAATTTAATTACCTGCTGTGTAGAATCTGGTACCTGCTACTCTTAACAATACGATAAGTACTTTGCAATAACTATAACCATGCTAGGGTGAAGTATTATTGACCCCACTTTATAGAAGAGAAAACGAAGATTCAAACAGGTTAAGTACTTGCCCAAGTCTGCGTAGCCACTAAATGGTGAAGCTGTAATCTGACCTTATGTTCTTTCCCTGCCATCAGGGTTATTTCTCTCCAACTCAACATGGGGTGGGCTA
This sequence comes from Mustela erminea, assembly GCF_009829155.1. Taxonomy (NCBI): domain Eukaryota; kingdom Metazoa; phylum Chordata; class Mammalia; order Carnivora; family Mustelidae; genus Mustela; species Mustela erminea. The sequence goes on from NC_045617.1 coordinate 85,824,545, forward strand.
GAAGTAAGGGGAATGGTCATTCTCAGGAAAGTTGCAGAAGTTCATGGGACCGGCGATCAGGAGGCCATCGGTTTGGTGTCTCCTTGCGGGGGGAAAGGGCAGAAGGAGAAGGGGATCCGTCTCGGCTGATGGGTGTCAGGACCTGAAACAAAAGTAGCCTCCAACAGCACCTAGCCCGCTTGGGCATCTCAGAGAGAACTGTTTAGGCCCTGGAAGTGGTGTTGCTAACAGGGCCAGGAAAAGCAGTAGGAAGTGGAGGTGAGCGGCGAGGGGCTGGAGGAGATCCCATTGCCCCTTGCAGAGGCGACTGGCCCTGGAGGCTGTATTGAGTAAGTAGAGTCAGAATGAGCAGATACAGGGCCAGGAAGCTGGGAACGAACACCCTCTTTCTTCTTGTGCATCCTCTCTCAAGCGGCGAGGCTGGAGGAGACCAGCAGGGGGCGGGGTGGGTCGTGCGCAGGTACCCATGCAGTGGGGTTGGGCGGTGTGTGCTCCAAGGGCGGAGGCCAGATTCTTTGGGAGCGGTCAATGTGGGGGAGCCACTGCAGTCTTCAGGAGAGAGAAGACATTTCAGAATTCCTCCTCTTAGTGTCCCAAGGCGACAAAACTGTAACTGAGTTCCCGAGCATCGGTTAACCTCCTTGGGTCTGCGTAAAGAACGAGGATAATGCAGCTAAAAGCACAATCCTTGGTCTTCTTCATAGGACCTGCTCCGTTCGCATTTGCCACTGGCTTTTAATGCTGACCGTGGCTTTGAAACTTGGTTACAAACCCAGTCTCAGTAATCCAGACTGCTTATTGCTGAGGGCAGAGTGGGACTCACCAATCGGCTGTTTTTGTAATTGGTTTTGTCAGGACTGGGGCTTCCGGGAGTGCCTTTTAATGACTGAAAACTGGCGTCTTTTCCCATGCTTCTGAAAGAACAGGTATCAGACACCAGCTCTTGGAGAGACGTGTGTGTGTGTGTGTGTGTGTGTGTGTGTGTGTTGCCTTAGCTACCATACAGTACATCATTAGTTTTTGATGTCGTGTTCCATGATTCATTGTTTGCATATAACTCCCAGTGCTTATCACAACACGTGCCCTCCTTAATACCCATCACGGGGCTGCCCCATCCCACCACCCCCCTCCCCTCTGAAACCTTCAGATTGTTTCCCAGAGTCCATAGACTCTAATGGTTCTTCTGTCCCTCTGATTCTCCCCCCTTCAGATTTCCCTCCCTTCCCCTAATATCCTCGATGTTAGTCCTTATGTTCCACATCTGAGGGAAACCATATGACAATTGTCTTTCTCTGCTTGACTTATTTCACTCAGCATAATCCCCTCCAGTTCCATCCATGTCGATGCAAATGGTGGGTATTCATCCTTTCTGATGCGTAATATTCCATTGCACTATTGGTTATTTACCCCAAAGATATGATGTAGTGAAAAGAAGGGACACATGCACCCCAATGTTCATAGCAGCAAAATCTATGATAGCCAAACTGTGGAAGGAACTGAGACACCCTTCAACAGATGAATGGACGAAGAAGGTGTGGGTCATATATCTAATGGAAACTTCTTCTTTTTTTTTTTTTATTTGACAGAGAGAGATCACAAGTAGGCAGAGAGGCAGGCAGAGAGAGAGAGAGAGAGGGAAGCAGGCTCCCTGCTGAGCAGAGAGCCCGATGCGGGACTTGATCCCAGGACCCTGAGATCGTGACCAGAGCCAAAGGCAGCGGCTTAACCCACTGAGCCACCCAGGTGCCCCGGAAACTTCTTTTATTCTTAGGTTTAAGGTCTCAAGGCAGGGAATCATTAAGAAAATAAAAATTTCTCTTTTCTTATCTATTGCTATTTTAAGTAAAGGTCAACATTTAGAGGTTTGGCTATCAGAATGGTCTGTATCTTCTTAACCAAGAGAGCATTTGACAATATCGGGAGACATTTTCATTATCATGAATTGGTGACAAGGGCACTATTGGCATCTAGTCGGTAGAGGCAAGAGATGCTGCTAACAGTCCTACAGTGTGCCGGACTGCTCCCCCAAAGTCATCTGGTGCCAAATGCCAATCGTATTGGCAGATTGTAAACCCCTGGTCTGTGTTTGTTCCTGCCTGATCATTTGGTGTAATTGACCCACAGTCTTAATTTCAGTGAGTAATATAGAAAAGCAATGGAAAACCTGAGAGGGATTAGTAATAGCCATGTTCTTTGAGTCATTGATTCTGAAAAATAAATAAATAAACAAATAAACTGTGTGGCTATGTTTGAAAAACTGTCTGCCTATGATGAATGACCCCCTAAGTTTACTCAGAATTCTCTCCAGTATATCCCAATTGCATGTGGTCCTATGGCTTGCTAATTGGCTTATTTATTTTAGATATCTCGTAATGAGAAGGGTTGGAAAAGCTGGTTTGATAAAGATGCTCCAGAGGAAGAAATTATCCCTGACGGGTATAATGATTCACTGGATACCTGCCGCAAACTTTTACTTATCAGGTAAGAATAGGTATTATCAGACCTAGAAACATCACTCATCATATTGTCAAATTACAGATCTTACCTCTGTGAGTTTACTTCACTGTGACCCAGTGGTTATTGTAAATGTGTGTGCTTCCAGATTGCCATTTGGGATGGCAATCCCTTGTGTTCTTTGACAAGCAAATACAATGGTGATGGTGGCGGGGAATGTATTAGTGATAGTGCTTTGAGCAAAAAACATGAACAATATGCCTTTGTTATGTCCTCTGTTCATCATTTACCATTGAGTGAATTATTTATTGTTCAATTCACTTCTTAAAAAAAATACATGAGAGTTGCCAGGCAATTAGTCGATAAGCTGAAATTCAATTTTACCTGACAAAAAAGCCAAGAACTGCCTATTGAAAAATATAAATGCTGTCTTGGCTATTAAAAGTGGAAACAAATTCTGAAATTGATGTTAAGGAAGAAAATTCTTCTGTTTCTTTTCTTTTCCTTCTCATTTTTCATATTTTTTTTATATATAGGAGCTCAAAGAAGGCTTCTATACTGGAATGTAGGGGTGTAGGGGTGTGTGTGTGTGTGTGTGTGTGTGTGTGTGTGTGAGATTGAAGGGTGAGACAGGAGGGTCGAATGGGAGATATATGGGACCACCAAAAGAACAACAAAAAGATGTAGGATTATGTTGGAGTAGTTTTTGTATTCCTAATATTATGCACCTGAGCTTGCTTTTCTTAGAACAAGCTGTCCTGGATGTTGTCTACTCTTTGAGGGTCATCAGAGTGGTCAGCCGTGATGACCTCATGATGTACAAAATATGAAAGGGTTACTTTTTTTTAAAGATTTATTTATTTATGCACTCTCAGAGAGCGAGTGCATGAGCAGGAGGGGCAGAGGGAGAGAGAGAATCTCAAGCAGATACCATGCCAAGCGTGGAGTCTGATGTGGGACTTGACCTCACAACCCTAAGATCATGGCCTGAGCCGAAACCAACAGTCAGATGCTTAACTGACTGAGCCACCCAGGTGCCCCAGGGCTACTTGTTTTTATTGGAATAGATGTATCTATCTTTTAACCATCATTTAAAAATTAAAACTGTGTCAAATGAATAGCATGATCTACGAACAAATAAGCATCCATAGAGCTTGTCTGTTATCTAAAATACCAAATATCAAATGATATTTATTTGAACTGTTGCTGTGTATAGAACCTACTACAGTGTGAGCTATACAGATGGTATTGAATACATGTTTGCTGGTCAACCTCCTTCTGAGAACTTTGACACTTTAATTCTCTCCCTGAATGCTGCAGAGCTCTCAAGTGGGGAGCAGGTTGGCCCTCAGAGCTGGCATAGGGCACCTCTCCTTGTGTCCCTGTTGAGTCCCCACACCTGATGTGGGTCTGATGTATAGTAGGCGCATGGTAAATATTTATCAAAGAGTGAGTGTGCTCCTGTGGATTAGTCTGAATGAGGAATTGCTTACCTTAATTTGATAGCTTCAGTGACTACAGATAATCAGTGATGTGATTTTTAAAAAATATTTATTTACATTTAGAGAGAGAGCATGTGCATGGGAGCAAGGTTGGGGGGTGCAGAGAGAGAGAGAGCCTCAATGCAGGGCTTGCCCTCACAACCCTGAGATCATGACTTGAGCTGACATCAAGAGTCAGATGCTTAACCAACTGAGTCACTCAGGCACACCATCACTGATGTGATTTAAAAAAAATAACTGAAAGTAATTCAGATTAAGTAAAAAAAAAACAAAAACAAAAACAACAGCAACAAAAAAAAACCCACACTAAGAGCTTCCAAGTAATTGATGCTTCTGAAAATGAGACAATTGGATCAGCTAACTTCTAAGTTTCCTTCCCTATTGGCAACAGACCCTGTTGTTACCAGCTCTGCCCTATTTTTTGCCAGTGCCTCATACCAAAACCAAATGACTAAATTTGTATCCATCCAGGGATGGAAAACCTTCCGATCCTTCTTTCACAGACCTGTGAAAGGGAGGATTACCTTTTTGTTCTTTGCTAATTAAATATGTTCTTTACATGCTTGGAATTAAATAGAACAAAAAATGAACACACTGAATTTTTTCCTCTAACTTGTATTCATTTCTAGGTCCTGGTGCCCAGATCGTACTGTTTTTCAAGCAAGAAAGTATATTGCAGATTCTTTGGAGGAGAAGTACACAGAACCAGTTATCTTGAACCTGGAGAAAACTTGGGAAGAAAGTGACACACGGACACCTTTGATATGCTTCCTGTCCATGGGATCTGATCCCACAATTCAAATTGATGCGTTGGCCAAGAAACTGAAGCTGGGTATGATCAGAAATCTATGCAATTCAGCAAAACTTCCATATCTTAGTCTCAAACCTTACCTTTCATAATTTTATAACTGATTCTTAGAAGTATATCTAAGTTAGATATAGTATATCTGTATATATAGTTAGAAAAAAATATTAAATTCTTTCCTCCCTTTTTAGATTTCCTAGAGCGTGGGTATGATACAGATATCTTTGTGCAGAGAGGAACATACTTACGTTATTATTTTTTTTTTAAGTTTGAGCAGAGGAACATACCACATAGATAGTAGGCTAGCAAGAATGAACATACAGGGGTATTGCCATGTCTATATAAAATTATAGGAAAAAGTCTATTAGGTCACAAATTAAAAAATTTTAACATTGTTATGACACACAGTAATTAGGGATTTATTTATTCTTTTTTTCATGCAACTTTCTTTTCTAATTTAAATTCAATTAGCTACTATATCATTATCAGTTTTTGATATAGAGTTCAATTCATTAGTTGCATAGAACATCCACTGCTCATCACATCACATGCCCTAATGCCCATCACTCAGTTTCCACTTCACCCACCTCCCTTTCCACAACCCTCAGTTTGTTTCCCAGAGTTAAGAGTCTTTCATGGTTTTTCTCCCTCTCTGATTTTTTCCCATTCAGTTTCCCTCCCTTCCCCTATGATCCTCTGTGCCATTTCTTAGATACCATATATAAGTGAAACTATATGATAATTGTCTTTCTCTGATTAACTTTGTTCACTTAGCATAATCCCCTCCATTTCCATCCATGTCAATATAAATGGTAGATACTCATCCTTTCTGATGGCTGAGTAATAGTCCATTGAGGGATTTATTCATTCAATAACCCTACAGGCTATTGTACAGACAGCAAGTTAGATTCAAGATGTACGGAGATGAATACAACATAGCCAGGGAAGACAGTCATATAAGCATATAATTGTGACAGTGCTGTAGGAATTACATAGACACACCTGACTACAAGATTCAGAGCTACTCACACTGCAAGGGGTGCAGGGGGAAGGTATCACAGTGATGATATTTTGAGTAGGATCTAAAAAATAGATAAAATTTCACCAGGTGGGATGGTAGGAGGTAGAAGGAAAGTTGCTCTAGGGGGGGAAGGTAGGGCAAGGAGTTAGAAACATGTAAGTGGTGAGAGTAGTTACTGAGTCAGTAAGACCAGAGGACAAGGACCCGTATGACGCAGAGCACATCTTGTTAAGATCGAGGCACCCTTTTATAGGTTGGATGTTTGTAGGAGGGCCGTTTACCTGCTCTTCATACTCTGTACATCAGAATGTGTTTGGAATTGCCATTTGGTATCTTTTAGATTCTGATCGCTATAACTATACCTTATTGGGTTAACTCGTTTATGTCCTCATAAAGATTATAAAAGTGATTGATTATGAATAACTAAACCTACCCTATGAAATAAAACTTACCTTGAGTTCATTATTATGTTAACATAACATGATATAAAATCAATTTCTGTCCTCTCTGAGTATTCACCATGTATCCTGCATGAAGAAATTACTATAAACCATTAGCTTAGGGTAGCATGGTCTATGTTCATTCCCTCTTTATTCATCTTGACCTTGCTCTGTTGTCACTACACCCTTTTATGTTCCATATGGATCCATGTTTGAATGGTCACTTTCTTCGGTCTGAACGCTGATACCCAATATAAAGAACTCCCAGGCTCTAATAGCAACTGTTCCTGATTAAGTCTCATTAACCACCTTTAGTGTAGGCTATGTTGCTCTTGTATTTATGGCAACATTGGCTTAACATTGGCTTAAGGAGTAGTGATGCCTCTCTTGCAGCCCTGTAGTTTGCAGATCTCCCTCAGATGTATTCCTCTTTGGATCTTTGTCCCATTGCTTTGTCCAGCTGCCCCCCTTCTTTCTGCTTATGGGTTTCTTTTTTCTATCTTACTATGAACCAATCTCCATGTGACAGAACTCTTGGTCTCTGGTGGCTCATGAGCTACACTGCTTACGTGTTCAGTAAGTTCAGTACTCTCAAGGAAAGTCCACTTACTCTCTTGGTCCCAAGTCCAAAGGAAACTTCAAAGGAAGAAATTAATTGGTTTTGCTTTGGTCAAGTGCTCCTTTATGGACTAATCAATGAACTGTTGCTGCAGAGATAGGTTCCACATGCATGGAGCTAGAGCGGGGTCATTTCTTAGTAGGGGGGGATATTGTTCCTAGAAGATGGGTGTTTTTCCAACTAGAGATACAATGTCAGATGTTACCTCAGAAATGGTGCTGTTGTCTAGGACAAGGGTTTAGGAACAGAATTTAAAAATTCAAGGTCTCCATTGGGAGAAATTATAACCATAATATTAAACGGAGTTGTCCTATTACCTTTAGTATTATCACATGTTATCATACTACTTTGCTTGACAATTTGGTGACTTTAATTTCTTGCCTGATTTTAGTTTTTCCAACAGTTGTTCCGGTTTCTGTTGATTAGGATGCTAAAATAGAGTAAGATCTAAAACAGATGCTAAAATAGAGTAGGATCCTAAAACAGAGTAGATCTGATCCTGAAGGACCCAATGAATTTGAGAAACAACTCTTTGCTGAATAATTTTTAAGAATGCTAGAAATTCTCATGCTCTTCACCACTTTGGATTAAAAATCCCCAAAATAGCTGTGAAAATGAAACTATTATATAGGCAAAATAACATATTAATCTAGTCTCTACCACAAATATTTTATTTGAGAAACTGGATAATAGATAATCATAGAATTCTCAAGGCGAATAGATTGGAAATCTTGAAATTCAACTACCTTATTTTATAGCTGGGGAAACTAAGGTCTGAAGAGCAGGTCAGACAGCTAGCTGGGGTCAGACAGCTAGCTGGGGACAGACTTAGGGGGAACAGATCAGATCAGGCCTTATCCCAGGGCTTTCAAATTTCCCTACAATGGTGTGCTCTTTCCTTCCGTCTCACTGCCTTCATTGGATGAATTAACCAGTTACTAGGCAGCCATTTGAAGGACAGGCCCAAGTCAAATATATTTTTGTAAGAAAAGAAAAACGTCTCACTATGGATATTGTCAGGTGCCTGTCAGACTCTGCAGTGAGAGATTCAGAGCAGATAAATTCTTCCCAGAAGTACTGGGTACCTGGGCAAGAGGGAGAAGAGACAGATGACTTTAGCATGAGAACCCTTCCAGAGCCTGGATAAAGGGGCAGGGGTCCCAGAGGAAGGATGAGTTTGAAAATAGAATCCAAACACAAATGAACGAGAACAAGTAAAAAACAAACCCACAAATATACAGGAGAAGGAATGAGAAAATGGGTATAAAAACATATATAGATGAAAAAATACAAATAATAGTGTATAGTTATGGTAATAACCTTTAAAATATCATTATAACTGACAAGTTTGTAGAAAAATACAAATTGAGCAAATTTTCCCAGAAAAGGTAGAAAAACCTGAATACACCAGTAATCGAGATGAGAAAAATTAGAAGTTTTTAAATTATGACCTCAGCAAAGACCCTGGGGTTGGATGACATTTTTAGTAAATCCTTTAAAAATTTTACATGTTTTATTCCATTTTAGAACAAAGAAAAAGAAGATATATTTTCCTCTTTATTTTAAGGGGATAGCATTATCTTGATATAAACAGACAAGATAGTAACTTTATAAAAGAAAAAACTACAGATTGACCCTACTTGTCAATATAAATGTAAGGATCTTAACTAAAAATGCAACCAAGAACAAATCATTATAATATTAAAAGAAATAACATGCAAAAAAAGTAATAATTTACTTTGACCAAAGTAGAAATGCATGGGCGAATATAGGAAGGATACAGTATTAAGAAATCTCATCACAACAATAAGTAAAAGGCTTTTCTTTAGGCTATCATATTATTACTTTGATAAATGCTAAAAAGACATTTTATAAAAATTTAGCATTTGTATTTGACTTCAAAGAAGTTGAAACAGAACACTTTTTAATATGATACTGAAGATGAACTTCAGACATCAACATTTTACTTACTGGTAAACAACTAGACACATTAAAGTCAGAAATAAGATAAAGATGTCTGCTATCACCCTATTATTTGGCATTGTTGTGGAAGAGGTAGCTAATGTATTGTAAGAACCATATATAAAAGATATAACTACTGGGAAGAAGGGACAAAAATCATCATTACTCTCAGGCAGTGTAATTGTCTAACTAAAAACGCAAAAGAATCAACTGAAAAACTATAAGATTTAACAGGACAGTTTGGTAAGGAGGCTGGTCACAAAATAAATATATAAAAAAATTAATGGCGCATTCTTGTAAAATAAAATGTAAAAATCCCCTTCACTATAGCAATAAAAATAAAACTAAGAAATAATTTTTAAAATACCTATTAGAAGAAAACTATAAAACTTTCTTAGAGGCATAAAAGTAGGAGAGAATAAATGGAGAGTTAAACCACATTCCCAGTGTAAAGACAGTATTGTAAAGATGTCAATAGTCTCTAAATTAATCTATAAATTGAATGCAAGTCTAATTGAATTTCTGTTCTAATTGGATAGTAGAGGGATCTTAGATCATCTAGAACAGTAAGGGAACAATGACAACCAAGAAAGCTTTGAAAAGGAAAAAGAATAATGGAGAGCAAGCACCACCAGATTTGTAAACCCTTATCAAATGGCAATATTTTAACCAGTATGGAACTGGCTCAGAGTAGATAAACAGATCAATGAAGCAAAAGAAAAGACCTCAAATTAGGCTCTACTATCTATAATAGCTGAGTCTATGATAAGATTCACATTTCAAATCAATGGAAGAAAAATGGATTAGTTAATAAACATTGTTGGGATAGCCAATTAACTTGAGGAAAAAGTAAGAATTTTATCTCACTTTAAACTCCAAAGTAAATTCTAGATTAATTAAGGTATAAAAGAAAAAAAGAATATATTGATATGATTGCGATAGCTAAGATTTTCTTAATCGTAATACCAGAATCCAAAACCAAGGCAGATAGTCTGACTGGGTGAAGTTTTGAAACTTCCATATGTCAAAGCACCATTAATAAAGCACAAAAGAGGATAACTTTGTGGGCTGGGAATTACAGCATTCCATTTCAGATAGAGACACTGGTTCCACTTGAGCCTATTACAATTCCTGATTCTCCCAAGCCGTGCTCTTTTATCCTCAGTCAGGCACCCTTGCAAAGTTTCTCTCTGTGACCCTGAGTTCATGAATAATCCCTAATATTGCATCATACAAACCCTCACAGAATCTCTGCCCATTAACCACACAGCGCCATTTAAATGGCGTGTATCCTGACAATTTCTTCTGTGGTTCCTGACATACTTCCTTCCTACCCCATAAATTTCTCCAGTCCCTTGTAGCCTGTTACAGCAGTTCCCAGGCTAGGCTCATTATTTACCCCATCACAGTGGCCCATTTTACTGAGGATCCAAGCTCATCCAGGAGAGCAGGGCTAAAGCATTTACTGCTTCACAGTGCCTCCACTGACTTCCTTTCTCAGTGCTGAGATGGCACCTTTAAAACTTGAAGAAATCAGGTCTACAAAAGCTAGTGTAAAAGTTAATTTCCAGGTCAACTAATCTTCAACAAAGCAGAAAAGTATATCCAATGGAAAAAAGACTATCTCTTCAACAAATGGTGTTGGGAAAATTGGACAGCCACATGTGTAGATGAATGAAACTGGACCATACACCAAAACTCAAACTGGACCATACACAAAAACTCTTACACCATACACAGAAACTAAAAAATGATTGAAAGATCTAAATGTGAGACAGGAATCCATCAAAATCCAAGAGGAGAACACAGGCAGCAACCTCTTTGACCTCAGCTGCAGCAAGTTCTTGCTAGACACATCTCCAAAGGCAAGGGAAACAAAGGCAAAAGTGAACTATTCGTACTTCATTGGGATAAAAAGTTTTTGCACAGCAAAGGAAATAGGCAACAAAACCAAAAGGCAACCTACAGAATGGGAGAAGATATTTACAAATGACATGTCTGGTTAGTATCCAAAACCTATAAAGAATTTCCCAAACTCAACATCCAAAAAACCAAAAAATTCATTCACAAAATGAGCAGAAGACATGAACAGGTATCTCTCCAAAGAAGACATATTAATGGCCAGTAAACACATGAAAAGATGCTCAACATCACTCATCATCAGGGAAATACAAATCAAAACCATAATAAGGTGCCACTTCACACCTGTCAGAAGGGCTAAAATTAACAACTCAGGATACAAGAGATGTTGATGAGGATGCAGAGAAAGGGGAATCCTCTTACACTGTTGACGGGAGTGCAAACCGGAGTAGCCACTCTGGAAAACAGTATGGAAGTTCCTCAAAATGTTAAAAATAGAATGACTCTATGACCTAGCAATTGTACTACTGGGTATTTATCCAAAGGATACAAAAATAGTGATTCGAAGGAGCCCATGCACCCCAATGTTTATAGCAGCAATGTCCACAGTAGCAAAACTATGGAAAGAGTCCAGACGTCCATCAACAGATGAATGCATAAAGAAGATTTGGTGTGTATGTATCTACAATGGAATATTACTTAGCCATCAAAAAGAAGGAAATCGGGTGCCTGGGTGGCTCAGTGGGTTAGGCCGCTGCCTTCAGCTCAGGTCATGATCTCAGGGTCCTGGGATCGAGTCCCGCATCAGGCTCTCTGCTCAGCAGGGAGCTTGCTTCCCTCTCTCTCTCTCTGCCTGCCTCTCTGTGTACTGTGATCTCTCTCTGTCAAATAAATAAATAAAATCTTTAAAAAAAAAAAAAAAAAAAAGAAGGAAATCGGGGCACCTGGGTGGTTCAGTGGGTTAAGCCACCGCCTTCAGCTCAGGTCATGATCCCAGGGTCTGGGATCGAGCCCCGCATCGGACTCTCTGCTCAGCAGGGAGCCTGCTTCCTCCTCTCTCTCTGCCTGCCTCTCTGCCCACTTGTGATCTCTGCCTGTCAAATAAATAAATAAAATCTTTAAAAAAAAAAAAAAAAAGAAGGAAATCTCGCCATTTGCAATGATGTGGATGGAACTAGAGGGCATTATGATAAGTGGAATAAGTCAGAGAAGAACAAATGCCATATGATTTTACTTACATGTGGAATTTTAGAAGCAAAACAGGTGAGCATAGGTGAAGGGAAAGAAAAATAAAAGAAAATGAAAGTAGAGAAGGAGGCAAACCAGAAGAGACTCTTTAACTATAGGAAACAAACTGAGGGTTGCTGGAGGGTGGGGAGATGGGAGGATGGGGTAACTGGGTGATGGACATTAAGGAAGGTCCGTGATGTGATGAGCGCTGAGTGTTCTATGCAACTGATAAACCACAAAATTCTACCTCTGTAACTAATAGTACAGTATATGTTAACTAAGTTGAATTTAAATAAAAAAATTTTTTAAAGTTAATTTCCAGTTCCAGTTTCACAAACATGATTCATAGACTTCTTCATTTAGTAAGTTCTTACTGCACAGCACAAGTGGGTTCTCTGCCTGGGACGACAGATTCACTAAAGAGCCTAAATACTGTATTCTCCCCCAGACTGTAATCCCACTTCCAATCTTGCGGCGGCCTCCACTTTCTCTTCACACCTCAGTTCCAAGGTGGTGATCTAGTCTAAGCAGTAGTTACCCCTGAATGTAGCCCTCCTGGGGCCGAATGGCCTTGAGTCCTATCTCAGAAAATGGACAGCCATGCAAACAAAACCAAAATGGACAGAAAGCACTGTAAGCCTGACATCTTAAAGGAATAAAAACCCAATTCCATTTTCACGGAAGCATTTGTGAAACCACCAAAGAGAGATTCTAATCAAAAAAAAAAAAAAAAAAAAAAAATACGGCAAAACTAAAAAAATCCTCTTTCCCTATAAATACCTGTGAGAGCATTGTCGCTGCCTCTCCCACTGTCAGCCTTTCTCCTCCTTACCTCCAAACACCCCCAGACTCTCTAAGAGCCCAGCCACATACCCTTTGTGTGGCTTTCCATGTGGTGCCTCCGGTTTCCGCCCCACCCATTTCTCTCATCAGCACAACCAAAGGCCACACGCCTGTTTGAATCACAAGAGGCCTTCTTAGAAGCCATGGAGTGAGGGTGGCTGTGACCATTCAGAAATGAATTTTTTGTCCCAATCCTGTTAACAAAATTATGTTTCATCGTAGTGATCTTTCTCCTATGTTACAGAATGCAGAACTATCTCAATGGGGCAAGGACAAGAGGTACACGCTCGAAAGCTGATTCAGATGTCCATGCAGCAGGTAGGTAACAAGGCTAGCTAGTGGCAGGGCATCCTTCTTCCTATGAGCCCTCTGGCCATCAGGTCTATCTCAGACCGCCACAGTGGTGGCTAAAGCATTCTGCCTGGGATGGTCCATCACAGTTTTCCATTTTTTTTAAATATATGCGTAGTCAGCCTTTGATTACCAATACATTTTAAACCTTAAGCTGGTTCCTCCTGACATCCCCACGGAAAGCTTCTTTTATTTTCCATAGTATAAACTCTAGCTTATTTTCACTAAATTCTTTATTCTTTTTTTAGTGTCAGGTAGACTGACTCCCTGGTCCTAAGAATGTAGCTCTAGCTGGAATTTTGCAATACATATTAATAGATAGTGCTTAAGAAGCGACAGACCAACACAGTTAAATTTCTATTTTCAGTTAAAGTCGGGCTTCTTTTTTTTTTTTTTTCATTAATGGGTAGTTTCAAACAAAAAACAAATATTTGAGGATGTTGTGTTTAAATATTGATAATAGTTTTTATTGAAAATTGCAAGCTGAATGGAATGCTGAGAAATGTTTTCCGTCACACCTAATAAATACACAGAACATTAATTTTCTAGGGATGCTTGGTAGATAGCAATTCCAGCTGTGATAAGAAATCACACTACTTATAAAAATAAAGGAAGATCTCAGTTTATGTTTAAGTGTTTGATCTCATAAGGTCTGAAGCAACTTTGGTGCCGCTTTTCCTTGGGAATTAATGACTAGAGAGGGTTAATGAGCTAAATCTCTGCTTGGTCCATCAGATTTTCAAGTTAGTCATTAATTCTCAAGTGCCTGAAGCCTTTTTCTTTGCCACTTAATTATATTTAATAATATATTGTATCTAATTTATATATATCAAGGCAGTTACATATAATTATTTTTACTTGGATCAAATGATTCCCTCCACTGAGTGATTTGACAGATTAACTCTGGACCTTAAATAATTCCTTCAATTTCCATGAATGAGAAACTTTTAAATTTTAATACTGCATTCACACTAACTTTATTTGGAATATGAGCTTTTATAAGTTTCATGTTCTCTTTCTCAAGGTGGGGTAAGTATTGATAATAATGACATTATGAGGGAAAAAACCCAATAGCCCAGGAACAGGTACAGCCACTTGGCCACATCATGGACCCCAGACAGAGGATGAAACTCACATTATTGAACAAAATGGGGAATGAGAGAGAAACTGGATCCATTATGGCGCCAGCTGACTCAACTTTAAGGTCCTTCCTCCTCCGCACACCCCAGCTGTCTAGGTCAAACTGTACCCTTTGCTGTTTAAGCCAGTCTGAGTTATAGTATCTCCCACAGTAGAAAGCATAATACATAATACATGTATTTACTGCACTCAGGGTTTTGTAGCTCTATTGATCTGATCTCGTTAATATAAAGGTATCAAAATGTTGTCAGATAAGAAACTCATAGAGCAGTGATGGTTCTGTGACTTATATATTGCTAACGATAGTTTTTTCAAGTATTAAAATAGTGCTTAATAAGTTGTGTGGTTTTGGAACTATATGGGAAGAGTGATGAGAATGATTAAGGCTTAGTATTCTTATAGCCCAAGTCACCACATGTATGGTGTCCAACTTTCAGGACGTAATATGCATCTCTCTTTGTGACTATGGATGATATGGTTTGGGGGTGAGTCCATTCGGATTCATTTTAGGATGAGTTTTTACAAATTCCAAAATACCTGTTCCCACCATTAGATGGTGCACACAGTATATTTACACAAGACTTCAAGTTTTAATTTCTGTTTCCTTCCGAATCAGAGATGGCAGAGTACAATTGTTTTGAACTCATTTGATTCCAGTCTTAACAAGTAGCAGAAGAAATGTTCATATTGACATATAATCATTTCATTAAAAACAGGTGCTCATGTATTTACATGCCCTAAATAGAGTGTCTTTTTTTTTAATTATACATTTTGTTAACATCATGGCAAAAAAGTTACAAGAAATTAATACAAAATCATTTTTGAATACAGGGTGGCTGGGTATTACTGCAAAATTGTCACCTTGGCCTAGAATTCATGGAAGAATTGCTAGAGACGTTAATTACCACCGAAGCCAATGATGACTCTTTCCGAGTGTGGATAACTACTGAGCCCCACAATCGATTTCCAATTACACTGCTTCAGGTTTGTTCCTGTGACATAGTGTCTTTCCCTTAAGAGTGATTTGAATGAAGATGGCATAGTGGCATTCCTGAAAGATGAAAACATGCCAGGGCTTTCAATCCAGCAGAGTCTCCAAGACCCTATACTCTTAACTGTCAAGATCTTGACTATAATCATCAATATTACATTAACTCCGCACAAGAGTTATAAGACTCAGTTCTAATTTATGGGGTTTCAGCTATGATGGACATTACTTTCGAATTTCGGCTGACATTTTATGTTGTCTAGGTATTGTCATTTCTACTTTATCCCTCGTCTAATTTATAAAAACAAAACCACTGTTTGCTTTTTACAACAGACTTCTCTTAAATTCACTAATGAGCCACCACAAGGCATGCGCGCTGGTTTGAAAAGAACATTTGCCGGAATTAATCAAGACCTTCTGGATATCAGTAACTTACCCATGTGGAAGCCGATGCTTTACACAGTGGCCTTTTTACACTCCACCGTGCAGGTAACTTCTGGCACAGTTTGCACCTTTAGGAGGATGTTAGTGATGCCCTCTTGTTTCTCTGCCACGCTGTCTGCTCTCCTCACCCTGCTTTTTCTGTCCTTCATGGCACTTTGCCCCACCTGGCATGGTATATATTCGTCTGTGTACTTAACGTGTCCCCTGTCCCTTCCCATGACAGTGTAAGACTCTTGAAGACAAAGACTGTCGTTTTGTAATTGCTGAATCCCCTCCGTCATAGCAATGTCTAGGGCATTGCCAGAGCTCAGTAAATATTTGTGAGGGGAACACGGGTTATTTATATAAGAATTTAGTTTTCAAAGTGCCTATGCCGGCCAGGGAGGGTGTGTGCACCTTCTCATGTAATACTAACCACTACGTTTCTCAAGATAAGATTATCACCATGTTCAAAATGAGGAAATTGATGGATAAGATGTCCAGATGCATGAATAAATGAATGAAGATAGTAGTACTTTGAAATAGACACCAGAACAGGAACGTCAGCTATTTGCTAGTGATTTTTACTAAGCTATTCTACTATTCTAATATTTTACTAAACTATTCTACTAAATAGTAGATTATTTAACCAGTGTGACTCCAAAGCTTGTGATTTTCCTCAAGCATTCAGGAGTTTATGCCCTGGACTGTCCTAAGTAACAGGAGAACTTTGTTAAACTAGACACAGGGACAATAGAGCCCCAGCCCCAGTAGGCTGGGGCTTTCAGTGTGTGAAAAACAAATGAACTGCATCTCCAGAAAAATAAAATAAAATAAAAATGAGGATATTGAGGCTCAGAAAGATTAAGTTCATAAGCAGTAGATCTAGGGGTCGAGTCTAACACTTCTGCCTCGCATGGTAGTACGTTTTGAGCCCACCAGTGAAAGCAGTGCTGATATTGGGAGGGACAGTGGCTATCTGTCATTTTCTTTTACCAGGCACTTGTGTATTTGCTTTTATTATACACTTCTATATTAATGTAGTAATTTTATAGCTCCACAACCACTTGTCTATGGGATATTTTCATTTTGTTATTGCTTTGTTCTACATTTGACTTTGTATTTTGTTCTGTTTTTTTTTTTAATGCTATATGAGTTACCATACAGTACATCATTAGTTTTTTGATGTAGTGTTCCATGATTCATTGTTTGCATGTAACACCCAGTATTTCAAAGCTGTATAAGTTTAATGTACTTGATTGGCTCCTTCAGAGATAGAGATGGACAGAACGGGCTCCTTTAACACTTTTCACATCTCTTCCCCACCCACCCCGAGGCTGGAGTGAGGAAGGAATGAATGATGTGGCTGTGCCAGGAGCCGGGGTTTAGCTCTGCAGTGGCATGGAGAGCTTCATCTCCTCTCTCCCCATCCTGCCCAAGGGTGGGGGGAATTTGGTGCTCATCCCAGAACATATTCACCCTCAGGTTCCTTGTCCCTGCCACTTTACCAGGATCTCTGCTGCCCAGTGGGGATGGCTATGCAGAGGAGACAATTGTGCATCTCCTACCTATTGGTCCCCTAACCCTGAGAGAGTTAAAATCAGGTTAAACACTTTGAGGGTGGTTATTTTTACTAAGTCTGATTGTGGCCTTTGGATTGTAAATTATAGCTTTCAAGTCACTGAAGCCTATTTCATACATTCTTATCTGGGAATTATTTGCTTTGCTAGGCCTTATCATACTCTAATACAAATATTACTTTAACTCTGCTATTTAATTCACAATTCACAAATAATGTATTTTATGATTCTTTTCCCAGTAGTGATGATTCAACTCTTCTACCAGGCTTATCTTGGGGCGATGATTGGGGGTATTTTCCATATGGTCAGTGCGGTAGCCTGTCTTTCAGTGGCCATTAACAAAGTGTGACACAGAGGAACCACAACAGGGCCATGGACCAGTCATGGGGCTAAGGTGTGCTTGCACTTGACATGACATGTATTTGGGTTAAAACAGAAAAACTCTCCATTGCTTGGGCCATGAAAATAGGAGGTCCAATGTCTTTTAAAATCCAGCCATCATGTGCTGGAAAGAACACCTCATTGAGGACCAAGAGGCTGGGACATTAGACTCACCGTGAAATCAGTTAGCTGTGTAAGGATAGTTTCCTATCTGTGTGTTTTGAAGCAGAAGGAGGTGCCCTTTCAAGTTTTTTTCCCCATTTCTAAAACCCTGTTATCAAGTTCTATGACTACACAGGGAGCATGGATAATTCAATCATGGTTTCCTCTGTTCTGTTTTCATCATTAGCAGAAATACTTACTGTGATAGTGCCTAAATATTTTCTTTTACTTGTTAGGATAGAGCTGGCTTGAGAGGAAAACCCAGCATTCTTGAGGAGCCTGTGGTCCTGGACCAGCAGCATCCCTGTGACCCGGGAGGTTGTAAGGGAGCTTGTAAGAGATGAATTTTGAGCCCCACCCCAGACCTGCTGAATCAGAATCTGCATTATAATAAGATGCCCAAGAACTCATGTGTGTTCTAAAGTTGGAAGTGCAGTCACTGCTCAAAGGATATTTTCATTTTGTTATTGCTTTGTTGTTGCTCTGGGTTGGAGTGGTTGTGACTTAAATTTCTCTAGTGTTGGACATAATAGCCAAACACCTGATTTGTTAACTGATTAATTGATTCCTCCAAATTTAACATAGATATCACTTGCTCTATGCAAATATGAGGTATATATACTTGTGCTTACAGAGACAGACAAAAAGAACAAGGAATTGGGTCATGTCACATAATCTGAAGCTTTAGGCCTGGGGAAGAGTTCATGCTGGAGCCCATCACCCCTCAGAATACAGAGCCTGGTAGTGAAACAGAGATCAAATGCGAGAGCTGTGTGACACCCCCCCCATGTAATTCCCTTACTGAATTGAAGTTTGGCCTCATGTCATCAACTCATCCCCACGCAAGGGCATCATGTGTTGTGTGAACCTCACTCGTCACAGAGAACTAAATGAATACCCCTCCTCTCCTATAAGAAGGAGAAGTAGACTTGGATGGTCAAGAGTGGTACAGTAAAGAGTGTGGTCTGTTTTGTGATTGAGGTAAGAGCAGGTTTACCCAGTAGATGGGGGCCCTGGGTGCTTCCATGGGAACTGCAGAGACATACAGACCAATCTACATTGAGTTCTTTCCTCAGTCTCCCTTGGGCTTCCCTCCCCTCTCCACCAGGAGCTTACCAACCACAGAGGCCAGGAAGTTACAACAGCAACAGCACTCTGACTGCAATCAAGTGATGTCTCTGCCGTAACCAGCCAGCCCTCCTGCCTTTCCCATGGGAACCCACCACCATCCCCAGCATCCTAGTGGATGCCTTGGCCACTACTCCCTGACGACATATCCACCTCCTCTTGGAGCTTTGTCTCAATGGGATCTTCCTTCTGGCCTTATCATCATCTCTCTATGGTTTCCCAGAAATTCCAGTGCAGCGCTATTTTGGGTTTCAGAGCAAGGTTATATTCACCCTTCAGAATCCCAATTTTAAAATATCTTCCTCCAAAGTCTTGGTCTTTTGAAACACAGTAATTACATTTGTGTTGTCCTCCCAGTACCTCCTGCAGAATGTCAGAACAGCACCTTCTGGTGGTCAGTGTTCCATCCTTTGATGGTCCGTGTGCCACCCTCTGTTTGAACAATGCATTGGACCGAGGGAGTATCTAACACAGTCATTGCCTGGTTCTCAGTCATTGCCTGGGCCCCAGAATCCCTGGGAGCAGGCAGCAAGGTGGGCTGCTCAGTCCTTCTTAAAACCTCTGAAGTGATTCTAATACCAACAAGAATTAGGAATAACTGCCAAATATCCATTGTCCTTAAGACAGGAGTCCATCACTTTTATGTCCTTTCCATGGTTTGGAAATTGTCTCCTCCTCACCTTGTCTTGCCGAACTTGAGGCTTGCTTTTTGGGAATTTTCCAATGGGTTATGCACGAGTCTATGAGGTTTTTTGCTAAAGTCATTGATTAGGCCCTCTCGGGGCTTGCAGTGGCAGATGCAGACGTGCATATTTTATCCTGGCCCTTAAAAATAATTAAATATTTAATGAAAATGGCCCTATCAAATAGGATTCAGGGAATTCCATGGTCAGCAGATTTTCTTTCCAAAAAGTCTCCTACATCTTGTTTTCTTTCTCAAGTTTGAGCCTTGACAAGATTACCTTCAAGTTTAATAGTGCATATGAAAGTCTTGCTTTGGGGAAGAATGACTACAAAGTTCTTAGTTTAAATGTCTTTAGAGGACCCCAGATGGCTGAGGTGGTTGGGCATTTGCTCTTCAGCTCAGGTCATGATCCCAGGATCCTGGGATTGAGTCCTGCATGGGCCTCTCTGTTCAGCGGGGAGGCTTGCTTCTCCCTCTGCCTGCTGTTCTCCGCTGCTTGTACTGTTTCTCATGGTCTCTCTCTAATAGATAAATAAAATCTTTTAAAAAAGTCTTCAGAATAATTTCAATAATATGATACAGGTCTAGAGAAAGATCTTTTACATTTTGCTTAACGGTTTTTTGCAGGGGTTCTGGCCATTTCTGTTCGTTATTTCTACCTTTTAAAATTTCCCTTGTGTTGTGTAGTATGAATTGCATTTTTCATTTTATGTTAGTTCCAGTAATTGAATAAAACAGGATGTGATGCTCCAAAGAGAGCCTTGTTTTGAAGATGCAGCTGAAGTGATTCTGTCTTGGGGGAGATGGGCTCATTGGGCTGAGGTAGAATCCAACATAAAATTGGAAATGGCTTTGACATCATTAAGATGAGCAACTTGTCTTCAGCATCCAAAGGAGGATTCCAAGTTTTCCGTATTTCACTAGTAGTTCTCTGTCTAGTTGATTCTTTGGAATACAAGAAGGAACCATATTGGTCAAATTCGGTAAAGAGTAGACTAGTTTTCTTAAAATCACCACTCTCCAACTTAGTAATGAATAATAACTCCCTACCGTTGAATCAGGTTTTCGCTCTCTATCCTGACATTCATATCTGTCTTGTGTTTTACCCCTGAATCATCACATGAGCGTGTAGTTCTAGCTACTCACCCGAGGTCACTCTCTGCTGCAGTAAAACCATTTACCTGCAGCCTCTTGCTAGAAAAATCGGGAGATTTGTGTTTCTGTCTTTGTCATAGCCTTCACCAAGCCCGGAAGTCTTTTCTCCCTCCTTTTAAAAGACCACCTTCAGGGGGGAAAAAAAAAAACAACGGAGCAAAATATATATATAAAGTAAACATGAAAAATGTATATTTATATTCTGACAATAAATTTTATATATTCATAAAGCAATATGTACGTTAAGTTTAAAGAATCTGAATAATTAAATAAAATGCAAATGGTTGCAGGAAATTAAAAAAAAAAAAGACCACCTTCGGTTTCATTCTTCCCACAAGCCTCTGACTGAATGTCCTCTTCAGGCTTATCATTTGTTAAATTTTGATAATTAATTATAGTCACCATCACATTGTCCTCTCCTTGTTTCTAAGTTTTATTTTCTCAACTGGATTAAAACTTCTTTAAAATACATTGATTTTAATATTTTTCCATTGTCTCACATAAGACTCATTCCATAGTTTCAAAAATACTAAAGTATTAAAATACTAAAGACTGAAGAGATTAAGTATTCCCAATATTCCAAATTCTAGCAAAGCAGCCTGCTTTTGATATTCCAGATGTGTTAGTTCTTCTCCCGAGGGTTTGAGTCTATGATCTGACAGAATTTCAAGGTGATAATTCAGGGTACTTTCTTTATTTTTTTATTTTCATTTATTTATTTATTTATTTACTTTCTTTATTGTCACTTAAAGAGATCAGTGAATACCAAAAAAAGTTACAAGAAAATGAATTTACTTCATTTGTAAAGAAAAGTCACCCTCCCAAGATTTTGTCTTTTGTTTTTTCCGAGATAAGCTAAATAGCCTATGACTTTAGTGAACCTAAAAAGTAAATGCTTCAAATGAAATTTGAGAGTAAATAGCATTAAGTGAAACAAATCTCAGCATTATAGCAATTTTCAAAGATCATATTTTTAAGGAGCAGTGGAATTGCAACGGCTCAGTACATGTAAATGGAAGTGTTTCCATAGAGCCAATTTAAGCAGTTTTTGTAATTGGAAAGGAAGAATTATTTTCCATTCAGCCTCCTGTCTAATTGAATTGTAAATTTAAAAAATTAAGTCAAACATAGGTGAAACAATTTTAGAGTTGATTCTCTTTAAAAAAAAAAAATAGTGGAAAACATTTTCATTTCACCAGTAATTGGTTAGCTTCCTTCTTTTTGAAGGCTTCCAGGTACAAGAAATTCCAGAGGCTCAAGCCTTAGCTGAATGCATTTTCATGTTCATATCGCACAGGGTCTCCCAACTCACTCTTGGTCCAAAATAACTTGGAGGGAGATCACCTCAGTGTTTCTGAGATCCACTCCAGAAATTCTTTTGAATTTCTGTGTTAGCCTCAGAAATCACCCCCCTGAGGATGAGGAGAGTGCCTTTCATTCTGAAAATAATCAATAATCAATCTAGTGTTCATTTCAGAATCATAATCCTTTCCCCAAGAAAGCACAAAGGGGAGACAAAAATGGGAGACATGTTTCTCACTGTCAAGGTTCAAAGTCTGGTTATAGGACCAAATATTTCTACATGAAACAAACAAACAAAAAAACAACACATCACGGCAGCATGAATATTGAGACCAGGAAGTGGAAAGCCATCAAGAGAAACTGACACATTAAAGAGCCAGGGTTCTCCCGTGTGCACAGGGGATGATACTGCAGTCCTCTGCTTCTGTCAAGGCACCTCTGCTCCTTCTCACCTTCTCTGTGTTCAAGGTGGAAGATGGTGCTTCACAGCTCCCAAATTTAGAAGTCTCCCTACTTTAAGCTCTAACTAAGATAAATTCTAGATAGCAGTTCTGAACCCTAAGTTCAAATTCCTGGGAGGAGGAATCTGGTTTGGTCTTTCTTGGGCTGGCTGTCCACCTTCTGTCTAATTGATTAGCTAAGGGATGAGGATGGGAGTCACACCATTACAGATGTCTAATATCTGACAGCCTAATCTAAGGAAGCATGGGTTTACCTTCGGTCTTATTGAAAAGGAGACAACAGACCCAGAACAGAGTTACTTGTGCTAAGCCCACATTGTCAAACTGAAACTAATACATAACCTAACTGCAATTTCAACCTTCTCCAGGAGTGTGATTTTAACTAGTTAGTCTGGAATTTCCTGGTCAGCACTAGTGAGGTAGCCCCCTAATAGACCCCTTTCCCCCCCCAAGAAAGGTGACTTTGCCCAAAATAATCCTTTTTCTTACTTATGACTTCCTTGTGCCATCTCCTCTCTGCCTTTAAAAACCTTCCCTTTTTCTGTAGCTCTTTGGGGCTCCTTCCTATTTGCTAAATGGGATGCCTCCTGATTCATCAATCATTCAATAAAGCCATGGAGATCTTTAAGATTTACTTGGTTGAATTTTTATTTAATAGTCTGATCTCCCAGGGTCAGGACATCTGGACCCAAATTACCCAGATTAATTTTCATGTTTTACTTAATATTTTGAAAGCACATTCTGAAAATCAGTAATTAAACCTTCTTGCTTTCTGAATTTTTTTCTCTGCCCTGTGCATGAACTTGTCTAAACTAAAATTCATTTAGATTCTTTTAAATCGTGGTATTCATTAGGATCTAAAGCATGGAGCAGTTATAGTAAGAAGTATCAGAATGACTTGTAAAAACAGTGTGGGAGTGTGTGGTATGTGTGTGTGTGTGTTAAGAAAGGCAGAAGAGAGAAAGAAAAGTTAGTATATATTTAGAGGTAGAGAAGTAGAATTATACCTTTCTATAGATGTTTTGGGATTCTACTCTCCCCATGGATTCTCACCTCGACCACTAGGGTCAAAGGGCTAGGAGCTAAACCCAAGTAAATAATTGGACCTCCCTTAGAGACTGGTTGTGTGCTGAGGCAGAGAAAGCTGATGGAGTAGTGATATTTGAGTTAATCTATGCGGTTCAATAGGTGATCAGAGCCTGGAGCTGCTGGTTCTAATGTGGTCTCCAGAATATGGAGGCAGTTGAATCATTTGATCTGAGCCCCTTTGGATTGTTTATGGGCAATCTGGCAGTTCCAAACAGTTAACTATATCCCATGGGAGAGAACAAATGAGGGCAATGTGCAAGTTTTAAGAAGAAATGTGTCTGAAAAAAAAAAAAAAAGAAATGTGTCATGTCTCACAGTAGAGATTTGGGGTTTTCAAAGCCTGAAATTGCAAGATTACAAAGTCAAACTAGTAGGGGGGTCTAGATGCTCTCAAGTGCTTAAGATAGTCAACTGGGAAAAAAAAAAGTTTAAACTCTTGCGCTGAACATTTGAAAGTTTTTAGAGTCTAATTTAGAATAAATGAATTAACTTAACAGACATTTATTGAGCATCTACTGCATGTTTTTAAATTGGCCATGGAAACCTAGACTTTTTTTTAAAGCCCAAGAACTCCGCTCTAGCAAATAGTTGAGGATTTTTTTAAAAAATATTTTTTAAAATTTATTTTTGCAAGACAGAGAAAGCAGGCACATGTGTACATGAGCAGAGGGAGGAGTGGGCAGAGGGAGAGGGAGAGGCAGGTTCCCAGTGCGGCACCGGGACTCTATCCCAGCACCCTGAGATCATGACCTGAGCAGACAGAAGCTTAACTGACTGAACCACCCAGGTGTCTAAGGTTTTGTCCTTGTAAACCATTTGGCAATAGAACCATGAAATAGTATTTCTAAAGAAATACTTTTCTAATATACCTGAATACATTTCTAATGTACCTGAAATTCTATACTGTTCTTTTATGACATCAACTCATCTCTATATCATGC
Organism: Mustela erminea; assembly: GCF_009829155.1. Classification (NCBI taxonomy): domain Eukaryota; kingdom Metazoa; phylum Chordata; class Mammalia; order Carnivora; family Mustelidae; genus Mustela; species Mustela erminea. The sequence continues at coordinate 85,849,067 of NC_045617.1, forward strand.
CTTAATTTTCCTGTACTTTATGTTTTAATAATAATAAGAGAAATCAGCTGCATTCAATTTTAAAATCTCACTCATTTTCTTTGGTGTTCTTAAGGAGCGACGCAAATTTGGCCCCTTAGGATGGAATATTCCCTATGAATTCAATTCTGCAGACTTCGCAGCCAGCGTCCAGTTCATTCAGAATCACCTTGATGAATGTGATATTAAAAAAGTGAGTGAAATTGTTATTTTCCCCATTTTTAGTATTGTCCTCAAATCAAGGTTCTACAGACATTTTCAGACTATAATACACAGTTGAACCCACTGAGCTTCCCCTTACCTCTCCCAAAAGGGACTGCTCATTCTAATCCATTGTTTACTTGTCCAGGCCCTTCCCCTCACACCCCTACTTCGCCTAGGAGTGCATTCAGACCCCAGTCTCACACTTGTGTTCCCCCCTCTCATCTCTCTCCTGTGCACATACAGCAGAAATAGACCACAAGTGAGGCAAATCTGTGTGCAGAAACTCCATAACCTTCCTCGTATCGCACCTAACTGCCCCCAGTGCACTTTAAGAGAATGTATACCTTAAATCAGACTTTTCTTCCAACATCTCTCACTGATGCCTCTTCAGAAGTGAAAGGTTATCTCAGCCCACACCACACAAGAGTTCTTTCTCACCTTTAGTCACATCATTTTTTTTTAAAGATTTTACTTATTTATTCAACAGAGAGAGATTACAAGTAGGCAGAGAGGTAGGCAGAGAGGTGGGGGAAGCAGGCTCCCCACTGAGCCGAGAGCCGAATGTGGGACTCCATCCCAGGACCCTGAGATCATGACCTGAGCCGAAGGCAGAGGCTCAACCCACTGAGTCACCCCGGTGCCCCCTTTTAGTCACATCTTATCAGATGTTTAAACTTACACAAATAGATAGCAATAATTTCTAATAATGGTCACCGGTCATCGTCCAGCATTTCACAGTTCTCAAAGTGCTCGTGTGTGGAGGATCTCACCTGTATCTTCACAACTCTGTGAGGTCAGCATAGAAGGCATTACTGTTGTTCCCATTTTACTGATGAGGTAATGGACAAGAGAGAATAAAGGACTTCCTCCAAGTCACAGAGCTAAGAATACAATCCAGTTGTCCCTCCACATGTGTTAGGAAGGGTTGAAAATTCATTTTTTCTATGGTCTGGAGCAAGTTTATGAGCCTCTAGGAGGCTATTTCCTCATCTACAAAGCGGCCTTGGTTTCTGTGAGGAATAAGTGAATTCGCATTTGTGAAAGCACAGTATATGGTGCATAATAAGAACTCAATAAATTCCAGTTTTCTACTGTCTCCTCTTCTTTCTCATAGTGATCTTGAAGCTAATTATAGGTACTAGAATGTCAGTATGGTGATGGTAAGTCATGATGAATTATCTTTTTTTTAAAGATTTTATTTCTTTATTTGGCAGACAGATCACAAGTAGGCAGAGAGGCAGGCAGAGAGAGAGGAGGAAGCAGGCTCTCTGCTGAGCAGAGAGTCTGATGTGGGGCTTGATCCCAGGACTCTGGGATCATGACCTGAGCCGAAGGCAGAGGCTTTAACCCACTGAGCCACCCAGGTGCCCCACCATGATGAATTCTTATGTGGGCCACTGGTGGATCTAGAATCAAACCATTACTTTTTCTTGAAGTTACAAAGGGATATTAAATTAAGTATGACAGTTTGATGAAAAATTACATCGTATATGGGTTCACAGTCTGTTATTATTTATCATTTGTATACACAAATAATAGTTAACCTTGAAATAGTTGCTTTGAAAGGCAGTGGAGCTGATGAATCAGAATTTAGCCAAAAGAAAATAAATTTTTAAAAATCAAGCATTCTTACTTTTCCTACCCCAAATGTATTAAGTAAAAAAACCCAAAAAAACCTATTAATATCTGTAATGTATTGCCAGGATAAGATTGCTATGGAAATTAATAAATACTTTGATTTAGTCATAGCTCACAGAATGAGACAGCAAAGGATTGCATTGTAGAAAAATGCTGTGGATGAATAATTTTCTGGTTGTTCTCATACTGATTCAGAAAATATATTACTAAGAAAGCACATTAAACAGTTGATTACTTGATTTTGCCCCCTTTTTTCTTTTTTCTAACAGCTTGGCATTACTATAATGAATATTATAGAGGATTGCATCCACCGAGTGAAAAAATTGTCTTTTCCCCTATTTTAAATAATGAGTAATATATTCCCTTGTTATTTAGTATTGTAGATTTTTCTTTGATGACCAAACCCTGGCAGTTTCCATCATGTAATAGCAAAAGAGTTACTAATAGAAGAATGTGAGTCATTTTAAAAGTGATCTAGCTCATGCTTCCTTTTTGAGATATTTTCTCGAGGAAAAGACTTGAAATGTTTAGAGTTACTTGTTTGGATTGACAATGAATGTATTTTTAATAAAGGGTGTATCATGGAGTACGGTTCGGTACATGATTGGAGAAGTTCAATACGGAGGCAGAGTGACAGATGACTTTGATAAACGTCTACTCAATTGCTTTGCTAGGGTAAGTCAATTTACAGGAAAAGCATGGGACACATTTCATTTTATTTTCCTTTTAAATAAGAATATTTGTTTGTTTATAATTGGTGAGCCAAACTTAAGGGCGGGAAAAACCCAGATTGCAGAGATGCTGAAAAGAAACCAGCCAGCAAAACCAAAACCAAAACCAAAACCCAAGCCCAAACAACTAGCAATCTACCTGTGGTCCAGAGGATAATAGTGGTCAACTTCCAATAGTCTGTAAATTTTCCCCTGTATAAATGAGTTGCATATTTTTAGGGTCTCTCGCCACTGTCCCTCCTCCATGAAAACATGACCGCTTATTTGCTACTTTCTTAGAGTGTAAGTCTCAGGAAGATTTCAAACCCCCAAATAAGTGACTGGAGAATTAACCATGATTTGAGTATTCTCATCTTTTCCATTAGGACATACAACTGAAAATTGATAGAGTATTCATTTTTTCCTTCTGTGCCCAGTAAAATCTACATACATCATATTGGTGAACATTTTCTAGCAAAAATTATTCCTTAGCAATTTCAGTTTTCTCATCAGTGATAAAATGTATAAATATAAGACTCAAACTCTTCTTAAAATTTTTACATGTTAAAGAAGCAATATGTATTACCTAAGTGGGAAAAATCAGATATGTTAAGTATTTTATGATTATCTGAATTCTTTATAGTAGGATCTATATTGACAATTCTCTGTTTCAGTGATTTTTTTTCTCCTTGACAAAAACAGCAAAGCATAAGCTTTGGCAATATTTTGGTAAATTGGAGGTTGACCAGGAATCTGATTTTTCTTTCAATCCTTATTTATTTTTGCAAGTTTTTCTTAAAGCCGTATATGGAGAAAGGTGGATGATGATAAGTGTTGTGTGGAAGTGGGGGCCTGACTGCTGGAGATTAAGTGGGACCTCCTGGAAAGCGATTGGGCAAAACTTACTGAAATTAAGTATTCTCGATAGACACATCCCAGAACATTTCTAGAAAAAGTGCACAAATGAACGTGCATAATGATGTTTATGGCAGTGTTGTGTATGGAACTGAAGGTAACCATCATAGGTTGGGTTGTTTGTGGTTTCCCCTTCCCCAGGCCATGACCTTAGTTGAGGCAGGCTCCCTTCTGCCAGGGCAATACCTTGGGAGGGACAGTGTGATGAGCCTTGAGTAGTCAATACTCCAGACAGCTGAGAGTGAGTGCCTGGGTCCTGAAGAAGGAACTGGCGGTACGTCACAACATCTACTACAAATGCCTAAATATCTTAAGAAGTAGTGAAATGAGCACAATTGAATACTATTGCTCCCCCTTCTGGGGTACAGTCTGGCCACCTTTGGTCATATCAAGTGGGTGATACTTTCTGACCAGACTCCCACTCCTGAGTATATGTCCCAGAGAAATTTGCAAACAGGTGTCCATGGACATGTACAAAGATATTGCTCATAATATTATTTGTAGTAGTAGGAAGTTGTAGGAAGTTACAGGAAGTAGTAGGAAGTTGTAGAAGTAGGAGTCTGCCACGGGGGAGTAGATGAGTTCAATGTTGTGATGCCTATCATGGAATATAATGTAGCACTTGGAAGAAATGATCCATATGACATCATGCATAGATTTGAAAAACTTAGTGTTGAGTATACAGCCTAAAAAAAATAAAATGAGATCTATAATGTAATACTTGTATATTTCACAAGGACAGAGGTCAAGCACATTTAAATAGATGCCCTCCGAGGGAAGGAGACTGGGAGTGGAGATCTGGACTGAATGGGGAAAAGCAAAAATAAAAGGGGCCTCAACTCTGGCCCTCTGGGTAGCTCAGTTAGTTAGGTGTCTGACTCTTGATTTCAGCTGAAGTCATGATCTCAGGTTGTGAGATTGAGTCTTACATTGGGCTCTGTGCTGGGCTCTCCCCCCCACCACCCCTTCTCCTTGCTTGCTCTCTCTCTCTCTGCCTCTCAAAAAAGGGGGGCCCAAGACTCATGAGTATGATAAAATAAAGAAATATGGTAAACTCACCTCTATACCTGATATCTAAAGGAATAAAAAGATGTCTTGTATACTGTGTGTTAGAATAATTGCAAAAGAACCTAAAATTGGAGTCTTGTACTTGAGATGCTGAAAGGTGATTAGATTTTTGCATGTATTGTACAGAACTACCAGCAGAATGCTAATGGCAAAAGATGAGGGGGTCAAGAATCACTCCTAGTTTTGACTTAAACAACTGGGGAGAGAATAGAACTATTTACAGAGGAGAAGGTCTATAGAAAGAATGAGTTTTATTGACTGGGGCCAAAAATTAGGAGCTCTGTTCTGATCATGTGACTTTTGAGATGCCCACTAGACACACAAATGGAGTTGTCTACCACTGAGGTTCCCTAAAGGCAGGGACTTTACCTGATTACATCACTGCCAGATTCTCAGCCTGCAGAACAGAAGCTAGAACATACTACCTCATCGATAAATACATGTTGAATAAGAGAATGAAGGAAGGTAAACAAGGCAGTTGGATTTATGTTTCTGGAGCTCAGGAGAGAGGTCAGGGTTAGAGAAAAAAAGTTGGAATTTGTCAGCATAAAGATGTCATTTGAAGTCAAGATAACAGATGAGAGCACCATCTAAGAAAGTGTAGAGAAAGAAAAGCTAAGGACCGGGCTCTGAGTACTTTAATGTATCAAGAAAGAGGAAACGGTTAACTGAGAGAGGTCAAGGAAGATGAGGAAAAGGACTTTACCTGTACCTAGTATTTGGGTGATAAATCTTTTAAAAAGCAACCAACTTTTAAGAAATATGAAATATACAGAAAAATGTATAAAGCATAAACATATAGTTGAGTAAGTCTCTTCAACTAGACATAGAATATTTCCAGCTCCCCCAAAGACTCACGCATGCCCCTTCTCCATCACAACTCCACATTCCCTCAAGGTAACCACAATATAGACTTTTACACAAACCGTTTCTTTCTCACTATGCTTGTACCATCTAAGGAAGTACTCCTTATTAACATAGTTCAATTTTTCCTGTTTTTGAACTTGATATAAATGGACCCATAGACTATGTTCTCATTTTGGTGCCTGCCGTCTTTTTCTCAATATGGTATTTTGAGACTTACCCCTGTTGCAAATGTAGTCTACTCATTTCCTTTACTGTGTTGGGTTCCATTGTATTGTATTGGTGGAAATTAGGATTGTTTCCATTTGGTGCTATTACAAATAATGCATCTGGGGACATTTTTGTATGAGGTTCTTGGAGCACATGAATATGACTTTCTTTTTTTTTTTTAATTTTTTATTTTTTATAAACATATGTTTTTATCCCCAGGGGTACAGGTCTGTGAATCGCCAGGTTTACACACTTCACAGCACTCACCATAGCACATACCCTCCCCAATGTCCATAATCCCACCCCCTTCTCCCAAACCCCCTCCCCCCAGCAACCCTCAGTTTGTTTTGTGAGATTAACAGTCACTTATGGTTTGTCTCCCTCCCAATCCCATCTTGTTTCATTTATTCTTCTCCTACCCACTTAATGAATATGACTTTCTATTAGGAGCTGAACTGCTAGGTTATAGGGTTTGTGTACTTTCCGTTTTAGTCAGTCACACCAATCTGGTCTCCTAGAATACGTCCAGCAGAAGAATGTGTTATCCCATTAAGCCACATCTTCACCAACACTGGACATCATTAGCCTCTTAAATGTTAGCCATTCTGGTGATATATAATGGTATCTCACTTCGGTTTTCATTTTTGTTTCTGTGAATGCTAATGGACTTGAGTACCCTCACATGTTGATTCACTGTTTCAGTTTTCTCCTTTGTGACTTGCTTGTACGTTCTCACCTCTATTTTTCTTGTACTATCTGTCTTTTTAAAATATTGATCTACAGGAGCTTTTTGCATATTCTGGATGTAATTTCTTTGTTGATTATGTGGTTGTAAATTTCTTTTCCCATGCTAAGCCTTGCCTCGTCACTCTCTTAATAGTCTTTTAATGGTTAGAAATACTTAATTTTAGTATACCTGGTATATATTTTTCTATTTCTTTTATTTCAACCTTTCTATGTCATTATGTGTCAGATTTATCTCTTATAAACAATAGATAACTGGAATTTTTAATCTCTAGTCTGAAGAGCTCTGTGTTTTAACAGACAAATGACTAATTTGATTATTGTGATTATTGCTATATTTTGACTTATCCTACCATCTTTGTATGGTAGGCTTTCATGACCCCTTCTTTCAGTAGCCATACTTTTTTTTGGCCTTTTTTGCTTTTTAAAAATGCGTTTTTATATTTCTGATTGGTTTGAAAATTATCTATTCTATTTTTAGTCTTTGCCTTTTCTAACATGATTACTTAAGTGAAAATCTAACCCTACATTTTAGGCTTTATTTTCGAGCCTTTCTGATTTGCATCTTCCATATTAAAGCTTTGGAGAATTTTGGCTCCTCATTTTTATTCCCATTCCTGTTACTCATTATGATAATTTTGCAACCAGTGCTGATTTAGATTTACCAATATGTGTCCTGGTTGTTAGAAAGAGGGCAGCCCATTCCTTATGATGGGGCAAGCCTAGGAAACCTATGGATGGCAAAGACTGGATGACTTGGTGGAAGAAGATGGGGTTGTTTTCTTCTCATCTTATCTATGCTCAGAATGAAATAAGAAGCATCATTAGCTAAGGGGACGCAGGTCATCAGCTGAGGGGAGGGTATGGCAAGTTTGGGACCTTTGAAGAAAGGGGAAGGGAAGTGAACTAGTTGCCTTGGAGAGTGGGAAAAGAAATGTGTGGTCCTAATACATGTGTTCAGCCTCTCCCACTAGATTGTAAGCCCATTAAAATAAGAAACAGGTCATCTAAGGCTCTGTGTCCTTTCTAGCACCTAGGAGACACTCAGTACATGTTTGTTGATGATGATAAACGTAATTTAATCTCAGAAGACTGAGTTTTATGTGCCTGGGGTCATAGTCATCTAAAACAGAATAGAGTGGATTGAATTTTCACTGTCCCCAGAGCACAACTTGAAAATCAGGCATACTTTTTTTTTTTTTTTTTAACAACACTTTTTATTAGCTTAAAAAAATTTGCTTAGACTTTTTCTAAAAAGTAGAGTTCAAAGAGAGTCCTGATCTAGTGGGTTTGTCTTTGTTTTATTGAAACTGCCTTACTTTAAGGTGGCAGGAATACCACAGTTTGCTGGCTCAGTAAAGGGGATTTCTAAGAGACCTCTTTGCCCTCCACATCAGACCCAAAGCTAGCTCTCTGGATCGCAGCTCAAAGTGGCTTGTGGGCAAAGAGGGGGAAAGGAAGAGAGCCTGTTGCTCAAACTGTTGCACCTTCAAGACCTCAAGGTGGACAGTTCCTCCCTCTGACCTGAATCTGTCTTCCTCCTCTTCTACTTCTTCCCTATTCCCACCCCACACCGCCCCCCCCCCCCATATTCAGGGCAATAGAAGACTAGTTGGCATACCCTAACCCCGTCTCGGAATGCTGCAGTTCTCCATCCTCTGGGCCTGGGCCCCACCTGGGGAAGCCCATCTGGTCCCCCTTTTCTTTTATATATGGCAGGGATCGTGCCTGTCTTAGGTTGCCAATCCTCAACACACACGCTTACCCGTCATCGGGTACTCCCCCCGGATCGAGGAGCCCCTGTCTTAGGTTGCTATGGTGAGGGATCAGTCTTACCCGTCTTTGGCTACCGATCCAGCCTCGAGCCATATGTTGGGGAGACTCCGGCCGCATGGCCATGCCGTATCCAGTAAAGAAAAAGCCAAAGTCATATAGGATGAAGGGTACTTAACATTACTAATGTCATGGGCGACAAGACTTATGCAAATTTAGGTAATGGACTTAATTTGTTTTTTCCTTTTACTTATAGCTTGGAGTACATTTAATTGGGCACACATTTTCTTTTTAAACTGTGACCACATCACTAACGCATATGTTACAAGATAACGATAAAACCAATGAGTATAAACACAACCATATTGAGGAAAATCATAAGTAAAGAATTGGAAACAAACAGGAGGCATAAAGATCATTAGGGGTACGATATCCTTCTCCAATTCCCCCTTTTTGTATTTTTTGCAGAGTAATCTTGAAGGTCAAATGAGCACGCTCCACAACACCTTGTCCTTGAGGATTATATGGAATGCCCGTTACATGATGAATATTATAACAGGCCAAAAAATTAGCAAAACTGGCAGATGTATACGCAGGAGCATTGTCAGTTTTAAGTTGTTTTGGGACTCCCCAGCATGCAAAGCTCCGTAAGCAATGCGAAATAACATTTTTTGTGCTCTCTCCTCTCAAGGGGGTAGCGCTAATAACACCAGAACAGGTATCTACACTAAGGTGGAGATATTTCTGTTGACCAAAAGAAGGGATATGTGTGACATCCATTTGCCACAAATGGTTAGGTAAAAGGCCTTTAGGATTCACACCATGTGACATAGAAGGCAAGAAGGTAACACAGTTATTACAGGATTTAACTATGTCACGAGCATCGGCTCGAGAAATATGAAAACGCATCTTAAGCGTTTGTGCATTAACATGCCATTTTTTATGATACTCCTTAGCGTCTTCTAGAGCTGAATAAACATGGAAACGTGCTGCAGTATCAGCCAGATGATTTCCCAATGTTAGTGGTCCAGGAAGATCAGAATGGGCACGTATATGTCCAATATAAAAGGGAGCTCCGCGAGACAATATTATCTCTTGTAAGTCTAGGAGTAATGAGGAGATATCTGATTGACTAGTAGATATGATGTCCCGGGTTTCGGCACCAGATGTCGCTCTCGACCCGCAAGAACGACCCGCAGACGAGGTTGAGTGGCAAACTTCTTTATTGTCAGTCTTCTACATATCTTGATCCGGGAACCCCGCACCACAATTTTAGCCCCCTATTATAGTCCCAAAGCTTACATAAGGATCAAACATCACATCACGCGCTATACCTATGCACCAATCATAAACCCTACAGGTGACCTTATCGAAGAGCATGTGAGGTGCCCGTGAACATCTACGTGACTCTGCAGGTGCCCATTGTTCTACATGTCCTGTGTCTATCCCATGACTTATGAGGTTAATAATATACCCAACCTATGACTATAGGCATGAATTGGCGTCATCCATGAACGCACCCAATTTCCTTGGGTTAAACATTCACGGTCCCATTGTCCTGGGCCTAGTCACCTACGTGACTGCCATCCACAAGTGCATGGCTCCCCACAATCTGGGCTTGAAGTACTGCCCTAAATGAAAAGTCATCCCACCATTTTCCATTCTTTGGCCCCTGGGCAGCTTTTCCTCATTCCCTGTCCCCTCCCCCCAGCCTTCACTTCTTTCTTTCTGTCTCTCTCCTGACTTCCCTTAGGGCTGCTCCACCTTCAATGGCTCCAAAGCTCTCTGAGCACTGGGCAGCCCTGCCCCTTTCTCCCCCAAATGTACACTTCCCCCTGCACTCCCTTTAGCCTCCTGTCTCATCAGTTCCTTCCCCTCACCTGTACCAGATGGCCCTTCAGTAACCAGAGAGGTGAGTCTGGATCTCTGGCTGTAAGGACACGGGGTTACCAGGAAATATTACTGAAGAAGGCCGCAGAAAGCACCATGGAACCCACATGCTGCCTTCCCCTACCTTGGTCTCTGCTTCAATCCTACCTTCTGACCTGCTGACCTAACCTCCTTGTGGCTACTTTACCCTGACGTCCAGCTGGCGAGTCTCTCTTCCTGCTCTGAGCCTGCTTTTATTTTGCTTATTTTTACTTCCTCTGGCTCTTACCTTAGTGGACTTTGCACTATGGTGTGTCATGTAATTGACTCATCCCACCAGTGGGTCACAAGCTCCTTGGAGGAAAGAACTGTATGTGACTCATCCTTGCCTTCTATTCCAGTTCTAAGCTCCATGCCTAGTGCACAGGAGTTAACTAGGAAAGAACAGGGTGGGTGGGGGGAGGGGGGAGGACAGAAGAGAGAACCAGCACACAGGACATTTCAGAGTGATCACTGGACCTAAAAAGAGCTGGAAGAAGGATACGGAAGGAAGATGCTAGAGAAAGTGTAAAGCACTCAAGTAAAGCACAGTCCCCACCTCTTTTCACATCAAGTCCTCTGAGTGATTCAGACGTCCTGCCTGCACTTCTGTTCCTCCTGTCTTCCTATTATTTCCCTTCCTGCTGAGAAAATTGCTCTGTTAGACACAGAAGTCATTGCCTCAAATCTGGCTCCTAGGCATTCAGCATTCTTTTTTTTCCCCCTTCTTCATAATAAGTCTATTCACACCAAGTATATATTTGTTCTCTTGCTTTTACATTACAGATAATCAATTCATATGGAATGAGAAAAGGGTGTCTTCAGGCAAACAATAAGACGGTTGGATACATTTGCTTCTTGTGGCCAGGGACATAACTTAATTAACAGAGGGAGCTCTCCAGCTCTGGGTGGAGGGGGAGATGATTGTTAAGTTTTCCTGGCCTTGTGGGGTGCACGGTGCTGCTGTGAGCCACCCTGAGCACAGCACATTCCCGGCATGAACCTTGTTTTGGGGGCGAAGGGAGGCCATGGAATTGCCAAGATCCTTTCTCATGTGTGTGGTTATGGCCTCCTCTCTGCAGGGTGTTCCCATTCATCTTCAAAAGCGGGGTGGAGGGTTGTGAGTTAGTGGAGCAGAGAGTGGGCTTACAAGACTGGCTCTCTCTCATCACTGCTAGCAAGCGCCTTTGGTCTCTAGGAGAGGCTTAGGCTCCACTGTTTTTGCATCATGTGGCCTCTCTCTTTTCTTCATATTTGTGCTAATTATTTCTATCAGTGGTTTTCTTAAGGTTCTTTCACACCCAACATAAAAATCTATTAAAATGGAAATAAGCTGACCCTTCCTTCCTGATATTTTCATTTAGATGTTCATCACTTTTATTTCTTCTGTTTTCTCTCCCGTTTAGGTCTGGTTCAGTGAGAAGATGTTTGAACCGTCGTTCTGTTTTTATACCGGATATAAAATCCCCTTGTGCAAAACCCTGGATCAGTATTTTGAGTACATCCAGTCACTGCCATCCCTAGATAACCCTGAAGTCTTTGGGCTGCACCCTAATGCTGATATCACGTAAGTTCCTGACATCTTTTAATTTTAAGGGATCATTTGTAACTCAGCCTGGCAAAGGCTGTGCATTTCATTTTCTCTCTTAATTTCTCTCCTTTTCTTTCTTTTTATTTTGCTGTGAAAAATAATGTCATTTCCTGTATCCCAATTACAACTTTGTCATATCTTGGCCTGCTCTCCCCTCACTAAATCCTGATGCTCCAGAGTTTATGACGATGTTTAAGCTCTGATTTATGCATTGATTATTCCTCTTCTGTCATGTCATAAAACCAGCTGGTGTTCTTGGTATTGATGCTTTCTACTGATAAGGCAATAGCCTCCCAGCCCCTTGCCTCTTACCTTAAAAAAAATCCATTAAAAGTAATGGTCATAAACAGAGTCTAAAAGGACCGGGAGGACAGAAAGAGGGGGTGAGGAATTGTGCTCCTCCTTGATCCTCTCTCTTGTGACCCCTGTGCCTTTATTTGCTCATTTGCTTCCTTCTGTCACTAACACACATGGTGGGCACAGAGCATGGAGGAAAGGCTGTGGGTTTCAGCTCAACGTGATGCCCCTGCTCTAGTCGCTGAGGTAAGAGATGATGAGCAAAGAGACAAGAAATGCATCCAAATCCCAAGTCCCTTCTTGGAGTCATCCTTTGAAAGAAGGAGCCTGGAAACAAGGCTATCTGGTTCCACAGAGAGGGCACCAAGAAGCCCCAGCTGAGATTCTCCTGCGGATAGTCATTGTCTCTGGCCCATCGAAGAAAGACCACGGAGTTCATGTCACTTAGGAGAGTGGTTGTGGGGGATGGAAGAGACCAAGATGCCTCTGGCAGATTTTAAGCTGCTACAACCCATTGAGAAGGAATGGGGGTGCCTTTCTCCTAGTCCCTCACCAGCTGCTGCAATTTTAACAACTGTGCAAAGTGGCAAGGACATTTCTCACCTCCTTCTTCTCTGCCCTTGTGCAGCCTCCGTGGAGTCCCAGCACACTTGTCTGTCTACCCCTGAACATACATGCCCTTTACCCTTCACGTGAGGCTTGACCTCCTGACCTCTTTGTTACCCATACTGAGGCTAAATTGTCTAAATCCTCCAATCTCTCCCATGTTCAGAGATCATCTTCAAAGCTGTGGGCAGGACCCAGAAGAACCACAAATGGCTATCACTCTTTTCGGGCCTCACGATGGAATCGTGATGGCTCTGGTGGTTATTGGAAGAGGCCCTCATAAGTTAGCTGAAAACAGGAAAGTGGTGAAGAAATAAAAAGGTTGCTCAGGGATCCATTTGGAATCAACTCAAACATTATCTGAAAGAAAGTACACAGAGAAATAGTTTTGCTTTAGCTGAAACTTCAAAAATCTGAGGCAGACCATGTCACTCCTCTGTTCAGAAGCCTCCTAAATCTCCTGTCTCACTCCAAGTCAAGGTCAAAGGCAGACAGTGACCTCTAGGTGAACTGCAAGGCCCACTAAGACCACCTGCCCCCACCTCTCGGCCTGGTCTCCTCCGCCCTCACCCTCCCTCACTGTCCAGCTCCAGCTCCCGCTAGCTTCCTGTTACTCAGGCCAGATGGCTCCCCACCATGGGATACTTGCTCCTTCCGGAACATCCCTTCCCCCCAGGTATCATTGCGGCTCACCTTTCCACCTTTTCTGGTCTTTACTTAAACTCTACCTTTCCCCTGTTTAAAAATTGCTGACCACTCCCCAGCGCTCACCCCAGACTCCATCCTCCTTGACTGCTCTTTTCTTTAGATTGTATCTCCAACTGGTATATTCTGTATTCACTTATTTATTTGCTATCATCCATCTACCATCACTAATCATAAGCACCATCAGGTCCGAAACTTAGGTCTGCTTTTCCTGCTGCTCTGTCTCCATTGCTACACAGGGCCTGATGCTCAGGGACTCCCTGATGGATGTGCCAGCCACGCTAAGTTCTTCTGGGTTATGGAGAATCTGACGAATGGGAATAGTCTACAGAAACAGCTCATGAGTTCATGTGGGTGGGCATCAGTGCTTGAAGCAGCTCATATACGAGGGTGCTGAACTTTGATTTCCTCCTTGGCAGGAGCCCAAGGAGACATGACAGCCAGTTCCTAGAGAACTGGATGCTGTTGAGCACCATAGGATTTGGCTGGGGAGTGCGAAAAGCAGAGTTGAACTCATCTCATCCTGACTTACCCATAGGACCCTAGCAGTTTTGGTCATCAGCTCCCAAGAAAGACAAACCAGAACTAGCAAAGGCCCAGAAAAGTACAACTAAGATGTAACCTAGATAGGAGGCAGTGTTGAGACAAACTATTTTTTTCCCTTGACTCTTTACTTTGAACTATTATAAACCCTCAGAAAAGTACAGTGAACACCATATACCTTTCACTCAGAGTCATCAATTGTTAACATTTTGTACCATTTTGCTTTTTCTCTTTCTATGTTTATATCTTTGTGTATTTATAGATCAACAGTTATGTCCATATGGAACCATATCTATTTCTCTTTGTGTGTGTGTGTAGGATTATAATCCCTCGAATGGATAGAGCTAGAAAATAAGTAGTTTGTAATGTCATGAGCTAATACTAATAACTCCAATTGCAAAGGTATACCTCACGTCTCTTCCTTGTCATCCCTTATTTCAATATTGATATCTCCTTTCTCCCATGGTAAGAGTTCTGGTTCCAAGTAAGTTCAATATTGACTCATTTGTTCTAAATCACTCCACCGATACCACTACCAACCACAAATATATTAAGTGGAGGTCAAGATTTCTTTGCAGTTCTTTTTGTCCCTAGACTATATCCCACTGAGGTTGTACAGAGTACTATATTCAAAAATCACTCAGATTGCTTTTTCTGTGTGGTTATGCTATCAATTGATAGATAGGTGCATTTATTTATTTCTATTCTTACTACATTTAGTTTTTGTCCATCTTTGTTGATTGTCTTAAATATGTGAACCGTGGATATGGCTTGGAAATCCTGACTGGATAACGGGGTATTCTCACACCCTTCCAGCCCACTTTCCTCTTCCATTATGGACAACCAAATGCATTAGTTTCTGGGTTATCTTCCCTGTTTTTTTTTTTTTTAATTTTTAAAAATTTACAAAGAGAGAGCATGCACATGAATTGGGAGTAGAGGTGGGTAGAGGGAGCGAAAGAATCTTCAAGCAGACTCCAGAGCTCAGGGCCCGATGCAGGGCTCAACCCTACGACACTGAGATCATGACTTGAGCTGAAACCAAGAGTCAGATGCTCAACTGACTGAGCCACCCAAGTGCCCCTTCCCTGTTTCTTTTTGCTAAAATATAAATACATATATAATCTTATTACCTTTCTTTTTCTTACATAAAGTTGCCATAACTTACATATATATAATTTTATGTCTTGTCTTTTTCGGTTAAAAATGTATCCTGTGGGACATCTTGGTGGCTCAGTAGGTTAAGTGTCTGACTCTTGATTTTGGCTCAGATCACAATCTCAGAGTTGTGAGATTGAGGCCTGAGTTGGACTCCTTGCTATGGAGCCTGCCTAAGATTCTCTCTCTCCTTACCCCTCTGCTCCTCCCCCTGCTTGCGTGCTCGTCCTCTCTTTCTAAAAGATAAATCAGTAAACAAAATCTTTAAAAAACGTATCCCATAATCACTCCATATGTTACCGTGTCTTTCTCACAATTTGTTTTTACAGTGGTATGTGCCTCCATTGTTAATTTGTATCACAGTTCATCATCTGTTCTCCTATGGGTAGGCATTTAGGATGTTTCCAGAATTTTGCTATCTCAAATAATTCCTCAATTACTCTCATGGTTATGGTTTCTCATGTTGTTGGAGATGTATTTTCAGGGTAAATGACTGTGCGTAGGGGTTGCTAGATCAGGAATTAGTGAATATTGCCAGGCCCCATCCACAGGGCTGTGCTATTTTGCGTTCTCAACAACAATGGGATGGGGCCCTTCCTTCACAGCCTCTTCAACAAAGTATTGGTGAAGATTTTGAATTTTCACCAATAAGACAAGTGAGAAATGGTATCGCAGCACAGTTTTAATTTGTTTTCTCTTATTATGAGTCAAATTGAGTACATTTCCTTACACTTGGGGGCTGTTTGAAATAAGACCATCTTGGAGACCCTATGGATAAATCCAGATGTGGACTGATGCAGGCCCAAGATCAGGAATAATGAGGGGACGGAGAGGGTAGAGCGAAAACTATAGGACATGTCCCACAGGAGACTGGTGGGATTTAGTAAGTTTAGAGCAATGGCTGAGAACCTTATGTAGTTTTCATCCATTTATTTCTGCTACCTGTGGGGTCGAGAGCACAGTGAGCCTTCTGTGTCTTTTGGTAGCTCTTTTTACTGCTCTGTCCAAAGGCTTCTCTGCCATTGCTGACTGGCATGCTTTAGATGCCACAGCTATCTTTTCCCAAAATAGAGTGTCAGGATCTTGCAATCTCTCATTTCACTGCGTAAGATCAAGTAGAAAGTTGCTAGAATTCTGCCTCCACTCTGCTAACAAGTAGCTTCTAGGACCGGTGACCCTTCTCCTCTGATCTCTCTTCATGCTTAACTTCCCACCTGGTCTGTCCTTGGGTCTTCCCCGCCCACTCCTGCTCTCTTCCTCCTGGGGACCTTGGTCCATTTTTGGTTCTTGTTCAGGCAGTAGGCTCTGTTGTGCAGCTCTGCGTTTGGTCATTTTCTCCTCTTGACTGGTATTTCTGATAACTGGAATCCTAGGCATGCGAGCTCGCCTTCCTGGAGGGCTGTGTTCCAACCCCTCGCTGTTCCCCCACCAGCCACCAGGAGGCAGTAAGCAATTGCAGATGAAGTTTCTCAGCTAAAACCTACCCCAGGTTCTCTCCCAACAACGCCCCTCCCATTCCAGCAAGAAGTGACTCTCCAAGTTGTGTGAGATGAAAAAAAAAGGAATCAAAGCTTCCCCTGACGTTTCTGGTCTGGAAGCTGGGATGATGGTGGAGTTTGGAACGGAAGTGCTTTGAAGGGGAGGTGCAGAGTCCAGTTTGGGTGTATTGAACTGGGAGAGGCAGAAGGATGTTTCTGAGTGGGGAGAGAAATATGGATTGGAGCCCAGGTGAGAAGTTTCAATGTATTTGTACAGAGATAACACCTGAAGCCATGAGAAGGGGCGGACTCTCTAAGATAACAGTGAGAAATCTGTGCAGATGTCCCCAGCTAGAAGAATCCTTATTAATTTATCTGACGTGCACCCTGTTCCATAGCACTCTTCCAGATAGGTTCTTGGGCCGTAATTGGGCCAAGGTGGAGAACTCTATGTCCCTGCTTCTAGAATCTGCCCTCTGAAGTTAGCATTCATAAATTTGAGAGGAGGGAGAGATTTGTGAAAGGGAATCATGAGTGTTTATCTTCCTTAAGAAGGCACAATCCCTGAAAAGGGGGTGAAGGTGGGATATGCAGCTGAATAAATGTTTTAAAACAAGTAAAATCTCTCCCAAGAGCTTAGATACTTTGGCGACAGACACCATAAAAATGCATAGTTTATTCACATTTTATTATCTAGATTTATAAGGTAGCAAGGACTCTGGAAATGCAACTATCTCAATGTCAAAAACAGTTATTTATCTTCACGCTTTTTCTCATTAACCATTATGCATATTTTTCTACCTTCTGAAATTTATCAAATGTTCTATTACAATTTTTATATTCATTTCTATGCAGGATGAATTTAATTATATTCCTTTTAGTATTAGCTGAGATTGGAGTTTCAGGTTTTTATTAAAAATGTATTCTTGTCATTATCTCATGTGCAAAAATGTATATAAATCTAAGCTGATTTGGGTGTGATCGTGCACCAGGATCTCATTAGATGGTTAATTGTTTATTTATAGACAGTTCCGTTTTTCATTTGTCTTGCATTTTTAATGCCATGACCTTGACTCTGCTACCCAACAGAGACGACCTGGACAAGTGGCCCCAAGCCACCACACTACATTACTAACATGCGCTTCTTCCCATATTTACTCCAAAGAGAGATTTTTCTTCTAGAGGTAACTTAAGACCGAAGCTCATGGAGTATTATAGTTCTTGTTCTTCATCTCAGAGCATTTATGGGGACTATGTTCCTGAAAGCCTGAAAGGCTTTTGAGGCATATAGAGATATTCATGGTTCTCCATTATAGCTAGCTAACCAGGGTTCTGCCTTTCCTATCTCCACAAACATAAAATCACATGGTGGATAAAGAAATGTGAGCTGTATAGCTCTGGCTTTCTGCATCTAATGAAATGTGTGGCAGAGAGATGATCTGGAGAGCTTGTGCAGGTCTTAGACAAAATGGGTCAGCTTTTCAGAAGGCTTCTTCCCCACGTCCATGTCTGGAGGATTCTTTTCAGATCACCTCATAAAAAAATAAAATCACCCACATTTCCTAGATGAGACCTAGCTGGACTAGCATGTCCATTGACCCCTCCCTGGAGCAGTGGTGAATACGGCTCGCTCTGGTTAACAGGAGAATGGTCATGTCTGCAGCAGCATGAGCTTTTGGCACTCAGCCCCTGGTGCAGAGCGGGTTTCCAGAGAGGCAAGGAGCTGGCGGCAAGCCAAGAGCTCCCGAGAGTCCCAGATGTGGGGTCTTTACCCTCTTTTATTTGTAGTTAGTACAGGTAGGAAGATTGAACTCTGATTTTCTTTGTATGAATGGAAACTTACGGTGGTTTTCTCTTCTTTAAACTTTAAGGATATGTTCTTAAATATCATAATAAAAGCAGGGTTTCTTTGCCCTCAAATGATGTCTTTCTGATCCTCCTGTGTTTTGAGGAGCACATAAATTCACATATATGTTTCCCTTTGTGTGGGTTAAGATGCCAGAACCAGGTAAATAGTGATAATGGTAATGTACTATATACGTTTACCATGAGAAGAAACAATTAAATTTTCATGCCCTTTAAATATTGGAGAATTGCTCTCCTTTATATCGAGGTTTAATAAAATTCAAGCCAATTGGCCCGAATTCAAAAAACATTTATTGAGAACTTACTTTCTAGCCAACTCAGGATACAGAGATTAGTAAGACACAATCCTTGCCCTTGGAGATCATCATGTACTAGGGAAAATGGATGACAAATAGTTATGTAATACGGTATGACAGACTTTAAAATCAGGCTTATATGGAGCATGTGCGTGCGCACGCGTGCGTGCACACACACACACACACACACACACATTGCTATGAGAACAAAGACGAAGAAGCAATAAATTCCAATTTAAGAATTCAAGTAAGCTTGTCAGAGGGACCACCTCTGAGCTGTGCCTTAGTGGATGTGCAGCAGTTCTCAAGTAAGAGAGGGGGCAGGGAGGAAGGGACTGCAGCACTGGGGACAAGAAGGACAGTGCGAGGAAAGAGGAATAGAGGGAGCAGTAAGTGTGTATACATGTATCGAGTCACCGAGTTGTACACCTTAAATATATACAATTGAAAAAAATTAAGAATAAAATGATTTGGCACACTGAAAAGAAAAGGCATAGATTAGAGCACATACATGAAGGAACAGTCCAGGGGGAGGGGCATGAAGATGTTAGTGTGTGCTGTGTGTGTGAGGAGGAGAGTATCTCTGAACTTGGTAGGTCAGCAGCTGGGTGAAGACATTGATGTTCAAGGAGATGGGACAGGTGGGGCAAAGGGAGAATGAAAGCAGGGAGCTGAGTGTTGGGATTGTTTGATTTACGAAGCAGAGAGCCTGGAAGTCAGCAGAAATGTGGATATGTGGAGATTAGGATAAAGTCGGAGGTTTCATGCAACCCAGCCTTGCCTGGTGGTTCACAGCCCTCGGTAGGATGACTGTGACAGTGACAGCTACATCTTTAACATAGCACTCTGCCCTCACTGACTGCCTTTACTGTATCTAATACTAGCATGAGATCACGGAGTAATATACAGCGCAGAAATGTACCTGTGTGAGAATTGTATATAAGAACATATGGATCCTTGACTTTTGATGACTTCATGTTATTGTCACATCAGCTGTTTTCCTAGGGTTTCCCCTTGGAGTTATCTGTATCTTCCTTGGAATTTAGATGACTTTTAAAAACTGAGATAGCACCGTACTTCAAAATTCAGGAATGAGTTGCAAATGCCTTTTGTCCCATTTTACTATTCTTTTACCTGTGTATGTGCTCAATGTTGTGTGTGCTTGATGTGGTCATCTTTCAGCTTTTTACATTAAATTATTTGGGTATATTCCAAAACCCCAATATCTGAGTAGAGGTTTCTCACCAAAAAATAATGAAAGCTAAATTTAAAATTCTCTATAAAATTATGCAAATCTAATTTTCCTTTTTTTTAAAAATATTTTATTTATTTGCCAGAGAGAGAGAGAGAAAGAGTACATACAAGCAGGCAGAGAGGCAGGCAGAGGCAGTGAGAGAAGCAGGCTCCCCGCCGAGCAAGGAGCCAGATGTGGGACTCGATCCCAGGAACCCAGAATCATGACCCGAGCCAAAGGCAGTGGCTTAACCAACTGAGCCACCCAGGTGTCCCTCAATTTTCTTTTAAAAAAAAGACCTTATTTATTCATTTGAGAGAGAGAGAGGCAGAGAGTTGGGAGGGAGGAGCACAGGGAGAGGGACAAGCA
The DNA here is from genome assembly GCF_009829155.1 of Mustela erminea. Lineage (NCBI taxonomy): Eukaryota > Metazoa > Chordata > Mammalia > Carnivora > Mustelidae > Mustela > Mustela erminea. Next base: position 85,869,262 of record NC_045617.1, read on the forward strand.
GACTCCATGCTGGGTGTGGAGTCGATCCCACTACCCTGAGCCAAAATCAAAAGTCGACTGCTAAGTGACTGAGTCACCAAGGCGGCCCATACAAAATCAGTTTTCATTTAATTTTATTAAAAATCAGCTTTTACCTTATTGGCCCTAATTATGAAACTTATATGTTTAAAGATAATGAGTTGATACCCCAACTCTGGTTGGGTTACAAACATTTGCTGGGTTTGACCCTCATCATCACCATATCCAACAAAAGTCCAGCTTATTAGAGCATAGTGGCAGATACATTTCCTTAGCCGTAACATTTGGAAAGGATCCAGTTCTTTGGGTATGTGTGTTTGGGTCCAGATGTAGTAATCTACCTGCTAACCAAACGAAAATGCTGAAGACAGATCATCTCCACCATTTTTCAGCTGGTTCCCTATATGAATGAAAGACTAGCTGAATAGAATTCCCTGTGTGGACACAAAATGCGGGTTTTTCATAAAGAAGCCTGGATAATTTTAGCTGTAGCACCGTGGGATTTTGTTAGCGAGATAATCTGCACAATTCGCAGCTAGAGATGAAAAAGAAAAAGGTGTAATCCTTTCTGTACACTGTGAGGGAAGGCAGAAGGGGGCCTTTCTGGTGTGGCACAAAGATTACTAGGGATTTGTAAGATGTGTTTCAGTGGATCTCAAACATTTGTCACTGATGGGTCTTTGTTGAGTCCTTGGTGGGCTTTGTATCTGGGGGCTTATTTTTTTTTTATTTTTCAAAAGAAAATTGCCTTAATCCTCTTCCTTATAAAAAATCATGCTTTCTCATTGAGAAAAACAAACAACACAGAAAACAGAAAGCAGAAAGTCATTACAGCAAATACTCATCATACAAAAATCTCACTCTCAAAATACCATTCTAGATTTTTTTCTATGTTTATATGTACAATATTTACAACAAAAAATTAGATTGTACCATGGTAAGGTTTTTGTAACATGCTATTTTTTTTATTGAAGTATATATAGTTGAGACACAATGTTACATGTGTTTCAGAAGTACAACATAGTGATTTGACAACTCTATACATTATGCCAGGCATAATGTAGCTATGATTTGTCCTCATACAACACTGTAAAATTCTATTGACAATATTCACATGCTATACCTTTCATTCCTGTGACTTCTTTATTCCACAACTGGAAGCTTGTACCTCCCATTCTTCACCCAATTTGCCCATCCTCCCACCCCCTTCTGATCTGACAACCACTAGTTTGTTCTCTGTTTTATGGGTCTATTTCTCCTTCTTTTTTTTCACTTGGTTTGCTTTTTATATTCCACATATAAGTGAAATATTGTATTTTTCTTTCTCTGTCCAACTTACTTGGCTTAGCATAATGCCCTCTAGGTCCATCCGTTGTTGCAAATGACAATATCTCATTCTTTTTTATGGGTGAATAAGGCTGCAATTTACATTATTATGCTTGTTAATTGCAATCTTAATTGCAACATTATTTACAATGTCTAAAATGTAGAAGCAACTTAAATGACCATGATTGATGAAAGGATAAAGAAGATGTGGCATATATATACAACGGAGTATTACTCAGTCATAAAACAGAATGTACCATGCTATTTCATTCAATAATCTCAATTCAGTACCTCACCTTACCAATGCATACAGAGCCACATCACATTTTTACTGGCTGTATAGATATTTAGAGAACTTTACCAGGATTTTTTACTACAGCTATCATTATAAACAGTTTTGTATGTACATCTTTGGACACTTGCTACTTTAAAAAACTGATTTGTTAAGTATAAGAGTATTTATAACATGTGTGTAAAATATAAAATGTTGCTCTTTTTGCATCACCATATCTACATTTTGCTCCATCTTCCTTGTCTTTTCAATGAAGGGAATTTTATAGGATGGACTTCAGAAAGGATAATTATTGTAGTAGAAGGTTTGAGGTATAGAAAAGAATGGGTAAATCTAAATAAGTATTATAGCATAGAACAATAATTTTAATTGTGGGCTTATTTTAAAAAAAAAAAGATAGAATTAAAATGCTGAAATGCCAGGAGAGAAGCGACTGTAGTTAAAGTTACCTAAGAGTCTTTGATTGAGAGGAGGGTAAAAATGTTAATTTTATACTTAATTAAAAATGGATGTAAAAATTTCTAGAATAAAGAGTTAAAAATAGAAAGAGTATATAACTTCTAAACGAGCACAGGAGTGAAAACAGAATTTAAAAACCTCATATTCAGGGTGCCTGGGTGGCTCAGTGGGTTGGGCCGCTGCCTTCGGCTCGGGTCATGGTCTCAGGGTCCTGGGATCGAGTCCCGCGTCAGGCTCTCTGCTCGGCGGGGAGCCTGCTTCCTCTCTCTCTCTGCCTGCCTCTCTGCCTGCTTGTGATCTCTCTCTGTCAAATAGATGAATAAAAATCTTTTTAAAAAAAAAAAACCTCATATTCAGCAATAAGTCAAAGACAGGCAAACTTCTCAAAAGTTAAAAACAGATCTTAGGACATTGAAAAAATAAAATTATATTTTTTAAAAAAAGGAAAAAAAAGTTAAAAATAGAACTACCCTCCCACTCAACAATCACACTATGAGTATTTACCCAAAGGATACAAAAATAGTAATACAAAGGAGCACATGCACCCCATTGTTTATAGTAGCAATGTCCACAGTAGCCAAATATGGAAAGAATCTACATGTTCATCAATAGATGAATATATTAGGAAGATGTATACAATACACACACACACACACACACACACACACACACACACACACACATACACAGTGGAATATTACTCAGCCATCAAATAGAATGAAATCTTGCTATTTGCAATGATTTGGATGGAACTAGAGGGTATTCTGCTAAGCAAAGTAAGTCGTTAAGAGAAAGACAAAAACCATATGGTTTAAGAAACAAAACAGAGCATTAGAGGGGTAGGGAAGGAAAAATAAAATAAGAAGAAAACAGAGAGGGAGGCAAACCATAAGAGACTCTTAACTATAGGAAACAAACTGAGGGTTGATGGAGGGGATGTGGGTAGGGGGATAGGGTACTTGGGTGATGGGGATCAAGGAGGGCACATGATATAATGAGCATTGGGTGATATATCCAACAGATGAACCATTAAATTTTACCCCTGAGACAAATCGGAGAGGGAGACAAACCGTGAGAGACTGTGGACCCTGGGAAACAAACTGAGGGTTTCAGAGGGAAGGGAGTGACAGGTAATGGGTACTAAGGAGGGCACATGTTGTGATGAGCCCTGGGTGTTATACTCAACTAATGAATCATTGAACAATACATCAAAAACTAATGATGTACTACCATACAGTGGCTAACTGAACGTAAATAAATAAATAAATAAATAAATAAAATTTCAAAAGTAAATAAAAAATTTCCCCTGAAACTAATAATATACTGTATGTTAACCAAATTGAATTTAAATAAAAAAATTTTTAAGTTTTATTGACTTATAATTTGCCTATCATAAACCATAAATTCATACATTTTAAGTGGTCAATTCAATGATTTTTACTGTTTATAGACTTTTGTGACTATCACCACCATCTAATTTTAAAATATTTCCATCACCCCTCAAAAGAATTATGTAATTCTTTTGTATTCATTTGTAATAAATTCCCACTACCACCCCCAGCCTCAGGCAACCAATAATTTACTTTCTCTATAGATTTGCCTTTCTGGACATTTCCTATATCTAAAATCATATACCAGCTGATCTCCTGTGGATGGATTCTTTTACTTAGTATAATGTTTTAGAAGCTCACTCATGTTGTAAAGTGTACCAGTACTTCATTGTTTTTATGCCAAACAATATTCCAATATATGAATGTACCACATTTTTTTTATCCATTTAGAAATTGATGAACGTTTGGGTGGTTTCTGGGTTTTGCTGCTATGAACATTCACATACAAGACTTTGTGTAGATATGGCTTTTCATTTCTCTTGAATAGATAACTAGAAATATAGTTATTAAATCATATGATCATTCTTAACATTTTAAGAAATTGCCAGATTGTTTTCCAAACTGGCTGTACCATTTTATAGTACCCTCCAAAAATATATGAGGGTTGGGTTTTTCTCCATCCTCTTACCAATGCTTGTTATTGTCTGGTTTTTATTCTAATCATTCTTGTAGGCAGGAAGTGGTATCTCAGTTGCAATTTTAATTTGCATTTTTTCTATGAATGATGAACGTCTTTTCATGTATTTATTGGCCATTAATATAGCTTTTTTGTGAAATATCTATTTAAATCTTTTGCCTTGCCTTCATTCTTGAAAGATAATTTTGCTTGGTATACAGTTCTTGGTTTGTAGTTATTTTATCCTAACATGTGCAACACACTTTTCCATTTTCTTCCGGCTTCCATCACTGCTCTTGAGGATTGGCCATCAGTCTTCTTGTCATTTCTTTCAAGATAATCTGTCTTTCTCTCTGGTTGCTTTTAAAATACTTGTTTTGTTTTTGGTGTTTTACAGTTTCATTGTGATATGTCTCCCTCTGGATTTCTATTTATTTGTTTGTTGGTTTGTTCATCCTACATAGGAGGCACTGAATTTCCTGAACTTGAGGATTCAACTCTTTCATCAACCCCCAGTCATTATTTCATCCCTTATTTCTTTTTTATTCTCTCTCTTCTATCTTTCTGAAGCTGTCCTGAGATATATGTTAGAACTCATCACTCTATCCTATATGTTTTTTAACCTCTCTTTCATATTTTCCATTTGTTTTCCTCTACAGCATTCTGCATAATGTCTTCAGATCTATTTTCCAGTTTCCTAATTCCTTACTTGGCCAAATCTAATCTGCTGTTTCACTCATTGTTAACTTTTATGGTAGGCAGAATAATGAATCCCAAAGATATGCACATCCTAATCCCCAGAACCTGTATATATTTTATCTTTTGTGGCACAAAGGACTTTACAGATATTCTTAAGGGTAAGGATGTAGGGGTGGGAACGTTATCATAGATTATCAATTGGCCCAATTTAATTACATGAACCAGTGGGAGATGGAAGCAGAGGTATAAGGTAGAAAGATGAAATGCAAGCAGGAGAAAAAATTCAAAGTGAGGGGCGCCTGGGTGGCTCAGTGGGTTAAATCCTCTGCCTTCAGCTCGGGTCATGGTCTCAAGGTCCTTGGATCAAGCCCCACATCAGGCTCTTTGCCTACCAAGAGCCTCCTTCCTCCTCTCTCTCTGCCTACCTCTCTCCCTACTTGTGATCTCTCTGTCAAATAAATAAAACCTTAAAAAAAATTCAAAGTGAAAAAGGGACTTGACCTGCCACTGTCATGAATAGTTACCAAGGAATTGGGGTCCTCAGTAAGAAAGTAGATTCTGCCAACAGCTCAAATGATCAAGGAAATGAATCTTAACCAATCACTTACAGAGAGGAACTCAGCCTTGCTGACATTTTTATGTTAGCCCAGTGAGACCTATGTAAGACTTATTAACTACAGAACTGTAAGATAATAAATTTATGTTGTTTTAAGACACTTACTTTTCAAAAAGATTTTATTTCTTTAGAGAGAGGGCACAAGTAGGAGGAGGGGCAGAGGGAGAGAAAGAATCTCAAGCAGACTCCTTGCTGAGCATAGAGCCTGATGCTGGGCTCAGTCCCGTGACCCTGAGATCATGACCTGAGCTGAAATCAAGAGCCAGAGGCTTAACTGACTGAGTCACTCAGGAACCCCAAGACAGTTATTTTGTGATAATTTGTTATAGCAGCAATAAAAAACTAATGCAGTTTTTCAATTTTGATGTTTTTTCAAATTTTCAAAAGTTCTATTTGGCTCTTTTTAACATATGCTACTCATGTTTAGATTTTCCTGTCTCATATTTTCAATAACACTTTTTAAAAAAATTCCTGATATAGTAAAAACATCTATTTAATGTGCAACTGAAAATTTATTATCTGTGATCTTTGCAGGTCTGGTTCTGCTTTGTGTTGTTTCTACTGGCTCTTGCTCAGAATAAGAGGTCTTGCTTTGTTTCTTTATGATTTTTTTTTTAAATTTTTGACTGTGAGCTCATCATGTCTGTTGGAAATTAACTGTTGGATTCTTTGAGACCTGGTTGTAAGCACATTATTCTAGGAAAGGTGTGTGTTGGTTCGACCAGCTGCCACCTGAAACTTCCTGGAAACACCTCAAAATAAATTTCTAGTTTGAGGATTTTAAATTCATATAAGTAATATGAGTGAATATTAAGTAATACAATAAACATGGTGAATTTTCAGGAAGAGGCAGTTCAAGTTAGCTGCATAGGAAGTTCTTGAACTAAACTCCTCCCACAGACACACCAAAGCTACAGCTACATATGGAACAGTTCCTTCTGCTGTTCCATAGTGAAGTGTAAAAGGACTACATCAAGATGGGTAGGAGAAGCAGAAATGTCATCTCATCCAAATCCTCACCCCTGGCACAGTGACATATAATTGGGAGAGCTCATAAATGCAGAGCTTCTCTTTTGGAAGCAAAGGGATTATGTCCCACATCAGGAACTTCAACCCTTGGGACCTTTAACAGAGAGGCAAATCCCCAAAATGCCTGGCTTTGAAAACCAGTGGGGCTTATATCTAAGAAATAATACCAAAGGGCTGTAGGGAATTAAGATCCTGCTTTTACAGGGCTCATGAGCAGACTCACTCATCCCTGGGACTCAGAGCAAAGGCAGCAGCTTGAAAAGCACTTAGAGCATTTCTGAAGGAGATTTATTTGTTAATCTTAAGGCATCTGCTAGAGGGGCAGAAACCTGTTGGGACTCTCGCTAGGGATGGGCACCAGTTTTGTGTTCTCCCTTTGTCTTATTAGAGCCTGTGGGAGTGTCCCAACCCCAGTGGCTCCTGTGGCCCTGCTAAAGCCAGAAGACACATGCAGCCCACACAGAGGTCCTTGCATGCCTGGCCTGATAGCAGGGTGGAGGGGGGATGCATTTCTGGTCCCCAGAGGACTGAAATAATTGGAGAAACAGTTTTCAACAGGTTGCTACCCCCAAGGCATGGTACACATAATGGAGTAAAGCGCAACCTCAGTCTTCCTGTGAAAATGCTTATTTATATATTTGCTATCAACTTAAAATAGACTTTTTTTCCCGAAGATTTTATTATTTGCCAGAGATCACAAGTAGGCAGAGAGGCAGGCAGAGAGAAAGGGGGAAGCAGGCTCCCCACTGAGCAGAAAGCTCGATGCGGGGCTTGATCCCCAGAACCCTGAAATGACCTGAGCCGAAGGTAGAGGCTCAACCCACTGAGCCATCCAGACGCCCCTTAAAATAGACTGTTATATTTATAAGTTGCTCTATGTGAGCCTCATGGTAACAAAGCTAAAGTCTATCACAGATACAGAAAAGATAATAGGAAAGGAATCTAACACTAGAGAAAGTCATCAATTCACAAGAGAAGAGAAGGAGAAGAGAAAAGGAACAGAAAAGAACAAAGAACAGTCAGAAAACAATGAACAACATAACAATGAGCACATACCTGGTAATAATTACTTCACATGTAAATGGGCTAAATGCTCCAATCAAAATCATAGAGTGGTTGAATGAATTTAAAAAACAAACAAACAGGGGCGCCTGGGTGGCTCAGTGGGTTAATGCCTCTGTCTTCGGCTTGGGTCATGATCCCAGGGTCCTGGGATCGAGCCCTGCATGGGGCTCTCTGCTCTGCGGGGAGCCTGCTAACTCCTCTCTCTCTCTCTCTCTGCCTGCCTCTCTGCCTACTTGTGATCTCTGTCTGTCAAATAAATAAATAAAATCTTTAAAAAAACAAACAAACAAACAAACCAAAAATGAAGACCCATGCTTCCTACAAGAGACTCACTTTAAATGTAAGGACATGCACAGACTGAAAGTGAAGGAATGAAAAGTGAGGTTTTATGCAAATGGAAACTGAAAGCAAACTTGGGTTGTTATATCAAACAAAATACACTTTTAAACAAAGACTGCGATGAAAGACAAAGATGGTCATTAAATATGATAAAGGGTCAATTCAACAAGAAGATACAACATTTATAAATATTTGTGCACCCAACATAGGAGCACCTAAATATATAAAGCAAATACTAACAGACCAAAGGGGAGGATTTGACAGCAGTGCAACAATAGTACAATAGTAAAATGTAATATAATAACAGTAGGGGACTTTAATATCCTACTGACTCTCACAGTCATGCAAACACACTATCTGTGTTTCTAGACCCAGGCACTTCAAGACAAAAACTAAGTGTGTGCCTCTCAGAGCATCTGGTTGACCCAGAAGAGATCTAGAGAGTGAGAATAAAAGCAAGAAAGAGACACGGACAGATGACTGTTTTAAAGCATCCTGTTCTTTTCTTCCACAACATGTATTAAAGTAGTATCGACAAATGCATCCCTCTTCCACTAGATAGTGAGGGGCACCAAGGCAAGGATCTGTTTATCACCATATTATAGCACCTAGCTCTGTGCCTGATACATAGTAAATCTTTATTGGATACATAGATTTTAAAGATGGGTGGATACCTTTAGACAGGTGCAGCAGATGGATGCCAATAGATTATTTTGGAAGTCATAAAGTGGGAAAGTGAGAAAAAAACAGAAAATACCAAAAACATTTTAGTAATGTGTAATTCACAGAGGAAAAATGAGTGATCTTCTTTGATCTAACAAACTGTCATGTTATTATAGATTCTCATATCCAGTCTATAACTGGGCAGAATAAAAGGACATGTGTTTGTTGCCCAGCACGAGGTTTGTAGTGACAAAATTGGATAGTACTATTTTGGGTTACTGAGGGCATTTGTGGAATCTCTTTCCCTGAAAATGGGGAGAGCCTTTCATTTCTGTGATGTTCTTCATGTTTTGTTAGGAGGCAGTAGGATATGGATCTCTAGTTTTTTCATTCCTGTGGGTTGATGGTAAAGTTTCCTCCTCCGCCCGCTCTTTTTTCTATCTGGCTTTAAGTGATCTTATTCAGTTCATCTTAGCTTTGATAATTATCTCTGAACATACATTTCCCTGCTACATTCTGAACAGTTCACTCTTTTGTCAGGTATCAGAGTAACACTGCTTCTGCTGTTCTTGAAACAATTACCAACATTCAGCCCAAAGAGAGTGGAGGGGGTGTGGGAGAGACCCGGGAAGCCATCGTCTATAGATTATCTGAAGATATGCTGAGCAAACTGCCTCCTGATTACATTCCTCATGAGGTAAGCTACACCCTTTGCCCCCTGGTATGTACAGGGCTGTCTTTGGGTTCTACAAAGCCGGGGATGTCCTGGGACAGTTGATTTCATTCTCTCCCCTCTCTATTCATTCCTGCTTCCTTTGCAACTCTTTTCTTTTAACCTTGTGGTTTCTTCCTTGCTTTGTCTCAAGTACCCTGCAAAATATGATCTGCACTTTTCCTGATGCCTTTCTTCATCCGCCTCCTACTCTATCTTCTGTTTCAATTGCCTTTTCTCTACCCTTCTCCCATCTTTGGATTCCTCTGTCTTTGGATCCCCAGACATCTTATCCTTCTAGGCTCTCCACTTCTCTTACCCATGCCTGCTTTGTCCACTCAGCCAGTGGACAGTCCACCCAGCCAGGAAAGCAAGCCATTTAAATGAATTCACTCCACATGAGGATGGCAATAGTTTTCTATTTCTTGAACCTCTCAGCTGTCTGCTTATTGACCTAAGCCAGTTTTTCTCAAAATATTTTTAACCTCAGGACCCCTTTACAAAATGACTGAGGACCCCAAATAGCTTTTGTTTATGTGGGTTTAAACTACTGATATTTAATATAGTAGGAGTTTAAACTGATACATTTCAAAAATATGTATTAATTATTACAAACTAACAGTAAAAAACCCCACTACATTCTAACACAAATAATATTTTTATTTAAAAAAAATTATATTTTCCAAGACAAAAAAAATCATTGAGAATAGTGGGATTGTTTTACATTTTTGCAAATCTCTTTCAGGCCCATTTAATAGAAGGTAGGTAGATTTTCATATCTGCTTCTGCATTTGATCTGTTGTGATCCCATATGTTACGTAGCTCTGGAAGACTTCTCTGCATATTCCTGAGAGAAGAAGAGTTAAAAAGTCAAGTGATGTCTTAGGATCACTATGAAAAACATTTAACTTTGTGGACTCCCTGAAAGCCTCTCTGGGCCTGAGGGGATCTTTGAGAACAGCTGATCTAAAAAAAAAAAAAAAGAAAAGAAAAGAAATCCTTAATTGTGGTAAAACTTCTGGCTGGTTGAAATTTCTGTGAAAGGTCCTCTTTCTTGGTCTCCTTCTTCATGCAAGAAGACGGAGTTGTGTCCTCTGGCCATCTAGGACCTCCTCTCTCTTGCTTTCAGCCTCCACTCCTCACTGCTGACGGTCAGAGTCCCAGATGTGGCTGAGTCAAGGGTAGCTCTTCAACCAAGAAGGGAGAGGCTAACGCCCTAGTACTGGTGTAACTGTGGTCTTGTGTCTACCCTCACTTGCTTCCCCAAGTCCGGAGAAAATTGATCTTGTTTGCTGGGAGCCTCGAGGCTGCTTGAGTACAGGCCTCCCACTGCAATGAGTACCCTCAACAATAAAAAACATTTTCTGGCTTTTTAAAATGGTTTTTGCTTCCGTTATGTAAATAGGTACCAAAGCATTTGGCCAAGATACTGAAATCCATTGCTTCACATAGAGATAATTGTAGTAGGGGGGGAACATTTTTGCAGACGGATACATGGTGTAAGTACATACTTTCAGTGGCTCATTGTAAGTGATCTTCAGGAGACAGGTGAGGCATAAAACCTGCCTGCAATCATTTTCAAAACTGGCACGTGAAGGTGAGCTAAAACACTCTGGTAGACTAGACCACAGGTTCGTATTACCAGAGGAGCGGGGCCAGGATCTTGGGATAATTTGAGCTATCCAGGCTTGGTCAGGGCCACTTCCCCAAGTTCTCTGTTCTGGCAGTTCTCTAGCAGGGACTGAACGCGAGGGATGTTGCTAAGTGGTTTGCTAAATGGGAAGGAGTTTGTACTAGAGCAGCTAAAACGGCTTCTTCCTCCTCCAAGATCACTTACATTTTAGCGTCCTTTATTTCACTTCTGAGAGATGTGTTCTTGAAAATGTGGCTGTAAAGTGAATTTTGTAAATTGAAATATAATTATACTATTGACTTCCATGGTAAAAACGCAGCCACATCACTCAAGAAGAGACTACCGGGTCCCGGAAACATAATGAAAATCCTATGTAAGACTGCAACACATCTTTCTTCTTATTAATAAAAAGATAATTTTAGGCTGGAACAATAACTATATTCAAAGTAAAATCAGTACTAAAATTAGATTTTCAAGAGTTTCAGTTTTTCCTAAGCTTGTCTCTATTGCAAAAGAATTTTCTCATTTAAAACTGTAAGTAGGCATAAACAATGAATTCTGTTATGCTTAAAATAAATAAATAAATAAATAAATAGCCGTAAGTAGGGCAAGGTGATTAGTTTGGGGCTGTTAGCATATTAAAAGGTAGCTGGGCTATTGATGTGACATGGTGCCAGTACCTGGGCTGAATTTCCCACTTATGGGGGCTGCAAAAGTATTTCCATAATTTCCTTCTTCCTTCAGTGTGAATTTCTACAGAGTAGTCATGATTTAAAGGGGGCTGGAGGCTGAAGGGCTCAAGATGAGAAGGAGGCAGTGGAGCCTGTAAAAATGTAAATTCCAGAACCAGGAATTTAGGAGAATGCCTGAAGGTTGGTGTGGTGACTGTGTTAGGGACCTCCACCAGCATGTTTGGTATTGCAATATCATTTGCTCTCCCTGCCCAGATACTCCCACCTGGGCTGTCCGATTTTATATCACCGCTTCCCTGAGTTTGTGCTTCCCCTCTTCATCCCTTGTTCATTAGAAGTGGCCCAGCTGCAGGAAAGGGACACTTCAGCACCATGGTTGCAAACGTGTTCTGGAAAATGAGGGGAATGGCCCAGATGAGCCTGAAGTCCATCGTCTTTAACATTCCATGACTCAAGAAGGGGGGCTGTGGGTGTCTCCAGCAGAGAATCCTGCAGCTGGCTTTCTGGTGGTTCTGTGGACCAGTACATCTCTCTAAATTCTGTCCCACTCCATGCGCCTCTCCTTACCCTTACTATACTGGCATCTCGATTGTGGCAAGGAGAAACTTCAGATCTTCGTATGAGTTCTTGCCGATATTCGTAGTCAGTCTTTTCTTGGGGATAGGTCACTAAATTCAAATATGCATATATATTGGCTTATTTTCCAATAATTATTATATTTTATTATTCCCAGAACCAGATGCTTTTATATTGATCTCTTCAAATGGTCAATAAATGGTATACTAAAGGGGAAAATGACAGGTGCTTAATGGCTCTCACACAAAGTCAAATATTTTCATTGATTAGATTAGGAAAGGCTCTCTTGAGACACCCTAACCAGGGCAATAATGATCTTAGGAAGCTGCAACCAATGATTCATCGGTTGCTTGCTCTGTAAAGATTTTGGCCATATTAACTTTCTGTGACATTTCTAATAACGACTCTGTAAGCATTATGAAAAAAAAAACATGCCAAATTGTACTTTTACAAAGGTTAGATTGCAAAAGAATATTTAACTGACACTTAGCACTTAATCATTTGAAAGGGGGAAAAGGTACAATTTTGTTTCAGCTTTTTAAAGTACATTTCCAATTACCAACTAAGTACAATCAGTAGGGAATAAAAACCATTTTAGTTGAACAGTAGTTTTTGAGGCCTGGAAAATGGGGAATTTAATGTCAAGTTTGGTTCCGCAAGAGATATTTTAGAATCCATTTGGTCTAGTAGAGATATATCCAGAGGAAGAAAAAGAATAGAGAAAGAAGAGCTCATTGGAAGAGAAATGACAGATGATTTAAAAAAAAAAAATCCTTTCTTGTATGCTTTTTTTTTTAAGGTGAAAGCTCGTTTGATAAAGATGGGACATCTCAATTCAATGAACATATTTCTTAGACAAGAAATTGACAGAATGCAAAAAGTCATCTCAATACTTCGCAGTAGCCTGAGTGATCTAAAATTGGCCATTGAAGGGACAATCATTATGAGTGAGGTGAGCTATGATCTCAATTTTCATTTCCCTCTTTTGTTGGTGTTGCCCATTCTTATCTTTTAACTTACTCCTTTTCAGAATTTGAGAGATGCCCTGGACAACATGTATGATGCTCGCATACCTCAGATCTGGAAAAGAGTGTCCTGGGATTCATCCACACTGGGCTTCTGGTTTACTGAACTTCTGGAAAGAAATGCTCAGTTTTCTACTTGGATATTTGAAGGGAGGCCCAATGCATTTTGGATGACTGGTTTCTTTAATCCCCAAGGTAGGTGCTCATAAGAGAGTGGGCAAAGTTGGAGGATGAGGGTGTAGTAGCACTGTGTAATAAATACATATTATAATACCACTGGAGGTACAGCTTGCTAAGTGCTGAAGACATGTTTTCAAATGCTGGAAACCACAGATGAACCTTCTGTATTTGTTTTATAAATTCGATCTGAAATTCATTCTATCATTGCTTCCACAATAATGGAAGCAACCCTTCCATTTTTCTTCTCATCTGCCTCAGCAAGCCTGTGGTTAGGACATGTGAAATAGTAAAGTATTGTTCAAATCCTAATTTTAAATTTTTATGAAAATGACAAACATGAAGCACCCACATAGGCAAAAATTGTTTCCAGATTTCAGGAAATTAGACTGATTTCAAAAACCATCCTGTGGCAAAACTTTTGTGGAGTGAACTTCTAGAGTCTGTCCCGCTCAGTTCCCCCCCTGAAATTGTGCTTTGTGATTCTGCTGCATTTCTTCCTTCACTCTAGACATTTTTACTAAATTACTGACTAGATGTCTATTGAAATAATAATAAACTATATATCATTTGGCAAGCTCATCAAAACCACCATGGTTAGTGTTTCAGACTTTAAAAATGTGGCGTTCGTAAAGTTCTGAAACATGGCAACTTTTTTGTCTACTATAATGTGGATAGTTTTACTTGAAGTAATTCTTTCTTTTAAAGTTTTTATTTAAATTCTAGTTAGTTAACCTACAGTGTAATATTAGTTTCCTGTGTACAATATAGTGATTCATTGCTTCCATACATCACCCAGTGCTCATCACAGCAAGGGTGTTCCTTCATCTCCATCACCTGTATCACCCATCTCTCCACCCCCTTCCCCTCTGGTAACATAGTTACTGGTCTGTTTCTCTGTTTGCCTTTCTCTCTGTGTATTATTCCCTTTGCTTATTCATTTTTCCCCCTTCAATTCCATGTATGCACGAAATCAGATGATATTATCTTTCTCTCACTTATTTTGCGTAGCGTAATACTCTAGCTCCCTCCATGTTGTTGCAAATGGTAAGATTTCATTCCCTTTTTTATGGCTGAGTAATATGCCTGTGTGTGTGTGTGTGTGTGTGTGTGTGTGTGTGTGTGTGTGTGTGTGTATCATCAGTTGATGTAAACTTGGACTATTTCCATAATTTGGTTATTGTAGATAATGCTGCTATAAATATCAGGGTGTGTGTATCCCTTTGAGTTAGTGTTTTGTATTCTTTGGGTAAATACCTAGTAGGGTCATTGCTGGATCATACAGGAGTTCTATTTTTAACTTTTTGGGGGAACTTCCATACTGTTTTCCAGAGTGGCTGCACCAGTGTGCATTCCCACCAACAATGTTCCCCTTTCTCTCCATCCTTGCCAACACCTCATGTTTCTTGTGTTGTTGATTTTAGCCATTCTGACAGGTGTAAGGTGATATCTCTTGTACTTTTGATTTGCATTTCCCTGATGATAAGTGATGCTAAGCATCTTTTCATGTGTCTCTTGGCCACCTGCATGTCTTCTTCAGAAAAATGTCTATTCATGTTTTCTGCCTATATTTTAATTGGATTATTTGTTTTTGGGATATTGAGTTTCACAAGTTCTTTATGTATTTTGGATACTAACCCTTTTTAGGATATGTCATTTGCAAATATTTTCTCCCATTCTTTAGGCTGCCTTTTAGTTTTGCTGACTACAGAAGATTTTTATTCTGACATAGCCCTAATAGTGTATTTTTGCTTTTGTTCCCCTTTCCTTAGGAGAAGTTGCTCCAGCCCATGTCAAAGAGGTCATTAGTTGTGTTCTCTTCTAGGATTTTTATGGTTTCAGATTTCATATTTGGGCCTTTAATCCGCTTTGAGCTTATTTTTGTGTATGGTGGAAAAAGTGGTCCAGTTTCATTCTTTTGAATGTTGCTGTTCAGTTTTCCCAACACTGTTTGTTGAACAGACTGTCTTTTTGCCATTGAATATTCTTTCTTGCTTTGTTGAAGATTATTTGACTATGTGATTGTGGATTAATTTCTGGATTTTCCATTCTGTTCCATTGATCTGTGTGTCCATTTCTGTGCCAGGACTATAGAGTCTTGGTCACTATAACTTTGTAATATAACTTGAAGTCTGGAATTGTGATGTCTCCAGCTTTGCTCAGCTTTTCCAAGATTGCTTTAGCTATTCAGGGTCTTTTGTGATTCCATATAAATTTTAGGACTATTCATTCTAGCTCTATGAAAAATGCTGTTGGTATTTTGATAAGGATTGCATTAGGTGTATAGATTTCTTTGGGTGGTTTAGATTTTTTTTTAATTTTTTATTTTCAGCATAACAGTATTCCTTGTTTTTGCACCACACCCAGTACTCCATGCAATCCGTGCCCTCTCTAATACCCACCACCTGGTTCCCCCAACCTCCCACCCCCCACCCCTTCAAAACCTTCAGATTGTTTTTCAGAGTCCATAGTCTCTCATGGTTCACCTCCCCTTCCAATTTCCCTCAACTCCCTTCTCCTCTCCATCTTCCCTTGTCCTCCATGCTATTTGTTATGCTCCACAAATAAGTGAAACCATATGATAATTGACTCTCTCTGCTTGACTTATTTCACTCAGCATAATCTCTTCCAGTCTCCATTCCTGATTAAAACGCTTCAAAGTATAGGGATAGAGAGAACATTCCTGAATTTCATAAAATCTATCTTTGAAAGACCCATAGCAAATATCATCCTCAATGGGAAAAAGCTTACAGCCTTCCTGTTGAGATCAGGAACACGACAAGGATGCCCACTCTCACCACTCTTGTTCAACATAGTATTAGAAGTCCTAGTAACAGCAATCAGACAACAAAGAGAAATAAAAGGTATCCAAATTGGCAATGAAGAAGTCAAACTCTCTCTCTTCGCAGATGACATGATTCTTTATATGGAAAGCCCAAAAGACTCCACCCCCAAACTACTAGAACTCATACAGCAATTCAGTAACGTGGCAGGATACAAAGTCAATGTACAGAAATCAGTGACTTTCTTATACACTAACAATGAAAATACAGAAAAGGAAATTAGAGAATTGATTCCATTTACTATAGCACCAAGAACCATAAGATACTGGGAATAAACCTAACCAAAGAGGTAAAGGATCTGTACTCGAGGAACTACAGAACACTCATGAAAGAAATTGAAGAAGACACAAAAAGATGGAAGACCATTCCATGCTCTTGGATTGGAAGAATAAACATTATTAAAATGTCTATACTGCCTAGAGCAATCTATACTTTTAATGCCATTCCGAGCAAAATTCCACTGGTATTTTTCAAAGAGCTGGAGCAAATAATTCAGAAATTTGTATGGAACCAGAAGACCCCGAATCGCTAAGGAAATGTTGAAAAACAAAAATAAAACTGGGGGCGGGGCCCCTGGGTGGCTCAGTGGGTTAAAGCCTCTGCCTTTGGCTCAGGTCACGATCTCAGGGTTCTGGGATCGAGCCCCACATCGGGCTCTCTGCTCAGCAGGGAGCCTGCTTTCCCCTCTCTCTCTGCCTGCCTCTCTGCCTACTTCTGATCTCTGTCTGTTAAATAGATAAATAAAATCTTTAAAAAAACTAAAACTAAAATTAAAACTGGGGGCATCACGTTACCTGATTTCAAGCTTTACTACAAAGCTGTGATCACCAAGACGGCATGGTACTGGCATTAAAACAGACACATAGACCAGTGGAACAGAGTAGAGAGCCCAGATATGGACCCTCAACTCTATGGTCAAATAATCTTCGACAAAACAGGAAAAAATATACAGTAGAAAAAAGACAGTCTCTTCAATAAATGGTGCTGGGAAAACTGGACAGCTATATGTAGAAGAATGAAACTCGACCGTTCTCTTACACTGTACACAAAGATAAACTCAAAATGGATAAAAGACCTCAACGTGAGACAAGAATCCATCAGAATCCTAGAGGGGAACATAGGGTAGGTTAGATATTTTAACAATGTTTGTTCTAATGATCCATGGTCATGGACTGTCTTTCCAGTTTTTTGTGTCATCTTCAATTTCTTTCATCAGTTTTTATAGTTTTCAGGGTACAGGTCTTTCACTTCTTTAGTTAGGTTTATTCCTAAGTATCTTATTTTTTTAAATGCAATTGAAAATGGGATTGAGTCCCTATTTTCTCTTTCTGCTGCATTATTATTGGTGTATAGAAATACAACATTTCTGTACACTGATTTTGTTTCTTGCAACTTGACTGTATGAATTCTAGCAGTTTTTTGGTGGAGACATTAGGATTTTCTATACAGAGTATCATGTCATATGCAAATGGTAAAAGTTTGACTTCTTCCTTGATTATTTGAGTACCTTTTATTTCTATTTGTTGTTTGATTGCTATGGCTAGGACTTCTAGCACTATGTTGAAAAAAAGTGATGAGAGTGGACATCCCTGTATTATTTCTGACTCTAGAGGAAAAGTTCTGTTTTCCCCTATTTAGGATGATGTGAGCTGAGGATTTTTTATAGATGGCCTTTATTATGTTGAGGTATGTTCCCTCTAAATGTACTTTATTGAGGGTTTTTTCATGAATGGATATTGTACTTTATCAAATGCTTTTTCTGGATCCATTGAAAAGATTGTATGCGGGCACTTGGTTGGTTCAGTCATTAAGTGTCTGCCTCTGACTCAGGTCATGATCCCAGGATCCTGGGACGGAGCCCCATTCCCTGCTCAGTAGGGAGTCTGCTTCTCCCTCTCCTGGTCCCCTTCCTTATGTTCCTTCTCTTACTATCTCTCTCTGTCAAATAAATTGATAAAACCTTTTAAAAAGAGAGAAATGATCATATTATTCTTACCCTCTCTCTTATTAATGTGATGTATCACATTGATTGAATTGTGAATATTGAGTGATCCATGTATCCCAGGAATACATGATTGATTGTGGTGAATGATTTTTTTTTAATGTATTGTTGGATTAGGTTTGTTAGTATTTTATTGAGGATTTTTGCATCTGTGTTCATCAGAGGTATTGGCCTGTGGTTCTCTTTTTTTATGATGTCTTTATCTGGTTTTGGTATCGGGGTAATACTGGCCTTGTAAAATGAATCTGGAAGTTTTCCTTCCCTTTCTATTTTTTGTAATAGTGTGAGAAAAATAGGGGTTTTTTGGACAATTTTAACATAATTTTTAAAAATATGTTATCTAGATAATGCTGAGTGAAATAAGTCAAGCAGAGAGAGTCAATTATCATATGGTTTCACTTATTTGTGGAGCGTTACAAATAGCATGGAGGACAAGGGGAGATGGAGAGGAGAAGGGAGTTGAGGGAAATTGGAAGGGGAGATGAACCATGAGAACCTATGGACTCTGAAAAACAATCTGAGGGTTTTGAAGGGGTTGGGGGTGAGGTTGAGGGAACCAGGTGGTGGGTATTGGAGAGGTCATGGATTGCGTGGAGCACTGGGTGTGGTGCAAGAACAATGAATACTGTTACGCTGAAAATAAGTTTTAAAAAAAGTTAAAAAAAATGTTTTCTTAGTCACCAAACAAGAATATGCATTAACTCTTTTTTAAATGTTTGGTAGAATTCACCTATGAAGGTTGTCAATTTCTTCCTGATTCAGTTTTGGAAGTTTATGGGTTTCCAGGAATGCATCCATTTTGTCTAGGTTCCTTAACTTTTTGGCATGTAACTGTTGATAATAATTTCTGATGGTTGTTTCTATTTCCTTGCTATTAGTCATGATCTTTCCCTTTTCATTCATAATTTTATTAATTTGGGTCCTCTCTCTTTTCTTTTGGATTAGTTTGGACTGTGGTTTTTCAATCTTACTGATTCTTTCAAAAAACCAGCTTCTGGTTTCGTTGATATTTTCTACTGAATCTGTAGTTTCTATCTCATTGATCTCTGCTCTGATCTTGATTATTTTCCTTCTTTTGTGTGGGGTTGTCTTAATTTGTTGTTGATTCTCCAGTTCTTTAAGGTGTAAAGAGTAGAGAGCCCAGATATGGACCCTCAACTCTATGGTCAAATAGTCTTCGACAAAGCAGGAAAAATTATACAGTAGAAAAAAGAAGCTTTGCACAGTGGCAGTATCGTAGCCAATGAGGTTTATCCGAGGCGCGATTATTGCTAATTGAAAAAAGACAGTCTCTTCAATAAATAGTGCTGGGAAAATTGGATAGCTGTGTATAGAAGAATGACACTCAACCATTCACTTACACCATATACAAAAATAAACTTGAAATGGATAAAAGACCTCAATGTGAGGCAGGAATCTATCAAAATCCTAGAGGAGAACATAAGCAGTAACCTCTTTGACATCGGCCACAGCAACTTCTTTCAAGATATGTCTCCAAAGGCAAAGGAAACAAAAGTGAAAATGAACTTTTGGTATTTCATCAAGATCAAAAGCTTCTGCACAGCAAAGGAAATGGTCAACAAAACAAAGGGGCAACCCACAGGATAGGAGAAGATATTTGCAAATGACACTACAAAGGTCTGATATCCAAGATCTATAAAGAACTCCTCCAACTCAACATACACAAAACAGATAATCACATCAAAAAATGGGCAGAAGACATGAACAGACACTTCTCCAAAGAAGACATACAACTGGCTAATAGACACATGAAAAAACATTCATCATCATTAGCCATCAGGGAGATTCAAATCAAAACCACACTGAGATACCACCTTACCCCAGTTAGAATGGCCAAAATTAACAAGACAGTAAACAACAAGTGTTGGAGAGGATGTGGAGAAAGGGGAAACCTCTTACACTGTTGGTGGGAATGCAAGTTGGTGCAGCCACTTTGGAACACTGTGGAGACACCTTAAGAAATTAAAACAAACTGAAGGTTTAGGAGAGGAGAGGGTAGGGGGTTGGGTAAGCCTGGTGGTGGGTATTATGGAGGGCATGTATTGCATGGAACCCTGGGCGTGGTGCATAAACAATGGATTCTGGAACATTGAAAAGAAATTAAAAAAAAAAAAAGAAAAAGAAAATTTAGAGCTTCCTTATGACCCTGCAATTGCACTACTGGGTGTTTACCTCAAAGATGCAGATGGAGTGAAAAGAAGGGCCATCTATACCCCAATGTTCATAGCAGCATGGCCACAATTGCCAAACTGTGGAAAGAACCAAGATGCCCTTCATCAGACGAATGGATAAAGAAGATATTGTCCATATATACAATAGAGTATTATGCCTCCATCAGAAAGGATGAATACCCAACTTTTGTATCAACATGGACGGGACTGGAAGAGATTATGCTGAATGAAATACATCAAGCAGAGAGAGTCAATTATCATGTGGTTTCACTTACTTGTGGAGCATAAGGAATAACACAGAGGACATGCGGAGATGGAGAGAAGTGAGTTGGGGGAAATCGGAAGGGAGACAAACCATGAGAGACTGTAGACTCTGAGAAATAAACTGAGGATTTTGGAGGGGAGGAGGTGGGAGTTTGGGGAGCCTGGTGGTGGGTATTATGGAGGACAGGTATTGCATGGAGCACTGGGTGTGGTGCATAAACAATGAATTTTGGAACACTGAAAAAAACTAAATTAAAAACAAAAAAGAATTCACCTATGAATCCATCTGGTCCTAGATTTGTGTTTGTTGAGAGTTTTTGGTTATTGATTCAATGTCTTTGCTGGATATCTGTCTATTCAAATATTCTATTTCTTCCTGTTTCAGTTTTGGTATTTTATGTTTCTATGAATTTATCCATTTCTTATATCCTGTCCAATGTGTAGGCATATAATTTTTCTTAATATTCTTTTCTAGTTGTTTGTATTTCTGTAATGTTGGTTGTTACTTCTCTTTCATTTGTGACTTTATTTATTTGGGTCCCTTTTCTTTTTGATAAGTCTGGCTAGAGGTTTATCAGTTTTATTAATTTTTTCCAAGGAACCAGCTCCTGGTTTCATTGATCTGTTCTATTGTTTCTTTAGTTTGTATATCATTTATTTCTGCTCTAATCTTTATTATTTCCTTCCTTCTGCTGGCTTAGGGTTTATTTGTTGCTATTATCCTAGCTCCTCTAGGTACAAGGTTAGGTTGTTTTTAGAGACTTTTCTTGCTTCTTGAGCTAGGCATTTATTATTAATACGTCCCTCTTAGAACCACTTTTGCTGTATCCCAAAGGCTTGGGACCATTGTGTTTTCACTTTTATGTGTTTCCATGTATTTTTAAAATTTCTTGTTTGATTTCATGGTTGGCTGATTCGTTGTTTAGTTGCATGTTACTTATTCTCCATGTATTTGGGGTCTTTCCAGATTTTTTTCCTGTGGTTGACTTCTGGTTTCATAGCTACTTGAGGTAATTCCTGGCCAAAATAAAGTAATATTGGGTTCCTTACAGTTCAGCACCTTATAGCTCCACTAGTAATACAATCTAAGAAATATTCACATGTACAAATTTAGGAAGCATTATTGCTACTCACAATATGGTTGACTCTCATAAAATATTAAGTGAAGGAAATAAAACAGAACACATTACAGTGTGTTATACTGTATACATTATAGTCTATGTGTAATGTAGGTATACTGTACAATTCCATTTATACAATGAATCAAAACAGGCAAGACAGAAATCCATGGTGTTAAAAGTTAGACTAGTGGTTGCCCTTGAGACAGAAGGCAGTAATTGCAGAAGGGCACAAGGAGATTCCTGGAGGTCAAGGAATGTTCCATTTCTTGATCTAGATGTTGGTTACATGGCTATTCTCCTGGTGAAAATTCATCAAGCTGCTGTACACTTACAACTTGTGCAATTTTCTTTGTGTAAATAAATAATAGTTCAAAAAATGGTACATCAGGGGCACCTGGGTGGCTCAGTGGGTTAAAGTCTCTGCCTTCAGCTCAGGTCATGATCTCAGGGTCCTTGGATTGAGCCCCACATTGGGCTCTCTGCTCAGCAGGGAGCCTGCTTCCTCCTCTCTCTCTGCCTGCCTCTCTGCCTACTTGTGATCTCTGTCTGTCAAGTAAATAAACAAAACCTTTTTTAAAAAAATGGTACACCAGAATTGTTCTCCATACACATACATTTATTCACTTAATGCATTTTCAAATATCTAAACATTTTCTAAACTTAAACACTAACCATGGCTGTTTTTTATGAGCTTACAAAACTATACACAGTGTACTATTATTTTAATAGGCTTTAGATTTGTAAAGGACAGCTCCTAGATTTCACTTATCTATTTTTCTCCCAGAATTTCCACTGAATTTGGGGAGGAAACATTTTTATTATGGTTCTAAGATTGTGAATCTACTTATGAATCTCTCTTTCCTCCTTACCAGCCCTCAATTTGAGTGAGCTGTCACCAGGTAATTCCTGGCTTGAGGGCCTGAAGAAATAACACTTAACTTAATTAGGGTTGTCTAACCATCTTCCATTTGCCAGCCCTTCCGTTAGGTGCTTTCAATGGAGAGAGATTTGAGACCCAATTCATCCCCTAAAGGAGCTCGTAATCTGATGGGTAAGACAGACCCATCAGCAACTTTAACATAATGCGATAAGTGCTCCACCCAAGTGAGAACTGAGTGCCACAGTAGTACAGAGGACAGGGAGATGAATTCGGCCAAGGAGAAGAGCTTCATAAGGCCAGAAGAGCTTTACACAGGAAGCACAGAGTAGGATTTGCAGGGACTCCAGAAAAGGGCATTCCAGCCAGAGGCTTGAGGAAAGAAGGACAACAGTATGGCCAGAGCTCAGGAAGAGGGAGCAGAGGAGGGTGGCAGTGAGGCTGGAGTGCAGAGTCTTCTGGGGGAGGTTAGGCCACATCATAAAGGCAATTGGAAGTCCACAGAGATCACAAGATAATCCCGGGAGAAGGTAGAGGGTAGGCTGGAATATGGAGGTCCAGAGCAATGAGACTTACCAAATCCAAGGAAGAGAGCCTGGGATCTTAACCAGGTGAAGAGGAAGGGACAGATTTGATGGGGAGATTAAATGGGGGATCTTTGAGAGAACAGAGAGTGGCAATGGCTGAGATTGAAGGGCTGTTCTAGACAAGAAGCCCTGGAAGAGGGACAGGTTGAGAGGAAAACAAGAAACACTCGAATTGTCAGCTAGTGCTGGTAGGAAGGACATCCAGGAGGAGAGGCGTGTTGGCCAACTTGGAGTTCAGGAGATGGATAAAGATCAGTGATTTTTAAAAGGATGTGAGGTCATTAAGTACATTTTTGATATTCAGAAGCCGAGAGAGAAGGGTTGGTTGATCCCTGGCTTTCCATAGATGCAGACAAATTAAGTCGTGTATCACAACACACAATCTCTTTCAATGATTGCTTTTTCCCCCATTAGAATTATGACTTAAAATAGCAAAGTATTAATATGAACTAACCTTTCATTGTTACTATTTCTTAAGAAATATTAACAAGCCAGAACATTTACAGAAATACAAATACAGACATACATGTTTTCTCTCTTTGTTCATGATACTAATCCTTTCTCTCCATTTCTATTTTCAGCTTAAACTTTGATTTTTTTTCTCTCATGACTCTCCATGTCTTAGAAAGCCCTGGACTTATTTAAGCATGTTACCTTTACACACA
The DNA here is from genome assembly GCF_009829155.1 of Mustela erminea. Classification (NCBI taxonomy): domain Eukaryota; kingdom Metazoa; phylum Chordata; class Mammalia; order Carnivora; family Mustelidae; genus Mustela; species Mustela erminea. The sequence goes on from NC_045617.1 coordinate 85,893,141, forward strand.
AGCATATCTATGATTGCTTTCTATTTATAGCATAGAAGAGCAGAAGTCAACTTTCTCTGCACACTAATCACTTGTCTACTTCCTTTTCCTTCTCTTGACATGAGAAACAATTTACTTTCTGTTCCATATTACCTGACCAAATCTGGAAAACATAAAGATTACACTAGCTGCATGCATGTTCACAGGCAGTGTGCCAGCAGATAAAGTGCTTTCCAATTGGAAGCCTCTCTGGTCACTATTTGACCTTAATAATTGATTTCTCAGCATGACTAGATCTCCTGGGTTTTATATATTCTAATCTAGTCTCCGTTGATGAAATTTCTTTCTTTGGCTCCAGGTATTTAAGCAAATGGGGTTTTTTAAATTAAAAAAAAAAAAACATGTTTAAGTAAAACACAATGCAGTTTGGGTAGGCCATAGTTTAATCACAAATGCATATAGTCAGAATCACCTAGGCTATAAGACATACAAAAAAACATTTACATATATGACCATTTGTTTTATGCTCCTATAATACGGCATCCAGTAATGTCTGATGTATTTTTCCCATCATGCCTCTGGTGATTGCTCCTCGGGCCTAAGTGACTTCAGGACCCACATTGCCACAATGACAGGTGACAGGACTTGCGTCCCCCACCCCCAACACACAGTCTGTGCCTGAGCCGATGCTGTTTATAGCATTGCTCCTTTGCCTTATGGTGGCCTGATATTTTGTCGGTCTTACTTGAAGAGACCGCATCTGCCAGCCGCCATGGAGTGGTATTTTCAGCCCCTTTCACAGTCGTTTCTTGTAGCAGTTGATGAGCTCAATCATGTGTCAGTTCGGTTTGATTATGAAAGTGGTCAAGTTCTCTCTATCCATGACCCCCATAACATTTGTTCGATGGCTCGGCTTTTGGCAGCACATGGATTTGCCTCCCAGTGGATTCTCAGGGCCAAGAGACCTTTGTGCTCCACTGGGGTTTCCCGGCAATCATTGGTACACATGTTCACATATTGTTTAAGATTGTGCTTCTCAGGATTCTTGAAGGATTTGTTCGGTCGCTGGTTCCTACAGGTGTATCTTTTCAGAGCATCATGTACACCTGATTGATTCTCATTTGTGTGTGTGTTTGTGTCTGTGTCATAAGTGGGGACTATGAATTATGAGCTTGATTTCAAGTGGGTATTGACCACCTTGTAAAACCTCTTAATTGATGGCCATGGTTTACCATTTGATGTTAGGTATGACTCACAGGCACTGCTAGTGCAGAAGCTGAATGTAGTCTCCAGCCTCACACCTCTATAGGAAATTGAAGCATGCAGTATCATTATTCTCCAAATATTTAACTCAGTCTGGAGCTTGATGCCAACTTGCATTAGTTTTTCTCTTTTCTCTTCAGTGTCTCAAAAAGCCACATCAGTCTGTCATAGCAGATATCAGTGACAACTTATATAGTGGTACAAATCAAGATTTTCAGAGAGGATTTTACTGAAGCAAGGGATACTTTTTGTCCTGTAATCTTTTGATACAGTAAAATCATCTACAATCTCTTGCCTGTGAATTTGTTTTCAGGCAACATCATCAACTAGCAGCACTCTCTGAATGCTTGTCTTATAAAAGCCTGTTATTTGTGGGGTGGAAAAGTACACCGAGAGTTAACAGAACTTTGCAATTGGAAGGAACTGGGAGATTTCTTCTAATCCCATAACAATCCTAAGCATGCCCCATGGCTACAGTTTTTGCAGAACAAGAACGGACTCTAACATCTGCAGGAAGCCAGGTAAACCTCAGGGTGCTAAACCTCTATCTGAGTGATAGTCCTTACCTGCTCTGTCTGCAGGCCACAGAATGATAAGAGGACTGGACATCTTAGAAATGCCTCCAGATTGAGTAACAACCCATCTTCCTTGCCTTTGTGTGGGAGGGGCTTAGGTGCACCTGGCTTCAGTCACAACCACATCCCTTATCATTCTAGTTTCTGTACATGTTTATCTTCCTTACCAACAGTCTAATCACTTGTAATCTGGCCAGCCTCATCATTGTTCTCTCCAGGGCCACCAAATCTAGTGACCTTCTTGCCAACTTCATTCCCCTTAACTATACTAGAATGTCAATTCTGGAAACTCTTTCACACTTTGGTTTTCATTTATTACCTTCCTTGTTTCTCCTTCTCCTTCTCCTAGGACTGCTTCTTGGTCTACTTTGTAGGCTCTTCTCAAGCAAGTTCTGCCCTTGGCCCTGGTATCTATGTGGATGACATCAGCCATTCTCACAGATGTAACTATTTATCCCTACTTTTGACTGACTCATCCAAAGTCCTGGTTTAAGATTCTGGTTCTTCACTTCCAACTGCCAATATAGAATATTCCATCTTCCTGTGAACCTTACCAACACTACCATCAAGTCACCTTCCTCCTAAGCCATCCTTACGAAGATTCTGCTATATTTGCTTGCGTATCGCCATGTTCCAGATCACCCAGTTCTTGTGAATGGTCCTCTCACATGAGCGTGGAAGAGGGAAACAAGAAAGCATAGTGTGGTAGCAGACAAGAGGGGGAAGTAGGAAGTAGTGACAGATGCTACTAGAGGTCAAGTAAGATAGGACCAAAAGTGGTCAGATGACTTTATTGATAAGGAAACTGTTGGTAGAGGAAGTGTCAGTGGAGTGGATGGAGAAGTGGAGGAGTGAGACCTCAGGTGAGTGACTGAGACAACAGGAAACGGAAAGACAGAGTATGGACAGGAAGGAAAATTGTCTTAATTTCTCAAGAAATTTGGCTTTGAAGAGGACAAGCAAGTTGGAGGAGTGGTTGTAAGAAGATAGGATTCTCTTTTTTTTTTCTTTTAATGGTAGGAGAATCTTAAATCTATTCAAATACATGTGGGAAGAAGCTAGGAGAGAGAGTAAAAAAAACAGAGAGTGCAAAGGTAACAGAGAGGGGTTAAAGAGGCAAAGAGGGAATGGCTTCCAAGTGGAGGGACGCACTCCGAGCAGGTGGAGGGAAACCACACCCGTTGTAGTAAGAATAATAAGGAAGGAAAGAGGGTAGCTGCAAGTGAGTTTGTCAGTTTGATGGCAAGAAGTTAAGACACTTCCTGTCTGACACTTTCTGTTTTCTCCTTGAAGAAGGAGGCAAAGTGATTTCAGGAGCAAGAAGGTGTCAGAAGACAGATTTAAGAAGAATGGCAGATGTTTGAGAAAGTGGGCTACTGAGGGAGACAAGGAAATATTGCTGGGTGGTTTTGAGAATCCCATCAGGGCTAGTCGCAACTACGTAACTGTCTATTGCTCAGTGGCCTGGGATAGGCGTATGAAGGGGGACATTTGGATTCACCTAGGGTTGAGGTTTTGCTGGGCAAGTGGTGGAAAGAATGGATCTAGATGGGCAGGAAAGAAGTAAAGGAAAGTTGGAGCTCAGGAGGTCTTCAGAAAAGATGAGTTTGGGGAATGGAGGGGTCAAGATTCTGAATGGAGGCTGAAGCAGCCCAGATGATGGAGGATGCTTAGCGAATGGGGGCAGACAGTATTTGGGGTATGTGGCCAGAGGATGTGCTTGTCAGAGCACCAGAGAGTCTCATAAAGGATGAAGGAAAAACTGGAAAGGACTGTGTTTTTAGAGTTGAGCAGGGCTCCAGTAAGAGGAAGAAGATGGAATGTCCTGTGCAGAGGTGGGAAAATGGGAGAGTCGGTTAACCATCGAACCACTCCTAAGGGAACACTGGAAGGGTTTGGCTGGGGCAGGGGAAAGGAAGCATAAAGTAGCACACAGAGAAGAGAGCATAGCTCAGGAAATTAACACTTTGGTGCATGGGGAATGGTGGATGAAGCAGAGGCCACCATTAGGCCCAGCTTTCCCACTTGAACTCAGGTTCTGTTGGAGCCAACCGTGTCCTGGATTAACAACATCCCAGAGAACACGTGTGCCTCAGGGGACTTTGGAAGGAGTCCGCTTCTACTACTGACAGCCTTCCTAATGTTTTGCTGGTACTGTGAGGCATTTCTGTTCCTACTTGTCAAATTTGTTCCTTAAAAGAATGTGGGTCAGTAAACTGTCCAGTAGCCTGCTATGGAGATCTTTCTACAGAGCAGTGGCTCTCAGATCCGCCTCTCCAACTGAATGACCTGAGAGACATTTAATATATAGTAATGCCTGGAGCTCCAGACTAATTATATCAGAATTGGTGAGGAGGCCTCTGGAGGAGGCCTCTGGAGTCTGTACAATCCGTTTCTTAAACAAACTCAGCTGGGTCATTCTAATGTGTGAAGAAACCCAACCTTAGACTTGCTACCCAGTATGTGGTCTACCAGCTAATGGCTTCTGTATCACCTGGGAGCTTGAGAGAAACAGAGAACCTCAGGCCCCACTCTTGACCTACCTACGGAGTCATAATGTGTGTTTGATATGAGCTCCTTCCCCAGCAGATATCTATGAAACATAAACGTTTGAGAAGCCCTGCCTTGAAACTGTGCTGATGCCGGGGTCTCACCTCTAGATTCTGACTTCATTGATCTGGGCTGTGGCCTGGCTTCCCAGATAGTTCTAATTTTCAGGCAGGTTTAAGATTCCCCACCTTACAGCATCTAGCAAAGCATCAGGAGAGCTGCCTGGTGCCTTTTGATTCAACTGGGTGGATCAACCCCATCTTTGTTTAATGATTTCTGACCTTTATTTAACTTACTAATGAACTCCGTTTGCTTCTCATTTGGGGAAAAAACTGCCTGTCATACACTTGTGGCAGGAACATCATTTCTCCTCATCTTTGGAGATGCTACCAGGAGGCTTGGTAACTAATAAGACAGGAAATACTGCCCAACCTAAGGCCCATTACATAAGGACTGGCTCATTTATTAAAGAAAAAAAATGTCTGATAGGACTGTCATTACAGAATACCAGCCTCCTCCTGATCAAACAGAGACAAGCAACCTTCCTGATTAGTTGTTTCTTTAGGCTTTTCTTAGGCCTTGTTTGAAGTGACACTTGAACTCTACAGCTTTCTTTAAGCCGACTGATTACACACGTCAAACAATAGTAATTAGTTTGCTGAAATGTTGGGTTACTACTGTTATAGGAATTAAGACATAACAAGTGTTACTTTAGACCTGAATTTCCAAAGTATAACCCCAGCTTAACAGTGAATTTTTTAAAGAACATACTTGACAAGTGTTTTAAGATTTCATTGTGCTGTATGAGTTTGAAGGGGAAAAAAAATTTTTTTTCCAAAATATCTCATTTGGACTGCATGCAACTCAGATGTTTGAATAGTCAAATCACCCATTTCCATGTGGGTGGTTATATCTCATGAACAGAAGTTTATTATTGGTAAAGACTTTCCCCAGCTCGCTTCAGAGTCAAACATATGAATGCATGAATCACTTTTCCAGCACTGATGATTGAAATTTTGTTTAAGAATTATTAGAACTAAATTGGTGCCAAGACAAAAGTACTGCTTTTCAAGTTTTTATAAAGAAAAATGTATCAATAGTCTTTTAAAATTATACAGGCTTCAGAAAACACAGATTTTGATTCCATTAGCCTTGATATTAGTCGACAAGAAAGATGGTCATTCATTTTTTTAAATTCAATAATGAAGATTTCAGTGGATTTACTGCAATTTGAATTCCACAAGATCATGTTTTTCTTTTCAGGAAGCCAAAGCAAAACTATGAAGACTTGAAAAATTATGTGTCTTCTCCATGTTCTCTGGGTGAGAATGGCCCAGGGAATAGTTCCCCTACCCTCCACTTTCAGGCCCCAACTACATTTATTTAACCTTTTCCTTTCTTAACAGCTCAAGATAATCTGTATTCCAGATCCCATCTACCAGCATACTAAGGGTGTTGCCTAAATCAGGAGGGGTACTGTTCACATAAACTAGACAACATCCTGCGTACTCCCCAGTAGGGAGGAGATAAGAGATGCTCTCACCCTAATGGCATTCGAGATTTTTAGAGCTTTCTGACAATGACAGAAGTCTTCAAAGCAGGTGTGTTTCATGAGTGAGAATCCCACTCATGCATCATCTGGCACCTGTGTCATTGTCCTGAATGCCATATGGAGAGAGGTTAAATTTACAATTTAGTTAGAATTTAAAATATTAGAGAAAAATTCAATTATTCAATTTGTGCAGATGGATGGTTAAGACCAAGACTCGTGTCTTATGCATTATGACCTTGTAGATTCATAGGTCAGGGATGAATTTTTAAAATATCACAAAATAGGGTCAATTGAATTCCAACTCTACTTGGATACACAACATCTAATATGCCACATGGAGGTATGCTTAGTGTTGAATGATGAAAATGACATTCATGGAAGGACTTGCAAGAAAGAATTGTTTATTATTGTTGTGGTCACTGTTTGGTTTATAGCTTCCTGGGGAGCTTTCCAGGTGTAATCTGAAAACAATCCCCTTATGCAGAAGGCAGGGAGAGACTAAAGAAGAGGCAGGCCCCTCCAGATTGGTAGGTGGCAGGTTTTATAAGTAAGGGCACTTACTTGTAAGAGAGACTTATCTTGGGTGGCCACGAGCTATTCAGATCTCTGTACCCACACACCAAATATTTAAAGTTTACACAGAGGACTTAACTGGGTCCAATCATGTATATCCTCCAGATGGCCTCAACAGCACATTATTAGCTCAAGGCTATGTCCTTAGGGCAGCCTCTGGTAGCAGGAAAGGCAGGTGGAACACACATTTCAAGGAAAGGGAAGGTGGGGAGGAGCCTCCAATTGCCCAGGTGAAGCTCATGGGTCAGCCTGTGGCCATGTCCTCTTGATGACCTTCCCCAACACTTGATGACCATCTCCTACAATCTCCTGGGCCCCCCTCTTCTGCAACGAGACCTGAGCCATCAGCAAGGGGTTTCACTAGCATAGAGGAGGCTTTTTGGGCAGCCATTGGCTACACCACAGGCAGATGCCACAACAAAAGTATGGATACATGTAAGAGAAAACACAGATTAAGACAATGATTCCAAAATGAGTCAAAATTTTCTCCAACAAGACCTCCATGGTTCAAACTACTGATTTACTAAGTCCCCTGGGCTGGGAGTTGGATTACCCAGGCCATTCACTGATCTCCTCGTGTGATTTAATAAAGATGATACATTAGCAGACTCATCAGGAATGAACACACAGCTTTCTTTTTATATAATGGCAGAGATGCTTCCTTGCAAGGCAGTAATAATAATAATAACAAGGCCATCCTATGTTGGGATAGTTTTTCTCAGTAGAGACATTTCAGTGTTTGGTAAGGACATGCTCTGTTGGCTGTCATTCCAGGCTTGCTGAATGGATTTAGTAACGGCTTCTGTGTGTGTAAGAACATCCTCCAGGCCAACGGACAGACAAAGACTGTGGCCAAAGGATTGTGCCAGGGGAAAACTACATACCGACCTGGCCTTGAGGAGAGGGAAACTGGCAGTTTTAGGAACTTGACCTGGTTGCACATACCATCCATTTTGATGGAGGTAGGCAGCCCTGTCAGGTGTGAACTGATGGACTGAGGGTGAGATATGTCAGACCCCACCCTCTCTCCTTTTTCAGTGGTGCATCTTCCATTTCAGGCATAGTACATTTCAATGGGTCTGGCTTGCAGCAGGACAGTGGGATCCCAGGGAAGATTGAGTAGCTCCCCCTTAGCCAGGGGTGTGAAGTAATACCCATCCCAGCAGGACATCCCATTGCAATTCCCAGTAGGTAATTCCTTTCCTAGGCATAGTGGGGGTTGGTGTTCTCAGCAGCATAGCATGTTGATCTGGGGCAATGGCTGTTTCCTGCAGTTTCCATACCTGTATGGGACTAGGGACCTCAGCAGGGGTCCCCAGTCCAGCATATGAGGCAACAGGCCTTACTAGTTGATCATTCAAGTGTAGTGTATTAAAGCCTGAGACTACCGTATCTCATTGGGCTAAGGTGGCTTTACACATTTCTAATTTAATCTGCTGCTTTCATATTCCAATTGTCCTTTTACAGTGCGCCCCCCCCACCCCCCGCTACTACTTGCAGGTTGTAGGGGAGATGGAGCTGCCATGCCATGTCATGTGATTTTGCCCAGTCCTGTACATCATGACCTTTGGCATGTGACCCCTGATCAGTGTCTTAGTCAATGAAGGTATCCATACATGCTGCTTAGCTTCTCTAGTCCCCTAATGGTGATTGCCTGTTTTGTGTAGTGACAGCGGAAAGCTTGGCTTAGACCAGATGTGGTATCTACACAAATGTAGATTCCTCTCAGAGGGAGGGCCCAATATAATCAATTTTTCAATCCCTTACCGGTTGGGAACTCTGGTGGATGGCCCCAGACTCCTTTAGAAGTTACCTTGGGCATTGTTTAGAACACACAGGACATGCTGTTACTGCCTTAACCAAGCCACTGTATTTCGAGGGCAATCTGGCCGCCATCTTTGGCAATATGCCATCCCACCTCAATGCAATGGCAGATGCTCTTCCCATGTACTCAACCTGCTCTATCTACTGAAGGGCCAGTCGCTAGGGCTTGTACCTGACCTAGAACTTCAGATTTTTGATTGACAGTGGGTGTCAGTGCCTTATGAGCCAGGATGTGGAAGATGGTGAGGATGGCCCCAGGCTCTGGCAGGTGAACCAAAATGGTGCCCCCATACATCTTAACCCCACAATGGCCTACTCATTATCATTCACCCCTTGGCTTCCCATTGTCCAAGCAATAGAATTAATCCCTTTAGAACAGCCCAAGTGTTGGGCCACCTGGGTGGCTCAGCCAGTTAAGCCTCCCACTCTCAGTTTTCACTCAGGTCATCACCATCTCAGGGTCATGAGGTCGAGCCCCGCATTGGGCTCTGTGTTCAGCACAGAGTATGCGGGAGGTTATCTCCCTCTCCCTCCCCTTCTGCTCTCCCTCTGCTCCACCCTCTGCTTTTCCCCTTACTCACAGGCTCTCCCTCTCTAAAATAAATAAAATCTTAAAAGAGAGAGAGAGCGAAAAAAGAACAGCCCAAGTGTCAGTGCAAAGGGTTAAAGGTTAGGGCTCATAAGTGATGACCAGCTAGACCACTCTGAGCTCAGCCTCTGCTGCGTGAGAGGCTCTATTTGTAGAAGCTCTGTCCCCAGCCCTCCTGGAGTCACAGACATATCTAACTCAAGTGGTAGCACTGGTTAGGAGCTTCACTGGTACTTTTGTCTTCTCAGAGGTGGCTCACTGCTCTGATTCCCAGTCCCACACATGCCCCTTCTTTGCCAGGCAGTGTAAGGGACAGAGGCATTGGCTGGGGGGGGGGAATATAAGTCCTCCAAACCCCCAAATATCCACAAAGCCTTGTACCTCTTTCACATTCTCAGGGGTTGCATGAGCTTGCCCTTATCAATCACAGCTTCTGGGGCAAGATGCTGCTTACCCCACCAAATGACTCCCACAATCTTACAGCAGTGCTTTGGCTTTTATTTTCTGTGGGTTCATTGCTCACCTTCTCCCCCAGATGTTCCAACAAAGCCTGCAGAGTGTCTTGCCACAGAGGTAAGTCTTCACATGTTACATTCTGTCATCAGTATAACGGGCCCATTTTACCAATGTGGGGAAGGAGGACAGGGACAGGTCTTGGACTTCCATTCCGTGACATATGGTGGGGCTGTGCAGGACACCTCGGGGAAGCACTAGAAAGGTCCATTGCTGCCTCTCCCACGTGGAGGCAAATTTGATCCTGTGACCCAGTGGCCAGAGGTCTATTGAGAAAAGCATTTGCTACATCCAGCACAACAGAGTCAATGCCTAAGAACATGACCAAGATATCTAAGATGATGGCAGTGTGGGGCCCAGCCACATATTGAACACTACCTTGTACGATTTTGGGGTAAGTCCACTGTCATCTGCCACAAGTCACCTGGCTTTTTTTTTTTACCTGTCAGACCATGCTGGTGAGAGCACTGGGGGCAGGGCACACAGTACCCACTTGGGGCAGTTCTTGCATAGTTTCTCCTATCTCCTTCTGCACCCCCAGGTGGCTGATACTGTTTAACAGCTACCCCTCTTCATGGGGGAAGCAGCCTTATGGGTTCCCAGTTGGCATTTTCCCCCAGCGCTGCTTTGATTACTGTAACCTGGAAGCAGAATTTACCAATAGAGCTTTGCAGAGTTTGACCTTGCAAGATATCAGTGTACACCATATTTTCTGGTACTGGAGAGAAAAACAAAACAAAAAACCTCACATTTTTGGGGGGTAGAATGCCAATTTGCAGGGTCCAAAGGATCTTCCTAGTCATAATTGTGTGCCCTCCATAATTATCAATGACACTGACGGGGCCAGGAAACTTCTGAGGGTTACCATATGGTAGAGTAACTTTAGCTCTGGTACTCTCTGGTATCCACCAGAGCCAACACTTTTGTTTTTTCCTCAGGAACTGTTGAGTTGTGAGCTCAATGAGTCCTCTGATTATCTCAGTGGTCCTCACCCAACGCACTCTTGGACTGCATCCAAAAATACCCTGGGCATAGGAGGCACCCACCCCAATAAGACTATACCCTGGAAGCCTACAACCAGCTACTCGATTGACCTTTTAGATTAATGCAAGGGCTCTTCTTTAGCATGCAAATCCTGTTTTAGAGAACACTCTGAGTATACTACTCATTAGTATATGATGCAAATATAATCAATATTAGTATATGATGCAAATATAATCAAATCAAATCATTTGCCTATTCTAAATATTCAGTGGCTTCCCGCTAGCCACGAAATCAAGTCCAAACCCTGACCCTGAAAAGTCCCGCCTCTACCTTTGTTCTAACCTTATCTGCCAGCATTGCCTCACCTTTCACCCAGACCGCCATGGTTTTTTTGCACATGCTGTTCCTCTAACTGGAATTGTCCCATCTGGCAAACTCCTATGTATCTTGCAAGAGTTACCTTCAATTTCACCTTCTCGATTCAGCCTGCCTCAGTGGAAGACTTCATTGTATCCACACCTCTGCTCATAACATTGTGTTATATGTCCTGCCTTCCTTCACACTCCTTCTAGACCAAACTCCTGGAATGCAGCGTCCATGGATGGCCTTTTCATCTTTGTGGTCATCCTACTTAGAGTGGTACCTGGTCCATAGTGGCCATGCCTGAGAAGTTTAACAAATGAATGAATGAATGAATGAGTGAGTGAATGAAAGAATGAATGAGTGAATGAAGATGTATCTCCCCAGTTGTCTAATTTAATAACTAAAAAGGGGCTTGGGAACCAGAAGAACTTGATTATTTCATTCAGCAAGGCTAGAGCCCTGTTCTTTCTTTCCAGCTTTGAGGGATAGTAACTCAGTGTGCTGCAACTTTTTCTCTTTCCTCCGATCCCAGCCTGACTTGATAAAATATTCTCAGTGATGTGCTGCTATGTACATAATAGTTCTCAGATCTCACTGGGAGTAGTGGGGACATACATATATTCCAAAATTTACTCATGATTATGAGTCAAGAGTTTCATGATTTTCACTATTAACATGGGAGCCAGATGTAATAGAGAGGTCACAGATAAATCTTCCTAAGGTTTGAAGTCCATTTGAAGTTTAGGGCTTAGTTTCTAAAATAATTGCTACTCTTGAAGACTTCTCTTATTGAATTGAATAGCATGGTTTGCAAATATTAAGTGTAAAGAAAGGCCACAGTATCTGGAGCCATGTATTACCTTAAAATAACTGTATTATGCCCATTAAAACACATAACTTTTCTTTGCGGTGTGATTGCATGCTTGATCAAATTGAAAGTTGGGTTTTCTATTTTGGCATTATGCCTTGTTTCCCTAGACAAAATGAAATTGTTCCATTATAGCAAATAGAAGCTTGATAATGGCTTGATTCGAGTTTTCGTTGGAATGCTGATCTCAGAATATTTACCATTCCAGTCTTGTTCCTAAATAGCGTGTTTTCAAATAGAGACTCTGAGCCCAGTCTGGGTTACAATCTTTAGACACTCTAGTAGTTGAAACCCCAGGGGAGAATTTCAAACCAAGGTTCTGGTTGAGGCGGTTGGGGTGCTGCTTTCCTGCTGCCACCCAGCAAGGAATCCCCAGCTCGTTGAAGATCCCCTTAGAAACAAAACACTGGAAGAAATGTGCCCCCAAGGTTCAATCTCAACTTCTCCGGGGAGGACGGACATTCGGAGATGGGTAAGCAACTCGTACTTGGCACTACTCACTTCCTGTTTCTCGGGTAGACCTCACCAAGACCTTGGGATCTTTTTTTCAGGCTTCCTCACAGCAATGAGGCAAGAAGTGACCCGTGCCCACAAAGGCTGGGCCCTGGACTCCGTGACCATCCACAACGAAGTTCTGCGGCAGACCAAGGAGGAAATTACATTGCCCCCTATGGTAGGCACCACTGGGCTATAGTGGGGACAGTTCTGGAACCAGGGCTGAAAGCTCAAATTCCACTTGACACTGACCTATGAGTGCCTCCGTTACAGCCATTGGCTTTGTGGCTGGGGTCCTTACTGGGAGACTTCAGTGCCGAAGCCTCCTCCGTTTGCTGGAGTGGTAATTAATGACAAGTGTTGGAACTCCTCAGACAGCATATCTTTATAATTTCAAGTTACCCTTGTGTTTGCTAAAATGCGGTTTTCCACATGTCTCCGGCTCCTGCTGTGGGTTGCTCACAGACCAGAGGAGTGTCGGGGCAGGGGTGGAGACCAACAGGACCTGCAGTCCTGAGCTCTAGGGCCAGTTCCAGCAGCATCCTGCTAGCTCTGGGACCCTGGTTACAGGGACACCTGGAGGCGGAAGAGAGGGGGGCCCCAAGGTAAGAAGATGCCATTGGGAGCCATTGTTTGGACGTTGACCCACTCTGTGAACTTGGGCAAGTTCTTTAACTTTTTAAGCCTCAACTTCCTCATCTGTGAAAAAAGGTTGATGATTCAGCCTTATGAAAGATGGTTGTGAGAATCAACTGGAATCATTTAGGACTCCATATAGGTACTCAGTACATCAGCCTCACTTTCCCTTTCTCTGATTTTAATTCCCTCAATTGTCAAGGAAAAGGACTGGGCCAGGTGAATTCCAAGCTCTGGCCCTTTCTGCCACGTCAAGCAAGGGTCACCTTTCTTCCAGTGTCCAATAGCCTAGTCCTCATTTCTGTCTGCCACTCCAACAGAAGCACACTTAACCTCCACATTTCCACCAGCAGCCTCTCCATTCAAGGCAACCGTAGGCTATTTCAACCATTCAGAATTCAGAATTCTTCTAGAAATTTCCCATTATGCCACTCCAAAGTCATTTCTACGTTTGTAGGTGTTTGTGAGAGCAGCACCCCATTTCCTGGCACCGAGATAGGTACTCATTTCCTAAGGCCACTGCCACCAAGTACCACAAACTTTGTATAAAATTTATTTCCTCAGAGGGGAGGAGACCAGGATTCTGAAATCAAGGTATTGGCAGAGTTGGTTTCTTCTGAAGGCTCAGGGCGGAGGGGGAGGAATCCATTCCACCTCTCTCTCTCAGCGTCTGATGGTGGCTGTAGTCCTGGGTGTTCCTTGGCTTATAGCCTCTGCCTCCATCATCACATGACCTTCTCTCTCTATCTTCATGTTCCCTCCTTTTCTCATAAGAAGGTCCTCTTCTCACAAGAACGTCGGTCATATTGGGTTTAGAGCCTACTTTAATCCAATATGATTAATTAATTCCATCTGCAAAGGCCCCATTTCCATGTGCTCACATTCAGAGGTTCTTAGTAGACATGAATGGGGGGGCACTCTTCAGCTTGCTACACCTTCTAACTATGACCTTGTAAAGTTCTGAGATGAAAAGGAACCTAAAAGGGGTACAGTTTACTGTCGGATGATACCTAAATGGTTGTGTCATTTGTGCAGTAATTGTCACCCACCGGCAATGACGGTGATCGTATGTCCTGATTTTCTGGGATTTCTCCTGGTCTTACTGTCAAACCATGTACTTTAGGTTTGGGTTTAAAAATATGGTCCTCATACTCTTAGCTCACTTGAGGGGATTCCGGAAAACACTTTGCAATTAATCTCACTCTCTTTTATTATAATCTACATTTGCTTCCCCTTACCTATGCCTCATTGGAAAGAAAAAACGGTCACCATCTTCTACATAGATATATCTTACGGGTTTATGTGATTTTCAGTCTCCCCATGATTCCCTCTAGTCTTTCTTTTCTTACTGAAAACATGTTCTATGGCTCCCCATGGCCTACAAGGCAAAGTTCAAACTCTTCAGTTTGGCTTCTAGACTTTTCCAAGGTCAAGCCCTACTTATTTTATAACCCCTGAACCCTCTGCTAAATAAATTGCTTGGGCTTTCCACCCATCCCACCTATCTTTGTACTATTGCTGCTGCCTGGATGTTTGCCCTCTGTCCTCTATCTTCCCCAAAGCTCTTCAAAGATGTCTTCTCCACAAAGACCCCCAAGCGCTCCAGCCCAGCTGCTCACCAGGAAGCCCTCTAACAAGTGTGTGCTGGTATTCAGTTCATGTCTTTTCCCCCGATTTAATGGTGAAGCCGTCAAGGGCAGCGTTGCTTTGCATTAAAGAGAAACGGGATGACAGGCAGCCACTGTCCAACCAATGCACCCTGTCCCTGTCTGTTATGCCTGTGCTAGCTCTACCACACCTGGCCTCTGGGGGCGCTCTGACTCTCCCACTAGCTGGGCCTGGCTGTGCAAACCTCACTCCCTCCTGTGACTGAGATGGTTAGAATGACAGGTTGGCTTGGCCAGCACAGGCTTAGATCCTGTGTGCTCCAGCTCCAAATCGCATTCCTTGTTCTGACCCTACGCTGACTCAGACCAGATCTCTCGAGACATAGCTCCTTACAGAGGTGACTTAGTTCTGCTGGCTAAGTCTGTTGTCCCCAGCAGCTACCCCTATGCTCAAACAAGCAATAACAGGAACATATCTGCAACCCTTAAGGCCTCAAGATAGGCCCAAGGGGAAAACTGGGCTCAGTATTTTGCTCATGCAATGAGCCCAGTGCTGTTTTATTTTTTTGGTGGTGTTTTAAGACTGGTGTATGTCTTCTTTCTAAACTGACAACCCCTATTACAGTAATGAATGTTCATCTCATAGCACCTAGTTTTTCAAAAATCGTATTACCTTATGCTTGACTCTTCCAGGAAGGCGTGTATATTTATGGGCTGTATATGGACGGAGCAGCCTGGGACAGACGGAACGGGAAGCTTACAGAATCCACCCCCAAGGTGCTCTTCACACAGCTGCCTGTGCTACACATCTTTGCCATTAATTCCACCGCGCCCAAGGACCCCAAGCTGTATGTGTGTCCTATTTACAAGAAACCCAGGCGTACTGACTTGACCTTCATCACTGTGGTGTATTTGCGAACAGTTTTGTCCCCAGATCACTGGATCCTGAGAGGAGTAGCTCTTTTGTGTGACATCAAGTAAATTCATTTCTCCTTGCTGAGGGCGCTAGAGCCAGAGCCAGCCAGGGCTAATGAAAGCCTTGGTGATGTGTGTCTTTTCTCCTCGGTAATTGCTTGATTGCTCTTTTTAAATTAAAAAGTTGATATTCTGCAATCATTTGTGTGTGTGTGTGTTTCCCCTCATATCAATATTAAAAATAAAAAGCCAGTTCTAAAGTAATGCATTTTAGCCCAGGAAATCATATTCCCATTATAATTATTTGTTTAGATAAAGTCCCATCTTCATGTCAGAACACTGGAAAGTTTGAATTTTTTAAAAAATCTAAAACAAAGTATGATTTTGTTGCATTCTAAAAGAGGCCTAATAGATGTGGGCTTTTCTCTCAAATGAAAACCACATTTCCCTAGAAGAAAATCTACTCCTGTGTGTGTTTATGCTTATATGCTATTCTTTGCTTATTGGGGTTTGGCCTTGTCTCTGTGCTTGTGAAATGGAAACTGAAGGGGTTCGGTCAGTACCCCTTAGGAGTAACAGCTATGTGGTGTGATGTGTTTGAGACAGCAAATCCACAGGGATGGCTGCTCTTGTCATTTATTTTAATTTTATTTAATATTATTTTATTTATTTATTTATTTATTATGTGCTTTGAGGCCCAGAGAACTCTGAGTCTCCAGCTCCTACTGCCCCCCCAACCCCAACTCTGCAGGAGATAATGGAGCACACATTTCTAGGCAGCAAATGGAGAAGGAAAAACAAACTCCATCAAATGAAATTAGGTTACATGCCGAATGCCTTAAAAAGCAGTGTCTTTAAAAAGTGAAGCTATTTCTTACGCTATAGCTGGTCTGAAACTCAGTATGAACCTTTATTTCCTGCTAAAGGAAATTGTCAATTTAACTAAACAGATGGAGTCCTACATTGAATGTTCATGCAGCTTCAGGGTAGGGAAGTGTTTCTTCTGGCCTTTCCGTCTAGAATGCTCTTGCTCGCCCTCAGCTAAACTCACCAGCTTCATTCCCCGTCTGTTCTGAAGGAAGGCCACATTTCATGTAGTCTTGTTCTCCTCCCATTCTTCTGTCGGTCCGATCAGAGATGCCAGTGAGAAACCAACAAGATGGTCAAGCAATAGCCCAGGCAAGGTGTCCAGGGAAGACCCCAGAAAAAAATTCCCCCATAGTCTAGAGTAGTTCCAAATAGTAGAAAATATATTGTGAAATGTACCTTGTAGGAGTGAACTCACTTATGCTCTGAGACTGGTTCAATGTCCTAGCCGTAGAACTTTCCGGGGCAGTTTAGAAACCAAGCTCCCAGCCCAAATGTGTTTTGGCATTTCCCTTGGTCCATAGGCACACTAAAGGATGGCATTCTCTGGAAAGGGTGTCCGCCTGAATTGAGGCTAGAATTTGGAAACCTCGGTGCTCGGGGAGCACTGAGGAAGTGAAGCACATTCTAGCACACCAAACTGCAGCCTCCCGAATAAAACACATGCGTTTTATTCATATTCCTGTGCAGTTGCTAACACAACTGAAGGCAAACTGCATAGTCTAAAGCCCTGGATATCATCGTAGGCTTTCAGAGAGTAACAGGTTCAGTGTTCTCTACTGACTTGAATATCTTACGGAAAACTAGAAGAGCAGGAAAGATGTCAATCTAGCAAGGATATAGATCAGACTGTTTAAGCCATGGACCATTTCCTGGGAACTTCTTCACTGATTATTTTGTTCTGTGTCAGCACTGAGGAGAGAGTGATGGGTCCTGGGGCCACCCCAGTGAGTCCTTGCTACATAAGCAGTGTCTCAAAATGGTCTTCTTTCCAGGGTGTGCTTCTCAGCTGTCCCTGGTTTTTTGCAGAGCTGGCTGGGGCCCAGTTCTGCTTTCTTTCTCTGGGCCCATTAAATGATTTCATTAGACATTTTGAGCCATTGAACTTCCATAAACACATAACCCATTTTCTCGGCAAAATTGTTGCTCTTTCACTAATTACATAATTTGCCACACTTGAGTGAAGGAGACCTGGTGAGCATAAGAGAGCAAAGGGTCGGGGACAAGATGGTTAAACCAACGGAAGCTGGGAGGGAAATAGAGTGATTTTTTTTTTTCCTCCTTGGATCCAGTCCACATATTTTCATGTTGGTCTCGGGAAAATGAGCAATGAGATCTATACCTTAGTTGTTTTAGAATTTTATTTTAGTATGGACTTTGCATCAAAGCAAGACCAAAAAAGAAGTGTCTAAAGATATATCTTCCAAAAGGGATTGGTCTTGTGGGTGATGTTGCATGAACAAGCCCTCGGATAAATGGGGAACTCCCCAGCAATGTAAGTGTGACTCAGAGCCATGACATATAAAAGAATGATTGAAGAGATTCAGGGTAGAGGGGTGAAGTTGAAGACAAGTGAACGTTTCAGTTGGGTCTTGGTCTTTCCACAGATGGTGCCAAAATGGTACCAAGACAGCTAAGGAAGACAGCATGAGAGAGAGAATAGCATGCAGATGGGAAGCTACAGACAACATTCAGAGCCAGAGGCCAAACAAATTATCCCCTCCTCAAGAGCTCTCAGTGAGTTTCCATCACCTAGAATGTACACTCCAAATGCCAAAGCCCTCAACGAGCTGGCCTAAAATAAATTTTCTGCCTGGTGGCCCACTATCACTCCACTTGTTCAATTGGGACTTTTTGATGTTCCCTGAGCGTTACACATACTTTCAACCCTGTATTGTTTCCTTATCAGGGGACACCTCTTCCGTGTAGAATTGGAACCTTCCCACACTTCTGGAGACAATGTAAAATGGGACAACCATTTTTGGAAAATAGTTAGACAGTTTCAAAAATTAAACTTCTTGCACCTCAGTAAGTACTGGACTGGACCAGCTACCATATGACCCAGACACTTCCCTCTTGGATAGGCATCCAAGGAAATAAAAGCATCATGCCTACAAAGACTTACACATGAATGTTCCTAGGAATTTATTTGTAATACCAGGAACTTGAAACAACTCAAGTGTCCCATCCACACCTGAAAGGATAAACAAACTAGGGCACACTCGTTCTATAGAATGCTACCCAGCAACAAAAAGGAACACGCTACTCATACATACTACATACATGGGTGAGTCTCAGAATTATTTTGCTGAGTTAAAGGATCTAGGTGGAAAAAAAAAAAGTGCATGACCTATGGTTGCACATATATGTAAAACAAATGAATCTGACATGAAGATAGCCTCCCCGGTTGCCTGGCAGGATGAGAGGAAGGGGGCAGGGGAAGGAGATTAAAACCCTGCGGAGAGATGTGTTCACTGTCTTGGCTGTTGTGATGGCTTCACAAGTGTCGAGATGCACCAAATGTGTACCCTTCAAACATGCACTGGTTACTGTATTTCAGTGCTATCCGAATAAACCTGGGATGAAAAGTGCCCCCTACACTACTTGATCCTTTCTGGGCTCTCTGTGAGGACTTTCATGACTTCATCCTCTCATCCCTCCACCACATGGGATTTGTTGCTCCTTCTGTGGCATTTTGGTAGCAACTGAATTTGGCGATTTTAATCTTAGGAGTTAATAATGGGTGCCCCGCTCCCCAGTCTATACCAAGCTTCTGGAAAGCAGACTCTGGCTTTTTGGCACCCCGTTAAATATTGACTGAATGAAAGAATAAATGGACAGTAAGTAACCCAGTCTGATAAATGTAGGCAAATGATGGGGAAATGTCAGGTGGGAGCCATGTTGGGAATACCACGTAAGGACTGTGTGACTACTGATGGTTCTGCACTGTTGAAGGGTTGGAAGTGAGAAGGTGGGAGAGAGGAGGCTGTTGCTCTAGACCAAACAACGTGAAATGAGGGAACTAGAGAGAAGATAACTCGAATGGAAGTAAAGCAAGTTGTTTGAAAGACGGGATGGAAGCAAAATTGGGGGACTTAAAAACCCAAGTTGATGAGATGAATAATAAGCAGGAGGGATTAATAAATAAAGCCACTTATAGTCTAGAGAGTCTAGTTGGATGTTTCTTCTGCCACTGCACTTTGGGGGAAAAGACCTTTTGCTAGTTTCTTCTTCTTTAAAAAAAAAAAAAGTTTTTATGAGAGAGAACATGAGCAGGGGTGGGGGTAGGGGAGAGGGAGAAGCAGACTCTCCATTGGGTGAGGAGCCCAACGTGAGGCTCAATTCCAGGATCCTGAGATCATGACCTGAGCCAAAGTCAGATGCTTAACGAACTGAGCCACCCAGGCTACCCAAGAGTTGTTTTCTTAGCCACGAGCTTATACATAACTGCCAGGGTCTCTGAAGGAAGATTCAATCAAGCTCTTGTGCTCACCATCGCTCCTGGTGTCACCATAACACATGGTGTTAGCACTTGTCAGGCACTGATCTAAGCCCTTGACATGAATTACACTGAAGTCCTCCTCATACCAACCCCAGGAGGTCCGTAGTGATATTATCATCTCCATTTCATAGATGAGGAAATCAAGGCACAGAGAAGCTAAAAACCCTGCCTCGTTTTATTGCAGCCAGTAAGTGACAAAGCTGGGATTTGAACCCAGGTTGAATGGGTCCAACCCATGCTCTGATGGACAGTACTGGATTTTTTTAAAAGCCAGAGACTAATGGCATAAACTTCTTAATTTCATAATTGTGCACAGAAAATAGTACATCTATGTTTCTGTGCCTTGTTAATTTGAGCAGCTTTCATTTTCTGGATGGAAATGATAATGTGCATAGAGAAGAAGCTATCAGACAAATATCAGCATTTATATGGTATGCAAACAAATGGACATTTAAAATTCAGGAATTTCAAAGGGAATTAAGAGGTTCATTTGACATGCTCTTTCTGGGTTGTCTTGAACATTCTAGACCAGCAGGTGCATTGTTAACAGGAAGGAGCTGGAGAAATTTGCTCTGGACTCCCAAGTGAGAAGACAAGAGGTCTAGAGCAGGATGTGGGCCCCCATGCTGGGCAGCTTCCTTGTCCATATACAAAAGTAGAAAAAGTAAGATGTTATTCTAAGGAACACAATTCAGCCAAGGGTAAAAGAAAGCCAAAGTGTGAAAAGTAATTCACTGTCCTAAATGGAAAAAAAGCAAAAACAAAAACAAAAAACCAAGCAACTGTGGGGATTCTTTCCATTTAAAAAGCCATTTGCCATGAAAGTAACTAATGACAGTCCTAGGTGTCTAGTGTTTTTTGTTTAAGTTTTTTTAAAAAAATGATCCTGTTTTAGATACAAAAAGTGTCACATGACAACACTCCAGAAATAGTTAGGACATACAGCATAAATCCAAAAACATGCTGGATAAAGAAGAAAATACTGAATAAATACTGAATCCACCAAACATCACCCAGAGCCGAGTGGATGTTGGCTTGTAAGCGTATTCCATATTTGGTAAAAATTGTCCCCCCCCCCCATTATAAACACTAAAAATTTACCCCTCTCCTTGTCTTATGTTGGATTTTCTGGAAGCAGACTCTGAGCTGGAGATTTGTGCACAGGATTCCCGGGAATAGCGTCTGTGCAGGAGCGAAGGCGGCAGGACTGAGCAGAAGCTGGGCTTGGATGCAGTCACTCCAAAGGCCTCAGCCACCAGCTGGGACCTGCGGAGCAAGGATGGCCCTGCAGGGGGCGCCACTTGGAGAGAGGAGCCACGCCGGCCAGGCAGCTGTAAGCAGTTTGAGGCCACACTGTTGGCATCTGGGGAACCTGGGACCTGACGGAAGCAGGGGGCGGGGGGCGGTGTCTGGACAGTGCCTCCAGTGCCTCTCCTCTTATTCTCTCTCCCTACCTCCTTTGATTTAAAGACAAATCATGAACATGTTTTCCCTTGCTTCCTTCTTAGGGTCTCCTCAGAGGACCCTAAGACTTGAGAGAGAGTATTTCTGACATCTGCACACAGAACCCACACCCCTGAAATGCAGAGTTTTCCAGACCGGCTGAAGTGGTGGGAAAGAACCTGAGGGAGGTGTGGGACTCCTGTCCCTTCTGAAAGGTGGGGGAAAGGGGGGTCCCTGCCTGAGGGAGTCCCCCCAATGTGTGGAATGACAGGACAGATTTTGAAAAGACCCCCAAACACAAAGACAACTGAAATCTGAAAGCATCGGTTCTTCCCTGCTTTTTTTTCTCAGAGCTGTAAATTCCCTGATAGTCTTTGAAGGATAGAGCTGTGTTTTGCCTTAGGAAAAAAAACAAAACTGACTTTTGTAACTTGAGCCCATGAGGGAAAAAGTAGTCCATGCCATTGCTCTTCTCTTCCAGCATCTGGTTTTTACTTCAAAAGGGAACCAGTCTTGATTTACACACAGTCTTCTGAGATGAATATAAATACTTTGGAGTACTGCTCAAGAAATGAAAATTTTCTTTGTCTACCCTGAATTGATACCAATTCTTAACTGCTCCATCTCTCCCGAAGGAGTCAGGGAGGGAGGGGTCTCCCAGGGGCTTCCATCCTGGGGGGACTTGCAAAGTTCCGTGGGAACGTGAGATGCGGCGGGGTGACAGCGTTACAGTTGTCTTTATAGACAGTTTTAATGGAACAGTTGTCCTCAGGGAGCGGGGAAATTCCTCTTTCCCTCACACATGTGTTAGGCTGGCAGCTCCCTGCCTTTCCTGACAGAAGCTGCCTCTGCACTCGTCCTTACTCAGGCTGTGTGGCTGATTAATTAAAGCAAAGCACCTCCTCTCAGTTTCCAGGCAAAACCTCATTTGACCTGGTGCAGATATTCGATGCCTGAGCTTCTCATTTCCTGGCACCTTCACAGCTGCTTCAAGATGGTGTCTATGAATGTGGGGGCTCTTTTCCAGCCTCCTGATTAACAAGTTCCTGGGTATTTCTGTCACTGGAACCCCAGCCTCCTCAGACACCTGACCTGGGGACTTCAACCTGTTCGAGGGGATAAGGATGCCATCTGTCATTTGCAGATTCCCTGTATTCCTTCCCGATTATGCAAATCCTCCTTTCTATTGTTCCTCTTCTATTGTCCTCTCAAAACACCTCCAGTGTCTATCATGATAAGAACCTGTAGGAGAGGTTGCCAGTCAAATAGAAAATACTGTTTAGTCTCTTTCTCCCTCTTTCGTTCTCTCTCTCCCTCCCTCTCTCCCACCAGAGCTAAGAAGCAACTGTTTGGCGTTTAGCTCTACCACGTCAGAAGCTTTGTCTATTATGTGTCATCCCCTCTCCTGGGGAAAGCAGTCACTTTTAGTTTTTTTCCATGTTTATGGAAATTTTTTTTTTGAGAATAGACTTGATCTTCCTGCCTGGTCAGCTTTCTCCAGAAGCTCAAGCCAGTCCTTGGCGGCCAGCAGTCAGTTGCGGTGTTCCCTGGTGCGCCCCCCCTGTAGCCCATGGAACCCTGGACTTTGGGACAGCTGGTCCAGGGGAGGAGCAGGTAAATTTCTTTATCTGGTCCTGCTCTTGCCCTCTTATGCCTGCCTGCCCTCCCTGCCCTCCAGGCTGATGCCCACTGGAGGAAGGTCAAGCTCTCACTTCATTTGTCTACACGCCTCACAAGGAGAGCAGGTGGTCGCGTGGGGCAGGCTGGAAGCCCCGGAGGGCACCACGCTCAGGACCAGTCTGTGGTGTCCCTCTCATCTTGGAGGAAGGCATATGTGGGAGGGGACCTGGGGACTACCAAGCTTTTCTCCTAACATCCTTCCAAAGGCCCTGGAAAGTCCCAGGAGCCAGTGGCAAAATGGCCTCGACCTTTCACACCACGTGTTCCCCAAATGAAGTATATGCACACTTCCCCTCTTCTGGGGGAAATGTCTGAGCTCTTTCAGAGGTATCTTGATTAGAGTTGCCTAATCCAGCATCTTTGTGGGAAATTCGATTTGACGGACACATAACGTGCAAACAAGGGCCGCGTCGTCCAGCCATGAGAGAAGTTCAGGTGCCTCCTGCCTTCATACTCGCCAATGGGAACGTGTGTGTGTGTCTCTAGGTCAATTTATGTATTAATTTGTCATTTGATGCATAATATTTAGTACCGCGATAAAAACAAACAAGCCAATCCTATGAGGCATTGATTTTCCCTTCCACAGCTGTTCACGAAGACATAAATCTAAAGTTTTGCTACTTTAAAAGCCTCCAATGCAAATATAATCTAAAATTGCTAGGCTTGGAAGTTGGGCTTTTCTGTCAGAAGATGTTTATAGACCTGCTCCCCGGAGCCTGGCCACTCATCTGCCTCCAGGCCCCAAAGACATTGATTACATCTTGAGGTCCCTTCTGATTTATTCCAACTCCATCTGATGCTGCTGAGAACCTTCCGCGCACAGGCTCCAGGCCGACCATCAGGTTTGGTGCAAGAGCAGCCCAGCCATCACGCACGGGCTAGAGCAGAGAACACAGACTGCACATGAGCAGCCACAGGGGAAGTCAGAGAGTGGTTGCTGGACTAAGGATGAAGAGGCATGGCGGCACAGAGGACACACTTGACTTTGCTTTGGGAGGATAATGCAAGGTCCTTGGAGGGAGTGGACTTTGAAGGATAGAGGGGATTTGACAAGGAAATAGGGGAGAAGAGCATTCTAGGAGGAAGCATGGCAGGAGCAAAGTCCCAACGTGGCCAAAGCAGGCTGAGTTTGGAGGAATTGGGGTCGGCAGCAGTACAGGATACATGACTGGGAGGTCTTTGACTGGGAGAGTCTGTGGACACATGCCCGTGGAGGGTCAAGAATGTTGAGGGTATGACCGTCATGGTTTCCCCTCCCTAGGTAGTGGTCTGCAGTTTCCAAAGAAGCTCTTCCTAATGTATTATCTTGTTGGATTTTCACAGCAGTCCTGTGAGCACCTGGGTAGAGGCCCATTATACAGACGAGGAAACTTGGAAAGTTGAGATGATCTGCTTTAGGGGATAAAGCCCAGGTCTTCCCACTCCCTGACCAGAGTCTTTCCCCTAAACCAGTGGTGGTCGTAGGGAGTCTGTGGGAGAACTGACTCCTTAGAACCTGCCCATTCTCCATGTTTGGAGAACTTCTGTGTGTTGGTTTGCTTTCAGTTTCCATTCACTGATTTTTCCTGGGGAAAAAAAAAAAAAGGACCACGTGGTGACCACCGGCAAATATGTCAGCGTGGGTCAGTGAATTCCTGACAGAGAGACTTGGGGAGCAGTCTCTGCCCAGAGGTCAGAGTATGGGTCTTGGATGTGGCATTGGGGTGGCCTTGGCAAAGCTGGCAGAGCTGGCAAAGACCTGTCAGCAGCAGCAGCTTCCTGGGCACTGGAACTGAGACAATGCCAGGGGGACAGGATGAAGCCACGAGCACAGAGTCTCAGGGTTAGGTCACCATGTGGAGCTTGCTGCCCCCAGAGTCCTTCTGTACCAGGATGATGGCCAGGATGGAGGCCCTGAGGATGGCAGCAGGTATCTCCTTGGGCTACTTGCCATCCAGACTGACATGACTACTATAGTCCCTGATGACTACAGTCACCTTGAACCTGGTCTGCTGGCCAGCCTAGGCCTGCTTGTGCTTTGCACATGATCTATTGGACCTTGTCCTTGAAGGGTAGCCTCAGAAAAAAGTCCATGATCTCGAACTCTTTGATGGGCAGAGAAGAGACTGATCTCCAGGGACTTGATCTTCATGTCCCAGACCTGGCCACCTGGTTTGATGTTGGGGACCCACTTTTCATCCTCCATTTGCCTCCATCAGTTCCAGGCCTCAGCCCTGGTTCTGACCACAGCAGAGACTCCAGCTCTGCAGGGCTCCCAGTCCTCCCCCGGCCACACACCTCTTTCCACGCCCTACCATAGTGCTGGCATCATCAGCTTTTGTCTCTGAGAAGTGTTTGTGAGCTCTCATCTGGTCAAACTGCCATTCTTGGAGTTAATTCTGGGAGCCCTTTCCCCCAGGGAGCTCTCCATGACAGCACCTGGATGGTGGGAGTTCGGACATTTGAGCCATTAGGTGCTAGGTGGCTCCATCAGCTTTGTTTGCCATCTCGTTTGGCAAATGATCCAGAAACCAGAGCATTGCTCTGGGGATGAGGGCTTTCAGAACAGGGGAGCTGTTTCAGTTCAGTTTCAGAACTCTTGAGCTGGATTTGAGAGGGGAAAGATTGGGTCCTTGGAAAATGTCAATTGCTGGGCAAAGCCATAGGTCCACTAGAGGTCAGGTCTGGGGGGTCAGACCACAATAACAGAAGGTGACTCTGAGCTTCCCCTAACCATTTGCCAGTCTGGAATTCTGAAGCATTATCAGGTCACAAGTTAGCCAGGACTTGATCCAAAATGGGAACAGAAACTTCTGGGCTGCGGAAGTCTAGGAGACAACTGCCGGGTCAGTCCTGTATGACTGTTGATGCCTCAGGCTGGACCCGAGATGTGACCTGTGAGGTCCTAGGCAGCCAGAGATGACCAATGAGTCTACATTCAGAGAGTCAGGGCATGGAGGTGCAGGTTGCTAGGAAGAGTCAGATTTTGTTTTTTGTTTGTTTCCTTTTGCTTAGGAGAAATGAGTAAATGGGTTGTCACCTGCCTTTTATGCAGAACCAAGGGAGGTGGTTGTCCAGCCTGAGTGTGTAGTGAAAGTGAGCTCCAGAAGGCTCTGGGAGAAGAGTCAGGCTGTTCCCAGGGGCCCCATCTGTCCCACGTGCTTGTATTTCCATGCTCTGGGGGACTCTGAAGAAGCTTTACATTGACCTTGACTCAGCACTGGAGGCAATGCTGGTTCCTGACAAGCAGGGACAGCTTCCTGACCCCAGCTCCTGGCCTCCGTGCTGAGCAGTGTGGCCTGTGATAGGCTGGTCTGAAGAATGCCCCAGGGGGAACAGCTGGCGAGAGTTTCTAAGAAGGAAGCTGTGTGCTGGTGGGCTGGTTAGCATGTTAGTCTGAGGAACCCCTTATTTTAGATTCAGGCTGATGTTGGTTTCATTTCTCATCTTGGTCACAGTGGGTTTCTTGGCTGTGACAGAGGTGCTGAAAGGTGACAGTAAGAAGGCTCACGTGGTGCTTCTTTTTTATTTGCTTTCCAAATGTGTGAAATTTGGCACATTTCCTTTTTTCCTGCAGGGCTTTAATTCTGTGAATGGACAGTGTGGGCTCTGTCACAACTAACCCCCCTCACAGGTCCCCCCCACCTTCTTTCCGGAGAAGAAGGCAGACAGGTGGGAACAGCAGGGATGAGGGGTAGAGAGGAGCCAGGTGGATAAGACCAAAGGGGCCTGTTCCCAGGCCCAGGAAGCCCAGCCACACAGACCCAGAATCCCCATTCCGATGCTGCCACCCACGGACAATGGTGAGGGGAACAGAAGAGCGGGAGATGGGCCTGGAGCACAGATTCTCATTCACCTAACTGCAGCCGCCGAGGGGGCCTTCACAAGCCCTCTGCTTGGACTAACTATCCCTGTCCCACAAAGACTAAGGACAGGTGCCACCCGTGGGTGTCAGGATGGGCTAACTGCAGAGACAAACAGTTCCTGAATCTCAGCGGCGTTAACATGAGACAATACAAGGCAGGTCAGCAGGAAATTGCTCCAGACAGGCACTTAGGAACCCAAGCTCCCGTTTCTGGTTCTACCGTCCCCTGGAGCCTTAGAGTTCTCCATTGGATCACCTGTTCTACCGTCCCCTGGAGCCTTAGATTTCTCCCCTGGATCACCTATACCAGCTGGCAGGTGGAGGGGGAGACGGTGTGAAGGATCGTGCGGGAAGTTGAATGGCCCCAGCCTGGAGGGGGCCTATCCCACCTTCCTCCACATTCCACTGGCCATACTAACGGCCGCTAATCAAGGGACACTGGAAAATGTGGTCTTGCTGTGTTATGGGTTGAATCACGCCCCCCCTCCCCCAAAGAAAGGGATCTTGGAGTCTTGGCTCTCAGTACCTTAGAATGTGACCTTGTTTGGAAATAAGCTCTTTACAGAGGTAATCAAGTTAAAATGAGGTCATTAGGATCCTAATCCAATAGACTGGCATTGTACACAACAGGGAAATTTGGGGACAGATAGATGCAGAGGGAAGATAATGTAAAGACAAAGGGAGAATGCCACCTATGAGCCAAGGACTACCTAAGGATACCAGAAGCTAGGAGAGAGGCCTGGAACAGATTCTCCCTCTCAGTCCTCGGCCAACATCATGATTTTGGACTTCAAGCCCCCAGGACGGCGAGGCAACAAATGTCTATTGTGTAAGACCCCTAGTTTGCTGGGACTTTATTATACAGCAGCCACAGGAAACCAACACAAGCTATGTGCCCAGATTTGGGGAGCATTCAACCAGCTCTGCAACGTAAGCTTCTTGTCAAAAGGAAGAGAATAGAA
The DNA here is from genome assembly GCF_009829155.1 of Mustela erminea. Lineage (NCBI taxonomy): Eukaryota > Metazoa > Chordata > Mammalia > Carnivora > Mustelidae > Mustela > Mustela erminea. The sequence continues at coordinate 85,920,725 of NC_045617.1, forward strand.
GGCTCTTTGGACAGTACCTGCCTCCCTTGCTGGTTCTACCATTCTGCCCATGCCACCCTCCCTGTGATTCTCTCCCTCCCCAGGATTTCCTCTCACCTCTCCTCACTGCCAACCCAAATTCCTCCCAGAGGAGATGGAGGGAGACCCATCATTTCTTGCCAGAATTCCCATTTGGAGAAGAGAATGGAACTTTGCTGTCCTCTTCCTCTTTTTGTTCTATTCCCTGGTCCAGAGGAGCATAGACCCTGCCAACATCTGGTTAAATGACCTCAAGCAAATCCCCTGACCTTTGTGGGATTCAATTTCCCTCTCTGTAAAGTAGGAACGATCCCACTGACTTCTTTCTCAACAGAGGAGTCAGTTAGGAAAACAATGCCCTGGCCCTTTGGAAACAGAGCTGCATTTACCCAGGAGGGAAATAATCACTGTAGCCTGAGAGACTGTAAATCCTCCCCAGCTGACTGCCCAGACCTGGACAGGACCCAGCACCTGGGAAATTTGGCTGGATTGGTGAGTGGTGGGGGCAGGGGTAGGGGGATAGTGAGCATGGCCTGGTTGGGGGTGGGGGCAGGACCTCTTTTGGTTCAGCCAGCCTCCTCCCTCCCCCAGACCTGCGGGATCAGGCTGGAGCCCTTTGGACAAGGAAGGGATGTCCAAAGCTGGAGACCCTGGATGCTAGCATCTGTTCCTGCTGCCGTGCTGAGACCTGGCCCAGCTGATGTGACAGGGGGGAGATGGGAGGGTTGTGGGGAATAAGAGGGGTGTTAATGCTGCCATTTACGGAGAACTTGTTTATGCCAGGCTCTGGGCAAGCATGGTTTCTGATGGTCCAACAGTTGTGCAAGGTGGTGAATGTGAGTTGTATAGGTAGGGCACGAGGTCTGGGAAGGTCGCATCCAGGCTACCTTGGCTATCCGGAGTCATCTTGGGCCAGTTACTCCACTGCTTTGTGCTTTAGGGTCTGAAGAGGTCAAGCGGGACATAAAAATGATCCCACTTCACAACCCAGGGCTGCTTCTTGCACAGGGACGGGCAGAAGAGAAGCAAGAGGCGGGGGCACAGGACCCTTGCCGGCAGGGGCAACCTCTGGGGACAGACACACTCCTCCACTCTTGCCTCTGTTGTGGCCTGCAACCAGGTTCTCCGAGCTCCTGCAGAAGGAGGACTCCTGGGCCCGCTCCCTCTGTCTCTGCTTTCTTCCCTCGGCCAGCCGATCTTCAGACTCTACTGGCAATGGCCAGGCTGGGGGCAGTGGTGAGCATTAAAATGGAGTAGCACTCACATGGCTCCTGGATCAGTGCCTGGCTTAAGGCAAGGACTCAGGGGATGGCGGTCTTCATTATCGTCCTCCTTTTACAGACTGTGAGACCAAGGCTAAGGGAGCAGCTGAGATTGGATTTGTTGGACTTGAACCCGAGACCGACAGGCTCTAAGATCGATGTGGAGGTGTGTGTGTTTCTATTATGCTAAAATATGTTGGCTCTTTCCTCATCTGGACCCCCCAGAGGAGGGATGGTTTTGAGCTTTGGAAAATAAGGAACCGGGAGCTCAGAGAGGAACTGAACTATAAGGGCAAGAGACACCTGTCCTTTTAGCAGTTTTCCTCGTCCCCCCACCCCCACTTTCTTTCTGTCTCCCCCAAGATGCAAGATTCTGCCCTGCCCGCTGGCCAGGTCTTCCTACTAAGGAGAGGTTTTTCCACAGCCAAGGACAAAGGGTGGGGTGGCCTGCTCGCAGGTCTGTTTCCATAGGAAAGAACCTTGCTGCATCTTTTCCTCTGGGGCTCCCAGTTGCTCCCAGTCCCACTCTGAAGGGGATCTGAAAACCAAGCTTTCTTTGTAAAAGCTGATGGGGCCATCCTTTAGGGCCACAGGAGAAGCTTTGGGCATGGAGGTAAGGAGAAGGACCTGGAGCTCGGGGCTACAGAGGAAGGAGCCAAGGGCAGGTGCTCCCAAGACAGCCTGGCAGAGGTGAAGCCTGTCCCCTCTGCGATTCCCATCAGAGCTGCTGTACTGGCTTTGGGGGCAGGGGACCCTGGGGATGAATGTCAGCACCTCTCTATGAACAACTCAATTTTCATCCTGGAGCCTCAGTCTTCTTCTCCATAAAATGGGTATAATAGTACCTGCTCATAATACTTGAGGAGATCCGGGCATTAAGCAACCAGCAGCACCTGGCTCAGTGCTGCCAGCAACTCCCTAAGTGGTAGCTATTGTTGTTGTTCACGGGTTTTGTTAGTTTAACAGACTAGTCCATCTGTTCAAATCTCTGTTCTTTGGTAGCTCATCCTGCCCTCTGTTCTAGGGAGCCTTAGTCTGTTTAGGCTGCCATAACAAAATAGCATAGACTTTGTGCTTATAAATAAGCATTTACTTATCACAGTTCTAAAGAAGTTCAAGATCATGGCACTGGTAGATTTGATGTGTGGTGAAAACCTGCTTCCTGGTTCACTGATGGTGGCTTTCTCTCTGCATCCTCGCATGGTGGCAGCTGGGGGAAGGACTTCTCTGGGGTCTCTTTTATAAGGGCACCAATCCATCATGATAACTCTGCTATCATGACTTCATTGCCTCCCAAAGTTCCCACTGCCATAATCACCACCTTGGGGGTTAGGATTTCAACATGTGAATTAGGGGGGAAGACGCAAACATTCAAACCACAGCAGGACCTGGGAGGGGGCTGATAACAGTGTAGAGAGAGGAGGTCCTGATCTGTCCTCCGTACCAGCCCATCTTTCTTCTGAGAAATTTCTGAGCACCTACTATGTGCCAGACATCTCACTGGACACTTGGATTGACACACTCTTATTGCAAAAAACACCATTGAGCACCTACTATGTGCCAGGGCCTGTACTAATGCTGGATACCCAGAGATGAGCAATGAACAATGAGAGATTCCTTCCCTCAAGGAGCCCACAGTCTAACAAGGGAAACACAAATGGACAGTGATAGAACATGGTAAGTGCTTCAATTCATTCCATTTCTTATTTTAAACAAGAGTCACCAAGCTCCTAGTATATATTAAACACTGTGCTGGGTGTTGTGGGGTATTACAGTTGGTAAAACAAGGCCTCTGCCCTTAAGGGACTCTGAGTCCATGAGGAAGCTGAGAAAGTAACTGGCAAACATTCAAGAGGGTTTGAAATACGCAGATGGCTATATGCACAAGGCCCTGGGACCCTGAGGAATTAGGTGTGAGGGATTATGGAAAACTTCCTGGTGCAGGTGACTCCTTTACTGAGGCTCTGAGGGTGGGCAGAAGTTGGGGAATCCTTCCAGGGATTTCTGGGAGACTTCCAGGGCTCTTGCCACTGACCAAAGCACCTTGGCTGTCTTGAAGGAGCACTGAAGGGCAGGGCTGAGGAGACGTTTCTTAGAGAGGGGGCTGCCCGAGCTAGGTCCTGAAGCATGAGTAGGGGCTCAGGCGGGTGAGGTAAGGGAGGACACTCATACAGAAGGAATTGCACGTGCAAAGGCAGAAGGCTGCAGGGAGTCACTTGCAAGAAATCCAGTTGGGAGGTAAGCTGGGAGCAGCCCTAAGAAGGCTTCTTAGATACTAAGAGTTTTAAGAACCTGGTCCTAGGTGATAGGGACCCAACACGGACTCAGGGACAAGGTCAGATAAGGGTTATGAGAAAGCTAATCCTCTGGAGATGGGATAAGGAGGAAGGGAAAGATGTTAACTTGTTAGGAAGAAAGAAAGAAAGAGAGAGAGAGAAGGAAAAAAGAAAAGAAAGAGAGAAAAGAAAGAAGAAGGAAGGAGGAAAGAAAGGAAGGAAGGAAGAGATAAGTGAATGAATGAATCAGACCTTGGACTCACCTTGACACTTACTTAAAAGTTCGGGGAACAAATCTTCCCAAATGTCCAACATACAGCCTCCCAGCAGCTGCAGGGCCCTTCCACAGAAGAACCGGGGCATAGTGCCCAGTAGCATATATCATACCCAGAGACAGAACCAGCAAGGTCTGTGTACACCCAGCCTTCACTCGGTTGGCTGTGCTGCAGTAGAATGCTGGCTCTCGGATCCCCAGTCTAGTAAGAAGGAGGCAGTTATAACCCAGGGAGCCACAGCAGGACATGCGGCGATGAGAGGTAGCATCAGGGAAACTTCAGAGGCTTTGGACCTCTGGGAAATGTCAGCAGTCTGCCACCCAAATGACTCTGGGCTCAGGGGGGCCACCTCCATCCGTGGAGACTTCCCTGTGCCCAATGACTTCAGCTGGGCTCTCCCAGAAGCAGACCTCAAGATGAAGATTTAAGGACAGGTAGTTTATTTTTATCTGAGAGGTGTCCCCAGGCAGCGCTAGTGCCCTACTGTGGGAACGCAGGGCAGGCCAGGGAAGGCAGCTGTGGATGGCAGGGCCTCCACTGCTTGAGGAACCTTGAGAGCCTGGTACACTCTTCTGAGGTGTCCCAACCCAGGGAGAGGAGCTGGGGTAGCTATCCATCCATCTCTGTCCATCCAGAGCTGCTTGAGAGCTATTCCTAGGGGCTCCTAGTCTGCACAAAGGCACCTGCTTATCACAGCAGTGCTGGTCACCCTTGTAACTGTAAGAGAAATGGCTCCAATAATTGTTGAATGTCTCTCTCCTGCACAGAGTAGAATCTTCCTGAGGGTAGAGGCAGCATCGCCACTTTCTCCCTGGGACCGAATTCAGTGTCTGGCACATAACAAGGTGTTCAAGATTATTAAGTATCTATTGAATAAATGTGATTCGGAGGCTGAGAAATTCATGGCACATGCCCACTTCTGTCTGAAAACCTTCTCTAGGTTCCTCTTCTCCACAGCTCCCCACCCTGGTACAGCAGAGCCGACAAGTTGTTTCCCTGCATCTGTATCGACATCCATATCATCTATGTCTATCATCTATGTCTATAATCTATATCTAATTTTGCCTTCTTTTAGAGCAATATAAACTCCAATATTTAACCTTGCCAGTGACTGCCTGGGACAAAGAGAGCTTTTCCCAGCCCCCTGTACAGCTAGGACTGCCCATGCATCTAAATTCTGACCAGTGGGGGTGCCTGGGTGGCTCAGTTGGTTAAGCATCTGCCTTTGGCTCAGGCCATGATCGCAGGGTCCTGGCATAGAGCTGGGCAAGGGGCTCTCTGCTTAATGGGGAGTCTGCTTCTCCCTCTGCTCCCGGCCCCATGCTCTCTATCTCAAATAAATAAATTTAAAAAAATTTTAAAAATGGGTGCGGAACTGACAATTGCCACTTTCAGGATGAGCCCTTACCCATGGAGGCGCAACCCTCCTACTCCCCTTTCTCCTTCAGGCTGGCTGGAATTTGGATATCATGGTGAGAGCTTGGGCAACCCCTTGGATCTTTTAGTGGAAGGCTTGGGCCATGAGAATGGTGGAAGCTAGAAGAACAGGGGGAGCGCTAATGATCAGGGAGCCACTGCTCCAGCCCTAGGGTGAACCTCTGGTCTTGTATATGAGAGCCCTTGGTTACACCATTGCTATTTGGGGTTTTCTGTCGAGTGTAGCTGAACAGGCTCGTAATCCTAAGTGGCACCCCGGAAGGAGAATGTAGACTGCCTTCTGGGCAGGGGAGGGAAGACATGACTCCCAGGTAGTGGAAGTAGAGCTTGCTGGAGTGGATGATTCCTCTGGCGGAAAGGAAGCCTCTGGCTCCTCCCACTGGCTGGCTCCGCCCCGCTCCCCCTACTCCACCCTCTTCCCCGCCAACTTCCCTCAGGGCTTCCAGAAGTTCTTTCTCCCAGAACAGCAGTTACTCTCACAGACCCTCTTTCCTTTCGGGATGCTCCAGACATCCCCCCCACCTATGGTGAGTCCAGGACTGCGAGCTGCTGCCACCCCCCTTCCCAACAGTGACATCAAAGTTCCTTTGGGGCTGGGGCAATCCCCTCTTCCCACCCCTACTCTTTAAGGGAATCAGGGAAGTAAAGTCTGCACAGTTTTCTGCAGCCTGGCTGTAAGAAGGGAATTTGAGGGTAGCCTGTGCACCACCCGCCGCCCCCCAAACCCTGCCCACACTGTGTTTGGAGGATGAGAGGTGGATCTAAAGGCAGGTAAAATACAGAGTCCCTACAAAGCGGGTGACAAAGATACAGGAGGCACAGGGAACAGCTATGGGCCCAAGTTGGCCCAGGGACACACGGTTCTAAGAGCCTAGTGATTCAGAACAAGGGCCGTGGGGGCTGCAGGAGTGGGAGGAAAACTCTAGACCCTCCACTAAGGGCTCCACCGATCCATTTGTCCTGGTCTCTCTGCTCTTCTCCCAACCTTAGTTCTTCCGGCGCGACCCTCCGGATTGAGCTCGGGAATGAGGAGAGGTCTTGGGGCGGGGCAACCCCGCACGGCGGCTCTTTCTTATACTAGTCACTAGCAGCTCTTGGGGTTACACGAAAGTAACCGGAAACGGGAGGGGTCTTACGGGTAGTGTGACCTTGGACAAGTCCCAAGCGCTGGTCCAGCCCCAGTTTCTTCTGGGGTAGCCTGAATGGGGGGGGGGGGGGCGGTCTGGCTTTCCTTAGCCAGAGGAACTTGGGGGAACCTGGGGGATGCTGGGGGGCGGGGGTTCTGGGGACGAGGGGACCCGCGGCGCTGGGTGCTGGTGGCAGGCTCCTGCGCTTCTCAGTCCGACCGGTCCTCGCCCGGAGCGCAGCGCCCGGTGCCCGCGGTCTGGGTCCGACAGGTGAGAGGTGGAGGAGGCCCCCGGCGGCTGGGGCGGAAAACGCGGGACCCCGCCGGCCCCTCCCGCGGGCGGGGCGGCCCCGCGTCGGCTCCTCCCCCGGCGCCGCCGGCCGGCCGCCCGGGATCAGTCGCCGCGCGCGGTTCCGCAGGTGGCAGCGATGGCCCGGTCCTGAGCGCCCCGCCATGGCTCGCGCCCCCAGCCCGCTCTGCCTGGCGCTGCTGCTGCTCGGGGCGGTGGGCAGGGTCGGCCCCCGCCCCCAGGTGAGACCCGTGGCCCCCGGGGGTTGGGGAAGAAGGCGGGGGGCCCTGAGGGTTGCGGGCGCCGAGTCCCGGCAGGGGCGGCCGGGACTTGAGCGAAACTCCGCGACCGCAGGCGGAGGGAACCGAAGCCCTGGGGGGGGGGAGTAGGCACTGGAGAGTTGGGCGCCCTGAGCCGGGGGCTCAGACGGCGGCCGGAGGCGGAGGCTCGGACGGCGGCCGCGCCCCCTCCCTCGCCGCCCCTGTCCCCCACCCCCAACCAGGCCACCAGCTGCCCCGCAGCCGCCCTGCGCTGACTTCTGCGCCGCATCTCCCCAGACCACTTTCCCAACTCATGCTCCTCGCAGACTCGTGCCCGCGGCCCTGGCACGGCCCCGGCTCGCCCCCTTCCCTGACCTCACCTCTCCCACCACGTCCCTGAGCCCTTCCCGCGGTGCCTGCCCCTAGCCACCCCTCTCGCTCATCAAAGACCCCAAAAGGCTCCGGGAAGACGGAGAGGGCCAGGGTGTGGACACCCAGCTCCATTACCCCCTCACCAGCCCCCCAGACCCTGCGGTGGCAGCTGGTTGTCCTTCTTTCTGACCTCCCAGATGGAACTTGAGTGCCCCCTCCCCCAGCCCCTGCGGCAAACACGTAAGGAGGCTCCCAGCGCCTCTGGGAGCAGCCGGGTCCCCCTTACACACTTGTGTGACCCCCCCATTCTGACTAACCTGGTTGACAACATATACCAGAAGGCATACTGGGACACGCAGAGACACCTTGGTCCCCTGGATGCCACTGGGGAGCAGACCACAGATAGACCCCTGCAGGCCCTCTCTGTGGCTCTCATTGCCCTCCCTGCCTTTCCTATCTGCAGGCTCCTGGGCTGGGGGCTGTAGCCAGCCTGCTGGCAGAGTGGGGAGTTGTCCAAAGATGTTGTGAGACGCTAGAGCAGAGAGGAGGCACAGGCTTGGGTGGTCTGTCTGGTTTCAAGGGAAATATTTCTTCCTGCGGCCTCTGGTTCCTACCTCAGATCTGAAGAACTGAGAGCTTTGGGGGAGTGGAGCTCTACAGGCCTTGGAATTTGTCCCAGCACGGGTGGGGGACATGGTGAGGGGCCATTGCCTTGGTAAAGGCTGACTTGAGCCTGGCTGAGAATCCAGATGTGGACGGATGCCAGCCCATTTCAGCCCCCCAACCCCAAATTCTTTTCCGTATTCATTCCTTTCCTCTACCTGTCCCCCATCCCAGCTACTGACCCTAGCTACAGGAGACACCCCAGCTTCCGCAGCACTTTCCCACAGTCCCTCAGCCAGGCCTTGACTTCCGTGGTGTACTTGGCATCTCTCAGGAGCCAGGACTGCAGACATATTAGCATGACGGCCTCTCGGGCTCATCTTTACTGCCTCCGAGTTGGGACTGGGACTGGATGGAGGTGGAGAGCCCTCCGACCACCTCCCATCCTGCTCCAGGCAGGTTTGCAGACCCGGTTTGGACTGAGGGAAGAGGGCAGGTTCTGGAGGCTGCCTGTCTTCTCCCCCAAATTCCTTTTCCCAGAGGAATCTGGTTCCTTGAACCTGCCCTTACTTCTGATCCCCTCACTCCTCAGCCCTGGGTCAGTGCAAAAGCCAACTATCCTGGAGCCCTAACAGGCTTGGGAGGGCAGAGCAGGACAGGAGGAGCTAGGCTCTGAGCAAGGAGATGGAACTTTCCAGGGCTGTTCTTGTTGCGGGGGTAGGGGGTGGGCAGAGGGGCTGAGCCTCCCTGGCCACCACAGAGATCTGAGCAAAGGGGCTCTGAGGTTAGACTGCAGTCCTGTGACACAACCTTATGCCCATGTAGAACACTCTAGATATGGGTGAATTTTGCTTTCTGTTTTCTGTTCATGAGGTCAGCAAGACTAGGGGTATGCAGACACAGAGAGAAAAACGGGTGAGAGGCTGGGCTAGTGCCTCAAACCTGCTTCCTGGAAGGAAGAACACAGAGTAAGCTGTCCACTGTCAGATCTGGCTAGGCTGGAAGTGGCTTCCTTGCAGGCAGGTGGATGGCCAAATTGACCTCTAAAGAAGGGGGCCTAGGCCACTCCTTCACTGTTGCTGAAAGGACCACCCCCTTCCCCTATTCCTTACCTCCCTAGGACCCCTGTGAGGGAGCTGGTCTATGAGGAGACAGGTAAGCCTCTGAGGCCCAAAATGAGAACCAGCCAAACCTGGGTTCAAATCTCAGGTCTGCCCTTAGCTGGTGATCTTGGGTAGGACAATGACCATCCCGAACCTCAGTGTCCTCGTCTGTAAGCAGGAATCACAACCTCTACCACAAAAAGTTATGGAGAGGACTGAGCTACTGGAACCCTGAAATGGCAGCTTTAGGGACATGGGGGAGCTGACCCATTTGTCCTCCAGAATCCAGAAGCCTTCTTCAGAAGGGCAGCCTAGGGCTTGGAGAGAGGCTGTGGGAGGCCTGAGCCTCCGCATTCTAGTGAAGGGTGGAGGGAGTCCGGGGTGCACAGCGGTCAGCATGGACTTTGTTCTGAGCTAGGCTCCCTCCCGGACACGGATCCCAGGTGGGAGCTGGGACAGGAGCCACCAAGAAACCACATCCTGCCCTCCAATTCCTTGCTCTGAGGAAAAACAGGCCCTTCCTTAGCTGCAGCCTGGCCCTGGACAGATTCCTCTGGGTGTGTGTGTGAGAGTATGTGTGTGTGATAGAGAGACACAGAAATACAGAGACAGAGACAGGTAGAGAGACATGGAAAGTGAGAGACCAGGGGGAGGAGGGTATAGGTTTTATGAGCCCCTGTTTCTGTGTGTACATGTGTGTGATCCTGTGTGTGGCAATCTGCTGGTGTGCAAGTCACGTGTGTGAAACATCTCAGTGTGTAATTGTGTGTCCAACAGTGTGTATGTGTTTGCAACCCCATGTGTGATACTGTGTCTATGGGGAGGTCTACATGTGTGTGTGTGAGAGACAGAGAGATTTTTGTGTAAATGGGTGTCTGCCGGGATGTGTCAGCACATGGGTGAGAGAGAGTGTGCTCATGATAGAATGTGTGTTTCCCTGTGTATGTGTGTGTGACCACATGGGTCGAGTATATGTTCAGTCAAGAAGGGGGTATGTGTGTGTGCGCACGTGTGTATTGGGGGCAGTGTCTCAGCATGTGAGTGTGTTCCTGACAACCTGTGTGTGTGTTTGTGTGTGGGGGGGGGGAGACTGTCATGTAAGCATGTGCTCAACAGTGTGCATGATAATGTGTGTGACAGTATATCTGTGTGAGGGTTCCCGAGCATATGACAGTGCGGGTCAGTGTTCTTTTCCCTGCCCTCTGCTCATGTCTCCGGAGCCCTTAAGAAAAAAAATAATGAGGTCAAGGAGCCAGGGGTTGGCAACCCCCACCCTTCCTGGGCACAGGGGCCAGGGTGATGGTTTGGGCAATGGGAGGTAGACAGAGAGGAAGGAGGCTGGGGGTGGGGGGTGGAACTGCTGGGGAGGGTAGGGGCCGCATCATTTGGGAGGTCCCAGAGTTTTCTTGTGGATCTCTCTTCCTCCTTTGGGGTCCTCTCCCATTTTTCCCATTTCAGTGGCCCAGAGAGACCAAGATCTTGTTCCTCCTTCCCTCAATCAAAAAAGTTTCCAGAAAAGGAAGGAACTTAATTTACACTGAGAAACCAAACTGGAGGAGGAATTGTTTTTAGGTTGGCACCCAGTCTTTGGAGACCGAGTACCTTCCTGGGGAGAAGGGAAGACTCCGCCACCTTGAGAGCATCCACTCCATCTTCATCCTTCCCTGACTGCCTTTCCTTCTTTCGCTGCCCACCGGTACAGGGCTGGAGAATTCAAAAAGATATTCACCTACTTTATGTTGCTGGATCTGTACAGTAACTCTTTGGGAAGAGCAATACGCCCATTTTATAGATGAGGAAACGGAGGCCCCACAGGATTAAAGTGAATCCTGTCAATCCCACATTAACAGCCAGAACTGGGATTTTAAAGCCAGGACTTGTGGCTCTCTGTCCAGTGCTCTCTCCAGCACGCCACTTCCTCCTGGCATCCTCTTTCTCACCTCCTGCTTCCTCCCGAAACTCCCTGAATCTGAGAGATGCTCCTCCTTATTATAACCTTCACTGGGCATCGTCTCCATTTTATCCCCTCATCCCCTTCCGAGAGATCTCACAAAGCCTGGCAGGTCCGGATTCTAAAACCTTCCAAGCTGCCCTCACCCGGCCCCATAGCCCCCACCGCTGCCCTTTTCTCTGGGCCATCTCTGCCGTCTCCACGACCGTGTCCTTCCCATCAGCAGCACCCGAAGCTCTGCCTCATCAGTCTTGGAGCGGGGACTCGTGCCAGAGGAGGGTGAAATGGGACAGGGCCTGCCGCTTCTCACGGCTCCCTGCCCACGGACGTTGAGTCCTGAGCCTACCCACATGGGTTTGCGGCTGGAAGCTGCCACACACTAAGCGGAATGACTGGTCCTTGGCAGGAAAATGTGTTCATTTTCTCCTGGGAGATGGCTGATCCTGGAAGTGAGGGAGGGGTAGCGCCCAGACTCCCCAGGAGGCCAGGCTGCACTGTCCACTCTGTCTTTCCCTTCTCTTGTAAACAGCAGAAGTCCTGAGAAGGGCTGCCTTGGCTGTACAGTTTCCATGGGCCAGGGGCCCTTCTAAGCATTAACTCACTTTTAATTCTCACAGCAATCCTGGGGGCGGGGGATAGGTAGGGACTACTATTATTCCCATTTTACACACATCTAAGTTGAGGCTAGAATTTAAAACTCTTGCACAGGGTAACAAACTTAATCTGTGGGGGAGTCAGGGCCAGGCCTGGATCTGAGCCCAAAGCCAGGGCTGTTCACCCTCCACGGTCTTACTGTGTTCACCTGAGCACTTGGGCTCTGCTTACTGCTGGTCACCAGCCTTGTCCCAGACCAGAGTCTCATATCTACCCCAGTCCTGGCCCCTGCTCTCTCCCTGGCCCAGAAATTTCTTTGGAACACCAGCCCAAGGCCTTTCTCTGCTGACAGGAACTGTCCCCACCTCTGCATTTTGGTTCCTGCTGGGTCATCCTGCTGAAATGCCCACCCTCCAATCTTGCTAGCCCAGTGTCTTCCTCAGCTCACAGTCCCCAGAGTCCCCTAGAATTGAGTCTACCTGAACCTGGCCCCAAACACCCCCTGAGCGCTTTCATCCCTTCTTTCTCTGTGATGTCCTGCTAAGCCCTTGACCTGACCTACCCCCAAGTAGCCCGAGGACTGTTTCAGGCTAGCGCTCTGCCTTTCCACTATGTGTTCCCCATCTCCCTCATCCTCCCAGAGCCTGGCACAATATGACTTCCATAAACACCAGATGGGGGCGAGGCCAGAGGTCCTGGTAGTTTGTGCTATATATATGCAGTGGGGGGAGAGAGGGGGAGGGAAAAGTGCAGTGAGGAGTTTGTGGAGACCCTGGGCTCATGTGGGAAGAAGACAGAGGACCCAGACTGTCAGGAAGCTCTCTCTCTCAGGGGAGAGATATTCTCTCCCTTCAGGGAGCCCCAGTCTGAGAGGGGACACAGCCCTGCCCTCAGGGAGCCCCAATCTGAGGGGGGAGACCCAGCCCTCCCTTCAGGGAGCCCAGTCTGAGGGGGAACACAGCCCAGTCCTCAGGGAGCTCCAGTCTGAGGGGGAGACACAGTCCTGCACTCAGGGAGCTCCAGTCTGAGTGGGGAGACCCAGCCCTGCCCTTGGGGAGCCCTAGTCTGAGGGAAGACACAGCCCTACCTCAGAAAGCCCCAGTGTGAGGTGGGAGAGATACAATCTTGCCCTCAGGGAATCTTAGTCTGAAGACAGTTTTACCTCAGAAGCTCTGCTCAGAGCAGGTGACAGGGCTCCCTCTGTCTTGAAACGCCCTGAGGTGTTTGTGACCAGGTTCGCCATCATGATGCTGTCCTTAGCCTTTAACCTCATTCCTATCCATACCCTGAGACTTCTGGTTTCCATCAGCTTCCTTTTCCCCACTCCCTGCCCCAGACACACCTGTCCCATTTCCCAGCTGTGACCGTGACCTTGCTTCCTTCCTGCTTTCCTTCTAGAAAGGGAGATCAAGGAGAATTTCTTCCTAGTCTTTCTGCCCTTTTACCACCAGCTGCTGTGTTGGGGGTCCAGGGGTGGGGATAGAAGGAAAAGGGGTGGAGAGTGGGGTTGATCCACCGGGACCGGCTGTAGTGAAAATTCTGCTGACCTTTCCGTTGTAGCTAAAAATCAAGACACTGCCTTCACTACTATTGTGTTTTATTCCTTGTTCTTTTATTTGTTTTTTAAAACAAATCACTTGACCTTTGCCCTCAGAAGAGCTCCTTCAGGTGACACTACTTGTAGCCTCAGCACACTAACTCCTAGAACACGGCTGGGGCTCTAGCAAGCCCCTTGCAGAAGCTTCCACTGGGGGCAGGGATGAACACAGGACAACCTGTGTCTTTGTGGGAGGTGTCCTTTAAACCAGGGCAAGATTACCCAAAACCAGATCCAGCATGTGCTTAGGGCACCACCACCAAGTCAAGGGTACAAGCTTCTAAAAAGTAGCTATTTTGATTTCAGCACACGTGTATATTTTCAAAAAGCCAAATTTTGTTTTCAATTATGTATGAACCTTAAATTTTGTACAAGGGGCTCCCTGGTCGTTTCAGCATCTGCAGCCTCCAAATGAGGAGTATTTAGAATCTTAAGCCTGTTCAGGAAAAAAAACACAAAGAAAAAAGGAACACCGTCCCTGGACCTATCTTAAAGAAGTGAACAAAAATTTCTTTTTTTTCTCAGAAGGGTCATTTCTCACGTGGGTGGGTCTGCTTGGGTCTCTGTGCTAAAAAATCTGTTGTGTCTACCTTATCTAAAACTTGAGGTTCATGTCCCCCTTCCTCACAGATAGGGGGACCCATCCCATTGTAAGCCTGAGCTCCTTTTTCTGGTACTTTTCTGACCCCATGACCTCAGGACTTCTTCAGGTGGGGAAGCTGAGCTGAGTATTTGATCTCTATTGTTACATTAGAAAGGGACAGTGCAGGGGTGGCTGGGGGAGGTCCTGTTGGCCTCCCAGATAATGGCTGTGTATTTCAGGAGAGATGCTAATGATGTAGCCTTACCAGGCTCTGCTCTTTGGGGGACTCTGTGGCTTCAACTGAGCTCCTCTCCCACTCTGGGCTAGCATGTCCCCTAATGGAATGGTTGAAAGTGCAGGAACCTTGGGGGCAGGCTGACTGGGCACTGGGAAAGGAGTCTACGGCAATCATGAAGTCTTGGGCCCTCAGGAACTCTGCCTTCTAGGTGAGGTCAGAGGAGACCATGAATGGACACCTCTCCTCCCCCATTACCCACTCACTCCCCAAAAGCATCATTTCAGTAGATATTTGCTGGCCACTTCTTACACATCAAGGTATGCTCTTGTCTATCGGGAGGGATAAAGATGTAAAAATATCCACCTGGAGCCCCCCTATGGTAGGACTTGCTCTGTCCCCTTCTTGGACATAGCCCATGCCTGAGGGAGTTTGGGGCTCTAGGGTACCCTGGAGATGATGAAACCAAGTGTGGGGAACAGGGGTAAGAGAGAGATTGGCTGGACCCAAAGGGCCTCCGTTTCTCCCCTCCCCGCACAGGGTGCCACTGTGTCCCTCTCGGAGACAGTGCAGAAGTGGCGAGAATACCGACACCAGTGCCAGCGATTCCTGACTGAGGCTCCCCCACCAGCCACAGGTGAGTCCAGGTGGGATTTCCTGGAGACTTTGAAGCCCCACTCCCCAAGTCATGGCCGGGCATCCTTTGCCTCTCTAGGATGCCACATTGGCCCTAGGCCTTGGGGTGCCGTCTTATTCCTCCTTATTTTCGGGAGCAGGGACCTGGCCTTTCCATTCTTGGCCTTCCTTCACACTCCCTGGCCTGTGCAGGGGCTGGAGGCCCAATGAACATGTTTATAGGAAGCATTGCTTCAGGGGAGATTGGGGCCAGATAGGCCTAGGTTCAAATCCTGGCCCTGCGATCATAGCGCCGTGACCATAGGCAGGTTATTCTAGCCCCATGAGCTACTGTTGTCCCCTTGCCTGAGACAGAGACTTTAAGACCACTTACGTACCATGCACAGGGATGGCACAGGGATCCATGTGACATAACACTGTTGGTCCCCAAAAGGCCCTGTGGGCTCAGGATCAACCCCATTTCACAGATGAGAAACTAGACAGTAAGTAACTTGCTCCAAGTTCCACGGCTGCTCGGGGCCTGAGTCCCCTTGCACAGTACCTGCCAGGTGGGAAGAGTGCTGACTATACAGTAAGTGCCCAGCAGAGCTTAGCAGGGCACAGGTTTGGGCCCATCAGCCTCCACAGCGGGGAGTGGGGAGGAGTGCGACTAGCAGACCAGGCAGGAACTCAGAGACTCTCTCTTCTGTCCCCAGGTCTGTTCTGCAATCGGACCTTCGATGAGTATGCCTGCTGGCCAGACGGGCTGCCAGGCTCGTTCGTGAATGTCAGCTGCCCCTGGTACCTGCCCTGGGCCAGCAGTGGTGAGTCCTCTCTCCGAGGTGGAGTTGGAGCTCTGTTGCCTTTCTGCCCGACTCAGTACTCAGGACTCAGAAGGTGTTTAGGCCTCCTGATGGGTGTCTCTCTGCCTGTCTTTTCCTGGGAGGCAGTTGTGGGGAGCCTCGGGAATAGCCTAGGCTAGGGCCTGTGCTGGCGCGGGAGGAGAGGGAGAGAGTGTGGGGTTTGACTTAAGAGAGACATGTAAGCCCCCTCCATCCAGTAGTCAGGAAAGGAGCTGGGTGGGAACAGATCCTAGGGTTGGGGAGTGTGTGTGTGTGTGTGTGTGTGTGTGTGTGTATAGGGATGTGTGTTTGTAGGTGCCACCTACCTCGTCATGGTGCCCGGCTACCTCCTGACTCCTCAGTGGTTCACTGGTCAGATGAATACAGATGAGATGAGAGCTTAGGGCAATGGTGATGTTGTCCCTCCCCCGACCCCCCTCACCCCTACCGCCAGTGGGCTTCCCTCCCTAGCTCACTCCTGCCTGCAAGGGACACCCTGCCCTGGGAGAGGTATGTCGTTGGAATGCAGGGACCTACGGAGGGTGCAGGGGGTGCTCTGACTGGAGAGGTAGCCAGTGCACCCCCACTGCCACCCACCTGTCCTGGGCACCAGAGAGATTAACAGGGGACCAGCACCTTTGCCTCGAGGAGCTCATAGTCTCAGTAAAGGAGAAAAGTAACTCTCATAATAATAATAATAGCCGATACTTACTGACTACCTATGCTGTGCCAAATCTGGTATCTGGTATCTGGTACCTCAAAGCAGGTATACCATTTACTCTTTACAGCCACCTCATGGTTATGCTTGTTGTACAGATGAGGCAATTGAGGCCCCAGAAAGGGGAAACCACTTGCTTCAGATGATGTAAATGGTAGACCCACTATTTGAACCCAGACTGTGCTCTTAAACACTGTGTCTTGAAGGGGCCTCCAAGGAGAAGCCAGCCCAGAAGCAAGTGGGAGAATGAAGTCATACTGTGGGAATCCAGGGGTCTTCCTGGAAGAGGTGGCCCCTTAATGGAACATCAGGGCCCCTGGCAGGGCCTGGCGGTAGACGTCCCCTCAGAACGAAGGACTGACGTCAGATGAAGCCCAGAGAGGGGTGTTGAGGAGGTTCTTTCCTTCTCAGTCTTCCAGTACACCCACCTCCTCCCCAAGGTGCGCAAGGAGAGCCAGGGCTTAGAGACAGGCACCCACCTGGTAAGATGCAGAGTAGACCAGTGGCCTCTCCCACAGCACTTCTGTGGCCTATTGTAATCACTTTATATCCCTACACTCACTTACTCCTCCCATGAGCAAGGACTCTGATTATGGTCTCATTTTACAGAGGGGGGAAACTGAGGCACAGAGATGCCAAGTGCCTTTTCTAAGCTCACAAGCTAGGGGAATAGCAGACCCAGGAATCTCTTCCAGAATCTCGTTGGAATTGGTGGAATTTCTACACCAGGCTCCCTTGAGTGTGCACACACTTGTGTGTGTGTGCCTATGTGTATGTTCCTGTGTGTGTGGCTCTGGGCATGAAGACAGGTGAGCGGCCTGGGTCTGCTGGCTGGGCACACTCCAGGAAACGGCAGTGAGCTACCTGCCCTCTCTACAAATGAAAGAGTTGAGTCCTGCAATCTAACAGTTCTTGTCAGTGCTCTGAGTGGCTCTGGGATCCTCAGCAGATGCCCGGACCTCTTTGTGCCTCAGCTCACTCGCTTGGAAGATGGGATAAAGCCAGGTGATAAGGGTACGGGGAGGATTGCAAGTTCTTGAAAAATGGCTGCTGTTGAGTTTTTCCACCCACCCTCCTTATGTGCCCCACCTCCCCAAATTCACAGGCTTGCTCTGCCTCCCGGGGATTTGGGACTGGCTGCTCGGCCAGCCTGGGCTGGGCCTCTAGACCCCAGGGAGCCAGGCCCCGGACAGGGCCCATCACTCAGCACTAAGCTGCCCCCAGCTCTGCCTGCCCCTTGCGGCTCCATCCATCACCTTTAATTTTATTTGAGCAGGAAATAGGTCCTGGTAGTGCCCATTTATGAGCGAACACGGTTTTATTGCTTTCTCCATGAAGATACTGGCCGCTGCCCAGGCCCCCTGCCAGGCTCTGCTCCCTCCCCTGACTCACCATGCTAATTCACTCTGTTTCCTGATGCTCAGGATCACAGGCTCTGCCTTTCTCTCTCCTCTCCCTGAGTTAGGGACCTGCAGAGCCATCCACCGTGGACTCCCACAGTACAGTTGCCCGTTCGGCTTGTCCTGCTGGTCCCCTTGGCAGCGGCCCGCCCCAGGGACTTCCCTGACACCCACCAGGCCATGTGGAAGCAGGAAGGGGCCAGACCTGGAGTTTCTTGGGCTGATCAAGGGAATGGCCTATGGAGAAACTAGACTCCGAATGACACAGTTAGGGGTGAAGAGAAGGACCGGGGTGTCGTAGGCAGGGTCATGGCAGGGAACACACTCAGCTGAGAATCTGAAGAAAATTTAATGGAGGGGACATTTGCCAAGGTTGGGCAGGGTTAAGGGGCCATGAAGGTATAAAGCACCAAGGATTGTAAGAGGAGGAAGCCTTAGCATTCCTAGACCCGAGCGGAGCCCGCATAGGGCCTGGGGCCCCATGGCAGCCGGAGGTGGTGGTGATGGAGAGCCCACCCAGCAGGGCTGTGGCCACAGAAAGGCCCTCCTACCTTTTACTTGTGCCTCCCACTGGGCAAACCCGTAGAGGGCAGGGAGCCCAAGCGATGCTGTCCGCACAGGTCAGTCTTCTGGAGTGCAGGGCAGGGCAGAGGGATATGTGACCACAGAAAGAATTAAATTCAAAACAATGACCAGACACTCGGGTTAGGTCCATGTCAGGAGATGGGGGTGCCGATGAGACCTCAGGAGTGTGTGAGTGTGTGCATTGAGGAAAAGGGGGTGACCCCTCACCACAGGGCTGAAGAGGTCAGCTCAGCAGCTCAGGCAGTGGTGCTGAGGAAGGTCAGAGCCCTCTTTTTTACCTGGGGTATGGCATCAGGAAGGCTTCCAGAGAGAGGGGGCATCAGCGCCAGGTGTGAAAGAACAGAGAGATGGAGAAAGGGGAAGGAGGGCCCTCCGGGAGGGGAGAACAGCCAGGCATCGCCTTGGAGATGGAGCTGGGGCCGGGCCTCAGGCCTCAGAGCCACCTGACATCCAGGGATAGGACGCCAGCCAAACCCTTGACTTCTGAGCCGTTTCACTCAGCATTTGGGACCCCAGAGGGCAGAAGCAGATGACTCAAGGAAGGAACGTGTTCAGAGGAGATGCCTGGCATTAATAAGACTTTGTGAACCAGAAGGCTTGAGTGGCTGCCGAGAGCCCGTTGCCGCCTGAGGGCCATCTAGCAGCCTCGTTTACCCACAAACAGCCGATGCGCTCGTTACAAATCATTCCAGTCTCATTAGCGGCACCCCCTCCTGATCTGTACCTGTTTGTTAGTTTAGTTCTCATTAGAGGAAAGTCATAAAAGGCTTTTACGATGGCCTATAACTCACAATTCTCAGAAACTCTGACAGGTGCCTCCCTTGAATCTTGTCAAGCCCAGGAGCTTTCTTGACAGGCCGGCAGGCCAGTGTTGCCGCAGGGAGACCAGGGCCAGAGCTTGGCCCTGGAGGAGTGGTGGCTGAGGTGGTGTCCTGCCCCAGCCCCAGCCTCACTGAGGGAGTGCTTTCTGGAGGAACTGGGGTGGGGGCAGCCACAGGACTTTTACTGTGACCATGTCTTAAAGGCCTCCTACACACCAGGCACTTCTCATGCTTTATCTCCTAATCCTCACGCCACATACCTGGGACACCATTACTGTTCCCATTTTACAGATGAGGAAACTGAGGCCCAGCGAGGTCTGCCCGAGGTCCCACAGCTGGCTGAGGGCAGAGCTAGGATTTGAACTTGGGTCTGTGTAGTTCAGAACCTGAGCTCTTCTGCGCCATGACTGACACACTACACCTGTCCCCCAACCCAAGCTGAGAGCTTTCGGTTCCAGCCCTGCCTTTGACCCTCGTTCCACTACACTGGGGCGGGCCTGGGACTCCCCACCCCGAATCTGAGCCCTCCGGTCTGTCAGCTGGGGCCTAGTAGCCCTTGCTGGCCGCTGCTGTTGCCAGGGTGCAGGAGCTAATGGATTCATGAGCAGCTCTCCACAGCCCTGAGAGCCCGCATCCACGTGGAAGGGCGGCTGTTAGCTTGATTACAGACGCCGCTGCAGTTTCCGGGCGGGGAAGTGTTTAATTGGGGGTTTTATTTCCAGCACCAGGGTCCGACTTAATGAAATATCCCTGGGCCTCCTGGCATGCGGCCGGCGGCCTCCTGGTGTTGACAAGACCAGAGCCAAGCCCCTGGCTGTGATTTACCAGCCGCTCCTGGGCCAGATAAAGCTGAGCTGATAAGCAGGGCTGGGCGCAGACCCACCCCACCTCCAGCGAAGATGGGCATCTGGGGACCAGAGGCCTGGCCAAGAATGAGTCCTGGCTTTTAATACTGGCCGCTAATGAAGGGTAATTGACAGACACACTCTCATGGGCTCCCTGAGCTTCTCAGGGACACAGTGATCCCTTGACACGGTGCCAGTCACACATCTGGGTGTGTATCACCTCCCCATCTTCCGAGCTGGCCCTGGACAGAAGGCCCAAGAATGGGGCACACTGCTGGGGATCCACACTGGCCGGAGGACCTGCTGGGAGGATGCTGGGAATGTTAGCAAACCGAAGCCCAGAAGAAGGGCAGATAAGAAATGGCACGTGGCCACGGTTGACTGTTAGCAATGAGCTTGGCTGTGAACTTATGATCTCTGAATGTAGAGAGCTGGGGCTCTGGATCCTGACTCTGCTACTTCCTGGCCGGATGAACTTGGGCAAGTCACCTGGCCACTCAAAGGCTCAGTTTGTCCATCCATAAAATGGGACTTGCCACGCCTACCTTGGAATGTGATTGTGTTGTTCAAAGGTGTCAGGCATGCCGCAGGTCAGTGTGTAGCTTGCAGAGAGGCTGTATAAGGTGCATGTGGAGAGGGAAAGCAATTGTGGGTGCACCTGTGTTACCTGTGGTATTATTAGGGTGTTACTGGTGTCACCTTGCTGTGGGCTGAGGACTGGGTACAGTGGTGGGTTTTGCCTCATTGCCATATCCTGTCCCTTCCCCCTGGGCCCTCTGCCTCCTTTCTCCTCCCTTGCTGTCAGGAGAATGGGTTGCCAGTGAGGGCTCTGACATCAGTCTCACTCCCTATGGGGTCAGCCCAGATCCCCATCACTCCTCTGACGCTGTCCCGCCACTGAAGACTGGCTTGGCCTCATCTCAGAAGAGTCAAGTCCTGGTGAAGAATTCCAGACATCCATGCAGCACATGAGAGAGGCACTGGGTCCCGAGAGGAACCCTTCCAGTTGCTAAAACCAGACCTTTCCCTGCCTTTGTTTTGGCCTGATTTTTTTTTTTAAAGATTTTATTTATTTATTTGACAGAGAGAGAGGTCACAAGTAGGCAGACAGAGATAGAGAGGGGAAGCAGGCCCCCTGCCGAGCAGAGAGCCCGATGTGGGGCTCAATCCCAGGACCCTGAGATCACGACCCGAGCTGAAAGCAGAGGCTCAACCCACTGAGCCACCCAGGCGCCCATGCCTGATTTTGTTCATAAACATACTTGAGGGCTATTGGGACTCCGCTCTTCTCACTGCTGGAAGTCCCGCCATTAGGTTGTCAGGTTTTTGTTTCTCTTCCAGGTTAAGTCTCTTAGAATGCAGGTCCTTCTAGAAGCAATGATGCTGCAAGCTAATTTGCCCTACTGTATTGCCAGATACTTCTGTCTCTTGAAGAGGGCCTTGGCTCGGGGCTTGTTTATGAAAGAGAGTGGGAGAAAGGAGAAGCGTGAACAGGGAAGCAGCCGTGGGTGACTGGAGGTCGGTGGTAAGGAAGGACGAGGGTCTGACTGACAGCCCCTGCAGGTGTCTGACATACCGGGAGTGGACAGACTGGTAGTTTGTGAACTGCAAGACAGACCCCTGGTCTAGATGGCTGCGTCCCTAATGGGCCGTTTCGGGGCAGGCCCTGGGGTCGTGGGGCTCCCATCATGCCCACGTGTGAACGAGTCTCTTCCCACACACAGTTCTCACTGCTGCGGCTCCACCTGGAAACTTCTGACCAGGGCCTCCTATCCTTCTCCATTTTCCCTCCCTCCCTTCCTTGGCACCTTCATCTCATAGCTGTCTTTAACATCTTTTCTTCCTTTAGAATTTTTAAATCTTTTAAATTTCCTCCTGGCTCCAGTTTCCCTCATTGATCTCCCGGGGCTAACCTAACCCTGTTTTGACCCCGGTTTCCTGGTCCTGGGGTCAGACTTCCATTTACCTCCAGAGAGGTAAGGAGACATTTCCTTCCAGGCACAGGTAAGCCCCTCATTCCCTCTCATGACCTCTCAGTGAACCGGGGGCCCGAAGCCACCGACCTCCCTGGGCAGGGAGATGGCGTGTGGTAGACTTGATGTGAAAGGGCGTGGGCGTAGAGAACGTCCTACCCCCAGCTCTGTGGGGCCTGTGTTTGTTCTCTCCCAGTTTACATTTATGCTGTATCTTTCTGAGGACTGTTTTTTTCTGTGAGAGTCTCCATTCCCTGAAGCCAGAAACTGTGCTTCTTCCTTCAGGCTGGGAGCTCTCTGAGGACAGGGGCTGGAACTCTCCCTCCTTTCAGACCGAGAGGTCTCCAAGGACTGTCTGTCGCTATCCCCAACATCCCCATTGAAGGGAGGAGCTGGGTCTTCCCCCTTTGAGTGGAGTGTCCCCAAGGGCTGTGCCTCTATCATGGATCAGGCATCTGATTGAGGATCATTTAGATATCATTTAGATCAGGCCATCTTTGAGGATAGGAGTGTGTCATTTTTATCATATTAGGACTTCCTAAAGGCAGGGCTATGTCTCCTCCCTCAGACTGGGGCTCCTCAAGGACAGAGCTATGTCTTCCCCCTCAGACTGGAGCTCCCTGATGGCAGGGCCGTGTCTCCCCCTCAGACTGGAGCTCCCTGAGGCAGGGCTGTGTCTTCCTCCCTCTCAGCTCTGTATGCATCTGTTGCAGGGTCTGTCCTGTCTGTGGAGTGTTGGAGGGAGCCAGGGACTGAGTCCCAAAAACCAGAAGTCACAGTGGGTGTCTGTGGAGCTGTCAGGTGGTCAGCGCCAGACCTTGTCAGGAGTGTGATTTGAGGCTAGAAGCAGGACATGGAAATAGGCTAGAGTTGTCTCATCTCAAAAGCATGGCTTCATCAGACTGCATCCCAGGATGGCCAAGAGGAAAAGGCTGAGGTGGGGCCTGGTGGCTGCCTTTCCTGTCCTGGGCCACATGGGCACATGACAAGACAGGAGGACCTGAGTGTGTGTGTGTGTGTGTGTGTGTGTGTAAGAGGTGTTGCTAACTCCTAAAGGCCAATCCTGGAGGAGCAGGGGTGACCCTTGGGAGGGGGCAGGAATGAAGGACCTGTGGCGTTAGGCCAAGGCACAGCTTGTGCATCTCTCTGCCCAGTGCTGCAGGGCCGCGTTTACCGATTCTGCACAGCGGAGGGCCTGTGGCTGCGCCAGGACAACTCCAGCTCGCCCTGGAGGAACCTGTCAGAGTGCGAGGAGTCCAAGCGAGGGGAGAGAGTGAGTTGTAGATGGGGGCTCTGAGGCAGTGAGGGGTAGCAGGGTCCCAGCGTAAGTGGAGCTGGGACCCCGGGCATCTGGGGGGCTGGTCTGTGGCCATCTTATCTATCCTCCTGTCTCTGGGGCCTTTGCACACCATGCTCGCTGGGCAGAGGTGATGTGTGTTCACCCCACTGGCCTTTGGACAAGGCCCTAGACAGCCAAGGGCCATGGCCATAGGTTATTTTCTTTCTTACTTCTGGGGTCCCTTGTGCAGCCTGACTCGGGGCCCTGCCTCTGCCCCTGTCCCCTGGGGAAGGGGAAAGAGGGAAGGGGCAGAGGAGGGCGTGGGCTACCTCATGTGCACCATATCCCTCATGTGCACCATATCCCTCGTGTGCACACAGAGTTCCCCAGAGGAGCAGCTCCTGTCCTTTTCCATCATCTACACGGTGGGCTACACGCTGTCCTTCTCCGCTCTGGTCATCGCCTCGGCCATCCTCCTGAGCTTCAGGTAAGAAGTGGGGCCGGGGGGCAGGCTGGAGGTGCTGCTCCATCCCAACGCCCCACTCTGTCCCCAGATGAGGGAGCAGCAAATTAAAGTGACCGTGCAGCAGGTTCTACTAAGAGTTCTCTGGAGAGCCTGTCCTCTTCCCGCATACGAGGCTGAAAACATGGAATAGGACACAGTATGCTTGGTCTAATCTTTACTCTGTAAAAGCATGCTTAAAATACTGCAAAAAAGGAAAACAAAACAAAACAAAACAAAACAAAAACAAATACCACATAAGGAATACACAAGGCACACCCCCCCAAACCTTAGTAGTGGGTGGCAGGATTAGGGGATATCCTCTCCTGTGAGCCTGCGAAGCTTAAGTAGGAATTCATTATGATTTTAGATAAGAGCTCAAGGATTTAGAGATTTTGCTTGCTCTCTTTGGAGCTTATCAGCCCCATAGAAGAGGTCTTCCTATGGCTAACCTTGATGAGCCATTCCTTCCAGAGGGCCCTCTTCTTCCCACTCCCTCTGCACTTGGTGGGTGCGTGGGAGGGGGCTGGGTTCAAGGTCAGGAGGCATTTTGAGTGCAGGGACCTCAGGCCACCAGCCAGCAGAAACAGGACAGGCTTTATTCCTCTTGCTGCCCCCATGGCACCTGGCACAGTGAATGCGGAGCCACAGTCAGTGCTTAATAAATGCATTCACTCAAAAAAATAAAATAAGATAAAATAAAATAAATAAAATAAAATAAAATAAAATAAAATAAAATAAAATAAAAGCATTCACTCAGTGAACATTCCCCTCCTGTATTATGAAGTATTTCTGAAAATAAAGTGGCTGCTACCGATCACTCATGGGCTCAATACCCAGCACAGTCACGCTGCCCTGGGGGGTCCCTCCCTGCCACTGCCTGCCACCCCCCCAACCAGAGGGAACCCCCGAAGGGGCTACTTATAATTCCCCTGCATCTCTATACCTCTGCCACCTTTTTAGTATCTGTGAAAATATGTAGCTGCGGGTCTTGCATATTTTTAAGAGTGTGTTGTACAACCCCTTTTGCAATGTTATTTTTGGCCTGGTGTGGCGTGTTTTTGTGAGATTCATTTGTGTTGATACAGGTAGTTCTGTTTCATTTATTTTAACTGTCACTCCAGACTCTGTTGTATAACATGTTACAATTTATTTGTTATCACTTTAATGGGTACTTGAGGTTTTCCATTTTTCTTCTCTGAATTACAAACCTGGCTACAAGCAACATTCTTACTTATGACCCCTTGTGTATTTCTCCCAGGGCGGGGGTGGGGGTAGGGGGGGTGGCTGGGGCGCACACCTCTGAGTACCACATGATTTTGTTAATTTATTAGGTGAGGTTGCTCTCCAAAATGGTCTTATTTGCCCTCTTACCAGTAATAGATGAGAATTGCCTTTGCTTACCATCTTCACCAGTAGTTAGTAGTTTTACCTAATTGTGGCGAATCTGAAGTGTGTGAAATATCTTGTGATTTTAATTGGCACAGCCTAGATTCCTAGAGGGATCAAGCATTTGCATCTGTTTCATTCTGAGAATCACTTACTCCCATCCTTTGCTTACTTTTTTTATTGGCGCATTTGGCTTCTTCTTTACTGTTTTGCTTTTCATTACATATTCTCGATCCTAATCCAGGGTATATCCTCTCTTAATCTGTGATTTATTTTCTCACTCACTTGGTGGTGGCCTTTATACCTGGAAATCCTTAATTTTAATGAAATGAAACATATCCATGTATCCATTTTTATTGACAAAATCTATCAGTAAATGTTATTAATTGATACAGATTGATTTTGCCAATTGATTAAAAAAGACTATCAATTTCTTTTTCCGCAAAGACCAAATTCCTTTATGGTCTTGTTTAAGAAATCTTTCCTTATCCCAGGGTCATAAGTTCTGTGCATTCCTTCTGGCTCTTTAGTCCACCTGGAATTAATTTTTGTTGATGGTGAAATTAAGAGACTTAATGTTGTTTCTATATACACATCAAGTTAATTGCTTCAGTACCGTTTATGATAGCTCATCCTTTCCCCTTCGGGTTTAGGGCGATTACTCTGTGATGCAGTGAGAGTTATCTTTGCCTGGGTTGCTTTCTGTCATCTGTATTCTTGCCCCGTTGTTCTATTTATCTGTCTGATTGTCAGTATCATGAGGGCTTAACTACTATAAACTCATTGAAAACCTCAGTTCTCTTAAAGTAAAAGCCCACTTTGTGGTTCTTTAGGTGTGTCTGGTGTATTCTTGGCTCTTGGTTCTTTGTATGTTTTGAGAGTTCCAGGAAAACAAACAAACAAAAAACAACCCTGTTGGAGTTTTTACTATGGCTATATTGAATTTATCAGTTACAGTGGCAAGAATTGCCACTCTCAAAATAGTGAGTCTTTCTGTCCATGAATGTGGGATTTTAAGTCTTCCCTAACAATTTTAAGCAAGTTTTATTATATCCTCCATAGAGAACTTGCCCATCTTCTGTTGGACTTTTTTCTATGTAGCCAATTAAAAAATTGTAAGTGAATTTTTGAAATTTGTTTTTTAAGTGTTTATTGCTGTTGTACATAAACGCACATCAGCAACTTTGCCAGATGAACTCTCCTAATTGGTTCTAATAATTTATGTGTAGATTATCTTGAATTCTCAATGAAGATACTCTCCTGTCTATAAATAATGACAATTTTGTTCTTTTATTTCCAATTCTTGTGATTTTTTTTTCCCTTGCACTCTTCCAGCAGTCAGGATCTGGACTATGATGTTCAATAGACATGATGATAGCTTTGTTAGGCGAGGCAATCCTTATTTACTTGAATTTGAAGGAAATGCTTATAAAATTCCTCA
The DNA here is from genome assembly GCF_009829155.1 of Mustela erminea. Taxonomy (NCBI): domain Eukaryota; kingdom Metazoa; phylum Chordata; class Mammalia; order Carnivora; family Mustelidae; genus Mustela; species Mustela erminea. The sequence continues at coordinate 85,947,116 of NC_045617.1, forward strand.
GGTAAGAATGATGTTTGCTCCTGGTGTGGTTCGATAGCCCTTATCAAGTTAAGAAACGCCCTTATATTTGCAGTTAGCTCTGCCTTTTTACCTGAAAGGATATTGAAATTGTGTCTAATACTTCCTGAATCCTGCCATGTGCTTCGCCCTAGCCCTCTGTGAGGCAACCTTGAGGCATGTGAGAGGTGGGTCCTTTCCTCAGGAAGTCTCTCTTGGGCCAAGGGGTCCTCACACACAAATCACTTGGCCTACACACGACTCTGTAGAAAAGAAGACGCCGTAGAAGGATGGATAGTGTGGACGGAGGGTGGCAGTGAGCCTTCAGCGAAACCTGAAGGCTTCGTGAAGAGGCAGGACTTAACACTGGGCCGAGAATTTTCAGGGATATGAGGAAGAAGGGCATTTTCAGAGGAAGACAAGATAGTCCCAGAGACAGGTGCATGCCTGAGGGAGTTCGTTCGCTTGAGAACTGAGGCTTGTGGAGCAGACCCACCGGCCATCTTGCCAGGAAGGAGCCCTGCTTTGTCCCACAGACACCTGCACTGCACCCGGAACTACATCCACCTGAACCTGTTTGCGTCCTTCATCCTGCGAGCCCTGTCCGTCTTCATCAGGGACGCGGTCCTCAAGTGGATGTACAGCACGGCCCCCCAGCAGCACCAGTGGGATGGGCTCCTCTCCTACCAGGTGTGTGGTTTGGTCAGGAAGGGCCCCGGGGAGGGTTGCACAGTCAGGGAAGGCAGCCTCTCCCGGCCCACCCAGACCTGGCACAAAGAAACGCAAAAGCTGCCCCCACCTGGTCCTCAGGGAGCCCCCAGTCTGATGGGGACAGGCAGTCTCCCCTTGGGGTCCCCCAATCTAAGGAGGTGGACCCTCTCCCTGCCCCTAAGGAGTTCTGTCTGAACCAGGAAGGGGATTTGGGAAACGGACCCAGGCTGGACTCCCAGCTCTGCTCCTTAACTAGCTGTAGAGCTTGGAGTGAGTCACTTAACGTCTGTGGGTCTCAATCTTCTTAGCTGTAATGGGGCTAATGGCTTCTGACACCACCATAGCGATTCAGTGTGCTAAAGCAGGTCCAAGTTCTTAGCGCTGGCCCTGGCAAGAAGGCCTTAGCTCGCTCCTCCTGCATTCAAGGTGGGAGGGTAGAAGCTGGAGCAGGATGGGGAGAGGGGCCAAGGGAGGCAGAGGGCAGAGCTGTTGTCCCCTGGGGACCCTTTCTCTGCCCCCAGGATTCTCTGGGCTGCCGCCTGGTGTTCCTGCTCATGCAGTACTGCGTGGCAGCCAACTACTACTGGCTCCTGGTGGAGGGTGTGTACCTGTACACGCTTCTGGCCTTTTCCGTCTTCTCTGAGCAGCGCATCTTCAGGCTGTATCTGAGCATAGGCTGGGGTAAGGCCCACAGTCCTTCGTCTCACGCGCCCCTCCACCCCAGCCTGTGGCATGGGAAGTGGGAGACCCTGACCTCTCTCGGGACTGTCGCCCTCAGGCCACCCCCAGGAAGCTGGCTTGGTACTGAGAACACACTGCTCTGCCGGTGGAGCCAGGCCTGCTGGATAACCCCAGATAATGGGGCTGTGGTTACCCTCCCCTCCCTGCACAACCCTTCCCACTCTATAGAAGCAGAGGCCTCCACCCTGTCTGACCAGATACACACACACACACACACACACACTGGTGGCCATGGCACGGTCCTCAGATAGCTCTAAGACCCTTGGGGAGGGAGCCCCAGGCCCTGAGGGAAATGGGAGAGTCCTGGAGCTCCAGGGAGGGTGAGTGCTGAGGGGCTGTGGTTCTGTCAGCCAATGATGATGAGGTGGGCTCCGAGGATCCTGGCAGGGCAGGGCTGGTTAGCCAGAAGCCCACTGAGGAAGGGTGGACCGCGGATGCGCCAGGAGCCCAGCTGGAAATGTTCTAGCCAAAAAAGTTTGCAGAGAACCATTGTGTCTTTTTTTTTTGCTGGAACATTTCTGGTTGTGCTTCTGCCTCTCGCCATGTGGGATTCTGATGAGGACAGGGACTGTGACCCCCGCCACCGGAAGCCCCGCAGCCCCCACCCCCCACGACAGGGAAAACGAATGCAACGGGAGTATTCATTTTCAGGAGCCCCCCTGGGACAGAGCCAGAGAACCTTGCCCCTGGCCCTTCCGAATCTGCCCATGGCCCTGCCCCCCACCACAGGGCCCTGCCCTCCACCTCTAGCTTGCCATTCAGTCATTCCCTACTGTCATTCCTTCCTTCCCCTGCCTCAGGTTGCTCTGACCACTCTGCCCTGACCGCCGACCTCCGGGGACTCACGGCCTCAATCAAGGCCACGTGAAGTCCCCCTCGCATACAGGCTCCTCATCCATTCAGCCCGCCTCCTCAGGAAGCCTCCACTGGTTGTCTGGCCCTCTTAACCTCCCTGTTCCTGTCCCTTCCCTACATTCCTTTCTGCTGGTATCTGTTAGCCACTTGGCTCTCTATGGCCCCATTGTAGAAGGGGGCCTCTAAAGGGAGTGATCAATATCTTGAAGACACTGAGGCTCAGATAGGGCAGGGTCTTACCGGCAGAGTAGGCCCTGGAACCAGGCCTCCTGACTCCCCGGCCCCGGGCCCCTGCTGCCTGTCATGGAAACTTCTCTGTCCTGTGCTGCCTCTTGAATCCCCTGAAGGCCCAGCTGAGCAAGCTTGGGCCCCTGCACAAGTGGGCAGGTGGCCTGGCCTCTGGGTCCAGCTCCCTGCTCCCACTCTTCCCTCCCCCAGGGCCCATCTCTCCCTGTTCTTCCTTCCTCCCCTCCTAGGCTAGGGCCGTCAACCTGGCAGAGGGCAGCTGGAGAGCCCTGCCGCTAGTTGAGGGTGGGTGGCTTTACATCACTGAGGGGAGCTCTGGGAAGGCTGTCCTTAGGGTGGGGGACCACGCCTATCCATTCTGGGAAATAGCATCAGCGCTGTTAGTGCCTGTCTCCATGGCGACCTGAGGGCAGGAACAATCAGAGGGACCGTGTGATGTATGCAGAGGAGTGGGGGTGGTTGCTGGAGGGTTGGTGGGGGCACATGGCATCCTAGGGGTTTCTGAGTGGGAAATGAGGGAGGGGCGCCCATCTTTTCTTACCACCTCATGCCGTGGCTCAGGGTCTGAGGGGGCAGAGGGGTAGGACCAGGGGGACCTTCCTTCCATCTTGAGGGATTGGGATGGGAAGATACAGGGAAAGACAAAGGGGCAGGGACAGAGGACACAAAGACAGATCTGCAGAGAGCTCCATTGTGGGTCCTGGGGACCTAGTCCACGTTGCGGTGTTTGGAAACAACTTTCAGCTTCACGTGCTGGCAGGAGAATCAAAATGAAAACTCGGACACAGCTGGGGAATCCCCAGAAGACATGTCAGCTTCTTTTGCCATCTGCCAGCAACAGGGTGTCCCCATAACACACCACAAAGAGGCTGCCTGGGGGAAGGCACGTGATGGAGAAGGGAACCATTACTTCTCAGGGCCAGTTCTATGTGTCTTACTTTGGGCTTTTTCCCCGTCCAGCCTATCTTGTTGACTTTCTAAGTAGCGGAAAGATGCAGCCAGCCGAGAGCATGTCGTGTTTGCGTGTGGCATAGCTGTGCCTCCATTTTAAAAAAGGCTTTGTTAAGGAGAGGCTGATGAGTGAGTGACGTTCGCCGGGTCTTGTTGATAACATGAGTGAGCTCCCCAATCCTGGAGTGGGGTCTCAGGGAGAAAGGTCAGCAGGTGACTGGGAATATCCAAGAGGGAGGCGTCCACAGGCATGCGTAGCTCAGGGAACTGGCAGGTTCTTGCCAGGAGACTTTCCCTGCTCTCACTGATAAGTCAATCCACTCGTCATTCCTTCCGTCCATCATCTTTGAGCATCTTCTGTGTGGCGTGCTATGTTCTGAGGCCTTTGGAAGCCACCCGTCCCTTGTGCAGTCTCATGAGGGCCTGTTGGTAAAGCATCATGGATGCCCAGAGGTCTGGCCTGTGTGACAATAAATGACCAGGGAGAAGGAGATCCGATGAAAACTGACGGTCAGCTGCTGTTTCCTCCGTCCCGGTCTTCTCTGTAATTCCAGGCATCTTTCCTGCTCAGGAGCTGCTCTTGGGGACATGGATCGTAGCAACAAGAAAGGCTGGGGAAATGTGCTCTTGAGGGAGACCCCTTAAGGCCACACAGGCTTAGGCACGGACTGCCCCCCCACACACACTCACATCATTGCGTGCGCACCTCAGTACGCACACTCTTACCTAGCTCAGATGCCCGCATCTCCCACCCTGCAAGAGGCACCCTTAGGGACAGGCATGGGGAGCTGGTGCAGAAAGCCACTGAAGGTGGTTGGTGTAGTTGTGGGATGGCAGCCCTGCGTTCTAGGTTCATTCTAGTCCCACCTCTGCCCTCCTGAGCTCCTGACTCATCTCTGTCCGTTGTGAGGATGGGCAGTCCATTTGGGCGGGGATCTGGGTTCAGTGGGGCTGCATGCCTCTGACTCCAAGTCTCTAACAGGGATGCAGTCAGGCTGTCACCCCGGGATGTTGTCACCACAAGTCCTCACTGGGGTTGGAGAGTCTCCCACAAACTCCCTTGCAAGGCTGTCAGGAAGCACAGGCCCTTTGCTGCCTGTTGGCTGGAGGCCTCCGCCTCTCACCACAGGGGCCTCCACGGGCTCTCTGAGCACCCCCACGACCTGGCAACTGGTGTCCTCCAGAGTAAGCAATCAGATTGAGAGAGAGCGCCAAGGCAAGCCTTTTCTAACCTTTTAAGACACTGTTTTATAACCTAATCTCAGAAGTGACATGCCGTCCCTTCTGCGCACATTATTGGTCATGCAGACCGATCCTGACACAGCGTAGGCTACCCCACGGTGTGAATACCGGGGGCTGGGGGTCGCGGGGGGCCTTCCTAGAGGCCACCTGCCACACCAGCTGAGTCTCAGCCGAGTGCAGAGTGTGGACGCTGGAGCTGTTGTTACACTGGGCCACTGTGCAGTTAGCTGGGCTCTTGGCCTCCACGTCAGGGTCCCTACCTCCCCTCCAGGCTTCTGCTCAGCCACCTGCAGTGAGAGCAGGCAGGGCACAGGTGGCCGGAGGGACTTCCGGTGCCTGAAGGAGTTGACTGAGTTGGGCACAAGGGCCACAGCAGGGGGAGGAGGACAGCAGAGGGTTGGCCTGTCCCCACCTCACTTGCATGTTCTCCACAATCCTTGGTCTTGTCCCTCTGTTACTTGGGTGTCTGCATCCTCACCCCTCAGCCACGACTTGCGGACGAGCTCTGACAGTGTGCCTGGGAGGGAGGGGCGAGGGGGTGAGGACAGATACAGCCGTAACACGGTGGGATCCTCTCTCTGAGGAAGAGTCTGGTATGTGGGTTGGGAAGTGGGTGTTCGTGCCGCCTCCGCTCTCCCGTGCTCCCAGACCAGCCTAGTTCCACACCTGTTAGGAAGTGGTTTTATGGTCAGGCAAGAGAAGGGCATGGAGGAGGAGAGGCCTGGGGAAGGAGAGGCCCCTGGGTGCGCCTGGTGCTGGCTCGGGCCTGCCAGCCCCTCTCCCCTCTCTCTCTCTCTTTCCCTCTCTCCTCTCAGGTGTTCCCCTGCTGTTTGTTATCCCTTGGGGCATTGTCAAGTACCTCTATGAGGATGAGGGGTGAGTGTCCTGCTCCTGGGTCCCCATCCTCAGACCCCACGGGATTCCTTGGCCCCTGGGGCACGTCGCTACTACCTGTTGGGAGAGTGCACTGAGGGACCAGGAGCTTCCTTTACAGATTCAGTTCTCTAGGACCCCTTCCCTGTCCTTCCCCGGGACTGTGTGATGGCAGACGGTGCTGGGTCCAAGGAGCATGTAGTGGCTTTTTTGTAATAATTATGAAATGTCTCTGCTATTTTGTGTATAGTGCTAGGCACACACTTGAGTGTTTGTGGGTTCCTGAAGGGGCCATGTGTGTCTTTCTGACCATGTATTTAGGACTCTGGCTCTGGTGTGTGTGTGTGTGTGTGTGTGTGTGTGTGTGTGTGTGTGGCTTGAAGAACTCTGTGTGAGTCTGTGGGACTGGTTGTTGGGTGGCTCATGGTGGTCGTGTCTGTGTGCCCCTGGGCCTGCTCTGTGAGCTGGGGGCTCTGTGTCTCCCCCTTCGCCACCAGCTGCTGGACCAGGAACTCCAACATGAACTACTGGCTCATCATCCGGCTGCCCATTCTCTTTGCCATTGGGGTGAGTGACGGTGTGGGGGCGGGCGTGGCAGTTCTGGCATCCGGAGCTGCTGCGGAAAGGCCGGGAGATTGTGGGTGTTTTGAGAGAGCCCCCAGCCGCCGCCTCCTGTCTGCCCTGCAGGTGAACTTCCTCATCTTTATCCGGGTCATCTGCATTGTGGTGTCCAAGCTCAAAGCCAATGTCATGTGCAAGACGGACATCAAGTGCAGGTGATGTGCCCGAGTTGTCTCTGCAGGGTCCCCTCGGCCCTTGTTTCCGGAAGAGACGGACAGATCCTGGGGTGCTGAGCTTGGGACCCCACATGAGCTTCTTCTCCCACCTGGGCCAAACTGGGACCCCAAGCCTTGTCCTTAGCCCTGGACCTGGGCAGCTCCTAGGCTTCTGGGGGTGTTGACCTCTACTTCCCCCTTGCCAGGCAGCCCAGCCCAGTGTGTCTTGGGTGGGAGTGTCTGCTGCCCCACATGTGGGGTCGGGGCACAGAAAGGGGAAAAGAGTCCATTGGGAGAGATCCAGAACAATGTCTTCACCCCCCCACCCCCTAGACTTGCCAAGTCCACCCTGACGCTCATCCCTCTGCTGGGGACCCACGAGGTCGTCTTTGCCTTTGTGATGGACGAGCATGCCCGGGGGACGCTGCGCTTCATCAAGCTGTTCACAGAGCTGTCCTTCACCTCCTTCCAGGTGAGCCCGTGACCCCTCACTCGCCGGGTCGCAGAGCGGCAGTGGGGTAGAGACCGGCCCGCACCGTGCTGACAGACACCTTGGGGCCCCGGGGGGAAAGCGGGCTATGCCCAGAGTTCTGTGGCTGGAGCAGAGCCAGGGCTAGGATCGGCGCCCAGCACCCTCACGTGGGACAAGACGCCTTCCCAGAGGCAGCCGTGGGCACCCTGCCTGGCGTCACAGCGGCCGGATCCCAGGCTGTTGCTGGGCGCAGACACCTCACCAGGGGCTTTGCATACATTGTCCTCGCAGCACCCCAGGAGGCGTGCGGGTCGCCCAGTTTTACAGAGGGGGAAACTGATGCTCGGAGGTGTTAAAACAAGACGTGCCAATCACATAGTTTTCAAAGCCAAGGAGTCATCCTCTCTCCTAATATTAGCTGACCCCACAGGCACAGATGTATGAGAGTCTGGTCGCAGTCCCTCAGGAGGCCTGTGGAAGGGCCACACGCATGTAGGCCTGTGCATGTGATCGTCACGTATGTGTGCACACACACACACAGATGACAGCTCTGGAGCACCGAGTGTGCTGAGTGAGCAGACGGCGCCATGGTGGGAAGATGGCCCATGATCAGAGGACTTCCTAGGGTCAGACCTCCTCAAGGAGGAAGAGCTTCTGCAGTATCTAAGCAAGGGGTCTTCTTGTAGCTCCAGAAAGGAAAGGAGAAGAAACCCACCACGTGGGCTCTGGGCCTGCTGGGGCTGCCCATTCTGAGGAGGTGGTTGTTGGGACTAGAGCTCCAAGGAGTTCAGGGTCTCCTGTAGGGCACCTCCTTCCCGCTTCCTCCCTGCTGATGGGACTCTTGTTTCCAGGGGCTGATGGTCGCCATCTTGTACTGCTTTGTCAACAATGAGGTAAGGCCTGAGGGGGAACGGTGGGGACTCATACAGGATGCTACCACTCTTATAGGCTGTTCTGGAGTTGTCAAGGGGGACTCCCATCCATCTTTTCAGCTGAAACCCCCTACATATCCCACTAGGCACTAGACCTGAGGAAGCGTCTTGTCCATGCATTGTTTTCTGTACACGGGTCTCTCTCTGTCTCTCTCACGCACACACACAGGCATACCCTAGTTTGTGTGAACTTGGGGCAAACCCAGCCTGGTGTGAAGGGGGTCTGGAGTGAACAGGTGATGGTTAAAAGATGATTCAACAGTAGACGTACCCAAGTCCCATACTGGGGCTTTAATAATCACTATCTTATTTGTCACTGCTTCCCCCACCACCACCACCAAAAAAAAAAAAAAAACACCCTGCTAAAATTATGGTTTTAATATTCCCATTTTTCACACACGAAATCATTGGAGAACAGAGAGACTAGGAAGCATGCCCCAGGTTTGGCCTGGAAGTGGAGGCAGAGCTGGGACTGGAATGCATTCTAACAGAAAGAGGGATGTGCCCACTGTGTGTGTGCAGGGGAGAGCCCCGCCTGCCATGGCAAAGGGGCGCATTCCTACAGGGGCTTTCTGCTTGCTGGAGTGGAAGAAGGGGGCTGCTGCTAACCCCCACACCTTCTCCTTTCCTGTGGCTCCTCCTGGACCATAACCCTCCCCTCCCTGAGACCATCAGCCTCTGGGAGGGGTACCTGTGCCTGTGGTGCCTGGGGAAAGCCCCTTCCACCCAGGTACCCAGTTTTGTGCTGGAGCAGATCAGGAGCAGCCCCACACCATCGGACCGGGTGTCACAAATGCCACAGCACCCCTCCCCCTTCCTTCCAGGAGGGAAACAAATGCTAATACTAGATGTGGCACCGGTGCCCTCTGGGGAAGTAGCCACAGGGGAAGGACCCCGGCAAGGAAGAGAGGGTGGGAAATCTTCCATTCCAAACTCTAGGGAGCCATTGGAGGCCTCTCTTAACTCTGTTCAGGCCCAGGTGAGGGTTTATATCTGTGAGTCTGGGGCTCAAATGACCCGAGGACACAGCTCCTCAAAGAACCGGTGCTCCTGGTGTGGCCTCTGTCACTGAGTCTGGGAGTTCAGAGATCTCAAGAGTCTGCATTCATACATTACTTTTACTTGCGCTGTGGGCATGGGGGACATGGCGGTGGCAGTGTGTAGGGACCTTGGTATTTCAGGGAACCGTGCGTGGCTCAGAGCGCAATGCGACGTGGTGGGACAGAGGTGGGACGCGGGCTGTGGCTTCAGGTCCCTGCTCCCATCCAGGCCCCACCACTTAATGAGCTGTGCAGCTTTGGGCAAGTCACATGCCCACAGTGGGACACCTGTCTCCTCTTCTGCAAAGTGGAGTTAATGATGCTCAGAGCACATGGATCTCTAAAAGGGAGGGAGATGCTTCCTAAAGGTTTACTGTATATGAGGTGCTCACATGTTTTAGTAAATGCAATCTATGCAGCAGGGGCTTTTGTCATTATACAGGTGAGAAAATTAAGCCTTGGCAAAATGAAATGAATAGCCCCAGTTCAACAGCTCGAAGGTGGTGGGGCTGCTGGACGGGGAGGGGTCTCCACTAATGGTTCAGCGCTGGGAAGGGGAGGCAGGGCCAGGCACAGAGTGGCCCACAGAGGCATTCTGGCCGGTCTCCGAGGGCTTACTGGGCTTTGTGGGGGGGGGGGGGGGAGGAGAGGAGGCCGGTGCAGAGAACGCTCACAGGGGCCTTGTCCTCCAGATAGGCCCTTGCTCCACGGGAGGCACATGAGGTACCAGCAAGCTCTTCCCCACACCTGAGCCCTCCCAAAGAACTTCCTAAAGAACTGAAGAAAATGCTGAGAGACAAGGAACCGGCAGCTCCACAGGGCAGCACTTCCCTCAGGAATGGCTCTCAGCCAGAGGGGTGATGTGCCTGCTGGCCCTAGCACTGCTGCTTTACTTCCCAGGAACAGGGCAGGGTGGCAGGTGTCCCCGGTGCGGGCTGGAGTGATGAAGCTCCCTTCCGTGCCTTCTCACCTTCTCGGTCCCTCGCGGTTCCTGTTTCCCCTTCCTCCCTCCTCTTCCCCAAAGCCTTGCCGGCAGCACGTGCTTCCCCCAACACACACGCATGCCAGCCTTCCCCACCACTTCTGCAGAAAGTCTCCTGGACCCTGGCTGAGTTTCCTCCCAGCTCTCTTCCTCAAAGCCCATCACCTCCCCGCTTCATCCACCCCCCAGGGCTGGCCTAGTTTTGTCAGGAGGGAGGGTCAGGCACACATCCCACTGGATCCTTGGCAACTAATGACCCCTCAGTCACCAGATCCCCAGCTGGTCTCTCCCAGGCTTAGGCTGTGGGGTTCAAGAGACCTGCTCAGACACTTGCCTTGTTCAAGTGCGCTGCCCAGTTCCCAGAGACGCCTCAGGCCCTGGCTCCTCCAGGCACCAGGACAGACATGTCCCCTTCACTTGGCCACAAAAATACACGTGGCTCCTGGGCTGAGATCTCTGTCCACAAAAGCTGTTCTCCAGGCCCAGGGCTGCCATGGCAATGCCAGGTACTTGTGACCTGAAAAGATGGCCTGGACATGGGTCCTGCCTCAGCTGCCAGGAGAGCAGACCTGGGGAGGGTAGAGGAGGGGGTGGTTTTACTGTGGCTCACGTGTCCTCTCACCGTGGCTCTGACCCAGAAGCCTGAGTGTCAATCCCAGATCTGCCACTATCCAGTTGTGGCACATGAGCAGTCAGTTTGCCTCTCCCCCCAAGTGTAGACAGAATTGAGTGAGCTTCACCCATTCCTCCCAAATCCCAGAGCCTGAGGCCTGGCCAGACAGGACTTCAGAGGCTGGAGTCGGATAAACTTAGCAGGTGAGGAAGTGTACCACCATAAGCGCAGGGACAGGTGTCTGGGACTCGTGGCGTCACCCCCTCTGTTTCACTGTAGTAACTCAGTAGCACAAGGAGCCCTGTGTCAGATGCTTGTTTTGTCACTCGCTCCTTCCCTCAGCTCATTTACAAAGCACATGTGGAGGGCCTGCTGTATGTGGGGCATGGTGCTAGGTCTGGGGATCCCAGATGAGGACAAGGTGGTCCCGGCAGAAAGGGCAGCATGGGTCAGAGCTCTGAGAAGTCCCAGGCCCATCCCTTTTCCTGCTGGTGTCCACAAAACCACCTCAGTCCCTGAAGCAGCTTCCCACAGATGTGCCTCCATTTACCCTCCTTCTCCCCAGCCTCTGCAATTAAGGCTGTGAGACCAGATGGGCCTCCATGCTGCTGCACAAGCAGAGGCTCCTGTCTCCCTGGGGTGTCCCTGTACCTCCTGTTGGCACACTCACCACAGGTCCTCAGCCAGGCAGTGAGCTGGTGTGGAGCAGGGCAGCTGGACGCACAGTCCGCTCCGCCTCCCTCTGGCACCCACGCCTGGGTCCCCCATGCTGCTGCCCGAGACACCAGGGTGGTCGTGGGCAGGCAGGCTCTGGCCACGGGGCTCCACGGGGCTCCACGGGGCTCCACGCTCCCTCCTCCTCGTCTTCTCCCTCCGGCTCCGGTCTCCACATTGCTCTCACTCTCATTCTCTTCCGTTAAACAATAGCGTGATGGATTGCGGAGGGGACTTAGCTGAGTCACAGAGTTTAGAGATGGAAGAGACCAATTAGATCATCAACCTCATCTCTCTCCTGAGGAGAGGCGGAAAATAAGAGACAACGATAAACGGTTTTATTGGCATATTAATTTAGTCGCCCAAAGGCCTTGACTTGTGTTTCTTAATATAATGCAGTGGATATTTTTCCCCCTTCCCTGCTAATGTAATAACGGGGCCATTTCGTGGACAATTGGTTTGCATGATGGCTCTTGTTTCCCTCCTTTTCCCACGGAAGGTCCAGCTGGAGTTTCGGAGGAGCTGGGAGCGCTGGCGGCTCAAGCACTTGCACACCCAGGGGGACAGCAGCATGAGGCCCCTCAAGTGCCCCACCAGCAGCCTGAGCAGCGGGGGCACCATGGGCAGCAGCGTCTATGCAGCCACCTGCCAGGCCTCCTGCAGCTAAGACCCCCGCCCCTGTCCTCCCTGTGGTCTCGCTGCTGGCTGGCTGGCTGGCCATCCCAGGTGGGAGAGCCCCTGCCGGGGCTTGGGCGGGATCGGGACACAAGCTTGCATCCATCCCCGCTTTCCCTTCCCAAAGCCATCAGATGGGCAAACGGGCAGTGCCTCCTGGGACCTGTGGCCACATTTCCTCTGTGGAGAAACAGCTCTGCTAATTTGATCACCGTGGCAGGAGGAGAGAAAAACCGATTGCTGCTGAACTGAGGAGGATTTCTTCCCATGAAGCCACCAGGCCCCTGGGGTACCCCAAGACAGAGCAGCAAATCAGCCCCGGACTCGCACTCAAGGTCAATGGCTTATTAGCGGGATTGCGGCATGCGAGAGAAGAGGCTCGTATGACCCAGCCACACAGAGCTGCCAACCTGCTTGCCTCCGGTTGGGTCACCGTCCCCACCACCTCCCCGTGAAGGGATGCTTCTCCCACGTCTGCGTTGCTTGTTCACCCTCCCCGGTCATCTCACCACCCAGCTTCTTGGCAGGGGCTTTGTCTGGGCTTCCAGCGGCAGCTGTTTCTAGAAGTGGCTGTGGGTGGTGTTGGGCGTGAAAGCTGAGAAGGTGCCCAACAGGTTCCTTTGCTGGTGCCCACTTCTTACATGGGTGCCTGCCCTGCCTGGGTGCCCACTACCCTGTGCCCAGGGAACAAGGCAGGCCCACTGCTGAGGAGCCCAGCATTTGGGACGAGCTCTGAATTCTGTTCTAGAGATGCTCCAGAACCCTCTGGGGTTCAACAAGGAAACCTCAGGACCACCTGCACCGAGGGGTCCACTGTACCTGTAACTCTCGGGAACCCAGAGGGCTGAGAGCTTTACTTCCACCTCTCAGGGGAAAGGCTTTTGTGACCAGATTATGTATCCCGTTAGCATGGGTTTGGCTGTGCCCTTGACTTTAAGAGACTTCTGGGGTAAACTACCAGTTACCGCTGCTACCATAGAGGCAGTCTTCCCCTATCCTTGGTTTCTTCCCCTTGAAAGTCCCCCACTTGGGAGCTTGCATATACTTGATTCATTTTTCTTTATTGATGTGAACAGTCTGCATGTGCAAATGTGCGATTCTGATTTCCCCCACCTGATGGAAAAAAGGACAAAACCATTGTGATTGTGGTGGTGTTGGGGGGACTGGGGCATAATGCATTTGACTCAGCCACAGTTTTGAGCTCATCAGTGTTTTCCCAGCCTCCGGTTTCATCCCATAAACAATGAGCAGCTGAGAGGCTGCACAGGGGAAACCTCTCGGTCCTGCTCCTGCCATGAGGAGAGGGCATACAGGGCAGAGACCCAGACAGAAGGGAGACAGGCAGCCCAGGGAGGATGGCAATGGAGTCTTTGGATGCAAAGGAAGTTTCCAGAGTAGGAGAGAGCTTTTAAGGGAGTCCGGACCACCTGGGAAGGTACAGGGAGTAGCTTCAAGTGAATTCCTCTATGGGTCCATCTCTCCCTCCTCCTCCTTAAGTGGTGGGCGACCCTCCCCCCAAACCTGCACCAGACACATTTTTCTGTGCCTCTCCGAGAGACATGTGATGTACAGGGGAAATAATAATGGGACATAAAACACATCAAGCAGAAAATTTCTTATACTTCAGCTTCAGTGGAGTGTTGTATCTATGTTAATGGGGAAGTTGAACCCCAGGCTAAAGAAGAATTGTGCAGAGTTGCTCCTAGAGAAAATGTAGAGAGGTGGGGGATGCGGTAGGGGGGACCCCTGCTTCCCCGGAATAAGGGAGGATTTTCCAACAGGCCCCACTCCTTGGCTTTCTTTTCAGATAGGGGTAAAGGAGGAGGTGAGCACCCGTGAGTTGATGTGGGATACAATTCTGGTGCCAGTGTTTCAGTTTGGGATAAACTGGAAGATTTTGAGAATCATTAATACACTGCATAGCAAAAAAAGAAAACCAGATTGATATAGCCTGAGAGAAATAAATTGTTGGGGGGGGGCAGGAATTGTGGGGAGAAAGTGTTTAGTTAGACACCAGGGATGCTCAGATAGTTTGGTTTAAACTGTAGGTAGAGTTCTTTTCCCAGCTGGCACTGATTCCTGATCTCCGAAAGCTCATCATACCCCCATGTTCGAAGCCTTATAACACTAAGAACCATCTCCTTCATAGATACGTATCAGATACTGAAGAAGTATTTTCTTTGCTCCAAGACCCACACTATTAATATTCATTTGACTGGCAGTGTACTCCCGCCAAACTATTCTCAAGCTCTCCTGAACTAAATATAACTCGAAGAGATCTGGAAACACTCCCAAACACTCCCAAATTCCACTAACTGTTTACATGCATGACACTGAAGTGGGAAGCTTGCTGCACACAACTTCTCTGCCTCTGTCCTGAGGGTACGACTGCTGACCAGCAGGTGTGGACGGTGTGTATGTGTGTTTGTCTGTCCACTGCACAGCCAGCAGGGGCTGAGGACTATTGTGAACTGATTCTGAGTTCAGCACTCTGGCCAGCTCCACTCGTTAGGGGCTTAAATCGTGTTGACCCCATCTTTACTCATGTCGATTTTTAGAACAGCTAAATCACAGAACTGAAACAAACCACTTACACTGCAAAGCTGCCTTTGAGACAACTCTCCAGATTGCCTGCATGATTTTCAGTTGCCTCAAGGCAATCCCCACCGAACCCCATACCAGCTGTGTTTTTAAAGACTCAGAGCAGGGAAAGAACGGCCCTCAATGAAGTAAGTGAGGAGGGAGGCTTGCAGAGGTGACTTGGGGGAGGGAGGCTGGGCTCTGCCTCCAAGTCCAGGGAGGCCTCTGGGAAGGATAGGTAAGAAACAGAAATAGCGATTCAAGATCGTCTTAGTAAAAGCCAGCAATGGGTATCTGGAATTTCTGTTAAAAAGGACTTGCAGCCGCAAAAGGTAGGCAGGTCAGCTAGTGAACACACCACCTCTTCAGGGACTTCTGCCGAGAGTAGGGGAAGGCTGCACTTCACCATCGCTACTATAGTCCATCATCCTTGTCTTAAAATGAAGAAATTGAAATGAAGCAGAGCACACACACACAGAGCAAGGGAGCCATTTTAAGTATTGACTCCAGCACTCTGGTACTGGGTTGGCTGGGTTTTCTGATGCGTCTGGGTTTAGTTCACAAGTTGCTCCGCCAGCCACACAGAGTGAATTAAAAGAACTGGAAAAAGGTCCAGAAGACTAGCAAACTGGGCAGCGTTAGCCTAGCAGAGACGGCACAGCCCATACAAGGGCAAGTAGAGTCAGCTCATATCTACACCCTGAAAGGCTTGGTTGCCTCATCAGCATGGGTCGTGTTTTAGCAGCTCCTGTCTCCATCCAAGGAGAGAATACTCTGTGTGTGTGTGTGTGTGTGTGTGTGTGTGTGTGTGTGTGTGCGCGTGTGTGTGTCCTGTGCACAGCAGCATAAAGTTAGGAGATGATGAGTCTGGAATCATCTTACCCACTGTGAAGGTCATGGGACCACACAGTCCAGGGTGAAGATGGGCGGGAGCCTGAGCCGTAGATGCTTCCTCTCCATGCACAGACAGGATTCGCATTATTGCTAATGCCTGCGACGTGCTCAGGGAAGATAAAATATATTCCAGAGGTTTATTTTCCCTCCACTGAATTGATTCTAATCTGCGGTGCTGACCCTGCTTTTGGCTCCTACAGGGCGCCAAACTCTATAAAAATTCTCAAATAAAATATGTCGGCTTCCTCTGCTAAAACAGTTATGTGAATGACATGCTAAGTATTTCAGTTGAAACCAAATTAGTATCAACTCAAAACTTTTTTTCCTTTCTGTTGCTGGAGCAAGGTTTTTCTGGGAAAGAAAATGTGAGAAACTTCTTTAAACAACATTGCCCTGCCGGGACAGTATTCTCTGCTGGCTCAAAACAGCTCTTTGGCCATGCCTGGAGGGCCAGAACAGGAAGTGTTGTTAAGCAGTGTCATTCAAACACTTAATGCCACAGTGTGTCTACAGTATCTATAATTACTTCTGCTCTGTTGGTGGCTACTGATTGGCAGGAAGCAGATAAGCATAATTGTTTCCCCATTAACGACCCAGATCTCTTGGACTTTGCCTGCATTTGAATCTCTCAGAGGGGGAGAGTTTTTGCTTCTCCCCTTTGGCCATCTTAGCCGGTTTCTGCGGACCTGATCCAGGGGGTGCATTTTCTCTCTGATGCACCCCAGCTCCTCCCCACCCCCCACTACCTCCCTCACGCCCACCTCCCCCATCCTCACCATGAGCTTCCCCAGGCTCCTCCCCCACCTGACCATGTAAGGAACGCTGTTCTCTCAGCTGTGACCAATTTGGGGGTACAGCTGAGAGTGAGGCACTGCCAGGGCTGAAATGGTGCACGGTACTCCATGCTCTGGGGCAGTGAGGAGCATGGCAGCCAGCGGCTTGGAGCCTAACTTACACTGGGGTTTTGCAACCTTTCTGATGGAGCCTGTCAACCTGCACAATCTAGCATGACTAATTGCCACTGTGTCAGAGCAATCCGGGAGAAGGAAAACATAAACAAATGAGAGTGTTGGGATGTGCTGGGCAAAAACTCCAAGGAAGTTTGGAACATGTAACAAGTTAGGGTCTTGGCTTCTTTGTAGGGGAGCTGGAGGGACGAGCGGGGCAGGTCAGGAAGAAGCAAGATTTCCCCCAGACAGGGCTGGACCTTGCCAAACCGTTCACACTTTACTTCCAACTCTGCAGTTCTAAGCTCCTCCCACAAAACGTAATCATGTCCTCAAGGCAGATCAACCTCAACATCCCACTGGTTTTGGAGGGGGTTCCATGCAGAGTTTCAAACTCCAAGAGAGAGGTGAGCCAGGCTCTCAGGAGCTGGATTTCTTTCTTCAGTGCTCTTGGGGGAAGTCTGCTCTTCATGAATGTTTAAACAAGATAACTTTCATGCGATTTCTTAATATATAAATTCATGTACAATACGACCTGCGTCTATAGGTAGCAAACATGTATAACTCCTTGCACAGACGTGAAATGGATGCAGACTCGTCCCTAATTTGTCTTGTAAACGTCAAATAAAGGTCTGTCATTACTGTGTCCCTCTTGCTCTTCCTTTGGGAGAGGAGGTTTTTTGCAATGTCAACCCAGGTGACAGATGGTGCAGTGGGAAAACACAAAAGATACCGTTTCCAGCCCAAGGGGGGGAAAAAGCCCTTGCTCATTACTGATTTTCATCTTCAGAGCACTTACCAAGTACTAATTTATCCATCGCAGCCTTTATACAGGGACTGCACTGCCATTTAATTAGAGAAGTTGGGTGGTCGAGTGGCTTAAACAATGACTGGCGGCCAAATGGACGTGTATTTTAATTCCACTCATTCATTTGATCTCCCCTGTCTAAATGAACTCAGTCCATTAAATCCATTTTTTCAAAAATGTCATAAAAGCACAAGCCTTGTGTGCAGAGCAGCCACAGAATCTGAATGGAGCTGCTGTTTAGAGATTCATCTTCAGAAAAAGGAACTTTCCTCCAATTTAAATAGTCTCTCGCTCTCCAGGTTTGTACCTCACTCTTCCAGCAGAGCAGAGGAATTGCAGATTCTCCCACTTCCTCCACCGTGGCAGCTACCCTTGCTTGCAGACCCACGTGCTTATCTGAAGGTTTCCCTAAATGACCTCTTCTCTAGACAAGCGTTGGGGTTTGTCTCTTTCAAACCCAGTAATTCTTCCTCCTGAGAGCAAACAACAAATACAGCCAGCTCCTGGTATGTGCATCTTGGATGGTCTGACCAATCTTGCTTTTGACTTCATTCACTCGCCTGTGATATTCTCACCTCTCCCTGTCCTTACTCCACCACTCAGCAGCAGGAATAAGATGGAGCTCAGCGCTTTCTCTCCGTGCCCCGATACCCAGGGAAAGACCTGCCCAAACCAAGAATGACCAGCACGTTTGTAGGATGTGGAAACCGGACAGGTGCAACCTCAGGAAAAGAGGGTGCACTCTGGCCCAACAGGTTGTAACCTCAGGCTGAACCAGGGATAAGGGCAGCTGCCTGCTCTGCTGAAATTCTTGGCTTCCAGACTCACTTGTGTTCCCATGTAATATAGAGCCACGTTCCAGAGGCTGATGCCCCACAGATGGGGGGTAATTGACCCCCCCACCCCAACCCCCACCAAATCTCTCACCGTCCTTTCAAAAGCCTGTGCTTTAAACACGAGCAGTTCAGTGCCTTTCAATACCTCTTGCTCGCTCTCTCTCTCTCTCTCACACACACACACACACACACACACACACACACTAAGGAGAATACCGAAAATGGTCTCCCTTACCAGAAACAGTGGGAAGAAAGCCCCAGCAGTGCAAACTGGAATAGAAAACAATGTAGGCAGAACGTTGGAGAAGATGGAAAATCAGACCCAATATTGGGACAAGGAAGAAGTAGAAACTGAGTGTCTCCAAAGGTGAGGAGGGGTAGATGGGAAAGATGATGAGGCCAGAACCTAAGAAAAGTAAATAAGGAAAAACAATAGACTGTGTAAATGTGGGAAGGAGAGGTAGTAAGACACAAGGAAACTGCAGCGGTGGGGAAAAAAAGGGAGTTCCCAGTGACAAGCCCATAGGGAGCCAAGTTAGGAGACTCATCTGTAGCCAGTGTTATTAACTCCTACTTCCATAAATCTGAGCTCTTCCACTGAAGAGGTCTCTAATCCTAAACTGTGATAGAATCTTTTCTTTGGTCCTAAGGCTCCTTTTAACGAACATAATGATTTTAGAAAGTGAAAACGATCACAGCCTAGAGTAAATCCAACCATTTTTTTCTTCCCACTAGTACAGTGCGCTAGTGTTAGAATGAATTACTGTGACTCCTCCTCATGTAGGACCAATAGACCAGAGGATTTATCTGTGTTGCAACCTTCCAGAATAAAATCAATAGATAAGGATTATAAATACCGAGCAGTCCCATGCCACGAGATGGACTGCTCTGGGGCTGAAGCAGGCGGGTAACACCTGGAGGGGATTTACAAGCAACTTCTTTTTTTTTTTTTTTAACCTTTCCATATCTCTAGAGTGAAAGAGCAAGGACTTGAAATAATACATAATACATTTACAGAGACTTTTCAGTTCCAATGACCTAAAGTAGAATCAGAAACAGAGCTCAGGACTTGTGTGCGTTAACGACACACATTAAATAGCTACAACAAAGCAGCCACAGTTACTGTACTAGTTCGGTCCAATCTTCAACATTCTCTAACCATTTATGTGCATTTCTGTACAAAAGAGACAAGTGAAAAAAAAAAAAAAAGAGACAAGTGTTTTATCACCATATATTCTGCCCTCCAGAAAGCTTCAGAACTTTAAAAATGCCTAGGAAATGAAATTTACAGTTTTACAGAAGCTCAAATGGTATCCACCGATTAGACGGCACTTTACAATGAAACCACCCAGAAGTCCTTTCACTTTTCAAGTCCTGGTATGGGAAGCAGAGACTGGAGAACCAACATACAGGAGACACACACTAAAGACATCTCACTGTGACGAAGCTAAGCCAACGTCCTTCCAAGAGCATCCTTTGGAAAGGTACAGTAAAAAATCAGATGAAAAGACATGTATACTGGGGCACCTGGCTGGCTCAGTCGGTAGAGCCTGAAACTCTTGACTTAAAGGATGTGAGTTCAAGCCCCACGTTGGGTGTGGAGCCTACTTAAAAAAAATACAATAATAAAAAAAAAAAGACGTGTACACTCATATAAAAGAAATCAGGCTACCATACAAATTATACTGTGTTGGAATATTCTTAGTAATCAAGAGGAACGTCCATAACACCATATGTTACATAAGGTATTTACAAAAACACCTTCTCTCAGAAAACGGTAAAGATCACAAAGCCTGCCAACCAAGGCATGATGGGGCCACAAGCCCAGAAAAGATGCCATAACCATGGAGTCCTGGCATCAGCTGCAACCACATTCTCGCACATTCTCCGGGTCCGGAACGCCACTTGCTGCTCAGATACAGCCCTTCTTTGCTTCTCAGTTTCCTTCACGGACTTAGTCTTGGTCTTCACTCCTCACCTAAGAAATGCAACAGTTGATGAAATATTCTGTGTCTACGGTGCAGAGCCTCTGAGGGTATGCCAAGCCACCTGAAACCCAGCAATGCCCCCAAATTGGAGTCATCCCCATAATGGCATGTGGGGCTCGGGCAGCCTCTGTTCCAGCAGCCCACGTGAACAGACTTTCTTCACCTGCTCTCAGAACGTTGCACTGGTGTAGATTTCTAAAGGCTGCAGCAACGAGATCATGCACACCCTGTGTAGACTTTTTGGAATCCAACCACCTTCTCCTCCTTGGGGCTGGATCCCCCAAAGCTGTCATGTCCTAACATCAATTTCCCATTTGATCAATCTCTCTTTAAGAAATGTCCTCCCAACTGCCCTACGCACCCTGCATTTGCCTGCCTTTTACGAGGCATGAGGCTTCCTCTGCTTCTGGGAAATGTACAAATGTTAGGAAATTCTCCTCTTTCCATAGAGTTCTTTGAAGATCACAGATAGGAGCAGAACCTGGTCTCACCCGCTAGAAGTGCCAGATTAGTTAAAGACATTACTTTCTCACTGATGAGAATCTAGAACAGAGCAATTCTTTCATATGACTCTGTGCCGCTTGACCACATGAGACGAGTAGCACTGCTGAACTCAGTCTAAATCTCGGGGGAAAGTCATTAGAAGAAGCGCGATTAAAACCAACTCCGCATAACAAATCCATTTGTGTCCATAGAGATGGTCCGCTGTAAATCAACGGCTAAATGTATAAAAAATGCTCTGCCTATAAACGCATATGCTTTTCCCTAGGAATCATCAAAATATGACCAGTATCATTAGCAAAGCAGTGGGATGAGTAATCACCGTAGGAGAGAGGTAGGAAGGGAGATGGACACATAGGGGAGGTGTGTTGTCTGTACCGGGGGGTCAGGGAAAGACTTTTGGGTGATGCGACATCAGACAGGCCTGACAGGAGTAAGGGAACAAATCCCAGGCTCATCCAGGGGAAGTGCGTTCGAGGCAAAGGGGACAGCTCGCGCAAAGAGTGCGAAAGCAGAGGCCGCTTCTGTGTGTTGGAGGAGGGGTCAGCAAACTATGGCTCGCTGCTCAGTTTTATAAACAAAGTTTTATTGGCATTCTCATCTGTCCACATATTGTCTCCCATGGCTGCTTTTGCTCTTTGATAGCAAAGTTGAGTCATTGTGACAATTACGGTATGTACGCTCAACAAAACTATTTCCTGTCCAGCCCTGTCCAGAGGAAGGCCAAACCTTTTACTTTGCTAACCCCTGTGTCTGATGAACATGAAGGAAGTGAGTATAACTGGGAGAGGCAGGTAGGGGCCAGATCACTTAGGGCCTGGTAGGATAGAACCAATAAACCACCAACCAACCACCACACGAAAGATGTGTCCCCCAGGGATAGGAGTTCAGACATCTCTTTGCCAGCTCACTCCAGCGTGCCTGTCTGAACTCTGCCTCCTTGCTGGTCTGTAGGTTCTCAGCCGTTTTTCCCTGGTGGTGGCGACATGCACATCTGGCAATCTCCCATGGACACACCCCCGCTAGGCCCAGGCGAGCCAGCAGGTGTAAAACACAGGGTCACCTTGCAGACACCTTAATAAAATGGCAAAATGAACATTCATGAATCACAGTAATTTCCTAGTATGTTAAATGCGTCACAGGGCACAATGAGAACCACTGCTACGGAGTACGTTTTCTAGCATTTTTTTTCTCATTTGAGCAAAACTCCATACACAAAACGTATTCAAAAACCTTGCTACTCAAAGTATGGCTGAAGACCCATAGCATCAGCGTCCCCTTGGAACTTATTTGAAATGCAGAATCTTAGGCCTTGCTCCAGACCTATAGAATCAGAATCTTCATTTTAACAAGATTCCCGGGAGATCTGAATGGTCACTAGGGTTTGAGACCACTATCATGATTGGTCTCTAAGTATTCTTTTTTTTTTTTTAAGATTTTATTTTATTTTATTTTGACAGAGAGAGAGATCTATCACAAGTATGCAGAGAGGCAGGCGGGGGGGGGGGGGAGCAGGCACCCTGCTGAGCAGAGAGCCTGATGCAGGACTTGATCCTACAACCCTGAGATCATGACCCGAAGGCAGACGCTTAGCTCACTGAGACACCCAGGCACCCCTCTAATTACTCTTTTCTAAGTGTCTGAGATATGGTTTTAAATTTCAAAGAGGTTAGCTTATTTATACTATTCATACTAGTAAACACTGGCTACAAAATAATGGTTAATAATAACTAAGGATTTGCTAAATAAATAATGATATATTTATCTATACAGAAATATTAGAGGCTGGCAAAATCAGTATTGTAGAAAGATGTGGGAATTTTTTACAGCTTATCATGAAGTGATAAAAATATCAATTATAGGCAGGACTAAGACTAAAACAAATGTATAAATGATAATTAAAGAACAAAATGTGGCTCTTATTAATCTAAATAATACAGTAATGATATAACTAATAAAATCAAAGAAAAATAGGTGATAGGAGGTGTACAGCAGTGTAGTTATGCTGATTCCCTCATCTTTCATAGCCATTGGTAGCAATATGTAATTTACGGCTAATAAATAATGTTATAATTATATTTAAAAATGGGAAGTTGATTAACCAATCAGTCAACAGGACTGAGTATTGAGGAAACGGAAAGAAGTAGGGAGAAGGTGGAAATACTAACTTTTTACACTTGTTTTTTACATAATCTGAACAAATACTGGCTAAACATCCAAAGGACTAAGTAATAAAAGTGTAAAAAAAAAAAAAAACTTTGGAACAGAAATCTAAGTTTTCTAAATCATCAAAAGAAACACACACACAAAGGGGAACACAAAACAAAACAAGAAACAGAGACCAAGTGGTAAAATCACCCATATAAACCGAAAGCGTAACGTGTGAGAAGGTAAACAAGCCTCAGTAAATAAAAATGAGCTAACCTCACCTAGTAAAAGAAAAATAGTCCCCTCATGTCTTACAGAGTAAAATTCAACTATCCCCTACCTACAAGCCACACACCTGACCAAAAAGGCTCGGGCTGAAAACCACAGTGTGCACTGAGGCATACTTGACAAATTCAAACAAAAAGCAAGCAGGGGTCCCGAGCTTAACATCAGATGAGGACGGATTCAGGCAAAAATGAATGAAGAACACAAATACGGCTTTTTATAATGATGAAAGGGGGACACTCTGTAATGAAAAATAGGCTTTTATATATTCCCAAACCTGAGAAATACTAAAAAAATACTATAGTCTCATGAAAATGATTGATCAAAAATGGCAAGAGTCTATCAGCACATTACAAGAACAGTACATTAAAATCAAGAGTCATTTATTCCAGGAATAAAAGGATGGTTTAATGTGAGTAAATATATAAACTGATTACATTAATTGGTTAAAGAGAAAAATCACATCATCAATCTCCACTACACTGAAAGAGATTTTGTGAAATGCAACATCCATTCTTAATTTAAGAAGGAAAAAGCCTTTTAATAATATAAATACAGATGATAATTATCCATCCACTTACCACAGAGCCAGTAGCACACTTAGTGGGAAAATACTAAAACATGCTCATTAAGGTCAAGAACAAGACAAAGACATCATTGACTATCATTCTGATTTAACATTTTTCTAGATGTTCTAGCCACTGTTATTGGAAAAAGAGAAAAAACAAGGGCATAAAAGCTGGAAAAAGAGTTAAATTTTACTTCACTGGAAAAGAAAAAATCTATGTGGAAAATCCAGGAGAATCAAGTGAAACACCACTATAATTAGTAAAAAAAAAATTCAATAAAGGACAAGAGCTATAACAAAATTAACATGCTGAAATCAACAGTGTATGTGCATATATATGGAACAACCAGTTGGGAGAAGTACTATAAGTCCTCAGAATGCATCACCTTTTCCCAAGCACCCTAGTCTCCCTCTTGTCACCTTTTCCCTAGGTGGTTTCCTGTGACTGAAAGGCTATCTCTTTGCCCCCGCCTCTTTTTCTGGGGAGTACAAGATGCTCCTTCAAACTCAATACAATGTCACCTTTAGCTGACTTTGGCCCTTCCCAACCCCTTAGTGTTCTGATCCCCTTCTCTATGCTCTGGCCCACATTTAGCCATCACACCATCATAGGGCTTACCACACTATCCTGTAACTATCTGATTATTGGCTGCCTCTCCCATTTGACTGTGAGCTCCTTGAGAAAAGGGACCTTGTCTACATTCTCTGTGTGCTCAGAGCCCAGCACCAGGTCTGGCAAAGTTAGTTGCTCCATCAACCCGCACAGTAGATACTCTGTTAGGTTTCTGATTCTATTCACAAGAAATGGCCCAAACCTGAAGACAGGACAGACCGGACAGATCAATGGATAAAGATGGGCAGATAGATACGGAGAGATATGATATAGTCACAGAAGTTTAAAAACCAAGTGCTGGTTCATAGATTATTAAGTCTCATTTGGTCACATTTATGGATTATAATTCTTTCATTGATGAATGAATTTAGTAAAAAAATTTATTCAGTAAAATGCTGTTAAATTGATGAATGCACAAATGTATCTGTTTTAGAAATAAATGGTTACAGATTTTGTTTCTTTTTCTAAAATATTTGTAATTTTTATTGTGTTGACTTGTGGGATATTTCAATTTAGTTTTTAATCATCATTAATATCATTGGTTTCCCCAAATTTAAACCTTCCACTTTAACATAAAAAATGGAATGTATAAATACACTTCATAATTCAATAAGTTTGCCATACTGTCAATATCTGTTAAGAAAAATCTTAAAAGCTAGCTGAATAAAAACATATGCGAACATTTTCACGCATGGGAACAAAAAGATCAGGTGCTCCATAAATGAATGGATGAATGGATGGGGTGGGTGGGTGGATGGACAGACGGACAAATGAAGGCAACGGAGAATCCACTTTCCACATGACAGTCCAGGTGATCTCTTAAAAATGAAAGTTGGATCATGTCATTCTCTTACATAGAAATGTTAGGTGCATGTAAATAAAGCCCAAAACCTAAAAGAGAAAAAAAAAAACAAAGGGCAGGATAGCGTGCATAGTGTGCTATCATTTGTGGGCTGGATAGAGCACAGCAGGACATAGGGGAGGGAGATTCTAGTCCCACATATCTTCTGTGTCTCTTGAACTCTGACATGTATGCATGTGAGTACAAAAATAAAAATATTCTTTTCTATAGTTCCAACATGTTTTAAAATGAGCACATACTTCTTTTTGTAATAATTGTTTACAAAGAAAGCTTCAAAAATAACACATCTTTAATTATCTTACAGTCTTTGGAGCTAGTTCCTCAGTAGTTTAAAACCAGGCATGGGGTTCTTTTTCTGTGTGTTCCCGGTGAACAGTTTGAAAAATGGCAAACCTTGTTACCCCTTTTTAAAATACATACCCAGGGACACCTGGGTGGCTCAGTTGGTTGGACGACTGCCTTCGGCTCAGGTCATGATCCTGGAGTCCCGGGATGGAGTCCTGCATCGGGCTCCCAGCTCCATGGGGAGTCTGCTTCTCTCTCTGACTTCTCCTCACTTATGCTCTCTCTCACTGTCTCTCTCAAATAAATAAATAAAATCTTAAAAAAAAAGAAAATAAAATACATACCCATCTTTCTTTGCTTGAATCTAATACATGCTGTTTCCTTCCTATTTTAACATTTGTGATTTTTTAAAAAAAGATTTTATTTGACAGAGAGAGAGAGGGAGAGAGGGAACACAAGCAGGGGGAGAGGCAGAGGGAAAGGGAGAAGCAGGCTCCCCACAGGGCTCGATCCCAGGAGCTGGGATCATGGCCTGAGCTGAAGGCAGACGCTTAATAACTGAGCCACCCAGGCACCCCAACATTTGTGATTTATGTAGTGGCTCTTGATCTTTGGTGAACTGGAGCTTGCCCAAAGGAGGCTGTTAAAATACAGATTCTCAGGGCGCTACTGCCATACATGCTCAGGCAGTGGGGTCTAGGCGGGGCCCTAGAATCTGCATTTGAGCATCACTACAAGAGATTCTAAAGCAGTTGGTCCATAGTCCATACTTTTCAAAATATTCATCTACGGCTTATTAAAGAAACAGTATTTTCATTTCAAAGTGACAATCCTATGTAGTCTACAATTTAGATTTGAAAGTGATCTCTCCTTCTCATGATTCCTCCCCTAACACACACACACTTAGAACTTTAGACCTTTATAAACATCTGTATTATGTTATACGCCTTATAATGTGGTTCTCTGTGTCCTTTGTCTTCTCTCTCAGCTTTCTGAGAGATCCAGATCTTTATCTAGCTTTATCAATGTTCCAATGTTGCAAAATAAAAAAGCATGTGACAAAAGCCAGAGCGTAGAGTTCAGATTTTAGTTTCTTTGGCTTGGGGGTCAAGTTTCTCTGCCAGCTTGAACGTTTCTAGTATCCCCCTTTCCCCAACCCCAACCCCCCCCCCCCAACAAAGCTCTGATATAAACAAGCACAGTGTTAACCCCAAGTGCCATGCTGCCTGCTAAGTCTAGAGACGGGCTGTTGTTTTATTTTAAAATATCGGTATAAATCACTTCTGGTAGCTTTCAGTGCCTTTCCCAGGACCTCTGATGAGCCCTTTCCTCTGTGAATCTTGAAGTGAAAAGAACTCTTAAAAAGGCAGCACAAGTGGTTCAGATAAACATCCTGGTGGGTTTTCCACATTACATAAATTATCAAGTGTTGGGAAGGGATCAGGATGTATAGCAGCAGCTCTATGCTACCCCCTGGTGGCCAGACGCTCCATGGCATCCCAGCCCCACCAGGTATCCTGGCCCTCAGACCAACCCGCCAAGCTCACTTCCTGGTTCCTCAGCAGCGTCAAGCCTAACTAAATACAAATTATTTGCTGGTAAACAGCTAACAGTGTGGCTGGCAGGAAACAAACATGCAGTCAGAATTTTACTTTCTTCTGCCCAGCTGAAGATCATCGTTCTGCCAATTGTATAACTTCCTTTTAAAAAAAATTTTAGCACAAAGCTTAAGAGCCTAATCTTAATGATGAGATCAGTCAAAAAGCAAATGTGGAAGACCTCTTACACTCAAAGTACATCCCTAATAGCACAAGATATATATATATATAAACCATCACCAGTGAAACTCCAGAGCTTTTGAGAAAAGTCACTCACTGTACCCACCAACTGGGACATTCACCCCTGCCCTGGCCTGGAACCTCACAGCGGGTCGGGGCTAACTTGAAATTGATTGTCCGAGAGGTACAACATGGATAATTTAGCCTGAAGGACAGGGAGGATTGAGAGAGAATAGAGTAACAGCCCACTGGTCTGAAGGATGCTCTGTGTCCCCTGAGATTAGATAAGAAATAATGTGGGATGGCACTGCAGGTGGCTTAAGTTCTTTCAGTAAAGAATTTCCTAAAAAGTGCCTACATCTGGGTGCCTGGGTGGCTCAGTGGGTTAAGCCTCTGCCTTTGGCTCAGGTCATGATCTCGGGGTCCCGGGATCGAGTCCCGCATCGGGCTCTCTGCTCAGCGGGGAGCCTGCTTCCTCCTCTCTCTCTCTCTGCCTGCCTCTCAGCCTACTTGTGATCTCTGTCTGTCAAATAAATAAATAAAATCTTAAAAAAAAAAAAAAAAGTGCCTACATCTTGTACCTGGATTCTTCTTTAAGGGTCACTAGGAAAACAAAAAGAAATTGTCAGGAATAAAGTGCCCAAGTTGAGGGGGATGAATTTGGTGGCATTTTGGGGTTCCTTCCGGCCCTACAAGTAGAGGTTCATTTCGAAGACTCTGTGAATAGACAAGACAGGATAATGTGAATAAAAGCAAAAACCAATTTTCTTGTAAGATTCGGACAGAAATGACCTCACCCGTGCACACAGCAATCATAGGGACAGAATGCATCTCTGGGATTTCAAGTTCCCTGGTGACAGAGGCGGCCTTTAATGGGAGCTGCTTGCTGAGCTAATGGTCCGGCCCTGAGCGGAAATTCTGAGATCAATAGGCCTTTCTAAATTCAGGAAATCAAGACTCCACCTAAAGCTTAATGGTCTGATAAGAACAGCAAATACAGACTGTCCCTTCCTCTCTTCCCTGCCATGCATTTAATTGGTTCACACCCCAATTTTTCTAGAAGTTAATGCTGTAATGACATGCAACCTTTGGCAAGAGGTGAGGAAAGAGAAGTGATAGATTGTGCACAGAAAATCCCAGAAAAGATGGGTTTATGGCAATCAAGCTGTACCTCGTTATAAATAGCTACATTTTCAAAGAATGCTAGTGAGATCCTCTCCTAAGGTGAGTCTCTGCTTTGCTTAAGCGAAGTCTCCAGTTTGCTGAGATTGCTAATTGGATCAAATGTTCCCCATTCAGAGTTACAGGCACTTTGTTTTAGGTAAAAATTTGAATCACACTTTTTAAAATGAAAATTCTTCCTTAGAACAAGGCTTACTGAACTGGGCATTGGAGTGTGTCTTTGAGCAGCAATATTTCCTCCTTGTATTTGACTTTTATGAAATGTAAAAGGCCAAATAAAATATCAGAGAAATGAAGAAAGCCTGAAGAAAATAAGTCAGGAAACATTACCATATATCTTTAAATACGATCAAAACTTTTCTGTTTCATAAAGATTCATGTGTTTCCCACACTTAGATAGAAGTCAAGAAAGAAAAGACTTCTTCATGAGCTAAAGGAAACGTGTGCTTAAGAGATGACTCCGAGAGACAGCTAAACTCCCAGTCAGCATAGGGAGAGATGATCAGCAGATGAGAATGTTCAACAAGGACTGAAACACATGGGTTAGTTAGCCACGAAGTGTGATTCACGAGAATATCCCCTCTATACTCCTCCTCCTACTGAAACTTATCTCACTCTATTATTTTTTTAATTATTTATTTAGTTTAACTAATCTGTATGCCCAACATGGGGCCTGAATTCATGACCCCCAAGACCAAGAGTCATATGCTCTTCCAACTGAGCCAGCAAAGTACCCCACCTGACTCTGTTATTGATATTGCTTGTTTTACTTTGCCCAGCACCCCACTCCCAGCTGAACCATATGCTCAGAGCAATGAATGTATGTTGCTTTTTTCATTATCCTATCTCAAGCACCTACCAGAGTGCTGGCACTCAGTGAATATAAGTTAAATTTAAATTGAGCTATGGTTTTGCTATAATAAGCAAATCAGGCAAGAATGAAACAAGACTTTAGCAACAAGCACCCATTGTTTAGTAACATCTCTTAAATACTAAAGTTACTGTCATAACCTAAGAATGACTGAATTCTGAAGTTGAAAACCTATTGAGGAATCATTAATTTCTTAAAATCTTAAGAAAAAACTATGGCTTTAAAACAAGACTCTTCTTACTTATCAGTGCCAACCATGAAGAAGATATTTGATGGTTTGCTTTGCCCAATTTTAATGAATCCAAACTCTAACTTTGTACTGGAAAAGGAAGGACAACTGAATCTTGTCTGGTTACCACTTTTTACAAAATTTCTCACCTGAGGCCACAGGCGACAGGACTGCTTACTCTAGAGCCCTCGGAATACAAGAAACACACAGAGCAGCCAATGAGTCTGGAGTTCCACTTCCACAGCTCTTATTTGAATACGCTCAAGAATTTCTTTCTTGCTGAATTTATCATGAACAACCACTTACCAAATCTACCAACACTGACTTTGTGAAATCCCTCCCCACACCTGTCACTTAGGACTCTCTTCTCATATCTTCCATCACTGAGTGCGAGCAGAATAACTGAGGAGAGTGGAAGATGGGGATGGGCAATGGGGATCTGTTTCTGAAAAGCGGATGTTTTAAAGATATTTTATTTTTCAACACCATTAACGACCAAAAAAAAGCAAGATTTAAAGCAGGAAGGAAAAAACAAAAACCACAAAACAATGAAAAAACAAACATCGTCAACAACAACAAAAAACCCCCAAAATAAAAACCGAAACTTACACTTAAACTTTTGGGATGGGGAAGGGGAAGTGCTGTAAATATGAAAAGACTTTTAAAGAGAACACTTATTGAATACACAGTCCTGATGTACCTCCCCATTCTTTCAAACCCTCTCCTTTCTCCTCAGTGCCCTTCTAATGCTCTGAAAACCACCTTTCTCAAATAATGAGACACACATTTCTTTCCTGAGTACATAAGTTTTATAAATTGCATCAGATCCACAGTGAGTGTCTTTCAGAGGGTTTCACCAAAACCAAAGAAAAGCTCAGAGATCAAACTGCAGTAAAAGATCTGGGAAAGAATGCGGAACTTCACAGTCACAGAACTAACCTGCAAGCTGTCCTTAGTCTTGGGCACCTGAAATCAAACCCACAAGCCCACGTCCAAGGGCGAGGAGGCCCACGTGGGAGGCCAGCTGCACAGCAAGCGAATTGGACCTATCTCCCCTCCAGGGGTCTCAACTGTAACTCGCGTTCAAACTGCTCTGCAGTCAGGGTGCCCTGGATGGCCTCGCAGCCTGGGTTGAACACAGAGTAGGCACTCTTCTCTCCCTCTCTCTTCTCTTCAGGGCCTCGTGTCCCAACATACATCCAGTAGAACAAGGACAGGACAAAATAGGCCAGGCCAAATTCCAGTTCCACAAACAGTCCCAGCAGGACCAACCAGAGAAGAACCTTCAGGAAGGTGACATTGGTCAGGAAAGACTGGTCCCGGGGTGCTGGCAGAGGAATGGTTGTATTCTGTGGTGGCTGTGATGTGCTGGTCCCAGGCCGAGCCACTTCCTAGGACACACAAACAAACAAAAGTAAGAATAAAGGGTAATGGGGCTCAGAGGATCAAAACCAATCTGGAGAGACAGCTCTCACTGCTCTGGAAAGGCTTCTGGCTCATTGATTTCTATTTTCTGGCTCTGCTCTCTAAAACAATCATCTCCAAGGAGCTCCCGTGCCCTGCTCAGACTGAATCAAAACTGATCTGCACTTAGTGAGATGTGATCTGATAAAAACCTGACGGCATTCGGATGGATTCCCATTCGTGGGCGTCACTTCCTCAGATCAGTCTGCTGCTAACAAGAACTCATCTGAGCCCTGTACAGAAATTACCCATAATTGATCATGCAACAACTACACCTAATACTTCACACACAGAATCGATATGTTTATTGATTTGATTAGATGAGCTACAGTCTTGTGAGTGACATGATTCTAAAATGAGAACTATATCAGAAAAAGAAGAAATCCCTTCCACTTATTAAAAACAAATCATCAGGGGCACCTGGGTGGCTCAGTTGGTTAAGCATTTGCCTTCAGCTCAGGTCACGATTCCAGAGTCCCGGGATCAAGTCCACATCCGGCTCTTACTTGGAGGAAAGCCTGCTTCTCCTTCTGCCTGCTGCTCCCCCTGCTTGTGCTCTTTCTTTCTCTGACAAATATATAAAATCTTTAAAAAATTAATAATAAAACAAATCATTAGTATAGCCACAACCTTTCCATCCTGGGAACATCCTACTACCGCAAGGTCCAGGCAGTGTGTCTCCTAACTGGACTTCCTGCCTCCTATCTCTTCCCTCTCCAAACCATCCTATGTAAAGCTGCAAAGTGAATTTCCTACAACACCTACCAACCTCCTGTTCACAAACCTTCAACAAATTTTACTGCCTGCAAGTTAAAATTTAAACTCCATGGGCTGGAATCCAACCAATGCCTTCCATTTATTTAACACATAGAAATGCCAGTACACAGGCCCCTGTGTTGGGTGCTAATGGGAGAAATATTTAGATAGCTTTAGGGAGGCCTGATCTCTAGTCCAGCATTTTTCCAAACTTTTTTGGGTATGGCCCATAATAAGAAGTACATTTTGTACTGGGACCCAGCATATAAACATATAAAAAAATAGAAAAAGTTTCACAAACCAACAAATATTCATCACCACATACGAAATTCTCATTTTCTATTCCATTTTTAAAAATTCATCTTTAGCAGAGGACTAGATCCTCTAAATTGATTTCACCATCCACCAATTGGTTGCAATTTGTAGTCTGAAAAACAATGGTTTAAAAAATTCCCTGTACAATCCATTACTCTATCAATGAACCTCTACTCAAGTGCAACAGATCTTACTACCCAGAGACACTGCCCACCTGTAGCCTAGGACAGGCATGACTGGTGAACTGTGTATGCTTGACCTCCTTGGCCATCAAGGAGGGGTGCCCCCTCTGTCTCCCAGAGCACTGACTGCCTGTCTTTCTCACTGAGCATGAAACTGTTTGCCAGTTAAGTGTTTTTTCTTTCAATACAGGTCACATGTGTCCCTAGCTTGCTACCAGGAGGCCAGTGGACTACCATTTACTATCCTTTGATGTCTCCAGAGCCAAACACAGCAACCCACACATTGGTTCTCAATGCAGAGCATAACTTTTAGTCCATTTCTTCAATTATATCCCCCATTCTTGCTATGATCATTTAAAAAGGGACCACAAAACATTATTCAGTCTTGATAAAAAATATAGGTCATCTGATTTACGTTGTCTCAGAAGTTCTATTTTGTTAGAACCTCTTTTAGTGTCAACGTTGTAATTATTACCTTTTCAGTTAGATTGGAAAACCCCCTAAGATGCTATCAGCAACACACCCCCTCCACACACACACACACACATTTGTTAAGTAAATGTGTGCCCCTTGCAGTTAAGTAAATGTGTGTCATTTCAAAAAATGCTCCTTTCAGATTTGACCTGTATGCACAATAGGGAAATCACCAAAAGGCTCAGCATGGAACTAATATAATCTGATTTATATTTAAGCCAGATAAAGAATGGGCTACCAGAGTAGAAGCAGGGAAACTATGAGAAGCTCACGCAGGAGGCCCAGTAAGAGAGGAAGACTGGGCATAATGGGGGTGGTGACATACGAGTCAGAGAGAAATGATGGACTGAGGGATATGGAATACATTTTGAATGTGTATAACTTGAAATTCACTGTAGTCTGAGTTTATTATTGAGGGAGTATAAAAAGAATAATGCTCATGGCCACCATTTATTGAGTGCCTTCAAGATGTCTGATCTCCTGTCATCCAGGAGACAGGCACTATTGATCCCAATTTACTGATATGGAAATGCTAAGATGTGAAGTAACTCCCCTAACTTCACACAGCGAGAGATAGGCAGGGATGAGACTGGTGTAGGATCCTAGGATGGTCTCCCTCCACAGCCCTTTGTACTTAATTAGGGGCCTTTATGGGGGATGGTAAGGGGAAGGGTTAGAGATCTAGAAGGGAGATGGGGGGGGTGGCAAACCAACTGCCAAAGGGAAAAAAGAAGAGGAAAGATACAGAAATTCCTTTACCTTATTTGGCATTTGTTTTAGTACTTGTGTGGCTTCTGCTATGAAAGCTGCAGATGGAAGTGTCTGTGGTCGTCACAGCACATAGAGGCATAGTTTTTTTTTTTTTTTAAGAATTTATTTATTTATTTGACAGAGAGAGATCACAAGTAGGCAGAGAGGCAGGCAGAGAGAGAAAGGAGGAAGCAGGCTCCCCGCTGAGCAGAGCCCGATGCGGGACTCGATCCCAGGACCCTGGGATCATGACCCGAGCCGAAGGCAGTGGCTTAACCCACTGAGCCACCCAGGCGCCCCACATAGAGGCATAGTTTAAGGAAAGTACTTTCAGTTCTCAAATATCAAACTGCTTCTCACCTCACGGCCTTTACACCTGTGGCTCTTTTTGAGAGGCATGCCCCCTTCCCATCACATCACCTGGCTGGCTCCCTCTTCTATAAAGCTCAGCAAACATGTTACCACATGTGCCCCTGGCCTTGTCCTAGGTTTCTCCAAGAGTAGCTCCAAATTATAAAATGCCCACCTCCTCGTGCCCTGCCTCATTGACAGGTGCACCTGTCACCCCCAATTCATTAGCACAGTATCCTGTTTTTTCTGCTTTCCTGGCATTCATTATTCTGTTCTTCTGTTTAGTGTCTGTTGCCCCAAACGCAAGTGCAGGTTCTTTGATAACAGGGCTTTGTCTGCCCTTATCACCCTGTTTCCCCAGATTTGGGACAGAAGCTGGAACAGAGTGGGCACGTGATAGAATTTTTCTGAATAAATGAATGATGGTGAGACAAAGGAAGAAATTAAAAGATGATTCCTGGGTTGGAGGGAGCTGTACTTAGTTAGCCAGGTGACTCCAAAGAAGGAGGGCACTGGAGCGGTGGGTCAACCTGAGCCAAGGGTTGGGGTGAGGAGTCACAGGATGTGTGGGCACCTTGGGAGCTGCAGAATATGCCTGGGGAAGGAGACAGGGTTTTTTTTTTTACAGGACTGAAAAAGTCACAAGCATTCCAGTCTTCATTTGGCAGAAGCTTGTCACAAAAAGTATTTTATCTTGGGGACTGTTTTCCTCAAGCTAAATTGGAGAGTGGGGAAGGAGGATATGGATGCTTCCTTATCAATGACAACTGAGAAGCAATTACAAACAGCAGGCTAAAGAAATGTCTGACAAGCACCATGTGTCAGTGAAACTGTTAAGAGAGATGGATTGTAAATTGGGAGGAAAAGAAACAATTTAATGAGAATTTTCACACCAGAGCAAAGCCAGGAACGATAACGGAGTCAATAAAAATGAGCTTAAGACAAAGTCCCTTATGAAAAACGGAGTAATTAATAAAAACCAACTGTGGGTCTAGCATTTCCTGTCATCGTTTTGTCAGGATATCAGTTTTCGGGCTTTAAATGATAGAAACTTTCTCCAAGTTCAGCTTTTCTAGTCCAATTCAATGATCTCAGACTCCTTTGGAAACGAGACATGCGGGCAAACACTCATTGTGTGGGTCAGACTTTTTTTTTTAACTGCAGAGAGGAAAGAGCGTAGGGAAAGTAGATTCTAAAATCTTAAGCAATTGTGCTCAGTCAGTTCTAATCAACAATAAAGTTATACTGAGACAAACCTCATACAAGGAAATGGATTGTTTAAACCCTGCTGCACTCGCTTTCTGTAAGTCTGATGGACCCCTGTGTGTCATGGAGAATAATATCTAATCAAAACTGAGTAACAGTGAGTTCTCCTTGGTTTAAAAAATTGCCTAAACCAGATGTTGTGCAGTATAGTAATAAATGAACTAAGATAAATAATTTTAAGAGGAGTAAGGTACACTTCTCCTCCAATACATTTTCATTTTTAAAAGGAATTTTTGGCTCTTATTACACTTTTGAGATACAAAGCCTTTTTCACAGATTGCCTCAAGGCACCCTTGATGTTGTGTCCTGTATTTCAACATAAATAATCCAGTCTCACACCTGCAAGGCACCTTGCCACTCTACCTGAGTGAAAACTAAATAAAAATACAAAATGGGAATCAAGATCATCTGCAAAATAAGAGAATTAAAGGGTGAAAAGTCTGCAATACTGATCTAATAGTCTAAACAATGTTTTCTCTTGAACATTCACTACTGAACTTGAGTAAGTTTCCCTAATCCAGTAGCGATGCCCCAGCATCAGCCACCTCTGGCAGTGAGAGCGAACACACCTGCGAGTCTTATAGTCAAATGCCATTTCTAAAGCATAGTCTATTTGGGCTACAGGCTGCATGTGGCCCAGATGCGGAATCAAAGGAAGCCTTAATTACCGCCGCTTTTTAGCAGTATCCAATTAGACCTTTGACCCGCCATTAGTGGAGGGCTGCGGCTGAAAGCGGTTGTGGGGAGGTTTCTGGAAGGCACGGGGCATCACAATAACTCAAGAACAGAGGTGCTTTCTTCCAGGGCCCTAGACCCTCACTTCCCGACTGGCATCGGGAGCTGCGTGGGTCGCAAGCTGGAAAGAAAATGTCAAAACCACGGATCAGTGCTGACACGAGTGACCGGAGACGCCCAGCCCAACCCCGCAGCAGGCGGGAGGCGTCAGCACGCCAGTTCTGCCACGGAAAGTGGAAACCAGAGGAGGGGGCGTGGCCCGCTCCTCGGCGGGGGCGTGGCCTTTAGGCCACCACGCGGTGGGCGGGGAGTGGGCGGGGAGTGGGCGGGGCCTCGGCCACAGTTTCCTGGGAGGCCACGACAGCGTCCCTGAAGCCAGGTCCCCGGGGCAAGGGCTCCCTCTCACCTGAGCGAGGCAGGGCTGAACGTGGATACTCGCAGGCCTCGGTTTCCACACCAGGAACCGTTTTAGCCAGCCTGGGGCTGCCTTTGGAGTCGTAGCTGCTTCCGCCTTCTCTCCTGAGGTTTGTGCACTCGCGCTTGAAGTGCTAGGTTCGGCCGCCAGCCCGGCCCGTTTCCTGGCCGCCCGGAACTCGGCTAACCGCTGTTCCATGGCGCGCGCCTCGCTCCCCGCCCGCCGGGAGCGCGCATCCGCCGGCCGGGCCCCTGCCCTCCGCCTTACCCGGTGCCCGGCCGCACTGCGCCTGCGTAGCGACGGCTCTGTGCCGCGCCTGCGTGCTGGGGGCGTGGCCGCCGAGCGCGGGGTTTGTGACGTTCTTTGAGCGGAATATGCAGTTTATGTCCGTTCTAAGTGCTCGTGGTCGTAGAATCATACTCTCAGGAGAAATGGTGAAGCACTGAAGCATAGGAGCATCTGGCTGGCGCAGTCGGAAGAACGCAGGACTCTTGATCTCGGACTAGTGGGTTTGAGCCCCTGTTAGGGGTAGAGATTACATGAATAAATAAAAACTTAAAAATCTAAAACATAAAGACTTATATTGTTCCCCTCTCGCTTGGGGGCTTTTCTGAGGAAAGTTCTTCAGAGGTCCATCTCCCTTCAGGGATCCACTCCCTACCAGATGGTGCATGCCTTTAGCTGTTAGGCACTACTATTGCACGCCAGTTTCAGAAGGTCCCAGGGCATTGAGGAAGGCCCATCATCTATGGGAGGTTCTGGATCGGGAGAAACAGGACACAGCCTCCCTTTTCCTTTTAAACGAGTCTGCGACCTTCACGCTCGGAGGGTGACTGTCAGCGCTCACTCAGCAGCAGGCCGTGCAGACCCTCTATCATTGCTTTTGCCACAATGCAAACTACCCCTTCGCTGTGTCTAGATGGCTCAGAAACTAAAAACAAAACGAAAACGTTTATTGGGGTGCAACTTAAAATACACAAATCTTAAGCGTACCGCTCAATGGGTTTATAATGACTACACTAACAAAAGTACTACCTAGAAAAAGAACGTTTCTGGTGCCCTGAGGGCTCCCTTGTGCTCTCTCCTAATCGTTACTCACCCAAAAGGTCACAGTTCCCGTGTCTGTCAGATTATTTGTTGTTGTTGTTCTTGTTAGGTAGATAGATTTTTAAAGCTCTAAGCATCTAGCTAAGTGCCGCTCACATAATTGAGACTCAAATATCTGTTCCATCTTGCTGCGTTGGAGTCAAGGAACTAGATAGAGTAGAACGGAGTCTTGCATTCATTTAACAGATATTTATCAAGACACTTCTGGGGTGCCTGGGTGGCTCAGTGGGTTAAGCCGCTGCATTCGGCTCAGGTCATGATCTCAGGGTCCTGGGATCGAGTCCCGCATCGGGCTCTCTGCTCAGCAGGGAGCCTGCTTCCTCCTCTCTCTCTGCCTGCCTCTCTGCCTACTTATGATCTCTCTCTGTCAAATAAATAAATAAAATCTTTAAAAAAAAAAAAAGACACTTCTGTGTCAAGAACTGTACCTGACATTAGAGATGCTAGAGTGACTAGAACGAACCCATTTTATCTGTGCTTACATTCTGAATAGACAGACAAATGTGATCTACATATTTATATTTAATGTACTGTCAGGTACTGATTAGTGCTGTGAAGAAAAATAAAGTAAGGACTAGGATGGTGGGACTATTTAGAGCTAAGGGAAGACTTCTCTGAGGAGTTGCCATTTCCCCAGAGACCTAAATGAAATGAGTGAGCCATGTAGGTATCTGGAAAAGAATGTTTCAGTTGTAGGAAACAGTAAGTGCAAAGGTCCTGAGACCTTAAGTCTATGTTTGACTTGCTCCTAGAACATTAGTGAGGCCACCATAACCAGGGCAGAGGGAGGGAGAGAATTGAAGAAAATAAAGGTTCACAGATATCCAGGTGTAAGGCTTTACACCATGGTGAAGACTTTATATATTGCAGTCTGAGTGATGATAAGTGTTTGGAAGATTTTTGAATGGAAGACAACAAGATACGACATATTTTTAAAGGATCACACTAGCTGCTTCAGCTGGGGCCCTGGAAAAGTGCAAGAGTGGAAGAAGGAAAACCAGTTAGGGGTGCAGTAGGACAAGAGAGGCTGACTGTTGGGCTAGAGTAGTGGTGATGGGGGTGGTGAGATTCCCAATATATTCTGAAGATCAGAGCCACGTGATATGTAGATGGATTAGATGTGGAATGTGCAAAAAAGGAATAGAGCATGATAGATTTCTGCCATCCTCTCTCCCCCCTCAAACACACCCGGAGTAACCAAGTGAAAGGCACTGGGGCCTTCTACTGAAATGAGGGAAGACTAGGAAGAGAGGACTATGGAATCAACATTGAGAGTTTTGCTTTGGATATGCCAAGAGTCTGAGAAGCCTGTTGGATATCCGGTGTAGCCAATTGGATGGTGAAAATGAGTTCAGGGAGAAGGCAGACTATAGATGCCTATTGGAAATCGTCAGCATTTATATGATATATATTTAAAGCCATGAAGCTAGATGAGATCAATTAGAGGGTGAGTGTGGAGGAGGGAAGATACTTGAGGACTGAGCCCTGAATGGTTTGTAAGACAGAAAAGAATGGGGTCATCATACTACAATGGCCTCTTATAGAGCAACCACAGGGAAAATTTCTTGCCTATCTTGTTGTCAGGAGTAGGTCTACTTCTCTCAAGGAACTGGAGGTTCTTTTATTGATTGTGTTTCCCACTTGATAATCACACTGAGACCTGAGAGCTGTATTTATGGTCTACTTCTAGTGTGTAGTTACGCTTAAGGCATGTGATCTGTGGGCTCTTGTAATCAGGGTCCCTGGCGGGAAAAATGACACTTTCAAGTGAAGTAAGGAGAGTTTCACGAAGGAGTTATTACAAAGGTGTGGCAGGGTGGAGGGAGCCAGTTGGGGACGATTCACAGGCAGTGCTACCGGCCTCTAGGCCTCCAGCAGCAAGAGGACACATTGGTCATCAAACCCTGTGAGACCTATAGTATAGGAAAAGCCCAAGGCAGCGGATCCCTTTAAGGAGGACAGACCAGGTGGGGAAGAAGGGAAAGAGGATCAGCAGGAGCAAACGGAGACCACCCAGCCCCATCTTGCTATGATAATCTTATTTTCCCTTTGCCTTGTTTTCTGATTCATTACACATTTACTTTGTCTCAGTGCTTTGTAAACCTCTTTAAATCCTTCTTCGAAGAGGTTGAAGGAATGAAAGAAAGTAAAGATAAAAGAGATGAACAACTGCTCACCTACATTTCCCTTTTGGATAAGATTATGAGACTAGTAAATAAGAAAGGTCCCAAAGTGTACTTAATGTGTGAATTTAACATTTGTTACGAAATAGTTTCTACATACCAAGTTCATACACACACACACACACACACACACGCATATACATATACAAACCTGGGGTGAACTTGTATATATATACATATATATCATATTTGTAAGTTAAAAGTAATAAAATATTCACAGGCCCCGTGATATTAAATCCTTGGCCTTAATTCCTCACTCCTTGTATCTGTGCCATAGAAGGCAGAGTATACTTTCCCATCCCTTGACTCTGAACTCAACCATGCAGGTTGCTTTGGTCAACCTTTGGCAGACATTATGCAAGCAGGGCTTGAAGCGTCTTTATCCCCGTGGGTGCACCCTCTCAGTACTCCATGCTGCAGCAAGATGAGCTTGCATGGGCTGGCCAGCGGGTCTAAGAATTATAAGTCATGTGGATGTGGATGTAGCTACCCGGCTGACCCACAGACCTTCAATTTAAAGCTGTGGTGCCCAGCTGAGCCCAGCCTCAAATAGCTGACCCTAGCTTATAACCCCAAGATGTATTTAAAAAAAAAAAAAGTGTGTTTTATGTCAAAGAAATTTGGTGGGTTTTGCTCCCCAGAAAAAGCTACTCAAGAAAAAGATGTCTCTGTGTGCTCATGGTCCATTCCTGACTCTGTCCCACCTCTTCCATCTATTAATGTGAGTTACATTAATAGATTTTCTGTTAAAACATCCTATATTCCTGGAATAACCCCAATTCAATCACGT
The DNA here is from genome assembly GCF_009829155.1 of Mustela erminea. Classification (NCBI taxonomy): domain Eukaryota; kingdom Metazoa; phylum Chordata; class Mammalia; order Carnivora; family Mustelidae; genus Mustela; species Mustela erminea. The sequence goes on from NC_045617.1 coordinate 85,987,099, forward strand.
TATAGAATATAACATTCAAAGCTAAATTCAGTGTAGTGATTTTTTAAAAGGACTTTTGCATCTATGTTCATTTAATGAGATTTTTTTCCTATAATTTTCTTTTCATGCACTGTACTTGAAAAATTTTTGGTTTTAGGATAATACTAGCTTTATGAAATAAACAGAAGTGTGCCTCCATCTTTGCGCTCCCCCTCTTTTCTAGAAGAGCTTGATTGAAATAGGAATCAACTGTTTCCTGAATGTTAGTAGTAGAACCTTCTAGACCTAGTGTTTTCTTAATCAGATAAATAAATGTAAGCTACAGTTAAGTGGAGTCATAGCTGGTCAACAGGGTCTTACCCAAAAAGTGTTAAGAAAAGGCTCAACGTTAGTCTGTCCTGTCTGATGTTTTGGGGAGTGGCCTGGATGAAAATTTTAAAAGCCAGGGGTGCCTGGGTGGTTCAGTGGGTTAAGCCTCTGCCTTCGGCTCAGGTCATGATCTCAGGGTCCTGGGATAGAGCCCCTCAGTGGGGAGCCTGCCTCCCCCTCTCTCTCTGCCTGCTCTCTGCCTACTTGTGATATCTCGCTCGCTCTCTCTCTGTCAAATAAATAAATGAATAAATAAATAACCTTTAAAAGCCAATTTGTATTTTCAGATGACAAAATGTAATAGGGAAACCTATAATTATGTCCATAGGACAAAAAAATAAATAAGCTGAAGTGAATCTGATTCAGTTTATTATGATGAGAGGATTGTGGAGATACTAGGAGGGAACACTACCTCCTCCTAGATTTGCATTTCTGTTTTTATATCTTCATTCCTTAGTCATTGGCCCTGAGAGCTGTTTGTTTTGATAGAACTCAGAGTTTTTCGTGACTACCGACTAGAGAGGAGGGGGCATATGTTGCAGGCACTTCAGCTGCTTCCGTCTGTCTGGTTGTCATAGTAAGAGAGGATCCCCCCATGTTCCGTGCTTTTTGGGGTCCTATCCCTATTCCTGCATGGTCTGAGCACTATACTTTCATGACAAGCCACAGTATGTGCAGAGGAGAATGACCTGGATGGTATTTCTAGAACAGAGTTTCTCCGCCTTGTTACTTCAGACCTTGCAGGTCATGTAATTCTTTGTTGTGGGGGCTATCCTATGCCTTTGTTGGATTTTTTTTTTAAGATTTTTAAAAATTTGCTTATTTATAGAGAACACACACATGAGGTGGGGAAGGGCAGAGAGAGAGAAAGGGAGGGAGAGAATCTCAAGCAGACTCTGTGCAGTGCCTGATGTGAGGCTTGATCTCACAACCCTGAGATCATGACCTGAGCTGAAATCAAGAGTCAGGCACTTAACTGCCTGAGCCACCCAGGTGCCCTCTCTTGTAGGATTCTTAGCAACCTCCCAGGCCACAACCCATCATTGTCAGTAGCACACCCTGCTAGTTTTAACAGCCCAAAATGTTTCCAGTCAGTGTCACGGGTACCCTGGGAGGCAGGCAAATTTACTTCAGGTGGAGAATGACTAGTCTAGAGACCATATTGTGGTCAGAGTAGTAAAGGCAGTGGATGATTTGGGCCAGAGGAGAGGACTCATAGTGAAAATGTACCAGTTATTTTGGAAGCTATTAAAAGGGCTATTGTAAGTGGGGGAGGAGACTCATTCTGTGGGGCTCCAAAAGGCAGAATTAAGACCAACAGTCAGAAATTACAAGGTAATGTATGTGAATGCTTAAAAAAAAAAAAAAAAAAAAAAAGGATTTTTCAGCAGCTCTCTTATTTTAGCAACAGCATGGGTTGCCTTGGAGCAGTGAGTACAACGATACTAGCAGTATTCAACCCGAAGCTGACCAGCCCCCTCTCAGGGATGTTGTGGAGGGGCTTTCTGAACTGAAGAGAGATTTGGTTAGCTCAAATGACTACCAAATCTCTTCCAACTGGAAAACTTCATGTTAATGCAAGTAGAGCAAACCAGGAGGAGAGAATGGAAGACTTTGGGGCATCAGGCTAAGAATATATCATGTAAGGTGTTGGCATCGCTGCCCCTATCCCGTCAGATCTCACTGTGGCTGCACCTGCTGATGGCTTGTTTCTCTAAGCACCTGGGGGCTTGCTGTGGCTGCTCCAGTGTGTTCAACTAGTGCATGAGGCAGACTAACAGTGGTGGGGCTTATTTCCTGCCCCCCCCATAGCCTCCAACCAATTTTGGGTGTGAGTTGGTGGATAAATACTCAGGCTCCCTCACCCCTTATGGGGATGACTCTGAGATGTGTTCCTCCGAGTCTCCTAGGGGTCATCAGGAGGAGCGAGCCTCAGTTGCCCACAGCAGTACCTGCCCATTAAAGCATCCTGTATCACTTTTCTTCCCTTTCTGGTCTCCCTTCCCTGCTCCACTGTCCGTGCTCCCAGGACCACTACCCTGGTAAATTTCTTCCATTCAGATTATTATCTCAGGATCTTCTTCCAAGACCCATGCAAGACCTAAGCAAGGCAGAAAGGAAAATCAAGCAGTGGGCCAGTTGGTAGTTTAGATTTACTACCCCTGTCTTGAAGTTTGAAGCAAGCAAAACAGGACTTTTAGACTGGCACAGTCTAAGCAGAATGATATTTGGAGATGGGAATAAAGAAGAGAAAGGGAGAGGAGGGGAAGGCCACAATGCCTCCACTGAAGTAGCCTGGGCCAGCTTCTGGGAAGACGAGTTGGCCCACACATTATGTTGAGCCCTGCGGATGACGGGTCCAGTCATGCTATGATTCAGTCCTCCAAGGATTTCAGAGACCAGTCAGTCAGCAAATGTTGACAAAAATCTTATTATAGGCCAGGCCCTCTGCCAGGCTTTGAGGATGCAGAGAGGCATAAAATACAGTCCCAGTCCTGAGGAGTTTAAGGTCTAGTTGAGACTCACTAGAAGACAATTACATGTGAAGTTCTGAGGGAGCAGAGAAGGGTCACTGTCTCAGGTTGGGGAGTAGTATGACTTCTTTAGATTTCAGTATGGGGAAACTGATGCCCGCAAAGGCAAGCTGATGAGGTTGTATGTTCCTGGGCATTGCTGTAGACAACAAATTTTTCTGGAGTCTGTTCTTTTCTTGATAGCACTACCTTTTGAATTTACATTGGAAAGTGTTGCCAGATGACCCCTTGGACCACTTCCTCCCACCCCGCCACCACCTGTTCTTGGCTTGGTGGTCATAACTGCTTTTGGCTGACTCCTACTGCTGGGGTTTTTTTTGCCTTTTTGTGTCCCCTACCGAATTTACCGGGATCTTCTGTTCCGAAAGAGCCAAGGCATCTCTGCAGGTGTTTCCCAGTCAGCCCTGCCTAATCCCATCATCTGAAGCTTCCTCATTACCCTCTTTTATCCTGTCTTTAACTCCCTTTTCGCTGGAGACCTCAGATTGTGACAGCTTCCCTGCCCACCTGACTTGGCTGGCATTGTTCTGAGTCCTCTTGTGCTTAGCTCTGATGCTCAGAGAACTGCCTCCCGTGGCTTGTAGGACAGATGATCAGACATGGCCCACAGAATTATAACAGGGATCATCTACATGTAAATCCCATCCCTAGACTCTCCTTAAAATGATCTGAAAGTATTTGAAGAAATACCTCTTTACAATTTGAGGATACACAGAGAGCATAAAGCATTAGGCGTTGTGTTTCTGGTAAGCTTGTTCCTCCCTGGTTCTGTATGGGATTAAAGTCAGGAGGAGGGCAAGCTTTTGCCCTTTAAAGTCCTTTGAAGAAATGGGCTATTTTGGTAAAATACATACACAAGCACTCAAAGTGGTGTCTTTCCTAATTCTTGACAAAATTGGCCGCTCAACCTCTTCTCTGGAAACTCCTGCATTTCTCTATAGCTGTTGACCTTCTAGAGTTTCTTGCCTGAAGACAGGGGTTTGGGGCCCAAATGGACCCATCTTTCATCCTAATAGCATTAGCTACTGCTTAGGCTTGGAGGGAAAGCTGGCCCCTTCTGCATGACTTAGCAGCAGGAACACTGCCAGGGCGCCTGACTGCTCACTTGTCGCCTGCTCAGCTGTTAGTCATTTCAATGCCCTGCACACTGGGGAGCCATTATTGCTCCAGTAGTAAGGTGGACATGATGGAGGGGAAGTGAGGCAATCCTTACCCAACATTTGGTTTCCTTCCAACTTGCGTGTTACTTTTTTAGGCTTGTATCCCATGAAAAGATTTTTCTATCTGAATTTTTCCTTAAACAAACAAACAAAAATTTTTTTAACCTTGAGGACCAGTTGAGTAATTTGCTATCAACAATGGATACTTGTTGGGCTCCAGTATAGTTGATCTTTGTGGAATGATTCATGTGTGCCAGGCACTGTGTTAGGCCCTGCAAATTATTATGCGCTTTAGTTTCCTCAAGGACCCTTCAGGTATGCACTTGGATGGAGATTAAGTAATTCGATATCACACAGCAAGCAGCTAGAAGGGCCAGATTTTGAACCTGAGTCTGACTCAAGAGATCAGGAATCCACTTATTCTGCCTTTTCCTCTGTGCAGACCAGTTTCAAAGTTCTACAAATACAAATAGGTATAAATTGTGATCCCTGGCCTTCAGAAAACTTACAAACTCGGTGGGAAAATGAAACGAGAATGTGAAATGCTAAATAATGCCAGGCACTATCTGCTCAGGGTTCTTGTCAGTGGAACAGACAGGCAGGAACTTATTGGGCAGAGGAAAAGATCAGTGAAACCAAGATGGTCTAAAAGGCTCCATGGAGGAGGATGGCATTTGATTGGCCTTGAAAGAGAGAAGGGACTTAGATAAGCTGAGAGGAGGAAATTAGCCAGGGCATAGAGGACTTGGAACACACCGGTTCAAGTCCCAGCTCTGACATTATCTCTACAGTCCTAGGAACGTCCTTATCGTCTTTATTGCTCCATTTCCTTTACTACAAAGAGAGAGGCTCAGGGAGATAGCATGGAATGGGGGAGAAAGCAAAAGTTTGGAACGAGAAGAGGCCTCAGAGAGGTGGGGAGGGAGGAGATAGTGATTTGAGGCGGGGAGGGATGTTGACAGAATTCTCTCTTGACTTAAGTGGTGATTCCCTGAGTAATCACTGTGATAATCCATTGAGCTGTAGAAGTCAAACAAACAAAAGCCCCTAGCTTCTAATTTTTATTTTGCCTTAGGCAAGGCAATTTCCCTCTCTTTCTGTATCTATAAATGGAGGGATAATACCTTACAGGAGGATATCAGGATGAGCTGAGCTGATAGGGGGTGCCTGGCAGTACCTGGACCATTGAAGATGCTTAGTCAACACAGACAGCTTAAGAGAGTAGGAAACCAGCATGGTCCGTACTCAGTGGGTAACCAAAGGGCTGGGAAGAAAAGAACATCTTCCTAAGCCAGACAAATTGGAATGCCTGTGGAGAATTGGTATGTTGGAAGGTGTTTAGACTGAAGAAAATACCATTCACCTGAGATGGTTGAATTCAGATTGTTGTCAAAACACTGACATAAATGGCTTCTGTTTCTGCCTTCTTCCTAGACTCCTTTCACCCTCTGGAACTTATCTGAACTAAAATAAGCCTCTTCCTCCTATTTCCTTAATAGGCTTGGCTTAAATTTACTCAGCCATTGATCTCGCTTCCAGGTTGGTTTGGGATGGTATTGATAGGCCTGTCAATCAGCCAGCCTCCCACAGTCTGTTTTTAGGAGGCCCCGGGAGTCCTTTCTGCCTCACAAGCAATCCTGCTGGCAAGGGCACCAGACTGAGCCCTCTGTGAATCTGGGATTTCCATCAGGAAGCTACCCCTAGGGGAAACCGTAGAGCACTTATTGTTGGCTTTCAGTCTCCTTGCCAGGAGCTGCTCAAGACATGGTGAGATTCCATAGTGAAGGATTCTCTGATTAGAGTTTTCGTCGCAACACTACACCCTCTTTTCTTCCCTCACACAAAATCCAGTCCCAAACTCGACCTCCTCACTCCCCACCACCCATTGAAACCCTACTCTTTAGCTATGCTAATTTATAATTCCTCAAACATGCTGCGCTTAATACATCCTGCCTCATAGCTTTGCCCACACTTTTCCTTGTTATCTGGGGCACCCAGTCCTCCCTTCTTCGCCTATCAAGTGTTGCCATCTTACATACTTGACTTAAACATCTCCTTCTCTAGAAACTGTCCTAGACCTCGTTCCCTCAGATACATTCTCCTAGCATCAGCTGCATCCTCCGTAGCAGCCTTCATGACCCTTATTAAAGGGCCCTTATTAAAGTACTAGTTAGTAGGATATAGTTTAAGATTTTTGATTAAGACCAAAAATAATAGTAGCTTGAATAAGATAGAAATTTATGTTTTCCTTGTAGGCATCACTGGAGAGTCCCATTGGGCAGTGACCCAGGCTTCTTCTCTTTTGTTGCTCTGGCATCCTTAGGGCATTGACCAGTATGGTACGAGTGGTTCACTACCACACCAGAATTCTGGCCTTCCTTAATTCCAAAGCCAGCCTCTTAACTACTAGGCCATATCGCTTCTGTTAGTGAAATTGAGCTCATTCCAGATTGGGGAGGAAGATGTGAAAAATGTTAGGAAATTTCAAGATATGTTGGGAGACACTTTGAGTGCCTGGTGGGAGTGGAAGGAGATGAGATCATGAAGGCAGGGCTTGAGTATCAAAAACACATCTAATGCTGTCAGTGACCTTCATTGTCAGATAGTGTTATTTCTCAAGCACATACTCCCAAATCACTGCCTCTGAAGTGAAAATCAGCTCCAAGTGTCTCTCCTAAATCTTTCTCACATTATTTTGTAGAGAAATGGGTTGGATCTTTACAAAGGGTCATGAAGAGGAGAAGCTAATAATCGGTGAATCACTTTGAAAGCAGGAGCCCAGGACCTGATCCATCTACCTCTGAGCTATTTCCAAACCTGACTGATCATCCTAATAACCTTGTCTCTTTAACAACAACAACAACAACAACAACAACAAAAAAAACCAGGATCCTGAGCCCTTCAATGGCTCTTGAATCTCTAGGATGGAGTTCTAGAGTCTATATATTTTTGTAAAATTCTTTCAGTGATTCTGATGAAAAGCTGGGTGTGGGCACCCTTGCACTTAGGAGACCTATAACCACCGTGTATTTAAGTGAGATTCACCAATTGAGCTCTGTTTTTTTGTTTGTTTTTGTGGTGTTGTTTTTTTTTATGGTGATGTTTTTCTTTCTTCAGATGTTTGGCAAGGTAATTCCTGTTTGACATTCTCTTTGAACTCTAAGTAAACCCCAGGTTGTTGCAATGTCCTAAAAATTTTAGACCTTCTCCAAGGTCTACTCAATGACAAATCCATTCTCTAGAAACTTCAAATAAAGAGCTGAGCAATTCAAAATTTCTGTTAACTCCCAACCCAGCATTTTTACATCTTGTAAGGGGGTTTGGAAAATCATTAGACCTCAAAACTTCAAGTGGATCCCTGCTGAGTTTTTTTGTTCTTAAATTTGACCATCCATATCCATGATTCTCATCTCATGAGTCCCTTGGACCAAACTTTCTGTCTTTAGAAAATTACCCAGGCAGAGACTGAACTCACTAGTGATAATAGAATATTTATTTAGTGCCTTCATGAGCCATGTGTTTTATATAGATCATCTCATGAAAACTTCCTTGACAAGCTGGGGATATTAAGATTATTAGTCTAGGGGCGCCTGGGTGGCTCAGTCTGTTAGGCATCGGCCTTTGACTCATGATCTCCATCAGGTTCCTGGGCTGGAGCCTCGCACCAGGCTCCCTGGTCAGCAGGGTGTCTGCTTCTCCCTTTCCCTCTCCCCATGCCCCACACATGCTTTCTCTCTCTGTAAAGTAGATAAAATCTTAAAAAAAAAAAAAAGATTATTAGTCCAAATTTATATGTGAAGACTCAGGCTCAGAAAAGGAGCAGAACTGAAATTCAAACTCATATCATTTGAGTCCAAAGTTTGAGTTAGTAAACTACTTCTCCCCAATGTGTGTTGGTGGGAGCAGCTGTGTGGGGACAGGGAAGAGGTAGAGAACAAGGGATAGAGGTGGTGAGATAGCATTTCTTGTTGGGACTGATGCTTATTATCCTTTTCTGTCCCCCTCCCACTCCTGTAGTCCCTTCACATTCTCCTGCTAATAGCAGCTAATACAGGAAAAGCTTTTCATTCTCCAAGGCAAACTTTAGCAAAGAAAGTTGAGCTCCTTTTACAGAATCTAGCTTTCTCTATGCATCATTTCAGAGCCTCAGTTGGCCCACAAATATCATTTCCAGCTAATCGCATATGCACCAGACAGTTATGATATACAGTAAGTGATTAAAACATTCAGCTGATTCCCTTGAAGACAATTCACCAAATTTATTGGAAGGCACTTTTATTCAAGATGCCACACAGATTCTTTTTTCCACATTTCCTTCCTTTGCTGATTCACTGTGTATTGTGCCTGAATCATTTGGCCTTTTTAAGTCAACAGGGCCGAATGGGAGAAGCTCAGGCCTATGATTACTGCTGGGAAAATGGCAGATTTGTCTCATGAGAAGAATGTGTGGGGCACTCTTTGGGATCAGGAGCATTCTAAATCTGAGGCACTTGAAGAGGGAGATAACCATCAAATTTGGTTCAGAGCTTCCCTTGGAGATTGCTATTATTTGTTGATAGGAGGAAAATTATACTGGATCCCCTTGGTCTGTGGCAGTTAGAGTGAATTCTCCTGTGGAAGCTCAGGCCCTCTAGAGCTTTAATGGATTCTAATGCAGAGCGGCTTAAAATAATTCACTCTTCCACAAGCTAATCTCTCATTTTCCAGAGCAGATGAATTGTTCATAAATGAGCCATTGAGAGAAATCTTCCCACTCAGTCCTAGATTTGTGGCATGTCTTTCCAGAAAAGAGGGGCGGATGTAGGGGGGGTACGGGATGGGATGAGGCTGGCTCTGCCTGTTCTGTGACTAACATGTTTTTCTCTAGTCTGAACAGGCTCATCCTTGTCCCCCAAACCTGCTTGATGAACCCAGGATAATGTGCATTAAAAAAAAAAAAAACTATTCTGTTCCTATACAACATAGAGTACTGGATGGTTAAAAAATTGTTAGCCAGTGCACCTGTTTGGAAAGAGTGCCATGGTCTAAGTTCTTGCCCTGACCTTATAACCAACTTGCTCAGTTTTTTCATCTGTAAAATGAGCCAGATGGATTCCCTGCCCTCTGAAAACTTGAATGTGATAAAATCCATTTCATTATTCTAAAACAGGGTTTCCTAACCTCTGCATGAATAACATTTGGGGGCAGATAGTTCTTTGTTATAGGAGCTATCTTGTGCATAGTAGGATGTTGAAAAGCATCCATGGTTTCTACCTACCCCACTTAGTAGCACCCACCCCACTGAGTTGCAATAACAAAAACTATTCCCAGACATTGTGAAATGTCCCTTGGGAAGCAAAATTACCCCTGGTTAAGAACTACCTTCAAAAGCGCCTATTGGGGCGCCTGGGTGGCTCAGTGGGTTAGGCCACTGTCTTCGGCTCAGGTCATGATCTCCGGGTCCTGGGATCGAGTCCCGCATCGGGCTCTCTGCTCAGCAGAGAGACTGCTTCCCTCTCTCTCTCTCTCTCTCTCTCTGCCTGCCTCTCTACCTACTTGTGATCTCTCTCTGTCAAATAAATAAATAAAATCCTTAAAAAAACAAAACAAAAGCTCCTATTGCCTATAAATAATGCATAATTTATTAAATATTGAAAATTATTTGTTGGTACTTACTAAGGCCAAAGAATAACTGAGTCTCGGTCCCTGCCCTCAAGGAACTCAAAGTCTAGTTAGGAGGGCAGACAGACAATTGTAATCCAGTGTAGCATATATAATGATCAGGATGCAGAGGAAGACAGGGGAAACTTTTTTGAGGGAGAAGACAAAAAGAGCTCAGAAAGCTTTTTGAAGAAACTTATCATTAAATTGAGCATGAAAGGATAAGTAGAAATTAACGAGGCCTTCTTAAGAGAACAGTATGAAAAACAGGCCTAGTGGTGAGAAAAATGACCTATTCCCAGAAAGCTGTTTCAACTGAAGAGTAGTGAAGTCGAGTCCCTCAGGGACAAAAAAGATCCCCAATCCCAGCTCTGTGTGTGTGTGTGTGTGTGTGTGTGTGTGTGTACTGTTTGTTTTGTTTTTAAGATTTTATTCTGGAGAAGCAGTTCAGAACCCTAGAGAACTCCAGCTATTGTTCTCTTGGATCCCCAGTACAATGTGTCAATGTGGAGCTCTCCAGGGTACTGAACCGTATCTGTTTAAATTGCCCTTAATCAGCAGCTCTCTACTTAGGAATCGCCTGGAACCCTGCTCTTTCTCGATCCTTACCCCTGTCCATACCTGCTGCCTTTGGCTGAAGCTATGTAGTGGAAAGAGCAAAGGTATACCAGCCTAAATGATTCTAATTAGGAGATAGTCAAAAAATGATTAATTTATTATTATAAATTATGGCATGTCCCTGTAAAAGAATGTTCCACATTGGTGGCCTTATATATATTTTTTTAATTATTTGGAAATTTACATGTTTTCTAAGATACCTATAGTAGCATGTATTTCTTTACTCAGAAAATATCATTTAAAATAAAGTAAAAATAAAGAGCCTTGGGATCATAGGATGGGGATGTGAATCCTCTTGTCACTTAATAGCTATATGACCTTAGGTCAGTTAATTTAATCTCCACTGGCCATTGTTTACTCAACTACAAAATGTGGGGGGAAAGGACAAACTGTCCATAAATCCCATATGCCTATAATATAGGTCTTTTGTAGATAATTAAATGAGTGCAAGTACATGTATATACTACTTTAAGTGTTGCTTAAAGAAAAGAAACAAACATGTGGCAAGTGTTTTTTGCCATCACTTAGATGCTCAGTTTTCTACTATAGCAAGGGCAAGCTTGGTGTATATCAAGGATGGCAACATGTTCTGCATGCATGGACTGTCAGTGTCCTTCCCACTTCTCATTCCTGAGGACTTCATTAAAAACAGAGCTCCGCAGTAGGACTTACTCTATATGGGTTTATGTTATTTCCGCACTTGGCTCCCAATACATTAGCATCTAGCCCCTTACTCTCATGGCAGGATACTGGAAGATCATTCCCTAGGTAATCTAACTATCTGAAAAGTAAATGCCTATTTTTGATGTTCTGGAAACCAACAACTGAGCCAGATCACCCTACTTTGAATCACAAAGTTGTCAGGACCCTATACCCTGCTTAGAATTTCTAATTAGTTTTTTACTTTCCCATTCATTATCATGAGCATAGAGCCAAATTCACATCTAAAGAAAGCCTGTGTTATGGGAGATAGAGATCAAAAACAGAGGAAAAAAGCAATTTGGATGAAACAAAAACTATGCAGGGAAGAAAATTTCCCAAACAAATTTTATGATTAATATGCTTTGAAAAATAAAAGAACTTCCATTAAACAAGAACTGGATGGGGGCGCCTGGGTGGCTCAGTGGGTTAAAGCCTCTGCTTTCAGCTCAGGTCATGATCCCAGGGTCCTGGGATTGAACCCCGCATCGGGCTCTCTGCTCAGCAGGGAGAGCCTGCTTCCTCCTCTCTCTGCCTGCCTCTCTGCCTACTTGTGATCTCTATCTGTCAAATAAATAAATAAAATCTTAAAAAAAAAAAAGAACTGGATGCTATATATTTTTAAAGAATGTTCAAGGAACATTATAAGGCTCTTAAAAATGAGAAACTTGATAGGAGAAATGAAAAATTAACTGGGTAGGAAGGTAATACTGAGGGAATTTCATCTCATTCTCACCTTCTGACTAAAAGAGCAAACATACGTAGAAGGAAAATAAGAGAAAACATTAAAAATCAGAGAGGACCATCATAAATGTCCAACATTAGAATAATGGCATTTCTAAAAAGAGACAACAGAGAAAATGGGGAAGAGTAGAAAATTCTTAAAGAAATAATACAAGAAGTTTCCCAGAATGGATATCAAAGGACCCACCAAGTACTCAGCCTAAGGAATGAAAGAAAGAAAGAAACTTAAAAGGTACATACATCATTGTGAAATTTCAGATCACTAGGGACAAAGAAAAATTCCATAAGCTACCAGCAGCAGGGAATGTGATAAATATATATATATTTCTTACATTTTGTGATATATAATTTAATATATAATATAATAATAATATATAATCTTGTAAATTTTATATTATATATAAAATCTCAAAGATCTAGAATCAGAATGACTTTAGATTTCTTAACAGCAAATCTTGAAATAAGAAGACAATAGAGAAATTCAAAATACTGATGGAAAAATTAACCCCCATCGGGAATTCTATACCCAGCCCAAGTATAAATCAACTACTGTGGAATAAAAACATTTCAAGACCTGTACAGATTTCTCTTCCCATGTGCCCTTCCTCAGGGAGTTACTAGAGTATATGCTCCACAAAAAAGAGTGCACCGAAGAAAGAGAAAGACATCAAGTAGAGGAAACATATGCTCCAGAACTGGGTAGGGTAAAAGAAATACCCAAGAGGATGGTAAATGGTGGTCTCAGAATGACAGCTGTGTGACAGGCATTAAGGACAACCAGGCCAGGTGATAGCAGAGTGTCTTGAAAGAGATGTGTTGACAGCTGTCATCAAGACTCTCACTGCTGTTAACCATCTTCTTCTTCCTCCTCCTCCTTCTTCTTTTAAATATTAAGTACAGAATTCCCAGGTGAGTCTGGCTGAAACCATGATGTGTTCTGACTTGACTTAATTATTTCTAATGTAGCTGCTGCTTTTCCTACTATGGCCTATTTTCTGATCAGCTGAGCATGCTCTTTTCACCCCACAGAAGTACCCTGCTTGGATCTACTTCAAAAGCTGAAAATAGGCTGTGGTAAAGCAGAAAATCCAGAGGAATCCACACTCTGGACCATATTTCTTTTGGATACCCAATGCCTGGCCCCCACTATAACCCTACCAGATGTCCACTCTGCTTTCCCAAGACCCATTCATGACCTTGTCCACCTACTTCCCCAGAATAGGCTCTTGTAAGTAAACTCTTGAGGAAACTGAAACCAGACTGACCCAAGGACTGTTTTGCTTCTCTCACTCCTGGATGCCTTCCAGCATTGCCCATTTATTCTTGGCTAGATTTATGCTTCTATGGAATACACATTGTTTAGAAAAATATACCTAGGTGGTTAACCTATCCAGAAAAATCAAGAGAATGATTAGCACAAAAGTAAAGATAATGGTTACTTCAGGGGAAGAGGTTGGAAGTTTTCTTTGGAAAAAGACATTTTGCAGATTTCTGAGGTACTGGTTAATGGTCTATTACTCTTTGTGGTAAGTAAGTAGGTGTTAAACATACTATATTTTCACCTTCACATGTATTTTAAATACTCCTCCATACATACAATACACTTTACAATGAAAATTTGCATACCAAGCAAAGCCACCCTGTGAAATAATGAAATCATATGCTTATATGTACCCTCTGGGCCTTGAACAGAGGAAACTATGAAGAGGAACATAAAGTTCTCCCTCTCTCAGAGCTCTAATCAAGATGCAGCAGGTGGGCGCCTGGGTGGCTCAGTGGGTTAAGCTGCTGCCTTCGGCTCAGGTCATGATCTCAGGGTCCTGGGATCGAGTCCCACATCGGGCTCTCTGCTCAGCAGGGAGCCTGCTTCCTTCTCTCACCCTCTATCTGCCTGCCTCTCTGCCTACTTGTGATCTCTGTCTGTCAAATAAATAAAATCTTTAAAAAAAAAAAAAAGATGCAGCAGGAATAACAAAATACCCAGCCAGCAGCACAGAGCTGAGGTTTTTCAAACTAGTTTAATAAATTGGTTTCATAGCATTTGAAATCCTGTTGTAATAATCTGCATTCCATGAAAGACATCTCTGCATAGAACAGCAATCCAGAACCACCCCTTTGGCTGTTAGCAAGAGAGTAGGAGGTAGGAGGCTGTGTATTCTTCCTTTACCCCTTCTGATCCATTCACCCTGATCCATGCCCTGTCCACCTTGAGTTGTGCCCCAGAGGCTGACTTCTATGGACTATATCACCCAGGTGCCTCTGTTCTTTAGCTTTTAGCAGATTCTGCCAATAGGAAACACTGTCAGGAGAAAGAGAGAAGTCAAGGGGATTTGTTCCCCTCTCCCTGCCTACCTCACCATCCCTTTTTGTTTCCTTAATTCCACACACACCCCTTTGAATAGTTCCATATGAAATTTTCTTCAGTCAGACCACTTTGAGTGTCTCTTCCATTTCTTGTTGGGACCCTGACTGATACTTTATTTTAATATTATTTACTTGTCCTTACTGAGTGGCCGACGTTCATATTAATATGGATTGTTGAGGGTCCAAGCTGCCTTATCCAAAGGAAGATGCACACATAAAAATCTCTCTCTCTCCTGGGGGGTCCGCAGCCATGGCTTTTGAGGAAAGGTTATGTGTTGATTTATTATTCAGTGATTGCTACTGATAGCTAAGTGTAGAAAGGCTTAGGAGACCTTGCTTCTAGCTTGTGGAATTTTTATTCCTTTTCCAACTCTGTCCCGGAAAAAAGGAAGTTCTTCCATATAGGCCCTTGGCAGGAATGGAGGTTTCACCAGCATCCTTGCTTTGCTTGAAGTGAGGACTTTTTTCCCCCCCAGAGGGTGAGTCAGATGCTAACAGACTCCTAGCATCTCTGATCATCTTCCTGTTGCCCCTTCCCCTCTGAAGATCAAAGCTCACCTCAGGAGAACTTCTAGAGAGAAGAAATAGCCAGCGGAACCTCCAGGGCCAAGCAGGAAAACCCAGAAAACAAGTGATTGACGCACTTTGTAGACAAGCTGGAGGGGCCTCCACGCAGTCCCTGCTGGGGGTGAGCGTGACTGGGGGGAAGTTGAGGAAGTGGTCCAGGATGGGGGCGGAGCCCCGGAGGACTTGGGTAACAGCTCATTGTTCCTCCGGTTCCCAGGGAATAAGGCAGGCCTCCAACAAAACAAACGTGCCAGGAGGACAGGCTATTTGTGTTAAACACGGAAAGAAGGGAAGTGACTAGCTGGAGGGAGCATGGGTTTAAGTGCCTTATCCCAGGCCCCTTGGGACACAAAAGGAAGGAGGAGAAGGAGCCTGGACAAAAGGAGGCAGTGCTGGGTGTTAAACACGTGGAACCTGGAGGTCAGCAGACCTGGGTTCGAGTCCTAGGGTCTCAGTTTCCTAACACCATAACTTGGTCCTGTTATCAATTTTCTCTGGTTTTATCATCCTTGAAATGGGTTAATACTTCTTACCCATAAGGTTTCCTTGAGATGTAATAAGGGAATGCACTTTAAGTGACACATAAAAAGTTCTTGTTAGGCGATGCATTAGGGAGCAACTAGAACATGGGGAGGAGGCAGGGTGCTGCTGCATCATCAAGCACGTGGGGTGTAATCAAGTCTCTGGCACAAATCCCTTGTGTGAACTTGAGCAAATTACTCTCCATCTTGGTGCGGAGTTCTGCCTTCCTGGAATGAGGGTGCTGAGCAAGATCTCTAAGGTTTGTTCTAGAGCCAACATCTAGAGTTCTAAGGAACGCTCTCCAAGGTGTGGCTAGGAAGTTCCTTGACTTGAAAGAAAAATAATGCAGAAGCAGCCATGTGAGATGTTTGTACCCATCATACTGGTCTCCTTGGGAATTTTACTCCTACTAATATGATGCTGCCCTTTCTCAAAACATTTTCAAATTCATTGGTTTAAAATTATCTGTAGAGCTAGTTGTTGGAGACAAATAGGAAAATCATCTCGTTGCTTTATGAATTTCTTTTTGTTTGTTTCTTTAGTTTTTTGACCAAAAAAAAAATGTTTTCATTCCCTTAAGGTAAATTAGATTCTACTTCCAGAGTTGCCAATAACTGGTGGTAAATTATAATTTGATCTCTTCTGACCTTAAAGATGGGGATAATATTGCCCACATTGTACTGTGGCCACTAATAAGCTGAGGACTAGGACAGCAGCACCAGCCAGGGTGCATGGTTCAGGGTAGGCAGCAAAACACATCAACACATCCATCTACAACACCCTCACTCTGCCACTCCCTCCTCATCCCAGTTACCCAATTTACCACTTTATCCACTAAATAAACTCACAGCTCACTCAATCCACCACACTACGAGGCTCTGTAGGGGCAGAACCTGAGGCTTTTTCCTGCTGTGGGTTTCCCTTTCACACAAAACACTTCCAACTCTTCTGGTCACCAAATGTGTGCTGGTTTCTCTGTGGCTTCCAGCTGGCAATTCTCTGTGACCAGGTGTCCTACAATTAAGCAGATGAAGTCAGCTCCCTGACCATCCCAGAGACAGTGCCGGTTCCCACAGGTGAAGAGATCAGTCCCACGAGACTTTCCTCCACTTCAGATGCCAATCCCAAGTCATAGGAGCCAGGTTGACCACAACTTCTGTCTGCCTTGGCTACAGATCAGAGGTTCCCATAACCTCCCTTCTTGGGTTTGATTAACTTGTTAGAACAACTCACAGAACTCAGGGAAACACTTACTTGCTGTTACCAGTTTATGAAAGGCTATGATAAAGGATTCGGATGAACAGCCAGATGAAGTGATGAATAGGGTGAGGTCTGGGAGGGAGCCTCTGTCTCTGTGAAGTTGGGGTGCTTCACTCATCTGGTACACAGATGCTTTCGCCTACCTAGAAGCTTTCTGAACCCCGTCTTACTGCGATTTTAGGCAGATTTCCTCACATAAGCATGATTAATTATTAACTCCATTTCCAACCCCCTCTCCTCTCTAGAGAAGTGGGGAGGGGCTGCTGAAAATTCCAAGCTTCAAATCCTGGCTTGGTCTTTCTTGTGACCAACCCCCAACCAGGAGCCATCCAGGCCCCGGATCCAGAGGCTCCACAGTCCCCTCATTAGCACAAAGGATGCTCCTAGGGCTGGTGCTCCTATTACTTAGGAATTCGCAAGGACTTAGGAGCCTGTGTCAGGAACTGGAGACGAAGATCAGATCTGTAGTTCTCATTATAAATCACAATATGATAGGCTCCAAATGATTTGTTTCCCTTTCCAAAAACCCAATAGAATTTCAGAGGTAAAAATGTGCTACCATGAAGGACATTTCAGAGGAATGTGCTCAGACTTTGAATATTTCACTTTCAGATGATCTACTACATTTATGTGTGTGTGTATTGTGTGCATTTGGTGTTTAGTAAAATCCTCAACCCTGTGAGAGCAGCAGATAGACCTGCAGCTCACGCTGCCGTGCTTAATCTACTCGGCTTCAGAAAGCCAGGGCTCAGGGTAGTACCCAGAGACAGGGAGATGTTGAGGGCACTCTGGAGCCAGCCAGGCCTGGCCTACAGGCTCAGGGCAGCCTGCTTTGGCTGGGTGACCCTCTGTTTGTCAATCACATCACCCTTTGAAGTTTCTGTTTATTTACCCGGAAAATGGGGGAGTTAACCCAAGTCTCATAATGTTCTTTTGAGGATTCTAAGTACGAGTTTTATGAATGACCAAGGAAGAGGCACCAGTAGGCAGAATGTTAGTTCTATGTGAGGCAGATTACACCAGACCCCATGTGGCAGGGAAAGATGGAGAGAAAAGGCAGACAGCAGTCTTAACTCTGTCCAGTGCAGCTTAAGTGCTCTCCCCAGTGAAACCCAGTTTCCTGCCCGCCCCCCTTTCCCAGTTGGAAGAGTAGTGCTTTGTTCTCTCCTTCTCCCAAGGAAACCATTCCTAAGCCTCTAGCCTAAAGCTGCCAGACAAGTTTCAAACATGTTTATGAATGCCTTCACCTGAAGTCACTTGATTGGTTTATCAGCCCTGGCCCTGGACACATTTCCTTACAATGAGCAGTGACATTTACAGCTCCAAGAAGAGTAAGGGAAACATTTTTCTTGCTGACTCCTCTCTCCCTAATGAAGCTGTCATTATAGTCTTTCAAAGGTGGACCCTGTCTGTCAAAATGTGCCATAACTTCCCATAGGAGAAACGCTGTAAATGTCACAAACCTGATAGTATTGTTGAAAGTGCATAAAATCAACCGCTTGAAAAGTGTTGAACAAAAGCCGTGTTTCTTCCTGTTCTGCAGCCCAGGGCCAGGTTCACAGACATGCAAGCCTGGCAGCCACACCGAATCCTATGCTCACAAGGGCTCTGCTCTTGGTTTAATAGCCTGCATTGAAAACTGGCATTACCACAGGATAAGGAAGAACAGTAAAATTCATGCTAATAATTGAAAACCCTCAGTTTTCTTTACTTAGAATGACTTTACATAGCAAATAAATAATACCATCACCAGCAGAGACCCCAGAAGAAATGAAAAAATTCTGTTTTTGGACATCTAACAACATTGTTTTCCTGCCTTTTGAACAAGGAGCTCTGCACTTTCATTTTGCAAATGAGGTAGCCGGCTCTGTCTGCAATAGTGTGGAAACAGCAGTTGTTTCCATTGTAAGGACAGAAGGTAAAAATAAACACAAATCACAGGCACCTTGGCATAACTCACCTAATGAGGACCACTTTTGGGTGAGTTTTCTCTTCCCAGTTTGTAGTCTATTCAAGCTATGTATGTATTCTTGCTTACGCTAAAAAGCTGCCTACTGCTGGACACAAAAATTTCTCTCTGTTTCAGTTGCATGGTATTTTGTCTGGGGTGGGATGTGGAATACTTTCCTAGGTAACTACAGTTCCTAGGTATCTATCTGTGAACACCTGTGGAAACAAGGCTCTGCGTTCTCCCCGCCCACCCTTTCAATGGCTCTGTCTCCCATCAGTCAAAATAGTGTATTAAAGGCTCAGAGAAATCCTGCAGCAAAAACAGACAAAACATCCAACCTATTTGATTTCTGTTAACCCAGAATTTTGGAAACTTGCTCTTTCCCAAGCTGGTTCCGGTCCCCTTCTTTGGTATGACATCCCTGATCATTCTCTCCTAGTTAGCAATACAGCACCGTGTTTACAAACGTAGTCCTGGGCTCGGACTCTCTAGATTTGACTCGTGCTTCCACCAGTGTCCTAGAGGAAATCTCTTAATCTTTCTAAACCTCAGTTTTCTCATAAGTGAAATGGGGCTAATAATCCTTTCTCATAGGATTGCCATATGGATTAAAGAACATCATATGTGAAATAAACACATAAGCACTTAATAAAGGTAAAAGCTACTGCGATTTTAAAATCTTAAGGAAGTGCTTCCCTGCAAAGCCATTCCCGCCCTCAGCAGTTATATCCAGTCTGTCTTCATGTTCCTGCCTCCCTGTCTTTCCCTGTTTTCTTAATCTTCAACTTTGGGCTCCTTCAGTCAACACTCCCCAGCCCCCCAGTGTGTCTAAGGTTCTCACCAGTTTTATGAATCCCTCATCTCCCCCTCCAGGGCTGCAGTTGGGGGTGGGGCAGGGCAAGGCTGCTTTTACTACCCTGTGATGAAGAATTTGCGGTCTGGGTCCTCATTTGGGAAATGTGATTTTGTTGCTGGTTTTTGTTTTGTTTTTCTGGAGTATTCCTTTAAATGCACGCAAGTGTTTATTGCTATAAATATTACAATGCAATACAGTCTGGCTGCAGGGAGACAGATGCCCAGGCTTGGTCTGAGCAACATCCAGAGGCAGAACATGATGTTAATGAAAGATTCCAGTTAGCAGAACTGTCTGTTCTGTGCTGAGGTCTTAATGCCAAGCAAGAGCACCAGTGCAGTTATTAAAATGCCCTGTGGCGGGGTTGGTGGCTCCTGATGCTTTCTCTGTTTAGATCATTATGAAAGCTGTCACCGTGGAGCTCTCTGACAGAGCCTGCTGGGGAGAGGACCCAGGGAACCTTCCTGGGCCTAGAGCCTTCCAGATACAGGGCAGAGAGCATTATGAAGTGACCTTCAGTGACATCTTTTGTTAGCACTCGGGATTTAGTTCAGTAAACAGAAACCACTCTTGATTTTTCAAGCCCAAAGCAATTAGACTTTAAGCGATTAGGTACGGGATCAGAAGTCAGGGGCCACTTGCAGGCTAATAGTTCAAGGTCATACATCCACAGCTGCAGCCAGCGGTCAGAAAACTGCTGTTTCTGCTGCTGCTGTCGCCGTGATGTGAACCCACAAACCTGGTGACCAGGAAATTAGACTTGGATTCTGGCAGCTTCAAGCACATCTGTCCAGTCTTCCTTACTTCTTCCTCCTAAATCTTTTCTGAGTTTATGTCAGTCTCAGATCTCTACTGCAAGGGAGTCTGGCCTTAGAAACTTCCAGCCCTTGTAATAGAGACAGAGAGTGGAGGGACATGGAAGAGAGTCAGCTGGGTTCTGGGAGACCATGTCAGGCACATCTTCTAGACAAAACAAGGTAGCTTGCACTTAGCAAGTGTGTATGATTTCCCAGAAACTATGTTAGGAGGTTTGCATATTTATCCAATTTGATTTTCACAGTGGTCTTCTGACGAAGTCGTAATCACAGCATCACTTTACAGCTGAGAGAACTGAGGATCAGTGAGACTGAATAGATGACTCAAGGTCTGTGGTGGTTAATTTTGTGTGTCTGCTTGGCTAAGCTACAGTGCCAGTTGTTTGGTCAAACACCAGCCTAGATGTTGCTCTGGAGGTATTTTTAAGATGTGATTGACATCTACATCAAGAGACCTTAAATAAAACTGATTACCCTCCATAATGTGGTTGGACCGCATCCAAACACCTGAAGGCCTAAGAGTAGGAGGAAGGAATTCTTCCTCCAGACTGCCTTTGGACTTAAGACTGCAGTATCCATCAACACCTGGCAGAATTTCCAACCTGTGGCCTGACCTTCCCTGAAGATTTTGGACTTGCCAGTCCTTCTGGTCATATGAGCCAAGTCCTTAAAATCTCTCTCAAGATAGGTGGGTAGGGGGGCGCCTGGGTGGCTCAGTGGTTTGGGCTGCTGCCTTCGGCTCGGGTCATGATCTCAGGGTCCTGGGATCGAGCCCCACATCGGGCTCCCTGCTCTACAGGAAACCTGCTTCCCTCTCTCTCTCTCTCTCTCTGCCTGCCTCTCTGCCTACTTGTGATCTCTGTCTGTCAAATAAATAAATAAAATCTTTAAAAAAAAAAAAAAAAAGATAGGTGGGTAGGTAGGTGTATAGGTAGAGAGATGATATAGTTCAATAGATAAATCAATGGATAGTTTGTCTTTATCTATCTAAATAACCATATTCATCCATTCTGTTTCTCTGGAGAACCCTGATGGGTACAATGTCCAATAAGTGGTAAATGTTGGAGCCGAATTTCAAGCTCAGATTGTCCAACTCAAAAGCCTATGCTCTTGAAAGACAGAGTCAGACAGTCTCGTGTTCTTAGACCTTCCTCAGCGCGCTCAGTGCTTGGGGGAGCTCCAGACTCCTTGGGGGAAAGATGTCCATGCATTCTGGGACATCTCAGAGAGGAAGCAGAGGTCTGTCTCAGTTACATAGACCCAGGTTATGAGGGGGTCGCCCTATCTGTCAGCTAGTCATTCTTCCAGCATTTATTGACTCCCTGCTATGGATCAGAGACTGTGTCAGGCTTCATGAAGATGCAAAAGAATGGGTGCAAAACAACCACCATGACGGTATGGTCCCTGACTTCCAGTTGAAAGATGAGTGTCTCAAGTAGATGTGTCCCTGTTCTGGAAATAACCTACAAGCAATAAGGCCATACAAGAAACAGAAGTTCAAACTCAGCCTCTGTTCCAGCTCTAAGAAAGTCAGAACTCTAAGTAGGGGGAGAGAGTGTCAAAAGATGTAGAAATACATTGGGAGCTAGGGAGGGAAGAGCAGAGAAGGCAAAGGCGGCAGATGTCCAAGATTTTGCTGACCGCGCTTACCTGAGGTGAGGGGTGCACCTGAAGGGTTAGAACCTCAAACCTTTGCTTAGAAGAGTGAGAAATAGGTACCCAGAGCTGGAACCAGAGCTTCCCTGCATCTAGCTTGGTCTTGAGGAAGGAAGGAGATGGGGAAACTCTCAGTGTGACAGTGGGGAAAAGAGAGGTTTTCCTTAGTATCAGGCCACTGGCTGTCTGTACCTAGTGTCTGAAGAGAAGGAAAAATGAAACTTCCAGGGCGCCTGGGTGGCTCAGCGTTAAGCATCTCCCTTTGGCTCAGGTCATGATCCCAGGGTCCTGGGATCGAGGCCCATATTGGGCTCCTTGCTCAGCGGGAAGCCTGCTTCTCCCTCTCCCGCTCCCCCTGCTTGTGTTCTCTCACTCTCTGTGTCTCTCTCTGTCAAATAAATAAATAAAATCTTTTAAAAAATAAAAATAAAAAGCCTTCTATTCCTAATGTGTAAAGAAAATTCTCGCTGATTTGGATCTTAACCTCCTGGGTGAGCTCCTGCAAGTACCAGCTGAAGAAGAAACACACCTCACTCAGTTTAGCCATCAGAAGTCTATATAACAGTGACTTCTGCTTTGGAACAAGATGGCATAATAAGGACTAGATTTACACTCTGTCTGAAGAAAGAAAAAGAAAAAACTGAAAATCAGACAAAATATTTGAAGCGAAAGATGTTCAAAATATTGGGTGTCATTCAGTGGTATTCATTGCTTTCAGAGAGATGGGAAGTTCATGAGGTGAGCCCTACAGTTGCCCCAGGTTACTATTTAGAGTTTTTAGGTCATGACACCGAGAAGGAAACCCTAGTCAGAGCTGGTGGTCCCTCAGTTCAGTAGAAGGAGCTGGAAGGCCTGAGAGACTGAGGTGACCAGGGTTTTTAGAGAAAAATATGAAAGAGGAAGAGAGAGTGTGTGTGTGTTCTCCAGAGAGGTCCCAAAGGCCCTCCTGAGGCTTTAGCTGAATTCTGATAAGTGTATGCAGGTGAGGAAACCACCTGAGGGGGCCAGGGGAGGAGGCGGGTGAGGATGGGGAATGAACTACCTAAAGAAAGGATTGGAGGAAAGATTCTCACTTACGATCAGGCAAGGATGTCTGCCCTCACCACTTCTACTGATACATGCAACAACATGGATGTTTCACTCGTCATGCTGATTTAGAAGTCAGACCAAAAAAAGACGACATACTGTATGATACCATTTACATAAAATTTTAGAAAATGCACACTAATCCAAAGTGACCGAAAGACGATCAGTGGCGCATGGGAATGGGGAAAGGGTGGGAAAGGACACAGGAAGGGATTATAAAGGGTCTCGGGAAATTTGAAGGGTGATAAATATTCTCACTCTTTGTGACAATGGTTTCATGAGTGTATATAGATGTTAAAACATCAAATTGTACGCTTAACTATGTGCAGTTTCTTGTATATAATTATACCAGCAGAAAAATATGACCCCCCCCAAAAAAGGGCAAGAAAGGTCAAGGAAATACAATATACCAGAAAAGTGGGGTGGCCCTGGAGGGGAATAAAACCCCCAGAAATCATGAATAGAACAAATATTTAAAGATACAATTCATCAAAACTTCCCAGAAACCAAAGAAGATTTGAACTTAGCTATTGAAAGGGGACAGCTAATTCCAGGGGGGAAAAAAACAAAAACAAGGATTCTCATCATCAAGATCTATCCTAGTGAAATTACTGAACTACAGAGATAAAGGAGTAAACATATTTTAAAAAAGATTAGGGGCATTTGGGTGGCTCAGTCTGTTAAGTGCCTGACTTCTTGTTTTGGCTCAGGTCATGATCTCAGGGTTGTAAAATAGAGCCCTGTGTCAGGCTCTGCACTCAGAGCAGTCTGCTTGAGGATTCTCTCTTTTCCTCTCCCCATTCACAGACACACTATCTTTCTCTCTAGCTCTCTAAGCAAACAAACAAACAAACAAAAAAACAAGATTAGTGACTTGCTGACTTCAGGCCTCTCTAAGTCAATACCCATTGCTGGAAGATAATAGAACCAATCCAAATCATCTTTCAAAGGAAAGAAAATGTGCTCTAAAATTTTTAATTAAATTTATTTAATTTTTATTTAAAAATTTAAAAAAATTATAATTCAGTGACTTTTATTTAAAAGAAATAAAATTAAACATTTTATGAACATGCAAAAATTTAGGAAAAAATTGTTCTTATGAACTCTTCCTGAAGAAATTACTAGAGCACCAACTTCAACCCAAATGACACTCGGAATGGAAGGATAACAAGGAATTATATGGGGAGCATTGCCCAGGAGAAGAGTCCGTTGTTAAGAATCGAAATGACTTAAAACAATTTAAATATGTTAAAAGAGTCTGGAAACTTAACTGTACATGAACTTGGAAGCCTTGATGCCTTGGAATGTGGCCAAGAATAAATGCAGAAAAGCACCCATCTCTGATAGCAGTGGAGATGATAAAACCTAAGTTGGATATGCCAACGGTAGCCAAATGGCCACACCACCTAAGGAATTCAAGCCAGGCTAGATTTTTATCCTGTGCCCTTGGAACATGGAATTTTTACTGCCTTCTTGAGAGAGGTGAATTTGCTCATTTCTTTTGGGGAGGGCACCCATTTCTATAAAGAGTAGAAGATATCAAGTGATCAAATAACAGGTTGCACAGTATTTTTAAATGATTTTGGCAGAATTAAAAGAAGTGATTGAAAAGTTGTCCCACTCATTTTTGGTACAAATAAGGAAATTTTCCATATAGTCATATTGTAGATTTTGGAACTGTTAATTTTCTGAGATGTGAACATGGTATTATGGTAGGAAAATGTTCTTATTTACAGGAGATTTATGCTGAAATATTTAAAGTTGGAATGTCCTATCTGTGATTTGCTTCCAGATTATGCAGCAAAAAATATATATATCATCATAAAAAGAAAATATAGCAAAATGTTAACAATTACTAAATCCTGGTGAGGAGTATTTGTTCATTACACAAATCTTCAATTTTTCTGTAAGTGTGAAATTTCCAAAATAAAAAGTTATCCAATTAAGAACAGAACATCAAAACAGCAAAGATTATCTTTTAGGGAAATCAAGATCTAAAAAAGCATCTCCCTAAGGAAGTATCAGGGCTTAAAGATACAATTCAGATACACAGGAAATGTGCTTGCTGCTTGGAGGACTGAGAAGGGCAGAATAGGAAGAATTCACTGGAAAGCTGGCACTCTTTGGGAAGGTCGCACATTTTTATTCACGACTTTAGAAAGCTTCCAGAGAGCGAAAAGAATCCCTAATAAAGATGAGCTAAGTAAAGTGAAGATGATGTCTGCACACTCTTCAGTTCAGGAAAAGAAAATCTCAGGCCAAATCCGGCTTCTCTTAGGGAGGAGATTGGGATGAATGAAACGCTGAGCTCAGTAAATGAATCAAATTTTATCCGAAGTCTCAGAAAGCCCTTAAAAGAAGCTGTGCTGCACCAAGAGGATGAAACTCCCCTTCTGAAAAATGGCACTGGGAGGCAGAAACACCTGATGGCCGGGAGTAAGAAGAGAAATGGTCAAAGGAGACAAGCAGTAGCTACCTCTCATCAAAATGAAGAATGGTTGAAAACACAGAGTCCACTTCCCATCCAAACTGAGTCACACGGTATCAACTAGGCGTAGGCTGAAAGCACAGGGAAGCTAGACCCTGACGCTGGGACACAGCATTCCATCAAGGCTCCCCTGGAAAAGTGATGCACACACAGCCTTGCAGCCAAAGCCCAAGGTCTCCACTGCCCTGGGCAGGTGGAGAGGCATGGCCCTGCAGGAGCAGGAGCAGAAAGATGGAGAGCAGGTGCTCTCAGCTGCAGAGGAAGTAAAACTTTGAAGCAGAGAATTTAGGAGCAGGGGGATGAATTGAGGGGGAGGAGAGGATAAGAGGTAATGAAACCTAAATTGCTGTTTTGGATCAGAAAGTCTGTGACAGCAGGTTCCCTGCTGGTGCTGTAGAAAAAGAGTTCTTGCTGGAGGAAAAGGCAAGCTGCTAGCTGGGATAGAAAGGAATACGAGTAAAACCCAGGCACCAGGGCCTCAAACTTTCATGACTAGAACTCCAGGAAGACATGATCATCAAGTCTTACTACAGAGAGAGCCAAGCTTCTCCCAGAACTGCAGGTGTCTTCTACCCAGGGCCAACTACATAATTTGCTGTCTTCGTGCAAAATGAAATTTCGGGTCCCTTGATTATTTCCCATTGGAAAACGCTATTAAAGGTACCAGAATACATGCTCGCTCTTTTCTTCTGGAGTCTTTTTCGATGTGGCATGATGTTGGTCATGAATTTTATCATTCATCTTTATATCATCCTGTGGCACTTTTACATGCAAATAGAAGAGCCTTTATAACATCTGCAGAATCACCAGAATTATAAGGTTCTCAATTTTGTAGCTTTTACATGTATATGTGTTTAGTTCTTACCAGAATAGTGGAAACACTGCACCAAATAAACAAAACTTTTGAATTTCACTTCTTGATTCGTATGCATTCTACCAACCCTCTCTCCTTTTGGCAGCCTGAGGAGTAAGAAAGACTGAAGGAAAGGGAACTGTTGTCACCCTGTCTTTGCCTTCCCTTCCATGTCATTATTTCAGGGGTCAAGTGGTTGGCAAATACAGGGAATTTGCATGAGCGAAGATGATATGACAGTTGCTTGGTCATTCGTGTTTCTTAGACCATCACTGCCTTCTGGCTGTGTTCAAAGCAAGTTCTAGTTCTAAGGGAAAGTGTGGCCTCTCCAGGCTGTGAACAGCTCTGCTCGGTCCTCAAACCCTGTGTATCTTATACTTGCTGTCCCCCTGGCTTTACTCAACTCCCACACATTGTGAGTCCACCAGAATTCTGTGCTCATGAAGCCAAAATACAAGTTCAAGGAGAAAATTAGTAAGAATTTCAAGATGGCAGGGTGCCTGGGTGGCTCAGTTGGTGAAGGGTCTGCCTTTGGCTCAGGTTTTGACCCCCAGGGTCTTGGGATCAAGCCCTGTGTCAGGCTCCCCACTCAGCTGGGAGCCTGCTTCTCTCTCTCCTCCCTGCTTGTGCTCTCTCTCCTCTCTCTGTCTCAAATAAATAAAATCTTAAAAAAAAAAAAGGAAGAAGGAGAAGGAGAAATTCAAGATGGCAACAACAGAATGTTAAAACCAATCGTGGGGCCGTTCTAAGAGGCATGCCCACAAAGCCAACCCTGATGCTTACCTCCCAAACTATGATTTGTTTCCTGGGGGAATCCTTTGATCTTTAAGATCTGGATCTAGATGGGAACTTGTGGCTGTCAACCAGCCTCTACCCAGTTCTAGAAGCCTCTCTCCTTAACCATGATGGATGACATAGTTGATGATGTCCCAGGAGTGCCAGCATGATCTTGCCAGTAAGAGGATGCCACCACTCTGGGCGACTGGACCACCTCCTAACCTGTGGCCAGCCACCTTCCTTAGGGACCTCCACCCATTTTCTTTGTCAGATTCCCAACACTCTTCCAGACCAGGAGAAGAGTCCCTAGACTATCACCAAGAATAAGGTCCTTCAAGCACTTCATGGATATCCATCTTCTAGGTCCTTGGTTTCTTGGTGTAAACTCATATATTCCTTCTGGCCCCACTTACCACTTACCCTCTCACTGCCATCCGAGGGGTGGCCTCCACATTTTAGCATAGTTACAGTCCACACACAAAAATTGCTTTCAACGTCACACAGGAAAATCCAGAGGCTTCTCTTGGCCTTTTAGCCTGAATCAGTGAAAGGAATTTTTGGAACATTTCATATTTCAGAATAAAATATGCATTCGCTTTGAATACGGGACTTGTGCTTTCCATTTAAAAGTTCTTTTCCGGGCGCCTGGGTGGCTCAGTGGGTTAAGCCGCTGCCTTCGGCTCAGGTCATGATCTCAGGGTCCTGGGATCGAGTCCCGCATCGGGTTCTCTGCTCCGCGGGGAGCCTGCTTCCTCCTCTCTCTCTCTCTGCCTGCCTCTCTGCCTACTTGTGATCTCTCTGTGTCAAATGAATAAATAAAATCTTTTTAAAAACAAACAAACAAATAAATAAATAAATAAATAAATAAAAGTTCTTTTCCTTTGTGCCTTAGCCTGACCAGGAAAGTCACCCCTGAGTTTTGTAGTTGGGGAAAAAAATTATACTTATTCAAATAAAGATCACCTCCTAAACATTATCCTGCTACCTGCTTTAGTCCTAGTTCCTATAGTTCAGGTAATTGATAAATGTTTTTAAATGTTATAAAAACGTAACATATTTAAATACTTTTCTTTTCCAAGTTCCAACAACCTGGTCCCATCCTAACAGTAGCAAATGAAGAAAGGCCACAGGCAAGCCTCACATAGGGAATACTTTGTCTACTCTTCTAAGGAAGCCCCAGATTGTGGTCCATCCCGCACACCCTTCTCCGAGCTCCCTTGGCTCCTTCATTTTCCCATCTGATCACCCTCTGCCTACTGCTGAACTACTGATTTTTTTTTTTCCAGAGAATATCCTTTATTTAGGGTATCTGGCCCAGAGTTTTTCAAAATGTGTCCAGAGACCCAGATATCAGAATCCCCTAGAGGAGAAGATCAGGAGACTATTGAAGAATAGAATCCAGAGTCCTCTGCAGACATTTGAAAGAATCTCTGGGAATCTTGGGAATCTTCAGCTTTAACAAGTTCCCTAGAAAATTCTAATGCCTACTGACCTAGACCCACCCCTACTTTTGCATTTGAGGAAACCAAGGCCTAGGGGGTCACCTAAGTCAGAAGCAGTGAAGTGAGGACTAAAAGCTAGGTCTTTTCTCTCTTAGCCCACCCGGAGTTTCTACACCAGGTTATCTAGTCCCCCCTCCCCCCAACTGTCTTAATATACAACCTGAGCCTCAATCATCTTATAAACTCCTCAATGACAAGAACCATATGAATCATAGTAAGTACCCGGCCCAAGGCTGCTGGGTTGCAGTGAGTTACTATTTCAGCCGGTAGACCAATGAATGAGGGAATGAATGACTCCCTACAGTAAGGCTTTAGAGTTTCATGGCTCATTTTAACTTCACTTGAAGTGTGTCTTTATTGCTAGCCATTGTAAATCCTCTTTGGCAGAGGGCTGGGTTTAAAGGAGAAAAATCCGGTGGATGAAAGGAAGTGGTTCCAGTGGAATGGAACCCCCTTGGCCTGCCTGTCTGCTCTAGTACCCAGGAGGGGGCTTCCAGGAGAATGACTACCCCAGCAGAACCATTGATCATTTCTGCCTCAGGCAGCCGCCCACACCCTCCCTGCTTTAACACGCAGCTGTGGCTCTGTGCCCTCCCCAGGCCCCCAAGGTCAGTTTAATCCAGTGTTTGTAATTGTTTGTTGCCTCTCATTTGGGCTGTTGGTGCTTTGGTTGTCAAAACACCCACCACCCCTCATGGGGTCAGGGACTGGGAGGGAGAAGTTCATCAGCCTTCACAGCTGCAATAATAATTCATGTCCAGGTAGGGGGTGCATGCATGGCTGGCTACGGGCGCTGACTGTATTGATCCCATCTCTAATGACAGGATGGCACCTTGGCTCTCAGGTAGGAGGGAAAGGATCTTTGTCAAAGGCAGAGCCATGTCTTCTGAGATCCTGAGAGGACACTTTCCTGAGAAAGGTCTCACTGGGTCTCCACTTTTTCCCAGAGCATCCTATTCCCAGTCCTTCTCTCCACCGGCCCCCCAGACTCTTACTCTTGAAAGGGATGAAAGGGATCAGTGGATGAATGGAATCACTTCAGTTAAATGGGGTAAGTGTTAGATAGCACCTGGAGTGAAAGGGCCCCCCACAGATCTTTGAATCCAACACCATCATTTGACAGATGAGGGGAACGAGACTCAGGGGGGAGAAGGTTGTGGGTTTCAAGGCTTCTGACTGGGTGTCCAGATGTTAACAGGCCTTCATTCTAGAAAAAAAAAAAAAAAAAAAGAAAACGAAAAACAAAAGAAAACAAACAAACAAAAAAAAAAAAAAAAAAGAACTGTGTACAAGGGCTTCTAGCCCACCGGATGCTTTTTTGCATATAAGAAAGGGGATCCCTATCCTCCTGGCGAAACTGCTCTGCCCGAGGGGTGTGTGGCTTGTAAGCTGAGTGGCAGCTGGATTTCAGCTCCTGCCAGCTTCTTGGCAGGGCACCCTTGTCCCATGCACAATCTCTAAGATCACACTGGTAGCTCCGGCCACGGAAATGGAAAGTTTGTCTCGGAGGGCAGGACCTGAGCCTTATTTACCCCCATAAATCCTGCCTCATCTAGACCTATGCCTGTCCCAGTACAGGAGGAAGAGAAATATTTACAGAAGGAAAGAAGGGGGGAGGGGCAAATACCAATATCCTTGGGAACTTCACAAGGAGCAAAACAAGCAAAACCCAAACAGCCAAACCCTAGGTCTGGTACAGGAAAATAGGCAAAGTGAAATAGAGTCCAATTCGTTTGCTTAAACGATATTAAACTCTAGGGGAAAATGGAAAGATAGCTCCGCTGACAGGACTGCGAGCTGTGGAAAGGGGCCAGGCAATTACATTAGGGAAAACAGATAAGTTTGTGAGTTGCCAAATAAAGAAGCAATCACAGAGATAAAAGCAGGCGCTTTCTCCAAACGGAAAACATAACTAAATCATTTGTCAACTTCCTGTGCAGAGCCCAGGCACCTGATCCAGAGACAAATCAGGGTTTTTTTTGTTTGTTTGTTTTTAAACCGGTGTTATCTTAAATAGCCTGATTCCTTTGCCTCGGGCTAATTTGGATTAATCTCTCTCCCCAGGAGGCCATAAAATCCTTCCTTTCCTTCATAAACCTTTCAGCCGGTCACTCATCTGCCAGTGAAGTTTGAACTCCCTCCTTACTCCCCTTGGTGGGGAGTGGAGGGCATGGGGGTAGGGTGGGGGGTAGGGGGTGCGGCTGTTGGGGGTGGGGTCTGAAGAAGGTGTGTCAGGAGCAGAGAGGCAGAGAAGAGGGAGAGAGAGCACATCTTGCATTACGTTCAGAAGTAATGTCTTCCGATTCATTTACTGAGACAAGCTCCTGTCCTTTTAAGAGTCACTGTGGTCTGTAAACTTTTCAGAGTCACAGATCCTTTGTTTTTTGTTTTTTAAACATCTTATTTGTTTATTTGAGAGAGGGAGGGAGGGAGAGAGAGCCCAAGCAGGAGAAGGGACAGAGGCAGAGGGAGAAGCAGGCTCCGCACTGAGCAAGGAGCCTGATGAGGGATTGGGGACTTGGGACAGGGTTCCGGCATCCTGGGATCATGACCTGAACCAAAGGCACATGCTTAACCAACTGAGCCATCCAGGCACCCAGGGCACACAGATCCTTTTGAAAATC
Organism: Mustela erminea; assembly: GCF_009829155.1. NCBI lineage: Eukaryota > Metazoa > Chordata > Mammalia > Carnivora > Mustelidae > Mustela > Mustela erminea. The sequence continues at coordinate 86,018,160 of NC_045617.1, forward strand.
TGGTCAAAGGATTGGGATCCCCACTTCAAAAAAATACACATATGCTCGCACACTTTGACAAACAATTGCAAAGGCTTTTGCATCCCCTGAAGCCCAACCTTGGATCCCAAGTTAAAAACATGCGCTCTAGAGCCTGGAATGGCAGTCTTTTGGAGAGGGCCCCAGAAGCTTAAAATATGACAATGCTGTCCTTTTGTATTTTAAATGGGGGTTGAAGGCCTCAATTGCATTATGAGGAGCAACTTGGGAAGTGGCCTACCTTGAGGACCCTGCTAGCTGAGACTGAGTAAGGGACAGGTGGGGCTAGGTATGGAGAGATAGGTAGGGGGCTACATGATCTGGCTCACCAAAAATCCCAGAAATGCTGAGGCATAAGGAAACCAGAGATAAGGGAACATAATCAGACCACCTCGTTTGTCTTAAACATCAGAGATGAGATATTCAAAGGAAAAGTAATCATGGTGCTATCCGTGGTGATGTCAAGAACATTTTAGGTCCCTCGTCAGTTTTCTCAAAAAGGCTGGCCATTAAAGCCCTCAGTGGCAAGAGACCCTTCTTGCTCTAGAGAGCTTTCTTTCTGTTCTCATCTTCACTTAATAAATTATCACTTCACCCCTCTGTGTTTGCAAATTCCTTCAACTCCATGCACAAGAATCCGGCAACAAGACCTGGGTGAGGGGAGAAATTGACAGGGAAATGCTAGCACTGTCTTTTTTGGGAACACTTCAACCTTCTAAAAGTCAGGTCTTCACTGAAGTTTAGCCTGTAATTTACCAATGCTGCCACAAGGCGGCAGTGCTGCGGTCGTATGGTTTTTCTTGCGAGTAAGCCTGTGTGTGCATATTTCTGGGTTCCAAAACCAAATCAAAAATTTTCCATTCTACTTTTTCAGTAACTCAAGAACAAATATAGAGAGCCAAATACCTGACTACCAAGTGCCTACTGCTGGCTTAGGTATTGGGTGTGCAAAGATAAGGAAGATCCATCAGTATTTTTATGTTCCTTTCTTTTTACTTCCTGCAGCAATAGTTAGCCTTCATGTGGCTAGATTTTCATTTCTGAAACTCTTTCAATCATTCTCCCTTTCAGAGGCAGGTAGTGAGTACATATATATCTTGTCTTTTAATTTCACAAAATCCGTGTGGGCTGTACCTGGCATTTTCCCCCTCTGAATTTCCTGAACTCTGAGATAATGTAGTGTCTTTTTACTGAATAACTAAGAATTTTTATTAAAACAGATAACTGTTATACAGATGAAGAAGTATTACTGGTCACCAAGGAGTTCACTAAGCTCTCTTCATAAACTAGAGATATTATTCTTAGATGCCCCTGATCCACACCTCTAACACTCTCTCCTTCTCTCTCTCTCACACACACACACATTCTTTAGGCTGCTGGGAAGTAGGCCAACTCCTGTAAGGAAGTTGGATTTGATTTAGGCCTTGAAGGAAATTTTTTGTCATTATTGCTCAAAGTATTTGTCTTCTCTGAATTCCCAAGTTCTTGTGATCTGGCATATGGTGTAAATGACCAAACTTTCAGTTACTTGTGTGCCTATTCTGTCCTGCAGGATGGGGATGAGTTTCCATCTGCCAAAGCATCGTAGGTAAAATGCCCAATAAGTAACATCGGTTGAATATATCAGTTAGGAAGGATATGAACAGTGAGACAAAGAGTTGTGGGGAAGGGGGCACATTGGGCAGAAAGGGCAAAGACAGCTGGGTAGGAAACTCCAAGGCTCTCACAGGAGAAGGTGACTCCTCCCAGTGTGACTAGGGAGAATGCGTCACAAGGGCAGAGGAAGACAGAAGATTGGGGGGGTGGGGAGCAGACAGACTGAAGTCACCTTGAATTTTAACCTAAAGAATCTGGACTTGGTTCAGTAGGCAAAGGTGAGCCAATGAAGGTTTCCAAGTAAAGATTTCAGCAAGACTCAGAAAGAACAGGTTGGGCTAAGCCAGAACCAGTAGGAATCCATCACACACATTCCGGGGTGAGGTCATAAGGGGGCCAAACCCTCTTATGAAACACCTTTCACAGTGACAGGGAAGGGTGGACGGAAGTGAGATGGTTAATGGAAGAATGAATTAACAGAACTTGGTGACTGCATGTGGAGTGGCCAAGGAGAGTGGCCTGGGGCCTAGAGGGAAATGAGGTGCTAGACTGGGAGCCAAGATTCACATTCAAAAGAGTACCAACTGTAAACTTCTGATGTTATCTCCAAATGAATTTGAATATAAAATTACAAAGACACACACACAAACAAGATTGCTCATAGATATAGACAAGCTGATTCCTAAAATTATATGGAAAGGTAAAGAAGCTTGAATTGTCAGAATAATTTTGAAATAGAAAATCAAAATTGAAGAATTTGCACTACCTGATTTTAAGACATACTATGCACTACAGTAATCCAGACGGCGTGGTATTAGGGAAAGAATAGACATATGGTTCAAAGGGAGAAATAGAGTCCAGGAACAGACTCACAGAAATATGATCAATTGATTTTTGACAAAGGTGTAGAGGCAATTCAGTGGCATGTTTTCAGCAAATGGTGCAGAGACAGTTGGATTTCAACCTCAACCTCAACCTACCTCACACCATATATAAAAATTAACCTAAATGAATCATGGATCCAAATATAAAATATAAAGCAATAAAGTTCTTACAAGAAAACATCATAAAATCTTTGTGACCTTGAGTTTGGCAAAGAGCTCTTAGATATGACACCAAAATGATGATTCATAAAAAAATAATAAATACATTTCCTGAACTTTAGAACTTTTGCTCTGCTAATGACACAGTAAAGAGAATGAAAGTTCAAGCCACAGAATGGGAGAAAATATTTGCTAATCATGTATCTGGCAAATATATCTAGAATATATAACGAACACTCAAAACTCAAGAAAACAGGGGCACCTGGGTGGCTCAGTAGGTTAAAGCCTCTACCTTCGGCTCAGGTCATGGTTCCAGGATTCTGGGATAGAGCACCGCATCCGGCTCTCTGCTCAGCGGGGAGCCTGCTTCCCCCCTTCTCTTTGCCTGCCTCTCTGCCTACTTGTGATCACTGTCTGTCAAATAAATAAATTTTAAAAAATAATAAGAAGAAAACAATCTAATAGTTAAAAAAAAAGACAAAGGATGACTGGGTGGCTCAGTCAGTTAAGCATCTGCCTTTGGCTCAGGTCATGATCCCAAGATCCTGGGTTCGAGTCCTGCATTGGACTCCTTGCTCACTGGGGAGCCTGCTTCTCCCTCTGTGCACCACCCCCTTTGACAAATAAATAAATAAAATCTTAAGAAAAAAAAAATTGAACAGGCACTTCACCAAAAGAAGATATACAGATAGCAAACAAACACATGAAAAGATGCTCAATATTTCATTAAATAAAACCACAATGAAATACCATTTTATAACTATTAAAATGGCTCAGTTTTTTAAAATACTGAAAATACCAAGTGCTGGCAAAGATGTAGAGCAACTAGAACTCTCTTACATTGTGGTGGAAATGCCAAATGGTACACTCTGGAAAATGGTTTATCGGTTTCTTACAGTTATACACACATTTACCACACAACCTAGCTCTCCTTCTCCTAGGTGTTTACTCTAGAGAAATGAAAATTTGTATTCATAAAAAACCTTTTCACAAATGTGTATAGCAGCACAATTCATAATCACCCAAATCAAAAATAATCCAAATGTTCTGTAACTGGTGAATGGATGAACAAACTAGGATACAACTACACAATGGAATATTATTCATCAACAAAAAAGAATAAATAATTGATGAATTAACAAATTATATAGGTCTCAAATACATTGTGCTTAGTTATAGAAACTAGTCCCAAATATTACATGATTTCATTATACGACTTTCTGAAAAGGGTGATAGGGACATGTGATAGGCTAAGATATTCCCCTACCCCCCCCCCCAACCACCACTGAAAATGTACCCACATCTTAATCTCTGGAACCTGGAAATGTAAACTCATCTAGCAAAAAAGTATTTTACAGATGTGATTAAGGTTCTCAAGATGGAGTGATAACCCTGGGTTATCCAAGGGGACTCCAGATGCAATCATAAGTGTCCTTATAGACACTTAAATGTCCTTATAGAGGAAGAAAGAGATTTCACACAGGAAACGGAGACATGAAGATGGAATGGAGAGGGATTTTGATGATGCTGGCTTTGAAGATTGAATTGACGTGGCCACACCCAGAATGCGGGCAGCCTTCAGAAGCTTGAAGAATCAAGGGACAGATTCTCTCCTGGAGTCTCCAAAAGGATTGCAGCCCAGCCTACACCTTAATTTCAATCCAGTAATACTGATTTTGGACTCCTGGGTTCTAGAACTGTGAAACAATAAATCTGTATTATTCTAAGCCACCGAGTTTATGGTTACTTGTCACAGCAGCCACAAGAAACGAGTACAGGACAGAAAACAGATGAATGGTTTTCAGAGATTAGCATTCTTTAGGGTGTTGAAATTGTTGTGTATCCTGTGTGTTGTGGTGGTTACAAGAATACAGATATTAATATGATCATCTCAATAATGCAGAAAAGGCATCTGACAAAATTCCACATCTATGATAAAAGCTTCCAATGAAGTGGGTATAGAGGGAACATGCTTCCACATAATAAAGTCCGTATATTAGGATAAGCCCACAAATAACATCATATATCAACAGTGAAAAGCTGAAGACTATTCTTCTAATATGAGGAAGAAAACAAGGATGTCCACGCTGGGCAGTTTTATTCAACATAGTTTTGAAAACCTAGCCAAAGCAATTAGGCAAGAAAAAAGAAAGAAAAGGCACTCAAATCCAGCAGGAAGAAGTAAAACCATTGCTTTTCAAATGATGTATTATATGTAGAAAACTGCACCAAAAGACTGTTAGAATAAATGAATCCAGTAAAATTACAGAATAGAAAATCTATATGAAAAAATCAGTTATTTTTATATATAGTAGTAACAAACTATCAGAAAGAGGAATTAAGAAAACAATCCCATTTACCATTGCATCAAAAGAATAAAATACCTAGAAAGAAATTGAACCAAGAAGGTGAAAAACCTGTGCACTGAAAACTGTAAGATATTAATGAAAGAAATTAAAGAAGACACAAAGAAATGGAAAGATATTCCAGGACCACTGATTGGAAAAATTAAAGTTGTTAAAATGGCCATACTACCTGCAGCAAGCTACAGATATAACACAACCCCTATCAAAATTGCAATGACTTTTTTTTTCACAGAAATAGAATAAACATTCCTAAACTTTGCATGGAACCACACACAAGAAGACCCTGAAGAGCCAAAGCAATCTCGAGAAAGAATAAAGCTGGAGGCATCGTTTTCCTATTATAAGCTGTATTTCAAAGCTATAGTAATCAATATAGTATGGCATTAGCATAAAAACAGACACACAGATGGATGGAAAAGAATAGAGTGCCCAGGATTAATTCACACACAAATAGTCAATTAATTTACAACAAAAGAGCCAAGAATACACAAAGGGGAAAGGACAATATCTTCAATAAATTGTGCTGGGAAAACTGGACAGCCACGTACAAAAGATCACTCGACCACTACATTACACCATGCACCAAAAATTAACTCAAAATAGATTGAAGAGTTGATCTGAAGCCATAAAACTCCTAGAAGGAAACGTAGGCAGTAAAGCCCTGGACATCAATCTTGGTGATGATTTTTTGGAGTTGACATTAAAAGCAAAGGCAACAAAAGCAAAAATACACAAGTGGGGCTACATCAAACTAAAAAACTTCTGTACAGCAATGGCAACCATCAATAAAATGAAAAGGCAACCTACTAATGGGAGCAGGTATGCCCAAATCTTGTATCTGATAGGAAGTTAATATTAAAATACACAACAAACTCACACAAGCCAATAACAAAAAACAATCTGATTTTAAAATGAACAGAGTAATTCCAGAATTAACGTTATTAACATTAAAAATGAATCAACATAATTCCAAAAAAGACATGCAGATAGCCAACAGGCGCAGGAGAAGGCACTCGGCCTCACTGATCGGGGAAATGCAAAATGACTATTATCAAGAAGACAAGAAATAACAAGAATTGGCGAGGATGTGGAGAAAAGAGAACACTTGCGTGGTGTTGGTGGGAATGTAAATTGGTGCAGCCACTTGTAGAAAACAGCATGGAGATTCCTCAAAAATAAAAAATTGAATTACTAAATGATTAAGCCAATTCCACGTCTGGATATTTTCTGAAGGAAATGAAAACAGTAACATGTTCACTGAGGCATTATTTAAAAAGCCAAGACATGGAAACAACCTAATTATCCATCAGTGGATGAATGGATAAAGTAAATGTTATATATATATATATTATATATATATAAAATATATTATATATATAATATATATATTATAAAATTTCACAGCCATAAAAGAGAAGGAAGTCTTGCCATTTGTGACAACATAAATGGATTCTGAGGGCATTATGCTAAGCAAAATAAGTTAGAAGAAATGCGTGATCTCACTTATATGTGGAATCTCAAACAAAGAAATAAAAACAGGCTCATAGATGCAGATAACAGATTGATGGTTGCAAAAGGTGGGGGAGGGGAGGGGAAAATGAATAAGGGGGGCTCAAAAGGCACAAACTTCCAGTCATAAAATAAGTTAGTCCTGGGGATGCAATGTGCAGCATGTTGACTATAGCTAATAATACTGTGTTGCATATTTGAAATTTGCTAAGAGAGCAGATCTTAAAAGTTCTCATCACGTGAAAAAAGACTGACTATATGGTGACAGACATTAACTAGATCTATGATGGAGATCGTTTTGCCATATATACAAATACTGAATCATTAGATTATACACCTGAAATATACATAATGTTGTGTGTCAATTATACCTCAATTAAAAGACCAGTAATTTAGGCATGTGTTAAAAATCAGAAAACTGTGGGTGCCTGGGTCATGACCCCAGGGTCTGGGATGAAGTCCCACATTAGGCTCCCTGCTCTGCGGGAAGCCCACTTCTCCCTCTCTCACTACCCCTTTGTGTTCCTTCTCTTGCTGTGTTTCTCTCTGTCAAAAAAATAGATAAAATCTTTTTTAAAAAGAATTTAAAAATTAAAAAAATAAAAAACTGTACACCAAGAAAAGTGAATATTACTGTATTTAAATTTTATTTTTTAAAAAAGATTTTATGTATTTGCTTGAAAGAGAGAGAGAGAGAGAGCATGCGGCAGGTAGGGGGGTGGCGGTGGTGGTGGAGAGAAGGGTCCGAGGAAGAGGGAGAAGCAGACTCCTCACTGAGCAGGGAGCCTGAGGAAATGGGAGTCAATCCCAGGACCCTGAGATCAGGACCCCAGTCGAAGGCAGGCACTTAACCGACTGAGCCAGCCCGGCGCCCCTGTATTTAAATTTTTAAAAAAGTGATCAGTAAAATTAAAAAAAAAAAAAATACTGGACTTTCAAAGTGGTTCCACTCAGAGCAAAGCTAAGGGGAAGAAGTCCTGTCTCCAGCCCAGGGGATTCCAAGGCCATTACAGGAAGCGGCAGGAGGAGCTGCTATATCTGTGTGGGGGAGGGGAGCTGGGGAATGAAGGGGAGAAGGCCATCAGGCTTGTTCCAGACACTATGAACTTGAGGAGACCTCTGGCTATCTAGGCGGAAATGTGCAGCAGGCGGTGGAAATGGTTGACTCTGAGAAAGGATGGTGTGGGAGGCTGGAGGGTATAGGTGGTTATGAGCAGGCTTTTTAAAAATTTAAATACAATTAGCCAAGGTATAGTACATCATTAGTTTTTGATATAATGTTCAATGACTCATTAGTTGAGTATATCACCCAGTGCTCATCATATCACATGGCCTCCTTAATGCCCATCACCCAGTTGCCCCATCCCCCCACCCACCTCCCTTTCCGCAAACCTCTGTTGGTTTCCCAGAGTCAAGAGTCTCATATGGTTTGTCTCCCTCTCTGGTTTCTTCCCATTGAGTTTCACCCCCCTCCCCAACCCCGACTGTCCTCTGCACTATTCTTTATGCTTTACATGTGAGTGAAACCATCTGATAATTGTGTTTCTCTGACCGACTTATTTCACTCAGCATAACACCCTCCAGTTCCATCCATGTGGTTGTAAATGAGCGGACTTTCAGCCAAGACCATATTCCAGCTGTGTGACTTTAGCAAGTTACTAGCAAGTTACTCAGCCTCTCTGAACCTCAATTTCTGGGAAATTGGGACAATGTTGGCACTTACCTCATGTGAGGACTCAATGAGAGAAAACAAGGAAAGCAGCTGACCCTAAGCCTGGCACATGGTAGGGGCAGGAAGTGTGAGCTAGGACAATTATTGTCGAGAGAGTGATGGGGACCTAACACATGGAACCACGAAGGGACCAAGGGTCTGTTTTAGGTCTGATGAATTGCAGAGATGCATGGATGGATGTTGCAGGAGTACACGGGGCTGGCAGGAGAGATTGAAGAAGAGGGTACAGAAGCAGAACAGGTAGCTAGAAGAGGATGGAGCCGGGGGAGGGGGGTGGTAATTAGATTTAGAGGGCTTCCGTAACACAGTAACCACAGGCAGGGTGACTGAAAACAACAGAAATGTACTATATCAGTTCTAGAGGCTAGAAGTCCGAGATAAGGTGTGGGTGGGGCTGGTTCCTTTGGAGGGCTGAGAGAGAGAATCTATCTGTCTATGCTTCTCTCCTAGCTTCTGGGGGTTCTGGGGTGCTCCTGCACATAATACCCCCAATTATGGAAGTGGCTTTGGAATTGGGTAATAGGTAGAGGCTGGGGGAATTTGACTGATAGAAGCCTAAGTGGCTGTGAAAGAGACTGTTGCTGGATATCCCCATGTTCAAGGCTAGGTCTCGGAAGAAAAGGAGGAGACTGTTGCTGGCAGCCCTTGCTCTATGTACCCCAGAGATGCGGAGAATAAATGCAGTGGTCCCTGGGCATCGGGTATGCAGCAGACATGAGGACTCTGATGTCCCATTACAGTGTCCTGCCAAGGGGTCAGCATGAGGCTCAACAGGGGTAGGACTGGAGGGACAGAGGCATAAGAAGCTTTGCCGATGAGATGAGTTTCTTAAAGGCAAGTGTGAGGGATCCTAGGCTTGTCTCTGGAGTCGCCCTGGCTGAGTTCCTTCTTCCTGCTCTCCTTTTCACGTTGTCTCCCGCAGACTCCCCCTCCACCCGCTACTTTCTCCAGGCTGCCCCTCTCAACCCTGTCCCTTTCTGCTCCCATCTTGACAGTGACTACTGTTTTGGACCCCTTGTACCTGCCCAGGGCTTTATGCAAAGGGGGTTTCTCCAGCCCTCACCACAGGTCCTGAGGCTAGCAGGCCAGAAACTGTTAAGTCTCATCTTAAAAATGAGGCTGTGGAGGCTCAGAGACACTGTCGGACCTATCCAGGACACACAGCATGTTGAAGGCAGTGGTGTTAAAGCTTCTGGTATCTAGACTCCAGCCTGGAGCTGGGTTCACACCACCACATGGCTTTGGTTTCTGGTGATTGCCATGCTGGGAGGCTTGACCCGAGAGAGAAAGTGAAGCCAGAGGCAGAGTTATCCTGAGTTTCCCAGTCCTGACCCTGGCCCCAAGATACCGCTCTTGGGAGGCCTTCCTTCCCAGGCACTTTGAGCATCCCAGAGGGACAGAACCTTCAGCGTTGCTCTCAAGAGTGACCACAAGGGGGCAGTAGTGCCCGCGTGATGACCTGCCTGTGGCGAGGCTTTGAGGTCTGCAGAAGTGGGGAGGGGTTCTGCTTCCCTGGATGTTGTCAGAGCTCTGGGCTGCCAGGACCCTTCCCAGATTCCCCTCCTCCACGGAGAGACTCATCACTTTTCAGGGTGTATACATTTGACTCAAATTGGTCGTTCCAGCATTTCCTGAGCTGGGGCTGGTTTTGATGCCGGAGAAGTCCCCCATTTCCCACCACCGAACACATACATTCAGCCTCAACCCAGAATCATTAGAGCCCCTTCCTCTGCCTCCCTGGGGACTGAGTTAAGATGACGTCCACATCCACGATCTCCTCCTTGGCTGCTCCCTGGGCGCTGTGAGCAGAGAAGTGCTGCTCCATCCCTCCCTGCCCCCTCCTTCTCTCCCCTTCCTCAGGATCTTAAAATTCTGAGAGATCAGCCCAGATCTCAAACTGGGCTCAAACAGGGCTTATTGGAGCCAGAGAATCTGAGAAGGGGGAGTGGGAGGGAGTGGACTGGGGCGGGGTGGGGGGGGGGGTGTCTAACAACTCCCTTAAGAGAACTTCTAGTATCAGCTGTTTTGTATTTTGACTGTTTTCTTAAGATTTCTTCTGAAGAAAGAGCACCACCGTGGAGCGGGCAGGGGAGAAGTCCTTCCAAATCACTAAACTAATTGATTCTCTTTTCGTTGGAAACACTGATGGAGACCCGAGGGCATAGAGACTTGCCTGAACACACATCTCAAGAGGAACAGAGTCAACCCTGAAACCCAAGTCTTCTCGCCACCAGGCCCAACCCACACAGCCTACCAGGGGCATATGGCGTATGTGAGTGGGGTGAGGGTAAGGAGCAGAGGAAACTCCTGTAACTGTCAGGAACAAGAGAGAAGGGTCTAGAAGTCCATGAAGCCATACCAGTTGAGAATCTGTCACTCACTCAACAAGTATTAATTGAGCACCAACTATGCGTCAGGCACAGTGAACAAAACAACAAAGATCTCAGTCTTTAAGAAGCTTACGTTCTAGTGGGAGTCTGTTTGTTCTGTGACAAAGCAAAAATGGCAAAACAGAGGATTAAAAATTCACCCCCACCTTATCCAACTGTATAGTTGCAGTGCCTGTATGTCACCCTTGTGGTGATCTGTCCTTTGTTTTCTTAGAATCATGCACCCATCTCTTCAGTATGTTTCCTGCTTCCTGGATCGCTCCTCTTCATACTCCAGAGAGGCATCATGACAGGCAAGAAGGGGCCTGCCCTTCTGGATCCATGTGGGGCCAAAGGATAAACATCGAGATGGCCATTCATGCGGATGGCCAGGCGGAAGGGAGGAAGCCAGAGGTCCTGCTGTGTCAAGCCCGGAGCAGGCTGCCCCTTGACCCATCATTGGTGGGGACAATCCCCGAGAAGGACCCCTCTGTCAGGGACAGCCATGGTTTTAGCTCTCAGAGTCAACCATCCACACCCCACAGCAGAGGGAGGGGGAAAGCGCAGGAATAGGAGGGAGGGGCAGGGTTCCCCAGGGGAGTTCCAGGTCTAAAGTCATCTTTGGTAATGAGGATATCCAGTCTGGACCTCCCTGAACTCCAGCTGAGACAGAGTGCATTTCCTGAGTATTTCTACAGAAGCTTCTGAGATTAAGATAAAGTGTACCAGTCACATAAATCATGGTAAACACACATAGTACTTATGGTTCTTTGTTCCCTGGTAGATCAGCTTCTCAGGCACCCCTAGACTGAGGGGAAAGGAACAGTCCTTCCAGGGATTTCCAGTATGAGGGAGAGACACAGCCGGGCCCGCAGGGAGCCCCAGTCTGAGTGAAAACACAGCCCTGCCCTCATAGAGCCTTAGTCTGAGGGAGGAGACACAGTCTTACCCTCAGAGACCCCAGTCTGAGGGGAGACACAGTTCTGCCCTCACGGGGACCCAGTCTAAGGGGGAGACACTGCATAGGGAGCCCCAGTTTGAGGAGTGGAGACAGCCCCATCCTCAGGGTGCTCCAGTCTGAGGGAGAAGACACAGCCCTGACCCTCAGGGAACACTAGTCTGAGGGGAGAGACACAGCCCTGCCCTGAGGCAGCCCTAGTCTGAAGGCAGACACAGCCCTGCCCTCAGGGAGCCCTAGTCTGAGGGCGGACACAGCCCTGTCTTGAGAGAGCTTCTGTGGTTAGGGGGAAGACACAGCCCTGTCAAGGGAAAACATCCAGTCTGAGGGGAAAGACACACTTTCTGATCTCTAAGTGTCTCTGAGAAGTTATCCTTCTGTCTTCCTGCCCCTGTCTTGCCTCTATGTCTTTCTCACTCTCTGCCTCTTTCTCTTCATCATGTGTGCACACACGCAGAAATACATACACACACACACGCACATGCAGACGTTCAGAAGAAGGCTGGGGTGTGAAACTCAAGACCAAATTTTAATAAATGCCACAACACAGTGCAAACTCTAAGAACTATGGAGACTTAGACTCAGAGAGGCATCAAGGAAGATCTTGAGGTTGAGCTGCTGGGGGAGGCTCCAGAACTTACCTGAACTCAGGGGTCTTAAAGCCAATGGGCTTTCTGAGGCTCTGAGTGTGACTACCCTTGTCAGCAGATGTGTCCTCTGTGGTCACTGGGGTGGGGGTGTGAAACTCCTCACCTTGGAGCTGTTTCCTCCCAGCCTCAGCAGTCCTGATGCATCCTTGGCTGCTAGGGACCTGGAAGGGTGAGGAGCACAGTGACTGAAGACATCTCAGAGTCAGAGGGGGATGGGGGCAGTGGAGCTGACCAAGAAACAGAGAATCCCTACTACACACAAGCGCACACACGCACACACACACACACACACACACACACGCCTTGACTTCCAGAGCCCAGGTCTTTGCATCTTCCCAGGGATGTGCTCCATGGCCCTTGTTTGGGACTCGATGCTGGGGAGGGCCCAGGGGTGGGCAGGAGGGGACCTCAAATGGATGCATTTCCAGTAATGTTTAGAAAACATCCTTCTGTTGCTTTGCATGACTCTAGTCATTTTTTGTCCCAAGAAAAGGACCATTCCAATTCATTTATAAACGTGGAAACTAGAGTCTGTCCTCCAGAACAGACACAGTCCCAGTGAGAGCTAGAGGGAAGGAAGCCATGATGTCCCATGAAGACAAGGGGCGCAGAGAGGCTGTAAAGTCCGCCTTTCCTGTGCTCTTTAAACTCAGGGCGGGTTGCCTTCTTTGCTGTTCATTTAGGCTGGAGGCTGAGGAATGAAGTGTCTTTACCGGCAGAAGCACAACGTGGCAAGACCGCCCATCTCCCAGACAGGGCACTGCTCCAGTGATGGGGAGTTTGCTGTCTTTCAAAGCTGCCTTGCTTTTCACTAGATGCCTCCCACGGGGGCGGGGGTGGGGATGGATTGTGAGGCTGCTTGGTCCCCTGCCCTCAGCCCGGGACAGAGGACGAGGCACTGGAGCTCACTCTCCATGTGACACGGAGGCCCAGAGCCTTCCTGGCGGCGTCTGGGAACTGGTCCTGGGAAGCCAGCTTTCACAGATGGGCTTTTGCTCTCAAGTGGCCCCATTGTGCTCTGGGGTGGCGCCAGGGAGGCGGGGGTGGTGAGGCAAGAAGGCTGCACGGGGATCCACCGCGTGATGGAGGTACACGGGGCCTCGGCCCTGGCCCAGCCCCTCCCCAGGCCTGGCCCGGCGCCTCCCTGCCTTGGCACGGCCCACGCCGGGATTATGGTCGAGCCAGACTTCCTGCGCAGGTCTAGCCACTCCTGAGCCCTGGGGGGCCGAAGGAGGAGTTTAAGCCCGGGGGCTACTGTCTGGTGGACAAACAAGATGTTTATTCAGCGAAGGTGAACTGGAACGTCCAGGGATGAAGCTGCTGGTGCCTAGGCCCAGGTATGCGCCCTCGGACATCAACACCAAAGGATCTATGCTAGACATTATAGACACAAACACACACACCCACACCCACACACACACAGGCACGCACGCACCCACAGACTCTCTGTCTTAAAGGAGGGGCTCGGGTCCAAGTCTGTCACAGCAGCTACCAGTGCCAACATGGAAGAGAACTGGCCCAGAGAGGGACGGAGGCGGTAGCTGGTGGCAGGGACAGGGCGTGCAGGGGGCCACTGCCAGGTCTGTGGTGTGGCGCCTCTGGAGTAAACAGACTGGGCCTTGTTTGATCTGGGATGCTGTCCTGGAAGGCCCTGCCTCCCCAGACTAGGGATCCTCGCTCTGGGGCCCTGGGCATGGAGAGTGGACAGATGGACAGATGGATCCCCAGAGGGAATCTGAGACCCCCTTGGGCCTTGCTCCTCAAAGTGTAATTCACGGACAGCAACATGATGGAAACACAGAATCTTGGTCCAACCCAGGCCCACAGATTATGCATTTACCTAATCAGGTTGGGGAGGCACTTCTCTGGGAGCTTCTTGGGCCCTGGATGAGTTTCCCTGTGAGCAAGGCACAGAGGACAATGTCATCGCAGCAGACTTCACTGGAGTCTGGAAGGCACCCCGCCATTTCCCAGCCTTGGGGGTGTGGCTACGTGTCTGGCCTCCCAGGTGGATGCATTCCTTCATCTCCCAAGTGTGCACTACAATACCCTGCAAGGCATGGAAGATACAGGAATAAGCAAAACCCAGACACAGTGCCTGCCCTTGCGGAGTTCTGGGGCTAGTGGGACTGACAGCTAAGGTTTTCCTGAAGTGTCACTTGAGGTGCATTTGAAGAGGTTCCTTTGGTCAAAAGGGGAGAGGAGCCTATTCCAGGCAGAGGGAATAGCACAAGCAAAGGCCCTGTGGTTAAATGGAGCATGGATGGTTTGAAGAACTGAAGCTCACCGCGGCTGGAAGGCAGAAAGGGGCAGGACCACTGTATCAGATGACCCTGAATGTGGAAGTCTCCAGTGAGCCAGAGTTCCCAGGTGCCTGCCACACTCATTGATTCAGAGAATCCTAGAATGCCAGGAATGGAAAGAACATCAGGCTTCATCCATGCCGATGCTTTGAACCTGACTTCAAACCTCAGCTCCGTCATGAATGAAGGGTAGCAGTGACCTTGGGTCACAAATTTTTTTGTCTGAAAAGTGCAAGAAGTGACACCTACTTTGCCTGGGCTGGGAGTACCTCGTGTAAGACTTTAATGAGGACTTAATTTAGCTAGGACACATTTAGGCTGCTACTAAAAAGAGAACCCCCTGGGTACCTGGGTTGTACAGTCCATTAAGCGTCTGACTCTTGGTTTCCACTCAGGTAATGATCTCCCATACAGAGATCGAGCCCCACATCTGGCTCTGAGCTCAGCAGAGAGCCTGTTTTTCCCTCTTCCTCTGCCCCACCCCATGCTCATGCTCTTTCTCTCCCTCTAAAATAAATAAGTAAATCTTAAAAAAGAGAGAGAGAGAGGGACCCCCACATATAATGACTTAAACAGGAAACAATTTCCTTTCTCTGTTGTGTAAAGGTCCGAGTAGATGGTCTGGTAAGGAGGGCAGCCAAGTGGTGTTGGAGAGTCAGGTGTTTCCTACCATTTTGCTCTCCCATCCTCAACGCATAGCTTCATCGGATCCAAAGTGGCGGCTGCAGATCCTGCCATCACATTTGGACCCTCCTTCCTTTTAGAGGCACCATCTAGATGTTGTGCCCAGCCTTTTGCTCATATCTCATTGGCTAGAAGTTAGTCATGTGGCCACACCTCGCCACAAGAGAGTCTGGGAAATGAAGTCTGCAGCTAGGCCACGTGTGTGTGTATTACTACGTGAAAGTGGGAGAATGGATATTGAGGGGCCACAGAGGGTGACACAGAATCTGAAGGTACAGCTGGAGTCAGGGCACCCAAGCAGGTGTCTCTAGGATTCTCCTCTTGGCTTGAGCTGCCCTGGCCCCCCTTCACTGAACTTATCAGGGGTGGGGTCTGTCCTGCCCCACAATCCACCAGCCTTCCTACCAACTTGGGGAAGCAGATCCAGCCTGTGGAGGCTTTGATGGTGTAGGGTCACAGTCATGGGAGGAGGCCCCAGCTCTTGAGGGGCCCCCATGACACCACACACTGGGTTTTAGGAGGGTCTGTGGCAGGCTGGTAGGACAGCTCTGGAAGAGGGAGGTTTCCACTGCTCACACTTGTCAAAGGCTACTCTGTCTGTCCTCAGGGTAGTGGGAGAGGCCAGTGGGGGGTGGGGAGTGGGCTGGCTGTGGTTTCATTACCTGCTCCTGAGTCAGGACCAGGGGTGCTCCCATGGAGCACTTTCCTACCGGATTGTGTGACCCTGAGAAGTCCAAAACCCACACCAGGGATTCCTGGGGCTGTGTCCCTCCCACTGTCTGGGCAACTCATCACAGCTGGCTGCTGGCAGTGGCTCCCCTTCTGGGCCTCTGCTCTCGCCTCCCGTTGTCCCCGAGGGGAACTGGGGGAGTGTGTATGAAGTAGGGGTTATAGGAGATTGGAGTTTCTCAACCTTGACACTGTTGACCTCTTGAGCTGGATAATTCTTTGTCCTGGGGGCTGTCTGGTGCATTGAACGGTGTTTGGTAACATCCCTGGTCTCTCCCCACTAGGTATTGGTAGCACCAAGTCCCTCTCCAGCTGCCAGAAGTTTCCCTGAGAAGCAGGGGAAATCAACCCTGGATGAGAGCCACCAGAAAAGATTGAAAATGTCCTGATTTCTTAAAGGAAGAAGTCAGGGATGGTTGGAGAAAAGGGGGGAGAGAGAATGGGGGGAAAGGGAAAAGAGAAAAACAGGTGGGAGAGAAAAAAGAAGGAAGAAGGGATAGTGAGAGCGAGAAAAAGAGAGAAAAGGAGAGAAACAAAGATAGAAGGAGCAAAAGAGAGAAGCAGGTGTGGAGGGCCAGAGGGAGGGCCAGACCCCAGAAGGCAGGGGAGGGCAAGTAGGTCCGGGTATTGTGCAGGAGTCTGGGGATGTAATGGGCCATGCAGGAGCTGGCTTGGGGCAAAGAGACCATCTCAGAACTCTAGTGTCCTGGGCAAAACCGAGGTCCTGGCACCCGACTTTCTGGAGGCTGGGCTGCAGGTCAGAGCTTTTGGGGTCAAGCTTCTCCCATGTCTCTGGCCATGCTGCTTTCTTAGTGGAGTTAGAATTTGAATGTGGGATTTCCTCAAAGTTTCTCTAAGCCTCAATTTTCCCCTGCAGAGAATGGGCCATTGCTAGAGAGAAAGCATGGAGGTGCCTGCTTTTTATGTCTGCTCTCTCCTAGAACCCCACAAAGATGATGACCATAAGGCATGGCCCACAAGGACAAAAAGAGTGGAGCTCAACTGTAGGCAGCAGAATTCTGGAAGCTGGAAACGTGTGGGCAGTTAGCTTGGCAGAAGCTGCAGCTTCAGTGCCTGGAGTAGGTGGGGTGGGGGTGGGGATGGAAGAAGGGGCAGGTGAGCAGGCTGCTGGGGGGGCACCAGGGGAGCTCAGCCCGTTAAGTGTCTGCCTTTCACTCAGGTCACGATCCCAGGGTCTTGGGAGTGAGCCCCGCATGGGGCTCCTTGCTCAATGGGGAGCATGCTTCTACCTCTCTCTCTGCCTGCTGCTTCCCCTGATTGTGTGCAGTCTCTCTCTCTTTCTCTCTCTCTGTCAAATAACTGAATAAAATCTTTAAAAAAAAAAAAAAGAAGAAGAAGAAGAAGAAGAAGACGCAGACTGCTTGGAGCTGCGAGTGCCTTGAATGGCTCAGTATGGGGCAACACGAGAAAGGAGGTGCAGTTGGGGCTGAGAAGACTAGCTGGAAGTGGGCAAAGGAGAGAGAGCCTCAGGTCGCCTCTCACATCTTGCATAGAGGGACGCTGATTTCCCCCACCTTAGCAGAGAATGGGCTTGCTGATCGTCAGAGACGTTTACACAGCTGAGGAAAGACTTAAGTGCCACTACCCTGTACACAAAGACTAAGCTCCCTGAAGCCCTTCCCCACTCCACATCAGAACTGGAAACACGTGTTCATGTGCTGGCACATTCTGGGGAATCTCTTGAGGAAAATTGGCCTGAGAGAAAAAGCCTACAGAGGCTGACATTTAGGGGGTTCTCAATGAGAGGGTCAGCTTGCCACCAAGTTCCTGAGGCACAAGCCCTGGTCCTACAATCAGAGACAGTCTTAAAGATGAATAGACAATGGTGGGTCGCTGGGAAATGGAGAAGAGGCATTGCTATGAAGAAAGAAACCAAAATAAGCAAGTAAGAAAAAAAAAAAAAAACATAACTCAGAGATGATGTAGAAGCCAGAATCGTTTTTTTGTCTCTTTGAGACAAAAATATTGTTTCTTTGAGATAATATTCTCAGAGATAATAAAAATGCTGTCACCTTTGAAACAAGAATAGGATGCAATAAAAAAGGAGCATTCAGAGAATAAAAAATAGCTCTTGAAAATTAAAAATATGATAGCAACCTATTTGCATCCTTGCTAAAAATATTTAAACTGATTCTCACCATGATCTTACTTACCCCACAATACAGGGGTTGGAGGGATGAATTAAATGGCATGGTGAGGAAATAATCAGACAAATCCAGCATGTAGGACATTCTGTAAGACAACCTGCCTTAAAAGAAAGAAAACCTGACTGTAAGAAAACCTGACTCTTAAAATGTTCTTTTCTGTAAGAAAACCTGACTCTTAAAATGTCAATGTTGTCAGAGAAATAGAAAGAGAAACTATCATGTATTTTAAAAAGACTAAGGAGACCCAACAGCCAAATAAAATAGATAGGATCTCCGTTCAAATAGACCAGCTATAAAAGAAAACGTGGACATAGCTAGGGAAATTGGGATCTGGACAAAATATTGAAGATATTATGGGATTATTGTGAATTTTGTTAGGGGTTATAATAGTGATGTGATTGTGTAGCAGAAAAATTTTAATTTTAGGATCCGCAGGCTAAAATACTTAAAAATCAAGTGTGGGGGCACCTGGATGGCTCAGTTGGTTGAGCATTCTGCTCTTGGTTTCAGCTCAGGTTGTGATCTTGAGGTGGTGGGATGGACCCCATGTTGGGCTCTGCTTAGCAGGGAGTCTTCTTGAGATTCTCCCCCTCTCCCTCTATCCCTCTTTCCCCCATTCTCCACTCATTCCCTCTCTCTCTCAAATAAATAAATCTTTAAAAATTATTAAAAAATAAAGTATAATATGATCTTCAAATTCCTTTCAAATGGCTCTACCAAAATAGATAGTTCATAGATAGATATATAATAACAAGCTTCAATCTTGTCCTGTGCTAGTACAATAACTAGTACAATAACTAGTCACATGTGGTTACTAAGCACTTGCCATCATCTATCTGAATTGTGATATGCTGTGATCATAAAGTACACACTGAATTTCAAAGACGTAGTACAAATAAAAGGAATGTAAATTTACCTTGATTGTTTTAACATTTATTAAAATATATTTGAAATAAAATATTAGTTTCACCTGTTTCTTTTTACCTTTTTAGTGTGGCTGTGAGACTTTTTTTTTAAAGATTTTATTTATTTGTGAGAGAGAGAGAGAGAGAGCATGTATGAGAGAGATCATGAGCAGGAGAGAGGGGTAGAGGGAGAAGGAGACTCCTCACTGAGCAGGGATCTTGATGCAGGACTCAGTCCGAGGACCCTGGATTTATGACCTGAGCTGAAGGCAGATGCTTAACTGACTGAGCCACCCAGGTGCCCTCTACTAGAAGGTTTAAAGTTACCTCTGTGGATCACATATTTCTATTAAATAGCACTAGCCTAAATGTCAGGAAAAGAATGTTAACTCAGTTATTTATTTTTAACTTTTCTACAATCTGTGATTGTCTTAATAAAAAGTTATGAAAAGAAAACAAATAATAAAGTAGAGGACTTTCTTTTTAATCACTAAGAGTATTGACAACAAAGTCCTCTTGAAAGTAGAATAAGGGGACACCTGGGTGGCTTAGTAGGTTAAGCATCTGCCTTTGGCTCAGGTCATGATCCCAGGGTCCTGGGATCGAGTCCTGCATTGGGCTCCTTGCTCAGCTGGGGGTCTGCTTCTTCCACTGCCTGCCACTCCTCCTGCTTGTACTCTCTCTCTCTCTCTCTTTCTCTCTGACAAATAAATAAATAAATAAATAAAATATTTTTTAAAAAGAAAGTAGGATAAGAAGACATAAAGTAAAGATTAGAAAATCAGACCAAGCCCAGAGTCCTAACTGAAAATATGTAGAACATAATAAGCACAGAAAGGAGCTGGACAGCATGAGCTTCTAGGTTGAAGGGAAGCCTGAGGGCTAAGTGAACCCCAGAATATACAGACAAGTGCTCCAGTAGCTAAAGAGACCATAAAATATTTCCAAGGTGAAAAGACAACAACACGGGTCACATACAAAGGCCCTGGAATTAGAATTTCACGGAACTTTCTGCAGCCACACAGGAAGCTAGAAAACAAGAAGGAAAAACTCTCAAAATTCTGAAGGAAACAATTTCCAACCTAGGGTTAGATACCCAGCCCAGCTATCAATCAAGCTAAAGGTAGAATAAAGATCTTTTTAGACATACAAGATCTCAAACACTGTTCTTCCCTCACACCATTTCTCAGAAAGCTGAAGGAAGTGCTCCATCAGACAAGGAAGTAAACAAAGAAAGACGGAAGACAATGGATACAGAAAACAGGGGCTCCAGTGCAGGAAGGAGGCAAAGGGAATCCCCAGTGAGTAGTGAAAGGACAATCAAGGATGTTAGCTCTGTAGCAGGCCTAGAGAGCACCCAGGGGCAGAAAGATGTTTGGTTCAGAAAGAAATTTACCAAGAAATAAACAAATGGGTCTGATGGATAATCCTGGGAGGAGTTTTACAACTGTACAGGGGGCTTGGAAATTAATCAGTGACAGAAACATACAAAATTAAGCAAACAAAACACATGGGAAACAAAATGAATGCAAGAAAGTGTAGCCAAGTACACGAGGTAGAATTTACATAGTCATAATAATGTGAACATATAAATTAAAATCTAACTATAATAGAAGGGCTGGGGAAGAAGTTTGGGTGTTGGAAGCCATATGGAGTTAATCCCAGTCTTTTCTAGTAGGGAGATGGGGCACAAAAATAGCTACACGTTATTTGGAGAAGTGGAAGAAAAATAAGAAATGGTTAAAAAGCCTAGAAGAAGTTACCTCTGGGGACTGGGGATGGGGAAGGGTGAGGCAGGCAATGCCTGTTTTTCCGTTACCGTCTGTGTAGTATTTTTTTTTTAACTTTTTGGAAGTATTTTTATATATATCACTTTGCTAAAAATAAAAATTGAATGAAAAGATAAAAAGAAAACTCAGGCTATCCAGGGCAGGGCAAGTGAATGCCCAGAACTGAAGGTCACTCCAGGTGTCACTGACTGGCAGCTGCCTACGTCAGCAACTCCGGACATGGCCAGAGGAGCTCTTTTGGAGAAACATTACCCTGCCCACCCCCATGACTCACAGGCTCCCATTGTTTCCACCCCTCTGCCATTCTCCCACCATGGCGATGTGTGCGCTGATGTGGGGAGCAGAGACAGAAGAAACTTTCTTGTGCTCTTTGTTTAACTGCGTGCCCCACTCCCATCCCCAGGGGTACAGGCTTCCTTGCCAGGGACCAGGTGTTAAGCAGGGGGGTACTGGGTGCCAAGAAGGAAGAAAAAAACAATCTTAAAATACCCCTATGCTTTCCTATTCTGGAAACTCAGAATCATGTGTTTGAGCGGGACCTATGAGTTCAACTGCCAGCATCTCCAAGGAGTGGACACCGACCCTTCGCCTGACTACCCTGAATGACAGGGACCTCAGTGTCTCTCAGAGGCACAATGTGGGGTTTGGGGGCAAAGGGACGGGTGCATAGGGGTCTTCAGTGCTTATAGGCTTTTGTAGGGGCTGTTCAAGTCCCATTATATTAATCAAGGCCCACTGGTTATAAGAGGTGAGGTTCCACGAAAAGATTCAGCTCTCAGGGAAGCCCAGCCTGTCCAGTTCCTTATCTCTGCCTGTCTTACTATGTGTCTGTTCTATCCTTCTGCTTCTGTCTGCATACCTTCTTTCTCTGACTCACACATGACCGCAGAGGTCTGCCACCACTCCCAAGCCTCCCTGACCTCACGGCTCTGCTCGCCACTGCTCACTGTCTCAGTCTCTCAACATCCTTGCTTCGAATGCCAAGCTAGGTCATCCCACTGGTGCACCTCGGTTCCAGTTTTTCTCTCCCAGTCCAATCAGCGTTGCTAAGGGGGAACACATGTTTCGGAGCTACAAGCGATTGTCTGAAAGGTCCCAGGGGAAGCAAGGGACTCTTTATGAGCTCTGATCTCCCTGAAGCCCAGACATGCTTGCTCCTTTCCAAGGTGGGCAAAACCTCACTGTTCCTCCCAGCCCCCTTCCCCCCAGCAGTTCACATGGCCAGTCCAGAAGGGGCTCAGTGCAAAGATGTGCTGGACATGTGGCACATCTGGCCATGTAGAACATCTGGCTCTCTGAGGAGGGGAGAGCCCTAATTTGCAGTGCCTGCCCATTTGCATGGTGTCACTGCTCCCACTAGGGCCGATTTTCAGCTACCGACACGATGTCCCAAAACGTGAAATTGGGGAGAGAAGCACCGTAGTTCCCATTATATAACAGTCCTTCCATTTACCTCCAATAGATGCAAATATCCTCAGAAGCATGGGTAACGGTGGCATGTGATGAGGAAATGAGGAGCTCTGCCAATTTATCACATTGGTTCTTACTATGACTTGTGTGTTTGTATAATTTAACTTCTAGTACAGCCAGCTTGTGAGATGTCTGAAACTGGAGTCACCGGGTCCCCTGAGCCAGTTCGAACAAGGCTCCTGAGCACTGAGTTGGAAACTTTCCCCTGGTGGTAATCTGAGTGGACAGAAAGACAGAGAGGGGGCCCTGACTGCCTGGCAGGTCATTATCTGTTGCTCATTTTTCCTTCCTCCTTCAGTCACTAACATCAGCTGTTCCAGGTAACCTAAGAGGGACAACAAATAGAGATGACTTGAATTGAATGGTGTGTGATGTCAACACCCCAAACAGAGCGGCTGAGCTGCAGGTGAAGGAATCAAAGAATGACAAGGAAGTTTCACATCACTGGAGGTAAACACGGATTTCAACACAGAATGAAAACACCGGCAGGGATGGATTGCGGGGGGGGGGGGGGGGGGGGGGGGGGGGGGGTGTTCCCAGACACACCGAGGGACCTGCCCTCTAACATCTCCGGCCAGGTGTTGCCAGAACCTGGGTATTTCCAAGGTTTTACCCCAGACTTCCTGATTCAGAATCTCCCGAGATGGAGCCCAGGAACCCCCTGGTGGTTTGGGGGGGGCAGTTGCCACAAGGGCTGGGATCTACGGACCGGGTCACTTCCTGGGTCTTGAGGAGGACGATTGGCTGGGAATTGTGGCCAGCACACCTCCTCTGGGAACCTCTCCCTTGAGTAGGGGAGCCTGCTCTGGCAACCTGGTGTGGTAGTTAGTAGCCCAGGCTGGGACTTAGTTTAGAACTGAGGCTAAGCGTCTAGCTGTGTGACTTGGAACAAGTTACAAAACTACTCTGAGCCTCAGCCTCCAAATGCAGCTAATGTTGGGATTAAAGGAGACCATGGACCAACATGTCCCTGTCAGTGCCTGTGTGTGGTAAGGATCCCACAATGGCAGATGTGGCTATGTGGGTCACACTGCCCAGATGGCGGCAGCCCCCAGGTCTCCCAGGACTGTTTAAACCTAGCAGAGAGGGTATCAACATAGTTAGAGAACTCCCCCCCCCACAATAGAAGGGGCTTTGATATTTTGCAAGTAAAAATTTTGGTCTTACTTAAGTAAGGACTTAGGGAATGTGCGTGTGTTTGGTCTCAGCTGGGACGCTGCTTCAGTTTTGGATTCAGGGAGGCAGATGTTATTTGCATTGGATGTTCCAGTCCCTCCTCCCGCTCTGGGTGTCAGCCCCGCTGTAGTGGACAGCCCCACACACGCTGCCCAAGAGCTTCCCCAGTGTGCCTCAGTGCCACTCTGCTTTTCCACCTCAGAGCTCTCTCTAAAGCTGGCCGAAAAGTCACTCAGCTCAGAGCAAGTCCTGTGTTCTCCTTATCTCCTGCCGTGTCACAAACCACCCCAAATCTCAGAGGCTCAAAACAGCGTCTATCATTTATCTGCTCATGGTTGGCTAGGTTCTCTTCCACACGGCCTGGGATGTCCAAGGATGTGCCTTGGCTGGGCAGATTCTCTGTCCCCGTGCCTTCCCCACATGGCTAGTTTGGCTCTCCGCAGCGCAGGGCTCAGGGTACTTGGGTTCCTTACCTTTCATCTGGTTTCCCCAAGAGCTCAAAGGTGGGGGCCGCCAGGCCCCTTAATAGGTAGGTTCAAAAAGCACAGAAGGTCATTTCTACAGTGTTCTATTGATCCAAACAGTTGGGTCACATGCCGAGGGAAGAGACTCCACGTCTTGCTGGGGGAGTAGCGAGATCACTTTGCCAACAAGTATGTGGGCGGGGAGACATTGTTGTGGCCAACTTCGGACAATGCCAACTGCCACATCCAGCCTGCATGGGAGGAAGGTGGGGACTAATGCCTCTGGGGGCATCCTCAACAATGAGGGTGGCATTTGGTGGGTAAATGCAGGGCTCTTATCCTCCAGAGGCAAAGTTCTGAGGTGCACTGGGCAGGTTTTTCAGAAGATCCCAGCAGGACTGAGCCCCAGGTTCCCACAGTGGAACCACTTCAGCCTCTCCACAATGCCCCCTTTATTTCCTTTTGCTCTTTCCCCATCTTTGTCCCCCCCCTCCCTTTCTACTTCCTCCAACCACCTCCCAGTTGTGCTCTTAGGCCTTGTTCTCCTGGAAAAACAAACCAAGACACTCAGTTTTCCTCACTTGAAAAAGCCGTTTAAATTGGGCTGTAAAATTTTGCACCTGCCTCCAGGGGCTGTTGAATGATCCCGCAAGAACGGACGGGAACAAGCTTTGTAAACTGGGTGGCCAGCCACAGAGGTGAGGATCACTGCGAGTGGAGGTATTACTCCCTAGAGAAGGCAGGGACTTGGGGGCTGCTGGTGTGGGAGGTCCAGTCCCCCTGATCATCTGTGAATGGTGACTGGGGCTACTGTGGGGGTGATGAGCGGTGAGGGCAGAGAGGTGAGGGGAGTTGGGAGGGGAGGGGTGTGGACAAATAAGGTGTGCTGTGTCTCCGTCCTGGCTGCCAGACAGAGGTGACTTGGCACAGTTACGTGACTCAGCAGGCCACCACCGCCTGGGACAAGGTCCCTCAAGATCATGTACCCAGCTCTGCTGAGACTCGCCCTTGTGGGATAAGATCTGCCTCCTGATTTGGCTTTTGCCCCAGGAAGAGAGACGGAGTTACCACTGGGAGGGTCCAAGACTCTGGCTCATTCACCTCCACTCAGGAAACCCTGAAACACTGAGCCCTTCCTTCTCTGTGGGCCCTGCGGGAAGTATCCGAAAGTGAACAAGCCACTCTCCGCGTTCTCGGGGCTCCCGGGCAGGGACTAGATGTGGGACACCAGGCGACAAGCACCTTGAACCGCACTGAAGCAGCTGCTTGCTGAACTCCTCCCAGAGAAACTGGCGTCCACCATTAATCCCACAAGGCTTTAGGATACCACAGGGAGAGAGGAAGGGCATAGCCCGGAAACAGCATGGGGCAAAGTCGTGGGCGGCCTGGCTCATTGCAGAAACTTTTCTGTGGCTGGAGCCCAGAAGGACGTGGGGGTGGGGATGGCCATTACAGGAGGCTGGAGAGGGGGTGTCCGGAAGAGCAATGGGAGTCCAGAAGTTCAAAACAGGACGAAAAGGGGGGTAGGTTTGAGTTCTGATTCTCCCTGCTGGGGGCAGTGATGGTCAGGTGGGAGAGGGTCTGTGTTAGGGCCAGCTAAGGGTCCTCACTCACTCATTCAACAAACATCTCGAGAACCCCTTTCAGGTGCCAAGCAAGCCCTGATGCCGCTAGTGCGAGGCTCCACGTGAGGGGCTGCGTGGGCTTGGATGGAAAGAAGGGGCGGGCGAATTTAGGAGCTCTCACTGTATTACACAAACACATCCTGGAGGTTCTCACGCCGGCTTCCTGAACCAGTTGTGTATGAATTTGGAAGTCGGGGACCTGTTGCTTCAGGGGTGACGAACTGTTATTTCGGGGCTGAGCTCAAACCTCAGGGGCGCCACAGAAGGGCCACCAGTCCTGGAGACTCCGCCCAGCCTCATTCCTCCCCCTCCTTCCCCTACTCTGCCCCAGGCTCAAGAAAGCATTATCCCCAGGGGGCCTGGGAGAAGCTTGACCCACCTCTGCAGTCCGGAGTCGAAACTCTCATCCAGTGCAGAGCTACGGGACTGCTCCAGGATCATACGCGAGGTTGGAGGAGACCACCCTTGAAAGGATTTTACCCCGCCCTGGAAGGAGCCCTCCACCCTTTCCCACATGATAGATGACCAAAAGCTGATTGGGGGACAGGCACAGGGAGGGTTCATCAGAGAAAAACAGCCCACCAACAAGCCCATCAAAACCCCTAGACACACTAACTCTACGACAGCTCCCTGGGGTCCCCTCCCTCCTCGGAGATGTGCAATCACTTTGCTACCCCTCCCCCCCACACACACCTCGCTTCGCTGCCTAGCCCTCCTGGTCTACCTCTTCATTCTTCCATAGCAGCGTGACCAAGGACTGCGGGCACTTAGAGGAGAGGAAATCCTGTAACAGGGTGTCACTGACGCCGGTTATGAATCCCGTGTCAACAAGAGGGTTCCCGTCGGGGTCCTCTCCCCTGACTCCCAACCACCTCGCCTACCTTCCATGCCCGGCAGCTCACGACCAACTGTGACCGTGACTTGAGGTCTCACCACACCCCCACCCACCACGTGGCATGCCCCCTCTGCTTCGATCCCTCAACAACTTGGCGCCTCCTGGGCCCCACCTTTTACTAGGAAATCTCCGGACTCATCTTAGCCATGGTCGCCCCAGACCACACCTCCACCCCAATCTGGCATTGGTGCTTTCTGTCTGTGGGATGCTGTGCCTGGTAGAGACAGGCTCTCTTGAGCCTTCATCTCCTTAGCTGACAATGGGGCCCAGTGACCTGTGGCGTGGGGACGCTCCAAGGTGTATTTGTCAAAAGGCTTGTTGCAGTGGTCAAGCGCTAAATAAGGGTAGCGCTTAGTTACCTTGAGGTTGAATGGTGCTAAAGCAAAACCAGAGAATCTTGGACCTGTTGTTGGGGGAGGGTGTGGGGGTGGGGTAAGGAAGGTGTGGGAGGGAGGTGGAGAGTCGTTCTGGTAGAGGTAGGGATGATACCAAGTAGCTCTAGAATGGGTTGGTATGTTCAACACATAGGACCCTTTGTAAACACATCCATGCCTTCATGAAAATTGTGACTCACTCCTGAAACCACAGAACTTTATATTTTTCCCCAATAGACTCCAACTTTTAACTAACGTCCTGTCTGGTGCTGTTTAGGCGACTCTGCAACCATAGAAGAGACCAGTCTCAAACCCTTTAAATGGACACGGACAGGCTCAGCCTGGTCAGTCCTCCCTTCACATTCTTTCTGATCCCCAGGGCCCATCCCCCCAACTCAAGCCTGGTCCTGTTATTCTCTGACCCAGATTCCAAGGCAGGAGCCCTTCCAGGGGACATCAGTGGCCACAAGCACAGGCTCGCTCCCTCTTCCCATGCCCGTGGCTGCGACAGATGCAGGAGCATGGCTGTGTGGGTTTGAATCAGGCTGTCTACTGAGATCTTGCCCCAGTCACCTCTCCACCGCTTTTCCCCTGGCCTGTAAAATGGGCACGTACACCCACTGCATGGTAAGATCTTTTGCAAGATCAGAGTTCATTTGTGGAGCACGAGCATGAAGCAAACTGCAGACAGTTTACACGATCCCCATCACTGCCCCAGAGCTCTCCCCAGCTCCTCACTCCTTCCCAGTTCTAGGATCCTTTCTGCAAGGGTCTTCCCCATCCACCTTCAGACCTGTTAACTGCCACCTCCTCCAAGAAGCCCTCCCTGACCACCTCATCTTAACTAGCTGGCTCCTTCCCACACCTCCTCAACTCTTTTTCTCCCCTTTCCCTTCTGGACCACCCCAATCCTCACCATGACTCGCACACTGTCATCCGTTCTTCCCACCCCCAATCCTCCCAGACTGCCCCCACAGAGCACACAAACGCCAGGCTGCCCTGTCCATCTTCAAGGCTTTATTGTAAAAATGTTAAAATAAATTACATTTAACATCATTGCTAGTATGTACATACAGTGTGTGAGTCCAGGATGGCCAGCGACACCCAGCTAGGTTGGGCAAGGAAACTGGGATGAACTCAGAACATTCAGAGAAACAGAAGGCCGCTCCTTCTCACCCAGCTGCCCGGCCAGCACAGCCCTGGGTCACAGGATGAACGCAGGTGGGGGTCACACACACCCATCACCGTCTTCACATGTTGGTGGTGGGGGGAGGGGGTCTGGCCCCACAGTATGTGGGAGGGGGCTGAGAGGCGGAGAGTTTGGGTCAAGGGTGATCCCTTGCCTCCTGGCCAGCGTCAGTCACCCGTGAGGGATGCCTCGCCCCTACCACCGCCACTCTTTTGTGTGTGTGTGTGTGTGGGGAGCTCTCGATAGCGTGGTGCTGGCTGAGTCCACCAAGAAAGACCCAGCTAAGCTGTGGGTAGGAGGGCAAACAGTTGGCGTCCCAATCCTTGGGAGCCTGCTCTTCCTCCCCTGCGCCCCCCCCCCAACAATGGAGCCAACAATGGAAGATCAAAACAGCAGTTTATTCAAAACCAAACCAAACCAAACCAAACCAAACCCTACAGGGCAGAGAGGGCTGGCCCCAGGGTGTACCTGGCAGAGGACCTCTGCTGCCCCACACCAGAAGCAGTCTGTGTGCGCTTCACATTATCTTTTGCTCCCCGTGTCCCCAGTCTTTTCTTAAACACACAAACGCATGTGCGCACACAAATGACAAACCGTGGCTGCAGGTGGGGAGCTGATTCACATCTTTGGTCCCTCCCATGTGTAAGCCAAGAGGGACTCGGCCTCCCCCACCATGGGGGCCAGGGAGCCATGAGGTCCTTGTTCTGAGCACAGGGGGAGGCTGGGGATGGAAGGAGCCGGAGCCGAACCCAGCCCTGCAGCCCCCCAGCCACCGTTACCCTCTCTTCCCACAGCGTTCCCAGGGGGAGGGAAGGCCTGCATCTGTCACCTCTCGGTGGAAGAGTGGGTCAGGGAACTGGGCTCCGGGTGGCTTGGTCTGGGCAAAACCAGGACTCAGACCCTGGGCCAACTCAGAGCTTGCTGGGGGGTCCTGTGCATTCGGAGTGTTTCAGCATCTGCCCGGGGTCTTCCCCTCCCTTCCCCTGGGCGCCTCTTCCCTACTGAGCTTGCAGTAGGGCCTGGTGGGCACATGGGGTGGGGTTGGGGGATGCTTATACGGGCATCCCATGCAGCGTGCTGCTATTTGCTGAGGAGCTGGAATGCTCCCCACACCACTGCTGTACCTCCTGCAAAGGCAGGACCCAGGGCTCCTAATGCCCTCCCCCCACTTCTGAAATACTAGCTATGTGCTGGGCACACAGGAGCTCATTAATACTGGTGAACTCAAATGGCCGGGGCTCCGAGCCTAAGAAAACCGTGTGACATGCTCAACCAAACACCCGAAGACCCATGAAGGTGCAGGCTTCCTGAAGGGTCACCTGCCAGGCCACACGTCTCTGAACCACCAAATACACCAGCCTCCCACTGCCAGCGTGCCCATTCAGCCAGAGAGCAGGGGCCCTGCCCTGGGTGCACGCCGAGTCTGACCCGCAGCATCTGGCCGGAGGGGATGGAAGGTGAGGAAGGGCCCTGGCCCCCCACTCCCAGTTCCAGGGCTGCCCCCCACCAGGGGCCAGAGGTCCCAGCTGTAGTAGGACGCTCCAGGATGAGGGGAACAGAAGCCATCGGAGTTGGGGTGGGGAGCCGGGCCTGCCTCACGTGCCCCTGGGGCAGTCTGACTGAATGTACTCGTTCATAAGCTGTTCGTAAGGCAGAGAGAGCTCCGACTCCGTGCTGGTGAAAGTGGACTCGTCGGATGACGGGAACTCGCCCAGGTTCAGGGGCACCTCGGCTTCGGTCCCCTCCTGGGGCCTCTCCTCCCCAGCCAGGTTGTCCTCTATGGAGGACTTGGATGTCTCCTCGTCCGAGAGGCCGGCCTCCTCGTTTGCAAAGGTGATGCTGACGTTCTGGAAGATGAGCGGGTGGTAGTCCTGGGCGTCCCACGGCTCACCCTCCTCGCTGATTCGGTCCAGCTGGTTAATGAAGATCTCGGAGGTCGCGGAGCCCTCCTTGGGGGGCCCTGCCCCGGCCTCCTCGCTGGGGGGCCGCGACACATGGCCTTTACTCCTTAGTGTCTGAGATACCTCTTCCAAGCTGGGCACCCGGTTCTTGGAGTAAACCACCAGGGGGGACAGGGAAGTGGGGAGGGCTGGAAGCCCACCCCCCTGGGGCCCCAGCCCTGGCGCTGGGACCCTCTCCCCAGCCCCGCTCGTCTTCATTGCTTTCTTCCCGATCTGCTTGATGAGGTCATTGTAGGTCTCCTCCTTCTTGGACAGAAAACCGAAGATATTGACGTCCTTGGATGCCGTACTCCCAGTCACTTGCAGAGCCTTTCTGGAGTGTGGGGAGCTCTCAAAAGACTCCTTCCGCCGCCGCCGCCGCTTCTTGATGGCCTTGTGGACCTCCACAAACATGCTCACCTTCCAGTTGACAAAAAGGGACAGCCAGGCCAGTCCCAGGTAGATCCAGAGCTCCACAAAGTAGCGGTACAGGGCATGGTAGTTGGCGCTGGGGTTCACACCTGCAGATGGGACAGGAACCCCCGAGGGTCAAAAGTGGGTCAGCAGGGACCTGAATACACGTCAAGGCCACTGCTGTGTTCTCTGAAAGCAGGCAGTGTCGGAAACCAGACTGTTCTGCCATCCTGATGATTCATGTCCCTATCTTAGTCTCCAACCTGCCTGAGCCTCCGAGTCCTCAACTGTCAGAAGTCAAGAGAGTGGTTCTCCAGGATAAGGTAGGCTCCAGGTCCCAGGTGATGGGAAATCGGTTAATGTAGCCACCATATGTGTCAGAAAATAGTTCATGAATGTTTGCCTTTCGATTATCCACTGTATCACATCTAGGTGTTTTGTGCACCTTTGGGGACGTATATGTTATAATTCAGTTAAAACCAGGATGGAAACTAAGTGAGCGTGTGGCCGGCATATTCACAGCAAGGGATGGACTCACTGGTTTAACTGAGTGGGGCTGGTGGGTAGGCCAAGAGGGCTGTGCCCACCGGTTTCAGCACAAACTGCTCTAGAAAGATGTGATTCTCCTTCAGTGGGGTCTGGCTGCTCCTGGACTTCCTGTTTCTGCCTTCTTCAGACTGGCCCTTCCCATGGTCTAGAGGGCTCTGCCACCCCACACCCTCCTCCTCTGAGCCCAGGCTCCTGACACCTGCTCCAGGGAGTCAGTCCTCTGGGGTCAGCCTGTGCAGCTCCGACTGATCTCCTACATTCCGGCATTACGAGGTTTCCAGCTTAACTTCACGTTTCTGGACCCACTGACCTGCATTAGTATCTATCCTGCCCCCGTCACCTTCCAACTGGGAGCAGTCTGGAAAAGGGGAAAGGGCAAGGGGGCTTCCTGCAGAGTAGGGCTCCCGCAGGGCAGGAACTATACAACCCTCATCAAATTACAGGTCAGGGAGGACAGTGGCTGTGTTTGCCCCTGGAGGCAAGCGGTGTCTCTGAGCGATGCTGGGGGCTCTGGGTCACAAGTGGGCTGAGATGATGAGGGCACATGCTGACACAGCTGGGTCTTATCCTCAGCACTCATTTGACTTTGACCACCCTGTTAGGTAGGTGCTGTTCTTTTTAAACCAATCTTAAAGATGAGGAAACTGAGGAAAGGGCCTAAGGTTTTGCTGGAGCTGAGAAAGTATGGGCAAATACACTTCCCTAGGACAAAGGCTTCTCCCTGCCCACTCGGGGTCCCTTAGACAATGGGGGGGCTATGCTTACGTCTGAATTTATCTCTCAAGACAGAGTGTCTGGGTCTCTTTCCTGTCCCCCCTCACCACCACCACCCAACCATCTCTCCCAGCGTTTGGAGTCTCCCCTTACAGTAAGGCAGAGGGGTAATGACCTGCTCCTGCCCCTTAGGAAGGGGGAGGGCGGAGACCAGAGGCCCCTGGAGCAAAGGCTGGGGTCGGCTGAGCAGGGCCAGCAGGCACTAAGGAAACAAACACGGGGCCAGTGCAGCCAAACGGGGGTTGAGAAGATGAAGGGCCAAGATGCACTGCTGGCCAGAGACACAGGTCTTAGAGGCTGTGGCCAAAGAATTTTATCACCTGCCTGGATTAAGCAGGGGAGGAGTGGGAGGGACTGTCCTGGCCCCAGAGGGTGGGGCAGCTTAGGAGAAGGCCTCTCTTGTTTCTAAACTGCCTGTGGCAAGAGCAAAGTTTCGGGCCTCTCGGCCAAGCCTCTGTAACAGCTCCCTCCGCTCCTGCGATGGGAAACAAGGCAGGCAGCTCTCGGACAGGAAGGGGACCCCGCGGCTTGGCTGCAGGGCTTTGTGGGTAACAGGCTCCAACTCTGCAGAGGGGGAAGAACCTACCTCCTGCCCCAAGTGAACCTAGGCCTGAGAGCAGGGGAAACAGAGGGAGAGGAAGCAGGAAAAGCTATTGCCCAAGAAAGGGAAACAGAAGAGGACCCCTTTTGGGGGAGGGGTTGCTGCCCAGGACGCTGAGCACCTGCTGGGGCCCCAAAAATGGTCCCCTGAATTGCACATGGAGAAGCAGAGGTCTGGGGGGAAGGGCAGGACTCACCAGCCACAAAGTCACCGAAGCCGATGGTGGAGATGGTAATGAAGGAGTAGTAGAGGCCCTCGATGTAGTCCCACTCCTCTGTCACCATGAACACGAAGGGCGGGATCACCAGGTGGACCAGGACGCCCCATACAATGAAGATGGCTGTGCACGTGATCTGCGCCTGTCGCTGATGGGGTGGGGGGGACGGCAGGGAGACTGAGTCAGACCCATGGCAGAGATGGGAAAATCAGCAAGGGCATTCAGAAGGCCGGTGAAGCAGCCAGGCGGGAGGTCAACTGGTGCCATGCCTGGGAGGAGGCTCGGCGCCCAGGAAAGGGCAAGGAGCACTGTTCCCAGCCTCAACCAGGGGCCGGGGGTCCCCGAAACTGCCCTCTTGTCTCCTGCTCTAGCACCTCTGTCCATTCTTAGATCTTTCCCCTCCTCCCATCCCCTGCCAGGGTCTTCCCAGTGCTGCGCAGCATCCAAGGTTTGGGGACATACCAGGCTCACGCCTCTCTTGGTGAGGAACTGGCCCAACCTCTTGGCACGTCCCCCGAAGAACTTTCCCAGGGCACTGATCCACGTCAGGCAGAGTGGCACTCCAAAGAGACCATAGAAGACACAGAAGAGGCGTCCAGCAGGGGTCTTGGGGGCCACATTGCCATAGCCTGAGGAAGAAAAAGAGTGAGGCATGGAGAGCTGCAGCAGGGGTGACAGAGCCAGACTCAGCATGGCCCTGGGCTCCGCTACATGGCCAAACCTACACCCACATCCACACAGCCCTGTCCTCTAAGATCACTTGATACTGATCTAATATCAGTCCTCCAGAAATGAAATTTTACTTTATTACACAATGGTCATGATTGTTTATAAAGCAAGTAGGGTGGCAAGGGTCATGTCTCTTCCATCAGACTGGGAGCTCCCTGCTGGACAAAGCCTTCATCAATAGCAAGCCCTCCACTAGTCCATACAGCACCACAGTGCAAATTACAAACAGCCTTCTCTGGGGAGACACCCCACAGGCACCACGGGAGGTGGTCTCTAAAGACGGCCATTTTTTTTTTTTTTTTTTTTTTAAGATTTTATTTATTTATTTGACAGACAAAGATCACAATTAGGCAGAGAAGCAGGCAGAGAGAGAGGAGGAAGCAGGTTCCCTGCTGAGCAGAGAGCCCAATGCAGAGCTTGATCCCAGGACTCTGGGATCATGACCTGAGCCGAAGGCAGAGGCTTTAACCCACTGAGCCACCCAGGCGCCCCTAAAGACGACCATTCTTAATCCCTTCCCCTCCTGTGCATGCTGCTGCTCACATCCGGCTGGTGTCTAATCCCCAACCTTGGAAGCTGGGGCTTCAGGGGCCTGCTTAGCCAGCGGATGCAGCACAAGTACTACCAGATAGTCTAAGCCTGAGAAGCCCTGTTGCTTCTCCCTGGCTGGCTGCAAGTGCTCACTTCGGGGATTCTCCCCCTTGGAATCTAGTTGCCGCGCTGCGAGCTACCCGAGTCACGGCGTTTTCACCTCTAGCCGTGCTCTCAGCTGACAGCCACGGTCCACTATCCAACGTGTGATGGCAGAAGCGGTCCTAGATGTCTAGCCAGTAGTGCTTTGGCTGACTCCAGCCTCAGACACAAGACCGCCACCGCCATTACTGACCTCTAGCAAGAACCAACCGGCTGAACCCAGTCAACCCTCAGAATAGCAAAAGTAGCAAAATAGTAAAAAACAGTAAGTTGTGTTTTAAGCCACTGAGTTCTGGGGTGGTTGGTCATACAGCCATAGATATCAGAAGAGACACCCAGCCTGGTGAGCAAGCATGGGCTGGTTTGGTGCAGAGCACAACCTGTTCAACCTCCTGCATGGCTCGGGCTATCAGGCTTTGTCGTTTCTGCTCCAAGAGCCCAGGTGAGGACTCCTAGAGAAATCTCCCAAGCATGGCCAGTCACCAAGGACTTACTAAATCCCCAGGAAAAATGCTCAAAGAGCGCAATGCAACTGAAGGGCACGGGGCCAGAGCTGGACTCTTATAAAAAAGTTCCGTGGATGGTGGGCATGGACGTGGGTATCCGGAAGGTCCCAAAAGACTTACCAATGGTAGTGATGACCGTGGCTGCAAAAATCATTGCGTTGGGCCAGTTCCAGTTGTTGAAGGTCTGATTCCCCGTAATGGCCACACCCTGTCCTGCAGCATCAGATACTACCTAGAAGGAGAGACACAAAGTGATGATTTCTTCCCAGTGACAGCAGTGGGTGCAACTCCGTATGAACATTCTTACTGAATCATCACAATAACAAGGTGGCAGTTACTGTCTCCAATTTATAGGTGATGAAACATTTTATAGAGGATCAGAGAGGTTAAGCGATTTGCCCAGGGCCACACAGCGGGTAAGAATGCAAACTCAGGCACTCTGTCTCTCAAGTCCGTTCCCTCACTGACCCAGTACTTCTGGAACTTACTAGCATGTACCAGCATCACCTGGTGAGCTTGTTAAGTAGAGACTGTGGGGCCCCACCTCCAGAGTTTGATTCAGCAGGTCTGGAAAGGGGCCAGAGAATCTACATGTCTAAAAAGTTTCCAGGTGATGTTGCTGGTACTGGGCCAGAGCCCACACTGTGTTAATACTATTCTGCTTTAAGGCAGGCATATGTGATTCAGAAACACAGGACGCCTATGCCCTACCCAGTCCTCCACAGAGGAGTTTCCTACTGCGGGACAGACCTGGGAGGGACCCGCATCCACTCCTCGTCCCAGCTCAGCACCTCCTGGATCTGTTGTCTGAAAGAGTACACGTCGCATCTGCTGGCTTCCTGCTCCCCATGCTTGGGACTCTATCCTCCTCCCCTAAAAGGTCCCCCTTCCCTCTCTTCTCTGGGTCCATCTCTCTGCCCTGGGCCTGGCAACTTCAAGGTCTAGGCCAGGACAGATCACCAGAGATGGTGTGTACATTTCAGGGGGGACTCAAAATCAAGTGATCAGTCCCCACGGGGCTCCCAGCAACTGTGGGCAGCAGGTGACACAGGCCACCTGGGGAGTACACTGGTAGCCCTAGAAGAAGACTGATCTATTCCAGGAACTTCAATAGTTGCCAAAACTGCTTCAACCTGTTGAGAACTGGCTCTACCCTCCACATCATTCACCCCAACCTGCAGATGGCGGGGTATGGACCCCAGCAGAAAGCTCACAAGCAGGGTTCAGGGTTTAAGCCAGGAGTTCCAGGGCAACCCGAGGAGGAGGACCCCAATCCAGAGACCAGGAAACTCAGCCGAATTTTCTGTACAACTCAAGCCTGGGTCTGCGGGAAGACAGAAGGGCAAGGGATGGAAGCCAGAGGGAGACGGAGAGCCCACAGTTCTAACCCTCCGTGGCCTGACTGAAGTCTGGTGGGAAACGAGGGAGGGGCTAGGCTGGTTCTGAAGGAACCAGAAGTTTGCAGCTGCGACAGCAGGCCCCGTGTTAACGGCTCTGCAGCTTCCATAAAGAATTTTCCATGATGACATGCTCCTCTGACAGGCCATCAAACCACACCACCCGCTGCCCTGCCTCCTCACTGCCTTTCCAGAACATCTCTCTGCAGGTCGGGAGGGGCGGACGGCTGCCCTCCCCTCAGAGAGCTGGCTGTCTAGCTGGCTGGGCCACTTCCATGAGAGAGCACCAGCACATCTAGATCCCAAGGGGCCTCCTGGTCCATCGGAAATGTTTTCTAAAAGATTAAACCCACGTCCGAAGCAGGAGAACGAGGAGTGGGGTCCTGTGTCTTAGCGTTAAACAGGCGGCGGCTCCCTCTGGTCCTTTGTCCTCTCGGTGGCCTGTTGTGCAGAGAGAGGGTCGAAGGCAAAGCCGGGAAGCTCAGCCTGATGGACGAAGGGACATTGAAGGGGAAGCCACCCCACTGAACCGAGGGCAATGCATTTGGGGCACCAAGGCTGGTCATCCCTGTGGAGTCTCAGGAACACGAGCGCTGTCTGTCTTCTCACACAGACGAGAGGGGTGGATTCCAGAAACTCAAACCAGAGTCCTCACCGATGTCTAAATGGGGACATGAGAATGTTTGGCGCATTCGGAGGAGGAACTGGCGGGCACTAGGAGTGAGCACAGGTCTGTCAAGAACCAGTCACGCTCAGCTAAGTGCATCTCCCGCTCCACAGGGGCTGTGAGCCCTTGAAGTTGGGTGGAATGCGGTAAATCTCGATTTCAGCAACAGATGGGCTGGCAGAGATTTCATGTGGACAAGACAGAGTAATGCAGGGCGGAGCTGGGATTAATTTGGGCCCCTTTACAGGCAGATAAACAACCAAGAAGCATTGATCGTTATCAATTTGACCGGAGGTCTCCGCCATCACGCGAAAGGCCTGGCCCCTTCCGTATTTTAGTCAACGACACAGCCAACACGTACGAAGAGGGCTGCCCCGTCCCACTGGCAGAGGAGGCAAAGCGGTAGGCAAGGCGGGGATGGGGAGAGGGCCATGCTCATCTCATCATTGCCGTGCAAGGGCAGTGTGACCTCAAAATCCCCTCCCCCACACTAATGAGACAGGATTGTCTTTGACTATTTTCATGTCATCCACTTTGAGTTCCGAAAAGACCAGACCAGGATGGAGGGGAGAAGGCCTTGGGTTTCAGGAGACCACAAACTAGCACACACGAGGAAAGTCAATAAAATCGCCGGCAGTGTCAACACCTCACGTCTTCAGGGCTGGGCTACACTCGGGGGGCTCTGCCCCACCCTGGGTGTCGGACCTCCCACCATCTGCTAACCGAGAGGGAACGAGGGTGGCTTTCTGGATAAGGAGCTACCTGAGAACCCAGGGCCCCCAGCAGCACATCACTCCGGGGGAACAGAACGAGTTTACAGCAAGGCCAACCAGGGCAACACAGGGCCGCTAAAGGGGTGACAGGAACCCCGGGGAGCCCAGCTGGGGAACAGCGCCCTCCGGGAGAGTCAGCAGGTGCTGAGTGGGGAGCAGTGGGTGTGGGAGATGCTGCCGCAGGTCCCGGGGAGGCACTGTCAGGAGGCGAAATCCCTGTCCTCCCCCCTGTCTACGCCAGGTGATGGGGCTTGAAGCCCCACGACACACAGGGACAGCCCACCCCACGCTGCCCAAAGGCCGTCCATGACTTGGGAATCAGTAAGTGCTCAGGAGACACTGAACAGAAGAGGGGCAAAACAGGGTAACCCAAGATGGCGCTACGGTTGGGAGCTCTGAGGCAGACAGGCTGGGTTTCCTGCCTTTTCCCCCACCAATGCTATATGCCCTTCCAGGCACAGCCTGCCACCTCAGCCTCTGGCCCTGGGTCCTCAGGGGGCCACAGTCCCAGGCACTCTCCCCATTATCTCTCCACAGTCATCTAGAGAGGAGCACCCGGATGGGTCCCCTGTGTCTGCAGGGCTAGAAGCACCACCAGCCCTTAGAACAGTCCCACTGGTCAGGTCACAAAACAGGCTGAGAGAGGTTAAGTGGCAGAACTGGGCTAGTTTCTGGGCTGGCTGGCTGTCAGCCAATGGGGCTCCCTCCACCTCCCTTCACGGCTCTAACTGCCCCCTGGGCACACCAGCACCGCCCTGCTGTTGCCTCCTCTCTGCCCATGGGCACCAAGCAGCTGGCCTAGGAATCAGCTTGGCTCCATCCCAGCGCTGGGTGTGAAGTAGGATTGCGTGCTGCTGAATGGCGGACACCCCTTGCTGGGTGTAGATACACACATCACCTATCCTGCCTGTGTCGGGGGGGGGGAAAGGGAGGCCTGGGGGATGGGGGTGGAAGTCCCAATGTGGACTTGGGGGCCTGTTCCCTGTTCCCACTGTGTGTAGCTGCAGCTCTGGGAGGGACAACTCAATGGTTAGGCTCACGATCACAGAGGATACAAAGGGGAGGCCTCCCAGAACCAAGGGCCTGGCCCAGGACTGAGGTCATTCGCAGGTTACAGAGAGTGGCATGGGGGAGCCAGGCCGACACCCCGTTAGACACGGCGTCCTGTCCCCAGGGTTAGGGAAATAGCTCTCGCAGGAGGAGGTGGCCCCTGTTCACTCACGAGGTTCTTTAACTTGGCTCCCAGATTCACACAAGACAATATTTTCATTTTCCACAGAACCGGGCAGAGTGATGGGAGAAGGGGATACTGCACACAGCCTGGGCTCAGCTCTTATTTGGGGAAGGAACAGAGCTCCTGCCTGAGCTGCCCTCCTGACCAAGTAGCTATGATTTACTGAGGGCTTTCTGTGCACCAAGTGTTGTGCTAACACTTTACTGCCTTTAGCTCATTTAATGAGGACAGAATCCTGCTGGGAAGATACTGTCATTTTTTCCATTTTGCAAATGAAAATTTAAGGCTTGGAGAGGTTAAGTAAGTAGCCTAAGGTCAGAGTGCTCCAAGCGAAGCCTGGAGAGCCCTGACTAGACACGGTTATCCTGCGCACCCCCCGCTCCTGCCCACAAAGGCTGCAGGAAGGAGGCCAGTGCATACTTCCACCCCTTCGCACCAGCTGAAAAAACAGTGCCCTAAAACCAGTCCATCCACTCTGACCCGAGCTCAGCATTTCCAGCCAGGCCTCCAGGGAGGCTGCATGCCCTTGCCTTGGCTTCAGGCAACCAGCTGCCCTGACCCCACCCTCTGTCCGCGGAATACGGGTTCCCGGACATCTCCGCATGCCCAGGGGATCGGGGGTTTCCCGGGCATGGGCAGCTACCAGGCCTCCCCTTCCTGGAGAGTGGATCGAACAGGGGCTTGGGACACGAGGCCCACCTTCAGCCCTGGGCTGGTGGGGCCTCTCCCCTCATCTATCCTGGGCGGGCAGGGGTGGGGCACTGCAGTCCAGGGACAGGTGGGCTGGTGAAGGCAGCTAGGGGGCACACAGGGGGCTATGCCCCCCTGGCCTCCAGCTCCCAGGCAAACATGAGTTCTGGACCACAGAGCACTTTCCTGCTATGCGGATGCAGCCGTAAGCAGCCTTCTGCATGCCAGCCCCCCTGGACCCACAGGCTGTGGGGGGGGGCTCTTACCTGCCCCTGGCTGCATTTCACCCTGCGTTTGTTCCATCTAAATCACTTGATGCCTCTGGCCTGGAAGGTAAAACAAGGCCGCTGGCCACATACTGACAAGGGGCTTGGCAAGAGAGAACAGGACTTTATCATTCTTCTGGCCTGGTCCTCCCAGCTCCCCCTTTTGAGGGGGGAAGGGCAACTGCTGATCAGTCCTTGAATCATAGATGAGCAGAGTTGATATCTGAATAGCAGCTGATTTTGAGCACGGAAGTGACAGATACCAACCAAGCACCTCAAATCACTTAGTTCGCTGAATCTTTATAACCCTAAAACGTGAGGGCCGTTAGCCCGATGAGGACAGCTAGACACAGAGGCTAATGAAGGAGTGTGCCCAAGGTCACACGGCGAGTCAGTGGCGGAGCTGGGGAGGAAACTGGGGAGCTTCCCTCCACTCCCAACCCCCCCCACCCCAACCTATAGACAACGGGGAGGATGGATGCTGGGGTGGGTGCTTCTTAGCTCCAAGGAGTGGAGCCAGGCCTCTGAAGAACACAACTTTCCAAGCAAGGCTTGAGAACCGTCTGTAGAAACACAGGCTCCCCAAGAACATAAGCGAAACGAGGACAGGGCTTTTCAATCTGCTTGCTTTTCTGCGGCTGTATTCCCAGCATCTACAACACTGCCTGGCACATAGTAGGTGCTCAACAAGTACTTGAGCGTGGGTGAGGAAATTAACTGAAATGATTACTGTACATTCTCTGGTCTAGACTGATGTATCCTCCTGTGTCCTTCCTTCAGTGCTTTCCCAGCACCGTTCTGCAGTTGGGTTTTAACTAAATTCACTAGGGCCGAGGTAGAGCAGGAGAGCGGGAAACAGAGGCAGACCCCAGCAAGGGTGGGGGCTGGTGGGGTTGAGGGCGGGAGCCACGGAAACCACCTGCATCAAAGGGGAATTGAGGGGAGGGGAGGGGAGCAGCTGCTAGACTTTGAGAGGGGGCAGGGGGCAGAGGGCTAGGGAGGGGGGTGGGCTGAAGGAGGAAGATGAAAGCCCCCCCCCCAGCCATGGCCAAGATGACAGAAGGAGTAGCAGTGGGGCTGGGAGAGTCCCTGGGGAGACTTGAAGGACTTTTCTGCAGGAAGGGGAAGCAGTCCCCTGCGCAAACTGTCCTGAAGGCAGTGGGTGAGCAGAGAGCAGAAAAAGGAATCTAAGTCACCCCAGGTAGCAACACTTTAGTAAGAAGCCCGGCACCTTCCTCGGGGAATGCTTATACGCCTAAGCAAGCGCTGCATCTAGGGAGGTGGACGGCTCTTGGGCCCTCTCCAGGGCACTGACCTGGCGGTGAGTCTAGAGGGGCTCCCAATGGCTCATACCAAGTCTCTGGGTAAATAACGTAACCTATCAGCCTCAGTTTCTCCGTCTGCCAAGAATAACACCCACCCTGAGCATACGAAAAGTACGCAGGACATCCAGGCAGGTCGTCATCGTCCGCACTGAATAAATGGATCCACAGTCAGGGCCAGGACTCGCTCCGTGTGTCTTGTCAGGAAACCAGACCCTGCAGGAACTTGAGACCCGGGCAGAAGGACCACGTGTCCCCAAAGCTACATCAAAGAGCGTGGGGTTAACTTCCCTGCACCTGGAGGGCAGGCCTTGCTGAGAACAGGACACTGTCCCCAAGTTTCCTCACACTTGCCACCTTTTCCCACCCCTTTCTGTTCGAAGACTGAAAGCTGCCCTTCCTCAGTCTCATCAGTCTGCTCCTTCAGGGCACAGGGTGCCTTCTCTGACATCCATGGGGACCAAAACAACTCAAGAAGGGATCAGGGGGTTGGCTGGAGTTGGGAGGGGCTGGGGGCACAGGTGTGTTAAAGCTCTCCCTGGAGGAATCAGAGGCATGCCCCAAGATGTCCTGTTTCATCCCTTGGAAGGCCCATCTCTCCTGGTCTCTGCCACCTGGGGGCTCCTCCCAGGCACCCTGGCCAGATTCCCCGAACAGCCAAGCAGGGCAGGCAAGCTGGGAAGGAAACAATGCCACACACTACATCCCCTGACACTGTGCCTGCCAGAAGGGGCTGAGCCTGTCCGAACCCCAGTTCCCGCTTGCCACCCCGCTGCCCCCACCTATCCCCCGGCCCCTCCCGGGCTCTCCCCACATGTCCGTGTCGTCCACACACCCATCTGGTCTGACAAAGAACCCCTCAGAACGGGGGGCCATGGGTGGGGTTGAGGCTCTGTAAGAAGGTGTTCTGAACAGGACAGAAGTGGAGGCCAGTAAACCTATCTCAGGTGCTTTCCAAGCAAGTAGTTTGGGCTTGTTTAGAAGTCAAGTTTTTCAAATCCTTTCACACCCGAACAAATGAACATTAGAGGAAGGAGGGGAGGAGGACCCCAGAGCCCCTGAGTGTGGGGACTCCCTAGAGCAGCCTGAGAAGTGAGAGTGGGCATGTCGGGGGCTCGTCTGTCCAGCCACCAGGCCAGTCCCCCAACAGACAGTCCTTCCTGGGTCTACTGGCAGATCAGAAGTATCTAGGCCAGAAGGTAAGCACCTGTTAACCCTCATATTCCTAAGACCAACGAGAGAGTTCAAGACCATTGGTCAAACCCTCCATGATCTCCATCCTCCCTCCCTCTGCACTGCTCAGTTTTCTCTAGCTTTCCCTCACAGGGGATGCAGCAGGGGCTACTGGACTTGTTATCAGATGTGGAAATTGAGGCTCAGGGACCTGAGCCACCACACAGGTCTCAAGGTAGTGGTTCTCCGTCCAGGCTGCCTGGTGGAACCACCAGGGAGCTTAAAGGACTACAGTGACTGATCTGGGCTGCAGACAAGCTCTACTGGGCATTCTGAGGGGCTGCCCCTCACTGCCTCAGGCAGGGTGACAATGTTGGGGAGGGTGTTGCGGGGCTCCGAGCTGCCCCATCCCCAGCATTCTCACCGACCTCTAGCCTCAGCCCAGGTGACTGAGGTGTGGCAGGGAGGGCAGGTGTGCCTTAGGGGCAGGGCACTGACAAGGGCCAGGTGGTCACTCTGATGCCCATGCCAGCTGCAGGCCCAGCTCCCTAGGCCCATCACTCCTGGGAAGGAGCAGGTGTCTGTGGCAGGTGCTGGAACCCCAGCAGGCAGGGCCACACCGTGACTCTGTTGAGACCAGACTTCAGCTATTGCGGTGTGGATTTTGTTAACTTCTTTTTTGCTTTTCCGCAACTTTCAGCTTTGCTCCAATGCCTATCAGGAGTAATTATAATGTTTTTAGAAGAAGGAAAGACAAACTGTTAAAGGAATGCTAGGATGGCCACAAAGGGCTGAAGGACAGGCTCAGCTCTGCTCTGCCAGTCACTTGCTGAGATTCTCCAGGAATCCTTGGACCTCTGCCTGCTTTCTTCGCTGTAAAATGAGGTGGCTGGCTTAGGTTGCTGGGGTGCCCCTGTGTTTACAGTCATATCTTCTTCTGCCCACAACCATGACTTTGGAGCCCAGTTCAGCCCTTCCCAAGTTCCCCTGTCCACAGCAAGTTCAAGAAAGGACATTATCATTCTCAAGACTCAAGTTCACTGGCCACCAGCTCCAGCTCCTCCTGAGCCCCCAGCAAGTCAGGCCGCCCACACCAGGAGTAGCCCACCCCTCAACCACACTTTCTTCCTCATGTCCCTGGGCCCTACTGCAGGATGGAGAAGACGCCTCACTGCGTCCCCTCCTCTCTGGTCCTTAAAAGTAACGTGCCGGTGCTGGTCCAGGCTGCCCTCCCACAGCCCAGGTGTCTTCTGGGGGACGAGGTATGTGTACAAAACAAGTCCCCAGCAGTGCTGCTCACACCTACAGACACCCACGTGACTTCAAAAGGCAAGGGAGCAAGTGGCCTACGGCCCCATCCTTGACGCACACTTTAGGCGTCACTCGACTCCTGCTTCCCCTGGACTGCATGCAGCGATCATCTGGCAGGAGTTTGGGCAAGTCCTCCTGCCTGGGTCCTATCCTCAGGGAACCAGTCAGACATGGTCTGGGGCATGGAACCAGGATGCTTCAAGCTGTCCCAGGTGACTCTAATACGTACAGCCAATTTCAAAGCCACTGCACTAGACCCAAATCGTCCTTTCAGTTAGGAGGCCACAGTGCAGTGCAGCCCAGCCCAGGGCAGCAGGCCTGGAAGCATGGCTGTCCTCCAGGCCACTGCTGGCCTTCCCCTCACACACCCTCCTGAACCATCTCTCAGCAGCCTTTGCGGAGTGCAGGGGCACTCCTAGATCTCACGCTCACCGGGGCAAGCCCGTGCCAGAGGTGAGCACGTTTTCAGCAGAAATCTCTGGATTTCCGTCTTTCTCAGGCCCGGGAGCCCTGTCTGTACTCAGGAGGGACAATAAAAACAAGGCAGGTGACCCTGCCCCCATTGTTCTCTGCCTGGGACGGTAACCCTCCCCAGCAGCTGGGAGCCCCTCCCGTGAGAGCTGAGCCCAGGGACGGGCTGACCTGGGAGGGCAGCAGGTTTGGCTAAAGCAAACAGTGAAGGGCTGGTGGGGCTGAGCTCAGGATGGGACGTCAGCAAGCATTCTCAGGCACCTGGAGGGCTCGGCAGATGCGTAAGACTGGAA
Organism: Mustela erminea; assembly: GCF_009829155.1. Classification (NCBI taxonomy): domain Eukaryota; kingdom Metazoa; phylum Chordata; class Mammalia; order Carnivora; family Mustelidae; genus Mustela; species Mustela erminea. The sequence goes on from NC_045617.1 coordinate 86,062,193, forward strand.
ATGCCTGTGTGTACAGGCACAGGGGACTCTCTGGTGTGGCCTGGGTCCCACAGCATGGCCACCTCCGAGTTGGCTGTGGGAGTAGGAAAGCATTTCCTCCCACCCACCTACCCAACCACAACAAAGATTATTCTCCACAGCCACAGTCTCAAAATCCACCTCCCGCTTCATCTTCCTAAGGACTCAGGGCAGGTGGGATGTCCCGAGACACCTAATGACAAGAGGGACATCCTTTAGCCACCTCAGCTTTTCTACCCACAAGTTCACACCTACTGTCCCGCCTGGGGTGACTGTGGCCCCGCACCACTAATGGCTCCCTACCTGGGATGCCATGACCTGGGGCCTGGCATCATGACTTGGGTCCTCCCTTTCCCCAGAATCCAAATCCTGGGAGTGTCTCCCTCCAGCACGCCAGATGGGCAAAGCAGTCCCCTTCCTCTCCCACAGGGGTGTAGGGACTACGGAGTGAGAGACCCCTACACCGTGCTCAGCTTCTGCCTTGTCCTTCCCAAGCAAGCTAGCAGACCTTTCTGTTGAGCCCCACTTGATGGCTCTAACAAGGAAGCCAGGAAGGGCGCTGAGATGGCATCTCCCTCCTCCTTGCCCAAACCCACAATCATTGGGCACCTCTCCCACCTAGAATTCCTCTAGCCCTAATGCTGTTTCAGACCAAGACCTTAGAGGAAAGGGAGGCAAAATGGATACTCCTATTCCCATTTTGTAGCTGAGGAAATCAATCAGAGAGGGCTAGTGACGTGGGAGAAGTCACACAGCAAGGTGATGACAAAGCACTGGGAAGAATCAGCCAGAAGAATCCCCTGACTCTCAGTTGAGCGCCCTTTCCACCCATCAACCAGACCACCCACCGCCCACCCCTGGACTGGGCTGAGAAATGCCACCCAAAGTGGAGCTGGGAAGGGGACGACAGACAGGTAAGCACAGCTAACAGGTGGCAAAGAGCTATGAAAGGGTTGCGCACATCTACTTTTGATATTTGGGATGAGTGTATGCGGACACTCTCTGTCCCAGTTCCCGGGATGCCTCTTGGATTTACCCCGACCTTGCAGCGGGGTGGAAGGAGCAAACACGGGAAGTCACTATCCATTCGAGGCTTCTAAAAACAGCCCTTGAGCAGGCCACAAAGGAGGTCACAGGAACTGCTGACTTGCCATCTCCCCATCCAGGGCTGATGACCTGAGGGAGATCTAGTTCACCATCAGCCTGGCCGGCCCCCACCCTGCCAGCTTGCTTCCCATCCTGCAGAGCTCAGGTCTGCATGCTGGCCTGGACACCATAAACTGTGGTAGCCATCCACTTCAAAATCACAAGATCACGTTCAGGACTCCACGAGCAGCACAGGGACAAAGCAGGAAAGGCCTGGGCTTTGAAGCAGACATGCCGGGATTCAAATCCATGCTCTCCCACTCACCATCAGATCACCTGGGGGCATGTCCTCCCCCTCTCTGAGCTTCAGGTTTCATATTTGTCAAGTGTGGGTACCAAGACTTCGTGGGGTTGGGGTGCGGGTTCAGTGTGGCCGTTCAAGGGCTGCTCCTGAAAACAGGTACTAGGTAGAAAAGTGCATGTGAAAGAACAGGGGGATGGGGAGGCCACCCCCACTCCGGGGGAAGTGCACCTGCTGGACAGGGCCTCTGGAGCTACAGACATGAGAGATGGGCTGTCAACAGCAATGCCCTCCTTCCCAGCTACCACCACCTGGAAGACCAGGGCTTGGCACGGTACTTATGGCTACAGACATTCTAGTAGATATCTGTTATCTGGCCCACTGTTTCATCTCCCCCCAAAAGACCGTGGGTTTGGAAGGCAGGCCTCACTCATCCCTTACCCCTAGAGCAGTACCTGGCACTAGTAAGCACTCAATATTAATGAGTAACTGAGTCTCTGAGATGTAAATCTTTTACAACCAGCCCTTCCAGGGCACAAGGAGGGGTGCCAGTGTGTTCAGGGTGGGTTCTGGCTCCACAGGAGCAGGTGGGCAGTTCTGGTAGGTGCAGGCAGCCTGGGGTGATGGCTCTGTGTTTCTCTACCCCACTGCCTTTCCCCTGCATCACCCCATCCCACCTGTCTTCAAGGGTAAAGCCCCCAGAGGGCCTAGCCCTGGTGAGTCAGCCGACTTTGCAGACTTTGGAACCATCAAGATTTTAGAGGAAGGAGGCAGATGGGTGGGGAAGGGTGGGAGCCCAGGAGGCATTTCAGGGTGAGGGCCACAGGTCTTCCCACACATGATCCCATTTTCCCACATCTCAGCAGTGGGGCGGGACGCTCTGTTCCACGAAGCTCTCTTGGGCCCTGGTGGCTGTCAGCCCTGTTCCTCTGGACACAGCTGCCTGCTGCCCTGGGCTCCCCTGCTGGGATGCTGAGGACAAGGTTCCCTACCTCTGGCACCCCACACCCCCGACTCTTGCTTTCACGGTACAAAACCCATCCTGATGACACCTGCCGCATTCCTGCCTCCTGGGTTCTCCAGCACCCTGGAAAGAAGGGCTGTGGCTGACAAGGCCCCCTCCTGTCTTGTCTCGCAGAGCACACCAGCCCACCGGCACACTCCTCCACACCCAGGGGCCTCGAGAGCAGCCTCTCCTCCTGCTCCTTCCTCCTTGCCCTCTGGCTTCACCCAGGACTGGTAGCTCTGGGTAATAAATAACCACCCACCCTTGAAGCCTGGGGTTCTGATGATAAGGAATTATTAAGCTTACCCATTTATTGTAATTTAAGATGACTAGATGGTTAAACTGTAAGCCCCTTCACTAATTTAAAAAAAAAAAACAAAAAACCGCCCAGGGGGTCTTAGAGGGTGGGTGGCAGGAATTCTGCATGAGTGGCGGGCACCTTGAGCTTCTCTACTATGTAGGAACCCCCCTGCCTGCTTCCTACCCAGCACCCACCAACCCCCCAAGCCCCTGATCCTGGCCCTACCACCTCCCAGCACAATCCCAGCCCACCGCTCTCCACAAAGCCCCCTGTGGGATCTTCCTGAGGGCCAACCACCTGTCACAAAATCCTTCCTTATTGTCGGACTCTAACCTAAATCCCTCCGGCTGCACTCCAAGCCCATTTCCTCTGGTTCAGTCTCCAGCTGGAGACGAACAACAGCTGGCTTCCATCCTCCCTGGAATAAATTGTACCAGAAACTACCGGCGAAGTGGCACAGGCATTTTGGGGTGGAGGGTACACCTCCCCACTGCAGGGAGGTGGAGGGGTGGACGGCAGCTTCTGCCTCCATGGCCCCCAGAGGCCAGATCAAACCCCATGAGAAGATGGAGTCCCGATCAGAGACGAGGGGCAAGACCGCCAAGCCCAGCTACCATGAGGCTCCCTGGGCCAGACACATGGGGAGCAATGTCCTAAAAGACCGACTGCCCACTCCCCAGACAGCCACAGATTTCACACACCCTGGCTGCCAAGGCCCCCTGTTTGGAAATCACAGGGAGGAGATACGAACAGGATCCCCAAAAGGTGTGGGACAGGCAAGGACGCCAGATATAGACAACCAGCACCCCCCACCCCACTTGCCCCCGGGCCAATCCTACCCACGCGGGTTGTGAAGGCACAGGGCCAGACCAGGCACAGTGGCCTCAGCCTTCCCTGCCTGGGATGGACGCGCCCCCCACCCCAGCCCACCTCCCATCCCCAGCCGACTGGGGCATGGACGTGACCAGGAGAAGAAACAGAGAGCCGTTTTGTGCTGAAGGTACGGAAAAGTACAGCCAGGCGTTCCCAGCACACAGAGGCTGGGTGAGGTGAGGGCTGGTGTAGGGGCTGGAAAACCTCCCGTGCCCAGACCTGGGGCCCAGGACCAGTGAAAGGCCAGGTGACAGGAAACTCTCCAATGGCACAGCCGCAGAATCGTGCCTGTGGGGCCGCCCCACTGCGAACCCCACGAGGCGAAACGGATCAGGACCGCTGCTCACTCGGTCTCTCCTTCACGAGGGCTGTGATGTTAAGCAAAAGGCCCTTCTCAAGTCTGCTAAACCCCTCCGCCTCACCCCACCCCCCAGGCTCTGGCAGCCCTCAGTCTTCTTAGTGCAGTGCAGTAAAATAACAGTGAGTGCTCAGGCCTGCAGGGGGCCAGCTAGATCCCCTGCCCTAGAGGTCACGACCTCCATTTCTTTCCTTGTAAAATGGGAATACTACTGCCTGCCAACTCTCAGGGTTCTGGATCCAAAGGCTCAGTGGACGTGGACACGAGGAGGTTGCACAGGCAAAGCTACAGATGCTCCTGACTTGAGAGGCGAGTCAAGATGGCAGGATGGGAAGGGGTTCCCTTCACCCTCAATCCCCGCAAGGGACCCTGGGATATCCCCTCTTTGGAGGGGCATGAGGGCAGCTATGTCTGACTGCTATGAAGGCCGCATCTGGCCAGGTACCAGCCCCAAGCCCCATGCAGAACCCACCCAACTTCATCTAACCCAAGGAAAGATGGGGCCAGAAGCATGAACGACCTTGCACTGTGCAGTTCCAAGTCGGGTCTACTGGTTGAGTATTTGCTGAGCACCGGCCACATGCCCTGATGCTGTGCATCAAACAAGCCAAGTGCAAGACACAGGCCCTGCCTAGCCGTCCTCGCGCCAGAAACAATCCGGCAGACAGAAGTTTCTTGATGGTGGAAGATACCACAACAAAGCAGTGGACAAACATCGAGGCCAGGACAAGCCCTGGGGTTCGAGCCATGCCCTTGTCACAAGTCCCAGCAAATGAGCACAAAGCTGGACAAGGAGCTCAAACACAGACGGGGAAACGGAGGCTCACAAGATGCAAATGACTAGAGCAGAGCCATCTCCCAGCGAGTGGCCTCCCCCAGCTCTGAGAACCGCCTGTCCCTCCCCCTCCGTCCCCACCCTTGGGTCTTGCACCTTTCCTGGAGCGGGACCCCAGAAAGAAGCTGGAAAGCCCATACCAGTTCCATCAGTCACCCCTTCTTCCACTCTTTCCAGATTTGTGATGGAAAACGTGTTCACGGTTCTCATCCCAAGGGGAAGATGTGCCAACAGACTCACCCAAGCGGTGAACCTGAACCTTAAGTACAGGCTTCCCTCCCAAGGACCGGAGAAGAAAGTTGATGCTTCACTGGAGATGGGCAGGCCGCAGGAAGGGGGTGGAGCGGGTGATCAGAAGTAATTGAGACCCTGAAGCAACAACTGGAGACCCATGAAAAACGACGAACTTGGGGCACCTGGGTGGCTTAGTCAGTTAAGTGTCTGCCTTCTGCTCAGTTTGTGATCCCAGGGACCCGGGATCAAGTCCCGCATCCGGCTCTCCGCTCGGTGGGAAGACTGCTTCTCCCTCTGCCCCCTCCGCCTGCTTTTGCGTTCTCTGTCTCTCTTAAATCAATAAATAAAATCTTAAAACACAACAAAACAAAACGACTGACTTCCCACAGTCTGGTCCCACCTCCACCAAACCGAGCCTGACCGATGACACCAGGAATGACCCTCCCACCAAATACCCACTCATCTGAGTCTGATGCGGCTCAGAGGGCAAGGCAGTTCATGGCTCTCTCAATCTCGCACTTTTTGGCGTGGAGGGTGGTGGTGCTCACCTCAGAAGGGCTTGCAGGTTTCCGGTAGGTGGCATAGGGAAACCACGTCCGGTGGGTTCCTGGCACATCACACCCAGTGCTTCTCTGAGGCGGCCAGGCCAGGCTGGCTGTCCCCTCTCCCACCCCAGAGCAGGAATGGAATTTGACTAGACACCGAGAGAAGCCACTGTGCCATTAGAAACCTCCACAGATTCCTATCAACACGCCAGTGCTGTCCAAGAGAACTCTCTGTGCTGATGGAATGTTCTACATCTGAGCAGTCCCATGTGGCTACCAAGCCTTTGAAATGTGGCCAGGGTGACTGAGGAACTAAATTTTAATTTAAAATTAAAGAGCCATGATATTTAGTGGTGGCACGTTAAAATAAAATTAATTAGCTACATGTGGGTGATTACTGATACCGAATCAAACACGAGACATCCTACCCAAATCCTCTCCTAGGCAAGGCGTGCCTTCCCCTCGACCCTCAGGTTCACCCCAGACCTCGGGCTGTCATCTGCGGCATGCTCCAGACTCTGAATTCCGTGCACGCTGACCCAAATCTTGCCGGTTTGTGCTTTTGTTCATCGGAAAGGCAGGGCAAGGTCTCCTTGTGGCCCTGTGGGGCTTGCCAGAGCTGGATGCAATGGAACATGGGGCCGTGGGCCTCCAGAAGACACAGTCCCTTGCAGGGGATGTGAACCCCAGCACTGGGCTCAGCCGCTGGGGCTCCCCAGGCTCTGCCAGGCACCTCTCAGGGAGCCCCACTTGGAGGCTGCCAACTCACAGGCGTCTGTCTAGTCTCCAGCAGCTTGGTTTGCAGACTGAAGGCCCAGAGGGCATCCCCAGTCTCTGAGACCCTTCCCCTCCAAGTGTTCAACAGCACTGCTGCTTGGGAAGCCACCACTCTGGCAGCTAAATTTAAAAATAATGACAGGACGCTGTTAGCAATCCCAGGACTGACACCGGGTTTCAGAGTGTGTTGTTTAAGACCCGGTTTGGCTTTGTGCTTGGTGTTCCTCACACGTTTAAAAATAGCGAGCCTAGAAGTGGCTAATGATATAAATTCAGTTTCTTTGTTTTAAAGGCAATTCAACAGCATTTCAGAAAACTGGGGAGTCAGAGAAAGAAAAAGCAGCAATCATCCTGCCTCCCACTCAGCACCAACTGCCTTCTGTTTCTGCACCGAGTTTCTGTGACTCAGTGCGAATAGAACCACACGTGCACTTGGGCGCCCTGGCTGCCCTCACCCCCAGGCTGGTTTGCGCCAAACTTGAAGTCCAACTTCCAGCTCAGGCTCACTTTGGGAACACCAGCGTTAGGACTGGGAGACCACCCCCGCCCTCAGGACCTGGGAGTCCCCTGCGCCAGTCTATCTGAGGGGGTCCCATCGGAAGGCCCCACAGCCCCAGCCTGGCCAGAAGGAAGGACCGCACTGTGTGTGCAGAGCTGCAGGGGAGAGGTGTGGAGGGCTGTGTGTGCACACACACAAGACCAGCGTCAGGGAAGGGGAGAGTTTTCTAAGACCTGTGTGCGGTGACCCCAACAATGAGCAGGCCCAGGAGCCAGAGGGTCTGACCATACACCGCTCTCAGCCCTGGAAGATTCCAACAAGACAGGGCATGCCGAAATGGAGATCTGTGAACTTGGAGGCCTCAGCTGGCTGGGTGCAGAGGAGGACCCGACAGTGTCCCCCACAACTCTGTCGTCGCCCTGCCCCAGCACTGTGGAGCCTGCCCCAGGTCGAGACATGGCTCCATGCCCAGGGAGATAACACTGTGCTGGGCAACCAGCTGAGCTGTCCCAAGAGGGCACGTGCACAGGAGGATGGCAGGGCCGTGGGTGGGCCCACGGCACCTGGTGGGGGGGGTGCAGCATCTGGGAAGGCAAGACCCCCGCTGGGAGGGTGAGGGACAAGTATCCAGATTGGAGGTGGGCCTAGAAGGAGGGCCGCAAGGGTCCTGCCTCTGGGCTTTGGAGGCTGGAGAAGACAAGCTAAAGGACACAAGCCTCCCAGTTCACAGTGGTTTTTTTTACTAATTATCCCTCACGGGGTACTACGTTTGTGATGCAATAGGGCACAGGGTTAGGACCTTGCAGAGCGGAGGAAGAGTGCAGACAAGGAAGAATCCCCCAAGGCAACATGCTCTGATGCCCCAGGGTGCAGAGGTGGTGCCCCGAGAAGGATGGGGAGCCTGCCCTGGCAGCCACAGCCTACAGTGACTTTTCTCCCTTGGGGCCCCTGAAACCCCTGCCACATGCCCCATTACTAATTAATAATCCTTGATCTAAGGTCCCACCCCAACCTCAAAAAGCAGGGATGATGTCCAAGTCTTCCCATGATTTCCACAACCCTTAAACCAGCACTGGGCATACAGCAGGTGCTCGGGAGGTTATCTAACTGGCCTCAGTGACCAGGTCCTGGGTTCAGAGAGGGGCAGTGATCTGGTCTAGTTGCGCAGTAAGTCAGCTGAGCAAGCCCCAGGACCTATGAGTCCCCAGCTCACGGGGCCGCTCCTAAGTAGATCTCTGGGCTGCGGCTAGCGTCTGGGGGATGGGAGAGAAGGGGTGTTGAAAAGCTGATAATCAGGACACCCTCCCTTTTCCTGCTCCCCAGAGGGGTGCTGACGAGACACTACTGCATCACCCTGTCCCACTTAGCCCACTCAGCACTTATCCCTCAGTGAGAGGCGGCCCTTCCACCCGCTGCTCCAGGGGGCCGGGATGCTGAGAAGGGAAGGGCATCCTTCCAAAGCTAACAGTGTCAGCATGCATTCCACGATCCGGGAGGCAGGAGCTTTATTTGAACAGCAGAGACGGGCCAGGCCTGGGGCTGCTGTTCTTTCTCTTCTGGAGGGTCAGAACAGGTGCCATCCTGCACCCGGGATGTGAGAGGATCAAGGAACTTGCACTAGTCACCACGGACACCCACGCCCAAATCAACATTCGAGGCCATACCCTGGGGTCCTCAGCCTACTGCAGGATCACTGATCCCTGTCATCAGCCACACAGGCAGGTGGCACTTCTACTCCAGGAGAATGGCAAGACTAAAACTATTCCCTCCCAAGGTGGGGACCGGAGTCCTGCTGGGGCTTTGCCCTGGGGAAGCCAAATGTGGGCAGAGGTTACAAGTACAGGTTTAGCTGCTGAGGAGGGAGCAGGTAGTATGGGGACTCAGATGGAAACCCCACCACTGACAAGCAGTTACATTCCCCCTCCAGCTCCCTGATGCTTTTCTGAAGGCTCGGTTGCTGGGTCCCCTGACCCACAAATTCTAAGTGAAGGGTCAGTGCCTGTTGGCTCTGTAAGGATGCTGGAGGAAAGGGGCTGAGAGCAGGAAAGGAGTTGATAGTCCTGACCCTGAACTCTGGCCTCTACTTACAGGACCCCAGGGTTTCCTGCTTTAAACCTTTTCACGCTGAAAATGGCAAATATACCTATGTATGGTCAATGTGGTCGGGGAAACAGTGGTGTCAGAACCCACAAGGCTGTAGAACACAGTGCTCAGCAAAGGCCAACAAGCAGGCCTGGAATGCTTTTGGGGTGCTAGGAGCCAATGGGTCCCAAGGAGAAAGTGCAGCCCCAAGGAGTGGCTGGTAGCCTAGCAAGATGGGTAGGACTGGTGCCAATTTAGGACTCCACAGTCTAAATGACGGGGCGCCTCTGCAGAGCTCTGGCTCTGGACACAAAGGCCTGGGTTCAGGCCACTAACTAGCTGTGTGACCTTGGTTATGTCATTTAATCTCTCTGCTTCAGATGCCTTATCTGCAAAATGAGGTTCCCCACAGCACTTATCTTGTCATTGCTGTGGGAGGGGGGTTGATACGTGTGGTGATGGCCCTCGCCCAGCCTGTGGCTCCCTTTCCATCACCAAGTGCCAGCCACCGTTACTTCTGGTTACGGTTACACCATGACTATGGTCCTGCCCCCGCAGCCACCCTTCCCTGCAGTGACTTATGTTACTAGCGGATACAGACCTCGAGTTCTTGGTAAGAACTGAAAACTTGTGATGCTTCTACAACGTCTTAAAACACCTCTCCTCCCTCATGAGATGGCCTTCTGTCTACATGAAGGTCAACTGGGATCAAAGGGACGGGTCCAGAAAGAGGCCAAGACCACGCCGATAGTAGAGTCCAAATAACAGGCCACAGCAAGAATGTTAGCTTGGTCTGACCGAGAAGCCACCGAGGGTTTTCTCGGTTGGGGATCACGATCTGAGTCTATGAAGACCCCTGACAGCTGACAGCCATGACACTGGCCAGGACAGCTATTAGGAGGTGTGGTGGTCACCTTTCAACCTAACTCTCGGGGACCTTGCTTCCAAGATGACTTCCCTAATTGCCCCACTTAGCTCTAATTACTGCTTCACTCTCCTTCCCTGCCCCTGGTGAGCACAGTAACCTGGGGAAAGTTACATAACCTCCTAAGGACTGGGCCTTGACTCCAGGGCTATCCCGGGAGGCCGGTTAGGTAACCACTAAGCTTCCTTCAGCATCCCAATTCATGATTCACTGCCAGGAGAGGTGCCCAGAGCTTGACCCTCCTCCCCCATCAGCCTCCTCTGCCAGCCTCCAAGCGGGGTGCTCTGGGCTCTGGAGAAACCAGCTAACAGCAGCTCCTTGGGTGTCAACACTTGGGGTGCGGGGTCCTGTGACAGGGCGACTCCCTGGGAGGCCTCCGATCCTTTCTGCTCCAGGTTCTGGACAGCCCTAAAAAAACCATCCTCCTTACAGAGCTTACAGTTGCTTCCATCTCGACTCCTGCCTCTCGTCCCAGAAAAACTCACTAGTTAGGGTGGGGAAGCTGCCACTTGAGGTGCCAGGAAGGCGTGTGCTGGGCAGGGTAGGAAATCAGGCAGACCTGGTTAGTGTACAGAGAATCAGTGCTCGGCACCCCAAAACACCACCATGGTTTTGGTTTAAAGGCCATTTAAAAGGGGATTTGAGACAGGGTGACAAATGGCTTGGGAGAAAAATACTCCGGACCTGGGCAAGCAGAGCCGGTTTACCGGTAGAATCTACCATCTGTCCCCAACCAGCTCCTCACCAGGCCTCAGTTTTCCTACCTAGCAAATGGGATGGTGTTTCACTGCCATACCTGTCAGGCCCAGAGAGGTCACAGGAAGGCACCTTGGATGAACGGGTCTGCACAGACCCATGGCAAGGCCCAGGGTGGGAATCTGGGAAGGGCAGGAAGCCTGTGTATCTGCGAGCTTCTTGGGGTCCTCCAGGTACTTCAGGCAACAATGTGCAACACTCCTGCTCTGTTCCCTGGGGCCAACACCCTCAGTCCACTGTGCAAGGCTCCCCATGACTGGGGCCCTGGGGGAGAAAAAGCCCATGGCAGGCTCCAGCCGGGCCAGAGTGATCAGGTCAGGACATGCCCCTCTCCCCGAAGAATAGCCCGGCCTTTGCTCCTGTTCCTCAGCAGGCTCTGAAGGCCTCGACCTGTCTCCACAAGGGAGGGGCAGGGGTGTTGCTTGCCTCCCCCAGCAGGTCCACTTGCCTTCTTGGGTTTCTGCAGTCCTTGGTCTGAAGGCATTCCCCAAAAGGCAGGGATGCGGCTCATTCTCTTTGCAGCAGGTTTCAAACAGGTTTGGGCACATAGTATGTGCTTAGTAAATATCTGAAGAAAGCACTGGATGGCTATTTGCTCTGCCTCAAGTTCCTTGAAAGCAGCAACCACGGTGAGCCTGGCTGGCTGGCCCCAAGTGGAGGGGGGGGGACTTGGTGGAGGGAGCAGGGGCTGGACAGATTGGCCTTGTTAATCCCAGGAGAAACAAGTTTAGCAGAAGTTTATGAAATATGGGATGGGGAGAGGAAGCAGGGAAGGGAGTTCCCAGAGATAAAGACCCAGAGAGGGAGAGCTGTTACAAGTTCCTCGAAGAGGGAAGAGACAGCAATAAACTGAATTTAAAGGCTAACTTGGAGCTGACAGCAGGGCCACAGCAAGTGACCTCCACGCACATTTTCTCCTACGATCTCCTGTGATCTCCACCCACCAAGATGGGTAACACTGTTCCCACTTTCCAATGGAATAGTGTGCTCAGGGTTGCACAGCTTGCAAAGGTGCTGGACTTGAAAAGCCTGTCCTTCATCACTAGGAAACGTGGCCCCGGCTCGTGAGGCTTGAAGGGGAAAGCGGGAGCTTTGATAATGGCATTTCCCTCCCCTCCTCCTTTCCACAATTCCCAGCCTATGAGGCCACGGGCCACAGTCTGGGCCTGGCTCTCAATGCACCTAGACAAGAGCCTTGATCTTCAAGAGGCCCAGCCCCTCCGGACTGGACATGGAAATGGAAGGCTCACAAGGCTCTCAGCATCCCCCTCGGAGCCAGGCACACCACTGGGCACCTGGGGCCCAACAGACATTGTGAGCACAGCAGTGGGCAATTAAATCCACAGGCTTCGTGCACGTGTCTGTAGACCTGGGCCGAGGGTGGGGAGACATGTCCCTGCCCAGGCAGGGCTCCTACGGTCTAGCTGGGCCTAATTTAATAGGCACTATGAGCGTTCTTGAGTGCATGGATGAATTTACTTGAGGGAAATGGAGTCCAGAGCTCGGCACAAACCAGCACCACAGGCAGAACTGGAATCAGGGTAGAATCCACTATTTCCTAACCAGTAGTTCAGGTCCAAGTCTGTCAGCCCCAGCAGCAAGCACAGACAAAGGGAGGGACTTTGAACATGGTACTGGCCTGGCTATCAAGCACCCTGCTAGACTTTTCTCCTAGGGCCCCCTGGGGGGAGGGGAGAGAAAGCTTCTCCCTCCCAGGAAGAGCCTAGCTAAGCAGCTGCAGCCAGATTACACTGGGCCATGGGAGGTGACAACAGCCACAGTACACAATCCTGCCTAAATATTTCGGCAGGAAACCCAAATATTTAGATGGAAAAGAGGAAAAATAGAAAAATAGAATGCACATTTCAAAGGCAATCAAAGGGACCTGTCTACCAAAGGCCCTCTGAAAGGGGAAGTGGGTGGGGGTGACTGCCCCCTATGAGGGTATAATTCTGACCCGGGATCCTTTGTGATTACCCACCACGTGAGGCCATCTGCACCTGGAATCCTCCAGAATAGGAAAAGTTTGATGGGGACCTGGGACGAGCCCGGGCCCTGCTGGACAGGAAGAGGGGGCCAACCTGCTCTATGTTTAGATGTGGACCATTAATTCTTTTGAGGGGAGGGCTGTGGGTGAACTTGAAAGAAATAGGAAATGGTGGGGGACTCCACTAGGAGGAATCTGGTGGGCTTTACCATCTGTATCTCCATCTCCAGATCCAGAGCTCAGTCCGCGGTGGGGCCTGAAACAGCCATCAGAAACAGCCCCCCCCCACCCTGAGAGATGGGGCACAGGATCGGGAGCTAACAGGCAGCAAGTCACCAGCTGCATGCGCCAGGCACTCTGCCTAGTACGTTTCCATGGACTCTGCGGACATGAGGGAGATACTGTACTACCGTCCCATTTCGCAGATGAGGAGACTGACCTGCTCAAGGTCACACAGCTTGGTAAACATCCTGATAGCTAAGGCATTGAAGACACCATGCAAACCTGACCCTTTCCTGCCTCCAAGCCTCTGCTCCTTGTTTTTTTGTGGACTCCAGGTTCAAATCCTTCTTAATTCCTAGACGTACAGCCTCTAGGTTGAACCTGTGTGGTCCATTCTGTGGCTTTTACCAGGATGCAGTGCTGGTAAGAGCCCTTCCAGCAGAGGGCTGTGCATGGATTCATGAGGTGAGGCACCGAAGAGTTCCCACAGCCTATGGCTAAACAAGCGCTCGGCTCACACCATTCCTACCCCAACCCCTGTACTCCAACCTCTGGGCTGTTTCTCCACTCCTGGCTCTGAAGTCACCAGGGCAGGATGAATCTCAGCCTCTAGTTAGCCATGTAGACCCAGCCAAATCCCCTAGCCTCCATTTCCCTAGAAAATGGGCGTAACAGTAACATTTCCCCCACTGGACTCTTAAGGAGACAGTCAGAGAACCAGCCCAAGGCTGGCAAGCAGAAGAATTTGGCAGCACGCTCCCAGGCGCTGCTGGCTACACCACTATCTTTCCAAAGTGCCTTATATCCTGCTTCTTTAAATTTGAGAGTGAAGGTTCATCTCTCAATGAATGACACTCAGAACCTCCAGGTACACTTACCAATATCAATATGGTGATAGGTCCTTTTACTTTTCTTCCTCTAGACTGGGGGCTCCCTGAGGGCAGGGGTTATGTGTGGGTCAGACCCAGATCCCCTGCCAGCCAAGGGGTCCTACAGGCCTCAGGAAACAGGAACCGAATCCTCTGAGGCCCTGTGACCCTCGTCCATCTCTCTGGCCTCTACCATCTGCAACCCATCACTCAGCACCAGGACCGCATTTCCCTTCATTCCACCACTGTGACCGTTTCTCTCCCTAGTGAGGCTGAACTCCCGAGGGCTAAGGCCCCTGCCTGGTTTCTGAGGCTTCAGCACACACTAAAATGCTGGCTAGCAGGGAGGCCCTTCTGTGAGCCCACCCTTTCTTTTGCCCAGACCTCTGAAACTTAGGGACCAGATGAACCCCTCACCAAAAACCCAGAGGCCCCAGGCAGCTGTACAGAGCTGGACTACACCAAACGCACTTTTGCATAAAGGGACAACTAAGGCATAATTTGGTCAAATGGTGGTAGTGGTGGGGGGGGAGGGCGCTGTGGGAGGGACCCACACCTGATTGTCCAAGGGGCTCATGGTAAGAGGAGAAGGTGCCCTAACTGAAAGTTGGGTCTGGGGGGGGTTGCTGAGGGTTCTGTGGGCTTTGGTGGAAAAACCCACACTCCATCACATCAGAACGAGGAAGGGAAGAAGCATCCTTATCAGAACACCCATGGGGTGAAGGGATAAGCCCACAGAAATGCTGTTAATTTCGAGTCAAATACGCCACTTCTTTAAAGTTGCAAAGCCAGTGAAGGAAGAGGGAACTTTCTGAAATGCTATTCACTCCCTTACTTGAAAATTACAAAAATTTGGTCAGTTCAAATTCCTTGGCTAAACCCAGAGGACTTCATCATCTGACCCTCACCCTCTAGCCCTGTGGCTGCTGCCCAGGATCATCAGGCGGTTTTCCTCCTCCCTGAGAGCTGTGGGTAAGAAAGATCTATACACCCCCCACCCCCCACCCCACCTTATTTGTTCAGCAACTTAAAAATCTCACTGATGCACACCCAGAAGAGGGACTCTGGATCATACGGTTCCACTTCTAATTTCCTGAGGAACCTCAGCACTGTTTTCCATAATGGTTGCACCATTTTTCTCAAAGAGACAAATACTCTGTGATTCCACTTGAAAGGTATTTAAAGTAGCCAGACTCACAGGAACAGAACATAAATTGCTCATTAGCAGGGACTGGGGGAGAGGGGACACGGGAGCTGTTTAATGGAGGTAGAATCTGTTTTGCAAGATGAAAAACTTCTGGAGATCTGTCTCACCACAGCGTGAATATACCTAATATGAAGGAAACGTACTCTTAAAAGTGCTTAAGATGGGGAAAAAATGGATATGATGGTAAACTCTGTTATGTGTTTTTTACTGCAATTAAAAAAAAAAATTGGTTGACATTTCTTCTGCTTCAGGAAGGTCCTCCTGATCCTGTATGAGCCAGACTTGTGTGGGCAGCCCCCTCCCAGTGCAGGGGTGTCTAGGGATAGTAGCAGGGGCAGTGGAACTAACATTTAATGAGGACTGACTATGTGCCCAGCACAGGTCAAGGCAAGCAATGAGGGTGCTATTGTGGCCTGCCTTCCGAGGCCAGCCCAGAACCATGACTCACGGCAAGGATGGGACTCTTGCAGCAAAAGCAAGGGCCCCGCAGTTGGTGGGGCGAGTGGTCCTTGGAGGGCAGCGTGTCAACCCATCCCCGGGGAGGGTGGACAGGTCAGGCCTCCTCTGTCCTATTCAGAGAGTCCCGGAGAACTCTCACTGAAATCTCCAAGGACCCTTGACTTGCTCCACTCTCCAACAGGCAAACCTATTTCACTTGGTTTCTTCTGGTACCCAGCATGCTTGGCCTCTCTGTATCACCCAGTTCTGGCCATGTAGTTCTTCAGCACTGGTCCGATCTAGCAATCCAATTTGTAGGAAGACTCTCTTGGACATTCTGTCTCAGGAGTACGGCTCCTCTGTTCCCCAAAGCCTTATACTTCCCTGCTCCCCACCCCCACCCCCACCCCCACCACACATAGAGTTCAGAGGCTGAGCCCAATCTGACAGCAAACAGCCAAGTTCAAGATGAAAGCCCTTGGCCTGAGGTCAGAGCCAGCCAAGCACAGCATCCAAAACTGGAGGACTGTTTCTTTTAAACGCCAAACTATAAATAGGGCAAAATCCCAGGAAAATACTTAGACGCAACAGTCCTCACCTCCCTTGCACCCCCTCCTATAGGACTCCCCCCACCTCCACTAGAATCTTTCAACACTTGCTAATTCCCACCGTCTGAGAAGTCTCTAATACCATGCCATCTGTAATCATCCTAAGGGTTCTAGTAAAACTCTCCAAACGATGCAATAAAAATTCACTTTAACTGTTGAAACTCTAGAGCAGTTAAGGGAGGCAGATTTATCGATTTAAGAACTCTTGTTTTTTTTTTTTTGTTTTTTTTTTTTTTTTTTTGGAGGCCCTCAACTTTGAGAGGAACATCAACAGACAAGCCGTGCGGAGGGGACCTCCTTCTTCCAATTCCTCTCAAAAACCCGACTTCTCTACTTTCCACTTCTCCAGTTCTAGACAGGGAGGACCCAAGTTCACACTACTGAAGTGGAGGCCTCCGTGATCTTGGATAATCAAAAGATCTATTGTGTTCCCTTTACTTACAAAGGCAGTTAAGCAGACCAGTGTGCTTTACCACTTCCAACAAGGCTTGAAAACAAAAGAGGTTTTCATGTTAACCCTCAATTCTCAAAAAAATTCAATTAAGGTGCCCCATTCTCAGCATTTTGGGCAGATATAACTTTAGCACGTAATCCCTGGTTATATTTTCAAATTTGGGGAGGACTGGTGTTAGTGACTTGAGGTCAGACCTTTAAAATTGTTATCAGCTCGACTGGTATAGATGGGAACAGGTATGTTAAGAAAGTTCTAGGAAATAAAAGGAGAGAGGTCTGGCACACATGGAAAACTTCCAATTAGGATAATGCAGTTTGAAGCTGGCAAGGCGGCCAGCAGGATCAGAAAGGCTTCCGGGAACTGGTCAGATACATGAGAAGTCCAGCCAAACCCAGAGGTAGGGATGGGGCATCCAGTAGAAGGCAGGGTCTGGAGCCACCCCTACCACACCCCTAGGAGACATGGGGGAATCTGGAAAGCCACAGCAGGAGCACCCACTCTCTCCTCCCTTCTTCTTCCTCTCAAACCCTCCTAATTTCAAGACCCTACTTGAGGTCATCGCCTCCAGAGAGCCCTCCCTGACCCCTCAGGCTGGTCCTGGGGGCCCTCTCGAGCCACCCCATCCTGGGGAGTTTACTCATCCTTCTTCCCAGAAGCGAGTTTCAGCCTGGTGGGTGTCTTAATCCATCTTTGCACTCCCAGAGCCTTGCCTAGTGCCTGGCACACAGTGGGCCCTTAGTAGACACCTGCTGACTAATTCTCATGTACTTCGGAATACAGCACAGTGTGAAATCCCACTCTGTGCCATATAATCCTGGGCCAAGTTATATATCACTGTTCCCCTCTATAAAAGGGGGTGGTCACCAAGATGAAATTAAAATAAGAACATCTATAAAGTACTTATTGGAAGCTCTGGTGCACAGTGAGTTCTCAGATCCTTCCTGTTTATGATCACCACACACCGGAGGTGAAGGCTGGAGAAGGTTCACTGCTCCCCTTTACCTCAACCCTTTGCTTTCTTGTGCTGCCAAGGGAGGGGCGGACTGAGGCTTACCGCAGTCACAGAGGAGGTGCTGGCTTGGCCAGGCCCCACACAGGAGGCCTGTGTGCCAATGCCTGTTCTAGCGGAAAGAGAGAATAGAATTCCCCAGCCGGCCAGAGTCCACCTGAACCAATCCCCGCAGCTCACTCACAGACTAACCAGTCAACAGCTTCACATGCCCGAGGGAGGGCAAAGGCGCACAAGGAATGGGCTCCGGAGTGCTCCAGCGGTGTAGCCAAGGCCATTCCAACCTTCCTGAGCTTTGTTTCCTTATCTTAATACGTAAGATTGCTGTAAGGAGTAACTAAGGCAGGTAAAACGCCTTGTCACTGGGTCACCAATAAATGCTAACAACAGCGGAAGGCATGTCAAGTCACACCCAAGTCACACCTGCACCATCTTGCCTAAGGCTTCTGCTTGACCTGGTCCTCACTGGACCCTCGTTTTGCAGGTGGGGAAAGAGGCAAAGTTAAATGGCTTGATGGGAAAATGGCCAAGCCAGATGGCAATACCAGCCTGTGCCCTCTCTCATAAAATGCACATGCTACCCACAATGCCCAGTGCACGAGGCATTCAGTCAATGCTAACTGCCCTTATGAAAACCGCTGCAACTTAGGAAGAGGCTGGTGGAACAAGGCTTGGGAGCAAGGTTCCAAAGTGGTTCTGAAGGCAGGAAGGAGGGTGACCACGTTGCTCTGAGGCCGGTGGGGGTGGGGAGGTTTGAGAGTTGGCCTTCAACCACAGCTTGTACAGGGAGGAAGCACATGAAACTTGGGGTCTATTTCCAAAGATCTAACGAAAGGTGAGGGATGTGTTGCGTTAACTCCCTTCGCATGCTTTTGAAAGCACAAGCAGTTTCCAGGGTAAGAAAAACCCCAGCCCAGACTGCACCCCCACCCCCTTCTAACAACCCCTCCCAAGAGCCCACCCCAACCCCAGGAATTCCTAGCCTGGGACTTCTTTAGGATTACAAAGGGGATTCAGAACCTGACAAAACACAGAACCTCAGGTGGGCCAGATGGGAAAGAAGTTTAAGTTTTCAAAGACTGAGTCTTCCTGTTGTTTTTTTTTTTTTCCTTAAGCCAATTTCCTAGGGCTGAAGGCAATGCTTCAAGTCAGAACAGAAAGCAGAGCCAGGCAATTTCTGCAGACTAAAAGTGACGCTAGCAAAATGCTTCCCCTGGTCAGTTTTCATTTCTTGGGTTTTTCCTATGATGGGAGTAGACTCGCCCAGTTGGAAAAGGTTTGAGTTTTCTGGCCAGGGATGAGGAACAGGGCTGTCCATAATCGTCTCCGAATCAGACTGGCCTGATGCTCAAATCTAAAAATTACCTGCGCACTTCTGCGGGGCCATCATTGGCGGGTTTAAGAGGACCTCCAAACAAGAAGCACAAGAAGCATTTGGTTTGCTCGAACACCTTAGGAAAGCTGTTTAACTTCCAAAGCTACTACCACCAGCTGCACCCGGCTGCCTTACCCTGACCGCCCCCCTTTCCCCTCTCCTTGGGTTTTGAAGTTTATTTTCCCACATTCAGCCTTGAATTCTTTCCTTCCTTCCCCTGCTGTGGCGAAAAGGGAAACACTTCGAGGGCAGCTTGATTCTTCATCACCCGCGCCTGCCCTCTTCCCCCTCTAAACAAAGCCCTGGAAGAAACTAAACAACAACTAGTTCTCCGGGGAAATTGTTTCCTCAAGGGAAATTATAAAGTGACCCCTCCCCAACGCGCACACACAGGGCACGCATTGGAAGGCGCTCCTGCTATGGGGTGAAACCACACAACCCTCTGAGCCCATGCTCCCCACCAAACCTCACCTCTCCTGGGCCCCCACTCTGGGGATGGCTACAGGTCCAGAGACTCTCCCCACTAAAATCCAACACCAAACCTGCCCGACCTCCCCTCTTGCTGGCCTCTGGGAGGTCAAGTCTGTACTTGCCCAAATGCTGGTAAGTACTTATATGCTCATGTGTGTGAATGTCCATTGATTTCAGGACAAAAAGGAAGTGGCCAAGGCAAGACGTGCTCATGTGCTCCACAGCATTCAACTTCCCAGCCGTCCAGGGCAGGAAGACAGATGAAGACCGGTTCGTTCTCATTTCACTTATGGGGAGATTTGAGACCGGGTCAAATGAGACAACTAAACAACCATATAAAACGTTTGGGGGCCTGCTACAGATTAAGTGTTTGTTCCATCAAACCTTCTTTCTGGCATCTTTCGCCCCAAGAGAAATCTAACACCTTGGACAATCTCCCTCTAGTCCACCCCACAATCTAGAACCTTCACCAGCTCTTATATCCAGGTTCTGGTCCTTCCACTGGAGGGAGGCCATTAATGCAGGCCAAGAGGATGGATGGTTAAGGCCAAGGACCTCTGAGAAACTGGAGCAAAGGGCCCTGGGTCCCCAAACAGACTCAAGGTCCCAACCAGCATGGTCAGCTCCAGTTTATCCCAGTGAGGTCAAAGCCATCTATAGAACACAAGAAGATAAGAGGCTTTCAATCCCAACACGGAGGAGAAACTACCCCCCAACACCTTCCATTCTGCTCAACCTCTCCTTCCCCCTAAAAATGATCCCCAGCATTTTGTTCCTTTGTTCAAGCTGCTACTTCCACAAACTTTAACTCCAAGCCTAGGGGGAGGAGGGGGACTGTCTCCGAGAGATAAGCCTTGCCTAAGCCTTGCCGGAAGCGTGAGCGCGTCCCCAGCATTCCAGCCATCGCCCCCCACCCCCCATCCAGGGTGCTCTGGTAGGACAGCCCCCTACCTACTTCCTGAGGGGGTAGGCTTTACTCAGGCTGGGGCTGGGGCGGACCCTCCACCGACTCCGCGGGGCTCACATTCGCGAAGAAAAACCGCGCGGGCGCGGCACCGGCCTGGAGCTGGGAGGTGGAGATGCGAAGGAGTGGCACCCGGCTCGCCTCCCGAACTCCGGGAGCGTCTCCAAGTGAAGATAAATGCCTTTATCCGCCCTCCAGCCCCCTTCCAAGCAGGGAGGTACCCGCACACTCACACCGAGCCACCACGAAACCTGGTTCACTCGGGGGGTGAACCTCAACTTCTCTCGGGACAAACCGGGTTCCCAAAGAATCTCGGCGCCTGGGTCACTCCGGCGTCTACCCGTGAACGACAGATCCCAGCAGCCAGACCCATGCGAGACATCCTTTCCTGCCACCCCCAGGACTACCCACGGGGACTGTGGGTTATCCAAAGCTGTGAAGGGCAGCCCTTCAGCACTCCTGACTCTCTGGCCGGCTCTAAGTATGTAGGGGCACGGACGGCGGCTCACCTGCAAGATCCTGTCCAGGCCCTCCTGGCCCAGACACGGGAACTCCTTGAGCAGATGCAGTTTCTGTGTATAGTAGTTTTTCTTGGCCTCTTTCCAGTGCGGCTCCTCGAGCACCTCGAAGATCGCTGCCCCGATGGCCAGGTAGAAGATGATGGCCGAGGTGAGCAATGGGCCCCGGTCCACCATGGCTCCTGAGCGGCTGCCTCCTGGAGAAAGCCTCCCCTAGCCCCAGCGGCTCCCGGTCCACGCGCCCTCCAGCCTCTGCAAACAGCTGTTTGAATTTGGAGCTCCGCATGCGCAGTGTCCTATTCCTCCACCCCCCGGCGCCGCTCCCCGGACAAAGTTGCTCCGTCAAATTGGCCCACCGAGCGCGGGTAACTGTACGAAGCTTTCCTCCCGCAGGCGGGGTTGCGGGGGGTGTGGGAGGCGGGCGGACACCAAGGTGGGGGAAAGGGGGCCGCCCTGCCTCGCGGGGCTGAAAGGAGCTGCTAGGGGGTGGAATTAAGGCCAGACTCTGGGGAGACACGTGGGCCGTCCTCCGCGAGCTAGAGCAGTGTGCGCTGCGCCCGCCTCCGCGCGCCTCTTTAACCAGCGCCCCGCGCCTGATTCCCGTGGGGGAGGGGCCTGCGCAGGCCCCGCCTCCTCGCCTGCACCGCCCGCCCCCCCCAACCCCGCGCAGGCCCGGCCCTGCGCAGGCCCCCAACGAGGTGCGCGCTGCGCAATTCGGTGCTCCGTGCGCTGCCGTTGCGGCCGCCAGGGGAAGCTGCGCGCCCCGCGGTGCCACAGGGGTTGGGGTCTCCGGGGCTCGCGTTGGTGTTTTGTGCTGGTGGTATTAACTAAGAGGAGTGTGTACCTATTGATTAGGGTCGGGAAGTTAGTACTATTCTTACTTTCATTGTAATTCAACTTCCATGCTCTGACGTTTCTGCCAAGAAAGTTTGATTGTCTCGGTCTCTTTCTCTTATACCCTCCTGTAAACCGGGTTGGCGGCGGCAGCGGCGCTGGGCGGTAAGACTAGAAAGGGACTGGAGAGACTGTAGAGAATCAGGATAGCAGGAGCTAATCCAGCCACAAAGGCGAGACTCCCCGCTCTTGGCCCATTCTCACCTGCCTTGGTGAGACCCCCCACATTGAGAAGGCGCTGTTGAGTGTTCACTCTCGTAGGTGCCTATTCCGCAACCCTCGTCTACACCCACACATGCGCACTCATCCCCACTGTTGGGAGCTATTTTCTTCCTAATTCCTTCTGAGAGACGATATTTAACTAATGCACCCTATAACGGTAAAGTGACTGCTGGGGGAGGGAATCTGGATTGTTCAAGGACATGTCCCTGGACTGTTACGTAGGAGACACTCAATAAGCATTTGTGCAATGAAGGAGTGAATGAATTTGTTAAAAACAGACGTTGAGGACCTCTCTCACTCATCGAGGGGCTGAAAACCCCAGGGAGTACCACATCCTTTCCATGCATCACGATCCGGGCCTCTAATTATACCAACCTTGCAGTGAGGAAACTGAAGTCGTGTTGGGTTAGTATATTAAAAATTTCCAATCAACAACAGCCAGAAATTGGAATGGCACATTCCAGTGCTTGGTACCAAGAGGCTGGCCTTGACCCTGTGGTGGCCTCTGTGGGGGCAAGTGTGGCAGTGAGCCAAATTGGTGCACTGCCTTTAGCCAAGGCCATTTTTCCCCCATGGGGATGGCGAGGGACTTTGTTCAGGTGTTGAGAGTTAGGACGTTTTTTCTTGGGGGGAGGGGCTGTGACATGTCCAAATTGGGCGGGGTCAGAAGGTCTAGGGAAACAGGTGTGAAGGGTTGATCTGATTTAGTGGATGTTTCTATCCCTCCTTTATGGCCCCCTGTGTGTGTCTCCAGGAGGCAGGGCAGGAAGTCCCATGTTTCCTGATTTGGTGTCTCTGGGATTTAGGGAGCCAGGTCCCCTCAACAAGGCCTTTCAGTTGCTCGCTCTGGAGCCCAGCCACTCCCCAGCCAGGCCTGGGCCCTACCCCAGGCAGACCACTGTTCTGTAATTCCTGTCTGCCTCCTACTGAGCCTACAGTCAAGCTCTGCAGTCCCCCCGTCCAGCCCTCAGCCCACAGAGCCCCCAGTCTTCTGTCCCGGATCCCCTGTGTCTCCAGAGAAAGTCAGGGACTGTGGTGTGAACCGTTCATCCAGAGAGGGGTGGGGGCAGTTTGGGAGGCCCCAGGCTCTCTCTGTGTTTGGAAAATTCTCCACCGTTCCTCTCCCACCTCCAGTCTGTGTTCTTTTCCTAAGAAAATAAAGGGCCTCTTCCTATTTCAGTTTCACTGTCTCACCAAAACACTGCAGAATGTTTTGAAATGAATCAGGTTTTATTCAAAGGTTTTGTCATTTCTAGTTTCTCTTATTCAAAGTTTTTATCATTTCTAGTTTCTCTGTCTTTCCACCTTACCTATTTCTCCCTTTCCCAGCTTTTCTCTTGCCCTCAGTGTGGTGCTCACTGTCTCCTCATCGCTCCTTCTGTGATCCCATTCCTTACCTTTCTGTGTCTTCCTGAACCTCTTGACTTAGCTCTCCATTCACGCGCCTCTCTCCCCTTCCCCGGGCTCCTTCCAGAGTGATTGTGCTTCTCCTCTCCCCTCACTTCCTCCACCCTCCCAGACCCCATCCATACATTTGGGTCAACAATTTCTTTCTTTCTTTTTTTTTTTTTTTTAAAGATTTTATTTATTTATTTGACAGAGAGAGATCACAAGTAGGCAGAGAGGCAGGCAGAGAGAGGAGGAAGCAGGCTCCCCGCTGAGCAGAGAGCCCGATGCGGGACTCGATCCCAGGACCCTGAGATCATGACCTGAGCCGAAGGCAGCGGCTTAACCCACTGAGCCACCCAGGCGCCCTTGGGTCAACAATTTCTGATGGAGATCGGGAGCTATGGCCATTCTCTAAAAGCAGCCAGTGGGGGCTTTTGGAAATATAAACTGTCCTGGAACCAATGAATGTTTAGACTACTTGAGCCTTGAGGATGGAAAAGTAAAAGTAGGTAAAAGGTGGGGGAGGGGTATTTTCTTCCACAAGCTGATGTTGGGAAGCAAGAATTTCCTGTGCCCTTCTGGGTCCTTCTAGCTGGACTAAGAAAATCAAATTGACATGAGACAGATGAACAAGAGAAAATCCAGTTTAATTTCATATGTGCAGGGAATTCACAAAGACATGGAAATTCCAAAGACAGTCTGGCAAAATGAGGTATACCTGTCATTTTGGACTTAGAAGACAGGGGTAGGGGTCTTGGACTTCAAAGGGAAGGATTGCAATTCACAGGAAGATGAAAAAGAGTAAATGTTTGGTAAACAAATGTTTGCTAGGTCACTCAGAAACAATGAGACATAGAGGACTTTGATCAAACAGGCCTTGCCAGATTCCTCTGTCCACCATAGCTAGTTCATAGTGTAATGTAGATATCTGTGGTGATAGCTCTCTTCCTGGAACAGATCCTCTATCTGAATTCTTTTTAGGCAGTTGAGGGCGAAGGTAAAGAACCTTTCCTGAATCTGCTGGGTTTTGATTGCTTTTTAACTCAAAATAATCTTTACGTTGGCATCAAGTGGCCCATCTTGGGGTGGCCTGCCCTTGGCCCCTACACTGAGGCTATGTTTATGGCTGATAATCATTTCAGAGTGCCATCTTTTGAAAGTTAATTAGCTTTGAGAATGGAGTTGAATTTCACATTGATAGCAATAGATCATTAGTGCCCTCTGGAAGAGCAGATCAGCTTTTCCCCCCCAAGTCATGCTCTGGCCACAGAAGGATCCACACTTACTTTTTGTTTCTTCCTTGGTTCAATTAGGGGAAGGGGTTATCCTCTTGGTGAATGAATGTTTGATAATACTTTCTTTCTTTATTTTTTTTTTTAAGATTTTATTTATTTATTTGTTAGAGAGAGAGAGCACAAGCAGGGGGAGAGGCAGGCAGTGGGAAAAACAGGTTCCCCACCAAGCAGGGAGCCCGATGCAGGACTCCATCCCAGGACCTTGGATCATGACCTCAGCTGATGACAGATAGCTTAGCCAACTGAGCCATCCAGGTGTCCCTTTCACAACACTTACCACTTTATTTCTGTTTAGGAATATTTCCGTTGATATTCTGTTTTGGGACTTCAAGGGGAATAATTCCCCTCTGAAATGCACATATGATCTAAGGAGACATATGAAAAGCCATTAAGAACATCAAAGTGGTTCAACATCACAATTACTTGAAAACCTTGTTTCCTTAGAAGAAGCTTGGTAGCTGTCAATTCAAAAGTTCAAAAGGTTTGCTTTCATTTTTGTTCCTGTCATATTGCTGGAAGGGTAGACAGTTTTAAATGTCGTATAAAATAGCTTGCATTATGAAAGATTGTCAATTACTTTATAAACTTGCTCTACTTCTAATGGCTCATTTAGAAACCTGGGGAAAATATCTATTAAATTTTCATGTCTACTAATCTCCTGGTTTGTCAGTTAGAAAGGTTCTGAGAAAGGTAAATTAGAAAGTTAGAAAGGTAAATTCAATATACCCAATAAGAAAACCTTCATATTTTATCCTAGGAAAAAACAAAATAAAATCATAGAGCAATAAAGTTGTAATGAAAATGGTGTGTACATACAGTGGAATATCATCTAGCCTTTAAAAACAAGGAACTTCTGGGACACCTGGCTCAGTCGGTTAAGCATCTACCTTTGGCTCATATCATGATCCCAGGGTCCTGGTATTGAGTCTCACATCCAGCTTCTTGTTCAGCAAAGAGCCTGCTTCTCCCTCTGCCTGTTGATACCCCTGCTTGTGCATGTGCTCTCTCTCTCTCTGACAAATAAACAAATAAGATCTTAAAAAAAAAAAAAAAAAGTGACCTAAAGTTCTCTTTATTTAAAAAAAAAAAAAAAAAAGAAGAAGGAACTGCTGACACATGCTTCAGCATGGATGGACCATGAGGATGTAATGCTAAGGGAAATAAGCCAGTCACAAAGAAGACAAACACTGTAAGATTCCATTTATTTGAGGCATCGAAAGTGGCCAAACTCTTAGAAACAGCTAATAGAATAGAAGTTGCCAGGGAGTGGGGAGTGGGGGAGGGACAGGAAGAGCTGCTCAATGGGTATAGAGCTTCACTTTCCTAAGATGAAAAAGTTCTAGAGAATTTGCGGCAGGACAAGGTGCATGTAATTAACACTACTGGACTGTCCATTTGAAAATGGTCAAGACGGTAGATTTTATGTTATCTGTAAAATTTAAGGTAAACACAGACACACACACAATGAAAATCAGTGAAAATCGAACTTGGAAATTCAAGGTGAGATATTTGAAGTTACAAGGATTAGCCAGCCGTTGAGGAGAGAGACGTGGCTAAGTGGCCGGGAATTAGTGAGTAATTAACCTTCAGCAGGGTTTCAGTTACTCTTAATACTGAAGCTCCATGTCTTTCATTCTGAGAGCTTGTAAAGCTGTGGAAAAACATGACCTTGTAGGTTAATAACAGAGCTCAAACACCAATGCCGGATTTTTGGTCTTGGGAGATTTCAGATATCTCTGTTGCCGTTTCAAAGTCTTTTCCTTAAAAAGGGAGCAGGACAGTATGAGGATTTCACTGTTGTCGGACAATGTCTGAAACTTGTATGGTCAGGAAAAATAATTCTGTAAGAAGCCCTCCGCCCCTGTCTGGCCAGTTCAGGGGGTCACCCAGAGAAGTTCTTTATCATTTTTAGAGTTGGCATAGCAGGGCGTGAGTTCCAGGATTTACCCCCAAATCTTTCTATCTGACTGGCATGTCTGAAACCCCATATTCGACACTCATGCCTTTGTGTTACGTGTTATCTTCTCCCTAAGACCTCTTTTTTTAATTCCATGAAAAGGGTGTGGCATTAAGACTCGAACACTTGCAGCGCCTGGGTGGCTCAGTGGGTTAAAGCCTCTGCCTTCCGCTCAGGTCATGATCGCAGAACCCTGGTATCTAGCCCCGCATAGGGCTCTCTGCTTAGCAGGGAGCCTGCTTCCTCCTCTCTCTGCCTTCCTCTCTGCCTACTTGTGATCTCTGTCTGTCAAGTAAATAAAATCTTAAAAAAAATAAAAGACTCAAACACTTTACTCCTGTGGATCTTTCCCTTTTATTGTTTTGTTTCATGACTTTGAGTATCTGATCTCCTCTGAAAAAATGCACCCATGCACTAAACCCCCAAAATGTTTACACAAGTTCTGGTGGTTTCAGAGGGACACCCCATCCTCACCTCCCACCAATGCTGCCCCTGACTAGCCAGCTCCTTCAACTCCTTGGACAGGGAGGTTTGGGTGATTGAACAGAGCTGTTTGATGAGGAGAGTAGAAGAAGAAGAGGTGAATGGAGGCGCACCTGGGTGGCTCAGTCGGTGAAGCGTCTGCCTTCGGCTCCGGTCATGATACCAGAGTCCTGGGATTGAGCCCCTCATCAGGCTCCCTGCTCAGCAGGGGGTCTGCTTCTTCCTCAGCTTGCTCTGCTTTCCCTGCTTGTACTCTCTCTTTCTGACAAATGAATAAATACAATCTTTAAAAAAAAAAAAAGAGAAGAAAGGGAAAGAAAAAGGTAAGTGGAAAGAGGGGCAGGGCACCAGGCAAATTTGACTATCTCTTTTATTTTAATATTTTATTTCCTTATTTGAGAGAGAGCACAAGTAGGGGAAGCAGCAGGCAGAGGGAGAGGGAGAAGCAGGCATCCGCTGAGCAGAGTGCCTGACGTGGGACTCAATTCCAAGACCCCAGGATCGTGACCCGAACTGAAGTCAGCCACATAACCAACTGGGCCATCTAGGTGCCACCAAAATTTGACTATCTTTACAAATTTACCTATAACAATAATAGTAAGACTCTTTTATTTTTAAGATTTTATTTATTTATTTATTTGACAGAGAGAGAGAGAGAGAGATCACAAGGAGGCAGAGAAGCAGGCAGAGGGGGAGGGGGAAGCAGGCTCCCCGCCGCGAAGAGAGCCCGATGCGGGGCTCCATCCAAGGAAGTAACCCAAGACCATGACCTGAGCCGAAGGCAGAGGCTTAACCCACTGAGCCACCCAGGCACCCCAGTAAGGCTCTTTTTATGTGTTCACTATGTGCTAGATATTTAATGAACACGAAATGAGGTAATGCAGATAA
Organism: Mustela erminea; assembly: GCF_009829155.1. Classification (NCBI taxonomy): domain Eukaryota; kingdom Metazoa; phylum Chordata; class Mammalia; order Carnivora; family Mustelidae; genus Mustela; species Mustela erminea. Next base: position 86,090,039 of record NC_045617.1, read on the forward strand.
ATAAAGCATATTATTATTATTATTACTATCTTATTTAGTGGTTGCAATAACACCACAGGGGGTTATTAGCCCATTTTACATATGAGGAACCTGAAGCTGGAAGAGGTTGAGTAACTTGCTTGAGGTACCTGGTACAGGGTGACCTGAATCTGCAGTCCATGGCTGCCGATCCCCATTGACCCGAGCACATGCTGTCATTACCCACCCCTCCATGGCCACCTCTGGCTCCCCCTGAAGCCTCCTGGGTTCTTTCTGTACTGTGTATCTTCACCCTGCTGGCCTATCCTGTGTATCCTCCCCAGCTTCTTGAGGGAGTAACTGGGTGCACCTTCCGGTCCTTTGGGGCTACCTCTCTTGTCTCTCTGTCCTGCAGGGAGCAACTTCCTACGTAGCCTGCAGTATTTCTTTTGGATGTTGTGTGCTGTCCCTGCTGATCTCTTACAGCCTGCTCCCTTTGCTGGTCACCCTGAACACAGAAAAGAGCTTTGAAAAGAAGAAGAAATTGTCAGTGGGGTCAATTGTTCTCTGCATGTAGAGATGATACTCCTGTATTGACGCTGCCAGTGTCTTTGGGCATCTGTTTATAATGTCTTATATTCATGCATTTATTTATTCATTCATCCATTCTTTCATGTTTTTTTTTTCTAAAGATTATATTGATTTATTTGTCAGAGAGAGAGAGAGAGCACAAGCAGGAAGAGCAGCAGGTAGAGGGAGAAGCAGACTCCTTACTGAGCAGGAGCCTGATGTGGGACTTGATCCCAAGACCCTGGAATCATGACCTGAGCTGAAGGCGGATGCTTAAGGGACTGAGCCATCCAGGTGTCCCTCTTCCATGTGCTTTTGAGCAAATACTATGTGCCAGGCTCTGCACAGAGCACTGTGGATTCAGCATAATGGGGCCCTGTCTTTGTCCCAAAGGGCCTTTGAATGACCAGGAGATAAAAGGGCAGTAGAAGTACACCTTGGGTTGGGAAGCCAGGGATTACAGAAGTGGGGGTGGGAATCAGTTCCATCTGGATAGAGTCAAGAGCAACTTCAAAGAGCAGCTGATCTTGATAGTCATTTTAGAAGCTAGGTAAGAGTTCACCAGGTGGACTGCGTGGGGGGATCAGTGAGAAATGTCGTGAAGGTAGAAAGCAAGGAGGTGGGCTGAGCAGCTGCAGGAGACTCACCAAGCCTAGCGCTCAGGGGAGGGGGAGCCGGAGACCAAGTCCCCGAACTACAAAGAGAGGGTGTGTGTGTGTGTGTGTGTGTGTGTGTGTGTGTGTGTGCATGGATGCGCACATATGCTCAGGAGCCCTGGGGAGGGGAAGGGGGTGCTATGGCAAGGGGTTCTAACTGTAGTCAAGAGGTCCATGGATAAAATTGAGAGGCTCCGTGAACTTAGATGTAGAAACATTACAACTTATTTTGCACTAATCTCCATCTGAAATTCCTTTTTAAAGATTTATTCATTTGAGAGACAAAGAGACAGAGAGAGAGAGAGAGAGAATGAGCAGGGGAAGGGGCAGAGGGAGAGAGAGAATCCTCAGACTCCCCACTGAGCAGGAAGCCTGTGGAGGGGCTTGATTCCCTGACCCAGCTATCATGACCTGAGCTTCAATCAAAAACCAGCCGCTTAACCAAAAGCCACCCAGGCACTCATCTCCATCTGACACTTACTGTCCAGTTCAATAACAACTGCAGGCTGTAAACATGGTAGCATTAGCAGCACTTCAGACTTTTTGTTAACAACAGATAATCACCAACATCACATTTTCATACCCCACGAAATGGCAGTAGATATCTCAAAACATTGTTTCAAAATTATGTTTTTCTTAGCCCCATTGCTGTAACTTACAATGCCTTAATGAAAAAGCATATATAGTCCTATACACCATTTTTATCTTTAAGGACTCGGTTGCCTTCGTAATACAGCATGTTGCATTTTACGCATTTAAAGACATTTTACCAGGAAGAAGTTCACAGGCTTCACGGGACAGTCAGAGGGGTGTGTGAAACAAGAATAAGGTTAAGCATTCCACCTGGGAGGGTTTTAAGCAGGCAGGGGTGCTTATCACTGCAGCCTTTTCAAGAGTTCACCCAGGCAGCTGTGTCCTTTCGAAGGTGGGGACAGCAGCAGTCCTGGGAGGGGAGACAGTGGGGACCAGAAGGAAGGTAAGAACAGTGGCAGAGAGAGGCAGAGAGGACTCAGAAGATGTGAAGGGGTTGGGAGCTTTGTGATTTGGGGGCCTGTCAATATTTTTGGAACTCCCCTACTCCCTGCTGCTGTTTGCGGACCTGCTCCATTCTGGAGCACCCATGATAATCTTCCTTCCCTCTCGTATTGCCTGAACACAGCCTTTCCCCCAGCCTGCCTCCTCTAGCCCCCCTCAGCCGTTGGCTGCTCCAAGCAACCCCAGAAAGCCTCATTCAGACCCACTGTTCAATGCCTATGACAGCCCCTTCGGGGCCCCAGTGTGACCGTTCCCAAGGGATGTAAAGACCCCAGAGACAATTGGCTCCTTGTCCACCAGATGAAAGAGGGGCCTGAGGGTTGGATGAGAGGGGGTTAGGGGGGAGGGGAGGATGAGGAGGATGCCAAGGGGCAGGAGGAACTGGGATTCCTGAAATTTCTGCCTTCTGAGCTTGTGTCGTGAGTGAGCTGAGCAATAAACAGAACTTGCGCACACATAGGACTTTGGTCTCAGAGCCCTGAGACGTGTGTTTCTGAGTGATGGCTCACCGGGCTCTGGGGCTCCAGGGGCTTGGAGCCCCATACCTTGTGTCAGAACTCATTACGCTGAAGTTACAACTCATTGACTATCCTGAGGGTCTGGAATCCCAGTCACAAAGCACTCCCCTCCTCAAACCAGCCACCCCAATCCTCTTGACCTTGTGTCAGGGACCCAAACTGACCAGGTCTGGAATAACCCTTGATTGGGGTCCTGCTCCCAGACCTTCCTACAGGTGACCATATTGGGGTGAAAGGACTAGCCCCTTCCCTATCTCCATCTTACTCTCAGGGCAAGGAGGGGACTAGTCAGAAGTGAGGCCATGATGGAAGCCACCCTTCCTGTGGACGTCCCCCCCGCCCCCAGCCATATGCCAGGCGCTGGCAGTGTGTACTTCACAGACACATGGCAGTGTGTACTTCACAGTGACCCTCTAAGGTGAGCCTGACCAGTCTCCACATTTTACCTGTGAGGGAACTGAGGCTCAAGGAGGACAGTGACTTGTCTGATCTGGTGTGTGAGGAAGCCAGGATAGGAACCCAGACTGGTCTGCTGGCAGAGGCCTTGGAGCACTTAGGGCAGGGCCTGAGGGAGCTTCTCTCCTCCAAAACCTGTCCCAATCCCTCCAAAGGCAGGCTTTTACCTGGGGGGTGGGCGGTCTTAATCTATCCATCCTTTCCCACCCCAATAGCTATCTGGTACCTCTATTTTTATTATTATTATTATTATGGTAAAGTATACGTAATATAAAACTGATTGCTTTAACCATTTATTTATTTATTTGTTTATTTATTTATTTATTTTAAGGATTTCTTTACTTGAGAGAGAGAGAGAGTGGGGGGAGAGGGGCCGAGGTATAGGGAGAGAGAGAATCTCAAGCACGTTCCCCGCTGAGCACAGAGTCCATCCACGCGGGGCTCGCGGCTCGGTCACACAACACTAAGATCATGACCCAAGTTGATATCAAGAGTTGGATGCTTGACCGACTGAGCCACCCAGGTTCCCCTAACCTGTTTTTAAATGTACGATTCAGCGGCATTCAATACATTCACAATGTCGTGCAGCCATCACTGTTATTCGTTAGCAGATGTTAACATTTTTAAGGTGTAATAGGATATTGTGGCTTAAAAAGAAACATTTTCTTTTTAAGGATTAAAACACCGAAAGAATCTTGTTGCTTCTCTGTTTCCCTGAGGCTTGAGATGAAGTCCCGTGTTCTTATCGAGGCCTCAATAAATCCAGTCTTCACCTTCCTCTCTGGTCACGTCTCCCACCATCTTCCCAGCCTACCCACATGGGACCCAGCCACCCTCCGTGCCAGGACGACCTTGTGACTTCCGTGGGAGGTTTAGCCTGTGTGGGTCCCTTTCTTTATAAGTGATATCTTACAAAGGTATTAATATAAAGACCAATACATGAACATCATATTTAAAACAATTTCTTCCACTGAAAAGTTTGTCTTTTTTCTTCTGGTCTTAAAATAAAAATGTTTTCATGGGCTCTTTGTAATCTGGTGGGCCTGGGACACTCTCCCAGCCACAGCTAATGGGTAAGTCAGCCCTGTTCCAGAATCTTCCGTCTCTACCTCCCCAAACACTCTCCTCTCTATCCCTTCATCCTGACAAGCTACTCTTCCTTGGAGAAGGCTTCCCTGACTGCCCCCAGTCCCCAAGAGAGCTAGTGGCCCCCATCACAGGCACTCAGGCTTCCTGTACCCTGGCTTCATGAGAAGCATCACAGTTGAGAATCATATATTAATTTGTATGATTCCTTGCTCCATGTCTGTCTCCTCCACTAGATTGTACATCTCTATATCCCGGGCCCCTAACACAGTGCCCGGCATTTGGTGGCATATCATGATAAATATTTACTGAATAAAGAAATGCATCCGAAGTATAAAGAAACATCAGTTGTGTTTAAAAACATTGGAATAAGGAAGCCTGGGTGTTTCAGTTGGTTGAGCATCTGCCTTTGGCTCAGGTGAGAATCTCAGGGTATAGGGATCAAGCCCCGCATCAAGCTCCCTGCTCCGTGGGGAGTCTGCTTCTCTCATTCTCTCCCTCTGTCCCTCCTTATCACTCATTCTCTCTCTCTCAAGTGGGTGGATAGAATCTTTAAAAAAAAAAAAATTGGAATAGGAAAGAGAAAAACGTCTGGAAAGATATAAAGCCAAAGGGTAACACTGTATTTGGGGGAGGTAGGTAGTAGAAGTTCAAAAGAGGGGTAGGTTTAAGAGGTTTAAGAATTTTTACAAATTTTCTAAGAGACTAGCTCTTGAATGTTCTCATTTCAAAAAAGAAACAATAACTTTGTCATGTGATAGAAGTGTTCCCTACCCTACAGTGGTAATCACATTGCAATATATAAATGTATCAAGTTGATAGGTAGTACACCTTAAACTTATTCACTGTTTTATATCAATTACATCTCAATAAAAAAAGTAATTCCCCCCCCCCCTTGGTTATGCTTGAGTTCATTTTCTAGTTATTTCTCCATGAACATCTGTTCCTTGTGTATTTAAAATATTAAATGAAACAGCAAAGAAGCATTCTTTCCAGACAAAAAGAAAGACCCTACTGACTGCAAGCTCCTTGAGATATGGCTGTGTCTGTCTTGTTCTCAGTGGCATCCCTTGTGATGCGCACATTATAGGTGCTCAATAAATATTGGATGACCGATGGAATGCTGATCCTCGAGGTCTGCACTGGAGATGGTGACAGTGGGGAGGAGGCGTCTGCCTTGCCCTGGTAAGGAGGAGATGGGCACGCTCTATGGTCAGCAGAATGGGAAGAGAGAGGGACCTCCTGGAGGTAGGATTTTCAGACTCAGATAGAAAGGATGCATTTTATCTAGACAACTGGATGCACGGCAAACTAGAGAATAAGGTGGAGAGAGTAGAGTGGGGTGGGGGTTGATAATGAGCTCACGCTGGGGCTTTTTACATGGAAGGTGCTCTTGGCATACCTGGCAGAATCAGCCTGGAGGGCAGTGAGACCAAAGGACTAGGAATTTGGAAATTTGAAGAGACAAATTTGGGGGTCCCAGCACCCAGATGGTGGTTGTCTTCTTCCAAGTGGATCAACAGCCCACTCCTGCTCCCGGGCTGGAAACCCAAGATGTTAGCAGCATGGCTGGCTTCTGAGCTCTTAGAGAGGAAGAGGGAGCTTCACTGGGACAAGGAAGCAAACCAGTACCAGGGGCCAAACAGAAACTGAGGAGAACTGGATGAGCCTCTGAGCAGAACACTGGAACTGAAACAACTATCAATTACCCCCACTGAGTCAGAGTCCAGGTTGATATTTAAGAGAACAAACACATACGAACACGTAGAGGAGGCAGATCTTTCTGTTCAATAAAAATCACTGCTGTGACCCAGCTGAACTGTCCTGCGGCTCATGCCTGGACTGGAACCACTTCTCATTCCAGGTGCGTCCTTACTCTGAAATGGGCATATGAGTCACTTGGAGAAGAGTATTTGATTAGCAGAGATTCAATCAGACTACAGCTGTGGCCAAAAAGTGGGGCGCACCTGCAGGGCAAGCCTTCCCCACAGGCAGCCAGATTGCCAGGCACCCCATTAATGCCTGCTGCCTGCCAGTGTGCCCCAGATCTCACCATCAGGGGGCATGCTGCTGGGTGAAGGCATGGCAGCCTCTGCAGTTCTTACTGCAAAATGTGACCGTCCTTTCATGGTAGCACATCCCAGTGGTTAAGAACTTGCAGTACATTTATTCCCAAATCTCCTGGAGGGTTCATTAGGATCAGGACCCCGAGAGAAAAGAGTTTTCATGAGGAAATGGGAGGACAGACAGTTGCATAATTTGGTATGATGCAGAGGGTAGACTGCAGCTTAAAGGCTGTGGGCATGGGATGGGGATGGGGTACAGCATGGGAAGGGTCTGCGTGGACTATAGCTGTGCTGTTCTGGAACAGATGTATGCAGAGAACAATTGGGCTGATCCTGGAGTAGCTCACAGCCATCGAACCCTGGGCCCCTGTTGTGGGTTGTTCTCCTGTCCATGTATGCTCTGTGATTTTTCCTCCAAATGTATGGAAAACCATTTCTTCTTCCAGGGACCTTTCTTCAAAATCCCGTATCCTTCAAATCTCTGGGCATCGCACGGGGCACATAGTTTGCGTGTTAATAAGTTGTCCATTGTTAGCTCAGAAAAGAAAGCTCTGCCAGAAGCCAAGCATCCAGCAGGTGTACTAGATCACCTCCAACAAATTCTTCAAACACCTACGGATCTGCAAATAACAAAGAGCTCCAGAAAGAGCTGCAGTTTTTACAAACAATGACAGGCTCTGCAAACACCTTCAAGCTCTTCAAACAGCTGTGTATTTTAAAGAAATTACAGTTTTCAACTGTGGTTTAAAATTTTTTAAACATTTACGGATGACAGGCTCTGTAGATGGGGGTGTTCTGCAAACATCTGTGGGATCTGTGAACAGCTATAGGCTTTGCAAAAAGTGACAGGTTCTATAAACACCTGCAGTCTGCCAGCACCTGCACGTTCTGCCCTGCAAGCAGCTGTAGGCTCTGCAACAGCTGGACACAAGGCTGAAAGAGTACCAACTATAGCCCAAACCTGAGAATCCTATTACAGTTCTGGAAACTGATCGTGACTGACCCTTTACAGAAGGAATAAGTATTAGGAAACAGATGGGAAGGGATGGGAGAAGGACAAGTAAATTCAATAAAAAGAAAAAGAAAAAAAATGATTATGGGCTCTGGGTGGGTTCACCTAAACATCAATGGAATCATTTTTGTTGTTGTTTAAGCTTTTATTTATTTATTAGACAGAAAGAGCACAAGCAGTGGGGGAGCCAGAGAGGGAGAAGCAGCCTCCCCGTTGAGCAAGGAGCCTGATGTGGGACTCGAGCCCACGACCCTGGGAGCATGACCTGAGCTGAAGACAGCCACTTAACCGACAGAACCACCCAAGCGCCTCCGCTGAGAATGTGCTGAGAATGGTGCTAGGCACCATGGGAAGCAGTGGGAAATGTGGAGAACGGTATGCACTCCCTGCTCATGGAAATCCAGACATCCTGCGCCGTTTCTAGTAGTCATCGAGAATACCTGTACACAGCTCAGATTGATTTCCTTCTGAGTCACGGTTACCATATTCCTGGCTAATATCCCTGGTTATCAACTGAAGCAATAAAAACCCATCATAATCCACCTGCAGACCGTATCCAAAGGTGATCGACACCTCTGCTGATGGTTGCTGGCATCAGGACCGGGCCAGTCTTGTCTGCAGGGACACAGGCACTCTAAGGGCAAAGAGCAAAGCAGGACTGGGGGCAGGACTCCTGCCTGGCATGTCCCCAGTACATGATGCCCACGTGCTCCTGTGGGTGCTTCAGCGCCTATGAAGCACGGAAACGATGCTGCAGCATTTGCTCAGTTGATCTCACCTCCTCTGGACACATTCCCAGCAGCCAAATGCTAAAGAGGAGGGTGGCTGTTGAGAGGAGAGGAAAGGAACAGTCCTCGGGGAGTGCCAAAGCCACCACACAGACCCCTTCTGGCTGTGTGGCCTTGGGAAGATGATCTGACCTTTCTCAGCTTGATTTTCATATTCTCTGGAAAATGGGGATCATCCTAGGGCCTGCCTCCTGCTGTGAGGCTTAGATGAGTTTGTGTCAACAAAGGGCTCAGAGCAGCAATGGCATGTACTTAGCCTCATCTGAGTTAGTTAGATGACAGTGATGATGATGAGGATAGTGGTGATGATGATGATGGGGGGTTGGGGGGGCAGTCATGCTGCTGCTGATGGTAATGGAGACTGTATTCATTTCCTAGGGCTGCTGTCACAAAGTACCGCACACTGGTGGCTTAAGCAGCAGAAGTTCATTGGCTCACGGTCTGTGCAGGCCTCAGCTGCAGGTGCTGGCGAAGCTGGGCCCTTCTGAAAGTAGGAGGAAGACTCGGGTCCCTGTCTCTCTCCTAGCTTCCAGTGGTTTGCTGACAACCTTTGGTGTTCTTTGGCTTGTTGACCCATTACCCTGATCTCTGCTTACACATTCCCATGGCATTCTCCCAGTGTGTGTTTGTCTCCCTTCGTGTCCAGATTTCCCGAGGACACCAGTCATATTGAATTAGGGCCCCACCCTAATGACCTCATCGTGATCATCTGCAAAGACCCTTTTTCCAGATAAAGTCACATTTCTGAGCCCTGGGAGTTAGGACTTGAACGTTTTGGGAAGGACACGGCTCAACCCATAACAGTGATGATGAGGATGGTGGTGATGACGATGACGAAGGCAGTGGTGGTCATCTGACCGTGCCCTTCCTTTTTCTCACCTTTCTCTGCCCGATAGCATTCTTCTACACTGTTATTGCTTAAATAAATGCCTGTTCATAGCCCTGTGTCAGATCTTACCCCTTTAGGGCCCATAATCAATACCTATAGCATTGACTTGCCATCAATCCCACCCCACCATGAACTTACTGTCTGTCTGGGGGTCTTCTGTCCAATCTGAGATGGAGGGGGTGGACATACTGTGCTGGGGAAGTGGGAAACAAGTTGTTCTAGCCAGCGTCACTGTATCGATATTCCCAAGACTCCGAGCAAGCCAGACATGTGGCTGTATGTTTTATGAGTGTCTGTATAAACAGATGGCAGGGGAGCACTCAGTTGTGACAGGAAGGGGTGATAAGGCATGAAGAGTCATAAACACTTGGGTGCCGGATTCATCCCAGCTGAGCCCAGGCTTGGTGTTTGCCCAGGTGTGGCCCCTCCCTCCTCCCAGTGCAGATTGCATCACCTGTTGCCCTGGGGGACAAGGGGTTAATCTGGGGGCTGGAAAATAAATAAGCACACACTCCGTGGCAACACCCCCACCACCCCCACACACAGGGCACACCCTTTTGGAATAATCCCACATTCAAAAAAAAAAAAAAAAGAGTATAACAACAGTCCACTTCTTACCTTCTCTGCATTTTCTGAAACATTTCCGTCCACTCTTTAAAAAAAAAAAATTATTTTGAAATCATTTCAAATTTATAGGAATGTTGCAAGAACAATACTAAGAACTCCCTTATCCCTTCACCCAGATTCTTTAACATTTCACCACACTTGCTTTGTCACCCTCTCCCTTTAGATCCACCCACTAATCTTTTTCTGAATTTCAGAGCAAGCTGCAGACATAATGCCCATCACTCCTAAATACCGAAAAACAAAACAAAACAAAACCAAAAGCCAAAACAAAAAAACCAAACCAAAACAACTCTCCTATGAATCACTCTACGGCTCTCCAGATAAGGGAACGGACATACGTAGAGACTGCTATTCAGTCCACAGACTCTGTTCAAATGTTGCCCATGTCTCTTTCCTTTCGTGGTCCAGGATAGACTGTGCATTGCGTTTAGTTGTCATGTCTCAACGATCTTCAGTCTAGAAGTTTCTCCATCTTTCCTGCCCTTTGTGTCCTTAGCAGACCTAAAGAGTTCAGGCCTTCTATGTTGTAGGATGACCTTCAACTTGGGTGCATCTGATGTTTTCTCTTGAGTAGCCCCAGGCCACTTATTCATTCTTGACAGAAACACCACAGATAGGATTCTGTGCCTTCATCCTGTGGTCTGGTCGATGTGTGCCAGCCTCCCACCCCACACAGTCACCATCTCTGTGTAGTAATTAACACTATGCCAATCTCCTGATCCTCATCGAACCTCTGCCCACCAGCAACTCCTCAGTCAAACACTACTACTTCGGTTGCCAAATGGGAACATTTCTATTTTTGGCATTCTGTCTGTCATTTGTTGGTTGGGATGCGACTACAAGGAAAACCTTCCTCTCTCCCCCATTTGTTTGTTTGTTTGTTTATGTCAGAATGGGCTCATGGATTCCTATTTTATTTAATCAGTTGAAATGCATTAAAATTATTATTTATTTTAGTGTTTAAATTTTCCCAAGTTGAGCCAGATAGACCCCCTTCAGGTTGGCTCCTTTGCCATGTCTCTGTAGTGCTTTGAGCATTTCCTTAGTGTCTGGTGCAATAAAGCATTCCAGGCTCACTTGTCCTGTCCCTGCTCCAGCCTTGGAATCAGCCACTTCTACAAGGAATCCTTGTTCCTTTTAGTGGAGGGTGATATTTAGAAACCAAGTTTTGGGTGCTCAGTGAGTTGTTACAGGGACATTATTACTCATTACTTCTAGACCCTCTGAAAAGATAGAACTAAGACATACATGTATATACAGCCACTCTCATTCACAGTGATTGTATTTTATAAAGTTTGCCAACACTGAATTAGTGAGCACTGAACCATTGCTCTTAGAATAAATACAAGGTTAGGCTCCTGTGAGCTTCTGGTCGCATTTCTACCAAACAATCAATACATAACCTTGTTTTATGTGTGTTTCTGTTTAAAGACACCTTATTGGGGTGCCTGGGTGGCTCAGCCATTGGGCGGCTGCCTTCAGCTCAGGTCATGAACTCAGGGTCCTGGGATTGAGCCTGGCGTCCGGCTCTGTGGGAAGCCTGCTTTTCCCTCTCCCACTCTCCCTGCTTGTGTTCCCTCTCTTGCTGTGTTTCTCTCTGTTAAATAAATACATAAAATCTTTTACAAATATTATTAAAGACATCTTATTTAATAGATAGTGTTGACTCATGGACATTGAATGCACTGGCATCAGCTCTATAACTTGTGCCTGAACAAAGCTTGTCTAACATGTATTTCCTCCATGAGACACATGGCGGCTTTCCTACCTGCGCAACACTAGACGCACTTTAGCTCTATGCTCGGGCGCTGTTTTAAATAGCAACACCAACAGAAAGCACCAAAATGAGAACAAGGTGGCCCTAAATAGACCATGACAAGGACACTTGTTGACAGCATGAGAGTTGAAACAAGGAGATGAAGCATTCCTTGTTGACCTCAGCTGAGACACTCACCGGGACAAACTAAAATTTTTTACCTCTCTGTGCAGATCCATAACCTCAAAAGTGCTCCGAGTGTTTACTTTGGGGGTTGCAAATATGTTTTAGTGAGTAGGTGCATTTGCAAATATGGAATAATAAGGATCAAAACTCATACAACTCAATAGCCAAAAACCAATCTGATTAAACATGGGCAGAGGATCTGAACAGACATGTTTGCAAAGAAGACATACAGATGGCCAGCGGGCACATGAGAAGTTGCTTAACATCATCGGGGAAATGGGAAATGGAAATCAAAAGTGCAGGGAGATATCATCTCACACCTGTTAGAATGGCCAAAAAAGCCAAGAAACAACCCGGGTTGACAAAGTTGTGGAGAAAAGGGAACCCTTTGTGCACTGTTGGAGGGAATGGAAATGAGTGCAGTTACTATGGAAAACAGTATGGAGGTTTTCAAAAAAGTATGAATAGAACAACTGTGTGATCCAGCAATCCCACCTCTGGATATTTATCCAAAGAAAACGAAAACACTAACTCAAAAAGATATCTGCAAAACCCATGCTTACTGCAGCATTACTTAGTAGCTGAGATATGGAAGAAACCCAAGTGTCCATCAACGATGGATGAGTGGATGAAAAGTTGTTTTATATACATGTGAAATAATAGAATATTATCAGCTATAGAAAAAAAATGAAAATCTTGCCATTTATGACAGCATGGATGGACCTAGATGGTATTATGCTAAGTGAAATAAGTCAAACAGAGAAAGACAAATACCATATGATCTCATTTATGTGCGGCATCTTAAAAAACAAAAAACCCCCAAACCCCCACGTTCATAGATGGACAAAACGGATTTGTCATTGCCAGAGGTAAGGCATAGGGGGGTGGGCAAAACAGATGAGCAGTATTAGGAAGTACAAACTTCCAGCTATAAAATAAATAAGACCCAGGGATGTAATATACCACATGGTGGCTATAGTTAATAACACTGTATTGCATATTTGAAAGTTGCTTGGGATGCCTGCATGGCTCAGTCCGTTAAGCGTCCAAGCCTTGGTTTCAGCTCAGGTCCTGATCTCAGCGTCATGAGATCAAGCCTGGATAGGGCTCTGTCCTGGGTACGGAGCCTGCTTAAGATTCTCTCTCCGGGGGCGCCTGGGTGGCTCAGTGGGTTAAGCCTGTGCCTTCGGCTCAGGTCATGATCTCAGGGTCCTGGGATCGAGCCCCACATCGGGCTCTCTGCTCCGCGGGGAGCCTGCTTCCTCCTTTCTCTCTGCCTGCCTGGCCACTTGTGATCTCTATCAAATAAATAAATAAAATACTATTTAAAAAAAAAAAAAAAAAGATTCTCCGTCTCCCTCTCTCCCTCTGACCCCACCCCCACTCACATTCCCTCTCTCTCTAAAAAACAAAAAAACCAAAACCAAAAAAAAAAAAAAAAATAGGAAAAATTGATGAGATCTTGAAAGTTTTTGTCACAAGATAAAAAATTTGTAACTATCTGTGGTGACTGAGGTTAACTCGACTTATTGTGGTGATTATTTCACAATATATACAAATATCAAGCCATTATATTGGGCTCCTGAAACAGATACAATGTTGTATGTGTTTTTTGTATCTAAATAAAAGTGAGTTCTGACTGTTTATACATACAATGCATACATACACACATAATACCTAATACAGAGATATCCACAACTCTTTCAGTATCTATCTGTGTGAATGTATTTTATTTTATTTATTTTTCCTTTTTAAAGATTTTATTTATTTATTTGACAGAGAGAGACACAGCTAGAGAGGGAATACAAACAGGGGAAGTGGGAGAGGGAGAAGCAGGCTTCCCACCGAGCTGGGTACCTGATGTGGGGTTTGATCCAAGAACCCTAGGATCACGACCTGAGCCGAAGGCAGACGCTTAACAGCTTAGCCACCCAGGTACTCCTGTGTGGATGTATTTGAAAACCATGAGCTCATACCAATACTTCCTATCCCAACCCCGAAGCTCCAGATCCTTCTAGCTTTCCCTCTTTCCATGTGCAGGTAAAGCACGTCTCTGACAGTGAGAAACTTAGCTCCCATTATCCCCAATGTATTTACTTCCTGTGCCCACACTCTCTGAGCTGAGTTCTCTCCAGTCAGACATATGGTTCTGTGCAAACCCTTACCCCTCATGGTCTCCCTTCCTTGGCTGCCCCGCGCACTCACCCTCCTGTAAGGAGGGGAGACGGAGGAGCGGGGAAGGAGAGGGAAGCTTGGGTAACCATTAGTATCCTACTGGCCTCGCGAGGTAGACAGACTAAATATTTTTATACCCGTTTTTCAGTTGAGGCTCAAAGAAATTGACCCTCCGGCCCAGAGGTCAACAATGAGTAACTCTAATTGCTGAGGGAATCAAATGTGCCAGGCCTCAGAAAAGTGGCTCTCGGGCCTGCATGACCTTTAGAATCCCCAGGGAACTTTCCAAAGACTATGACTCTAACTCTACTCCCGGCATCGAGAAAGGCAACTGGGAATGGGAACCCGGCAGGGTTTCTTTTCCAAAGCTTTCCAGGGTATCCCGCTGTAGCCAGGGCAAAGAGCCCCAGCTTTAGGATGACATGAGTCCAGATCAAATTTCTGTTGTGCCGCCTGAGCACAGCTCAAACAGGCTGCTGAGATGTTGGGGGAGATCCTGGGGCAGAGAGCAGCTTCCATGGGACTGTCCACCATAGCTGTGGCTGCTAGCAGACCTGTGCCCGGAGGGCATGTGAGGCAGGCAATCAGGGGCATCTGCTTCCAACAGATACCAGAGAAGGGTGATAACTGGAGGCTTACTGGCTCTTCGTTGGTCAGCCCAGAAAGCTTCTGGAAGGGTGAGCAAGCAGGGAGAAGCTGATCCTTATAGATCCAGGATAGGAAGTCAACCTTGATTCTAACGGTTTTGTTTTGTTTCTAACAACGGAGTGATGAGGACTCACCCCCCCACCCCCATCTGTTGAGGATGATGCCATGATGGTAGATGGTGTCTCAGGCTTGAGCACGTAGAGCACATTCTGTCTGCACTGCTCCTACCCCCAGTCCATCCCGTCTGATGCCCAAAGACCACAATGCGTGACATCATCCCCTCTTGGCTGAGATCTTTGGAGAATGGGACCCTATGTCTGTTTGGAGGGAATTTTAGGGAAGCTCAATGTTTCAGTTAGGAATTGCATTTGGCTGCTAGTAAGAGAGAGTCAAAATGATAGTGAATTAGTAAGCTAGAGTTTTGTTCTCTCTCTTGTAGAAGAACTCCATAGATAAGCTAGTGTTTACAGTTTTAGCATCAGCTCCGTGTTGTTGTGATGTCCCAGGCTCCTTCCAGCTGTGTGTCTCTCCATCCTTTGCGTGGGTCTTTATCTTTTGGGTCACCTCATAGTCCAAGAGAGCAGCTGGAGCTCCAGCCAGCACATCCAAGTTTGAGGAAGGAGGGAGATATGGCAAAAGGCACCTGTCAGCTCAATTAGGATGCTCACTGCATTTCCCCCGAAACCTTCCCCCTCCCTCACCATCAGTGCTTCATCAGCCATCCTGCTGTGAAAGGGAGTCTGGGAAATGTTTGTCTGTTTTAAGCTGGGTACCTCATCACCTCCCACAATACCTCCCAGTATAATAAGGAAGAAAGTGAGAGTGGATATGCAATGGCAGCTTTCACTCTCCGCATAGGGCTAAGAGCTCTCCCGGCGCTCAGAGAAACTGCTTTAAATCCACGATGGACAGAAAACCTGGAAAGAAATCCCACTTGAGCAGCATGCTGTCCGCTTCAGATTCCACTTGTACAATACCCTGCCCAGCCTTCAGATGGTGTTGATGAAGTTGTTGGTGGCCAAGGGTAATGGTGGTTTAAGACAAGGGCTCCCAGTTGACAGCAACCCCATTTGGGAAGCCCAGTGTCCTCCACCAAGGGGAGAGCAGACCTGGGACCTTGGTCCTGCTTGGATGCCTTCCCCCGTGATTCAGCTGCACTCACTCTTGTTTTCCACTTGGCTGGGCCAGCGGATGTTAGACCCTTCAGGGATCAGTGGTTCCATGCCCGGGAGGGAGTGAGGTCGACCGGGGAAACAGAGGCCCAGGGAGTAGCCCTATTAGTAGGTGGTAAAGGAATGGAGAGGAATAAAGTCAGACAGCTACAAACCTAGAAGAGTGTGACCCCCAGAAAGGAACTACCTAAGCCCCAATTCAATGCTTAGTTCTGACTGAACTGACCTCGGTTAAATGAGAGAGGGGAGGGGCTCCTGGACTCTAGGGTCTCTCACTACTCCTCCCCCTTGCTCCTGGGGTGGGGCTCAGCCTGACCCAGGCAGCCCTTTCCTGACCTTTGAGGCCGGTGATGGCAGTGGACGGGGAGAGGAGACTACTCAGCCCTAGGGTTAAAGTCTCCCTTTCTATGCTCTTGCACCTGAATACCCCCCACACTTACTTAGTCCTTACCAGCACCCGAGTGCTTAAACATTTAGGGGGCCCAGTCAAGTAGCTTTCCAGGGGCTTTGGCCCCCTCAGGCACAGATGATTGCTAAGCGTCAGCCATTTATTTGTTCATGGAGCAGAACTGCAGTTGCTGACTTTGATGCCCTCTGCCCCCAGGCCCTCTGCTCCTGGCCCCCCACTAAGGGAGCTACAGGCCAACCACACTTCAGCCTCCAACTTCCTCCCAGACCCCGCCCACCATTGCTCTGAGCTCCTTTTATCACAAAAGCACCAGGTTTGTCCTCAAATGCAAAGGGGGTGAACAGTGTGGGGGTAGGTGTCTGTGGTGGTGGTGGGCGGGGAGGAGCTGGGACTGTTATAGTTACCTCTAAGAGACAGGTCAAGGAGAGCTGTAAACCTGGCTTTGACACCTTTGTAACTTCAGGCAAATGACGTAAACTTCCCTGGGCCTCAGTATTTTCATCTGTAAAGTGGGAAAAACTAGATAGATAGATAGACAGACAATAGGTGATGGATAGATAGATAGATAGATAGATAGATGATAGGTAACAGAAGACGGATAGGTAGATAGGTAGATAGTAGATAAATATAGATAATAGAAGTTTCACAAGGCTCAAGCGAGATCAAGATAACTTATAAATTGCTGCAGATAGGGAGTATCTACAAGGAAATGTTTAACTCCTGCCTGGCTGCCTTTAGGTGCCTCCCCAGGGGTCAGTATTTGGGCAGCCCAGATGCTGAGCGATGACACATCTGGCTGTTAGGTCTCGGAAGCCAACAAAAACATAGATAATGTCCCCTGTCTCAATTATTCAAAAGTCTCTGACACCCTCAACACTAATGTATAATGTTGGGAATTACCTGAAATATTTTTAAATGGTCCTTTCAGCACTTTTTTCAAAGCACAGTGTTTTCAGTTAAAAAATTACATCTTTGAAATGTATTATTACAGTTATATTATAGAATTCTTTTAAATACTTGTAATGTATAAGGACTAATTTTGAGGTTTTTCAAGGTAAGTGAGCTTTCTACTGAAGGAAAAGCATGCTAGACAAATTCAAAAATGACAAGTTATTGTGTGTGTCCATTAGGGACTGAAAGTTATTTAAAAGTGACTTTGATAGTATTTTCAATTGCAGAAAACTGTTTTCAGGACATAACGTGTGGAACTCTTGTATTTCACATCATGAAGAATCATCTGGCTCCTTGTCCTATGTTTCAAGTCTTGGTTTGCACATGATTGATGGGAGAGAAGGTTTCAGGTCACCCCCCCCCCCTTTTTAAGAGATTTTGCTTATTTATTTGAGAGAGAAAGAGAACACAAGCAGGGAGAGTGGCAGAGGGGGAGGCAAGCTCCTGCTGAGCAGAGAGCCGGACCTGGGGCTCAATCCCAGGACCCCTGGATCATGACCTGAGCCAAAGGCAGATGATCAACCAACTGAGCCACGCAGGTGTCCCTCAGACTGCTTTTCCTAAGTGTGTCTGCACACATAACACAGGGAGGCTATACATAGCCTCCATTTCCAATAAAAGCACAGCCAGGTTGGAAGGAATCAGCCCTTTTTGTTTCATTTAAATATTGTTTAATAATAAGAGCCCAAGACAGCTTGTTGTGCTTTAAAAATAATTTTGATCAGATGAATGCAAATTACAGATCTGCTGATGAACACTGGGAGGCAAACTGCCAAAGCCCATATCGGGTGCTTATACTCGAGAATCAGTAATTTTTCTCCTTCCCCTTTCTAACCAACCAGCCGTCTTAGAAAGACATAAAACAATAAACAACAGTATCTGAAAACGGTTTAAATTTGTTTAATGGTCAAAAAACAGACATCAACTATCTCCCGTAGCTGAGTAAGTGGCTTCACCCCCACTGAGCCACAAAGACTGTGGGCTCCCCTCATAGGCTCTCATACCTCCCTAGGGAGAAGTTTTTAATTTGTTCCAATTTACTTTCAAACAGTTAATATGGTCAGGTGGTTTCAAATGCAAAAACTGCAAAAGCAAAGTGGAATGGTTGGGTCAAATGAAAGTGCATTTATAATTTTGAGGGCTGTAGCCAAATTGTTCTCCAGTGGATTTGTTCCAATTTACATGCTCAGCAGAAAGATCTGAGTGCTGTTTCTACATATCTTTGCCAAATCAGTATACGGACAAATGTTTGATGTTTGTAGGTAGGAACCGTATGTTGGTGCTTGTTTAAATATGCAGTTCCCTCATTGCCGGTGAAACTGGGCATCTTTTCAAATGTTTGAGCCATTCAAACTTTTTCTTTCTGTGGATTGTCTGTTGATGTCCTTTGCTTACTCTTTTTTTCTGTTGAAGATTGTTGGGCTTTTTTCTTATTGATGTGTAGGAGCTCTATATTAGATTGATTATTAGATTATCTATATTAGATTAGATTCTTATTGATTTGTAGGATCTCTATATTTGTAGGAGCTGTATATATTAGGGAAATTAACTACCTGTTTATGATGTTAACCACAAATACTTTTCCAAGTTTGTTGCTTGTCCTTTGGTTTTGTTTATGATAGCATCTGCCACACAGAAATTTGAAAATAAAAAAACATTTTTTTGGGAAGTAAATTTATCAAGCTTCTACTTTATAGTTTTTGTGTCATAATTAGAAAGCCTCAGGGTGAGAAAAGTGATTATTTAATTTGTTGAAGTAATAAGGCACTGACATGGAAAGAGACCCATCATCTCCTTTGACTAGAAATCCCTGGTTAAGAAGACTTTGGGACACCCTGGGCTTCCATAAGCCTTTCGTTGGTATAAATTGATTTATTCCAACGTCTGCACTGGAAAAGAGTGAAGATGGAAACCTGGGGCAGGAAAGTCCACACAGGGTTGGTGTAGAATGAGTCTGCTCACTCTCCCCTTCCTGGGACCTTGCTCTCTCTTCATAAGGCACCCCAGGTGGAGGGAAGCTCCACCCTGTTCCTGACTGCTGGGAAAGCTGGTGGTGGTTGGGGGTTGGGGGGGTGGGCAGGTGGCTCCTGTTGGCTCCAAAGAGGGAGGCAGATTCACTGTGAGCAATGACATCTGTGCTTTAAAGGGTGGGGTGTCCACCAGGTGGGGGAGGAGCCTTAGCTACCTTCTCTTACTGCCATCTTCCCTGGTCCTCTCCCTCCTGGACTCCCACCCCTTTCTTGTCAGAATGCCCACCCTCAGTGCCCAGCACCCTTCCCTTGAGCCATATCCTGAGGACTGGTTCCTTTCATTAATATCTGCACTTCTAAGAGGCAGTGCCTTAGTGGGGGCACCTGGGTGGCTCAGTTGGTTAAGCATCTGCCTTCGTCGTCTGGTGCTTGTGCTCTCTCTCACTCACTTTCCCTCAAATAAATAAATAAAATCTTAAAGAAAGAAAGAAAGAAAGAAAGAAAGAAAGAAAGAAAGAAAGAAAGAAAGAAAGAAGGAAGGAAAGAGGAAAGAGGCAGTGCCTTAGCTTACAGTGATTGGGTTTACTGAGAGGAGAAGCTCACGGAGCTCAAGCTGCAGGGTTTGGCTTTCACTTTCTAGGCCCCCGTGATGGGCCCCGGCAATGTGTTCCCACTAGCACAGGTTTCTGTAAAATTTGTCATTTAGAGGGAAAGCATTATTTAGGAGGGTCCCTCCTGCCCTCTCTAAAATCACGTGGACTCACAGAGCACTGTGTCTTCTTCACCCCTGGGTCCCCAGTCCCTCGTTCTGAGCCTGAATCTGGCCCGTAGCATGGAATGAGCCAGCGAGCAAGTGAGGGAAGAAGGTGGCTCACCCATGCGCTGGTCACCTTCCCTATTCAGCCCTTCTCAGAGAATCAGATGCAGCCAGAGGCCCTGACTCCTTCCCCTAGGCCCAGCTCAGCAGCCCTTTCCTCCGGGATATGGTCAGAGGTGCAGGTGGGACCTTGATTGAGGGATGGGAAGAAGGTGGTGTCCTTGGATGAGGAGTGCTCAGTGTTCTCCAGGTTGGGGTGGAGTGTGAGTTAAAGTGTGAGTGGAAGCTTCTGAGTGGGAAGGGGGAGGGGAGCAATGCCCCACAGCCCACATATGTGCACCTCCCACCTCCTCCCACACTTTTGGGTGGTGTCTCCTTTCTTCCCTTTCCCTTTGTCACCCTGCCTTTGGAGCCCTTCCTAACTGGCAAGTCTTTCCAGATCATCTCCAATCCAGACCACACCTCCCTTCGGTGTCTCCTTGGGAATTTTGGGTGTGATTAGCTCTGTTTGTTCATTCACTTGTATTGTTTGGCCTCCTCTGTCCTCTCCTGGGCTCTGCAATGCCTGCTCCTTACAGCCTGTTGGGTCCTCCTTCCTGGGGAGATAGCCTCTCTCCTCAGGCTAGGTACTCTGTTCCCCGGTAGCTTGCCATATTAAGAACAGAGGCGTGGGGTAGGGAGGGTCACTTTTAGGTGGGGATATGGAGTTGAGTGGAGACCAAGGGGTCTATTACGAAGACCCCAAGAAGGTATTGGAAAAGCACGTGGACTTTTCTCCCCTTCCTTCTTCTTTCTTAATTAAAAAAAAAATTGGCACTAGGTTTGACTTTAGCTTCAAAATTCCAATTATATAAGAAGTGCTGAGTGAAACTTAAGTATCTTCTATCCACATCCTCTAAACACCCCCTTCCCCTACTTGCGGTCAAATACTATTACCAGCCACCACCGTGTATGAAAGATGTTTATGTAAGCTTAGACTTTCTCTTTAATTAAAAGAAAATGGTTTGCCACCATGTTGGACAACTGGCAATATCTTTAAAGCTGACCACTCACTTGCCCTAGGACTCGGCAATGCTTTTTTTAGGTTTCTCCCCAAAGAAATGCACGTGTCTGTGCACCATGAGACCTCAAAATATCCATAACAGCCTCATGTATAAAAATCAAACAGCAGAAACCTCCAAAAGGCCCATCAAAGGTAGAATGGGTAAACAGATTATGGACTATTCTTCTAATGGAATATTAGGCAGCAATGAACATGAAGACAGGGTCGTTACATGTGACAACATGAACTGGTCTCATAAACATGATGTTGAGTGAAAGAAGTCAGATTCAGAAAGGGGTGTGTTGTGTGATTCTGCTTATAGACACACTGCAACAATACATCGATAGTGTTAGGTGTCAGGCTAGTGGTTACGTTTGAGGGAAGAAAGGGCAGGTGACAGGGACCCGGGGAGACAGGTAACTAGAGCACTCTGGGTCCCTGCTTGGGCTCAGGACCCGAAGACCATTTTCCGGTCCAGGGCCCATGGCACACTGGAGTTGAGAACCCACAAGAAAGTAAGGCTGGGTGTGACATCATGACAGAGGAAAGACATCCCAGCTTGGGAAATGTGGTGAGCCCCACAAGGGCTGGGCAGACCGGATGACCAGCCCTTCACTTGGTCTTGGCAACATGTCAGCCTGAGCAGGGCTCGGGGACAAATGAGGTGGTGAGTAAGGCCCAGTATTGGAATCAAAAACCTTCCCATTCAGTTCAGCAGACGCTGAAGCACCTGTCCTGGGCCAGACTCAGGTCTAGGCTATCTAGGGATCCGAGATAAGAAGACTTGGTCTCTCCTCTCGTGGAGCTCACAGTCCGGTGGGAGAATGATATGGCACATAGACGACTAGTTAGCATGCCATGTGACACACACAAGGGAGGTATGTGTTACGTCTCAGGGGCCCACAGAAGGAAGTCTGGAACTTGAACCAGGAGATGACACACGGGAGCTGAGTTGTGAAGGGCAAGCAGGAACCGTGAAGCCAGCAAAGGCATTTCTGAAGGGGCACAGCGTGTGCAAAAGCTCAGGGGTAGGGAAGATCATGGTGTGTTGGGAAACTGCATTTTCTCTGGAGCATAAAATCTGTGCAGCAAAGTGAAAAGAGATGAGGAAGCTTCTGGAACAGGGCAGGACCCAGAACTGTGAAGAACTTGGCTTACCTCACTCAGAAGTTTGGACAGGAATCCACCTTTCATCCATCTTACCGTTCCTCCCTCCCTCCTTCCCTGTCTTTCTCTCTTTCTCTTTCTCCACCCTTCCTGGCTCCCTCTCTCTTTTGCTTCACTTTCCTTCTCCCACAATACAACTAACAGTGCCCCCTGATAACTCTGGGATATGCAAAAACCAAGAGTGGAAGCTCAGTGAAGACAAGAACTTTACTAATTCCCCATCATTTCCCCAGGGTCTATTTGTGGCACCTGACATTTTGCAGACACTCAAAAAAAATATTTGCTGGTAACACGGGTGCTGGGAGGCACCCTGCGGGCAGAGTCTGCGCGAGACAGACAGGGGAACTGTCCCCATTGGAGTTGCTCTAATTCGCCAGTAACAGTAACCTGGCAAGTGCCATGGCAGGGAATTGGGGCAGAAACACCTAACCCTGGGGTGTGGTAGGGAATTCGGGGAAGGCTTCCGGAGTGCGCAGTGCAGAAGCTGAGAACTGAAGGTCTGGGCAGGAATTAGTCCGAGGGAGTGTGTTCCAGGCAGAGGGAAGAGCATTTGAGGAAGCCCAGAGAGCCCTGGTGGGAGTGTGTGGGAGGGGGTGTTGACTTTAAGGATGAAAGGGCGACAGTGTAGAGCTATAGGAGGGGAGCAGAAGTGAGTACAAAGTTGAGTAGTGGTCTTATCCTGAAGGTCAAAGTAAGAACATGGGGTTTTGTCTTGACAATAGCCGGGTTTAGGGAAAAGAGTGCTGTGGTATGTTTTTAGCAAAGAAAATAGATCTGAGGGAGCAAGGAGCTGGGAGGCAGGCAGACAAGAGACTGTTAACAGCAGGGCACAGTGGTCCTGGGAGGCCAGCGGCCCTGGCAAGGATAGGCCAAAGAGCAGGATTCCAGAAGTCCTCCAAAGGTAGACTGGTCTCAGGGCACCTGGCTGGCTCAGCCGGTGGAGCCTGGCGCTCTTGACCTTGGGGTTGTGAGTTTGAGCCCCACATTGGGTGTAGAGATTACTTGAAAATAAAATCTTAAAAAAGAAGAAGAAGAAGAAGAAGAGGAGGAGGAGGAGGAGAGGAGGAGGAAGAGGAGGAGGAGGAGGAGGTAGACTGGTGTTGGAGACTGAAGCGCAGAGGGGGCAAAGGCGAGAGGAGTCTAGCATGACACCAGGTTCCTGCTGGGACACTGGACTCAATTCCGGGAGGAGGAGCCCTGATATTATGCAAACGCTAGACAAAGTTCCTGCCACTTCTCCTTCTCATTCAAATGCAGTTTGCTTGTGGTTCCGTGGATGATGACTGACAGAAGTGACGGATGGGCTGCCCGGGAGCTCTGCTGGCTCTCATCCCCCTGCCCTCTCCTTGCCAGGAGGCTCCTTCCTGTCTCAAGGGCTCACCCTGGCTCTGGGTCTCGGTCTTTGGACTTTCTTCAAGGTCCCGTCTCCTCCCTCCACTCCCTAGCTCTTAAGAAAGCAGACATTTTTCCTCCTTGGCCCTGTGCCCAGCTGCTGGCTCAGGATTGCATGCGCCTTCCCTGCTGTCACCTGCTTCTTGCTCATTCCTGCATGGAAATGCCCCGCCAGGGACAGGCTCTGCCACCCCGACTCGCTTTCCCTTTCTTCCGCCTGCAGTTTCCAGCTAGCCCGTCAGGCTGACCCTTCCTCCACCTTTGGTGTGCTCTCTCATCCTTCCAGTGAAGCTGCAGCTTCTCCGAAAAATATTCACCCTTTGAGGACCCCCTTGATTGTGTGTGAGTGTGTGTTCCTCAAGCGTGCATGCACATGGAGCGATAGGTCTGCTCCAGCACAGGCATGTGCCCAGTCTGACTCTGACACACAGATATGGAGGCCCAGACCTGGGTATGTGCAGGGAGACAGGCCAGACTGGAAGCTCCCCAGGGCAGAGACTGGTCTGATTTGTTCATTTCACATCCCCGGAAACTGGCACCTGGCAGGTGCTCAATAAGCGTGTGTCCAATGGAAGAATGTGGCAAATTTGGACATGAGCTGTTGCCGACTTCCTTTTAACTGCCTGCCCAGTTGCAAGGAGTGTGGTGAGCTGAAGGGTTCTAGGTTTTAGAGTCTTCCAGAAGCCTGGGGCTGGGGCTATAGGATAGGGAGAGGGGGCACCCGGGACACAAAATGTGAGGACACGCTGGCCATCAAGGTCATGTGAGCACCTCCTGTCAGCGTGTGCTTTAGGCACTGCCTCACCTTTCCGGTCTTGACCTTGAGGACCACTGGCTGCGTATATCCGTGGTTCTAGGGCCTGGTCATTTTGCCCGATTCCATCAGGGCTCCTCTGCTGGGCAATCTTTGCTCTGCAGTTCCCTGGATGGGCTGGTACAGAATGGTCAGATCTGCCCAATCCCGCCTTTCACAGAAGTCACTCCCCGGTGACCCTTTCCCATGCCCACCTCCCTCTCAGCAGCTGCTATGTAGAGAACACGGCCTGCTGAACAAGTCCATCCAGGTGACAAAGAAATAGACACTCACACACATACCCATGGGAGTACCTCTCGCTCAGTCCTGAACCCGGTGCTTGGCATACATTAGGTGCTCAATAAATCACCAGAGAATGGCTGAATGGGGAGGAGATCCCCAGGATGGTGGGAGGCCAGTGACCAGATATGTCGCCCAGCTATTTGTCCTTAACTTGGGGTTCCCAAGGAACCTTGAAGACAACAGTGAAGGTGAAAGGATTTTTTCCGTGGAATCCCAATCTCGTGGACTATGTGCTTCTAGATGAGATAAGGCCATTCGGGCTAACTAAAAGGCCCAACCTTCTGTTTTGGCAGGAATGATATCAGGGTAGTGTGGTAACACGGGGTTATCTTGGGGTGAGCAATAGTTCCCAGTGGCAATTCCATACAAACATGTTTTTCACTGGGCACAGTGGAGGCGGAAGTGAGGACTGAGAAGGCCGTTGGCTCTGGAGGGTCATAGGAGGCATCCTCAGGGGAATAAATGATCCCACATCTCTTTCTGAGGCTTAGCATTCTCACCCTTGGAAACTAACAGGCCCCAGAGTCCGAGGTTTTGAAAGTCAGATCCCAAGATACTTTCCCCTCCATTATCTCCTTTGATTTTCACAGTAATCCCAGTGGCTCCCTGGGCAGGAAGCCCTATTATTCTGATTTGCCTTTCAAAGCCAGCCTAGATAAGCCCTTCTCCAATAAATCCTTCTTCCCCCTGCCCATCCCCCCTTCCCCCCAAACCTGGGCCCCACCTCCAGGTTAATCATTGCATCTTGGGGGCTGGGCGGCCTCTGAATCTGGCAGGGGCTCCTGCCCTTCCACTCAACCCCCAACCTTGCATCAAGGGCATTGACCGCTCATTGTCCCTTGATTTCCCAGGGCCTGGCACACAGTAGGGCCCAAAGGCCGTTGTAAGAACACCAAACGCATCATTCGCAGGGCAGATCACCCTCTGCATTCTGTCTTCACAGTGTTCCTAAGTCCACTCTGCACCAGCTCTCTCTAGAAACTCAACAGGTGCACAGTTGTGTCTTCCTCCCAGTCGCTAGTGACGATACTGGCCAGGAAGGATCCAAGAGCAGATCCCTGGGCCCTCTCTGTAGAAGGTGTCACTCCCAGGAAACCAGACTTACAAATAGCTGGTTCCAACACCAAAGAACTTGGAAATTACTGACCTGCCCTGGTCCCAATTCATCTTACAAGCACCATGCCAAATGCTAGTTCCTGCCTCCTCCTTCCCTAGTGGGTGAAGGTAGGCAAAAGGGAGACTCCAATGGGTTTCCCGTTTACGCCTTTATCACGGCCTGAGTGCAGGAGCCCCCCCTCCCCCGCCATTCCCTTTTGTACCCACAGCCACTTTGTAATTTATCCAGAGTCTGTCTCCTGCTCTCAGGGTTCTGGGTGGCCTTTGAGGAATTTGAGGGGTGAGGCAGCAGTTGGGTCCTGGTCGTGTGCTGGTAAACAGCAAGAATTTGGAGCTGGGCAGCCCCAGCTGAGCTCCCCAGGCAAGTCACTACCCCTCTCTGGGCCCCAGGATCCTCATTCTGGGAAATGGGGCTAGTAACAGTATCTTCTCATTGGGTGAGTAAGTGTTGTGGGTGAGAAAATATTTGTGAAGGGATGGGCAAAATAAGTGGAGTAGTAATTTTTTTTTAAAGATTTTTATTTATTTATTTGACAGACAGAGATCAGAAGTAGGCAGAGAGGCAGGCAGAGAGAGAGAGAGGTGGAAGCAGGCTCCCTGCTGAGTAGAGAGCCCTATGTGGGGCTCGATCCGAGGACCCACTGAGCCACCCAGGCGCCTCGGGAGTAGTGATTTTTATAATCATCTCCAAACTCAGTTGCCATTGAGGGGCAGTAGGAAAAGCTGAGCAGCCTATGCTGCGAACCCCCTAGCCTTGAGGGAGCCCAAGAGCTTGGGCTCTTGAGGGAGCCCAGGTGAAGGGTACCCAGGCAGCCCTTCACTCCCTGCCGCCAGGGCAGGGATGTCCAGGGTGCTTGCAACAAATTTGGGATGGGGGATCCAAATGGATCCTTGCTGTCAAAGCCTTGCTCTCCCTGGGCGCAGAAGCGGCGAGCCTTAACCAGACTTTGCTGGTGATGAAATGTACCCACTGTGGGTGGGGCCCATGAGCCGCTGGCACCGCCACGCCGCTCCACCCTACCCGGGCGAGCACAGAACAGCATGTCTCCCTCTGGGTGTCAGCCTGACCCAGAGTCCCGGGTCCAGGTACAAGGGTGGAGAATCAGGCAGAGAGAGCGAAACAGTGGACCCTGTCAAGTCTTGGCTCTGTTTCTGGTAAACTGATGTGATTTGCGGTAGGCCCTTACCCTTGGTAAGCCTCAGTTTCAAGACAGTTCTAAAACCCTTTTCAGCTCAAAGAGGGTCCCCCTCCCACGCTCCCAGGGAAAGGCAGCGGGGGCTAGATGTCTCTTGCCCTCTTGCTTCTGTCAGGAAAACTGGGTTTGGGTTCTAGTTTCTTTTATTCATTCATTCATTCATTCATTCATTCATTCATTCACGTTTTCTTAAGGACTGCGCCCATTTGGCCCAACACCCATTTTTTTTTTAAGATTTTTATTTATTTATTTGAGAGAGAGAATGAGAGACAGAGAAAGTGAGCATGGTGGGGGGTCAGAGGGAGAAGCAGGCTCCCCGCTGAGCAGGAAGCCCAGTGTGGGGCTCCATCCCAGGACCCTGGGATCATGACCAGAGCTGAAGGCAGATGCTTAACCGACTGAGCCACCCAAGTGCCCACCTATTCTTGAGGCTTAAGGGTTGAGAGGAGAAGAAAGGTCAAAAGCCCCGTCTACCCCGTCTATCTGATTTGTCAGATGACAGCAGTGTGGTCTCAGAGGGTGTGATGGCAGCTCTGACAGGTCAGGTGGGACTGAAGGAGAGTAGGATGGGGCACACCGGAGGGAAAGGGGGTGCGTTCTGGCTGAGGGGCAGGGTATGCACCTGAAATGCCAGGAATCAAAGGCCTGGATGGTGAGCAACCTCCCTCAGACCACTCAGACCTTCACTTCTGTGCACTGGACCTAGGCCCAGTTCTGCTGTGGGGGATCCCTGGGGGCTGGGCGCAGCGTGTTGTGGATCACGCTGGCTCTGTCAGCAGCTTCAGTAGCTGCTCTCAACTGGTCATCAGCAGCCACTGTAGGGACGAGATGGGCCAGCTGTGGAGGCTGTGTCACTAGCTGCCTCCCTCTCATCACTCTCCCAGTTTTCATTCTTGGTCCTCTGTCTCTCTCTCTCTCCCTCTCAGGAGCTGTGATTTTCCTACTGCTGAGTCACCCAGGGAAGGGCAATAAAGGAGGGTGATTAAAAGTGTTTCAGTTCCTGGGATTTCCCACTTCTGTTTACAGGAATTCAAAGCAAAGCCACAGTAGTATTTGTGGCCAGCTAGACAAAAGCCTCTGTGGGGGCCTAATGAGGTACTCCAACCAGGCTGGGGCTCTCTTAGGGCACAGCCAGGGTCTTCTGACAGACCTAGGGCTCCCTGAGGACAGGGGCACTACCTTCTCTTAGATTGAGGCAGGGTTATGTCTCCCCTCAGACTGGGGTCCCTGAGGGCAGGGCTGGGTCTCCCCACTCAGACTGAGGCTCTCTGAGGGCAGGACTATGTCTCCCCTCAGACTAGGACTCCCTGAGGTCATGACTGTGTCTCCCCTCATCCTGGGGCTCCCAGAGGGCAATGCTGTGTCTTTCCCTCAGACTGGGGCTCCCTGAGGCAGGGCTGTGTCTCCCCTCAGACTAGGACTCCCTGAGGGCATGACTATGTCTTCCCTCAGACTGGGGATCCCAGAGGGCAGGACTGTGTTTTTCCTTCAGACTGGGGCTCCCTGAGGGCAGGGCTGTGTGTACCCCTCTATCAGGTGTTTCCCAGGGGATATATTCAGCTCTCAT
Source organism: Mustela erminea (assembly GCF_009829155.1). Lineage (NCBI taxonomy): Eukaryota > Metazoa > Chordata > Mammalia > Carnivora > Mustelidae > Mustela > Mustela erminea. The sequence goes on from NC_045617.1 coordinate 86,118,360, forward strand.
TTATCCATATCTAGCCTCCTGTAGCCGAGGGTCACTATGTACCTCTTCAGGGGAACTATTGGACCCGCTGTCAGGAACAGACTAGGTAGCCTCCTGGGGAGGAAGATGCCAGGACATAAAGTCTCTCACTGCTCTTCCATGTTCCTTTTTCCTCTTGCCTTTTCCTGCTCCGAATCAGACCACAAAGGGTTGCAACCCTTTCTTCATCTTCTCCCCACCTATCCCACGTTGAATCTATCGCTACCCAGCCCTTTGGTCCCCTGTGCTAGCCTCGAACCACTCTGCTACTCATCGACCAGGGAGCAAAGGTGACAGAATTGGACACTGCAGGTGAAACCAGTGACCAAACAGACGGTGGAAGGACTGGCCGTCTTCCCTCTTGCCTCCTCCTGCCAATGGCTGACCGAAGTCCAGTTGGGCTCGCTCTGGCTCTGTCTTCACTGGGAGTTGAGGGCCAGAGAACTGGCTTGCCCTGTGCTCAGGGGGAGATAAGAGGAATGCTCTGCTGATAACTGGCTGGGACCAGGAGAAGCGAACGTCAGCTCCCTGTGAGAGAGTCTGCCAACATCCGCCATGCCCTACATCGTTGGTGACTCTGACGTCACTGCCTTAGGGCAGCCCAGGGTGACTCCTGTTTGACCTGGCGGCCCCTTCCACACACAGCTGTCCCTGGAAGCAGCAGCTACTCTTTGCAGAGCCTGTCCTTTGGATCGTGGCTGTTAAAGAACGCTGATTTTTCTCAAACTTTTCCACCAGAATGGTGTCCAAAAGGACCAGACCACATTCCCCCCAAGGGCCTTGGCTCAAAACAGCCAGCTCAAAAGTCCTAGTTGGATCTCAGGGCTTCTGTTTATCTAAAACCCACACATAAATTTTGCATTCTATTCCATCATAACTGTGTTTGATACAAAAATAATATTATTTTCCTCACATTCTTTGAGTCAAATGGATGTTGCAGGAAGATGGGGCACATTTATCCCTTGGCTTTGTGGCCAAAGCAAAATGGTGACATAATGGTGCCAGCGGTGGGAGCCTAATGCAAGTGGCACAGGGCTCATGTTGCCTTAAATTTAGTCCTAGAGTAAACCTGCTACCCAACGTCAGCTGTGCAAGAAGACTCTCTGTCAGGGCACCCAGGTTGCTCAGTGGGTTAAGCATCTGCCTTCAGCTCAGGTTATGATCTTGGGGTCTTGGGATCAAGCCCCGCATTGGGCTCCCTGCTCAGCAGGGAGTCTGTTTCTTCCTCTCCCTCTGCCCCTCCCCGACACTTGCGTGCTCTCGCTCTTTCAAATAAAGAAATAAAATCTTAAAAAAATAAAAGGTCTCTGACCTTCCTTACTTCCCTTACCCAGGTGTTCTAGTTGAAGGTCCACGGTCACTTAACGACCTGAGGATGTGAACAGGGCTGGGGACGGGTTGAGGATGTGCTCCCCTGTGTGTAGGGCTCTATGGCTCTTCCTTCCAGGGACGACTTGGCTCTGTTCCCTTGAAGAGACTTGAGAGGAGTCCCATTAGTGGATTTAGGCAGTTAGTGAATCCAGGGACAGTTGGGGATGTCTGCCATATCTGGGTCCAGAAGGCCTTGTCATGCCCACAAGGCTGGCCACTTGACAGGCAGGCGTGTGGCACACAGCAGCTCCTGGCGGGGTCTGGAGGTTTCGTGCCCTGAGGAGGAGCTTCTTTGAGCTCAGGGAGCTTCCCCTTCCTGCTCCAAACCAGTCCCAAGACCCAAAGTTTCTGTCCTCCAAATGCTTCTCAAATCCATTTCATTTCATTCCCCCCCACCCCCTTTCATTGTGAAGTCATTGAGATACAGCACAGTGTAAGTTTTAGATGGACAGTATGACAACTGGACTTCTGCATATTGTGAAATGACTTTCACAGCAAGTTTAGTTAACATCCATCGTCTCATATGGCTATATAAACAAAGAAGAAAAAGAATGTTTTTTCCTTGTGATGAGAATTCTTGGGATCTACTCTTTTAGGAACTTTCAAACACACCATATGGCAGTATTAACAATGGTCACTGTGCTACACCTTAACTCCTCAGGACTTAGCTCACCCCTAACCAGAAGTTTGTACCTTTCAACTACCTACATCTAATTTTCCCTCCCCGCCCCCCTGCCTCTGGTAACCACAAATCTGTTCTCTTTTTATGAGTTCTTTCCTTTTGTTCCCTCCTCCTTCCCATCCTCTCTCTTTCCTTCCTTCCCCCCTTTCTTCTTCTTTTTTTTTAAGATTTCCACATGTGAGATCACGGATTGTATCTTTTTGTCCGACTTATCTGACTTAGCATAATGCCCTCCAGCTTCATCTATGTGGTCACAAATGGTAGAATTTCTTTTTTATGGCTGAATAATATTCCCTTGTATCCCTACACCACATTTCCTCTACCCATTCAACTGTCAGTGGACTGTCAGGTTATATTCCATATCTTGGCTCCTGTAAATAATGCTGCAGCGAACATGGAGATGCAGATATCTCTTTTGTCCAGATATATTCCCAGAAGTGGACTTCATATGATATCATGTGATATTCCTATTTTTAATTTTTTGAGGACCTGTTATACGGTGGAAACAGTGTAGAAACATAGTGGCTGTCCCAGTTTACAATCCTACCAGCAGTGCATAAGGGGTCCGATATCATCTCTTTCCTTTTCAGTGACAGCCCTTCCAACAGGTGTGACGTGATATCTCATGGTGGTTTTGATTTGCAGGTCCCTGGTGATTAATGACATTGAGTACCTTTTTATGGACCTGTTGGCCATTCATAGGTCTTCTTTGGAAAAATGTCTATTCAGGTCCTTTGCCCATTTTAATTAAAAAAATTATTTGTGGGTTTTTTTGTTGTTGTTTTGTTTTTTGTTTTTTTTGTTTTTTGCTATCAAAGCACTTGAATTCTTTATACATTTTTTATATTAGCCCACCATGGTCTACAGGTATTCTTTCCTATTCCCATAGATTGTATTTTAATTTTGTTGACATTTTCTTCAAAATAATCTTTGAATCTTATCTCAAGATCTTATCTTATTTTTTGGTTTAAAACTCTTTAAATCCTCTCTCCCTAGAATCCAGACAAAGTCCAACTGGTCTGGCTATCTCTATCCTCATCTCTTTCCTCTTTCTAGACTCTGACATCCTTTTCTTTTTTCTGTCAGAAACTTTGCACATGCTATTCCCTCTCAATATAGAACACTTTTCCCCTCATCCCAGTCATGTGCCCCATTCTTCTCCCCCAACAGTCTGACTCTTAATCATATGTCCTCTTACTCATCCTGCACATTCCTGTCTCTCATGCTCCAGGCCTGGGGGAAGTTCTTCTTCAGGCTCCCAGAGTACCTCTCCTCACAGCTGGGTGAGGAGCTTGTGTGGTGTGATGCGGTGTCCTCTTCTCTCAAGGGTGGGCCACAACAAATCAGGAAGCAGAAAAGACCTGGCCTTTGTGTCTCAACCCCAAGCCCTCAGGGGAACTACAAGGATCGGGGAGTGAAAAATAGGGGAAACATTAAAAAAAAAAAGTAAGCCTATTAAAAGATGCTCAACATCATTAATTATTAGAATCATTAGGGATATGCAAGCCAACACTACAATGAGATATGATCGCACACCCATTAGCATGACTACTATCCAAAACCAAACAAACAATACAACAAGTACTGACTTAGAGAAGCTGGAACCCTTGTCCACTGTTGGTGGGAGTATAAAATGGTGTAGTAGTGGGTGGCTACTTTGGGTGGCTCAGTTGGTTAAGGGTCTGCCTTTGGCTTAGGTCATGATCTCAGTGTCCAGGGACGGACTCTCCTGTATTGGGCTCCCTGCTCAGTGAGGAGTTTTTTTCTCCCTCTCCCTCTGCCTGCCACTCCCCCTGCTTGTGCTTTCTCTCCCTGCGTATCAAATAAAGAAATAAAATCTTTTAAAAAAGTGACATGGTAGCTGTGGAAAACAGTATTGCCGTTCTTCCAAAAATTAAATAGAATTACTGGAAAAAGCAATTTCATTTTTGGATATCTACCCAAAAGAACTGAAAACAAGATCTTCAATTGAGGTTTGTACACCCATGTTCATGACACTATTATTTTTTAAAAATATTATTTATTTATTATTTGAGAGAGAGAAAGAGAAAAAGAGAACATGAGCAGGGGGAGAAGCATCATGAGATCATGACCTGAGCCGAAAGCAGAGGCTTAACCCACTAAGCCACCCAGGCACTTCTCATAGCAGCATTGTCCACAATGGCCACAATAGGGAAGCAACCCAGCGTCCATTAATGGATGAACAGATGAGCAAATGTCGCCTATCCTCACAATGGTATATCTGTTAGCCTTAAAAAGGATGGAAATTATGTAGTATACTATAATATGAATGAATCTTGAGGATGTTAAATAAAATAAACCACCAAAAAAAATATAAATACAGTAGGATGCCAATTATATGAGGAGCTTGGAATAGTCAAATTATAGAGACAGAAAGTAGAACAGTGGTTGTCAGGGACAGGGGTGAGGAGGGCATGGGGAATTATTGTCTAATGGGTACAGAGTTTCAGATTTATAAGACAAAAAGAGTTAGGTGATGGATAGCAGGGATGGTTGCTCTACAACATGAACTGTACGCTTCAGAATGGTTGAGGTGATACATTTTATGTTACGTGTGTTTTACCACAATAAACAGAATAGTGGGAAAAAATGTAAAGAGGTCCCCTCTCCACCTGCATGGTAGACTGTATTTTCCAAAAATGGCCACAGACCAGTTGCTTCCCCACATGCTCTTCCAGAAGAAGTGGTCTCAATTTCCTCATCCCACAGAAACTGGGTGGGAGCTTGGGAATGCCTGGATGGACAGAAGGCAGCGCGAGTATCCTGTGTGGCTTCCCAGGCTAGGCCGTACGGGGCAGCGCAGCATCTATCTCCCCTCAGGGCTCACGCTTGCCCAGCAGCCAGTATGTCATGAGCAAGCTTAGGTCACATGGAGGTGTGGTAGGTCTCAACCAACAGTCCGTTCCAGACACAAGCAAGCCAGTGACTGTAGATGACCCACACAGCCTTCAAGCCACTCGAGGTTGTAGGTGGAGCTCTCTCTTTCCAGACAGAACTGGGATCGCTTGTTGACATGTTTACGTCCTGGGATCCCTTGTTGACATGTTTACGTCCTTGACCCCATTCCTCATTGACTGGGTTGCCCGTGACTCCTCAGATCCAGAATAATTCCTGTTACAGACAAGACACTCAACAAATACATGTCAATGAGTCTATGAAAAAATGGTGAATGAATGAAACCCAAAGCCCATCATGGATTTTTCGGAAAAGTGTTGGTCATTTCTTCAGAGAACATTCATCCAAAGTCAGGCTGGGAGACTTACTCCTTTTACGAATGAGGACACTGAAGTCCAGAGAGATGTAGTCACTGGCTCAAGGTCTCATATCCAGTGGGTGGCAGAGCTGATCTAGGACTCACTCTCCAGGAGCCTGCTCCATGCTCCCCACTGGCCCTGACTGCCACTAGGCCACCCAGACCCTGGAAAGGACTGGAAGACAGTCCTCACTGTCTCAAGTCATGATTTGCCCAAGTCTACTGACTGGTGTGGTCCCAGTCCCTCCAGGGCAAATAGCAAATACAGAGAAATTATCTGAAAGGGAGCCCTTGAGAGCTAGTTACTGGGACCAGGAGGAGGTGCTGCATATAATAGGAATTGAATTGAAATAAACACCAAAATAAATATGTAATTACAAACTTCTAAGTACTATAGAAAAAGGTTTTGGGGGCGATGTGAGAGCTTTCAAGCGGGGTCATGCCTTCCTTTTGGTAAGGTCTCTGAGGAGATGGCAGTGACAGGTATGGGGTTGAGCATGTGGGACAGAGTGAGGGGAGAGCCTACATGCTGTTCTAGGCAGAGGAAACAGTTTATGCAAAAACTTCAGAAAACCGAGCTTGTCTGAAGGACGAAGAGAGGGTCAGCGTGACCTTTGCTGAGGGAAGAAGGCTCTGTATGACAGCGACACAGAAAACAAGCCTGATGAGGTAGGCAAAGACCAGACCAGTGGTGCCCTGGGCTTCTTGTCGTCTGGCTAAAGCACTATATTTCCCAGCTTCCCCTGGAGTGAGATGTGATCTTGTGACAAACTTCTAGCCCTTGAAATAGAAGCCCATTTTCTATTAGAAATAGAAATAGAACCAATAGAACCAAACCATTTCCAAATAGAACCAAGTTCCTGGTTCTTTAAGAAATCTCTTTGAGGGGCGTCCGGGTGGCTCAGTGGGTTAAGCTGCTGCCTTCAGCTCAGGTCATGATCTCAGGGTCCTGGGATCGAGCCCCGCATCGGGCTCTCTGCTCAGCGAGGAGCCTGCTTCCTCCTCTCTCTCTGCCTGCCTCTCTGCCTACTTGTGATCTCTCTCTGTCAAATAAATACATAAAATCTTTGAAAAAAAAAAAAAGAAAGAAAGAAATCTCCTTGAAAGTGTGGGGAGTGTGGAGCAACTTTCTTCCTCTTCCTCTTTCCTGAGTGAGCATGAACAATATGGCTGGAGCTCACGTGGCCCTCCTGACCAGGAGATGATTAGAAGGTGATGATCTCAACTGCTTAGCTTCAGAAACTCAAAGGAGAAATCTGATTTAGAGATGAAAATTTGAGAGAGGTCAAGCTGTGGTTGGTTGTTGAAATCTTGGCAGGCACTGATGGCCTAGGGGGAAAATATGGAATGAGGAAAAAAAGATGGCCTAAGGATGAACCTTGGGAAAAACCAACATTTGCAGAAAATAGAGCTGGTCTGGGATGGCAGCTAGGACTCCAGTTAAAGTTTCTAGGCTCCAAGGGCCCTACTGCAGGAGCTCCAACATCTCCCTCTGGAATTCTGTTATCTGTAGCTGACAACATTCTCAGGGGGCTTCTCAGTCCCAAGGGGCTGGGGGCGGAGGTTAACAATGGGGTGAGAGGAGACTGGAGCCCTATAGTCTCATCTGCCCGCAAATCTCATGACCATAGGTCATTGTTGTAACTGGTATGGCACATTCCTCTCTCTGAATATCTCTAAGGATTTCACTAATTGTCCACCTGCTCCCCCAAGCTCAGAATAATGGGTGCTTGGTTGCCTGCATTTGAGTAGCTAAGTGTTCACCAGAAGCGAAACTTTACCTGACAAAGGTCAATCATCCTCCATTTCAGGAAGGAAAGAAAGAGGGAAAGAGGGAAGGAAGGGAGAAGGTAGGAATGTAGGAAGGAAGAGAAAAGAAGGAGGAAGGAAGGAAAAGAGGAAAGTATAAAAGAAGGACAAAAATAAAGACAAGACGGGGCACCTGGGTGGCTCAGTGGGTTAAGCCTCTGTCTTCAGCTCGGGTCATGATCTCGGGCTTCTGGAATCCAGCCCTGCATCGGGTTATCAGCTCCGCGGGGAGCCTGCTTCCCCCTCTCTCTCTGCCTGCTCTCTGCCTACTTGTGATCTATCTCTCTCTGTCAGATAAATAAATAAAATCTTAAAAAATAAAACAAAACAAAGAAAAAATGACTATCCTGCTATACCTGAGAAGTGTGTCTAGGTGAGCAGCAGGAAATCCAGCAGAGAATAGCCACACACGTGCCAGTGTGTTATGAGGGACAAGGAAGATGAGGCTGGAAAGTGTAGCTGAGTCTAACAGCTGATTGTTTCCCCCCAAAATTTGTATGTTGAAACACTGCCTCCAAAGTGATAGTATCAGGGGTCAGGGCTTGGGAGGTGCTTTGACTATGAGGGTAGATGTTGTGTGAATGGGATTAGTGCCCTTGCAAAGGATGCTGGAGAAAGCTCCCTGTCCCTACCCACCACATGAGGATACAATGAAAAGATGGCATCTATGAACCAGGAGCGGGCACTCACCACACACCAGCACCTTGATCCCAGACTTCCCAGCCTCCAGAACTGAGAGAAATAAATTTCTGCCGTTTCTAAGTCCCCTAGTCCATGGTATTTTGTTATAACTGCCTGAGCTGAATAATACACTTGACTTAACAGCCTGGAGGTCTGTCCTCAAGGAAAAACACTTTGGGTCTGACTCTGCACTGGGAAGAGTTAGGAGAAGCAGGGTCAGGGGCTGTCTCTGGGGGCACTCTGGGGCAGGGTGGAGACCCAGGGCTTTAATGCCAGGTGGGCTGAACAGAAGCCTGGCTGGACGGAACCCCTGGTATTACCACCTCGGTGAAATGAACTGATGAGTCCAGGCATATGGCAGGTGTTGAGGACGTTGGCACTTCCTTCCTTCCCACATTTTATACTAGAGATGCCCATGGGCAATTCACGTTCTCTGGGCCTTGGTTCTTGTTTCTGAAATAAAATGCCCAGCTCCATTGCCTCTCTTCCTCCAGCAGGTTAGTCTAGAAATGTTCTTGTGGCTATGGCAGACAGAGCCAGAGCCAGACATAGAAAGAGAGAGAGAGGGAGAAGCTCAAACTCTTAAGTACTGTTTGAGCCTTTGTGGGCCTCTCATTTGCTAACACCCCATTGGCCAAAGCAAGTCACACAGAGCGTGGGAAAGCATTGCAGAGTCAGCCTGCAAATGGGAGAGATCCAGGAAAAGATGAAGACTTGGGGCCACTTTTCAGTGATGGCAAGCATCACAGGGCCAGGGGTGAGTAAAATATTAGAGTGTCCCATGAGTCCCCCCTTCCTTCCCATTTCCCAGAACATGGGACAGCTGACAATTTGGGGAAGCCGAGCTGGAGTGCTAGGAGAGGAGTAGCTCAGTGCTGGGAAGAGAACCAATAGTTAAGATTAAGTTTAGCTGTCAGGGACAGAAAATCCCAAATAGCAGTGGGTTAAATGAAGTGAAGGCGTATTTCTTTCTCTGGTAAACCAAGCCCAGAGGGAAGCAGCTCAGGGCTGGTGTGGTTGCACCATGTTTAGGGCTGTAGTCCTCCTAAGGAGTCAGTCTACTTTCTTAACACAGCTCTCAGCTCATGGTCCTAAGAGGCCTCAGGCTTCTACCATCATGTCTAGAATATTCCAACAACAGGAAGAAGTAAGAACTGAAAAAGGGAATACTCCTTTCCTTTAAGGACAACTCCTAGAGGCTGTGCACACAAAGTGTCTCTATCCAGTTGCCATTCATGGTGGCCATTCACCCCTTCTGACAGAGTAATGGCGTTTTTAACGGACTATATACCTGGTCGACTAACGTGGTCATGTGATATAGTCATGTGACTGACTTCCAAATAATACAGTGTGAATAGAAATGATATTTACAGCTACTAGTTGTGACCTGAAAGGGAACAGGTATGACCTTTTTCCTTTCTCTCCTTCCCACTGGCTGGGATGTGGATGTGATGGCAGGAACTGCAACAGCCATGCTGTATGATGAGATGAAGGCCTTATATTGAGAATGATAGAACAAGATAGAAGGGTCATAGACAACCTAGTAGGCCTTTATATGAAACATAAATACATTTCTCCATTAGTTAGATCACTAACATTTTGCATCTCTGTTTCAGTAGCAAAACAACACCGCACCTAGTATACAACTCTTAGTTCTTTTTTTTTTTTATGATTTTATTTATTTAGAGAAAGAGAGAGAGATCACAAGCAGGGGGAGCAGCAGGCAGAGCGAGGAGCGACACCCCGCTGAGCAGGGAACCATATGTGGGACTCAATCCCAGGACCCAGAGTTCATGACCTGACTTGAAGGCAGACACTTAACCTACTGAGTCAAGCGTCTCTACAACTCTAAGTTCTTATCATAAGGCTGCACTGCCTCAAAGAAATGAAGTCTTTATTCTGGGAAGCCATTACTGGGAAAGAGCAGATGCTAGAGGAAACCCACCAGTTCTAGACGTTGGAGGAATAATGACAACAGTCACAGTGTCTGTCTACTGGGAGTCAGGCTCTGTGTTGGCCACTTTGCCTCCATGTCCTTCTGGAATCCTCATAGCCTCCTGAGGGCAGGTATTAGAGTCCTGGCTTTAGAAGTAGAAGACTGAGACCCAAAAAGTTATGTGACCTGACCAAGGTCACACAGATCTGGGGAGTAAAACTGGGATTCAGGGTCAAGGTCCTAAACCAGTGGTTCTTAAAGTGTACTTCCTGGACCAGTAGCTTCCACATAGGAACTTGTATGAAAAGCAGATTGTCCTAGAAATCACATAGATCAGGGACTGGGCCAGCGATCTGTGTTCAAACAAGCCCTCCAGGGGCTGTGGGTGCATAGTCAGGTCTGAGGACTACTCCTCTGAGCCGAATCTGGAAACAGCACCCACTAGTCTTTACCTTCTCCTTCCCCAGACAAACCCCACCACCAAGGGAGAGTTCACCCTGACCAGATCCAAGCTTTCGTTCATCTGCCATCCCTGCCACTGGAACTTAGCTTAGCTGATATAGGCAGGGTCTCTGCCAGATGGGAAATGACTCTGCCTTCTCCTAAGAGATGCCTGAAGCAGGTTGGTGGGGGGGGGGCGCTGTAGTTGTGGTGTCAGGCCCTGGATGTAGTTATGTAGTTTTGGGGTGGAAGGGGGAGATTTGCACAATCTTGTAATCAAGGCTTCCTAGGCATCTGACATTTCCCGTTGAATGCACAGCATCGTTTGTTCTCTCTCTGTCCCACCTGGTCCTGGGGCACTATGGGCTAGCATGTAGTTGGTTTTCAGTGGCAAGTTGTGGGGTAGGAGGGCTGGGAGTCTATGGCCTAGGCTTCGAGGAGTTGGGCATTTCATGGGCAGGAGTGATGGTGATGACGATGACAAGGACCATCCTGTCTGTAATATTTGTTCCTAGTGAGGCCATTTTCTATGCTCATTTTATATACTGACGCATTTACTCTTAGAAACGTTTGAGTGAGGTGGTGTCATTATCCCCACGTTAGATGAAGGAACGGGGAGGTTAAGCAAGGCGTCTGCTGTCACACATCTGGTAAATAGTGGAGCTGGGCTCCGAACTCAGATGCTGCGGCTGCACGACCAAGCGCTTACCCACTGGGCTATTCAGCCGCCAAATGATAGTAAAGATGTTTATGTTCCAGGCACTGTTGCAAGTGTTGCAAGTGTTTTGCATATAAAAAAGTGGGACACTCTTACCATGGTGACAACTGAGATATTTCCAGCAGACACTTGGCATTGGTGGATTAAACATTTGTGGTTTGGGTTATTTTTTATGGCTCCGTATGTGTGGGTGTGCGTATGTGCGCACACGTGTGTGTACGTGCACGCGCGTGCCCATCTGTTTGCGTGGGTGTGCATGTGTGCCTCTCACCAGAAGTGGGAAAGCCAAGGCCAAGATTGTCGCTCTTCCCGCGGTGTCATGTTCTAAAATGAACCTGTGCATCACACTTGTGGTTCCCGGGGAAAAATAAACCAATCCCCACTACCAGTCAAAACAACAATATTTGTGCAGCTCTGGTAATAACCACTAGAACCCGCCCTCCTTCTGGCTTGCTGGCAGTGCCTTGCTCTCTGCTCTCTCTCACTCTCAGGGCCCCTGCAGCTCCTTTTCTTGGGCTCACAGCAGCTGCTGGCTCAGGGCTGGCCTCCTCTGGGAAGTCTTCCCAGATGGCTCATGCCTCCACTCTGGGCAGGACTCAGTTCCTGAGAACTTGATACTGCCTTGTTCTCACTCTCTTCCTTGGACCTCTGTGAAGCGGGACTCTGTGGTTCTCCCTCTACCCCTGTGATTGAGCTTTTTGCATCTCTGTTTCTTTTTCTCCTCTCCCCAGGTTCAGTTCTTCCTTTCTCTTTCTCCTTTCCTTTCCTTAATTTTTCCTTCCCTTCATTCCCCTTCCTTCCTTTTCTTTGGCATCGCTTTCTAGCCCTACCCATTCCTGCTTCTCTGCCTTTGCTCTTGAGGTTTTTTCACATGGCCTGCCTTCCCTCTTCCTCACCTGTCAACCAGGGACCTGCTTAAGCCCTTACGCCTTGATCCAGCCTTTCCTGATGCCCACAGGCATCTGACCATGTCAGTTCCTCCACTGACTGGCCATGAATCAGTCCCACTAACTCAAGCATTTGAATTTTTCTGGACTTCTTTGGCATTCATTGAAACATTTATTGTTTGCCCATCCCGGGCGAGGCCTACTTCCTGCTTTGCCTAGAAAACTTGTATTCATGCTTCAAAGCTCACCCGGGAAATATCTCCTCCTGCTCTGACCCCCTATCCCACAGCAGGGGCAGGTGCCTCCTCTGCTCCCATGTCTCCTGCCCAGTCCAAGTGTAGTTAACATGTACATGTTACGCGACAGCACCCTGCCTGCTTGGCACTGACATGTTCCCATGTACTCTGCAGATTTCTGCCACATGTGCCGGGCAGGAAACACCTCCCTCTCAGGCAGCAGCCTCACATGGTGAGAAATGGGAGTGATGGTCATATGCCTCCATTTCCTTGCCCCTAGGGATGGGCAGCTCTGAGGCATGCTCCAGCCAGAGTTCTGCATTGAGCTGGAGCCCCAGAGCCCAGCAGCCCTCCCCAGCCTGTCAACTCTCTGGGTCTCTCTCCTTTTCTTCCCATGGTTTTCTTCTTTACTGGTGCTCTTTGGAGCCATGTCCCCAGTCACCTACTTCACACCCAGATCCTGCCCCATGATCTGCTCCTGGGAAACTCAGACCAACAAGGTAAATTGTATAGAGCTGACTTCATGTAGGTGCTTTCTAGGTTCTGGATTTGCATGAACTCATTCCCTCTACACCACGGTTTTCCTCCGGAGGCAGACGCTATTGGCACATAGGGGGACACTGAGGCATGGGGAGGTTAAGTAGAGCGAACAACTGTCCCACTCTTCCTAGGAGTAAAGGGTGCCTTCAGAGATAGCACTTTCCTAGGGCAGTGACCAGAGAACTGGGACCCGTTGGCCACCTCAAGTTGAAGCGGCTTGTCCACGGGTATATAGGTGTTGAGTTGGCAAGATGGGATTGAAGCCAGGCAAGGGCTCCAGGGACCAGCTCCGGACCACCTGCAGAGCAGGAGCTGCACTGCATTGTGGGCCTTTTCCAGAGACTGTCTCTCCAGGTGGCGAGGAGGAGGGAGTGGGTGGTGGTGGGTCATGCTTTGCACTTGTCCGTGTCTCTAAGGTTTGCACTGACAACTTGTTTGTTGTTTGAGATAGATGCTGTGGAATATAAGAAAACAAATGAATGAGACCAGCCCCTGCACTCAGCTAGTCAGATGGGGGAGTCATGGAGCTCCCGGTCTGACAAGGAGTTTCCTGTGGGGAACAGGGTCTGCTCCTTCTTCCCCAACTTCTCTGCGTGGCCCAGAATGTGGTTGAGGGGAGCTTTTCCTCCCTTCCTTCATGTTGCTGTCCCCAGCCAGGCAGAGGCAGGCAAGGGTGACAGGGTATGCCTGGGCCCTGGCCTGGGTTTCCACTCTTGTTACCCAGAGCCAGAGCTGGAGCCTCTCCTGGATCAGGGAGGCTGGGTGGATTCCTCCATGATTTTAATTCAGTGTTTTGAGCTTCCATCTCCCAGCTGGACTGCAGTCTGGTCCAGGGAGGGGGTGGGAAGTGGCTGATGAACTGGGCGCTTGGATCAGTTGGGTCTTTGCCGGAAGCAGATGGTACTTCCTGAGGGTTCATTGCAGAAAGCGTAATGAAGGGAGCATGGAGAGTGTGGGCAGGCCTAGGTGATGGTGCAGCTCTAGGGACTAGAGACCATGGGGAGTCATTACCACCCCGGGTCCTGAAGGGGTGCGGTGGGGGGGCACTCTTACTAGAACCATAGTCAGTGTTGCTACCCTGGGAAGGGCGCCAGCAGGACAGGCGCTGTGCCCTTAGGGAAGGAGCACAGCACTGCCAAAGCCAGGGCCTGCTGGGAGAGGGGGCAGGCACTCTGACTCCTCTCCCCTCTTCCCCTCCCATCACTTGCGCTCTTGGGCCTCAGCAAGGCAGAAGCCAAAGACCAAAGGAGCCTGGGAGACTCAGTCCATGGGGCTCAGACCCTGTCCCCTGCCGGAGAGGTTCAGAGGTTCGGAGAAAGTCTGAGAGTGCTTGGGGAGAAGGAGCCAAAACAGATTATCCAGGAGTGCTCACACCCACCCCTCAGGGAAGTGACCTGACCCAAGAGGTCGGCCAGTGGGCGGAGTGGAAGCCGCTCCTCCAACACACACAGGAACCCTCTCACTTTACACACTGTCTCCGGCCACACAGAGCTTTGGCTAATGTACTTCCTCCATCCCCACCTCACTTCCTGTCCCTCCCAAGTCCACTGGAGGCCAAAGGGTGGGAGGGTCTGGAAGGTCTTCTCAGAGGCAAGGGTGCAGAAGGGCTCCATGAGCTGCCTGATGAAAGAGGGTGGGGCGGGGGAGAGCTTCAGGCCAAGAGGAGAAAGGGAGGGGAACAAATATTTCTGAGCCCTACCATGTAGCAGATCCAACTCGGGTGCTTCCTCATTCATTACTCACTCCCCTACACTCATCCAAACATTCCTGAGGAGGGTATCAGCGTTTCCATTTTAGGCTCAGAGATGTTATGTGACTTCTCAAATGTTGCACAGCAAGTAAGTAATTGACAGAGTCAGGATATAGATTCATGTCTGCCCGAATCCAGGGAAGAGTGAGATAAAAGTTGGTCTGAAAAGATGTGGAAAGGTTGGAATGTGGGTAAAGGCTGGACAGGATCCCAACCCCAGAACCAGGCAGGGGCAGGGGGCTCAGTGGCTGATGGGTAGTGAGTCTGAATGATTTTGCTTTCACACTCCTAGATAATATGCTGGTGTGGCAGGGGGAGTATCCCTAGCTCCCCACAAAAGCCATTACTGGGGTGGGAGGTCTCTAATTCTGGTTGCCCTTCTTGGCTCCAGGTCTTCCCAAGACTGCCATGGGGATTGGGAGGGGTGTTGTGACTGGAGTCAGGGTGGGCTAGGAATCTTGGGCAAAGACCCTAGGAATGGGCTGAGGTGGCCTTGTAGGAGGGAGATTGCTATTTCCTTAACCCCAAGGAACAATTTTAACTGGAGATGAGTTTTGGTTAGCAAAGGGTGAGAGGGGTAGGACATAACAGGGTACAGCACAGTATATGGGGGAGAAGGAGGGAGAGTCAGTGGGGCCAGGGCCCAGCATTGAGCATCTAGGGTGTGGGGGTGGGAGGGACAGTAGAGTGGTGAGCCCAGAGACCATCAGTATGGGTGGTTTAGGGAGAGCACAGGGGGGCTGTCAGCGGGTCAGCTTAGGGTCAGTGCTCTCTGGGCCTGGAGCCCAGGGGTGGGGAGCCAGTGAGGTAAGGGTAGAGGGAATTGGGGATGGGGAGAGTCTCAGCATAGATGTTGTCCAGACTGGGGGGGTCCTCTGGTTCCTACTGAGTCTAGCCTTTTCTGGCCCGGCTCCTAAAATGAATGGAGACCCCTCTCACAGCCAGGCTGCCAGTGTTGGAGGGGCCCTGAGGGAAGGACCTAGGGAACTTTGTGTGCCTGTGAGTCTGTGTGTGTGTATGCATGTGAAGGAGGGAGGGAGAGAGAGAGAGAGATAGAGATAGAGAGAGAGAGAGAGACACAGACAGAGTGAGACTTCCTTGGACCTAAATGCTTAAGACAGTCCAGGAGATGGGTGGGACCCGGAACTGACCTGAGACATGGTCAACTAGAGCAATCTAGTCAAAAACTGAGGACTAGAGCCAGTAAGATGCAGACTCTCTGAAGCTAGCCTCATCTTGTACAGATGAGTAAACTGAGGCACAGAAAGGGAAGTGGCTGATCAACACCCCAGAGGGCTTAAAGGGAGGGTCTCCCGTTGGGGACCAGGCCCTTATTCTCCTGCTCACCCACACGATTGGAGGCTGCCTTTGCTTTGCATCTAGTGAAAATGTCAATTTCCCCCTCTTAGAACTGCATTACAGAGAAGTCCCTTTCTGGGAGTTGATGGGAGAAGTAAATAACTCAGTAGGAGCAAAGTGCTTACAAAAAACAGTGCCTGGCCCATAAGCACCCCATATATGTTAGGAAATCATGATGATGTCCGTGATGATGACGTGGTAATGACGAATATCGCTGGTTTAAAGGAAACCACCATGTGATAGTCCGATCTTGCCCTGGCCGCGCTGCGGCCACAGAACTGGACAGCCTGTCGTGAGCGGAGATAGGGCAGCCCCTGGTGTGAGGGGCCCACCTGACCTTCTGCCTTGTGCGAGCAGCGGAGGCCGGTCCTCTGACCCCGCGTTTACACACTGGACACGCACTTCCCAGCCTCTGCCAGGAGGATCCTCTATGACTCATGCGTGTCCAGACCCCCTCATGCTGGCCAGCAGCGTGATGGTGTCATCCTGGAAGCCCCCCCGGGCGGGGCTGAGTCCTGCGTCACCGCCTGGCCCAGCCCTAAGCCCCTAGAGGGGTCAGCGGAGGCGCTGCCTGGAGCGTGGCCACTAGCCTGCCCAGCCCTGCCCCCTGCCTTGTCCCCGGGCCCGCTGTGGGACGCCAGAAGCTGAGATGCGCACCTCGCCGCCACCTCCTCGGGGATGACGCACACCCTGCTGCTACTTGACACACTCATGGAAGCCTGGGCCATCAGCCGGGCTCTTATCTCCCTTTGCGGAAGAAGAAGAAGCCGATGCAAGATGTGAAGGGATTTGCACAGGTCACCGAGACGGTGAGCCAGGTAGGCTGGCTCCCAGCTCCGCACCCTGAACAGCCGGGCTCTGCCGCCCCGAGGGGCCGCTCCCCCTCCGCTTCAGGGCCCAGGTGGTGCGAAGGAACGAGGGACTTGGTTGCTTGGCCGCAGGCGCAGGACAGATTTCTCTGGCTGCCGCACGCCTCCCTCCCCTCTGTCTTGTCTGCGAGTGCAAGACGGCGCTGCCCGTTCTAGTCTATGGTTTCTGTGCTGAGGTCTGACTCCGTTCTGGCGCCTCTCCCAGAACCAGACCTCTCCCAGGGGCTCCCAACATGGCTTCTTGCGGCTTCTCCTCCCTCTTCACAGCGCTCGCTCCTCATCAATGTAACCACCCCACTACTCCTCTCGCTTTCTAGATTTGCGCCTTAGGTTCCAGCGACTCCTCTCTTTGGCTGTGGAGTGGACACCCGCAGGCAACTGGCCAATCAGAAGCCTTCCTCTGCCTCACTATGCGTACCACGGGCTTGTTCTTCCCCAGCCAAGGGCAGGCCTTGGGAGGACGGGTATGGGTGTCCGTGGGGGTAAAGGGCTTGATGCGCGTGAGAGGGGCTCTGTCTAAGAGTCCAGGCCTGGGAGAGAGGGCTCAAGGTGAAGCAGAATTGGCACCGTAGAAACTAACCCAGCACTGGCCTCTCTGTCTCTCCCAATTTTGAGTTACGGGCCTTCTCTCCCGAGTGTGTTAAGTACAAGGACGCCGGTTCGAAAGGGCCAGCAATCTCTTCCTCACCTCCATTTTCCTCTGCCCAGCCTGTGGGCCTTAGGAAGAGGGCATGGACCCTGTTGTTTACCTGCTGGTGTTTGCTTCTGGGTCTGGCCTTGGTCCACTTAGGGCCAGGCCAGATGGCGTAAGCTGGATGGTGTAACAACCCCTCCTTCTTTCTTGGCCAAAAGGCTGCCCCTGACCCACTTCCAGGAGGGCTCTGAGGCCGAGGTTTTTGTCCACAGGGAGAGGCCCACATGGAGCCCCCAGGGTTCCTGTGCCACCACATGTAGCGCAGTGGAAGGGAGTCAAAGTCACAGGTATCCAACAAGGGCAGGAACCCAGGTGCCCACGGCGACCCTCAGGTGTGGCTAGTACTGCCACAGTACTGGGGCTCCTGGCTGGGCTCCGGGACCTCGGTATGATAGAGAGTGTGCCACCTTAGTAGCATCCTACATGAGAGTCAGAAATGCTCAGGGTGAGACTATCTACATACTGAATTACATCCACAAAGCCTACCTGGCTTCACAAACTGTGATTGGAGTCCTCAAATGCAGTGGGGCAGGGTGAAGCAGGAGGAGCCCACTGGCCTGCCCCTGGCTCCCCACCCCCCACCCCTTCCCGGTGTGAGAAAGTCCTAGGGCAAGGATTCTGCAGCCAAACTGGAACCAGCTACCGCTGGTTATTTCAGCCCTGATAATGATCTGCAAATCTTTAGTGAGTTTACCTAGAAGTTCTCTGGAGGTGGAGGAGGCCTTGTACTTCTGCCTTCAGTCCATCCCTTCCACCACGGAGTCCTGGCCAAACTCATCTGGGAAACAAACATCTCGCTGTGTATGTTCCCGACTCAGATGCTATCTTTATCTCTGGGTATGTATGTCAATTAGAATTAGCTGCGGCTATGAGTGACAGAAAAGTCCAAACAATACAATAGTCATTAAGACTGACATTTATTTCTCTCTCACATAAATGATGTCTGAAGGTATTCAGTCCAGATTTGTTGTGGTAGCTCTGCAACCATCCATAGAAAGAACCCGGGCTCTTTCTATCTTACTGTGGTAGCTCTTTCTATCTTACTTATGGTAGCTCTGCAATCCACCATAGAAAGAACCCAGGTTCTTTCTGTCTTACTGTATCACCAATCTCAAACGGCCTCAACCTCATGGTGCAATGTGGTTGCCAGAGCTCCAGCCATGGTATCAGCATTGCAGCCAACTAGAAAAAGGAAGTAGTGAAGAGGAGCATACCTCCCTGCTGCGAAAAGTCACATTCATTAAGTCACACAGGATACTTCTCTGTGGATTCTATTGAGCAGAATTTAATCATATAGCTGCAAATAGCCTCAAAGGGAGATTAAAAAAAGGAACTTAGTCTTTACTCTGGGTGGTCATGTGCTAAGCTTAAAACCAGGGGTCTTGGTGCTGAGGAAGAAGATGAACACATACTGGAGTAGAACTAGCTATCCTTTCCACAGCATGAGACCTGAGTAGAGGGTTCTGAATGCTGTGTGATTCCCATAGGCTCCTCCAGATGGCAACCTGGCTGTGGTAAATGGGGTTCTGCCTCCCCATCCAGGCTCTGCCTCCAGCTTCGGGGCTGGAAGTTCTCTTTGGAGCTGTGGTGGTAACAGGAATAAGATCTCCCTGGCGCCTCCAGCAGGGAAAGGGTGAGTTTGATGATCAAGGCCAGCCATGCCATCCCAAAGAGGATCCATAGGGACACTGTATTCTTGTACCACAGTGGGTACCTCCGGGAGGGGTCCATCCCTGTGGGGAGAGGCAAGGTCAGAGGATGGAGGCCTTGGAAGGTCATAATCAAACAGAAACAGACACACATGGCTTGATGCATCTGAGCAGAATAAGGGAAGTTCAAGGTTCAAGTTCGAGATTGTTGGCTTTATGGCCACCTCTTTAGGCCTCTAAGAAGCCTCCCTGGGTTGACACCTTGGGTTTGGAAGCTCAGTTTCCTCTTAAAGGGCTTTCTGACAGACTCTGTGGTCTATCCCAGTGGTTCTCAAAGTGGATTCACTGGACCAGAAGCATCAGCATCACCTGAGAGTTTGCTAGAAATGTAAATGGTCAAGCCTCTCTAGCTACCAATTGCAAACTCTGGAGGCAGGTCCGGCAATCTGTGTTTTAATAAGTCTTCCAAGAGATTCGAATGCCCTCTCTGTTGTTTGCCTGTCTCTGTGTTTGGTTTCCTCATATCTAAACAGAGGCAACTTGCCAGGAGCCTTAGGAAGAACAGATGGAACCAGTGGAGTTTGTATCCTGCCTCAGTTCTTGCTAGCTGTATGACCTTCATCTGTCTGAATGTTCCTCACCTGGGAAATGGGGAAGATGATTATTCTGCAGGCCACGGGCTTTTGGGATGAAATCATAAACTCTTCTCCCAATGGCCTTATCTACTCCTCTGGCCTTGATTTGCACACCTCTTCCTGCTGAGTGCTGCGCTTGTCACTCTGGAACTTCCCCTTTCTCCATCTAACAATCAGTCCTGCCCCAGGGCCTTTGCATATGTTGCCCTCCCTGCTCACAGTGCTCTTCATTTCCGATTCCTCTTGGCCTAGTTGACTTCCCCTCATCCTGCAGATAGGTCTCAGCTAGCCCTCACTCCCAGAGATGAGGCTGAGCCCTTCTTTGTCACACTCTCTCCCAGCCCCTGTGCTCTGCTGAGTAAACTGCTTATTCTCTCTGGGCCTTGGCTTCCTCCTGTATAAAATAGAGAAAACAAGAGGTCCACCTTCCAGGACTGGGTCCAAATATCTAAGGTTTTCAGCAATGTGCCTGGCATATAACAGGTGACCTGTAGTTGGGTGATTGTTTTACTCACCATTAGACCCTGACACGGGTGCCCCCAACGCAGTCAGGACTCGGTCAGTAATGGTGGAGGGAAGGGACAGATGGAGGTCACTGGGAGGCTTAGCCTGCTCCATAATTTAATTTTTCCCTCTTAGCCAGGGGTCTATCTTGCTTCCCTTATCAGATCGGGTTTGTTCAAAGGGCGAGATCTGTCTTATTTCTTCAATCTCTTTTTCTGTCTTGATGTCCTGTTCCACCCACCCCTCTGTCCACCCCCATCCTGTCTGGCTGCCCCCGAGGTAGCCTTTCGTTCCTGTCATTCAAGCCTGGGTCCCTCTCCTGGGCCCCAGCTCGGGAATGAGCCGGCAGCCCTGGACTCCACCTCACCGCCTGGCGGGAGTCAGGATTGGATTAAGCTGATTGGGTTATGGGGCCAAGATTCCGCTGACGGTCCCAAATGAGATCAGCAGTGAGCCAGCTCTCCGCCCCTGCCACCTACCAGTTCGGCTTGCTCCTGGCAACCAAGGGGAGGAGGTGTCCTTCTCCCCTTTTATTTCATTGTTTTAGCCGAAATCATAAGTGGCGGGAGATCTGGCAGCTGGCAAGGCGCTCCAATGAATTGCAAATGCAATTGGGGGACGTGGGGGTGTGAGGCTGGGGAGGAGCAGGCGGCTGGGACTGGGGTGCTGCTCGGGCCACAGCCTTCGGGGGAGAAAGGGGTGGCTTGAAGACAGTACCCCCGTGGTTGCTGACACAGGGACAAGGGGCACCCCAAGTCTAGATCATGGACGTCAGCATTCCCATCCAAGGAAAGGGTTTGACCTTGTCCGTGGAGGACAGAGAAGACTGAGAGACAGAGGGCAGAGGTGGGAATGGGGTGTGTCCCCACTCAGCTGTGGAAGATTCTGCAACACAGGTGTCCTGACTTGGGAGTCTGTCCTGTTGGCTTGCCTGCTCTAGGACCTTTCCCCTCCCTGGGCCTCAGTTTCTGCTTGCAGATGAGGCAGTCAACGCTTCTCCATGTGGTCAATTGCCACAAGGCACTGTCATGCTGCAGAAGGCATCAGAGCAAGCGGCAAATGTCTGGAGATGTGGTGGAGGGGACAGCTCTGCCTGGTGCCCCTCCGTGGGAGTGGTCTGGCTCGGGGCCTAGAAGAGTTCCTCCTGTGGATCGGAACCAGACCTCCTCAGTCAGGATGTCGGTAGAAGGGCGCTCGGGGAAGTCTTTGCCCCATACTCCAGCCTCCCTGGCCCTGCCACTCCCCTGAGGGTGGCTCACGGGAAGCAGTGACCTGATCAGCCCTCCTTGCTCCCGCAGAGAGGGCTTGTGGATGTCACTGGCCCTCCCTTAATGCTGCTGGAGGCCCATTTCCAGGGTGTTTGTGTCTACAGAGAGCTGTCCCTCCTCCTGCCCAACGTGCCTCAGGGGACTGTGGCACCTGAGGACGTCCTCACAGAGATGCCCCTTCAGCCCCATAGAGGCTTCCAGGGGAGACTGCTTTCAGCTATCCCCACCCTGGACCAAACTTTGGGGGACCTGCTGATCAGTAGGCATGAAAAGACTGCAGCAAAGACTCCTGGTCCCACTTTCCCTCCCCTCTCCTTGCACTGGATACCCTCAGAGCAGCAGGCCTCCTGGATTTAGGATTACCACTGGGGCAAATCCCGAGTTTCATGCTCTGAGCTCTGGTGGTGAGGGAGGCAGGACCTGTCACATCTCACATGCGCGGGTTGAGGCTGTTCCAGCTGAGCCCCTGGTGGCCCCGGTGCAGTGTAGAAGAGGGAGGGCTCAGAGAAGAGAGAGAGGCAGGGCTTAGCCACACAAGGGGCCCTCACAGGCCAAGGCATGGAGTTTGGACTCTATCCTAAGACTATGGGAAAACACTGAAGGTTTTTAGAGGAGCTGGCTAGGTGACATGATAGCACCTGTCAATTTTAAAGGCCCCAAGGGCCAAGGCGGGGGGGACAAAGATATAGGCTGCACAAATCCACAGGTGCCGTTCCATTGTGCTCTGTGTGAATGGCAACCCCTTAGGGTTGTGCATTGCCCAATCTACGTAACCAGCCATATGTAATAGCCCTGCCTGGTCTAAGGAGATGGCCGTGGGAACAGAGAAGAGAGGACAGATCCAAGAATTGCTCTCTGAGCTGTTCGGGGGGTAGATGCGGTCCTTGGAGCCAGTGGGCTCAGCTCTCCTCAGACACATCTCTTCACTTTGAGGATAGGAATGGGACTGTACCCGGCTGGAGGAAATCTTCTCAAAGATTTCCTTCCAGAGCAACAGGCTTCCTCCCAGGATGGAGGATATCAGGAAGGGACAGAATGTGGCTGACACAGGACCCTTCTACCTAAGGAAGGAGAGGTTCAGGGAAGGGGGGCCTGCACACAGGTGAGGAGGCCATCACCTAGCCAGGTCGCCCATTTTATACATAGGAACACTAAGGCCCAGAGAGGGGACGTGTGAGGTGGTCTGGAAAGAGTATGAGCTTGGGAGTCCACGGATCAGAATTTGAGCTAGCTGTGCAGTCTCAGGCAAATGGCTTGGCCTCTCGGAGCTTCCGCTTCCTTCTCAGGAAAATATGTGTAACAACTGTCACTCTAGGTCCCTTGATGAGCGAGCTGCTTGTTACTTTTGTAAGACCTCATTTCAATATTCTAGGCTGGGTTCAGGACTCTTAAAGATGGGAAGAACAGGGCCTCCTCCCTAACTGAGGGCCAGGGATCTGAGGGAGGGAGCAGAGTCCCTTGCGACCAGAGTGCTGGTGGTACCAGTGGTCACTGCTCCTGTGGGGAACCTTGCCAGGGGGCGGCAGGATGGGGGCAGCAGAGGGGGCCAATGAGGCTGCGTGGAGGGTCCAGTCGGCCCTGCCGCCCCACAGAATGTCCCTCCACCGCCACCTGCTGGGCACCTGCCTCAGCTTTATTATGCAAGGCCGTTGGCCTCTGGGCCACTCACCTTGCCCATTGATTGAACCTCACCTTGGGCCTTCTGGACCACACAGCCCTTCTTTGCTGGGCATTCAGAGTTTGTCTGCTAATTGTATTCCAGTGGAGGCCGGTGGGGGTGGGAGGGTGGTGCTGGCATTTCCCAAGTCTTCCAGACTTCCTGCCTAGTCTCTGCAGTCTGTGGTGTGGAACATATGGCCCCTCTCCCTGGGAGGGTGGGAATCTTGGCATTTCATGGGGCAGGGTGAATGGGGAGGACAGACCCTGGAACTAGGAAGGGTCAGGGAGGGAGGTCAGGGACTCCCCTAACTTGGCGGGCGCTCATAACAATAGCTGAGCCTCTGACGTTTCCAGTGCTGTCAAGAAGGCCAGGAGTGTGACTTACAGTCAGCCCCAAGCCCTGGGGTCAAACTCCAGGTGTCCCTTTTTAGCTGGACCTTGACTCATCGCACGACAGAGCAGGTTGAACTCGCCAAGGACCCAGTCCTCTGGACTTGGAGCCCGCGAGCCCCCACGGGGCTTGGTGCACAGTGAGGGCCAGCCGGCAGAGCGAGGAGGGGACGCGGGGCAGCTGAGTATCCAGGCCGCCCTCCCATCGCCTGCAGGGCTCTCTCACCAATCACATAGTCGCCGAAGCCCACGGTGCTGAGGGTGATGAAGGCGAAGTAGAAGCTCTCCACGTAGCTCCAGCCCTCCACGTGGCAGAAGAGCAGAGGGGGCAGCAGCAGGAACAGCGGGAGGCCGGAGAGGAGGGCGCCGGCGCCCACCAGCCACGGAGCTTTGGTTGGGTCCTGTGGGTGCACAGAGAACCCCGGCCCCCGTGTGGCCTCTAGCCAGTGCTGGGGGGAACAGACAGCCTGGGGTGGGGGTGGGGAGTGGTCCTGAGCTGGAAGCAGGATGAACAGCCCCTGCCGGGAGGAAGGCGCTGCCCTTGGGGTCCCTCCACCTACCCTAAGTTCTCCAGGTTCCCGGGCAAGATCTTGGCTGGCTTGTACCCTTCTGGGCAGTGGCCTCCGATCCCACCACTTCCTCCCCCCCAGGAACCCTGTTTCCCATAAGTAACCCCAGCTCCCCTGGGCCCCCGATTCCCAGGACCTAGCTCATCCTGGAAGGAACCCACCCTTCCCCTCACTCCCACAGCCCCTTCACCTGCCAGGCGCCCCCCAGCCTGCGGGCACAGCGCTGCACTCCCCGCTGCATGAGATGCCCCAGTCGGTTGAGCACCACGAGGTTGAGCGGGATCCCCAGGAGAGCAAAGAAGATGCAGAAAAGGCGGGCGGCCATCGTTCGGGGGCTCAGGTTGCCATAGCCTGAGTGAGGCAAGATGGAGGCACCTCAGGGGCCCCTTCCATCCCCAGGGACCCTCACTCCCACCCCCTCCAGACTCAGCAGCTCGTATTTACTGGCCACGACTGTGCCTGCCTTCCCTCAGTGCCCCCTCACAACCAGCCTTCCAAGTGGAGATGACGCCCCATGTTTTATAGACTGGAAAACGGAAGCTCCAGGAGGCTCAGCAGTGTGAGCGAAACTCCCTTCTCTCCCTTCATTTCCCGCTCTGTGGACAGACAGAAGGATGTGGACAGGGGCACAGAAGGTTGTGAAGCTTCCAGATGCTGCCCCTCAGGGACAGACACCATTCCAGCCTCCGCCCTGCTGCCTCCAGGCTCCTGCCTCTGGGCGCGGCCCCCAGGCTGGGTGTCCCTGGCTCATGTAGCTGGGGTTATGAGGGCTCCCACCATCTTTGCCTCTGGCTCCTTCTTCATCCTTCAAAGACCTCCTTCCCTTCCCCCGATATATCTCTTGTACATCTGATTCTGTCTTGATACCTGATTTCCAGAGGGCGCTCACTAACACACCTGGGCTTCCCTCCGAGCCGCTCAGGGGTGAGGGGTGGTGGATGGACCACCAGGTGCCCTGGGGGAGGTGGAGTTGGCTATCTTCTTTGTCATGAAGATAAGGGATGTGTGGGGGGGTGTTCCCCAAGGGAGTCCATCAGTCTGGGCATTCCTTCCCCGTCATTCCTCTCCAGCTCTGTTCCCCCACTTCTTGGTCAGCACCACCGTCCTATCTTGTTTGAAATGCGAGCCTCATTCTATTGTTTCCCAGGTTACGAGCTGTCATCAGAGCTGTCATCATTTCTCGAGTCTGCTGAGGAAAGCCCAAAGTCTCATCCAGCCTGTCTCCAAGCTCATCTGGTCCCCCACTTTCCCAGTTCTGGCCATTCTCCTGCCCTGCTGAACCCCCAGTCTCCTTTGTGCCTCTGTGTTCTGAGCATGACTCTCTCTCTACCAAGAGCGTACATCCCTCGTTGCCTGTCTGTCGATGGCGGCCCCCTTGAAGTGGCTCCTCCCAGCACTCTGGCAGCTTGGAGGGTAACCCGCTGTATGAGGACGACTTGTTTCCAAGCCTGCCATCCTCAAAGTTCATAAGCCCCTCAAAAGCATGGGCTAAGTAATAATCAGCTTTATATTCTCAGCAACTGGCCCAGGATCTGACACCCCATAGGTGCTCAATGTGTATTGAATGATTCAGAATGAATGAATGAATGAATGATACAGGAATGAATGAGTAAATAGATGAACAGCTGTCTTGCACCCTGCCTAGCCTCCCTGCGCTCCCCAACTGGGTCAGCACTCTCACATGCCTCATGCTCACTTGCATTGGTGGTTTATCCCACCCTCACCTTACTGAGGGGTCTCAGACGTCATAGTCTCAAGAGTAGCCAAAGTATGCACTCGTCTAGGACACGGGCTTTGGAATCAGAGGTGCTTCCTGGGTTTGAAACCCACCTCTAGCCCTTGAAGGCTGTGGGACCTTGGGCAAGCAGCTTGACCTTTCTGAGCTTCTGTGTCCTTGTCTGTAAGGTGGGGAGGTGGACATGTACTCGCAGTGTGCTATGGGACAAAAGGAGGCAATGGAGGTGTGTCAGATAAGAAAGGGTCCCCTTAAGCATCTAGCATGCAGATGGTGCTAAATGGATGTTTGTTTTGTGAATGAATGGATGGTGACCCAACTCCACTGGTCTGAGGACATCAGCAGCCACCTCTAGAGCCCCAAGCATCCTCCATCTCTTGGCCTTTCTAGGATCCCTCACCTAAAGGAGGGAACTCTCTCTGGGCATCCAGGGAGAGGTAAGTGTCTCAGTAAACCTCCCTGCCTGACTCCTTCCTGACCCCCCTCCTTTGACTGTGGGTCCCCCCCCCAAGTACCCTCTGTCCCTGGGGGTCTTTCTAACCCATGGAATGGTGGCACTTAGATTCCAAATCTGGGAGGACCCTCCCCACTCCCATGAAGCTCCCACCTTTCTTCAGACTGACATTAAGTGAATTTTCTCCTTCCCGTCCTTCTCAGCCAGCCCTAGGTCAGCGCAGTCAGCGGACACCACTGAAGCTGCACTTGCCTGTTCCATGC
Organism: Mustela erminea; assembly: GCF_009829155.1. NCBI lineage: Eukaryota > Metazoa > Chordata > Mammalia > Carnivora > Mustelidae > Mustela > Mustela erminea. The sequence goes on from NC_045617.1 coordinate 86,144,751, forward strand.
TTGGTGGCCACCACTCCAGCTAAGCCACATCCCACTTCAGCAGGCCTCCCACCTGTCACCTCTTTCCCATTGCTAGTCCAGACCCAGGACATCCTGAGAAGGTCTTGTGTGGCTGCCCTGCACCGTGTCCAAAGTCAGCCTTCATTTCCAACACCTTCCAGTCACCTCGTCCTCCTCCCTGTTGTCCAAGCCCACCAGCCACACTCCGACCTCAGGGCCCTTGCATTTGCTTCCCCAGGTATTCACATGGCTTTCTCCCTTATTTTGCTCATGTCTCTGCTTCAGGTTTACTGTCCCAGCAAGGCCTTTGATAGCCACTCCATATACAGTAGTCCCTATCACTATCAGACCCCCTTACCTGGCATTATTTTTCTTGAAGCACCTCTCACTCCCTGAATATTGTCTCTATATCTGTTTGTTTCTTGGGTGTCCTCTTGCACTAGAATGTCCATCCGCCAAGGGCGGGAACTTGCCAGCTTCCTCTCCTCATCGTTTCCCCGGAAATGTCGGGCTCCCACAGCTACCGCATGGCTGGATGAGTGAACGGATGAGCAAGCCAGGGATGCAGTTCATAGGTGATGGACAATGTGAGGGCTCAGGCCCGTCTGGCTGGTCTAGAAGTGTTCAAGGCCCTGTCAGACCCTATTTCATTTTGGGTCTTGGAAAGTAACAGCCCTTACAGGGCGCTGGACTCAGGGCCCGAGGGACCCCAAGGAGGCAGTCCTCTGTTGTATCTCTCGGATTATCCCTTCCTTTTCCTGTGGAGGGTTCCGTAGGTACCTGTTTCCTGTCTCTGCCCTCCTCCTCCTCTCTCTGCACCCCCTCCTCGTGCTCGTGCGTGCGTGGTCAGAATCCCAGGGTCATGAGCTTCCCTACTGTCCATCGCAGAATAGTTTCCTCTTTCTTCCTGTTGTTTAGAATTCCCACTCTATCTTGTAAACCTTCTAAAGGCTTACAGTACTGAAAAGAGCAATATTGTCCTCCAGCTGGGTTTCAAATTCCACCTCTGCTGTTCACTGTTACGTGACCTTGGAGAAACTGAGCAAATTCTGCGTGCCTCAGTTTCCTCTTCTATGACATGAAAATAATAAGCCCTGTCCTTGGAGGCGGGGTCATATGGACAAAATGAAATCTCAGTTGTAAAAGAGCCCCCACAACAAGTAGACTGTATGTGCAGTGTGGGGTGGGCTCCCCCTTCCCCTGTCCTTCCCTTCAGAGAGAGCTGGCTCAGGCTGAGTGAAGAGGAAGGGACAGGCTGCTAAACTCGGATTTCGGAATTCGGTGGGCCAAAGTCCCAGGCCTCAGGCAAAAGGATGTAGGAGGTGCAGGGTTTAGAGAATAAAGACCCCCATAATTGGGAGGGCTTCCCACAGAGCCCCCAAATCCCCTGGAACTCAAGGAGTCCCCTCCAGCCCTGGGACTCAAGGAATGCAGGTGGAATGGGTATTTTTGGAATTCATTAACGTGTCAGTGTTTGTTGGGTGCCCATTGTATGCGGGGCCTTGTATTAGGCCCAGGGGGTGTAAAGAGGAATAAATGCCATCTTGGCTAGTCCTTTCAGAGTCACAGGGTTCGTGGAGTCCGAGAGGTCCCCTACCAAGGATGTTTGCCTCAAGGTGGAGAAGAGCCCTGAGACCTGCTTCCAAGTAGTATTTGCTGGTTTAAACTAGATGGAGAATCGTCTGGGTTTTCCTGCCTGGCTCTGGTCTGGTCTGGGGAGGACAGAAGTTGGGACACTGGTTGCTGGGGAGAGGATCCTGGCTGGCCCAGAGCTGGTGGAGGTGGCCCTGGCCAGCCGTGGTGTTAGCCTGCCACCTGGTGGTATATCCAGTGTCATGCAGGGCGAGGTGACCATTCCCCACCCCCCCCCCCCCCTGCCCCGGGGCTTGGGACTCTGGACTTGAGTTATTTCCTGGGTTTCAGAGCTGGAGGGACCTAGGCTGCTTTTCTCTTATCCTATCTAACATCTCAGAACAAGTTCTACCTTTGCCCTCCTGAAGGCAGGGCTAGGGAAACAGGAGAGAGAGAGGGAGAAAGGGGGCTTGGAGATGGTTGGGGGTGCTGGTGAGGTGCTGGGGTGAGGCCTCCAGAATGGCCACATTTTCCCCAATGCCGAGAATAGGGTGTGGAAAGGCTCTTTATGGATTTCTACCCCTCCTTCCTTCCCAATTTTCCCTTGCCCCCCGCCTCCACACCTGGGCTCCGTGTTGGGTGGGCTTGGCTTGGGACACTTATAAAGCCAAGAGGCAATTTTACTGTTGCACAGGGGTGACCCTCTGCTTCCCGAGAGGTTGTGTGAGGCAGAACCCTCCAGGGAAGTGCCTCTTAAACTTGAGTGTTGTGCACAAGCCTCGTGGAGACTGTGGTGAAATGCAGAATCGGATTCCACAGATCCAAGGGGACCCCAGGATTCTGCCCATAGGCAGTGGCCACACTGCAAGGGCCAGCTACACTTGGAGTCACGGGGCCCTAGGGACCCCTCCAAAAGGCACTGGTCCCCTGTCCCCCATCCTGTAAGGGGAGGCCAGCCTCCCCAGCCCCATCCACTCTTACCAATGGTGGTGACGGTGGACACGGAAAAGAAGAAGGAGCCCATGAACTCCCAGCGCCCCATGCTGGTGGTGTTGTCAAGGACAATGTCCCCATTTTGGTACGCTTGGATGATGCCCTGGGGGAGAGGCTGCAGTGACCACTAGGCTCTGGGGGCAACTGGGCCCCTTGCCCCAAACATATACACGTGTGTGCATGAATACATGTGCATGAGTGTGCACATACACCCACCCACACACACACAAACACTCACGGACAATCCTCACAACCACTCTTCGATCTCAGCCCTTCCAGGGCAAGGAGGCTGTTTCCCTCCACCCAGGGCCTCCCTGGGCGCAGGGGCCATGGGGACAGCTTCTTCCCTTCTTTGCCCTAGAGCCCAGGTCAGCTCAGGGTGTCTCACCAGCTTGAAGAACGCCATTTGTTCCCCCCTCCCCTCCTTGCCCCATCCTTGCAATAAGCAGTGCCAGGCAGGATACCTGGTGTCTTAGGGGACCCGGAGATGTAAGAACCAGGCCCTCAGTCCTCAGGGGGACAGGGACAGACTTAACTAATACAGTGCAGATTCCCCTTAATGCTTTGGGCATTAAGACAGTAGAGCTGCATGATCCTGGACAAGATACCCAACTTCTCCGGGCCTCAGTTTACTTATCTGTAAAATGGGAATGCTAATATCACCTCCTTCACAGAGTTGTGTGGGGGTTAAATGAGGTATTCGGTGTATGGTAAGTGTGAGGGGTTGCCATGATCGTCATAGTTACAAATATAATAATAGGAATATAGGAATGCAGAGAGCAAAGGTGTTCATTCTGATGGGGGTAGGGGCAGAAGACTTCATGGAATGGGTGATGGTTTAGTCGGGCCTTCTTTGAGGGTCAAAAGGGACTGCTCCTGATGGAAGGACATTCAGGGGAGATGGGACAGCAGGGGCAGAGCCTGCGAGGCAGGACTGTAGCTGGGATCTAGTACAGGGAGACGGAAAGGCCGTTGGGAACCAGGACATGCCTGGCTATGCCATGCCAGGGATGGGGCAGCAGGCCTCTCCCAAGTTCACCCAGCAAAGAGGAAGCAAGATCTGGTTTGTGTGTTCCCTGGCAGCTGGCAGCAGAGGTGTGAGCAGGCCAGAAGCAGAGAGACACTTGCAGGAGCAAGTTGCCTGCACCCTGACCCTGAGTGGCCCAGGAGGAACAGAGAGGAGATACTCAGAAGCCTGGGACACTGGCCCCATTTGGTGTGGGTAGTGAGGAAAGCCTTTAGGACTGCTGTGAGAGTGTGTGGACGTGGGGCCAAAGACAGAGATTTGGAATAGATGGAGGCGCAGGGCTGGGAGGAGGCAGGCTGCTTGCTCTTGACGTTGGGGGAATCTGGGGAAGCTGCCTGTATCTGTCGGTACTCAGGGGGAGATCTGGGCTGGAGACGCCCAATCCTTATCTTGGGGATGATGGAAGCCACGGGATGCTTGAAGCGGGGTGAAGTAGCAGAGGGGAGCAGAGGGGCTGAAGGGGAAGGTAAGGAGATGAAGGCCCTGTGGGAGCTTTGGGGAACCCCTCCCACAGATCTGCACTGAACCCCATCTTGGTGGTTAACAGGCCCAGCTCCCTGGCTATGCAGCCATATAGTTGTATTTAATCTCTTTGAGTCTCAGTTTCTTCATCTTGAAAATGGGATGATGAAATGGTACCTACTGGTTAGGTAGGTGAGGATGGAAAGAGTAAATAGGAATTAATTGCCTGGAACAATGCTTGGCACACAGCCAGTGCTCCACAGAAGCACTCCCGGCTATCATTGCCATCACTGTCAGCCTCCCTGGGCCCATGCGGCAGGTAAGGGAGGCCCCCCCACCTCTGCTAAGGGGGTGCTGCCCAGCATAGGGGACCAGGCAGTGCCGCTGTATTTGTGAAAGTGTAGACGTTGGGGGATAGAGGTGCGACAACAGGTCCTTAGCAGAGACAGTCCTTCCGCTGCCCAATCAGCCCAGTGCAAGGCCTCAGGACTCTACCACTGCTCCAATGCCGGGTCACTTCCCACCCAGAAACGTTTCCCTGCGACCTTCTGGGAACTGGCTTTGGATTGGCAGCCCTGGGACTCAGACCCTGCCTGGATGGAGGCGGCGCTGAGACTGCGGGGGAAAATGGGCAGGCTTTTGGGGCTTGGTCCGGGACCATGTTTGAGGTCCCAGGACGTTAAAGCACCCAATTCTAGGCGGGTCCCAGTCGGGTGTGGCCTGCCCGGAATGGAAGGGGACCTCCATCCATCTGCAATGCCCCCTCTTTCTCAGGAACCCTCCTGTGTCTTCCCCCTCGCCCACGCCCCGCTGGGTCCCCCAGCCGCTCAGTAGTGCGTGGCCCGGACACGTCCAGTCCCTGAGTCCGAAGACCCGGAATAGAGCGGGATCAGTCAAAGAGCGCTCCGGTGTCTGTCTCTGCTTCTCTCAGAGCGGGTCCGCGCACTTCCGGCTCCCGTCCCCATCCCACTCACCCGCTGGGACAAGTGCGCCCTGAACCTTTCCCACCCCGACTCCCACTCAGCTCATCCTCAGACAGTGCTCGTCGCCCCCTGCCCTCCTCGCCCCCAGTTCGCATGTTTGCACTCTGCGCAAGGGCTCAGGCCTGCCCTTCCATCCTTGGCGTGCGGTGCGACCCCTGCGGTGCGGGTCTGCTGGGACCCTCGCCCCGCCACCTCCCCCCGCTACGATCACCGGGCCCAGCTGCGGACGCACCGGGCAAGCCCTGCTGGCCCCGGCCCCGGCCCCGAGTCGGCGCGCCCCCTGCGGTCCCCACGCTCAAATTCCGGTGTTGGGCCTGGCAACCCTCTCCGCGGGACAGGTCGTGCCCAGAGGGGGACTGACCGCGTGCCGCGCCCTCTTCCCGCCGCCGCAGTCGCGCGTTTTGCAGCGCTCCAGCCAGACCCTCCTGCCCCCGCCCGCCCCGGGATGCCCGCCTCGACCCCGTCCGCCTCTCTGTACCCTCAGTGCTCGCGGCCGGACCCGGGCCGCAGCCAGGGCGTGTCCCCTCGCCCCCGCCGTGCCCCGCCCCCCGCTCGCCCGCCCCGCTCGCCCGCCCCGCTCGCCCCTGACCCGGATCAGCGAGTCCAGCGCCGGACCGTCCAGGCACGTGAAGTTCTGCAGCAGCGCCCACTTGTCGCGCTGGAACCTCGCGCTGGAATCGCGCGCCGCGGGGCTCTCGAGCACCCAGAACACGCCGGTGCCCAGCGCCAGGTAAGCCAGGTAGGCGAGCAACAGGAGCACGGTGCCCGGTACCGCGCACTCCGGCGCCCTGTCGCCAGCCGCCGCCGGGGCGCGGGGTCTGCACAGAGCCAGAGAGGCAGGGAGCCCTGGGCCTGGAGCCATGGGCCGGGACTGAGGTGGAAAGAAAGGGTTAGGGACTTCTCGGCTGGTCCTCTCCTCGGTCGACGCCTGTCTGTGGCCAGTTTTCTCAGCAGAGGAGGCTTGCTGGGGAATGGGACAGCCCGGCCCCGCCCCGGCCAGGGATCCAATCCCAGGGACAAAATGAAGCCGGAGATGTGGGGCATCTGGCCCCGCCTTGAGTGTGTGTGGAGTGCTCCCCACCCAGGCCTAGCTCAGGGAGAAGGGGAGGGCTTGGGGTGACCACAGGCACTGAGAATGAAGGGGCTCAGGGGCCCCACCCTGTCCTACTGTAGGGAGCAGGGGGAGCGACTCCTGGAGACTGCACGTTGGAGGAAGAGAAAGTAGAAGCCAAGTTTATTGCCTTAGGGCCCCAGCCCAAGTTTTTGGACCCTGGGACTATCACCAAGGACTTGCCGCCTGTGGAGTCTCCGTGGATCTCTTGTAACACTCTTCTTTCTGTTGTGTACCCAAAGGTGAGGGACCCCAGTTGATTGCCACTTGTCTATGAACTTGGGAGGCAAGAGGATCCTTCACTAGTGGGCTTGTCCGTTCCCTGATTCTGAAGAGGCCCCCTTTCTCCCTTCCTGGAGGAAGGGTGCAGGGTATGTAAGGAGTCCCCTGGGGGTCTTCGTTTCCCAGGCCTCTTCTCCAGATTAGGAAGTCCTGCCCTATAACCTGGGTCTCTCTTGCTGCTGATCCTTCCCTGTGTGTCCCACCTGGAGCCTTCTCTGTGTCACAGCCTTGCCTCAGTCCTGTCCAGAGCCCCTGGACACTTATGGACCTTCCTTGGTGGCAGATGTAGGGGCAGAGGTTGGAGTCCTTGATGAAGTTGGGCTTTAGATGGACTGGTCTCAATCTCTCCTCTCCTTCTGGCCAGAGATGTCACAGTCTGGCAGGAGAAAGGTCAGGGTTGCAGAGCACATTCCCGAAGGAGGCCAGTCCTCCACGGAGCTCGTTTCCTGGGGATCTCTTGGGATCTGCTGGCTCCCTGTTTTCCCAGGCTGTGTTTGGAAAGCTCTTAGGACAGGCACTCAGAAGGGGTGATGAGGCTAAGGGGTGCCCTGAAGAGTCAGGGGAGGCCATACTCCGGAAGGTAGGTGGGACATCCAAGAGCTCCTCCTTGTTGAAGGACGGCTAGCTCCAGACTTCTAGGCAAGGGTTGCTGGCAGGTTGGAGAAGCAGCTGCTGGCTTCCTGAGGGCAGATACTGTGTTTGCAGAAGGTGCTCCAAAGTCCCTGCCCAACCTCTCTCCTTGATGGTCCCTGCCAGCCATTCCTATGGGCTCTTGTCATACGCCCCTACCCCATTTGGGGCACTGGGTCGGGGCGTCTCTGCTTGTCTAGTCCTTCCAGTGGATGAAACGCACACAGAGAGTGAGATCTTTTACTGTTGTGCCCCCAGAGCCTGGCACTCTGCCGGATGCGCAGGCAAATGCTCATTGTGCATGTATCACGTGAGGTGAAAATAAAGTCACCCTTTGTCTGCTGTACTGGATTAAGTCTCCTGGGTGGGTGGGTGGGGGAAATGCAGGGAGGGCGTGATGGGGACTTGGCCAGAGTGACCCATATCTGGATTCAACTTTGCCAGGTCATGTTTGGGGGAGGAGCTTTGGGACAACGATGCACGTCTCACTCCACACACATCTGTCCTTCATCGTGTCCTACATCTCCTTGCAGTGACTTGCTTGGGCAACCCCATCTCCTTTGCTCTCTGGAGAGCTCCTGAGACCAGCCCTGGCTAGGAAGAGAGTGGGAAAGGACACAGAACAGGAAGTCCGGAAGGCATACAAGGGTGGGGGAAGTGGGAAGGGCTCCTGAAGCCCCTGGAGACCTCACGCAGAGATGGGGATCTTCTGAGGTCTGGGGAGCCCATCCATCTCGGGGGCTCCCCGGTCCTTGAGGCTGAGTCCCCTGCTGAGCAGCCAGAGCTGGGAGCACCTGTGCAGAAGCAGAGGGCCTAGTGGGAGGATCAGCGCCAGCCATGCCAGGCCCAGGAGGATCCAAAGGGCGGCCAGGCTCCGGTACACGGAGATGTAATGCTTGCTGGGGTCTGTGCCTGGCAGGGAACGAGACATGATACATGCCAGGGATCCGAGGGCACAATCCCCATCGCCCCAGGTTCCATAGGGGTCCCCGCCGGTCTCTCCATAACAAGGGTCTATAGTGGGGTTCCCCAGGGGAAAGGGCCACGTGTCCCAGGCCGCAGATGTCTAAGGCTGTTAGAATCCTCAGCAGCCTCACCAACCGCTGGTCTCCCCCGGATACCCAGGGACGATCTGATGCTCAATGGTTACCACCTGCAGACATCTCCCCATCCCCTGAATCCCCGTGGCCCCCACCCTGAGCTATGTGACCGCCTTGTTCTCACCGACAACATAGTCCCCGAAGCCAATGGTGCTGAGAGTGATGAAGGCGAAGTAGAAGCCTTCCCCAAAGCTCCAGCCCTCCACATGGCTGAAGACCATGGGCGGGAAGATGAGAATGACCAGCGTCCCCAGGGTCAGGAACAGAGCCAGGCCAAGGATCTGCAGCAGCTGGGAGAGAGAGAGTCTGCCTCTCAGTCTACTTGGAAGGCCCCAGGACTGTGTATTTGTGTGTGTGGGGGGAGTGGGCGGACACAAATCTGGGAGTGGAGCTGGACCACAGCTATGTCCCCTCCTTGCCTGCAGACCTTTGGGGTAGGGGTTGTACTGTGTGTGTGCGCTCTTGCCCAGGCCGGGGAAATATTTGGTCAGAGGGATTTCATTAGTGGGTCAGGCTGGAATCTGGAGACTCCTCTGGGCCTAGAGATCATACTTGAATAGGCCCACGGGGACTCTGATCTGAACTATCCCAGACTCCTCTGCACCTTGGCTTTCCTTCATGCACCTGGCTTTGCATGCTGGCCAAGCTGGTGGGCACTGGGGGTGTGCTGGGTGGCCTGGAGCTTATTTTCAACCACAAGGGGAGGTGCTGGAGCTCTGTGATGACCGCAAGGATGTGCCACCCAGATCCCCCTGCAAAGAAAGCCTTGTTGACCAGCCTTTAGCCAGTGGCCTCCAGCTCTCAGTTCTTCGGAGGTGGCCCTTGGCTACAGAGGACTGCATGGCTTAAGGGCACACCCTTCCCAGGATGTGCCTGATAGACACCAGGGAATAAACCCCTGGCCAATTCAGCCCCCTGTGGGGCCAACTCCAATGGCCACACATACAATGCCGAACTCCGGGAGGGGCTGTCCAAGTCTTCATTCCAGCCCAATCACAATTCACCTTCTCCCTCTGCAGGGCCCTTTCTTCCACAGGCATCGACCCTTAAGACCTTGCCTGTCAAACTGTATCTTGGTGTCAACCTGCAACTGATCCCATTGTGGCAGGGCTGGAAGTGGGAAGGGGCCCTACCTGGGAGCGCCTGGGCTGCTCCTCCCATCTCTCCAGGGTAGCCAGGTGGCCATGCAGGCCTGCGCCCAGGTGGTTGAGGAAGACCACGTTGAGTGGGATGCCCACCAGAGCGTAGAAGACGCAGAAGACCTGGCCTGCCTCCGTGCTGGGTGCCAGGTTACCATATCCTGCAGGGGGAGGAGGAGTGTGCAAATATGGAGGAGAGTTCAGAATGGCCTCCCCCACAGACTGGAGCAGAGTGGTGTTCCACTACCTCTGGGGGTGGAGGGGAAGCTCCTCTGTTCCCAAGAACATTCTCTCTGCCGCCACCCACCCCCCACCCCACTAGAATGATCTCTCTTTGTATGAATTCTGCTTGTGGGGGCGCCTGGGTGGCTCAGTGGGTTAAAGCCTCTGCCTTCGGTTCAGGTCATAATCCCAGGGTCTTGGGATTGAGCCCCGCATTGGACTTTCTGCTCAGCAGGGAGCCTGCTTCCCTTCCTCTCTCTCTGCCTGCCTGTGATATCTGTCTGTCAAATAAATAAATAAATAAAATCTTTAAAAAAAAATCTGCTTGTGTTTGAAAGGCACATCTCCAAGGACACTGTCTCTAGGAGGCCCTCTTAACTGCCACCATCTTCCTCCCTACTAGGAGTGATTCCTTATAGTGCTTTGTGTCATTCCTGTCTAATTATCTACTTTGCCTTGTACTATTGTTTTTTGTGTGCTTATCTCATTCCTCTTCCTTGGATTAGAAGCTCCTTGAGGGCTGAGCCTGGATCTGATCCAAGTCTGTACCCTCCCTACCCACCCCCTACTCCTTCTGCTACAGTTATCCCCTGAGGTCAAGGAAGGTGAGTGGAATTGAACTTAATTGAATGGATGGGGAGGCCATGGATATGCGAGGTCTGGGGTTTCCTTGGGAGAGGTGGTGTGGGTTTTCTAGGTGAGGGGGTAGGTGCTAGGCAGGTGCTGTTGGGTGGCCTGTCCCGTGGGAACACCTGGGGCATCCCCTGCAGCTGGGGGGAGGGGCGAGGTTTCTATATACACAGGTGGCTCTGAATCCCGAGTCCCTGCATTTCTCTCTACCTGAGAGTATGCTGGGTGTATGGGCAAGTTCCGAGCTGATCTGGGATCAGCTCTCATCCAGCGAGGGCAAGAGCTGGTAGGTAAATAGCCCTGCTTCCTCGCTCCTCATGGGGCTGAGCTCTGCCTGGCCTCTGAGAGGGTCCAGGTGGGAGTGAGGCCAGTGGCCCTCCCTGGGACCCTGCACTTCAATGCGAACTTTGCTGCATTTTCTCCTCTCCTGCCCAGCCTTCCCACCTCTCTGCTCATGCTTCCTGGCATCATCTCTTAGACAAACCATATCCTGGTCTCAGCCTCTGCTCTGGGGAACCCAAACCAAGACAGGGGCTTTGGGGAAGCCCTTCCCCACCCCAACCCTTTACCTATGGTGGTGACAACTGTGCCTGCGAAGAAGAAGCTGCTGCCAAAGTCCCAGTTGCTGGGGTTGGTGGAGTTGCCCTTGGGGTTCACACCTTTCACCCAGGCTTCCATGATGACCTGTTGTGGCGGGGGAGGGGAGGTTGGGATGGGGTCGGAGGTGGAGGCAGCAGAGGCATCAGCTGGTGGACAAGCAGGGTGCTTTCCTGTTATCTCATTTAATGATATTCTTAGAGGCTCTTGCTTCCATTTTGTGGGAAAGGAAACCAGGGCTCTGGCTGAGTAGCTAAATAAACGACTTGTCAAGGGTCATTGGATTCCAGATCCATGGCTTGTTCCATGGGCCAGGGCTGACTGCCACTTGAGCTGTAAACATGGGCTGGGGAAGGGGAGATGGGGCCTATGGAGGCAGAGGGTGGTTATGGGGTGGGCCACGTGGGAGATGCTGCCAATGGCCAAGAGGGTGAGGTGTAGGTGTGTTGTGAGGACAATGGGACGACTTCAGGTCAGATGCTTCCAGAAGGGCTTATTGGGCAATGTGCGGTTTGGGGGACCACAGAAAAACCATGGGTCTGCCCTCCCAACAGGGTGTATGATGGAAACCTAGAATCCTGTGTTCTCCGAACATCCTGGTGAGGGGGCGGCTTTGCTCTTTGCTGCCCCCTAGTGACTCCCAGCCTGGGACTACGGGTAAGGGACATTCCATCAGAGGCCTGGGCAAAGGTTGGGTGTGTAGCAATGTTTCTGGGTGGTGTGTTGTATACCTGCGACGTGCATGGGTTCTCCAAGTTGCATGTGTGTGCATATGTGTTGAGTGTGTTACACAACCTGAACGCTTGTGGGCTCAACCAAAGCCCCTGCATCCCTAGGCCCAGGCCTCTTGGAGATGGTTAGGGGTCCCTCTCCAGTCTGTCCCCCAGTCCCATCCTGTCACCGTGCATTGTCCCAGGCAGCAGCACCGCCTTGCCACTTGATAGAGCCCCCAAAGCAGGAGGAGGCAGTGGGGGAAGGGCAACTCCAGCCTCTAGTTCCCGTGAGAACCTTTTCCCCACTGGCTGCACGAGCGTGCTCCCTGCCAGGGTGGGGTGGCCCTGGTAGGCTGGGCCAGTCTGGGAGTCATGACACAGGCTGTCTGCTTTTCTTCACTTTGGCAGAACTGGTCTCTTCGAATGTGGACTTTGGTCTCCCTCCCTTTCCCACACACCCCGAGAGGCCAGGAAGGAACATTCTGGAACATGCTAGCTCCCTGGAGACCCTCCCCCTTGGGAGCAGCACTTGCCCTGGGCCCAGCTGTCTCCCACGGCCAACCTGAAGATCTCCATCCTACTGAGGAAGAGGCCTTGATTTGGTGAGGGTACTGAGGGTGGGGCCCCCAGTGCAACCTTCCATTTTTCTCTAAGAATCCACATGTAATTGGGAAAGTCAGACATGAGTCCTGTGACATTGGGCAAGGCCTTTTCCCTATGGAGGAGTCTCTAATACAGCTTCTGGTGCTGCTAACAGCGTTTACCTCTCGTGATTGTACCAGTAATATGTGTTCTGGAATTCTAGACCAGCGTTCTTCCTGTCAACCGGGCATCCCTGGCAACTGACGCTCCCTCCCCAGGAAGCTGAGGACAGGGGTATCCTGGTTCCCCTGAGGAGGCCAGAGCGGGGTGTCATTAATCAGCAGCTGGGGCTACCATCAAGCCTGTTGTCTCCCACCTCTGTTTACAGAGCTAGTTAGATCCCCGCTTCCGATCCTTCTAGCACCCTCTGGCTCCTGGGTTTCGCCTCTAACCCTAGGCTGAGGGAGGAGGAGGTGTCATGGACTCCGGGGCTTCTGCCTTATCCCCTGAGGTCTTGGGAGGCTCCAGAGCCCTTCTCAGCCCCACAGGGGTGCCATGGCCCCAGGCCTATACTGCCGGAGAGCAAAGAATCCTCATTTCCTGGGAGCAAGATGTGGACAGGGGTCTCACATCTCCAGAAAGTTCTCTCTGACCACTCAGCCCACCCATCATCTTCTATGTCATCTCATCTCCATCTTGAGGGTATGGGCATGGTCTGGAAAACTAATGAAGGACAGGTTGCTGGGCTGCCCCCAGAGCTGCTGATTCCAAGGGTCTGGGGCCAGGTGCTGTTGCTGGCATTTCCAAAGGACTCTCCCATGTGATGCAGTCACATCTGGTCCACACTTGAGGAACCCCTGCTCTAGGCCCTATTCTACCGGCCCCCAACCCCGCTCTTATGCTAATTTGTATGGTAAGAGCATCTGGCCTAGGGTGAGATCTGTCTCTATCACTCACCCTGCAGTCTTGCCAACACTCCGCCCCTCTCTGCCTCAGTTTCCACCTGCCGACTGGAGACAGTGATGGTAATAGGTTGTTATGAGGAAACACATATAAAATGCTCGACTCCAGAGGATGCATCTTGACTGCTCTGACCCCATCAGGATGCCCGGATTCCCCACTGTTTTTGGCAAGCCACTAAGTGTCATTTGTCTTTGTGATGACTCTGCACTCGGCTTGTTCCTTCGTGGTGGGTATTGTCATTCACGGGGCCCCCTGGTCTCCCAGGCGTTCACTGTGATTTTGCCTTGCTTCTTGATGAGAGGGTGCTGGGGCCCCAGAGTTTGTGCAGGGAAGCAGAAGGGGCCCAGGTCAGGTGGAGGGGACAGCTCTGCCGCCAGAGACCTCCCCCTAAGGACATCTTGCTGGGGCTGTATCCCTGGCCCCGGCTCCCCATCTATCTTTGTCAGCCCTCACGGGTGTGAGCAGGGAGAGGACAGCAGGATTAGCAGCCGTGCCGTTGGGAGAGGGGAAGGGCAGAGTGTGGGAGAAGGAAATTGGTGATGTTGAAAACACTGACACGTAGTTCACGTTTATGCCGCGAGTGTCAGCTTAAAAAGGTGCTTTTGATTTGCTGTAAACGTCTGCAGCTCACGTGAGGTCATTCTCCTCACCTTGCAGAGGAGGACGTTTGGGGCCAGCGGGTGGAAGCAGCTGGCTCAATGCGGCATGGCAATCTGGTTCTGGACCTGGGGCCAGAACCCAGCCCAGGGCTCAGCCAGCATGCGCTGCGTCTGAACAGGGCATCGGCCCGTGGTGGGCAGCTCTGGACCTGCCGTGAGAACCCACACTCCGCCCGCCATCCCATACCAGCCTCTCCCCTTCACCTGTACAAACTGCTCCAGGGCCCGCTGGTCCAGGCAGGTGTAGTTCTCCAGGAAGCGCAGCTTCTCAAACTGGAACTGGTCTCTGGACTGAGCCTCCGCCTGCTTCTCCAGCAGCTGGAAGACAGTGGCGCCGAGCAGCAGGTAGGAGACATAGGCCAGCAGCAGGGGCAGCACCCGGCCTCCCCAGCAGCTGCAGAGCCCGGCTCGGGGCATGGTGTGGCCAGGACGCTGCTGGGGCCTGTGGGGCTGCCTGTGGGAGGAGAGATGGAACGTGCGCAGGGACCCGCGCCCAGCCTCCTGCCTGCGTTGCTCTTCTCGTCCTCCTCAGCACAGCTGTCTAAAGGCCGGGGAGTCTGTTTGAACAGTGCGGCTCAGCTTGGCTGCGCTAAGTGCCTCCAGTGCAAACAGGCCTGCCACCCCCAACCAGCCTTTTTTTTTTTTTTTTTCCACCATGCAGAGCACAAGTCAGTGGCATGGACCCCTCAAAGAGACCTATAGGGTCCTCCTGAGGTCATCTTGCCTTGTCGTTGGCCTCTAGGTTGGATGGGTACTTCCGGACCAAATCAAATGCTTCCCCCTTGTTCTGCCCTGGTCTGAAGGGGTGCCCTCCGCAGCCCCCAGTTTTTCATCCATAATGCTTCAGGCCCCAAGCTGGGAAGAAATCAGGATGTTGGTGGGGGGAGGGCACCTGGATTACTCAGTCATTTGAGCATCTGACTCTTAGTTTCAGCTCAGGTCATGCTCTCAGGGTCCTGGGATCGAGCCCCACATCGGGGTCCCTCTTCAGTGTGGAATCTGCTTGAGATTCTAGTCTCTCTCCCCCTTTGCCCCTCCCACTCATGCTGTCTCTCTTTCTCAACTAACTAACTAACTAACTAAAACCTTACAAAAAAATAAATCGGGATGGGTGTGACTCAGCCTTGTGCTCAGTTGCCCTGGCTACAGAATGGGGCTGGGAGGATTGACCTGCCTATTGGGGAAACCCGAGGGTAAGTAAACTCGGTGACAAATCAGGGCAAAGCAAATAGACACATAACAGCCTCGATCAGGAGCGGTATTGGGGTTGATGTCCCTAAGCAGTTGGACACACTTGCTTCGTAGCTTTTGCTGATGGTTTTCCGTGCCTGAAGTTCTTCAGCAGGTTGCCTTCAGAGCATACCACAACGGCAAGATGTATGCATGAACAAAAAAGAAGCTCGAAGTCTATCCTGACCTGAGATGTTCACAGGATTCTCTCAGGGGAGTGGAATTGAGGGTGTTTTCCTCTTTTTCTCTTCTTTGCTTGTGTGTGTATTTGCAATAGCTTTATTGAGATATAATACACATACTGTATCATTCACACGTGTATTATTTTTTAAAAAGATTTTATTATTTATTTGAGAGAGAGAGAGAGAGTATGAGGAGGGGGAAGGGCAGATGAAGAGGGAGAAGCAGTCTTCCCACTGAGCAAGGAGCCGGATGTGGGACTTGATTCCAGGACCCTGGGATCATGACCTGAGCCGGAGGCAGACGCTTAACAGACTGAGCCACCCAGGTGCCCTTCATTCACACTTTTAAAGTATACCGTTGAAAGGCTTTTAGTATGTTCAGAATCATGCTATGTCCCCAATTCCCTGTCCCCTCTTAGCTATCCTCCCCGTCCACCCAGCTTGCCCCCTCAGCCTCAGGCAGCCATCCATCTGCTTTCTGTCTGGGTTTCTCTGTTGCAGACATTTCATAGACGTGCTATGATACTATACGGGGCTTCTTGTGTCTGGCCCCTTGGTTTGGTGTTTTCAAGGTTCATCCGTACCATGGCACGCATCTCAGTACTTCGTCCTTCTTTAGAGCTGTGTCCTTTTCCGTAGGACAGAGAAGAGAATTTTATTTATCCATGCGTCAGCGGATAGATATTTGAGTTGTTTCTACTTCTCAGCTCTTATGAATGATACTGCCACGAATATTCGTGGACAAGTGTTTGTGAGGATGTATGTTTTCATGTCTCCAGGAGTGGAGTACTGGTCGTGGGGTCACTCGAACTTTCTGAGAAGTGCCAGACTGTTCTCCCCAAGCAGCCGCACCTTTGTACCTTCGTACTGGCCCTGTGTGAGAATCAAGTTCCCTGCTCACGTTTTGTCTGATGAGCTGGGGCAGTGGACAACACGAGCCTCTGCCCGCACCATTTCCCTCCCTCCCAGCTAACAGAGCCCCACGTGTGTGTGTACATGTCGGCTCCAGGCAATGGAGCGTGATCCGTCCAACCCATCATGATAAACCTGCTCCCCAGGCTCTTCATCGGGGTCTCTGGGAGCAGCCCTGAGAGCAGGATTTGTGTGTGAACAGCGGACTAGGGGAGGGCCGATAAGAATGTAGGGCAGGTGGGGCCACACAAGGGACCATAGTCCCAGCTCCGCCTGGTTCCCAGAGAGCCCTGGTGGCGAATGCACACCCTGTGAGTCCCAGGTGGAGGCAGGGGAGCTGGGCTTTCATAATCCCACACCCGCCGGTTGCAGCAGGCAGAATGGCTCGGGTAGCCTGAGGACGGTCTATGGAGTCCCAGGTGATAGGCAGACCACATCATTAGAAGCAAATTAAAGAGGGGAAGAGGGGCACAGAAATGGGGAGGGGATCAGAGGATGGATGGTGCCCCGGCACACACTTCCGGGGCTCCCTAGCAGCCGGGGTGGCCATGTGACCCACTTCTGGCCAATTGGATGAGTGTGGAGCCTGCTGTGGAGGTGTGGGGTAAAGCCGCTCTGTCCCCACAGAGGCCTCAGTGGCAGCGGGCCCCACTGCCCCCCTCACACAGAGGACTGGCCCTGCCGAGCCACCTCGTGTCCTTGAGGGAATGGCCAAGGGTATTGCAAAGACGCTCTGCTCAATCCTGGGCACGCCCATCTCTAGGTTTCAAAAATGTTAGAAACATAACCCCTCTTCGTTCAAGCCGCTATTAGGTGTCCTGTGAGTCCCCAGTGGCTACACAAGTTTTTGCTATTGTTGTTGTTGTTTTCATAGTTCAAGGCTTATTTGAGTTGGAAGGAATAGGAACACACTCCAGTTATCTTAAGTAATTGAAATAATTTGCGGTCGGAAACCAGGAGCCGCCAGGGTTCTGGAACAACCCAGCCCGTGTCTTCACTCCTGACCATTCATGGACTCCGTTCCCTCTCCTCGTGGGGTGGCCCCTCTGCTGGTCTCAGCCTCCATCTGCGGGGACAGAATTCTGCTCCAGGCCTGCCGCCCCCGGCATCCTGTCAGTGTCAGGTGCTGTGTCCCCTGTTCTTCCTCTTGCTACTCTTTGCCTCAGGTCCTCTGTGGTGAGAGGCCAAGGGTCTGAGGGAGCCTTTTCACGTGGGCCACTTCACAGGCATCCGGCCATCCTTGTGTCGGGCACTACCTTCAGCCTCTCTGCCCCAGCCAGGGGCGTGGGGGCCGCACACGGACACGGGTCCCTTGGAAGGGGCAGGGGAGGCAGAGACAGTGGCCATGTATGTCCAGGGCGAGGGAGGGGAAGAGAGAGATGGTAGGAAGTAAAAGCCAAGGGGAGAATTTTACCATCCCAAGTACAGGGATGATCAGGAGAGCAGGAGCGTTATACGGTCTTAATCTGCTCTGAGGCCGGAACCGGCACAATAAATCCCAGGGAGCCGAGGTGAGGGCAGGATGTGGAGGCTAAGCGTGGGGACATCTCAGCGCTGTAACTGGTGCCGAGGGCAGGCCGTGGTGTCCTCCATGTCCTCTGGAGCACCTCATCCATCCTGGGGTTTAGGTGGGGCCCGGCCCAGCCTGGCAGCTGCCTTCTCTGCCATTCTACGTGTTCTGGGTTCCCCAAAGCCACCTGGGGGATCTCAAGCTCTCCTGTACGACACTCCTCTGCACCCAGGGCTTTCCCAGACAGCACCATGCCAGAGACGTGGGCTCATCTTAGAGGAGGAAGGAAGTGTCAAGACTTTTCTTTCTGGTCTGGAGAGATGGGATGACAAGGTATTGGCCACATCCCGTCATTACAGACTTGCTAATTCCTGACGTGAAGCTAGGGTTGTAGTTACACCTGCAAGACCATGTAATAATCAAATCCCATTTTATTGCCCTAGAGAAGCTCAATGCGTGACGCATTCTCTCCTGTATCATTTAGAAAGCTCATCTGTGGATGTCTGGGGGATCTCTGGCAGGTCTTAGCATCCCCTGTAGCCTGAGCGGCCTCGACGGTCCTGGACACAGTCCAGGGGAATGGTGGTGGTTCTCGGGTGGAAGGAAATGAACGGGAAGAGCGTGGACTACCTGTGTGGGAGAGAAGGGTGGGTGCAGGGGGCCAGAGGTAGGTCTCTGATGTTTGGGGCCGGAGGGAGGTCTGGATCAGTCCTCCCTGGAGCACCCGCTCCCCTCCTCCTGCTGCCTCTGGTCCTGGGCAGGTTCATCGGGAGCAAGACAGTCCATTCACTTGCAGCCTACCTACCGGGGGCCTCCTGTGCACCAGCAATGTTGTCTCCCCTTGCCCGGCCTCTTGGCCTTCCCTTCTGATGTTCTCCGCTCCTTGCTCCTGCGCCCCGGGTCCTGTCTTCTTGTTCACTTTTCGCACATTCAGAGACCTGATGGGAATTTAGATAGAATCCTTCCCAGGAGCACTGCCAG
Organism: Mustela erminea; assembly: GCF_009829155.1. NCBI lineage: Eukaryota > Metazoa > Chordata > Mammalia > Carnivora > Mustelidae > Mustela > Mustela erminea. The sequence goes on from NC_045617.1 coordinate 86,163,231, forward strand.
TTTACTGGGTCCTTAGGAAAACCCCAAGGCCACAGAGCCAAAGGGTGGTTAACGGAATGGCAGAACCGGTGGATGGGGGTCAAGTCAAGAGGCCTTCAAGGCCCCTTTCTCTGTCCCGGTACTCAGTCAGCGCACACTTGTTGCTCGTTGAACCCTCTGTGCTGGGACCTTTTTCAGGCACTCCTTCTGTCGGCTGAGGCCTCTCTCCATCTGGTTTCGGGGAGAAGCTGCATGACCGCGGGGACCTGCCCTGGCCCTCAAGCGCTCCGTCTCCCTGCCTGACACCTCCCCACGTGGGCACACGGCGCTGTGAGGGATGGGTGGACGCGGGGCCCGATTTATAATTCCTTTCAGGGAATTGTTTCTGCTAATGGGCAGAGCCAATTTGTGCTCCCCAAGTGGGGAGGGCAAAATCAATTAATGGAGAGCCGAACCTGGCCAGGCCTGGTGGCAGAGTGTGGCCTGACATCCGGCAGTGATAAGGGACTTTCTGAGGCTGAACTAATAAGGAGATTGGAGGAAAAAGAAGAAAAACAAAACCCCTCTCAGATCAATTTTGTGTACAATGGGCAGAGAATGCAGAGTAAACAGAGCAGCTGGGCCTGGGGCCCCTTTCCATCTGAATGAGCCCCGAGATAAGGAAAAGGACAGGCCACCAGCCCACCAACCAACATCGGCATTCGCTTGGGGAGTCACTCGATAGGCACATATCCGCACGAGTGAGACAGGGCACGTTCCAAACCGGAACTGGAGGGAAAAGATAAGGCCCACCTGCCCCAGGGACGTCCCCTGTGGGGAAAAGGGCAACGGGAGGAAAGGAGCGCTGGTTTCAGATGCCGCCTCCCTGTGCCCACCGGATGGGCAGCACCGTGGGGCCAGAGCGGCAGGTCAGGTCCCCTGTGTGGATGTCCTCCACAGTGAGGGGTGCGGTAGAGCATCATGTCTGGGGGCAGGGGCAGCTTGGGTTTGTGTGGGGCTCTGCTCTCATGGCCAGAGAGTGGGATGGCAGGGAGGCCCGGCCCAGCTCTGTGGCCGGCAGAGAGGAGGGAGAAAGCTGAGGGGTGATTTGAGGGAAAAGATTAAAACAAACAAACACACCTGGTACTGACCTTGTTCAGATTTTCCATTGTGTTTTTTCGGAGCAGCAGGACTCCTTTCGCACATGAACTCTTCCCCTGTGGCCCAGTATGTGGCACCGTGAAGAGCAGGGCTTTGGTTGAAGTTGGGGACTGGACTCCGGCGCTACCAGCCCGAAGGCTTGGTTGCAAGAGCGCCCCCTACCGTGACTTTGAAGTAGATGCCCTTGTTCACCTTGGGCTTGCTTCAGAGCAGACCCTGACGCATAATCTGGGTGTGAGCGGTTCACGGGGGAAGTGATGCCAGGAGGTGATCCCAAGAGACTGGGGAGGAGAGACAGGGGCAGTCAATATAAGGTGAGTTATCAAACAGATGACCGCGGTGTGCCGCTGGGAAGCTCTGGGACACTGTGTGGGACATACTTCAGAGTTGTCCCACAGGGAGGCAAGGAAGCTGGGGGTGTTTATCTACCAGCCCCTCCCCACCTCATTCGTTTAGGATTATTCTAGGAGAGACTAACTCCTGGGCTGCTGGTCTGCCCTGCACGTGGGCCGAGAGAGCGGCCAAAGAGAACCTTCGGGTAGAGACAGATGGGTACTTGAGATGGAAAGCCGTTGGTGTGGATGGGGACTGTTCACATGGGACCTCCGGCGGGGGTGGGGGGGCGGCTGGGGAACACTGCCAGGGTCTGTTAGACTTTTGGTTCTCTGCCTCTTTTCCTGAGTCATTATAGTTGTCAGTTCTGCAGGGCAATAGCTCATCCGTGGAACTGAACTGGAGTCTTTCAGCTTGTCAGACAAATGCCCTTGGGATATGACAGGAGTGGGAAGATCATGCCTCTCTCTTGACGGCCACAAAATTTGAGCAAGGCAAAGGGATTGGTAAGGGCTCCATCAGATACCTTGTATGAAAGAAGCCCTCCCATACCCCCAAAGAAACCCCTGTGTCTCCCTACATCTGCCTACATCTTCCCTGTGTCTCCCTACATCTGTGGAAAAACCCAGAGCTGTAAGATGCATTGGAGCAACAGCAGAAATAAGCCCAGGAAGAATGGACCAGGGTGTGGACGTGGAGTGTTGACCAAGGTAGGGCCCATCCTGGCTGCAGGGAGGAGCGGAGCCTCCCCAGGGCCTGAGAGACGTAGTGAATGGAGGAATTGAGAGTACAGGAAAGGCCAGGCCTGCTCCTGTCCCTAGAAGCAATTCGATTAAAATTGTCCCATGTGAGGTATGACTTATTGGTGAAGATTCAGAATGGAGCAGAGAGCAGGTACTCGTGGATTTGTTTGTGGAGCTGTTCTTACAGCTCTGGGTTTTTCCATTCAGGGCATGTGGAGATTCTTTGTCCTACGTGAGAGTCATTTAAGTGAGTGGGTCAGCACCACTCTGGTGGCCCGGTCTTGAGCAGGGTCATGAGCGGAATGCTGCACCGCTCAGTAGAATGACCTGCTCACCAGGCTGTTCTCCTGGAACGAAGGATTGCTTAAGGGACCCCAGAACACCTCCATAGGCATGAATTCTAGAGTAGCTTGGGGCATCTGGTCAACCACCCCATGCAAGAATGATCTGAAAAGGGACGCCTGGGTGGCTCAGTTGGTTAAGCGTCTGCCTTCAGCTCAAGTCATGTTCCCAGGGTCCCGAAATCAAGCCCCCCACTGGGCTCCCTGCTCTGAGGGGAGCCTGCTTCTCCCTCTCCCTCTGACTGCCTCTCCCCCTGTTTGTGCTCTGCCAAATCAATCAATCAATCAATCGACCAATCTTAAAAAAAAAATAACCTGAAGAAAAGGGAACAAGGCCCATGTGGGCCTTGTTGATGACCTTGTTGGTCGTGGCAGGTCCCAGCACTGGAAGATTTAGAAACTTTCTGGCAAGATACTTCAAAGTGTCGGCTACTCTGAGGCATGGCCAAGGGCATCTCCTTGCCTTGTTCTAAGGAAAGTCATGGAAAAGGCAAACCCAAAAGATACTTCCAAGGAGACATGACACTAGTATCTCATACCGGGGATGGAGTGCAGGCAGTATAGGGCTGCTCTAGGGAAGGGCTGCTTTCTCAAGACAAGGAAGTGAGTGAAGTGAGAGGGAGGGATGCCTCACCCGCTTTTTGCTTGCTGGTTGTTCGGAATTCCCCCTCAGTGTGCATAAAACGGGCCTAGGCCTGCTCACCAGCACTTGGCCATCGAAACCCAAACAGAGCAGTTAACCCTAAAAAAGTTTGCTACTTCCTCCCTTGCCCTGACAGAAGCACTGGGGGCCATGGTCAGTGGCCACTTGCCACATTGGAGATAGAAATGCTGTTTTTCCTCCCATATTTTATATGGATATTTTCAACTTCCGACATTCACAGCCAAGCTTTCCAGACCTCCTCTGTCTGGCTGCCCTGGTAGACCCCTGGACACACATCATGAAATAGTCTCCCTCCATACTCTTCGATGGCTCAGATCCCCAAAGGGCCCCCTTTGCCATGCTCCACATTCCAAATCGACAGCTCAGCCCCAGGCCTCTTCACATCATTGAACCCCTTACCTACCATTCTAGTCCTGAGCCTGACTCTCCCACCTTCCTTTTGGTACCCTGCCCTGGCTCTCATACTCTGACCCACCTTGACATTGAGCCCAGGCCCACCCTATCCCTTTGCAACTCTTTCTTAGCTCAGATTCCCTTGCTTATTTGTTGTCCGTCTCCCTAATTAGAACATAATTTCGAAGATGGTTGTCACTTTCTCTGTCTTGGTCACCTCTGAGTCATTGGAATTTAGCACAGTGGCTGACACATCCTTGTTAAAAGAATGACCAGATGATTGAGTCATGTTTACATTTAAGGAATTATAAGGTTCATCTTTCTCCCTATAGTTTAAACATATACCCATTGCATTAAAAAAAAAAAAAGTCCCTGTCTATTAATTCAATTATCTGTGTCACTCATGGGGCTGTTTCTAATTCTTCTGACTGGTTTTTCTATGGGCTGTACTTTCCGCCTCAATGAATGCTTGGTAATTTTTTTTTTTTACTGGGTGTCACTTCTACATTGCTAGGGGTTAGATTTTTTTTTATTCATTTAATTATTTTTTTAAAAAGATTTATTTGTTTGAGAGAGGGAGTGAGCATGGGGAGGAGCAGAGTGAGAGGGAGAGAAAAAATTTAGCAGACCCCTCACTGAGCGTGGAGCCTGATGTGGGGGCTTGATCTCACAACTCTGAGGTCGTGACCTGAGCCAAAACCAAGAGTCAGACATTTAATTGACTGCGCCATGCAGGAGTCCCTCCTTTAAATATTTTTGAGTGTTGTTTGGAAACTCACTGAAAACAGTTTGCCTCTCTTGAGGCTTGCTTTTTAGATTTTGTTAGGCAGGAGACTGGAAGAGCTTTGATCTACAGCTAATTTGGTCCCAAGTGCATGGCAGCACCTTTATGGGATTTCTGTTCAATGACTCTTTTGTGAGAAGGTTTCTCCACGGCAGCTGTTGGGAGCACGAACTATTCCCAAGCTTGTGTTATTTCTGGAAATTGTTCTACTTGCTCCTTTCTGGTGGTTCTTTCCCCAGCACTGAGTGACATGCACGGCCCAGCTGTGAGCTGAAGACCTGAGAGTAAGCTCTGAAGATCTTCGGAGTCAGTCTGCTCTCTCTCACTCTCTGCGGCTCGCTCATCCCTTGCCCCTCACCTTGCCAATGGAAGCCACCTTCACCTCCCTGGACCCCTGGTACCAGTTCCTCAACTCAGGAAACTACTAGGCGCCCCCTGGTGACCTTTTCCTGGACTGAGGCCCAAGCCCTGTGGGCCGCTAAGTTCCACCATCTTGGGCTCACCTATCTCACTTGTTTCCCTTCTCTTGGGGTCCGTGTCCTGTAACTGCCTTTTTCCATTGTTTTATACATTTTGTCTAGTCTTAAGTTATTTCAAGCAGGAGGGTAAGTCAGGTCCCTGTTGCTCTATCATGGCCATTAAGTGGGTGTCCTGCTTTTTTATACACAGCTTACTCTGAAGTGCAACTCTCAAGTCCTTACTCTCAGTAGGCAGCATGGAAAGAAACAGCGAACTCTGAGAAGTCCTGCGTCTAGCCGTATATCGATTCTGGTTTTCAATATCTGTGTCTGTTAGCCATTGCTACAGTTAATGCTCCATAACATATCACCCCAAGTCTCAGTGCCTTACGTCACAAGTGTTTATTCTCCTGATAGTGGGGTGTTTGGGTCAGCCGGGGTTCAGCTCATCTGGGCTAGGCTTGACCGGGAAGCCCTGCTCCAAGCTATGGGTCAGCTGGGCTTGGCTCCAGTATGTAGGCTGGGCTCGGATCTGCTCTCCAAATGTTCTGGGTTGGAAGCTGAAGGGGCAGCACCTATTCTGGGCATGTTCTTCTCAAGGCAGATCTCTGGAGTGCAGAGAGGCAAGCCTGAGCACGCAAGACTTGAATCATGCATGTCTGCTAACATCCCATGGACCAAGGCAAGTTACAGGACCAAGCCCAGATTTAAGGGGTAGGAAGTAGACCCCGCTGCCGTGAGGCCATGGCAAAGCTTTGAATGTGTAATTTTATTATAGGGGGTAAAGCCTTAAGACTGGCTATTCGATCTACCCCAGTTTCTCTATCTTCTAAAAATCCCTTTTAGTAAGATCTGGGCAAGCCCTCCTCCTAGCATCACAGCCGCCTTCCTCCTCACATCCCCTATTAAGTGAACAGCAGAGCAAATTGAATTCTAGTAGGGACAGGGCTAGAGTCACTGGCCAGGCTGCTTTCCAGAAGATGGTTTGGAAAGCTCCACAGTTTGGCCTGGGGTGAACTCAGGCTTGCTGGACAGTCTTTTCAGAGCCTTGCATCCATTTCTCCCCTTTCAGAGGCCAGTAAATTTTGGAGAAGATGCACTATGGCCACGCCTGTGTCCATGTCCAAGGGCCAGCCTCCATCGGGAGGGGAAATTTGGAGAGAAGCTCCCTCTCTAGGGGCTGCATATGCTTTGTATATGACTCCCCACAGGACGCCATGACCCAGCTGTCTGTTTTTCTCTCTTCTTCATTTCCTCCCTTGTCTTTGTGGGTTCACACCCTGCGTGGGGCCATACCACACATCTCTGTCAATAAGGCCTTTGGATCCTGGAGATAAGTTCTCAGCAGGAGATCTAAAGTCAATAGACTCTAACCAGCTCTAGAGGGTGGCAGGCCCTCAGGTGTGCTAGGTACACTGAGGCTGTCTCTGCGGGGCTCTGGCCAACACCATGCTGCTCTCTGCACTCTTGAGAGCGTGCGTGTTTGCTACGTGTCTGCCCTGTGGCTTCGGGGAGGATTCGAGGATCATGCTGCAAGGGCTCTATGTGATCTTCCCGGCTTCTATAGACTTTATGGAGGACTTACTATGTGCCACAGAACCATGAGGGCTGGAAGTTGACCAGGGAGACTGGACTCTGCCTCAATGGGCCTTGGTCGCAGAGCCAGAGTAAAGGCATGGGACAGATGTGAGCCTGAGAAATAGGAGGTCTGGGCTCCGACTCTGCTGCTCATTAATTGAAGGAGTATTTATTTGGTTCCAGCTTGTGCTGGGCACATGGCAATGAGCAAGACACACAGGTCCCTGTTGTCATGGAGCATTTAGTCTTGGGGGGATGGGGGGAGGTGGCAGGCCATAAAGAAATGAGCAAATAGAGAAAGATGATATGTCATGTAGTGATGGGCAAAATGAAACAGAGAAACGGTGGTGGCTCCTGTCAGGGGGTCAGGGAAAGCCCCCCAAAGAGGGGACACTTGCCACTAACTAGCTCTTAGAAGCCAGCCCCTCCACTCTGTTTCAGGTTTCTAATATTATCAATGAGGGTATGGGTTAGAGGGGCTCTATGGGCGGCCTGGCTCTGAACTGTCATCATCAGCTTCTCCTGCACGATCCTTTTACCCAGTCTGGGCAAGGGGAGAAAATAAGCCACTTATATGTATTTTCTCTCAGCGCTCTCTCTGGGGTGGTAGGTCTTGTATTCACAGGACAGAGACAGTGGGGGTGGTAGACGAACACTTTTATTCACTTTGCTTCATCGCAGGTGCCATTCCTCTCCCGACTCCACACCCCTCCCCACCTACAGCTGACTTGGGACCTTGCAGCTGCTGTCCAGATGCAGGCCAGGCGGCGGTTCTCCAAGGGCCCCTTGTATCCTGCAGCCAGGCCCTGGAGTGTTGGAAAGGCTCACAGAGGCAAGCCCCCAGCAACTCTGTTTCCCTGGTGGGAGTGGGAGGTTTCAGCCCAAATCCTACAGAGCCCCAAGTGGCTGGGTGAGGGTGTGAGGCCCTAGGTGCCCATACCACCCCTTCTCAAGCTCTCTGCAGAGCTCTTGGGAGCCGTCTCCTGCTCTCGGGGTGCAGTGATGTCCTTGGACACTATTGGGTGGCTCTCTGGAGATACGGCTGATTCAGGCACTGCCTATGGTCACCCGGGCCATGAGGGTGATGGTAGAAGTTTGCTTTGGGAGATCAGGACTGGTCATCAAGATGCTTTGTATTCTTCTGTGTTGTATTCTGCTGCCTGGCTTGCCCTAGCCATTGCTGGGCTCGTACAGCTGGCTGGTAGGTAGCTTTCTCTGCTATTCTACCAGCATAAGCTTCCCCTGCCACTACGTTCTGATGGTACTATTTCATAATGTCTACTATTTCATAATGTATGGTTTATAATCAACCATGGGAAGCATCACTACAAGAGTGAGTAGAAGCCCCTGTCCCACCCCTAGCATCCTGGCACTATCTCCAGCACCCACAGCAAGGACAGCACCCTAAGTCGTAGCCCCAGGCTCACTGGCGGCCTCCAGGACAACATCCTTAAGGAAACACAGCCCCTTCTATTGGAGCCAAAATCACTAGAAGCTCTCAGCAGCCCGCAGATCACATCTGAAGCCAGGCTGAGTGAGAAAAGGCGCCTTCCTTCATCCGTACTCCGTTCCTGCAGCTGGACACTTACTGGAAACCTGAAAGGAGACGGGATGTTCTTGGTTAGGATGTGTATCGGGGCACCAGTTTCTCTGCAGATGGAAGGGCAAGGAGCACGGGGAGGAGGTTGTAGGTCACTTCCCTCGGCTCTGGGGTGGTGTGCCTCCCAGTGCCCCGACTCCCAGGGGCTGTCTTTATCCCCCAGCTCTGCAGGATGACACCTCCTTTGTCCTTTGCAAAAGCTTAATCTCCCTGAGCCAGGACCAGTACTCCTTGTCCAAGCCCACAGTTTTCACAGACACCCCTGCTCGATTCTCCAAGAGTCTCTTTTTGCTTTTGGCTCCTGACACTCATTTTATTCAGGGTGGCTCTTTCTCACCACCCAGCTGGACACGGAGAAGGGTTCTCTGGGCTAAGAGCCAGGGCCCCTGAATTGTAGCCAGGACAGTCCCCAGCCCGTGGTGTGGCTGGGCAAATCATGTTCATTCTCTGGGCCTCCTTCCGAGTATCCAGATTGACGGAGCAGGTGAGGTCCCCGGAAGAAGCAAGCTAGCTAGCATGGCTCCTTGCTTCTCAAAGTGTCCATCAGCAGCACTGGCGTACCCAGGAAGTTTGTTAAGAAGTGCGGAATCTCGGCCCCCAGCCCAGACTTACTGGACCAGGACCTACCTTTTAACAAAACCCCTAGATTTCCTGGCATATTAACACGTGAGAAGAAATGGTGTGAGTGACAAGCAGTTAATTTGTTTAAAGTTTGGCTATCTTAATAGGCCAGAGGGCTTGGGAAGAGAGTGTTTCAAACAATTGCAGGGGGCAGAGAGCTTGAAGGCAGCAGCCATCTGAGTGTGCCTACAGGGACCTGGCCTGGGGGCGGCCAGGGGCAGGGAGTATAGGGCGGGCACGATCTGTCTGACATTGCAGAGGACAACCAGGTCATTCTCCGTGACACACTGAATGTGGCAGGTGATGGGGAGGAAGAGGTTGAAAACAAGTCAAGGCAATGAGCTCTTGGTCTTTCAGATCTAATTCTGAGTGCAAGACCCCAGGCTGTTTAATGAAATAGAGCTGGTCCTTAGCTTTCAGACATCCCTCGCTGTTCTTACTAAATCTTAGGGCAGGAAGGAAGACCAGGCACCCCAGGGCATCTGAAGGGATGCGTTCCAGGCACTCTGGACCCATGGTTCCCAGCTCTGCTGCACATTGGAAACCCATGCCCAGGGCATGGGGCAGGGGTGGGTGGGGGACAGTTAGTACCCATGAGGAGCCAGGGCTGAAGCCCACTGTCTTTGGCTCTCTAGTCCAAGGATGGTGAGGGCAGGTACTGGGGCTCAGCAGGCACGTGGGTCTGGCCACGTGCAGCCTGGGCCAGGATGCGTCAGCGCTGCCAATGGAAAGGGGCCTAGGGTCTGAGCCAGCTCCCGGCCAGACACTGGCCTGCAGTGGTGACTGGGGCAGGGACGGGGCTGGGGTGGAGCGCCACAGAGCAGGGCTCGGAGGGCCCCTCAGACACAGACCTCCACTCCAGATAAAAGGTGCCCTTTCTTGATTTGATGAGCCCCGGGAAGTGGTGGAGCTGTCAGACTGTGCTGGGGTTTCTTGACTGTAGGTTCCCAGACTGGAGGGTATTGCCGCAGAGAAACCACGGACAGGAAATCATCCCTTAACGTGTGGGCCCAGTTCTTACCACCAAGGCCAGTTTCCCCACTAACGGCTCCCTGGTGCTTGGCTGCGTAGAGGGGACTTTTATGGACGTTATCTCAGGAGGGGCTGGCCACGCAGATGGAGGCAGAATCTGAACTTGATAGATGTGCAAGGGGGCCGGGGGAGGCGACGTGCCCAAGGTCACACAGGGCTGAGGGCTTCAAGGAGCCCTGCCTTTGGGCCTCCTCCCTCACCAGTTCTAGATTCTCTCCATTTCACTGGGATGGATCCAGCACAGAGGAGAGCTGGATGGTTTCTCTGGCTGGGGATGGAGGAGTCGGGGGAGGGGGCAGGAGGCTCTGAGGCCTTTGGCAGAGCCTCTTCCTGGCACCAGCTAGAGAAAAGGGCACAGTGGTCATGAGGGTCACACCAAGGTTCCTGTCCATATGCAAAAAGTTCCAAACGTTTTGCAGGGATTAAGGAAGATTTTTTTTTTTTTTTTTTTTTTTTTTAAAGCACTCTAGAAAGGGGTTAATCTCATTTTCTCAGATTTTAAAGCCGTGCTCGGCAGTTAGAAACAGCAGATTTGACACCATGGATGACAAACGCCCCATAGGGGGGATATATACCTGTCCACACGTGCCCCTGGCAGGGATTTACACGTTCCACAGCTTTTCCATGAATCCTAAATCAACTAGATTCATCCTGGCCCTTGGTGGAGTGCGAGAGCCGGCGGGCGAGGCGTACGTTAAATCACCTTTTCTGGGCTCCTGCTCCCAGGCTGATAGTCACAAATTCCCCATAATGAGCACTGCTGAAGAAGCCCAGACAGACAGTGCCGCTAAATTAAGAGCAGAGGGAGCCCAGGGCAGGGGAGAGGGAAGTGTTTGCTTTGGCTGGGGAAGGTGCCTGGGGCCGGCCTGCATGTTTGCCTGACGGGGAGGCCTGATAAGGGGGCTGCGTGGAAAGTGCTGCCTGCTGGGTCCTGGCCATCTGCCGCCTGGCGGTGAGGCCGCACCTGCTGGCCCTTTGGCCCTGACCTGGCGGAACGGGGATCCCCCGTCACCCTTCTTCAACTTCCTTTGCAGCCTCATGGTCACTTATTTTTTTTTTTTTCCCTTAAGAATAAAAATTGAACCCTTGAACTTTTGTTTTGATGGATTACTTCCAGGCGACTATTTGTTTGGAGAACAAAGCTCCCCAGCTGCGGGGAGGGTGGGGGCCAAGAGACTGACACCAGGCGGACAGCAGAGCGGCTTTTCAAGACAGTGTGGCCCGGGGGTTGTCCTGGCTCTGCCAGGCAACTGCTGTGTGCCTCAGTTTCCCCATCTGCCAAAAGAGGGTTTGGACTCTTGGCTCAGTACATGAAGAGGGCTCTGCCTTTCAGCCCAGCTTTCTGTACCATCTGGGCACTGTGTACGTAGCAGGACCCCATCCTCACATAGACCTTGGGTTAATGCCTTTCCTTCTGGGAGAGGGCTGGAAAGGGCGTCTTTATTATCCAGGCAAAAGCTCGGTAAACATAACTTAACAATGTTGCTACGTGTTGGCTTCCCGAGGGGATGAATGATGGTTGATGTCTACGCATTTTCTCCAGGCAAGGGGAGCCTCCCAGCTCCAAATGCCAACCGCAGCTCCACTTACGTCCCGGCTGCCACGCCCTCTACTTCCCGGAAGAGTTTCCCCTGTAGATCTGGTCCTTGTTCCCACTGCCCCCACCTCCTTTCTCCTGCTGGCCCATTCCTCTCAGCGCGAGAACACGGCTGCACAACCACTGCTTCTCCTTGGCCCCAGCTCCGGGCTGCTCCCCCTCCCAGCTCAGCCCCTGGGACAGCCGGCCCCATTCCCCATCTCCACTCCTGCTCCTTTCTTTTCTCAACCACAACCATGGGCCTTTCCTCCTCCTGGTCCCCTGCCTACAGGGCAGGTGTCCTCGGCCACCGTGACAGGTGGAGTGGCCGGTGGGCAGCGTCCCATCCGTGCTTCCTCAGCCTCCAGCAACGCTGGGCTCTACTGGCCCTTCTCCCCTGGACCACGTTCTCCTGCAGGCCCGCCTGAGGCCACGCTCACTCCACCGCTGGCCCTTCTCCCACCCTGGCCGAATGTTCTCTGTAGCTATGGCTGGATCTTCCCGCTCACCTCCAAACATCAGGTTGCCCAGTGGTCTGAGCTAGACATTAGAATAACCCTATTTCTCTCTTCCACAGGGATTTCACTCAGGACGTGGCGCTATACTCCACTCAGACTCGTGTTCAGAGGCCTACTTACCTCCTGTGCGGTCTCAGAGGGCTTCTGAAACTTTGAATGGGCCAACTGGAACTCTGAATGCCCCCAGCAACTTCCCGCTGGCGTCCACCCTTGCCTGACTTTCTGCCAGTTGACATTGCTGTTCTGTTAGCTGCTCAGAGCAGGTGCCCACCGGCCCTCCTGGCTCTCCTCTCCTTCACACTCATGGCCGACCTGCTGCTGGGGTCAAGCTGCCCTCACCCCTTGCCTGGACCTCCCAGGATCTGGAAACTGCTATTCCTGGGCCTCTACGGCCTCTGCTGTATACAGTGGCTGGAGTGAGCTTGCCAAAGCTCCAGTCAGACCACATCACGCCATGGCTTAAATTCTTCAGGGAGCTCTCAGGACACCTGGAATAGAAGCCAAGCCCCTTACCCTTGCCCACAAGCCTGTGAGCTGTCTCCTGCTCTCTCTCTCAGCACCTCAAACGATCTTACGTATTTGTTGATGTCCTTTCTTTTTTCAACAAGGAAATGGAGGAGAGAAGGCAAGCTATGGTGTAAGGGGGTTGGTGGCAGAGCCAGCCTATCTCAGGTGTCAGAGGAACCCCACGACAGAGGAGCTGATCCCAGTGGTAGAGAGAGAACAGTGGGCAGGCTGGCATTTCAGTGAGGGTGCCTGCTTGCTGCTGGAAGGATGACGTGGCATGGCCATCCTTTGCTTGTGATACTCCGTCCATGTGCAGATCTCCTAGGGTCTAAACTGCAGAGAGTTGGCCGTGAAACTGACTGTGGGCCTCTCGGGGCAGGTGTCAGTCCTGATATGATCCAAGTCTGTCATTTCATCCATCAGAGTGTTGGCACAGGAAAGCAACGCTTGGCCCATCTGGTAGCTTTTGGCTTACTACTGGGACGAGGTTAAAAGTAGGGCTCGGGTAAGGGGTCTTGGGTCTTATCCCTGGGGGTCTCTAGGGAGAGGGGAGGCAGGAGAAGAGAAGGCCTGTCCCCAGTCGGGGGGCAGCTGCCAAGAGGAAGATGGGGGGGTGGGGGAGGAGGTGACAAAGGCCAGGGAAAACATTTTCTTTCTCTTCCTGTTGTCTGATACACCACTGGTATTTCTTTCTTAACTGTTACAGGTGTCCTCAGGCCTGAGCCTTCAGATGGTGATTATGTCTACAATTCACTGGTAAGAACCAGGCTCCAATAGGAGAGTGATATTTCTAGGTGGGGATTCAAGTTATCAAACCATCACTCAGCCTCTTGTATGGAGAAGGCTAAACAGGTGAATGGCTTTGGGAACAGAGAACACAAGGAGCTGAAGATCTGGAAGAGGGCGGGAAGCTTTGCCAGGAAGAGTGGGAGGGCCTGGGCCCGCTGCCCCCTTGGGTCTGTCCTGGTGTTTGTGATGTCGCCTCCTGGAACTTTTTCCTGGAGGAAGCAGAGGCCAGGCACATGTGAGGTGATCACAGGGTCAGTCCTGTGGTTTCAGGAATAGGCAGGAAGCTTCCTACTTCCTTCTCAGCCCACTCTTTGCTCTGGCCTTCCCCCTCCATTCCCAAGGGCTGGTGAGCAGAGCTGTGGAGGAAGGCGCACTTACATTTCTTCTGGAGAATGCTCTCTCTGGCCTTGATGAATGCCAGGATGTCGGAGTCCGTCTGGCTGTCCCCGGTGAGAGGGATGGATGACGCTGGCCTCTCAGAGATGCTGCGTACAACCACAAGTCACGCATCACTGCGACTTACATTTGGACCCCACGCTTACCTTTCCAAAGTGCTTTGCGTAGATCAGTGACCCGATCTCACCCAGGAGGTCGTGGGATGGCAGTCTGCCTCCTCATCCCTCCACTGTATCTGGGCCACAGCAATCCCTTCATGTGCAAACGTGTCATGTGCTCCCCTAACCCTAACCCTTAAACCCATTAGTGGCTTCTCACATCACTCTTTGAATGAAACTCAGACTCTCTTCTTGTGTGATCTGGCCCCTTGCATACTGTGTTCTGGCCACCCTGCCCTTCTTTCTGTTATTCTGTTACTCAGTAACATGAGTTCCTTCTGGCCTCAGGACCTTTGCTTTAGCTGTTTCCTTTCCCTGGACTGTTCTACTTCAAGACCTTTGCATGGCTGAATGTGCTTTGTCTGAGCACCTTCCCCATCCCTCCCAACCCCTGCCTTCACCAAGTCTGATCCTCCTGGGGCTTGACTGTCTCCTTCAGCACCCAACTTAGATGGCACGTCCTTACTCTACCATGACTTCGTTAGTTGCTCCTGGGACAGATAACTATTCTCTCCTCTCTTCATAAAACGTATTTAGCTGAGTACGTCACCATGGCTGAAAAAAAAAAAAAATTACATTTCCCAGCCTCCTTTGCAGCTATGTGTGGTCAGGTGACCAGGTTCCAACCAATGAGATTTATGAGAAGTGTGGAAGTTCCAAGAAATCCCCTTAAAAAAAGGAAGAATGTTTGTGCTTTCCTCCCTCTTATTTTCCCATCCAACAAATTGTCCCTATAGAAAATTCAAAGCAGTTCCCTCCTGACTCGCCAAGCATAACCCACATCCTGTCACTCCACACAGCAAGTGACAGTATCCACTCTCTTGGAAGGCAGTGAGGACAGGACATAATAAAGGGCTGTTCACGATCACAAGTAATTGTGTTGGCATCCAGCTGCAATCCAGAAGTGGTCCCGTGGGGCCCGCAGGGGTATAGCTTCTGTCTGGGCTCCAGGAGGAGTGTGGCTGGACCTCACCCTTGGACAGTTTGGGGGGTATGTAGGTGAAGAGGGGTGCTCAAGCCTTATAGTTAGAGGGCACAAAGAGCACTGCTGGGGAGAGGTCTTGTCAGCTTTGTTCAGTCTGCAGTGAACAGTGCACAGGGCCTGAGGCTAGTCTTGTCAACTCTCTGTCCTTCCCTGCCTGGGGACACTGTGGTGGGACTGGAAAGACCTGTGAGCCAGCAATTCTTTCCTTTAATGGCCCTGGGTACATCTATTTACAAGGAGACTTGAAGCAAGTCTGCCTGCACGGACCCACCAAGACCTCTGGGAGAAAATACTCCAGCTTTGGCACTCAGCATCTATGAGAGACTCCATAGTATTCCTAGGGTACCGGGGTAGACCAGCCCTGAGCTCTGTCTGTGTGGCTACCAGACAAGGGGCTCCTCGGGATGTGGGAGAAGAGAACTGGCAATTTTGACTCATCCCACGCATAGCAGGGACTGTCACAGGCATCAGAGGAGGAGAAGACAGACCTGCTTTCCAGGGAGGCGCTGGTGCTGTTGTGCCCCCAACTCTGTGGGATGGGGTGAGGCGAGGGCAAGATTTTCCTGGTGTTCACATCACTGCAAAAGAAAAAATGACAAAAGGAAAAGGAATGGGAGGAGGTTTACAGACAAGAAATTTGGGTTTATATTAGGAGATGTATGGGTTGAATGCATGTGTCTCCCCAAATTCATCTGTTGAAGCCCTAAACCCCAGTGTGATATATTTGGAGTGGAAGACTTTGGGAGGTAATTGGGCTTGATGAGGTCATGGGGGTGGGTGACTTTGAGGGGACTGGTGCTCTTACAAGAAGAGGAAGTGAGATCAGAGTTCATTACCATGTGAGGACACAGCGGGAATGTACTGTCTGTAAGCCAGGAAGAGGGTCCTTGTCAACAATTGAATTTGTTGGACCTTGATCTGGGAATTCCCGCTTCTAGAACTGTGAGAAATAAATACGTTCCTATTGTTTAAGATAGCCTGTCTATTGTATTTTGTTATGGCAGCCTGAGCTGACTACGAGAGGAGCCAGGAATCCCGTGTCATGGACAGTGTTGTGGTCAGCTCAGGCTGCTGTCACAGAACATCCTAGACCTGTGTCTCACACAACTGGAATTCGCTTCTCAAAGTTCTAGAGGTTGGGAGTCTGAGGTCAGGGTACTGCATGATCATGTTCTCAGGCCGGTCCTCTTCCAGCAGATCGCCAAATTCTTCCTGTGTTCTCACAGGCTGGAAAGAGAGTGAGCTAGCTCTCTGCCTCTTACGAAGGTGCTAATCTCCTTCATGAGGGCCCCATCCTTGTGACTTAAAGACCTACCTCCAAATATCATCATATGTGGGATTAGGTTTCAACAAATCAATTTTTAGAGGACACATTAAGTCCATCACATCCTAACCTGCCCTCTCCCTCCACTCCTGGCAAATTCATGTCCTTCTCAAGTGCAAAATACATTCCTTCCATCTCACCAGCCCCCAAAGCCTTAACTTGTCCCAGCATCAACTCCAAAGTCCAAAGTCCCATCTAAATCTGATATGGGTGAGACTGGAAGTCATATCATCCTGAGGCGGAACTCACCAGCTGGGAAAACAGACATGTGATGTGCTTCTAAAACACAGTGGTGGACAGGCATAAGTTAGACATCTCCATTCCACAAGGGAGCAAGAAGACAGAAGGAAGAGCTGTGAGGTCCCAAGCAGATATGAAACCTAGCAATGCAAACTCCATGAGCTCTTAAGGCTTGAAAATTATCCTCTCTGGTCCAGTGTTCTGCCCTCTGAACTCACTGGCATGATGGTCCCGTCTTCTAGACTCACTGAGCAAAGGCCCTGCTGGGCTCTGCAGGGCTGGGGTCATGCCTTCATGGTTCTTCAGGGAGGCCCTGCCCAACATCTTGGGTAGAGGCTATCTGCTCTGTTGAAAGCAAGGCAATGCCCACCACTTTTGAAATGGAGGCAGCCGGGATGATGTCTCAATTGCCTTTGGGGTCATTCTTCCCTGAACTTGGAAGAATAGTGCACGCTCACAGAACAGATGGCATTTATAGACGCTGTCTACTCACCAAGTCTTGGAAAGTGCTCTGCACACATCATGCCATTTTCTCCTGCCAAGAGCCTCATTTTCCCCATTACACAAGTGAGAGAATGGAGGCTTAGGGAGGTTAAAGAAATTCCTTACCAGCTGGATAAGGGCAGAATCTGAATCTGATTCATGATTCTGTGAGGGGTCAGTATCCGTGCTCTCAGCCATGACACTTTATCAACTGGACTCGGCTGGATATGCATAGCTCACCCCTCGCCACCCCAACTGACCAGCCCCTGCCCCTGAGTGATGAATCAGACCCAGTGGCGCAGGCATCTGATTCATTCAGGCTGCCTGATGGGTGTGCCTTGCCTTGGATTCCTGCTTGCAAACAGCAGAACCCAACACTGCCCCTTGGGAGGTGAAGAGGCCAATGCTGTCCCAGGATGCCAGTGACAGGCTGGGATTCTCTCCTTTGCTTTGGGATGGTCCTGTCTAGGCACCATATCAGAGCTGGAAGAGACCTGAAAGGTTACCTGGTCAGAAACTTCCTTTACAGTTGGGGACACTCAGGCTGCGAGGTGGATTGGGGTTCGACAGGGGGGCCGGCTTTGCCTAGCCTGAACCATCAGTTTGAGGTGCTCCACAGGCCGGACAACCTGCTGCCTCACCCATAAATACAACACTTTCCCTCACTCTAGCCTTCTGCTCTCTCCCAACTCAGCTAGCTGCTGGGCCTCTTTCCCTGGGCCTGCCTCCACAGGTTCGAGACTGTGGGTCAAATACATGGAAAGAGATATCAGGGCCTGAGAATCCAAGCCACCCTCACGCCTATTTCCCTGCATCCCAGAGACTCCACTGGGTGGTGGGGGGAGAGGAGCATCTGTGCTTCCGGCTGGGGTGCTGTAGAACCAGAGGCAGCCACAAGGTGGCAGGCTCTGCACACTTTTCCTTGGAGAACAGTGTCCAATGATCAGGACTCCTGAATGGTTTCTGGTGCAGGCCTCCAGGAGGGAAGGAGAAAGAGCTTTCCATTCTGTAGGAGCTTGGATTATGCCAGGCCAAAGTCAGTGTGGAAACTGTAGCAAGTCTTACAAAATCAGGTCGCAGGCACTCAAATGGCTCATTAACTCACTGGATTCCCAGTGGGTCCCCAGAGGCTCTTTGTCTAAAAATCCAGGGAGGTCCATGGGTACAAACTATTAAGGGTTGACAGTGGATGGCAGAGGGGTGGAGATGGATATGGACAGGGCATCAAGGTATCATGATCACACCGTGGAAAGATGGGGGTGTTCAACTCCCTCTGCCGGAGCCCAGTTGCCCAGCATCTTGCCACGACTGTGCAGTAGGACGGCACACCATGAAGGCTTGGGGGTCCTAAGGGAGTTGACTCTTCCAGTCTTGAAGCTACTCGAGTGCCCCGGCTGCTACAGCTGAGTTTCTGACCCTCAGGATCCCACCACAGATTACTTTTTTTCCTCTTTCCTGACCAACCAGCCTTGCATAGTGCATTCATTTCTCATGTTGACATGCCTTCAGGAGAAAGAACACACCAGCCATCAGAATTAACTATCTTTTTCTTAATAAGGATTAATTGGTAGTATTAATAATAGGTCTCCTGGGTTGCCAGTCAGAGTGCTGGGAATTTACTGTGATTGGTCCGCAGGCCCTGGGCATCCCTGAGGAAGTTTCTTCCAGAACCTGAGGAGCAGAGGACAAGCCCCAGGCTTGCAGCGAGTCCATCTGGAGCAGGCGCTCTGGAGGCGGGGGGAGGACAGGCAGCAGACTCTGGCTCTCTGGCTCTCTTGCCCCTGCAGCTCTTCCACTCCCTGGCACATTTGTCTGCTTGTGGTGTCCCTGCAGAGGGACCTTGATGCATCTCAAAGATGAGTCGAGGAAATCCGCAAGGGGGTGTGTGGGACTGTCTTGCACAAGAGCATGCTGCTTGAAAGAACTAAAATGATGATTTGTTTCAGACATCCTTTGTGGAAGTCTAAACCGAGGGAACTCCTTGCAGGTAACCCATGGTGATGTGATGCACACCTCTGAAACCCACTGCGCAGAGCTTTGGGGCTAAGGCTCTCTTTCACCTGAAATATCTAAGGCATGTTCAGGAATGCCAAGACACTACTTCTCTCACAGGTCGGTGCTAGGAGGGGAGCATGATTCTTGGTTCCTCAAGAAGATTCTAGAAGGCCCTGCCCAGTGGCTGGTTCTTAGCCTTTTCCATGGTAGGCACTCCTTCACAGAAGCTGGCAGGTAAAGGCTGGTGGCAGAGGGGACAAATGGAAAAGCAATATGGAGAGGCAGCCTTGGCTAATGGAGAGCATGGGAGAGGGACAAAAAGTCTAGGGAGAAGGGAAAGGAAAAAAGAAGAGGGAGAAGGGCAATGGAAGTGGGGGATAAAGATGAGCAGAGCAAGAAACTGGGAGAAAGGAATGGGGAAGAATAGAGTGCAGGAGTGAAGCCAAGAGAGGAGAAGAGGCAGGGAGGGGGTGGGGGGAGGGAAAGTAGGAAGAAAGGCAGCACCACCGCTCAGCCTGGAGCCTGAAGTTCAGGACTAAGCTGTAGCTCTTTGCATTATCAATGACAGCGAGAGAAACATCCCTTTTCCTTTCTGGGCCTCAGTTAGTTAAATGAGGGGGGTGGAAATCAGGGCTTCTCGGCAGAAATGGTGGGGGCCAGTAGCACGAGGGCTGGTTTTCCAATCAGAGGTTGGCTCTGTAGGCAAGGGTAGATTTACTTTTTGAGAATCCTGGCCCCTTGAGAAAATTAGGCTGTGGACACATGGAAAGAGCAGAAGGCCCAAGCAGGAGGACCTGGCATGTGGCACAATACAAAGAAAGCGTGGTTATACGGAATAGCACAGAATATGGGCTGGAAAATGCCACCTCTTACTAAGCAACAGAAAATACATGTGCCTCTCAAGGGCAGTCATTGAGGTGAGGAGTGAGCAAGTAGCTGGAGACTGACAGGCCTGGGTTCCAACCCTGCCTTACCACTGATTAGCTGGAGACCCTGAGCAAGTCAGTTGACCTCTCAGAGCCCGAGTGTTCTCATCTGTAAAATGGGGACAATGATTTATGTTGCACATTTGCTCGGTGCTTGGTCTACAAGGCCCAGGAGAAGAAAAGAGAAATAAAAAGAAATAAGAGAAGAGAGCTAAAGCTGTCTCCTCAGGGGAATTTAAGGACACTGACAACTCATCCTCCACTGCTGGGTGTTGGCAGAGAAGGTCTGAGAAGCCATGATGACGTGGGACATCGTGTCCTTCCTGTCTCACTCCTGCTAGAGTCCTGTGAGTTCTTTTTTGCCAGCATTATAAAGCACGTGACAGGTGATTTCTTTGTCAGAGGTGGAGCCCCTATACCTCTGCCTTTTCAGGCTCTAGCAGGGAGCTTTTCCTCTTACCTATTGCAAACTTTCTGACTACAATTTTGGGTATCCAAACTGCTGCGTGGAGGGAGTTTAGGGGTGCCAACCACCTGCATTTGGGGTGTCTTAGCAAACACCATTCAGAACACTTGGTTATCTCAGAGGGTTAGAAGACAGCCAGAGCACTGGCTGCCACTGGGGTTGAACAGCACTCCAAGGCCTATCTGGGCCATCTCTCCAAAGACCTTCCTGCCAGCAGTCAGTGAAGGGGCTTGGGGTAGTGCTCTGGGAGCAAGATTTTGAGAAAAGCTCCCATGGGTAATCTGATACACACCTTTGAAATTCAGGGTTCTGAACTTTACTTGGAAGGCATAGTCTATTTCCACCTCATAGTCCTGGAGTGTACTGGGCCTTTACACACACACACACACACACACACACACACACACACACATACGTGCTCACAATGCATTGTCTTTGAAACTAAAGAAAACTTAAAGTTGGAGCTTCCTATTTGTTGGACAGGATATTTCTATCAGTAAGGAAACATGCAAGAGATCTGGAAAAGTGGCTGGGGAAATAGCCAGGGGTTCTGAGCCTCATCATTGGGAAGAGACCTTATTAATGCGTGAAACACATAACAGGTTCGGGACTGAGCAAGAGCAATGACCAAGGAAAGGCTGGGTCAGTGATTTTCAGATACGTTCTGTGCAGTCCAGGAGTTTCAGGGGAAGGAGACAGCTATACAGGGGTTACAAACTCAAGTGTCCCAGAGGTTGGAAGGTACCTGAGGGAATGCACAGACAGGACCAGTGTAGGACATTAGTGCTAAGCTGCCTGTATTGCCATAGAGCAAGTCTACTTACACTGACGTTTTAAAAAATTTAAATTGATAGACTAATTATTTTGAGAAGTTTTAAATTTTCTATAAGAGAATTTAGATCTCTGTAAGAGAATTGAGCAGATGGTACAGAGAATTCCCATATAACTCCCCTCTCGAGCCTTGTGGTTTCCCCTATTATTCATATCTTGCATTAGCTTTGTACATTCGCTACAACTGATGAACCAACACAGATACATTGTTATTAACTCAAGTCCACAGTTTATCTGGGGATTCACCCTTTTCGTTGTACAGTTCTATGGATTTTAACAAATGGGTGTTATCATATGCCCACCATTATGTATCACATGGAATAATTTCACTGCCTTAAAAATTCACGGTGTTCCCCCATTCCTCCTTTCCACCCCTCCCTTCTCACACTGGCAATCACTAGTCTTTCTATTGCCTCCACAGTTTTGCCCTTTCCAGAATATCATGTTGGAATCACACAGTATGTAGGCTTTTCACATTGGCTTCTTTCACTTAGTAATATAAATTTAAATTTCCTCTATGTCTCTTCATGGCTCAATAGCTCATTTCTTTTTAGCACTGCATAGTAGTTCATTTTCTGGATATACCACTGTTCATATATCCATTCATCATTTGAAGGGCATCTTGGTTGCTTCTAGCTTAGGGCAATTATGAATAAAGTTGCTGTACACACCCACGCATAGGTTTTTTTGTATGGACATAAGTTTTCAGCTCATTTGGGTAAATACCAAGGAGCATGTCTGCTGAATCGTATGGTAAGAATATGTTTCATTTAATAAGAAACCACCAAACTGTTTTCCCAAGGACCACACCGTTTTGCATTCCCACTAGCAAAGACAGAGTGTTTCTGTAGCTCCACATCCTCTCCAGCATTTGTGGATGTCAGTGTTTTGGGATTTTAACCATTCCAATAGGTTTGCAGAGGAATCTCATTGTTGCTTTAATTTGTTCGTTTTCTTTTTTCTTTCTTTCTTTCTTTCTTTCTTTCTTTCTTTCTTTCTTTCTTTCTTTTTTTCTTTTTAAATAAACATATAATGTATTATTAGCCTCAGGGGTACAGGTCTGTGAATTGCTGGGTTTACACACTTCACAGCACTCAATATAGCACATACTCTCCCCAATGTCCATAACCCTGCCACCCTCTCCCTACCCCCCTCCCCTTAGCCACCCTCAGTTTGTTTTGTGAGATTAAGTCTCTTATGGTTTGTCTCCCTCCTGATCCCATCTTGTTTCATTTATTCTTTTCCTACCCCCCAAACCCCCACATTGCATCTCCACTTCCTCTTATCAGGGAGATCATATGATAGTTGTCTTTCTCCAATTGACTTATTTCGCTAAGCATGATACCCTCTAGTTCCATCCACGTCGTCACAAATGGCAAGATTTCACTTCTTTTGATGGCTGCATAGTATTCCACTGTGTATATATACCACATCTTCTTTATCCATTCATCTGTTGATGGACATCTAGGTTCTTTCCATAGTTTGGCTATTGTGGACATTGCTGCTATAAACATTTGGGTGCACGTGCCCCTTTGGATCACTACGTTTATATCTTTAGGGTAAATAACCAGTGGTGCAATTGCGGAGTCATAGGGTAGCTCTATTTTCAACATTTTGAGGACCCTCCATGCTGTTTTCCAGAGTGGTTTTTCCAGAGTGGTTGCACCACTCTGGATCTTGACTGGATTATTTTTTCTTTGGGTGTTGAGTTTGATAAGCTCTAGATAGATTTTGGATACTAGCCCTTTATCTGATATGTCGTTTGCAAATATTAATTTGCAATTTCTTAATGCCATATGATTTTGAGCATTTTGTCATACACATATATCTGTAAATCATCTTGGGTGAGGTGGCTATTCAGACACTTTGTCCATTTTTAAATTGGGTTGTTTTCCTTATTTGTCAAATTTTAAGTTTTTGTGTATTTTGGAATACAAGTCCTTTATCAGATACATATTTTGAAAATATTTTCTCCCAGTCTGTGGCTTATCTTTTCCTTCTCTTAGCAGTGTCTTTGCAGAGCAGTGTTTTAGGTTTTAATAAAGTCTAGCTTAGCAATTTTTTCATTTCTGTATCTACACTACCTTTTAAAACACCAGTATAACTAAACAGAACACACTTTCCCTGCTGTTGACCTTGGATTTAGGGGCTCAGATAGGAGGTGTTTCCTAAAATTGGGACAGAAGTGGAAGTGCTGGCACCTAGGGCCAACTTTGGGGGGAGGGGTGAGCAGAAGCCCAGGGAAAATGTCGATAAGGTGACGGAGGGCTCACTGGCTGACTTTTTAAATTTTCTTTTTAAATAATAGTTTCAGATGATAGCATAAGGTATAGACTTATGGAATTACTACGTTGTATACCTGCATTAATTTAACAATGTAGTGTGTCAACCATATTACAAACAGCAACAAAAACATAGTTTCAGGTTTACCGAAAATTTGCCAAGATAGTACAAAGGGTTTCCATGTCCCTCATACCCAGTTTCCCTTATCATACAATTTTACCTTGGTATGGTACAAATTTTCCAACTAATGAAACAATGCTGATACATGATTATTAATTAAAGTCCATGCTTTACTTAAAGTTTCTTAGTTTTTCCCTAATGTGTTGTTCTGACCTAGGACCCCATCCAGGCTCGCAGTTTGCATTTTGTTGTCCTGTCTCCTCAGTTGCCTTTTGTCTGTGACAGTTTTTTACATTTTTCTTGTTTTTGATGGCCTTGACAGTTTTAAGGAGGACTGGTCAGGTATTTTGTAGAGTGTCCCCTGGTTTTTTCCTCATGACTG
Organism: Mustela erminea; assembly: GCF_009829155.1. NCBI lineage: Eukaryota > Metazoa > Chordata > Mammalia > Carnivora > Mustelidae > Mustela > Mustela erminea. The sequence goes on from NC_045617.1 coordinate 86,186,876, forward strand.
GATTGGGGTTATAGGATTTTGAGAAAAAGAGCATAGAGGCTGAGTGCCTGGGTGGCTCAGGTGGTTAAGAACTGCCTTTGGCTCAAGTCATGATCCCAGGGTCCTGGGGTGGAGTCCCCTTTTGGGCTCCCTGCTCAGTGGGGAGTCTGCTTCTCCTTCTCCCTCTGTCCCTCTCCCTGATCATTCTCTCTCTCAAAGAAATAAATAAAATCTTTTAAAAAAGTCATGTGACAGTCTCATAACATCACTTAAAGATACTGACACAACCTGCCCCCCTGAACCCACCACTTCTTCCCTCCTTTCTTCCTTTCTTTCTTGATTTTATTTATTTGAGATAGAAAGCGAACATGAGAGAGACAGAGAGAGAGAGAGAGAGAGAGCGAGCGCACCAGTGGGGTGAAGGGGGTGGTGGGTGAGAGAGGGAGAAGCAGACTCCCCACTGAGCAGCGAGCCCAAGCAGGGCTCGATCCCAGGACCCTGGGATCATGACCTGAGCCGGAGGCAGACACTTAACTGCCTGAGACACTTACGTGCCCCACTACCTCTTTCAAAAGCTCTATTTCACATTTTCCACCTTGAGAGCTCAGTCCCTATTCCAATCCAGTCAAAGGATTGCTCCTCGGTGGCAGAGGCCAATGCCCCACTTGTGCCTCCCTGGCCTCTGTCCTGACAGTAGTGGATCTGTCTGGGAGAGGGAGGGTGGTTTAGGCCTGCGTCCTTGGCCTTACTACCCGAGTTGTGTGTTTGGAAAGGTAATCGTGTGGATGGCATGAGAAGGAACCTACCTTCAGAAGTGGGCGTGGGGTCAGAGGAAGTGGAGTCCCTTCTGGATCATGCCAGCAATCAAGGAAACTGGCTCTGGGCTGTCCTCGGGTGGAGGCTGTCCTCATGGGAGGCTGCCCACCTCTGTCCTGAGTCTGTGCTAGGACAGAGTCATTTCCCAGAGCTCCTCTGTATCCTGGCATGCCTGCTAACCTATGATCTACCACCAACATCCCCCTCTCTCCCATGCCACACCCTCCCTTCCCTCTACTGCCAACCCCTTCTTCCTACCCAGGAGGCAGGACCTGGGCTTCGTACAGTTAAACCACTCGTCTCTTGTTGCCATGGCAGTAGGTCTGCTGGCTGTCAGAGCCAGGGGAGAAGGACCAAGGAGGTGTGCTCAACAACCTTTGCTCAAAACATCCGAAAGCCATTGGCCTGACGCCAACGCCACAGTACACGCGATTCATCTCCCTGGGTCAGGAGGTCTATAGAGACACACTTAGAGCAGCAAAAACAGACGGGGAAGAGGTGAGGAAACTTTCTTGCATCCTCCCTCTGTTGGTAGAGTTCTCTCCTTACCTCCTGTTAGAGACAAGCTGAGACCTTTCCTGCTGGGACTCAGGCGTCTGGGGAAAGGGCCTCATGTGATTGAGTGAATTCGTTGCTGGCGAGTTTACCTGTTGGACCAAGAAAGAGTTTCACAGTATGACCTTTTCCCTGACACGGGAAAATGTCCTTGATGTATTTTTTAAGGTGAAAAAACCTGCTCTCAAAGTTGCTATGTACAACATGTGTGGGAGAAAAAAATTAAGCTAGACATTGCATGGCTATGATGATGGGCATCAAAATATTGTCTCTGGTTGGCGGGATTGTGGATAATGGTTGATGTATTCTTTGTTCCTTTCTGTGTTCCGCCTTCCAAATTGAGCATGTGTTCATTTTTGTAGGTAGGAAAAAGGGTTTAAAATGCGATCTCACAATTCTCCAGAAGTCCTCTCTGCTTTTGCCTCCCCCCGTCCCCCGAAGAGATGCTACTGGAGGCAGGAGAAATCCATTGAGCTCTTCATCTACAGGAAGAGTGGCGCCCCAGCAACCCTGCATGTCTCCACACAGGGCTTGTGAGCACGGCTTCAACGGCAGCATCTCTGAGTCTTGGCAGAGTGCCCTGTGATCCTCCCCGAATTCGAGTGGTTATTCTAAGGCCGTTCCCCACTTGCCTTCCTAGCTCCCCAGGAGATGGTCAGGGGACAACTGATGGACAGTTTCTCATCACCTCCCATGTTCTGATGAGGTTTAAAGCTTTCGGCCTCGCTCCCCTCAGGGTACATTTGCAGGCTATAAAACCGCCTAGAGGCAGCATAGAATTGACTCCTCAGCAACGGGGTGCCCCATCTTCCCTATTGCAGTCATCTGGTCTGTTTTGTTTCAGTGACTTCCTGTGGGGTGGAGGACACGCAGAATGGACATTTTGGTGACGCTAGTTTTCACTGTCTCTATGAGCAACACGCGGCCTAAATCCAGCCGCCTTGCCTTGACTCCCTGCGTCACCCAAAGTGACCCTCGTCATCTACTATCCAGTGACTAAACGCCCCTGGGCACCAGCAGCGGTTGATGGCCTCTCCTCGAAGCGTTCTTAACCAGAGAATGGACAGAATGCAGGGGGTGCTGGGAACATGGATAGGAACCAATGACATTTTCAATTTTCCCAACTTCCACCTGAGATTTAGCATTTCTTTCAACAACACAATGTGGACAACAGGCCATAGCAGTATATGTAGTATCAGTGACTTGTCACCGGTTAGAAAGCACAGATATTTTCATATCCTATTACTCGATTGCAGAAACCTTAAAATACTCTGTTCCTCATTACTTTGAAATTATGTTAAATATTGAGCCCACCCCCTAGATCTTATTAATACATTTGTAAAGTGGTTTACATCTTATTATACTATGACTTTGCTTTAAGAATATTTTGATAATTTATTTCCATCTTACTGGCTTTCTTTGTCATCTCATGTATTAAATTTTATCCAAATATTCTCTCTAGTGTCTAGTAACCATGGCTATTGGTAACATACTGGTTACTGCTTGGCTGTGTGTCATTGGCTAAATAACTTCTTGGGCTCTCTGTTTCCTTGTCCTTAGGATAAAGGGATCAGCTGTTCATCTCTGAGCATTCCACCAGCCACACTGGTGATTGGATAATATGAATCTTGTCACTTCCATTATACCACAGCTGATGAATTACAGGACAATTGGAATTGGGGTTTTGTATTAGCTTCTTATTTTACATTTATTTAGCCATTTTACTTTCATAGTATTGTAGAGAACTTCCAGGAATCTGTCTAGTAAATGTGTGAACATTTATCTATAAATATGTCTCCAGTGTAAAACTAGAAACAACCTAAACATTAAACAGTAGAAGATTAAGCAGATTAAAATAAATTCATAGGAGGGAACAAGATGGTCAATAGAATGATACAGAAAAGTATCACAGAAGAGTGGTCATGCAATGCAGTGAGATCCACAAGCAAAAGCCATTTATGATACTTGAAGACCAATATGATTCTATATTTATAAAAATAAATGGAAATAAATGCATCAGAAAAAAGATAAAATAATCTAATCCAATAAGATAATATTGGTTATCCTTAAGGGGTGGGATTATGGTGATTTTTACTTTGTGTTTTTCTCTATTTTCCAAAATTTCTATAGCTTATATATAAATTAGAGAAATATATATTTACATATATGTACATTATGGATACAAACACACATATGACTGTAATAAAAAGCAGTTGATATTGTCAATGAGGTATTACACAAAGCAACAGTGGCAAATCCGCCGGTATGGGCACCCCTTCCGTCCCCCACCTTTCTACGTATCAGGCCCCAGAGCACGGAGACAGGGAGCCCCTGGCCATGGCATTGTTAGAAAGATAAGCACTTGCCTCACGAACCAAGGCTGAGAGCACGTGGCCTGTGGGTCGAAGCCCCCACTCTTCTGCCTCCAACAGTCTCTCCCCAGCCTCCCTAATATTCCCTGGGCCCCAGGAGGAGGGCGGGCTCTGGGGCAGGGAAGGGGACCTTCACTAATACCTGCAGGTTGGTGGCTTCCTCTGTCCACCAGGCTTCAAACTCTTTCTGCAGCTTCACCTTGGCTTTGTCCATGAGCAGCTGCAAGTGTTCAATCTCCACCTTCAGGGCCTTCAGGCGCATGAACATTATTTTATACCTACAGTGGAATCAGGGAAGAGCCTTGAAAGTCACTGGCAGCAAGGAAAGGCCGGGAATGGAGTGTTACTGAGGGGTTTGTGTCTTAGAAGTCTGTCAGTGTCATGCTGGAGCCAGGGACAGGGACCCCAGGGCAGTCCACGGAGGCCAGGGGCTGGGGGCCTGGGCTTGAGACCCTCACAGAGAAGCAGGCCCCATGGGCTCTGTGTATGAGATGAATACCCCCTTCTTCCAGAAGGATGGCTACCATTACTGAGCACTTACTAGGGGGTAGGCATTGTTCTAGGCACTTGGCATAACAATGGATTCAGTCCTCTGCACTGTCCTGTGAAGAAGATGCTCCACTTTACAGATCTGGGGCCTGAGGCATGGAGGTCCCATAACTTGCCCCCCCCATACATAACTTGCTCTGTGGCGGGAAGGCTAATAAACAGAGGGGCCAGGATGTGAGCCCCCGCCATCTGGGTCTAGAAACCACAGTCTCAGCCACCTCTCTATTCCATTGGTTCACTTTGTACTGAGGACAGAAGTCACACTACATTTATTACTGTGCGTATAGATTTGGGGCATGTGGCCGTGAAGCAGAAGTTGTCCAACGGGAACTGCGGACACAGTGTTGCTCCTGAGGACGCTGGGGTTGGGAATGCGGACCAAGGAGACGACACAGGGTGGGGTAAAGATACAAGAAAAGTGGGTCAGAAAGAAATGGGGAAAAACAGAGTGAGGAAGGAGAGCAACAGTGGCACATCTGAGAGGCCAGCCCAAGGCTTTCTGGAAGGAGGATGTGGGGAGGCCAGAAGGCCTGGGTTTGCTCAGGGGGCACAGCTCCCTAGCCCAGCGGTGGCTCATGTAGCATTGACACCCTCAGCAACCCGAGGGCCCGGAAGGTGACTTTTTGACTCTCCCCAGAGCCTCTCTGTGGCCTGCAGGGCATAGCAAACATTGGTCAAATGCATCAATCAAGGAATGAAGGCTAAAGCTGGACTGTGGTGTTTAGTGAGATTCTGGGGCCATCCTGAGGATCAGTTATGGCCACGTGTCTGCCGATGCTGGAGGTTTCTCGCCGCTTGGTTACTGACGTCATCTTGGGAACCTGACTGGCTGCAAGAGGGTGTGAGGTTCTGGGGATGCCCTGCAGGTGAGGAGACTCAGGAGGGAAGTGGGGGCAGACGTGCAGGCGGGAGGGAGCCCTCCATGGTCATACTTCTGGGCTCCACTAGATGGCAGCAGTAGCTAAGCCTAGTTGCTCCTGAGGGGCAGCCGAGGACCTTGGGCTGGCGGTGGGTGGGATGCCAACAAGCAAACCTCCCTATGGGCTCTAGGGCCTGGCTAGGCCTTCTGCTCCGGAGATTCCAGCCTCACGCTGCTTATGGTCCCTGCATTCCATATCTGTCTGCTCAAAGGCGGCATGCCCTCCACCTACTTGAGGACCCAACCACTGGACCTGCTTTCCCAGAGCAGCTCCAGGCCCAGGCTGGGGAGTGGCCACCCTGCTTGGCCTGGGCCACTCCAGGTCATCCCCGAGGACCCTTGCAAGCTGGGGTCAGGGTGTGTGAGGTGAAAAAAAGGGTACCTTCTCTTTTCTTCCTCCAGTTGGGATCGAAGCTTCTCTTCCAGCGAGTCTGGCATTGAAGGCAAGGCTGTGTTTTCTGAGAGGCCTGTGGAAGGGAGATGGCGATGGGTTACTCCAACAAGGAAGAATGGCAAAAGATGTGTGAGATTCAGGGCGAAGGATAGGGCAATGTGAGCCCCAAGATGAAAGGGGACTCTGTGAGGACCTTCTGGGGCCTTTGGGTGAGAGGTCAGCCCCCTCCTCTGGATGGCAATCTCTGCTTGGTTGAAAGCCTCACAGGAGAGGCTCCCATGATGATTTCCACCGTCCCTCCCCCAGTCCAACATTTGTCACTGGAAGAGAACCCGTCCTTACATTGCTATTAATCCTTTTACTGTGGAGTTCACTTATTTCCTCTTGAATCCTCAGGGAAGATGCAAAATAACATTTTCCCATCCTCTGCTCCCGAGCCCCTCACAAATGGGAAGACATCACTAACCCGTCTCACATCTGTCACATCTGTCACATCTGTCCCTGTACCAGTTGAGGTGCTGAGGGTCTCTGGCCTCCAATCATGTCTCCAGTTTGTGACTTCCCTCCCAAGCGGAGGTTGCCAAGCTCGATGAAACTGAGCAAGGCTAATATGCAGCCAGAGCTGAGAACAGGCTCAGACCCCTGCCCGTGAGACCATGGCAAGGTCCTGGTGAGGGCCGTGTTCCCAGGCATGCTCACCCCTGCTGCCGGTTACAAAGCTGCCCACTCTGGTTGGTTGCTTGTTGGGGGCCTGGCCCCTCCCTAGCCTACTGGGCGGGCTCTATTTATCCTCCTAGCAGTCTCCGTGGCTGCTCTGCTTTTCCTAGCCTCAGAGAGGGTGTCTTGGAAGTCACACAGCTCTGCTTTTTTACTCCAAGTAGGCGAGAATCTACTTTGGGCCAGGTGCTTTCTGGACATGATCAGACTTCATCTTTCTAGTACTCATTTGAAGCATTATCATTCTCATCTGGCAGAGAAGAACACTGAGGCTCAAAGATGTTAACTTGCCCCAAGGCCACCCGGCTAACTTCAGGAATCCGGATCCAAAGCCAGCTGTGTTTGGTTGCAAGGGCCTTGGATCCAGAAATTTCTTCTGTTAACATTTCTGACAGATGGTCATCTATTTTCTGCCCAAATACTTCTAGGGGTGGGGAGCTCACTGTAGCGCATTTCATGATGGGTAGCTCTGTTTCCTTTTCCTTTGAGCTGAGACCCACCCCAATCATTTCTTTCCGCCTCGACTTTGGGTCTTAAGAGCGGCATAGCTTGTCTTCCTTCCTCTGATGGCTCTTAAGAGATTTTCACAATGATGACAAAAATATAATTTACCAACCATGTTTTTGGAGCTTTATTCTCAGGCTAATTCTGCCCGACTCCCTCATCAAGGGCTCAGTGACATGGTTGCTTTCTGACTTAACTTAAGCATTAAGGACTAAATCTGGACATAATATTCCAGAGAGGTCTGAAAGGGACAGGGTGGAAAATGGACTTCCAACCTTTTAAAAAATGTGCGTTCTTTATTTCTCTAGCAGGTAATAATGAACAATGACTATTATTGAATGCCTGTTGTCTGCCAAGTTCTACTGGGTACTGGGCTAGGTGCCAACTCACGTTACTGATTCTCAAAATAACCCAGGAGGGAGGGTCTTATCATCTTACTTCAGTTAGATTCTGAGTTTCAGAGAGGGCGATGAATAACCCAAAGTCACACAGCTAATGTGCCGAGCTAGGATTTGGACTCAGATTTTTCTGTTTCCAAAGAGCTCATTGTGTAGACCAGGCATCCCCCCACCCCATGCCATTTTTGTTTTTCTGTAGTTTTGTCATTGTCATGGCCTGTCAGTTTGTCACTGGCCTCTATTAAGCTTGTGGTTCGTTTCAACACTTTCATATTTTTATGAGTGGTTGTCAAAATACATCCTATTTCAGTGCAATTGTCCTTTGACTCTAAATGCCACACTTTCGATCTATTGGGGGTTAAGCCTTCTGAGAGGTCCTTATTCTGCCATGCCTTTATTCTGTCCATTTTGTTGCCTTTTGTGCCATTATCTAACTCATTGATAAACATGCAAAGCAGATCAGGAGTCTGTCCTTTATCTTCTGGGCACTGATACTCTCTCTTCCATGTGCCAAGTGACAACTGTCTCTTGGAAAACTGACTGGATAAGTGTCTTTCTTACTCCATCTAAACATGGGAGATGCAGATACCACTTGACTTGCCAACTCAGAATGACATGTTACCTGGGCTAGTGTGATTTTTGAACCTGATGAATTGGCTGCCTGTCTACATTGCCCATGCTCCCCCAGGCATAGGCACTGGAAGCCCCTGGAGGGCGGGGACCCGGTCCTGCTGAGCATCGTATCTCCCCTGCCCTCTGTTCAGGCCCCATGTGCAGGGGACACTCAGTGCTAAATGCGTGCACCAGCCCTTGCTCTCTCGGAAAAATGTTAGCTGCGATAAACCAAAGATAGTATCTTAACATCAAACTGATAATGGTAGGACTTGAAATGGACAGAATGTTTCGCTGTCTCCTAACAGTTTCAGAAATGAGCAAATCTATCTTCTGGCCTGTTGAAAAAGAAAAGCTGTAGATCTCCTTCTTCCTTTTAACACTCTTTGGCTCCGTGCCCAGGGAACCCCTGAGAAACTCAGCGAAGACTCTGCTCCACAGTGGCTGGCCGGGCAGCCCACAGATGCACTCTGTAGGAGAGGTCACGGGAGGGAGGGGGGCATGGCAGGGCCGCTGGATCAGCACAGAGACGTCTCACCCAGCCTGGAGGAGGCTGTCTCTAAGGGCCTCATGCAGGGAGCCCGAGATGACCTGGTCTCCCACCTAAAGTCTGTGGTTGCCCCAGGAGGAGTGTGGAGCTCATATGCAGGAGAGGGCTCTCACCCTGCCCCATTGCTCACTGTCTTTTCATTGGGCACCTGGCAGGCTCCCCTGGCAGATCACAGTGTCTTGGAGATGCGTGGGTGTCCAGGAGCCTAGGGCAGGTAGAGCATTGTTCCGAATGCAGGTGACCCAGGAATAAGAGATGATGTCAGCTCCCGTGTGTGGGGCATGTTCTGGGTTCTATCCTCTGTACTGCCTCATTTATTCCTGTAATTCTAGCTAGCAGATATTATCACCTCTGTTTTCCAGACAGGGAGACCAAGGCTTGGGGGACCAGGTGGTTTGCTTGCACCTGCCCTAAAGCTACCAAATAGAAAAGGCAGCTTCGAATGCAAGGCTGGTCATTCATTCACTCATGTAACAAATGGGCTGCCTCCACAAGGGGCAGTCTGTTGGGGAATGTGGACATTGAACCAACGAAAAACTGAGCTGACATAATGCCAGGGGCTGAAGGGCACCACGAGGAGAGAAAGCTGGATAAAGGGTGGAGGGCTGTGATGTTAGGTAAAGTGGTGGGGGAGGCATCTCTGAGGAGGGGGCAAAGACCTGAATGAAAGGAAGGAACAAGCATGCAGAAATCAGGACAGAGAGTATAGCAGGGGGTGCAAAGGGCCTGAGATACATCTGCTTGGTGCTTCTGAGGAACTGTGAAAAGGCCGGGGTGTCTGGGAAAGTTGGTAGGGCAGAGGGGTGGAAGCTGAGGTCAGATCACATAGGACCTGTAGGCCCTGATAAGGATCTTAGCTTTGAGAGAGACAGAGGCTAGAGCATTTTGAGGACAGAAGTGGCTCCATCTATTCCTTTGATAGCTAAGCCAAGCAGTTTTTTGCTGATCAAGAAAAGCTGCCCCAAACTAAAGAATGGTCCTTGTGAGTTGGTGCCAGGATGCTGTAAGCCTATTGAAAAAATGTGGGAAAGAAAGCTGGGGCAAGGGACCTCGGGCAGCCAGAATGAGGGCACAACATATCCCCAAGACACAAGCTGTCCACATTGTCATGGCAACCAATGGGTTATTGCCAAAGGTGATGTCTACTTAGTGAAATGCATTGTAACCCCAGCAGGAGACAGCCCCTGGCTGCTTCTGATGCTTCCTGAGGTTGGGCTTATCAGTCTTGTCTGAAGAGAAAGAGGGGCTGGGAACTGAAAGGAAAGGGAACAAAAAGCGGCTGAGCAAGAACAGAGGAAGAGGGAGTAACTGAAGGGCATTCGGGCTTTGTAGGTCTCCGTGCCCACTGGGACCGGGGCCAGGGACAGAGCCTCCAGTCACCTGACAGGAGGCACCGGGGGCCATCCTTTCAACCACAGGATTCTGGCTGGGACAGAAACACAGGGGGTCGTAGTCCTGAGTGGCCTATGAGGTGACACAGTGACTCTGCTCAGGCAGCCGGCTCCAAAGCAATACAAAAGAAAGAAAGAAGGGTTTCATTCCAGCAGGCGCAGACCTGAATGTCACACAAGGAGGGAGCCCTGAGTGGTTGAACAGTGTATGAAACTTCAAACAGGGCACCCCCCCGTCCCAGGCTGGCCCTGTGTCTGATGTGTCAGGTGTTCGGGAACCAGCAGCACCAGGACAAGTGAGGCCTCTGCTGGGCAGGCCGGCCTCCGGTGGGCCCCCTCCTACCTGGTGGGATCTTGGGACACTGAAAAGATCTTCCTGCTTCCCCACACCTTCCTCATGCACCCCAAACTCTCCTACAGTTCTTCAGTGTCTGAAATGTACAGAATTTCATTTTTTTTGGTTTAGTGGCTCTCTATTGGATGTGCACATGAGAGGCTGGTAAAAGTACAGAGACAGTGGGGCCGTGCACTACACCTACTGAACTAGAATTTTCCAGTAGCTTCCTCAGAGACGCAGATGCTCAGCTCTGATTAAGAACACTGCTCCAGGTTTTGAGACCAGGTTCAATGCAAGTGTTCCATGCAAGCGTTACAAGGAATAAAGAATCTGCAGTGGTTTAGATGGCACAGTATACGGGGCTAGTGTGTCCATTTGCCCCCATCTGCTTTCCAGACTTTTGGGAGCCCCATTGGGGAAGAGGGGCCCAAGTGTTTCCAGCAAGGAAGACGACACACTCTTTGTAGGGCTGGAGTTGCTTGCACTTGACTCTTGTAAAGGGTAGACAAAATGTGAGCTGTGTGATCCCTGACCAGGCTCCTCTGTGGGTCAGATACTTCCTGCATCTTATCTTATATAATCTTCACGACCCCCCACTACAGATGGGGAAACCGAGCTCTGATGGGGTAATAATCCACCCAGGATCACACTGCTAGTCAGTAGAACTGGAGTCAGGACACAGCTCTGTCTCACTTCAAAGCTGGTACTTTCTCCTCTGGAAGTGATTCTGATAATGAAGGAAGCCATGGGGCAGATCATTGACATCAGTATTGACTTGTCCTTCGTATTTGAAGGCAATGCCCTTTTTCCATGAATGCCCTTCATATCTGGGGGCTGGGGCTGAAAGAAAGCCTCAGCCTCTCCTCGAGTGCTGACCTGTGAAGACTGGCCTTTACTAACCAAAACCATGGCCTGCAGCCTGATCTCACTTGGTATTTGCTGCTCACCTGCTGGGTGTGAGTTGTCCTTGTTGGAGTCGGTGCCTTTCCTAAGTTTAGTTGCTGGAATACTCAAAGCCAGTCTGCTCATCTCCTAGACTTGGTGCTAGGGATCCCAAGGAAGGCAATAATGAAATTTCCAACTGGGCACCAGAGCCAAAAGGGCCCCCGAGGGCTTCTGGAGGCTTCTGTAGAGCAAAAGCTACAGGGTCCAACATGCAGTTGCTGGTCCAGTGCCCTGCGTGGAAGGAAGCCTTGAGTTCTGTGGCCCTACCATGACCAATAAGACCTCAGGGCCAGGGAGGTGTTCTAGCTCATCTCCTCAGCTGTCCAATAATGATTCATTTGCTGAACACCCACTCTGGGCCTTTTGGGGCTAAACCATCTCATAGAGCCATAGATCACTCAGCCTCACCTGTTTGAGAGGTCAACGTGTCTATTCTTACGGAGATTGATGGTGTCACTAGCTCAATTACTACAATGGTCAGCGGCTCAGAGGCAAAGATTCTGGCTTTCCAATCGGACCATTTCCTGTTAATGGCTCAAATTTATTGTCAGCTGGGGTGATCACGCACTGACAGGTGCTCAGAGCCACCATCCATCTTGGTGTTGATTTTGTAACACCTTAGCTGCCTGTGGCACTCTCAGGCTTAAGGGTGTGATGAATACCCTGAGGACCGATAATTTCTTGGGCACACTCACCCCTACAGACACAGGCCCACAGTCACTCAGCTCCTCCAGAGAGCAGCCATGCTTTTGGACAACTGGAACTGTTGGGTAAGCCTTTTTTAGAACAAAATGCAGACATACACACTCCCTGAGAAGGCTGCTGTCTCCCGCTGCTCGAGTAACCTCCCCTGTTCTACTCTGGGCTTCTCTGCCCAAGATCTGCTGGCTCTGGGACGGCGGCCCCTCTCCTGCATTGGTTTCTTCTCTCCTTCTGTGTTCCTTGTTGGGGGAGGTGAACTGCTCAGAGAGTCAGTGTGCAGCAGAGTCGGTGTGGACTTGCAGTTACATCCCGGGAGCATACTGCAGACACAGGAAGTATTGCCATTACTTGCTTAAGCTTGGCACTGGGTCCTTTCCATGTTCACCTCTGTTCAAAGAGGAACTCCTCTCTCTCCACCGTCCTTTCTGTTGGAGCCCCAGATCCATCTGTGGTTTGCACTCAGTGTTCTCTGGCTGCGACCACTCAGAGCCTGGCATGGTGTCTCTCCTTTGGAGGGTCCGGATGCTGCTCCCACCTGCTTACTGGCCCATCGAAGCTCCCCACTCCTCAGAAGCAAGCTCATATTTCGGAACATAGGATTTCTCTCAAAACCCAAGTCCCTTGGTGAGTCTACTGTCTGTCACTGCAGCCTTCCTGACCAGTGGTGTCCTCAGTCTGAGTGGCTTTTCCAACACAAGTTAGCAAGAAGTTGGCATCCCTAAAACTCAGTCACATCTTTGTCACACTGGAACAAGCCAGTCTGGAGCATTCTCAGGACACATATGGTCTTGTGGGAGGGCAGATTTTCCCATGCCTCTAACAGTAAGCATGGGCCTTCCTCCTCTAAAAACCCCTAATGATGATGGTTTGCAGGATTTAGTTCAACTCGGTTGATTGGCTTAAAAGAGACGTTTTAGGACTTTTAGGAATTGAGTTGAGGATCCTTAATAAAACCATCTCCTGCCACTTTGAGGAAACTTATCTGCTACTAGCCAATTTGTAAATCATCTGTTCTTTTCCAAAAAGTTTATTACACACTAGACTCAGAAGTGAGTTCTAAGATGGACCACACAGTCAAGCTGGCACATTTTCAAAGTACGATGGCAAGAGCCTGCAAGACAACCAAAATACCCCACATCGAGACAAGGGCCAAAAGAAATTTTTGGAAAGAATTTCTCTAAAGAAAGTTGGCAGATTGCTTTAAGTCTGCCTTACCTTCTTCATGGGGGGTGGTGTGTTTGGAGGTCCTTCTTCCTCCCTCAAAGGTCTTAAGGGGGTTTGAAGATGCTCAGAAAGATTGGTTAGAATCCTCAGGAATCTGTGCATGTGTGTGGGGTGTGCTCTGTGTGTGTGTGTGTGTGTGTGTGTGTGTATACATGCACAGTGGACAGAAATCTGATTCCCATTCAAAAACTCTCTAGCAGGGCATAGGCTGACGTGCTGGGAGCAAGACCAGAGCTGCAGCTGTGCTCCTGTGGAAACAATGTGAGGTGTAAATACTCCCATTATAGCTGATTTCAAGCTACCAACATGATGTTCCTGAATTCGGGGCTGAGAAGAGATGTACACGGTCAACTCTCACGAGCCAATATAAGCTGGCTCTGCACACCACTTAACACCCTCTAGCACACACTTAAAACTCATATCAGTTTTTTTTTTCAGTGCAAAAATCTCAGATCCTTTTTAGTGGGACAAGTCAGAAGGGCAATGGGACCTGAGTAGAAAGAAACTTGGCAGTGGACCACAGAATGCTTGTGGGCTGAGTCCTGTACCTATCTATTTTTCTCCCCTAAGTTCCCCCCTCCATCTTCTTCTACTCTTCTGCTGCTTGCCCTGGGAGGCTGGCTGGTGGAACAATGGGCTCCCTTACCCCTCACCTCTGGCTGGGCTCTGCCAATGGTGAGCATGGGCAAGTGACTGGAAGTGGGGGAGGGGAGAGAGGTTGAGGGGCCATGAGTTGGATGCACTGCTTGACTGAAGGTCACAGCTCCTATCAGATGGCCTGAGCCTTTCTGCACAGCCCTTTCTGTCTTTGGGTTCAGGTAACTGCTCACTCTTCTTGCTCCCTCAGGTCTAGGGAAGGCGATGTTTCCTGTCTTGCTGGTTATGACCTCTGCATTTCCCTGCACTCTGCTAAGACCTTTGTTAATAGGCTTTTATTCAACTCTCTTTACAATATATAATTTGATTTTTTTTTTTTTTTTGAGAGAGAAAGAGTGCAAGCAGGGGGAAGGGACAGAGGGAGAAAATCTTAAGCTGGCACCACTTCAGCACAGAGCTGGAGATAGGCTCGATCTCCTATCTCTGAGATTATGACCTGATCTGAAATCAGGACACCTTACTGACTGAGCCACCCAGGTGCCCCACATAATTTGATTATTGATTTGAGTAATCTGTTTTGTGTTTAGAACCTGACCCATAAGGCTCAAAGTGGGTAAGAAAATATCCAATCAGGTACATTCCATCAGGTCAAGGGACCTGCTGCTGAGGGACCTCCAGGGACACAAGAAGTTACTCAAAGTGAGGAGGAGTCAGCTTGGAAAATCTGCCTGGCCCAGAGAGCACAAAGCCACGTTACAAAGTATTAGTCAAGTAACATCTTTACCAACTGCCCTTCCTCCTTCTCTCCAACTCCTTCTTGGGAGTCAGGGGAAATTGAGCTCATCAGACTGAGGAAGGAAGTGTCTTAGAAAGAGAAGGAGCTGACTGTATCCCTTTCCTCCCAGAATACCCTATCCTTCCAGGGATACCTCCTCCTGAATTCGGAGTTAGCCTTAGCTGGGGAAAAGGAGAGAAGTCTTAGCGTTACGTGAAATTTGAATTGTTGAGACTGTAGTTAAAATATAAAATGACCAATATTTTTTGGTACTTGTTTGTTTTGTTTGTAATTAGCAATGAAAGAGCAATTGAGTTACTGAGCTGTCCAGTTTCCAACCAGGGCAGAGGCCAAACTGTCACGACTGTGAGGACTTAAAGAGATGGTAGAAGAACAACACAAGGTGGTCCTACAAGCACTTCCCCCCCATTGCTCAGTGGGTCAGGCACACCTTCTTTAGCTATGAAGTCCCTCCTAGAGGACACATGGTACCTAGAGAAGGGAATAAGAAGTGGCAAATTTTCTGTTCCCATCTTTAAGTGAAATGCTCCTGACACAAACGGTAGTGAGGAAATGAAGGTTAATCAGAACTGAATAGGGATTTGGGTTTTATAACCACCGCTATTATGAGGATTCCACTAAACAGTAATTGTTTGATCTCTGAGTCCTCGGAATCTAATCCTTCATCGAGTTCTGGAAATTATTATAAACCATTTCAAACACAAAAAAGTTTAGAGAATGATATAAATAACACCCACATACCGCCTCCATGTTTTGAAAAATCTTTATAGTACGCCATAGGTGCCTCCATGTGTGTGCATATGTGTTGAACAAGAACGTCGCAGAGCTGGGAGAGGCCTCCGTAGCCCTCCTTCCCATCCACTCTCCCTGACCCCCAAAGATAACACTGTCCTGATTGTACTAGAGACCTCCCCTTCCTGCTGGCACTCTCTTACCCTGTATCTCGAACATCCCTTAAAATTACTTCATTACTTAGCTATTTTTTGACCTAAGGGGAGGTGACAGAGGGGTTCTATTTGTAAGTATTTGTTGGATTGTACATCTGTACATATGTTTTATGCATTTTTCTGTACTTACATTATCTTGCACCATAACACAAAGCTCCCACTCCCCTCCCCCCCGATACACAATATCAGCAATTTTAGAATTTACATAAAATGGCATCATTCCACAATATCCTTCAGCAATTTTCTTTCTTGCAATCATCATTGTGTTTCTGAGATTTATTCATATTGCTACATGTAGTTCTAGTTTATTCATCTTTAATTCTCTATGATGTTCTATTATATGAATATGAATTATATGAATATATCATAGTCCTAGATCATTTATCTACCTGCCTACTCAGGGGACCTTTGGGTTATCTTCTGTCTTGTTTGTTGGTTTGTTTGGCTGTTTGCTATAAGAATGATGCTGGTTTCCTGTTGGTAGGTCTTCCCCAAACTCAAACTCATGATCAACTTCTTTGGGGAAATGAGTGAGCTTTTGGGGAAATGAATCTTACCTAGCTCCATTACTATGCAACAGAATTGTTCCTAGGGAACCCCAAGACCTTTCTTGGGCTGGTACTTGCCAAGAACAAATGGTGATTTTTATCACCATATCTAGCTGACTTATGTCAGTTAGAGGGGCCAGCCATGATACATTTTAGCCTACCAGATGACATCAAGAGGTTAGAATTTTGTCTTCTATATATTTGACTGGTTATATGTTTATTATCTGTTATATATGTTGTATATGTTTGTAATATATTATATATTTGGATATGATTGTCTGTATGTTTGTTTGTGTAACCCCAAAATTTATATGTTGAAATCAAATCCCCAATGTGATGGTATTCAGAGATGAGGCCTTTGGAAGGTAATCAGGTCATGGGGGTGGAGCCCTCATGAAGGGGATTAGTGCCTTTATAAAAAGAGTTCAGAGAGCTAGCTCACCCCTGTTCTGCCATGTGAGGACACAATGAGAAGCTGGCAGGGTGCGACCCAGAGGAGGGGCTTTACTAGAACTACCATGCTATCACACTAATTTCCAGCTTCAAGCCTCTGGAATTGTAAAAAAATAAATTCCTGTTGTTCATCGTGCAACTGGCCTACAGTACTTCGTTAAAGCAGCCCCAACTAACTAGGACATTGGTCAAATGCCTAATTAATTCAAAGTATCATACATGGTTCCTGCACATTTACATGATGAATAAAACTGCCCTGGCAACTGGTGAGAGGACCATCCTTAATCAGTGCTCAATGGGAGAGACAGTGACTGTATTTTTGCAGGGTAGAGTGATTAATGGGGCCTGTGAGCATATGTGGGTGGAGGGATGTGGTGAATGCAGAAATGTGGTGACCTTCACCAGTTATGCCAACTGGTGCTGTTGGCCCAGAGCTGTGGTCAGTTCTGCAGCTGGGGACTGTGTCTGCTGCCTAGGCATCTGGTTGTCTGGTTCCTGGCACTCAGAGATAGGTTCCATGTAGATTTGCTGAGCATCTACTCTGTCCTCAACTCCGTCACACACGCATTTCACCTGGTACTCAGACCAGCCCTGGGGAACAGATATTCTTCTCTTATAGACAAGGAAATGGAAAGTCAGGAAGGTTGATGGACCAAGGTCACATGACTAGCAAAGGGTAGAGGCATGATACAATCAGGTCTCTCCTGATTCCAAGGTGAGTGTTCTTTTTAACTATACCACAGCTGTAGTTCAAGGCCGGCACTAGGGCTGATGCCCAGAGCCTCCTTCTGTTCTCCAGAATGGCTGGTGGGGAAGTCTGGAACTACCCAAAGGGACTGGAGCCTTGGCAATTGGGAACTCGGCAAGGAATTGGGGTGGAACTCTGCAGGCTCCAACTTGAGCCTGGGAATCTGGCCAAATTTGGCCTCATGTCACAGAAGCTAGTCCTGTATTCACAAGCTACTGTGTATTAGGATTGACTCAGGTGGACAGAATTTATCACTGTTCTCTTACAGAGCCAACTGAATCCTTCTGGAACCAACTGTGATGTCATCTCAACCTCTGGGACAGCTGCTTCCTTTACATTCTGCCTTACTCCAGGGGTTCACATTTTGATCATTCCTTTCTGAGAGGAAGAAGACACCTATAATCCAAGCCTTCATGTATCTTTTCACCAAGGCTACCTTTCCTGCATGTCTTAAGGAAGTGTGCATTCACAAAGAGGTAAAATCATGGCATCTGAGGGCTGAGGAGTGTTAGATTTGTTTATTCATTCAATAGGCAACCAGCAAACGCCAGCTCAGTTTCAGGATGTGCTGGGCACAGGATGTCAGTTGGTCCGACCCCCTCATATTATGGATGTTGGAACCTTGGTGCAGAGCAAACCTTCATGGAGGACCTACTGTGGGCCTACCACTGTGCCCAGTGTTGGGGAAATAAAGATCCTCTGTCCAGTGGGGGAAATGAAAAAAAAGCCTGATTAGTTATCACACAATGTGATAAGTCCTATCACAGAGGTACAAGCAGAATTCTGTGTGAATCCAGAGGAAACTCAGAGAGTTCTGGGGAGGGGAACTGGGTATCTGCCTCTGGAAATATCTTGGAGCCACAGGTTTGAAGCAAGATGTGTTAAAAGCTGCAGAGCCTTTTTTTTCCCCCTTCAAACAAAGGTTTCATGGCAAAAAGAGAAATAGCAGTTGCTTTGGTTGAATCACGGTGGGCAAAAATCCTGGGGTCTTGCCATTTGCCTCTCTCCCCTTCGCCTCATGCTCCCCAAAACCACATAGGTCCCAGAGAACTCATTCTGAAAACCACTGAGCTAGAGAATGCAGGGAGGTCCCCTCCAGTTCCATGCCAATCAGTGGGTCCTCCCCACAGCCTGGACTTCCTGGTTTCACACGCTGTCTGGATCATCGGAGGTGCTCAGTGAAGTCTGATATAGAAATGGATGACTCTCATGTTTGTTATCCCCAGGAACAGAATTCCAAAAAAGTAGTGCCAGATTCAGTCTTTAACGACAGTTCAGAGGGGGCAGAGGGATGGCAGGGCCCTCCTCTGGAGAGTGGTGGAGATGGCTCAAGAGGCCACTGTGGGAATTCTGTTCTGGAGAAGAGAACCCCTCGGCAGACTAAGCTGGAACAACATGGTAGAATAGGCTGCCTCTGGCCTCAGTGGCTCTCCCAACCCTCCTCAAGTCCCCTGCCGGGGACGAGGAGCTGTCACTGCCCCATTTTCAGGGTCAGGGAGCACACACCACCCAAGGAGCAATCCAAGGGTCCATGTGGCACTGCAGCCACAACAGACTGTTCTTGGGGGCTTCTTTTGTTCAAAGGATCTCTGCTCCTGGGGTGCTGAGAGGGATGGGGGAGGGGAGAGGAAGACTAGTGTTCAAGAGGCTAGTATTTGGGGTGGGGGCAAACTCAGGATGCCATTTGGAACCTGCCAATGCCATGTTCATGAATTTTTATTTATGAGTCACTATTATTTTTATCTTCTGTAACAGTATATAAAAAAATGCCTACACATAGAGGTAATGGAATGTTCCAGTAGGTTATGTTTTCACAGAAGCTGGGTCAAGGGATAAATGCAGAGAAAGGTGTGGTGTTACCCAACATGGACAGCTTGTGTGAGGCACATCTGTGAGCTCCTCAAGGGCAGTGATCTCCCACTTCCATCAACCACAGAACAAAAGAATGGATTGACCACCTACTCACAAAGGACTGGGCCAGTGCTCAGGACAAATGGTCAATGTGCCACTCCCTGGGACAGCATCATATCTCAGGGGGTGAGGTTGCCAACAGATTTATTCAGATAGCCAGACATCCTGGAGACCCTCCCTGAGCTTGGGCCAGAAGCATGTGTGCCCAGAGGAACAGCTATCGTAGGGCAAGTAGGCAAGGGGCTGGGGGTGGTGTGGTACAGATTATTTACTCATCAGTGAGTCAGAAATGCTGAAGGATTGGAATGGCTGATTGGGGGCTTTTTTTTTTTTTTCTTAAAAGGCCTCTTTGCCCAAACATTCCTTGCTAAAATGATCAGATTCAAGGCTCTCAGTCAACTGGCCCAACTCCCCATTTTAGATTTTTGCCTCCACCATTTCAAATAACTTTTCAAGAAAGTCCTCTCACTCTACCCCTGACACACAAAAACACATACCCCACACAAAACATACAGCCCCCACATAACCGCACACACACATACCCTCACATACCAACGGCACACCATATACACACACACCACACACGCCAGACCTGCACACACACACTACACACACACACACACACACACACACACACACACACGACAACTACCTCCCCACTCTGCTCTGAAGTTTTGAATCCTGCCCGTTCTTCATGGTTTGGCCTAGACCTGTGGCCCTGGTGACAACTTCTGGGGGTCACTCCCTCTGGGAAGTTCCCAGAGCTCTCATGGCCTGGCTCTCTCACCTGACACATTTCGTATACTGCTAGTACCATGTGTCATAGATCTGAATCACTGGCATTTGGTAGAGTTTGGACTGTGAGCAAAGCAAGAGCTTGTCGCTGACCAAATATTGCTCAAAAGAGACACTTAAGAGAGAGGCCATGGCCCACCTTCCTGGGGCTGGCTTTTCCTGGTTTTATTCCTGCTCTGTGCAACCATCAGAAAGCAGAACACCTGCAGCAGAGGACCTCGGCCGCTCACATAAATGTTTTCGAAGAGTTATGCTTTAATGTCAGGCCTCTTGCTTTTATTGAGGGTCGATATAAGAATCATCTGGTAGAACAACATTTCGGTATCTTTTTAAGACTGCGGCTGAAGACATTGTTCACTGTGTCACTCAGTGCCTTTTAATAAGAATCTGCCCAATAAATTCTGGTTTGTGTTTCGTTCCAGGAAGAAATTTCATTTCTGCAGATAAATTAATTGGTATGCTTCCTGTTGTCAGAAAATGAAAACTATGTAATACTGGGTGCTTCTCGTTTTGCTTAGTGACTAGATAAGAGGGAGTCAAATTTATTGCTCCTGTATTGTGATCAGCTCAGCTGTGGGGTCCAAAAGCACTTATTCCTTCTACTTCTTTTAAATGGGCTTATTTTATTTTATGTTCAAATGCCTCACTATACTTTTGCAAGATATGTGAGTCTGGCAGTCATCTGGAGAAGCACTGATTCGCCCTATTTATCACCTGCACTGGCTGCGAGGGGTACAAAGATTAATTCGAACCACCCAGCTTTCCAGGAGCTCATGTCTCAGCATGGAGAATACAGCTATGGAAAATATACATTACCAAAAAACGCTGATGCCTTTTGGAGGTGTGTGAGGTTAGAGGACAAAGCAGGCTTGGGGAAAAGGGGCCAGGCAAGGCTTCATGGCGGAGGCCGAGGCCGAACTGGTTTGGGGCTACAGTGGGATGAGTGCAGTGAATAGCATAATATGTGTAATTAAATACGAAATTGGATAAAGAGTTACCTTTTTATGTGTATTTCCCCTTAAGCTGGCTAGAGTAGAAACCCTCTGAGAGTGGACCTTGTATCTCTGTCCCTCTGTGAATGCTACGATGCCCTTCACAGGGCTGAGGGCAACACGGTACGGGGGTTACCGCACAGGCTCTGGACATGCGTGTCCATTTGCATCCCTGAGCTGAGCAAAGTTAGGCAGGTTCACATAACCCCTTTGGGATTTAACTGTAAAGTGTGGGTAACAGTAAAGTCTCCCTCATGGGGGTTTGAGGAACAGTAAAGAAGAAGCTACACATAGAGGGCTTAGATCCACGCCGAGCACACACCAGGTTCTCAAGGAACATTTGCTGACCAGCCTCGTCTGTGTTAACGACAACATTAAACTGTTCAGGGCGGCCAGTACAATGAAATGGGAGAACCACACACAACTAAATGAAGCAAAGCCTGCTCAATCCAACCTGCTGAATCTAGTTCAATCAATACCAGTTCCAAATGAGGCCTGGTTAAAAAGAGCACTGTTTTCTTGTTTCCTGAAATGATGTGTGGGAGTAGGCTCTCCTCTAAGACCAGGGGAACATGTGTTTGTTGATGTTCATAGAACTGATCATTGGTATTTCTCTTAGAGGTCCCAAGACTCTGGCTGTTACATTGAGGGGCCCTTTGGG
This sequence comes from Mustela erminea, assembly GCF_009829155.1. Lineage (NCBI taxonomy): Eukaryota > Metazoa > Chordata > Mammalia > Carnivora > Mustelidae > Mustela > Mustela erminea. Next base: position 86,208,288 of record NC_045617.1, read on the forward strand.
GCCAGTGCTTCTCCTGGCCCACATCTGTCTTCCCTGGTTTCCCTGTCTACTCATTTTCTAAAGGGCCAGGTTTCCCCACGGTAGGCAGTAAATGGAGAACTGTCATCTAGATAGTGAGCCAGGAAGAGGAGAAGTCTTCCCAAGAACATACATGTGCACAAAACTTGTCTTCAAATGGGTGCTTATCAGGATGCCATGGTGGGGAAAAAAGCGCCCCAATTTATAATAATATTTGTCAATTTCTGTGGTGTAACTAGTCCCACAAGGCTGGTTTCAAGCTGCTGGAGTGACGTTACTGCATGCGAAATTAGGAAGAGGTGCACAGTAGTGCCCCCTAAGACAGTATTTCCATGATATAGACACAGTGGCAGCAAATAACCCCAAGGGCAGAAATAATAGTAAAATGTAATAAATAACAGGTGGTCACTAACTTACCATGGTTCAAATTTAGGACTTTTTGGCTTTTGGATGGTGCAAAAGCGATGGCCATTTAGGAGGAATACTACTTTGAATTTTGAGTTTTGATTTTTCCCCAGGCTAGCGAGAGAAAGCATGACGGGCAGGCTTTTGTGATGCTAGGCCATGGCAGGGGGACCCCAGCTCCCAGACTGCCCTGTAAACACCTGGTAAGCTTGCAACCACCCTGTACCAAGACACCCATTCTGCTTTTCACTTTCAGGACAGAATTCAATCCATTACAGGAGCTACTCAACACTCTATTATAAAATGGGCTTTGGGTCAGATGATTTTGCCCAACTGTAAGCTAATGTAGGTTTTGTGAGCACGTGTAAAGCAGCTAGGCTAAGCTAGATGTTTTGTAGGTGAGGTATATTAAACACATTTCAAGTTAATGATATTTTCAACAGATGATGGGGTTATCAGGATGCAACCCCACTGTAAGTCGAGGAAGATCTGTAATTAGGAGGTGATACATTTTGAGTATTTGTTGCCTTTGTTTTTTAATAGAACTAACTTAGTTGTAAGTTTCTATAATTTAATTTTTTAAATGATTTTTAAAATTTATTTGAGAGAGAGAGAGAAAGCATGCGTGCAGGTGCAGGATACGGGGATGCGGGGAGGGGGAGAGGGAGAGAGAGAGAGAGAGAATCTTAAGCAGACTCCCCGCTGAGTGCGGAGCCCTACACAGGGTCGATCCCAGGACCCAGAGATCGTGACCCGAGCTGAAATGAAGAATTGGATGCTTAACTAAGCCACCTAGAAGTCCCTCTCTAATTTAATTTTTAACAACAGTCGTGTCTTATCATGGCTCCCCAAATAGCTAAAATGGTGACAGTTGCTTCTCCGATGGGTGCAGAGCTGGCTCCAGCACATCACTGGCCAACAGCCTCTTACACGTGGCGTTTCTCATGCTACCATGAAGTCTGTGCTCCTCTGAGATATGAGATTGCCTTCACACACGTCTCTCTGGGGCATACATCCCCTCATCCATACACAGATCTATTCTGACACAAAATACGTGAGGAAACCTCTCTTGCTCAGCCTTGCTCATTACCTCCTCTGTTCTTCCCCCAAGAACAACCAACCAAACTGACCTATACTTTCATGGAAACCTCAGAGCATGGAGGCAAAAGAAAGAAACAGTACCGAAAGGGAATACTTAAAATGAAGGGAAAGTAGAGAGAAAGAGACAAAGGAAAGAGAACAGAGGGCAGGGAGGGAAAGGTCAGATGTCATGCCTGCCCTGTTCCTCCACTGGAAACCCCAACTATGGAACACCAGGACATGCGGAACATCAAGTACACTGAGCTGCTTTGTGTCTCACTGGAGCCCTGGTTCCCAGCTCTCAGCCCCCATGTGGGCCTGAGGGGCGAGGGTGAAGGCAGGAAATGACTCTAGAAATAATCTGTTGCAGTGAGAGGTTTCTCCCCATGAGAAGAACTCTGAAATGTGGTCGCCAGGGAACCTATGAGCGCCGGTGGTTCCAAAGCTCTGTCAGACAAGCTCCTGAGAAGTGTGGACTAAAAACACGGCATTTAAGCTCAAAATGGCAGCTGGGAGATGTTAACACTTCTTTTCTAATTGGGATAGTATGCTTTTAAAATAAATAGGTATTTCAAATGCTCTTAATTAGACTTCCATCCAGAGTGTTTTCCATTTGAAGTCTGCTGATTACTTCAGGCAAAGCTGGGCCCTGTTGAACCTGACACCTGCTGTAATTCAAGAGAAGGCTCCCAGACAGAGGAGCAAGAGGAATTGTGGAGAAGACATGCAGCCGTTTCCCACAGGCCCAGGACTGTCTGGGATTGGGGTGGGGAGGCGGTCAGAGAGGATGGAACATCTCTTGCTCTGACAGCCCCAGGAACTGACCAGTGTTTTCCAGTCATTGTTTCTAGTCACACAGCATCATGAAGACTGGAGAAGAGGCCACACGGCAGCCCTCAGATACAGGGTCTAAAGGCAGTCCTTAGAGATGCTGCCCCACCCAGTGACTTACTGGTGAGGCCCAAGGATCACCTTGGCACAGCTTCCCAACAGAGGTCCTTAAGACCTTCCCCAGCCCAGCCCTATGAGCTGGGGCCTCGGGGGAGTCCTGGCTGCTTCCTGAGAAGCAGTCAGGAGCATCTCAGCTCTGACTCCCTGCCTGCATCTCTGGCCATGGGAGGGCCAGCCTGGCATGTTGACCTGAGCTCTCAGCGCCAGGGTCAATGGTGGGAAGCTCAAGTTCTGGTCAGTGTGCCTCAGGCTTCCTTATTCCTTGTTTCTGATGCAACCAGCGGCTCTGTGACGTGTTCATTATTATTACTGAAACTAAACAACCCACCTTCCTAATAATCCAAATTACTGGAGTTCAGTAGGTCATCTCTCTGACTCTGGGGCTCTCCTCCATCTCCCCTCTAGAGGTCCTGGGTGTTGGAATTCTCTAACTTCAGGAGGTTCCAGGGGCCAGGCCATCTCAAGGGAACCCTTTGTTTGGAGTACATGAATTGCTTATTTAATCAGAGCACTCTAAGCACTTGGTCCCAGGCCAGCTGGAGAGGAAACAAGGTGGTCGTGCCCAAATACCTGCTCCACCAGCCTTTCCGGGAGCTGAACTCTCCCCCCAAGTGACTTCCTTGGGGCCCCTATCAAAAGGGGGGAGTTTTCTGCAGCTGTCCACTGCTTGAAAGGGGCCAAGTTCCTCTTAGAATATCACTGTTTTGGTTAGCGTTTGCATTATTAATGTATTAAGTGAGCCCATCATTGTTGGCAGTGAATAGCATGGGGGCTGAGAGCACCAGGTGTGTACTCAGAGACCTGGGTTCACATTCTAGTTTCGATGATTTCTAGCTATGTGACCCTGGGCAAGTCATTGAATCACCTGCATCCCAAAAAATGCACTTACTTCTAAGGACAGTCACAAGGCAGAAAGGAGGCCATGCACACACAGCAGTGCCCGGGGTGGTTCAGAAAACAGTGGTTCAGAAAACATGATTTCTTCATCACCCATGGTTGCTGTTAGGATTAGTTAGTAGCAGCTCTGGAAAGCTCAGAGTAGAGCCCTGAGGAGCTGGGACCTAGGGGTGAACTTAAGTTGGGGTGTGGGGTGGAAAGGTCAGGGGGATGAGGCAGCAGCTGGGAAGGTGGGGTGCCAGGCTGGAGAGCTGGGAGCAAGCACACAGGATGGAGGTAACTAGTCCGAGAGAGGAGGGACATCCAGAGGAAGCTTTACTGACAGCAAACCTTGCTTTCCTTAACCTTCTTGAGGGTTCTAGATGCATTTCTTTTTTTAATTAATTATTTTTATTAACATATCATGTATTATTTGCCCCAGGGGTACAGGTCTGTGAATCATCAGGCTTACACATTTCACAGCACTCACCATATCACATACCCTCCCCAATGTCTATAACCCAACCACCCTCTCCCTACTCCACTCCTCCCAGCAACCCTCAGTCTGTTTCGTGAGATTAAGACTCTCTTATGGTTTGTCTCCCTCCTGATCCTATCTTGTTTCATTCTTTCCTTTCCTACCTTCCAAACCCCTCACCCTGCCTCTCAAATTCCTCATAGCAGGGAGATCATATGATAATTGCCTTTCTCTGATTGACTTATTTTGCTTAGCATAATACCCTCCAGTTCTATCCATGACATTGCAAATGACAAGACTTCATTTCTTTTGATGGCTGCATAGTATTCCACTGTATATTTATATACCACATCTTATTTATCCATTCTAGATGGATTATCTTTTAGCTAGGTTTCCAAGACCACACAGCTTGTCTTACCTTCACCTTTTTCCTGCAGACTTCACTTTGTACCTACCTAGAGCTACCTGCTGCATATGTCGCTGGGTGATTTCTTCCTTCAGGCGACCTGTCAAAGACACAAAGGAAAACCATTAGTGAGTTTCCTGCAGGTTTGAGGAAGACTTTGCCTCCAAAGCATGTAAGCAAAAAAACAAAAACAAAAACAAAAACAAAGCAAAACCATCCAAACAAACAAAAAACCCCAAACAAACAAACAAACAAGGTAGAGTAAGGAAGATAAAAGTGGGCATAGCTTCCAAGAAGAGCCCTCCATGCACTGGATGGTGTTGGAAGAACAGGCTATGCTGGCTTCTTGGCACATCGATGCAAATACACATTTCACTTTTGGGTTCAATTCATCTTTGGGTTCAGTTACCATAGGCTGTCACTCTCAACATTTGTTGGGGTCCTAGTCTCCTCAGTAGTTCTATCTGTCTATTATTAATGAAAGGGGTGGCAGGATTGGATCTTGTAATAATGTACAGGGCTATTTTTAAATCTACTTTTTTTCTTTTAGGCTGTATGAAACTGTGTCAAGGAATAAAGATGGTGGTTTTAGAGGTCTAAGGTCTAAGGTCTAAAGGTCTAATATCTAAGGTCTAGAGGTCTAAGGTCTAAAACCTTAATATGAACACAGCAGTTGATCATTTACTATGAAAAATATATTATTCTAGGTTGCATTAATAAAGGTATAGTGTGCAGTTGAAGGGAGGTGATGGTGGTAGACCCGGCATATGTACTCTGTCATGGTCAGACCACAGTTGGCATTTGTTCTGGGAGTTTATTCTTCATAAGGAATACTAGTCAAATAGAAAATATTTATAGAAAATGGTTAGGGGTCTAAAACCATGCTATATGAGAAATATTTGAGGTAATTTGAGATGTTCAGATGGAGAAGGAAAGACTCGGAGGGAGAAGAGTCTCAGAGATAATGGCTGTCTTTAAAAATCTGAATGTTGTTGGGGTGTCTGGGTGGCTCAGTCAGTTAAGCATCTGCCTTTGGCACAGGTCATGTTCCAGGGTCCTGGGATTGAGCCCCACACCAGGCTCCCTGCTCTTTTCCTTCTCTCTCTGCCTTCCCCCCATACTCATGATTTTTCTCTCTCTCTCCCAAATAAATAAAATCTTAAAATCCAAACCTTGTCATCTGGATGAGAGAAGAGATTTATCTTTGTCCCACTGCTGAGGGCAGAAGTCAAGTTGAATAAAGACCAAGTAGGGGCTCCATATGAGGAAGAAACAGTTCACAACAAACACTGTCTCCACATGGATTGAGTTGTCTCTAACTGGACTACATTTCCTGGCAGAGCAGCGAGGGCCTTCCTGACAATGTTAGAGCACAGGCTGGGGGACAGTTTGTGGGGTGTGAGAGCAAGAACTCCTGCCCTGGGGAGGACTTGGGGTGAAGTGGCCTTCAGGCTTCCTCCATCTCTATGATATGGCTATGAATTCCTGCTGGACGGTGGAGTGAAGCATCCTCCCCCACCGGGGTTTGTTCATATCCAAGGGCTCAGAAGACTTGTTAAAATGTCAGTGCTGTCTGCATCACATGTCCCATTTGGGAGATGTGATCAGGCTCCTGGGGACCCTGAGAAAGCCTGGGAATTTCGCTGCTCCCTGGTCTAATGTATTCATTTCTTCACATGAGGTACATTCGACACCTCAAAGGTGATGACTGAACTGAGTTTTCAAAAGATTAGTAGACAATGAAGCAGTCACAGAAGACCCCATCACTCACAGAAAGTTTCTACAATACTATGACTGGGAGGCATGGCAGAAGTCATTCACTTTAAGGTCTCACTCAATTCAGGAGTCCCTGTTACTTATATGACTTGTATGTGTCCAGGCTGTTCCATTGATTAAACTGTATATAAGGAGTTATTGATATGATATTGACACCTGCTTCCCTGTAACTTCCAGATTTGGACCTGGTTGGTTCTCTGGAACAGCACAGAAGAAGGATCCTCTCTCACTGACAGTGAGGGTCTGAGGATGCCATGATTTCTTCACTTGGACTTGTCCTCTCTGGGTTAAATGTCACCTGTCCCTTTGATGAAGTCCCCTCTGTGAACTCACACACCTCCTGGCTGGCTCGCCAAAAATGATGAAGTCCCAGAACCTAAGTCAGGTTCGGTGGGGTGAGGAGGTTCGGAGCCGACGACTAAAGAAAGAATTCTTAAGACGTCATTGGTGCAAAATGGTGGTTTATTAAAGCACGGGGACAGGGCCCGTGGGCAGGCAGAGATGCGGCCGCCCTGGGTTGTGAAGGTGGGCATATTATATACCCCACGGTTGGGTAGGTGAGGACAAAGGGGTGTTCAGAAGGGCTATTGGGGCAAAGAATACTATCAGGATATTGAAGGCTTAGTTGTTATCGAGTAAAGACAATTGGAAGTCTGGTGGAATGTTCCATTCCTGCTATCAAGCATCCTTGTTAATAAGATTTAGGTTTAGGGACGCCTGGGTGGCTCAGTTGGTTAAGCAGCTGCCTTCGGCTCAGGTCATGATCCCGGCGTCCTGGGATCGAGTCCCACATCGGGCTCCTTGCTCGGCGGGGAGCCTGCTTCTCCATCTGCCTCTGCCTGCCATTCTGTCTGCCTGTGCTCGCTCTCCCTCTCTCTCTCTAATAAATAAATAAAATCTTTAAAAAAAATAAGATTTAGGTTTAGAAGAAATTTAACTTTATTTACTTTTCCTTCTACTTCCACCTCCTTCGGTTTTTATGGAGGGGAGGGTAACATTAGGCTTGAGGAACTGAGTTCTGTGTCTTTGGAGATTGGGCTATTGATAAGGTAACTTCTTTGTTGTAAATCTCAAGGATATTTGCAAACCAAGGGAGACTCCTACCTTGCAGGACTGTGATCTCTGCAAGTTAACTATTTATCGTTTTATGGCGGTCAGGGGTGCCTGAGGAATGCTACACATATGGAGGGGAGCAGATGAAAGGGGGGGGGGTGCAAGGCGCCAGCTTTTGCTTTGTCTTCAGCCAGCCTCTTGCTCCCTCATCACCTTCAGCTCCTGCCAGAGTGCAAGTCTGTGCCTTGCCTTTCATGTGTCCCCACTGGAGAGGACTGTGAAGAGAGGAATCCAGGAATTGGGCATATGCAGTATTGCACCCTGATTCGAAGTGGGGGAGAGTAAGAATTTAGGGAATGTATTGGATGGGGAGGGGGAGAGGTGGGAAGTGGCAATCTGGCCCATGGGTGAGAATTGGACCAGCCTGACGCCAACAGGAAAATGACCTGAAACCCAGGCCAGCCACAGCCACAGATGGGATCTTGTTCCCACTCTCAGCAATATGACCTTTATTGTCTGCATCAGTAGAGAGAAGAAGATGGGGGTGCAGGGTGGTGCTGGGCTGAGATTCCAGTCTATGTCCAACACCACTGAACTGAATTGTAAAGAAGCATAGCACATGTGTTTTTCAATAAAAGGAGGTAGTGCTGTGACAAATGCGACACACCATTTAGACACAGCCCTTGGTGGAGAGTAGGTCATTAAGGGCTTTCTTATGCTCACAGCAGGAACGGCAAATGCCGCTGTGGTGCCTGGTCTGGGTCCTGGGTATCTGGCATAGGCACCTGCCACCACAAGCCTCGTCTGTACCTGGCTACCTCCTTCCTGCTGACACTGGATGGGGACTTGCTCCTTTGGAGGACACACTGGGCTGCGTTCCTCGAGAAACTATCCCCCTGACATACTCCCGACAGCTTGTCCCCCTGACCATGGGCCTCCCCAGCAGTAGGTCTCCCCAACTACGTATCTCCCATGCTCATGCCTCACCCCTGTAGGTACTCAGTCTAGTGTGGCATGATTTCCCCTGCTCCCAGCAGAATGATCCACTGGGCTCCCTTCTGCAAATCCCGGGGAAGCAGGGTTAGAGATTCTCCAGAGGTCCCCAGCCTGGGAAGAGCTGCTCTGGTAAGTAAACAGCGGGATTTGCCCCTAGGACTGCCGGTTCTATCAACTCCGCAAACAGAAATATCTATTTCCAGAACAATGAGCCATCCTGACGGGATGGGTGGGTCTTTATAATGCTTTATAATGCCCCTATTGAGAAAGGTAGGTTTAAATTGTGCGTATGGATGTTCAATTTGGGTGACTCGGATAACATTGGCCTCCACATGGCGATCTTTGTTTCTGAGATGTTCCCAAACAAGCATCTAAAAATAGCCTTAGAGCTGATACCTAATTGCATTTTCTACCAGAGCCATTCTTCATGTGAAGATAACAGTCTCTGTAATCGGCTGGATCTTGCAGTTCCACAGGTTTTGGCAAAAGAAGGAGTTGAGGGGGAAAGCAGAATTCACTCAGCATGCGGCTTGCTGTCATTAGCATGGTGATAAATTTGCTGGTTTTGGCCGGGGTTCCTGGACACATCTCCATCCTGAGGTATGGAAAAGAGATGAAACGGAAACAGAGAACTCCCAGCCTGAGGCAGGACATGGTCAGGGAGGGAAGCTGGGGCGTGGTGGGGATGGGGGGGTGGGGGGAGTGGGGGGGTGGAGAGGGGAGGCTCGGCTGGTACGCAAATGGTGGTAATTAGTAATTTTGTCTCCACTACCTTACAACAGCTCATGCCAGAAACACATTCTCTTTCTGATTCACTGATGGCTGGAGTTAGGGTGTTAGCAGGGGGTGGAGGGGTACTTGGAACATGCATTCACCCACGGAGAGCGCCAGTGGAGATGCCTGGCCTTTGTAACTGCCACATGTTGGGTAGCGTGGTTTAGTGATTTTCTGTACCAAGTAGTTCATATGAAAAGTATTATCATCATAGTGAAGAAGCAACACTTATTATTATTATTATTATTTTTTACAATGATAGTCTTTTGGATACAACAATTTTCCTTACATTTCACATTTTATTTTGCATGCCTGGTAGTTTGAAGTTGGTCACCAAGGGAAAGCTGCTTGAGTGGGATCTGGAGCAAGCCCTTCACTTTGAACCCCACCCAGAATAGGGCCCTCAGGCAGGATGCTTGCACAATTTGTGTGATGTGGTGCCTTACTGAGGATGCTAATGTCACTACCAGGGAGTAAATATTTCTCGCTCATGAACTATATGTTAAGCACCATGTTCTAAGTGCTGTGGAATAAATAGACTAGTTAAGAAGTCTCTTCTAGGGTGCCTGGGTGGCTCAGTGGGTTAAGCCTCTGCCTTCAGCTCAGGTCATGATCTCAGGGTCCTGGGATCGAGCCCCACATCCGGCTCTCCACTCAGCAGGGAGCCTGCTTCCTCCTCTCTCTCTCTGCCTGCCTCTCTGCCTATTTGTGATCTCTGTCAAATAAATAAATAAAATCTTAAAAAAAAAAAAAAGTCTCCTCTAGTTTGAGAAAGTTAACCTGATACAGGGGACCATAAACAGGGCACCTGCATGTTCTTCCTGTTAAAAGCTGGACCCCTGGCAGACCTTGCTCTTCCTTCCTGGACGGTTTGTGTTCCTGCTGAGCCTGGGTTTGGCTCTTCAACACAGCACTTTGGGCAGCTATGTCTGATTGCTGGGAGTTGGCATTGAGATGAAGAGAACTTCTTTGCCATTTTGGTTAAACTAGAAGATAATTACAAACTTGTAGTTCTACAGATTTTAAGTTCAAATCCCAACTCTGTGACTTCTACTAGGGTACATTACTTAATATCTCTTAAACTCCATCTTATCACTTGAAAAATGGGTCACAGTAAAATAACTGGGATAATATCTGTTTTACCATCTCTCAAGACGTTTGGGAGGATGTCAGCATATGTGACACACCAGACTAGTTTTAGTCATGAAGGCACTTTCAGACATATGGAAAGATTATTATAGTTACAAGATGACTGGCCTGAAGGACAAGTGGTTAAATGTCAAATCAGTGGTAAACCTGAGTTTAGAGGAGGAAAGGTAGGTTAGCAGCATTAGGAGAGGCATCATCACTAATGGTGAGCCTTGGGTGGATTGTGAAGGGAGCAGAGATGTTAAGGTGAGGCTGGGGAAGGCATGGCAGTCAATGGCAATGGTGGGGGCCACAATGGTGGAGAAGGCCAGGCATGCCCTTGTTTGGGGTGGAGGTTGGAAGGGAGGGCTTGAATGGAGGAGTAGGGCTAGGGGGAGACTACAGTTCAGGGTCCAGGGTCATCCCTAAAGGGTCTGGACCCCAGTGAAAATCTGTTCTTCTATTTGACTCTACTACTACAGCAATTCAGTAAATCAAATTAAACTTCAGTAGCAGGATTGGGGTGTGGGAAGAGGACACAGAATTGTGTTGCCTGCCTGAGGGGCCTCTTTGAAAGGAAAGTCTAGTTTAGTGGGTATGAACTGAGAGTGTGGATTATAGCTATGACGTGGGATGCCAGTTTCTTTGTATTCTAACACAGAGGACTGTGATTCCAAAAAGGTTAGACTCCCCAAGACCATTTGTAAGGCTATTTGTAAAATTAATGGGCCCAGCATAAATTATGTGTATAATGCTTAGATGAATTTCCAACAAACAAGAGTATGCAAATCCTTTGAAGTCTTAAAATCAGGCACATTCATCTCCTTCTTGCTACTCTTTCATCAGGTTGTACCTAAACTTGTTTGGATAATTTGAAAATTAATTGAGGCAGGACCCACCTCTTCCCACCATAGCAATAGTGAAGAAAATAAAACAAGAGAATATTAAGGAGACTTTGCTGGATTAGCTTTCAAGACAGATTTCTGAAGATTTGAAGTGGGACAGAAATGAAGAATGGTTGGAGGAGCCCAAGATTTTGGCTGGCAGGGCTCCAGGTCCAGAAGCAAGAAGGTGACTAAAAGTGCATCTGGCAAGCAAGACACAGTCTGAAGCAGCAGGGTGGGGTGAGAGTCCCCCACCACCCAACCTGTGCCTGAAGGGGGACTGAGGAAAAAACGTGCTGCTAGATGTTGCCTAGGGCTATAGTTCATGTCCTACTGCAAGCCCAAGGAGGAAAATAGGGTACACCAGCAGCTACCCTCAGTTGCCCACCAAGTTGCCCACTGATAGTCTGTCTGCCCAGGTGGGCCACATCCCAACATTGCCATGGAGCAGTCACTCCCAATTGTCTTCCTCATGGGGGGCCTGGAGGTCTTGTCAGATAGAGAGGGATGAGAAAAAATGGACAAAGGGAAAGAGAGAGAAATAAAATGGGTTTCATTAAAAATGGACCTGGCCACAAAAATGCCAAAATGTATGAATAAATCTAATGCTAAAAAAAGATAGTAAAATTAATAGCTGGAACATGAATTCATTAGAGATGAAAGTAATTTTCTGGATAGACAGCTACAGACACTTATTGATGCAGAATTACAAAGGGTTGAATTAGTCTTATTCTTTAGTTAACAGCACATTATCCTTGTCAGTATGGATAAAGCCCTGTGTGTGTGTGTGACAGAGAGAGAGAGAGAGAGAGAGAGAGAGAGAATATGTATATATGTGTGTTTATCCCCATACCTTATGCCCCATCTGCAATTCCCCTACTGTTATGCCTCTAATAGGTGGCCATTCTGATTGGTTTGATACATACTCTTTTATCACATATATTCTTATAATTTGTGTTAAAGTTTTCTGTGAAGTTTTTAAGCTATGAAAGAAATACTGAGCTACAGATCTCATTGTGCTTCCCATTTATTTGCTAGCACTGTGTTTTTGACAACTACCCATTTTACTATATGCGCATCTAGTCCTCAGTTTCTAATTATTGCATACATTGCATAGTGCATTTTACTTCCCTTCTCTAAGGGTGGGACAACTGGATTGCTTCCCACTCCTGCTAACACCAGCAGTGCTGTGATGGCTATGCTGGAATATGAAGTCTTATAGGTCTGAGAGAGAAGCCCCTGCTGGGTCTCAGCAGATCCGTGTTAATTGGAGGTGTTGCCTCCATAATGATCATACCACTCTAGGCTCCTGAGACAGACTTCAAAGTAAGTATGATGAGAATACTCAAAGAGATTAGTGACAGCTTATGTTTTCTTTGAAAAGAATAAGAAATCATAGAACAAATAGGTATGAATAAGAATGAAACCAGAATAATAGACAGGAGAGATGTTTTGAAATGAAAAATAGAGTCATTGACCAACAACCAAGAACAATAGAGAGAATAAGGGAATAAACCCCAGACTGGACATAGCTTTTAAAAAGACATTTATTTATTTATTTATTTATTTATTTAGAGCACTAGTCAGGGGAGGGACAAAGGGTGAGGTAGGGGCAGAATCTCAAACAGGCCCCATGATGAGCATGGAGCCCAAGGGGGGGATTCACCTCACAACCCTGAGATCATGATCTCAGCCAAAACTAGGAGTTGGCTGCTTAACCAACTGAGCCACCCAGGCACCCCCAGATGTATTTTAAAGGTGAATTAGTTATTGGAAACATAATCTGGAAAAATTCATCCCACACCCACCCCAAACATGGAACAGAGGACAAAACAGAAAATGGGAAAAGACAGAAGTTTCAGAGGGGAGACTGAGAGGCCTCTTTATGTGTCTGACAAGAGCTCTAGAAGAATGTGGGGGGCATCTGAGTCGCTCAGTCAGTTAAACATCTGCCTTCAGCTCAGGTCATGATCTTGGGTTCCTAGGATTGAGCCCAGAGTCAGGCTTCCCTGCTCAGTGGGGAGTTTGCTTCTCCCTCTCCCTCCATCTCTCACTTGTTCTCACTTGCTCTCTCTCAACTAACTAACTAACTAACTAACTAACTAACTAAATCTTAGGGAAAAATAAGAGTTCTAGAAGAAAGGAAGTAGGTATGGTGAAGAAGAAGTACTGGAGGAGAGAGCAGGCATGCTTTTCCAGAACTGAAGAAAGATGGAAGCCATTGGGTTATAAGTGCACTCTGAGCATGTAGTAGTGCAAAGACACACAGATCCACACCTGGACACATCAGAGTGCCACTGCAGACGGTCAGGGAAGCAGAGCCACTGTTCCCAGCTTCCAGGGGACCTGTAACAGAACTCTTTAGGCAGCAGCCCACATCTCAACCATGACAATGGGTGCTGGGCCAATGGAGGGAAGTAACTGTCAACCTGAATTTTATACCTAGTCCAACTTTCATTCATAGGTGAGGGCACCATAAAGACATTTTCTGTCATAAGAGGACTGAGCATTTACCACCCACAGAGTACCACTCCCCAGAAAGGGTTCAAATGAACAGCAACCAGGCATGGAGGTGCAGTATATGGACTCTGGAGCCAAGTGCCCTAGTTTGCAGACCAGCTGGGCTACACTCTGCACCATTGTGAAAGCTACTGAATGGCCCTGTGCCTCATTTTCTCTTCTATGAAACAGGGTTACTACCAATATCCGGTGTGAGGACTGAATTAGGTCACCTATGCAATGTCTTTAGGAGAGTGCTTGGGATATAAGAACCAAATAAGTGTAAAAAGTTACTATGATGATCAGCAAGAAGAAAAATTAACACAGAGAAATATGTAGGAAAAAGAAACAGTGATGAGCATAACAAGAATAAGTAAGAATACTTAACTACTGACCACTACTAACCATAAAAGCCCTGTATGTGAGTGTGTGTGTGTGTGTGTGTGTGTGTGTGTGTGTGTATGAAAACTAAAACATGAAGCCATAATAATAAGATAGAGATACAGTGAGGGGATGTTCAAGCTACAGCCCTGGAGGTAGATGGTGGAGGGTATATTTGCAATAACTATAGGCATCGTTATAGTTACTTTTAAACTCTAGAAGAAAAAATACATACTCTAACAACCAAATCAATAGAGGATCAGGAAAAAGACAGCAGGGAGGACTGTAGGGAAGGAATGCCAAAATTTTGATGATTCAGTAGATCAGGGAAAGAGAAAAATGAAGCAAAGAAGACAATGGGGAAAAACGGTGTAAAAGATCCTGCATTTGATCAAACAATGGATATAGAACTCTGTGTGTGTGTGGCCATACACACATATGTGGCCTTATTAACATGGAAGCACTTTTATTTTTAATTAGTCAATTTTTAAGAGAAAGTGCACAAGGGGGTGGTGAGGCAGAAGGAGAGAGTAAATCTTAAGCAGGTTCTGCACTCAGCATGGAGCCTGACTCAGGGCTCGATCTTATGATCCTGAGATCATGACCTGAGCTGAAATCGAGGCAGGCACTCAAGGGGACACTCAACCCACTGAGACACCCAGGCCTCCCTGAGCATGGAGGTATCGTGAATGGGTCCCCATAAAGCTGTTACAATGAGTTACCCGAGTGTGGAGGATGAATTGGGTCAGAAAGGTGAGAGCCGAGAGAGATGAAAAACAAACAAACAAACTGCTATGAATAATATTATGATTTATGTAGAAGTCTGTTTTTGTGTATTTATAAAAAGAAATTAAAATTTAAAAAACCACTACAATTTGCTTCCTTAAAAGGGAATGGGATGTTCCTCCCGCATGTTGACAATTGTTTTTGGGTACTGTCCACACAGTGACACTCATCAGTCCTGTGTGCTGACTGAAGATGGTCACAGCCTGAGTCCCACCCACTGCCGGGCTGGGGGTGATGAGGAGTTCCAGCTTATCCTCAGAACTCTGTTCCAGGTTATCCTCCGCACACAGGACCATGTGCAAGAAAGGTGAGGATTGAAGGAGGATAGTCAGAGGAAACCCAGAACAGCGGCAACAACCCAAGGGATTTTGACAAGCTTAGGCTGGGGGAGGTCCCCGAGAAGCCTTCAACCCTCCCTGGGAGAGGGAGGACAGGTCTTTTCCTGGAGTCCCCGAAGAAAAAGGTTCAGTGACAGGGCACTGAGTGGGAGACCAGGAATGGTCTAAATGTTGGGCAAATGTTTTTAAGCCTTCTCATTCCAACATGACATTTCAATTTTCCAGATTCCAAGACTTTTCTTCCACTTGGTAACATTATTAAGTCACGGAGAGAGGAAAAAAAAAAAGCAGCTCATTCTTCATATCAGTAATTTCAAGGAAAACACATTGTAACCTGCCTTGATTTCCCCCCACCAGGATTTTCTCAAAAGCACCCCATCACCTTGGCCTTATCTTGCAGAGGAGGACATGCCCTGTAATTGATGAGCATTTCAGTTCAGGATGAAAACACCAGACTGCAGTCTGGGCTTCAACACAGCTCCTTTCTTATCAATAGGACAGTACATGATGATCACATTTTGGGGGAATGCTCTCATTTATAAAAAATGACCAAATTATACCATGTCTGGGAGACCTGATTCTTTTCCTGTGGGATGTTCATTCTGGTTACCCACGTAATCATAATAATCATACGAGATTAGCACATTCTGTCTGAAGCTTAGGCATTTGGCTATTGTATCCACTTAATTAAGCTAAGGAGCTTACTGGTATCACTATTCCAGTAGGTGATAATATTCCATAAACATACTTGGAGAATTAAGTAAATAAGCACATTTGTTAAAAGCTCAAATAAATGTGCAAGTAGGTAAGCAGAAGAAAAATTTTCAGCTCAGCAACCAGCATGAATTGTTAAATACTAAACATCTCAGGGAGCTGAGGGCTCATGATTGTGTTGGCTTCCATTCAAAAGATGTTACTTAGGTGCTTGGAAGTTCTTAGCTCAGCAAGGGAAAGATCTAATCACCTTTCAAGACCTGCCCTGGAGGAGTAGCATAGATCACAATCCTTCTTTCCATTTGAAGATGTGGCTCTGGTTGCCAAGGCTGCTATCTGGGGCAAGGAGAGGGTCCACGCAGCATGGCCTCTGACTTCCATCCCAAAGCTCCAGAGGTAGCCCATGGGACACACCCAGGGGACACACTCAGGGGACACTCCCAGAGGTACCTAGGCACATTCAAGCCTCTTCTGCTCCAGTGTGGGTGGAGCAGGTATATTCTACTTCTTAGTGCCCCCAGCCCACACAGGAGGATAGTTTGTACAAGCCCCTTATTAACTGTGGATATAGGGAGCAGGACTCATTTAGGAATATAAAGTAAAGCCCAGGCACTAAGGTGTTTGATTTGGCAGTGTGTTTAGTTTTCAGATGAATTAAAACATGAAATTTTTTTTAAACAAATGTAGGGATCCCCCATTCTAAACCTCTACCTTCTGATCATTACTCACCCTCAAATTCACTATTACTTACATTAATATCTGGGTCTTTCATATTCCCTCATAAAGTCAAAGAT
The DNA here is from genome assembly GCF_009829155.1 of Mustela erminea. Classification (NCBI taxonomy): domain Eukaryota; kingdom Metazoa; phylum Chordata; class Mammalia; order Carnivora; family Mustelidae; genus Mustela; species Mustela erminea. The sequence goes on from NC_045617.1 coordinate 86,224,625, forward strand.
GATTGATTTCCGTAATTGGAAGTAAATGACTTTTTAATAAGCTTGCTTGAAATGCTGGTGGTAACAGTCTTGTTTTCAGAGCCTGGGATGATTCCTACCCTCATCCTTTTATTTTATTTTTCTTCCAGAAAATAAGCACCAGAAGTCTTCCTCTTTTTGTTTCTGTTATGGCTAAATATTCTCAAAGAGGAGAGGGGAAGAAAGAGAAAGGAAGAGACTTGCTGACCATCTTGCAGAGCATGCTTTACAGAAATGACATGGTTCAGGGAGAATATAGTTTTCCCTCCTTGAACTTGAGCTCTGCCTACATGAAGTGCTCTATTTCTGTCGAGATTTCTATCCCAGGTGCGCATTTGGGGGATAAGTGGAGAAGAAGGAAACCAAGGGACTTAGGACCAGAGAAAGGAGGAAAGCAGACAGCAAAACTGGAAGGGAGGTTTTGCGGAGAAGCTTTGGGAGAGATAAAGGAAGTTGAATGGTAAAGTCCACCTAGCCTGAGAACTACCTTCTTCATTCATCAGAATGGGTGAGGAGGGGGACTGGGGAGTTAGAAGGGGTGTGAGCAGGATCTATGGCACACGTTTTGATGCTGTGTCTCTGAGGAGTACTGCTCCAAGTGATAACAGCAGGCAGGGAACACTCAGAAGAAAAACAGACACAGAGAAGGAATTGCCATAATATGCAAAGATAAAAATAACTTACAAGCTTCATGTTGAAACTTCTGGGGAGAGAGATCCTGAAAAAATTTCAGTGTATTAAGGAATGATAAGTGGAAGTTAAATATACACAACCCATTATGACAAGTTGAAGATGAATTAGATGCTCTTATATGCTCTTTGGTGTCTTGGTTTTACTGTTTTGTTTTGTTGAATATACAAATACTGTAGGGCCTTTCATAAGTTTACTTGCAGACTCCATCTTGTTTTTCATATAAAGGCTTACTCCTTAATTACGGCTTTTCTTATCACAGGGGTGTTCTGGTCCCTCATGGTTGGGGATGGATGGACAACTGCACTCTACAAATCAGAAGACAAAGACAGTGTATATCCCAGGGTCCAGCAGTTGTTGGGAACTCTTATTTCATCAGAAGCTGTTTTCTCTTCAGCTCGTGGAGTGTATTGGTCATTAGCTGCCCCAGGGGACTAACAGGGGCCAGGACAGAAGACCTTCATATTCTTTGAACATGGGGAAGTTAAAATTTTCAGAATTAGGAGCAGTTTCTGCCTCTTGTGGGGGAGTCTAGATATCATTCTCAAGGCAAACAGTGCTGTTTGAGATAATCTAATCATTTAATGGACCATTTGAGGTCCCTACATATAAGGCTAAGCTCCACTATTCTTGGGGAAGATCTAAAAATGGGATAAGCCAAATGCAGGTGTTTCAGGGTAAGAGTTAGGTGTTCTATGTTCAGAAACACAATGGATCTGTGTTTCTTTAGCAGAACTGTGTTGGCACAGCTACAGAATTTTATCCCCCTCCTAAATCTCAATGTAGGTTGTCATATGCCTTAGAAGTACTGTTTGTGCATAGACCATGTGATGGCTCATTTTATGGGCCAACTTGGCTGAGGTATGCTGTCCAGATGTTTGGTCAAACATCAGTGTAGATGTTGCTTTTAGATATCAGCAGAGTTTGAATAAAGCAGACTACTCTCCATCATGTGGATGGGTCTCATCCAAAGTTTAAGAGGAAAAAGACCGAGGTTCTCTGGGAAAGAAGTACTTCCAGAATGCCTTGGGTCTTGAGTTGCAACAGCAACTCTTCCCTGGGTCTCCGGCCTACAGACTTAGCCTACAGATTTGCACAGCCTCACAATCACATGAGTAAATTTCTTAAAATAAATCAGTGTTTCGCCTCTCTCCCTCTCTCTCTTTCTACACACACACACACACACACACCTCTATTAGCTCTAAGTCTCTAAAGAACTCTGACTAATACAGGTGGCGTGAGTGTGTGTTCTTGTCCAAGCACTTGCTTTAGCGCTTTGGAAGCAGAAGACAGACCACAGTGGGATAAATGTCCAGGCCTATTCTGGTCCTCACCTTGCACATGAATGGTGTCTCTCATTTAGAAGCCTAACAACGATCATAAGACCAGGGGACAGACACAACTAGCGTTTAGTGAGTGGAATCTGGTCCTGTGCAGCCCACTAGGACTAGCCACTTGCTTGTGTCCTTTAAGACTGAATAGCCCAGATGTGGGGAAACCAAAGTGCTACGAACTATTTGTCAGGGCTCTGAGTCAAGGCAATGACCTAGAGAGAGTGAGTATGTAAAGAGGCAGTTGGGCCTGGAGGCCAAAGAGCCCAGAGCCACTGGGTGACTGCCCTCTAAGAGCCCCACTTCCAGAAGGAGACATTATCGCCTGTTCACTACTCTCTGTTAGCGCAAGCTCTGGTAAGGTCTTATAAAAGTCTGCCTGGCCTAGTCAAATGTGGTAGCCACGGAAGCAGGGTCCCCAGGGCTGGAGCAGTGGCCCACAGTGATGCTGGAGAGCAGGCCCAGCATATAGCAGTCCCTGCAGTGCGTGGAAAGGTGAGGAAGCCAGGGAAGACGAGAGATCCTAGGCAAGTACCTGGGCATGAGCATTCAAGAGGCCATCCTTGGAGACCCTCTCAGGATCAGTTTGGGGACTTGTTTTGAGACAAGTGGACTAATTTTTAGCAAGAAAGCTTCAGAGACTTCAACCTTAATAATTTGGGAATAAAAAGGAGACACAGCCTTGTTGGGCCATCACTGGCTGGTGAGGCCAGGGGTACACGAGACTCACTGGGAGGGGTGTCCTCTGATGATATCCCCTCCAGAAATGAGAATGGAAGCCTTCTAAGGGCAAGTGAGATGTAAGAAGGCCATGTGAAAAGGACAGAGTCTTCCAGATATGGCTGGATGACTCCATTCCTAACCAGTGCCAGTCGGCACTCCCTGACTGCTGAAGAAATGAGATCTGGTTAAATTTGTTCTTTTTCACCCTCCTTAAAAATATCAGAAGCTTATATTTTGCAGATGGCTTTATGCTGGCCATGCTGGCCAGGCTTGGTGAGGTCCAAAACAAACACACCTGACCTACATTTGGTCAGCATTGGGAGGCCCAAGGAGGCCAAGGAATTAACAGAAGAATTCAAGGATTGTTCCTTATCCTGAAAGTCCTCAACTTGAAATAGCTCTTGCTCTGGAGGACTTGGGTGAATGTGTGGCAAGGAGAGGGGGCAGGGCTGTGGGAGAGAAGCTTGTGAATCCATTCAGGTTCATATAAAAGGATTTTGATGCTGATCTGTCATGGAAACAGATCTGACTCCTTCTTCATGGGGATGAATATAATCTTTTTACTTCATAGTCAAGGGTGTAATGAAGAGTGAATATGGGTGACATGCAATTTTTGGTGGGAACTTTGGTCTGGGCCTGAGGATATTGTCTACTGCAGACAATATATTTGAGGTAATAATTTTCGGTACCCAGAATCACAGAAATCTGTTTTCTATAGAAGACATGTTAGCAGACTAACGTGAATGATCCCCTGGGGGTTGTTATTTTAACAATTAGGGGGCGTTTAGTGGAATTGGTGGTCTTTACCTGGATCTCAGGAACTCACCAACTATGCCAATACAACAGATGAATGATGGTTGAGTTAAGATCTTTCATGTACTGCAGGAAACAGCAAAGCATCTGGCTGGCAAACAGGCACCCTAATTTCCTAACAGTGTGATATTATCAATACTGACAGGACTTCTAGGAAGCCCTCAAGGAGTGTCTGAGGCCTTCCTGCAGTTTCCCAATCCACTTCCGTGCTCCTCCATCCAGCCTGCATAACCCTGATCACAGTTTTTTCTGTCTTCCCTTGACCATTGGAGTCGTGGAGACCCCCTGTCTTAACATGCAGTGGAAGGAAGGCAGTGATGTGCAGCTATGGCAGTAGAAGTCACTTTGACCTACCCTTGCAGAGGTGGACACCGGCTGGGGGCATGAAGGACCAAGCCATTTCAAGGACTCATCTCTTCCAGGAGCAGACCCCAGGACAAGTAGCTTATTTGGAAAGTGAGCCTTGGACAAATGGATAAGAAAGAGGGGAAGTGAGACAGGGAGGGAGAGCAGTGAAGGGAGCAGTAGGAGCCCAGCTGTCAAGTATGGGCAATGCAGCTCAATCGCACTGGGCGCCTCTGGGGGACAGTGCAGGACCCACATCTCCAAGTTGTCCCTCCTGGGTCCTGAGGGGGGCGGGGTGGGGGAGGTGTTAATTCCCTGGCTCTAGTCTTTTCTAGATGGGCAGGGAATGCTCTTAGGAAGACAGGAAGGTGCTAGCAGATGAAACCACGCTAGTGTACACACATTGTACCCAAGGGCATATGGGTTAGGCTCTGACAGCATCTGGTCTAGCCTTTATTTCTCCTTCTTCATCCTCCTTGGCTGAGAAAGACCAGTACCTCCTGCTGTTAGTATAGTTTCTTACAAACAGAGCTAATTCTCTGGCAACCAAGCCAACCAATCGAGGAGTGACAGGTAAAAGAAATGAACTATTCTAGCCAGTCCATTGCCCGATTCCTTATAGGCCTGGCTAGTATTTTGGGGCCAAGTTTATTTTCTGACCTGGCAGATAGGAATGCCTGTAGCAGCCACTTGTTTTCTACTGACCAGATTTTAATAGAAACCAGATGTCCATGGGTGCTGGGGTGGCCCAGTCAGTTAAGTGTTGGCCTCTTGATTTCAGCTCAGGTCATGATCTCAGGGAGGTGAGATTGAACGCAGAGTTAGGTTCTGTGCTCAGCAAGGAGTCTGCTTCTCTCTCTCTCTCTCTCTCTCCCTCTGCCCCACCCCCATTCTCTCTCTCTCTCTCAATCAAACAAATAAACAAATCTTTAAAAATTTACTCATTTTCCAAGTATGAAATTTGGAGGGTTTATATTATTTATTTATTATATTCTGAATATAGGTCTTTTATCAGATACGGCACTTGAAAATATTTTCTCCCAGCCTGTCACTTGTCTTTTCATGCTCTCAACAGCATCTCTCATGGATCAAAAGCTTTAATGATGATAACCGCAGTATAGCACCTTTTTTTCTTTTGTGGACTGTACTTTTGGTATATCTAAGAACCCTAGTCATGAAGAGCTTCTCTAATATTTTCTTCCAAAATTTTGTCGTTTTACATTTTACATTTGGATCTTTAATCTATTCTGGCTTAATTTTTCTAAGTGCTATAAGAACATAGTTTTGTTTTGCATCTGGATGTCCAATTGTACTAATACTGGTTGTCAAAAATGTGATTCTTCCCTCTTGCACTGACACCTTTACTGAAAAGTCAATGGACCTTCAATGTGTGGGTCAGTTGTTCAGTTTTTGTATTTTCTTTTTTTTAAATTTATTTTTTATTTATTTTCAGCATAACAGTATTCCTTGTTTTTGTACCACACCCAGTACTCCATGCAATCTGTGCCCTCTCTAATATCCACCACCTGGTTCCCCCAACCTCCCACCCCCCCACCACATAAAACCCCTCAGATTGTTTTTCAGAGTCCATAGTCTCTCCTGGTTCACCTCCCCTTCCAATTTCCCCCAACTCCCTTCTCCTAACTCCCCATGTCCTCCATGCTATTTGTTATGCTCCACAAATAAGTGAAACCGTATGATAATTGACTCTCTCTGCTTGACTTATTTCACTCAGCATAATCTCCTCCAGTCCCGTCTATGTTGCTACAAAAGTTGGGTATTCATCCTTTCTGATGGAGGCATAATACTCCATAGTGTATATGGACCACATCTTCCTTATCCATTCATCCATTGAAGGGCATCTTGGTTCTTTCTACAGTTTGGTGACCGTGGCCATTGCTGCTATAAACATTGGGGTACAGATGGCCCTTCTTTTCACTACATCTGTATCTTTGGGGTAAATACCCAGTGGTGCAACGGCAGGGTCATAGGGAAGTTCTATTTTTAGTTTCTTGAGGAATCTCCACACTGTTCTCCAAAGAGGCTGCACCAACTTGCATTCCCACCAACAGTGGAAGAGGGTTCCCCTTTCTCCACATCCCCTCCAACACATATTGTTTCCTGTCTTGCTAATTTTGGCCATTCTTACTGGTGTAAGATGATATCTCAAGGTGGTTTTAATTTGAATATCCCTGATGGCTAGTGATGATGAACATTTTTTCATGTGTCTGATGAACTTGAAAGAAGTTGCTGTGGCTGATATCGAAGAGATTACTGCCAGTTTTTGTATTTTCTAACCTGTCCCATTGATCTGCATGTTAATCTTTTTGCCAATGTCAAAATTGTCTTGATTACAGCAGCTTCTCAAAGTCTCTAACTTGGGTAGTGCAGCAATACTCTTTTATAAGATTGTTCTGGCTATTCTAATTCCATTGCCTTTTCATATAAATATTAGAATCACCTTTTTTGTAACTACAAACAGTTCACTCCGATTTTATTAGAATTGTATTAAATCTAAAGATAAGTTAAGGAGAACTGACATATTTTCTTTTCTTTTTTTCTTTTTATTTTTTTAATTTTCAGCACAACAGTATTCCTTGTTTTTGCACCACACCCAGTGCTCCATGCAATCTGTGCCCTCTCTAATATCCGTCACCTGGTTCCCCCAAACTCCCACCCCCCCCACCACTTCAAACTCCTCACTATTTTTCAGAGACCATAGTCTCTCATGGTTCACCTCCCCTTCCAATTTCCCCCAACTCCCTTCTCCTCTCTAACTCCCCTTGTCCTCCATGTTATTTGTTATGCTCCACAAATAAGTGAAACCATATGATAATTGACTCTCTCTGACATCTTTTCTATATTGATTCTTCTAATTTATGAATACATCATGTCTCCATTTAGTTAGTTTTTTTTTGATTCCTTTCATTAGAGTTTGGTAGTTTTCCTTCCATATGTTTTACTAGTTTTATACCTATTTCTTTAGTTTTCAACCTCTATAATCATGTACTAATTAATATATGTTATATAACTATGTATTTTAAGGTATGAAATGATAAATATTTGGTTTTGGTTGTCAATTATTTGTGATTTGTATATAGAGTATAATTAACTTTTTAAAAAGAGATTTTATTTATTTATTTGGCAGAAAAAGGAATTACAAGTAGGCAGAGAGGCAGGCAGAGAGAGAGGAGGAAGCAGGCTCCCTGCTGAGCAGAGAACCAGATGCAGGGCTTGATCCCAGGACCTTGAGACCAAGACAGAGAAGCTTAACCCACTGAGCCACCCAGGCACTCTAGAGTATAATTAACTTTTGTGCATAAACCTTGGATCATGCAACCTTGCTAAACTCTATTGCTTCTAGGCAGTCTTATAGATTCTTGGAATTATCTAAATAGACAAATATGTCACATGTGAATAGGGACAGTTTCATTGTTTCTTTACAAATTTTATGCCTTTTTAATATTTTTCTTATTTAGTTGCACTGGCTAGAACTTTTGGTATTAAATTAAATTTTGGTGTTAAATGGGCATGATCTCAATTGCTGCCAATTTTAGAGTGTTAAGACATCCACCAGTAAGTATGATGCTAGCCATGAGTTTCTCAAGAGTTGCCCTTCATCAGACTTAGGAAGGTCCCTTCTATTTCTAGTTTCCTAGAGTTTTTGTTGTTAATGAATGTTAAATTTTATCAAATATTTTTCTGCTTCAATTGGTATGATCATGTGTTTTTCCTTGGCTTGTTAATATGGTGTGTTATATGGATTGATTTTTGAATACATCAAAATTGTTTTCCTGAGGTAAACCTCATTTAGCTGTAGTACGCCATTCTTTTTATACATTGCTGGATTTTATATGCTGGTATTTTAAATGTATGTTTATAGAGGATATTAGTCTATAGTTTTATGGTGATGTCTTTGTCTGATTTGGCATTAATACTGTCCTCATAAAATGTGTTGGGAAATGTTCCTTCTTGTATTTTCTCGAAAAGGTTGTGTGGAATTGTATTATTTATTTTTTAAATGTATGACAGAATTCTATAGTGAGACAATCTGGGCTACGAAATTTCTTTTTGGAAGACTTTTAACTACGAATTCAATTTTTAAAATAGATACAGAAGCATTTAGGGTATCTAATTCTCCTTGTGTGAGTTTTGGTAGTTTGCGGCTTTCAAGGAATTTGTCCATCTTATCTGAATTGTGAAGTTTGTATATTGTTTGTGATGTTCCCTTATCCTTTCAATAATGTAATGATATCCCTCCTTCATTCTTGTTATTGGTTATTTATGTCTTTTTCTTTGTCAATCTAGGTAGATATTTATCAATGTTACTGATGTTTGATCAAAGAACCAGTTTTGGTTTCATTGATTTTCTTAATTTTCTTTTTCATTGATTTTTGCTCTTATTTTATTTCCTTCCTTCTGCTTGCTTTTGAATTATTTTGTTCTAGTTTCTTAAGGTGGTAGCTAAGGTTGTTGATTTAGACCTTTTTTTTTTTGCCAATAATATATGTATTTAATGCTATAAATTTCCTCCAAAGTACTGATTCAACTAAACTCAGAAATTTCTATGTGTTTTATATTCATTTTCCATCACTTGAAAATATTTCCAATTTCTCTTGAGAATTTCTTCTTGATTCATAGGGGCTTTGAGGGGAGCGTATTGTTTAATTTCCAAGTTTTCAGAAACCTTCCATTATCTTCTGTTATTGATTTCTAGTTTAATTCCATTACTTTAAGAGAATATCTATTGTATTATTTCATTCATTTAAATTTTTTAATGTTTGTTTTATAACCTAGACTGTGGTCTCTCTTGGTGAATACTTTATGCACACCTGAAAACAATATATATTGTATTATTTTTGGGTAGAGTGTTCCATAAATGTCACTTAGATATTGGTTGACCAAGCTGTTCAGTTCTTCTATATCCTTGTTAATTTGAAGTCTATTTGTTCTGTTGATTACTGAGAGAAGAGTATTGACATTTCCAACTATAACTGAATTAATCCAACTCTCCTTTCAGCTGTATCAGTTTTTGTTTCATGTATTTTGAAGTTCTGTTTTTAAATATATATGTGTTTGGGATTGCTAGGACTTCTTGGTGAATTGCTTCTTTTATCCTACGTCATGTTCTTTTTTTAAAAAAAATTTTTATTTTTTAAATTTCTTTTCAGTGTAACAGAATTCATTGTTTATGTACCACACCCAGTGCTCCATGCAATATGTGCCCTCCATAATACCCACCACCAGGCTCACCCAACCTCCCACCCCTGCCACTTCAAAACCTTCAGATTGTTTTTCAGAGTCCATAGTCTCTCATGGTTCATCTCCTCCAATTTCCCTCAACTCCCTTCTCCTCTCTATCTCCCCATGTCCTCCGTGTTATTTCTTATGCTCCACAAATAAGTGAAACCATATGATAATTGACTCTCTCTGCATTACTTATTTCATTCAGCATAATCTCTTCCAGTCCCGTCCATGTTGATACAAAAGTTGAGTATTCATCCTTTCTGATGGAGGCATAATACTCCATAGTGTATATGGACCACATCTTCCTTATCCGTTCATCTGCTGAAGGGCATCTTGGTTCTTTCCACAGTTTGGCGACCATGGCCATTGTTGCTATGAAATTTGGGGGTACAGATGGCCCTTCTTTTCAGTACATCTGTATCTTTGGGGTAAATACCCGGTAGTGCAATGGCAGGGTAATAGGGAAGTTCTATTTTTTATTTCGTAAGGAATCTCCACACTGTTCTCCAAAGTGGCTGCACCAATTTGCATTCCCACAAACAGTGCAACACAGTTCCCCTTTCTCTACATCCTCTCCAACACACGTTGTTTCCTGTCTTGCTAATTTTGGCCATTCTAACTGGTGTAAGGTGGTAGGTCAATGTGGTTTTAATCTGAATCTCCCTAATGGCTAGTGATGATGAACATTTTTTCATGTGTCCGATAGCCATTTGTATGTCTTCCTTGGAGAAGTGTCCTTTTTATCTTTGTAATTAATTCTGAGTAATTTCCTTGCTTCACATTTGATATGATTTTAATATAGCCATGCAATATTTCTTTTAAATAGTGTTTTCATGCCATATACATTTCCATCCTTTAATCTATCTCCTATTATATTTAAAATAGGTTTCTTGTAAATAGCATATGGTTGGATCTTTTTTAAAAATAGATTTTGCCAATTTCTCCCTTTCAGTTGGTATGTTCAGGCTGTTTATATTCAATGTAACTACTGACATGTTTAGATTTAGGTACTCCATTTTCTTGTTCTTTGTTTGTTCTTTCTGTTTTTCATTCTCTCTTCCCTTTCTTACCTAATTTTAATCTGAGTGTTTTTGAATTCCATCTTAATTTATTGATTCAATGTTTTATTATATTTCTTTGAATACTTTTTTAAGTGACTGGTTAGGGGTCACAATATAGTTACTTCATTTTTCAAAGTATACATAGAATTAATACTTTACCACTTTGAGTGGGATTTGTAGAAACCTTATCAACAGCAAGAAGCAGTGAATCTCTGGTATGCTAAGGTTCTATACATATAAAAGGGGTGAGGCACTGCAGTGACAAAACAAGCTGCAAAATGATGGATTAAACAAAACTGTTGCATGGGGAGATTTCCCAGAGAGACTTTGAGTAAGTTAGTGTACAGTATGACTCTTTAATGGGGAGGGTAGACTATTTAGCATCTCTCAAGCTTTCTGATCAGAGAAGCCCTGGCTTATGGATTTTCCCCAGGACTATGCTTTACAGAAGGCTGCCTTCTATGTGGGTAGGTGCTCCATATTTTTTTAACTGAATTGACAAAGGATAAGTCTTACCCCTTTCATTTGATATTTAAGGACAGCCTATTTCTCCTTGTTTTTTTCTTTTCCATATTAACTATTCTCTTTAGACTTTCTTCCTCTGTAATTATTACCATCCTTTCTTATCATTGCCTTATTAAGTCTTTCTGCCTTCCACACTGTAAAAACTGGGAAGGCAGTTTCACTACTTATCCCCATGAGCTCTCTCTTTTGGGTATATTCATGAACAACCTTGAAGAACTGGGTATCCAGAATGAACCTGCCATGTCAGAGGTGATCCAACCAAGGCAACCCAATGGGTGACAATGTCACTACTGCCGTGCTTTGGACACTGACTTTCTCATCTGCCCAGGATCATTTGGCTTTGTGGGCAGCCATCACATGATCCTACTGACTCACACAAAGCTAGCAGCCAACTGGGATCTCTGGCCCTTCTATATAGGGAGCTGATTCTCCTGATACTCCTGATACATCTCCCTACTTTTGCCATTTTCTTTTTGTTTGTTTGCATGTTCAAAACAGCTTTATGGAGATGTAACTCACATAGCATAAAATTCACCCACTTGAAGTATATAACCCAATGGGTTTTGGTATATTCACAGTTGGGCAACTATTGCCACAATTAATTTTAGAACATGTCCATCATGACAAAAAGAAACACTGTACCCTTCAGTTATTACCTCTTAGTCCCCCCAGTCCCTCTGGACATAAGCCACCACTAATCTACTTTCCGTCTTTATAGCTTTGCCTATTTTGGGCATGTCATATAAATAGAATCATATGTGGTCTTTAGCGACTGGCATCTTTCACTGAGCATAATGTTTTCCAGGCTCATCCATGTTGTAGCATGTATCAGTAACTCATGCCTTTTTGAATAATATTCCATTGCATGGCTGGAGCAGAATTTGTTTATATATTCATCAACTGATGGATATTTGGATTGTTTACTTTCAGCTATTGTGGAGAATGGTGCTATGAGCATTTGTGTACAAGTTTTTATGTGAACATATGTTTTCAATTCCTTTGGGTATATACCTGTGAAATGGAATTTCTGGGTCCTGTGGTCACTTTATGTTTACCTTTTTGAGGAACTGCCAGACTGTTTTCCAAAGTGACTGCTTCATTTTTCATTCCCACCAGCAGTGTACCAGAGTTCCAATTCCTCTACATCTTCTCTAACACTTGATATTTTGGAGCTGAGCTGTTGTAAGATGTGTGATGTGGTTGGTATTTCATTGTAGTTTTGATTTTCTTTTCCCTGATGATTAATGATGTTGAGTATCTTTTTATCTACCTATTGATCATTTGTACATCTTCTTTGAAGAGATGTTCATTTTAATCCATTGCCCATCTATTAACTGAGTTTTTGACTTTTTATTGCTGAGTTAAAGTATTCCTTTTACATTCAGGATAACAGACCTTTCTCAGATATTTCATTAGCAAATATTTCTCCTATTTTTAAAAATTTTTTCTCTTTCTTGTTAGTATCCTTTCAAGCACAAAAGTTTTGAATGCTGGTGAAGTCCAATTTATCTTATTTTCTCTTTTTCTGCTTATGTTTTTCATGTTATAACCCCCAAACCATTGCCAAATCCAAGGTCATGGAGATTCATCCCTATGTTTTCATTTTAGCATTTTGATCCATAATGAACTAATTTTTCCATATAGTGTGAGGTAGGGTTCTAACTTCATTCTTTGTAATGTGAATATCTACTTGTACAAGTGCCATTTGTTGAAAAGACTATTCTCCCACCTCTTTAATGGTCTCAGTACCTTGCTGAGAATCAACTGACCATAGATGCAAGGGTATATTTCTGGACTTCTAATTCTATTCCATTGGTCTGTATGTCCATCTTTATAGAATTACAACACTATCTTGCTTACTGTTGCATTGTAGTAAGTTTGAAATTGGGAAATGTGAGTCCTCCACCTTTGTTTTTTCCTTTCTAAGATTGTTTTGGCTAACTTCATCCCTAAACTTCCCTATGAAGTTTAGGATGAGCATATCATTTCTACAAAGAAGCCTGCTGGGATTCTGATAGAGATTGCATTGCTTCTGAAGATAAATCTGCTGAGTATTACCATCTTAACAATATTAAGTCTTCTGATTCATAAATATAGGCTCTTTATTTAGATATTTCTATTTATTTAGATCTTTAATTTCTTTCAGCAATGTTTTGTAGTCTTGAGAGTATAAGTTTTGTACTTCTTTTGTTAAATTATTCCTAATATTTTTTAAAAAAGATTTTATTTATTTATTTGACAGATCACATGTAGGCAGAGAGGCAGGCAGAGAGAGAGGAGGAAGCAGGCTCTCCACGGAGCAGAGAGCCCAATACGGGCCTTGATCCCAGGACCCTGGGATCACGACCCGAGCCGAAGGCAGAGGCTTAATCCACTGAGCCACCCAGGCACCCCTATTCCTAATATTTTATTCTGGATGAATTTGTTTCTTAGTTTTTCTCTGTTCACTGCAAAGTATATAGAGATACAATTTGAATTTTATACATAATCTTGTACCCTGCAGCTTTGATGAACTCTATTAGTTTTAATAGTTTTTTTTAGTGAATGTCTTAGAATTTTCTATATATAAGATCATTTTATTTATGAATAAAGATAGCTTTACTTCTTTCTTTCCAATCTAGATACCTCTTATGACTTTGACTTCTTAATACTAACAGCAGAATTTTACATTTATTCCTATCACATTTAATTTTGTTTGTTTTAACCATAGCTCAGTTCTCTTAATTTGGATGGTCTTCTAATGCATTTTATTTGCAATTCATCTTTTTACCCCAGCAGTTGGCACAGTGTCTCGTGCTTTGCATTCAATAAATGTTTGCAAGATTAAGATTATGTTATGGATCTGCAGTTTTGGCAAGGATGTCTTCTTTGTGTTCTTTACTGTGTTTATTTATTTACAAGTGTCAAGCAACAGGGGTGCCAGTAAAATTTCTAGGGCCCCAGGATATCAAGGTGGTGGTAGTGGCATCAGAAGCTACACTTTCAGGGTACCAAGAGGCCACACCAGAAGTAGGAGACAGCAGCTTCAAGAAGCAATGGGGACATTTGTACAAGTACACTTGTACTTGTAGACACTAATTCCAGAGGACAGAGGTGAGGTATTCTCACTTGACTCAGGCAGCAAATGGTACCAAAGAGGTCAGAGCAGGAAAGGAGGATAATAGCTATCATGATGTAGGGGGAGAGACCTTGGTCATGTGCAAATGTGAAATGCTTTCTATGGACCCTTAAAATTAATGGAGAGGAATACTCTCAGTGGTCTGGGGACCCCAGAATAAGAAGTTGGGATGAGAGTTAAATGTGAGTCACTCTGTCTCAGGCAGCTGTGGTGTGGGAAAACTTGAGCTGTCCATGCAAAAGTCTCTCTGTCACAAATGGTTTCTTTGATTTTTCCTTCCCTTCAAAATGCTACATCAAAAACTAATGATGGGGAACCTGGGTGGTTCAGTTGGTTAAGTGTCTGCCTTCAGCTCAGGTCATGATCCTGGAGTCCCAGGACTGAGTCCTGCATCAGGCTCCCTGCCCAGTAGGGTGTCTGCTTTTCTCTCTGACCCTCTCCATCTCTGCTCTCTTTCTCAAATAAATAAATAAATTCTTGGGGAAGAAAAACGCCTAATGATGTATTAGACAGCAGCTAACTGAACATAATAAAAGAAAATGCGGAATGATTTTCTTTTCCCCTTTAATATTAAACCCCTAACCCCCTGCTATTCTTCTTCAGATCCCACACTGTCCACAACATATTGCTGTTGGTTTCAGTGCCTACCATCTACCAGATCTGCCTGCAAACCCTCTGATTCCACTCTCCCATGACAATCAGTCGATGTGTTCACGTTTTTGAAAATATTTTTTCTGTCTATTATTTGGATTAGATAATTTCTATTGTTCCCTCTTTAAGTTTGCTAACTTCTCCCTCTGTCTTCTTCATTATTTTCTTGAGTCCATTGGCTATTTTATTTTTCATTTATAAAATTTCCTTTTGGTTCTTTTTATGTTTTCTGTATTCTTGTTTATTTATTTATTTTTTTAATTTTCAGCATAACAGTATTCATTATTTTTGCACCCCACCCAGTGCAATACGTGCCCTCTCTAATACCCACCACCTGGTTCCCCCAACCTCCCACCCCCCCTGCCACTTCAAACGCCTTAGACTGTTTTTCAGAGTCCATAGTCTCTCATGGTTCACCTCCCCTTCCAATTTCCCCCAACTCCCTTCTCCTCTCTAACTCCCCATGTCCTCCATGCTATTTGTTATGCTCCACATATAAGTGAAACCATATGATAATTGACCCTCTCTGCTTGACTTATTTCACTCAGCATAATCTCTTCCAGTCCCATCCATGTTGCTACAAAAGTTGGGTATTCATCCTTTCTGATGGAGGCATAATACTCCATAGTGTATATGGACCACATCTTCCTTATCCGTTCGTCCGTTGAAGGGCATCTTGGTTCTTTCCACAGTTTGGTGACTGTGGCCATTGCTGTTATAAACATTGGGGTACAGATGGCCCTTCTTTTCACTACATCTGTATCTTTGGGGTAAATACCTAGGAGTGCAATGGCAGGGTCATAGGGAGGTTCTAGTTTTAATTTCTTGAGGAATCTCTACACTGTTTTCTATATTCTTTTTTAAAAAAATTTTTAAAATTTATTTATTTTCAGAAAAACAGTATTCATTATTTTTTCACCACACCCAGTGCTCCATGCAATCTGTGCCCTCTATAATACCCACCACCTGGTACCCCAACCTCCCACACCCCCGCCACTTCAAACCTCTCAGATTGTTTTTCAGAGTCTCTTATTGAGACTTTTTATCTTTCAGTTTGTTTCCATAGGGTTGTCCTTAATTCCTGAAGCATGGTTTGAGGAGCTGCTTTAAGTCTTTGCCTTTTAATTTCAACACTATCCAGTTGGGGCTGGTCTCCAATGATTGACTGTCTTTTCTCTTTTGAGTTAAAAATTTTTATTCTTATACCAGGTAATTTTCAGTCACATCCCTGAACATTTTCAGGGTCTTGTTTAAATCCTAAGAAGACCATTTTGTTGTTGTTGTTGTTGTTTCTTTGTTTAAGCAGACAGTCAGTCTGGCTAAGGTCAGGTCACAAATTCCAATAGTTTCTTTCACCTGTGGTTCCAGTGTCAGTTCTGTTTTTGAATGCTTTGTAGTGATATTCAGATTTGGCTCATGTGTGTGCCACTCAGTGGCCAGTATGGACCTGGGTGTTGATCTACCTTATAGCAGGATTGTTAGAGCCTTTGGATTCAAGCGTGCTCATCTTGAAAGTAAGGAGAGTATGTAAACAACTTTATGGAATCACTGTCTTGATTTCCTTCCTCTCTGGGATCTATCTGCCTGACACATGCACTCCCTGAGGCCCACTTATGGACTCCTCAATTCTGCCATGCAATTCTCATGACTATGTCTACATTTGGGACCAAGTGGTGGAAGGATGGAGAGAAGATAAAGCCATGGATAGCCTTCTCATTTTTGGTAGCACAGCTCCTGTGTTCAAAGGAATCTCTCTCCATTAGAGTTTTAGGCTTCTGTTTGTCTGCTTCTGAGCTCTCACTGCCACCAGAGGATTTTCTGAGTGGTGTTGACTTGATGGTACTTTGAATTCTGGTCTCCTTCTCTAAGTTGCCTGCTACCATTTATTCTTCTGAGTTCTTAGCTAGCTGCTCCATTCATTCTGTCCATGGTTTACAGTTGCTTCCAGTGGGAAAGACAAGATGGAGTGTGATTACTCTGCCTTCCCCAGAACTGGAACCTTACACTATTTTTTATTATAAGCAAATATCCATCTCACTGGGCAGTTGTATAGTTCGGTCTGAAAAGTCTCATCTATAACATTTACCTCACTTCTCTTTCTCATCATATGGGCAGATACAATCTCCCTCATTCACCAAGTTCATTAGCCAATTCTATTTATATTGTACTTAATGCTTTATCACTCCCGAGATATTTATGTTTACATAATCCTCGGACTTCCTCATCAGGCCAATGCTCCAATACAGAATCTCTCCATTACCTCTCCTGCCTCTGGAGCACTATGGATCTCTCTCATCTCAAATTCACGTTAAGGAAATTCTAACAGCCCAAATAAGGTGATATATACAACCCTTACTGTATTCATATGATGTCTTCTGTCATTCTAAATTATGTAATCTTAAGCTGTTTTCATTATGCTCAGGAACAAGATCAGAGAGGCTGTTACTGCTATGAGCTAACAGTGAGCAGCTGAATAGTGATTCAGAGGCTCCAATGAATATAATAAGAGAATAAAATATTGAGTGTAAATATTGGAAAACAATTTTTCTTTTGTGATGAATAGGACTATATTTATGGAATTCTCAAGAAACTATAACAAGAAAAAGCCCATTGAAATTAAAAAGGGAATTTGGTACGATGACTAGGTATAGGAAAATATTTTTTAAAAATAGATATTTCTACCCCAGGAAGTAGAAAAATATTCCATTCACAAAAGCAGGAAAAAAATATAACATACTTAGGAAGAAATCCTACTCCTTGGACTCTTACTCCAAGGACTGGCAAACTGGGGCTGGCAGGTCAATCTGTCCTGCGGTCTGTTTTTCTATGGCTTTGGACTGAGAGCTAAGAATGGTTTTTAAATTTTTATGGGACTGTGAAAAGAAGAATATGCAACAAAGACCATAAGAAGCCCACAAAGCCTAAAATATTTACTACCTGGTCCCTTATAGGAAAAGTTTCCATAGAAGTAGAAATGCCAGTATAGAAGGATATATGTGGATACTACAGCATATTTTATGTTTCAGAAAAATGGAAATAAAGCAAATACCTGTCAGGTAGAAAATGATAGAATATATTATGCTATAGCCATTCTGTAGAATATTATGCAGCCATTAAAAGGAATAAAATATAGCCATATATGAAATTTATATATATGAAATTCAGGATGTAGTGAAAAGCAGGATACAGAAAAATTGTACATGATGATTTTTATCTTTTTTTTTTGTAGGACAAGCAACCTAATTCCCCATATAAGTAAGTGAATGTTAATATAATTATATCAACATGGATACAGAATCTGAATGTTAGATTAAGGGGCATGAACATTTTTGTAGGTCTCAGAGGTTTATGAGTGGGAGGAGAGAGATTGGCTGCAGCTGTGGTTTAGGGATATGACTATAATGCAATCTTTATTACTTATTACCTGATTTTCTAATATTAAAGGTGGCTAACTTCCTATTGGCAGACTACTGCCAAATCTGCTGTTTCCTTCACCACCAAACCTTCTCCCAGTGGATTTCTTGTTTAGAAACAGCATCCATGGATTATTCTCTAGCATTTGAATAGCTCTGTGGCTTTGGCAGCAGTCTGACTCAACCCTGACTCTGAACTTCTTCCTCTGCTGCAGCCTATCCTTTCCCCCTAGGTGACAACAGAAGAAAGGTATTGCCATTACTGTCCTGTTGAGAACTGCCTGCCTAGGGAGTCCCCATCACACATGGATTTGTGGCTGTTAGGCCAAAGGCCTGCCTCTCCAGTTCAGCTTCACCCCTTGTGGATATGGTATAAGGCCTCCCGAGTATTGGACCCCTTTTTGCATGGCATCACCTCTGTCATGGGGGCTAATAAAGGTTTTGTTCTAGTTATCTCACTGTGTGTAAAGCAAAGCCAAACCTTCATGACTCCTCTCCATGACATATATACAAGACTGGAATATTTACCCCTGCAGGAGTATATCATTTCATAACTTTCAGACATAGCTTTACCCTTGCTTTAGGTTATTGGTGCAGGTGATTAGTAAACTTTTTGTCTTTGATGTCCCTTGTCTATTAAGTTTACTTGGTACATTACCCATTTCTGTAGCCATTCCTTAACTATATGCTTTTGTCTTCCAGCAGAAGGGTCTATCCAAGGACCTTGCTATTTGCTAATGAGTTGCTAGGTACTGCTATATTCTAATTATTTATTAGGAGGTTTTCTAGACTTCAGCATCATCTCAACATGTGTTAATAAGTTGTTTTGCAAAATGCAATAAAAATTTAAAAATATTCAGGCACCATTAAAGATAACTTCAATAAAGATTAAATTAATAAAATCAGTCTTTGCCTCATTACAAAGCTTATGTCTTCAGCAATAAAATCACCAGATTATTGGTATGGTAAAAGGTTTAACATTCTGTATGCAGGGGTCATGTACTCATGTAGTGGTCAGTGGCTACAAGACAAATGATCTGAAATGGTCATATCCAGTTTGGGCCCATATATGTTTTGGTGAGTGCTATGCAGTGTGATCACATTACCCTGGATATCTTTTCTAGGGCAGTGCTATGGTTAGGCAAGGTGATGGAGAGATAGATAAGAGCCGATCTGAGGTAAGGTAGGGTGGATAACTCCCAGTTACAGGCAACTTCCAATGAAGAAGAGCAGAAAAACCAGTCTTACCCAAGGCATTTTTTTTTTTTAAGTTAGGGAAAAGCAACTGTCCTAGAGTTCTTCAAAAAATCTTAAGAGAAAATTAAAACAAGTGGCAGACTGGAAGAAAAACATCTGCTATTTACTCCATAGACAAAGGCCCAATATCCAGAGGACACAAAGAACCCCTACAAATCAAAAAGAGCAATTCAACCAACCAATGGGCAAAAGATATGAGACACATGAAAAAGCATTTAATTCCACCAGCTGTCAGGGAAATGCAAATTAAGACAATAATGAAATACCATTTTTTGCTCTCCAACTGGCAAAACATAAAATGACTGATATTATCATGTACAAGTAAGGGGGCAGGGGGATGGGTACTGTCACACACTGATGGGAACACAAACTAATAAAATCCTCTTGGGAAGGCAACTGGGGAGTACTCATTAAAATTAAAAATACACATCCACCATTGTTTTCCCCAACTCTACTTCCAGGCTTCTAACGCAAAGAAACAATCACATTTGTATACAAAAATGCATACAGTATTTGTGACAGAAAAAAATTGGGGGAAAAAAGCGAAATGGCCATTACAAGGGAGTAGCTAGATAGATCATGGTTTATTCATACTTACAAATAGTCCCATCAAAAATAGTGAGCAATAGACCCACACTCACTGGTACATGAGAAAAGCAAGGTGTGAGTAAGATGTACATTATGGTCTCATTTATGCAACAAAACTCCCCTCTGTTTACTCCTCTCTGGGGAGGGGCTATAGTTGGTACTGGGGAAAGGAAACTAAGAGGGCTGCCACATTTTGATTTGTATATTAATGTAGTGTTTGAACATTCTGCAGTGAAACTACATCCAAGAATCCCGTGTACAATTAAAAAGAGACAGAAACTAAACCTCCAAGCAATTTATAACTTTCTAAACTACACATCAGGGGAGAAAGCCTAGGAAGGTAGGCCTGCTCTGCCTTGGCTGACTTAGCCCTTTTCTACCTCCTGCCAACCTCTCTGTCTCCTTCCCTTATTATGTTGTTGAAAGTAAAGAGGGGGGTAAAGCCTTTCTTTGCTGGCTCCTTTTCCTTCTTTTTATCATTAACTTGGACTCAGAGAGAACATGTGACCTTCCTGGGCACTTACACAACAGGAGCCTAACACCTTTTTAGTTGAGTTGTGAATTCTCCTGCTAACCGAAGGTGTTGACCTTGGAGCCCAAAAGAAACTGGTTCCAGCTCTGGCTCTACCCCTCACTAAGTGTGGTATTATTGAGCATGTTTATTAACCTCCTTCAGTCTCAGCTTTTTTATCTATAATAACAGGATAATACTAGTATCTCTACCAAAGTTAATTATTATTACTATCATGGTGGGGACTCTACCTCTTTGACTCTTGCTGGCCCAAAGTCTGTGCTTAGACACACAATGGTTGGCCTCAAGTTTCTCTGTTTATTCCCATTCCTTTCAGGCAACCCCAATCTGTCCAAATATTGATTCCAAACTTCAGGGAGTCCCAGTGGTACTCCTGCTGGTCCTGCTTATGACTGCCCTTTCAGGTTTGCTCAGCCAGGTGCCCAGGGTCCTGTTGTTACTCTTTTCCCCACACAAACTGCTAGGGCTGGGCTTTCATTCAGGAGATGCCTGATTAGTGATGCAGTGTGAATGTGCTTGGGAAGATCTCAATTTTTTAAATGTTGCCCAACAGCAGATACCTACCTACTGGAAGAAGAGTGCTGAGTCCCTGCAGCAGACAGATGTCTCTGAATGGCATCTGGTCCCCGCTCTGCAGGTCTGTGCTTTAACCAGCACAGCTTGTGGTGGAGCTGCCAATGCCTATTTTTAGTCTCACTTTGGTAAGCTGTGGTGCAGACTGTATGTTGGGGGTATGGCTGGTCCACAGGGTCGTGTTACTACATGAAGCCAATAGCAAACCCAAACTGTCTCCCCACTGAACAGAACGACCACTGTGGGGGGAGGAACCACCCATGCGTGTCTTCTGCTTTTGAAAGCTTTTGCTGGTTTTTAGCTGGGAACGCACTAGTGTTTTCAGGGCGGTTGACAGGAGTCATGGCAAACCCTTTGCTAGGTTCAGCTCTTGCCTGCACAGCATCATTGACAAAGGCTGTACCCAATTCTAAGAGAGCTATAATTATTTCTCCTGTTTAATCAATGTAAGATAATGTAACTCACATTTTCTCCTTAGAGGTGAAACAACATGGTACCATTTATCTTCCCCAGCTCGTGCTGCTGGGTTTAAAGATAACCTCCTTAAAAGAGCCTAGATGTCTATCGACAGATGAATGGTTCAAGAAAATGCAGTAGGCATCTACAATGGAATACTACCCAGCCCTCAAAAAGAATGAACTCTTGCCATTTTCAATGACCTGGATGGAGCTAGAGGGTATTATGCTAAGCAAAATAAGTCAGTCAGAGAAAGACAATTATCATATGATCTCACTCATATGTGGAGTTTAAGAAACAAGACAGATCAATGTAGGGGAAGGGAAGGAAAAATAAAATAAGATGAAAAGAGAGAGAAAGGAAAACCATAAGAGACAGTGAACTATAGGAAACAAACTAAGGGTTGCTGGAGGGGAGGTGTGTGGGGCATGGGGTAACTGGGTGATGGGCATTAAGGAGGGCGGTTGATACAATGAGCACTGGGTATTATATGCAACTGATGAATCACTAAATTCTACCCCAAAACTAAAAAGATACTGTATTTTAACTAAACTGAATTTAAATAAAGAAATTAAAGGAAAAAAGGAAAGCCTCCTTCCTTCACAGGGTGTGGAGAGGGCCCTTAGCCTGCACGGATCACTCACTTACAGATATGTGCCCACCACTCCCCCTCCATGAACTTCCTGGTTTAGATAAAAGTTGGCACTCCTCTGCAGGCTTATTCTGATATCCAGATAATAGTATTGGCTGGCAAAGTTATTTTTGTAATACTTGTAAGAAAATTATCATGTCGAGGATGTACATCACTGCTATGATGAGATTAGATGCATCAGCTGCCTTCTGAAAATCTGAAATGACTCTTTTATGAGGGGAAGAAATTTCATTTTAAGGCATTTCATTAAACCAAATAGGTGTTGGGAAAATTGGTTCTTTGCAAAAGATTCCACTTTGAGCCTTAGCTGATGTCATATTCCACAGTAAAGCCTAAATTAGTTGAGTGTGAAAAATAGACAATAAAAGAACTATAAGAAAATTTAGAAAGCTTTAAACAAATACTCAGCAATGAACAACCCGTAGTTATTATTGTTCCAATGACCCTTTCTAAGTAAAAAAGCAATGAAGAAAGTCATAAAAGAAAAGATCAATGGGTTTGAGTATATAAAAATAACAAAATAAAACCCTATATATTATAATACACTTTACAAAGATTAGTCACTAGTACTGTTGGTAAACCATAGGCAAAATGGTGCACTGCTTCCTTCAGAACTTGCAAATGAAGGAATTGATCAAATCTTGTAAGAGCTGAACTAGCAAACATCTGTACACAACTGTAAGACAAAGCCCAGAGGATACAGGACGTCAAACCCTGTGCCTGCTCTACCAATCCTCCTTTAAAAAAGAAATCTCTCCTGCTGTCTAGGTGGCCTTTTTCTGAGACCCCTTTTCCTCCCTGGCTGCCTGGACCAGCAGTCGGTTTCTGACCTCAAGACAGCACATTCTTAAGCTGACCTGCAGCTGCTGTCCTGGAGGCGTAGAAAGTATAGAGCAGGCCACTCAAGTTCTCTTTCCTGTAACTCCGAGCTAAGAAATTGGCAAATAATGAGCCCACTCACCTTGGGGACAGAATGTTAAAGGATGCTTTCAGGTCACCTGGGGCCAGAGCAAACCAAAGATGAGAGAACAAGGCCTATGGTCAGCAAAACCAGCAGGTTGCAAGAATAGGCATGAGAGAGGTGGCAAGAGACCCCGAGGAAGGCCTGGGGAGGGTACACTGGGCTCTAGAGCCACTCTGGTTCCTGAAGTCCCCCTGGGTCCCGGTTCTGGCTCCCCTCAGTTTGCACAGGTCTCAGCTCTTATTACTACATATTGAGGAGATTTTTGCCTCCGAAGCCTGAGCTAGTTGAGGTTTCTAGTTCTGAAAATTGAAAGAACCAAACTAAAAGGGATTGTTTCTAGGACCCAGAGCATAGTTCAAAGTGATGTGGACTTCATCCTTGAGAGGCGGGCATGGGAAATAATTACAGGAAGTAGCACCCTAATGAATGGTATTTTATCTTTCTAGAGAAAGGGTTCTTCTGCACAGAAGGGGTCTGGTCAGCCTGGAGACCGACTGTAATTGCTATAGGGATATTGGCTCCTGTGGGCAATGGACACCCTGGGAGGCTTCACCACGACTGTGAGAACTTGTCTCTCAAAGCTTTTTTCTTTGTTTTGACTCTGTTTGTGCTGAGGGCTGCCTATTTGCCAGCCTTCCAATAACTAATCTACTTTGTTTCTTAAGAGAAGATGCCCCAGACAGAGGCAGTTTAAGAGCTTCTGTCTGTAAAGGAACATCTTCCATGGTCCATTTAACACTTGCTTCTTCAGTTTATAGTGAATTTGATTGGCATGACTTTCCTGAACCCATCCAGAAAGGCCAGATCCCAGACGCTGGTCCCTTCATTAATGTAAGACCACCCTGTCAGGATGCCAGGAGAGCAGTCATCCATCTTTCTTGGCTGTCATTCGAACCAAATCATGGCTTCCTTCCTTATACATGACAATTATTAGTGTTACCTCTTGTCATTTAACATACTCTACAGCTCTCCAGCTTGCTCAGATCATTTTTGTTTGTTTGATCTCCAAACTATGACAGCAGAGCACTCAGTCCATTCCATGAAGACATCAGTCATGCTGGTTATGGGCTGTCACTCGTAACTGCCTGTCTTGGAGTTTCAGTGCTCCAGATGGCTGCAGGAGGGACCTCGAGAAATCAGCTTCACCCTTTTTGTTTCTAGCTTCCCTGAGCCATCTCACAAAGAGGCCCACCTCTCCTGTTTCTAAATAAGATTCCTAGAGTCTCTATCCATTTAATTACAACAATTAAAAACACAATGTCTTTTCCCACGGTGAACTGTGTTTTCTTCAATACAAGTGAAAATTATCTTCTTCCTTTTTCAGACCCTTGAAAGGTGAATTACGACTTGTTGGTCCCTCTGTATGACATTGTGTCATATACAGTCAGCTCGCCTATGACTATGTTCCTTTGGCAGAAATCCATATCACGCAGGAGACTCATCTGCTCATAAAGGATTTTTTCACTAGTAAGTTAATGTTTTTGCACAACCAGGAAAAATGTCACCAAATAAAAAGCCAGCTTGCAGAGCTGAGCCCCCTTGGGCTGTAGAGAAGCAAGGACTGTACACAGTGTTTCTTCTCCTGGTCTAGCATGGTCAGTGGGCTTTCTTGTTGTGCGGCAGTTCCAATCTTTGTGGGTATTGGTCACATTTTCGTAACTCAGCACCTCAACCCTTCCAGACGCCCCCTCTTCTATCGCAAAGCCTCAAACTGGACAACAAATTGATGTTTTAGATAGTGTTTCCTTATCTAAATTTAACACTTCCTTCTGTTTATAGCATTATTTTTATTCAGATTGTAATTGGTTTTATTAGAGCTCCAGTTATAAAGTTACATCGGTTTTGAGAGATCGCCCCAATCTCAATTTTCTTGCCAGCCTGGTTATTTTTTCACATGCAATTCTGCATTTCTTCCATCATAACAGAAGCACTGATACTTAAAACAAACTTTTTAAATTTCCCGTGCACAGATATCTTTTGTATAGGATAAATCACTTTAACTGTTATCTTTTCTCATAGGACCTACAATTCATTCCCTTACAGATATTTTTCTGTTTCAAACCACAGACACATTTCTGAAAGGTCTGTAGTGAACTTGGTTGTTGTGTGCTCAGCATTCCTTCCTTTGGAGAAAGAAAACTCTTCAATTCCTCACAAATCTTGTTCAGTTTATGTGGTGCAGGCGGATTAACATCCCCATCCCTGCAACCTGAGGAATGGGTGGAGCTTCCGGGCCCAACCAACAAACATGTTTCATTTCCCTTGGCTGGAGGGATTGCTTTAGGTATGGACACATGACTTAAGCCAGGCTAAGTGTCCTCACTCCAGGGTCTTTCTGCCAATTTTGTTGGGAAAGATTGCATTTACTGGGATTATGAATTCCACAGGCCATGTAAACTGAGATTTTTCAGGGGTACCTTGTCACTAAGTGGGGTTAAGCCATCAGGGAACTTAGTCAAGTAGAACCGAGAAATGGAAGGAGGGGTAGGCAGAGGAGGAGAAACAGAAAAGGAAGAAGAGGAGGAGGAGGGAAAGAAGGTACATGTGAAGCCAACTGTACTTCTTCCGGGTTACATGAGACAGTAAATTTCCTTTCATGCTTATAGCCAAACATCCTGGCCAATACAAGTTGAGCATAAATGAATTGAGTTTTTTTTTTTTTTAAAGATTTTATTTATTTATTTGACAGAGATCACAAGCAGGCAGAGAGGCAGGCAGAGAGAGAGGAGGAAGCAGGCTCCCTGCTGAGCAGAGAGCCCGATGCGGGGCTTGATCCGAGGACTCGGAGTTCATGACCTGAGCCGAAGGCAGCGGCTTAACCCGCTGAGCCACCCAGGCACCCCTGAATTGAGTTTTGTTGATAAATGTAATTTAAAACAATCACACAAATACTTTAGAGCACAGACAGAGCTTGTTATTTAAAATAAACATGTGGTGAACTGTTTCATAAAGCCAAAGATCTACTCATCCCCTCAGCTGCTTTTCTCTGAACCATCTCTCTCCTCATGGAGCAAATGCAATGTGCACAAGGAAGTGCTGGGCAGAGCGGAAGTCTTGGCTTCTGCGTTTCTTAGTTTTGAGAATATAGTATTTTCTCACTTGGTGGTAACAAATTTTTATCTTGTGGTCACTCATGATTTCTATGCCTTCCCTTAATCAGGCTTTCTCCAGTGCTTATTGGTTACTGTTTTACATGAAGCATAAGTACTTCATGACACTCATTCCTCCTACACCTCATCTAAGTTACTGCTTTAAATTCTCTCATGTTTCCTGAAGCATCAGTAAACCCACTCAGTTGTACAGAGCTTGAAAATACAACCCCACTATTCTATTTTCTAAACCACTGAGGAGAATGGTTGAAACCCATGTGGGACACTGAATCCTACCAGGCTTGCTGCAAGTCCATAGCATATCTTTCTGCAAACCAGAAAAAGTCATCCCTTCCTAAGAGGAGACACAAGCCTGGGCTGATGCACATGGAAATGACAGCAAGGGCAGGCTGTGTTTCAGGTACCACCCGCCCCTGCAACTGAGCCCCAACAGGCACAAGACAACCTATTGTTAATCATGTTACAAAGACCCTTTTCATCTTCATGAGCTGTGTGTGCATGAGCTAGACTGAAGTTTGAGTCTTTTGTTGGGTACAATGGATAAAGACCAAAGAGAGACCTGAGTAACAGCTGAGTAAAATTTTAAACTCAGAAACAAATGTCAAAGTCAGATCAATCTGAATTTATGGAGATCATAAACTGTATTTAAAAGTTTTGGAGGATATTAGGAGAAGGAAAGGAAAAGTGAATTGGGGGAAATCGGGGGGAGGTGAAGCACGAGAGACTGTGGACTCTGAGAAACAAACTGAGGGATTTGGAAGGGAGGGGGTTGGGAGGATGGGTGAGCCTGGTGGTAGGTATTGAGGAGGGCATGTATTGCATGGGTACTGGGTGCGGTGTAAAAACAATGAATCTTGGAACACCAAAAAAAGTAAAATAAAATAAAGATGTTAAAAAAAAGTTTTGGAGTTGGACAGAAATGAAATTTGATTCTTAGTCACATAGCAGGAAACCTCACTGAAACTTCATTTTTTAAAAAATCTGCAAAATAATGATAATTCCCTATTTCATAGAACCTAGATTACATCAATGTTAAGACTTATCTTCATTCTAGAGGCTTGTAAACTGTGAAAAAAATGGCCAAATATATCTTGATTTTCAGATGCATTAACACTAAAAATCATGATCTATAATATATGACATAAGGTAATACTCCTGTTCCCCTGTAGGTCATGGCTCTTCTTTGCGAGGATTAAATGAAATAGCGTATGTCAAATTTTGGCATGACACAGTCAGTGCTTAATACATGGTGGAAGCTGTTGTTGGGGCAGTTGTTAATTGGGACTAGTGACAAAGAGTAACAAAAGATATACTTAATTCAGGTCTTCATAAGCTAGCAAAATGACCCAGATGTCATCTTTCCCCTACTCCTGGATAAGCTACTAGAAAGCAACATGCACCAACAGGTCCAAAAGCAAACCTCAAGGGAAGATCCCAGTACAGAAAGGCACACAACTGAAAATCATCCTATTTACCCTGCTGATGGAGACCTGGATCTGAGAAATGATTTTTCTTAATGCCCAAATATCTAAGAGAAACATTTTATAAAAGAGTGTTGTTCAAATGTAGGGAGGGGTGGCTGGGGTTCTTCGAAGTTGAGTTAGAAGAAAGAAACCTTCCAGAGCATTTTGTTAGCTTTCTAGCATTTCCCTTTACCTCCTGCTAACAGCTACTGCCATTACATTTTTTGTGACTTTTGAATTGATCACTGATTGGCCCACTAGTGAAAACCCTTCTGTGTGGCATCCTGTGATGTTAGTTTTCATTTAGGCCTGGAGGGGTCAGTGGAGGATGAAGAGGTTGTCAATCAAGCTCTTTCCTCTCTCCTAAAGGAGCTGACTCCTGGACTGGTCTAGGTGTGGGCCTCATGCCAAAGGACAGCCCTTCATTGTTCCTTGTTGCCAAAGACAATGCTGCCTGTGGTAGAACACTGATGTAGAAGAAGGAATGCCAGAATTCTAGCAAGTGAAAAGTGGCCTGGTTGATGCCACTGCTTCTCACACAGTCTATTTTCCTTCCCCCCAGTTTGGACTCAATTGCAGTGTCAGAGATATGATGAATGGAAGCAGGGCATATGTGAATGTGTCAAATACACAGCCCAGGTGGTGAAATGCAGTCTAATGCTCTTGTGTATGGGACACATAAATACAATGAAGACACCTCTTCTACAGAAACAAAGACTCTACTTTTTTCGGGGAGATTCTAAATTGGTTATTTCTTCCGTTTCTGATTTCAACTGATTCAACATCAGAATTGATGTAAATGGTGTACAGAAGAGGGACAGAAAAGGATTTTATGGCAAGAGTTTATCCACCTAGTTTGTGTTGGCTTATTACAAGAAAAGAAAAGAACATGGGAGTTTTGGTTGACATTATGCCATGTAAAATTAGATATTATGTGGTTATAACTGAATTGTTAGCCTTTAAGAATTTTTGAGGATGACACTCAAGTAACAGTTCTAGATCACAATGTCAGAGAAAAATTACCCAGGAAGGAACCTGAACTTGAAACACATGGGCTGGGTAATCTGTAGTTCACAAACAGTTTTCATTTCCTTTCTGCAGGCCAATTCCATGTGTACTCCACAGCATCCCATTCCTGCCTCAGGGTCCAGAGGCAGGATGTGGCACAGTTTGGGAGTGGAGCTGAGTCACCATCCCACACATGTGATGGTACAACCGTGCCAAGCTCCCACCTCCTGACTTTTAGATTCACTAAGTCTAAGATTTCAGTCACTGGGGACTAAAAATTCCACTTGATTTAATTTCTCCCTAGGAAAAAGTGTGCTTAGAAAAGTCACAAATCTCCTGAAGTCAGTTTCCTTCAAGACTCCCTTGGAGATTTTAAATTTAAATGTGTGTACAAGATCCACCTAACACTTCCTTAATCTTAACCTTGTCTCTGACATGCAGTGATGGCAGGCTGCTTCCTTAGGTCACGGACCATGACAACTTGTTCAGTAATAAGGCTGAATATCAGTGATCCATCTCACCTGGATCAAAAGCACATTAGGAAGTTGGGTGGCCAGGGGATGGGTTTTAGTCTTCTCTTTGCACAAAGTAAGGGAAGAGTGACATTGGGACTATTGGGACAACTAAACTAGCTACTTTCTTGGTAGTGGTGAATGCTTGAATCTCAACACTGGTATGAGCTCTGCTTGTTATGACCCAGAAAAAACAAAGGTCCACTTCCCAGGGTTTCTGCTGACATATCTGGACCCTTTGTGTGTCCAGATCATCCTCACTGAGAAATAAATTACAGCAACCCCCCCACCCTCGGAACCTGGCTCTTGGACAGGGCACAACCTGCAGAGCTGTAGGTCAACGTCTGACTTGCCTCCTCTTGAGAATGTGGCAAACCAGATCTATGAACATACGATATTGCACCAAAACTAGGGAGAATTCAGAATTATTTGTGACAACCACCTGTACTCACAGTGAAAAACTATATTAGTATAGGCCATTGGTGTCTTTCATCATGAGTCTATTTCACTAGTGTTGGAATGAACACTTTGGTTTATTTTGGTTGAGAGAGATATTTTTCTTTTTTCTTTTTTAACTCCAAGCTATAATTATTTTTATTTTTTTTTTTAAATTTTTTATAAACATATAATGTATTTTTATCCCCAGGGGTACAGGTCTGTGAATTTCCAGGTTTACACACTTCACAGCACTCACCATAGCACATACCCTCCCCAATGTCCATAACCCCACCTCCCTCTCCCAAACCCCCTCTCCCGAGCAACCCTCAGTTTGTTTTGTGAGATTAAGAGTCACTTATTGTCTCCCTCCCAATCCCATCTTGCTTCATTCATTCTTCTCCTACCCCCTTAATGCCCCATGTTGCATATTCACTTCCTCATATCAGGGAGATCATATGATAGTTGTCTTTCTCCAATTGACTAGTTTCGCTAAGCATGATACCCTCTAGTTCCATCCACGCTGTCGCAAATGACAAGATTTCATTTCTTTTGAAGGCTGCATAGTACTCCATTGTGTATATATACCACGCCTTCTTTATCTATTCATCTGTCGATGGACATCTAGGTTCTTTACATAGTTTGGCTATTGTAGACATTGCTGCTATAAACATTCGGGTGCACGTGCCCCTTTGGATCACTACGTTTGTATCTTTAGGGTAAATACCCAGTAGTGCAATTGCTGGGTCTTAGGGTAGTTCTATTTTCAACTTGTTGAGGAACCTCCAAGCTGTTTTCCAGAGTGGTTGCAACCAGCTTGCATTCCCACCAACAGTGTAGAAGGGTTCCCCTTTCTCCACATTCTCATCAGCATCTGTCATTTCCTGACTTGTTCATTTTAGCCATTCTGCGTGGTGTGAGGTGATATCTCATTGTAATTTTGATTTGTATTTCCCTGATGCCGAGTGATGTGGAGCACTTTTTCATGTGTCTGTTGGCCATCTGGATGTCTTCTTTGCAGAAATGTCTGTTCATGTCCTCTGCCCATTTCTTGATTGGATTATTTGTTCTTTGGGTGTTGAGTTTGCTAAGTTCTTTATAGATTTTGGACACTAGTCCTTTATCTGATATGTCATTTGCAAATATCTTCTCCCATTCTGTCAGTTGCCTTTTGGTTTTGTTAACTGTTTCCTTTGCTGTGCAAAAGCTTTTGATCTTGATGAAATCCCAATAGTTCATTTTTGCCCTTGCTTCCCTTGCCTTTGGCGATGTTCCTAGGAAGAGGTTGCTGCGGCTGAGGTCGAAGAGGTTGCTGCCTGTGTTCTCCTCAAGGATTTTGATGGATTCCTTTCTCATATTGAGGTTCTTCATCCATTTTGAGTCTATTTTCGTGTGTGGTGTAAGGAAATGGTCCAATTTCATTTTTCTGCATGTGGCTGTCCAATTTTCCCAACACCATTTATTGAAGAGGCTGTCTTTTTTCCATTGGACATTCTTTCCTGCTTTGTCGAAGATTAAGTCTATTTCTATTCTGTTCCACTGATCTATGTGTCTGTTTTTGTGCCAGTACCATGCTGTCTTGATGATGACAGCCTTGTAATAGAGCTTGAAGTCTGGAATAGTGATGCCACCAACTTTGGCTTTCTTTTTCAATATTCCTTTGGCTATTCGAGGTCTTTTCTGGTTCCATATAAATTTTAGAATTATTTGTTCCATTTCTTTGAAAAAGATGGATGGTATTTTGATAGGAATTGAATTAAATGTGTAGATTGCTTTAGGTAGCATAGATTTTCACAATATTTATTCTTCCAATCCAGGAGCATGGAACATTTTTCCATTTCTTTGTGTCTTCCTCAATTTCTTTCATGAGTACTTTATAGTTTTCTGAGTATAGATTCTGTGCCTCTTTGGTTAGGTTTATTCCTAGGTATCTTATGGTTTTGGGTGCAATTGTAAATGGGATTGACTCCTTAATTTCTCTTTCTTCTGTCTTGTTGTTGGTGTAGGGAAATGCAACTGGTTTCTGTGCATTGATTTTATATCCTGACACATTACTGAATTCCTGTACAAGTTGTAGCAATTTTGGAGTGGAGTCTTTTGGGTTTTCCACATATAGTATCATATCATCTGCGAAGAGTGATAGTATGACTTCTTCTTTGCTGATTTGGATGCCTTTAATTTCCTTTTGTTGTCTGATTGCTGAGGCTAGGACTTCTAGGTCTATGTTGAATAGCAGTGGTGATAATGGACATCCCTGCCGTGTTCCTGACCTTAGTGGAAAAGCTTTTAGTTTTTCTCCATTGAGAATGATATTTGCGGTGGGTTTTTCATAGATGGCTTTGATGATATTGAGGTATGTGCCCTCTATCCCTACACTTTGAAGAGTTTTGATCAGGAAGGGATGCTGTACTTTGTCAAATGCTTTTTCAGCATCTATTGAGAGTATCATATGGTTCTTGTTCTTTCTTTTATTGATGTGTTGTATCACATTGATTGATTTGCGGATGTTGAACCAACCTTGCAGCCCTGGAATAAATCCCACTTGGTCGTGGTGAATAATCCTTTTAATGTACTGTTGAATCCTATTGCCTAGCATTTTGGTGAGAATTTTCACATCTGTGCTCCTCAAGGATATTGGTCTGTAGTTCTCTTTTTTGGTGGGATCCTTGTCTGGTTTTGAGATCAAGGTGATGCTGGCCTCATAAACTGAGTTTGGAAGTTTTCCTTCCATTTCTATTTTTTGGAACAGTTTCAGGAGAATAGGAATTAGTTCTTCTTTATATGTTTGGTAGAATTCCCCTGGGAAGCCGTCTGGCCCTGGGCTTTTGTTTGTTTGGAGATTTTTGATGACTGTTTCAATCTCCTTACTGGTTATGGGTCTGTTTAGGTTTTCTATTTCTTCCTGGTTCAGTTGTGGTAGTTTATATGTCTCTAGAAATGCATCCATTTCATCCAGATTGTCAAATTTGTTTGCGTAGAGTTGCTCATAACATGTTCTTATAATTGTTTGTATTTCTTTGGTGGTGTGATCTCTCCTCTTTCATTCATGATTTTATTTATTTGGGTCCTTTCTCAGATTTTCTTTTTGATAAGTCTGGCCAGGGGTTTATCAATCTTATTAATTCTTTCAAAGAACCAGCTTCTAGTTTCATTGATTTGTTCTATTGTTTTTTTTTTTTTTTTTTTTTGGTTTCTATTTCATTGATTTCTGCTCTGATCTTTATGATTTCTCTTCTCCTGCTGGGTTTAGGGTTTCTTTCTTGTTCTTTCTCCAGCTCCTTTAGGTGTAGGTTTAGGTTTTGTACCTGAGACCTTTCTTGTTTCTTGTACCACTATATATTTCCCTCTCAGAACTCCCTTTGCTGTGTCCCACAGATTTTGAACCATTGTGTTTTCATTATCATTTGTTTCCATGATTTTTTCAATTCTTCTTTAATTTCCTGGTTGACCCATTCATTCTTTAGAAGGATGCTGT
This sequence comes from Mustela erminea, assembly GCF_009829155.1. NCBI lineage: Eukaryota > Metazoa > Chordata > Mammalia > Carnivora > Mustelidae > Mustela > Mustela erminea. The sequence goes on from NC_045617.1 coordinate 86,257,585, forward strand.
TTCGTCTCCATGTATTTGGGTTCTTTCCAAATTTCCTCTTGTGATTGAATTCTAGCTTCAGAGCATTGTGGTCTGAAAATATGCAGGGAATGATCCCAATCTTTTGATACCGGTTGAGACCTGATTTAGGACCCAGGATGTGATCTATTCTGGAGAATGTTCCATGTGCACCAGAGAAGAATGTGTATTCTGTTGCTTTGGGATGAAATGTTCTGAATATATCTGTGATGTCCATCTGGTCCAGTGTGTCATTTAAGGCCTTTATTTCCTTGTTGATCTTTTGCTTGGATGATCTGTCCATTTCAGTGAGGGGAGTGTTAAAGTCCCCTACTATTATTGTATGATTGTTGATGTGTTTCTTTAATTTTGTTATTAATTGGTTTATATAGTTGGCTGCTCCCATGTTAGGGGCATAGATATTTAAAATTGTTAGATATTCTTGTTGGACAGACCCTTTGAGTGTGATATAGTTTCCTTCCTCATCTCTTATTATAGTCTTTGACTTAAAATCTAATTTATCTGATATAAGGATTGCCACCCCTGCTTTCTTCTGATGTCCATTAGCATGGTAAATTGTTTTCCACCCCCTCACTTTAAATCTGGAGGTGTCTTCGGGTCCGAAATGAGTTTCTTGTAGGCAACATATAGATGGGTGTTTTTTTTTTTTTAATCCATTCTGATACCCTGTGTCTTTTGATTGGGGCATTTAGCCCATTAACATTCAGGATAACTATTGAGAGATATGAATTTAGTGCCATTGTATTGCCTGTAAGGTGACTGTTACTATATATTGTCTCTGTTCCTTTCTGATCTACTACATTTAGGCTCTCTCTTTGCTTAGAGGACCCCTTTCAATATTTCCTGTAGAGCTGGTTTGGTGTTTGCAAATTCTTTCAGTTTTTGTTTGTCCTGGAAGCTTTTTATCTCTCCTTCTATTTTCATTGATAGCCTAGCTGGATATAGTATTCTTGGCTGCATGTTTTTCTCATTTAGTGCTCTGAATATATCATGCCAGTTCTTTCTGGCCTGCCAGGTCTCTGTGGATAAGTCTGCTGCCAATTTAATATTTTTACCATGGTATTTTACAGACTTTTTTCCCCCAGCTGCTTTCAGGATTTTCTCTTTGTCACTAAGACTTGTAAATTTTACTATTAGGTGACGGGGTGTGGACCTATTCTTGTTGATTTTGAGGGGGGATCTCTGCGCCTCCTGGATTTTGATGCTTGTTCCCTTTGTCATATTAGGGAAATTCTCTCCAATAATTCTCTCCAATATACCTTCTGCTCCTCTCTCTCTTTCTTCTTCTTCTGGAGTCCCAATTATTCTAATGTTGTTTCATCTTATGGTGTCCCTTATCTCTCGAATTCTCCCCTCATGGTCCAGTAGCTGTTTGTCCCCCTTTTGCTCAGCTTCTTTATTCTCTGTCATTTGGTCTTCTATATCACTAATTCTTTCTTCTGCCTCATTTATCCTAGCAGTGAGAGCCTCCATTTTTTATTGCACCTCATTAATTCCTTTTTTAATTTCAACTTGGTTAGATTTTAGTTCTTTTATTTCTCCAGAAAGGGCTTTTATATCTCCTGAGAGGTTTTCTCTAATATCCTTTTCTAATCCTTTCTATCCTTTCTTCTCATATCCTTCCACACCTTTTTCGAGCCCGGCTAGAACCTTGAGAACCATCATTCTGAACTTTATATCTGACATATTACCAATGTCTGTATTGATTAGGTCCCTAGCCTTTGGTACTGCCTCTTGTTCCTTTTTTTGTGGTGGATTTTTCCACCTTGTCATTTTGTCCAGATAAGAGTATATGAAGGAGCAAGTAAAATACTAAAAGGGTGGCAAAGACCCCAGGAAAATATGCTTTAACCAAATCAGAAGAGACCCCAAATTGTGGCGGGGGTGGGGAGAAAGGGGATAAAAAGAGGTTCAGAAAAAAATAAAAGAAACAATTAAAAAAAGAAAACGAATAAAGAAAAAAATATATATATATTAGATAAACTAGTTAAAAAAGCTAAAAAAGAAAAGGGTAAAATTTAAAAAAATTTAGCAGAAGAAAAAGAAAAAAAAATTGAAAAAATAAAACCAAACAAACAAAGAAACAAAAAACAAATTAAATTAACTGCAAAACTAATGAATCATGGGGGGAAAGCCATGAGTTCAGTGCTTTACTCTCTGCTCCTCTGGAATTCTGCTGCTCTCCTTGGTATTGAACCTGTACTCCTTGGTAGGTGAACTTCGTCCTGGCTGGATTTCTTGTTGATCTTCTGGGGGAGAGGCCTGTTGTATTGATTCTCAAGTGTCTATGCCCCAGGCAGAATTGCACCATCCTTACCAGGGGCCGGGCTGAGTAATCTGCTCGAGTTCATTTTCGGGATCTTTTGTTCCCTGAGCGCTTTCCATAGAGTTTTGGAGGTCGGGAATGAAAATGGCGGCCTCCCAGTCTCCGGCCCAGAGGAGCCGAGAGCTCAGGGCCCTGTTCCTCAGTGCGCCCTCAGAGAATAGCACCCAATCACTCTCGTCTCCCTGGCCTCTGGCTGCGCTCTGAGCTCACCCAGGCTGTGACTGGTTGAAGGTAACCCCAAATTGAGAGCTCACTCCTCGTCTCTGTCTCTGTAGCTGGCTTCCCCATTCTAATACCTATAAGCTCTGCAACACTAAGACACCCCCAATCCTTCTGTGACCCTGTAGGACCTGGGGCCACGCTGACCCCACGTGGGCTTCACCCCAGTTTAGCCTCTGGAGTGATGTCACTCAGCGGAACAGACTTTTAAAAGTCCTGATTTTGTGCTCCGTCCTTCCGCCGCTTGCCGGGAGCCGGCCCCGCCTGCCGCGGTCTATCTTCCCGTCGCTTTGGATTCACTTCTCCGCCAGTCCTACCTTTCAGAAAGTGGTTGATTTTCTGTTTCTAGAATTGCTGTTCTTCTTCTCTTCGATCTCCCGTTGGATTTGTAGGTGTTTGCAATGTTTAGATAAGCTATCTAGCTGATCTCCTGCTAGCTGAAGTAGTCTCAGCCTGCTACTTCTCCGCCATCTTGACTCCTCCCCAGAGAGAGATATTTTTCAAGAGAAAAACTTCATATTACTTTTTGGGGAGAAGCAGTTTATAAAAGGTCTTTCCCTCTTATCCCTCCTGGGATAAAAACAGACCACTGGATCCTTTGAGTCGCATAAGCCTGCTAATTCCACCCCGGATACACTGAGGCCTGCTTCTCCTTCCCTCCCTACCTCCCTTTCTTCCAGGTCATCCAGCCAGGTGGGCCAGAATGGTACTGCTGCTGGGCCTGGGCTGCTCCTTAGCCCTCAAGTCCTGGCATAGCTGATGGGGCACTGCCATAGAGCCAATTTCCTTACTGGTTTGGGTCACTGACCCTTCTGATAATCAGACCTCTCCAGAAAAATGTACACACCCTTAACATCCAGTTTTCTTTTTCATGCAGTTTTAGGGGTTTGGGAATCCAGGTCAAGAAAGGAGTTTGTAATCTTTGTTTTTTGCCAGGGATCCTTCTGGCAGTCTGATAAAACCATGGACCCTTCCTCAGAATGATGATTTTTTTGGTAATAGCATGGGGGAAAAAAAAAGGATTTTAAGAGAAATGAGTTATACTGAAATAGTTATCCAAATTTTACTTTTTGTGGTACAGAAATATCTATATGCTTTTATATAAATGCATCAAATAATAAGATCAAATGCTGTGTCTAATAACTACCATAATTTTGAAGTCCTGATGCGTATAAAAGATATTTTTTGATATCTGCCACACTGGGCTGTGGAATGAAAATGTCTGCAATTTCCATGGATGACAGGTGTTGCTAGTCCTACTGGGGTCAGCTGCCTCCATTCATCCCTGAAAATACGCTTAATTGCAGTTAGAGGTTGGTGAAAATAAAGGCTAATTTTCCCCCTGTCCGAGTTCCCAGATCTTAGGTTACGAACCCCTAAGACTATAGAGATTCTCTGCATGGTGTTGGGCATGGCCCAGGGCCTGGCTGCCTCAGGCAGCAGAGGAGAACGTAAGACTCCTATTTAGGGACTGAGTGTCTGAAGCTGCTGTAATTTTCCATATTCTGCAGGAAAAGCCAATGGGGACACTCAAAGTGGCTTCTGTCCTGCCCTCATGTATGAGGGGAGGAAGGCGGAGACAAGGGAGATAGATGTAGGAAGTCAGCCTCTCTGGCAAGAGGCAAAGGCACTGCTCTGCTCTGCTCTGCTCTACAGAGCTGCCCCAGCCTGGGAGATGGGTCCCTAGGTGTCTTCTAGTTTGGGATAAAGGCAACATTTTCCTCTCACTTTGAGAAAAATATGAAGCATACTTTAATTGAGTTTGCCTCCTGCCTTAACCTCATCTTTCCAGGGATGTTCACCTACATGGCGGGGCCCTGCTGGGCAGCCTGTGTCCTGGCAAGGCACAGAGGCTCATTTTCCTTCTCCTCCTTCCACGGGCTTATTGAATGGTGCTGAAAAATGCATGCCTGTGCCAAAAATGCTAAGTATAAGCTTTTGGGGGGTGGGTGTAGAAGTGTTTCACAGCACTTGAAAATATGAAACTTCACTGTAGTCTTGCCTTTATGACTAGTTGAGCTATTGTTGAGGAACACTGGGGGAAAAGCAAAACTTTCTCATTGGGATGCTAGAGCTCAGGCCTTCATGAGGATGAAAAGTTCAAGTTCTAGACAAAAGAAAACACTTTTCCTGATGGATGGTAGGGGAGATGACAAACTTCCAAGGAAAGGCACTCTCAAAGCGGCTTCCTTGGCAGGGATGTCCTGAAACTCGGCCTGATGGTTATTTGGAGGGACATCATGACCTGATTTTCATCAGAAAAATGGTCTGTGAAAGACGCTTACAGAATAACATCTGCTTACCAATTTTGCTTCTTGTTTCATTTATACTTTCTCCGAGGGCCTTCGCTTCAGAAAATCTGCAGGGAGAAAAAAAAAAAAAAATTTGCCGATTTCTGTTCATCCCAAATTATGCATTAAAAATAATAATTTCTGGGAACTCTCTAAAATAATTTAAAACTTTATGGAAAGAGATAAAAGAAAATCTAAATAAATGGCATACATATAGTGGGCTTAAAAATAGAGCTAAAATTTGTATTAATTACTGGTACTGTGAATTTTTACTTTTTTATCCAGCACAGAATTATGACTTACAATTTTGAGTGTTTTATGATGCAAGGGTACTGGAATAAAGCACTGTAAGATGTTTGTGCCCTGCTCTTCTCTATTAATCACATTATCGAGAGCTTTTAGTTACAGTTGAGAATACATGCTTACTATAACTTAAATAACATTTTTTTTCTGATTATTAATTAATAGGTCCGAGGCTGGCCAATTATGGCTGGTTGTGAAACACATCCAGTCCTCCACCTACTTCTGTAAATAAAATCATATTGAACCAGAGCCACCACGATCCATTTAGATATTGTCTATGGCTGCTTTCAGGTAGCATTGGCAGAGCTGAGTAGTTGTGACAAAGACTGTATGGCCTGTGAAGCTGAAAATATTTACTATGTGACCCTTGACAGAAGGATGCTGACTCCTGTTGCATATGATGTTAAATTACATTTTGAAAGTATGAAAACAAAACAAAAAAAGATTCCTAATAACCCCGCCCCAGAAATCCGCTCATTTTGAGCTCCAACCAGTCTTTTTTCTACTCACTTTTTATAGAGTTAAGATCATACCATCCCCATGATTTTGTGCATTGATTATTTTTTACATAACAGTACTAATCCCTCTGCACATCATTAGAAACTTGTCCATTATCTTTTTAAAAATTTTTATTTATTTTTTGATTCCAGTGTTCCAGAATTCATTGTTTATGCACCACACCCGGTGCTCCATGCAATACGTGCCCTCAATAATACCCACCACCAGGTTCACCCAACCTCCCACCCCCTGCCCCTCCAAAACCCTCAGATTGTTTTTCAGAGTCCACCATCTCTAATGGTTCATCTCCATGTCCATTATCTTTGATGGCTGTCTATAGTCTGCTGGATGGTTGTGCTGATGTTTACTCAATGACTTCTACATATTTGCCAACAAATATGTATGAGATGCCTGCTGAGAGCCCAACATTGCGCTGGCAAAGTGGCCTAGGATCTGGTCTATGTGAGAAACATGCGGTCTGGTCTCCTATACATGGGGGACCCTTAAGAAAGAAAGGGAAAGAAGCCTTCCCCTTCTCCTCTCTGCCATGGAATTTAAAGGGCAACTGAAAGGCTATGAAACAAATCCATAATAAATGGCTACAGTAAATCATTGCGCCACCGTGGCTAACCCTGGCTAAGCCACTAGGGTATGACTGGGGAGGGGCCTTTCCATGAGTGGAGCGTAGTCAGGAAAGCTTCATGACAAGGTAGGATTGACCCGGCTTTCATGGATGTATAGGACATATTAGAAAACTCTACCCACCATCATGCTTCATTAACTATAGACACTGAGTCAATTTGATTTTAACGATCTCTTCTCTCTGCATTCCCTCCCCACCCCCCAAATCTTTCTGGATCCCATATATCCCAGATATCATGTTGTTTCATCTGTTAAGTTCTTTAGTGGTGTAGGATTTTGTTAGAGGAAGTAGGAAGAGGAGGGCATTCCAGGCAGGGGAACAACGTGGGCAGAGGCCAGAGTGCCGCGACGGCCCTCTGCTTGATGAGGGAGAAGTGTGAATTATGTCACTGCTATTTTCCGAGTCTGGCTGCTTGGCTTGTGACTGCAGATGGGAAGTTTCCAAGGAAGGGGACTAAATTTCCTCTCAGTTTAGGCTTCTTGGGTCTCCACCCCAGTTCCCTTATTAGGATGTTCAGGCTTGTAACAGATTTATGGATGTGCTCTCTTGAGCTAGGGCCTGTCCCCTTTGGGAGAGAAATGCAGGAACATTTGATGCCACTCAGACTGAATTCGGTTCAGCAGACATTCTCATAAGTCTCTGTGCTGGGCTCTGTGGGCTCAAGCTGGCCTTTGCCTGCCAGACAGGCAGCATCTTAGCTGTGGGCCAGGCCACTCAGAAGACGGGGCTATTTTCATCCTGTAAGTTCTGCCAAGCGGGGGGACTCTAACTGTCAGATTGTTGGCTCTGTCCATCCCCAGAACCTAGGACTCCACAGGGCTTGATAATCCTTCCCTGCTTGGTGAAAGACTCCTCATAGTGCCTGCTCCCATAGCGTCCACTCACCCATTTGGATTTTTGAGAATCAGGAAGATATAAGAACAAGGTTGCAGAGCTGCTGAAATTCATGTCAATTCTGGAGGAAACCAGAGTAGAGAAAGTAAAGGGGAGATATTGAGGCAGTCCAGGCTGTCTCCACAGTGACTCTTCAGAGAAGCCCTGACAGAGGGCCTGGGCTGGAGTCCCCCAAGCCTTGGTGGTGCCCACATTTGTCCTGGAGGGAGCTGCTTTGTGCTGAGGTGAACCTGCTCCAAAGAGCTGCCGTGCCAGGGCTGGCAGACCCAGCGGGGGAAGCCATGAGCTGTTCCAGTCTCTCCCCTGCAGCGCAGCGCTCAGCTAAAATGGACTTGCCCACTGAAGAGGTGTGTGCCGAGGGCCGTGCTGTCCACATGTGACCATTTTCCCTTCACTCTGCACTTGTCACTGCTCCAGGCCACCCCACCCGCATGTGTTCCTGATCTCCAGTTGTCAAGACAAACTCTTCCCTGAGAAAGCCCAGCCCTGAGGAGAAGAAGAGAGTGCAGGGGAGGCGGAAGAGATGAGAAAGAAGGTGACCCCCATTTCTGCCACATTCTTCCTTGCCCACCTGCATCTCCGCACCTGCCCAGCCCATACCGCCCTCAGCGCCCCTGCTTCCCCTCTCTCAGGCCCCAGACTGAGTTCTGATCATTAGGAAAGGGAGACTCCTGACTCCTTCCTGACCTGACAGAGGCACATTCCCTTAATGAAGTGGCTCAGGAAGGTAGTCTGGGTCCCTGGTGCTTGGACCTGGGTGCACTGTTCTCCAGGGTGCACTGTTCCTCTGGAGGACAGCCTCAGCTGCTGCTCATGGGGACGAGGCTAGGTCTATGTCGGGGAGGCTGTACCTTGGGCAGGGCCAGGGACAAGGCTCTGTGACTCAACCCGGGCGCTCCTGAGGGTCTCCTCCTGGCACCAAGGCACTCCTATCTGGGAGTCGTTGGCTGCATGGCTCATTTCGGGAAGGCAGCTTTGCTGAGGGGGTATTTCCAGCATGGGGGCTGGCAGGCGGCTCTGTGCACTGCTCAGAAATCTCCACCTCGGGGCAAGGCCTGGGCTTGGAAGGGAGAAGGAATGCAGTCCTCTGGCTGCTCTTTCACAAGCCTGGCTTCCCGGGACACTGAGCCGTCACTGATCCCACAGCAGCCATGGTGCGCCCAGGGCCGTGCCGGATACTGTCCGCAGAGTGCAAACCCTTCTCTTTCTTGGCTTTCACGTCACATCAGCCCTCTCTCGCCCTGGTTGCTCCTTCTGTCTCCTCTTCTGCAGCTGTTCCTTAGATGCTGCGAATCAGGTGTGGGCGGGGTTTTGTCGTGACCCTCTCCCCGTGTGACCTCTTCTCCCCAGACACCCCATCACACCAGTGCCTTCACTTGTCATCCCCACAGACAGCTCCCAGATCTCCCTCCCCGTCCTGGTTTATTTCTTGACAAACACACCTGAGGAACTGATCGTCCCCCAACCCCCACCCCGCTTCCCCAAATCCCTCTCCTTCCTCTTGCTTTTTCTCATCTCACCGTCCAGGATGGGCACTCCCCCACGTGCTCCTGCCCCTCGTCCACTGCCATCCTCACTCAACGCATCTATCCCCTGTCCTCCCCTCTGTCCTCGTCCTCTGTATCTCTCACAGCATTCCACCTGGTTTCATTCCTCCTCTCATTGCCTCAGAGAGGGAACAGTTCCCTCACCCCATTACGTCCAAGGGACAAGGACTTCAGTGGCTCCCTGCATTCATGCTATCTGCCTTCAGGCCAATTCCCACACTTTAGCTGGTGTAAGCCACCTTCTTCTTCTTCTTCTTCTTCTTTAAAATGATTTTATTTATTTATTTGGACAGCTCACAAGTAGGCAGAGAGGCAGGCAGAGAGAGAGAGAGAAGAGGAAGCAGGCTCCCTGCTGAGCAGAGAGCTGGATGCAGGGCTTGATCCCAGGACCCTGGGATCATGACCTGAGCGGAAGGCAGAGGCTTTACCCCACTGAGCCACCCAGGTGCCTGGTGTGAGCGTTCTTAAATGCATACCTGATCTTATTAGTCTCCTGCTTAAAACTCTTCAAGGGCTCCCCAGGGACCACAGGACAAAATCCAAATTCCTTAACAGGGCTAAATAAACTCTTCACACTCTGGCTGGTGTGGACTTTGCCAGAATCTTCTCTAACACCCCCACCCCCAGCCTTTCTCGGCTGGCCCAAATGGTCTCAGTTCCATCAAGTGTCACACTGGTTCACCTGAGGGCTGTTCCCTTTGCATGGGATGTCTAGCTAATTTTGACCTAACCCTGCCGGTGCAGCAGAGATGTCTCTTTCTCTGTAGGGCTGTGCAGATCTGTAGCCCCATGTGTTCCAGAGAACTCTGAACTTCTGTCATCATGGGCAAACCATTGGGAATTGCCTGCTGACGTGCTTTGTCCCCTTTCTCAGTATCGTAAGCGCCTCGAGGAGAGTGACCACAGCTGTTTAATTCACACTTCTCTCCCTGGAGCTTAGACCCGGGGCACGTACTACGTGAGCATACTATACCTATCTGTAGCATGCAAGTGGCAGTGTGTGAGGGAGCATGTCTCACAGGCACGGTGTGCAATGTAGATGGCACTCCCTGGGGTGCAGAGACTTGGACTTGAATGTCTAGATAAATCTGAGAGCCCTTGTTTGTAAGATTAATATGAGACGGCTCTCCGGGGTGGGTTGATGTGGGAAGTACATGCATACAGATGTTCTTTGTACCTAGATCATGACCACTGCCTGGCAGTGTAGGGACCTGCTTGGGTGATGAACTGTGATGTGGGATTGCGTGTTGGAAGCAGCAACCACAGACAGGAATGATGAGTATCATCTTCTCAGCAAACCAAGGGGTCAGAGGAAAGATCCTTGCAAGTCTGTGGTCAAGGACATCTAGGATAGTTGCTGAGTTTCTCAATCTTCAGGGGGAATAAAAGGGATGGGAGTTGAGGTCGAATGTCATATGACTTTCAAGACCAGCAGTTCCTGGGAGAATTCCATCCTGCCCTTGGTGTGTGTCAGGCAGAGATATGTCCCCACTGGGGGAGTAGCTGAGGAAGCAAGACACGTGGCTCTGCCCCAGGGCAGTTAGAACCACAGGCAGTTTGCTGGGGACCAGGGGCAGCAGCTGCTTTAACCTATGGGCTAAGACGAGGAGCTGGTATTCATAAGCCACTCAGTCTCTAAGAGCCTTTGCTGTCTATTCCCTGTCACGTCATCTGGGAAGGTTTTTTAGGCCAGTGGGGCAAATATGTCATTGGAGGGCAAGGGGGTTCCTCTTAACACCTTTCCTAGTCTTTTTGTCTAGAGCAATTAACTTAATATGTTGATTATTTACAGAGTGAACATGCAATACTGTTCCCTATCAGAGAGGAAGAGTAGGCCTGCATCTATGCATTTCCTTCCTCTGTAGACCCACCCCTGACATGGCACCTTAGCTCTCTCTGTTGTATTGCCGTGAAGATCCACCTTTCATTTCCCTTAGCCTTTTCCTTCATACCAATACTTCTTCTCTATTCCATCTTGTTTCCCATCAAGATGGCGGCCCCCTCCTGTGTCTTGTTGAGCTGATCCTTTTCTGAGTCTCGAGAAGTCTGCCATTGCATTCTCTTGCTTCTAGGAAGTAGGTCTTGAGCAGTCTGCTTGGCTGCTAAGACTTCCCAAAGCCAATTTCAAAGTATCATTCTCGAGCCAAAGAAGTATTGTTGAGTACTGTTTTTGTGGCCAGCACTGTGTTTAAAAACTATGGGGAGGCTGGGAAGATTCTAATCTAATCTCAGCTCTCAGAGTCCATAATTCTAGTTCAGGAGACAAGGTGTAAATACAAAAAACAAATGGAAAAATAATAAAAGTTAAAATTGGAGTCTAATAGGAACCAGGGAACTCCTATTTGTCATGGATGTTATTTCCAGATGGTGCCACGAGATTGCTCTCCAGCCTCGGTCCGGTTTTCCTGTTGGTTTTAGATTGCTGTTGTATTCTGTGTCTGAAGGATCCAGTGGAGTGAAGAGGGCTTTTCTGGGTTGAGTTCACACTATCATTGCCTTTGTTTGCAATTGCAGTTAATCTCCCTATTTATCTCTTCTTTTGTTATTTAATGGAAGTCTGTGACAGAGAGACTCAGTTTGTATCAAAGACCTGCCACAGAAGAAGGTTAGCTGTGTGGTGCCTGGGCACTGGTCTTTGCCCACCATGGGGTCTCCAGCCTCTCTTCATATTACCATGTACTACAAGGATGAGTCTTTCCTGAAAAATGTGATTTTGAATTGTAGTTGTCTTCCACTGAAAAAATCCAGCTTAAGAATTGGCTCACATGCTCTAGTTCAGCAAAGGGTAAACACCCCATTAATGTGCCAGTGTCTTGTTTTTCTTGTCACAGACAGGCAGCACGAACTCCCCCAGACTGGGGACTAGGGCTAGGAGATCCTAGAAATTGCCTGGGAGGACAGCAAAGGGTCCAGGTAAGATGGGGAAGAAAATCTTTCCATCCAGTAACATGGGTGTGTACATGTGAGCCACGGATGGACCCCTCCAGCAGCTCCAAGTCAATCCTTGCACTCTGGGGGAACTGAGCAATTGCAAGGGATCCAGGGCCACCAATGGTTCCTTCATTTGGGCTTAGAAGCCCCTTGCCATGGTCTAAAGAGGCTGAGCTGCCCCCAGGCTCTTGTGTGGGTGCAATGAGTCCCTTTGCCAACACAATGTCCCAACATTGGAAACGTGGATGGTAGAGTGATGTGATGTGAAAAGTTGGGAATGAATGGCAGGCCAGGAGGATGGGGTCTCGTTGCTGGGGGCTAGCAGAGAGTGAGACTTTCTCTGAGGAAGTCTCCTGGGAGCAGAGTGAGGAAATGCATTTAGCACCATCCTGACTAAAATCTTGGGGAGAATGTCTGCATTCCTAGGACCGGCCAGCCCTCCCGCAGATGGGGTGCATGGTGCTTCCCGTCACCAGGGAGACCAGCAACAGATGCTTGGAGGGGATAAGGGTTATGGAAGACTGCTTCCTGAGGTAAGGGCGGTGTGGAAGTTGCACCTGTGGGACCCGTTGGCACCTGTGGGACCCTATTCTGATGTCTGCGGTAAGAGCGGGGCTTTAGCTATTTCTTTTCACAGAAAAATATTTTCTTTTAGTCTTCTGCCTCAAGCAGCTATGAGCATGTAATACTTAGTAACTGAATACTCTCCACGAATGCAAACAAAAGCTCCAATCCTGAGAAGGGAGTAGACCCTGGGTTACACCCCTTCAGTACCAAATATTCTTTAATGATTGTTATTACAATAACATTAAACAGATGTAGACATTTTTTAAAAATGTGGGCTTGGTCTTCCTGACGTTTCATTTGATTTAAAAAGACTGATTAGCTGCTGGGAAAAACCCTTTCAAAGCTTTGTGTGAGTTTCATTAATTCCTTTGCTCTATGGCCACAAGCAAGATGGGACCACCAGTGTTACCAGCTCATCCTATCTGATTGCATATGTTTCAGCCCAAAAGCACATTTGTCACAGGGTTGTCAGAACCTTACTAGAGTTAAGTGAGCTCTGTATTGAGAGGCTTTCAAAGACCACATCTTCAGCCCTGCCATCCCAACCCACTCTCCCGCTGGAAACAGACCTGAACTCTAGTATAAACCAGAACCAGGAAACATACCAATTCCAGAATAATTCCTGGGGTGCCTGGGTGGCTCAGTCAGTTAAGCATCTGTCTTTGGCTCAGGTCATGATTCCGGGGTCCCAGAATCGAGCCCCATGTCAGGCTCCCTGCTCAGTGGGGAGTCTACATTTCTCTCTCCCTCTGCCCCCGTCCCCTGCTCATATTCTCTCTCTCTCTCTCAAATAAATAAACTCTTAAAAAATAGAATTCTTTTTAAGCTTGTGTTTCTTAAACTCAAGTGTACAAAAGAATCCCTTGGGAACTGGTTTTGTCTGTAGAGTTTGGGGATCCTGCCTCAGAAGTTCTGGAGCTCCAGGACTCTGGACACTGTTCAGCTGGTGGTTTTCAAACCTGCTTTCATGTTGAAATTTTTAGACAAATGGATGCTTAGCTCCTACCTAATTAAATTAGAGTATCTGAGGGATGAGGCCCAGTGTTGGGAACTTTTACAAGCTCTTTGGTTCATTTTCCTATAAAGTCAGATTTGTGAGGCACTGATGTAAGCTCTGAAGCCCCAGGGAAGGACAAGGCTGAGGGCCCCGTATTGGATGAGGCAGCTAGTGTGACATGCTCATCTTCAGACAGACAGGTGTTCTGCTCCAACACATCCAACTGACGACCCCAGAAAATCATGGCTTACTGTGGATATGTGTTAGAAGGTTTGTGAAACCCCAGGGTTCATTTGCTAAAAGTTGTGTGGGTGAGCATATAGCCATTTTTCCAGAGGGAGTGTCCTCAGCTTTCACTAGAGGTACTTTATTTTCTCCCCCAGCCCTTGTTTTATTCATTTATTCATTCCCACCACCCCGTCCTGCTCTCATTCTGCTCCCTCACACAGGTAACCATTCTTATGGTTAAAGCATGTGACCGTCTATCTTTACCTTTGCCTCTTCTGTTTGTTTTGGGTGTGTCTATTTATTATCTCCATGAATTGTGCATTCTTAGTGCTGTCTGTGCTGGTGTGTGTATATTCATCCATTGCTCCTGACTTCATGGGCAGCTTCCCCAAGATTTTATCTCATTGCTTCCCTGGGGATGGACACCCAGGCTTCGGGCTCTCCTCAGCCACAAACTGAGCTGCTGAGAACATCCTCGCGTATGTCCCTTTCGGAGCCCACAGGAGAGCTTCCGGGGAGACAGACCAGGAAGCAGAAGCACTGGGCCGCGGGGGCCGCATGTACTTGCATGGACTAAGGGGGCTGCACAGCGCTCTGGAAGGCTGCTCCTGGCTACACCCCTCCCACCATTGCTGGATTCCTAAAGTGATCTGAGACCCCCCCATTCACAAGGCACCAAAGTGAGAAAGCCAGTGGTTAACCCTCAAGCTGGGCCCTCCGTACTGCTTGCCCTTTTCTTTTTTCAGCTCTACCTTCTTTCCTGTTCCCTATGACATCTGTATGAAACCTCTGCCACCACATCTGCCATGACCCTCGCGACTCTTATTCCACTTCAACTTCCACAGAGAAAATAGAGGCCATCTTTAACTCCCTCCCTTCGCTTCCAAGGGCATCAACAGCAGCCCTGTCTTGCCTCGTTTCTCTCTCCAGGCTCACCTCCCTGGGATCTTTGAGGCCTTCCCTCCCCAGACCTTCTCCCTGAGGCCTTGCTGCATCAGTCCTTCTCCTGGTCTGTCCGTCTGTCTGCCTCTCTCTCCACAGGCTTGTTTCTGTGGCCTGCAATGTTCACCACTTCTCTCCCGTTCTGAAACAAACCTCTCTTCTCCTTAGGCCTCCCTTTTCCGTCCTTCGAATGTTTGTTGTCTATCAACGTTTGTTGACTTTTTAATTTTTTTAAGATTTTATTTGTTTATTTGACAGAGAGAGATCACAAGTAGACAGAGAGGCAGGCAGAGAGAGAGAGGGAAGCAGGCTCCCTGCTGAGCAGAGAGCCCGATGTGGGACTTGATCTCAGGACCCTGAGATCATGACCTGAGCCGAAGGCAGCGGCTTAACCCACTGAGCCACCTAGGCGCCCTATCACAGACTTTCTGAACACATGTTCACGTGTGCTCCATTTGCTCAGCTCCTTTTCACGTGCTCCCTCAGTCCCAGCCCTCCGACCCATGGTCCATGGTCGCCTGTTTGCTTGGTGCACTGGGTCCAGCCTCCCCTGCTTCTTTCTTTCTAGTGTTGGACACCACTCACAGCATGCTTCTTGGAGCCACTCCCCTCTTGGTTTTCAGTTCAACATGTTCTCCTGGGTCTCCTTTGCTTCTCTCTCTGTTTCTCAGCCTCCCTCTGCTCCTTAGAACTCCCTGGATCTCCCTCGCTTCTCTCTCAGCCTCCCTCACAGCCTCCTCTCCCTCCCTGTCCTTTAGAGCTTTTCCCGTTTCTACCCTCTAGACCCCTGCATCTGTACCTGTTTTCCTGAGCTTGGCCACTCCTTAGACTTCCTTGAAGCATTGATAAGCATATGACTCCCAAACCTGGATCTCATTTTAATTCAATGCATTGGTTTTGAACATTTTCAAATGTTTGTGTGCTAAGATCCAGAATCACGTGTGACTCAGTTTAAGAGTTCACAGGCTAGAACATTCTCTTCTGAACTCTGGACCCAGGCATCTGGCTGTCTTTCTGTCTGCCACAGTCTGCAGCTATGCATCCAAACTGCGTATGAGCTGAAACGAATTATGTACCCTGAAGTTTTTTCTAAAGGTTCCAGAGGCCAAATTGACAGTATGTCAGCAGACGCTGCTGCCCGCTCTGCTTCCGGCTGGAGAACGCACCAGAGGCCTCTGGGTTACAGGCTGTGCACACGTTTACTCCCTTTGAGTAGGAAGCACAGGGCTGCAGCAGCTGGAGGGTCTAGAGTTCTGAGATGATAATTCGGTCTACAGACTTTTTTTCCTTTGCCTTTGGAACAGTATGACATGGACAAAGTCACAGGCAGATAGGAATTAGTGTAACAGGGGAAACTGGAGACAAAGTTGGTGCTATCAGTGTCAGATCCCGCCCTGATGTTGCCTACCCCAGCGGTACAGGGATGAGGAGGTTCCCATGTAGGAAAAGTCCTGCCGGGCTGGACACAGTTCACTGTGAAGCTAAATACACGTCAGGCCCTTCTTTTAGAAGTTAGGTTAAGCAAGTTAGGGACAATGGAATAGCAAGTTTCTTTGAGACTGGCCCGGCTAAGCTTCGGGGGACCAGTGGCCCTGTGAGCCAGCCTTACCTCTGCTTCAAAATCTGCTTGTTATCTTCGATGGTAATGCTGTCAGCGTGGTCCCTCTTGAAGATTTCAAAAGCCTCTTGTCGTCCTAAGGACATTTCTTCTCTCATCCCTGTTTGGAGACACGGGGAAATGGCCTCAGTCATGGCATCAGGATCCCATTAATTTCACTGTCATTTTAGGTGGACGACAAAGCCAGCCCTGGCTCCAAGAGGCTCACAGCAGAGAGGCTCCTGACCAGACAGGTGGCCCTGGCCTCTTCCAGCTGGCCACTGACCCAGCAAGGAGGCCCTCCCAGCGACAACCTGCACCCTGCAGGGCTGTGCCTGTGCAGGCATGTGACTTGTGGGGGGTGGAGTTTGGAATGTTTGGTCGGAGGAAATGAGAACCAGAGCGCCAGGCCCTGGATTGCCGAGAACATCTGCAAATGCACTTTCTGCCATCATTCGGTACCACGGCTCTCCCCATTTTCCTGCTATGCCCTGTTTTGGTTTTCTGTTCAATTTCATGCTGGATTTCCAGGCATTTAGTTAAAAGTGGTACAGTCCAGACTGAAAGATACAGAATCTAGAAAATTCTACTCTTAGTCTCCATATAATGACTCATCCTTGTCTCCTGTGTCTAGAGAGGGGCCTTGGTGCTTACTCTGAGGATAGGTTTTCCATCGAAAGATCCATGAGCAGGTTGTGATGGCAGCTCCTAGGTCATGTCTAACTCCAACATTCTGGGTTGCTATCCTTGCTACTGGGCCCTGCTCAGGGGCCAAATTCTGAAATCCAGAGTCAGGACAGCCAGGGATGGTGTAGTGAACAGGTGGCATTTCTGCACCGTAGACCTCTTTCTTCCAGCCTCCCAGAGCAAGGGTCAATACTGGTGAATGCCTGGGATCCCTAAGTGACAACTGAATACATAGCTGGATTTTGGGTGAATCTATAGACTTTTTTTTTTTTTATGCCTCTTTTAAAAGTTTTGGTTCCTTTTCCCCATGTTTTCATCCAGTTAATTCTACTTATCTTTGAAGCCCTGGCTAAGTGTCACCAACCCCAAAAAGCTTTCCCTGAGGCTCAGGCAGCATGAATCCTCCCTCCATTATGTACCTATCAATGCATCTGTAACACGTACAGCCCAGTAGACACTGTCACTTCACATGACAATCCTTTCTGGTGACAGGCATGTTTCTAGGAGGTAGAGATTACATCTTTGTGAATCCCTAGTGTCTTGTTCAATGTCTAGCATTTAGAAGGTGCTCAACAGATGTGTGTTAAATGAATCAGGTCAGGAATGAACCAGGAGTGAAAATGAGCCTTACTCTAATTGCCACATGAACATGATCCAGGGTGAGAGGGGTTTGCTGTGAGGCCCCAGGTTCCGGAGACCCATACATATGGGACACATACCACATCTCCTCCTGCCTGGAAAAAACCCGTGGAGTCTCATCACCAGGCCTCGGGGTAAGGAACCGGACCAGCCCATCTGACACCAATTTAATGATTACCATTGATAAAAATAGCACCATGAAGAATGTCTGAATGGTGAGGCACACAAGACGCTCCACCCTTTTCCAATCAGAAGCAAATGGGCACGTCTTGGCTTTGTCTCCACATCTGCCCTGCACACTCCAGAACCGGGTCGGCCTGGGAACAGGTTTGGGGGGGACTCGGAAAGATGAGCTTTACTGTACAAGACGCATTAACCAAGGGGCACTTTTCATCCAGCAAAGCCCACAGGAAGCCGAGGGACTGACGCCATACCTCTCCCTGCCCCTGATCTGTGCCTAGTTCTGACAATGTGTGCTTTTCACTGCTAATGAAACAGCAACAGGGGGTAGAGGGAGCAAATCTCTCTGGAATGGAGTGGGGGTTGAGGAGAGCGCCACGGAGACCACAGGAGAGCCTGCCTGGGGGATCCCCCAAATTGCTTCCCACAGAGGAGGTGATGAGAAGGCAGCCCCAGGGGTGAGGGGCGGGGAGAGGGTTGTTCGAAAAGCTGCAGTGAAGGAGATGGGTTCATGGCCTTTTCTCTCCCAGGCTCTGCTTTCTTTCAGAGCTGAGAGTCCAAAATCGACAGCTGGGAGGAATGGCCATGCCGAGATTTCTCAGCGCCCATGGCACTGTTATAGCAGCCGGTCCTGGAAGAACTTAGAACCAACTGAAAACCCTGTTGCATCTTCCTTGAAGTGCAGAGGGGGCCTGGGTAGTAGGAACAGAAAGGACGTGGGGTGAATAGGAGAGAGAAGCTCAGGAAGGTAATTTGCTCTCACTTTCCAGAGGATCTTGAAAGTCTTGCTAAAAAATGTGGGGCCAGCGCCGTATCACAGTATGTGGGTGCCATCAATTTTCCAAGACTTAAAAGTCAGTGAAGTACATGTTACGAGAAAGAAAGTTACACTGGAAGCACTTCATACTTTTGATTTAAGAGGTCCTTGGGGTCCTGCAGTGCTTTGGGCTTATTGTCAGGAACATGGGATCAGCTTTCCTCCAGTGACAATGGAATATTCCGGAATTGGAGTTCTCTTATGGTGGTGAACTCAGGTGAGTGGTCGTTAATGTGAGGGCTCTAATTCTGGCAGCTTGTGTTCCCCATGTCTGCTCAGGGAGGCCAAGGAGTGGTGGCTGTGATGCCCAGCTTCTGAAGGCAGAGAGGCAATGTAGGGCCCGGAAGCCTACTAAACAGTTGTTTTCCCCTCTCAGGATTTAGAAAACAGCTTTCTTATATGGCAAGCTCTGGCCTCCAAGTACACAATGTCCCCATTAGAAGGAGTAAGAGCAGTTGGAGCACTAGAGTGACTAAAAGCTAATGAGATAATCATCTATTTATTTATTCTCTCCACCAATATTTATTTCTCCTAGGCACTGCGGTTGGCATGTGACCGAGCTATAAACTTGAACAAGAAGATTAAAGCTTTGATCCTTGCCCTTCAAGAATTGAAAATCTAGTGAAGGAGAAAGAAACGTGAATAGTTACCACAAAAGCTGCTATTTGCTGTAAGGCAGGCATGTGTCCAGCGCCAGGAAATAAAGAGGAGGAGGGTCAGCCCTGTCGGGGAGACTGGGAAGGATTCCGAGGGATACGCAGCATTTGCCAGGTAGAGCAGGAGTGGAAGAAGATCCCTGATGAAGGGGGAAGAGGAGGATGGAGCAAAAGGACAACTTGATTCAGATGCACGGTTCTGCCACAGAACAGGAATGGTCTTTGGGGAGAATAAAATGAATTTCTTACGTACTTTACACTAGTCACCATGTTAAGTGTTTCCTTACCTATTGTATCAGTTAAACTTCTCCATGATCCCAGGTCAGATACCATTTTACAGAGGAAGGAACTGAAGCTCAGTTAAAGAAATGTTATAAAGGGGTCACAACAGCCCGGCGTTTTAGAGGAAGTCAGTTCTGCTCTCAGATCCACCTCTCCAGGGAGTCTGACTGAGAGAGGAGGCAAGTGGTAGGCCTCAAAGTGCCCTGCTAGGGGCGGATCTGCCCATGCCCATGGGATTTCACTCTCATTACTGTCTATCTTGTCCAAAACCCTGAATGTTCTTTACAGTATCACAGAAAAAACAGAAGCACAAATTTTGTTTTACTGTTTCGATTATTATTTCTAGAATGTGTGCACTCCATGGGGCAGTGATTTTTGTGAATTTTGTTTGCTGCAGTATTTCTAGCACCTGGATGGTACCTGGCATGTAGGAGGAGCTCAAATTCTTTGGAATGAATAAATGAATGTCTTATGTGCTTAATGTTCTTCCTTCTAGCATAGCATACTGTAACATGACAGGGTAAGTGCTCCCACGGCTCTTCCTCCCTCAGCCACCACACCCCTGTGTGGGTGCATCTCCTGTATAGTGTGATTTTAGAAATTCACACACACACACATGCACACACACACACGAAAATCAACACCATCTTTTCCCACTACATGTTATTATGCTTCATAGCCCGCCCTTAGAGATTCCAGCTCCAAGAAGCTTTTATAAAAATGCAAATACTCTTGAAGGCATCCCTGTCTTGGAGCTAGCAAAAACAAACTCCACAATCTGTTGACAATTAGCTAACAGGTTCCGCAAAGACAAGACATAAGATGGTGTCTCAGGCTGGTGCCAAAATGGGGGAAAATCTGAGCCTGAAAGGAAAGGCACGATGGCAAAGACCAATTGTGCCTTCTCCCCAACTTTGTTTAGTCTGTTAGACTCAGCTGCTCATCAAAGCGGAGGACCTTAGGAGTTCCTGCTTGCCGTGACCATTTCTAGTTCGTGGTTGTTTCCTTTTAGTGAATTTCAGTCGTAGGTCACAGTGTTGAATCCCAGAAAACATGGATGACTCAGAGGAGCCTGCTGGCTTGCTGAGGCACAGGACTGTTTAAGACCCAGAGGAGAGCACATAAAATATTACAGGCCAGGATAAAATTTCAAACGAAACAAAGCAAAAACCAAAAGACAAACAAACAAACCAAAAACCCTAAAGAAGGAGAGGAGTTTCTCCATCTCAGTCCCCAAAACGCGACTTTGCAATTCTAGGTTGTGAGCTAGATGGAAAACGCTTCCAAATCCTAAAGACGTAGCCTTTTCTGGATTTTGATAATTCTTATGAACAGCACTTTGGTAGAAATGGGAGACAACAAGGCACTCACAAAATCAGCCTTGACATGTAGCTTCTGATACTGTTAGGCATACAAAATTCTTCGGTTCTTGTCCCTCACCCATTTCTATAATACACGCGCTCTCTCTCTTTTGCCATCCTGAAATTTGGCCCTTTGTTTTGCTGGAGAATATGCATCAGTCCTGTTAGAAGCTCTCCCCGCCCCCAACACAGGGTCCCATGGAAACCAAATGGAAAGGAAAAACATCGGAAGTGGAGAGTTTATGCTCCTGCCTTTGGGCCTGCTGTCTGATTTCCTTTAGTCTGGAGCACAAGGGCCAGAGCTCATTTTCCTGGCTGCCCCAAACAACCTACTGCTGCTTAAGCTATTGCTTAAAAATTGACAAAGGTAAAATGATGGAGAGTTGTGTTATTCATGCTGAAAAATGGATTTCCTGGTCAGAGCCAAAAATCTGTTTTCCTTGGGAATGACGTCCATTCATGTGGTGCCTCAGTTCCCTCTGACTGAAGAAGGAAGGGGAGAAAAGAACACCCACAGGGAACGAAGAAAAGTGAGCCATGGGGTGGGATTCTGACAGGAATGGGGGCGTGGATCACACTGGTGGGGACTAAAAGCAAGAGAAGGCTCAGAGCTGGGTAGGAGGCATTCAGGGCTGAGACAGGGAGGAAACTGGATGTGGGGCATGATTACATGACTTATGGCTTGGTAGCAGAAGTTTTTGAAACCACAGGTGAGGGAGTGGCTTTAATATAGTGACATGAAGAATTCCTACAATATGTAGGACATGGAAGTGCAAACAGGAATGAGAAGCAACGGGCAGAGATAGAGTGTGGTTTTGTACAGTATGTGATACAAAATTCTCTAGGCACTGAAATTTCTCAGCAAATGTTGACTTAGGTGAAATATACAAAAGTATCCTCCTAGGACACCTGGGTGGCTTAGTGCGTTGGGGCCTCTCCCTTCGGCTTGGGTCATGATCTCAGGGTCCTGGGATCAAGCCCTACATTGGCCTCTCTGCTCTGAGGGGAGCCTGCCTCCTCCTCTCTCTCTCTGCCTGCCTCTCTGACTACTTGTCTGTCAAATAAATAAATACTATCTTAAAAAAAAAGTATCTTCCTATAAATAATTTTAAGAGAATTCCATCCTTTGGTGTATAGAGAAGTTAGAATGAGTGGATCAGTAGGAGGGAGAGGAAGGAGGAATTTAAATGAGAGGAAGGGATAAATCTATCAAAGCAGCATGAAACATAAAACGTCAGGAGGGAAATGAAGGAAAGCTCAGTGGTCCAGCACTCTTTGGGAACGGTGTCTGGAATAAAGATGTCCCAAGAGCCATTGAACGGAAATGATGGCTACAGCCAGAAACTCTGCGGTGAAGGACAAGTCAGCAGCTTCTAGCATGGAAAGCAAAGTGTCCACTGCTGCTGGACTGAAAACACGCATGAGATGGGGAGGTGCTAAAAGATCTTATAAAGAGAAATGGCCCATTTTCCAGAAAGATTCAGAGGGACATTTGAGACATTTTACCTTCCTCCCCTCACTGTGGGGCAGATGCTACGTTTAGGAAGGAGGAGGTTTCTGGAAGTTACGTGAAAGACCTGCATGGTGCATAGGTAGGCACTGCCTTCCCATGTTCCTTCCTCACACTCACGGAAGGCATTGTCAGGCAGCCTAAGTCACTTGTCTCTTTTCACGCATGGCTCCCAGATTACCATAAAATCAAAGGACAACTGTTATTAACTTTTCTCATTCCTATGTTTCTGGGGAAAAATAACAGCCCAGTTCTACCACCTCTGGGGCTGACATGCAGGGGATTTTCCCCAGGGAGCAGCATCATGCCCCAAGTACTGGAGTCACTGAGAGGGGCTGTCTGGGAGCATATGCCAAGGAGACCTCTGTCCATGTTTCCCGGCCACCAGAGCAATGGAGGCCACCATAGGAAGCAGTGTCATGTGCCATGGGTCTGTTTACTTTAAGGACCAGCTCAGCTACAATTTGAGGGGGCGCTGGGCGGGTGCAGCAGGGTATGGAATCTGAGGACGAGGGGAAGACAAAACCACTTAGCCACGGCCAAAGTGACTGCAGATGTGAAGACCAAGAGTAGATCTTTTGGGGTGACCAAGGAAGCTTGCCCAACCTACTTCCTGCTTTTCAGTGACAATTCTGGAATGAGTTGGTGCCCTAGGCCTTGGGGTTAAAGGCCTATGTTCAAACCAGAAGATACCACCTGGGCTGAAGTCCTCAGATTAGGACTGGTCTTGGAGTTTCATAAACTGCCACATGAAAGCCATCAAAGGAGAACCTTTAATTTGTAGATTCTTAGGGCTGGCTTGGACCAGGCTGAAGCATGGTAAGCTTGGCAGGGGCTCGAGGGAGTGGAGTAAAGGGAAAATCTGAAGTGGAAAGCCACGGAAACCTTAGGAGACCCACCCAGTAGTGGCACCACATCTAAATAAATCAAATGGGCTCCTGGTTCCTGGTGCCAGAGATCACACATACCACCAGCAAGCCTTGTAGGCCCAGCAGCGCAGACCATGTGGGCTGGGTGGACTTAAGGGGCAGTGTTCGAAGCTGGTTGTGTTTTTCTTTTGTCTTGGTAACCATGTCTGAATCACCCTCCTGCTGCAGCTGCATGCTGGATGTTAGTCTGAGAGGGTGCTGAAAGGCCTAGTGTGCCAACTGAGTGGACAGACTTGGAGCACCTAGAAGAATGGCAGCTGTTTGAGGGCAGTGGCTCATTTCCAACAGTCACATTAAGTCTTTAAACCATGGTCCTGAAGGTCATCTGCCGAAGACCTTGCATTTCCTAACCCGGCCTCTCTGGGGTTTTTCTTCTGTGAGCGTTCTTATTCAGGACAAAGTGCCCATGTGGGTTGCTTAGAAAAACCCATGGACAGACACAGGCATGGAGCTTGGAGAAGAGCCTGGGTCATGTTGGCATTTCTGCGTTTTGGAGTTAACTCAGGAATCTGGAGGCCAGCAACATTTCCATTAAATAAGACAGCATGGCGTGGCTCCTGCTGCCAGGCGAAACTGGATCTATGGAGTCTTTTCCATCGATTTCAGTCAGCCTTGGTGTCCAATTCCATGCCCAATATTTGGACCAACACTGGAAATGTGGGTGGAAGGACATGTGGGCTCAAGCCCTTTATGGGCTAAAGGGCAGTTGATGGAGTGGCCCACTGAATTGAAAGGCAGCATTTCTCTTCAGCTAATAAGTGGCTCCAAATGCTGCAGAATCTGAAAAACACAGGATTCCCTGAGTTTGAAATGTCCTGACCATTTCCAAAGGCCATGGTCAACAGGGTTCTGTTTGCTGGCTTCTATGTCATCCTGTGCTTTGGGGGAAGTGGTTAGAGCATTGCTCACATGCCCTATTGTCTGACAAATGAAGGCAGATTTCTATCTACTCCTGAATTAGGAATGAATTCCACTGTACTCTCAAATTTATTCTGCTACATTCTTAAAAGAGAATTTAAAAAAATACATTCTAGCCTAGTAGCCTGTTCCCTGAAATGCATGTAAATTTAAATAAAATTCTGTTTCTCTGGCTTGGAAGTAAGCAAAAGGTAAAATGGAGTTTGGGGACACTGGTATTCATTTTTTGGGGGCAAAAAACAAGGAAGGAGGAAATTACTTGTTGTGTGTCTTCTATGTGACAGGCACTCTTTCATGCTTCACAAATAAGAAATCACAGATATTTATTAATCTCAGAAGTCTATTGGTGGTGATGGGGGGGATCTAATGCTTATTGAGTACTTTGCATGTGCTAGAGGCATTACGTATGTTGTCTCATTTAATTCTCACAGTGACCCTATCAACTAGGTAGTATTGGGCCCATTCTACAGGTAGGGTAATTGAGGTTGAAAGAAGTTAAAATGACCCCAAGACAACAGTTAGCAAAATGGCAATGCCATAACTTTATCTCAGCTTTGTCTCACTCTGGAACCCTTTTTCTGCATACCGTGTTGTTAGAAGAAAATCACTCGCCTAGTAGAAATGATCTCACGAATACCAGCAAACCACTGAGGTCAGACCTAAGGGGTCAGGAGGTCATGAGAAAAAGACCGTGTTGGGAGGGTTGTGTGTTGGGTTGTGCACTGAAAACCATGAATGCACATGGTAGCTCGGGAGAGCTGGAGATGTTCATCAATGAGAAGCTCGGGCAGGCACCAGATGGCCAAGAAGAGCTGCTCCACCTGGAGCCCCAGGGCCTGGGTGAGGATCAGAGGGAAAGGGAGGGTTGTAGGGGAGGCTTAGCTCTCTGCCATAAGGACTTTATTAGTTAACCAACTAGGTCGGACCCATGTAAGTATCTTTCCCTAATCTATATGGAGCTTCAGTTCTGAAGAGTCTCCATAGTCAAAGAGTTTATGCACTTAAAATGATGGTGTTGGACCAAAGCAGGGGGATACTATAGAGAGAAGGGGTAGGGTCCAGGTTCTGAGAGTGTGGACTTTGGCAGAGAGTAATTTCCTGTCCCCAAATGAGCAACAGCCATGAGAAAGAGATGAAAAGGATCCAAGGGGTCATCATTTTCCCTTTGGCTCCTCTTTATCCTGACTGCTTTTCCTCTAGAAAGAATTTCATTGTTTAAATGTAATATTTGTTTATTCACTGAGACATTGAGACAACTGGTGAAGTAGACCATCTGTCAGTAGTACTGAGTATCTGCTCTATTGACAGTCCTCTTCTATGGTTAATGGTACAGATAAATAGAAGAAATATTGTCCTTGACATTGTGATAGAAAGCACTGGGGGTGTAGGAAGGTCAAAGCTTACATTAGAAAGCTGGCAAACACTCATAGACAATGCATTGGTGGTAGTATGGAGCAAGTGGTGTAGATGATCACAAGAAAGTGAAAAAAGGGCTGTGGTCAGATTGCAGAAGACTTTTCAATAAATGTGCCACCCAAGGCAGGGATTAGGGAAACTGAGGAGCAGGAGCTGGAGCAATGGAGGCCAGTGTCACTCCTTGCATAGGGAACACAGAGAGGCAAGGTCATAGGGGCGGGGAGGGGCCCACCATGTTCAGGGACAGGCACAGAGATCCACTAAAAGCACCTTGGGTTTCATTTTAAAAAAAAAAAGATTTTATTTATTTATTCGAGAGAGAGCACAAGCAGGAGGAGCAGCAGAGGAAGGGGGAGAAGCAGACTCCCTGCTGAGCAGGGAGCCCCAGGTGGGGCTTGATCCAAGGACCCCAGCACCATCACCTGAATCGAAGACAGACATTTAACTGAATGAGCCATACAGGCAGCCTGAGAATGACCTTGGGGTTTCCTCTGACTGTGGGGGGAAGTGGAGCCCAGTGACCTCTAGGTCCAGACACCACACCCTTAATGAGTTCCCTGCATCCCCAGGACATTCCCAGGAGAGGCACACTGGAGTTTTCCACAGGCTTGTCAAGCTACTCTCCCTCCCTCAGATGATGGATGAATACCTGCTTTAGAGTGTAACTCTGGGCTACTCTTCTGCTCTTGGGCAGTGGTTGGGAAAAGGTGATAGAATTTCAAGTAGGCAGACATGGGTTTGAGCACTGGTTTAACTCACTAGCTGTATGACCTAGGATCTGCCATTTAAATTGCTGTAAGTCTCAAGCTCCTTGTCTATCAAATGAAGCTAATAAAAACTCCTGTCTCTTAATGTTACTGTGAAGTGTTAATGAAAGAAGGTGGCACTTGGAGCATCTCTCCATTTTGGAACCGGTGAATACCTTTGCCATGAACTATCTGCATGACTACCATATCTGCCCACCTCTCCACCCCTCAGGCTCCGAGTCTCCAAAGGCACGTGATTTTTCCTTATGCGTTTGTAGCCCCAGCTCCAGCTCGGTGCCTGGAATACTGCAGATACTCCAAACAAGGTTTGTCAAATCAATGATCAACGATGAGATACATCTAGTGAACTTGTTTTTCTTAAAAACATTATTTGTTAAACTGTACATGCATCTCTAGGCAGTCTTCTAGGTATCTATTTTACAGTAATAGAACTGAATACAGCAGCTATGAATCATTTATTTGAAAGTCTGACAGAATAAATGAATAAATATGGGCTCCACTACAAAAAGTGAATTGTAAAAATGAGTTATTATTATCATAAGTAATAATGAGTCATCTAAAAACCTACCCACAGCAAGCTGTTTAGAATGCAAGAACAACGTAAAAACAGTAGGAACGTTCTGGAGGTAGTTGCTAGTTATGAGTTAGCAATGGAGAAGAGAGAGTGGTTTAAACGGTCAGGCGGGCTTCACTGCTTCTGTGTTCTCTGGTTCCTGACCACCCCAGCCAGACTCATTCCACAGTAACAATCTGTTCTCACTGGGGAGAGAAGCACAACAGGACAGGGGCTTCCTCATCAGTCCTGCCTGGTGAACTCACAGCAAACCAGGCTTTCCTTCTGGTGACAATGGATTAAGCATCCATCATCAAAGGCCAACCCCTCTACCTGAGCTGTGGTTCTCAAACTCCCCTGGCCTTCTTCCCTTATCCCTTCTCTCTTGCCTGAGCAACTGTCCCCCTCTTCTTTGGATTATTTCCACACCTCAAAACCATATTTTAAAATCCATGTTGAGTTGGATATAGCTAGATGTAGCTATCTCTGAATTTGTAGGTATAAAATAGAAGGCTAAAATATTCAGTGTTCATTGGTCTTGGTTTCATTAGTGAAATAGGAACCAAGTTCATCTATTTATAGAGGGATCACAGAGTAAGAGATTCAAGGGCATTTAGATTCCCAGAGGAAGGAAAAAATACTGTTTAACAATATCCACCTCTCCCCATTAACCTTCCAGTTATCTATCTATTTCTCTGGTCACTTTTCATTAAAAAAAAAAAAAAAGCCTCTTCAGGGTTATCTGTATTTACCATCTCTATTCCCTCATTTCCCATTCTCTCCTCAATCCAGTCTAAGGGAATTTCATTCCTTCCATTCTACTGAGAGTATCCCTTTAACATCCTTAGTGATCTAAGCATACCTAAAACCAGTGGTGAGTTTTCTGTTCTCATTTTAGTTGACCTGTCAGCAAATGGTAGAGAAATAAAGTCTCCAACCATTAGACATGCCAGCACCCAGTCCCTAAGTGCCCTGTGGGTTGGGAAGGTGCACATGACTGCTTCTGGACAGTGGGTTGTGAGTGGCTGTGATATGCGTTGCCCCGTGGCTGAAGCACGGAAGACTCGCTGTGCCATTTTCCATGCTCTCTCTTATCTCACTTTGGTGATCCGTGTCATCCCAGATATGGAGTCTATATCAGCCCGGGGTCCCTGATACTTATGGAGCAGAACTTCCACCTTTTCTGACCCACAGCATTCATACAGTGTGAATGAGAAATAAATGTTGTGATCAGCTACTGAGAATTAGCGCTAATTTATTACCAGAGGATAAGCTAGTAAATCCTGACCAATACACACCACCATTCTACATGGTTGACTCCTCCCTTCTGCCTGAAGCACTTCCTTCATTGGCCTTCTGTGAAATCACTCCCTCCTGATTTTTCTTCCGTCTTCCTGGCTTCTTCCAACCTCCAGATGTTGGAGTGCGGTAGGGCTCAGTCCTGGGTACTCTTGTCTTTCAACAGGTGATTTCATTTAGTCTCATGGCTTTAAAAGGTATTATACACCAACGGCTCCAAAATTTATATCTTAAGCTCTGACCTCTCCATTGAGGGCCATACTGGGACATTTAACAGCCCACTTGAAATCTCTACTTTAATGTCTAATTGGCATCTCAAACTTAACATGTTCCAAACAGAACCCTTAATTTCATGCTCCATTCCAAAATCTACCCCAAGATGTTACCCCTAATTGTTTCCATATCAGTAAATGGTACCACTTGCTCAAGCAAAAAATCCTAGGGCTCATCCGTGAGTCCTCAGATCCCACAACTGTTCTACCAACAGATTCTGTCTGAACTCTTTTAACAGTGTACAGTTTGCTTATTTGTGGAGAAAAAGGAATAACACTGAGGACATGGGGAAATGGAGACAAGAAGGGAGTTGGGGGAAATTGGAGTGGGAGATGAACCAAGAGAGACTGTGGACTCTGAAAAACCACCTGAGGGTTTTGGAGGGGCAGGGGGTGGGAGGTTGGGTGAACCTGGTGGTGGGTATTATGGAGGGTACGTATTGCATGGAGCACTGGGTGTGGTGCAAAAACAATGAATTCTGGAACACTGAAAAGAAATTTAAAAAATAAATAAAAATTAAAAACAACAAAACAAAACAAAACAGTGTGCCTTAGACCTTTTTGCTTCTCTTTGTTTCCTTGCTTATTCCAACTGAAGTAACCATCATTTTTCACTTAGGCTGTCTCCTACTTTGCCACCATTCATCTTGCCTTCCTACAACATATTCTCCACTTAGCAACCTAAGCGATTTTTAAAAGAACATAATCATGTCATTGCTCTGCTTTAAACTCTTCAGTAACTTCCCATGGCTCCTGAACAAATCCAAACTACTCAGTTTGGCAGACTTCACATCATGGTGTCTACCTACATCTCCCTTTCCTCATGCTCCTCATAGATTTCATTTGCTCACATCTCCTCAGCTCACTGCCCTTCTTCCAGCTCCTCAAATATGTCAACCATGTTCCTACCTCTGGTCCTATACACTTGCTGTTTGTTCCTTCTGTCTGGAATGTTATTTCCCTGAATCTTTATGGCTCATTCAGTTCTCAGCTCCCATATCACCTTCTCTGGTCTCCAACTCACCCTGTTTTGTATCTGATTGTTTTGTTTTAGATCCTTCCTAGCACTTGTCATCCTCAGAAACTACATGTATATATGTATTCTATAGAATGAGAACTCCACAAAGGTGATCTGTCTTGTTTATTGCTCCTTTTCTAATACTAGGAGGGAAGGAAGAGAAGAAGGAACTAAGCATGAAAGGAAGGAAGGAAAGAAGAGAGAAATAAAGGGAGGAAGGAAGGTCAACAGTTTTGTTAAAAATAGGTGCCACTAATATGTACCAGATTTGCACCCTTGCTTCCTGCCCTCCTGCTCAAGTCCAAACTGCTCTCCTATGAGAACCCTGATGCCCATGTTTCAGCTCCCACCCCTCTACACCCACAGTCAGAAATTTTTAAAAAGATTTTATTTATTTATTTATTTATTTATTTTTTTTTGAAGGGAGAGAGAGAGAGAGACAGAGAGACAGAGGGCACAGAAGGAGAGTGAAAGGGAGAAGCAGACTCACAGCTGAGTAGACAGCCGATGTGGGGCTCAGTCTCAGGACCCTGAGATCATGACCTGAGCCATAGGCAGACGCTTAACTGACTGAGTCACCCAGGCACCTTCCACAGTCAGAATTTTTAAAGTGCCCCCTCTTTCTCAGGAACCCAGCCCTCAGTCAACTTCCAGAGCTCCCTGCTAACCCATTCCCTGGATAACCTCACCACCTCACTCCTTAATCTCTCTCTCCTTTGGTTTTCCCTTTTGTGGTGGTTCTTTTTTGTTTCTGTTTTATGCATATTAAACCTATAAATAATTATTTCTAAAGGGAGCCAGACTAAATGCCACACCTAAACGGTGAGTGGGCTTGTGAGAATATCTCCCCTTCCTATTCCTGGAAGGAGCTTCCATTTCTGAGACAGAGAAATGAGAATCTTTTGGGACATCTAGCATTGTTTCAGAACACTATAGGGCCACCCAGTTAATATCTGTGCCTAGCATTTGTTCATTCTCAACAGAGAGAGGTAATTTACCGTTATGAACCATTTTATAAGAAGTTGTTCAGGAAGGCTTCTGAGGAATTTTTCTTTCAAAGATGCATTATCTTTTAGGAATTCAGAGAGGAACATAATTCATGCAGAAAGCAAGTTCTAAAGATTTAACCCCCTATATCTTTGCCTGATGAGGTAAGAACATCTATAAGGTATTATTTTGCTTTTCTAATCATCAAGGTATAGCTTGTCCCTTGCAAAAAAGTGGGAAGTAAATAATGGTAAAAAGCAGCAGGAAAAAACTAACTCACAATCCCTCTACTTTCCTTGCCGTTTTTTCTCTGCTTTGTTTTATGACATAGTTAAGAGGATAATGTATATACAATTTTGTAGCTTGCTTATTTCACTTAAAATTATCTCATAATTCTTTTTCCTAATCATCAAATTCTTCATAAATATTACTTTTTTGTGGTTATGTAATATTTCCTCATTATTGTCTATTCTCTAGAATTAGAGTTGTACATTATTTTACATATATGCATATATGTATATCTATATATACACACACACATATATATGCTATATAAGTAATGCTGCAGGGAGTGTCTTGGTGTGTAAATGTTATTCCACATTTAAGTACTTAATTAGTTAGTTAATTAACATAAATATTTATGAGTGCCTACTATATCCCAGTTACTGTTCTTGGAGCTGGTCAATAAAAGCTTATTTCCTTGGAGTGCTGACATTCTACTGAGGATGACAGACAAGAGAAACAGAGAAACACTATCCATTGGCTCTGTGAAGAGAAGTAAGGCAAAGTATGGGGATGGAGAGATCCCAACGAATGCAGGAGGCTGTTTTCCTTAGGGGTTTTTAGAGAAATGTCTCTCTGAGGAAGTGGTATTTGTACAGGGCACTTTGGATTATTTCTGTAGACTAGATTCCTAGAGGGAGTTTCTGAATTAAAGTTCTTGCTTTCTAGGAAGCCAGTTTATTTCAACAGCAGTTCTCAGCAGCGCCTGGAAGAAATAACAGTCATAAAAATGTACCCTACTAGGGTATGATCTTGAACAAGTGACTTAATTCCTGTATTCCTTAATTTTCCTGTGTGAGGTGGAAATAATTATGTTTGTATGTGTATGTGCTCATGTGTGTGGGCACACATATGTGGTGGAGGCAGGAGGGTCGGGGATGGCCATGGAGAGGAGATGTTAATGGTTTTTGCATTCCAGAAGACTGGGTTAGGGAGCGAACACATGTCTGTGAAAAGGGAATGTTTGAACTATGAAATGTGTGCAGGGCATTCTAGTTGATGGAGATTTGATTGAAAGAGGGTCTGGAAAGTGTGGCATGAACATTTACTGTGCCTGGTACATAGTAAGTGGTCAGTAATGCAGGCTAAGTAAAAGAAAGAACCTAACCTCTTGGGAAGAGCTTCTTGATACTGGGGAGCTGAAAAAGGAAGGTCTTAGATGACCAGTCACCACACAGCAGTACAATGTGTCTCATGAGGTGTCAGTCAGACAAGCTCCTTTTCATCCATAAGTCTGCAAATAGGTGTTATCCTCCGTTTACTCAATCAAAGAAAACAGGGCTAGTAGTATTGACTTCATAGGGCTCTTACGAAGATTCCAAGGGATTGAAATATGGAAAGAATGCAATACTGTGTCTTGGTCATAGTAGGCCTTCAATAAATGCGTGTTTCTCTCCTTCATTTTGTAGATGGATTAGGTAGAAAAGGATCTGGGATAGTAAAGAGGTAGGGCAATGGGATTTCAGTAAATTGTATCTCTCCCAACCCTAGAACTGGAGAGTATATTTGCTTATACACCTGCATTTGGGTGGTATTCTTTTGAGTTCTTAGATCTATCACAATAAAAACATTTTGTTGCACCTAAGATAATTAAGCTGTGCTGCTGTTGACAAAAAACTCCAAGGAAGGAGTTCTGAGGCCCTAGTTTATGGCTGATCATAAGCAAAGTTATCAAAGCCGTCTATTTTAGCATCAGACTTAAATGCTCTCTGCATTTAAAATGATTAACTTGATTTAGAAAACAGCTGGAATTACATCTCCTTATTTCCTCTTGGTCCTTCCAGCAGAGTGTCTCCCTCATATTAAGATCCCTCCACCTCTACCCTCCACCCCTCTTCTTAAGCTTACTCCCCACATCATATCTTTCTGATCGCAGAAGAGGTTCTTTGTAAGGTCTGCCAGACTGGGCACCCTGCACACCCTGTCTGGAGAGTGCAGATCTGTATGGGGTAGGAAACACATTAAACAGAACTACCAGTATCACCCTTTGTGTTCCCAAATTCAGTGATGTTCAGGGTTCCCTAGTCTTGAGGCAGCCAAGTTGCAGCCACAGATCTGCTCCATCAACTGCTGGGCTCCTGGCTCCTACTTCTGTCTATCTT
This sequence comes from Mustela erminea, assembly GCF_009829155.1. Taxonomy (NCBI): domain Eukaryota; kingdom Metazoa; phylum Chordata; class Mammalia; order Carnivora; family Mustelidae; genus Mustela; species Mustela erminea. Next base: position 86,290,261 of record NC_045617.1, read on the forward strand.
CTACTCTTGGTCACCTCTCTTCAGGTGGTAGCAGCACATAAGCCATACTTGCAGTAATAGCTTTGTCTGAATTCTTTCCCTACCGTTTAATTTTTTTTTTTTTTTTTTTTTTACTTTTTAAAATCCTGTCTTTTCCTTAAGCCAGAAGCAGAACTAGATTGTGGAAAACAATGCCAAGGGCATGGGGCCCCGACTGCTGCCATCTGCTACAATGGCAGGAAGAGGAAGAAGAAGGAGAGGGTACTAAAACTTAAGTAGATGAAGTAGTTAGTCGACAAAGAGGAATCTAAATTTAATTTGCTTAAAGCTTCTCAGACTGGCATTCATCTGTGGTGGAAAATGCTCACTGGCAGATGCTCTAGGAGCTGTTTAACTGTTTGTGGTTTGCATGGCAGGGTAGAAAGACTCCTCTCTGTCCAAGCTGAAGAAGCTGCCTGTCTTTGCTGGGTTCACTAATGAGTTTTGGGTTGCCTTGGGCAGTAATTTGCTCTCTGGATAAAAAGAATGCAAAGAGTGAGCAGGCTGAAAGCCCCTCTGGCTGGGTTTCCTCTTCTTACAAACAGCCAGGCTTTGAACTTGTAATTATGAGTCATGGGGCTCCCAGTCTGGCGCAAAAGTGACTCATTTTAAGCAAATTATCAGTTTTTGCCCTGTTACCAAATCCTGTGATCAGCCATTCTGTATTAAAAAAAAAAAAAAAAAAAAGGAACAGTTTTATTAAAAGAGCAGGATGTGTGGAAGGCAAATGAACGGCACTATGCTTTCCAGACGTATGGACCAAAGTCAAGCTCAGGCCCAGGGTAAGCCAAGCAACAAAAAATAAATAGTAAAAATGGACCAGAAAGCAAACGATCAGGAAAATTCATTTCAGAACAGATGCAAACCCAACTTTTGCAGCCAACAGCATACGATGCCTATAATGCTATGATTCTAGGACATTCTCCCCTGCCTAGCTTCCAACTCACTTGGACCTACTGGAATTGAGGTCAAGGAAGAAATGTCCTTCTTTGGGTTGATTTAAACCACAGTTTTGTTAGTCAGTGATGAGAGATGCTTCTGAGTTGCCCAAAGCTAGTTACTTAGACAGATGGACTGATAGAGCATAGTAAATAAATGTGATCTAGTGATGAGTCTATGGTGGAAGGAGAATTCCAAGGCCTTCTGTTATAGAGCCTTCTCCTGAGGACACCTGCTACATTAATGGACTTTAGTTGAGGAAATATTAGAAGTGATCATTAATTCATCAGTTGCAAGAATAGTAACTGATCTGAAAGATGATTTTTTAAAAAGGTTTTTATTTATTTATTTCACACACACACACACACACATACACACACACACACACTCACAGTGAGCACACAGGCAGGGGGAGTGAGAGAGAGACCCTCGATGCAGGGCTCAATCCCAGGACCCTGGGATCAAGACCTGAGCTTAAGACAGATCTTTAACTGACTAAGCCACCAGGCATCCCTAAAAAGATACTTTTTCTTCTCTGATGCCTTGGGTATGATGAACACTTTCCTCAAACAATGATAAGGAGAAAAGGACTGAGAGTAGTAAACTGTAAGGCTATGTGGCCAAGTATGTATTTTCTTGAAGAGTGGTTTGAAATTTCTAACTAATCCTTTTAAATAGCTGCCCATTCATCTACACCACTGTAGAAGACACCACAAACTACCTGAAGAATATGGCTCTGGGTTAAATGTGTCTGACTTACTATGATAAAAACTCTCAACAAAATGAGTAGAGGTGGAACATACCTCAGCATAATACAGGCCATATATGGTGAGCCCACATCTAATATCATACTTAATAGTGAAAAGCTAAAAGCTTTTGCCTTATGATCAGGGACAAAACAAGGACATCTACTCTCACCACTTTTATTTAGCATAGTATTGGAAATCATAGCCATAGCAATTAGATAGGAAAAAGAAATAAAAAGCACCCTAATTAGAAAAGAAGAAGTAAAATTACCACTACTTATAGAATACATGACCTTATATTTAGAAAACCCTAAAGACTTCACCACAAAAAGTTAGAACTAATAAACAAATTCAATAAAGTTGCAGAATAAAAAATCAATATACAAAAATCTGTTGTGTTTTTATCCACTAGCAATGAGCTATCAGAAAGAGAAATTTTTAAAAATTTCCTCTAAAATTGCATCAAAAGAATAAAATACCTAGAATAAATTTAACCAAGGGGGTGAAAGACCTGTACACTGGAAATTATAAGACATTGATGAAATAAATGAAAGGAAACACAACTAAAGACACAAAGATATTCTGTGCTCACGGTTTGGAAGAACTAACATTAAAATGTCCATATTACCCAAAGGAATCTAAGATTCAATGTAATCTTTATCAAAATTCCAATGGCATTTTTCACAGATATAGAAGAAACAATCCTAAAATTTGTGTGAAACCAGAAAAGATCTTGAATGAAAAGAAATCCTGAGAAAGAACAAAGCTGAAGTCATAATGCTTTCTGATTTCAAACTGTACTACAAAGCTAATCAACAGGATGGAATTGGCATTAAAAACACAAAGGTCAGTGGATCAGAACAAAGAGCCCAGAAACAAACCCACACATATATGGTCAATTAATTTATGACACAGGAGGCAAGTATATACAATGTGGAAAGGGCAGTCCCTTCAATGAATGCTGCTGGGAAGCCACATGCAATAGAATGGAACTGGACCACTATCTTAAACCGTACACAAAAATGAATTGAAAATAGATCAAAGATTTGAATGTAAGACCAGAAACCATAAAACTTCTAGAAGAAAACATAGATAGTAAGCTACCTGACATTAGTCTTAGCAACATTTTTTTGGACCTGACTCCAGAAGCAGTGGTAACCAAAGCAAAAACAAACAAATGGGACTACATCAAACTAAAAAGCTTCAGCACAGCAAAGGAAATCATCCACAAAATTTAAAAAGCAGCCTACTAAATGGAAGAAGATATTTGCAAGTCATATATGCAATAAGGGGTTAATATCCAAAATGTATAAAGAACTCATACAAGTAATTAGCAAAAAAAAAATCTGATTAGATAGTGGGCAGAGGATCTAAATAGACTTTTTTCTAAAGAAGACATACAGATGGCCAATGGACACATGAAAAGATGCTCAACATCACTAATCAGGGAAATGCAAATCAAAACTGCCATGAGATATTATCTCACATCTGTCAGAAAGACTAAAATCAAAAAGATAAGAAATAACAAGTATTGGTGAGGATGTGAAGAAAAGGAAACCCTCACAGTGTGGGAATGGGAGATTTGTGCAGGCACTATGGAAAACAGCACAGAGATTTCTCAAAATATTAAAAATAGAACTACCATATGATCTAGCAGTTCCACTCCTATGTATTTATCTGAAAAAAATGAAAACACTAATTCAAAAAGTTATATGCAAAATCCCCATGTTTGCTGCAGCATTATGTATAATAGGCAAAATATGGAAACAACCTAAATGTTCACTGATGCATGAATGGATAAAGATGTGGTATATACACACAGTGGACTACTACCCAGTTATAATAAAAATAAAATCTTGTTATTTGCAATGTGGATGGACCTTGACAGTAAATAGTGAAATAAGTGAGACAGAAAGACAAATGTTGTATGATTCCACTTGTAGCTGGAATTTTAAAAACAAAACAAATGAACAAACAAAACAAAAATCCAGACACAGAGAACAGATTGGTGGTTACCAGAGGGGATGGGGACTTGGGGGTGGGTGAAAGGGTTAAGGATTACAAGAGATACTAACTTCCAGTTATAAAATAAGTAATGGGGATATAATGTAAGCATGGATCTATGGTCAATAATATTGTAGTGCAAGTTTGAAATTGGCTAAGAAAGTAAATCTTAGAATTTATCATCACAAGAAAAAAAAATGAACTTTACCTCATTGGCCCAGCCTGTATAGGCACTCACTACTACCACCCCTGCCCAAACCCGGAGTAAAGTGACCCCACCAAGAAGAAAGAATCTAAGACATGGGAAATGAATATAAATTATTTATTGTATAATGAAAAAAAATTGACTTACAAATTTTACATCCTTTGCAAATTATTTTCAATTTAAAACTGCCTTTCTTATTTTCTTAGTCTATTATCTCTTGCCCCTTACACAGAAACCATGGTGATTAAATGGTTATCTTTGTATGTTCCCAAATCCCAAACAAAATTCATTAATCAATCACTTAATATTTTTTGAATATATATCTTCTATGCTTTCTGCTCATTACTGTAGTTAATAAGAATTCAATGAAATCCATGAAAAGTAAAGGCAGAATAAGGGTCAGCAATCATCTCTCCATTGGCAATTCCAGTGCTCAGTTTTCAATTCTCATACTTCCTTGGCCTCTCTGCAGTATTCCCTCACTATTAAACTGGATATTATTTAACTACTCAGTTTAATATTCAATTTATTCAATATTCTGTAACTATTCAATATTCAATATCCCTTAACTATTTGATTTAATATTCTTTAATTATTCAGTTTAATATTCAGTTAAATATTTAATATTCACTTAAACTGAATATTCCTTAACTGTTAAGATTTCATTCTCTGGCATCTTGGCACAGTTCCCTCATTATTCTCCTTCTATGTCTCTATTTATTCTGAGCCTCCTTTACTGGCTGCTATACTCTCTGTCTATATGAGCAGCATAACTGACAAGGAGAAGTTCAGTGGGGTTGCAAAGGAAGCGTTGAATTCAGTACACACTTCTGTTGGAACATGAAGGCTAGCTGTGTGTGAGTATATATTAAAATTTCTGTGTTGCAAATAATAGAAACTAAACTTTAAGCCAGCTTTGAAAAAATGGATTGTATCAGGTAATTGAAAAATGCAAAGGCAATGCTGATTTCAGTCATTCTTTGAGACAAAGACTCAAAAAGCAAAAGAAAAAGACTAATCTAAGGAAGTCAGTCAAAAGGTAGCACAGACATCTAAAGAGATAGGAAATAATGAGTGAAAGATTGAGATGTGAGATATAGAGTAATAAAGTCAACATAGGTCTAACAGGAATTTCTAAAGATGAGAATACAGAGAACGGGGTAGACTCAATGTTTAAAAAGGTAATGGCTTTGTATTTTCCTGAAATAATAAATATATAAATCCTGGTACTTGGGAAGCATAATGAATTCTGGGCAAGATAAAAACAAAACTCATTCTCTAGGCATAACATTGATACCAAGAGCACCAAAGACAAGAGAATCTTAAAAGTAGCCAGGGGTTTAAAACCCATATTATTTACTAAGGAAAGATGGTTAGATTGACAGCATATTTCCCAATAATAACAATGAAAACAAAAAAACAATAGGATAGTGCCTTTAAAACGCTGAGAGAAAATACATATTAGCCTAGAGTTCTATACTCAGCTGAATATACCTCTCAATAATTGAAAGATTAGAAAAAAATGAGTAAAAATAAAGAAAATTTGAAATAACCAGCTTCATCAAAAGAACACATGAAAATCATATAACCACAAATAAGAAAATATACATTCTTTTAAAACATACATGGAAAATTGACAAAAGCAAATGTACTGGGTCCCAAATCAGGTTTTAACAAGTACAAAGATTTAGTCATAGAAACCATGTTCATTGGTCATAGTGCAATAATATTAGAAACTAATAACAAAAGGACAGCTTTAAAAAGTTCATATGTTTGAACAATTATAGAACATCCCCAAATTACTTGCAGGTCAAAGAAAAACTAAAAAGGAAAGCAGGTGCTATCTATAACAATGTTAATGTATTCATATCTAATCTTGTGGAATAGAGTGAAATCAGTTATTAGTGGCAATTCTATAGCTTAAGGGTTATATTAGAAAAGAAAGAACACTGTAAGTTAATGAAATAAGCATATACTTTGGAAAGATAGAGACACAAAATCAGAATAAATCTCTTACAAGGAGAAAGGATATAATCTGTTCACATCATCTGCCTGCTTAGAGAAATATCCTGCTTATTCCTCACTTCACCCTTACAGAATGCCCAAATTCTAGCCTCAAATCCAAGCAGCCTTCTCTAGCTACACAAAATTTTCACCAGTATCCAAAGGCACTTTGTCTTTTCGTGCTTTTGCAATAATATCTCCTCATTTTGGAATGCCCATTCCCATGTGGTAGGCTCCAGCTCATTCTTCTAATTTCAGTTAAAGTGCAACCTCTTCTGGGAAATTTTCATGACTCCTCCTGGCAGAATTATTAACTTTATTATTGCATTCTTTCCCATTTATTTCAATGTATAATAAATTTTTGTTATATGCAAGTGAGCATGGACATAGAGTAAGAGTGCTGAACTAGGTGATCAAAGAAAAATGTTTGGAAGATGTCAGCTTGAAGCTGGAATTTACTTACCACCCAGTTAGATCTTGTTTAAAGGCCAGCCTAATAGCAATAGGAATAATAATAAATCATAAATAGGATTTATTGAGCACTGTTCTGTACCAATTAACAGGTGAGATGAGAGGTATTCTTCATGTGCAGCTATTGCAGGCACATGAGTGAGGCCAACTGTATTGGTTGGCTAACCTAAAAACCATCCCTAATCCTCCTAACCTTTATATTCTCCTAGCTCTAGAGAAGCACTATTCAATAAAAAAGTAATGCGATTTGTATATATAATTTTAAGCTTTCTAGTAGACACATTAAAAAAGTGAAAAGGAACAGGTAAAATTAATAATATATTTTTTAACCCAACAGATTTAAAATATTATAATTTCAATATGTAATCAATATTTACAAAATTAGGAAGATACTTTACATTTGCTTTTTTACATTAAATCTTTGGACTCCTTTGCATATTATATACTTATAGCACAGAGGCTGTGTTCACACAGGAAATATCACTTATATTTATTTCATAAAATATCCAATTGTTCCAAACAACCTTAAAAATTTTCAAATAACCAAAGTGAGAGCTAAAAAATGTATTGTCCTTTAATATTTGAATCCTATTGACAAAACTTGTCAATGAAATGTTTATGTGTAATACTAGAAACAATTTCTGTGCCTGTTGACATGTGTCGCATAATACAATAATAATATTTTGTGCCATGCAATGATTAAAGTGAAATATAATTCTACCAAAACAATAAAGTTGTAGCTAGTAGAAAATTGCTTTTTACTGTTTCAATTTGATATTTAAATTAAATTAATTAAAATTAAATAAAATTAGCAATTCAGAGCATCACACGCACTCACCACATATCAAGTACTCCATGGTCACATGTAGTTAATGGCTACATTGGACAGTGCAGCTCTACAGGCTGGAAGCCATATACCATGTTTTGAGACTTCCTTTCACGTTAGGGTGGTTGTGTGATGTATTTTTGACCTAAGAAAATGTGTGAGAAAGTTTGGAATGGTCTTCTGACCCTAATTTTCTGACAAAGAGATAATCACAAGAAGAAAATTGGCTAGCACTATTCCTTTCTTCTCCTTCTTGCTTTCAAAGTAAACATGTGATCCCTGGGCTATAGCAGCCACTTTGTCACTATGAGACAACCCACAAGGATAAAAAATAAATTCACTAAGAATGATGAAGTAATAACTTAGAAATATGGATGATAATCAATGGACCAACTCTGAGATTCCCTGCCATTTAATTTCTTCATAAGAAAACCACATCTGTCCTTATACTGTAAGTCATTAATAGATAAAACTTGCAATGGAAAACATTCCTACAATGAGTATGGCACACTAGTAAAGAGACACTAGGCATCAGGAGCAAATAGTGGTGTATATTGAAGAATAATGGTATATGTTGAAGAATAATAGTAAGTTAGCAGAAATGGGGCAGAGCCAGATAATGGAAGGCAAGGCTTCTCAGCTGAGAAATCCAGAGTGATATGCTTTGTCATATAGAACTTATCATATCCTCTCTTTTCTATGGTAGTTTATACATGTCATTTTTTTGGTTATTAAATTATAAGGGCTGGGGATTTCTACAAAGAAAGTTTAGTAAATAGTCATTAGCTGAATGATTAGATACAGTGCCAGGGGGATCGAGACTGGGTTTTAACATAGATCAAATGCTTAACATTAAAGAAACCCCAACAAAAGAAAGCCCTCAGTGAGGAAACCTATTAAGGGTTCCATTATTAGTATGTCAAATAGAAAGTCTTTGGCCTAACTTTTATATCCCATAAACACTTAAAACAAAAAGGACCATATTAAACTGAATTTTGCCTAACTCTTTCTACTTTCAACTTAATTACTAGGTAGCACCTTTATCCTTCCTCTGACATTTGGTTTTTATTGTCATCTCTTTGAACATGTAATACTTAGCCTCATGGTGTCCTTTCTGTTATTCTTCCTAAATAAGCTCCCCTATTTTATCATCTTTATCTCACTCCCACGGTGTGAAACCAGGTCTCCAACTCACTGCTTGAATACTGTGCAAACCCCTACTGGCTGATATGCTACCAGCCTCACCAACTCCAACCTATAATCCAATCAAATTCTTCTGATACTATTTTTCAAAGAACACACATTTTTTTTTTTTACAGATTTTAAAAACATATTCTTTGGAGTCTATTTGGAATAAACTTTTAAATGGAAAAGAAAAAAATAAGATAGTAAGATAATATACTAATCAGATAGAGATATTAACTGTATTTTAGTGTATCTTCTTGAATTTTTTCTATGTAGGTTTAGATCTTGGTAACATAATTGAAATATTTTAAACAAAACTTTGCATTTATCCTTTTTATTTCTCCTCCCATCATAAAACATTTCCTGTGTCATTAAAAGTTCTTAAAAAGCATTAAAAAATAACTGTATGAACCCATCCCATCAGGTGGCCATTCTTGAACTTGTTTAGCCATATTATATCATCACTTCTCTTTTCTGCATCCCCACGGGGACTGAAAACTGTCTTTTGAATTAAATAAAAATTCCCATTCTTGGATCCTGTCAGGTGCTATCATTCTACATCTGCTTCTACCCTCCAGCCGGTGTTTCATATTCTAGCGAAATAAATTGGCTCCCTCCTTCCCATATACAACTTGTCTCTCTCCTGAGCCATCATTCATTTTCTTTCTCTTATATCCCAGGCAAATCACTGCTCTTCTTAAAATTTACCTCGGTGTCATTCCAAAATCTCTCACTACCTCCTTCTTTATATCTCACATATCCTGGTTTATCTAGAGCACATGTTTATGACCTCAGCAGTGTGCTGGTTGTGTTTATGTTTCTAGCACATGTAGATGATCTGATAGGGTGCCAGGGACATGCATGGTGGGCCAAGCAAAGGAGGAGCGAAGCTAGTAGGTCAGGGGCCAGTTCTTCTTGACCCCCCATTGCACTTTATGAGGTTCTGGAAGGGAAGTGTGAGGTAGGACTACTCTCGTGCTCAGAGCTGAGCAGCAGGGAGTGGTTAATGTTGGCCCGACTATGATTAACAAGATAGACTATCAGGCATTTGGAGACCATCTGCATTTCCAGGCTAAATGAAAACATATTTATTTTGGCTGCTGAGTATCTGGAGGATGAGGGATCCTCTGAGCATATGGGAGGCTTACCCTCCTTTTGGAAAAAATGATCTCAATTAAATCCAATATCTGCTTTAGATTAGCCAGTATGTTAAGCATAAACTTGTGCACTAACTTAAGGACCCCATGAAGTTCCCTACTTTTGCATCTAATGTTTCTTTATCTTATATGGCTATTCTTTTATAATTGAAAATTGTGAGCATCTGGTTACAGGTTGAATGTGAAATGCAAAACAGTCTCTGGCCTCCTCCTCCTCAGCCTTGTCAGGCTATCACTTGGCAGCTTGCCCCACACAGCCAGGATGCCAGCAGGCTGAAGTGGCCAGGCCAGACCAGTACTGAGCACCACTCAGTGGAACAGAGCTTGTGCTAACAAGACCCTAAAGGAGCCCACTGGTCTCCTGATTGTGGGTGATCATTATGACTTTTTGAATTCAGTGCAGTGATACAACTACAATGGATTAAATGCCTTTCAAAAAGCTGCCCTTTAAAATTGGTAATTCTTTATCCCTATTAATGTAGAACAAACTTCTGGTTACTAAAAACATGACTTTCCCAGTTTATGGCAAAAGAAAGTTACAGGCAAACTGGGCTTTGTGCTTGTTAGCCACTTGAACAAAAGACTGGATGGGAATTAGCAGCTTTAAGATGTATCCATAAAGTTTAATTGGTCAAGACTTCTTTCCTAGTAGCCCACTTCTCTAAATATTTCTGGCATTACCAGATGGCAGTGCATTTCTCATTTCCAGAATAGATTATGAGTTACTCAGCTGCTTCTGTAGGTAAGCAGGAATGTTATACCTTCAGTATGCGCAAGTCTTGAAGGCTTCTCTATTCTCTGAAGGGAGGGCTAAGAAGGGCTACATATTAAATAGCATGACACAGACACATCTTTGGCAAGTAAAGAATTTTGGACAAGTAATTATCAACTTTCCAAAAATCAAAGCAATGATTTTGTCATCAAGAGACAATAAATAGTGGGTAGCAGAAACAGCTGCCAAATGTGAAATTTTTGAATCATCCTTGACTTCTCCCTTTATCACTGGCATTTAATTGGTTTCCCAAACCTTTTGATTTCCTCTCATATGGATCTCTTTCCCCCATCTCTTCTTCACTCCTGGCACCACTCTCTTGGTTCAAACCTTCATAATCTCATGCCAAAATGACGGCAGCTCACAGATTCCACATTTTCTCTCTAACTCCATTCTCAACCCTTCCTCATGCTTGTCAGGAGTATCCTTCTAAAATAAACCTGATAGTTTTTCTCTGACACTTAAGCACTTTCAGAGGCTCCTCAGTGTTTATGCTTATACCATCATTTCCAAGCCTTATGGATTTAGCAACTGGGCCCCAACTGAAGTCTCTTCTGCCACTCCCCCCACAGAGTACGTTTTATATTCTGACTGTGTCCCACAGTCAAGTGCTTCAAGTCCTCTCGATGTTTCACATATCATGCTTTCTCGTGCCTCTCTTCTTTTTGCCCACACTATTCCCTATTTCTCAAATGTTCTTCTCCACCACTACTGTGGGATTTATTTCAAGAGGCAGCTGAGATGCTGCTGTCCCTGAAGTCCACCCTAACACTTCCAGGCAGAATGTTCCTCCCTCTTTTCCATGGCACAGCACTTTCCACATGCTTCCCTCATTACTGCTGCATTACACGGTAAGGGCTCCTTTACTTTTATCCACCTCTTTGACTTCTGTGAACTCCTTGACCTCAGGACTTTGTACTCCAGGAACTAGCATATGTGTATAGTGTTCATTCATGTTTGCTGAATACATAATTATGATAGTGGAGGAAGTTATGATGATAAACAATTTTGTGTGATAGTAAGACCAGCTTGCTTGTTTCCTTCCTTCCGACCAACAAACACTGTACCAGAACTCTTTTGGACTTTCTGGAAGAACAGAGAGCAATGGTTCCTTAGTTAAAAATAAAAGATAAGAGATTGGTATACCCAAAATGATGGTGTGAGGAGCTCAGAGGGTCCTCTCACCAGGAAAACAACCATAGCTAGTGAAAAATCATTAAAAAAAAAAAACAAAAAACGCAACCAAAAAAAAAAAACAAACCCACAACTATTTTAAGTTCCTGGAAGTTATCCTAAGGGCACATAGCAAATGGAGAAGTATTAATTTGAAAATATCCACTAAATCTTGGTAAGAACATCAAAAGTTTGTGGCATTAGAGCCATGACTCCCTTCCCTCCCATCATTCACCTCAGGGTGAGGAAATTGTATACTGGGTGAGTTCAGATTAGAACACAAGGCTCCCTCTCCCCATATCTCGCAGTCTGGTATTATGGTATCTCCCTAGGAGAAGAAGGCTACCACAATTTCTCATGATCCCCAGCTCTGTGTTGCAGAAGCTTTATTCTAGGTAAGAGCAGGTGAGATGTCTGGGCTCCCTTCTTCTCCCTATCCCCCATTTGTAAGACAGAAGCTCTATCCCAAGAGTAGTGGGCCAAGACTACTGGGTTCTGATCATCTCTTCCTCAGTTGTTCATAAAAAGATGGTTACATACTGGAAGAGGCAAGGTGCTGAGGGAAAAGGACACAGCTCCTGGCCAGCACCTCTCTCATAAACTAGGAATGACGTTGCTTCAAGAGAAACAGACCACTGTCCCCACCCTCCACTCCAGAGCAGTGGTTCAGAGGCTTGACTCATGGGAAGAGGCAGGTATAACACCAGAGAGCTTCACAGCTCTCCCAGGGAAATGCCTTAATTATAAAGAAAGCATGGAGATGTTCAAGTCTAAAGGTTCTATGGAAACAATGGAGATTTGGGTGGCAAGTAATTAAAAGTAAACTGGTAGCTCCCTGAAGGCAACAAACTAAATATACTTAAGTTTAACAGAGATGAGACAAGTTTTACATAGAGAATAAGGGAAAGACACTGTTAATAAGAGCCTTTCTGGGGTAGAACAATCCTTGAAGACTGACCTTAAAGACTACTGCAAAGGGGCTGGATTTAATTGTATCAAAATCTGGAGCAATTTATGCCCAAGTATCTCTGAAAACAATGGAGAAACCAGTTGTCAATTAGTGGAGGCTAACAGGTAGGTGTGATATCAACAGTGACAGACAGCCCAACAGAGAAATCAGGAAAAGAGGCTATTAAAGAGAGGCCTGCTAAAACCACTGAGATAATCCAGCCAAATCACAAAACAAATAAACAAATGACTATGCCCTGGGGGATGCGGAGGGATCACTATCTAGACTTGCTACAATATGATCTAAAATGTCAAATTTTCAACGAAGAATTATGAAAAATGCAAAGAAATAAGAAAGTGTGAAAAAATACACAAGAAAAAAGTAGGCAACAGAAATTGCCTATTAGCGGTTTCATATGTCAGCTTAGCTGATGAAGACTTCAAACTAGTTATAAAGAACCAAAGGAAACCATACTTTATTAAAGGAAGGTGTGCTGCGTGCCTTATGAAATACAGATTATCAATAAAATGATAGATATTATTATTATTATTTTTAATTTATTTTTTATTTTCAGCATAACAGTATTCATTGTTTTTGCACCACACACAGTGCTCCATGAAATCCATGCCCTCTATAATACCCACCACCTGGTACCCTGACCTCCCACTCCCTGCCCCTTCAAAACCCACAGATTGTTTTTCAGAGTCCATAGTCTCTCATGGTTCTCCTCCCCTTCCAATTTCCCCCAACTCCCTTCTCCTAACTCCCCATGTCCTCCATGCTATTTGTTATGCTCCACAAATAAGTGAAGCCATATGGTAATTGACTCTCTCTGCTTGACTTATTTCACTCAGCATAATCTCTTCCAGTCCCGTCCATGTTGCTACAAAAGTTGGGTATTCATCCTTTCTGATGGAGGCATAATACTCCATAGTGTATATGGACCACATCTTCCTTATCCATTCATCCGTTGAAGGGTATCTTGGTTCTTTCCACAGTTTGGCAACCGTGGCCATTGCTGCTATATACATTGGGGTACAGATGGCCCTTCTTTTCACTACATCTGTATCTTTGGGGTAAATACCCAGGAGTATAATGGCAGGGTCATAGGGAAGTTCTATTTTTTAATTTCTTGAGGAATCTCCACAGTGTTCTCCAAAGAGGCTGCACCAACTTGCATTCCCACCAACAGTGTAAGAGGGTTCCCCTTTCTCCACATCCCCTCGAACACATGTTGTTTCCTGTCTTGCTAATTTTGGCCATTTTAACTGGTGTAAGGTGATATCTCAATGTAGTTTTAATTTGAATCTCCCTGATGGCTAGATATTATTAAAATAAAAACCAAGATGGAAAGTCTGACATTGAAAAGCACACTACTCAAAATGAAACTTTTACTGGAGTGTCTCAATAGTAGATTTGAACCAGCGTTAGAAAGAATTAATGGATTTCAAGAAGGATCATTAGAGATTATGCAATCTGAAGAACAGAAAGAAAAAAGAATAAATTAAAAAATAATAAAGCCCCAGAGGAATATGGACATGATTAGCACATCAACATACAAGTAATGGAAATACTAGGAGAGGAGAGTGAGAAGAGCAGAAAAAAAAAAAAAATCCAAAGAAATAATGCTGAAAACTCCCTGATTTGATTAAAAAAAATAAAAAAGATTAACCTACACATCCAGGAAGCTCAATGATTTTAAGTAGGATAAATACAAAGAGCTCCCTACCCAGGCACATCATAGTTAAAATGCTGACAGCTGAAGATAGAGAAAAATTTGAGAGCAGTAAGAAAAAAATAACTTGTCATGGACAAGGGAACCTCAGCAAGATTAAGAACTGCCTTCTCCTTAGAAATGATGGTGGCCAGAAGGCAATGGGATGACATATTCAAAGTCCTAAAAGGGGAAAGAAACCCAACTACCTGTCAATAAGAACTTATATCCAGCAGAACTATTTTTTAAAATTAAGATGAAATAAAGACATTCTTAAATAAAAATGGACAGAATTCATTGCTAGCAGATCTGCTTTACAAGAAATACTAAAGGAATTTCTTCAGGCTGAACACAAGTGGCTCCAGACATTAATTCAATCCACAAGAGAAAACACAGAGCATTAGTTAAGGTAATTATGTAGGTATTTGTAAAAGACAGTATATTGCATATTTCTTCTTTTAACAGATTTAAAAAGTAATATCACAAGACAATAGGAAGGTAGTTGTAGTATGTGGCATATAACACACAAAGATTTAATATGGTTGACAATAACAGCACAGAAGAGGTGGGGGAACAAAGCTGTATTGGTGTAAGGAAATTACTAGGTTACCCAGGTGGTAACTAGAATCCACTGGAATAAATAAGAGGCCCAGAAATGGTAAATCAAAAAAATAACATATTCTGTAAGTATATAATTGCTCTCCTTCTCTCAGCTTCTTTAAAATGCACAATTATATAAAGGAATAATTATAACAATGTATGATATGTTTGTAACACACAGAGATGTAATATGTGTATTAACAATAGTGAAAAAAAGGAAAGATGGTGTAGATTTATATAAGATTCATTTTTATATCTCACTGGAATTAATTAGTATTAATTAGGTTAATTAGTATTGATTAGAATTAATTAGCATTAATCTGAACTAGATTCTGATATAGTTAAAATGTACATATAGGTACGTGCATATACACATATATAACTATATATATAACCATATAACTATATAATATGTAGTTTATATATATTATATATATAACATATATATTATATAGTATGTGAACTATATAATATATAGTGACTCATTCATTCTATAACTGGAAACCTGCACACTCCCCTTCACCTATTTTGTCCTTCCCCCAATACCAGGCAAACATCAGTCTGTTCTCTGCACTTACGGGTCTGTTTCTCATTTTTAAAATTTTTTCCTTGGTTTGTTTGTTGGTTCATTTGCTTTGCTTTTTAGATTCCACATATAAATGAAATCATATGGCATTGTCTTCTTCTGTCTGACTTATTTCACTTAGCGTAATACTGGGCCTCTAGGCCCATCTATACTGTTGTGAATAGCAAGATCTCATTCTTTTAAAAAAAATGGCTGAGTAATATTCCTTTATATATATCTTTATCCATTCATCTATAAATGAACACTTATGTGGCTTCCATGACTTGGCTATTGTAAATAATGCTACAATAAACATAAGGGTGCACACATCTTTTGAATTCCTGCTTTTGTTTCCTTTGAGAAAATACTTAGTAGTGGAATTATTGGATCATATGGTATTTCTATTTTAAAATATTTGAGGAACCTCCACACTATTTTCCACAGTGGCTGTACCAATTTCATTCCACCAAAAATGCACAAGTGTTCCTTTTGCTCCACATCCCCAACACTTATTTCTTGTCTTTGCTCTAGCCATTCTGACAGGCGTGAGATGGTATCTCATTGCGGTTTTGATTTGCATTTCCCTGATGATTAGTGATACTGAACATCTTTTCAAATGTTGGCCATGTGTATGTCTTCTTTAGAAGAATGTCTCTTCAGGTACTCTATCCATTTTAATCAGATGATGATGATGATGATGATGATGATGATGATGGTTTTGGTGTTGAGTTATAGAAATTCTTTATATATTTTTACTATTAACCCCTTATCTAAGGTCATTTATAAATATTTTCTCCCATTCAGTGGGTTGCCTTTTCATTTTGTTGATAATTTCTTTCACTGTGTAAAAGCTTTTGATTTTGGCATAGTCTCAATAGTTTATTTTTGCTTTTGTTTCTCTTGCCTGAGAAAACATATTCAGAAGAATGTTGCTAAGGCTGATGTAAAAGAATTTACTTTCCATGTTTTCTTCTAGGAATTTTTATGGTTTCAGGTATCATATTTATTTATTCATTCATTTATTTATTTTCAGCATAACAGTATCATTATTTTTTCACCACACCCAGTGCTCCATGCAATCTGTGCCCTCTATAATACCTACCACCTGGTACCCCAACCTCCCATACCCCCGCCACTTCAAACCCCTCAGATTGTTTTTCAGAGTCCATAGTCTCTCATGATTCACCTCCCCTTCCAATTTACCCCAACCCCCTTCTCTCTATCTCCCCATGTCCTCCATGCTATTTGTTATGCTCCAAAAATAAGTGAAACCATATGATAATTGACTCTTTCTGCTTGACTTATTTCACTCAGCATAATCTCCTCCAGTCCCATCCATGTTGCTACAAAAGTTGGGTATTCGTCCTTTCTGATGGAGGCATAATACTCCATAGTGTATATGGACCACATCTTCCTTATCCATTCATCCGTTGAAGGGCATCTTGGTTCTTTCCACAGTTTGGTGACCGTGGCCATTGCTGCTATAAACATTGGGGTACAGATGGCCCTTCTTTTCACTACATCTGTATCTTTGGGGTAAATACCCAGGAGTGCAATGGCAGGGTCATAGGGAAGTTCTATTTTTTAATTTCTTGAGGAATCTCCACAGTGTTCTCCAAAGAGGCTGCACCAACTTGCATTCCCACCAACAGTGTAAGAGGGTTCCCCTTTCTCCACATCCTCTCTAACACATGTTGTTTCCTGTCTTGCTAATTTTGGCCATTCAAACTGGTGTAAGATGCTGGTTTTTTAAAAAAATCAATAAGATCGATAAACCATTGGCGACACTAATCCAAAAGAAAAGAGAGAAAGCTCAAATACATAAAATTATGAATGAAAAGGTAGAGATCACAACAAACACCAAGGAAGTAGAAACAATCATCAGAAGTTATTATCAACAGTTATATGCCAATAAGCTAAGCAACTTAGATGAAATGGATGCATACCTGGAAAACTATAAACTCCCAAAATTTAATCAGGAAGAAATTGACAACCTGAATAGACCAATATCTAGTAACGAGATTGAAGCGGTGATCAAAAACCTCCCAAAAAACAAGAGCCCAGGACCTAATGGATTCCCCGGAGAATTCTACCAAACTTTCAAAGAAGAAATAACACCTATTCTCCTGAAGCTGTTTCAAAAAATTGAAGCAGAAGGAAAACTTCCTGACTCTTTCTACGAAGCCAGGATTACCCTGATCCCCAAACCAGGCAAAGACCCTACCAAAAAGGAGAATTTCAGACCAATATCACTCATGAATATGGATGCTAAGATTCTCAACAAGATCGTAGCAAACAGGATCCAACAGCACATTAAAAAGATTATCCACCATGACCAGGTGGGATTCATCCCTGGGCTACAAGATGGTTCAACATTCGCAAATCAATCAATGTGATAGAACAAATTAATAAGAGAAGAGAGAAGAACCACATGGTCCTCTCAATTGATGCAGAAAAAGCATTTGACAAAATCCAGCATCCGTTCCTGATTAAAATGCTTCAAAGTATAGGGATAGAGGGAACATTCCTGAACTTCATAAAATCTATCTATGAAAAACCCACAGCAAATATCATCCTCAATGGGAAAAAGCTTGCGTCCTTCCCGTTGAGATCGGGAACACGACAAGGATGCCCACTCTCACCACTCTTGTTCAACATAGTACTAGAAGTCCTAGCAATAGCAATCAGACAACAAAGGGAAATAAAAGGTATCCAATTTGGTAATGAAGAAGTCAAACTCGCTCTTTTTGCAGATGACATATGATTCTTTATATGGAAAACCCAAAAGACTCCACCCCCAACTAAGAGAACTCATACAGCAATTCAGCAACGTGGCAGGATACAAAGACAATGTACAGAAATCAGTGGCTTTCTTATACACTAACAATGAAAATACAGAAAGGGAAATTAGAGAATCGATTACATTTACTATAGCACCAAGAACTGTAAAATACCTGGGAATAAACCTAACCAAAGAGGTAAAGGATCTGTCCTTGAGGAACTACAGAACACTCATGAAAGAAATTGAAGAAGACACAAAAAGATGGAAGACCATTCCATGCTCTTGGATTGGAAGAATAAACATTGTTAAAATGTCTATACTGCCTAGAGCAATCTATACTTTTAATGCTGTTCCGATCAAAATTCCACCGGTATTCTTCAAAGAGCTGGAACAAATAATCCTAAAATTTGTATGGAATCAGAAGAGACTCCGAATCGCTAAGGAAATGTTGAAAAACAAAAATAAAACTGGGGCATCACGTTACCTGATTTCAAGCTTTACTACAAAGCTGTGATCATCAAGACAGCATGTTACTGGCATAAAAACAGACACATAGACCAGTGGAACAGAGTAGAGAGCCCAGATATGGACCCTCAACTCTATGGTCAAATAATCTTCAACAAAACAGGAAAAAATATACAGTGGAAAAAAGACAGTCTCTTCAATAAATGGCGCTGGGAAAACTGGGCAGCTATATGTAGAAGAATGAAACTCGACCATTCTCTTACACCGTGCACAAAGATAAACTCAAAATGGATAAAAGACGTCAGTGTGAGACAGGAATCCATCAGAATCCTAGAGGAGAACATAGGCAGTAATCTCTTCGATATCAGCCACAGCAACTTCTTTCAAGATATGTCTCCAAAGGCAAAGGAAACAAAAGCGAAGATGAACTTTTGGGATTTCATCAGGTATCATATTTAAGTCTTTAATCCATTTTGAGTTTATTTTTCTGTAAGACGTGGATCTATCTTTTTTTTCTTTTAGTAAGTTTTAGGTCCAACAAGGGGTCTGAACTCGTGACCCTGAGATCAAGAGTCACATGCTCTTCTGACTGAGCTAGCCAGGTGTATATTTTAAACCCAAGCATACTGAGAAAATAACTAAAAAAAAAAGTAAATTAATATAGGAATTAAAATGCTACACTAGAAAATACTCAATGCAAAATAAAGCAGTTAAGGAGGAAGAGAGGAACAATAAAGATAAATAACAAAAAGTGCAATGGAAGATACAGATCCAACTATAATAATAGCATTAAATGTGAATGAATAAAATAATCCAATGAAAAAGCCAAGATTACCAGATGGATTAAAACATGACCCAGTTATATTCCATAGGAGGCAAAATTCATATGCAAAGATACAAATATGTTGAAAGTAAAAGAGTGGAAAAGATATATCACACAAACAGCACTCATAAGAAAGCTAAAGGAATGATAAAGGAATGATACTAATGTGAGATAAAACAGACTTTAAAAACCAAAAAATTTGTTACTAGAGATAAAGAGGAACACTCTATAATGATAACAGGATTAATCCAGCAGGAAGATATAACAGTTACATGTGTACGGCTAACACAGAATCCCAAGAAAGATGAAGCAAACTGACAGAATTGAAGGGAGAAAAAAATGACAATAAATATAAAATAAGATAAAAACAGAGAGGGAGGCAAACCATAAGAGACTCTTAATTATAGGGAACAAACTGAGGGTTGCTGGAGGGAAGGTGAGTGGAGGGATGGGGTAACTGGGTGATGGGCATTAAGGAGGGCACTTGACATAATGAACTTTGGGTGTTCTATGCAACTGATGAGTCACTAAATTCAGTCAGTAATGACCTGAAACTAATAACACATGACATGTTAAATAAATTGAATTTGAATAAAAAATTAACAATAATATTTGAAGATTTCAATACCCTACATTCAATAATGGGTGGAATAAGAAAGGAAAAGATCAACAAAGATATAGAAGACTTGAACTACACTAACAAACCAACTAGACTGAACAGACATCTATAGAATACTCTATCCAACAACAGCAAGATACATGATCTTCTCAAGTGCACATGCAATATTCTCTATGATATACCATAAAACAAGCCTCCATAAACTTAAAACTTCTTCAACGATAGATCAGTGGCAGAGACGGACAAAAGGGATCACAGAACAAAGTATAGGGAAGGACTAGGAGTTGGCATAGTAGGGCCAATGGAGGAGAAGGTAAGGAGGTAGAGGAGGGAGCTTCAGAGTTTGAGGTTCAAAATTCAGAGGTCTAAGAGCAATTTGGTATGGATGAAAGATCAATGCATTAATAGCAGCTTTCAGTCTGAGAAGTGGCTGAGCTGTACAATGTGGCTCAATACCACCCAAACACCTGTCTGGAAGTTCCTGCCAATAACACAAGAGGTCACAGACTTCCCTGTAGGAGCATCTGGATTGGTCACAGCAGAGCATCCAATGGTGTGCCCTAATGAACTTGTCTCTAAGCACTGCAAACTGGAATCCAGTAGATGACTGGAGATTATCTAAGGATGATACCTGTGATACCAAGTGTATGATCAGGAGGGATCTCCTTTCTTTCTTCCCATATGATGTGGAAGATGGTGTACATTCACACAGTTAGGTTTAGAAAACAACATATTTTGGGGGAAGGAAAGAAGAGTAATATATCACTTTTTTCACCTACATAGGTAACCATTTATTGACAGATGTTCCCACTATTCCTATAAGTGAAACACTTGGTGAGAAGCATGAAGTCTGCTCATAAGTACCCTTCCCAGCACGCACATGTGCTTCCAAGGAAGCAACAGGCACTTACTGCCCATATTCCCCTGTATACTGCCCTTTTTTAACAGGGGCTCATTTAAAATCATACTGCTTTAAAATGATCAGATTTTTCCTTTAATGGAACACCACAGAGCTCTTTTTCCCCTTGACCTTTTAATTCATGTTGAATAATAAAACTTAACATTGAGCTGTGATTTGATATTACGGCGCCAGGGATGCCAAAGCTAAGACCTTGAGTTTGCCAGAAGATTGCAATTCTTGGTCTCGCAAGATTTCAGGATGCAATCTGGAAGTATTTTAAATGCCAAAAGAAATGTGACACCCCTCTCTTCTGTTTTCATTTCCTTTTCTCCTGTTCTTCTTTTCCCTTGGTATCTTTTATAGTCTCCATGTTTCCTCCTTGAAGTAGTCTCTCCTACCCATGGACCAACCTCTTCTTAAGGAAGGCTCTGCTGTGTGCATTTGCCACCCATCTATTTTTGCTTCCCTCTCTCTGACTGTCTGATCTTCCTTTCCCTTATGTCTCTGTGGCCCACACCCAGCCATCCTATTGCCTTCTTGCCTAGCGATGAGATTGGGCACTCCATATCTTAGGTTTTACTTAACTGTGGTTGTTTTTAGGTCATCTATTCATGAAGCCACATGTATTCAGCAAATGTGTACCTGTGATGGCTGCAGGCTATCTAGAGGCCCTCAGGTGTCCTGATCCTGAATGTCTTCAGGAGAGAGTGAGAGTAATAAACATTCTCTCCCAGCACATCTGGAGACCAGCTCAAGGCAGAAAAGATATAAGTCATTCAAATCATTGTATTTTTCCTAATGGAACTACTTTATCTTTAGGAAAACTAGGTTCTCCAATAATGTGTTTTGGTCTTGATAGGGTTATTTGCTGAGAATCTAAATTGAGTGGATATACATATGGCCTTTTCAAGGAATGAACAAACATGAAGAAACTCATAGAAAGTGGAGTAAATTGTAAATATATTGCCCTGTACTTATTCCACTTAAAAAATTTTTTTTATTTGTTTTCAGCATAACAGTATTCATTGTTTTTGTACCACACCCAGTGCTCCATGCAATCTGTGCCCTCCACCTGGTACCCCAACCTCCTACCCCCTGCCCCTTCAAAACCCTCAGATTGTTTTTCAGAGTCCATAGTGGTTCACCTCCCCTTCCAATTTCCCCCAACTCCCTTCTCTATTCCACTTTTTAATGAAGTCATTGATATTGTTGACACACCAAGGAATTCCAACTGTACCACAAAGCCAAGGAATCCTAACACATATGACACTTAGAATTTATGCCTGACAACACTGTGTACTAATACAAGCAACAATAAGTCCCTCCTTGGACCTCACTTCTCTAATCTACTAACTTGAGTCTTCTTGCCCTTCAGAAGCAAACTTCTGAAAGAGCTGTCAGTGTTCCCTAGCTCGATTTCTTCAACTATTCTTCACACCTCATTTCACTGCAGTCTGGTTTCTATATTCAGCACCTCACTGAAACTGCTCTTTTGAGGTCACCCACCACCTCCTTATTGCCACACCCAATAGTCTTCTTTTTTTTTAATTAAATAGAATTTAGTTTTTAGAGCATTTTTAGTTTTCACAGCAAAACTGAACAGAAGGTGTAGTAGAGATATTTTTCAAATATCCCTGTCCCCACACATGTACAGATTCCCATATTATCAACAGCTCCCACTAGATGGTACATTGGTTATAGGTAATGAACCTATGTGGACATATCACGATCATCCAAAATCCTTTAGTTTACCTTGGGCTTTGCTCTTGGTGTTATATATTCTATGGATTTGGACAAGTGTGTAATGGCATACATACACCATTATAGTATCATGTACAGTAGTTTCATTATCCCCCAAATCATCCATGTTCTCCTTATTTATACCACTCTCCACCCAACCTCTGGTAACCATTGATCTTTTACTGTCTCCAAAGTTTTTCCTTTTCCAGAATATCATATAGTTGGAATTATACAGTATGTAACCTTTTCAGATTGGCTTCTTTCATTTAGTAATATGCATTAGTAATATGCATATTACTAAGTGAAAGAAGCCAATCTGAAAAGGTTATTACTAATATGCACTTAAGGTTTCTCCTTGTATTTTCATAGCTTGATAGTTCATTTCATATTAGCACTACATAATATTCCAAACTGGAATAGAATATAAACTGGACATACCCCAGTTTATTTATCCATTCACCAATTGAAGGACATCTTGGTTGCTTCCAAGTTTTGGCAAATTGTAAATAAAACTGCTATAAACATCCATGTGTAGGTTTTTGTGTGGACATAAGTTTTCAACTCTTTTGGGTAAATACTAAGGAGCACAATTGCTGGGTTGTATGCCAAGACAATATTTAGTTTTGTAAGAAACTGCCAAACTGTCTTCCAAGGTGGCTGTACTATTTTGCATTCCCACCAGCAATGAATAAGAGTTCCTGGTGCTCCACATGATCCCCAGTATTTAGTGTTGTCAGTGTTCTGGATTTTGGTCATTCCAATAGGCACATAGTGAAATTTCATTGTTCTAATTTGCATTTCCCTAATGACATATGATGCAGAGCAGCTCTCATATACTTATTTGTCATACATGTATGTCACATGTGTATTTGTATATCTTCTTTGGTGAGGTGTCTATTAAAGTCTTTGGCTCATTTTTTAAATTGGATTATTTGTTTTCTTTGTTAATTTTAAGTGCTCTTTGTATGTTTTGGCTAACAGTCCTATATCAAATGTGTCTTTTACAAATATTTTCTCCCAGTTTGTGGCTTAAAAAAAAGAAAAAGACTTTACTTATTTATTTTAGAGAAAGAGAGAGAGAGAGAGAGAGAGAACAAGTCGGGGGAGGGGTTCAGAGGGGGAGGGAGAGAGAGAATCTTAAGCAGACCCCATGCTGAGCATGAAGCCCAAAGCAGAGGTCAATCCCATGACCCTGAGATCATGACCTGAGCTGGAATCAAGAGTTGGCCGCTTAACTAACTGAGCCACCCAGGTGCCCCACCAGTTTGTGGCTTTTAAAAATTCTCTTGGTATCTTTCTGAAAGCAGTTTTTATGTTTAAAAGTCCAGTTTACTACTTCTTACATAGATTATTCTTTTGATGTTATATCTAAAAATCATCACCAAAATCTAGTCATTCAGATTTGCTCCATGTTATCTTCTAGGAGTTTATAGTGTTTTTTTGCTTTCTTTGTTTGTTTTTTATTATGTTCATTTGGCCACTGTATAATACATCATTAGTTTTTGATATAGTGTTCATTGATTCTTACTGGTGTATAACACCAAGTTGTCATCACAACACATGCCCTCCTTAATACCTATCACCCTGTTACCTTATCTCCCCAACCCCTTCCCTCTAAAACCCTCAGATTGTTTCTCAGAGTCTATAGTCTCTCAAGATTTGCCTCCCCTTCTGATTTCTCCCCCTTCAGTTTTCTCTCTTCCCCTATGGTCCTCCAAGCTATTGTTCATTTCCATGCATGAGTGAAATCATATGATAATTGTCTTTCTCTGCTTGATGTATTTCACTTAGCATAATGCCCTCCAGTTTCATCCATATTGATGCATATGTTGGGTATTCACACTTTCTGATGGCTGAATGAATGATATTCCATTGTATATATGTACCACAAATTCCTTATCCATTCATCTGTTGAAGGGAATCTCAGCTCCTTCCACAGTTTGTTTGTCTTACATTTAAATCTGTGATCCATCTTGAGTTATTTCATATGAAAGATGTATGGCCTAGAGTCACTTTTTCACATGTATATGTCCAATTGTTCTAGCACCATGGCAGCAGCATGTTGAAAAGACTATCTTTTTTCTCAATGCAGTATCTTTGTTCCTTTGTCAAACATCAGTTGACTATATCTAAGTGGGTTTATTTCTGGATTCTCTGTTCTTTTCCATTTATCTGTCTATTATTTTGCTAATACCACACTGTGGTATTACCACACCATCTTCATTATTATAGCTTTATAGTAGGTCTTGATATTGGGTAGTGTCAGTCTTCCAAATTTGTTCTTCTCCTTCAATATTATGTTGGCTGTTTTGGGTCTTTTACCTCTCCATATAAATTTTGAATTTGTTTATCCATAGCCACAAAATCCAATTTTGGGATTTTGATTGGGATTGCATTGAATCTATAGATCAAGTTTGGAATAAATGACAATTAGACAACATTGAGTACTCCTAACCATGAACATAGAATATCTCTCCATTTATTAGTTTATTGATTTCTTTCACTGGAATTTTATATAAATTTGGCATTTATTTTTTATTTTATATAAAATAAAATTTTATATTTTATTAGATATATAACTAAGTATTTCTCTTTGGCTGTTAATGTAAGTGGTATTGCATTCTTTTTATTTTATTTTATTTTTATTTTTTATAAACATATAATGTATTTTTATCCCCAGGGGTACAGGTCTGTGAATCACCAGGTTTACACACTTCACAGCACTCACCATAGCACATACCTTCCCCAATGTCCATAACCCCACCCCCCTCTCCCAAACCCCTGCCCCCAGCAACCCTGTTTGTTTTGTGAGATTAAGAGTCACTTATGGTTTGTCTCCCTCCCAATCCCATCTTGCTTCATTCATTCTTCTCCTACCCCCTTAACCCCCCATGTTGTATCTCCACTTCCTCATATCAGGGAGATCATATGATAGTTGTTTTTCTCTGATTGACCTATTTTGCTAAGCATGATACCCTATAGTTCCATCCATGTCGTCACAAATGGCAAGATTTCATTTCTTTTGATGGCTGCATAGTATTTCACTGTGTATATATACCACATCTTCTTTATCCATTCATCTGTTGATGGACATCTAGGTTCTTTCCATAGTTTAGCTATTGTAGACATTGCTGCTATAAACATTTGGGTGCAAGTGACCCTTCAGATCACTACGTTTGTATCTTTAGGGTAAATACCCAGTAGTGCAATTGCTGGGTCTTAGGGTAGTTCTATTTTCAACATTTTGAGGAACCTCCATGCTGTTTTCCAGAGTGGTTGCACCAGCTTGCATTCCCACCAACAGTGTAGGAGGGTTCCTCTTTCTCCACATCCTCGCCAGCATCTGTCATTTCCTGACTTGTTGATTTTAGCCATTCTGACTGGTGTGAGGTGATATCTCATTGTGGTTTTAATTTGTATTTCCCTGATGCCGAGTGATGTGGAGCACTTTTTCATGTGTCTGTTGGCCATCTGGATATCTTCTTTGCAGAAATGTCTGTTCATGTCCTCTGCCCATTTCTTGATTGGATTATTTGTTCTTTGGGTGTTGAGTTTGCTAAGTTCTTTACAGATTTTGGACACTAGCCCTTTATCTGATATGTCGTTTGCAAATATAAAAAAACTCCCATTTTATCAGTTGTCTTTTGGTTTTGTTAACTGTTTCCTTTGCTTTGCAAAAGATTTTGATCTTAATGAAATCCCAATAGTTCATTTTTGTCCTTGCTTCCCTAGCCTGTGGCGATGTTCCTAGGAAGATGTTGCTGTGGCTGAACTCAAAGAGGTTGCTGGCTGTGTTCTCCTCAAGGATTTTGATGGATTCCTTTCTCACATCGAGGTCCTTCATCCATTTTGAGTCTATTTTCGTGTGTGGTGTAAGGAAATGGTCCAATTTCATTTTTCTGCATGTGGCTATCCAATTTTCCCAACACCATTTATTGAAGAGGCTCTCTTTTTTCCATTGGACATTCTTTCCTGCTTTGTTGAAGATTAGTTGACCATAGAGTTGAAGGACTATATCTGGGCTCTCTATTCTGTTCCATTGATCTATGTGCCAGTACCATGCTGTCTTGATGATGACAGCTTTGTAATAGAGCTTGAAGTCTGGAATTGTGATGTCACCAACTTTGGCTTTCTTTTTCAATATTCCTTTGGTTATTCGAGGTCTTTTCTGGTTCCATATAAATTTTAGGGTTATTTGTTCCATTTCTTTGAAAAAAAAAAGAATGTTATTTTTATAGGAATTGCATTAAATGTGTAGATTGCTTTAGGTAGCATAGACATTTTCACAATATTTGTTCTTCCAATCCAGGAGCATGGAACATTTTTCCATTTCTTTGTGTCTTCCTCAATTTCTTTCATGAGTATTTTATAGTTTTCTGAGTATAGATTCTTAGCCTCTTTGGTTAGGGTTATTCCTAGGTATCTTATAGTTTTGGGTGCAATTGTAAATGGGATTGACTCCTTAATTTCTCTTCCTTCTGTCTTGTTGTTGGTGTATAGAAATGCAACTGATGTCTGTGCATTGATTTTATATCCTGACACTTTACTGAATTCCTGTATAAGTTCTAGCAGTTTTGGAGTGGAGTCTTTTGAGTTTTCCACATACAGTATCATATCATCTGTGAAGAGTGATAGTTTGACTCCTTCTTTGCAGATTTGGATGCCTTTAATTTCCTTTTGTTGTCTGATTGTTGAGGCTAGGACTTCGAGTACTATGTTGAATATCAGTGGTGATAATGGACATCCATGTCGTTTTCCTGACCTTAGCGGAAAAGCTTTCAGTTTTTGTCCATTAAGAATGATATTTGTGGTGGGTTTTTCATAGATGGCTTTGATAATATTGAGGTATGTGCCCTCTATCCCTACACTTTGAAGAGTTTTGATCAGGAAGGGATGCTGCACTTTGTCAAATGCTTTTTCAGCATCTATTGAGAGTATCATATGGTTCTTTTTCTTTCTTTTATTAATGTGTTGTATCACATTGATTGATTTGTGGATGTTGAACCAACCTTGCAGCCCTGGAATAAATTCCACTTGGTCGTGGTGAATAATCCTTTAATGCACTGTTGAATCCTATTGGCTAGTATTTTGGTGAGAATTTTTGCATCTGTGTTCATCAAGGATATTGGTCTGTAGTGCTCTTTTTTGATGGGGTCCTTGTCTGGTTTTGGGATCAAGGTGATGCTGGCCTCATAAACTGAGTTTGGAAGTTTTCCTTCCATTTCTACTTTTTGGAACAGTTTCAGGAGAATAGGAATTAGTTCTTCTTTAGACGTTTGGTAGAATTCCCCTGGAAGCCATCTGGCCCTGGGTTTTTGTTTGGAGATTTTTGATGACTGTTTCAATCTCCTTACTGGTTTTGGGTCTGTTCAGGTTTTCTATTTCTTCCTGGTTCAGTTGTGGTAGTTTATATGTCTCTAGGAATGCATCCATTTCTTCCAGATTGTCAAATTTGTTTGCGTAGAGTTGCTCATAGTATGTTCTTATAATTGTTTGTATTTGGTGTTAGTTGGGATCTCTCCTCTTTCATTCATGATTTCATTTATTTGGGTCCTTTCTCAGATTTTCTTTTTGATAAGTCTGGCCAGGGGTTTATCAATCTTATTAATTCTTTCAAAGAACCAGCTCCTAGTTTCATTGATTTGTTCTATTTTTTTTTTGTTTCTATTTCATTGATTTCTGCTCTGATCTTTATGATTTCTCTTCTCTTGCTGGGCTTAGGGTTTCTTTCTTGTTCTTCCTCCGCTCCTTTAGGTGTAGGGTTAGGTTGTGTACTTGAGACCTTTCTTGTTTCTTGAGAAAGGCTTGTACCGCTATATATTTTCCTCTCAGGACTGCCTTTGCTGTGTCCCATAGATTTTTTTTTTTAAAGATTTTATTTATTTGACAGAGAGAAATCACAAGTAGATGGAGAGGCAGGCAGAGAGAGAGAGAGAGGGAAGCAGGCTCCCTGCCGAGCAGAGAGCTCCATTGTGTCCCACAGATTTTGAACCGTTGTGTTTTCATTATCATTTGTTTCCATGAATTTTTTCAATTTTTCTTTAATTTCCTGGTTGACCCATTCATTCTTTAGAAGGATACTGTTTAGTCTCCATGTATTTGGGTTCTTTCCAAATTTCCTCTTGTGATTGAGTTCTAGCTTCAGAGCATTGTAGTCTGAAAATATGCAGGGAATGATCCCAATCTTTTGATACCGGTTGAGACCTGATTTCCAAATTCTTGAAATTAGGATTTATTTCTTTTATAGGCTGTATAATATTTCATTGTATGTGTATGTCACATTTTCTTTACCCATTTTATGCTGATAGACATTTGAGTTATTTCCATGTCTTGGTTATTATGATGCTACAATAAACATGGGAATGTGGAATGTGGATTTATCTCTGAGATGCTCATTTCAATTCTTTTGGATATATACTCAGGATTGACATTGATGAATCACATGATAATTCTATTTTTAATTTTTGAGACACATCATACTGTTTTCCATAGTGGCTGCACCATTTCACATCCTGCCAATGGTGCACAAGGATTCCAATGTCTCAATCCTTGCTAACATCTGTCATCTTTTGTTTTTTCTGATAATAGCTATTTTAACAGATATGAGATGATACCTCATTGTGGTTTAGATTTGCATTTCTATGATGATTAGTGATATTGAGCACATTTTCATATACCTGTTGGCGATTTGTATGTCTTCCTTGAAGAAATGCCTAACCGAGTCTTCTCCCCGTTTTAAAATCAGGTAATTTATTTATTGCTATTGAGTTACAGAAGCTCCTTATATATTGGCAAATTAATCCCTCCCCCCAATCAAATACATAGTCTGCTAATATGTTTTCCCATTCCACTGGTTGCTTTTCCATTCAGTTGATTATTTTGTTTACCGGACAGATGTTTAATAAAAGGGAACACTTCCAACTCATTTTCTGAAACCAACAGTACTCTGATATGAAAGCCAGTCAAAAGCATTACAAGAAAAGAAAATTACATGAACACAGATGCAAAAATCCTGAACAAAATTCTAGCAAATCCAAATTCAACAGCACATTAAAATGACCACATATCATGAACAAGTGATATTTATTTGTGGGATGCAAGAATGGTTCAAAATGTACAAATAAATAAATGTGATACACCATATTAACAGGATAAAGGATAAAAAAATCATATGATTACTTCAATAGACAAAAAAAAAAAAACCAACAAAATTAAACATGCTTTTATGGTAAAAATGCTCCATAAGCTCCATACAGAATGAATGTATCTCAGCATACTAAAGGTCATGTATGACCCACAGTTAACATCATATTTAATGGTGAAATACTGAAGTCCTTTCCTCTAAGATCAGGAACAAAACAAGGGTGTCCATTCTTGCCATTTTGTTCAACACAGACTGGAAATCCTAGCCAGAGCAATCAGGCAATGAAGAGAAATAAATAAAATCCAAATCAGAAAAAAAAAAGTGAAATTTTCTGTTTGCCGGTCATACGATGTAGAAAAACCTTAAGGATGCCACTAAAAACTATTAAAACTAATGAATTTACAGAAGAATGAAACTTGACCTTTCGCTTACACCATACACAAAGATACACTCTAAATGGATGGAAGACCTCAGTGTGAGACAGGAATCCATCAAAATTCTAGAAGAGAACACAGGCAGTAACCTCTTCAATATTGGCCACAGCAACTTCTTTCAAGACATGTCTCCAAAGACAAGGGAAACAAAAGTGAAAATGAACTTTTGGGACTTCATCAAGATAAAAAGCTTCAACACAACAAAGGAAACAGTTAACAAAACAAAGAGGTAACCCACAGAATGGGAGAAGATATTTGCAAATGGAACTATAGACAAAGGGCTGATATTCAATATCTGTAAAGAACTTCTCAAACTCAACCCCCAAAAAACAAATAAGCCAAAAGATGGGCAGAAGACATGAACAGATACTTCTGCAAAGGAGACATACAAATGGCTAACAGACATATGAAAAAATGTTCATCATCATTATTCATCCGGGAGATTCAAATCAAAACCACATTGAGATACCACCTTACATCAGTTATAATGGCCAAAATTGACAATGCAAGAAACAACAAATGTTGGAGAGGCTGTGGAGAAAAGGGAACTCTCTTACACTGTTGGTGGGAATGCAAGTTGGTGCAGCCCCTTTGGAAAACAGTGTGGAGGTTCCTTAAAAAAATTAAAAATAGAGCTACCTTACGACCCAGCAATTGCACTACTGGGTATTTACCCCAACAATACAAATGTAGTGAAAAGAAGGGACAGATGAACCCCAATATTCAGCAATGTCCACAATAGCCAAACTATTGAGCAGAGATGTCCTCCAACAGACGAATGGATAAAGAAGATGTGGTCCATATATACAATGGAATATTATTCAGCCATCAGAAAGGATGAATCCCCAGCTTTTATGTCAACAAGGATGGGACTGGAGGAGATTATGTTAAGTGAAATAGTTCAAGCAGAGAGAGTCAATTATCATGGTTTCACTTATCTGTGGATCATGAGGAACAGCATGGAGGACATTAGGAGAAGGAAAGGAAAAATGAAGGGGGGGAATCAGAAGAGAGATAAACCATGAGAGACTGGATTCTGAGAAACAAACTGAGGGTTTTAGAGGGGGGGGATGGGTTAACCTGATATGTGTATTAAAGAGGATATGCATTGCATGGAGTACTGCGTGTTATATGCAAAGAATGTATCTTGGAACACTACATCAAAAGCTAATGATGTAATGTATGGTGATTAACGTAGCATAATAAAAAAAAAAAAAGATAAGTGAGAGAATATGTAAGCCTGGAGTCTGGAGTTGCTGGCAGAGATAATTGCCTGAAGCAATAACCATCCATGAACTTTTCATTTATGTGAATCAATAAATTTGTTTTTGTTTTTACTTAAAAAGTAAGAAAAACAAAACCAAAACCAACTAGTGAATGAATTCAGTAAAGTTGTAGGGTAGAAAATCGAACTATAGCAACTAATAACAAACCTACCAAAAAGAAAATTAAGAAAAAACTCATTTTCAATAGAATTAAAAAGAATAAAATACTTAGAAATAAATTTTAACAAGGAGTTGAAATATTTTTACACCAAAAACTACACTACACTGATAAAATGAAAAAAAGAAAAACAAAAAAACAACAGAAACAAATGGAAAGACATCTTCTGTTCATGGATTGGAAATCTTAATATTATTAAAATGTCCATGCTACTCAAAGGAATCTACAGATTCATTGCCATCCCTATAAAAAACAATGACATTTTTTACAGAAGGAATAAAAAAATCCTCAAATTCCCATGGAACCATGAAAGACTCAGAATAGCCAAAGCAATCCTGAGAAAGAAGAACACAGATGGAGGCATTATACTTTCTGATTTCAAAATATATTACAAAGCTACAATAAAAAACAGTATGGTACTGGCACAAGAACAGACATATACACCAATGGAACAAAACAGAGAGACCAGAAATAAACCCATGCATATGCAGACAACTGATCTTTGGGCATCAAGATCACACAATGGGGAAAGAATGAACAGTCTCTTCACTAAAATAGTGTTGGGAAAATTGAGTAACATGCCGAAGAAAGAATCTAAACCCTTATACCATGCATAAAAATTAACTCAAAATGTATTAAAGACTTAAACAGAAGATCTGAAACTATAAAACTTTTGGAGGAAAACAGGGAAAAGCTTCATGACATTGGTCTTGACAATAATTTTATAGATGTGACACTAACAGCACAGGCAACAAAAAAAGCAAAAACAGACAAGTATTAAGGATTTTTGCATCCATTTTATTTTTAATATTTTTATATAAACTTATATTTATTATTCATAATATATAATTATATAACATACAATTATATATACACATATATGAAATTATGTTTATGTATTTCCATATAAAGTTATAATTGGAGTGTAGGAATGCTAGTGTTGAGAAAATAAATTCCAAGATAATGGTTACTAAATAACAGTGAATTCATTTTAGATTTGCTCCTTAAATGGCTATTTGTGCTTTACTTTGGTCTTTGTTAATATTTATTAATGCAATTAATTAATTAATTAATTAAACTTTTTCAGTGTTCTAAGATTCATTGTTTATGCACCACGCCCAGTGCTCCATACAATACGTGCCCTCCTTAATACCCACTACCAGGCTCACCCATCCCCACAAGGCCCCCTCTCCTCCAAAACCCTCAGTTTCTTTCTCAGAGTCTACAGTCTCTCATGCATCCATTTTAATGAGAGATATTGTTCTGTAGTTTTCTTGTAATGCTTTGATCTATTTTTGTTATTAGGGTAATGTTGATTTCACAGAATAAATTAAGAAGCATTTTCTCTGTTTCTACCTTCTGAAAAAAATTGTGGAAAACTGGTCTAATTTCTTCCTTAAATGTTTGATGAAATTCCAGTGAACCCACCTGGGCCCATTGTTTTAGAAGGTTATTAATTATTGATTTCTTTAATAGATATAGGCTTAATCAGATTGTCTATTTCTTCTTCTTAAGTTTTGGCAGGTTGTGTCTTTCAAGGCATTGACACATTTATCTCATCTAGGTTATCAAATTGATGGTCATAGTGTTGTTTGTATTATTCCTTTATTATCCTTTTAATATTCATGGGGTTTGTAATGAGGTCTCCTCTTTCATTTCTGATATTAATAATTCGTCTTTCTTTTTTTCTTAGTTAGCTGGGCTAGAGGCTTATTGATTTTACTGATCTTTTCATAGAAACAGCTTTTGGTTTCATTAGTTTTTTCTATTGATTTCCTATTTTTTGGTTTTATTGATTATTGCTCTAATTTTTATTTCTTTACCTCTGCTTACTTTGGATTTAATTTACTCTTCTTTTTCTAGTTTCCTAATGTAGAAGTTTAGATGACTGATTTTAGATCTTTCTTCTTTTCTAATATTGCATTCAATGCTATACATTTTCTTCTGAGCTCTGCTTTTGCTGTATTCCACACAATTTGATGTTGCATTTTCATTTCATTTACTTCAAAGTATTGTTAATTTTCTCTTCATATTTCTTGTCTGACCCATGTATTATGTAGAAGTGTGCTGTTCAATCTCCCAGTATTTGGGGATTTTCCAGTTACCTTTTTGCTACTGATTTTTAGTTTAATTCAATTGTGGTCTGAGAGCAGACACTGTGTGATTTCTATTCTTTTAAATTTGTTAAGGTATACTTTATAAACCTGAATGTGTCTATCTTGGCATGTGTTCCATGTGAGCTCAAGAAGGGTATGTATTCTGCTGTTTTTGGGTGAAACAGTCTATAGAGGACCATTATATACAGTTGAATTATGGTATTATTGAGTTCAACTATGTCCTTACTGATTTTCTGCCTGCTGGATTTGCCCATTTCTGACAGATGTTGCAGTCTCCAACTACAATAGTGGGTTCATCTATTTTCCTTGCAGTTCTATCAGGTTTTGCCTTAAATACTTTGATGCTGTTGTTATTTGCACACACATTAAGAATGTCTTTGTGTTGAATTTATTCCTTTATCGTTATGTGATGTTCTTTATTTCTGATAACTAATCTTGCTGTGAAGTCAGCTCCAACTGAAATTAATATAACTAGGTTGGTGACTTTTTTTCTCCCAAAACTTTAAAAGTGTCACTATACTCTGTTCTTGCTTGCATGGTTTTGGAAGAGAAATTGAATGTAATTCTTACTTTTCCTCCTCTGTTGGTAAAGTGCTTCCCTCCCACCCCCACCTTCTTTCAGGATTTTGTTTTCTATCTTTGATTATCTGTAGTTTTTAAAGTATATAATTATATGCAGTTTTTCAGTCATTTTCCTAGTTGGAATTCTCTAGACTTCCTGGATCTGTGGTTTGGTGTTTGAAATAAGTTTTAGAGAAATTTTCAGTCATTATTGTTTCAAATATGTCTTCTCTTCCTTTCTCTTTTCTGCTTCTGGTATACTCATTACATCTATGTGACCCCTCCCTTTGTAGTTGTCCCATAGTTCTTGAGTAATCCGTTCTTTTTTTTTTCTTTTTCAGTCTTTTTTCTTTCCAGTTTGAGAGGTTTCTGTTAGGATATCCTCAAGCTCAGAGATTCTTCAGCCATATGTCATCTCCTAATAAAGCCATCAAGAACATTCATTTCTGTTGTGGTGCTTTGGATCTCTAGCATTTTTGAATTCTTTCTTAGAATTTCCATCAATCTGCATACATTGCCCATCTTCTCTTGCATGCTGTCTGCTTTATCCACTTTAGGACCTGGGATATTCATCATTGTTGTTTTAAACTCCTGGTATGATAACTACAACACCCTTGCCATATCAGTGTCTAGTTTTAATGTTTGGTCTATCTCTTTGAGCTGTTTTATGGGTTTTTTTTTTTTTTTTTTGGCCTTTTAGTACATCTTGCAACTTTTTCTTTATGGTCAGACATGATGTATAGAGTAAAAGAAACTGCTATAAATTGGCCTTTAGTAATGTGGTGGTAAGATGCAGGAAGAGGGGAAGCATTCTATACTACTGTGATTATTTCTCAGTCTTTTAATAAGCCTATACTTCTGGCTAATGAGCTTCACACATGCTTCTCAGTCTCTGCCACACCCCATTTGTACTTAGGTGGAACATGATTGCAAGAGTAGCTGGAGTTGGGTATTTCCTCTTCCCTATATAGAAAGCTAGACAGGGGTGCAGGTGGGCATTTACCTTCCTCCAGGCCAGTTAGGGTCTGATAAAAACCCAGCAGGTGAGGCTCATGTTAAAGAGTTTCTCCTAAGAGCAGACCTTGTTAACAAGAACAGAGTGCTCTGGCATATTTAAAAATGTTCCTTTCCCCTTGCCCATGCTAGAAGCATTAGGAGATTTTTCTTCAATATTCACTTTGAGGATATAGTAGAGCTCTTGGAGGTAAAACTCACAAAAGTATGGGGATATCCAACAATTTGTCAATTATGGTTCAGTTTCCCTAACTTGCCACTAGTTTCTGCCCAGATGTATCCATATATGAGTCTCTGTTCCAGTAAATTGTGGTTCTCTGTCTTCACCTGTCTCCAATTTTGAAGTCAGGGCCCTGTGACCTCACTTGTTTTATAAATCTAAAAAGAATTGTTGATTTTTCAGTTTGTCCAGCTTTTTACTTGCTGTTAGGAGAGAGTTATGACTTCTAAGCTTCTCACATGTTGGATCAGAAATCCCCAATAGTGTCTTTGTAGTCCTCATCTGATTTGATACCATGAACTAATCCCAGTTCTGTTCTGTTGGTTCCCAGTACTCCTCATTGCTGGTTGTCCTCCCATTGCCCTATCTACCCCTGTTCAGCTTTCATAGCAGGCTCCTTCTCTACTTAACACTGGCATTGTATTCTTTCTTACCCTCTAGCTAGAAACTTTCCTGTCTCTGTTACTCCTTGTCATGTTCCTGATCTCAAAGGGAAGGCTGTTATGCCTCCATCAGAAAGGAAGAATACCCAACTTTTGCCTCAACATGGACGGGACTGGAGAAGATTATGCTGAGTGAAATAAGTCAAGCAGAGACAGTCAATTATCACATGGTTTCACTTACTTGTGGAGCATAAGGAATAACATGGAGGACATTAGGAGAAGGAAAGGAAAAGTGAATTGGGGGAAATCGGAGGGGGAGACAAACCATGAGAGACTGTGGGAGAGACTCTGAGAAACAAACTGAGGGTTTTGGAGGGACACAGGGTGGGTAGTTAGATATCCACCCTGGTGGTGGATATTAAAGAGGGCATATAATGCATGGAACACTGGGGTATGGTGTTAAACAATGAATCTTGTGACACTGAAAAAGTAAATTAAAACTTTGAATCTCAAGTGGAAAAGAAATATGCATTGTTCACCTGCAAAAAAAATTGTTACTCTTAAAATGACAAATAATGAATGACTCCAAAGATTAATTGTTGGTGTCTTTGCTTATACATTGCTGGGGAACTAAACATAGCCCCATATTGTAAAGAAATGGTTGGTGCCAGTTGCTATAAGAAATCAAGCAGATTTCTAGGACTTTCCCCATAATGCAAAGTAAAAAAATTAATAATAACAATACCTCTCCACCCCCTGCAACATATACATATTCTAATGTGACACTCTAGTTTGAAAAAATGTAGCTGCCTGGGCTTTCTAGGTCTTGCTGAAAAATCAAGCACTCCAGATTTTCTGCTCCTACAGATGAGTCCTGGCCAAGCAGGTCAGTGCAATTCACACTGTCTCTGATAAATCCATCACACTTTTTTTGTTCTAATGTAACTGCAATGCCAATACCACAAGATTCTCCAATAATAAAAATGTTGCATATTTTTCAATCACTTACTGAGCATAAAAATTTCTACTTTCTAGGCATTTGCCTAAAAAGAAAAAAGATAAAATTGATTTTTGTAGAAAAGATTTTGTTAATGTTTCTGTATGTTTGACATGACAAAAACTTTTAAGAGTACTGAAGTTCATATATTTCTCATACACATTCGCCAGTATATTAGATGTACAAGAAGACTTGCTTCATGTTAATTTAGTGGCTTTGAATCCTCTAGACCCACTGCTGCTTACCTGTGGATATTAAGTTTAAGAAGCAGGGCCCTATGTATCAGGAAGGGACTAAATGTTGTACAATATACTTTCCTTACACTGACAGAGCAATGCAATTGATTTTTAGGATGTTTCTCAAAACATAAAATTGGTTAAAATGAAAAAGAAGGAGATAAGCTTCAGTTTTTTGCAAATTTCCCTTATCTGAAAAACTTCATTGACCACTAGTACAGGACAAATGACTCTACTTAATATGAGGCCAAAAACTAAACAGAAATCGGGGTTAAAACACTGGGTATATTTACTTCTAACTTTGACTTTTAGCTTTATTTTCCCTTCTGCTGAAGAGCTTCACTGATTAATTTGGTAACTTGAGTATGGTAGAAAACTCAGGACACATCCTTTTTCAATGAATAATTTTCTTTGTGGAAAATTCATTTGAGTTTTGATACAGGACCAGGATTCTGACCATGACAATATCAATGATTTCTGTTCTTTATTTGGCCTTTGGAAAATCCAATCCTTGGAAATAATAGATGTGTACTTCCAAAGAGCTTTCATATTATTTCTGTGTGACTCTGTAGAAAAGCTTTTATCTGAAAACAGGTAAAGACTGGGGGAAGGAGTCTTTGATAAGGGAATGTTTAAAGGGGCAGTTATTTTTAAAAGTTTGAGATATTTATAAATCTTTGGTTACATGTTAGCCATGGTGTGTGACTAAATACAAAGTAAGCAAAATAATTAATAAATATATAACCTTTTTTTCAGTTAATCTATTTATTCTCAAAGCAAATTTCTTTCTTTGTTAAGAAGTTTCTTTAATTGCAGGCATCTGGTAACTAAAGTAACTGGTACATAGTACTGCTCAATAAATTTTCCTTTACTTGCATGAATGAAGTACATCTTACCAACCTTATATTTCACCACAGAAAGCTAGAGTCTTCAATATTTCCATATTTCCATGTTGATAATCATCAATTACAGAAACTTGATAATAAATGGGCTGGAACTGATAAGTTCCTCCTGTGAAGGTTCTGTGGTCATGTGGAAGAACAAAATAAATCCTTAATGGAACTGTGTGTTGTCACATTGTGGTTTATGAATTGTGACCTAGCAAATTTATCTTTAGGTAAGTGGCAAATCTTCAAAAGTGATTCCAATTCTCAAAAGACTCCACCCCAAACTACTAGAACTCATACAGCAATTAAGTAATGAGGCAGGATACAAAATCAAAGTACAGAAATCAGTTGCTTTCTTATACACTAACACTGAAAATATAGAAAGGGAAATTAGGAATTGATTCCATTTACTACAGCACCAAGAACCAAAGGTACCTGGGAATAACCCTAACGAAAGAGGTAAAGGATCTGTACTCAAGGAATTACAGAACACTCATGAAAGAAATTGAAGAAGACACAAAAAGATGGAAAAGCATTCCATGCTCATAGATCAGAAGAATAAACATTGTTAAAATGTCTATACTGCCTAGAGCAATCTACACTTTCAATGCCATCCCGATCTAAATTCCACTGGCATTTTTCAAAGGGCTAGAACAAACAATTCTAAAATTTGTATGGAACCAGAAGAGACCTCGAGTTGCTAAGGCAATGTTGAAAAAGAAAAACAAAACTGGGGGCATCACATTGCCTGATTTCAAGCTTTACTACAAATCTATGATCACCAAGACAGCATGGTACTGGCACAAAAACAGACACATAGACCAGTGGAACAGAGTAGAGAGCCCAGATATGGACCCTCAACTCTATGACCAACTGATCTTTGATAAAGCAGGAAAAAATATACAGTGGAAAAAAGACAGTCTCTTCAATAAATAGTGCTGGGAAAAATTGGACAGCTATGTATAGAAGAATGAAACTTGACCATTCTCATACACCAAACACAGAGATAAACTCAAAATGGATAAAAGACCTTAGTGTGAGGCAGGAATCTATCAAAATCCTGGCGGAGAACATAGGCAGTAACCTTTTTGACATCAGCCACAGCGACTTCTTTCAAGATATGTCTCCAAAGGCAAAGGAAACAAAAGCAAAAATGAACTTTTGGGACTTCATCAAGATCAAAAGCTTCTGCATAAAAAAGGAAACAGTCAACAAAACA
Organism: Mustela erminea; assembly: GCF_009829155.1. Taxonomy (NCBI): domain Eukaryota; kingdom Metazoa; phylum Chordata; class Mammalia; order Carnivora; family Mustelidae; genus Mustela; species Mustela erminea. The sequence continues at coordinate 86,329,574 of NC_045617.1, forward strand.
ATGAAGCAATCCACAGAATGGAAGAAGATATTCACAAATGACACTACAGACAAAGAGCCGATATCCAACATCTATAAAGAATTCCTCAAACTCAACACTCAAAAAACAGATAATAACATCAAAAAATGGACAGAAGACATGAACAGACACTTCTCCAAAGAAGACATAAAAATGACCAACATACACATGAAAAAATGTTCACCATCATTAGCCATCTGGGAGATTCAAATCAAAACCACATTGAGATACCACCTTACACCAGTTAGAATGGCCAAAATTAGCAAGACAGGAAACAACGTGTGTTGGAGACAAGTGGAGAAAGGGGAGCCCTTTTACACTGCTGGTGGGAATGCAAGTTGGTGCAGCCACTTTGGAAAACAGTGTGGAGATTCCTTACAAAATTAAAAATAGAGCTACCCAACATCCTGCAATTGCACTACTGTGTATTTACCCCAAAGATACAGACATAGTGAAAAGAAGGGCCATCTGTACCCCTATGTTCATGGCAGCAATGGCCATAGTCACCAAACTGTGGAAAGAGCCAAGATGCCCTTCAACAGACAAATGGATAAAGAAGATATGATCCACATATACAATGGAATATTATGCCTCCATCAGAAAGGATGAATACCCAACTTTTGTATCAACATGGATGGGACTGGAGGAGATTATGCTGAGTAAAATAAGTCAAGCAGAAAGAGTCAATTATCATATGGTTTCACTTACTTGTGGAGCATAAGGAATAACATGGAGGACATTGGAGATGGAGAGAAGTGAATTGGGGGAAATCGGAGGGTGAGACAAACCATGAGAGACTGTGGACTCTGAGAAACAAACTGAGGGTTTTGGAGGGGTTGGGGGTGGAAGGTTGGATGATCCTGGTGGTGGGTAATAAGGAGGGCACATATTGCATGGAGCACTGGGTTTGGTGCATAAACAATGAATCTTGGAACACTGAAAAAACATAATAAAATTAAAAAAAAAGTGATTCCAGTTCTAACTTGTAGTTGAACTGCCTTGCAGTGGACCCACCGCCCTGTGGCATAATCCCCAGGATGATCATCCGGAGGTATGGACTACTCACTTAACCCTCTTTGGATACAGCACAGTTTCTAAGGCTTCAGATTATCACAAAACAATTTTAGAGTGGTTCTGTTGCTGAAAGTGAAGATAATCCTTCTTTTTTGGCACCTCTCAGCACCAGAATGTCTTCCCTGAGACCAATTTTACAACAAGCTAAGAAACAAATCTTTACTCCAGTTTGGGGTTCAGAAGACGTAAGTCAAAATCTGGGCCCCTTTTTATGAAGTATGTGACCTTGATCAAGTCATTCAACCTCTTCTGGCTCCTCTTTGTCTACAAAATGTGTGAGTAGTAGAGATGAAAATAACACACAGGGTCTTCATTATAGGAAGTGACACAACAGACACACATGTATTAAATAGACTTTTAAATATTGAACATATGTTAAAGTTGTTTCTTCTTGATCTGCCATTTTAACACACACACACACCCACACCCCCAAAAGTAACAACAGAAAGGGAAAGACCCTCTAATGGGATGGTTGCAAGTATCTTAATTTTCTAAGTATCCTTATTTTAAACAGTTAATCTCCATCAATAGATCCATTTAAAATACTGAATCCCCACTCATATTATTTTCCCAGGTCCCTGACAATAGTCCTTAGTTATTTTTAGTTATAGAGGGTCTGGAATCATGATCCTAACCTGAATTCAGACTTACCTTCTCTTTCTTCTTTTCCTGTCCCCTTTCTGCCTCCCTGCTCTTTAGGTGGCTGTCAGAGCTGACTAAACCCATTGCTTGATGTGATTCTATATTCTGGGCTATGACTAGGAGGACAGCTCTTGTTGCTTAAGGATGAAGGGGGAGCCTCCTAAGTAGGTGGAGGGCTTCATGGGTTTTTGGGGTAGGCTTTCCTTTAGGGAAAGGTTCGGTTCAAGCACAGCTGTTAGATAAGTCACTTCTGGTAAGAATACACCATGGAAGTTCTGCTCTGGTTTAGCTGACAATTGCTCTCACCCTCCACCTGTCTAGCGGGGGCTTCTCTTTGACTGCAGATAGCATAAAGCAGACAGTTGGCAAATGTGCTGCTGGAGAACAGAATTCCATACAATTCATAAAACTAGCAAACAAACAAATATGCTTTGCTGTGGCTCACAGTATTTTGATGTGAGAACACAGAGGAACAATAAAGAAACTAAGAAACTCAGGCTTCAAACTGTAGCTAATGACAGTTTACTCTACCACAGGATCTGAGTTCTGGGTGGATTATGAGGAGAAACGAAGGTGGAAGGGGCCTGAGAACTCACATGCTGGGCCTTATTTTGTCTGATTTGCTACTAGTTCTATGGAAACCACTTAATCATACCAGCTCCAAATCACTCTTTTATTTTTTTTTTAAAGATTTTATTTATTTATTTGAAAGACAGGGGTCACAAATAGGCAGAGAGGCAGGCAGGGAGAGAGGGGGAAGCAGACTCCCCACTAAACAGAGCCCGATGTGGGGCCTGGGATCATGACCTGAGCCGAAGACAGAGGCTTTAACCCACTGAGCCACCCAGGCGCCCCCCAAATCACTTTTTAAATAAACAAGAAACTATGGAAAAGAGCTATGGGATTCCTTCATCCCTTTCTGGGGATGAACAAGGTATTTCATGTAAGTTTCTTCACTTTTCAGCCTAAGGCAAGTAATTACTCACTCTTAGAATAGGGCCTTTAATCTTTGAATTTACAAGTATGTTACTTTTATATCTGCCCTGTAAGCTTATGCTATCTTATGCTGGTTGAGGGAAGAATCATACCTAATTGAAGATTTATAGCTCCAACAGCATGACCATGTATTCAATGACTTATCTATTCATTCATGCGAACTTTTCTTGGGTTTATAAATCTTGACTGAAAACTTGCTCTGTAGAGAGGCCTTTGGGGAGGCCTGGAAAGGGTGGCACAGAAATGATGAAGTTAGCCTCCTAAGAAGGAGCTTAAAATCTACTGGGTCCATAAACATATGAAAAGATGCTCAACTTCACTCATAATAAGAGAAAAGCAAATTGGAGCTGCATGAAGATTTCACCAACAGAACAGAAAAGTCCCCAAAGTGATAATCCACTGTGTTGGCAAGGCTATGGGAAAGCAGGCAATTCAGATATCCCTGGTGAGAATGCAAATTAGTACAACTCCTTATCAGGGCAATTTGCAAATTGCTATTAAAATTATAAATGTGGGGTGCCTGGGTGGCTCAGTGGGTTAAAGCCTCTGTCTTCAGCTCGGGTCATGGTCCTGAGGTCCTGGGATCAAGCCCCGCGTCGGTCTCTCTGCTTGGGGGGGAGCCTGCTTCCTTCTCTCACTCTGCCTGCCTCTCTGCCTACTTGTGATCTTTGTCTGTCAAATAAATAAATAAAATCTTTTAAAAAATAAAATTATAAATGTATGTAAACTTTGATGCAATGAAACTATTTGTGGAAATTTATTCTGTGAATATATACACACATACAAAATGGTACAGGGCAAGTTATTTTTTACAGCACTATATATATATACAGTATCAAAAGTATGTTAGAAAACACATCTCTCGATACGGGTCTTGTTCTCTACATAATATAATACTATGCCACTGACAAGAAGAATGATGTGGAAAAATCTTCAAGATCAATTATTTTTAACAAGAAAAGCAAAATTCAAAAAGAGAAGTACATAGGCTATTATCTTTGGGGTAAAAAGGAAGAAAGATGAGAGCATGCATTAATATTTGCCTGAATTTGCATTAAGAAGCTCTGGAAACATACATAAAGAAGCCATGTACATGGCTTGGAGGGGTGGTACTGCGGGGCTGGGGGTGGGGCATGTGCCAGGTGGGAATGAGACCAGTTGAGACCAAGGTGGGAACAGATCTCTTCAACTGTACACCTCTTTATATTGCTTGGATTTAAGATCCACCTGGATGTATTACCTCTTCAAAAAATAAAATAAGTATGTTCTTAAAATTTTTTAGGGAACACACACACATGTTCCAAGAATATGTAGAATACACACTGCTGCCTTATTTTCTAATTAAACTTAAAACTCCTCAAGGGATGAATCACGTAAGAGCCTTTCAAGTTAATCTCTCCGACAGTTTCTCCCTCTCCTCTTCTGTTATAAACCCTTGCCAGATTAATCTTCCCAAATATCCCTTTAGACAGATTGCCAGAAATGTTTCCTTATGGTCTCTGCATCAAATTCAAACATCTCTGTTTGACTTTTAGGGCTCTCCACAAACCCATCCACCCAAATGATGCAATCTAATGTCCACTGTTAAGATACCCAACAAGAGCCTTGTGCTTCCATCAGGCTGAATTTGCCATTGTTCTTGAACGTTTCCATTCCCCTGCCTTTGCTTGGGCTATTTCTGCCTGGGAGTGTCTTCTACCCTGCCCTCTGTCTATCCTCAATCCCAGTGTTTTCCAAGGCTCCTCCCTTCCCAAAAGGCTGTGCTTTGAACCCATACTGATCTATTCCTTATGTGACTTCCATGATACTTAACCATCAGCATTCCATACTTAATTATGATTTCATGGTGAGATTGTTAGGTCCTTAAAGTCAATGAGATCTACAATGGGACCTACACACACACACACACACACACACACACACACACCCTGGGACCCTTGACAGGCAGCAACATCCACGATACACATCTCCAGCTTTCTGGGTCTTACCAAGAGGCTATCCATGTCACAGCTGTAAGGACTGTCCAGACCCCAGCCCAACCCCAGTTGCTGCTTCAGATGGGGGTTTAGAGACCCTGAGCCGAATTCTCCAGGTGTCTGTTAATTGTTACTTGCATAACAGACACCCTACCGTGGGGCCAGACTGAAATCCAGACATTACTGGTTGTGTCTGCTGAAATGGAGAGTGGTCCCATGAGGTGCCTGTTTGCTTGTCAGTCCCCACACACCTACCACCAGATGAGGGAAAAGGAAGGAGGGCACTTGACGTAAGAGAGAAGAGGGTACAGCATCTGTTCCCAGTCCCTTTGAGCCCATGTCTGAGCACTATAGAGTGAGAAACAGGGGCAGACCCAAAGGGTCTGCTTCCATGAGGAATGCCAAGACCCACAACATATAATTTGTAGTCTACCAGCAAGCCATCTATTCATGCCAGAATGTTTCTGGGACAGTGAGAAGTGGAGAGAAGGTAAGGCAGCTCTGACTTTTTTTTTTTTTTTTAGGTTTACAACTCTGAGCAGCACTAGAAGTGACAGCCTGAGCAGGGTAACCCTGGCAAGGGCAGGACAACAAGTGACACCTCAAGTCTTGAATGACAGGGAGGGGACCACTATGGAATCACAAGAAACAGCAGTTCTCGAGCTATGTAAGATACCCCAGAGACTGTCAGAAATCCCTGGGTGGTGAGGGGATTCTGGATGAAAGTGGGTAATGGCAAGAGCAAGAAAGATCTGAATTAGTTCTGTTGATTCAACATCATCCACACCACCCAAGTAGATGACGCCTTGAGAACTTCAACTTATACTTGATGCATTTCAACTAGCTCCTCCCACAGGGTAGAGACCATGGTCTCACTGACACAACGAACACATAGTCCAAGTGACAGAATTTTAGAGCCAGTGTTAGGAATGGACAACAGGTTTCATCCTGAGTGCTGACTGTCTCCCATCAATTCATAGTGGCTTCTTGGAATCCTGTTGGGAAGGATTTTGAAAGCCAGTCTGGCTCATTGGGAGAGAGTACCATAATCCATTAGGATGTCTGCTGTGTGCTCAGAGTGGGAGGCTGCTTTTTTTGTGTGTGTGTGTGTGCATTTGTCATCCTTTGATCTTATCTATATTATAGACAGGGAAACTGAGTCCTAGGGAAGGGAAGTGGCTTGTTCAAGTTCTCCTTATCAAGCTAGGAACAAAACCTGGATCCCTTCTTTCTTTATCTTCTCCATTACATTGTAAGATTTTCTTTTTGTTGTTTTGTTTTGGTCCTTTCTTTCTTCCCTCCCTTCTTCCTTCCCTCCCTCCAACTCTCCCCACCCCCTTTCTCCCACCCTCCATCCCTTTCTTCCTTCCTTCCTTTTGATAAATGGAAAAGTAAGGATAAGCAAAATAACAAATTACCTAAAACCTTGATTTCTAGTTAACAGTTTTATTCTTCCATTCCTTCCCACTGCCCCTCTACAAAAGAAATTATGAATGTCTCATAAAATAGTCAACAGATTTGAGATATTTTTCTCCTTTCTCTCTCGCTCTCTGCCTATCCTTTGTGCGGGGGGGGGGGAACTAGATGGAACTGAAGAGGCAAAATATAGGCAGTCTGAAGGGGAAGGAGGTAGGAAAATATCTGGCTAGTACACAAACAGAGTGAATATTCTAGAGTTGATGGTGCCTACAAACCTTTCTTGCACGTACCAAGGTCCTTTCCCTCCACAACTGCTGTTCTCCTGAAGCTACTTCCTCCAGCTCTGCCACATACAACCCCCACCCTATTCCACATCTGATTTCTGCAGCTGAGTTTATGAGGAAACAATGATTTTTTAAGATTTCCCACCTGCCCTATCACATTATGAGTCATCACATTGGGGTGTACCTTTGGCCGACATGCCAAGTTTTCTCTGCTAGCTTTTTAAAAGGCATTCTTTCACTCACAGTAACAATTTGAAATCCACTGATATAGAGTAGGTTTTAAACTCGTGCATTTCAAGCATCTGAAAGAGATCTAAGGTTTGACCCCAACATTAAGGGCATGGGCACTTAAATGTTTCGCTGCTCTTCCAGGCCTTTCTCCGGGACTCAGAGGAAAAACTCAAGCACTGGTGCTGTAAGATCCAGGATATTAGCCCTAAGAGAAAAAGGAAATGGAAAAAGGCCTACCAGCATTTCAGGATCAATAAATGAAATGAGACAGGCTCTGACGGAAGACAAGGTATTTAAAAGTGACATTCTTGGTGACTAGCTGCTCTGTTCATTCCAAAAACATTTATTGAATTCTGACCGAGGGTCAGGACCCAGGGATAAAAACATGAATCAGTCATATCCCATGCTCTTCAATTCACTGTGTGGGGGAAGCCCACACGCGTCAGCAGGTAATTTCAGGACAGTGTAACAAATGATAATGAAGATGAGGGCGCAGAGCAATGGGGATGCTTTCAAGACAGACTCAAAAGGACTTCCTGCTGCTAACACTCATTTTGTGCTTATTGTACACCACTCTACATGCACACCTGTGCATTTCTACTTTATCTCCCTACTACGGTGTAGGGGCCACTCTTCAACTTACTCATTTTCTTTACAGGGTCTGCTCTATAGCAGATGCATAATAATTATTTAATTAGATCCACAATTATTTATTGTGCAGCTGGGACCTGGTGTATGACAAGAAGTCGAGGAGACTCAGGATGATGGATACACTCATTCCCACATGCAGTGAAAACGGAAGACATGGTGTGATAAAGGGTCATAAAAGAAACACAAACCAGAGTGCTGTGGGAATTCAGGGCCAGGGCGATCTGTCTGCTTTGAGAAACAGGAAGGTCTGAGGTCCAGGAAAGAGCAAGGAGCAGTGTGGACAAGAACCACTGGAAAGAAAGTGGTGGGAGATGGAGTGGCAGAAGCTGGAAGTGCAGACAGGCTGATGACGTGTGGAAGACCTTGAACTTTATTTTCCAGGCAACAAAAAGTCTATGGTTGATAGACTGATGGAAGTAATGAATTTCAGAAGTCGCAGATGTGGGCAAACCCGGCAGTATTACTGGAGTTTAGCAATTACTGAAAGCCACCTGGACTGTGAACCTTGGTGGGATTGTTGCATGCATTAAGCAACATCCACTGTGCTACAGCCTGGGCCTTTCTATACAAAGGTAACATCATTCCCTCATTAAGAGGCCAGGCCACAGAACGGTGGAGTGGCTCAGGTGGTCAGCCCACCATTGTGACTGCCATCATTTCCACCCCTACTCAGGCTGGTGTCTGCCTCCCCCAGAGAAGCTCCTCTTACCAAGTCCACACCACGTGGACTTACCAAGCCCAGGCCCCTTTCTCTGGCCTCTTCTCTCCACTTGGGCTACTTCGTTTATCAGCTTCCCTCTTCCCCACAATTTACTATCACCCATCACCCATAGAGCTTTACCCTTGCCCTGAAGATTCCTCCATTTTGCAGATGAGGAAATGAAACCTTTGTGAGTTTAAGCAATTTGCCCACTCTCACACTGCTAAGAGGTACAGTTAGTAGAAAGGGACCTGTAGTGGTGTCCCGGGGCTGGGACACTGGTCATTGTCTAGCCGTGACACTAATACAGTCTCCACAGAGTGGGTGAGATTAACCACCTGCAGAGCTACTTCATACATAGGATGTCCCAAAAATTAAGGAAGAAAGGAAAGCCCAAGAAACTTAAGGTATGAGGAAATGTGAAACTGTTCACAGGTCAGGTCTCCTGAACAAAGAGCTCACCCCTAATACTTTATCTAAAGCCATTGCCCCCATCTTCCCCTACTGTTCTTGATTTTCTTCAGAGCATCAATCATATCTTCGCTTACTTGGTCACTAACTGTGACACTTAGTTGAATATGAGTCCCTTGAAGGCTGCAACCTTGTATCTTAATCAGACTCAAATCCCCAACACTCAGAACAGGGTTTGGCAATGAACAGTAAGCCATGGATTAATACAACCTATAATTTTGGGATTCTCAAGGAAGAACTTGAAAAAGCACCACCCACACTCCCACCTCTCAGTGGGAGATTCTGATCTCATTTGTCCCATTGATCATCAGCATGCGGAGAGCACCTGTCATGAAAGCAGTGTGTTGGCCTCTCAGGTATATTGGACCATAACAAAAGGGCAAGTCACTGATGTCTAGTTTAAACAAGGGTATGGACACATTTTTAGAAAGAAAGTCTCAATGCAAGAACAGTAAAAGAAAGAAAGTAAAAAAAACAAAACCAAAACCAAAAAAACCCCTTATATAGCACTTTCCTTCTTTCATCCTGTCCCACCGGCCAGATGAACAACTGCGATGCATACTTCAGGACTCAACAAAGATGCTCTCTTCTCCCAGAAGCCTCCCTTGCCTCTCTGGGGCTGGGTTAGATCTCATTCCTGTGTCTCTGAAGCTGACTATTATCCTTGCTGTTTACTAGGTGGTGAACTCCAAGAGCTTAGGGACTACATCCAGTCCCTATATCTTATATCTCACTTAGCTATGACTCCCTAAAACCTGACATGGTGCTTGGCACTGCTTGACATCTTGTAAATATCTGCTGAATAAGCAACTACCTGTTTAGCTATGTACATAGTCCTACTAGAGACAGATTGTCTCCACTGGCTATTCCCTAACCAAACACTAGAATCCTGTCTTGCTTGGTAAACATAAATAATTGTGAATTATTGTCAATCGACATTTTGTGATTTATAGCTCAATGTTCACATGAATCAGTCTTCATTAGTTTCATAAACTAATGTCTTGATCACAGCCATCTGATGTGTGACTCTGATAATCTTACCTTGTTCCCTGACATCAATTTTAAGTGCTGGGCCAATACCTGAAATCTGGAGTTCTTGGCCTTTAATTATTTGGATTTCTTTTGTAGGAATTTTTTTTCCTTTTTGAGGCTTAGTTCCACCCCCCATCCCCAAGGAAGACTATTAACAATTTTCCAAATTGCTTTTGTTCAAAATCACATGAACTGGGGCACATTGAATACATCTGTTAGTTTAAAAATCAGGGGTAGTCATGGCAATGGACTTGAGAGAAATCTCAGCTGGAACCAAGCAAGGTCTGCATGGACCTATATAATTACTGTTATCATTAAAAATAACCTTCAATTATTTCTTACTTGTTGCCAGGATAGAAAATGAACAATACTAGCACCTGAGCAAAAATCTCCAACAGGAAAAGTAAAGATCAGAGAGGGATGATAACTGCGACAAGGGCAATAGTATTTCAGGGCCTTCAAGCAGCCACACTGTTCCAGGACAGAGCCTTTTCCCCCAATGGCTGGCTTAATAGAACCAAGAAAAAAGCTGCCAGGGAGAGCCATCTGAGAAGGGGAAGGAAGGATAAAGGTCTTACAAATGAGCAAGCCAAACCTTACAAAATTACTTAATACAAACCTAGAGGCATTACGACTTTATATCGTTATCAGTCATTTCCAAAGGAAAAATTAAGGTCTTCTTTAGAGCAGGGCACGGAGTCCAGGGAACGATGCAGAAAGCAGAAGGCGGAAAATACATTCAGAAATGAACTACTGGTGGTGTACGTGACCCGTGACAGTTTTGTTCTTTTTATCCTCTGGTCAAATTTCACTCTTAGATATATATGTAACAGTTCTTACTAAATTAAATGGAAGTTAAATGTGAATGCTCAAAGGACAAATTTGGCCTGAAGTATCTTTCCAAAGACATTAATAAAACAGAAGCGGACGTGATTGTTGGGCCATCAGTTCTTGTTTCAGATGAGGAATGCTGGATAGATCGGAAGCATGGTGTTATGTTCTCTGAAGAGGCTCCATCTCTGCATTCCCTAATGTCAGTGTGTTCTAACACTTGGAGTGCCCAAAGAAGCTTCATGGATTCCAAGTAAACTTTCTGATACCCTGCAGCAGTAGGCTTCTAGACTATGTGAAAGCAGAAAGGCTTGGGAAGACATCCAGTTAGGGAAAATGGAAGCTTTTATCCTAAAGGAGAAGTGAGTCATCATGCCTTTCTTGATGAGACAAGTGGGAATGTTACGTGGGAAGAAGTATGGGTCTGAGAATCTAAACCAGGGGTTTTGGGGTCTGGTGTCTGTGACTGATAACTTGCCTTTGTGTGTGCAGCAAATGTCTTTGCTGTGCGAAGCTTTGGGTTTGTCATCTCTAACATAAAATGGTTTCTTGAGATGATAAATAAGGTATATATAGCCCTAATATTCTGTGATTTTATGAGATTTAAAATTATCTATACAAGTAATCTACTAGCAATTAAAGACATGATAAAAGTTATAAAGAAGATGGAGAAAGGAAGTTAAAACAGTACTTTATCTGAGAAGATTCTGATAACACTCAGGAAAAAAATACTGAAGAGTAAGAGTAATAATGACATGAGTAATAATAACAATAATTTATTTATTTATTTAAATAATATTTTATTTATTTATTTGGCAGACAGAGATCACAAGTAGGCAGAGAGGCAGGCAGAGAGAGAGAGGAAGGGAAGCAGGCTCCCTGCTGAGCAGAGAGCCCGATGCGGGGCTCAATCCCAGGACCCTGGGATCATGACCTGAGCTGAAGGCAGAGGATTTAACCCACTGAGCCACCCAGGCGCCCCACAATAATTTATTTAGCAACTACTTGGCTGTGTGCCAGGAACTTTGAATTTACCGTTCCTAACCCTCATTGCAGTCCGCACCCTAGGTGTGGTGGATTGTATTTTCCAAAGATGGCCACAAATGCTATCTTCTATCCTATGTGGAATTTTGTCCCTTCATCATCAAGCGGTAGAGTCTAATTTCCATATCTTTGAATCTGGATGGACTTGTGACTCATTTATAACCAACGGGATGAACAGATGTAATTCTGGATGGCTCCTGGCTCTAGATCATGCAAGGTAATGTAGCTTATGACTTGTTAGCTGGAAGTCTTGCTCTTGAAGACTCTAGCTGCTGAACAAGCAATCTGGCTGCTTATATGCTGGAGGCTGCCATGTTGTAAGACAGCCCATCCAGAGACTACAAGGAGAGGTCCTGAGACAATGTGAAGAGAGGCTTAGACAGTTCCCAATTTCTCTAGCATCCTTTCCCCCACTCTTCTAGCTCTAGCTACCATCTGACTGCAACCACGGGAGAGACTCTAAACCAATACTACCCAGTCAAGCCCTTACCAAAGTTCTGATTCAGAGAAACCATGAAAGATAATAAATTGATTGTTGCTTTAAGCCAGTAAGTTTGGAGTAGTGGCAATAGCCAGCAATAGTTAGTCAATAGATTTGGGTAACGTTGCTGCCTGAAATGGGGGCATTGCAGTAAACAAAAACCTGTAGCATGTGCCTTTGGCTTTGGGTTTAGACAGCAGTAGGAAGCCAGAAGGGACTTAAAGAGTATGCCAGTGAAAGCCTAATGAGTTTGAAAAAGCATGTTAGCAGAAGCCTTGAGGGGTATCGATGAGGGCTTCCCAGAAAGTGAGAGAGATATCATTTGAGCTGGAGGAAAAGATACTCATGTAATGGGGGAAGTTTCACAAAAGTGTCACTAGCGTAATGTGGTAAGTAGAGATTGTACCTAATGAATTCAATGACTGAGATAGGGAGAGTTCCAGGAAGAGTGGTAAGGGTGCTGCCCAGTTTCTTCTAGCTGTGTATATTTTTAAAAAAAATATTTATGAGAGAGAGAGAGAGGGAGAGAGAGAGAGAGAGTATAAGCAGGGAGGGAGGGCAAAGAGAGAGGAAGAAGGAGGGAGTCCCACTGAGCAGGGAATCCCACATGGCACTGGATTCCAGGACACTGGGATCATGACCTGGGCTGAATGCTTAACTGACTGAGCCACCCAGGCACCCCCAGCAGCCTGTATTAAAATGGGAGAGTAGAAAAATGAAGTAAGGAATAAGGTCCAGAAGAATCTTTTCAGCCCGCAAAGGTGTTCTTAAGGAATGCTTCCTGGAAAAGATGTTACCCAGAGTGAGATGTTAAGATCCTCTGTCAAGACCTCGTAAAGTTTAGGGCACCTCAGTGGCTCAGTTATTTAGCACCTGACTCTTGGTTTTGGCTCCAGTCATGATCTGAAGGTGGTGAGATGGAACCCCAAATTGGGCTCTGTGCTCAGTGGGGAGTCTACTTCTCTCCCTCTGTCATGCTCATACTCGATACCTCACCTCTCTCACACACACTCTCTCTCTCCCAAATAAATAAATAAATCTTAAAAAAGAAAAAAAGTCCTCATAAAGATCTAGAGCAGGATCTCTTTGGCCCTCTCAGACAGTCAAAAGTTCTCTTAAGGATTTTAAGGGCATGTCTCACCGATCCTTATAGTTAAGTAATAGGACTTCAAATGATTTTAAGGGTATCATCCCACAGAAGCCTCACAGGGAGCTGAAAGTAGAGAAGGACTCATCTTGCAGAGATTCATGGATATGGGTTTTACCTAACAGAGTGGATTATAAATTGAGATGCAGGCAGGCCATAAAGTTTTTAAGGAAATTGTATTAGTTTGGGCTGAAGTAGACTGAGATAGTATGAAATATAAAGAAATCTTTGGATCCCCAAACTTTTGCAGATAGGAAGTAAGCTAAAGTGCTCAATTGGAAAAAAAAAAAAACAAAAAACAAAAAAACAGTTGCTCATTGCTAATACAGGCCACTTCTTTGGGGAAAAGAGCATAACCCAGAGACTGGAACCAAAGGCAGAGCCAAAGCCATGGAACTCAAACACTAGGAAGTCAAATTAGGTTTGAACGAGGGTCCTGAAACTATGTAGCTGGATAGACTTTATAAAGGGGAGAGGAACCCTCTCCCCTTCTTTTAAAAGGGAGTATCTACTGCACTTATCTGGGTTTGGCACTAAGCTCAGCATATCCATTGTATATTGTATCTGAGGGGGGTGGGTAACTTGTCCCTACTGGTCTTCAGTTGGTAAGTACAGCACTCCCAGAGAAGTATTCAAGGAAGCACACCAGATTTAGAGCCTAGACCTTGAGCCTAATGCTTGCTTCAGGCTCTTGATTTTTATAGGAAAAATTATAGCTCAAAGCACAGAAACTGTCTAGATTTCCTTTTCTCCTTAACATATAAACTACTAACTTATCTAAACTATTAACCATGACTACTTCATAACTGAAAATAAGCTCCTTTAGAGCAGGAATGAAGCTTCAATTCACCAAGCATGCAGCTCAGGATCTTATATTTATTGGGCTTATATTAAATGCCTGATGATAACTAAATGGTGATGAAAGCCTTGTACCCTTCCTTCTCCTTCTGCAGAACCTAGGAGGTTATACTTCTCCTAGCTACAGAATTCTTAGTTCAGTCCTGGATGACTCAGAAACTATTTATGCAAGGTAATTCCTGTATATTATGGAATTTTAGAACTGGAAGGGATGGGAGAGATCCAATAATTCAATCCCTTCATTTTACAGATGAGGACATTGAGGTTTTATAGATCAGTGGGATGATTTATCATAATGTGGTTGAGTAACCTGCCCAAGGTCACATAATTAATGACAGAGCCCAGACTAGAAATTTCTCCTGTCCTTCCATTCCTGCATTCAAAAACTTTTCTGAGAACTTGCTATTTGTAAGGCATGTGGTCGAGTCTTTCCTTTTCTGTTTCCCTTTGATATATATTCACTAGATGTCCTTAAACAGAATCAGGTAGTAGAGATGCATTCAAGCCAGTCTACTGAATCCCCTTTTAATAGTTCTAGAAAAAGTCTGATGGGTGGGGATGTTAAAACTTGCCTCTGGCATGGTATTGCCTGTGATTTGAGATTATTAAGGCAGATAGTTTTTGTACCACCTTACCACAGATAATCAAAACCTAAATAAGTTGGCTATTTTCCAAACAGAATATTCTTCTTTCTCAGATAGCCACCTTCAAGTTGTACAAGCTCCATTTAATTCAAAGTTTTACAGCAATCCTTCTTACCAGTGCTTTGGCCTATTCCAGAATACCACCTGGCCTTTCCCAAAATCCATCATTGCCTCTCAGCAAGATGAAGCTCAACTTGGCACCCCTCCTGGCTCTCAGAATCTTCTTTTGATCTTTTTCTGCACACAGCTTCATGATGTCTTGGCATGTTTCATCAAAATTTTCTCCACCCCTGGCACCAAACTTCTTATTGCACAACTCCCTACATGAGGAATATTCCCTGTTTCCAAGAACAGTAAGAACTTTCTTGATATTCTTAGGAAAATCTCACCAAAGAACCGACTACATTTTTAATCTGTAGGATTTTTAGTGTGCAATATGGATTCTCCCATCCTTACTGCTTTATTTCTTGTCCTGAGTTTATTATTGACTTGATATGTAGCTTAGAAGGTGAGAGTGATATCTGGTGACTGACTCTGGGTAGTCCCGGTATATCATTAGGTACTCAACAGAATTTAATATTACCTTTAGTATAAGACTGCACACTGATTAAATTGACTAAGGTCTAGCAACAGTGCTCAGTTTTATCACTTGGATGTTTCTATATTAAGAAGTAGATACAGCCTCTTCCTTAAGAAGTTTCTAAAATAAAAGGTTTATAGTGAAATGAGTGACAAAGTAACAAATTAATACTCAACACCCAATAAAAAAACCTTTTTTTCAAAAGGTTAAATAATCATAGGCATTTTTGGAGTATTAGAGAAGCTGTAGACACTTGAAATAGTATTTTTGTAAAAGAAATATGGAGAACTGTATTATTCAAACAACAGCATATGTTTAATTTGATAACAAATCAATGCTTTTATGATTCTGAATTTTTGAAAGAAACTCTAATATTCATATATAAAATAAGGGGGTACTTTATTCATAGGCAGAAAAGTTATGGTGATATTTTCTTGTTCTCAATCCTTGCCCCTTTTGTAGGAAAAATAATCAAGATCAATAAATGGTGAGGTACCTAATAGCAAACAGATCAAACCTATAAGAAATGCTCCTAAAAACTTTGCAGACCAAAAAAAAAAAAAAAGAAAAACTAATGAACATGATGAATTAAAAAAAAAAAACACTTTCTAAACAGGCAAGGTAGTTGCCAGGATAATTTTTAAAAAAATTTTTTATTTTTTGTAATTTCTTTTCAGTGTTCCAGAATTCATTGTTTATGCACCACACCTAGCACTCCATGCAATACATGTCCTCCATAATACCCACCACCAGGCTCACCCAACCTCCCACGCCCCTCCCCTCTAAAACTCTCAGATTGTTTTCCAGAGTCCACAGTCTCTCACAGTTCATCTCCCCCTCTAATTTCCCCCAACTCTCTTCTCCTCTCTATTTCCCCATGTCCTCCGTGTTATTCCTTATGCTCCACAAATGAAACCATATGATAACTGACTCTCTCTGCTTGACTTATTTCACTCAGCATAATATCTTCCAGCCCTGTCCATGTTGCTACAAAAGTTGGGTATTTATCCTTCTGATGGAGGCATAACACTCCATAGTATAAATGGACCACATCTTCCTTATCCATTCATCCGTTGAAGGGCATCTTACTTTGTTCCACAGTTTGGTGACCATGGCCATTGCTGCTATAAACATTGGGGTACAGATGGCCCTTCTTTTCACTATGTCTGTATCTTTGGGGTAAATACACAGTAGTGCAACTGCAGGGCCATAGGGAAGCTCTATTTTTAATTTCGTAAGGAATCTCCACACTGTATTCTAAAGTGGCTGCACCAACTTGCATTCCCACCAACAGTGTAAGAGGGTTCCCCTTTCTCCACATCCTCTCCAACACATGTTGTTTCCTGTCTTGTTAATTTTGGCCATTCTAACTGGTGTAAGGTGGTATCTCAATGTGGTTTTGATTTGAATCTCCCTGATGGCTAGTGATGATGAACATTTTTTCATGTGTCTGTTAGCCATTTGTATGTATGTCTTCTTTGGAGAAGTATCTGTTCATGTCTTCCGCCCATTTTTTGACATGATTATCTGTTTTTTGAGTGTTGAGTTTGAGGAGTTCTTTATAGATGCCAGGATAATTTTTAACAAGCTTCCAAACATACTTTTTGCATCAGGGAATTTCTCAGGGGAAGTGGAGATAGGGACACCAGACACCAGGACACCAGGGCCTCTGAACTGCCAAATTTATTTAGGGAAAGGAAATAAAGGTAGAAAAAAATGTGTACCCACAGCTCCTACATCCCATGTTGGTGGGCACTCCAACTAACTAGTCACCAACAACATTTTCAGCAGATGAGATAGCTACATTCTCAAGCAGCCACAAAATGGACAAATTACCAAAATTAAAAGTTTCCATAGAGTTTTAGTTCTTTTAAGGCACTAGTGAAGTGATAACTGACACTCAATTTGGGCTCTGGTCTCCATGTCTCTATACTTAAGGAAGCCCTAATGGGGAAGAGACACAGGATTTAGCAATTTGCAGCAACAAAACAGAGCAACAGTTCCTAGGTCAAGGGGAAGAGAAAGTGCTTGGTACAAACATGGGCTCACTGGGTGCTGAGCAGCACCCTGTACCTCCAGCCCTAACTTAGACTGAGATGGAAGCTTCCTAAGGGCAGGTAAAGTGACCATCACGTCTATTCTTTGTATCACTCTTCAGTGGCCACACTTTTGTGCCTTCTAACAGCATTTGCTGCAATATGCTGCAAGGAGCAGTGAATCTGCTATGCTAAAAGTTCTAAACATTTAAAAGGTGTGGGGAAGTGCAGTGACCAAACAAGCATAAAAAGTGATCGAAATTGGAAATTGGAAGGGGAGGTGAACCATGAGAGACTATGGACTCTGAAAAACAATCTGAGGGTTTTGAAGGGGGGGGTGGTGGAAGGTTGGGGTACCAGGTGGTGGGTATTATAGAGGGCACGGATTGCATGGAGCACTGGGTGTGGTGCAAAAATAATGAATACTGTTATGCTGAAAATAAAAAAATAAATTAAAAAAATGATCGATTAAACAAAACTGTTGCATGGGGAGATTTCCCAGAAAGACTTTGAGTAAATTAGTGTACACTATGATCTTTAAAGGGGGAAAGTAGACTATTTAGCATCTCTCAAGCTTTCTGATCAGAGAAGCCCTTGTTTATGGATTTTTTCCAGGACTGTACTTTATGGAAGGCTGCCTTCTATGTGGGTAGGTATTTTTTTTTTTAAACTGAATTGACATAGTATAAATCTTACTCTTTTCATTTGATATTTGAGGACAGCCTATTTCTCCTTGTTTTTTCTTTTCCATATTAACTATTCTCTTTAGACTTTCTTCCCCTGTAATATTACCATCCTTTCTTATCATTGCCTTATTAAGTCTTTCTGCCTTTCACACTGTAAAAATTGGGAAGGCAGTTTCACCACGTATCCCCATGACCTCTCTCTTTTGGGAATGTCCATTAACAACCTTCAAGAATGGGGTCCAAACCCAAAAACAGATTCTTAATTATTGAGAACAAAATGATGGTTACCAAAGGAGAGGTGGGTGGGGAATGGGTGAAATAGGTGATGGAGGGAGTAAACCTGTTATCATGAGCACCAGGTGATGCATGGAAGTGTTGAATCACTATATTTTAGTAAAACTAATATAACATTATATGTTAACTATACTGGATTTAAAAAAAAGAAAAGAATGACGTGTCCGGAATGAATTTGTCATGTCAGAGGCAATCCAACCAAGGCAGTCTAACTGGTGAGATTGCCACTATTGCCATATTTTGGACACTGCCTCTCTCCATCTGCCCAGGATCACATTGGCTTTGCTGGGAATTCATCACATGATCCTGCTGATTCAAAGCTAACTCAAAGTTAGCAGCCAATGGAGATTCCTGGCTCTTCTACACAGGGAGCTGCTTCTCCTGATACCCTATTTTTGCCATTTTCTTTTTATTTGTGTGTTTGTTTAAAACAGCTTTATATGCTGAGTGAAATAAGTCAAGCAGAGAGTCAATTATCATACGGTTTCACTTATTTGTGGAGCATAACAAACATCATGGAGGACAAGAGGTGCTAGAGAGGAGAAGGGAGTTGGGGTAAATTGGAAGGGGAGGTGAATCATGAGAGACTATGGACTCTGAAAAACAATCTGAGGGGTTTGAAGTGGCGGGGGGGTGGGAGGTTGGGGTACCAGGTGGTGAGTATTATAGAGGGCACGGATTGCATGGAGCACTGGGTGTGGTGAAAAAATAATGAATACTGTTTTTCTGAAAATAAATGAATTGAAAAAAAACCAACATATAATGCATTGTTAGTTTCAGGTGTAGAGTTCAGTTAATCATCAGTTGCATATTGCATAAAACAGCTTTATTGAGATGTAATTCACATAGCACAGAATTTACCCACTTAAAATCTACAATCCAATAGGTTTTAGTATATTCATAGTTGTGCAACTATTGCCACAATTAATTTTAGAAAATGTCCATCATGCCAAAAAGAAACACTGTACCCTTTAGTCATTACCGCCCAGTCCCTCAACCACTCTGGACACAGGTGACCACTAATCTACTTTTTATCTCTTTAGATTTGCCTATTTGGGGCATGTCATATAAATAGAATCATATGTGGTCTTCTGCAACTGGCATCTTCCATTGATGTGAAAGGCTCATCCACGTTGTAGCATGAATCAGTAATTCATGCTTTTTTGAAACTGAAAAATATTCCATTGTATGGATATAGCACAATTTGTTTATATATTCATCACTTGATGGACATTTGGGTTGTTTCCATCTTTCAGCTATTATAAAGAATTGTGCTATAAACATTTGTGCTCAAGTTTTTGTGTGAACATATGTTCTCAATTCCTTTGGGTATATACCTGGGAATGGAATTTCTGGGTCCTGTGGTCACTCTATGTTTACCTTTTGAGGAATTCCCAGACTGTTTTCCAAAGTGACTGCTCCATTTTGCATTCCCGCCAGCAGCATACTAGAGTTCCAATTCCTCTCCATCCTTTCCAATACTTGACTTTTTGGAGAAAAGCAGTCATAGGGAGTGAGATGTGGTATCTCACTGTAGTTTTGATTTGCTTTTCCCTGACCACAATTGATGTTGAGTATCTCTTCATCTTTCTATTGGTCATTTGTATATCTTTGGAGAAATGTTTACTCACATCCATTGCCCAGTTCTTAATTGGGTTATTTGGCTTTTTATTGTTGAGTTAAAGTATTCTTTTAAAAATTATTATTATTATTATTATTATTATTATTATTATTATTATTTTGGAAGTTTATGACTAAGAGGGCATTTATTTTTTGTTTCTATTATGTTTAGGTTAGTAGGATTTCAAAAATTGGCAAGTAGATACTTTAAATCAACACTTGAAATGTATTTTTTTCATGATATATATCAAGTTAAACAAAATGTGAAATGCCTTACTTAACACATCATCATGAGACAAATTTCTGATAATTTTTCATGTTTTCACAAATTGGAGAAAGTTCATTTGAAATAAGTTGACTGCTCTCCTCCTAAAATTACATCACTAGCTTTAAAACATAACAAATATGATTAAAAATTTTTTTTTCCTTTTTAAAATTTATTATTTTTTATTATGTTCAATTAGCCATCATATAGTACATCATCAGTTTTCGATATAGTGTTTGATGATTCATTAGTTGCATATAACACTCAGTGCTCATCACAATACGTGCCCTCCTTAATGCCCATCAGCCAGGTAACCCATTCTCCCTCCTTTTTGTTACCCTCAGTTTGCATCCCAGAGTCCAGAGTCTCCCATGGTTTGTCTTCTTCCCTGATTTCTTCCTATTCAATTTTCCCTCCCTTTCCCTGTGGTTCTCTGTGATTTTCCTTATGTTGCACATATGAGTGAAACCATATGATAATTGTCTTTCTCTGCTTGACTTATTTCACTTAGCATAATCACCTCCAGTATTCTTTATATATTCTGGATACCAGATCCTTCTTAGATATATCATTTGCAAATATTTTCTCCTATTTTGTACATTGTCTTTAACTTTCTTGATGATATCATTTGAAACACAAAAGCTTTGAATGCTGGTGAAGTCCAATGAATCTATTTTCTTTTTTGCTTACACTTTTGATGTTGTATCCAGAAGCCATTGCCAAAGCTAAAGTCACAGATATTTATACCATTTTTTTTTGGTAAGCATTTTGCAATTTTATCTCTTTGATTAATTTTGACCTAAGTTTTGCATATGGTGTGAGATAGGGGTTCAATTTCATTCCTTTGAATGTGGATATCCACTTGCCCCCTTCCCATTTGTTGAAAAGACTATTCTTTCCCCCCATTGAATGGCCTTGGAATCCTTGTTGAAAAATCAATTGACTTTAGATATATGGGTTTATTTCCAGATTATAAATCCTATTCCATTGGTTTATATGTCTATCTTTAAACCAATATCATTCTGTCTTGATAACTGTTACTTTGTAGTAAGTTTTGAAGTGGGAAGTAGTGAGTCCTCTAATTTTGTTTTTCTTTTTCAAGAACATTTTAGCTATTCTGAGTTACTTTATTTCCATATGAATTTGAGGATGAGCTAGTCATTTCTACAAATAGCCAGCTGAGATTTTGATAGAATTTCTTACCTCTGTAGATTAATTTGGGGAGCATTATCATGTTAACAATATTATGTCTTCTGATACACGAGCATGGGCTACCTTTCCACTTATTTAAATCTTTAATTTCTTTCAATAATTTTTATAATCTTCAGAGAAGAAGTATTATACTCCCCTTATTAAATTTGTTCTTAAATATTTTTTTGTCCTTGATTCTGTTATCAATGGAATTGTTTCCTTTTTTTAAAATTTTTTATTTCTTTTCAGCATAACAGTATTCATTGTTTTTGCACCACACCCAGTGCTCCATGCAATACGTGCCCTCTCTAATACCCACCACCTGGTTCCCCCAAACTCCCACCACCTGCCCCTTCAAAACCCTCAGGTTGTTTTTCAGAGTGCATAGTCTCTCATGATTCACCTCCCCTTCCAATTTCCCCCAACTCCCTTCTCCTCTCCATCTCCCCTTGTCCTCCATGTTATTTGTTATACTCCACAAATAAGTGAAACCATATGATAATTGACCCTCTCTGCTTGACTTATTTCACTCAGCATAATCTCTTCCAGTCCTGTCCACGTTGCTACAAAAGTTGGGTATTCATCATTTCTGATGGAGGCATAATACTCCATAGTGTATATGGACCACATTTTCCTTATCCATTCGTCCGTTGAAGGGCATCTTGGTTCTTCCCATAGTTTGGCGACCGTGGCCATTGCTGCTATAAACATTGGGGTACAGATGGCCCTTCTTCTCACTACATCTGTATCTTTGGGGTAAATACCCAGTAGTGCAATGGCAGGGTAATAGGGAAGTTCTATTTTTAATTTCATAAGGAATCTCCACACTGTTCTCCAAAGAGGCTGCACCAACTTGCATTCCCACCAACAGTGTAAGAGGGTTCCCCTTTCTCCACATCCTCTCCAACACACGTTGTTTTCTGTCTTGCTAATTTTGGCCATTCTAAGTGGTGTAAGTTGGTATCTCCATGTGGTTTTAATTTGAATCTCCCTGAGGGCTAGTGATGATGAACATTTTTTCATGTGTCTGATAGCCATTTGTATGTCTTCATTGGAGAAGTGTCTGTTCATATTTTATGCCCATTTTTTGATATGATTATCTGTTTTGTGTGTGTTGAGTTTGAGGAGTTCATTATAGATCCTGGATATCAACCTTTTGTCTGTACTGTCATTTACAAATATCTTCTCCCATTCTGTGTGTTGCCTCTTTGTTTTGTTGACTGTTTCCTTTGCTGTGCAGAAGCTTTTGATCTTGATGAAGTCCCAAAAGTTCATTTTCACTTTTGTTTCCTTTGCCTTTGGAGACATATCTTGAAAGAAGTTGCTGTGGCTGATATCGTAGAGGTTACTGCCTATGTTCTCCTCTAGGATTCTGATGGATTCCTGTCTCACGTTGAGTGAGGTCTTTTATCCATTTCAAGTTTATCTTTGTGTACGGTGTAAGAGAATGGTCGAGTTTCATTCTTCTACATATAGCTGTCCAGTTTTCCCAGCACCATTTATTGAAGAGACTGTCTTTTTTCCACTGTATATTTTTTCCTGTTTTGTTGAAGATTATTTGACCATAGAGTTGAGGGTCCATATCTGGGCTCTCTACTCTGTTCCACTGGTCTATGTGTCTGTTTTTGTGCCAGTATCATGCTGTCTTGGTGATCACAGCTTTGTAGTAAAGCTTGAGATCAGGTAATGGGATGCTGCCAATTTTATTTTTGTTTTTCAACATTTCCTTAGATATTCGGGGTCTCCTCTGATTCCACACAAATTTTTGGATTATTTGCTGCAGCTCTTTGAAAAATACCGGTGGAATTTTGATTGGAATGGCATTAAAAGCATAGATTTCTCTAGGCAGAATAGACATTTTAACAATGCTTATTTTTCTGATCCAAGAGCATGGAATGGTCTTCCATCTTTTGGTGTCTTCTTAAATTTCTTTCATGAGTGTTCTGTAGATCCTCAAGTACAGATCCTTTACCTCTTTGGTTAGGTTTATTCCCAGGTATGTCATGGTTCTTGGTGCTATAGTAAATGGAATCAATTCTCTAATTTACCTTTTCTGTATTTTCATTGTTAGTGTATAAGAAAGTCACTGATTTCTGTACATTGACTTTGTATCCTGACACGTTGCTGAATTGTCGTATGAGTTCTAGAAGTTTGGGGGTGGAGCCTTTGGGTTTTCCATATAAAGAATCATGTCATCTGTGAAGAGAGAGAGTTTGACTTCTTCATTGCCAATTTGGATACCTTTTATTTCTCTTTGTTGACTGATTGCTGTTGCTAGAACTTCTAGTACTATGTTGAACAAGAGTGGTGAGAGTGGGCATCCTTGTCGTGTTCCTGATCTCAATGGGAAGGCTGCAAGCTTTTTGCCATTGAGGGTGATATTTGCTGTGGGCCTTTCATAAATAGATTTTATGAAGTTCAGGAATGTTCCCTCTATCCCTATACTTTGAAGTGTTTTAATCAGGAATGGATACTGGATTTTGTCGAATGCTTTTTCTGCATCAATTGAGAGGACCATGTGGTTCTTCTCTCTTCTCTTACTGATTTGTTCTATCACATTGATTGATTTGCAAATGTTGAACCATCCTTGTAACCCAGGGATGAATCCCACCTGGTCATGGTGGATAATCTTTTTAATGTACTGTTGGATCCTGTTTGCTAGGATCTTGTTGAGAATCTTAGCATCCATATTCATCAGTGATATTGGTCTGAAATTCTCCTTTTTGGTAGGGTCTTTGCCTGGTTTGGGGATCAGGGTAATGCTGGCTTCATAGAAAGAGTCTGGAAGTTTTCCTTCTGCTTCAATTTTTTGAAACAGCTTCAGGAGAATAGGTGTTATTTCTTCTTTGAAAGTTTGGTAGAATTCCCCAGGGAATCCATTAGGTCCTGGGCTCTTGTTTTTTGGGAGGTTTTTGATCACTGCTTCAATCTCGTTACTAGATACTGGTCTATTCAGGTTGTCAGTTTCTTCCCGGTTCAATTTTGGGAGTTTATAGTTTTCCAGGAATGCATCCATTTCATCTAGTTTGCTTAGCTTATTGGCGTATAACTGTTGATAATAACTTCTGATGATTGTTTCTACTTCCTTGGTGTTAGTTGTGATCTCTCCCTTTTCATTCATAATTTTATGAATTTGGGCTTTCTCTCTTTTCTTTTGGATTAGTGTAGCCAATGGTTTATTGGTATTATTGATTCTTTCAAAAAATCAGCTTCTAGTTTCATTGATACTTTCTACTGTATTTCTGGTTTCTACCTCATTGATCTCTGCTCTAATCTTGATTATTTCCCTTCTTACGTGTGGAGTTGGTTTGATTTGTTGTTGATTCTCCAGTTCTTTAAGGTGTAGAGACAGCTGGTGTATTCTGGAATTTTCAATTTTTTGAGGGAGGCTTGGATGGCTATGTTTTTCCCCTTTAGGACCGTCTTTGCTGTATCCCATAGGTTTTGGACCTAAGTGTCTTCATTCTCATTGGTTTCCATGAATTGTTTCAGTTCTTCTTTGATCTCCTGGTTGATCCAAGCATTCTTAAGCAAGGTGGTCTTTAGCTTCCAGGTGTTTGAGTTTCTTCCAAACTTCTCCTTGTGATTGAGCTCCAGTTTCAAAGCATTGTGATCTGAGAATATGCAGGAAATAATCTCAGTCTTTTGGTATTGGTTGAATCCTGATTTGTGACCCAGTATGTGGTCTATTCTGGAAAAGGTTCCATGTGCACTTGAGAAGAATGGTTATTCTGTTGTTTTAGGGTGGAATGTTCTGTATATATCTATGAGGTCCATCTGGTCCAATGTGTCATTCTTTGTTCTTGTTTCTTTATTGATTTTCTGCTTTGATGATCTATTTCTGAGAGAGGCATGTTAAGATCTCCTACTATTAATGTATTCATAGCAATATGACTCTTTATCTTGATTAATAGTTTTCTTTTTCTTTTTTTTTAAAGATTTTATTTATTTATTAGACAGAGATCACAAGTAGGCAGAGAGGCAGGCAGAGAGAGAGGAGGAAGCAGGCTCCCTGCCGAGCAGAGAGCCCGATGCGGGCCTCGATCCCAGGACCCCGGGATCATGACCGAGCTGAAGGCAGAGGCCTTAACCCACTGAGACACCCAGGTGCCCCTCCCTCCACTTTTTAAAGATTTTATTTATTTATTTGACAGACAGAAATCACAAGTAGGCAGAGAGAGAGGAGGAAGCAGGCTTCCCGCTGAGCAGAGAGCCTGATGCGGGGCTTGGTCCCATGACCCTGAGATCATGACTTGAGTTGAAGGCAGGGGCTTTAACCCAGTGAGTCACCCGGGCGACCCGCTGATTAATAGTTTTCTTATGTAATTGGCTGCTCCCATATTGGGGGTGTAGATATTTACAATTGTTAGGTCATCTTGGTGGATAGTCCCTTTAAGAATTATGTAGTGTCCTTCTGTATCTCTGACGACAGTCTTTAGTTTAAAATCTAATTTATCTGATATGAGAATCGCTACCCCAGCCTTCTTTTGAGGCCCATTGACATGAAAGATGCTTCTCCATCCCTTCACTTTCAGTCTAGGTGTATCTTTAGGTTCAAAATTGGTCTTTTGTAGACAACATATGGATGGGTCCTGTCGTTTTATCCAATCTGCAACCCTGTTTCGTTTTATGGGCACATTTAGGCCATTCACATTGAGACTGATTATTGATAGCTACGTTTTTATTGACATTGTGTTACCTTTGAAGTCTTTCTTCTATAGATTGTCTCTATATTTCTGTTGAATGCTATTCTTAGGAATTTTCCTCTTTTATAGAACACCTCCTTAATATTTGCTGCAGTGTTGGCTTGGTGGTTGCATAGTCTTTTAAGCCTTGCCGATCTTGGAAACTCTTTATATCTCTCCATCTATTTTGAATGTCAGTCTTGCTGGATAAAGTATTCTTGGCTGCATGTTCTTCTCATTTAGTGCCCAGAATATATCTTGCCAGCCCTTTCTCGCTTGCCAGGTCTCTGTGGACAGGTCTAATGTTATTCTGATGGGCTTTCCTCTGTACGTAAGTAGCTTCTTTGTCCTAGCTGCTTTCAAGAGGGTCTGCCTACAATTGTGATTCTTCATTCTTACTATTAGGTGTCTCGAGGACTTCCGAGAATCTATAATCTTGGGGGGAAACCGTTCTGCCTCTAGTACATGAACGCTGGTTCCATTTGTGGGATTGGGAAAATTTTCATGGACAACTTGTTCCACTATATCTTCTAGACTTCTTTCTTTCTCTTCCCCTTCAGGGATTCCAATAATTTTGACGTTGGAATGTTTCATGGCATCATTTATTTCCCTAATTCTGTTTTCGTGGCTCCTAAGCTGTTTGTTCCAGGCTTCCTCCTGATCCTTTCTCTCTATCTGTTTGTCCTCCAGATCACTAATTCTACCTTATCTCTCGGTTACCCTAGCTTTTAGAGAATTTAGATTAGATTGGAACTCATTGAGAGCATTTTTTTAATAATTTTTTAAAATTTATTTATTTTCAGCATAACAGCATTGAGAGCATTTTGAACATCCTCCCTGGTGGCTTTCAGTTCTGCCCTAACATTGTGAACATCATCCCTGGTGGCTTTCAGTTCTCCCCTAATCAATTCCATTTGGTCATCCATGGCTTTCTCCAACCTAGCTATTGCCTGGATAATTGTTAGCCTGAATTCCCTTTCTGACATATTGTCTATGTTGATAGCCATTAGCTCTGTTGCAGAAGGCCCATCCTCTGTATTTTTCTTCTGTTGGGCATTCCTCTTCCTAGTCATTTTGATGAGAGATGACTGAATGGATGTAGCTGGATGTATCAACTGTGGTGCAGTCAAGGTACACCCAAGGTGCACGCTTCTGAGCAATCAGGATTCCCCACCCAAATGAGAGAAAAAAGAAAAGATAAAGAAAAGAGAGAGAGAGAGAGAAACAGGAAAAAAAGGGAAGATAAAAGAGAAGGCTCAGCCCAAATGGGCCCCAAGGTAAGATTTATGAAGTATACAAACAAAAAGACTGATAAAAGTATATGACAAGAGAAAAAAAATTATATATATATATATATAAGCAAAAGAAGGAAGAACCTCATCAAAAAGAACCCCAAGTATAGGATTTATATGCTATCAGGACAAACACAAATACATAGAAACACAGGCGGAAGAAAAAATGGGAGAGTGGTTATAAATTCTCAGTGTGGACGAGGAAGTTTATTTTGATTCTTCCTGGATGTATATGAATCCTGACGTTTATAGTACCATTGTCAATAATAGCCAACCTGAGCTGAGGTAAAGTCAAGCCCGTCTTGACTAATGTTTAGCTGTGTTTCTGCAGCTTGCACCAAGGGACTCAATTATGAACTTCCGCTCTCTCATGGTTCCCTAAAGAGGGTTGCTGTTCACTTTACACTACCTTCTTTTGTTTACTTTCCTACCTGGAATTGTTTTCTTAATTTTATTTTCAGATTGTTCATTTCAAAATGTGTAAAAATAGTTCTTTACATGTTAATCTTGCTGAACTCTTGTTAGTTCTAATAGTTTTTTTAGGAAATTCTTCAGAATTATCTATTATGTCATGTCTGAGAGAGGTAGTTTTACTTCCTCTTTTCCAAACTAAATGTTTTTTCTAATGTTGGCATTCTAATACTAAGAACATAACTTTATATTTATTTCTATCCCATTTAATTTTGTTTTAATCCATAGTTCTGTTCTTTTAATTTGGATAGTCTTCTAGTGAATTCCATTCAAAATTCATCTTTTTATCTCCAGCAGTTGGCACAGTGTCTAGTGTTTTGCACTCAATAAATGTTTATAAATTACAATTGTGGCATGAATCTGTAATTTTGGTGAGCTAACTTTGTTCTGTGTCTTTCATTAACAAAAATGTTAAGCAGAATGGGTGCCAATAAAATTTCTAGAGTCCCACGATATCAGTGTAGTGGCAGTGGCACCCAGAACCTGCCCCTTCCCAGTACCAAGAGGCTAAACCAGTGGCAAGAGATGGCAGCCTCAAGAAGCACTGGAGGTACCGCTATTATGTCTCCATCAGAAAGGATGAATACCCAACTTTTGTAGCAACATGGACGGGACTGGAAGAGATTATGCTGAGTGAAATAAGTCAAGCAGAGAGAGTCAATTATCATATGGTTTCACTTATTTGTGGAGTATAACAAATAGCATGGAGGACAAGGGGTGTTAGAGAGGAGAAGGGAGTTGGGGTAAATTGGAAGGGGAGGTGAATCATGAGAGACTATGGACTCTGAAAAACAATCTGAGGGGTTTGAAGTGGCGGGGGGGTGGGAGGTTGGGGAACCAGGTGGTGGGTATTATAGAGGGCACGGACTGCATGGAGCACTGGGTGTGGTGAAAAAATAATGAATACTGTTTTTCTGAAAATAAATAAATTGAAAAAATTTTAAAAAAAGAAGCACTGGAGGTATAGCTATTATGAAAAAAGTATGAAAGTTCTTAACAAGTTAAAAATAGAACTGTATAAAATCCAGCTATCCTATTCTTGGGTATAGATATCCAAAGAAAATGAAATCAGTATTTCAAGGAGATACGTGCACTCCTCACATTCATTGCAGCATTATACACAATAGATAAAAAATGGAAACAACTCAAGTATCTACCAGTGGATCAATGGATAAAGAAGAGAAACATACACAAACACACACACACACATATACACACACTGAAATATTATGTAGCCTTAAAAAAGAAGAAAATCCTGTCATTTGCCACAACACTGACAAACCTGGAGGACATTATGCTAAGTGAAATAATGCAGGCAAAGAAAGACAAACATATCATGATCTTACTTATATGAAGAATTTAAGAGTCAAACTCATTAAGCAGAAAGTAGAATAGTAGTTGCCAAGGGCTAGGGGATTGAAGGTATGTTATTCAAAGAGTTCAAAATTTCATTTATGCAGAATGAATAAGCTCTATAGCATGGTAACTGAAGGCAATAATACTCTATTGCATTCTTGACATTTGCTAAGAAAGTAGATCTTAAATATCTTTACCACATGCATAATAAAGGTAAATATGTGAAGTGATGGATATGTTAATTAGTTTTTATTATAGTAATCATTTCACAATATATGCATATATCAAAACAACATGTTATAACCACACACACACACACACACACACACACACACAGAGTTTTTGTTTGTCAATTATACCTCACTAAAGCTGGGAAGAATTTAAAAAATAAAAAAAGAGAAGCAGTGGTATCACCACTGGAGCAAACATTGGCACTGGCCTTGTGGACTCTAACAACAGAGGATAAAAGTGAGACATTCTCACCTGGGGTGGGTAGTAGATGGCACCAAAGAGGCTGGAGCAGGAAAAAGGGGAAATGGCTGCCATGATATGGGCAGGTGCAAATGTGAAATGCTCTCTATGGACTTTAACAATTAATGGAGGGAAATACTCTCAGGGAGCTGAGGACCCCAGAATAAGAAGTAGGGGTGAGAACCAAATGTGACTTATTTCATCTCAGGCTGCTGTGGTGTGGGAAACCTTAGCCACACATGCAAAGGTCTCTATCACAAATTATTTCTTGGATTCTACTTTCCCTTCAAGATGACAGTCCATTTTTCTTCCTGTAAACCTCTAAGCTGCCTTCTCTGATTCATCAAATCCCATACAATCCATAGCCCATTACATTCTGGCTGCAGTATGGACCATCTACTGAAGGAGATCTACCTAAAGTCCCTCAGATCACTGTCACAACACACTTCATTTTCCATACAACCAAAGGATGGATGGAAGTCATAAGGGGAGACAGAGCCTACTACACCTAGACTATGTGCTCAAAAGGCTTAGTTGCCTCCCATAGTAATGGTAATAGTCACAGTGTCACTAACATTCCTTAAGTGCTTATTCTGGTCAGTCATGATTTTAAACACTTTGTATATGTGTGTTTTTTTGTGTGTTTGTGCGTGTGCGTGTGTGTATGTGTGTTGTTAAGACTCACAGTAACCTCTGAGGGTTAAGAAACTTTCCCTTTCCTTGTAAATGGAAGATCCTACACTTGTACACCAGTCTTCCTGCTCAGACTCAATTGAAAGAATGAAGTTTAGATCAAAATAAGCCTCCCCCCACCATTTTCAATCCTGACATGTCAGTAGGGTAACCGTCTATTTATATGTGAAAATCTTACTTATGGAGAAACTATGCTCACCACCTAACATCAACAGAAGCCACTTAAAAACAGTAAATTACTAACATTTTCACATTGAGCTCAGAACGATGAATATACATTTAGTTATTACATGACTAAAATGAGCCAGAGCTTGGGTTAATATAGATCTATGTTTTTTTTTGTTTTGTTTTATTATGTTCAATTAGCCAACATGTTCAGGAACTCTACTTTTTTGAGATCCTTCAGAAAGTTAACAAATTTAGGAATTCCACTTTGACTTACAGTGCTTCATCAAATTGCTTAAAAAGTTGAAGTCTTCATCACTAGCCATCAGGGAGATTCAAATTAAAACCACATGGAGATACCAACTTACACCACTTAGAATGGCCAAAATTAGCAAGACAGGAAACAACATGTGTTGGAGAGGATGTGGAGAAAGGGGAACCCTCTTCCACTGTTGGTGGGAATGCATGTTGGTGCAGCCTCTTTGGAGAACAGTGTGGAGATTCCTCAAGAAATTAAAAATAGAACTTCCCTATGACCCTGCCATTGCACTCCTGGGTATTTACCCCAAAGATACAGATGTAGTGAAAAGAAGGGCCATCTGTACCCCAATGTTTATAGCAGCAATGGCCACGGTCGCCAAACTGTGGAAAGAACCAAGATGCCCTTCAACGGATGAATGGATAAGGAAGATGTGGTCCATATACACTATGGAGTATTATGCCTCCATCAGAAAGGATGAATACCCAACTTTTGTAGCAACATGGACAGGACTGGAAGAGATTATGCTGAGTGAAATAAGTCAAGCAGAGAGAGTCAATTACCATATGGTTTCACTTATTTGTGGAGCATAACAAAAAGCATGGAGGACATGGGGAGTTAGAAGGGGGTTGAGGTAAATTGGAAGGGGAGGTGAATCATGAGAGACTATGGACTCTGAAAAACAATCTGAGGGGTTTGAAGTGGCGGGGGGTTGGGAAGTCGGGGTACCAGGTGGTAGGTATTATAGAGGGCATGGATTGCATGGAGCACTGGGTGTGGTGAAAAAATAATGATACTGTTATGCTGAAAATAAATAAATGAAAAAAAAGTCGAAGTCTTCTATCAGATTTACAGAACCATCACCAAGCTAAAATAATTGCTTGGGTCACAAAATGAGGATTGCAAACTGGAGTTCTAAGTGCCTCCTCCACAGAGCAGCAGCTGGACTACACGACACATAGAAAACTGCTCATGCTACATCAACTCCCTTTTCCAATCTTGGTAAGTTCCTCAGTGACAGGAGCCAGGCTGCCAAAAGTCAGCATCAGGCTTGGGTCCAACATCAACACCGGGCATTATGTGGCTAATGCACTGAATTAGAGTCATGCTGCCACCCCACCACTCCTTACTCAAAGACGACTTTCCAGATCCAAGAAAAACAAATCTGTCTGCATGAAAATTGGTATTGTTGTCAAATAAAGTCAACGCCATTCAAGTGCATTGTCATCAGCCAGGTCTGAAGAAGACCTAAAGAACTGCAGGTTTCTGACAGACCTGTTGCTTGGGATCACCAGATTTTATTTTTCACCTCCCAATGTCTCAGGCAGGTGGCTCTGTATGGAGAGGAAGAGATTATTTGATCCATTTACCACCCAATTCTAGCACAAAGCACAGTGTTCAAGGAGCCTGCCCACCGGCCTAAGGCAGGCTAGAACAAAACTTTGTTCCATACATTAAAAAGTAAGAAATTTCAACCATAGTGACAGCTGATGTGTGGCCCTATGGGGCCAGACCTCCAGGTAAGAAACATATTGAAGTCACTTTTGACAACCCTTCACTCTCCTGTTATTCCCCTTCCTGACCCAAGCTCATGTTTCCTAACTTTTATTTCATGTTCTTACAGATTTTTTTTCACCCTGTCCTCTTTACCAGGCAGCCCTCTCCTTGTTCTATTTTTCTCCAGATTTCTGTAAGTGAACATCTAATAGATTACAAATGATTGCACTCTAGAGAGTCAACTGAATTATTTTGCAACTAATTCTTGTTCATCTTTAAAGAAAGCTTCTAACCTATAACTAAGAATCTAGGATGTCTTACAGAGAGAAGAATTCTGTGATTCTCAAACTTCAGGATGCATCAGAGTCATATAAGGAACTTGGAAAAATGCAGTTTGCCTGTGGGGGGGCCCACACGGAGCTCAAGATTTGGCACTTTGACAAACCTGGCCTAGACAGAGACCAAGACCCTTCCTCTCTCTCAATTCCTGGGCCCTGCATTGTCTACATTTTCAAAAGCTCCTCAAATGATTTAGATGTAACTGAGCAACAGACCTCACTTAAAAAATATTGGCCCATACAGTTCCCTCATCTTCCTCCAAAATATCTCCCTAATCAGCTGTTGATAATTCCAAAGCCCATCAGAGAAGACATTCACTTCTCCCTTAGCAGATGCACCAAGTCAAGGGTGAGGAGAATTTAGAAGGTGAAGAGAGGGGCAGAATGATGAGTGCTCAAATAATTGAGTCTATAACAGAAAAGAGAAGGTTGGATGACCACAGTCAAATATTGACTCCTTCACAGTTTCTTTTAGAGCAGGGGTCAGCAAATTTCTTTTGGAAAGGGCCAGATAGTAAATATTTTTTTTCCCTCTGTGGGCTATATGACATGGTCTCTGTTGCGTCTAGTCAAACTACACTTATAGTATGAAAGGAGCCACAGACCTGCAAACATATAAACATGACTGTGATCCAGTAAAACTTTATAAAAGTGGGGTGCTGGCCATAGGCTGTGGGTCATAGTTTGCTGATGCCAGGTTTAGACTCAATATTATAATAAATAACTTTAAGCAAAATTCTCAGAGAAGAGATGCTAGGGTGCTGAGTTCTAACTGCATTTTTGGAAAATTATTTTAAAAACACCTGGAAAGAGAAAAACTGGCACACTTGCTAAAAGTGGTCTTCTCAGCAGATAAGAGATACTGAATATGGAATATTAGCATATTCAAGCCCTCTGGCCTCTGCTGTGAGCACATGGAAGAAGAAATAAATAGAGAAGGGGGAAAAAAGAAATCCTAATTTAAAAAATAGTTGATAAAGGCTCTGGAAATAATGAGGAACCACTTACTGCTATAGAACCTGTGATAGAAGCTAAAGAGAGAACTAAGAATCTGGGGCCAAAAGAACTTAATTCAATTCTGTCAAGTGGACTGGGCACTGAGCATGGCTAAAATCCTCCCTTAGGGAAACTGAATCCCATGGGGTATAGGTTCCTAACCAGATGGCTGGAGCTGCATGTGTAAGGTTAGTGGAGACCCAAGAGAAGATGATCTAGCTCAGCTTGGTGGTGCGGGAGTGCTTCCTGAAGCGGGTGACACAAACAGAACCTTGAAAGTTAAAGAGAAGTTGGCTCAATTTTTTTAAATGAAGAGGGAAAGGGGCATTAAAAGAGTCAAAAACATGAGGAAAAGCATGCAGATGAGAAATGACAAAATGGTGATCCCAAGCCTGGGAAGGGAACAGGTTCATGTTGCATGGGGTTGTGTCCCACTGGCATATCTGGTTTATGGCCAACTGGGTCACAGTTTCCCAACAGCCCAAAGCCCCTATTGGTCCCCTCCCCTATGCACTTCTTTAAATATTTCCTTCCTTTAAAAACCTCTGCAAATATCCCAGCTGAGCATGCCATCTCTGTCTGATTCTTGCTGGGACTGCAAAGTTTGAATGGAGAAGATGGGTAAACACCTCCACCTCTCCTTGGGCCAGCAGTAGGAAAGTCAGTTTTTCTCAGAAGAAATCCCCACTTTTAGCCTTTTCAGCATCCCTTAGATAGCCTCAAAGTGGGTGATAGTAAGTTCCAGGTAGCAAAATTGGTTTCACCTTATCTGGAAAGTGCTTACGATTTAGTTCAGTAGTTAGACATGTGAATTAATTCTCCCAAGCAAGGATGAGGAACTGCTTGATAGAGGTACAGGCAAGGTGCTGTGGGTTCATGAGGGAGACAGTGATGAACACTGCCTGATGATGTCCTGCCCCCACCTAGGGAGAGGCAGCGTGATGTGTGGATGTATATTTGGGATGGGGGATGACATCTAGGGTGCCTTCAGTCAGGGAAGGGCAGAGTGGGATGTACATGGAAGATGAGGTTAGAAAGGGAAACTGGGGCTGTCCTATGCTCAAATTATGGACTCTAATGAGTCAGGGATGGGAAGATGGTGAAAGGAGCTGAACAGATGAGGGACATCCCAGCAGTCCTGTGGGAGGGTCACCCGGTTGTGGCATGAAAGTGATTGCAGATGGTACAAATGGAGACAAAGAAACCAGATGCAATCATACAGGTGAGATGAGGGCATGGGAAAGAAGAGGCAGTCTCCAGAGTTCAGGGGGAGAACTGGTCAGAATAAATAACCACTTTGGTAGTGGGGAACTAGGGGATGAAGGAATCTGAAAATAGATGCTTTCCCACCATGACCACTGCTGATGTCATTAACTGAGGAAGAAAAATATAGGAAGAGGAGCTAGGGATTTATAATTAGTTGAACTTGGACACATTTCCCTAAGGGGGTGTCCTGAGGCACCTTGGGGATTTTGGCTGGGTACTTACCAGCATTATGACTGGAGGCAAGTTACTTAAATTTCTCTGCCTCAGTTCTCCCATCTGTAAAATGGGCAGTGTTACTTAGCTCAGGGGCTTCTGGGAGAATTAAATGATAAGGCAAGAAAAGAGTTATCCAGAGCCTGATACATAAAAGTGCTTGACAAATGTCATTGTTGTTGTGACAGGGTCATCTCAACAGAGATTGGAGTATGGAGTTGAAGACAGGGATAGAGCCAGAGGTAGAGAATTGGAAGTTGCCTCCAGAGAGAATGTAGCTGAGCTCTTAGAGGGGCTGAAATCCATTAGGGAAAAGACTAGAAGGAAATGGACAAAAGTCTGGGAGCTAAGGGTTTGTGAATTTGTTATAGGCAGATCCAGTGGGAATTCCCCCTCCCCCAGTGAAGCCATATCCTACCACTTGCCTCTTCAATTACTTTATAAAAGTTGTTCTGCTCTTTGGGTGTCCATCCAGGTGCCATGAAAATTCTCATGTTTTTGACAAAGATGTTTTCTCCAGATATGACATACTTTTGTCTAAAAATTTAGTTCCTAGGAGTCTGGACTTGGGAGGCAGTAAGAAACAAAACTGGAACAGAGACAAGGACTGGGGTCAGGAGAGTTCTAAGCATAGGCTGGACAGTCTTGCAAAGTGTGCTCCATGGGTTAGCAATGCAGGTTCCCAGGGCCTAGCTACAAAGTGGTTCCTTTGTGTGAGAAAGTTTGATAACCAATGGATTCCAGATGTTATAATCAGTAACAAAGCAGCCAGTATAAAGAATCAGAAATTAAAAAAAAAGAATTTTTCTTCTGTGCAGAGAGATGAAAGGGGTGGTGGTGGTTAGAAACAATACTGTCATTATTATTATTTTTATTATGTTCAATTAGCCAACATACAGTACATCATTAGTTTTTGATGTAGTATTTAACAATTCATTAGTTGTATATAACAGCCAGTGCTCATCACAACACTTTTCTTTCCTTTTGTGCTGATTCTTTTTTGATGTGTAATATAGGATTTTTTAGATGTTTTAATTGCCTTCCTTTGTTCATATGCTTGTGATACTGGTGGGCCATGAAGAAGGCAGGCATTTCCAGGTTTTCTGAAAGTTGCCCATCCACTCCTTTGTAACCCACTGGGGTGTGCGGTCTCCATTGCCTCCCACTCACAGCCTGTATCTGTCTTGGCTGTGGCAGGTTGCACATTAGCAACCCTAGTCCTTGTGCTCTGCTGTGAGTTTTACTACCCTTGGTCAGTGTTCTGATGTTTCTGGTGGTGAACCTGGGCACTTTTCCCCTTCCTCCCTCCATGTGGGCACAGGCTATATGACAGAAAGAATTTTACCTCAGTTTCTTTGCCTACTACTTCAGTTCCCCACTGGAATGCAGTTCCATCTTGAGCTTCATTCACCTTGGCCGGGACCCTGACATCCATTTTCACCCCCACAGATCCTTTCAGCCTACAGGACTGGTTTCTATTTCTTGTACCTCCAACCACAGGCTAAGATAGCTGATGAAGACTGATGGAAGGTTTCTGACCTGAGTTTTGCCTGCCTCTAATAAAGAAGTGCACTAAAATTTGGAATATGAGCCAGGCATATTTGTATATTTTTGTTTTCATTTCCCAATTAGTTCTTTGGCCCCCTCCCCAACAAAGTAGATTTTTAAAGATAAGGGAAGTAGGGCTCAGAGAGGCTAAGTAACTTGCCTGAAGTGACACAGCTACTGAGTACATATTCATGAAGATTCTAGTCCTGGTCTTCATGACTCTAGAGCTCATGTCCTTTCTTCAATACCACAATGGGAGGCTCCCTGCTGGTTGTTCCCATCTGAGTCTACCATGATACTTGAGCTCCCACAGCTGCCTTTTTGGGGGTCAGCCAACCTGCAGCTAGGTTTGCTTCCCCAAGTACCTGTGGCATCTGCATCAGGTTTCCTCTTCTTCCTCCCTACCAGACTTCCAGGTGCCTGAGCTCACCCAAGTCCTTTAACAGCAGGTACTGGCAGGCTGACTGCTTTACCCTCTTGGTCCCTGATCACTGTGATTCAAAATATGCCATGGCATCATTGCCCAAAACCTAAGGAAGCTCAAGCTTTAGGACCTTCCCTTGCATGGGCCCCTAAGTGGGTCTTGGTAGCATGGACACATGGCCAGGAGGTGTTAGTATTTTTCAAAGGTAGGAATTTTAATTGTGATCAGTCAAGACTGCTGGATCTTTCACTTGGACTTGCCCTCAGTTACACTTCCCATCTAGTCTGGAAGTTTGGAGCAATGGAGTGACTAGTGGCATTTGGTGATCTGACGAAGGAGGTTTTAGAGTAGGGTTTGAGAATAATATAGCTACATGGTTCTTAGTGGCTTCTGTTTATGCCTAACTTATTTCCAGTGGTTCTGGTGTAGGACAGTTTCCAGCAATAGATTTTCCACTCATTGTGCCAACCCACCTGGCACTTTGGCATGAAGATACGGCGCTGGAGGTTATTCTATGATATGAACATCCTCTGTGGCACCCAGCACTGGAAGATTTGGGCA
This sequence comes from Mustela erminea, assembly GCF_009829155.1. NCBI lineage: Eukaryota > Metazoa > Chordata > Mammalia > Carnivora > Mustelidae > Mustela > Mustela erminea. The sequence goes on from NC_045617.1 coordinate 86,366,980, forward strand.
TTGGGGTAGAAACAAGGTTGAAATGTAAGAATACGGAGATGGGTCTGTGCAGGTACACAATTCCTCCAAATGGGATGGCTTGCATATGAAAGAAACATGATGGGAGTTTCCCCAAATTTGAGAATACTAACAATTTACATGACATTAACAATGACAGGCTGCAAAGATGAAAGGATCTTTTCTAAACTGCCAATAAGAGAAATAAGTTTCAGCCAACCATGTTTAGAAAAGGAATTGGAAAAAAGAAAAAAAAGAAAAGGAATTGAATAATCTTCCTTTTCTTTCTATAGAAGATAATATGACAAGATGGTTATGTGAAGTAGTGAAGATTATGAAGTAAAAAATACAAAGAAAAAGTATTAGCAGTGTGTCAAGCACTTAATTAAAATACTATATTTTTATGGATTTCATTATTTGTTAGCTTTTTAAAATTTATAATGTGCTATGATATAGTTCTTTTCTCATTATTTCATAAATATTCAATTTCATGTCTGCATTTGAATAATTAATTTTGAATTTTTTTCTTAAAAAGGACCCCCTACCCCATCAATGCATAAGCTTCAGGTCCCAGGAAACCTGAATCCTTCTCTGATAGTGGAATTTGCAAAAGGGCTATCTAGATATAGAGGTACAACATATAAAAAGTCAGCAGGCTTTTTTCTTTTTAAAAATGTTCTTGTTGTTCTTCTGTTTCCTTTGGGGGTTAAATGGTTCAAATGAGGAGCAAATCCCTGTCCTTTCCCAGTTTCCTGGTACCAACTGTGAACTGACTCCCCCCGCCCCACCCAGGAATCTGCATGTAGGCAGAGCAATGACATCAGAGATTGAAAGAAAACCCTCTTTCATAGAGGGCACAGAGTTGGAAAAGAACACAAAATGTCTATTAATAGACATGAAATGTCTATTAATTACATGCAAACATAAATATAAAATGTAAGATTTAGTGGTGCCCGGGTGGTTAAGTTGGTTAAGTGTCTGACTCTTGATTTCAACTCAGGTCATGATCTCAGGGTTGTGAGACTAAACCCCAAGTTCAGCTCTGCACTGAGTGTGGAGCCTGCTTGGGATTCTCGCTTTCCCTCTCCTCCTCCCCAGTTTGCATGACTCTCTCTCTCTCAAAAAAAAAAAAAAAAAAGTGTATAAGATTTAATTTTTGCATTCCTTAGAATAACTCTGGAATGCCAAAAAATGAAATCATTCAACTTCAATTAAGTCCACCAATATTTGCCTTGCTAATAAGCACATATAGAAGCCATATATAATACTCACATAGAAGATGTCATGAGGCGCATTTGATTATCTCATTTATGAAAATACTTGGATGAAGTTTCCAAAAATAATCATCCAAACTCAAGACTTTTTATCTGGAGATAATTCCTGTTACTATTTGGTTTAACCATTTTCAGGTTAAATGACTAGATAGACAAATGGAAAGTATTAGCACTAATTTGAACATCAACACTTGACTAATCATGGAAAAATCAGCATTATTTTCACTGATGATTAAAGTGAAGAAATCAAAGAAAAGCTTAAATCATGTTTTTATGTTATACTGTGATAAAGCAGATCTATAATAAACTCCCTGAAGCCTCAACTGGAAAGAGAAAACCATGAAACCTACTAATTTTCTTTAATGATATGACAATAAGTTTTCCTATATAATGCACATTAAATGCATGCAGATCAGAATGAGGTAAGGAAAATATTTTCATTATGAGGACTGGATTTCATTCCATACTTGAAGCTCTTCTCATAAGTCTCATTCTATTTGTTCAGACAGAAGGGCTTTTTCACATCCTCATCAAACCCGAATGTCTAGAAACAGGAACTCAGGCTTTCCTAGTTCAGGGGGATTTAAGAAGGAAACTAGGTGATGTCATGAATAAGAACCATACTGGAAGATGAAAAATAGAAAGTTAGTACCAACATAAGCCTTCCTCATGTTTGATGTGGACTCGGATAAAGCTGGCCCCCTCCCCTTTGCTCTGATGGATCATGGTCACTTGTTCTCCCGCTGCCATCCTTCACAAGTAGTTTCTGGCCACAACTCTTTCATTTCTACTCCCCTGGTCACCACTCTCACTTTGATTCCTATCATTAAATCTTTGATGCATTATCCCAAGGAAAAAAAGAAATTTTCCCTCCCCAACTCGTTCAAATATTTCACTTGCCTTATTCTTCTGGTCTGACAACCCAGGATGCAACCAACAAAATCATCATAAAATGATATAGGAGATGCAGTTACTTTATCTCTTCCACCACAAATAGGGAAGGAAGAGCTGCAAAGGGGGCCATCCCCACAGCCAGTCAACTGTAAACAAATATTTAGAAGAGCCTATCGCTAGTTCAAAACTTCATGATGGAGAGGAGTCAAGATGGTGGAGGAGGAGCAGACTGAGATGACCTCAGGTCAGAGGAGTTCAGCTAGATAGTTATCAAACCATTCCAAACACCTACAAACCCAACAGGAGATTGAAGAGAAGAAGAGCAGCAATTCTAGAAACAGAAAATTGACCACTTTCTGAAAGGTAGGACTTTCAGAGAAGTGAACCTGAAGCAATGGGAAGATAGACCACGGTGGGAGGGGCCAGTTCCCAGCAAGTGGTGGAGCAACGGAGCACAAAAGCTGAACTTTTAGAAGTCTACTCCACTGAGGGACATTGCTCGAGAGGCTAAGCAGGGCTAGAGCCCTCGTGGGGACAGTGTGGTCTCAGGTCGCACAGGGTCACAGAAGGATTGGGGTGTCTGACTGTAGCAGAGTTTGCAGGTATCAGAGCAGGGAAGCTGACTACAGAGATGGAGTCAAGGAGTGAGCTCTCAGCTTGGGGTTACCTTAAACCATGATCTACGGCACAGTCAGGCCACTGCTCTTTGAGCAGGGACTCCACAAGTGGCAGATCTGGGGAGATCCACCTTCCTGCACCAAAGAGCAGAGCAGCAGGAATCTGCAGGGTTTGGAGACGCCAAATGGGGTTGTGTTCCAGAGATAGAAATGCTTGCTCACAGGCCGGGTGACCTCAGAGTCTGGCCAGAGACCAGGGAGACAGGAGGGATTGACAGTTTTTCTCCAAGGGCGCACTGAGGAGTGGGGCCCCTGAGCTCTCAGCTTCTTCAGGCTGGAGACTGGGAGGCCACCATTTTCATTCCCATCCTCCAGAGCTCTATGGAAAGGATTCAGCGAACAAAAGCTCCCAAGAGTGAACTTGAGCAGATCACTTAGTCTGGCCCCTGGCAAGGGCGGCACAATTCCAGCTCCGGCAAAGACATTTGAGAATCACTACAACAAGCCCCTCCCCCAGAAGATCAGCAAGAACATCTGGCCAAGACCAAGCTCACTGATCAAGGAGAACAGTGGAATTCCAGAGAAGGAGAAAGCAAAACATGGAATTCATGGCTTTTTCCCCATGATTCTTTAGTCTTGCAAAGTTAATTAAATATTTTTAATTTTATTTTTTTCTTATTCTAATTTTTTTGAACTTTTCCTCTTTCCTCTTTTAACGTTTTTTTTTTAACTAGTTTATCTTAACAATACTTTTCTAAAAAAATCTTTTTAAATCTTCATTATTAGAGTCATATTTTATCCTTCATTGTATCTACTTTAGTTTTTATATACATTTGGAGTTTTTTCTTCTAAAAATTTTTGGGTTACAATTTCTTCTAATAGATCAAAATATACCCTAAATCTAGCACAGGGCTTTGTTCTAATTTCCAGCCTGAACAAATTCTCTCCACTTTCTTTTTCCAACCAACTTATCTTATCAATTCCTTTTTTAGATTTTTTTTTAATTTTCATCTTTACACTCATATTCCATCCCTTCATTGTGTTTAGCCTTATTTTTGTATATATATAACTTTTTCTTTCTTTAAAATTTTGGAAGGTAGTTTCTTCTAAGAGACCAAAATACACCCAAAATCAAGTGGGTGGCTCTGTTCTATTCACCAGTGTATGCGTGTGTGTGTATATACATATACACACACATATATATGTACATTTTTAAAATTTTTAAATATTTTTTTAAAAAAAGTACACATATATACATATATATGTATATGTGTGTGTGTGTGTGTGTATATATATATATATATATATATATATATATATATATAAAATTTAAATTTCTTTTTACCCCCTTTCTTCTCCCCCTGACTTGGGGGTCTCTTCTGATTTGGTTAGCATACATTTTTCTGGGGTCTTTGCCACCCTTTTAGTATTTTATTTGCTCTTCATATATTCTTATCTGGACAAAATGACAAGGCAGAAAAACTCACCACAAAAAAAAAAGAAAAAAAAAAAGAAGAGGCAGTACCGAAGGCTAGGGACCTAATCAATACAGACATTGGTATGGTAATATGTCAGATCTAGAGTTCAGAATGGTGATTCTCAAGGTGCTAGCTGGACTCCAAAAAGGCATGGAAGATATTAGAGAAACACTATCTGGAGAAATAAAAGCCCTTTCTGGATAAATAAAAAAACTAAAATCTAACCAAGCTGCAATTAACAAAAGCTATTAATGAGGTACAGTAAAAAATTCTCTCTTATGGTATAGAGATTAGAGATAAGTGATACCATAAAATGAAACAGTATTAGAATAATTGGAATTCCAAAAGAAGAAAAAAGAGAGAGGGGGCAGAAGGTATATTGGAGTGAATTATTGTAGAGAATTTCCCTAATATTGCAAGGGGAACAAGCATCAAAATCCAGGCGGTACAGAGAAGTCCCCTCAAAAATCAATAAAAATAGGTCCACACCCCATAGTAAAACTTACAAGTCTTAGTGACAAAGAGAAAATCCTGAAAGCAGCTCAGGACAAGAAGTCTGTAATATACAATGGTAAAAATATTAGATTGGCAGCAGACTTGTCCACAGAGACCTGGCACGCCAGAAAGAACTGGCATGATATATTCAAAGCACTAAATAAGAAAAACATGCAACCAAGAATACTATATCCAGCTAGGCAATCATTGAAAATAGAAGGAGAGATAAAAAACTTCCAGGACAAACAAAAACTAAAAAAATTTGTAAACAACAAACCAGCCCTATAGGAAATATTGAAAGGGGTCCTCTAAGCAGAGAGAGCCTAAAAGTAGTAGACCAGAAAGGAACAGACAATATACAGCAACAGTCACCTTACAGGCAATACAATGGCACTAAATCATATCTTTCAATAGTTACCCTGAATGTAAATGGGCTAAATGCCCCAATTAAAAGACAAAGGGTATAAGAATGGATTAAAAAACAAAACACATCAATATGCTGTCTGCAAGAAACTCATTTTAGACCCGAAGACACCTCCAGATTTAAAGTGAGTGGGTGGAAAACAATTTACCATGCTAATGGCCATCAGAAGAAAGCAGGGGTGGCAATCCTTATAACAGATCAATTAGATTTTAAGCCAAAGACTATAATAAGACATGAGTAAGGACACTACATCATACTCAAAGGATCTGTCTAACAAGAATATCTAACAATTTTAAATATCTATGCCCCTAACGTGGGAGCAGCCAACTATATAAACCAATTAATAACAAAATCAAACAAACACATTGACAATAATACAATAATAGTAGGGAACTTTAACACTCCTCTCACTGAAATGGACAGATCATCCAAGCAAAAGATCAACAAGGAAATAAAGGCCTTAAATGACACATTGGACCAGATGGACATCACAGATATATTCAGAATATTTCATCCCAAAGCTACAGAATACACATTCTTCTCTAGTGCACATGGAACATTCTCCAGAATAGATCACATCCTGGGTCCTAAATCAGGTCTCAATCGGTATCAAAAGATTGGGATCATTCCCTGCATATTTTCAGACTACAATGTTCTGAAGCTAGAAATCAATCATAAGAGAAAATTTGGAAAGATCCCAAATACATGGAGACTAAACAGCACCCTTCTAAAGAATGAATGGGTCAACCAGGAAATTAAAGAAGAATTGAAAAAAATTCATGGAAACAAATGATAATGAAAACACGACGGTTCAAAATCTGTGGGACACAGCAAAGGCAGTCCTGAGAGGAAAATATTTAGCGGTACAAGCCTTTCTCAAGAAACAAGAAAGGTCTCAGGTACAACCTAACTCTACACCTAAAGGATCTGGAGAAAGAACAATAAAGAAACCCTAAACCCAGCAGGAGAAGAGAAATCATAAAGATCAGAGCAGAAATCAATGAAATAGAAACCAAAAAAAAACAATAGAACAAGTCAACGAAACTAGGAGCTGGTTCTTTGAAAGAATTAATAAGATTGATAACCTCCTGGCCAGACTTATCAAAAAGAAAAGAGAAAGGACCCAAATAAATAAAATCATGAATGAGAGAGGAGCAATCACAACTAACACCAAAGAAATACAAACAATTATAAGAACATACTATGAGCAACTCTACGCAAACAAATTTGACAATCTGGAAGAAATGGATACATTTCTAGAGACATATAAACTACCATACCTGAACCAGGAAGAATTAGAAAACCTGAAAAGACCCATAACCAGTAAGGAGATTGAAACAGTCATCAAAAATCTCCAAACAAATAAAAGCCCAGGGCCAGATCGCTTCCCAGGGGAATTCTACCAAACGTTTAAAGAAGAACTAATTCCTATTCTCCTGAAACTGTTCCAAAAAATAGAAATGGAAGGAAAACTTCCAAACTAAGTTTATGAGGCCAGCATCACCTTGATCCCAAAACCAGACAAGGATCCCATCAAAAAGGAGAAGTACAGACCAATATCCTTGATGAGCACAGATGCGAAAATTCTCACCAAAATACTAGCCAATAGGATTCAATAGTACATTAAAAGGATTATTCACCATGGCCAAGTGGGATTTATTCCAGGGCTGCAAGGTTGGTTAAACATCTGCAAATCAATCAATGTGATACAATACATTAATAAAAGAAAGAACAAGAACCATATGATACTCTCAACAGATGCTGAAAGGGCATTTGACAAAGTACAGTATCCTTTCTCAATTAAAACTCTTCAAAGTGTAGGGATAGAGGGCACATACTTCAATATCACCAAAGCCATCTATGAAACACCCACTGTGAATATCATTCTCAATGGAGAAAAACTGAGAACTTTTCTGCTAAGATTGGGAACACAGCAGGGATGTCTCTTATCACCACTGCTATTCAACATAGTACTAGAAGTCCTAGCCTCAGCAATCAGACAACAAAAAGAAATAAAAGGCATCCAAAGCAGCAAAGAAGTCAAACTATCATTCTTTGCAGATGATATGATACTTTATGTGGATAACTCAAAAGACTCCACTCCAAATCTGCAAGAACTTGTACAGGAATTCAGTAAAGTGTCAAGATATAAAATCAATGTACCAAAATCAGTTGCATTTCTATACACCAAAGTGAGACAAAAGAAAGAGAAATTAGTGAGTCAATCCAATTTTAATTGTACCTCAAACCATAAGATACCTAGGAACAAACCTAACCAAAGAGGCAAAGAATCTGTACTCAGAAAACTATAAAGTACTCATGAAAGAAATTGAGGAAGACAAAAAGAAATGGAAAAATGTTCCATGCTCATGGATTGGAAGAACAAATATTGTAAAAATGTCTATGCTCCCTAAAGCAATCTACACATTTAATGCAATCCCTATCAAAATCCCATCCATTTTTTTCAAAGAAATGGAACAAATAATCCTAAAATTTACATGGAATCAGAAAAGAACTCTAATAGCCAGGGGAATGTTGAAAAAGAAAGCCAAAGGTGGTGGCACCACAATTTTGGACTTCAAGCTCTATTACAAAGCTGTCATCATCAAGACTGTATGGTACTGGCACAAAAACAGACAAAAAGATCAATGGAACAGAATAGAGAGCCCAGCAATAGACCCTCAACTCTATGGTCAACTAATCTCTGACAAAGCAGGAAAGAATGTCCAATGGAAAAAAGGCAGTCTCTTCAACAAATGGTGTTAGGAAAATTGGACGGCCACATGCAGAAAGATGAAACTGGACCATTTCCTTACACCACACATGAAAATAGACTCAAAATGGATGAAAGACCTCAATGTGAGAAAGGAATCCATCAAAATCCTTAAGGAGAACACAGGCAGCAACCTCTTTGACCTCAAATGCAGCAACTTCTTCCTAGACACGTTGCCAAAGGCAAGGGAAGCAAGGACAAAAATGAACTACTGGGACTTTGTCAAGATCAAAAGCTTTTGCACAGCAAAGGAAACAGTCAACAAAACCAAAAGACAACTGACAGAATGGGAGAATATATTTGCAGATGACATATCAGATAAAGGGCTAGTGTCCAAAATCTATAAAGAACTCATCAAACTCAACACCTGAAGAACAAATGATCCAATCAAGAAAGGGGCAGAGGACATGAACAGACATTTATGCAAAGAAGACATCCAGATGGCCAACAGACACATGAAAAAGTGCTCCACATCCCTTGGCATCAGGGAAATATAAATCAAAACCACAATGAGATACCACCTCACACCAGTCAGAATGGCTACAATTAACAAGTCAGGAAACAGATGCTGGCGAGGAAAAAGGGGAACCCTTCTATACTTTTGGTGGGAATGCAAGCTGGTGAAGCCACTCTGGAAAACAGCATGGAGTTTCCTCAAAATGTTGAAAATAGAGCTACCCTACAACCCAGCAATCACACTACTGGGTATTTACCTTGAAGGTACAAATGTAGTGATCCGCAGGGGCACGTGCACCCGAATGTTTATAGCAGCAAAGTCCACAATAGCCCAACTATGGAAAGAACCTAGATGTCCATCAACAGATGAATGGATAAAGAAGATGTGGTGTATATATACAATGGAATACTATGCAGCCATCAAAAGAAATGAAATCTTGCCATTTGCAACAACGTGGATGGAACTAGAGGGTATTATGCTGACTGAAATCAGTCAGTCAGAGAAAGACAATTATCATATAATCTCCCTGATATGAGGAATTTGAGAAGCAAGTTGGGGGTGTAGGGAAGGAAAAAAATGAAACAAGATGGGATTGAGAGGGAGACAAACTATAAGAGACTCTTAATTTCACCAAAACAAACTGAGGGTTGCTGAGGGGAGGGGGGTATTGAGAGGGTGGTTGGGTTATGGACATTGAGGAGGGTATGTGCTATGGTGAGTGCTGTGAAGTGTTTAAGCCTGACGATTCACAGGCCTGTACCCCTGGGGGAAATAATACATTATGTGTTGATAAAAAAAAATCAACTTCATTACAATAATTCCACCAATGTGGGAATGTCTAAATCACATGTGATGTAGCCACATTTATGCATCATTTAAAATGACCGAGGTGCATTTTTATGTATGAAAATGAATAAACCTCCAAGACAATTATGGAGTGAAAGAAGAGTTGGAGAATGACAGCACTTACTACAGTAAAAGTTTCATGAGGGCAAGGATCTTTGCTTTATTTAGGATTCAACTGCCAGCACCTAGAAGTGTTTCAGGATAGAGCAGACACTTCACATTTGCTGAATATTGAATCATTATTCACGGAGCAACACACAAATATGTTCACATAAAATAATATTAGATATTCTCTATGGATTTACTATATGTAAATAAAAATAGGTATTCATATGTAGTAAACATATACATATATTTCTATTATTTATTTATTTAAATATATTTATGTTTAAGATATTTCTATTTACATTTAAATATATAAATATATTATATAAGTGAAATTTTATATTATTTATATATTTTGAATTATGTATATCTCTCTAAAAATACAAACATATATGTATAAGTATATATGTACATACATACATATATAGAAAAGGGGAAATTACACACACATATATATAAAGAAAAAGTAAGAAAAATGATCTCATACACACAATTCTATCTGGGGAGGTAGGGATTTAGAGATTGGTGTGGGTTGTCAAATGGAAGTTAGCGCTACTTATAAGGTTTTAATTATTTTTAAAGGAAAATATGTGTAATTATTACTTGTAAAATTAAAAGTTCTATGGCATCATTCTTGCTAAACTATGTGGATGTTACAGCCATATGTGACATATAAGAAACTTAAAAAATCCTTTTTGTTACAAAAATTTTGTTTGTTACAAAAATCCTACCGGCAGCACAGAGCAAATTTGGGGTCTGTCTTGATAATACACTTCCCAGATTTCTGTGCCTGTTACCACAAAGCCAGCTGTGGTTGGCTCCCCAACTCCTTTCCTGCTCTTTCCTAATGTGGAATGAGCCCTGGGAGAAGGGAAGGTAGGAACAAGCACATTTCAGAGTGGCCTACTTCATTCTCCTCGCTCTCTCACTGTGCCTCTGTCCGTCTCCCTTTGGCTAGCATGCTGCTTTCCAGGCTTCTGGAAAATGGGACCTTACCTCTAAGTACCCTGTCCATGCATGCAGCTTCCTCAGATTACCTCCATTTATCTTAGCTAAGAAAAGAGGTGACCAAATGAAACACACTAAGGTAGATTGATAGATATTCCTAGCTTAACCTTCTTAAGGTTTTTATCCCATTTACCCCAATGAAACTGAAACTAACAAAATTTCAAGCTTAAGAGAGTAGGAGGATATTTGGGGCAGAGCATTTCTAGCCCCCACCAGAGGTCTCTACTGTTAGGGACATGGAAAGGAGAGAGAGTTCTTTTGAGAATCCAGGCTGCAGCAGGGACCGGCTGACCATCTTGCATCTTAACATTTGGCAGATTTGAGTTGTGACAGTCAGTGACACAGACTGATGGGAATTCCCCTCTGTGGACAAGATACCATCCCTAGCACTGTCACCTACTGCACCTGGTAAAAAATGGTGTTTTCAATCCTGAAGTCAATCTTCTGTCCCACAAAACTGTCCCAGGAAAGTGGTTAATTGAACACAGAAGCAATGAGTCTGGGATAATGAGGTCCTGTGGGCTCTGTTTGCTAATGGCAAAAACTGATTATTTCACCCAGCATATGTAATTAAAATGGAAGGGGTAATGAGCAATGAAGTTATGAAATGAATACGCTAACCAATTAGGTTTTTACTTCTCCTTAAATTTTTTTTTTAAAGAGCCTATCTATTGTATATCCAAGCTAACATAATGAGCTTAACAAACCTTTATGAGCTTGTAGAGAGCAATAGACCACTAAATCCTGTCTATCTCCCTGTAGGGCATTACCAAAAACCATCTTGGGCCTTGGTGAGAAAAATCTCTCTCTCTCTTTCTCTCTCTCTTTCACACACACACACACACACACACACAGCAGAAGATCATTTTTCCATGATCTCATACATATCAAATATTGTTTGGCTCCTGCTTGTGTTCACAGAATAAAGTGGGTCACAGGAATTTACTGAGATCATAAGGGCCAGATAAATGCTAGAGGACAGCAACCCAGTAGATGCCAGATTTAACAGAGTGGAACAAAATTGAAATTTAACCTATGAGTCAGTAAATCAACCATTTAGATAGTTCTGGACCAGTAAATATGGCAGGACATTTGCTTAATTTAGTATGGACTAAGAAGACTAGACTAGGACAGGATATACTAGAAAACGACAAAGGACAAAAGAGTTGGTGTGCATGCCATGTGTTTTATGTGTGAGTGTGGTGTGTGTGTGTGGGTACACAGTGTATTGTGTGAGTGTCTGCAGTGTGTGTGCATGAAAGTATATGTACACACACATGTATTTGCATAGCTGTGATTGACAGAATGATCTAGTCACCCCGTGTTATTTGAGTTAAGTGATGAGCATTGCAGACTAATAGTTTAAAAGGCTCAATTTCTCTTTCTCATATCAGTGACTGTAAAATTCTAAGGTGACATATCTCAGTGTGAGTTTTACTGTAATATGGGAGAATGACTGAGCAATGTGGGACTTGAAATATGAAGTACTATGCTACAGTCTTGTAAGAAGAATATGCCAGGCATTCGCTTGTGATTGCAAATATAAATTTCTAGTGAAAGAAAAAGAAAAAGAAAAAGATACCATGCCTACATTCAAAATCCAGATGGTGCTTAAAGTCAATTAGATCACATTTAGAAATGAGACCTGAAGGCCACGCCCACCGCTACATGGCACTTCTTGGAATAACCATTGTCGGACTCCCACTAAACTCTTGTGAGTAAAGTAATGCACTTGTTGCAAAACATCGCTCAAACCATCCACATGGTCAATGTTGAGCTCTAGAGAAATAAACCTCTTAAAAAGGGATTTGTAAACTCAGCTAAACCGCACAACTGGTGAGGGGAACCTGGCAATGAGATAATTTCCATCATGCAGTGAATGGGAAGGCTACAATGTTAAATGTTAATATCCCCTATTTATACTTTTCACCTTCACAGAAGCTATGGCATCATGCACAGAACTGAGCTACGAAAGCTTCTAAGTGTGGCTGCCTTGAGAATTTCAGAAATATCCACAGGTTATCCTCACTGTATGGTTGGTCAAGTTAGAGTGGGAGTACTGGAAGAAAGTACTATCTATGATAGCTCTACTTTGGCTTTTCAGCTTAAGGAAACTAGGCTCAGAGTATTTCTGGGCATCTGAAAAACTTCCAATAGAAATAAGCTACATTATTAATGAGAGCATTGGTTATAAACCTCATTTCCAAAAATAACCGTATACTAATCACTGGGCTCTAGGAACACACTGTCAACAAGATACAGAGTTTATCATGCCATGGTTTGAGCCAGTACTGGTCACTGACAATAAATCTGAAGAATAAATAGCTGGGTAGAGTAGCTTTGGATGAACTCTACATGGAGCAAAAAATGTTCCTGGGAAACACTGCCCAGCAGGTGCTCTAGACAGTGCAAGCCTCCTGTGAGGTACTGACAGGCATTCTCAGAGAAGACAGCATTCTCTGTCTTCCTGCTAGGATCACAAACTGGGAATTCCACCAGTCTAGAAAGTGGTACCTGTAGGACAAAGGATAAAAAACTGCAGTGTTTGGTGCTAGCATGAAGATCAACTCCGCCCCCTCCCATGTCCCCACACCCCCACCAACACAAGAACCCTGCAGGAGTCCTGCATGCCCATGGACCCACACAGATCTCCTATTCCTCTTCTGGAGTGGTTCCTTAAAGGCTGTCTGGGAACACTTATACCAAGGAAACATCACAACAAAGAAAAGGGCCAGGGGTAGTGTTGTCAGGTAAAATACAATATTGCCCAGTGACATCTGAATTTAAGATAAACACCAAACTTAATGTTTTCGTATAAGCGGGTCCCATTCACTATTTGGGACACATTTACACTAAAATATCATGCATTATTTACTCCAAAATCTGGAAATCCCAGCCAGAAGCACACCTCTTCTAGCGGTTTTGGGACAGTACTCAACACAAGCTTATGAGGTTCAAGATATTCAGAAAATGGATGGCTGTAGGAGTCCCAAGAAATCGCTGTTCATCAAAATGAAGTAGAATAACTGAAAGCGAAAAATTTACCAGAGCCACAGAAGCATCACTAGAAATCAAGCAATCGGAAGGGGAGGTGAATCATGAGAGACTATGGACTCTGAAAAACAATCTGAGGGTTTTGAAGGGGCGGGGGGTGGGCAGTTGGGGGAACCAGGCGGTGGGTATTGGAGAGGGCACGGATTGCATGAAGCACTGGGTGTGGTGCAAAAACACGAATACTGTTACGCTGAAAATAAATTTTAAAAATTTAAGAAAAATAAAACCACCATGTCTAATAGAAAAAAAAAAAAGAAAGAAATTAGGGAATCGGAAGATCAGCCTGAAATGCAGCTGGAGGGCATGACGTAGTTAGTGTTTCTGTGCAAAACTTTCTGGTTGAGGGAGGTTAAGAGGTAGAGTAACAGGTGACAAAAAGCTTTTCAAATGATGACTCAGGGTCTAATCAAAAGACAAACTTCATGTGTACAGTGGAGAAAGGTTCATTGTTTCCCAGGTGTTCTTTGTAACCACACCTGCTCTGCTCCTCAATCTATAGACTAATTGTAGTAAATATCAATGACAACCATAAACATGACAACTTAACTCAAGTAGGAGCAGAGTGGTAGATTCTGGTTTGGGTTGTCAGAGCAATTGATAGATGTTTTACAAAGTTCATTTCTTATGCTACAAATAAAGTCAGGGTTCACCTATCACATTTTCAAAATACATTCCCTGCTGAATACAGTGACAGAAACTATTTCCATCTTTGTTGGTATAAATCCCAGAAAACCATACTTAAAAAAGGAAGAGCTGGTGCATTCTCAAACTCCATGGTCAAGGCAAATGCTGTAGTTCTGTGCAATTACTGTCTCTCATTGCAAGAGGAAGTCTGATTATATGATGGCCAGAGGGAAATGGCAGAGTTAACTTTGTCGGATGGGAGGCATAGAGATTCTCAGCCCTGTGCCTGACCCAAATCAAGCAGACCAGAAAAAGGATCTTCTTGATTCAATTCTATTTCTCTTGCTTTAGTGTCTGTTACCTCCAGAGGGGGCTCTGTGGAGGCCTCCGAACACAAGGCCTATTTAGGAGCCTACAATTTAGGAAATGCAATACCAAAATTCTAAGTATCTGACTTAGGAATGACTCCTATCTACAAAGCCACAGAACTAGCATTGATGCAAGCGTCCCCATCACTAGGAGAGTGGCTGCTACTGCTGGAATCACCCAGGACTCCTTCAAGAGAAGAATGTGTGGGAGATGTACAAACTACTCCCCATGATGTGAGGAAAACTCTATCAGAGAATTTCCAGTCCCTTTCCAAGCTTTCCCATGCTGCACCTTTGTCCTAAGCTCACAGGGTCCTGTGTATTTCTCTGGAAGTGGAATGTTCCAGAAGCCAGCTGATCTTTCGCCCCAACCCTCATTCCAAAACATCATCCGGGAAGAGTTCATGTCAAAGGAAATCATCAGAAGCATATCATTTAAAAACCAATAAGAGACTGAATCTGCCACACTTCCCAGGCCTGAAGCCTCAAGGATAATCAATCCTGCCATGACTTCTATCCCTATCATCTTTGGCCACCCACAAAATGCAAGCCCCTGCAGGCAATTGTCATCTCACTTATTATTCTTTACTTCCTTACCTTACCTCAATGTCATTCTACCCATTCCCCCTTCCACTGCTGGCCTCCCTGCGAACCTGTCCGACTCTGCTCTCTGGACCCCACATTCATTGTAGATTAAGCTCTCCCATGTGCTCATCATTTTTATGGAATACCCCCTTCAGCTTTTTCTTTTTAGTGAAAACTGACCTTTCCTTCGAGGATACTGACTTATCTGAAGTCCTCTCAAGTGGAGGATGTTCATTCTACTCTAGTGTAAACACTGGAAGGGCCAGAGACAGTGTGGCCTTTTTCTGAGGCAACAGTACCATTTCAAAATCACTATTTTTAACATCAAGGCTCAGATCTTTCCTCCTCTGTGATTTGTGCCATTTGGTCCTGCTACCCACTCTCTCTGATGCTGCAACTTAAGGTATATATCAGTCTAAAGAGTGAACAAACCACACAGCTACCCTAAGCAGAACTTGGGCTCCTGGCTCATAGTTTTCCTTTCCATCCCATTTCCTGCCAATATCCTAAATGACTTCAACACCCACAAAGAAACTCCATTTAACAATGCTAGCCTCAAAATTCTTTCACTTCCAATGATCTCTGTGACTATTTCTGCCTCACTTCCTCTCCTCCCACTCTTCAATCTGGTACAGTGAGCTTTCTGCTCCCTCACTCTTTGAAAGTGCTTTGGCAAAAGTCACTGATCACTTCCCATCCAAATCCAATCAACTGTGCAGTTCTCATCTAACTTGACCTCTCTGCAACATCCAACACTGTTAACCACATCCAGCTCCTTGGAACACAAACTCTGCTGGGGCTTCTGAGATCTCACTCTCTCTTGACCTCACTTGTCTTTCACAGTTCTGCTTTGCTGGTTATTTTGCTTCAGCCCACCCCATTAATGTAGGGAATCTTAAGTGTTCTGCCTTTGGCCCTTTTGTCTTCTTTTTCCTTGCTACCAATTTCTGGACCACCTAATCCACTCTCATGGCTACAAGTCAGCGATCCAAGTCCCTAACCCCTTGCCTTGAGCCCTGAAACTGCATATTTACCAGCTTAGACACTCCCATTTCATACTCCTTCTCAACGTATTCATAATTAAATGAATAGACCCTCCTTCCAACCTGCTTCCCTTCATGGCTCATGGTCTTGGTAACCTGGGAGTCATCCCAGATTGTTCATCTCACCCCCATTTCAACCAGTCATAGCCAGTTCTCCTTCCTATGTATCCCTAATACTTTTCTCATCTTTTCAATCCCTACTGTGGTTTGATCCAGGCTCTTATCATTTCTGACCTTGGCTAGTACTACAATAGTCTTCATTCTACCTTCCCCCTAGTTCCCAGTTTACTCAGCACATTGCCGTCAATGATCTTTCCTTAACAGAAATAAGATCATGTTACTTTCCTATTAAAAAGCTATAATGGATTGCTACGACATGGATGGAACCAGAGGGTATTATGCTAAGCGAAATAAGTCAATCAGAGAAAGACAATTATCATATGATCTCTCTGATATAAGGAATTTGAGAGGCAGGGCAGGAGGTCATGGGGGAGAGGGAGGGAAAAAAATGAAACAATATGGGATTTGGAGGGAGACAAACCATAAGAGACACTTAATCTCATGAAACAAACTGAGGGTTGCCAGGGTGTGGGGGGGGTATAGGCTGGCTGGGTTATGGATAATGGGGAGGGTATGTACTATTGTGAATGTTGTGAATTGTGTAAGACTGATGATTCACAGACCTGTACTTCTGGGGCAAATAATACATTATATGTTAATTAAAAATAAGCTATAATGGGGGCACCTGGGTGGCTTAGTCAGTGAAGTTTCTGCCTTTGGCTCAGGTCATGATCCCAAGGTCCTGCGATCAAGCCTTGTGTCAGGCTCCCCACTCGGTGGGGACCACTCATACTCTCTCTCTAATATAAATAAATAAAAATATTTTTTTTAAAGCTATATAATCTTTTTTTTATATAAAGCTCCTAGCTGCCAGGACAATTAAGTTTTAAATTTAGAAGCATGGCTTTTAAGCTTCTCATGAGCTCCTCCTTCTTTATCTTTAGTTCTTGGTAAACATGATCCTATTCACACAAACCTTACGGTCTGGCCAAACCAAAAGCTTGAACATCACAAGCATACTATGTTCCACACCTCCATGCTGTTGCTTGAGAAGTTTCCAAGGTGCTCTTGTCTTTTCCTTCCCCCTCTATTCATTTTGCTAGACATAATTGTGAATTCTTTAAAGATTTTTTCAAGTACCACTTCTTCCATACAAGTTTTCCTGAAGCTACCCAAAAAGAGTTGACCATTCCTCTTCCACATCCCATGGCACTCTCTGTGCATGTTCACTACAGGTCCTCTTCTGGATTGTAAATAGGTACTGGGGCTCATTCACCTAGCATAATAACTGGTACATAGCTTCAAGTCAATGTTTATTAAATGAATTAATAAGAACCACTGCTCCTGACGCTAAGAATAGTCCTTCATGTTTCCCAGAGCCTCTGTAGCAGAATACCTCATATTCTCCACATCATCTAGAATAGCATCTGCTGCCAGAGTGAAAGGGCATGTGTTTTTGACACCTGAAGTAGGAATGTAGAATAACAATGCTAAAAACAGTGATTGGATAAAACAATTATATTTATTTTTTTGTGTGTTTTATAAAGCAAATACACAATTGGTGAAAAAGTAATGTTTTATTGCCAAAGTCTGGGTAAGACTTTGTATGGATATGCATGTGTGCACATGCATGCATGTGTGTGTGTGTGTGTGTGTGTGTGTGTGTGAGAGAGAGAGAGAGAGCAAGATTCTGTTCCTCTGCTGCCAGAGTGAAAGGGCATGTGTTTTTGACACCTGAAGTAGGAATGTAGATTAACAATGCTAAAAACAGTGATTGGATAAAACAATTATATTTATTTAGCTTTATGAGTCATACAACTATAGAGTGACATTATGAGCTGTAAGTAACATAATTCAGCAAATTAAGCACTACATTGGTATTTTGGATATCCTAGAAAACTTACTATCTTTGGTGGATACTGTGATGTGCCCTCCAGATACCCCTTCAAGAATGAAGAACTTCAAGAATAAAACATCTAGAAATAAATTTAACCAAGGAGCTGAAAGACCTATATATAGAAATCTAACAAGACATTAATGAAAGAAATTGAAGAACACTCAAATAATGAAAGAAATTGAAGAACACACAGCCTAGTTCATTGACTAGAAAAATCAACATTGTTAAAATGTTCATGCTATTCAAAGCAATCTACATATTAATGCAATCCATATCAAAATTCCAATGGAATTGTGCTAAGAAATAAACTGACTTCGTCAAGATAAAAAAACTTATGCACAGCTAAGGAAACAGTCAACAAAACTTAAAAGCAACTTATGGAATGAGAGAAGATATTTGCAAATGACATATAGATAAAGGGCTCATCATATCCATGATCTATAAAGAATTTATCAAACTCAACACCCTAAAAACAAATAATCCAGTCAAGAAATGGGCAGAAGACCTGAACAAACATTTCTGCAAATACATACAAATGGCCAACAGACACATGAAAAAATACTCCATATAACTTGTCATCAGGGAAATACAAATCAAAACCACAATGAGATACCCTTATACCAGTCAGAATGGCTAAAATTAGTAAGCCAGGAAACAAAAAATGCTGGCGAGAATGTGGAGAAAGGGGAACCCTCCTACACTGTTGGTAGGAATGCAAGCTGGTACAGCCACTCTGGAAAACAGTATGGAGGTTCCTCAAAAAGTTGAAAATAAAGCTACTCTGCAACCCAGCAATTGTACTACTAGCTATTTACCCCAAAGATACAAAGGTATTGATCTGAAGGGTCACCTGTGCCCCAATGTTTATAGCAACAACGTCCCCAATAGCAAAACTGTGGAAAGAGGCGAGATGTCCATCGACAGATGAATGGATAAGAAAGATGTGGTATATATATACAATGGAATATTGCTTAGCCATCAGAAGGATGAACACTTACCATTTACAATGACATGCATGGAATTATAGGGTATTACGCTAAGAGAAATAAGTCATTCAGAGAAAGACAGTTATCATATGGTTTCACTTATATATGGAATATAAGAAACAGTGCAGAGGATCATAGGGGAAGGAAGGGAAAACTGAATGTGAAGTCATTGGAGAGGGAGAAAAACCATGAGAGACTCTTAATTATAGGAAACAAACTGAGGGTTGCTAGAGGGAACTTGGGTGGGGGGATGGGGTAATTGGGTGATGGGCTTTAAGGAGAGCACATGACCCAGACCACTGTGTGTTACATGCAACTGATGAATTATGGAACTCTGAATATGAAACTAATGTTGTCCTCTATGTTGCCTAATTGAATTTAAATAAAAATAAAATTAAAAAACTAAACAGTCATAAAATTTATGGAATCACACACACACACACACACACACACCCACACACACATGCCAAAGCAATATTAAGAAGGAAAACAAAGCTAGAGGCATTGTGCTCCCCAATTTCACACTATATTGCAAGCTATAATAATGAAAACAATGTGATATCAGAATAAAAACAGATATATAGATCAATGGAATAGAATAAAGATTCTAGAAACAAACCCATACATACATGGCCAATTAATTAATGACAAAGGAGACAAGAATATGGAATGGGTAAAGGACAGTCTTTTTAATAAATGGTGCTGGGAAAACTGAACAGCTACATAAAGTAGAATGAAACTGGACTGCTATCTTATAAGGTACACAAAAATTAACCCAAAATTGATTAAAGATTTGAACATAAGACCTGAAACCATAAAACTCCTAGAAGGCAGTAAGAATTTATGAATCTGACATCAAGAGCAGAAATAAACAAGTAGGACTATATCTTACTAAAAAAGCTTTTGCACAGCAAAGGAAACAATCAACAAAATGAAAAGGGAAACCACTGATTGGGAGAAGGTATTTACAAATCATATATCTGACAAGGGGCTAATATTCAAAATATAAAGAACCCATGCAACTCAAAATGAAACAAAACTACAGCAACAAAAAACCCTCAACAACCCAGTTAATAAAGAGCAGAAGATCTGAATAGACGTTTTTCCAAAGAAGACATATAGAGAGTCAACAGGCACATGAAAAGATGCTTATCCTCTTTAATCATTAGGGAAATGCAAATCAAAAGCATAATGAGGTTTTGCCTTACATTTGTGATATCGGCTAATATCAAAAAGATAAGAATTAACAAGTGTTGGCAGGAATGTAGAGAAAAGGGACGCCCTGTGCACTGTTGGTAGGAATATAAATTGGTGCTGCCACTATGGGAAACAGTATAGAGGTTCTTCAAAAAACTGAAAATAGAACTACCATATGGTCCAGCAATTCCACTTCTGGGTACTGATCCAAAGAAAAGGAAAATAGTAATTCGAAAAGATATATGCATCTCCCTGTTCATCGTAGCATTATTTACAATGCCAAGATATGGAAATGACCTAGTGTCCATTGATAATGAATGGATAAAGAAACTGTGAGATTGATATGGATATCATTCAACCACAAAAAACAATTAAATTTTGCCACTTGTGATAACATGGATGGACTGATTTCAAGAGTATTATACTTAGTGAAATAATTCAGAGAAAGACAAATACTGTAGGATCTCTCTTATATGTGGAATATAAAAACAAACAACTCACAGATACAGAGAATAGATTGGTGATTCCCAGACATGGGGGGTGGGGGTGATGAAAATAAAAGTTAGGGTGAAAAACAAGAATGAAGGACTTGTTCCTCCAGCTCCTAAGTACATTAGCAGCAAGTTGTCAATTGTCAACCCAATTTGGAGATTTTCTCAGCTGAAGAAAACTACCTAATTCAAAGCCTTGCCTCCTTTTAGGGGCAGGCCCACATCCAGTGACTGATCATCATGAAGGTAGAAAGGCCTGTCCCATTGTCTCAACTTTGGACAACTCTGAAGGACCTGTGCCGTGTCCGAGCCCTTGAAGCCTTTGTCAGTACTGCATCACAACTCAGCCTCTCCCTCTGCCAAGTCCCGCATTCTTCCTCTCCCGTCCATAGCTGTTGGTCCTAAGGGCCCTCTCTAATAAACATCTGGCTGAGACTTTGCTTCCCAGGAAACCCAACCTCCCTGTATATGGGAGAATGAAGCCCAAGCTCTAAATAATCAGCAGAAAAATTATTTTTCAAATGCAATGTTTAATAAATGAAAATGACCTGTGTTCTGATCCAATCTTCGTATTTATGATCCTTTATCCTAGAGCCAAAAGATAGGGTTCCCAGGCCCAGAACTATCACTAACTTTTTGCTGCATATAAGTACAATCCTTTGGGCAACTGGTCTTCCATGGTTGTTTGGTTAGGGTCCTCTACCAGGCCTGAGGCTGTACCTTTTGGTAGCAAGTTTTGAAGGAGATTTGAGGGTGTCCCTCCTATTAGAAGAATCAATTTGTTGAGCAGGCAATATTCTATCTACTCTATTGACGTAATGGAATAGAAATACAGCCTTTCACCCTGAACTTCAGGGCAAGGTAAGGAAGATGGCATTATCTCAGAATAAGAATCTTCCTACAACCAAGTAGGGAAATGAGGATGTTGGTCTTCATTTTATCCGCTTTCTCTTGGTGACTCTAGAATAATACTCACTCATGCTAATGGAAATAAACACACAAGCAAAAATACAATGTAGGCAAACCTTTCCCCATTCAGGCTCATTCCATCTGGCTACAGCTTCTTCTACCCTCTCTTTCTTTCTTTTTTTTTTTTTTTAAAGATTTTATTTATTTATTTGACAGAGATCACAAGTAGGTAGAGAGGCAGGCAGAGGGAGAGGAGGAAGCATGCTTCCTGTTGACCAGAGAGCCTAATGTGGAGCTCGATCCCAGGACCCTGGTATCATGACCTGAGCCGAAGGCAGAGGCTTTAACCCACTTTGCCACCCAGGCGTTCCTACCCTCTCTTTCTTACTGTCATCAGCAGTTCTCTGCTTTCATCATTTTACTGAGCACTTGGGTATTGGGCCATGGTCTTCCTCTACATATCCAACTCAGCAATTTTAATGTCCATAAGCAATAGAACACTGCTTCTTTGATACATCTAGTACTTTGATTCCTCCCCATATTCAGAATCTGTGTTGCCCTCCTGACAAAACTGTTCCCCCTAATAATATGGAGTTGATGGTTGACTAGGCTACAGTTTTGGAGGAATCCTCAAATCTCCAATTCCCTTTCTTGAAGACTCTCATTATACTAAAAACAGCTCTATCTACCTACTTATCTCCCTGACTAAATTAAAAATTCCTGAGATGCTCATAGATGATGACTTCTAAGATAGTTGAGTCCCATCTAGGATCATGCTGCTTTCCTTTAAAAAACACACTGACTTGTATTTGTTCACTTTTTAGGTTTGAAGACCTTTTTGGAATCACAAAGATTATCAGATAAAATAAATGGAAATGGGGGTAAGCCTTGATTTTAAACCTAAAGCAGAGATCTGTTCTTAGTTTCTCTCTCTTCTCTTTCTCTTTCTTGGACATCATGTATTCATTTCATCCAATCTATGGACCCTTCAAATAGGAGGGATGCAAAGATGCATTTCTCAGGGATAGTGCTCAGAGTAACCTCAATACTGTGCCAGGCAGAAGTGAGATTGGCCAGGGAGCTACAGAGAAGGCAATGATCTATGTACTGACCATCTCTTTAAGTGCATTTATAGGGAAATGCAAGGCAAAAGTGTGGTCAGTTCCAAAAAAGAGGGTAAGATGGAGCATGAGAAGTTTGAAAAGCAACAAATGTAGTGATCTGAAGGGGCACCTGCACCCCAATGTTTATAACAGCAAGGACCACAATAGCCAAACTATGGAAGAGCTCAGATGTCCACTGGATAACTGGCTTCTTTATGCCTATATTATATTATATTATAATATAATATAATATAAATAATATATAATTATATATTATATAATTTATATTTTATATATTACATATTTATATATTTATATAAATTATTATATAATTTATATATAAAATAAATATATAAATTATATATTATATAAATATATAATATAATATATAATTATATATTATATTATATATAATATATAGGCATATTACTCAGCCATCAAAATTGAAATCTTGCCATTTGCTACAATGTAGATAGAACAAGAGGGTATTACGCTAAGAAAAATAAATCAATCAGAGAAAGATAATTATCATATGATCTCACTGATATGTAGAATTTAAGAAACAAAACAGAGGATCATAGGGAAAGAGAGGAAAAAATGAAATAAGATGAAACCAGAGAGGGAGAAAAACCACAAGAGACTCTTAAACATATGAAACAAACTGAGGGTTACTGGAGGGGAGATGGGTGGAGGGATGTGTAACTGGGTGATGGACATTAAGGAGGGCATAAGATGTAATGATCACTGGGTATTATATAAGACTAATGAATCACAGACCTGCACGTATGAAACCAATAATACATTACATGTTAATTTAAAAAATTAAAATGTAAACCACTTTAAAAAAAAAAAAGAAAGAAAAGCAAGAGGTGAACCTTTGTGCCTGAGGCTTACAACAAAGCAAGTTGGAAAGGATCTTAGACAAATCTAAACTCTATTCTTTTTCTCTGGTTTTATGGGTGAGTTTTGCTCTACTGATTTCTCTTTGAGCTTTTTTTTTTTCAACTTAGTGATGATGGGGGTATATTAAACCTTTGTAACAAAAGCCATTGGTCCAGAGAGCAATCATTTGAGCATGGATGAAGCGAACTTAAGGAACGGACTCCAGGTTTGATGCAGCATGCCAGAGAAGCTCTAGCTTTCCTGTTCTCCTGGCCATGCCTGTGGCTGCATTCTCAATGCCAGAACTGGGAAAACCAAGAAGAGGGAGAAGAAAGAGTTGTTTATGCCATGGAGAACTGTTGTGGTCTCCCTCCATTGTATCTCTTCGTGCCCTTGCCTCTTCTGTTTCTATCACTCCCACCTTAGACTATTTTATTTCCTAAACCATTTACTCACATCTCTAGGCATCTCATCTCCAAGATACTCTAAAGATTTCTTCCACAAATACCTTCTAGAGTATAGCTATCACCATGCCCCCTCTGTCTTGGTGGTTCCCTGCAACTTGAGGAAGGCAATTCCCTAGCATGGCAGTCAAGGGTTTTCCTAACATGGTAAGAAATTAAAACAACATGAAAGCATATAAAATTAAAAGAGGACATTCCCATCTATTCCTCTACTCCCTCTTCCCGAAGCAGCCATTCCAACAATTTCCCACTCATTTTTCTAGCCTTATGTCTTTGGACTTCCTGTACCTCTCCAAGGCCCCAGCTAAACAAGTACCCTTGCCAGCTCCACATATTTTCCCTTGCTTTCCTGTTCCCAAGCCTTTACTCATAATATTCTTTAAATCTGGAATGTAAGAGAATGTTCTTCCCTCCATCTTTGTCCAAATTCTACTAATCCTTTGAGACCTAACTTCCATGTCACTTGCATTGTAATGCTTTCCCAATCATTTATTAAAATCCTGCCTTCTCCTTTGACTTCCCATGGCATTTCTTGTAGCTCCTGAGTATAGCACTTGTTACTTTATTCTCTACTCTTTAGGTACCAAGCCAGCCTCTGCTATTTAAATGTAAGCTCCCAGGGGCAGACACCATTTTTCAGTTTCTGTTGATGGCCCCTACCACCCTACCCTTGGACCTTCCATGCACATAGTGGGGATTCATTACATTCTTAAAAGTGAATAAAAGAAAAGAGGCTGGAGCCTCCAGGCTATGGTTTTGGCTTTCAATTCACCTTTATTTTTTTTTTTAAAGAACTTATTTATTTATTTGACAGAGAGATCACAAGTAGGCAGAGAGGCAGGCAGAGAGAGAGAGAGGAGGAAGCAGGCTCCCCTCCGAGCAGAGAGCCCGATGCAGGGCTCGATCCCAGGACCTTGAGATCATGACCTGAGCCAAAGGCAGAGTCTTAACCCATTGAGCCACCCAGGTGTCCTTCAATTCACCTCTTAAAAAGCCAGTGTCATCACCTGTGATGAGTGGGTTCTGTTAGCATCTCAGTTAAAGGATGTGGTGAATCATCAGGAGGTTTGGGAACACTGACTAGTTCCAGGTGACCATCTGGGACACACAAAAAGTAAACAACAACAAAACCCCAAAAAACCAAACAAGAAAACCAAACTATCAAAGTCCTGCTATTTTAAAGAGAACCATATGACTCTTTTCAAAATGTGGAGCTCAACAATCCCTCTCATTACTTCAGTGAGAGCAAAACAGACACTTAACCTCCAAAAAACCAAGAAGCCCCAAAGTGCCTAACCTTCCTTCCTCTGCCTTGGCAGGCTGCTTGCACAGTGACTGTGTGGGTTCTCTAGTGAACCATGAATTAAGTCTCATTTTCTTTTAGTACAAGAAATTTGAAAGAAGTCATTTTTTTTTTTCCAGGATGAAGTGGGGGTGAAAGGAAGAATGAGGAGGGTCATCAGAGCGGAGACAGTTTCACTGCAGTCTCAGGGTGGCCAAGGTCAAATCTTCTTGCTTTCTGCATTGAATGCAGCCCAGTGAATGGTTAACAGACATTGACAACACCTACATAAGGCGGAAATCTTTCAAAACAACATGCTTCTTAATTTTTTTTTTTTTTTTGTATTTGGGTTCATTTACGTGAGCTTCTTGTATAAAATAATGCAATAATAAAAGCTTAATCAGCTCCCAGGATCTTAAACATTGTAATAAACTCTCCCATTACCTGCTGCTTTGCAGCACAGATTCATCCACAATTTCATCCTATCTGTAGTTTTGCCAAAAAATAAAATCAATCCTTCATCAGTCCCTCCTCCAAATGCTTAGATCATTATCAATCCATTTGTGAGCCTACTCCTATTTAAAGTCATTGGTAGAACTATATCCAACAACAGTTAAAACAACTCAAAAACCCTTTCAACTATAAGGCTCATCTCCAAAACTCTTTTACCTCATTCGTACTTGGACTTTACAAACAATTTCCACTATTATTATTATTTTTTAGTGATTTTCTATGCAAGTGAACTTAATTCATTCTCCAAATAAAACTACAGTCTGTCTTGATAGTAGTATCAAGGGAGGAGAAGGGTTACTGAAAAAGTTGACTATAATTATGAGTTAGGAGAGAGATTACGAGATGCTGTGGGGAGAAGAATTATGAGAAGGGAGATGGTGTGGGCAAGAGAAAATAGAAACAGAAAAGGTCTGGCACACAGCAAGGGGTGGGGCAGTGATATCCTGGGCCGTTTCTTCACAGGCGTAATGGTGTGCATCTTTGAAGGCCAGTGAACAGTTCCTTCCATTGTGAGCACAGGGTTCTAATATGGGTACAGACTCCCACCTTTCCTGTCAGTAGAGATGCCAGGCGCTGCTCTGTATAGCTAACAATGCCAACTGTTGCGTGAAGAGCCTTACCAGCCACCAGAGATCTGGGGCCCTCCTTACCCTTACCCTTCAAATTCATTAGTCACCAAACCCTGCTCACTCTCTGTCCTAAGTGCTTCTGATCCCCCTATCTCTCTATCATCATCATCATCCTTTGGTCTGGACCACTGTGCTACAATGACCTTCTAATTACTCATGCATACTGTGTGTCCTGTGCCTATCTGTTCTGCACACATTACTCAACCTGTCTTCCCAGCCTCCCCCTGCCCACATCCCACCCATCAAGGCCTTTTTACTTCCTAAAATGCTCCTTTCTACCACAAAGGCCCCAAAAACTATTCAAATGATTCCTTATGCTTACAGTATTGCTTCCAGCCACATTCTGCTCCTCATGACCCTTTTTGGATCCTTCTGATCTTAACTTGAGGTTGGGTTCCCTGATATGTGCACTGTCAGTAACACAGAGGTATAATTTTGTAATTGTTCAAAGCTTTCTTCTCTGTCAGTCTCTAAGTGCTGTGAGATCAGAAGTTGTTTGTCCTCACATGTTCTTGTATAGTATGGGGGCAAAACAACAACCTATAGAATAAGGATTAAATGAATTAATTCAATCAGACAACTTTGAATAAATGACAACTTTGAATATATATTTATTCATATATATAAATAATATATAAATAACAACTTTGAATATATTCAAAGTCATCTGATTGAATGTATATACATATACATACATACATACATACATACATACATACATACATATATACAGGCTATGTAAGCTGTAGCCATAATAGTAATAATTAGCACGGTACCTAGAACAAAGTGTGTGCTCAATAAATATATGTTGAATGAATAAAGGAATATATAAATTGATGGATGAACAAATGAATTCACCAATCCAGAGGGTCTCCTTTATTTTTTAGAACCAGCTGTTACCCATAACAGAGTACAGGAACGCTGCATGGAAAACAGTCACAGAGAGAAACAATTGCTTTCCTTGTCTACTGCCACCACGATCATGGTAAAAATAGGATTTTTGGTTTCCTTTGACTTTGAATTTATTCTACTGTATTGCTAACTAAATATTCAAAGCAAGGAGATTCAGAATTAAGAGATAAAGGGATATAATATCATGAAGTATATTTCCAGGCTTCTCGACCTTGTCTTTATTAATTAAAAAGTGTCCTTCTTAATGAGTACCATCCTTTAATTATTCCCCAGCTAAATCCTGTAGAAAACCATGCATATCAGATCATCTAACCCAACAAACATTTATACAGAAAATTTCAACCTATGTTACCAAAAAGGGAAGGTTTTCACCCCTTTGTTCTAGTACATTTCCATATTTCAGATTTCTCAATGTCTTCAAGAGAAAGGTACCAATCACATGCCTGTACATCATGATGTGCTGGTCTAACAGAAAGAGAAAATAACACAAAGCAACCAGGGCCTCTAGTGTGGTTCTGTAGTTGCAGAACTGACATACTGATCAAAAGCTATAAGTGGGGAAAGTGCCCCTGAGTTGGTCCAACTCAGTCAAATCCTACTATCTGATAAAATATTGTTTGTTTAGTATCCTTTAAGGCAGACTGTGATAATATTTTTAAATTATTTTGCTGCAGATAGCTTATTCAGATTTAGAAACAAATACTGTGTCATCACGTTGGCAATGCAACATCTGTCCTTACTCCTTACCTCCCCTATCAGAGGAAAGGTTTTGTTCCTTTCTCTAACTTTAACTTTTCTCCTGTTGCCCTGGACCCATCTGTTTCTGCCTCTGAGCTCTGTCACAATTTAAACTTTGTGTTTTCAGTTCAGTCATCAATTTTGGAAACTGGTATTTAAGAGATTTGATAGTTATAAAAAATAATTATAACACATAAGTTGCCATTTCTT
This sequence comes from Mustela erminea, assembly GCF_009829155.1. Taxonomy (NCBI): domain Eukaryota; kingdom Metazoa; phylum Chordata; class Mammalia; order Carnivora; family Mustelidae; genus Mustela; species Mustela erminea. Next base: position 86,395,295 of record NC_045617.1, read on the forward strand.
CATATTTAAAACCAAAAATGCTATGCTGAATTCCATTATGGAGGATGAGGAATGCCAGACATTTATTATTTTTTTTCCTTGATAAGTTTTACTTGGGGATTTTTGTTATTACTGCTGGAGCTGTTGCTGGTAGAACTTTAAAACTGCAAGAAATACTAGTAATAATACCAACAATAAGAATTACAATGGTGAAGAATAGAATGATAAATTATAATCGTTTCTATGTTTATTTACCTTTTCTGTAGATGTATGATTTATGATAGCCTATTTTTCTCACTTAAGCCTATGTTTTCCATACTTCTGGTAATTTATAGATCTATATGTGTAAATATAACTGACCTGTTTTTCTGTGGAGCAAACTGGATCTGTGCCCGACAGTGCTGACATCCTGGACCTGTGTGGTTGCTGAGGATGGCAACGTCCTCACACCTTCTGAGTTCCCAGGTGGCAAGGGCGAGCTCTGTGAATGTCTCCATTCACTTCTACCCATGCTGGATAAGTGGAGAGCATCTTGAGCTTTCTTTTTTTCCTTCTTTAGCATATTGACCAGAATATCTGAAACTTGATTTAAGGATTTAGTGACTCATGCTAAGTTGCAATGATCAAAACACTAATGTTGCAGTTGACGTTATTATATCCAATAATATTTGCTATTTGTCATATGGTAAAGAGACCACTGAAGGAAGACTTCAACCTTATCTAGTTACAGACAGTTTAGGAAGCAACTGGTCTTTCAATATGGCACCATTATATGAAAAGTTAGCAAACCCGAAGGTCTTTAAAATGTTTTGAGATTAAACTGGTTAAGACCTAAAATTCTTATGAAAGGGTTTACAAGAAATAAAATGAACACGTAATAGGAACAGGCAATGGAGCTATGGATGTATCTGCATAAGTAAGACTTGAATCCATGATGCTGCTCAGGAGGCAGCAGGAGGAGTGGAGAGGGAGAACACCGGAGTCCATCCAGCTGGCAGAGCAGCTAAATCCGCTTTGGTGGCCAGAGTACCCCACATCCAACACATGCTGGCTTAGCATACATAAGAATGGGACTTATGGTTACTTTATTAAGAAAGTCTCTAAATCTTGGTCCCAAATGGACCTGGAAAGAAGTGAATGGTTAGTACAGACATATCATTTTACGGTGCACATTTTGGTGGGTGATTTCAGTATACTGGGAACACTGATGAGGAGCAATGGTATCACTGCCTGCCACCCTCCTTTGCTGTTCTTTCGGGCTCAAGACGCTGAGAAACCTAAGGGATTTCTGCCATCACTGGAAAAACAGACTAAAATCCCTCTTGAGAATTTCAGAACTCCAAGTGTTCACGCAGTAAGCTGAACTGCAGGCCTTCAAGCATGCCCAGAGATGGGGAGTGAGGAAATATGGAGGTGGTGGGGAGAGAAGACTGTAACTCTGATGCCTGTTTTTGGGCAAGTCTCATGGGGGGGAGGTGGTCACTGGATTTTCATCTTCCTCTTCAGCTTTAACTCCAAATTCTTGGAGATTTCCAGAAGCATAATCACTCTTTCTCTCAGAGTGGCTTCCAATATTTGCCTCAAAAAATGTGTTCTTACCAGAGGTGGTGTGTGGGCCTTGGCCTGGCAGAGAGGAGCAGTGCTCTGCCCACATCTTCCACTTCTCATGCGGAACTGATTATCCACAGCATCAGAAGCTTCTGCTGGTTCACACTGGCAGCATCCATGTGCTCACCCATTCGACTATGGGCCATGGAGCTTATACTCTATGCCAGGCATGACTCTAGGCAGAGGGACGGAACAGTGAAAAGGCATATGAGTTTCTTGCTCTCACAGAGCAGAGGTCCTACTGGGGAAAGTCAGATCTCAAGTACACATACCTCATGTTAGAGGATGAAAGGGTAGCTCATTTTTAAAAGGTCAAGAATGACTGAGTGGCTACTCTCTGCTGGGTGCTCATAAAAGACTTTCCTAAGAGTGACATTTAAGATGAACATCAAGAGGCAACGGCCAGAGGAAGAATATGTCAACAGAGTTCATGGCCAGTGCTAAAACCCTAAGGAGAAGGGCCTTGTCAGTGGCTCCCAACAGGGGCTATTTTACTTCTCAAAGGACGTCTGGCCACATCCAGAAGCAGTTATGGTTGCATACTACAGTGGCGGGGTGGGGGGGGGCAGGTGTTGTTACTGAAGTCTAGTGGGTAGAGGCCAGAGAGGCTGCCAAACATCCTATAATGCACAGGGGAGCCCCCACAACAGAGAATTAGACAGCCCCAAAGTTCAAGAGTGCCAACATTAACAAAGCCGGTGTTAGAACCACCACAGAAAGGACACTGTGACCAAAGCCTGATACATACAGGACAGAGACAGAATAAATGAAATCAGAGGTGTGGCAGGGGCACTGTCATGTAGGGCCTTGTGATCTGGAGTAAGGAGCTGAGGTTCATTCTAACCGGCTCTGGCAGAATTTAACCGGAAACATGCAGCGTTCTAATGTACATTTCATAGAGATCAGAGTACAGATTTATCTGCTTGGCTGCCTTCCTTCTTCCCACCTTTCCTTTGTCTTCCTCCCCAGCCCATTCCATTTAACTTGGGCCTTTGTTGTGTGGGGTCCTAAATGACACACTGTTACATGTTTGGTGAAGGGGTTTCTGAACTTTACGCAGACTGATAATGTCACTGAAAGGACATCATTTTCACTCCCTTACCAAGAAGTGTTCTGTGTCATTCACTGTCATTTTGGTTGTGTTATTGTCATTTGCTGAGCTCAAGTATTACCACCTGTTTTTCCCATATACCAGATCTTTCTCATTCCTCCTGTCAGTCTTCGCCTTGGTGGTTCTACAGACTAGATGTGAAAATATCCTCCACCCTGACATGAGAAACTTTCATATCTTCCATCGTATCACACCACATGCTCAAGAGTGCTCAAAGCACTTTCCAGCATCTTACCTTACCAGCTCTGCTCAGCACTGTGAGGTTGGCAAGGCAGGCTTTACGGTCCTACTACAGAAGAGGAGGAAACCATTCCATGGAAAAGCTGTGGAGCTAAGCAGGGGGAACTAGGATATCAATCCAGGTGTGAATTTGAAGCTCCGTGATCTTTTCCCCATGGCTCCTACACACCATCATTTCGAACATGAGTCTCAGAAGGAGGAGACACTGCTCAGGTCATTCCCAGTTAGTGAAGAATCCAGGCCAGCCTCACATAAACAGTGGCACCTGATTCGGGTGGTCAATAAGGGAGATGATGTATGTCTCTCTGTCACTCTCTTGTTTAAATAAACATACATGCAAAAGCCCAGACTGGTTCCTTGCTGACATATCTCATATCTCATCCCTCCTATCGGCACACATATTCATGAGCCCAGCAGGGGATTAAGAAGTTGGTAGGAGTGTTTAGGGGAGAAGATCCTAAAATAGGATCAAGGTTTGGAAAAGACGCAGAACTCAGATGGGTGCCAGACCCAGGTTTGAGGTCTGGGCTGGGAGCATCCCTGGAGCTGGATAGGGTAAGAGAGAGGAAAAGGAATGCAGGGTGACCCCGTGGGCAGCACTCACAGACAAGGCCTCGCGTGGGAGTAGAATTTGCAGCTGAACCTACTGTTGCTGGCTGGATAAGAAAGCAGCTAAAACTCACTTGGATCAGGCATACAGGGTCTGCTAATACTCAGCTAAAATTAGAGACTGAGGTTAATCAGGCAGTGTGCCTACCTTGTGTGTGGTTTGTTTTTACCTCTTTATTTACTGGATGTAGGTGATTTTATGCATTTTTTTTTTCACATTAGCTGCAGCTAAAAGGCCCTTTAGTAATTTTTAAAAATGAACACAAATACCTGTTGATGAGAGACCGAAATAGCCTCTTGTGCACGTTTAAAGTCTGCAAATGCAATGAAAATATCAAATCTTTTTACAAGAAGCTGAGCTGGACAGATAAATTGAGAAACAAGACCGAAGAAATGCTGGGGGGACCTGAGGTCTAGGCCCCCTTCCCCACCCCCCTGCCTGTACCTGGAGGCAGCTCCTATGGGCTGCTGGCTCACCCCGTACCCTATACTGCCTCCTAGAGTCAAGAAGGATTCTATCTCGAATGCCCATCGATACTCCTTTCCAAATTTGGGAACATCTGCTAAGTGGAACCCAAAGCAGTAGACCTGGCCTTTAAATGAAAAAAGTTACATTTAAATCAATCTCTGCTCTCCATAAACTAAATTCCATTTGTCAGTTTTCAGCCACCATTTGAGTGCCGCCCACACACCAGCCACAAATTCTGGGCCCTGGTGAGGCTGTGGTGGGCCCAGTGTCCGGTCAATCAGCTAAAGATAACCAGCTAACTTCTTGGCTCAGAGCTAAAACAGAAAGAGCACAGTGGAGTAGTCCAAAAAATATATTAAAAAAACAATTCCTGTTAAGAGATGGTGTAAAAAAGACCATGCTTTTCATTAAACTGAAATATTCCCCATAACAGTCACTATCTAGCTAAAAACAAAGTCAAAATGTTCTTTTTTTAGCAACTGTATTTTTCACTGGTGGCTACATTCTGTGCGTGGGAGGGACCTCTCCTAAATGACAAGAAGCAGTGTGAACTGGACGCAGGGTGGGGATCTAGGTGATGTGGTTAACGGAAAGCATCAAAGTTGTTCCCTCTCCCTCTTTCTGGCCAGGAGAGGGTCAGTTTCTAATCGCTTTGGAAAGGATACTGATTTCATTATCCCTCTGCTGTAGAATGTCTCGGAGCTTTCGGTATTCTTCCTCCTTTAATGGTTCTTGGCAGTCTTGATCTTTGATTTCGGAGGAGACTGTGCTTTTTCCATGAATCTTCTTGTCATTCAATAGTTTCTGTAAGATGAAATAAGAGCTTAGAGCCCATACTTCTCTTCCAAATCTCTGGGTTTCTTGGACTCTTTTTGCCTTAGACAATTCTTTGCACAAATCAGGCATGCCTGTCCCTTCTTGCCTCCTTGTCTCTACAGTGCAGCTGCCTTCCCTGTCTCCCTGTCCCCTCTCCCCTCCCCTTCCTTATCCCGTTCTCTGCTATTATCTCTTTCCCTAAACTCAGAAATTCCTGCTCAAACATGATCTCCTCTTGAACTTCTCTCACTCCTTAACCCCATATCGCTTGATTCACACTTTTAAAAATATCACTTATCATGTGTTATAATTATTCTCTACACATAAGCCTTCTTCATGACTGACTTACTCAATTTTGCTTTCCCAAAGGCCTGGCCCATAGCAGACTCACAATGAATGTTTATTATCATAGTGAAGAATGCCAAATTACAAGTGAGGTAGAAATAAAAGTTAATGATATTCCCACTGTGTCATCATGAAAGGTAAAATGTAAGGCAGAGAAAAACTGAGGGTTTATATGGATAAATCTAAACTGCTAGGAAAAACACAGGACACAATTTTCTTGATATATGTGAAAAATAAATGGTTTTTGAACATGGAATTATTCTGTGTACAAGTTAGAGGTTCCTGGCAAAAGAATTACAAGTCTATGGTCTGAGCTTATTCACTGGCAGGTAAGATAAAACCCCTGAAAAAATTCCAGAATAATCCCAGCCTTTTTGGAAGATCATACTGTTCTGCACATGTGAAGTTGGGTCCTGACCTTTTAAGAGTTGGTCAACTAGGCAAACTTTATTGTAGTTTCAACATGGCAGACAATGGCTTCTACTAGAGGAAATGCTGAACTTTACCTTTAAATGATGGAAACAGTGATGAATTTTACGCATATCAGTGCCAACATCGAGTCTGCTCTCTGGATCCTGGTCTTCCAAAAAGGATGTTATTAGTTTTTCCAGCCTAAAAATACATAATGTATGAGAAGCAACTATGAGCTAGAAACTTTAGAAATTCTAATGGCATTACTTGATTAGTTAACATTCAAAGTACTGGATATTTTCCTACTTTTTAATAGAAATACAGTTAACTGGTTTAACTAAAAATTAAGGGGAAAGAAACATATTGACAACGTGAAATCTGAAATGATGCAATATTTGACTACTTTCCGAAAAATTTTCATACCCATCTTTCAACTGAAGAATCCCTTGATTTCTACAAAATACGCATTCTGGTGAAGCTGAATTTCCATGCCTCTATGCCCAGCTGCCACAATGCCAAAGAAAGTAATGCAAAATGTTTCTTTTTATTAGTTTCATTAAAGATTCATGCCACTCCACCTCAGGTGGGACCTCAGTGATGTTCCACAACCCTGCTAATCCTCCCTGGTTGATATTCCAGTTAGTTAACATATTCTGTATTATTAGTTTCAGGCAGACAATATAGTGATTCAACACTTCCATACATCCCCCAGTGCTCATCACAAGTGCCCTCCTTAATCCCCATCACCTGTTTCACCCATCCCCCACCCACTTCTCTTCTGGTAACCATCAGTTTGTTCTCTTACAGTTAAGAGTCTGTTTCTTGGTTTGCCTCTATTTTTTCCCCTTTGCTTATTTGTTTTCTTTCTTAAAGTCCACATATGAATGAAATCATATGATATTTGTCTTTCTTTGACTAACTTACTTCACTTAGCATTATACTCTAGCTCCATCCATGTCATTGAGAATGGCAAAATTTCATTCTTTTTTGGGCTGAAAAATATTCCATTGCATATATGCAATGGAATATATATATATTATAAATATATATATTATATGTATATTTCAGATATTCTTTATCCATTCATCAGTTGATGGACACTTGGGCTGTTTCCATTGTACTGTAGGTAGTGCTGCTATAAACAGAGTAGACAGCAACAATGCAAAAGAATGAAACTGGATCACTTTCTTACACCACGCACAAAAATAAATTCAAAATGAATTAAAGACCAAATTGTGAGACCTGAGACCATAACAACCCTAGAAGAGACCTCTAGGCAGCGACCTCTTTGGCAGCAAAATTAAAAATAAATTAAAGACCAAATTGTGAGACCTGAGACCATAAAAATCCTAGGGGAGACTTCTAGGCAGCAACCTCTTTGACACTGGCCATAACAACTTCTTTCTAGGTATGTCTCCTGAGGCAAGGGAAACAAAAGCAAAAACAAACTATTGGGACTATATAAAAATAAAAAGCTTCTGTACAGTGAAGGAAACAATTGACAAAACTAAAAGGCAAACTACAGAATGGGAGAAGATATTTGCCAATGACATTTCTGATAAAGGATTAGTATCCAAAATATGTAAAGAATTTATAAATCTCAACACCCAAAAAATGAATTATCCAATTTAAAAATGGACAGAAGACATGAGTAGACATTTTTTCCAAAGACAACATCCAGATGGCCAATAGACTCATGAAAAGATGTTCAACATCACTTATCATCAGGGAAATACAAATCAAAACTGCAATGAGATATCACTGCACACCTGTCAGAATGGTTAAAATTAGCAACACAAAAGTTGGTGAGAATGTGGAAAAAGTGGAATCCTCATGCAGTGTTGATGGGAATGTAAACCAGGGCAACTATTCTGGAAAAGAGTATGGAGGTTCCTCAATATGTTAAAAATAGAACTACCCTATAATCCAGCGATTGCCTTACTCCGTATTAACCCAAAGAATACAAAAGTACTATCCCCTGGTTGACTTATAGTCTTCACAGTGGCTGTTTCAAGTCTTTTCATAGCCCCCAAGCCTACCATGACTCTTGTTCTGGCAATATTGTAACTTCCCACTAAATGGACAAAGTCAAACCTGTTATAAATGGACTCTTCCAGTTTCCTCCTCCTTCACCTCCTGGAGCATCTCTGTCTCACCACACAGACCCCTTTCTTTCTTTCACATGCTTTGTGTAATATCCTTCCTCCTACTCATGGCTTTTCTCTCCCCCGGCCTCTCTTCAGGCTTCTGTCTGGGTTACCTCCTATTCATCACCTCCTTTCTCTTACCCCATTGTCACCTCTCCATGCTGACTTACAATAATGTTCATGTTTTTTCCATTCTAAAACAAAACAAAATAAAAAACAGAACACCTCCCCTTGGAGGGAGCATCCATCCCCACTATTCTGAAGTCCTAGTTTAGTTTACGCATTTGTGTGCTTCCTACAGTCCCCATGGCACTTCAGAGCTAGTGCACCACCTTAGGTCCCCCACTAGATTGCGAGCACCAGGAGGCAATGCTTAGCTCTTCTTCATCTTTGCGCTCCCCTCTCCCACCCTGTATCTAAAGCAGTCCACGCATTATGTTCTCAGTACAAACGTGTTCTTAGTTAATAAGTCTTAGTTAATGGACTTATTTCCATGGAAATTATTCACCTCTATGTTGAGACAAAATTTTTGAAGAGGAGGGCATAGGGATGGTGATCAGTATCTAAGATGCTAAGTATCATAATAGAGCAGCAGCATATCTTTCTCACATTACTATCTTTCTTAAAGATTTTATTATTTATTTGAGAGAGAGATGAGAGCCAGAGTATGAGTGGAGGGGAGTGGCAGACAGAGGGAGAGGGAGAAGCAGACCCCGCTGAACAGGAAGCCCAATGCAGGCTCCATCCCAGGACTCTGGGATCATGACCTCAGCTGAAGGCAGACGCTTAACCGACTGAGCCACCCAGGCACCCCATCTTTCTCACATAATTATGAAAATATTTGCACACTTCTAGCATCTTTTTTACCTGTACACATTTCCCTTCTGCTGTTACTATCACCCACTCAAACTAGATGTAATGATTTCCATCTATAGCAGCTTTGGACTTAATTTTTTTCTCTTCTTATAATCTGTAACATGTACAGCTGATATTTACAAGTGTGAGACAATTTATATTGTAATTTGTAAGGCGTTTCTTAGGTGGAGGAATACTTGTCATTTGCACTATTTGCTGAATGATACCATGTTTCTTTGAAGAATAGAGCACACAGATTCATTTCTGGTACAAAGGTTTTATATGGCTTTTCATATAAAATATTATAATAGTATAATATATAAAATATATTCATATGAAATATTATAAAAATGTTTAAGAGAACAATTCCAAACAACACAGACATGAATAAATTAAAAAGTAAACATACCTCTCTGTTCCCCTCTCCCCTACGCCATGCCACCATTCGCATCTCCTCTATTCACTTGCAATAGCTTGGGAGATCCACTGCCAACAACTGAAATACATTCCTCTAGCTCTGACCCAAGCAGGCACCTAAGTCCTTATGTTTATACGTTTTGTGTTTGTCTTTACAAAATTGAGAGATCACATTCTGAATAGTACTCTCGCCATTATTTTTCTAAACAATTTATCACAGATCTTCCAGTCATTTTATTTCATTTCTAATGCACTAGTGTATTTCATTTTTATGTATTCCATTTTAATAGCCATATAATATTCCATAGCATAGGCATACTGATCCTTTCATGATTAACACTGAGGAGACATATTCACAGTTGCTACTTTCCTCGGTAACCTCTGAGGAGGACTGAATCTACAATTGCCATTTAATGAGGCTTCAAAAAAATAGTAATGTTTATCTACTTGTATTTTCCCTGAATATTTTTCTCAGAAGTTCTGGAACTCTTAAAATCCCTATTAGTACTAGGATATACCCATTCTTTGAAGTAAAAACATTTTGTGGTTTTCAGTGTCCATAATATTTTCAACAGAAACTATTCTAGGAGCTATGGTTAATCAATTTTTCCTTCTTGCTTTTTCTTTAGAAGATTATTTTGTTTAAAGTATAGTTTGATCAGAAAGCATATATTTTAGGAAATATCCTATGAGGGAGGGCTGAAGTAGAATCCTAGTTCTTAAGAAAGCATTATAACATACAAGCCTGCTGATTAGCTGAGTGACCACACACAGATCACTAGCCCCACTGGGCTTTGGCTATTCCATTAAGATTCTTGTCCTGAACAGTACTAGTATAAGATTACAAGGAGGACCAGGAACTCCTGTCTAAATGAAAGAACCAGGTTGCCTTACCCTTTCTAGTACAAAACTAAATCTGGTACAAAACTAAGCATGAAAATCAGGCCTTTTGATGTGCATTTTTTTCCTCAGTGCTTGAGACTACGAGCCTCTTTAAATAAGAAAAATGCCTGGTCTTTCCTTCATACATTTGATTTATTGTAGAATTTATTTTCTTATCAACCAAGGACTTGATCTAACAATTAAAATACAGAAAAATGCCTAATTCAAATGTTTCTGATGTACTTCTCTAGTAGTTAAGAGTGAACGATTGACCCCAAATTCCGTACATTTTCCTATCTCCCAAAAATAGTTCCCAAGTTCATACCTAGTCACTGCTCCCACTGAGGGGTCTCCCAAATGCCAGAACCCTGCTGGATAGTGAAGAACTGTTTGCAGAAAAGGCTCTCTAAGGAGGTCAAATAGAACAATAAAATCTGTTCTTTAGGAAAAGCCCAAGTAAACAAAACAAAACAAAAAACACTTTACTTTCTCTCTACTTTCACTAGGACAGAAGAAGAAAGAGCAAAGAATCCTAGGGGAGAAGTAAAAATAAATGTATGCCATTCAGTTCTAGTTCATATGGACAGGAAAGATCACAGATAATCTACCTGTGTCTGAACACAAAACCTGGTTGACGGTAGGTGACTGGTGGATGTCTGGTGACTATGCTTATCTCCACCACCTTGACTACTAGAGAGATGTCTCTGATAGCTTGGAGCCTAGTCTAGCAACTCTACCGTATTAAATATTTGATACTTAAACATGTAATAAGAATTGACCATATTGAGATTACGTTAGTCTTCTCTTTCTGCTCCTAATATTTCTTGCTAAAAAATGAAGTTTTGTTTGCAGCCACATTTTGGTGGAAGTTTAAGCTAAAGAGTGTGAATAAAAGAGCAAGTTAATTATCATTAACAGTAGTTAATTTAACTTGAGCAAGTACTAAATGCTAGATACTATTCTGTACCATTTAAATACATAGTTTCCTTAATCTTCACAACTAGATGAGATAAGTACTATTTTATCCTCTTACTGTAGGTGAAGGAACTAAGGTACAAAGAAGTCGAATATCTTGCCAAAGGTCACACAGCTAGCATATGGCAGAGCTGGCATTCAAACTCAGGCAGGCTGATTTCAGATTCCAAGTTTTTAAACACTATACTTACTATCACAAAATTACTAAATTTATTTAAATATCATGCTGGGCAATGCATTTCTAAAGGAAAATAAGATGTCTATGAGAAATCTTTGAGGAGGTAAACAGGTGAATAGATAAGCAAGAAATAACTGAGGGGCAGTTGCTTAGTTTGATCTTGTCAAACTAAGAAAAGCAAAAGAAGTTGAGAAAGAATCAGAATGTCCCACAGTAGCAAATTAGTTGAATAAACCATGGCGCAATTATGTATATAGTAAGCAACTATTTAAAATAATGGTGAGGGATGCCTGAGTGGCTCAGTCAGTTAAGTGTCTGATTCTTGATTTCAGCTCAGGTCATAATCTCAGGGTCCTGGGATTGAGACCTGTGTCTGGCTCCACACTTAGTACAGAGTCTGCTTGAGATTCTCCTTCTCTCCCTCTCTTTCTGGACCTCCCCTCCCCTCTTGCTCTCTCTCTCTCTCAACTAAATCTTTAAAAAATAATGGTAAAAATGTGTATGTATTAACATTAAAAATATTTGTGCTATATTATAACAGGTAAACAATGAATCCTTTACAGGGATTCTGCAAGTACCCTATAACATACCCAAAAGACAGAAGATAAGAAATAAAGAGGGAAGGAAGGAAGGAAGGCAGTCCCGAGACTTATACCCAGTTGTTTCTGGCTCAAGAACATTTATTATCTCCCTGTGAAGAAAGACCAGTGATCCAAACTAAACTGACTCTTCTAAAATATTCTTATGATTATGTTACATTTAACTGTTTATTAAATTAAAGTCATTATTTATACATTGAGTGTGATTATGACATTCTCGTTATTCTGAATTAATCTTTGCTTAAAAAAAAAGTTTATGAGCCTGTTCCCATCAGCATTAGCTTCTAAAAATGAGTTAGAAACCATAAGTCTATGGTGCTGGATGTGGGAAAGCTGGGAGAAAAGAGGAATGTGGCATTATTAAGAGCATATCTAACTTGGCTCATGGAGACCCTGGCTGGTTCTTAACCATGGGGAGTGTATCCTGGGGAGAGGAAGGGGAGTGTGCCTTCATAAAGGGGGTACAAACATAATAGAAGTGTCCCAGAGCAGAGTATTTATTCCATGAAATTTACAAAAATGAGGCCAGGGAGTCCACAGCAATGGAAACTTGTTCTCTGATATTGACCTGAAAAGACTGAAGTAGATAAAATAGATCCCCATTGGTGGGTCAGGGCTGTTTTGTGGTTAGAACAATGGAAATGCCTAACATCCCTGAACTGACGGCTCTTAGATTATCTGTCTTCTCATTGGTTCTAGGGGAGGAGTTGGCAGCTTATTCCAAAAAACTAGAAAGGAGTTCTGATATAAAAAACCAACTGCTATTAACTATGCCAAAAAGCATCAAAATCTGCCTGACTTTTACCAATCATTTTGCCACTACAGAGAGCTCCATCAAGGATGGGCTGTCTCTTGACTGGGTTATGCAACGCGGAGGCTGACAAACTATGGTTCCATACAAACATGAGCAAAGATCTCAAAAGGAGATGGAAAATAGTAATAAAGATAGAAGAAGAAACTTGATTACTCTTAACTTCTAGGAACATAACAACTAAATAAGAAGGATGGGAGAACAGTTAAACAATTAAAAAAATTGATCATGGTAGATAACAAATGTTGCTGAACTATAAGGATGAAGGATCTCAACTATTAACTTATTCATCAACCTCTGTGGTCACAAATTGCTCATCTGTAAAATGTGCAAAATAATATCATCTCTAAGCTCTCTCAGCTCCATGAAATAAGATATTGTAAGAAACAAAGGCAGCATATTTATTGTCTGGCCCATTGATGCCATGAGATTCAAAGTGTGAGCACTAAGCCAACCTCAAGGCATCATCTTGGAGCCTCTTAGAAAAATAGAGTCACTGGTCCCACCCCGGACCCACTGAACCAGAACTCAGGCCCTACCAAGATCCACTGAATCTCTACTTCAACAACATTCGTGGGTCATCTCTGTGCACATTAGTATTTAAGAAGCACTACAAGGAGGCAATCTACTGTTGATGCCAAGTCAAGAATATCTTGTCAGCCCTGGAAACCAAGCAAATATATAACTTGAAATTTTGAATAAAAGAGTAACTAACATCCCTTGATGGTCAACTATGTCCTGGCCACTGTGCTAGTTACTTCACATGTTTTTTTTTTTTTTTTCTTATTTAAGTGGAAAAAGAATTAAAGAGAATTTCATAGTCTGTTTCTCTTTAAAACTGCCTTTTTCCAATGATTTTATTATTACTTTTATTGAACATCCATTACACATCAGGCACCCTCATATGCATTTTGTTATTCAGCTGGACCATAAACCTATAAATTATTTTCCCTCTTTCAGAGATGAGGACAGGAAAGCTCAGAAGCTAAGTAATGTGCATATTATTACAAACTTAGAAAACTGAAACACAGGGATTTAAAAACCGGTCTTTTGCATTGGAAACCCCTCCTCTTTCCACATATTTCACAAAGCCTCTCAATCAACTCAGAAAAATGCCTCACACTTGCCATAATCTCTGGTATACTGAATTTTTATTTTCTATTCAAAACTGCCCATAGACTTTAAAAAAAAATTTTTTTTAAGATGTAAAGATGCAAACAACAAGGTCAACTTTGTGTCTGGCATCTCCAAGACAAGAATTTTTAACAAGACACAACAGTGGGGATTCTTGAGACCTAATTATGGGGGGCAAAGGAAGGACTTATTTTGACCTTCCTAACATGACACGCCTCTTTTATGGGGTGTCACCCTCTAAAACATACAGTGTTGGGATGGCATGTAATTTACAAAAGGAGAGTTCAGATAAGAACAATAAATTCACAATTTATGATTAACTATAATCCACAGGACACGAAAAACTAAAGGCTGAAAGTGAGCCAATAGGACCAGGGCCAAAGGAAACTATACAAATATTTTTCAGGGTCATTAGTTTCATGTTTGTTTTTTGTTAGATTCTGCTGAAAGCAGCATTCCCAATTGGCTTAAAGGTGGTTGCTTCAAGATTTTTTTCTTTTAGAATTCCCCGGCCTGTGACAAGTTTTAGAAACGTTATACACTCCCCCAGCTCTAATCAGTAAGTGAGAGACATGGACTTTCATGCACAAGGAATTGAGTTCAATGTCAGCCACTTTGTTGGAAGGAGCTCTTTTTAATAACAGTAGGGGGCCAGAAAAGTCATGGTTTCTGTGTTGCAGAGGAAATTCCTATGCAAAGTTTATCTTCAAGATTTGTCTTAGTAAGGAATATTTCCTTTACCTCCATAAAAGCACAGTTATCTGGCACCTCAAATGCAGAGTCGCACAATTGCTTGATTCTTTCTGTGTTTTGAAATGACAACTGTGAAAAACCCACATTAAAAACCGGACTGGTTTGCCTCTTTAATGGTGAAGGTATAGCCTCTTTATAGGAAAATGCATTTGTGGTCATGTACTTCAGTTTATGGAATTTTCAAAAACTACTTTGAAATAATTTTTAAATAAACTAAGACAACTTTGAAGATACTAAAGCCTTTTTGACTTTTTGTTGTTGCTGCTTTTTTTTTTTTTCCTTTCTAGCAGTTCAGTATTTTTTTTCTTCAAAAGACACATTTTAACAGTTTTGTTTTGTTTTGTTTTAAATAGGTTCCATGCCCAGCGCAGGGCTTGAACTCATGACCCTGAGATTAAGACCTGAGCTGAGATCAAGAATCCAACGATTAATTGACTGAGCCACCCAGGTGATCCTCAAAAGACATATTTTAAAAGTACTTTTGTAATGCAATGATGAAGGCTTTGAAAAGTTACAGAAAATGATTATGATTTTGTCAATCCCGATATTCACATACCCAATTTAATGGCATATAGTTCTTGATATGATCAAAATATCTTAACTTCAAGAGGTAGAAAGATTCAGTGGTTCAGAACAAATGTAAATAAGAAATGAAAATAACATAAATCAATCAATCCACAGATCTTAATAACTATCTTTTTAAATTCTGTTGTATCTTTTGAACCCTTTGTTGGCTGTAGGCAAACACTATCTTATTTGTTTTCATGTAAACATGGGTACTCATCTACATAAATGCATAATAAATAAGAAATTGACTTACAGGAAAGAAAATGGTGGTCTGGTAGGATGGGGGAAGAGAGGCTAGTTAGTGAGCAGCAGAGTAGCTGGAGTCAGGAAAACATAAAAGACAAGTCACCTCCTGGAAGGCAGCGATGACAGTGAACAGAAACAAGCTAGAAAAGATTTCCTGCCATTGTGTCAGAGGCTGGGGGAGCTGAGAGAAGTGAAACTGGGAGTAGAGAGACAGATACCAAAGGCAAGAGGGAAAAGGCAAATTGGATTAAAACGTGCAGAAGCGGGGCGCCTGGGTGGCTCAGTGGGTTAAAGCCTTTGCCTTCTGCTCAGGTCATGATCTCAGGTCCTGGGATGGAGCCTTGCATCCGACTCTCTGCTCAGCAGGGAGCCTGCTTCCTCTCTCTCTCTCGGCCTGCCTCTCTGCCTGCTTGTGATCTCTGTCTGTCAAATAAATAAATAAAATCTTTTAAAAAAATTAAAATAAAATGTGCAGAAGCTACAGAGAGAGGCCCTCTGAGCAGAACACTGGGGACTGTGAGAAGATCAAGTGTGGGGACTGAGGCAAGAGAAGAGAGAAGGGACAGAGAGGCAGGAGGTGAGGCAGGAAATAGGGATAGGAAGGTGGGGCAGGAAGAGGATGAGGAGAATAGAAAGGGAGAAGAGACAGAGAAAGACACATCTCCGAGGGATAAAACAGGAGCCTACCCATGGAATAAAAGCTTACTGGGAAATCTGGAGGAATAGGGCCTGTGGAAATGGGTTGGACTTTACCATCACTATATGGCTCCATGGTTCATTTCTGTCCACAGAAATGTGGACCTGTCCACAGGTCTCTCCAGACCATTCACTAATTTAAAGGCATAGTGAGAGTTTTATCCACCCCTTGCTCCAAGTCTCTGAACTCCTTTTCTATAATTCTGTCTTGTAAGAAATTATATTTGTAGATAACATGAAACTTTAGACATAAACATTTCTCATCTGGTTCCTTTAGTGAAAATTTTGAACGACGGCCTTGGTTTATATACAAAAATGTGGAACATATATATTTTTTTAATTAGAAAAGTTGTAAAAATTTTTATATTTTATTTGTTTATTTGACAGAGAGCTAGAGAGAGAGCACAAGTAAGTAGAGCGGCAGGGAGAGGGGGAGAGAGAGAAGCTCTCTGCTGATCAGGGAGCCCGATGCGGGGCTCGATCCCAGGATCCTGGAATCATGACCTGAGCCGAAGGCAGCTGCTTAGCCAACTGAGCCACCTGGGCTCCCCATGTTGTAAAAATTTTTAAAAGACAGATTTTTAAAAGATTCTGGTATGTAAAAATACAAGGAAATCCTTGTGGGTATGTTACC
The DNA here is from genome assembly GCF_009829155.1 of Mustela erminea. Lineage (NCBI taxonomy): Eukaryota > Metazoa > Chordata > Mammalia > Carnivora > Mustelidae > Mustela > Mustela erminea. The sequence continues at coordinate 86,411,777 of NC_045617.1, forward strand.
AATTATTTGATAACAAATAATTTGTTTTATTCTATCCTATGGAAAACGGCACATAGCTATTTATGAAACGTGTATGAAACACGTATAAAACGTATGTTCATGCAATGTAAATCTAGAGTAAATTTGTGTAAATTGAACCTTACATTATCACTATATATTCTATATTAGTTCTATATTAAACTGAAGATGAGTTTACAAGGTAACAAAAGAGACCTTGAGATATAATAAAAATCATAAGAAATATCTAAACCTTAATAAATTCAATGTTTTTCTTAAAAAGATGACCATTAAGTTATTAAAACAGTGACGGAGGACCTATACAGAAAAAAGTAAAAATTTAGAAAGGGAACAAAGAGGACAAGCACACACTGGGAGGCTTACTGTGCTCCTGAGTGAGAAGAGGCACGACTGTAATCGCTCCCTAAATTTATCACTAAAAGTTAAAGTAAATCAATAAACATCTGAATGCATCTTTTTTTCTAGAAATATATATACACATAGCCCCCACAAAATTTTGTATCATTTTTGGGGGGTGCAGGATCCCCAAATCCTGGCAAATCTATATGTGGATCCTAGACCAAAGATATACATACATATTGATATGAGAATATGTCACAAATTAAAACACAGGTTAAAAAAACAGTAAATAAAGTGTGAGCTCATTTTGGGGGGAGGGCGTGGGCAGCAAAGCAAGGTTTATTGAGTGAGGGATAGCAAAGTGATAGTACAAAGCTCCTATGGAGGGAGGGAACCCCAGGGGTTTGCCGTGAGTTCATTTTATTAAAATACACATTTATATGTATTCACTGAAAATATTGAAGGATTACAACCAAATAATAACAGCTGTTATCTCTGAGCGGCACAATTACCAGTGGTTTCTATCTTCTGTTTGCCTGTCCATTAGCACTTTTCCAAAATGAACGTGAATAGTTGGCAAAATAAGAAATTATAAAACCCCTACATTCTCAAAGCAGAATTGGAAAAAAAAAAAAAAGCAGATGAAACTCTAAACATGAATTTATAGCATTTCGCATTGCTTTCCCTGAAGATGATACTATAGGAAAGAGATATACTTTATTTGCTATTAGGTGCTTGAAACGAATTAGATCCTTTGGTTAAAACCCAAAGTCATTCCTCTGATGCTTCCAGATGGGCTTGATTTGTTAATATGATCTAATTACTTACTTTATGGTCCTGATTATACTGGTTGGTGGCTATTTCTGCATTTGTTCATGCATCCTTTGAGCAAGCTATCAGGAACCAGGTGTTAGACATTGCTATAATTTATTATTTCCATAAGTGCACACTTTGACACTGTAGGTTTTCTTTAAGTGGCATAAACTATATAAAACTGTAATTAGAACAAACATTTGTTTCAGGAAGTCTTTAAAAATGTCTAGTGCCATGTGTAGGCAAACTTTTCCAATGAAAAGATTATTGGGGAAAGCAAGAGAGAAATACAAATATTCCTGGCTGTGGTGATGGGTCTCATTTCTTCTTTTAAAAGAATTCCCTGGAGCTCACAAAACCCAACTAGCAAAAAGCATTAACAGTGAGAAAGCACTGAATAACTAGAAGAATAAAACAGTATGTTCATGCTTTCCTACTCAAGATTTTCTAATTTAGAATCAAGTACTTGGACTTCTGAGGCAAGAGCTGTCCAGGCCAAAGGAATGCAATGTGTCAACTGTAGTCCAACAAATAGCATTGCCATTCACGCCCCGTCCCCTTTTCATTATCTGCTTTCAATATCCATTCATCTGGCCTATTAGAACCCAAAGCACTTAAACTTTAGGACAATAAAATAATCATTAAAGTACAGAAATAGACCTAACACGGAGACAGGCCTTTTTAATCATATTAGATAACTATGTCTTAAGAACTCAACGCTTTCACAAACTACCCAAGGATAATTAACACAAGCTGTAGACCATGCTTTTAGTTTTCATTTTAATATCTTCAAAATGTAGTGTCAAGACCAGAAACACTTTGTACAAAAGTGGAGAAACCTCATCTGTAGTGAATTATATATCTCATGAATGATTTCAGGGATCTGATTTCTTACAAAATAAGAGAGGGAGCATTAGCCATTAATGACCTCTGGGATATGTAATCCACAAGTGTAGGTTATTGCTTTATATTCAGCCATTTTAGAAGCTAGGGTAAGAATGCTTAGGATCCAAGAGATGTGAACTCAGGACCACGTTAGCAGATAATCTGCCAATTAAATAATTAATTAATTAATGTGAACAATGCCTGATTACTTGGGCTACTTCTCTTCAGGAGGTGTGAATTAACCCACTGGCAAACACTAACCATGATATGAGATGTTTCTCATTCTCTACCCAATGAGCTATTTTAGAAAAGAACTACATTTGGGGCTTAAATTTATCACTGCATAAAGGGAGACTTTCAGATGACAGGGTATAAAAACCAAGAATGGGCTAACTCCTTCATTCTTAGGTTTATTCAGACATCGTTTACTGGCCGTCTACCATGAAGCAGCCATTGGGTATATAAAGATGAAAGACACATTCAAGTCTCATTCTCTTCACCTTAACTTCCCCTGTATCTTGATCTTTAAAAATCTTTAAGGCTGTGTTTAATGGTGCTTAAAAAAGAAAAAAAGGAAAAACACGAATGTCAATTAGTTGTTTTTAAGACAAAACTCTCCATGGAAATTAAATAAAAGTAAAAACTCTGATCATACAAGAAACTGAAATCAGGTTACAAAGGTCGCATTGGACACACTTCTACAAAAAAAAAAAAATGTTGTTTATTTGAAATTCAAATTTAAGTGGATGTCTTGCATTTTTATTTGTTAGATGTGGCCATCCTAGGCTGGAAGCCGGAAAGCCTGCAGGGAATCCAGTGCTATGCTGGCCTATGGAGGCACGTGGCTGGGGTGCCTGGATCTGGCAGGTAGGCAGGCACTGGAGACAGCTGTTGGGTTCCTAACCTACTCACTGGTCATAAAGACAGGCGAGGCCCAATGCCACCATTCTTCCCTCAGAGAATAAAACACACCACAAACACGGTCTTCAGTGTCTAAATGTTTCCACACTAATAATAATAATAATATTGATACCCTACACTTTCAATTGATTTTATTATTATTTTTAAAGATTTTATTTATTTATTTGACAGAAAGAGACAGCACAAGCAGGGGAAGCAGGAGGCAGTGGGAGAAGCAGACTCCACCGCTGAGCTAGGAGCCTGATGTTGGGCTCAATCCCAGGACCTGAGTGGAAGGGAGATGCTTAACTAACTGAGCCACCCAGGCACCCCCAAGTGATTTTAAACACTAAAAATTCAGAGAGTGATAAAACTGTTTAGAGCCTTCGGGGAGCCAGGATTTGTGCAGGCTGATTTTCTCAGGAAAATATCTGACTTGGTAGTTATCTTTTGTAAGTTATATCATTTCTCTGGATCTGTTTATGAATCTATAAAATAAGGAGACCAGACTACAGCTTTGTTCCTTTTGATCCTCCTCTTTCTGAAATGTGCTCCCTGCCCAGCTTTCTTTCCTAAATTTTGTCTTAATTCACAAGTCTGCTAAAAGTCATCCCCGATCTTCCCACTCAAACATAATTTCTGCCTTTCCAATTATCCCAGCAATTTTGTATCAGGGGTTACCTTTCACCTTTAGTATAGATATTCATGTACGTGTCTCTCTTACAAGACTGAAGCTCCTTAAAGCCAGAGTCTGTCACTAACTTCATCTTTGTTGTCCCTTCCTGGCCATCCCTGCATAAAGGACCTTCTTTTATCTAATGCCCCTGCTGTGGGCTGAGGACACAGTCCTTTTTTTGTGCCTCAGATGCTGCAGCCTTTTCAGAGGCAGAAGTTGTTTGCTGGGCATTTTCTGATTCAAGTCAGACTCTTTAAGATGTCCTGCCTTTGTACAGAGCCGAGCTGTAGCAAACGGAAATAAAAATAGCTAAAGCAAGGAAACTCCCATTGCACACACTGCTGAGCTAGTGTAATTGTGGTAGAAAGTCTGGATTTTAAAATGCACTTATGGACTGAGCAGATAAGTTGCCTTAACAACAAAAGCATGGGTTAACATTCAAACTAGACAGATAGAACCAGACCCAGGAAAGGGGTGCCTGGGTGGTTCAGTTGGTTGGGTATCTGATTCTTGATTTCAGCTCAGATCATGATCTCAGGGTCCTGGGATCAAGCCCTGTGTCCAGCTCCACACTCAGTGCAGAGTCTGCTTGAGATTCTCTCTCTCTTTCTCCCACTGCCCAACCCCCATAAACAAACAAACAAACAAATAAAATCTTTTAAAAAAAGAACTGGAACCATGAGAGAAGGGTACCTAAGCTAGAATCAGAAGAAATCCTACCTTAGGAGAGGATCAACAGCTAAACCCAACCCACATGAGTTATTACAAACCTATATATTATCGGCAAAGAATATTTATGAAAGTCATAAAGTGTTTTTCAAGAAAAGAACAACCAGAATGTTAAAACATGAATATCAAACTCAAATCTTTTAGAAACAAGTATGTGTAACCTGTTGTTTCCTAACTCAGTGAGGAAACAACAATGCTTTGGTTCAAAGCTTAGCTCATACAAGGAAGAAGATTCTACTCAGCACCTGGAGGGGTCCCTGGGGAAGTCATGGGCAGGACAGGGTCACCCAGGGAGTCCCAAAAAACTACATCCTGCATTTATGAGGTTAGGCATGAGGAGATCCCAGGGTTTCTCCCCAGCCATCTGAACTTCTAGTTGTGTGACACAGTCAACAGAAGCCTTCTGAGAACATGTTTCTGTGAAATCAGTGATACTGACTGAAACAAACAAAAAATCCCATACACTTCCGCTATTCCCCTTTGGCTGATAACAAAGAAGAATGAAGGAATGAACTTTGGAAAAGTTAGTCATTTGACCCAAATGGTGGCTAATAAGAATAATTAGAATCTGTCCCTGTGTTTCTTAGCAACTACCTCATAGGTTAGTGGCCCCATGATTACTTGAACTATGAGGAATTTCATTATTGGCATGAACTCTTGAGTTTTATCAGCTGTGGTTACTTCTACATAAACTGTCTCATATTAAAACAAGCACTAGTTAATACACTTCTAACACACCAAAAATGAGCCAACAGCAGTGGGCGGATATTTACTTTATGGCCCTGTTCTCCATCTTAGTTCAGAAGCCAATCCCCTAGGACAGAAAGGGGGATACATTTCCTCACGAGGGAAAACATATAGATCCTTTCCTTGTCTCTTATTGGACAGTCTAGACAAGACCATTTCTATATGACAGAGTGAATGAACAACAGTGAAGTCAACCCAGAACTCTAGACAGCCCTTAGTTTCCGACAGTGAGCAATACAGAGAAATCCTGCCAGTTCTAGAACAGGGCTTGCATTTTGCCCTGTAATCCTCTTAGAAACAGGATTCAGGTGCAAGTCATCACAACACCTTACATCTTTGTGGCTCGAGGGCCACAAAAGAGCAGCTTCGGAGACAGACAAAATAGGATTCACATTCTGACTCTGTATCTCATCTTGCTAGCCACATATTATCTGCCTCATGGAGTTATTGTGGAGTTTTTATCTGATTATGCATACAAAAAATTAATGAAATGCCTATCAGCAAATGCTCAATACATGATATTTATTTTTATAATAATTATTACTGCATGCTTGCTGAGTGATTTGATTATAACTTATGGAAAATGTTATGAGCTAGAGAATATTTCACTTTTATATCTTTAACAGGATTTAAATACTGTTATTTCATCTGATCAAAAAATGATACATGCCCAATGCAAAAAGTATGCAGAATGAAAAAGAGTACTCTAATTCAAGAACCCAGAGATAAGATGGTGAAATTCTGGTGTTTACAATTCTAGACTAGTTTATAAGTGTGTATATGTGTGTGCGTGTGTGTGTGTGTGCATGTCTGTGTAAGTGTATACATAAAAATGCATTTTTTTGGTTACAAAGTAACAGAACACATAGTTGGGAAGTGTTCCCAGGTCAGTATTTACACAGATCTTCACTGACATTGAAAATATGAATTGTATTCCCCTTAAAGGCATTTTCCTCTCTCTAATACTGTGATAGGCATTTATTCATGAAGTAAAAGAATGAACTTTTTTTTTTTTTTACTATTGACAACATAACAAACGTATGCCAAACATTGCATACATTGAATATGCCTGCCCCTAAGAAACTTATGGTTAAGTAAGCAGCATGAATGTGCACAGTTCACACTCTCATGGAGAGTATATTTTTCTCCAGAGAAGTTGAATTGAGATCCACTCATAGAGATGAGCAAGATGAGCTGATTCTGTATACAGCTGATATTAATAGAATAAAATGGTAATTTGAAGTCAATAGGTTTTTTTTTTGACAAGTTGTATAATCATATTTTTATATCTGAGATAACTAATAAAAATAATAACTGAAAATACTTTGTTTTTTACTGTCCATCACTAAAAGCAAAGCTTAAACAAAATCCAGGGATGCCTTGGTGGCTCAGTGGGTTAAGCCTCTGCCTTCGGCTCAGGTCATGATCTCAGGGTCTTGGGATGGAGCCCCGCATCAGGCTCTCTGCTCAGCAAGGAGCCTGCTCTCTCTCTTCCTGCCTCTCTGCCTACTTGTGATCTCTCTGTCAAATAAATAAATAAATAAAAATCTTTAAAACAAAACAGAACAAAACAAAAAAAAAAAAGAAAGAAAAGAAAATTACTGCATTATTGTCAATTAAATGAATGTATCAAAACCCAATTCCCTATTATAAATGGTGTAAAAAACAACTTCATACATACATCTTTGTACATTTAAGGACAAATTTCTAGAAATTAAATTACTGAGCCAAAAAGTATACTCACTGAAAAAGTTTGGAGAAATGCTCTTTAGGGTTGTCCAGGAAGAGGGCACAAGCTAAAAATGTTACATGGGATTTACCCCAGGCCCAGTCCTTTGGACCACCCACCTTTGGCCCTGTCCACTCTACCTCCAGTGTAGGAGCTCATCCATACCCTCCCTGACATGGGATATCATACCAATAAGATTGGCAAAAAATTGCATCTCATTTTAATCTGCTTTTCTATGATATCTAGCAATGTCTCAGTCTCCTGATGGTTGCTTTCTTCCCCCACATTTATAGGAAGAGTTATGGTTATTAAACAGGGAACATGAGAAAAAGTGAGATGCACAAAAAAGGGGAATGTGGCTGTAATTTTCAATTAGAGCTTCAGATTCTATAGCAAAGTAAATATACAGTACTGAACTCTGCACAGCACGTGCTAGATGACGTATCTGGAAAGTACCTGGATGAGCAAAGCAGTGGGAAAGCAGTGATAGTAGAAGGTGGGTTTATGAATGAGAAGGGGAAATCTTATTCCTCCAGGAAACTGAGGAAATTATACACTCGGCAGTAGCTATCTTGACGTTAATAGTGACAAGTTCTGGAGTTTGAGGTTATGGTCATCCGTATGATCAGTTCATGATAGACACAGAGAGAACCATAAGGAAATTAGGCTGGGAGGATGGGAGTGAGAATGAGGAATACAGTCAAATGAATGAATACGAGTCAAATGAATTTTTTTGGTTTCCCCATGTATACGAGTTATGTTCACACTATATTGTAGTGTTTTAAGTGTGAAATACCATTATGTCTAAAAAAGCAATGTAAATACCTTAATTTAAATACTGATGGCTTAAAGTGTTAGTCATCTGAGATCTCAGTGAGTTACAATATTTTTGCTGGTGGAGAGTATTTTCTAATGTTGATGGTGCTGACTGAGCAGGGTCATGGGTACTGAAGATTGGAGTGGCTGTGCCAACTTCTTAAAATCAAACAATAATGAAGTTTGCCACATTGATTGACCTTTCCTTTCATGAAAAATTTCTGTGTAGCATGAGATGCTGTTTGATAGCATTTTACCCACAGTAGAATGTCTTTCAAAATTGGAGCCAATTCTCTCAAACTCTGCCACTACTTTATCAACTATGCTTATGGAAGATTCTAAATCCCTTTGGTGTCATTTTAATAATCTTCACAGCATCTTTACCAGGGACAGATCTCAAGAAACCACTTTCTTTTGTCATCCTTAAGAAGCAACTCCTCATCAGTTCGAGTTTCATCGTGAGATTGTAGCAACTCAGTCCCATCTTCAGGCTCCACTTCTGATTCTAGTTCTCTTGGTATTTACCCCCCTTCAGTTGCTTCCTCCTCTGAAATCTTGAATTCCTCAAAGTCCTCCATGAAGGTTAGAATCAACTTTTTCTAAACTCCTATTCGTGTTGATATTTTGACCTCTTCCCAGGAATCACAAATGTTTCTTAATGGTATCTAGAATGGTGAGTCCTTTTCAGAAGGTTTTCATTTGACTTTGCCAAGATCTATCATAGAAATCACTATCCATAGCAGCTATAGCCTTATGAAGTGTATTTCTTAAAGAATAAGTCTTGAAAGTAAAAATGGCTCTATGATCTGTGGGCTGCAGAATGAATGGTGTATTAGCTGGCATGAAAACAACATTAATCTCATTGACAATGCACCTGGTCACTCAGGAGCTCTGATGGAGACGTTTAATGAGATAATCTCATTAAACGTCTCCATCAGAGCTCCTGAGTGACCAGGTGCATTGTCAATGAGCAGTAATATTTTGAAAGGAATCACTTCTTTTGAGTAGTAGATCTTAGCTAAAGCTTAAAATATTCAGTAAACAGATGTGCTGTCATCCAGGGTTTGTTCCATTTACAGAGCACAGGGAGAGGGGATTTAGCATAATCAACATAATTCTTAGGGGCCTTAGGATTTTCAGAATGGTAAGTGAGAATTGGCTTCAAATGAAAGTCATCAGCTGTCTTAGCCTCTAATGGGAGAGTCAGACTGTCCTTGGAAGCTTTGAAGCCAGGCACTGACTTCTCCTCTCTAGCTATGAAAGTCCTAGATGGCATCTTCTTCCAATCTGTTGTTTAGTGTAGCCACTTTCAACAATTAGCATAGGTAGATCCTCTGGAGAACTCACTGCAGCTTCTACCCCAGCACGGGCTGCTTCCCTTGCACTTGTGTTATGGAGGCAGCTTCTTTCCTTAACCCTCATGAGCCAACCTCATGCTTTCAAACCTTTCTCCTGTATCTTCCCCACCTCTCTCAGCCTTCATAGAACTGGAATTAGGGTCTTGCTCTGGATTAGGCTTTGTCTGAAAGGAATGCTGTGGCTAGTTTAATCTTCTACCCAGGCAACTAAAATCTTCTCCATATCAGTAATCATTCATGTGTTCACTGGAGTAGCACTTTTAATTTCTTTCAAGAACTTTCCATTCACATTCACAACTTGGCTAACTGTTTGGTGTAAGAGACCTAGTTTTTGGCCTGTTTAGGCTTTTGGTATGTCTTCCTCATTCAGCTTAATCATTTCTAGCCTTTCATTTTAAGTGAGAGACATGTGACTCTTCCTTTCACTTGAATACTTAGAAGCTACTGTTGGGTTATTAACTGGTCTAGTTTCAATATTGTTGTGTCTCCAGGAATAGGGAAGTCCAAGGGGAGGAAGAGAGATGGTTATTCCAGCTGGTTGGTACAGCACTCAGAACACATACCACATTTGTTGATTTAAGTTTGCCATCTGACATGGGTATGATTTGTGGTATGCCCAAACAATTACAATAGTAATACCAAAGAACACTAACCACAGGGCACCATAACAAATTAAATAATAAGGAAAACATTTGAAATATTGTAAGAATTACTAAAATGTGATACAGAGATATGAAGGGAGCAAATACTGTTGGAAAAATGGTGCCAGTAGACTTGCTTGATGTAGAGTTGTGATGAATCTTCAATCTGTAAAAAATGCAACACCTGCAAAGTGTCATAAAGCAAAGTACAATAAACAAGGTATGTTGTACTCTGAGGAATAAAGTACAAAAACACCCAGTCTTGAGTCATGACTGAGCTTAGCTCCTTAGAGTTAGGTCTTCTAGAATTTGGACAGGTTGTCTGCTAGGCCAATCAGGGTAGGCTAAGAGCCTCTCCTTGTATGGTCTTGGGGGATGTTTATCTTTCACCGATAAGGATGTAAAGGCAGGCTATAAAGCAGGGTTTCTATAAGAAAGCCTATCATCATTTGGAGGTAGAAACAGAATACTTGCATGAGGCATCTTACATTTTATTTTGGTGTGCCTCTGTTGGGAGTTGGAGGTATACCATGAAATCAGATTTATGTTATTTGGAGACAATTCTCCATGATATTGTGCCAGACTAAAAGGGTCTGTCAAACTACCATTATCAATAGGTGTAGAATTAAAAAAGAAGTAGGATTTATACCAATGTTCAGCTGAATACAAAATAGTCTCCATTTCATAGCCCAGTGAATGACACAAATCACCCCTGTTCCATTTGGGAGCATTCTTAACTTTACTGGCACTGGGATGTCCAGTGCTGGGGTTCATTAATGTATAAAAAAGTCATTGGATTTTCTCACAAGTTCTCAGATCTTTATCTGAATGGCAGGGGGATGGCTATCCATCCTGGACACAGAGAAGAAGCATGGGTGTCCATACTGTATAGAGAAGCTGAAAAATAAAAGCCAGTTGTCTAATTCTAGATTCCACGCAACTTGGTAGCAGTTCTGAGAGTCCTTAAGAGTTTTCCTTCATATTGAGTTTGGACAATTCCTCAGGCAGGCCACTTCTACATTTTATTAAGAAAGCTTGATCTATACAGACAGTTATTTGGGTAATTAATTAATCTTTCTTTTCATTAAGTCCTTTATGCTCCTGGTTGTTATTGCTTATTCTGTACATAATCATTTATATGTTTTAATCTTTAATTTGTTCTTTTTTGTTTTTTCAAAAGTAGATGTCACATGTCCTCACATAGTTCCCTCTGGCCAGGCACCATGCTTTATGCTTCTACGTCTTTGCAGCTTCTAGCCTAGTGCTGTGATGTGCTTAATAATACTCAGGGACTGACAATTAAGTCCCAGATAGAACTGAATCGCCAATTTTCAGCTGAAGCAGGGCCAAGGATTGGAATAGAAGGAGAAATCTTTATATGTCCTCTCCCTAGCCTCAAGGGATGAAGCCAAGACCAACTGTTCTCTTGGAACTCTCAGGAGTCCACAGATTTGTAAGCAAATGAGCTATATTACAAGACATACCCAAAGGTTAGGTTCCTAAGATCATAAGACAAGTTAGCCTCCCCTCGCCCCCCAAAAAACAAGTAATCAAACAAAATTTTTCTCAGTAATGACAGCCACAAAATCTCAACTCAATCTATCTTGCCCCTTTATAAGATTTTAGGACGTTCACTAACAATTGTATGCTTGAATATTTTTAGTAGAGCTATTATACAGATGTTGAAATGCTAAATTCAGAAAACGGGAAACAGAAGGCTTTGTTGTCAATTCCGGCATTGGAAAGAATAGGGAACTCAAAAATAAAAACAACTGGGAAGTACCTGAAAGAAGTACAAAGTTATTAAAATAAATTAAACTATTCACATTTAACTTCCACAGAGAGATGTGGGGAATTCCAGCTAGTGGGGATCCTGAAGAAAAGGGATAGGGGAGAGAGAACAGGGGCTTACAGGATATGCCTTAATATTGGATAAAACATCTACAAGTGGCTGGCAAAGTCACCTGGGGGAAAAGCCTTCACCAACAACATTCAAGAGAAAAGCATTTGCTTTTCCCTCTGGCATGATGCTCATGCACTCAGATATGGGCCTGTGCATATACAGATGGCTTTTTTATTTGTCTGTCTCTGTTTTTCAGAATTTCTGTTAAGTACACGTCCCTTATATACTTATACACATAAGTGTATACATAGTGTAAAATTACGTACATACATTTATAAAGACTTTATTCTAATTTATAATGTTACTTTAAATACAAATAAAAACTTTAGGCATCGGTTCTCTTTATGATTCAGGCTGCTACTTTATCTTTAATTTTCCAAATTATCTGGAAAGTTTCAATAAATTGTTCTCACTTTTGGAGTATGTAGAGCACTGTTATGGTTAAGGAAGTGGACAGTAAGATGCAAAGCAAGCAAGTCCAATTTGGAAGCATTTTATGAACATTCCATTCTGGTAATTTATAGGTTTTGTTTTATTTAGCCATTTAGATATACAGTCTTAGATCAACTGTCTAAGAAAAGCAGCACTCTGAAGTGACTGATTAATAATACACAATATTATAGCCCAAATATACAAAAAATAATATGAATATTAACTATAAAACTAAAGTTAAAATTCCAGAAGCAGATGTAATTTAGATCTCAGGAGCAACTATGTGGGTTGTGCAATAATTTGCAATATGCCAAGAGAGAACATTTGCTTTTAATTCAGCTGTGAAATTTAGTGTAAAAGTAGAGTTAACAAAGAAGGACATTTTTTTCTGCTGTTCATTAATTAGGTGAAATGACCTTATTTTGCCAGTTGGAGCTGTAAAATAGACAGGAGACATTTGTTCTTTTAAAAGTAAACTTTAATTTTCCACAGAAATTTTAGGAAATAGAGTCAAGTAAAAAGAACTAGAAAGCAAAAGCAAAAACCTGGTAATTCAAATAACATTTTTGTGGTGTTTCCTTCTGGGACTCCTTTGTGCATGAATGTGTGACTGCATATAGATTCTAAAGAGAGATACTAAAATGTGGTTTGCTTCTTCATTTCTAAGTAAAGAAGCCTGACAAAATATAAGTAGATTCTTCAGCACCAGTAAAAATTATATCAAAGAATCATAGGGAAATAATAATAATAATAATAATAATAATAATAATAATTGTGTTCAATGCATAACACGGGTTTCTTTATCAACCCTCAGAACAGCACTGTGGTTAGATACCATTATTCCTCTGTTACAACAGATTAATACCTGGGACACACAGAGATGATATAATTTGCCCAAGGTCACACACCTAAGATTAGAAAATTGAGGTGGAGTGAACATTTTAAGTAACGCATCTCAGCAGGCTAGAAGACAGGTCACAATTAGAATTCGAGTCTCTTGACTCAGTTCCTTCCAATAAATTTTCTCTGCCTGATCTCGGTAACTCTGGACAAAGTTCAAAAAATAGTTGTGGGCCAGATTCTGAATATTGCAAATAATTCCTCATCATTCACACTGATAAATCCTTCAAAGACCTAGCAGACCGTGGATCCCAAACCAGTGAAGTTGAATATGAATGTCAGGAAGTGCTTTCTATCCACAGAGACTAGTTCTGAGGGGCCCTGCTCACACACAACACCCAGGGGCTGCTCTGAGTGGGGCCCTGGAGAGGTAAAAAGCCAGGGAAGGGGTGGCTGTCAGTTGGCACTGCATGGCTCAATCAGTTGAGTGTGATTTTGGCTCAGGTCATGGGTCATGGGAACAAGCACCGCATTGGGCTCTTAGCTCAGCCTGGAGTCTCCAGAGATCTGCTCATGCTCTCTCTAAATAAATAAATAAATACATAAAATCTTAAAAAAAAAAAAAAAAGCCAGAGATGGAACTCAGACACCCCACAGAGTGTTTACCAGTTCATTTACCACATTATCTTCATGGGCCTGGTACTGTTTTAGGTGACAGGGACATAATGGCAAACAACATAGACGAAGACCAAGGTCTCACGAAGTAGGCAGAGAGGCAGAGACAGACAATGGACAATGAAACATTAAAAATCCTGTTGCTGCTACGAAGAAAAATAACTCCATATACAGGGGATAAAGAGTAACGGGACGGTGTGTTTTAGATAAGGTGGCCTGGGAAGGAAGTCTTCCTGATACTGTGACACTTGAGTAATGAAGTGAGGGAGGAGCATTTCAGGAGCATTTCCTGATGAGGAGGCCAGGGGGAGAGAGGATGGAGGTGGGAACAGGTCCCAGCAGTTGCCAGGGGCCAGACCACAGGCAGCCCCAGCAGGTCCTGGGACTCGATTCTGGAGAATCAGAGATAATCCATATCGCTGTCAACAGGATAATTTCATCCATAATGACAAGAAATTAGGCACAAACTTTCTTGAGACTTTTCATTTTCTGATGGGCAATCTGGTGCAGGAAAAAGTTCAGTCATGTTTCAAACAATTTTCAAGAGATTGTTCAGACTCCTGCCTGGGCTTCTCTCTTTCTCTCCCCCATTGTTTCTCTCTCTCTCCCCACAACCTTCTCTCTCTCTCTTCCATCCTTGGGGAGCATGGTTTCCTGAAATCCATTCCTCCCTGCCTCCACAGTGAAGACTCTTCCACAGACCAGTCAGGATAGCTCGTCATGTCATAGGACTTACACAGCATAAGTTATGATTTTGAAGCATATTTTTAATAACAGCTTGACAAATAAAACCACTCTGGAGGCCAGTGACAATAAACTGAATATAAAAAGGATAAAGTATCCAGAGTTAAGTACTGACAAGAGATTCTCCCAAAAAAGACTGGTTTGGTATCTAATTCTCACTAGAACTATATTAACTCCAATATTGTGGGGATTTATTTATTTTTTTGTCTGCTTCATCTCATTTCTCTAATAGTCTGAGGGTACAGTACAAGACTTACAATCATGGTGATGGTATATCTCAAATTCTATGGGATGGTCTTGATTTTAATCATTTTGTCCCATACCTTGGGGAACAAATTATCAAATTTTAGGTTCAGGAGAGCCACTATATCTGGAGTTGAAATCTATTTTATGGTTTTAATCCAGTTCAAACAAATTGAGGAACTGAACCCAATTAAACTTTTATTAGACTAGTCAAATAAAAAAAAATCTTAACTTCAAGTTAACTGTGGTAGAAATGACTTCTCCTGAAGTCACCTTGAAATGCTTACTGCAAGAGGATGAAAGCACTGATGGGTTTTCTGTGTGTCACTTCCTCTATAAAGTCTTTCCTCTGTTCCCCTGCCCCTTACAAAAACTCCCCTCCCCATCTTGGACCCAAGCGTCTCTGACAGCAGCTCAGCATCACCAGGAAGCATGTACGTCTGGTCATCTGCCCCTGGCTCCGAGGTCCTAACAGGTCCCATGACATGGGATCGTTGGTACCCAGTGAGGGTTTCTTCACTAGAAAGAATGAATGAAAGTATAAATTACTTCAAAGTGAGATTTATTTGATGGGAAAATGAAGATTTAGAACTCTTCCTTCACATATATTCATTTATATGTCCAAGTAGAAGTTTGGGCATCAAGGAAGCTTTTATTAGTACAGATCCATTCTTTTGAAACAAATTCTGTGTCTGTGCTTCTGATAATACAATGTGCTTGATTTTAAACTATATTTAGTCTTAAATTATTTAACTTGACAAAGAATAAACAAAAAAATTCCATCAGATAACAATCTCCAAATGAGCCCCAACACAGAGTATAGATAGCCCCAAGGATGGAAAGTGAAGGCCTACTCTCTATTTGGCACTTGGTTGAAGGGCCTGAGGGTCAACTCCAGCACAGCTGCCAGCTTAACCAACTGTTTCAGTCTGGAAGGATGGCATTATTTCCCAACAGGAGCAATAAGCCCAGCAAGAGCAATCTGGGAACTCCTGAGGAGTAGGAGTGACCCTGTCACTGCAGGAACCACTTCCCATTTGGTAAACTGCACACCAAACTAAGGCCTCATCTGCTCAGGGTGATACATGCTTGCATGGATGGATTTCAGTAGCTCCATCTCTCAAATTGTGCAATTAAGTGTTCATGAACGGGTCAAATACCTCTCAAGCTTTTTCCTGCATAATGTAGCTTATGTGTATTCTTTGCTGTATTAATATTCACTGCATATTCTTTGATTATGTGCCACAAAATGATACAAATTAAGGTGCTGTGTATCTTCACTGTAAGCAGACATAGCCTCAAATGCCTTTCAGTGTGGTGGAGGACAACAGATAGCAACCAAACAACACTCCAGGTACATGATTCTAACCAGAGATAAGTATTCTGACAGAAATGTACAGAAAAGGTGAAAACCTGTCATGATTTAGTTGGGGCTGCAGATCAACCAAGGAGGGAGAATTTAAACCAAGATTTGGAGGAGGAGTAGAACAAACAAATCAAGATGTATGTGTGTGTGTCCCATGTACACACAGGTCATCCCAATCAGAAGGCAGAGGCAATTCCAAGTGCAAAGGCCCCAGGGTAAGAGACGGAATGAAATATTTAAGGAACCAAAAGGCCAGTGCCATTGAAGCTCGGGGACAAGGGGGAGATGTATGTGAAGTGTGACTGAAAACACAGAAGAGGGTCAGATGGGGCAGACACTTACAGATCATAGAAAGAAATCTCGTCTCTTCCCAAGAACGGTGGGAAGTCAGAATTCACTGAAGAGTCTTAGAAAGAGTCAAATGATAAGAACTTGACTTACAAAAAAAAAAAAAAAAAGAGAATATTCTGGCTGCACAAAAAAAAGAATTAGAAGCAAAGTAGGGAGCAAAGTAGATTCAGGAAATCCTATTATGGCACCATTTTAGTAGTGAAAAGATGGTGGCTGAGTGGGTGTGAAGTTGTCTGATTTAAGACACGCTTTGAAGAATCAAAAGGACTTACCAATGGGTTGGATTTGCCAGGGATGGGGGTGAGAAGAAAAGTACGGCCACAGGTAATTTCCATGTTTCTGGCTGGGGAAATTATAGGGCTGGCTGTGACAATGACTAATGGGATACAGAGGCAGAGATCAGGTCTGGAGAAAGATCAGAGTTCAGTTGGGGGCAGGTGGAGTTCAGAGTGTGCTGGCAGGTAGGCAATGCAATTGATAAGTGTGGCATTCAGAGAAGAAAAAATGTGGGCTAGAAAAATAAATCAGAGTCATCAGGGGTGTGTGGCTGTTGATGAGATCACCTAGGAAAAAATATAAAGTAAAGAGAGAAGGGGAGGCCCTGCAATAGTACCTTAAGGAATGCCAACACGAAAGGAGGAGAATGTGCCAGGGAAGCCAAAGAGCATCAGGGGAGGGGAAGGTCCCAAGAAGACAGTGTGTCAGTGAGAGGGTTGTTAATAATGGTGAATGCTGCCAACAGGTCAAGAGAGATGAGGATTGAAATTGACCCATTACATTTGTCCACATGTAGGTCATCAGTAACTGTAAGAGTTATGGCTCTTCAGCGTGAGGCAGTAAAAGCCAGATTGGAGGGTGTTGAGGATGACGGAAGGGAATGGACACTGTGAGTGAAAGCAACTTCTTGGTGTAGTTGAGCTTCAAGAAGAAAAGGAGACACACACACACACACACACACACACACACACACACACACATACATATACACATATACATATATACATATAAGAAAAACTTGAAGATTAAAAAGAAGGCTAAAGGATGTTCCTGAGATGGCAGAAGGGACTGGGACTGAGAGCACGTTTGGTGAGGGGAGCTCTAAGCAGGAGAGGGGACACATGACTGCAACAGGAAGGAAGGAGGGGGTGGGGAAATACTCAGATTGGTAGCAGAGCAGGAGACTGAGGAAGTCCTCCTCAATTTGGGCATGCAGTAATTAATGGTAAAAAGATATGTCTCTGTGCAACAAGGGGCTTATAGTCAAAGATAAGTTTCTATTATTAAACTAACTACAGCACAGTTTTACCTAAGGAAAATTCCTCACTGTATGGTTTTGTTTTACTTGGCTTTGCTGTATTTAGTGACTGGTTTTAAAATTTTATATTACCTTTTATCATACAGATTTTTCAAGTTGTCTTTAAAGGTCAGGTTAGTTGAGGTTAAATTTACAGGTAGTAAAATTTTTAATTCACCTTTTCTAGATGTGTAGACTATGCATTTTGACAAGTGTGTATAGTTATGTAACCGCCACTAAAATCAAGATATAGAATATTTCTATCACCCTAAACAATTCCCTCTTGCTCCTCTGTAATCAGTTCCTACTGGCCCCCACCAGCAACCTTGGAAACCACTAATATGATTTCTCTTATTATACTTTTGCCTTTTACAGAATGTCCCATAAATAGAATCATATGGTATGTAGCCTTCTGTATCTGGCTTCTGTTACTTAGCATAATGCTTTTGAGATTCATCCAAGCTGCTGAATGCATCAATAGTTTACTCCATTTTTACTGCTGGGTGTGATTCAACTATACGGCTGTACAGCCATTTGCTTAACCACTCACTGGTTTAGGATGGTTCCAGTTCTGGGAGATTTTGAGGAAAGTTGCTGTAAATATTCATGTAGAAGTCTTTGAGTGGGCATATGCTTTCATTTCTCATAGAAAAATTCCTAGTAATGGGATTGCTGAAGTTTATGGTAAGTATAATATTTAATGTTATCAGAAATTTCAAAACTGTTTTTCCAAAGCGGGGACTCCCACTTGTAACATCCCCACCAGCAACGTAAGAAAGTTTCAGGGTCTCATCCTTACCAGCGTTGACTATGGCTAGTTTTAAAAAGCTATTCTAATTGTATAGTATCATTACACTAAGGTTTTAATTTGATTTCCCTAATGACTAATTATGTTGACCTTACATCCTTTTTTGCCATTTATCTTTGATATACGTCTGCTCAAATATTTTGTCCATATTATTGTTTGTTTTTTTATTATTGAATTGTGATCATTTTTAAACTATATTTTGGATACAGGTCCTTTGTCAGACATCTGTTCTGAAAATGTTTTCTGCCAGTCTGTGTTTTTAAAATTTTTTAAAGTGGGTTTCAAAGAGTAGGTTTTTTTAGATTTTGATGGAGTCCAATTTATCTTTTTTTTTCTTTTATGGTTTGTGCTTCCTATGTCCTATACAGTTTTTGCCCAACTCAAGGTCACAAAGGTTTTCTATCTTTTCTTTTAGAGGTTTTTTATTTTACATTGTATATTGAGAGCTATGATTCATTTCAAATGTTTGTATATAGTGTAAATTATGGATTGTTTTTCTTCTACAAAGTCATTTTATCTATTCTAGGTCCTTTGCAATTCTGTGAATTTTAGAAGCAACTTGCCAATTTCCATACACAAACAAAAAGCGTGCTGGAATTTGGGTTGGGATTACATTAAATCTCCAGATCAATTTTGGAAGAACTGACATTATAGCATTAAATAGCCCAATCCATGTACCTAGTATATTTTTGCCTTTACTTAAGCATTTTTTAAATTTCTTCATCAATGTTTTATCATTTTCAGCATATGAATCCTGTACATATTTTGTTAGATTTACCACTAAGTATTTTGGGTTTTGATGATATTATAAATGATGCTGGATTTAATTAAATTTCCAGTTGTTCATTATTAGTATATAGAAATATAATTGAGTTTGTATATTTACCTTGTATCTTACAATCTTGCTAACCTCATTTATTAGTTCCAGTTGCCTTTTTATTTTCTGGATTTTTTTTTTTTTTTTGAGTTTTCTACATAGACAAACATATTGTCTGTGAATAAAGATATTTCTATTATTTCCTTTCTAATCCTTTATGTGTTTTATTTATTTTTGTTGCTGTATTGCACTGACTAGATCTCTTAGTATAATGTTGAAGAGGTGAGAAAAGACATCCTTGCCTCATTTCCCATTTTAAGGGGAAAGAATTCTTTCTTTTACTGTCAATTGTTAAATTAGCTCTATTGTTTTTTGTAAATATACTTTTTAGGTGATAGAAGTTCCCTTCTATTCTCTCACCATGAGTGGATGTCAAAGTTTGTACAATGCTTGCCTGCATCTACTGAGATGATCAAATATTTGTTGTTAGTTGTTGTTGTTAGTTTGTTGACATGGTGAATTTCATTGATTAATTTTTGAATGTTAAATCAGTCTTGCATTCCTGAAATAATCCCCACTTGGTTATGATTTATTAATTTTTTTATGTTTGGTATACTCAAGTTGCAAATATTTTTTTAACATTTTTACTTATGGGGGTGTTGGTTTCTGGTTTTCTTTTTTTGTAAATGTATTTGTCTACTTAAGATATTAGGGCAACACTGGCCTATAAAATGAGTTGGGAATTGTTCCCTCCTCTGTTTCCTGAAAAAAGTTTGTGTAGAATTGGTATTATTTATTCCCTAAATGTTTGGCAGGATTTACAGTGATGCTATCTGGGCCTGGAGTTTTCTTTGTTGGTAGGCTTTTATTACAAATTCATTTTATTAGGTAGATATAGGACTATTAAGTTCCTCTATTTCTCCTTAGTAGTCTGCACCTTCAAAATCTGTCAAATTTATGTTAGTAAATATATTGTTATAAGTTGTTCATAATATTCCCTTTTTATCCTTTTAATGTCTCATCTTCCTACACTGTTTATTATTAACACTATGAGTCATAAAGGAGAATTTTTTCCCATTGGAAAATAACCAAGAATGGAATATCTAATTATATGTACATTGACATAAAGGAGGGAATGGATATAATGTGGCCAAGTACAAAGGTAAATTCAGTTGGCAAGCTGCCTACAGTAAATTTGAATGTAGCGAGACATGGTCTTGTTGATCCTGATTACTGCACATTTCAAATCAGATCAGGGAATTTCTAAGCTGGCTTATGGACTTGACTTCAGCATTAAATCAACTCAGTATGAGTCATTCCAAAATTTAAGTCTTTAGCCTGAACCTTCTTGTAAAGTTCCAGAACTTTAAAAGTTCTGTATATTGTATATTCCTTCATCATGTCAGGAACTGAACATTTCTTATCCTTAACCAGCTTTTTAAAAAAAAATTTTTATTTATTTGATAGAGAGAGAGAAAGCATGAGCAGGAAGGAACAGTAGAGGGAGAGGGAGAAGCAGACTCTGCTGAGCAGGGAGCCTGATGTGGGGCTCGATCCCAGGACACTGGGATCATGACCTGAGCCAAAGGCAGACGCTTAACCAAGTGAACCACCCAGGTGCCACTTCAACAAGCTTCTTTTTCTAACCTTTGATAATTCACCCAAAGTCTTGACCTTTTACTATTCTTCCTTCTTTATCTTTTATATTGGTAGTCATCACTGCTATTGATTTTTCCTCAATAAAGTATCTCACATTTGTCTCGTCCTCTGTATTCACTGTCATTACTGGAGCCTTTTAATCATCATCACTCTATACCTAATGGTAACATCATCCTGGTTTGTCACTTCTGCTCATTTTATTTGTTGCTATCACATCTACTTGTTGCTATAAGCAACCATTAAAAAAAAATCTTTATCCTATAAATTGCAACTCCTGTTTTATTTTTCTTTTTGCACTTTCTACTCTCTGAAATGCTCTGTATTTTAGTTATTTATCTTGTATATGATCTCTCTCCCCACCAGAATGTAAGCTCCATGAGTGCAAGGACTTTGTTTTGTTCATTTCTATATCTCTGGCACTTAGAACAGTGCCTAGAACAAAGGAAGAGCATAATAAACATTATTATATAAATGAATGAATTGCAGTACTCTCAAGCACAATGTTTCCTAGTCCCCATTAAATAAAGCAGTAGCTCCTCTACACATGGTGTTCATAACTCATCATGAGATTATTGCTTAAGTGTCTAACCCTATTCTTCAATTCTACCAGGAGAACCCTTGGCTCCTGCCAGGCCAGTTTCATCCAGATCCTCATTAGGCAGTGCCTCTTACACGCAAGCCTCCATACTGGTTTCTTGCCACTGTCCCCTGCCCCCCAACACATGCACACACGTGCACACGCACATGCATGCACTCACAGACACTATGCTCTTTCCCTCTCAGCACCTTCCTTTATGTGGTCTCTCCTCTTTCTCTTAGTGAGGTACCTTCTTCCTTTTGACGTCCTTTAAGGCTTATTTAGCTTCCTCAGTGGTGATACTTGTAATGACTTCCCCATTTCTGAATTCCTACATGATTGAGCTTTTCATTATCATAGATAATGAATAAATAACATATTAAACCATGTGTAATAAGTTGATATGACATTTAAAAACATGGAGCTGAAAGAGGCCCAGATAGCATTTAGTCCACTTCTCTTACTTTATATACAAGGAAACCCAAATCTAGAGAGTCATTAAAAACCTAATACAAGGGGCGCCTGGGTGGCTCAGTGGGTTAAGCCGCTGCCTTCGGCTCGGGTCATGATCTCAGGGTCCTGGGATCGAGCCCCACATCGGGCTCTCTGCTCAGCAGGGAGCCTGCTTCCCTTCCTCTCTCTCTGCCTGCCTCTCTGCCTACTTGTGATCTCTCACTGTCAAATAAATAAATAAAATCTTTAAAAAAAAAAAACCTAATACAAGTAGAATTAGAACTATAATTAAGGTTTTACAGTTCTTAGTGTCCATTTATTCTTTTCACTAATATGCTATCTTATTCCCTGTTTTATATGTGCATGTGTGTGTGTAACTGTGTGCATTTGTTTATATACACTATGTCCCCAATAAAACTGTCACTGCTTAGAATTTTTTTACATGCCCTATATTCCTGAAAAGCCAAAAGAACCTATTAAAATGATTAGCATCGAGTAGGTGCTCAATAAATTCAGGATGAAGGACTGACTTGCAAAAAATAACTAAGAGAAACAAGCCAGGGGAAGACCAATACTATATAAAGTCACGTATGTGTGAAAAATAAAAAGCTGGACCCAGAGAAATGGAGACTAGACTGGTGTTTGCCAGGAACTGGGAGGTAGAGGAAACGGGGGAGATGTTGGTCAAAAAGGCAAAAACTTCAAGTTATATGATCAGTAAGTTCTGGAATCTAGTATATAGCATGGTGATTATAGTTAACAATACTATACTGTGTACTTGAAAGTTGCTAAGAGAGTAGATCTTTAGGTGCTTAACACACAGACACACACACAAACACACATGAGGTGATAGATGTGTAACTAACCATATTGTGGTAATCATTTCACAATATATACATATATTAATTCATCACACTGTACACCTTAAACTTACACAATGTTATATGTCAATTATGTCTCAATAAGGCTGACAGGAAAACAGAAAAAAAAAAACAACAAAAGGATCCAGAAGTTTACTTTGGGCAGAGTTGAGCCCATAAGATCCAGTTCAATTCCATCTCAAAGGTAAAATGTTGCTATGCAGAAAATATTCTACTATTTAGACTTGGGCCAGGATATAATACTTCCATCTTAACCAGAGATCTACAGGCTTATTATTATTTTTTTAAACCAGAGAAAAAAAGAGGTATGTGTTTAGAGAATCAATCAGAATCAAATCTTCACCCAAGAAGCTCTGTATAAACATTAACTTGGCTATCCAGCCTTCATCCAGCTGTCTCTTCTCAAATTTACACAGGCCAAAAAAAAAAAAAAAAAAAAAAAAAAAAAAGATGTAAACTAAAAATATCAGAATAACTGGAGGCTGACATCTGTAAGCCTCCTCAGTTGAAGCATCCAAGTCAATGCAACAAATATTTACATTAAGAGCCAGAATGTTAGGAAACAGTTCAAAAAATCTGATAGGGCTAGATATTCACAGACATCTCCAAAGTGTTCAGTGCACATAACATAGAATATAGAATAGGTTATGTATTAAATATCTGCTTTCTAATATCCTTCATAGAATCTCTGATAGGAATGTCATGCGATCAGCATAAAGCTGGAAACAGCAGGACAGCAGGACAGAGACAGTAGACCAAAGCCACTACATTTCCGCCATTCTGTCCTGCCAAGTCATGGGACTCTTCTCTTCAACAGCACTATCCGCCTCCTACCCTCACCATCCATGGAGTCCAGGCACAATGAGAGGCTAGATCGAATTCATACTCCTGAATAAATGTCCAGCGTCCCCAGAAGACAAAGAAGCACAGACTAATGATATTAAATAGCAATGCCACATGTCAGGCAAATTTTAATTTCTCTCTTTGATTTTATGATGATACAGAACTCTAAAGTCTGATGAATTTTAAGTTGTGCCAATATTCAATCCAGTGGATTCTGGCAAAACATAACTGTAACAACAGTAGAATGAAAACCATAACAAAACCCCACATTATCTGAAAAATCTTTACTATCAGTATGAACAAGCACCCAAGGTGGAGCACCGGATGGTTGTGAACCCCTGTGCTTTGCTTTGGCAGAGTAGGTATAACCTTTTGCCACATTTGTTCTCTCTCGCTGCTCATCAAAAGTCATTAATAAGACGTAATGCTATATGGTATACTTAGCTTGTCAGCAGAGAAGTCATTTCACTGGGAACGGCGGAAGCACACAAACTAATTTTACATGAGGATCCTGAACTCAAAATTAATCCGTACTATCTTCGCAATCTCGTGTTTTATTTATATGTTCTCATAACACTTACATTTTGCATCGTGATTACTTGTGCTTGTGTCTGTCAGTGCCAGTAAATTGTGAACCCTTTGAGAACCAGCTCTAGGTTTTGTTCATCTTGTGTTCATCTCTCAAGGCCTAGGGTGGAGTTTTGTAAACACTAGATGAATAATAAATGTTGAATGAATGAATGAACCAACTGCCCAGAAAAACTAAAGACAACACTACACACTGTATATAGAGAATCTGTTCAATTGACATGTGTGTATGTATTGCTACCTGTGGATCAAAGGAAACCAACTACATCCAAGAGTCTGTCAGTATTTTAAAACAGTTGTCCCATTTTTATTTCTCTCCAGTCTACCCCCCCAAACTTCTGTGAATGGCAAATTTGATTGTTGTCAATAATTTTTAAACAACAACATCTGTGTATGTGGGAAGTGGCAAGTCAGTAAAAGAGACAATGTAAATATAATACAATATTAAGTATTGTAAAGAAATAACATCTGCTCATTGTTGTTTTTTTGTAGCATTTTTCTTTTTGTGAAAATGTAGTCTGTTGTAATCTCTTCTAGAGAGGGACTGGGGTGGTTAACTTTCTCAAAGCTGGTATGTCTGAAAAAGGCCTTGTTTCGCATTTGCATTTGAATGCTAATTTGGGTAGATACAGAAATCTCCATTCAAAGTCCTGTTTTGTTTTTTGGCACCAGAGGTCCAGAGGTTCCTGTCTCCAGAGAGGCTGATGAGAAGTTTGCTCTAAATCAGATTCTTCATTGTAAATGATATTTTTCTTCTTTGATAACTTTTAGGATTCTTTCCTATACTTTGAGGTCTTAAATTTTTTCTACATTATTATACAGCTTAGTACATGGTAACCTTTTCATTATTAAGTCTTTTTTTTCTTAGTTCTAAGAAATTCTTAAGAGAATATTTATTTAACCATTGGCTCCTCTGTGTTACTTCTATTTCTCCTTTAAAAAACGTCTCTTTGTTAGATATTGGTAAAGCTAGAGCTATTCTTCAAGATTCTTTTCTTTTCAACTTTCTCTTTACCCTTTCATCTTATATTATGGAAGAATTCCTTAGCCTGGCTAAGTAGTCCTAGCTGACTAATTTGTCCCTCTGTTTTTTCATGCTGCCCCTGAGCCATCCTTTAAGTTCTTAATGGTAATAATTACATTTCTTCATTTTTCAGATGTCCTCTTGAGTCTGTTTTATAAAAATAAAGATCCTGTTGTTTCATGGATGTAATGCCTTCTTTTACATCTCCAAAGGTATTAATCACTCTTCCTATCATGTTTGGTTCTGAAGCCCTCCAAGCTTAGACTAGACACCTTGTTCTGGTCTTTCTCCAAGTCAGCAGTCCTTCTATTTCTGGTTGTTTCCGACTGAGAGCTCATCTTTTCTAGACTCTCTGCAAAGGCAGCTGGTCCTGGAGGACGGGCTAAGCAGCAGTGGGTGCTTGTGCTCCTTGCCACTTTCAGTGGGAACGGGGGACAGGCAGAGCTGAGGACAACAGCTCACTTCAGAGCTTTTCAGGCCCCCAAATTATTCTGGATATCATCAGCTACCTGGAGCCTTTCCCTGTTTCTCCATCCTAAGCTCTGACGTAAACACTGGATGGAGAAGGGATGAAGGAACGTACAGGGATCCACAGGACAAATTGCTCCCACCACTAGGGCTGTACCAAACTCAAGTGTACCAGGCTATTGCCACACTTCTCCCACTCCAGGGTGCCAGCACGCAGAGTGATGTAGCTTTTCCATGGTGGCTCTGGGTCAGGCCCACCCTTCAATCTGCTAGGAATTCCTTGAAGCCCCTAGTCCCTTGAGAGATTTATGTATAATTCCTCGGTATGGCTAGAGATTCAGATGTCTCTTTGTATCAGTTCTAAAATTCTTCAGATTTGGCACAGTGGAGGGACCGGACATCTTGAAACTAGCACATGCATAATCTTAACCTTACCTGGAGCCTCCTGCACAACAGATAGGATATATTGGAATTGGAGAAAACTCTGGTATTTATTTGACATGTTAGCCATTTTCTTTTTTGCTCTTGGATCCAACTTCTATTTTTCCCCTCTTTGACCCTGCATCACAGGAAACTACCTTCCCTGACTCTCCTAACACCTGGTTTCTGGGCCAGTTCAGCCAATAGGCTGACGGGTGGATGACGGGAAGTGATATGAGAGAGCAGCTCAGGCTCCCTGCCAGGATGACGCCTCTGATAACACCTGTTGCTCTTCCCTGGCCCCAGCACTCATCATGAGCTCGCTCCTCTGGTCGGCTCTAGTCTTAGGCCATACTGACATAAGCTTCTACCATCCTCTCCCCAGTCCCAGGAGTATAGGGCTCACTGCTGTTCCTGATCTCTGGGGTGCTGTGTTATTTCCTATAATACCACCTCCTCACAACATCTCCTATGTTAAAGTTTTGCTGAGAGGCCTAGGATGCTTTTGTTTTCCTGGCTGAACCCTGACTTGAAGTTCACAGTTCTGAGGAGACATCTTCAAAGATGATAATTGTTAATTCCTTTCTTTGAGGGGAAGGGAGCATCAGAGTGAAGGAATACTCAACCTGGAGAAGTTTCTCCATATTTAAGCTATCCCAAGTTATTTCAAGGAGTGACAGGGAATTCTTCAAAACGTGACTTTGGGCAAGTATTTTACTTGAATTGCATATATGCGATAAAGCGAATTTGCAAGGAAAGTCTTAGGAGCCTCTCCTGTTATTAAACACAGTGTTCTAGAATTACAAAATGGTATCCTAGAGGAGTGAAATCTTTGATTATAGCAGAAACCTTGCTTAAAGCTCCTCAAGCTTTAGACCTACCTCTGGGCACAGCCATGAAATAGTTTAAAGAAAACACTTTCATCATCTCCACTATTTACCATTTTCTCTGTTAGGAGAGGATTAGGTGAAATGATACCAAACCCTTAGAAAAAATCTTGTGTAGCTCTATTTCTCGTTTGGAAATTGAGAATATCACTGGCTTTTAAGCCCAGCCCATTATTATCACTCCATAAATGCTTTGTGAGTTGCACAGAAACAAGAAAACCCAGCAGCGTGGCTCATGATCAGAGAAAAAAACGAGAGCCACACCGTGCCCCCAATATGCCACATGGCTGCAGATATGAAAGGCCCTGAATCCCTGCTTTCATTCCCATTTCCAGTGTTTGAACTTGAATATATGGGCCATCTATTTATTAAAGGAGAGAGCTACATTGGCATGGGATAAATTGGTGTTTGCAGCAAGATGCTTTTTAATACAAAGGATGTTTCTTGAATTCCTTTTAGATCTGAGATCCACAGCTTAGGAGTGTTTGGTGTGTATGTTTTAAAATTGCATGACTATTATACAAGCCCTTCTCTTCAGTTGGCATGAGGCGGCTATTCCCATCCTTTATGGGCTCTGTTCTTTACTCCCTCAAAGCTGAGGCGGCAAAAACATTGCCAGCCTTAGCCAGCTTTTCGTGGAAAGCTGCCACTCTTAACTGGCGCCTTCATGCAATTTCAGACTCTCCCAGGAGACCTTAATGCTTTGAGGTGAATTCGTAACACTGGGGCCAACAAAGAAGTTAACACAAACTTTCACAGTTAAAGACCCAAAAACAAGTCTGCAGGCTTACTGAAGGAGCTCCGCGTCTGTGAGCGCCTCTGTCCTCTGCTCCCCAGTGACCACGGCCAGTTCATCCTTCAGTTCCTGGATTTCTTTTTGTAGGCGTATAATCATCTACAAATGGCAAGGCGGGAGAATAAATGTCAACTCCTCATTAAAGGGAACTTGGTGACAGAGAACATAACATCTTTGAAAATTACGAGCAATTTAGAGGATGCGAAAACATACAGAGAATGATACAAAAGCCACCCCGTACCCTTCTTCCCCACTTTCCTCCATTCTTTCCTTCCTCTTTCTCTCTTTCTCTCCCTTTGGTACCTCTGTTAGTACTAAATCTATTTAATAGTCATAGATATATTCATGTTTTAAAAAATTCTTCTTAAAAATTAAAATAATAAAATAAATTCTTCTTGCATTAGCTTCAATGTTGCTTTTAAAGGAAATTGTCCATTTTTGCTTTTAAATTTACTGCCATAAAGTCATTCAAAATACCTTACTATTATTTTAAGCTATCTGTTGTACCTATGGTTAAGTCTTCTTTTCATTCCAAATACTGGGTCGATTTCTGCCTTCTTTATTCCTTTCTTCATTAATCTTTCCAGAGATTTGTTCATTTTATTAATAGATTAAAAGTCAACTTCAGTTTTGGTTACTCCTTTCTACTGTATCTTTGCTTTGGGTTTTGTTTTTGCTCATTTTTACACTTTTTAATTTCTGTCTTTCTACTCTTTTGAATTTATTTTAGTGCTTATTTTTCTAACTTCTTGGCTTGGGGTCCATTAGACCAAGGGAGTTTGTAAATTTGAACTTTGAAGTCATGGGAAGCAGAGGCTTAGGATTTAAAACTTGCAGAGAAACCAACTTTTGCTCCACCTGAAGCCCAGGCTAAGGCAGATAAGCTTCCCTAGCATCTCCCTATGCCAGTGGGCAGATTTTTTCCTTTCTGGTTCACCCTTTCACTGGTTTCATATTGAGAAGCAGAGAACATATGTTCATTGCCCATCTTCCAGGTTCCAGGGCTCCATATTTGATGGCTTTCTTACAATTCCCTTCATCCCTCTACTCCAGGACAACTGCAGCCTCAGCTTGGTTTCTGAGCCCTGGAGAATTCCCTTCACTCATTCAACCTCAGACATACATTTCAAAAGTACTTGTTAAATTTTATATATAGGTAGGGTTCCTATTATCTCTGACATATTGACAGGACCAGAATTTCCAAAGAATGGGACACTGAGTATTTTGAACATGTCAGGTCTCCTGGAATTTCATTTAAATGTACAGGATAGGATGGGTTTTGGTTATTTGCTTCTTTTCAAAAACATGGTCAGAATCATCCAGCTCTGCACAGTGAAAATTCTCAGACAGGAACTATGTGAGTCATTCATTTGTATCTCCTTCCCTTCACCCCCAAATTAATATTGATGTCATATTTTCTAGTCTGCTAAGGCATTCAAAGTCAAATATAACAACCAAATTAACTTCTGTCACTGAGCAGAAATCTCAAAACTAAGCCAACTTTCATGATTTTGAGATTATTACAATCATACCTCCCATCAAATTGCTGTAGAAACTTTGGAATGAGAGCCATCCACAGAAGATTTTGGCCCATGCTGAGTCACCACAGACTCTGGCCTCTTTATAATTCTTTTATCACCTTGTCTTACTGAGACTTGTAAAGAAAGCAAGTCAAAATCCTGGTGATCCTGATCTTAGAGGGCTGGTTTCATGTGTGCCATTGGATTCTGAGAGCTATATATTGGGAATCCCCTCCAAATTGTGTTTTGGGTGGTTTTGAGGAAAAATTTGCAATTGTCACCTGTGCTTCAGAAAAGCTCTGTCCATAAAGTCATGAATAGTAATGTCAGTTTTTGAAGCCATTATAAAAGAGAATGGGAGATAACACTTATCAATTATAGATTGTTTTGCACCAGAAGATCTCTCTCTCTCTCTCTCTCTCTATATATATATATATATATATATATAAATAAAACAAATCTTACTTTATTTCTTATTTAGATTCAATAAGCCAACACATAATACATCATTAGTTTCAGATATAATGTTCAATAATTTATTGGTTGCATATAACATCCAGTGCTCATCAGCTCATCACCTCACAAAAGAAACTGGACCGTTTTCTTACACCATACACAAAGATAAACTCAAAATGGATGAAAGACCTAAATGTGAGGCAGAAATCCATCAAAATCCTAGAGGAGAACATAGGCAGCAAACTCTTTGACCTCAGCTGCAGCAACTTCTTGCTAGACACATCTCCAAAGGCAAGGGAAACAAAAGGAAAAATGAACTATTGGGACTTCATTGAGATAAAAAGCTTCTTCACAGCAAAGGAAATAGTCAACAAAACTAAGAGGCAACCCACAGAATGGGAGAAGATATTTGCAAATGACATATTAGATAAAGGGCTGGTATCCAATATCTATAAAGGACTTATCAAACTCAACACTCAGAAAACAAATTATCCAATCAAGAAATGGGCAGAAGACCGGAACAATAATTTCTCCAAAGAAGACATAGAAATGGCCAACAGACCTATGAAAAAACACTCAGTGTCACTTGGCACCAGGCAAATACAAATCAAAACCATAATGAGATACCCTACACCAGTCAGAATGGCTAAAATTAACATGGAAGACCTCAATATTTATTCAATTAACAGCTGTCAGCTTTGATTCAGATTTCTCTCTTCTTTACATATTTTGCAGTCCTACATCAAACACATGACAATGCTCACCTTTCTTCACATTCCTCAAGTAACTTCAAAGTCTCTCTAGCCTAATTTAAAGAAAAAAAAAACCCCTCCAGCATTTAATATGTTCATTTTCCTTCAATTATGCTCTAATTTTTGTCTTCAGGCTAATGACTCATGGCTGTCTTTCTCGGGTTGTTCTGTGATGCAACAGGGCTGTTTGCTGGGGAGGTGGGGACGGCAGAAAAATTCATCCTATGTGTTTCCTTCCACTTGACTCAAGCCTTTGAATTCCAACTCCTTCTTCCAGTGGGGGCACTGTGTGTTGCAGGTGTCTGAGCAGGGTCTGTGCTGGAAAGAGACCCTGCCTCACCCACTTGGTTTCTCCAGAAGAGATTTCCAGCTGGGCAGCTCAAGCTCCTGAGACAAGCGGGGTAAAACAAATAACCCCACTATCCTTTTAACCTCCTTTGTCTCTATACTTCAGCACAATGATTTCAGGGAGACACGGCAAACAATCAGAAGGAAATAATTAATATGGGTAACAGTGAATTTAGAAGGTTATTATTATTATTATTTTGGAATTTGAGGAATTTATAAATGAAGCACTGTTGGTGAGATTTCACACCCTTTTTATAATGCATACTGCTAAGCCTACATCAGCTTATGTTCTAGAGAAAATTTTTAAAAACTGAGTGATCTGGAAAGTAATATAATCTTAATTTGGGAATGTATAAAATTAAAATATTTTATTTCTACATTTTCAATGTTGGCATAAGTTGATTTCATGTTGTATTTCATTTAGAGAAGACTAACAAAACAGAGAAAAAACATCTGCATTTAAAATGAGGATCTGAGTCATGGAACTTGCAAATATTTTTGCTTTAAAAAAGCACTCTGATAGGAGTGCCTGGGTGACTCAGATGGTTAAGCATCTGCCTTTGGCTTAGGTCGTGATGCCCAGGTCCTGGGATGGAGCCCCACATCGGGCCCCCAGCTCAGTGGGGAGTCTGCTTCTCTCTCTCCCTCTGGCTCTCCCCCTGCTTGTGCTCAATCTCTGTCTCTGTACCTCTCTCAAATGAATAAATAAAATAAATAAATAAATAAATAAATAAATAAGTAAATAAGCACTCTGATAAAGCAGGATTCATTGTTGGAGAACTAGAAGTTTAGCTATTTTTCCATGGACCCAACTAATGATTAAGTTTTTTAAAGACTTATTTATTTTGAGAGGGATAGAAAGTGAGGGAGCAGGAGGAGGGGCAGAGGGAGAGGGAGACAGAGAATCTCAAGCATACTCCCCACTGAGCATGGAGCCCAACATAGGACTCAATCCCTCAACCCTAAGATCATGACCTGAGCTGAAATCAAGAGTTGGATGCTTAACAGACAGAGCCACCCAGGGACCCCACTGATTAATTTTTTTCTAATCTCTAAAATAAGCAGCAGGGAAGTTGTACAAATACGGTTTTACTTAATAACCATTAGAACTTCGTTTTCCTCTGTTAGCTTTTATAGAAGATGGTCTATTTTTATTATTATCTCTAGAAACTTCAACTGAAGTTTTCTGAAAGGCTACCACCTGCATGTAAATAGAACTGGCCCTGACCAAGTCCCATGCATCCTCAGGACTCACTGCACTCTCTCAGGAGCGGACTGAGGGGACTGCAGCTGGCAGGTCCTTGGGTCAGACCGTCTGTACCTAAATCCCGGCTCTGTCACTTATGGGGGCTGTGACTCTCAGCAAGTTAGTTACATTTCTGGGCCTCAGTTTTGTCATCTGTAAAGCAGGGATGGGGATGACATCTACTCAAAAACTTGTTGTGAGAATTCAATAAATTAATATGTTTCTAATACTTAGAACACTGCCTGGTATGAAGGATGTGCCTCTTGAGTTTTGCTAATCTTTAATCCACTTTGATTTTTCTTCCAACCTAGTAAGTTCAAAGTTGCTTACCAATCTGGGATCGATTTCTTCATTAAGAACAGCTTCATTCTTTATGAGTGCCACTCGTTGTGCAAATCTGCAGGTAGATATTGACTCCTGTAAAGCAAAATAACTCCTTAAAATGTTATGGCTTAGAAAGATAACCCTTCATTTTTGTTCACAGAAGAAAGAAGCACATCTAAAGAGTGATGTGTATAAAACACAATGAGGGACCAAACCTCCAAATGAGGAAGTTTTGCTCTAGAACATCAGTTTAATTAAAATTTTATTTTGGCCTAATAAAATGATCCATGCTAAACATGTGGGAGATCATGAGGTCCTACATGGCAACTTATGTTATTTTTCAACTACTGATCTATGAAACCAGAGCCCCATATAGAAATCATAATTATGGCAGATACTATTATAACCCACAAACTTGAATGACTACAAAATAAACATTTGTAACAGGCCAGAAAGAGGCTTTGCAAGACATCTTAGAATGCACTTAGGGGTTGGCCTCGTTTTGGAAGATGTCCTGCCACTTCTTATTTTCCTCTTCTAGAGAAATTCTGGATCTTAAGAATTGGACTGCAATGCATAAAACATGAAGTTGAGGCTAAAGCAACCCAGGAAAGTCAGTCAGTAGCCAGGCCTTGATAAAGTATCCTGTACACTGAACTCAGTGACAGGTCTAGGGACATGTCCTAGAGATGAAGGTATCTTAGTAATCAAGAGCTAAACAGAAAAGCAGCTAATGGATCTCCTTTCTTATATCCTCTGGCCAAGATAACTAACCCAGCAGGAGGCTTCCCAAAATCTGTATCTGAGCCTTCTTCCCACCATCCTGGACTGTGTGAAGTCCATTCTCAAATGGGGGTAATTATAATGCTGGCCAACCAGCCAAAGCTGTGAACTCTGCAGGGTGTTTACATCTCAAAGCATACCCCAACCTGGCTGAAAAGATGGAAACCCTCCCGGGACCTTCACCGCCATCTCAGACACTGGCTACAGAAGCTCAGACTGAGATCTCCGGAAAGAACCAACATACGTCAATATTCCTTTTCTCTAAAGAGAGTGTTGCAATCATGGTTGTCATGCAGTTCCCTCCCAAACTGTCCCTTAGGACACTGGTCATCATGGAGTTCCTGTAGGGAATGTGTGCACG
Organism: Mustela erminea; assembly: GCF_009829155.1. Taxonomy (NCBI): domain Eukaryota; kingdom Metazoa; phylum Chordata; class Mammalia; order Carnivora; family Mustelidae; genus Mustela; species Mustela erminea. The sequence continues at coordinate 86,445,287 of NC_045617.1, forward strand.
GTGTTTTTCGGAGAGAGCAATGATCACCTGTGGTGTGGCAGAAAAATAATGGCATTAGATTAACAGAAAATGCACATCTGATGCTCAGCTAAAATGCAACTGCAGTGAAAATTCAAACAGAAATCATAACTGATTGCAGGGTGACATCTAAAACCTGGGCTCATAATAAATATTTTAACATGATTTGGTACACTAATGGTGAAGATGGAGGGAAGTAAACTTAACAAAAACATACCACTGTGAACACTGTAATTTTTGGAGAGAGGATATAACTTGGCATAGAAAAGGATACATTATTATCCTGTCTTTGGTCATTGGAATATTCATGTAAATCTCAAGAGTAAATCATGCCAGAGTTTTAAAATCCCCACCAAAATTGATTTCTATGACCCATCTTCAAGGTAGAAGAGGCAGAGCAGTAAAGAAGAACTATGAGAGACAGTAGGGGTTAGTGATGGAGACCCAAGAATCTGGTATCACATTGTCCAGGTCCAAATTCTAGCCTTACTAGGGCATGTCACTCAACATCCCTGCCTCAGTGTCCTCAACTGTAAAACAGAGAAAGGATAACAGCTACCTCACAGGGAGTTGGAGTGACTGAGTTAAAATGCACAAATTTTGAGAAGCAGCCAGCTAGCTCAGTGCTGTGTGAATGGTTGCTACCAGTCTAAGTGATGGGGTAAGTTTATGTTGGGTCAACTAAGTCTTACTCATCTTATTCTTCATTTAATAGGAAGGTACCAGCTGGATGAAAGGCTGCTGCCCAAAGGGAGCCACTAGGGCTTCAGGTTTTCCTGGGAAGATGAACCCAGTGCTAGGATGTCCATCCCAAGCATCTGTGACTTCAGAGGCATCATGAGGCCCGGACCCTTGAAAATTACCTCGGCTAACACCTACCATTGTTCTAACCTTCCCTCCCCTCAGGTGTGTAATCCCCACCAACAGGACTTCTTCTACCCTCTTGGTTTATAAAACAAAATTGTTTTCAAAGGCTGTTTGGGGCAAAAACACATAATACCACAGGTCCTGCTTTAAATTCATGACCACAGATTTTATTTCTCCCCCAAATTACTGATCATTTCTCCCAAAAATTACTTCTCCAATCTCAGAAATGAGGATTTCATATTTTATCCTTTTGTTTCAGACCTCCATCCAGCCTTCCCTCCCTGCCTTTAGTCTTAGCTTGATTGTCACACACCCTTCCATTAAAAGGGAGCAGCCTGACCAGAACCATCTCCCGTCCCATCATTAAATGTCCCACTCTGCCCTTCCTGTGTCACCAAACTGCTCCTTCTAAGGTCAGCCCTTCATCCTCTCCCTCTTCTCTTCTCACTTACCTTGCTCCTACAATTACCCCTTTACTTCTTTTTTTTTATTTCTTTTCAGCGTAACAGTATTTATTGTTTTTTGCACCACACCCAGTGCTCTATGCAATATGTGCCCTCCTTAATACCCACCACCTGGCTCCCCCAACCTCCCACCTCCCACCCCTTCAAAACCCTCAGGTTGTTTTTCAGAGTCCATAGTCTCTCATGGTTCACCTCCCCTTCCAATTTCCCTCAACCCCGTTCTCCTCTCCATCTCCCCATGTCCTCCATGTTATTTGTTATGCTCCACAAGTAAGTAAAACCATAGGATAATTGACTCTCTCTGCTTGACTTATTTCACTCAGCATAATCTCTTCTAGTCCCATCCATGTTGCTACAAAAGTTGGGTATTCATCCTTAGTGATGGAGCCATAATACTCCATAGTGTATATGGACCACATCTTCCTTATTCATTCGTCTGGTGAAGGGCATCTTGGTTCTTTCCACATTTGGTGACCATGGCCATTGCTGCTATGAACATTGGGGTACAGATGGCCCTTCTTTTCACTCCATTTGTATCTTTTACCCCTTTATTTCTGCATCAATTTCTCTCTCTCACCTGGATCATTCCCATCCTGTGTGTCCTCTAGTCTAAAAACTAAGATGGCTCTTCCTAAGGTTTTCAGCAATCCCCTGCTGTACCCAAAGTATTTATGGCCATCTTATTTGACTTCTGAGTCGAGTAAGCATTCAACACAGGTACTCTCTGCGTCCTTTTGGAAACACTTTATTCATTGGTAACCAGGATATCACATTTCCCTGGTTTTCATCTTTTCTCAAACATTAGTTAATGAATGCTTCCTTTCCTTCTTCCTAAGTTATAGACATTGGAATACTCCAGGGTTTCTCGTTCTTATCTATACTCTCTCCATATGGAATCTCATCCAATCCCCTTAAATACATATATACACATATATCCTGCTATCTCCCCAATTTATACCATCAGCTTACCCCTGAGCTGCTCTCTCTGTGGCAACCCTAAATCTCCACTTGAATGTCTATTCTTGACCTTCTCTCCCCTCTCCACACGAATCTGATTCTTTTCTGGGTTTTACCCATCATTACTGATGGCACCACCATCCACCTACTGGCTCAGGTCAAAACCCTACACATCATCCTTATTTCCCCTCATTTCTGACATCTAATCCACTAGTTATTTCTATTAGTTTTACCTAAACAGCATGCCCAGAATTGGGCCACTTTTCCCACTTCTTCTGTCACCACTCCAGGTCAAGCCTCCATCACTCCTTCCTTGGACAGCTATACAAGGCTTTGACTTATCCTTGTTTCTCTTTTTGCCCACCACACCCCTCACCTCCCTTTGATCTACTCTCTGCAGAGAAATCTTTATAAAATATAAGTTACTTCAAGTCACTTCACTGCTTACAACCTTCCCGTAGCTTCCTGAAACACCATAATGACCCAACTCCTGCATGATCTAGTCCCTGTCTACCTATCTGTCCTCATCTTCTATTGTGCTTTCCTTTCTCAGCCCACATTGGCCTCACTGTTCCTCCACCATAACAAGACTGTCTCCACGTCACCTTTGAATTTGTTCTTTTTACCTAGAATCTTCTTGCCCAGATTTTCATATAGCTTCCTATTTCACATCATTTAAATCTTTGCTCAAATCTTGTCTCCTCACAAGGGCTTTCACTAAACGCCTTGTCAAATGTAACCTATCTCCAGGATTTTAATCGATTTCATTTTTCTTCCTGTTCTTATCACTATTTGAAATTCTATTCACTTATTTACCTTTTTTTAAAATCTGCTTCCTCACTTGGCTTTCAGCTTCATTAGGCCAGAGACTTTGTTTCTCTCATTCACAATTCTACGCCACCATCTAGAGCAGTGTCTGGCCCCCAGAAACCCTATGAGGCAGAAACTACATTGTCTTTTTACTCCATTCTCAGGATAACCCCCATTCTAGTTTCATTCACTATGAAGTTACACTTCCTAGTCTCTCTTATAACTCAACGTTCTATGTGAGACCTAGCTCCATCAAAAGGACACCTTGTGTGGGGCTGGGAGGTGAGTGATGAGAGGTGGTAGCCACAAAAAGGAAGATCAGATATATAGGAGAGAGTGGTGGTGAAGGCATCTGGTTCCTTCGAGGTAGCTGCAACAAACTTCTGGAATCCAGGAATTACTGTCCTGGGTGCCAAGGGCAGAGTTCTGAACTGCCAAGAGCAGTTCAGTGCTGTGGCTGGACTGTCTCTTGTTTGCTCTGCTCTAGGCTGTGTAGTATCTAAGCCCAGTTTTCTAACTTTTCTTGCGGTTCTTTATGTTTAATAAACTCTACATTGCTTAAATCAGCTACAGTAGGGTTTCTGGTTTATGATAAAGAAATCTGACAAATACAACATGTGTTTGACACCGTTATGTGAAATGAACAAATAAATGAGTAGATTAATTAGCTTCACCTAGGAAGATAGTGCAAGGGTCAACAGTATGGAGTGAGATTTGGTGGAACTGAGTTTCAGTGTAATTGGAAAGGAAGTAGGGAACATGGCAGACCCAAGTCTGAGTGGCAAGGTGGTAGCAGGGAATGCTGAGCAGAACTCCAGACCCTCAGAGCTAAGAGGGCAAAGGAAATACCTCTAATAATCAAGGCAGGCCCAAATACCAAGCCAGACCAAAGAGAGGTTGGTCTGATAGATGTGTGGAGAGGGTGGCATAACTGCTTATGAATCATAATTAAGTGTCTGACAATGCTCTAAGTACTTTGAAATTCTTTCATAAAACAAATGTCACAGTTTTTTTTTCCTGCTCCAGGAAACAATATTAATACCTCTTCTATTCAGCAGCTTTATGACAACTTAGGTGACATAAAAGAGAATATGCTTATTAAGCTTCCCGCTGATAGTAAATTCAATGGGGTTAGTTAATTTACTATTGGTTGCAGCAACAGAAAATGTAACCCAAACTGGATTTAATCATAAGGGGAAATTTATTGGCCCATGTATCTATAATAGGAAAGGTTTTAGGTTACACATAACCCAAAAGGTCAGTGCTACCACCAAGGATTTAGTTTTCACCAATATCTCTGCTCTACCTTCTATGTTGTAGAAGTCTGCCTCTCTTCACAGCCACGGGATGACTGCCAAATATCCTTATTTATAACTGATGTGAGAAAGTTCTCTAATCATTAAATATATACCCTGAGCTTCCCTAGGGACCAGCTTGGGTCATAGGCCCATCTGTGAACCAATCACTACAGCCAAGGCTCCAATTGGTTTAGACTAGTCAAGGTCTACTCTTGGAGCTGGGATGGGCTCATGGCTGCTACTCTTGCAGAGAATGTTGTAGAGGAAATTCCAATGCCCTTTCCAGAAATGGTTCTAAAATGGTTCAAGAGAATAATTAAAATTCCAAATGTGATTATGGATTGGAAAGCATGGTCTTTAGAAATGGGAAAAATGAAAGCAGTTCATAATAAAAGAATGAACCCAGGACTTAGAGGCAGAATCTATCTGCCCCACTTGTGCAATTTTAGACAGATCTCTTAAGTTTATTAGTCTCTGTTTCCTCACCTGTAAAAGTAGGATTAGAATACCTGCCTATCTCAGAGAAATGTTTTAAAGATGAATAGAGATTGTTTCTGGGATAGTAAAACAAAATGCACTCCATATAGCAGGGGTATCCAGGCTATGTTCTTTAGGATCCCTCTGGACACTTGTTATAGCTCTATAAAGCTAGTCCTGGGCCGTTTCTCTAACAGAGGGCCCTGAAAAGGTACCTTCTCAGCTCTAAAGGAGCCTGGGAGTATCAGAATAAGTCTAGACCCCTTGGAGAAGATATAGATCTTCAGAGTGACCCAGAAATGGCCAGTATTCGGGAAAGAGGCAAAGGTGGATTATTTTTTATGGGGATGCTTTGGGCTCTCTAAATTGGGCCAGAACCAAATGATCTGAATGGCACAAGCTAAGGAGATAGTTACACAACCTGGATTTTTAAAAAAATGTTTACTCCCATTTGGGATTTCATACATAAATATAACAAAATGTTCCTGAAGACATTCTTTAAGCAACAAAGAATGGAAACTCACATTATACTTAATATCTCCAAGTACCTAGAAACTATTCTTAGAATCAATCACTCAGATTACTATTTAATGAATTGAAGAGATTTTCTTTTAAAGAGCTCAGAAGCACATGGAAAATTATCCTCTGAAAACTGACAATGATTTGGAGTGGTTACAACTGTCATTGGCAGCATTCGTTTTTCTCCTCAACACACACATTCAGTGGAAGCCAAGTGGAAACTGAAACTCTGAAGAAATCCTGCTTATGGTGGATAACTGGTTGAAGGGAACCCAGATTCTGATTTCTGTAAAGGCAGAGAGCAAACACACTGTTCCCAGTGGTTTCTCACTTGATGTTTGGGCTGACAGAGAACAAAGGTCACACCAGGAGCACTCGGTGAGGCTAATGGTTAGAACAAGTATGCATGTCCCCTTCCTTTTCTTCCATGCACTTAATTTCCAGGGCTGATATGCACCCTGTAATTGTGGCTTAAAATTTTTTCGAGGAGACTTTTTGGAAAGAGTACCGCATACACAAGGAAAACTCCAAAACCAACAGTACTCTGACAAACAGAAATTTATTTACTGATAAGTACAGTAAGGGGCATGCAACTCAGAAAGTCTGTAAGCTGCGAGCAGATGTAAGGCCCACAATGATGGCCAGAAGGACAGTGGCAGTTCTGCATGGAATTTCTATAACCAACATGGGCTAATAAGTGTAAGAGAGGTTACCAAACTATTTCTTAGGACATTTCCATCTATATACTGAAACTAAGATGGAGAGGATGTAATTAATTACAAACATTTACGTGAGTTGCTGAAACAGCATTTATCTGACCTTATGTAAGGATATGTTTATACGTGTTGCTCCTTCACTAGATAACATGATAGCACCATTTCTCAATGACGCATTTATCCTCATTGTCTGACATAATTCAAGCACTTCACAGACACTTAGTTACAGTTTGTTGAATGAATGAATGAATGCAGTTAAACTAAAGTGTGTTACACCTCCAGTCTCATTAGCCACAAAATCAAGTCCTGCATAAAGAAAACCTGGGTATAAAAATCCTTGAATTCTATTATTTTATTAATAGTATCTGCCCCCTCTTTTTATTACTCTTATTCCCCTGTACTCCTTGGTTCTCCCTCACTTATCTCTTTCTGTGTGAAATTCCAAAATTTCGCTGTGACCCACCTATTTCCTTATTTGCCACAACTCCTAGATTTACTCAACCCCACATATCTATGCCCATACCTGCAGTTTTCCATATTTCTGTCCCTCTTTTGTTGTTGTTGTTTTGTTTTGTTTTGTTTTTTAAAGGATTTTATTTATTTGACAGACAGAGGTCACAAGTAGGCAGAGAGGCAGGCAGAGAGAGAGAGAGGAGGAAGCAGGCTCCCTGCCGAGCAGAGAGCCCGATGCGGGGCTCGATCCCAGGACCCTGGGATCATGACCTGAGCCGAAGGCAGAGGCTTTAACCCACTGAGCCACCCAGACGCCCCTATTTCTGTCCCTCTTAACTCTGATGCTAATCTTTCTCCCCTTCTCTCTGTTATCTTATGCTATAACCTCTAGGAAAACCCTTGTAGAGTAGTGTAGGTAGTTAGCAGCTAGAGTCATGCATTGGGTACATATAAAACAGATAGTTGACATTCAGAAAGCCAAAGGTCAATGACATGTGAGTATTGCTGTGGCCCTGGCTGAACTGAGCCCCTGGACTGGAGCTAAGGTTTAAAGGACTCCCAGTTCCCACTGCCTGACATGCTCTAACCCCAGATCTGCCTGGTTCTCTCCTACTTGTTCTTTGAGTCTCTGTTTAATATCAGCCCTGAGAGAACTTTCATTCCCTTTGCCCTGCTCAGCCGAAGTCCGGTCCCCCATTATAAGCTCCCCTCACCCGTTGGCCTTTCTCTGCACAACTCACCTGGATAACAGCCAAGTATTTAATGACTATTTATTCCATGCACATCTCCCTGCACCAGCCCCTGAGACCTTTGGTGCAAGGACCATTTCTACTTTGCTCAGCACTATGCTCCAGTGCCTGGTGTAGTCCTCAGCATGATACTGCTCCTTACAAATGTTCGTTAAATACATAAATTCATTATACAGAAAATCAAGTGCATAGAGCCACCAAGATTACTCACACGAGGCTGATGTTGCAAGAATTTTGAAGAGAAGAGATGTGGGGAGAGGAAGAGTTTTAATGAGAAGTAGCAGCTTGCAAAGGTTGTATAGAATGAAGGGAGAGGATTAGGGGCAGAATGTTTTCCTTGAGTGATAACAATTGGTGGAAATTCTGATTTAACTAATGAATATAATTTTGTATGAACAGATGGGCATAATGGGAGTTAAAGCAGACAGTGCTACCATCAGAAACAACTAGGAATATTTCTTTGAAATAAAGCACTTTGAATACAGTCCATTATGTTTTCATATCAGGGTTTTATAAGTGTTCAATTAAGAAAAAGCTCTGTTAAGCAAAAGTACTACTTAATATTTGAGCAAGAACAGCTAGGGAAGGCTGAGTCTTGTCAGAAACACTAAAATCATCTGAACACATGCAGGCCATTAATCTCTGGGTCCTGCCTTACTGGGGTTCATTTAGTCAGAGCCTAACTGCAGGCACCTTGTTCAGATACAGCTCCCTTAGGTTTCTCTCAATCTGCTTTTTCAGCCAACTTGACCATTAGAAGCATTTAACATCAGGACAATATCAGTCTCAAAAGGGTTCATTAGGCAGTAAAAGAAAAGAGGGGGGAGTTCTGTTTGTTTTTTCAAATCTTTTAGCCTCCAACACTCATTAGCAAGTCCTTCTGCCTTGCCAATATACTCTGTACTTCTCCACTCCAGTTTTTGATCATGTTTCTCCCCCCGCCCCCCGCCTTAGAATTTGGAAGTAGTTGCCATCTTTAACATTCAACTCACAGCACTTTACTCATGGAGCTGAAAGAACTTGAGAAATCATCTAATTCAATATGCTCATTTTAGGGGTGAGGATTTTTTTTTCTGGAAAATTTATTTAGCTAAATTCAGATGAGCTTTCTTTGCACTTGGGAGATAAATTCAGAAGTCAAAAATAGAGCATACATTGGGGTAGACTGCAGGAAATTTGGGGTAAGGGCTGGAAGGGGAAGCTAAAGCAAAGAGAACCTTCATAGAATCACAGTCACCAGCTAGATGAAGTCACCAGAAGCTAAAAAGCTATTAGTCATCTTTAAATTATGTTCCCACAACTAATCTACTAGTCTGAAAAGACAGGCCATGGGAGGCCATTTATAACCTATATTCACACCCATTACAAATTTTATAACAAAAATAATAAGGTATAGTGAGAGAAGACGCGGGCTTTGGAGCCAAGCAATTCAAGATTCAAATCCTCATCTCACCATTAACTGGTAACCTCAGGAAGGTCTCAGGAAGACCCGAGTTTCAAAATATATAAAATGGGAATAACTAATACCCACAGAGTAGGGTTGTTGCAAGGTTTAAATGAAATGGTATAGACAAAATGCTAGTAGCTACACCAATGTTCACAGCAGTATTATTCACAATAGCCAAAAGGTAGTGACAAACTAAGTATCCATTGATGACTGAATGGATAAACAAGACATGGCATGTGCAATAAGAAAACATTACTCAGCATTACAGAGGAATGAAATTCAAACACATGTTAGAACATGGATGGACTTTGAAGACATTAATCCTAAGTGACATACATCATACTGAAAAGGACAAATATATTATTCCACTTACATGAATATCTAGAACAGCCAAGTTCATAGAGACAGAAAGTAGAATAGAGGTCACCAGGTACTGGGAGCATAAGGAAATGGAAAATTATTGTTTAATAAGTACAGAGTTTCTGATTGGGTTATGAAAAAGTTCTGGAAATAGATGGTGGTGATGGTTACACAACACTGTGAACTTAATGACACAGAACTGTACACTTGAAAATGATTAAAATGATGAAGTGTATATTATGCACATTTTACCAAAATAAAAGAAGAAAACAAAATAATGCTAGCAGAGTGCCTGATGCAAAGTCTTTTAACAAATGGTAGATACAGTTACATCCCATTATGCCTATTTTTACCTGTTCTAAGTAATGTAGGGACAAGTTGATATACTTGGCCTCAGTTAGAAGTTGGCCCCCTACTCCAGTCTTTGCAACTCGCTCTGAACCAGCCAGGTCAACCAAATGAAGTTTGGCATGCCGGACAGTCGCAGATCCTGGTTCCTTGCTTGATAAGTGAATAGTGAAAATGCAGTGGGATCGAGTTGAAGCCTGGTTCATTGGAGTCTATAAAATGAAATTGCAAAACAAAATTAATGTGAACACTGAGAATTTTTGCAAACTATCAAAAAGTTTAGATGTATGTCTCTAATAGTATGACTTTGAAGCCAATGCTGTCAAACTCAGCAAAAAACTTGTAGCTGAGATCACTTTAAGTGAGTTATTTTTAATATACTGTCTCTTGAATGACTTACAACAGATATGGGTGGGTTGATTCAGAAAGTGAGGAAAGAGTTCAAATGAAGTAAAGCATGAATCCTCTTACTAATACGGTAACTTAATTTCATTACGTGACCACAGTCCTTATCTTAACCTTGGCTAGCCATACTTGCAAATGTTCGATGGGAATGTCATGGGGAAAAAAGTGAAAATGGATGCACTGAGGGAATTCATTACACACTTGTAATTAACACAACCCACAGATGAGAATGCCCAGTATCACTGCTACTACCCAACAGTGAATGAGGATCCCAGCCAATGCATGGGCAGGACTGGAAGAGATTATGCTGAGTGAAATAAGTCAAGCAGAGAGGGTCAATTATCATATGGTTTCACTTATTTGTGGAGCATAACAAATAGCATGGGGGACAAGGGGAGATGGAGAGGAGAAGGGAGTTGAGGGAAATTGGATGGGGAGGTGAACCATGAGAGACTATGGACTCTGAAAAACAATCTGAGGGTTTTGAAGGGGTGGAGGGTGGGAGGTTGGGGGAACCAGGTGGTGGGTATTAGAGAGGGCATGGATTGCATGGAGCACTGGGTGTGGTGCAAAAACAATGAATACTGTTACGCTGAAAAAAATAAATAAATTTTTTTAAAAATGTGGAACTATAAGAAAGAGGCTGAAAATTCTGTCTCTATGTTTATATTTGTAACTTTAATTAATTATACATTTATATTTCTGCAACCCCAAATATTGATGATAAATTGTTAAGAATTTATCATAAGTATTATTTGAATCTTTCCAAGATGCAAATTATTAATCTGGACTAAAAATGATTCTTTATTGAAAAATATAAATACAAATCAGGCAATGGAAACTTATACTTGGTAATTAAAGTTTATCTAACACATAATCTGTGGTTTCTAAATTACTCTGGAATCACAAGACTAGATTTCATCATAAACTCTAAATTTTTTTAAAAAATAAAAATGTGAAATCTTTAAAAAAAAACAAGAAAAAGAAATACAAGTCATAGTGACAGGAAAAAAAGAGGTTAAAACATAATTGTGTACAGAAATATGATGATGTACATAGAAAATGCAAGAGCACATATAAACTGTTAAAAACTAAGAAGTTTAGCAAGGCTGCTGGATGTAAGGTCAACATGCCAAATCAAGGAAGTTCTAATAACCCGGCAATAATTAAGCAGGAAATACAATATTACTCATAATGGCCACAAAGACAATGAGATAACAGGAGATTATAAAAATGTGTGATTTGCTGGGAAATGATATTAAAAGATTCAAAAAGGAAGCCTGAGTAAAGGTATCCTAGATATTAATATACGATGTCCAGGATGGGAAAACTGAAAATTCATCTCTATGTTAATTTCTCTGTATTAACCTACATATTCAATGCAATTGAAATAAAAATACCACACATTATGTTTGTGGAATAAAACAAATAAATCAATTCTAAAACACAGATGGAAGAGCAAATATTAAAAAAATAACAAAAATAATTCTGTGAAAGAAGAAGGAGAAGGCAACGTGTCCTGCTGTACATCAGGGTATATCATAATGCCACAGTAATTAAAACAGTGTGGTGTTGCTGTAGGAACAGATAACACAGTCAGTAAAACAGGCTGGGCTTGGGTAGGCACTCTGCATAGGATAGAGGACACATGGAGCACAGCGGAGAAAGGATGGACTAATTAACAAATGGTGTGGTAATTATTAAAAAAAATAATAAATTAAGGTTTCTTTCTCACAGCAGACACACAAATAAAGTCCAGAATGTATTAAAGACTCAAGTGTAAATTAATACAATTTTAACATTAATATAAGAAAATATGGAAGCATATCATAGTCAACCCAAGGTAATAATGGATCTTTTTTTGTTAAAAAATAAAGATTTGTTTATTTATTTGAGAGAGACTGAAAGAGCAAGTGGGGAGAGAGGCAGAGGGAGAGAATCTCAAGTAGATTCCCCACTGAGTGCAGAGCCTAACATGGGGTCAGTCTCATGAACCATGAGATCATAACCTGAGTCAAAATCACAAGTCAGCAACTTAACTAACTGAGCCACCCAGGCACCCTAGTAACGGATCTTTTATGATAAGACATTAAACACAAAAATGAAGTGATTGAAAGTATTTGACCAAATTATCCAAAATTGAAGAACTTCTGGGTGATAAAATCTGCCACAAAGTTAGACTAGGAAATGGCATTTGAAATCCATATGGCTAACAAAAGATTAATATTTGAAATAAAGAACTCCCATATGTCAATATGAAAAAGACAACTCAGAAAAAAATGAGCAAAGGATATGAATAGGCAACCCATAATGAGGAAATCTGAACATGGTCAATAAGTATTTTTTAAAAATGCTCAAATTCACAGATAATCAGGACAAAAAATTCAAGCCAAAATGATAAACTATTTCATTTACATCCATCAGACTGGCAATATTTTAAAGAAACAAAGTCTAAAGAGATAAGGTTTGTAAAGATACAAGGAAACAGGAACTTTTATATACTGCTGGTGACAACATAAATTAAGAATCCATTTTGAAAGCAACTTGACAATATGTGGTTAATATTGTAGATGCATAAAACCTACAATCCAGCTGCAGACTATGAGGTGTATTTCCTGGGGAGAAAATTTGGAACAAGGAATACTAGGAGAGAGAAAAGTGTGGATCATATACACACATATGAACATTCACTATGACACTGGGGATAGCAAGAAAGTGGTGCAAGATGTATCACGTAAATGAACATCTGTGGTGGAAAAGATGAATACACTGGGATAATCCAAACTATAGAGAAGTTAAAATGAAGCACCGTTTGGCAGATGGGATTTCTGAAACACTGAAGAAATAAAAGCATATTAAAGAATGATGTAAAGTTAGATGATCAAAATGATATCTATGTTAGAACTTAGGGAACCAAAGAAGCAATGCTATCTAAAAGATTTGTTCATGGCTCTATAACTTAGGTCATTAAAGTATAAAAATACAGACTGGAAGGACATAGGACATTAACAGTAAGAATTGCTTTTGTGAGGGATACAAAGCAAAAAGCCAACAAGAGGACTTCAAGTGTATGTGTAATAGCCTATGTATTTAAAATGATCAGAAGCAAATTCTGATACCTAAAAATAAAAAATCATCTAAAAATATTCCAAATGAATGCTCACATAAGTAAATATGTTCATCTTTCTACCTCTGCAAAATGGGATTTAATGAAAGAATTTCCATACGGATGCACATGTATTTGGGTAACATACTTGGATGTTATTCTATGTTATTTTATTTTATTATTTATTTATTTATTTGAGGGGGAGAGAAAGAGAGAGAGAACACAAGAGGTAGGGAGGGGCAGAGGGAGAGAGAAGCAGACTCCCCACTGAGCAGGGAGTCCACCCTGGGGCTTGATCCCAGGACCCTGAAATCATGACCTCAGCTGAAGGCAGATGCTTAACCGACTGAGCCACCCAGGCGCCCCTTGGATGCTATTTTAACCAGAAATTTCTTTCTGTAAATATGAGTTCTTGATATATAATCCACTGTTGATTTATACCAAGAAGCAAAATACACAGATGTCAAAATACTAACATTGTTTTGGTGATGATGTAGACAGTGAGTTAAATGGGCTGAAAATGTGACCCATTACTCGTTGCCACAATAACTATACCCAGATCTGGCCAGTGTGTGATTTTGCTTGCTGAAGTGGATTGGCAAATAACTGTGCCTGAAAAACCGCAAACTCAAATTTAGAACCCAAGTTGAGGTGTCTTGAAAGTGACTGGAAGTTATTTGCAGAACTTAAACATGGGTTTCATTTCACTGTTACATTCGCACAATAAATCCTACAGTACTGTCACAAAAGTCAAATTGACGATCGATATAAATGAGTAACACGGAGACTGTCCCCAGCGGCTGTCTTCAGCTTCTATGTGGATATATTGAAATCACAGTAAAATGTGGCCATTAGCAAATAATGGAAGAGCATGCCCATTTCAAAGGAATGTGAGATTTACATTAAATTAAATTGTATTTCTGGAGTCTGTAATTAAAATGCTGTCGGAGTCCATGCCTACAATTTTGTAACTTCTCATAAATATTTCCTGCATGAAGTAGTAGTTGGTGTCCTCTCAGCTAAAATTTTCTTAAACCTCAGAGAACACTCTTTATGTGTAGCTGTTTTAAGTGTGATTGAATGTGTTGGTGTCTGCTCTGTGTTTGTTTAGGGATGTCTTTATGTCTCATAGGCATGCCCCTACGTTTGCCCTTTCAAAGGTAAAATTGTATTAAAACATTTCTGAAACTGCCTAAGAACAGATGGCACCATTTAGGCAGATTCATTCAAATTTAAGCGCACATTTTAAACAAATGTGCTCTTGGCACTACAGCTTATGTCTTTGGAAAAATTTTAGTGATGATTAATCATCCGCATGGAGAGAGCTTTCACATTTCATATCAGTCTATGGCTACAGCTCTGCATCAGGCAGCACAAAGACTAGAAGGAAAGTAAGACATAGACCTTGCCTTCAAGGAATTTATAATCTAGTTCAAGAGCTAAAGACAAAACAAGAAAAATGAGAATGAAAGATGAGAAAAGGGCAAATGTTCAATGAAGTGATCTGTTCTCAGAACTGAGCATCCTGATCTTTTAGGTAATACCCAAGAATGCTAACCATGCCCTTATTCTGGAAGTTCCAGCCACCCTGTCCCTCCTTGTTCCTATAACCAAACATTATTCTGGCATATTTTTTTCTCTTGAGAGAGAGAGAGAGAGAGAGAGCTCACATAAGCAGGGGATGGTAGGAGGGGTTGGGGGGAAGGAAAGGGCAGGTGGAGAGAAAGAACCTGAAGCAGACTCCACACCCAGCTCAGAGCCCAACACTGGGCTCAATCTCACATCCCTGAGATCATGACCCGAGCCAAAATCAAGAGTCAGAAGCTTAACCAACTGAGCTACCCAGGCTCCTTGTGTTCTGGCACTTTCTGTTGTCTTTTTCCTTTATTGGATCCTTTTCTTTCCAATCCATAAAATAGGTATGTCCCACGCTGTGTTCATCATATTTCTTCCCCTTGGAGAGTTCTTCTTCTATAGCTTTGATTATCAAGGGAGAGACACTGTTGTGTGATTAAAAGTCATGTAACAGTGATTTTAGATTTTGGTATTGGAACACCTGGCTTCAAGTCCTGGTTCTGTCACTCACTACTGTTGAAATCTTAAGCAAATTTAATTTTGGTTTTCATGTCCTTGCAGTGCCATAATAAGACTTGCATTGCTGGATGTCTTGGTGGTTTAGTTGGTTAAGCATACCACTCTTGGTTTTTACTTAGGTCATGATCTCAGGGTAATGAGATCGAGCCTGGCATCTGGCTTAATGCTCAACAGCGAGTCTGCTTGAGATTCTCTTTCTTCCTCTCCCTCTGCCCTCCCTCAATTTGCTTTCTCTCTCTCTCTCTCTCTCTCTCATAAATAAATAAATAAATAAAATCTTAAAACAAAAGACTTGTTTTGTTGCAAAGAGCTACAGTGAGTGTTGTAGTGGCCCATGAACCATAAAATATCATATAAATGTCCATCCCTGCTGATATTCACCCAATTCAGATGCTTCCCATAGCCTTATTTCCAACCACAATTTCTCTGTACACTAGATTAGAATGTCTACAAGCTCGACTGATAATTGTCTCTAAAATGACTTGCCAGCATCTTCGACCTAATGCTCCCCCCAAACCACCTCAATACTTTTCCTCATTCTGTATCCTACACATGGGTATCCAATTCATTCTAGTCCTGTTGAATTTACCTCCACTTGTCTCCAAATATCCTTTATCTTTCACCCAGGTCATACTCTTGTCTCCTCTGATTGTTCTCCACCTTCCAGACAGAGTAATATTTTTAAAAGATATATTTGATTATGTCAATTCTACCTACATCCTTGAACTGAACCATCACACTCCCTAAGACTAAATATCTCTAGTTCCTTCAAATGTTTCTCAAGCAGCTGTAACTCAAAATCTTTTTTTTTTAAATATAGCAGGTACTGTGACACCCTGAATTGCCTACATTCTCTCTAATATAGCCTTACCACAGTAGAGGACGTTGG
This sequence comes from Mustela erminea, assembly GCF_009829155.1. Classification (NCBI taxonomy): domain Eukaryota; kingdom Metazoa; phylum Chordata; class Mammalia; order Carnivora; family Mustelidae; genus Mustela; species Mustela erminea. The sequence continues at coordinate 86,461,264 of NC_045617.1, forward strand.
AATCGGGGCATTCTAAATCTTGTGTTGCCAGTAAATAGCACTTAAAGTATTCTACAATATTTGCTCTACCTTTTTACCCATGCTATGAAATTTGTTTGGGAAATACAAACACACACATGCACACACACATGGACACACACACACACACACACACACATTTCTTTGATGAGTGATCTCATTAGAATGTTATAATCTCTTGAGACATTTCTGGAACTGATTTTTTTTGCAATTTTTTGCTATCTACAAATGAAAATATCCTTATTCAAATAATTTGTAAGACATCTAATAGAGCAGAACAACAACACTTCATGAACACTCCTTCTCTCTGTCCTGTTAGGCAATAGTTTTGGACATTTTCCAATTGGCTTCAACCCAAGTACTTTCATATACCTTCAGTTTCTCTTTATATCCCCAAGGATATTTTGAGATACTTTGTTAAATATATTGGATTCATTTTATCTATGAATTTTTATAACCTTATCAAAAAAGTGAATGGAATTAGTTTCGGGTGAATCAATGTTGACCTTTTCCTAATTGCTTACTGAAAGTTATTTAAGAATTCTTGATCAGATTCTTATCTTAGGACTTGGTGTCAAAAATATCAACTTGCAGGGTACCTGGGTGGCTCCATGGGTTAAAGCCTCTGCCTTCAGTTCAGGTCATGATCCCAGGGTTCTCTGCTCAGCAGGGAGCCTGCTTCCCTTCCCCTCTCTCTCTGCCTGCCTCTCTGCCTACTTGTGATCACTATCAAATAAATAAATAAAATATTTAAAAAAAAATCAACTGGCCATTTTCCAAATATGTTTTCCTTTTTGTAAAAGTTAAAAATAGATGACTTTCTTTTAGGAGGCAAGTGTCTAAAAACCCAGGCTCACTGGGTCCCTTACATATTCATCATAATAAGGTCTGTCTGAATGGTTACCTCTTCTAACAAAAGCTCTCTACTTCCTCCTCCAACCCAGATTCTGAGTTCCTTCAGGCTGAGACTATGTCTTATTCATTATTGTGACCCTAGCATAACATAACATGTGTTCAAAAATACTTGTTTAATTGCTGACCTTATTCATTTCTAGTTTTCTGGAATCTCTATGACATGCTCCATAATTTCTAAAAGTCTCTGTACCATTTGGAGACCACATCTGAAAACTTCTTCTCCCCCTCAATAAGTCCATGGAATATAACTTGTTTAAGTCTAAAAATTAGGATTATTTGAAAAAGTAAGACCAACTCAAATCTGTCTACCTATCTTGGGCTTCCATTATTTTTTGTGCCTGATTCCAGAGCTCTCCCACTACCCTCTGTATCTTCTACTGCCTTTTCTCTTACCTAGAATGTCTTCTCGCTATTCAAGTATCACCTAGCATTTCTTACTGGAAAAGTATGCCCTCTTCCTCCTTCCCAAATAAGCCAACTCAAAATTCATTTATTTTCATGAATTCGCTTGGACTGTTCACAGCTGGCTTTAGCCATTGTGTTCAGAACGGACATTTGACATTTGTGCAATTAGTAGAAGATCATTAATATCCAAATCTGGAAAAATTCAAAGGATTGATTGTTCCAAATGGATTTTTAAATGTTCACCATTTTAAAAATTATAAATATGAATAATTGCTACAGTGGGCAGTGAGGGGTGATGGTGTGCTCTATGAGTGTTTGGTGGCCAGCCCACTTTGCACGGTATAAAAAGCAGTGCACATTATGAAAGGTGACTCAAAAATGACCCTGTCAGACAATGGGGACTTCAAACTGTCTATAAAGAAGGGCTTGGAGCAGCAATGTGGCTGAGGAGTGGTACTTGAAACTGCTTTTGCAGGAGTACCTGGGTGCTCAGTCAGTTAAGCCTCTGGCTCAGGTCATGATCCCAGAGTCTTAGGGTCAAGTCCTGCATTGGGCTCCATGCTCAGCAGGGAGCCTGCTTCTCCTCTCCCTCTGCTGCTCTCCCTTGCTTGTGCGTGCACTTTCTTTCTTAAATAAATAAATAAATAAAATATCTTTTAAAAAAAGAAAAAAACTGCTTTTGTAGAACGTTTTACATAATATAGCATTAAATCAAGAAAATACCACATGCCCACAGTGAAGACTAAAATTCTTTCTCCTGCCTTCCAAGCCTTTACTGGCTCTGGCTGGGCTACCACTCCTAGAAACTATTTCGTAAGTATAAAAATCTCAATTTTTATTGAAGAAGAACCATTTTCTACAAAGCAGGAGACTTTGGTAGGCTGAAAGAAATTTTTGAAAAGAAATGGTTTAGTGACGAGAATCAGGCAACATTGATGAACGTTTTCAAAAGGCTGTTCATTCACCGTACCTTATTAAAAAAAAAAAAAGATTTACTTATTTATTTCAGAGAGAGAGTATGTGAGAAGGCATAGAGGTAGGGGGAGAGGGAGAGAGAGAATCCTGAAGCAGACTCCTGCTGAGTACAGAGCCCTACACAGGACTTGATCCCAGGACCCTGAGATCATGAGCTGAGCCAAAATCAAGAGTTGGATGCTTATCTGACTGAGCCACCCTAGCACCCCTCATCTTCCCTTTTGGATTGTGCAGATGTACAACAACCAATCCCGATGCCCAATTATTTCATTACATATATTCTCTTGTTGTTGTTACACATATTCAATTTTTGGCAGATCAACAAGGATTCCCTATGAATTAAAATTTTCACTTTTTTTCCCATTATTTTACAACAGGTTTTATGTGTGTGTGTGTGTGTGTCATTGTATGTATGTATGTGTGTGAGTTTGTGTGTGACCATTCTCAAGGTTGAACATTTTGATTTTATGGGCAAGAATTAATAAGTAAAATACTGTTTTGTGTTTACATAATATACTACTATGCTTTTGGTAAAAAAATTTTCTTTTAGTTAATATGTCTTCAGTCAAAATGATTATAGATAATATAGTCTACAATAATTCAAATAATCTCTTCAAATTACATATAACATTATGTCTAGGATCTTTTGAATACTACTTTATTTCTTAAAAGCTTATATTCCATTCCTATGTACCAAATTATTATTTGTTTCAATCACCCCTCTATTTTGGAGTGAAATATCTCAACAAGAATTTCCTCTACACTAGAACAAGTCAGGTGAAGAAAATCTCTTCAACTGAACAGAGTATATAATGTATACACTTGAGATTCTTTAAAGCAAACCAACTAAGGACAAAAGTGCACACAGAATCCAGAATTCAGATTTCCACTCCAATTCTCTTTGTTTGATAATACTTTCTAGTTAGATAGCCTAACTGATCTGTTCCTCTGCTCATTTATTCTATCTGAATTAAAGACTGGAAATACTAACTTCTATGTGTTTTCTAGGCTACCCCAGCCTTTCAGGTTGAAACACTCCCTACCGCCCCCCATCCCGCCACTGGTTAAATGATTCCTTGTCTAATTCTTCCAATAGCAAATGGGTTGGATTAGGAGGCCCACTACGCCTTTGATGTACACTAACTCAGACTAAAGTGAGGCCTGAACAAGCCTGGTGGTACAGCACTTGACACTATAAACACTGGCCTTGATCCCTCCTGAGGCTGATTTAGACCATAGTGCCTAGCAGCAAAATATCTCCAATTAGAGAAACTTCTGTTGGAATTAATGATCCTAACTGCTTGTTTTTCAGAGTTTTCCCTTTATAAGATCCCTGGATTTTAGAAAAGTAGTCAATATCATTTTCTCTAGTTGTGGGATTAGGCCCTGCATATTGTCAAAATAGTTTTGTAGAAGAGAAAGACAGATTAGGCACACCAATTTTGTTTAAAATTTAAAAGCAAGCTTTGGAGCAACCTGGAACATATAATAGGAACATTCTAGCAAGTATGATTTACTTTTCTGATAAGAATAGACTATTATATTTTATTATATATCCCTCCTAACAAGTCTGGAATCAATTTGATGCATTTTTTTTTAACTTTCACATTCCTCCAAGATGTATCAATTAGGTGACTTAATTTAAAAAAACTAAATGTCAGAATTAGGGATGGCTCTTCCTCTGTTAGATGTCAGAATTCAGAAGATTGCCTCCCTATGGGTCATTTCTTCAGGATTTGACAATGAAATGTCAATTTGACAATGAAAGTCAAGCACATTTATATAAAAAGCCAAGTATGCTAAAATCGGCACATATGCAAACTGAGAAGGAATTTTACCCATATCTTGAATCAGAATTCTGTTCAACTATATTCTCTTTTTATCATCCTTGAATGAGGTATCATCATATTATCTCCAGAGTTAAGGTCTGCTCTCTGAACAATGGAAATTATGAACCAAATATTCCCTGACCTCCACCCCCCCTTTTTTTACTTGACTGCAAGAAGAATCATAGCTAAATTTATTCTTTGATGCCAATAAGTAACTCATCCTGTTATCTAGCACATTTTGCACCTTTTAAATTGAATTTAATTTTTTCTCTTTTCCTTTTAAAATTCAGTGTAGCTTAACAATTTCCAAGTGTGACCATACACATAACTGGAACAACAGTATTATGGGGCCCAAAGGCTAATGATCTCAAGAATTTGACAGCAATTAGTGGATTTGTCTTTAGAGAAAACCCATTTTATACACATTACATAGCTTGAGATTGTAGGAAAGCTGAAAATACCCTTTCCTATCCTGTGTACAGACGACGAGATCAGTACTGATAACATGCCAAGCAGAATTCAGATATACATTCGCATTATAAATACGAATTCTTTATAAATAAAGAAGTTTACCCCATCTGATTGATTGTGATAACTCTCAATGCAATGTTTAAGGTCAGACATCAAGGTGAGTAACAGACATGAATTTGAGGATAGTGTCACTCAGCTAACAGAAGAACTCTAGAAGCACAGAAGGTTACTATTAGATACATTATTCCTTTCCTTTTTTTTTTTTTTAAAGACTTTATCTATTTGACAGAGAGATACAGATCACAAGTAGGCAGAGAGGCAGGCAGAGGGAGAGGGGGAAGCAGGCTCCCTGCTGAGCAAGAAGCCCGATGTGGGGCTCAATCCCAGGACCCTGGGATCATGACCTGAGCTGAAGGCAGAGGCTTAACCCACTGAACCACCAGATGTCCCTAGATACATTATTTCACTCTGTTTTATAGTCCAATATTTGTTCCACATTTTGAAGATTCTACAGTTCTCTCTATGATCATGAAGATCTCTTGCTGTTACAACTGGCAAGACTCCAAATGGCATACCCAAAACATGATCAAATTACTTGCTGAAGGGTTTTGGGTGATTGATAAGCCCCCTGTATCCTCCCTCCGAGCTTGAACCAATGTAAGAAATAGATACAAAAGTTAGCCTGCCAAAAAAAAATTTTAAAAATCTATCAGCAAGAAATGCTAAAAGAATAGCTTCTGTGCTTAAAACCACAGCCAAAATGGACTTCCTGCCAGTTCCCCCATGTGTATTCCTGATTTATAAGATAAGCCAAAAGCAATCTATCTGAGCTATTATCTCAGCATCTTATAGAAATAGTTTTATTCAGGGGCTAATCCTAGGCTTCTTTGCCCTCTGATCCATTCCTCCCTTCCTCTTTTTTTTTTTTTTTTTTGTTAGTTTGTGTTCCTGTACCACAGAGATGTTGAGCCCTAAAAGTGGCATCTTCCCAAGGCCCCCTTTTTTGCAGGCATCTAACTGGAGAAGTCAGGGAGCGGGAGAAATCCTCTGGCTTTTCTCTTGCTCATGCCCTCCCATCTCCTGCCAGTGCCTTGGCTTGGTGAGATCTGCCTATGAAGAGTGGCAGCTCCCAGGGCTTTCTGAGCTCTCTTCCTAGGTGGCACCTTCTCTCATTTTTTGCATCCTTATTTCTCCATCACATTTCTTCCTCTTCTTTTCTCTCTCCCGTCCTCAGCTTCCTCATTCTCTTCTTTCTCCTTTTTTGTTTCTAATGGCACTTTCATCTTTACAATGGCTTTCTTCTTTGTCTTTTCTTCTCTGAATTCTCCAGGTTTGCTTTTCATCTTCTTCTCTTGTAATCCCTTCTATATTTTAGAGCTATTTTATTTTTTTTAAACACAGATTAACTGGAGGTAACATATTTAAGAGTATGAAGTACAATTTCTCTGCTCACTGATGTAATTAGCCTTCAAACAGATGTTTCTTAGCCATCCTCCACCCTATTCCATATACATGGATAAGTCTTCAGCTGTTTTCTTTTTCTTTCTTTTTTTTTTAAAGATTTTATTTATTTATTTGACAGAGAGAGATCACAAGTAGGCAGAGAGGCAGGCAGAGAGAGAGAGGAGGAAGCAGGCTCCTGCTGAGCAGAGAGCCTGATGCGGGACTCGATCCCAGGAAACCGAGATCATGACCTGAGCCGAAGGCAGCGGCTTAACCCACTGAGCCACCCAGGCGCCCCTGCTGTTTTCTTTTTTTTCAAAGATTTTATTTATTTGTTTGTTTGTTTGTTGGGGGGACAGGTGGAGAGAGAGAGAGAGAGAGTGGTGCGAGCACAAGCAGGGGAAGCAGCAGAAGGAGAGGGAGAAGCAGGCTCCCTGCTCAGCTGGGAGCCCTATGTGGGGTTTGATCCCAGGACTCAGATCAAGACATGAGCCAAAGGCAGATGCTTAACTGAGTCACCCAGGCGCTCCTTGTCGCCAGGCGCTCCTCGTCACCTGCTTTCTTTCTGATAATTTTACCTCTGAATACATCCTTTTTTTTTTTTCCCCTAAAGAATAGTCTAGGGGATGGGTGAGGGAACATTCAAATTAAGTTTGTGCTCTGAATACTTCTACTTTATATCTGTTATATTCTGAGCCTGAAGAGTATATAGTTTCCTTGATTTTTTACCCAAAGAGGCCTGGGATGGTACAACCCCTTAAGTCACAAACTCTCTGAACCCCATTCACCAAACACCATCTTTCTGGCCATGAGCCAAGACCTCTTACCATAAAAATGACCTCTCTTTCAGGCTTCTTCCTTGGATCCACCTTTCATAGTGTAGAATGAATGTGTCTAATACTGCCCCCTTCCCTGTACTTGCCTGTGTTCTTAAATCTCATCACTGTAACCAAAGGATCATTGGATTTGTGTTTGAGAATTGTGACCCTTTCTTTAAGGGGAAACTGTATCCTGCCTGAGGTTGGAGGATAAATGTGTTGGCTCTCAGCACCCTCCCTCATCATAATTCAAATTTCATAATATTTGGCAGCTTTCCTCATGGTTTGAGGTTAGGGCTATTTTCTTTTTTCACTGAAGATGGCTTTTTGTCCCCTCTGTTTTTATATTTTATTGCTGCTGTTGGGGAATTTCAATAACAGGGAGTAGGGCAAAAATTACTTTCTTCTCCTCGTTTAATCATAAATGAGAATTTGAAAGATCAGGAGAAACTTCGGAGCTAAACTTTTAAGTCAAAATTTATGTTTCTCAAAAAAAAATTATGTTTCTCTTACCATGTATATTGAATATGTGTCTTTTAACTTTATAATAATGGCTGTACCAGACCCCTTCATTTATTTTAATAAATAGTTTAGATCTCAAAACTCATAGTTCACGTAATACTACTTATCAGGTTAGATGAGAGCAGAATGCAAACTATGTTATAACACAGAATCACTATCTTTAAGAAATTATATATCTCATATATAAAATATGAGAAAAAGAAAGAAATGCCTGACATATAGTACGTACTCAAAATTAAAGTTTCCTTCCTTCAGTGAATAAAAGAGGTTAGAATTATCAATACATCTACTGAGGCTTCTACCTCTCTGTGGAGACCTACTAATAAGAGATGTTATTTTTATAATAAGAGCAGGGCCATGGGCAGCTGGGTGGCCTAGTGGTTAAGCGTCTGCCTTTGGCTCAAGTCATGATCCCAGGATCCTGGGATTGAGCCCTGCATTGGGCTCCCTGCTCGGTGGGAAGCCTGCTTCTCCCTCTCCCACACCCCCTGCTTGTGTTCCCTCTCTCGCTATGTCTTTGTCAAATAAGTAAATAAAATCTTAAAAAAAAAAAAAAGAGCAGGATCAATATGTAGTTTGCATGCTGTTTTTTGCTCTTCCCAGCCACACAAATCTTGGAATAAACTTGCTAATTATATACAATTAATATATCTTTCAAACAAAAAGCTGTGGGGATGTGTTAGTCAGTGTTCCTTCTAACAGTCTTGCAGAATAAGATCCCAGAATGCTAAGTGCAACCCAAATCCTCTTGTTTCCCACACACACCACACCAGATCAAGGCTTAGAAGGTTGTTAGCAAACACAATCACAGACTAAAAGTGCTCTTTCTTTCCTTTGCTGTCCTCATGTTATTAGATTACATGTCCAACGCCAGTCGTTCCTTCCAACTCCACTTAAGCCCTATCTCCAGCTGACTTTGCACTTCCACAGGATCCAACAGTCACTCCACAAGTTGGATAATATGCAAAGTCTGAGAAATTATAAAACATATCAGTGCAACTCAGATAAATCTACCTTTTTTATTTCAAGCAAAGAATTAGGTAGAAGGACCACTAATATCTCCTGACAAAATGATTTCTAAATCCCATAAACATTGTTGATAGGCTGATTATTTGGAAAGTAATCTCTTCCAAAAGGTCTGGAGTATCACAAATTTTAAAATGTCAAAGTTGTTTGGGATGTACCCTGTATTCTCCAACAGGGATGGTGTACTATAAAACCACTTTTGATTCTAGGCCTGAGATTGTAGGTCTTCTCTCCTAAAATCACCAAATCTTCCTCTCTCCAGCAATGGAACTAAGTAATTAATTAATGACTGATCAATGGTTGCCAGGTGCTGAGAGAACAGAGTTGAACAGGCTGACATGCTTACCTTTAAATAGTTGTTAGCTGAAAATTTTAAGGTCTTTCCAAATGCTACTTAATTCTTACTATAACCCTAGAAAGTAGGTATCATTTTGCCCAATATATGGGTTAGAAACCGGGTTCACATCAGGTCACTGACTTGTCCAAAGACAGACACTTATCATTGTGGAGCCAGGAGTGGAATAGGTGGTCAACTCCAAAACCCATGCACTACACCACTGCCTGGCAGGAATGCCCAGTGATGGTGAAGAAATGAAAGAGTGGATATCAACACTGACTGGAAGAACTTACCTGATGGTTCACTCAGGAAAGGAAGGGGAAGAAAGCAAACCACCTGACCAGTGGGACCCTGGACGTTCTTAATGTTGGCACAAAGTGTTCTTTTCTCATCCTATCTTTGATAAGATCTGCTCCATCCTGACGATTATCATCCCTTTCCACGTCCCAGGTCAAAATGTGAACAATGGGGTAGATGCTACTGGGCATAAAATTTCAATAAACAAAATGCTTTATATTAAGTAGAATTATTCATCAATGAGCTACTGCATGTCTAAGCATGGCATCTAACACAGAAACCATAAAATAAAAAGACCCAATTAACTATAGTTAAAAAAAGAAGAAGAAGAAGAAAGAAAAACCGAAAGAAAATTTTTAAAATTTAAAAATACTTGTTAAATATATGGCAAGGGCAAAAAGTTATTATCTTTAATGTTCATTCATTCAATTATTATTTACTGAGCACCTACTGTATGTCAGGTTCTGTTTCTCGGTATCATGGATGTGAATAAGACCAAGTCCCAGCCCTCATGGAGTCAACAAATCAACCAGACCTACCCTAAGACTCCAAGAGAAAAACAATTAGAATACATAAACAAAAACAGAAATACAATTGGTAAATAAATTAAAACAAGCTTTTTTTGTGTACCAAATTAGCAGAAGTTTCAAATTTTGTGGTGTTGGCAAGGGTGTGGAATATGGACTTGGCCACTTACTTATCTGAGAGTGGGTTTCAACCAGCTCTTAATGATAAAACCCAAACTGTCCCCAAGTTTAGCCTGAACACATTTAAAATACTAAGATGGCAAATGACATACCCAATAAGGGGTTAGTATCCAAAGTAGATAAAGAACTGATAAAACTCAACACTTGAAAAACAAATGACCCAATTAAAAAATGGGCAAAGGATGTGAACAGAAATTTCTCCAAAGAAGACATACAGATGGCCAACAGACACAAGTAAAGATGTTCAACACCCCTTATTATTGGGGAAATGCAAATCAAAACTGTAAGATATCAGAATGGCTAAAATCAAAAACACAAAAACAACAACAAACGTTGGTGAAGAGGTAGAGAAAAGGAACCCTCATGCGCTGTTGGTGGGAATGCAAACAGGTATAGCCACTGTGGAAAACAGCATGGAGGTTCCTCAAAAAGTCAAAAATAGAATTACTATATAACACAGTAATTGCAATGTTGGGTATTTACCCCCAAATACAAAAACACTAATTCAAAGGGATATATGCACTAGTATATTTCTAGCAGCATTATGTACAACAGTCAAATTAGGGAAGCAGCCCAAGTGTCCACTGATTGATGAAGAGATAAAGAAGAGGTAGTACAGAAGTAAAATGGACTATTACTCAGCCATAAAAAAGAATGGGATCCTGCCATTTGCAACAACATGGATGGAGCCAAAGAGTATAATGCTGAGCTAAATAAGTCAGTCAGAGAAAGACAAATACCATATGATTTCACTCACATGTGGAATTTAAGAAACAAAACAAATGATCAAAGGGGAAAAAGAGAGAGAGACAAATAAAGAAAGAGACTCTTTAACTATAGAGAACAAACTTATGGTTACTAGAGGGGAGTGGGTGGGGGTTTGGGTGATGGGGGCTGAGGAGTGCACTTGTCCTGATAAGCACTGGATGATGTATGACAGTATCAGATTACTATATTGTACACCTGAAACAAATATAATACTGTATGTTAACTAGACTGGAATTAAAATGAAATGAAATGAAATGAAAATTTTTATACCTGCAGATTTTGCATTCATTAAGCATTTCTGTAAGCACTTACTGTATACCAGGCAGTGCTTTGAGGTACTGAGGACCCAAAGATGAAGAAAATGTAGAAAGATCTGGGCCCTGAAAGAGCTTAGTCAAGTCAGGGGGACAAATGAAATTTTTTTAAAGTAATAGTTTCATATATGTTCTAGCACAAAGAAAAAAAAGGCTAAAATGTATATTCCTGGGCTCCACCATGGAGATTCTGAATCCATCGATCAGAAATGAGATCCAAGAAAGGTCTCTTGACTACTACAGGGTATTGTGGTGCAAGTCACCTCAGGCCAAACTGGGGCACAAAATGGTCTAGACTATGGGTGGGGCTGAACCAATGGTCCCAGCAATAGGACTTTGCAGGGCTTAACAGTCAAATGCAGAATGTCTTGGTCAATTAGATTTGATTAATTGATGGAATATTTCAGTGATAAGATAGAAAAGGATCAAGTCACACTTGCTACTGGTGGGCTTTGACACTGGGTTACACACAGTTCAGCTTTGACAATTCATCCTCTTTGGCACAGCAAGTCAACCATTTTTAAAAAAACCTACCCTAAGGACATAATCAGGTTTTAGTCAAAATATTAGTAGGATTACAGAAATTATTTAAGAGTTCTGAATAAATAAGAAGAGGATGAAGCTATTCTTAATTACTTTTCCTTAGAATGCTGGCTAGGGGTAGAGAACACTGAGGGAAAGAGTGCTCCACTCTGTGTCCCTCAGATTCAGGCTGTTTTGCAAATGTTTTCTGGTTACCATGACAACTTCTGGATGTCTCTGTATAAATGGGAAATTGGGAACCTCATTTAAAAAAAATGATTAGTGTGTTCTTTTTATCCTGGTAAGCTCGTTCTGTGCTGACAAATTATATTCTGACAGCTAGGTTGTAATCTAAAACATACTTTTTTAGAGGCTCTGAATAATAAAGTGTTTCCAGGGGTTCCTTTATATTTTTATGTATTTGCTTTCAATGAATTCGAGAGATAAACTGAAGCACTGAATACCTGCTATACTTTTTAAATAACTCAGAAATATGTCCTCCCTTGAAAAAGTTGATGTATGTCACTTTGATTATTGTACTTGTGAGATATAATAAAAGGAAAGAGCAAAAGCTTCTAAATCAGTCAGACTTGAAGATGAACCATGACCCTGTCACTTGCTAGTTAGTTGTGTGACCTTGGGTAAGTAGTCTAACTCTTTGAGGCTTGGTTTCCAGCTATAAAATAAGAACAAAAATAATATATACATACAAGTGTTCACAGCAATGCCAAGTCTATTGAGCAGGTTCTCAATATAACATGGTGGCTATTACTACTAAAGAAAAAATAAAAATCAAGCAGAGAAACATCTAAAACCCATCAGACTTGGTTTAAAAGAAATTGGGCTTTACCTAGAAAAACAATGAATATATAAAAAAATAAGGCAAAACCAGCATCATTAGGATTGAACTTTGTCAGGTTTTAGCTATATATGATACTATTATTAGCTACACAGCACTAATAGGAAAACACTGTTGGAATTCTGTAAGGTGGTGGAACATGACAGATCCTCTGGCACAAAAAGTTTAAAGTCCTCAAAATTTTAGAAAACAATAGTCTGAAAATATACCATCAGCTAAAGTTAATGCATAACTTTGAAATATCAAATAGCCAAGCTTTTAAATAATAGAGGTCATGGTGAACCAGGGCCAGGAGCTCTCCCTCTGTAACCTATTCAAGATGAGAGAATGTAATTGTGAGGGGAAGGCCTTGGTTTCTGTAGGGATGAGTCACCTCTAGAGGAAGGTTAGCATCATGGCAGGGACAGGTTTCTCTATTTGTTTTCTAACAGCAGGTACGAATTAAGTTTTTCTCTCTTTCATAGTTGGTTGGTGGCCAGGACTCAGTTATATCCTGTATCTCTAGGTTTGCTCTTTATTAAACAGTGTATGGAGGATAAGGATTTTTAGTAGGGAATTCTAAATCTTTTGTCATTATACTCCCTAATTCTGAATCCACTTTTATTTCTTAAGCTTCAATTATCATGACAAATAAGAGCATGGTGGATGATCACATGGGCAATGAATGTTGAAGCAAAACACAAATGCAAAACATTAAAGCAAAACAAGGTATTTGGAAATTAAAAAATACATAAAACTTTCTTTAAATGCAAATAATAATTTCAAGGTTCTTAAATCCATGCTATATGTGGCACACAAGCTCAACCTATATAAGTTAGTCTATTGGAAAGTATTCATGCAGAACTGGCAAAATAAACAAACAAACAAACAACAGCAAAACCAAAAACCCAAAGTAACAGATGTCAGCAGCACGCTTTCACTATCTGATTTTGGTTTCCATTTATTTATTTTATATCTAAAGCAGTACAATCTGGAGAGTAGAAATGGACAGGAAGAAAAAGTCATTTGATAGAGATTTTCTCAGACATCTTATCCCCCCCGCTTACTAACCTTACCTAATGCTTGTTATTTAAGACAAGGTAAAACAGGGAACTCAGGGAGCATGGTTTAAAAAGGAAAGTGCCAAGAATATAGAATGGGGAAAAGGCGGTCTCTTCAACAAATGGTGCTGGGAAAAGTGGATGGTTACATCCAAAAGAATGAAACTGGAGCAGCTTCTTACACCATACACAAAAATAAACTCAAAATGGATTATAGACCTGAATGTGAGACCTGAAACCATAAAAGTCCTAAAAGAAAACATAGGCAGTAATCTCTTTGACACTGCCCTTAGCAACATATTTATGGATATGTCTCCTCAGGCAAGAGAAACAAAACCAAAAATAAACTATTGGGACTACACCAGAATAAAAAGCTTTTGCACAGCAAAAGAAACCATCAACAAAACAAAAAGGCAACCTAGTGAATGGGAGAAGATATTTGCAAATGATAAATCTGATAAAAGGTTAATATCCAAAATATATAAAGAACTGATACAGCTCAACACTCAAAAAATAAATAATCTAATTTAAAAATGGGCAGGGAAAAAAAAAAAAAGAACATGCTCACTCAGTAATTAACATGCGAAAAACCCCAAAAATGGTTAGAAGACATGAACAGACATTTCTCCAAAGAAGACATACAGATGGCCAACAGACACATGATGATCATCATCACTTACCATCAGGGAAATACAAATCAAAACTACAATGAGATATCACCCCTCACCTATCAGAATGGCTGGTATTAAAAAGACAAGAAATAACAAGTATTGAAAAGGATGTGAAGAAAAGGGAGCCCTTGTGCACTGTTGGTGGGAATGCATACTGGTGCAGCCACTCCAAAAAGGTTCCTTGAAAAACTAAAAATAGAACTCCCATATGATCCAGTAATTCTACTATTGAGTATGTATGCAAAGAATAACAACAAAAAAAATTCAAAAAAGATATAGGCATCCCTATATTTATTGCAGCATTATTTATAATAGCCAGGATATGGAAGCAACTCAAATGTCCACCAGTAGATAATGGATAAAGAAGATGTGGTCTGTAGAAGCAACGGAATATCACTCAGCCATTAAAAAGAACGAGATCTTGCCACTTGCAACAACATGGATAAACCTAGAGGGCATCATGCTAAATGAAGTTAAGTCAGACAGAAGGACAAATCCTATGTTCTCTTACTTTTATGTGGAATCTAAAAAACAAAATGAATAAATAAAACTCTTAAATACGAATAGACTCTTAATACAAAGAACTCTTAAATACAAAGAACAAACTGGTGGGATGCCAGAGTGGAAGTAAATGAGGATGGGCAAAATAGGTGAAGGGGATTAAGAGGTATAAACTTCGAGTTATAAAATAAATAAGTCACAGAGATGAAAAGTACAGCATAGCAAATATAGTCAGTAATACTGTAGTAACATTGCATGGTGCCAGTGGTGACCAGACTCATGGTGGCAAGCATTAAATAATATACAGGCTTGTCAAATCACTTTGTTGTATGCCCAACACTAATGTAACATCACAAGTTAACTATATTTCAATTAAAAAATAAACAGAGAAGGAAATGCCAGTGGTAATAATAAGCTATTCATTTGGGGAACTCTTTCCACACCACCCCCACACCCATTCCTTTACTTCACTGTCACTGGGTGAAAGATTTGTGACTATTCATCTTCAGTCAGTAACTGGTTGGGGTCAGGGCCTCTGTCCAAGCTTAGTCAGTCCTGGCTCCTGTGTAGGGCTTCCAGGTGAAATATAGGCACCCAGTTAGGTCCAAATATAAGATTAGCAATAAGTAAGATTTAGTATAAATATATCCCAAATATTGCATTGAGGCATACTTACTACATTCCATGGCAGTATTTGCAAATCTGCCAACAACAGGGGCAAATACATACAGCCCATCTCATGTTCCATGTATTGTTCTAAATGCCATATAAATATTAATTCCCTAAATACACAAAAATATATGGATATGTAAACATATGCTGATGTTTGGATGATCTGAGGTTAGGAATAATGAACTGTGTATTTTTAAATTTTAAAAGCTATGCAAAAATTCCTATGATTAAAACAATTAAGGAGTTTTCATTGGTTATCTGTAAACTAATTTGCAGAATTTTCAATATCAAAGTTGTGAGTCTAGATTTCAGTCCCTGCTCATTAACTAAGCCAAATAACCTTGGGAAAGTTTCAATTCTCTGAATCTAAGATTTTTTATCTGTAACATGAGATTTGGATGAGATTCTTTTTAAGGTTGTGCTGTCGCTAAAATTCTATTAGATCTTATAATATGCGAAAGCAACTTGCAGAGAAAAGTTTATTACCTCCGCAATCATTCTGTTCGTGTCTCCTAAGAAGAGCAAATTTAGAGCTTCTTCCTCCGTGGCTGCCTGATGGAGAGACAGGTTTTTCAGGTGAATGTTCTGATCAGGGTCCTCCAATATTGTCACTTTCCTAGGGAAATGGGAAGCAACAAAACAAGGGACTTTGAGAATGAAAAGAACTTGAGGTCTTCTTATAGGTTTATTTTTAAAATGCTGTAGAATACTACATCTTGAACTTATAAACTCAAACAATACACAAGACACCATACAGTACTGGATTCACATCAAACACCGACATCCCCTTGATAGTACTATTAAATAGTTTGGGGGCTGAAAAGTATATCACAAGCTCCTTCTGTCTTTGCAATCATCACTAAACCATACATATTGTTGCTCAATTAAAAATGCAAATAAATAATCTTCTACCTATATATCAGAAAAGTTGGCCACATTGCTTTTTCTCTGTCATAATTCAGTTTCTTACCTAGAAAATGCACGGATTCTTCTTCTGATTTTTCCCTTTTGTTCAATTTCATATCACTTTCAATTTACATAACCTTTCAAACTGGTTAGCTCATCAATTTAAACATGCTGGAAATTGAAGTATCTGTCATCTTTCCCGCAGTTATTACCTTGTCTAGTTTTCTTATCAAGATGAGTTTTAAAATCCTCAAGAAGTTTTATAATAAAGTTTTAGTTTGTCATTATTATTTTCATGTCCATCAAATGTATTTCTTGATCCTTTTTTGTAAAAAAATTTTTTTTTTTTTTATAACATAGCATTTCCCTCCATTACATCCTTATGGCCAAAGCTTTAGGTCTGGAATTATGTTCATCTATTACAACTGCCTTCATTTTCTTCCCAAGTGAATCTTAACCCTGTTTCCCGAGTTGGATTGTCAATACTCTCCTTGGAGTCCTTTTAGGACTTTCTGCGACTGAATACAATATGAACTCCCTATACTCTGCTTCAAAGACCCACCGACTCAAGCAATAAAATTACTAGAGAGAGTTCCCTTCTGACTCTCGAGTTTCACCTCCTTGATTTTCTTAAGAATTGTTAAGGAAAGAAAATCTTATAATTCACTAGTACTGCCAAAAAGTACCTTGGCTTATCTGCACTTGCTTAAGGCATTCAGAATTGATACAAGTGAAGGCTGGCATCATCTAGCATTACTTCTCCTTTAAAAATATAAATAGCCAATGGACTTGTGTCACTTGTCTATAAAATCACATTTAGAATACCTTAAAAATAAAGATTTGCAAATATCATTATTTTTCTTCCTTCCATTTGGTAAAAAGGTCATCTGAGCTTTCATATGTAGTTTGTGGGTAAGATACTAACTGACAGAAGAAAATGTAGTTCTAACAGCACATCTGTGACCAATATGTCACTAATAATATAGTCCTTTGCCAAGTTTTGGACTTCTTTTTGTCTCCTTCAACAATACCAACTAAGATGGAAAAAGATCTCTTCCCTTAATGAAAACAAGTGTATTTTATTTATTTTTCAACAAGATTCATAAGTGAACATATTAAAAATGCTTAAGAGTTGAAAAATGCTTGGAAAACATGAAGGCATTTTTAACTGAAATGGATGAATTGTCGCCTATTTTTAGGAACCCTCTCTGTTCCTTAAACTTTAGATCCACCCTGACTTTCTAAAGTGCTCGAGAAGGTTTAGCTAAATTCAATCACTAGGGACACAGAAGTCAGAATTCTTCCTAAATCCACTGTTTCTGGATGCAAGAAATTAAGTAATACTGGAAGGAAGATGAAAACAGGAAACAAGGGAGGAAATGGTACATTCAGAATTAAAATAGAAGAGAGTTTATTTTCAACACAGAGATAAAAATCAATTCTCTAACTCTGAGGCCAAGCCATCTGTGATACATGTTGAATGACCAAGCCAGAGACAGCACTATCTTGTGCAAGTTCAGAAAAGGGGTGGCTGGGGGAGGAAATCATTCAAAGAAGAGAATGCTCATGCTCTTTGGGCACCCAAAGTATGCCACGCACCAGCATTGTTTCATTTAATCCAGTTTTCTTATCTTGGCTGCACATCAGAATGACCTGGGGAACTATAAAGCAAATAATAAACAGCTGATGCTGGGTCCCATCCTAAGAGATATTGATGTGATGGTTCTGGGACTTGGTCTGGGGAAAAAAAAAAAATAAACCAAACTCATGAAAACTCCAAGTGAGTCTACCATATAGTCAAGATTGAAAGCCACTGACTTCATCTTTAATAACCCTATAAGGTAAATAAATGGGGTAGAGATTTCTGGTTTCTTTATCTTTACTTTCCCCCCAGATCCACCCCATGCCCAAAGGGGAAAATTGCTCATCTTATGGGCTGCAGGAAGTTACCATTGAGCTATACCTACCAATAGGCAAGATCAGTGTGAATTTTAAAAAGCTAGTCTTTTCACAGGAAGTTTCTTGTCTACCTCCCTGACTTCCCATACAGTTGATGGGTCAACTAAGTCACCCAGCAGCCACTGCAATAACTAATGCTCAACTGGGGATTATGATCTACTTAAACATCCATACGGTTTTTAACATTACCGAATCAAAAAAACCCCAAGTGCTGGTAGGGACTCACCTTACTCACCATTACTTCACTGAAATAAGAAATGCAGAAAACAAGCAGGTTTGGAATTATGAAAGTGTTCATTTGTTAGGCAGCCTAAATGGATCACTGATTTGGGATTATATTTACACAGAATAGTTAGACGCATAAGGTATAAGTGTGAAAGGTCATCAGAGGCATTTGGCTAAGCTACTTCTTTCTTCTAAATCATTCAGAACCTTTGATCTCCAGTGTGGCTACTTCAGGGCCACTACACTTCTGTATGTACTTCCAGATCCTTGCCTAGCTTTGTCACTTTGATCAAAATACAACTTGCACACACTCGCAATTTATCTGTTCGAACTTTCAGTTGTCTTTTGTGACCCATTGCTATGCATCTCTCTGATGGTTTTCTGATATTATATTTCCCTCACAATTGTCTGATTTCTTGCCCATGGAGGTTTTGAAAAGTAAATGAAATTGCAGGTTGGCGTTCAATTTACTTTGGCTTCTTTCATGATTCTCTCTCTACTTAGGGCTCATCTGTGGCCACCCTATAAAAGGCTCTACCTCTGGCATCCTTCTGGAATCTTCTGTGGTGCAACTTTCTCTCTCCAGTCAGGATCTCCCTTGCCAGTTCTCCTCCTCAGATTCTTTCCTGGTTTCTGCCTAATCCCTTGGGCATGAGACTTTGTACTTTCCTTCATTGCCCTGCCTGTCTTCACTGAAAATCTCTTTTGCATTAAGCCTGACAGCCAACGTGTCAGCCCCACCCACACTCATGCCTTTACTCACAGAAGCCCAGCCTAAGCCATGCCCTGGGTACTAACTCTTGCCTAGGTGGGCTAACCTGGGAGTGCGAATGTTTTAAACTTTGCTGCTAATGGAATGCATTTTCAAAGGTGGGAAAAATAAGAACTATTAGCAAAAGTTTCTCACCAAGTTGCTTCTCCTTCCTTGGCGTTTTTCTTTCCCTCTCCCTCTCTCACAAATCAATAGCTATTTCCTGAATCCTTAGTCCACCACTCAATTCTGACTATAATTTTCATGGGCTTGAAAGAGGACTTTATTAGAGTTTCTTAAATAAACATCCTAATTCCAAGATGGAAACCCCCCAAACTATTTATTTGATTCTTTTTGAAAGGGCCTGTGAATAGTTTTCCCTACAAAATGTTTCTAAAATGTTTAGATTTCAAGCAAAAAGTCACTGATAGCCTTAACTTGGATACCTAAGTGGAAAAGTTCAGCTAAGTATACTCGGCCTGCTTAATGATGGGGAAGAAGCAGGCTTTGTGTTTTCTCTGTAAACAGAGAATCTTTTCCATTTGGCTAAGTAGTTGGAATTTGTAGACTCTTTCTAACTGGCTGGAAGACAGAGAAAGAGCAATAGCCAAGCTCTTGTTCTCAATAATGGAGGCCATCAATGAAAGAACCCTCCCCTCCCCACACACTACCTCCACAACATTCCAATACCACCAACTTGCTGAACAGGAACTTTCCAGGAGTTACTGCAATGAATCTGGCTTCTCATTTTCATATTGTAAACATGTGTTGCCATGGTGCTAATTTTTCCCCCCTACTTACAAATGTCCTGTGTGATTGGGCAGGCGATGCCCTACATAAGGACACCATGTCTAAGGGGGTGCAATTCACATCATAAGTTTATATATTTATTATGAAAAAATGTCTGTCAGAGGGCAGTAAGCATCTTCTAACAAAACTAGCATATTACAACAGTTTTCCAACAGATGGCAGGGGTGCCTTTTAATAATTCACATGAAGTTGCTATCCAGAAGAGAAGTAGCCCTCTCTAGTTAATTACCTTGACTCAGAAATATCAATAGCAGGTCAGACTCATGAAAACAGAAGGGTGTCCAGTCAGGTTCTTCTAAATAAATGGATATGTTGCACATGTTGTAAACACAGTCACACTATTCATTTTAATGAAGAAAACACTCTCTCATTCAGTGGTTTTCAGCCTCTCCCCCACCCCCACCCCAACACACATTCTCAGAAGCTCTTTAATGGTAAAGATTTGAGAAAAAGGAAGATGCAAATTTTTAGAAGATATGTAAGTGGAACTATCCTTCCTGCACTTAAACAATTTTAAAGGTAGATTTTCTTCAGATTGACTAAAAATTTAAAAGATTTCCTCTTTTGTATAAATAATTAAAACATATCCCTTGAGGAAGTTTTCCAAACCTGTAATACATTTTTATATTGGTTTTAACCTAGACAGAAGGGACTAAAAAGAATTGATATTTTTTCTGTTTATTGAAAATACTTTCTAGTAGGTTGAAAAGCATTTCTTTTCTTTATAGTTTTATCTAATATTGTATCTTTTTACTGATAATGAAGAATATAACCAGCTACATGACATTTAAAAAACTAAGTTATTTAATTTCACCTACTAAAAATACCAGTTTCTCTACTAAATATTTAAGGAATCAGTTATATCAATTCTCAATAATCTCTTTCAGAAGAAAGAAGCAGAAGAACTATTTCCTAACTCATTTTATGAGGTCAGAATTACCTAATATCAAAAATATACAAAGACGTTGCAAGAAAACTATAGACTAATATCGCTCATGAAAACATATGCAAAAATCTTTAACAAAATATTAGCAAATCAAATCCAACAAAGTAAAAAAAGAATTTATGCCACAACCAAGTGAGATTTATCCCAAGTATACGTGGTTGGTTCAACATTCAAAAATCGATTAATGTAATTCATCATATCAGGCTAAAAAAGAAAAACCACGTGATTATATCAATAGGTACAGGAAAAAGTAACAAGATCTACCATCTATTCATGATAAAAACTCAGTAAATAAGGAATAGAGGGGAACCTTCTCAAGTTAATAAAGACTACTACCAAAAACCTAGAGTTAACATCATAATTAATGGTGAGAAACTCAAAGCACTTCCACTAAGATCAGATACAGGACAACATTGTACTGCTTTTCAACATTGTACTGGAAATCCTTGCCAATGCAACAATGTAAGAAAAGGAAATAAAAAGTAGACAGATTGGGAAGGAAGACCTATAACTGTTTCTGTTCACAGATGACATAGTCATATATGTAGAATACTGAAAGAACTGACAACACAACTTCTAGAACCATAGTAATAAGAGCAACATTGCAGGATACAAGGCTAATATACAAAAGTTAATTGTTTTCTTATATTCCAGAAATGAACAAGTAAAATTTAAAATTAAAAACACAATATCACTTACATTAGCATCCAAAAAATATGAAATACTTAAGTATAAATCAAACAAAATGCAAATAAGATCTATATGAGGAAAACTACAAAACTTTGGTGAAAGAAACCAAAAAAGATATATTCCATGTTCATGGATAGGAAGATTCAATACTGTCCCAATGTCAGTTCTTACCAACTTGATCTATAGATTTAATGCAATCCCAATAAATTCCTTGTTATTTGTGCATATTGAAAAAGTGATTCTACAGTGTAAATGGAGACACAAGGGACCCCCAAATACCAAAAACAATATTAAGGGAGAACAAAGTTGGAGGATCAATATCATTTGACTTCAAGATTTACTATAAAGCTATAGTAATCAAGACAGTGTGGCACTGGTAAAAGCATAGATAAACAGATCGATGGAATGAAATAGAGAGCTCAGAAATAGATCCACATGAACACAGTAAGCTCACGTTTGGCAAAGCAGCAAAGACAATACAGTAGAGCAAATATAGTCTCTTTAACAAATGGTGCTACAACAATTGGACATCCACATGCAATAAATAAATAAATAAATAAATAAGATAGAAAGAAAGAAAAGAGAAAGACCTGCTATCCAAAATATACAAAGAACTTAGAAAATTCAGCAATAAGCAGACAGACAATCCAATTCAAAAATGGTCCAAAGACTTTAACAGATCCCTTACCTAATAAGATATATGGATGGCAAATAAGCATATGAAAAGATGATTCAAATCTTATTTCATCAAAGAAATGCAAATTAAAATGAGATATCACTACAAACCTGTTAGAATGGTCAAAATCCAGAGCATTACCAACATCAAATGCTGGTACAAGTGAGTAAGTGGAGCAATCTCATTCACTGATGGTAGGAATACAAAACAATACAGCCACTTTGGAAGACAATTTGGCTATTTCTTATAAAACTAAACATGCTCCATTAGATGTTATATTCAACTGATGAATCACTAAACTCTACCTCTGAAACTAATAATACACTATATGTCAATTAATTGAATTTAAATTTAAGAAACTTTTAAATTAAAAAAAAAAAGTGAGGAAAGAGAGAAAACAAAACAACTAAGCATGCTCTTACCAACTGACTCAGCAATCATGACATCCAATCCAGCAATTATGTTCCTTTATATTTACCCAGAAGGGGTGAAAACTTATGTTCACACTAAAATCTTCACATGGATGTTTATAGCAGTTTTATTCATAATTGTCACAGTTTGTAAGCAACCAAGATGCCCTTCAGTAGGTAAAGGGATAAATTAATTTTGGTACATCCAGACAATGGAATATAATTTTGAAAGGAAATGAGCCATCAATTCATGAAAACACATGGAGACACCTTCGATGCATATTACTAAGTGAAAGAACCCAGTCTGAAAAGGCTACATACTGTATGACATTTTGGAAAAGGCAAAACTATGGCGACAGTAAAAAGATCATTGGTTACCAGAGGCAAGAGGTAGCAGGGGATGGACAATTAGGTAGAGCACAGAGGACTTTTAGGGCAGTGAAAATACTCTGTATGATATTATCATGATGACAGGTGCCACCATATATTTGTCCAAATCCTCAGAATGTACAATACCAAGAGTATTACAAACATAAAGTAAACTATGGACTTTGGGTGATTTTGATGTGTCCATGTAGGTTCATTCTTAGTAACAAATATATCATTCTGGTGAGTGGTGGGAAAGGATATGCACATATAGGGATGGGAGGTGATGGGAAATTCCTGCACCTTCTTCTCAATTTTGTTGTAAACCTAAATCTGCTCTAAAAATTTAAGTCTTTAAGAAAAAAAAACCTTGGTTTTAACTTTTTAAAAGACACACATTGTATATGAACAAGTGAAATACTTTGTCAGAAAAAAGAACAAGTCCAAATTCAAAGCCCCAAAATATTCTGAGTGAATGTTGTGATGAATTCTTGTTTGTTATCCATATTAATTTCATTCAGTTGGTAAATATCCTCTCCTAAATAGTGTCATTACTATTTCTAACCTAACTGTATCTACCTGTGTTGCTAAATTATAACATTATTAGACTTGAACTCTCTGATCCATTTGATTTCCCAAAGAAGTTAACCAACACCCTAAGGTTATTCTACTTCCATAGTCTGCCATTTCAGTGATGCTGACACCTGTACATTATTTATTCCCTGTCTGAAAATGAGCAAGGATTAAGTCATCTAAGGTAACTTATTATGCGCATGCTTTCAAATGCTATGAAAACAAAAGTCATTAAAAGAACTCAAAACAGAGAACTGGAAGCTGTTGGCCACTGCTATGGAAATGGAAGACTAAAATGAAAATTATCCATGGTAGTCAAAGACAGAATCATACTCGGTACAATTAATGTGTAAGAGAACCAAAACTTATGTATTTATTGGTTACTGTAATTCAATTATTTCACTAAGATTTGGTATGCATATGAAACACCTTTTCACTTCTATATTTTTCCCAAAATTAATCTAAATAGAATAAATTTTTCGACTGTTAAGAACTTGGTAAGGTCACTTTTCTGTATTATATTTTCTGAATATATTATATTTTCTGTATTATATTAAAGTAACTGGACTTCTCTCATCCCCAAACAATATCACTGTGCAACCACGAACAAACAAATGGCTCCCAAATCTAATGTACATAACCAAGGCTTCCCCTACACTTATCTATTGTCTACAGGCAATTTGCATAATTTTCCGAAAATGAATATTTTACACATCAAATGCAATGCTTATGCTAGTACCTCTCTCTTACACTAGTATGCTTTGCTAATTTCCAGTTATATCCTGCCATATATATCATGTTCCTTCCAGTGTTCTAGGTTCACATAACCCATGATTTAATAGAAATGTCTTATTTAACCTAATTCCATATGGTAATTATAGAGCCATACACTAAAAAATTTATCTTTTTCAGAGCAATCAACTTGTTTTCCCCAAAGAAAATATTTTTCCTCCCATTTTTCATTAATACTTGCTTTCTCATTCAGACTTCATGGTTGCACCATCAAAATTATGTGGTCAAGTTTTCCACATTAGGAGGAATTGTAGCAGCAAATAGATCTAGAGGCCATGGATTTTTAATTTTGGAAAACCATAGCCTTTCCAGCAGGAAAATAGCTTTATACACCTCTAAGATTATGCCATTACATTTGACAAGTTCTGTGTTTATTTACTTTTGTTTATTTTCATTAAAAGATAAGGTTTATTTTTGTCCAACTATAAAAGTAATACATGCTTCTTGTGAAAAAGTTTGAAAATTTTAAAAAGTTGAAAGAATTTTAAAAAATAAAAACAGAATCCCACCACAGGGACAATGATAATCCATTGATATATTTCCTTAAAGTGATTATCTTAGGCTAAATATTTAGCAGATTTGTGGTAAAAAAAAATAAATGCATGCATGTTATTATATCCTTTAGTATTAATAATACATTTTCTTCTGTTTTTTAGGATGCAGGTGCAGGGAAGGAAGGAAGGGATATACACGGATTTTCCTCCCCAGATAACAAATTGTGACTCACAGTGCAGGTTGCCTTTATGGAATCTGTCCTCCCCATCTGTGTAACTGTTAAGCTCTGATTTTTGTTCAGGTTATTATTTAAAAATACTAGACTTTCCCCGACTCCTTTGCAACTAACTACCACTGGCCATGTAACATAATTCTGGTCAGTGACAAGTAAGTGAAAGTCAGAGGACAGAGCTTCTGGGGAAAACTGTTAAAAGGACAGGCTCAGCTAGCACATACCTGCTTTCTTATTTTTTCTTCCAGGAATGTGGATATGCTGCTGAAGGTAGGGTAGTCATTCTACACGAGGACTAAAGCCACCTGCTAAGCATGGCTCTAGCAGAATGATAAAAGAAAGCCCCAGCGGCATCCTGCAACTTCTATAGCAGCCCTGGCTCCCATCTCTAGAATCTTTACTGTGTGTGCAGGGTTGCGGCAGGGCAAGGGCAGGAGTCATGGGTGGGGGTGGACAGACTATTTAATCAAGCCACTATAAATTGGGCTGCTGTTATAAGCCGCTGTTAGTTAATTCATTAAAGATGATGTTCAATCCAGTGACTGAATAACTCTCCCCTTTATCCACATTAAATAGTGACATGCTATAGAATCTAATTCTGGTTTATCTGTTCTCTCTTCCTCATCTGTCCAATTCTGAAGTGGTACAACACAATTTCATTATTAGAGTTTTACCTAATTTGAATATATGGCATCTCTGGTCCGCTCTCATTTCTCCAGTCTGTTTCAGACATTTCTTTGCTCATCTTGGTTGTTTTTCCTTTCAGATAAACTCTGGACTCCTATTTGTTTTTTTTTAAGTCTTTAAGATTTGGCTTGAAACTTCACTGAACCTCTAAAAATGGGAAGAGCTGACCTCTTCAAGATATTCACACTTCTCATTCAGAACCAGATTAACAGCTCTCCATTTACCTTCAAAGTCTTTTATTTCTCACCAAAGAAGGCACTACCTGTATTGTCTTCACAAAGACCCTGAACGTTTTACCTCTTTTTGCTATTGTAAAAGGGATCTATTTTTACCATTATTTCTTCTAACTGGGTTATTCCTAGGGTTTCCTTCTTGGATTGAGTCACACATGTACTAAAAGATAATAGGTGGCTAGCCAGCCTAAGTAGCATTAGTCTGATCTCTGGCTTACAATAACTTACACTTTGTATCTTATAGTCTTCAGCTGTCTTAGAACTCAATATGAAAACACAAGGTCAAGTACAGTTAGCTAAACAGTACATAGGCTAACTGGCATGGAAGTTTCAGAGCAGCGAGAGTAATGCACTACCTGCTACACTTCTCACCTGGTGCAGATGAGCCCTCTAGCTGTCTATAGATCCTCTTCCCCTCACTCTAGATTTCACTGGAAAGGCTTTTCCCCATGCATCCTCTCTCTAGATTGGCTCACATCTACAGCACTGCCAGCTCTCAGCTCAGTTAGAACTCTGGTCTTGGCATATGCCAGTAAAATGAGAAGATCATTGAGGGTGTAGGCTATGACAGGAGATCATTGGTTGATGTGGCTCCATTCATGAGACTACTGCAGCTATAAGTCATCTTAATGTCTTTTTTGCATGTACACACATTATTGGCTGCACAGTTGAGAGCGGTTGTGTTTTGCAGAGGTTTCTTGTGGTGTTTCATGTGGATGCTGCATATTTCAAATAAATGGTAAGTTCATTGATGATAAACATACAGTATGAATTCTTTGTAATGCCCCAGAAGAGCTGAGATTCCTACAGCATAATAATTGCTTGGTATATATATGATGCTGACACTCACAAACGGTTGTACTCATTTTTTCTGTATTGTTGAGCTGTACTAGTCATATGGGTTTCCAAACACTATGTATTCTTCTAAATGAAAGAATAAAGTGACCAAGCAAGCCTAAATTATTCAATACTCTTTTAGGTAATCTTATGGTTTTGTTTTTATACTCAAAATTTAAAACAGATTGAAAAATTACATTGTATAAGACCAAACCAAATGATTCATAGAGCAATTATGAAGAGTAAGTGGACAAAAAGTCAAAGAAAAACAAATCCACATTAACACATAGTTTTAAAAGTGCATTTCAACTCTTAATCTTAGAAAAAGAAACTGTATGCATTTGTTTATATGTAACATACGAGAAAGATGGAATAGATTGAGGTGACAGTGTTTTCCCCATCGTTAATTAATCTCAAGTGACTAACAACCCTAAATATCACAGATATATTTTTACATTCCAGATGTATGGGTGAAAATGCTGCATCTGTTTCTTCCCATCCTTCTACACATCACATATGAGGCAACTGTTTGCGAAAGCTAACACCTTTTTTAGGGACTGAATTGTTATGCCCCACAAAAACTTGTATGTTGAAGCCCTAATCCTTAATGCAATGGTATTTAGATGTGGGACTTTGGGTAGGTAAGAGGTTTTGGATAAGGTCACAGGATAGGGTCTGTGCCTTTATGAAAATAGGAAGAGAGACCAGAAAGTGCACTCTCTCTCTCTCTACCATGTAAGGACAAAGCAAGAAGGCAGCTATCTATTAGTCAGGAAGGCAGGTCTCACCAGAAACCAAATATGCCAGTTCCTTGATATTAGACTTCCCAATTTCCAGAACTATAAGAAATAAGTGTCTGTTGTTTAAGCCACCCAGTCTACAGTATATTGTTCCAGTAGCTGAGCTGACAAAAACAGTCTCCTATATGAGACATTTCAGATGTTGAGAATGATCTCTTCCAACTGACCATTCAGAGTAGGGGTTATTATGCTAGTAAGACAGGCTTTGGGAAAAAGTGTCATTCTGGGCCTGTAACGGTTCTCTATTCCCTCTGTTATGGTCATTGCCAATGTTCTGTTTCTCCAAGAAACAGTGTCTGGCCAATCCATGAAGGACATAAAGTGTAAGTGACCATCACTAGTCACGGGTCACTTGCTCAGATCATCCTGTAAGACAGCAGCCCTACTTCTCAAGATGTTGCCTCCCAGCTATATCAGTAATTGACTCAGTTGAAGACTGGAGTTAGTTTTAACTCTAAGATCTGTATTTATAGGCCCAGGAACCTCCAGAAGTGTTCAATGGGACCAGAAAAATAACACAAATGAAAAATATATTGCAGTAGGTAGGAATAAAAACTGAGGACCCATGCTTCAGCTAAAGGCACTAAATTCAAAAATTTTAAACATAAAATGTAGAGGCCAAATAAAGTAGATTTGCTGCCCATCCAAGGGGAGTCCTGAGCGTAAGTGGGAATATTGAGTTGTAAAAGGACAGAGTTTCCCGAGGCTAGAGAAAAGTAGGTGAGTGGAACATATTTGGCAGCTTCTGAGGTAAGGATACAAGTGGCTTGGAAGAGAAATGGAGCAGGTAGTTCATGACAACAGAGAGAGACATTTGATATAAATATTGTGGGCAATGGGAGAAAAAGTACTGGGTACATGAAGGTATTGCTTAGCAGACTGAGGGTGTAGCTGAGCTTGGAGACCATAATGTGGCAGACTTTTTCTCTAGCCTTCTCTGAACCCTCAGGTAGAAATCACCATCCTCCCATGTACCCTTAAAGAACCCAGGACATCTTACCACTTACTGTATAAGCCTGAAATGATCAACTTGTGAGTCTGTTCTATTAGACTAAGTTCCCTTGGAGGTAAAAGAGCAGGTACTCTCCAAGCCTTGCAGAGGGTTAGACACACAACAAACAGAGCTGAAGAGGACTCAAAGCTTTGGCTCACACAAGAGGTTCCAGAGGCCAGCAGAAGCTCAGAAACCATGGCTCAGAGCTCAGAGCTCAGATGGAATGCCAGGACACAATACAGATCTCCCAGGCAAGAGCACCAGGATTCCCAGCTCTGAGGTTTGATGGACGGAGGTTGATATCCTGGTCCATTCTTGGCAGACATGGAATCTTACGGAAATATCACACTACCTGTGTGAACCCCAATTTAGTCATCCATAAAACAGAGATTAGGATACCTACTTCCTCAAATGAGATACTGTATTTAAAGTCCCTAGGACAGGGACTAGCACACAATAGGTACCCATGTCCTTCTTTGGAGAGATTTTTCTGGTATCTATAAAAAGAACTTTCCCTAGGTGGATGAGGGAAGGGATGACTATAAACCGCCTTCATTAGAATCACCTGGGGTATCCGAAGGGGCACGTGCACCCGAATGTTTATAGAAGCAATGTCCACAATAGCCAAACTATAAAAAGAACCTAGATGTCCATCAACAGATGAATGGATAAAGAAGATGTGGTATATATACACAATGGAATACTATGCAGCCATCAAAAGAAATGAAATCTTGCCATTTGCGACAACGTGGATGGAACTAGAGCGTATCATGCTTAGAGAAATAAGTCAAGCGGAGAAAGACAACTATCATATGATCTCCCTGATATGAGGAAGTGGTGATGCAACTTGGGGGTTTAAGGGGGTAGGAGAAGACTAAATGAAACAAGATGGGATTGGGAGGGAGACAAACCATAAGTGACTCTTAATCTCAAAAAACAAACTGAGGGTTGCTAGGGGGAGGGAGGTTGGGAGAAGGGGGGTGGGGTTATGGACATTGGGGAGGGTATGTGCTTTGGTTAGTGCTGTGAAGTGTGTAAACCTGGCGATTCACAGGCCTGTACCCCTGGGGATAAAAATATATTATATGTTTATAAAAAATTAAAAATTAAAAATTAAAAAAAAAAGAATCAGCTGGGTTGCTTATTCATACATATCTGAACTTTCTGGAGGTGGAGCCCAGGAATCTGCACTTTTAACAACACTCCACATGATTCTCATACATAGTTATAGTCTCATACATGGTTAAATGTCAAGCCACTGGATTATGTATTCTAGTTATGTCTCTCTTTTTTATGTCTCTCTCCCATTGCAACGTAAATGGTCCTAATCACTTCCCACAATGCTCTGGAGTTTCTCTGACTCCCATCCATCTCATTTCAGCCCTACATGCTATTGACTGGGTTCTCTTCCTAAAAGGCAGTTCTAACCTGCTATACTCTTGAATAAAAAAATCTCTGAGGGCTACACCTTCCTACCAAATCCACGCATTCCTGCCTTTCCAGTCTTGATGGTCTCACCTACTCCCTTACTGGAGTCCAGTCAAACAGGTCTATTACCTATGACAGAACAAGCTTTATGCTTTTCCCCACCTTTGCGTCCACCTGAATGCCACTTCCACTGCTCCAAGTCCTACCCCTTCCCTCAAGGACTATATCATGTACCACCTTCTCTGTGAATCTCTTTCTGATCACTTGACCTAATGAGATTTATTTCTCCTTTAAGCCCAAGTCATTCTTTGTGCCTCTCTTATGATGGTTTTCATATTCCACTTTATGCTATTTTGTACGAGGTGTACCTACTCTGCTGTGAGCGCCAAGAAAGAAGAGACTATGTCTCCGTGCCTAGCACTAAGTGTGGAATCAAGCTGGATCTCAATAAATGTTGAAAAAATGAATGATTCTACATGACCAGACTATAAGCCATAAGAACAGACACTGTGCATTAATCTTTTCTGTAACTCATGCAACATTCAACAGTGTTTCATATCCGGTAGGTATTAGAATTGTGATGAATTAAACTTAATATTCATCAACTTTTTTTTCTTTGATGACAAATTATTTTACAATACAGCCAAGATTTCAATACTGTATGCTGTGGCTTATGGACTTTTTTCTAACAGTAATAACCATGACTGTCTTTGAAACCTTAAATCTATTATGTATCCTTATTTAGGAATACTAAAATTACACTAAAGTAAGGTGACTATTTTCCTTATGGTTAAGACCAGTAGTTATACTATTTTACTTCATAAGACATACTTAGATTCTAACTATATTTCCTTTATAGCATATGACATAAGGACTTTCAAAAATAGATGTTTTATTTTCATTTAAATTACTAAATACAGAACACATTAAATACACATATGTCTCTACATAAATATATAGACACTTTTTAAAATTAAACTTTGTATTTTGTGATCCTTGTAGATTTGCATGCATCTGTAAGAAATAATGCAACCATTACCCAATTTTTCCCAATGTTAACATCTTGTAAAATTATATTAAAATATCACAACCAGGACATTGGCATTGATACAATCCACTGATCTTATTCAGATGTCCCAGTTTCACCAGTACTTGTCTGTGTGTGTGTGTGTGTGTGTGTGTGTGTGTGTGTGTAGTTCTATGGAATTTAATCACATGAGTAGTTTTGTGTATCCACAGCCATAGTTTAGATACAGAATAGTCTGTTACCACAAGCATCTCTCACTGGCCTTGTATAACCATTCCCACCTCCCTCTCTAACTTCTGTTAACCATTCAGCTGCTATCTACTTCTATAATTTTGCCATTTAAAAAATACTCCATAAATAAAATCACACAGCATATGACTTTTTGGGATTGGCTTTTTCACTCAGCACAGTTCCCTGGAGAGTCCCCCACACTGTTAAATGGATCAAGAGTTCATTCCTTTTTGCTGTTGTTATTTTATTAACGAAAGGTCCATGGCTTCCATTAGGGCTCTCTTGGTGGTGTACATTCTGTGAGTTTGGACAAATGCATATCATGCAACCGCCATCATACTACCGTATACGCTAGCTTGTCTGCCCCAAAGCCCCCTGTGCTTCACTTACTCATCCCTCTACCTGCCCTCTCCTCAGCTACTAGCAACCAGTGATTTTTTACTGTATCTATATTTTTGCCTTTTTCACAATGTCTTATAGTTGGCATCATGCAGCAGGTAGACTTTTGATGTCTTTTTGTGGCTTGATAGATCACTGCTTTTTATTGCCAAATAATATTCCACTGCATGAATATCCCACAGTGGGACATGTTGGTTGCTTCCAGTTCTTGGCAATTATGAATAAGGCTGCTATATCCACTCATGAGCAGCTTTCTGTGCTGATATAAGTTTTCATTTCATTTGGTTAAATACCCAGGATCATAACTGCTGGGTCATATTCTAAGAACTATTTTATTTTTTAAGAAACTGGAAATTGACTTCCAAGGTACCTGTACTATACTGCATGAGTGAGAGTTCTAGTAGCTCTACATTCTTTCCAGCATTTGGTATTGCTAGTGTTTTTTTTTTTAGATTTTTGCCATTCTAGTAGGTGCATAATAGTTTTAATTAGTGATTCCCAAAGACAGATGATGTTGAGCATCTCTTCACATGCTTATCTGTATGTCTTCTTTGGTGAGGTGTCTGTTCAGATCTTTTTCTCATTTCTTCATTGGATTGTTAGTTTTCTTATTGTTAAGTTTGAAGAGTTCTTTGTACATTTTATATAAAAGTCCTTTATCAGACATGTGTCTGGTAATATTTTCTCTGTCTCTGGCTTATCTTTTCTTAACAGTGTCTTTCAGAGAACAGACATTTTTAATTTTAATGAAACACAAGTCATCTATTTTATTTTTCTTTCACAGATCATGCTTTTGGTGTTGTATCTAAAAACTCCTTGCTAAATGACTAGAGCAGTATTTTCAAAAAGCAATTGACTTTATTTTGGCACCCTGACATCATATATACAAAGTCTGCAGGCAGTCTATAGGTAAATGCTTCAGTAACAGCAGGGAGTTGGAGCTCAAATTAGGATGTAAAAGAACAAGAAGGAGAAAAGCAGAGTGCTCATGAGAAGAGCATCCAGCAGGTGATCTGGGGGAAGTGGTGTTCCTGCTCAGGGGTAAGAAACGTGCTACTGATGGCTATTATTACGCAACATCAAAGTGATCTTGGATTTGATTGCACATGGCTATGCCAAGTACAAGAATGTGGAAATGATCAAATGTGTATATTATCATTGTCCCTCAAATGGATGGCTGCAGGAGAGAACCAAAGTCAACAGACATTTTACCTACTATTTTTTGGGGATTGTATTCAGAGTGTTTGGGACATTCCAGCTTGTGACAATGAAAGCAGTCAACTAGAAGGATAGTATTGCAGAGTTAGAGCTCGTCCCAGTTCAAGAGTGTGTGAAACCAGAATAACTGAACATACTCTTTTTTTTTTTTTTTTAAAGATTTTATTTATTTATTTGACTGTCAGAAATCACAAGCAGACGAAGGTGCAGGCAGAGAGAGAGAGAGAGAAGCAGGCTCCCCGCTGAGCAGAGAGCCCGATGCGGGCCTCGATCCCAGGACCCTGAGACCATGACCTGAGCCGAAGGCAGCGGCTTAACCCACTGAGCCACCCAGGCGCCCCTGAACATACTCTTAATGCAACCCAGGTATAGTAAAAGTCACCTTCCATTATGAAGAATTACTTGATAATCTTAGTAAAACACAAACCTAAAATCCCCAGAAAGTCAGCAGACTCAATACCAGCCAAATCTTATAATCCCCACACCATAAGACCGCAATTCTCAAGTTGTTTTGGAATTTTATAGTACTGAATATATTTGAAGTAAATAGGCTATCCTCCTGGGATATGGGAATCTTCTTTCATAATGAGAATCTTCTCATTTTTATTTTAATGAGGACTGTTGTCATGTAATTATATCCCAAAACATAAGATAAGAACATCTTTCTGTCCACTTTTGTATGCTTGTGGGAGAGGGTGATAGTTCACTGAAAATATCTGTTTTGTAACTGAGGTCACTTCTGACTTGAATCGGTAAACTCATTCTCCAAAAGGAGGACAAGGCTACCAAGGAAGGAGCAGTAGTTTAAGATAGAAAGCTAGTGACATCTACAGAGACAATCTGATCTACATTGAGAACCATTACTGTCAGGCACGTCAGGAAACACAGACACATACAGTGAATTAAAGCATTGTCCTTGCTCTCAAGAGGCTGAAGGCTCTTTCTAGGAGAAAATATAAAATATCTACACTACTTCTTAATCTTTTTGTGAGAGGATAAAGAGTAACCAAATAAGTCCTATCCTGTGAGGTTACCAATCTTTGAACTCTAGATATTGGAAATTGGAAAGTTGTTAAATATTATATAACTCAATGGCCACATTTTATCGATAAACCTAGAAAAGTGAAATAAATGCATCTAAGATTGCAGGGTTGGGACTAGAACCCAAATTTCCTGACTTGTAATCAAGTATTCTTGACTCTATTACACTGCCTCTCTTAAATTCAATGACTCTTCTCACTCCTGCTTCTCATAGTCAGGCTGTGTCTCGTTATGTCTCTATTAGACTCTGATTTATAGAACTTACGCTGTTTCCCCTTTCATGCTCATCTTCAAAAAGTCTATGTCACAGCTCCAATTTTACAGATAATTTTTTAAAATATTAAGAACTGGGGTGCCTGGGCGGCTCAGTCTTTAAGTGTCTGCCTTCGGCTCAGGTCTTGGTCTCAGGGTCCTGGGATCAAGCTCCATGTCAGGCTCCCTGCTCAACAATAAGCCTGCTTTGCACTCTCCCTTCCCCCTGCTTGTATTCCCTCTCTTGCTATGTCTCTCTCTGTTAAATAAATAAATGAAATCTTTAAAAAAATAAATAAAATATTAAGAACTTATTCTGGTTGAACGCAGTAGAGAGACTACCAACTCAAGTAAGGCATGCTTCCTACCTGTGAGGAATTTATTCTAAACATCAAGTGGGGTACTCTGAGACACCAAAGTTATGTATGTATGTGAAACTCATTACCACCACCCAATCAAGGTTTCTAGCAGATCATCTTTTAAGTCAATGCTTCCTTAGTTCTCTGGGCTCTACAGTAAAATCTTGAAGCTATTTTTGCTACTTGGGCATGGAAGTGGGACTATGTGGTTTTCAATTCCTGCTGTACCATTAACAGATCAGTTTGAAACTCTGGGCAAGTCATACCTCTCTGGGTTTACTCTACTCAATCAGTAAAATGCAGGGAATGAACTTGCTATAATTCACCTTCTTTTCAAATCCAAGGTGAGCATAATCAATGTATTTTATTTCTATCTATGTATCTACCTAGCTCTCTATCTATCATCAATTTATTTATTTATTTTAAAGATTTTATTTATTTGTCAAGAGAGATGGAGAGAGAGCACAAGCAGCAGGAGCAGCAGGCAGAGGGAGAAGCAGGCTCCCTGAGCAAGGAGTCCAATGGGAAACTTGATCCTAGGACCCTGGGATCATGACCTGAGCTGAAGGCAGATGCTTAACCAACTGAGCCACCCAGGTATCCTGTCATCTATTTATTTTTTTATGCATATCTCTTACATTTCTCTCTCCTCCTTCATGTTTATCAGAGCCAAACCATTTCTGAGTTATGGCTAAGCAGGCTTCAAGCTTTTTCAGTGTAGATGTGACTTGCTAAAAGTAATTTTAAGCAAGATATAGCCTAGAGGTCCTGGTTAGACTGGAGGCTAGAAAACTAATTTAAAAGCCTATTAGAATAAAGACCAAACTCACAGCAAAAGCCTGTCTTTCAAGTCCCTCAAAAGTAGTTGCTCAAAAAAAGGCCTGTTGGCCTTTCTGATTTTACTTCACATGACTCCTCACCACATGGCCTCTCTGACCACATCTTCATGGTTTTTTTTTTTTTAATTTAAAATCAATTAGTTAGCATATAATGTATTATTAGTTTCAGAGGTAGAGTTCAGTGATTTATCTGTTGCGTGTAACACCCAGTGCTCATTACATCGCATATTCTCCTTAATGCCCATCACCCAGTTGCCCTGTCCCTCTACCCACCTCCTCTCCAGCAACCCTCAGTTTGTTTCCTAGAGTTGATTTTCTTATGGTTTGTCTCCCTCTCTGATTTCATCTTTTTTTATTTTTCCCTCCACTCCCCTATGATCCTCTTTTGTTTCTTAAATTCCACATAAGAATGAAATCACATAATTGTCTTTCTCTGACTGACTTATTTCGCTCAGCATAATACCCTCTAGTTCTACCTTCATGTTTTTAATGTTGTTGTTTCTAACCTTCCTATGAGGGACTTCTTACCTTTCCTCAAACTTAATTTCAATAGCTTCCTTAAGACTGATTTCTTCCATGGAGTCAGATTTTTCCTCTCTCTTCTTATATTATTTAATTAACACAAATATTTAGAGTACCAATAATAATCCCCTTTTCTAACTCCCTCTAATGAATATAGCTGGCATAACAGAGATGCTATGTAAAGACTCTCGTCAACATTAAAAGGAAGAATACATATAAAGGTGATGTAAAGAGTGTAACTTATTTTCTTTAGTATTTTCTCTTATTTCCTTTGCCAATTAAAGCAAACAACTAATTGTTGGTCTCTGTAGTAAAGGATTAATATATGTTTTTAAGTTGTTTTAGAATATTTAATAAGAAAATGAAAGTACATTTTATTTATTTATTTATTTATTTAGAAAGTACATTTTCTTGGTTACCAGCTTCTGATATATGAAGATGTCTGGACAAAAGGATATGAAGTATTACCATTAATACCTAAGTTAGACAGCTATTCAAACAAACAGCGAATAATGTTACACAAACGTTGGCAGAGTAACTGACTCAGTTAGTAGGTAAGCTCTTAAGACTATTTATATTTCAGTCATGATGTAATCAGTGCCAATCTGACCAAATGATTGTCAATGTCAGTCTTAATAACAGTAGAGAAGCAATGAGGAAAACAAAGTTTTTATTTTCTCTCTTTCAGATTCTCTTATTGCTGCCTGAGCCCTAATTTGAATCCCCTCTTCAGAGCCCACAATTAGATGAGTAAAGGGTTTGATCTGACAAGAGTAAAGCAATACTGGCATATGCCACCAGTCCTCTCAGCACCCACTCTGAGAACATTCAGCGTACTCTCTTGTACCGCCTCCAAAGGAGATTTTCCCAAGAAATGGGTTTCAAGCAATTTTAGTTCCCATCAATACTGTTTGTCATAACTGAAAAAATATCCATTATATTACAAAAAGATTCTGTTATCCAGTATTTGTTAATTATGATTGAGACCAGAAACATACAAAGTTTCAAAGGAAACAATTGAAGAGAACATCTGAAAGTGATTTCCCCCCCTTCTTTGTTGTTCTGCTACTCACGGCAAATCTTCCAAACTGGAGGCTTCGTGTCTTGGATCCAATAGATCATAACCACATTCATTGTAGATTTCCAAATAGGAAATGTGCGTTGTATGTATTGTGCTGCTGTCCTGATTGGAAAAGGGGAAGACACTGTTTAATGACTATAAATAGCGACTCAGCTGGGAGGAGGATGAACACATTTATCACTCCAGTTCCTCACAGCTTTCTCTCCTTTACTCTCTTCACTTTGTATGGTTTCCATTTTCAGTTCGTGACACTTTCAAGTTGCCAGTTACCATATGCATGAAGCATTTTTTTTAAATGGCCAACACCCATGATTACAAGCAACTTTAGTATGTTGTTTTTTTATTGGTTCCACGTTATACATGAAGAGTCAATATATACTTAAAATGAGCCAACTTGGTTGCAGAACTGTATAACACATCATTTTTTACTTTCCAGACCCCCCAAAAAAGGTTACTATGAAAAAATAAACTTACATCCTGTGAATAGCCTATTCATAAAAGAAAACAGAATCATGACTTCAGTTTAAAAACCTCAGTAGCATAAGAGTTTCCATCTTTAATCATAATTACTTTTTTAAAAAAATTTTCCAATATTCAAAATTTCTGATGAGACAAAGAGATAACAGACAATAGAAGAGAATGGAAAATGAATCCCAGGGGACAGAAATACTTTAGATCAATCAGGTAACAGTGAGAGTGGACATTCACAGTTCAATGCCTATATCTTACTGTTGGGTTAATTTTTCTGGCTACGTGGCAGGTCAGGGATACTGAGCTATTGGTTTGAGGATATTTTCTGTGGGTCATTGCTGGGGAAGTGCAATGACACAGGCATCAGTGTCATTAGATAAAAACTTCTGTCTCAGTTCTGCCAGCAGACAAAAAGTACCTGTTCTCTCTGAGATGGAATAAAATGGAATTTTTTCAGGTCTCAAGAAAATTCCTGGCTCAGTTTTCAAGACCAAGTATCACTTTCTAGCACTTTTTCTTGCTTTCCCCCAAATAAAAATTCTTCCATTTTGGCAAATAGAGCCCTACTTCTCATAAGAGGACAAGATATTTGTGTCTTATGGCAAGAAGGTCAGCAGATTGCTAGAGAATTTGCTCAGGATGACTTTCCCATTGATTCTCACCCATATCCAAGGCAATCCATTTGACAGATACTATTCAAAGGGAGAGAGGACCAAGTCACAGAAATGGGGGAAGAGCAGGGGCCTACAAATCCAGAGCTGGAATCCTAGGCCTACTTGCTATGAGTCCCTGTGATGTCAGGCTTCAGTTTCTATAACCATTAGTGAGGCAACTGAATAACGAATCCCCATGTGTTCTTCGGATTAAAATTAGTATGATTCTTTGGTCCTAACATGGCTCAAACTACCCAAAGAAAAACACCAAGATTTCATAAAAACAAAACAACAACTGAAAAATTAAGACAAGTCTTAAGCAGCACATGACTATGAAATACTCAAGCTACTGCTGAAATTCCATGTTCTGGTGGTTTGGGAAGGTGACAGAATGGACTGAGTCTACACTAAGCAAATTTCTCCCAAGAAAATGCTGGAAATCTTCCTGATGTGGGCGACTCTGGCTGCTTATCCTAACACATGGCCTGTCGATCAGATTAGTGTAGTAAAGGCACATTTCAACATCATTCTGTGGGTTATACTTGGCTTAGCACAGGTATCAGAGACCATAAATACTAGGCAGATTCTGCATGGCCTTTAGTCTAATAGTTTTCCCCAAAATGTCCCATGAAGGAATTTGTGGAAAAAGTGTTCCATGATCAATATATATGCTGTCCCTCTCTAGAAGATTCTCAGAGCATGTTAAAGGCCACGGGGATCATTTACCAACTTCCTGAGATCCTGTTCAAAAGCAATATATTTCTAAAACCTATCTGACCATATCTAAAATATCCCATCTATAATAGTTTGAGATTTTAGCAGACAGTTCAGCGCTCATCTTAGCATCAGAAAAAGCTGGGTCTGAACACCAAATCTGGCATTTATAACTGAGTGATCGTGCATTATTTGCAGCTGTTTAATTGTGGAATTGGGGAGAATAACCCTCATCTTGCATAACTGTTGTGACAGGGAAATGGGGTTCTGAACTTAAAATCCCACCAAGAACATGTGGCCCTGTAATAATCCCCAATAAATCTTTGCTACTGCTATTATTATTGCTATTGTTATTGTTTCTATTATTTCTAAAGGGCTCCAAATGGAGAATTCAGCACATGACTATAAAAGAGAAGGCAAAGAAAGGAAAAACAACAGCCAACTTGTCTGTTCATCTGCAGTGAAGAAATTCTCTTTCTTCCAGAAAGTAGAAGAAATCATCGTAAGTCAGGAAAATGGCAGGTCCACTCCCCTGAGATGATGGGGATAATGCCTTTGGCTCCTCCAGCTTCTGCATTTTCTGGACTTTTATTGGAATATACACTTAAAAGTCACTGAGCAATGTGGCAAGCTACCTTTCCTTATTACTACTTTTTTAGTGTTTGGGATTGCCAGACTATAATGTAACACACATGTTTCCTGCAGACAGCCTTTTCTCCTGCCCCAAAACAAGTCTGAACCTCACAATACTCAAAAATAATGAGCAGTGATTTCTAAAATAAATGGAATCAATTGTCTTCTGTTAAAATCACTGTAAATGTGCTCCCATCACACTCACAGCATTTTAGGAGCCAGTATACAATTGCTCTTAGTTTATCTTGAAATAAATACTTTGCATAAGTCAAATATTTCCTTTAAGAATTCTAGAGAGCTCCATGTGGCCCTCTGAAGCAATTGACTGGGGGCATCTGAGTACCTGTCTGCATTTTTCAGCTACACAATGTGGACAAACTTAATGATGAAACTCAAGTTGCCTCTGACTAATTTTGCAGCAGTTTGGTTTGATTATAATGAATGTGTTGTGCCCCATCAGGGAAATCCATCCTTTTACAAAGAGCTGTCCTGGATATAAATTTGTCCAAGGAGCTCTCTCTAGTCCAGGAACTGATTTAGAATCATTCAAAATGAAATGAGGTTTACAATAATGTCAGTGACCAAACAGATATATAACAATGGACCCAAGAGATGGTAGGTACTTGGGAGACATTTTGACTTTTACAGGATTTGGTATCCATAGAGAAAATTTTAGAAGGGACAAATGTTTCTGTTAGGTAAGGATTTGTTTATTCTGTTTAACTTAATCAGGGAAATTGGTTTCATTTGTTCTAGTTTCAAAGGATTCTTTGAAATTAATCAGGATTGTTTGGCCACAAGTGTGTGTGTGTGTGTGTGTGTGTGTGTGTGTGAATATACATATTAACAGCAATTGTAAATGAGCTCATCTGTTGAGCATATACTATGTGCGAGGAACTGGACAATATCTTTAGATACAGTATGTTCAGCCCTCACAGCGAGTTCACAACCCTGAGACCTTAAGTCTCAACTGCCACCAGGCTACATGCTATAAGTGGTACACTTTCTCAGAACCAGATTGGCCTACACCAACTTCAATGATCTTTCCAAGACAACATTGGACCACAGCAGCAAAAACTATTAGAAATTATATTCCCAGGCTGTGAAATCTGGGAACAAAACAAAACAGCTAATGTCAGAAATAAATGAGTAAATGAAAAGACAGGATCTGAATCCAACTTATACACTGTACTCAACCCTTTCTCTTCTACGTTTTCTGGCATGCAGAGTTGGCATGTTTGAGCAAGTGAGAGATGAGTTGAACTAATGGGTAATTGCTACTTTATGGATGGAAATTAGAATTATGCAGATCTCAGCAATTTCTTCTCATCTTTGCAACTCAAAAGGCAAAAAGCATACAGTCAAGAAATTTTGGAAAAACTGTTACACTGACCTAGTTAGAATATTTGTTATACAGAATTCATAAAAACCAAGTAAGTGTAGGAATTATTAGTAGGGCCAATGGAGATCTTCTAGTACGATGCACTCCCCAGTTTCACAGAGGGGGAAAATTAAAACCTACTGAAGTTATGGGACTCACTATTGTTTAAATACAACCAACAAAATGAAGCCAGTCTGAGACAGAGAGGCAGTGTATGTAGTGGTAAAAAGCACAGAGTATGGCATCACACAGACCTGGGATGGACCTCTAAGTCAGTTATGAAGACTCAGAGAAAGATATTTAGACTCATTTTTCCCAACTATGAAATTGGGATAAGGATACCTACTTTGCTAGTTGTATTATCTGTTATATTAATATATAATAATGTGTATATGTTATATTAAAAGTATTATATGTAATAAAGCAATAGGCACTTAGAGACACACAATAAATGATGCATATAATGCAGAGAACATCTCTTCATAACAGTATTAATTGCAATAGGAGTTTTACTCTGGTAAAAGTCTTTTGGGCTTCTATTACAATTGTGAAAAAGGTACAATCACATCATCTTATTCAGTGTTTTAGTAGCCGAAATAAAGATGTCTTAGCAAAAGGACATCCAGTTTCTTAATGAGAAATATAAGATGTTAGTTGGTAAAATGTGTTATCTGTTCTTTTAACCTCCATGGATGTATCAGAAGGAACTCCCTTTGAACCTTTGCTGAAACAGCATCCCTTTAATGAAAAGCACCTTAATTTCTACTTCTTCAGCAAAATCCCAAACTTCCCTTAAATATAAAGGCCAGAGTTATTACACAATAATACTTCCTCATTTATATATAATAAAATGTCACAATAAATTTTTTACCCACCATAAATTTCTGCTGAATATATCAAATAGAAAATGAACTTAAAGTTCCATACCTTTTGTAATTGCTCAAAAATGTATGACAATGTCCTTGGGATAATGCCTCGGTCACTATAGCGTTCTGCCCCACCCGTGATGGTGAATGTCTTCCCACTGCCTGTTTGCCCATAGGCAAAGATGGTACCATTGTAACCTGCCAAGACACTACATAAAGAAATGGCACACTTTAATATCAAAATGACTAACTGCACAAGTATTAAGTGGCTTGTATTCTAATAGCAGCCTTATTCAATACTAGTGAAAAGACATTTATAAAGTATCTCTATATGTGAGTATCTACCTAAAATAATTCAGATTTTTTTAAATCCAGGAAAATCAGCACAACCAATCCTTTTCTCTGTATAACTCAAATGGAGTCTGTTCATCTTAAGTATTTTTTAACCTAATTTTTCTTTAGAAAACTTTTATATTTACATAAAAGTTATAAAGATAGTGCAGAACTAACACATGCCCTACACCTAGTTTCCCCTACTGTTGATAACATTATTATTGTGCACCTGTTACAACTAAAGAACCAATACTGATATATATACATTTTATAAAAATGTCCTTGGTTTTTATATATTGTCTTTTAATTTTTTTCCAGCTTTACTGAGATATAACTGACACATAAATGTAAGTTTAAGGTACACAAATGTGATGATATCATACATAAATATACTGCAAAATGAGTCCCACAGTAAGATTAGTTAATACATCCATCACTTCACATAATTATCATTTCTGTGATAATATTTAAGATCGATACTCTTAACAACTTTCAAATATATAATATATAGTCACTATGCTGTACATTCGATCCATAGAATTTATTCATCTAATAACTGGAAGTTTTTACTCTCTGAACAACATCCCCACATTTCCCCCACTCACCATCCCCTGACAACCCCCATTCTTTTCTTGATATTTATGAGTTCAGTTTTTTAGATCCTACATGTAAATGAGAATATACAGAATTTGTCTTTCTCTGTCTTATTTCACTTAGCATAA
This sequence comes from Mustela erminea, assembly GCF_009829155.1. Taxonomy (NCBI): domain Eukaryota; kingdom Metazoa; phylum Chordata; class Mammalia; order Carnivora; family Mustelidae; genus Mustela; species Mustela erminea. The sequence continues at coordinate 86,503,926 of NC_045617.1, forward strand.
TGCTTTCAAGGTCCAACTACATTATTGCAAAATGGCAGAATTTTCTTTTTTTTAATGGCTGATTAATATCCCATTGTGTGTGTGTGCACGCACACATGCATGCACGTGTGTGTGTGTGTGTGTGTGTGTGTGTGTACACCACATCTTCTTTGTTCATTCATCCATCTATAGGCATTTAGGTTTTTCCATGCCTTGGCTATTGGGAAAAATGCAATGAACATGGGGAGGCAAATGCCCCTCTAAGATTTCATTTCCTGTGAAATACAGGCAGAAGTGGCATTGTTGGATCATTATTGGCAGACCTAGTTCTAATTTTTAAAGGAAACTCCATACTGTTTTCCATAGTAGCTGCACCAGATTGCATCTCCACCAATAGTGCACAAGGATTCCCTTTTCTCTACATCCTTGACAGCATTTGCTGTCCTTGACAGTGTGATAATAGCCATCCTAACAGGTATGAGGACATGTCTTATGTTTTTGGTTTGCATTTCCCAGATGATTAGAAATACTGAACACCTTTTATGCATCTGTTAGCCATCTGTACTTTTTCTTTGGAGAAATTTCTATTCAAGTCCTCTGCCCATTTCTTAACTGGATTTATGCTTAACATGTAATCTATCCAAGAGAATGTTTCATGTGTGCTTGAATAGAATCTGTATTCTGCTGCTGCTGGGTGAAATGTTCCATATATATATGTCTGGTAGGTTCATTTGGCTTAAGGTATAGTTCCTATCCAGTGTTTCCTTCTTGATTTTTTTCTTTCTTTCCTTCTTTCCTTCTCCCTCACTCCCTCCCTTCCTCTCTTCCTTCCTTCCTTCCTCTCTTTCTTTCTTTCTTTCAAGATTTATCTATTTATTCTTTGAGAGAGAAAGAAAGAAAGAAGGGAGAGTGGGGGGCAGAGGGAGAAGGAGAGAGAGGATCTCAGGAAGATTCCTTGCAGAGCACAGAGCTCAATGTAGAAGTTGATCCCATGACCCTGAAATCATGACCTGAGCCAAAATCAAGAGTCGGATGCTTAACAAAGTAGGCCACCCAGGCACCTCTCCTTACTGGTTTTCTATCTGGATGATCTATCCATCATTGAAAGTGGGGTGTCATCAGAGACCAGTAGAACAGAGTAGAGAGCCCAGATATGGACCCTCAACTCTATGGTCAAATAATATTTGACAAAGCAGGAAAAAATAGACAGTGGAAAAAAGACAGTCTCTTCAATATATGGTGCTGGGAAAATTGGACAGCTATATGTAGAAGAATGAAACTCGACAATTCTCTTACACCATACACAAAGATAAACTCAAAATAAAAGACCTCAATGTGAGACAGGAATCCATCAGAATCCTAGAGGAGAATATAGGCAGTAATCTCTTTGATATCAGCCACAGAAACTTCTTTCAAGATATGTCGCCAAAGGCAAAGGAAACAAAAGCAAAAATAAACTTTTGGGACTTCATCGAGATCAAAAGCTTCTGCTCAGCAAAGAAACAGTCAACAAAACAAAGAGGCAACCCACAGAATGGGAGAAGATATTTGCAAATGACAGTACAGACAAAAGGTTGATATCCAGGATCTATAAAGAACTCCTCAAACTCAGTCCACACAAAACAGATAATCATATCAAAAAATGGGCAGAAGATATGAACAGACACTTCTCCAGTGAAGACATACAAATGGCTATCAGACACATGAAAAAATGTTCATCATCACTAGCCATCAGGGAGATTCAAACTAAAACCACATTGAGATACCACTTTACACCAGTTAGAATGGCCAAAATTAGCAAGACAGGAAACAACGTGTGTTGGAGAGGATGTGGAGAAAGGGGAACCCTCTTACACTGTTGGTGGAAATGCAAGTTGGTGCAGCCACTCTGGAGAACAGTGTGGAGATTCCTCAAGGAATTAAAAATAGAACTTCCCTATGACCCTGCCATTGCACTACTGGGTATTTACCCCAAAGATACAGATGTCATGAAAAGAAGGGCCATCTGTACCCCAATGTTTATAGCAGCAATGGCCACAGTCGCCAAACTGTGGAAAGAACCAAGATGCCCTTCAATGGATGAATGGATAAGGAAGATGTGGTCCATATACACTATGGAGTATTATGCCTCCATCAGAAAGGACGAATACCCAACTTTTGTAGTAACACGGATGGGACTGGAAGAGATTATGCTGAGTGATATAAGTCAAGCAGAGAGAGTCAATTATCATATGGTTCCACTTATTTGTGGAGCATAACAAATAGCATGGAGGACATGGGGAGATAGAGAGGAGAAGGGAGTTGGGGGAAATTGGAGGGGAGGTGAACCATGAGAGACTATGGACTCTGAAAAACAACCTGAGGGATTTGAAGGGGCGAAGGGTGGGAGGTTGGGGGAGCCAGGTGGTGGGTATTATGGAGGGCACGTATTGCATGGAGCAGTGGGTGTGGTTCAAAAAACAATGAATACTGTTACGCTGAAAAGAAATAAAAAAAAAAAAAGAAAGTGGGGTGTCAGATTCCACTACTATTATTGTATTGTTGTCTATTTCTCCCTTCAGATCTGTTAGGCTTTGCTCAATATGTTTAAGCATTCTGATGTAGGAGGCATATATATTGTTATATCCTTATGATGAAATGACTGTTTTATCACTATAAAATGGCCTTATTTGTCTCATAGCCTTTTATAAAGAGTCTAATTATTCATCCAAGAGAGAGACAGGGAACACCAGTGGGGAGGGGGGAGAGCAAAGGGAGAGGGACAAGCAGACTCCATGCTGAAAGCAGAGCCTGACAAGTGGTTCGATCTCAGGACCCCAAGATCACGACCTGAGCAGAAATCATGAGTTGGACACTTAACCGACTGAGCCACCCAGGCACCCCAGCCTCATCACAGTTTTGGCTTAAAGTCTATTTCATCTGACAGAAGTATACTACTTTTGCTTTCTTTTGGTTTCCATTTGCATGGAGTATCTTTTTCCATCCCTTCACCTTAGTATAAGTACGTCCTTAAAGCTGAAGTGAGTCTTTTATAGGTAGCATATAGTTGGGTCTTGTTTTTAGTTCATTAGTCACCCTATGCCTTTGGATTAGAGAATTTAATCCATCCATTTACATTAAAAGTAAATAAGGCTTACTAATACCAACTTATTCACTGTTTTCTAGTTTTGTATTTCCTTTGTTCCCTTCTTCCTCTTTTACTGTCTTTCTTTGTGAAGTGATTTTCCCTGTGGTATGCTTTGATTCCTTCTCCTTTATCTTATGTGTGTCTACTATTGATTTTTACCATTCATCCCATTTTTAATGTTTTTGATGTCACAATTAACTTCTTTTACAGTGTGTCTTCATTATCAAATTATTGTAGCTATAGTTGCTTTTAATACTTTTGTCCTTTAACCTTATACTAGATTAAGTAATTAACACATCACCATATTATTAGAGTATCATGAATTTGCTTATGCTTGCCTTTAGCAGCATGCTTTATATTTTCATATGTTTCCATGTTTCAGCATTTCTTATAAGGTAGGTCTAGTGGTGATGAACTCCTTCAACTTTTGGAAAATCTTTGCTTCTCCTTAATTTCTGAAAAACAACTATGTTGGGTAAAATACCCTTGGCAGTTTCTTTCTTTGAGAAATTTGAATGTATTGTCCCACTCTTTCAGGGCCTGTAAGGCTTCTGGTGAGAAATCTGCTGATAGCATTATGAGGGTTCCCTTACTGTGTGGGTATTTTTTTCTCTTGCAGCTTTTTAAATTATCTCGTTGTCTTTGATTTTAGATAGTTTTATTTTAATGGGTCTTGTAAAAGATCATTTTGGTTTGAAATTATAGGGTCACCTTTTAGCTGTATGAACATGAATGTTCAAATCTCTCCCTAGATTTGAGAATCCTAGGCCATTATTTCTTTAAATATACTTTCTCCCCCTTCCTCCCTCTCTTCTCCTGAGACTAATAATGTGAGATTGTTTCCTTTAATGGTATCCCATAATTCACAAAGATTTTCTTCACTCTTTCTCTTTTCTTTATGCTTCTCTGACTGGATGATATCAAATGACATGTTTTCCAGTTAACTAATTTATTCTGCTTGATTATGTCTGCTGTTGAAGCTTTCTATTGAATTTTCAATTTGACCACTGTGTTTTTTTAACTATAGGATTTGCTTGAGGTTTTTTTATGGTTTCTATTCCTTTGTTGAATTTCTCATTTTATTCTTGTATTATTTTCCTAATTTCATTTAGTTGTCTTTATTTTCTTTAATTCACTGAATTTAAGAGTGTTATCTGAATTCTTTGTCAGACAGTTATTTCCTAGATCTCCATTTCATTAGGGTCAGTCACTGGACCTTTGTTAGTTTCCTTTGGGGATCGCATGCCTGTGTGGTTGGACCTGGATACTGGGTACACAGTGACTGGCCAGTCGCTGGGAATCACTGGGATGGGCCCAGTATCTGGATCCACAGGGACCAGTCTAGTGCTGGGACAGGCCCGGAGCCTGGTTTCACAGAAGAGAGCCAAGAGGCTAGGGCCACAGGAATTAGAACCAGCCTAGAGTCTTGGGTCATGGGAGTGAGTTTATAAAATAGGGCCTTAGGGGCCAGGTTGGGTCTTCAGTGACCAATGTGGTGCTGTGCAGGCCAGGAGCCTAGATCTGTGGAGCCAGCCTTAAAGCTCAGGCTGCAGAGGCTAGCCTGGCATTAGGGAGGGCTTGACATGTGGGTCTGGTGGGAACCCACCAAGATACTGGAGTTACAGGAGCCACCCAGGGCCATGCTGGCTGAACAAACAGGGGTAGACTGGGATCCTGGATTTCCTAGGGTTTGCTGGGAGCCTGGTATGATGGGAGCTGCCTGGGGCCATGGGAGCCATCTGGCCCCAGGGTAAATCAGAAGCCTGGTTTATGGGAGCCTGCTGGTAGCCTGCCACTTCAGGATCTGCTTGGGGCTAAAGGAGCGGGCAAGTGGTAGGGTGGGCCAGGGGACTGGATTCTCAGTAGCTTGTCAAGAGTCTGGTGTCACGAAGTCAGCTGGGGCCATGGATGTCACCTAGGCCATGGGAGCTGCCTGAGGCCACTGGAGCCAGCTGATGCTGGGATGGGCCAGCACTGGTGTCTGCAGTTCAAGTCAGGTGCTCACTTCAGTCTCCTTCCACGGGGATGGTGTCTTTCTCAGTGCTAGGATGGCCAGGCTTCAGGGAGGGGTAATGGGGTAATGTCAATCTATCTTTTCTACCCTCTTCAACATGTCTTTTTTTTTTTCCTGTGCCCCATCCCAATGCTGTAATTCCTCAACTGGAATCCTTAGCTTTTGTGAAGGTATTTGCATGCATGGTAGTTATTCAAATTGATATTTCTGGAGGTACAAGTGTTAGAAATTCCTGTACTACCATTTTGCTGAAATCACTCTCTAAGTATTTTCTTCATCTTTAGTATACTTTAGTATATGTTGAAGGTAAAAGTTCTGAGGAAACCATACCTATAATTTGGCAAACTACAAACCTGACAACTGGCACTTCATGGGGCAAATACTCACAACATTAAGTTACCTCCTAGAATACCAGGTATAGAATGTAGAATGTTTACCACTACATACCTTGTAATGTAACCTCATATAATTTAACAATCAACACCAACTATAAATCCTTTAAGAATTCCCCTCCTCAGTTTTCGTGGAATGACTTTTGGTAAAACAGTAATCTAGATGTGCTCTTCAGTCATAAAGAGCAGCCTTTGATTTGATGGAAATTGTAAGAAACCTAGACTTCAAGTTATATTACAAAGCTATAGTAACCAAAGCAGTATGGTACTGGCACAAAAATAGATCCATAGATCAGTGGAACAGAATAGAAAACTCAAAAATAAACCCACACTTATATGGTCAATTAATCTACAATGTGGGGGCAAGAATATACAATGGGGGAAAAGACAGTCTCTTCAACAAATGGTGTTGAGAAGGTTGGATAGCAGCATCCAAAAGAATGAAATTAGACCACTTTCTTATTCCATACACAAAAACAAACTCAAAATGGATCAAGGACCTAAATGTGAGACCTGAAAACATAAAAATCCTAGAAAAAAACATGGGCAACAATTTCTCCAACATCGGCCATAGCAATATTTTTCTAGATATGTCTTCTGAGGCAATGGGAATAAAGGCAAAAATAAACTATTGGGACCACATCAAAATGAAAAACATCTGCACAGTGGCAGGAAACAATTAACAAAACTAAAAGAGAACCTATAGAATGAGAGAAGATATTTGAAAAATGACATACTCAATAAAGGTTTGGCATAAAAAATATCTAAAAGACTGAAACACCTCAACACCCAAAAAACAAGTAATCTAATTTAAAAATCGGCAGAAGACATTAATAGACATTTCTCCAAAGAAGACATACAGATGGCCAACAGACACATGAAAATATGCTCAACATCACTCATCATCAGGGAAATGGAAATCAAAATTACCATGAGATATCATGTCACACCTGTCAGAATGGCTAAAATCAACAATCCAAGAAACAACAGGTGTTGGTGAGGATGTGGAGAAAGGGGAACCCTCATGCACTGTTAATGGGAATGCAAACTGGTACAGCCACTGTGGAAAACAATAGGGAATTTCCTCAAAAATTCAAAAATAGAACTACCCTATTATCCAGCAATCACACCACTGGGTATTTACCAAAATACAAAAACACTAATTCAAAGGGACACATGCAGCCCTATGTTTAGTAAAGCATTATTTACAACAGTCAAATTATGGAAGCAGCCTAAGTCTCCAATAATAGACGAATGAATAAAGAAGATGTGGTATATGTATACAATGGAATATTATTCAGCTATAAAGAAGAATGACATCTTGCCACTTGCAACAGCATGAAAAAAGACAAACCAAGAAACAGACTCTTACCTATAGAGAATAACTGATGGTTACCAGAGGGCATGTAGGAGGGATGAAGAAAATAGGCGATGGGGATCAAAAAGCATACTTATGATGAAAAAATAAAATTTTTAAATTTTTAAAAAGAAAAAGAACACTAGATCTTCTCAGCCACCATCTCTCTTCTCTCTTTTCCTCTCCGCTTCACTTCTCCCCCTTCCCATTCCCTTCTCTCTCCCTCTCTCTTTTTCTCTCTCTGTCTTTCTCTTTGTCTTTACAAGTGGATCTTTCCTCTACACCGCACAGAACAGCAAACTATTATAGCATTATGATCTTTTTTCTTCAAAGTAACCCTTCATCTGTGAGATGTTTTCAACCAAACAATTATGAAGATGTCAGCTAATGGTGGCTTCACTGCAAATGGATGTTTGATAGATGGCTCCTGTGAGAATCACCCCTCACTATTCACACTGAGATTCCTGCTCTAGCACTTCTGAGATAATGCTCACAGTTCTATGTTTTGCTATGCTTTCATGCTTGTATGTTAAGTGATTTATCATCATCATGCCCCCTCAAAACACATAGGTTTTGCTTAGAGCTTCTGGTGAAGTAATCAGTTAAGTCTCAGGCACCTTATACAACTATGAAACTAAGAATAATATCTATAACAACAACTCAATGCATCATTTGCTATGTAGGTAGAAGGTGTTATTGGTGCTTATAAACTTAAAAGACAGCACATTAAGTAAACAAAAAATGGATGAGTACTGTGTGGTTCAACTTCCCATTTCTGAGAGGTTTAATAATTTTTCTCTGTGTCTTCACATGGAGTTGGAACTATAATGATTAGTTGGATGATTACAGAATCTTTCTTCTCAATGACATTTGTCACCAATGAAACATCTATGTTCCATTAGCAATTATCATTTGAATATGTGCTATCTCTTGACCATAAATGCTCTAGGTAAATGAAGTTGATAACTTAAAGAATCAAACTTTAAACATTTTAAAAATGTTTGATAGAAATTTTTCCAAAATATATTAGTCTGTCCTTGTCTTGAAAAGCAAAAAACTGTACAGATTATCATTTTTATTTTGACTTCGTGACAGCCTAAGAAAAGTGAGTATCGTGGTATGCTACATTGACATCTACTGATTATTAGGGTTTTTTTTTTTTTAAATATTTAAGTCTTTTTCACTACCAGTTGTCCTAGTATACTCTCTTCCTCTCCCCCCAACTGCTGTGGAAAACTAGATGGCAAATCTTCATAGAATTCTATTTAAAATACAAAGGATGTAGGTTCCACCAATATATAATCTATTGATATTTGTTACATTGCTACAATAAAAAATTAAATGAAAAAATGTGAATGGGCAACATTTATCTCCAATTCCTCTCTCCAGAGCATTTTCTACTTAATCTTGCACCTTCTTTCCATTGAACACTGGACAATTTCATATGCTTGTAGTCTCATCCATTCTAAGAGAAGTTACTATTAAAAACAAAGAGAAGAGGTGGAGTAAAGACTTCTGAAAATCCACTCCTCCACAAGAATAATGAGAACAGTGGCAAAATTGTCAAAATCACTTTTTTTTCAGAATCCTGGAAGTTATCCAAAAGCTCACAACAATACAAGGAGTGTTTACTCAAGTAAAATGGCTGAATCTCAGTAAGACCAGTGAGCTTTCTGACATTGTAACTTGACCATTCCCATGCCCTCTCCCCAACTCCATAATAGTCTTGAAAAATAACAGACTTGCAACCACATAACTGTGAAAAACATAAGTACAGCAACCACTGGATGGGTAGTACAGGTTTGGAAATCTCCAAAAGGTCCACAGAATTGTACTTCTCTGACCCATCTCGCAGCTCCCTGGAATAACCCTACACATAGTACTTGTCTTTGTATGACCTTAGTTTACTGAGTAAAAAAAAAGTCATATTCCCATGGTGTTTGCTGAAAACAAATCAGCAGAAAGTGTTCAACATGACAGTTGCCCTAGGTTGCAATAACAGTGAGGCAAACAAGAGGGTGATCAAAACTTTAAAGTAGGGCGCCTGGGTGGCTCAGTGCATTAAAGCCTCTGCCTTTGGCTCAGGTCATGATCCCAGGGTCCTGGGATCGAGTCCCACATCGGGCTCCCTGCTCAGCGGGGAACCTGCTTCCTCCTCTCTCTCTCTGCCTGCCTCTCTGCCTACTTGTGATCTCTGTCTGTCCAATAAATAAATAAAAATCTTAAAAAAAAACCAACTTTAAAGTAAAAATCTGTGGAATACCATGCTATATAAGGGGCTTTGAAAAGTAACGACATATTTTTGGGACTCTACAAGACCATACACATGTATGGGGCTGTGTGCATGCCCAGAAGAGACCAGAGAAGGCCCTATATCTTACCTCTGGCTGACCTTGAGGCCCTGAACAAGCGTGAAGTGAGAGCTAAGACAAAATTATAAACTTCCAAAATTATAAACTTCCAGTACTGAATGGGTACCCCAACACATGCAGAAAGTACCTTACCAAAGACTCAGAGTGATAGATTCAAGGCATTTTTAAAAATCTCTGTCCAGGCACTAACTGACCACTAAATTTACTGAACAGAGATTTCAGGGGTTGCATACAACAAAAAACACAAGTTTTATGAAATTAGGCTATAAAATTTACTAAACAAACAAGCAGCCGCAGCAACAATAACAACAACAAAACTTGGGGAGGGTTGGAATCTGATTTCCAGAGCTGTCATATCCTATTACTTAAAATGCCCAGTTTTCACCAAAAAAATATATGAGAATCACTAACATCAAAGTATTTCCTATGCACAGGAAATAAAATGTTTCATAGGAACAGCCCTTGAGGAAGCCCAGATTTTGACTTCTAGAGGAAGAGTTCAAGTTAGGTATTATAAATAAGCTCGAAGAACAAAAGTAAAGTATGTTTAAAGAATTAAAGGGAAGTATGAAAATGATGTTACACAGACAGGAGAATATGAATAAAAAGATAAAAAAAAGAATAAAAGAAATTTTGGAGTGGAAAAGTATGATAACTGAAATAAAAAATTCACTAAAACAGTAAATTTGAGTTGGTATAAGAAAGTAAATTTCAAGATAGGACAATTGAGATTATTCAGTCTACACAATAGAAATTATAAAGACTGAAGAAAAATGAACAGAGAAATCAGATCAATATTTGTGTAAAGTCCCAGATGGTGAGGGGAGAGAATGTTTAAAAAAAAAAAATAATGGTCAAAAAGTAGCCCAATTTGATGAAAAACATTAATCTACATATCCGAGAAGCTCATTAAACTCAAAGATATCCAAACTTCAGCACATCATAATCAAATCGTCTAAAGTCAAAGAAAATCCTGAAAATTGCAAAAGAGAGGTGACTAGTCACAAACAAGTATTCCTTTTTAAGATTAACAGCAGATTTCTCAGGGCGGTGGGGGGAGGAGTCAAGATGGCAGAGAAGTAGCAGGCTGAGACTACTTCAGCTAGCAGGAGATCAGCTAGCTTATCTAAAGATTGCAAATACCCACAAATCCAACAGGAGATCAAAGAGAAGAAGAACAGCAATTCTAGAAACAGAAAATCAACCACTTTCTGAAAGGTAGGACTGGCAGAGAAGTGAATCCAGAGCGACGGGAAGATAGACTGTGGGGGGAGGGGCCGGCTCCCAGCCAGTGGCGGAGTGACGGAGCACTAAATCAGGACTTTTAAAAGTCTGTTCCGCTGAGGGACATCGCTCCAGAGGCTAAACAGGGGTGAAGCCCACTCGGGGTCAGCGTAGCCCCAGGTCCCGCAGGGTCACAGAAGGATTAGGGGTGTCTGAGTGTCACAGAGCTTGCAGGTATTAGAACAGGGAAGCTGGCTACAGAGACTGAGTCAAGGAGTGAGTCTCAGCTTGGGGTTACCTTGAACCTGTCGCAGGCTGGGTGAGCTCGGAGTGCGGCTGGAGGCCAGGGAGAAGGGAGTGATTGGGCACTATTCTCTGAGGGCGAACTGAGGAGTGGGGACCCGAGCTCTTGGCTCCTCCAGGCTGGAGCCTAAGAGGCCATTTTCATTCCCGTCCTCCGGAACTCTACAGAAAGCATTCAGGGAACAAAAGGTCCCAAAAGCAAACCCGAGCGGATTACTCAGCCCGGCCCCTGGTAAGGGCGGTGAAATTCTGCCTGGGGCAGAGACACTTGAGAATCACTACAACAGGCCCCTCCTCCAGAAGATCAACAAGAAATCCAGCCAGGACCAAGTTCACCTACCAAGGAGTGCAGATTCAATACCAAGAAGAGCAGCGGAATTCCAGAGGAGGAGAAAGCAAAGCACAGAACTCATGGCTTTCTCCCCATGATTCTTTAGTCTTGCAGTTAATTTAATTTTTTTTCTCTCTTCTTCTGTTAAATTTTCTTTTAACTTTTACCCTTTTCTTTTTTAATGCTTTTTAACTAGTTTATCTAATATATATGTATACATTTTTCATTTTTATATCTTTTCTTTATTCGTTTTCTTTTTTTTAATAGTTTCTTTTTTTTCTGAACCTTTTTTTAAGATTTTTTTTTTATTTATTTGAGAGAGGGAGTGAGAGATCACAAGCAGGCAGAGCAGCAGGTGGGGAGTGGGCAGACTTCCTGCTGAGCAGAGAGCCCAATGCGGGGCTCGATCCCAGGACCATGGGATCATGACCTGAGCCGAAGGCAGAGGCTTGACCCACTGAGCCACCGAGGCACCACTCTGAACCTCTTTTTATCCCCTTTCTCCCCCCCACGATTTGGGGTCTCATCTGATTTGGTTAAAGCATATTTTCCTGGGGTCTTCGCAACCCTTTTAGTATTTTATTAGCTCCTTCATATACTCTTATCTGGACAAAATGACAAGGTGGAAAAATTAATCACAAAAAAAAAAAAAAAAAGAACAAGAGGCAGTACCGAAGGCTAGGGACCTAATCAATACAGACATTGGTAATATGTCAGATCTAGAGTTCAGAATACGATTCTCAAGGTTCTAGCCGGGCTCAAAAAAGGCATGGAAGATATTAGAGAAAACCTCTTGGGAGATATAAAAGCCCTTTCTGGAGAAATAAAAGAACTAAAATCTGACCAAGTTGAAATGAAAAAAGCTATTAATGAGGTGCAATAAAAAATGGAGGCTCTCACTGCTAGGATAAATAAGGCAGAAGAAAGAATTAGTGATATAGAAGACCAAATGACAGAGAATAAAGAAGCTGAGCAAAAGAGGGACAAACAGCTACTGGACCACGAGGGGAGAATTTGAGAGATAAGTGACACCATAAGACGAAACAACATTAGAATAATTGGGATTCCAGAAGAAGAAGAAAGAGAGAGGGGAGCAGAAGGTATATGGAGAGAATTATTGGAGAGAATTTCCCTAATATGGCAAAGGGAATAAGCATCAAAATCCAGGAGGTGCAGAGAACCCCCCTCAAAATCAACAAGAATAGGTCCACACTCCATCACCTAGTAGTAAAATTTACAAGTCTTAGTGACAGAGAGAAAATCCTGAAAGCAGCCTGGGAAAAGAAGTCTGTAATATACAATGGTAAAAATATTAGATTGGCAGCCAACTTATCCACAGAGACCTGGCAGGCCAGAAAGAGCTGGCATTTTATATTCAGAGCACTAAATAAGAAAAAACATGCAACCAAGAATACTATATCCAGCTAGGCAATCATTGAAAATAGAAGGAGAGATAAAAAGCGTCCAGGACAAACAAAAACTAAAAAAATTTGTAAACAACAAACCAGTCCTATAGGAAATATTGAAAGGGGTCCTCTAAGCAAAGAGAGAGCCTAAAAGTAGTAGACCAGAAAGGAACAGAGACAATATACAGCAACAGTCACCTTACAGGCAATACAATGGCGCTAAACCATATCTTTCAATAGTTACCCTGAAATTAAATGGGCTAAATACCCCATTAAAAGACACAGAGTATAAGAATGGATTAAAAAACAAAACCCATCAATATGCTGTCTGCAAGAAACTCATTTTAGACCCGAAGACATCTCCAGATTTAAAGTGAGGGGGTGGAAAACAATTTACCATGCTAATGGACATCAGAAGAAAGCAGGGGTGGCAATCCTTATATCAGATCAATTAGATTTTAAGCCAAAGACTATAATAAGACATGAGGAAGGATACTACATCATACTCAAAGGATCTAACAAGAAGATCTAACAATTTTAAATATCTGTGCCCCTAATGTGGGGGCAGCCAACTATATAAACCAATTAATAACAAAATCAAAGAAACACATCAACGATAATACAATAATAGTAGGGGACTTTAACACTCCCCTCACTGAAATGGACAGATCATCCAAGCAAAAGATCAACAAGGAAATAAAGGCCTTAAACGACACATTGGACCAGATGGACATCACAGATATATTCAGAACATTTCATCCCAAAGCTACAGAATACACATTCTTCTCTAGTGCACATGGAACATTCTCCAGAATAGATCACATCCTGGGTCCTAAATCAGGTCTCAACCAGTATCAAAAGATTGGGATTATTCCCTGCATATTTTCAGACCACAGTGCTCTGAAGCTAGAACTCAATCACAAGAGGAAATTTGGAAAGAACCCAAATACATGGAGACGAAACAGCATTCTTCTAAAGAATGAATGGGTCAACCAGGAAATTAAAGAAAAATTGAAAAAAATTCATGGAAACAAATGATAATGAAAACACGACGGTTCAAAATCTGTGGACCACAGCAAAGGCAGTCGTGAGAGGAAAATATATAGCAGTGCAAGCCTTTCTCAAGAAACAAGAAAGGTCTCTGGTACACAACCTAACCCTACACCTAAATGAGCTGGAGAAAGAACAAGAAAGAAACCCTAAACCCAGCCGGAGAAGAGAAATCATAAAGATCAGAGCAGAAATCAATGAAATAGACACCAAAAAAACAACAGAACAAATCAACGAAACTAGGAGCTGGTTCTTTGAAAGAATTAATAAGATTGATAAACCCCTGGCCAGACTTATCAAAAAGAAAAGAGAAAGGACCCAAATAAATAAAACCATGAATGAAAGAGGAGAGATAACAACTAACACCAAAGAAATACAAACAATTATAAGAACATACTATGAGCAACTCTATGCAAACAAATTTGACATCTGGAAGAAATGGATACATTTCTAGAGATATATAAACTACCACACCTGAATGAGGAAGAATTAGAAAACCTGAGCAGACCCATAACCAGTAAGGAGATTGAAACAGTCATCAAAAATCTCCAAACAAACAAAAGCCCCGGGCCAGATGGCTTCCCAGGGGAATTCTACCAAATGTAGAAAGAAGAACTAATTCCTATTCTCCTAAAACTGTTCCAAAAAATAGAAATGGAAGGAAAACTTCCAAACTCAGTTTATGAGGCCAGCATCACCTTGATCCCAAAACCAGACAAGGATCTCATCAAAAAAGAGAACTGCAGACCAATATCCTTGATGAACGCAGATGCGAAAATTCTCACCAAAATACTAGCCAGTAGGACTCAACAGTACATTAAAAGGATTATTCACCATGACCAAGCGGGATTTATTCCAGGGCTACAAAGTTGGTTCAACATCCGCAAATCAATCAATGTGATACAATACATTAATAAAAGAAAGAACAAGAACCATATAATACTCTCAGTAGATGCTGAAAAAACGTTTTATAAAGAACAGCATCCCTTCCTCATCAAAACTCTTCAAAGTGTAGGGACAGAGGGCACATACCTCAATATCATCAAAGTCATCTATGAAAAACCCACCGCAAATATCATTCTCAATGGAGAAAAACTGAAAGCTTTTCCGCTAAGGTCAGGAACACGGCAGGGATGTCCATTATCACCACTGCTATTCTACATAGTACTAGAAGTCTAGCCTCAGCAATCAGACAACAAAAGGAAATTAAAGGCATCCAAATCGGCAAAGAAGAAGTCAAACTATCACTCTTCACAGATGATATGATACTATATGTGGAAAACCCAAAAGACTGCACTCCAAAACTGCTAGAACTTATACAGGAATTCAGTAAAGTGTCAGGATATAAAATCAATGCACAGAAATCAGTTGCATTTCTCCACACCAACAACAAGACAGAAGAAAGAGAAATTAAGGAGTCAATCCCATTTACAGTTGCACCCAAAACTATAAGATACCTAGGAATAAACCTAACCAAAGAGGCACAGAATCTATACTCAGAAAACTATAAAGTACTCATGAAAGAAATTGAGGAAGAGACAAAGAAATGGAAAAATGTTCCATACTCCTGGACTGGAAGAACAAACATTGTGAAAATGTCTATGCTACCTAAAGCAGTCTACACATTTAATGCAATTCCTATCAAAATACCATCCATTTTTTTCAAAGAAATGGAACAAATAACCCTAAAATTTATATGGAGTCAGAAAAGACCTCGAATAGCCAAAGGAATATTGAAAAAGAAAGCTAAAGTTGGTGGCATCACAATTCCGGACTTCAAGCTCTATTACAAAGCTGTCATCATCAAGACAGCATGGTACTGGCATAAAAACAGACACATAGATCAATGGAACAGAATAGAGAGCCCAGCAATAGACCCTCAACTCTAGGGTCAACTAATCTTCGACAAAGCAGGAAAGAATGTCCAGTGGAAAAAAGACAGCCTCTTCAATAAATGGTGTTGGGAAAATTGGATAGCCACAAGCAGAAAAATGAAATTGGACCATTTCCTTACACCACACAGAAAAATAGACTCAAAATGGATGAAGGACCTCGATGTGAGAAAGGAAGCCATCAAAATCCTTGAGGAGAACACAGGCAGCAACCTCTTCGACCTCAGCTACAGCAACATCTTCCTAGGAACATCGCCAAAGGCAAGGGAAGCAAGGGCAAAAATGAACTATTGGGATTTCATCAAGATCAAAAGCTTTTGCACAGCGAAGGAAACAGTCAACAAAACCAAAAGACAACTGACAGAATGGGAGAAGATATTTGCAAATGACATATCAGATAAAGGGCTAGTGTCCAAAATCTATAAAGAACTTAGCAAACTCAATACCCAAAGAACAAATAATCCAATCAAGAAATGGGCAGAGGACATGAATAGACATTTCTGCAAAGAAGACATCCAGATGGCCAACAGACACATGAAAAAGTGCTCCACATCACTCGACATCAGGGAAATACAAATCAAAACCACAAAGAGATATCATCTCACACCAGTCAGAATGGCTAAAATTAACAAGTCAGTAAATGACAGATGCTGGTGAGGATGCGGAGAAAGGGGAACCCTCCTACACTGTTGGTGGGAATGCAAGCTGGTGCAACCACTCTGGAAAACAGCATGGAGGTTCCTCAAAATGTTGAAAATAGAACTACCCTATGACCCAATATGCAATTGCTCTACTGGGTATTTACCCTAAAGATACAAATGTAGTGATCTGAAGGGGTGCATGCACCCCAATGTTTATAGAAGCAATGTCTACAATAGCCAAACTATGGAAAGAACCTAGATGTCCATCAACAGATGACAGACTCCCCAGCTCTTTGGTGTGGTCCATTGTTTTTTGCAGAGAAAATGGGAAGGAGACTCTTAGACTCTTAATCATTTCACTTTCAGAATATTTCTCAGTGCATAATTCAGCAGCCTGAATTTTTAAGAGGAATTTGAACCAAAAACAATAGCAACTCATAATTAACACAACTCATTTTACCATATATAAAAATAATCTTCCCATCTTTTAAGCCAAATGAGCATACAACTTGTAAAATTTCCAGCAAAATCTGGTTATGGGGCATTCCCTTTGCTGTGAGGAGAAGGAAAAAAGAAGTTGGGGAACTACCCTTCTAGGGAGTTAAAGAGGGCAGCCGACTGGGAGAATTCTAGTTTCTGGCTAGAAAGCTTGCTTAGTCCCTTCTTCTGGTAACAGCTCTGCTCCCAGTCCATTCTTCCACTCCTGAGGAGCAGGCTGTGTGGGGGGCACAAGACACAGGACTGGCCAATCGTGCTACCTCATTCCACCATGACTACCCCCCCAACCCCAGACCCCTCTGAATAGCTACTAGTCCAAGATGAAGGGTCTCAAGCCGAGCAAATAAGGTTCCCTCCTGTCCAGATTCTTAGAGGAACAAAAGCTCTCTTTCTGCTGGGGTCTTTAAAGCACTGCTGCCAGAGGCCCTGTCTCCTGCCCTTCTGTACAAGGAAGCAGGGCCAAGCAAAGGTCAGATGGGTGGAGAAGTAATCTTGGCTTTGTCCGGTACTTAGTTTAAGTAGCTACAACCCTGATTTTTATAGCACTCTCTTCAATTCTCTGAGCTAACCCAGTTTTGTGAGCCAAGAAATCCTCTCTTTTCTTTGAATTGGAATTCTGTTATAATTAACCAGCAAAGTCCAAACTCATGCAAAGTTTCTGAAAAATATCTTTTACCCATTAGTGTGGACCATGGGTCTCAAGCTAGCGGTGAATCTTACCTATAGAAGTGTTTAAACTTAACTCAATGTGAATGCTTTTATGTGGGATGTGTGTTCTCCAGTTTGCCACTGTCCCTCAAACTCCCTCTTGTCTTAGACTCATTTGCTTCCCAAGTGCATAACAACCAGTCCAGGCTTGAAGGCAGGACTGCACCGCTGTGCGCTAAGGATTCGCCAGTCTTGATGTAGGCCACTTGAATGCCACTGCTCAGGAGACCTGCCCTGCGCTCAGTCATCCACACAGGCTCCTGTGAATCACGCCCCCTTGAGGTATATAACGAAGTCCTGGTTAAAAGCATCGGAGTTTAGTTCTCCGGGTTTAGACCTCATTCCTTCTCAAAGTATGTTCTGGCAAGATCATTCGAAGGTCTTGAGAGCTTTGCTTGTATGCTATATTGATCTAGTTATGGATCCTGATACAGAAATAAAGTAGGTTACATAGCTAACCTTAGCTCTAAATCAGAGCATTAGCTACTTGGGGCAAAGGATTATCTAAGGCAAGGATATCCAGATTGGAAACAATTAACTACACAATCTAAAATATGTCTTTTTCGGAAAACTAAAGCTGTGCATGTAGATTAAGTGGTAACTGAAACACTGGAGATCATTTAAAACTCTTCTGCAAGTGCCCATGGGCAAACTGGCTGTTGGACTCGGGTCACAGATACGAAGCCGCATACTAAATTTAGCCAGCAGAGCATCTGTTGATCCAGCACTGTCATTTTTAAAGAAACCCAAATGGAACGTTCTTTGCTGCCAAGACTTGTGCTCCCCATTCTGCACAGGCACCACTACTTCCTACTGTTCTCCTTGGCTTACTACAGATTAGCTGCCTGCCCTTCATGGAATTTTGAGTTTTGCAATCCCTGGTATAAAGCAACACAGATAAATGTGAGGAGAGGAGCTCTATGATTGAGAGGGGAAAAAAAAAAAAAAAGAAAGAAAGAAACTAACCTATAAGAATGATATGACTAAAGATCTTCCAGATTTTTGAAATGTCCTAGGCAGTCCTCTCCCAGTCAAGCACCTAAGAAACAGACAGGCTATCTCTCTCATCATTGCTGGCATTTTGTAAGTTTTAACATGGGATAGGAAGATCGGAATTTGGGGCCCATTTTTCTCAGTCACTTTGGCACAATCAGGACATCCACTCCTGGATGTGTCACAAACACAGGATCAGTCACTGCCTGTCTTGAATGACTCACAAATTCTCCTCCCTGGATATGGGGTCTGAGAAAGAGAAATCTTTTTGAGGTTCTTTCCAGCTCTGTGATTCTCAGGGATTTGTTCGCAGTCTTGTCCCCACTACTTCAAAACAAACTTTGCAAGAGGCAAACACATCACGGGGTACATAATCTAAACAGTCTCCCTTGAAAGGATCCTCAAGATCTTAAGCACACTAAACAGCTCCACATCCATAAGCTCATGGACCAAATCCAGGCCAAAGTGCTCTCTAAATGAGGCTGTTTATTATTTCCCAAGTTCCTGAAGAAACCATTTTCTTTAGTATTAATAATAAGCAGCTTAAAGCTGGAAACATAAGAGAGATGCATGGAACTTTAATAGAAGAAAATGACCCCTCTGAACACAATCCAGCTCTGAAATGTTTCAGTTGGAAGTCCAGTAGACTGTATTAGAAAGCAAAAGCTGTGTTTTTATCTTATTTACATTATGAAAAATGAATTTACTGCAGCATTTCTGACAGATTTTTTTTTCATGACCCTTGAGAATAAACCCTTAGATTCATTAAACATAATCATTCTCAGATGACCATCTAAGGAGGCAACTCAAATGAACCAACAGAAGTTTTATATGGTAATGTGGAAAAACCCATTGTCTATAGAAATTTATTTGGGCAGAATCTTGCATAAAGTCTGAATTATTACTTTGTGTTTCTTTTCTAAGGACACAAAAGAAAATAGAGAACACTTTTTCCTAAAATTGTAACACTAAGTTTTCTGTCAGTAAATTGATCAACCACATTTTTAAAGGACTGACTATATTACATTAGAGGCCTGCTACTATGCTCTATGTGAATTTACAGGAAAAACAAACAAACAAAAAATGCAAGGTAAAAAAATAATTAGCAAGATAAGTATCTTTAAATATATGAACATGTGCATACATTACGACTACATAATCTTTTAATTTACACATTAATCTTTAACCAGAACAAAACAAAACTAAACAAAACAAAATGGCTTATTTATAAACATATCTGTAGAGAGATGAAGAATTTATAGAAAGTCCTCTGTGAGGATTTCCTGGGGATTCCATTTTTCCTCATAAGGCTGAATGCAGCTTTGGGGTTCTCCAGCTGAGCAGGGAGCAAAAGAAATGTAGGAACCCAAGAAGGAGGGAGATGGGCATAGGAAAGAAGGGACATAGGGGCCTACCTCATGGGGAAGTGCAGTCAGAACAGTTCTGCAAGAGGTCACAAGTGGGAAACAGAGAAGTGAAGGGTGGTGGGGAGGGCAGCAGGGAGTGGCCCTGGGTGTGGGAGCTATTAACAGAAATAGCAATGGGGAAGGGACTCTGAACATGACTGTGCAGCACTGCAAATACACTTTCCTACCCCGCATATTTCCTCGAGAGCCTGAATAGATCCAACTTTATGATTCTTCCAAAGTGACACTGTACACAGACTGGACCACCTGGAGCTATAGCAGAGTTTGTATTTGAGTTACAAGCCTTTTTCTCTGTACTTGGAGTCTCAAAACTATTTGCTAAATAAGACCATCTAACTTGATTTCAGTTTTGTGTGAAATAGAAGACAGTTTCCACATGCTTGGGAAAATCCACACACATTTTGATTTCAACAGACAATAACCAAGATGGGGGGGGATACTGCCATTTGGGACAGAAAGATAACTAAGGATACATCTCATGAAGTTGCTAATCACTCTTCTCTGTGGTTTTAGTTATATCATGCCAACAATTGTCCAATGAAATTTAAGAGCTTCCAGTCTAAAGTAGAAAGATGTGCCTTGATTGGGACCACTCATAAGTGAAGGGAATGAAGGAAAGGAGCAGAAAATGATGTAGAATGTGTGGGCCACATCATTATTCAGCTGACTGCACAGCTGAGTAATGTCAAGTGCATCCTGCTGGCCATGGAGAGCCATTGGAGGGTTTATACAGGGGAGAGGTGGCCAGAGGTGACTAGTGGTGATGAGGGAGGAAGGAGAGAAGCGGGAGGCTGGGAAGACTTCATACCAGGGGCTTTCTTGCAGCACAGGGTGAGACAAGACATGAGGAGAACAAGAGGGAAACGTTCAAAAAGTTTTGTGAGAAACATGTCCTACTATTAGTTGATGAATCGTATAGTTGAAATACCATCTTACCAAACACTTTGAATGATATGGTCTCAATAAACTAAAAACTCTCAAGTCTTAAAGCATTCAATCAAAATTTACATATCTAAATGTTTCTGTAGCACTTCAAACTCAGTTTGAACA
Organism: Mustela erminea; assembly: GCF_009829155.1. Taxonomy (NCBI): domain Eukaryota; kingdom Metazoa; phylum Chordata; class Mammalia; order Carnivora; family Mustelidae; genus Mustela; species Mustela erminea. Next base: position 86,524,690 of record NC_045617.1, read on the forward strand.
AAACCGAACTCATTATTTCCCCCTCTCGAACATATTCCTCCTCCTTCATTCTCTAGAGAATTTCTCCTGAGACATCTCTTTTATCCCCACTATAAGATGGGAAAAAAAAAGTAATCTGAGAGAAGTTAAGTACATCAAGGTCACAGTAAGTGATAAGACCGAAATCAAGGTCTGATTCCAAATATAATAGTCTTTCTATTACCAAATTACGTTATCCAATGAATTTGGCCACCTTTAAAAAAAAAAAAAAAAAACTTAATAATCCAGTGTGCCAGGGTGGCTCAGTGGGTTAAGCCACTGCCTTTGGCTCAGGTCATGATCTCAGGGTCCTGGGATCGAGTCCCTCATCAGGCTCTCTGCTGAGCAGGGAGCCTGCTTCCTCCTCTCTCTCTCTCCCTGCCTCTCTGCCTACTTGTGATCTCTCTCTGTCAAATAAATAAATAAAATCTTTAAAAAATCCTAAATACTCCAGTGTGTTCACTGGAATCATATCCAGGGAAATACTCATCTCAAAGTTGCTTTCTTCAGAAGTTCACAGGAAAAATAACATAAAAGTCTTAGAGATTAAGTTTACTGACTTCATTTAAAAAATAAATGTGAGAGCTAAGAATATTAAGATATATACAATTAAATTACCCATTCAAATAGTTTTCATCTCTTCTCATCATAAAGCCACACCTTTTTTGCTCACACTGCATGTAGTAAGCAGCTTATAGGTATGAAAGTACTACATATTTATAATCCTTTCATCAAAAGTACCTTGACTTGTATTAATTATACAGCATAATCCTGCAAACACTTCATAACGCTTACCACTAAGTAGGATGGTTAAAGGTAAGGACAGAATGTTAACAATAAAAAAATCTGTATCACCTATTGAGAAAGAAGCGAAAGATGTGCCTTTACGTTAGTAATAGGATTAACAGCATAGAAGACAGAACAGAATGGCTAATCTGTTTAGGATTTTTTCTTTTGGAGGGAGCTATCAAAGGGAGAAAGTACCAGAGACTTGGGGGAGACAGCCTCTAGGAAAGTCAGAAATTTCAGAGCAGAAGAAAGGACTCAGATATTTATTTGCCTTAATGTCCTTTGATGCCTGATCTAAAAACTCTTTTCAATTCCCTATCTGGAACCGGAGGATCACAAAGGAATTGAAACAAGCAATGAGTGGCTAAGTATATTTTACATAAAAGGTAAGGTCAGGCTGTTGGAAGGCTCTTAAAATCTAAAAGAGAGGGAAGGGCAGAACCACTTCTTCCCAGCTTCACAGTTAGCTGATGGTTAAAGAACAACAGAGGGCTTTGTGAGGCTAAAAAAAATAAGAAGAAGAAGAAAGAAAAAAGGAAAAAAAGAAAAAAAAAAAAAGAAAGAAAGAGAAAGAAATTCCAGAGAATGTTGGTGTGGGGAGGTTTCATAGGTTTCTCTGGGGAGAAAGCTGGGAACATGGTCCTCTGAATGCAAAGGAAATAGGAAAACTTTTGGGTACAAAATGGGATACACTAGGAATGAAAGCAAGACATTTGAAAGCAATTACCCGGGTTCCTTCAGACAACAGAAATTGGCCCATTGTTAGGACCTTGTGCTCAAGGTAGCACTGCACAACTTACGGGAGCATATGCAATGGCAGTAACGAGCTATTCTTCACAAAGATGGCAAGAGGACGGAGTGCAACAGCAATGAGATACTAATAACATTAAATGCGCTTGAGGTTAGCTGTGGAGAAGCCATGCAGTCACATTACTGATATCCACAGCGATATGACAGGGCATAAGGGTGGTGGCAAACAAACTGTTACTTCAAAGAGAAAAAAGAGGTCACCCTAAAGGGAATTCCTCAGCTTCTCTCTCCACCCACATATATATATATATATATATATTACTCTTCATCATTAACTCATCCTCTGTACTTTTGACTCCTTCCTTTCTGTTGTTTGCTTCCTTTTTAGAAAATAGGCAGACACAAGTTTCTCTCATTGTGGAAAATATTTTCATTTATTTTGATTAGTAGTTCATAAATGCATGCATATACATGTCTTAAATTTTTTATTTTTTAATTTATTTTTAAAAGATTTTATTTATTTATTTGACAGAGATGGAACACTAGCAGGGGGAGTGGGAGAAACTTTTTTAAAAATTTTTTTTAAAAATTTTTATTTATTTTTAAAATTTATTTTCAGTGTTCCAGAATTCATTGTTTATGCACCACACCAACTTCATAAAATCTGTCTATGAAAAACCCACAGTGAATATTACCCTCAATAGGGAAAAGCTGACAGGCTTTCCTTTGAGATCAGGAATACAACAAGGATGCCCACTCTCACCACTCTTGTTCAACATAGTATTAGAAGTCCTAGCAACAGCAATCAGAAAACAAAGAGAAATAAAAGGTGTGCAAATTGGCAATAAAAAAGTCAAACTCTCTCTTTCTTCATAGATGACATGATACTTTATATGGAAAACCCAAAGACTCCGCCCCCAAACTACTAGAACTCATACAGCAATTCAGGATACAAAATCAAAGTACAGAAATCAGTTGCTTTCTTATATACTAACAATGAAAATACAGAAAGGGAAATTAGAGAACTGATTCCATTTACCATTTAGAGAACTGATTCCATTTACCATAGCACCAAGAACTATAAGATACCTGAGAAGCAGGCTTTCTGAGCAGGGAACCCAATGCAGGGCTCGATCCCAGGACCTCAGGATCATGACCGGAGCTGAAGGTAGATGTTTAATGACTGAGCCACCTAGGTACCCCTAAACTTTTTTAAATTACCATAAAGTTGAGTCCCACTCAACTTGAGAGTCCCAGAGAAGTTTCCCAGAGAACCTGAATTCTCTTCTCCATCCTTAAACGTTCCCCTTCATTAATCACTGTTATCCCTTTTGCAAGCACACTTCTAGACTTTTTTATTTTAAAACATATAGCATTGTTTTATGTTTTTTTTCCCCCTTTTTAAATAACTGGTTTCATACTATATACACTTTGAGGCAATTTTTTGTTGTTGTTCATTCAATAGGTCTTTTCATATCAGCAGATCTTCCTCATCATTTTTTAACCTAAGTCAGTATAGCATGGCACAGTGTAAATATGTAACTTACTTAACCAGTCCTCTATAGATGAACAGTTAGATTCTTTGCAATTTCTTCCCACTGCAAGAAGTGCTGGAAGGGACAACAGCCCTTACCACTTCTCTTTAGTAGATGGTCCAAAGCAAAATTTCTGGATCACGGAGCAGGTATCCTTGGGAGTTTTCATAGATACTCACAAAGATGCTCTCTAAAGTGACCACAACAATGTTTATATACATCTATAATGAAAGAGTTCCTATTTTCCTAGATTCTCATCCTTAATACTACTAAATTTTTATTTTGCTGCCTTAGTGAGGGGAGGAGGCCTCTCATATCTCTAATTTCCATTTATCTGATCACAAGTGATTAAGCATATTTTCATATTCACAGAAGCATACTTTCATATGCTTATTGACTAATTATATTTCCTCTTTAGGGAACTGCCTTTTCATGCGATTTGATTAATTTTGTAATAAATTATTTGCCTCTTTCTTAATTGGGAGAGGTTATTTCCACATTATGGATATCAAGCCTTATATATATTTTATATCTTCTTCTAGATAGTAGCTTACCTTTTAATAGTGTTTATGATGGCTTATGTTGCCCAATTGTGTTTTTTTTAATCATGTCAAATGAATTTGGTTTTGGATTTTTTTTTTTTTTTTGGAGAGATAGTACTTGTGTGAATGGGGGAGTAGGTAGGGGAGGGAGAGGACTGGCAGAGGAAGAGAGAAACTTAAGCTGAGCATGGAGCCATCCAGGTGCTCTTCTTTTCTTTTTTTAAGTAGGCTGCATGCCCAACTTGAGGCTTTAACTCATGAACCCAAACCCAAGATCAAGAGTTGCATGTTCTACCAGCTGAGCCAGCTAAACACCCTTGTTTTCTGCATGTAATAAGCAGGGCCTCTGTTTTCCAACATCATAAACATGTTTCCTCCATTTCCCTGTTTATTGCCTTATTTTTTAATTATTTATTTATCTTATGTTTGTTTTTTGTTAAGGGCATGAATTTTAGCACTTAACTTTGTTTTTGCTGAGTCGATAGCTAGTTTACCCAGCACCAGTTATTAAATGACCCAATGTTCCTCGACTCATTTAAAATGCTACTCTTACCATAAACTAAGTTGTCAGATACATATGAGATGGCTTCTGAAACATCCATTCTATCTTATTAATTGATTCATCCATTTCTGTACTGATAACCACACTATTTTCATGATCATAGATTTATAATACAGTTTAATGTCTGGTCGGGCATGTCCTTGTTCTTCTACAAAATTATCTTGGCTATTCTTGCACATTTTCTTTTCCTTGTGAATTTTAAAATCAGTTTTGTCAAGTTCCAATTGCTTCTAATTTATTTGACCACAGAACTCATTTTTCAAAGATCAATGTTCAAAAGAACACACTTCAGTGATACATTGGCTTAGGCTGTATCTGGCCCTAAGATTTATTTTGTTTGGTCAGTATAGTGTTGACCTGTTCATGTTTTTAAAAACGCTTGACACCCATCTGAGAGCCAAAAGTAAATAATGAATGTGCAACAGGGTGTGTGTATGTGTGTGGTGGGGTGTCTTTGCTTTCCCAAATGGCAACAACTGCCTGCAGCCAAGTAGTGTGACTGCCCCTTTTATTTACTTAGGCCCTAAGTCCAAGTTCTCCAGTTTCTGAATTTGGCCTGTTCACTTATTTGTGCTATCTACTTAGACTTTAGGCAGCCTCTGCCTCTGAGAACCCTGCGTTACAGTAACTCCATCCTCAATAGCCTTGTGTCCCTCCAATTCATCCTTTCTCTACATTGCCACCAGAATGATTTTTCTATAACCTACATAACTGGGCCACCGCTCTGATTTGAATTATTTGGCAACTTCTCACTAGTTCTAGGATAAGATCCAGTTTTCTCTGTAGACCAAAGGAGGCTTGCCATCACCTGAAATATTTCTCATGTGTCATTTCCCATTATTTCTCCTCTTCTCTAGCCATTGGGCCTGTTTACGGTTCCCAAAGGATTTCCCACATATTCATCCATACTTGAATTTAAGTTGTTCTGTGTGGAAGGAAGTTTAAATCAACCCACCACCCATAAACTTCACTCTCCAACCCTTTGCCCCAACCAGACTTCTTCTTTTCTCACATGTGTTTGCTTGTATAACACCTTCAGCTCCAAGTCTCAGGCATAATTCCATCACTAGCTTCTCTTTACATTTCTTCCTGACTGTTTCTCCACTGTCACTTCCACCTTTCCAGTGCTATCCCAAGAAAAGAATGGAACGTCTTCTTCTGTATCCCTTTTCCACCCATTATATTTCCCACTGAATCAATACGTGACTGATGTTCTTATCTGTTTGATCCATAAGGTTGTGTTTTCCTTGTGGTCAAAAATCCTATCTTATGGGTGCCTGGGTGGTTCAGTGGGTTAAAGCCTCTGCCTTCAGCTCAGGTCATGATCCCAGGGTCCTGGGATCGAGCCCCAGATCAGGCTCTCTGCTCGGCGGGGAGCCTGCTTCCCTTCCTCTCTCTCTGCCTGCCTCTCTGCCTACTTGTGATCTCTGTCTGTCAAATAAATAAATAAAATCTTTAAAAAAGAATCCTATCTTAATCAAGTCACTGTCTCCTAAGCCTAGGATAGGGTAACTAGAAGCCGAGGTATTCAGTGGAATGGAATGAAAGAAAAGACTGGAGAGAGGGAGAGTTAATGAGTCAATCACTGCCTCTACTCTTGAGAAGCTTAGATAGATAGATAGATAGATAGATAGATAATCACTATTTAAATTAGTAGCATCACCTCATGACCAAACAACTAAATCTCCAAGGAGATAGTGGAATTAACCGTATCCTCTATCTTAACAAATACCATAGACACAATCACATAATTGTTTTTCTGGCACACTCATAAGAGTTGTGCAATGCCACAGACAAATTCTCTCTAAATTTAAAGTTGCTAAGGTTATTTTGCCTTTAGCCAATATATTTTGAAATTTTCATTTCTAAAATAATAAAGGAATTTGATGGTAATAAGTGATAAAATATACAAATATTTGCTTTGCCCACAGTCCTCCACTAGTCTGTAAAGTTAAGACAACCTGTACTCAAATAAAACTGAAGGATGCTCTTTGGCATATACGAACATTCTTCTTGCATATTAAAGGTCAATCAGCTATGCCAGCTTTGTCAGAAAACAAAAAAATATGATCTCAACAAGATGCCTAAACCCTATAATCACATTTACAGAACATTTTTATTTGTTTTCTTAGTTGTATTCATCCTGTTTTGGCATTTTTACCATCTGCCTAGCAGATTTGCGCATGCAAATATAAAACACAAAATTCCATTAATACAACATTAAGGTTTCAAATTTAAACATATAGGAAACTGAGAAGTTATAGCCCTCATAACAACTTTAACTCACCCTACTTCCTTATCCTACATGTGTTAAGTTTAGATACTAAAAGGTTAAGCATTGAGCTAGAACACAAAAAGGACACATATATGAATAGTCCAAACTCTCACATTGCTTAGGATGTCTACTTTTATTTTCAAAGAATTACACACTAATATGATCTATTTTCCATATACATAATGGATACATGCAGAGGAGTTGGAACTGAGCCGATTTTATTAAAATATTCAGGAGGTTTAAAGTTGAATATTCACACTGCATCAAAAACATCTCCACAGTGCCTTAAAAAGTTGCTATGCATTTTTAGCATATTCTTAGTTTAGAAAATTAAACAAAAATATAGAAAGCATCTATTCCCAAGTAAGAGAAGACATGATTTGATTAGGTATCTTGAAAATTCCGTACTGGTTGAAAGAGCAAAAAAAATTATACCTGAGAGTCTTACGACATCTTTTTTATTCTATTTGTTATTTTATTTTCTCCCTAAACTCTTTTTATGCAAAAATCTTAGAAAGAATTCTGTTGGCTTGGAAATAAGCACCTACTTCTCTTGAAGAGCATCATTTGTTTCACAAATGAGGGGAAAAAACCTTATTTTTCTACCAATGCTTGACTTAGTATTAAGTTTGGAGTTATACATTAAATAATTTCCCCATAAACTGAGGCCAAGCACACATATTTCCACCAAAGGGGAAAAATTTAGAGTGAATGAAAATAAAACTCAATAATGAAGGTCTTCACACAGAGGTGGTCGGCCAAGCTAGAGTGTAAAAATCCAACATGGTGTGTGGCTCCCACACATGAAAATACATGAAAAAGAACTACTAAAGCATTTAAGTACCACAGGCTTCTTTTTGGGTTATAATGAACCATCAAACCTTGGGGCTATAAGGACCTATCTGGTTTGTCCTTCTGTTCTCAGGTAGGCCTACATAATCTATCCTGGACAGAGGAGGAACAGAACTAGGTTTAGAGCCCGCCAAGAGAATCCACAATTGCTCCTAATAACTCATTCTAGTATTAAATAGCTCTGTCAAGAAATCTTCCCAGTATCTCCAGTAAATCCTTTGTGCTGAAATTTAAACCGGAAAACCAGCCCCAATGTGACTTTAACATGTGGTCCCTTAACCTGGAGGTTATACTGTACCATAAAGACTCATACAATAGGACCAATTATCTATATTTTATAGCAATTTCCCAACAGTTACTTAAGAGTATCTGGGCCAAGAAAGTGTTACATATAGAAAATATATGTCCTATTTTGTTTCAGTATTTGGAATATCATCTCATTAATCTCGGTTTCTTTCTTTAAGTGTGGCCACAAGTCTAAGGCCAGCAAAGCAGCTAATCACAGAAAAAGACCTGTTCTATATATTATCACTGCACTGGTCAGTCAGCAGTCAAACTGGATTTTTCACCACATTCATGGTTGTTGATCAGCTCAACTATGCAACAATCAGAGTCAATAAAGTTGTATTCTGTATGACTTAGCTTCAAAGAAATGGCTTAAATTTGGCCAGGCTGAAAACTAGCTAAGTTGGCCAACCTAGCCATAGAACATCCACCCATAAGTTCATGTTCATAGTCATCATAATTGACAGTCAAAAATTTGTGGAAGGCCTATTATCTATCCCCTCATCCATTTCTTCATGCATTCATTCCAACAAACACTGATGATTTCCCTTCTTCCATAGCACTGTTCCATGTAGAGTCTAATATAAATATGTAAAATTATAAAACAGCCTTTAAAGAGTCAAATTTTGTTGAGCTAGGAGCCCCAATATTCAGTTTCTTCTATTCAATGACATGACTGTCATCAGTCTAAACATACACGGTACTGTGCCCTTGTAAAAGAACTTTGCAGCAACTTCAAAACGCTAACAGTTAGCATGAGATAATAATATTGTCTAAGTAGACTAATGTGATCCAGAAGCTTCCACTATCTTTTCAAATAAGTAAAAAGTTAAAATACAGTTATTCCGGTCAGCAAGGACATTATGCATGATTCTATAATTACATCACGTTTTCTAAGGCAAGTGATAATTTCCTTTTCATTCCCTGTAAATCCCATGAAAGCACCTTGAAATGCTTCATACAAAAAGCTGGTGCTCACAAGATCCAAATTGGTCTTACCTTCACTGCAATTATTAAACTGTGGAAACAATCACTCTCCCAAAAGGCTGATAAATACAGGAACCTATGCACAATGACTTTTGTTCGCAATCTGTCTGAAAAGACACATCAAAATCTACTATTTCAAAAGCTGTTCTTACCCTATAATTATATATTGATAGAAGATTAAATAACAATAATGTTGTTTTACATAGGTAGGCTCAATTTTCTTTTTTTTTTTTTAATTTTATTTATGTATTTGTCAGAGAGAGTGAGCACAGGCAGACAGAGTGGCAGGCAGAGGCAGAGGGAGAAGCAGACTCCCTGCTGAGCAAGGAGCCCGATGTGGGACTCGATCCCAGGATGCTGGGATCATGACCTGAGCTGAAGGCAGCCGCTTAACCAAATGAGCCACCCAGGCATCCCTAGGCTCAATTTTCCATCCAGATTCACTCTACCATCTTTCGAAGGCCTTTGTAATTCTATTGCCACACTAATCCCTGCATCTCTTTTTATTTATTTTTTAAAATTTCTCGGATTATAGGAACAGTATATGTTTCTTGTCAAGAACACAGAATAGAGTATAAATTCAAAGTCAAGAACTGTGTCAAGAACACAGAATAGAGTAGAAATTCAAAGTCCTTCATAACTTTGTCCTACAAAGATAATACAGGTTAACATATGCTGTGTATACCTTTAGATTTTTGTCTACGTGCCTGTGTCGAGAATGTTCTCTTTCTTATTTTATTTTTCCACTACCAACTCTAATCCCCAACCCACTTTCTTGTCAGGGCCTGATTTTCCTCCACTCCCAGCATCGAAAGCATCTTACCTCACCTCCAATAGTAGAACTAGAAGCAAATGAAAATCAAAGGATCAGAAAAGGAGTTAGAGAGGTGCCTGGTTGGCTCAGTGGCCTAAGCCTCTGCCTTTGGCTCAGGTCACGATCTCAGGGTCCTGGGATCAAGCCCCGCATCTGGCTCTCTGCTCAGCAGAGAGCCTGCTTCCCCCCACTCTCTGCCTGCTTCTCTGACTACTCGTAATCTCTTTGTCTGTCAAATTAATAAATAAAATCTTAAAAAAAAAGAAAAGGAGTTAGAGAAGCACATGGTAGGGGAAAGAATAAAAGAGAAGGGTACAAGAGGCAGCAGAGATGTGAAAACTATTAAGAGTATCTTAAGAGAGTCAAATAAAGTCCCTTCTCATGAAGACGCTGATGAAGTTAGACCCATGAGTCACTGCCAGACTGATATTCTCTGAGCCACACCCCCCTTATCCCCCTTCTCTGCCCACCACTACCATTACCATTAATCCTTCACCACCTAGACCAGGAGCCATCTTTGAAAAACAGAAATCAGGCCAATCTCTGAGCAATCACTCACCATAGAAATATATTGATTGTTCAACCTAATAACCTCAGCCCTCCAAAGATACTATAACTCCTTACCTTAATTGTATTGGTGACTTTGCCACCCAGGAAAGATTAAATCAATAGAATAGAGATAACAAAATAAATCAAACCCACACTCTTTATACTTTTTATGGAATATGTTTAAAAGTAATTTTCACATCACTGGCTATTCTAGGTATGTTTATTTAAAAAGTCTAAAATACTTTGAGATTATGATTTCAATTTGACACATGCAATTGATTTCAAACTTGTGATATTAAATTGGAAGGTGTAAGAACATTTGATTTAATTTTGGAAACAGTGTGGAAGTGTTTAACAGAGGTTGATTTACTACATGTATATGTTTGATCATTATTTTTTAAGTTGCTTATGTTCTTAGAATGATTTGCTTCTTAGGTTTGTAAGTCTGCCCCACCAGGCAGTTGAGGTGCTTGAGAAATCAGATATATTAAATGTTTAAAAGAGGTTTAAAATGCTTAAGGGAGATGAATTACCTAAACTAGAATCAGAATAATTATTTAGAGAAATTTCAACTTTTAAACTTGAATTAACCAAATGTTAATAAAATAAAATATGAAAGAGCCTGTTCTTATTATTATATAATAATGACTTGATTTAAAAATAGACTCATAAGATTTGTAGGTTGCATAGGTTTCTGAATGCACATCTTTAATAGATTAAATATTAATTTAAAGCCCAATTAAATGTAAGAAGGCCCTTTTTAAAAATTCCCCTTGGACAATAAAATGCTCATACTGAAAGTAAGCTCCAAGAAAGCAGGGATTTTCTCTGCCGTGTTAACCCTGGTGACCTCAGAGCCTAAGACAATGTCTGCAAATGGCAGGCAGGCAGAAATACTTGTCAAATGAATACCAGAATGTAGGACTTTGAGCTGGGAATCTATCTTAAACTTCAACTTGGTATCACTCAGAAAATCAAATTAGAGCAGCCAGTCATACCAACACTAATGGAAAAACCAGTGTTCTAAGATATGTGTAGATTTAAGGAAATACAAATTTTGGAACAAAATTGTCAAAGGATGCTGCGGGGAGCCAGAACTATAAGAATGAGACTACAAGGATTTGTTCCCTGAGTGGTGATTACAGATGGAAACAAAGAGGTAAGGAGTTGGGCAATACATTGTAGAGTAAGAAATAAAGCTAACCAGCCTCAAAGTCCTCTCAGAAGGATGCCCCATGTGCTACTGAAACCAGAGTAGAAGCATGGCCAATTGCATGGTATTGGACCTGTAGAAAAGGTCAAAAAGAACATAGTATAAGCAGTTTTAGATGTGGCTATGAGAAGTTGTAGGAAGAAGTGTGTTGATGAGAGGAACTTATGAAATATAAATATAGCACAAATCAAGCTGCAGAGAGTTTTGAAGGGAACGTGGCCAAGATGGCAGAGCAGACCATCTCTTCCAAGACCTGAGCTGGGAATGGAAGTAATGACAAGGAATAGTAAGTAAAAAAACAGAGACAAGTCTGAGGAAGTAGTTGCCTTTTATCGTCTTGTTTAAGCTGTGAGAGCTGGCTTCTCTTAAAGATGCAGACCGAGGAGAACATTTTATAATGACAGGAAAAAAGCGAGGATTGGGAGGAGGCAAGGAAATCACATCAGATGAGGAAGCACAATTTTACAAGAGAAATCTAAGTCAATTCAGTGAATGCTGCCAGAAATTTCAGCAGACAAATGCAGCAATAAAAATGTGGGAAGATTTATCCTTAGCATGCATATATACCAGGTCCTAACTCTATGAGCTGAAGAAACAGCAGTGACCAAGACAGACGGGTCCCCTGCCCACATGGGGCTTACAATCTAGTCAAAATAATTAGGATCAGAACTAATACTAATTTAAAAAGTAAAATAAAAGCTGTATATAATGCAATTCCACGTGGTGTTATCAAGAAACATAATAAAGCAGGGGAGGGAGAAAAAGAATGAAAGGACTCCACAGGACTGTTGAGACAAGGAGAAACAGATCAGAGAGTCCAGCTGGCCTTTTGGGAGTGGGAGAGAGAAGGCTGAGAAAGGAGGGAGGAAGCTGGGGATCCTGAAATCATAGTCTCTGGGAATCTCATTCAGCCTTAGACAATGGCATGACAATTACCTCTAATTTCCCCACTTGATGGCAGCCTTGATTTTGAGACTAAAAACTGTAAGGCTTCTTTTTAACCCCCTTAGCATCTCACTGGCAGATGGTCGGATGTGGAAGGAGCTGTCGTTATAGGTCCTTTCCTGGCATTTCTAAATAAATCTGGGTCCTCTGGTCCCCAAATGCACCATGTTATTCATGACAGTTGACCTTACATAAAAGTATGTGAAACATGTTTGGCAGTGAATTAGTTATGTACAGAAGAAACATGAGCTGACTACAAGCAAGATCAATCACAAACACAAGAAATCTAAAGGAAAAAAATAGCTAAAACATGTTTAGTTTCCTCTTCTCCAGCTGGAGTTCGAGTTGTAAGGGTAACTAGTTAGAGAGACCTTTTGCATTGCCTTTCAAAACTTGAATAAATCCTTTTCCCCTGTGTGATTTATCTTAAGCTTAGAAAATTAGAAAAGTTAAGCATTTAACTGCATCTTAAATAACCAAGAGAAATTTCCCTTAGGTTCTGTCTTCAAAATTAGAGTGATCATAGAATGACTTCAAACACTGACTCATCCAACCAAAAGTACATGACTAAGACAAACTGAACTACTTAGAACTCTTGCCCTAGATAGAGTGCAAAGAGCCCTCAGAAGTCTCTCCCTACCAAACACCTTCCCACAAAACGCAGAGACCCAGTATAACTCTAGGATCCCTGACAGAGGGACATTCAGCCTTTGCTTGAATACATCCTGTGATGAGAAGTTCATAACCTCACAGAACAGCCATTTCACTTTGGGTCAAGTCTCATCACTACATAAGCTTTCAGTACCCAGAGGTACAGGGCATCTCCTGGTAACTCACCCTAAGTGTTTCTGCTTTGATCATCAGGTCCTCCAAATTAAGTTAATTGTTCTTTAAATCTCTCAAATAAGAAACACAAATGCAATTTAAACCCTCCTACATTGTAATTTTAGGAAATATTTAATATTGATTTCAATGCAGTAAAGCAATTCTGTAAATACACATTATTTAGCCCCTTTTCAGTAATGAAAAATGGAATCTACTAGAAACCAAATTTATCTGGAAAATACCTAAAATTAAAAAAAAAACACTGAAACATTTATTCCTAAGATTAAATATTTAGCACTTGGGAGTATACCAAGTATACCATAAAATCCTTATTTTAGTTAATGTCCACAAAGTGAATATTTGCTTTTCAAAATAATTTATTTATTTTTACTTAACACCTGTACATTTGACTTATGAAATCGAGGGAAAATATATTCTCTTGAAGCATTCGCTTAGATGTTATGAGAAGTTGCAAAAACAGACCTGAGGGGAAAAAAAATAAATGAGAAAATCTAACAAAACAAACCAAGTTATGTGTTTCAAAGGTCACTTTTTTAATTATGTGACAAAGTGTCCATTGTGGATATAAAACTCTGCTCCACAAGTCATGCTACACCCCCTTCCACCATTCTGATTCTTAAGAGGAAACAGCTAAAATCATTCAAAGGGGCTCCTTTCCCTCTGAGTTCTAATATTAAATACTCTTCCATGAGCATTATGCAAAGCACACACATATGGATTTATCCAAGACATAGAGGTTCTCCACAGAAGTTAAAAACTGACCTGCATAATTCATCTAAGTGCCACGTCGCTGAGGTGCTGAATCATTTCCTTAGCTTTAAAATATTTTCCACATCTCACACAGGTCCATTCTCAGTTTGTTTTCTTTTGAAAATGTTACTGTTCACTCATAGCTACTTTAAAAATGTTAATTGTAATAACAAACCCTGTAATAAAAAACCTGGATTTTTTTCCATAGCCTGACTTATCTCTATCATGCAGGGTAGTTGGGCTTTGTGCCTCAAACAAGATGTTAAGAGATCCAGTTCTCAGAAATAGACTAGATGTGCTGAGACACAGCTTGGAGCCTGCAGTCACAGCTGGGGGCCAGGTCAGGGCAGAGATGGCAGGTGCTGTCTGAGCAGGCTCCTGGGTCCTTAGGCCTGGACTCCAGGACACTCAGACTTGTGGAAATGTTGCCAGTGATGGCAAACTGCATGTTGTTTGTTTCTCTACCTTTAAAAGTGCCTTTCTAACTAGTGAGTGAAAAGCAGATGGCCCACTCTCCTGGAGACCCTGAGAAAGGGTCCATTGTGGAAAAGGCTACCCCAGGCCCCGGCTCAGCCAGTAAGAAAGTCCCCATTCCATGGTGATGCTCAGGGAAGTCCATAGGGCTCTGCCTCCCTCTTTCTGTGAAAGTCTGTGCTTGTCACCCACTTCTCTGTACCCAAGTTCATACCCAAGTCTGTACTTCAGCTCAAGCTGCCATTAACAAAATACCAAAGACTGGGTGGCTTGAACAACAAAAATTAATTTATCAAAGTTCTAGAGGTTGAAAGTCCAAGATCAAGATCTGGCAGGGTTTGGTTTCAGGTGAAAACCCTATTTCTGGCTTGCAGGTCTCTCCACCTTTGCCCAGTATCCTCACATGGCAGAGAAAACCTCTTCTTATAAGGCTAGAGTCCTGTCAGATTAGGGTTCCACTCTTATGACCTCATTTAACCTCACTTCCTAACCTTACTTCCTAAAGACCCTCTCTCCAGATACAGTCACATTGGGGCTTAAAGCTACAACAGATGAAGGACAGGTGCACAATTCAGTCCATAGCAAATAGACAAGAAACTGACTGAATGGAAATGAAGCAGCTCATAAAATCTCCAGAAAATTTAGAGTACCAGAATGACAAAATAGGCAAAAGCAAAAGGAAGCTACACATCCAGAAACATTCCCAAACTATTCTCAAAACCATTATGATGAGGCCCCACTGCTACCAGTGGATGCCACAGCCATGGCTGTTAGCCCATGTGGTTTAGAAAACCAAACACCAGTGCATGGTCACTGCCACTACCATCAGCCTCCATATTCACTTTCTCTGACCCTATCAGTCCCAATTCAACATCCCAGACATCTGGTAAGTGAGCCTTAGTCAGAAGCCAGTACTTCAGCTGCAAGGCATTTTTTTCTTTATCTGAAATACAAAATGGGTCCTACCTCCTATCAAGACTCAGATGATTGACAATTCTCTAGACTTAGGGAAAAGGTTCAAATGCTAGGGAAACACTCCTCCAAATGACAAAAACCCAAGCAATTATTATTTATCTCCTATTATTAATAATAAGTTAATGGTTGGTATATGTATATAATAAAAAAAAATTTTAATGAAAAAACAACCTGGTTATAGACATGGACTGCAATATTATCTCTCTCTTCTATCTTACATCATTAGAAAATTCTGATCATAAATAAGAAAACTGACTTTATAACCTATTAGATTGGGAACTGCAATGTGAAAAACACAGGACTTTAAAGTAAGAAGAAATGGAAAACATTTAGGAAGTGACCCAATTATCAGTGAGAAAGGATAAAGGTGTCAGCCGGGACACTAAATGTGGGACTAAGATACCAGGAAAAGATATGAAATACTTCAATGGGAAATACTGATGGGACTTTCTGCTTAATGAATATTGGTTGAGGTTACAGAGAAGAGTAAAGATCAAATCTAAAACTTCTAGTTCCAATAAAAACTCATCCCTCATGAACTATTGGGATTTCATCAAGATCAAAAGCTTTTGCACAGCAAAGGAAACAGTTAACAAAATCAAAAGACAACTGACAGAATGGGAGAAGATATTTGCAAACGACATATCAGATAAAGGACTAGTGTCCAGAATCTATAAAGAACTTAGCAAACTCAACACCCAAAGAACAAATAATCCAATCAAGAAATGGGCAGAGGACATGAACAGACATTTCTGCAAAGAAGACATCCAGATGGCCAACAGACACATGAAAAAGTGCTCCATATCACTCGGCATCAGGGAAATACAAATCAAAACCACAATGAGATATCACCTCACACCAGTCAGAATGGATAAAATCAACAAGTCAGGAAATGACAGATGCTGGCGAGGATGCGGAGAAAGGGGAAACCTCCTACACTGTTGGTGGGAATGCAAGCTGGTGCAGCCACTCTGGAAAACGGCATGGAGGTTCCTCAAAATGTTGAAAATAGAACTGCCCTATGACCCAGCAATTGCACTACTGGGTATTTACCCTAAAGATACAAACGTAGTGATCCAAAGGGGCACGTGCACCCGAATGTTTATAGCAGCAATGTCCACAATAGCCAAACTATGGAAAGAACCTAGATGTCCATCAACAGATGAATGGATCAAGAAGATGTGGTATATATACACAATGGAATACTATGCAGCCATCAAAAGAAATGAAATCTTGCCATTTGCGACAACATGGATGGAACTAGAGCGTATCATGCTTAGCGAAATAAGTCAGGCAGAGAAAGACAACTATCATATGATCTCCCTGATATGAGGAAGTGGTGATGCAACATGGGGGCTTAAGTGGGTAGGAGAAGAATCAATGAAACAAGATGGGATTGGGAGGGAGACAAACCATAAGTGACTCTTAATCTTACAAAACAAACTGAGGGTTGCTGGGGGGAGGGTGGTTGGGAGAAGGGGGGGTGGGGTTATGGACTTTGGGGAGGGTATGTGCTTTGGTGAGTGCTGTGAAGTGTGTAAACCTGGCGACTCACAGACCTGTACCCCTGGGGATAAAAATAAATGTTTATAAAAAAATAAAAAATTAAAAAAAAAAACTCATCCCTCAACTAAATTAAGCTCTTTCACTGAAAATGTTGTTGCATCACTAGTTTGCCTAACAATTTTTCAAAAACTAACAATAAAAAATTAGCTGAAGTCTTGGACCAAGTAGGATACCCTGGATAAAAAAGTCAACATAAGAAACCAGGCCAAAAAACATAAAATTGATATCAGACATGTATTATTGTACTATCTTTCTGGGAAAGAGGAAATTTGGAGAAGAGAAAATTTGAGAAAAAAATTAACCAAGGGGATAAATAGAATAGAAATAAAAAGCAAATAAAATATGAAAGTAACCTAACATGTGCCCCATAGTTTTAGTAATCCTTTATTGATATAAAAATATTCTGAAAATTTAGGAATATAAAATACCAAAATGAATTTATTCACAAAAGATTATAGAGAGGAGAGATATGAAAAATAGTCTTGTGGAACTTTTCCCACAAATCAATCATATAAACTCAACTTATATGTCCATGGTACAGCAAGAAAAAGCAAAGAGAGTGCCATAAACTAGCAATCAAAGAAGCCAATCCTGAGCAAAATGCAGAAAGAGATTACCATATGGCTGATTTATTTGCTTACCTGAAGTTTTCCTCTACCAGGTATGAGCATCATGAAGGAAGGAACTATGGTTTACTCTTCTTTATGTCTCAGTACACACAGTACACACAATGGCCCAGAGGGTGTACTTAAGAGATATTGGTGGAAATAAATTGGACTGAGCTGAGCAAGTTCACTAAGAATAAGCCTTGTGAGCCAAGGTGAGTGTAAGCTGAATTGAATAGCAGAGTTGGACATATATATAAATAATTTCAAAGAGATATAATCAATGTTCTCTGACACAGAGATCTTTAGTGGCATATCCTGACTATGTGCATGGATTGTTCCAATTTAATATTTTTACCAAACACTTATGGAAAAATCAAAAGGTATGTACTTGAAACATACAAATGACTTGGGTCTGGGAGGTAAAGCTAATGTATTAGATAACTGAGTCAGGATTTTTCTTTTTTTTAAAGCTAGAAGGAGGGACCACACTTAATGAAAACAACTATAAAAATGTAACAGAGATCAATAGAAAGTTCTGCAGCTCAATAATAACAACAAACAAACTCACTACATTAGCACAGGACAGGAAAATGTAAAATGACTGAGGCCTCCAATTCTGCCATTATGGTTGTCCAGAGTGGTTGAAAATTTACCCTCCAAAACCTACTTAGAAACTTGGCGGGGTGCCTGAATATTCAGTTGGTTAAGCATCTGACTTGATTTCAGCTCAGGTCATGATCTGAGGGTCCTAGATTAACCCCTGTGTCTTGTTTTATACTCAGCAGGGAGTCTGCGTCCTCTTCCCTCTCCCTTTGAGCAATCCCCCCCCACCTCCCCAAAGAAATAAATAAATCTTTTTAGAAAGGAAATGTGGGATAAAACATGATGTAGAAAATACAGAGGGACCATAAAAGTAAAAGTACATGAGATAGTACTGGGCAACCCCAGGAGTATGGAAGTAGGAAAAGAATGCTGGTATCAGTAACCAGGGTTTAGGCCAATGGGAACTGGATATTTAGGAATATCCAGTTCCCATTGGATAAATGGGATTCCTTATAAGCCTGGGCCCATCACTAAAATAACAAACAAGGAAAGAAAATCATATCCACCTAACAGCATAGGAAATGGTAAAGAAACTTATCTATCTCTGCTTTAACTATGAGTAGGAAATAAAAGGTCATCTTTGAACATTTGTAATCATTGACCTATCCACATACATAATGGAGGCATAAATATACAGTAATCAAC
Source organism: Mustela erminea (assembly GCF_009829155.1). Classification (NCBI taxonomy): domain Eukaryota; kingdom Metazoa; phylum Chordata; class Mammalia; order Carnivora; family Mustelidae; genus Mustela; species Mustela erminea. The sequence continues at coordinate 86,543,273 of NC_045617.1, forward strand.
AGGTCTGCAAATCTCAATCCCTAAAAGTAATACAAAAAGTGGTTTGAAAGTGATGATAGCCTTGAGGCAGTAGGTAGAGGCAAAAATATATCTAGCCCAGAGTCACATGCCCTTAATGCTGTAGTACAGGATTCTGACAGACAAAACTCCACTGAAAATGAACTCACAGTCCAAAGCAACAAGATCCATAAAAATACAATCTGCCAGAAAAGGGCCAACAGGTGTACTAAATAGCAGGTCCCCACCTACAAGAACTATTGATATACAGACTATGCAATAAATGTGTGTAAAACTACTAAATACTTGAAAAAAGAAATAAAAAATATTAAAAGAGCAAGACACTATGAAAAGCAAGAACAGATAAGAAAAGATGACTGGGTAGTACTTCTAAATATTAAGATATAATCATTGAAACTTAAAAAACTCAATAGAAGAGTTAAACAGATTGGACATAGGTGAAGAAAGACTTAATGAACTAAAAGAGATATCTGAGGAAATTATCCAAAATGCAACAAAGAACAAATATAAATATAGAAAATACATATTTTTTGAAGTTTAAGAAATCTACACAAAATGCAAAGGAATGTGTATTTAATATGAGTTACAAAAGCAGACACTTAAAAGAATGGAAGAGAGAAGCTATTCAAAGAAAGTATAGCTGAGAATTTCCCAAAATTGATGAGAGACATGAGTTCTCAGATTTAAGAAGCACAAGTCCGAAGTAAGATAATTAAAAATAAATCCATATGGAGGCACACCATTATGAAACATCAGAACATAAATACAAAGAAAAGCTCTTAAAAATAATGCAAAAAAAGACATTGCCTAAAAAAGACCAATTAGACTAAACAGACTTCTCAAAAGCAGAAGTTAAAATATGATGGAATGATTATCTTTAAAATATTGAGAAATAGAACTATTGACCAAGAATTACATACTCAGCTACTATGCAAATCCGATAAAATTAACATTGAAAGTGTGAACCCTTTATAGACCTTTTCTGAAAGAACTACCAAAGGGTGTGCTTCAGGAAAAGCAAAATGGAAGCCAGAAAGAAGTAAAAGAAGACAACACTGGGCAAAGAAAGGAAAGTATGGGGAAAATTTAAGCATTCATTTTTTTTAATAAAATAACAATGAGGACTAGTTTGGATCATATTTTAAAAATGTAGTATTAAAACATTTACCAATGTTAAGATAAAATGGGGGGAATATGATTAAAGTTAATCATAAAGATCAGCAGATAAGAAATATTAATTCTAGACTTCATAAAGTCAAGTATCCTTATAAGCTTTTATTGATAACTACTAAAATTAAAGACAGACAATATAAAATTTCCATATAAGAAGTAGAGAAAATGAATAAGGAAAAGTTGATTAGCAAAACAGAAGGTAGGAAAAAGAGGGAGACAAAGAAAGGGAACAGGAAAAAAAAAAACAAGAAAAATAGAATGTAAATATAGATAGAAACAACTGCAAATATCAGTAATCACAACTAAAACTTGGGTGACAAAGTAAAAGTCATTCATTTGTCATTTTTTTTTGAGATTTTGTTTACTTATTTGTGGGAGAAAGAAAACATGAGTGGGGAGAGGGTAAGAGGGACAAGGAGACTCTGTGCTGAGTGCGGAGCCTGACGTGAAGCTCAACCGCATGACTTGAGATCATGACCTGAGCCAAAGTCAGTTGCTTAACTGACTGAGTCACCCAGGCGCCTCTCCATGTGTCATTTATAAAGGGACACAACTGAGACATAAGAACATAGAAAGGTAAAAAGGTGAAAAATATATTTTTATTTACTCCATTTAGTTAAATAGTCACACCTTTTGTTGTGATTTTATCAATGTGCTTGATTACGGCATGCTGGCCCAGACCCTTTCGTGCTGTTATATAAAACTCTGTACATGTACTGTTGCCTTTTGATATGGGCCTAGATAAGTTTTTTTAATAGACTTTAGGATATAAAGAACCCTTAGAGATAAAATCATCAATTTCCTTTCATCATAGGATAAAAGGAAAGCTTCTCAGAAAAATGAAGCAATTCTAAATAATATAACCTCCAAATATAACAGACATAAATTGACAGAATTACCAGTATAAATGCACACATCTGCAAGTTTTTACACACCTCTTTTGGTTCTTGATAGATTAAAAAGAAAAAAGTCATACAGATACAGCAAACTTGGACCACAATGTCAACAGGCCTAAATCAAAGGACAAACATGGACTCCAGCATGGAAGTTAATTAGCTCTTAAAAGACTTTAAACAATCTGAAACTGATTGTTGGGAATCACGTATCAGGTGGAGAGTCTGGTCAAATGGCCTCTAAGATCCCAACTAACTCTCAGATTGTTTAGTCTAGTTTCAATAAATATTTCACTCAAAGATTTAAAATCTAGGCTTTTCTTTTTTCTTTTTTTCAAAACTGGGTAAAGCTCTAGGATGAGTTATAGCTTGAGGTATAAACCTCAACATTCCCACTGTTTTCCACTTTGAGTTTGGTGTGGGGTGGGGATCACCAAGCTAAACCCAAAGAAATCTTCATGGGTATAGTCCAAAGGGAACCAAATCAAACAAACCAACAATTTTGCACAAATTCCCATGAGCCAAACCACTGAATTTCACTCGGCAACAAAGACCTATATTAGACCCTCCTCACCAACTGGAGCCAAATTTTACTAAACCTCAGTCATGTCAAGGCACAGTTCAGTTTGAAAGATGAGCAAAAAACTACATTTCAAAATAATTAACTTGAAACTATTCAAGTTTCTGTAACATTTTGGAGTCTTTACAATACAACATTTTGGACTTTTTACAATGGAATAAAATTAGAAGAAATAAATCATACAGGGCCCTAGTCCCCTCTGCCAGGCAGCAATATATCCTCCCAGACATTCACCACAGGGACACAAAAAAACAACCAAACAACAAAAAAAAAACCTGGTGTATTGATGTTCAACAAACAAATGACAGCAACATTCTAGAAGGAAAAATAAATAACAAGGCACATGCTGAAATAATGTAACAGGCTAAATTTACAACTAACATCTTTCTAAAGACAGACTTGGCCCAAACATCAGTCTGTATATACAGTTATAGTTCTACTGTTATAAAAACAGATAAGGACAAAAGGGAGCCATGATTTAATTGGCTCATACTGTACCTACTTGTGTGGAAAATAGTGCTGTGTGTACTGATGTATGAATTTACATTTACATTTACAAATTTATGATATCTCAGTGTTCCTTTTAGAGAGTCCAATTAGGTTGCTTACCTTACATCATTTTAAAAGGAAGGATTAAGGAGGAATTAACTTCACTGATGTTTACCTTACCACCAGGGAAGAGCAAGGAGGGTGGCAGAAAAAGTCAACAGAACAATCATTTGTCCCACGAGTTTCTGGATCCTTTAGCTTTTCCTTAAATTCCTTTAGGCTTTCATACATGTCATGCCATCTCTCTGGAATACCATCTGGGACACCCAGGCTTGTGGATTTGAGATTAGTTTTACAAGAATTGTATAGACATCACATGGCAGGGTGTCTTTTCTTACATGAAAGCTATTACTAACATAATGGTCTATCTCAAGTTCTGGCATCACGAATAAAGCAAGCACGGTTAGTTTCAATCCCCCAAGCACATTATCAGTTCCTTGAGAGCACACAGAGCATCTTAATATTTGTCGATTTTCCCACTGAACTGGTTGCAGTGTTTTTAATGAATATGCCCTGACTGGCCTGATAGACTGGCCTTCAAACAATTTAGTATTACTTAGATAGATAACTGGGGAAAAAGACAAGTAAGACAACACCAACAGAAAATTCACTGAAAAAAAAAAAAAAGACAAAGAAAATCCACTGAAGCATATGTAAAACCGTAGAATGGAAAGGGATCAGGTGTTTTTTTAGGGGGCAGATTATGCTTCTTGGTAGAGGAAGACAAGACGGACTTTTTTTTTTTTTTAAGATTTTAATTATTTATTTCACAGAGAGACATAGCAAGAGACGGAACACAAGCAGGAGGAGTGGGAGATGGAAAAGCGGGCTTCCCACAAACAGAGAGCCTGATGTGGGACTCAATCCAGGACCCTGGGATCATGACCTGAGCTGAAGGCAGACGCTTAATGATTGAGCCACCTAGGCGCCCGACAACATGGACTTACTATCAAAGAAGACCTTACTCTAAAAACTAAAAGACAGGCGAAAAAGGCAATAAAACAGGCTGGGGACAAGCTGATGTCCCACCCTGCTTGATAGCTTGACAAAGACTAGAAATAATTGCCCATTAAGCAAGCAGCTTTGTTACCAAGGGCAGGATAAGAAGTAATGGGCAATGTAAGGAATAGGCTAAGGTAAATATAGAAATAGATACCACCAATCCATAAACATGTATTTAAAACCCTTTCTTGCAGGGACCATTATACCAGGTGAAAGGGGGAGTGGAAGGGAGAGTACAGGTGATAAATGCACAAAGGAGTAAAACACAGCCCGTGTCCTTAGTATGTTGGTTCACCGTACAGGACACAGACAGATGAACACAATTACAGTACGAGAAGCACCATGTACCAACTATCAAAAGAGCAAGGGAAAGGGTAGAACTACCACCATCTGAGAAGAAGTTCTTAATGGACGACTTTAAAAAGTAACTCAAGACATTTTTATATAACATAACATTTATATGGCTCCTAACATTTGAGCATTAAAGCAGAAATCTGAGGATCTGATCAGAACACAATTACCATTACAATGAAAGAAAGATCTTTATAATGTAACAAAGCTGTTGCCACATTTCAGAAGACAATGCAATTAAAAACAAAAACAAAAAAACCTTCACGGCTCTGTTTACAACAAACTGTCAGCACCAAATACTTCAAAATAGGGACTGTGTTCTGTTTTGTCTTGTTTCGTTTCCTGGCCCTTGTTCATTTTATCTTCCCATGTGTAAACACAGTACCTGACTACGCAGCTGTTCACGCTACAGAAAGTAGGAAAGAACACCATTGAGCTGAAACTTTAAAAAGGTGAACGTAGAATCTTTTTGTCACCAAACAGAAATTGCCTGTTCATCGTTCTCTCTTCAACTACCCCTCTTCTTCCAGTCCTCGAATCACTCAGCAAGAAATACACAACTCCCAAAGCCAGCGTTCCATGTAGAATATCCAGGAGCCTGGACAAGGCAGTCAGGAGATTCACTACACCTCACTCACTCCCCCTTTCAAAGTCCAAGCTTTTCCCTTCCCATTCTTCAGAGAAATAGAGAATCAGCTGTTTCACCCCTAGTTCTGTGGACTGGAAATGCAATTTCTGGCTCTGCAACAAATTCCACCGTAGCAAAGCCAATAGCATCCCCCATGGAATTCACCATAATGGGATTTTAACTGTATTGGCATTATGTATAAATTCAAGGAAAATGACATTTCGGGGAATGGTGAATATTGTAAAAGCTTCAAGTTCAGAAGACTAGAATTAAGAAAATTCACTCCTCCTCCCCTTCAGAACAAAGCTATATATATATATATATATATATATTTTTTTTTTTTTTTTAATGGAGGTGAACAAATGAATTTCTGTCAATTCTCTCATTCTATCAACATTTATGAATGTTGATACATACCAGGCACTGAATGAAGTGAATGAGGTCTGGGAATGCAGCAATGAACAAGAGAGAAAAGGACCCTGTTCTCATGGAGCTTCTGCTCCAGTTGTGGGGAAACAGTAAGTAAAACAGAAAAGGATAAGGAAGTGTTAGTGCTATGAAGAGAATGAAAATATGGTGACACACTAGAAAGCAACTAGATACAGTACTTAATGTTGAGAGGTCAGAGGCGGCCTCTCAGAGGAGGTGATTTAAGCTGAGCTCTGAGTGATGAGGAGGAAGAACACCGAGGCATGAGATGGTAACAGGTCTGATGGCAAGAATAACTTTTACCTATGCTAGGGACAGAAAGAAGGCTGTTGTGTTTGGAGCAAAGGGAAGGAAGAAGTAGATCTGGGGGCCAGAACAGGCCAATTATGAAGGGTTTTTTTTGTAAACAACATAAGGCAATCTGGGTTTTGTTCAAAGTTCAATGAAGAGCCTTTGTAGTACTGTAAACAGGGAAATGACTGGACCCAATCCACATTTTTAAAAAGCCCATTCTGCCTACTGAGTGGTGGGTGGATTATGAGTAGGCAAGAGAGAGGGCTGTTGCAACACTGCATAGGGCAGCATCTGTGAAGACAAAGAAAAACGGATTGATCTGGGAGACACTCGAGTTCAGTGGCTAGGACTTGCTGATGGGAGAAGAGAAGAGACATCAGGAATGACTGGCGCCATTTACTGAGACAAGGGCTACTGAAGAAGAATGGATATGGATGAGAATCATGACTTCCCTGGGGTGCCTGGGTGGCACAGTCAGTTGAGAATCTGACTCTTGATTTCAGCTCAGGTCATGATCTCAGGGTCCTGGGATCAAGCTCCGTGCAAGGAGTTGACTTGGGTTTCTCTCTCCCTCTGCAACCCCCACCCAACTCTCTCTTTCTCTAATAAATAAATAAATATTAAAAAAAATAAAAGGCTTCCTTAAATCATGTTACCTTTCAGATGACCACTAAAGATCCAAATACAGATGTCAGAACATGATTAGGTATAAAAGAAGTCTAGAGTTTGGAGGAAAGATCAGAACCAGAGATACAGATTTGCTAGTAACATAAAGATTGTATTTAAAGCAAGGAATGAATGAGGTTCCAAAGGCATAAAGAAGAACAGAGCTCATCCAGGAATGGAGCCTATCAGTGTTACGGGCTGGTGGAAAAAAGGAGGTGAGAAGACAAGGAACTGCCAAGTGGGTGAGGGAATAGGATAATTTGTGAGTCCATTTGAGCCCTCTGGGAAGGTGACACCAAAGTGGGATGAGACATACAAGAGAAATATAAAGGAGGAGGGGTCAGGAGTAGGTGAAGAGGGTTTGTAGGTTTGACATCTATGAAAGGGAGAGGGATGGAAGGACTGCAAATGAAGTGCTTTAGACCACAGCCCCGTTCTAAGAGAGAGTAGGCCTGGCCAGTGGGGACTTTCTGATTCAATATATCTATTGGAGGAATGTCATGTAGTGAAAGAAGTTCCCAGTTCTCGGTTATTCACTGGGAACATTCTAAGAAAGCCTGGACTGTGTTTCCATTGTGTTGGATGTAAGGGTATGGTAGCTGAAGGCTTCAGGCAGCTATTGCCCTGTAGGAAATTCTCATGAAGGGAGATCTAAAAGGCACACCTCCACAGCCACCATGGTGTGATGTTATGTAACCCAAAAGTAAAAGAATGTTTCAAAGAGAAGGGAGAAGTCAGCCCTGTCAAATGCTGCTTAACCATCAAGTAACACAAGAATAGGCATGTGGCTATTGTTTTTGACAACATGGAGGTCACAAATGACCTTAACAAGATCAGCTTCAGGAGAGCATAGAAGACAGAAGCCCACCTGGAGAGGGTCGAAGAATGAACAGGAAGTGAAGAAGTGAAACAAGAGGACAGATAACTCTTTTCAGGTAGTTTTGCTGAGAACAGGGAGCACAGAAATGGAAAAAAGCTGGATGGGATACAGGTAAGTGAGGGCACTTTTTAATTTTAAGATAGGAGTTACTAGAAAATACTGATGAGACTGATCCCATAGATTTGAAACATCAATGATGCTGCACAAAAAAGAAAATTAAAAGTGCAGCATGCTTGAGAAGGTAGGAGAGGAAGGCCAGAGGATACAAATGGAGAACTGGCTTCTGGCAGGGAGAGAGGAGTTCTGACAACCATAACAGGAAGGAAGCCATAGAGTTGGGTATAGATGCAGGCTGGTAGACTTGGCAGCAGGAAGATAGGTAATGCTTGTCTCACTGGGTCTGTTTACTCAGTGAAGTATGAAGCAGCTGAGGGCAAGGAAAAGCGAAAGGAATGTAGGGAGCCTGAGAAGAATTAAATTGGGAAAGTGTCATCTCAGAGAGTGAGAAAGCAAGCACACCAGGAAGTGTATTAGGACTCTCACATAACCTGGGTGTCTACTTGAGTTGTGTGGGCATGAGTTTATGGTGAGACCAATCAATGTGATGTTTTTCTGTAGCAATATCAGAGGCCTAAGTGTAGGCACGGTGTAGCTGGCTGATTAGGTTTAACAAGACAAGGGTTTTTTTAAGTATATGACGGGGAAAGAGGCAGAAAGATAAGTGGAATTTCTTGGCCATGGATCCAACCCCAGATGGGGCTCAGAAGTCATAAATGGAAAAAAAAAAAAAAAAAAAAAAAAAAAGAAGTCATAAATGGGTACACCTGATGGTGGTTAATACTGACTGAATGGCTACAGCTCCTTCAATTTTCCAAACCCGTAGAAAACCTTCCACTCCTTTGCTTTTCCTCCATTTGGGCAATCTCTGTACTTATTCCTCCTCTGTTGCTAATTGAACTCACAGATATCAACATTTATAATGAATACAATGCAAACCCCTGTGGCAAAAGTTTATTTTTCTTTAATTGATTTAAATGACAAGTTTTCTTGAAATCTTGTTATTTTAGAATGAGGGTTGGATTTTAAAACATCTCTGAATTTAAATATCCCTTATTTGGATGACAGATGAAAGAGCCTTTTGATGAAAATAAACCAAATAGCTCAACATGACACTTTCTTCTTAAGTCTTTGCCAGGAAAATGGAGTAAATCATATTTGGTGAGGTGTTTAGCTTAATAGATCTATCTAGATCTCAAATGTACATAAAATTTTTTTTTTGTTTGTTTGTTTTTTTAAAGAAAAGACACCACCACATAGATCTTTTTTTCTGGAAATTTACCTCAGAATTTCCCTATTTGAGGAAATCTTTGAAAATCCACTTGAGATATATCATAAAAAACTCCTGACTATAGGAAACAAACTGAGGGTTGTGGGAGGGGAGGTGGGTGGGGGGATGGGGTAACTTGGTGATGGGCAGTAAGGAGGGCACATGATGTAATGAGCACTGGGTATTATATGCAAATGATGAATCACTAAATTCTATCCCTGAAACTAATATACTATATGTTAATTAAATTGAATTTAAATAAAAAAAATTTTAAAAACATATACCTTCATCAGGCAAAAGCATTTGACCAAAAAGGTGCTATCTATACCAATCACGTGGTGAAACAGAACCTTTGCAATATGCAGCTTTCTCTTACAGCCTTAAAGCTACAGTGTGTTTCAGAATAAATCTTAAATACAACACCAAGGTAAGTAGTTTGAGAGAATATAAATGATTGCTTGTACTCACAGATTTGAATTTCTGATCAAATTCCCGAGTTTGGCAGTTGAAGCCCATGGTAATAATGGGGTTCCAGGCAACAAGAAGAGAGAACTGCCAAGAAACTCTGGCCTTCTCCCATGACCCAACCGCCCACGTTAGAAAAAATGACTGGGAAGCAAATTTGTCAAGAACAGGACAGGACCTTCGCTACAGAATAACCACCCAAAACCCAGACTATAAACAGCCACTCATTCAAATGCACTATTTTTAACAAGAACACCTGAAACACAAATGTATGTTTTTCTTCTCCAAGCTGCTAAACACCAACTGCATTTTCAAGTTTGCATATACCCGAGACCAGTGAGTGTAATTATAGGCGATCATCCTGTGAAGTTTTAATGATCCAAGAATCCCAAAGGGACTGCAAGAGAGCTGTTTCTTTATTCTCACTATTTTAGCATGAAGAAACGAAGCTACACTTTAGGAAGCTGCTGTGTTGGAAAAAATGTTAACTGCCAAATAAGTCAGGCCAGGAGCAGCACAGTGTAGCAACCGAGGATATCCAGAGTCCAGAATCAACATAGTGCAGCTGCATTCAATAGCGGCACAACACAAGCCCAAGGGGACGGAAAATGTGACAGGTTCCACCCCAGAAGAAGATGGAGGACAATGAACAATGAATAATGTGTGGGGACTGTGGGGGGTAGGGCAGAAGAAGACACATACCCAACACAAAGCAGACAACAGAATGATGGCTACGTCAGCTCTGGGAACGAACTGACAGGACCAAAATTATGTAAAAAAACTAGGTCATTGTGAGAAAGGAATACTAACTCCTAATGTCAGGCTCTTAAGAAGAGAAAGAAGCTAAATTTGAGTCTTTGATGAGTTCATATTTTAAGAAGAATACTTAGTTATGGGTGAAGAATTTTTTGAATAGGGCTGAGGATAATAAGTAAAATTTGAACTTCTTATTTCTTAACATCAAAGAATATCATTCTTTCAATCTTTCCTGGATAACAGAGAAAAAAAAAAATCACTCTCTTTTGAAGTATTCAGATGAAAGTTCTACGTGGGGAGAGAGCACTGGCGATAATTTGATCAATCCATACATGTCATCAACATAGGTAATGTTAATATATTTTGTTATTGTGAATATTCCCAAAACAATGATAAAATCACTGTTGTTCATATTATCATAGCTGGGTATAGAGTAATGGTTAAGATGGTGTAGCCTGGATCCAAGCTTTAATCCTGGCTCTGTCACATATTAACCCTGTGATCTTTGCAGGGCATTTAGTGTTTCTGTACTTCACTCTCCCTTCCTCTAGAATAAGGATGCTGTTTGTGCTTATTTCATGGTACAGATGAAGGGATTAAATTAGTTTCACCATGTAAGGCACTGTATCAGTGAGATCCCAACAGGAAATCCATGGCACACTCCATTCACTAAGAGACTGTTTACAAAACTGTGGGACACAGGGAAGAGTGTGAAATCCAGGGCTGTAGTGATGGGTCTGATATCACCTCTCGGCTTTCAGGTACAAGGAGAAAGAAAGATTCTGGAATCCAGAAGAAGAGACAGTTACAGAAAGTAAGCTGCCTTCAGAAGTAATTGATTTTCAACCGTTGTATTTTCATTATCATTTGTTTCCATGATTTTTTTCAATTCTTCTTTAAAGGATGAATACCCAACTTTTGTAGCAACATGGACGGGACTGGAAGAGATTATGCTGAGTGAAATAAGTCAAGCAGAGAGAGTCAATTATCATATCGTTTCACTTATTTGTGGAGCATAACAAATAGCATGGAGGACATGGGGACTTAGAGTGGAGAAGGGAGTTGGGGGAAATTGGAAGGGGAGGTGAACCATGAGAGACTATGGACTCTGAAAAACAATCTGAGGGTTTTGAAGGGACGGGGGGTGGGAGGTTGGGGTACCAGGTGGTGGGTATTATAGAGGGCACGGATTGCATGGAGCACGGGGTGTGGTGCAAAAATAATGAATACTGTTATGCTGGAAATAAAAAAAAAAAATTAAAAAAAAAAAAAAAGTTAATCATAAAAAAAAAAAAAAAAAAAAAAAAAAGAAGTAATTGATTTTCATCTGAAAAGAAGAGCCAATCCAAAGTGAGCCTGCAGAGAAGAAAGCAGGGAGGAAAAATGTTTGGCCTCACTGTCCCTTACCCTCTTATCACCTCCTGGACCTTTCCATTGGCTGAAACCACTCAGAAGCTAGAGGGCAGTAAGCAGGTTGATAAGCCCCCACAGGCCCCAAATTGGGGTGAGACCAAGTAGAAAGGGCAAGACAGGAGATCTGGAGAGACAAAAGAAGAGATCCAGCTCAAGCACTTCTATGTACTGAAACTCTCTGATGATTTTAATCCTTCACATCTACAAATACACATTAACTGTAATTCATTACAGCATGCCGATCAGTACCAATCTTGAGATAAACTCAGCCAGACTGCAGTTCAAGATTAATACAACCTTATTTTCATTTTACTATAGACCAGAGACCAGACACTCATTATTTACTCAACTTATTATGCCTCCGGAGAAAGAATGAGAAAAGAAATATCATGGGAACTAAGCTGTAGACTTACAAGAGCTATGACAGTATCTTATAACAAAGCCAAACCCATGTCTGAAAGATATATTCTCTAGAGCCTGGGGCTCCTACAACTGGGCAAATGGAGTCATAGTTGAGCTTTTTATTTCCCATGAATAAAGATTATCTAATTCTGAAATATATGACCTATAGAAAATGCTTGAAAATGGCAACTTGATACCTACTTTCTTATCACTGAGAAATATACTGTAAGCAAGGTATGAAATTTTTGAAATTACAGAAAAGTTTGTTTTTAAGAGAAAAATGTTAAGAATTAAATATCAGGTCATGAAATGCTGCTGCTACATAGTTTAATAATACACATTTCCATATGCGTTTGGTCACAAAGCCAAAAAGAATGCAAGGAGCCATTTTAAACGTTAGTAAGTCACATTTTTCTTATTTAATTAATTCAAACCACAAGAAAGGATGTGTCATTTGGTAAATGAGGAAAAGTCAAAATATTTCTTTGTATTTACACAATTTGGATAGTATTAAATTTTTATTAGGAATAAACTTTATAAGGTAACACTTACTAATACAGTAACATAAAACTGAGATATTACTTCCTTTTAATCTATATGCCTGGGATGCCTGGGTGGGTTGGTCAGTTAAGAGGCTGCCTTTGGCTCAGGTTATCCCAAGTTCCACATCAGGTTCCCTGCTCACTGGGGAGCCTGCTTCTCCCTCTGCTTGCCACCTCCCTGCTTACGCTCTCTCTCTCTGAAATATATATCTTTAAAAAAAATTTAAAAATAGTCTATATGCCAAAGTATTACATAATTTGAAACATTTCTAAGGGAGTTTCCAATATTATATTATGGTGAAAGGGCAAGTGAATCTAAACAGGGGATAAACACTGATCAAAGGTACTGATGCAACCAAGATTAGAGAAATCAGCAGAAGTCAATTGGGGAAAGTCTTTTGTGGGAGGCCTCAAATAAGGAGCTTAAGTTTCATTCTGTGGACCACAGTAAGTCACCGAAGGATTTTAGCTGGGAAGGAATAAAATTGGTACAATAGTTTAGAATGTGAACCCCAATTTCAGAATGACTGGGGGTAGGAAGAGACTAGAGCTAGAGGCCAACTGGAAAAGTTGCAGACAAGGACCTAAACTGCAGGCAGCGAGGGGAATGGACAGATGAGGGCACTTAG